>NC_143060.1:45317500-47915000 GCF_052426305.1 Pelodiscus sinensis
TAGAATCCTGCAGATTTGTAGATCTCCACTTTATATCCATGAGTATCCTTGGATCGTTTTATTCACAGAGGGCTTTATGCATACAGCCAGGGAGGTAAAAGGTGGAGGAGAGACTAGTCTCTGAAGGCAGGTATGAGGAGGAAAGAGATGTTTTTATACAACACCTGGCACCACAGGGTTGAGGCAATAAGCAGCAAAGCACTACAAATGCACAGATAATACTGACTGGCCCAACCGCCTATGGCAGTAAAATGGTCAAGAATATAATTCCCTCAACTGCCCATGTTCCCCTTAGCTTCTTAGCCATATGTTGCAATCCTGGAAACAAATTTCTCCTGCATGAAGATCAATATTTTAACTGTTCATGTGCCTAACGTTAATTCACTGATGTCAAAGGTAAGAAGACTTCAGCTGACTCAAGATCAAGCCCAGCATTCCCCAGAGCCAGCCAGTGATAGTGTCTTCATTAGTGAAGATTTCAGAGTGCTGAAGCATTAAAGGATTTCTGGTTCACACCAAAGCTAGCTCTAGGCATACGATATTTTGGGCAATAGTCTTTAAAAGGTTATCTAAGGTCAGGAATGGTATTAACATTAAACTTTACACATCAGATTGTAGGATTATAGCAAAACTTTGGTCTTCTTGTTCTTTGGTCCCCCGTTTCTTTTCAGACAATTCCTGTTCTCTCTAGAGCAAGTTTGCCATAGCAATTTTAGCAAAATCTGGTTTCTGAAACAAGCAAACAACCCCTTTAACAAACAGCTGTCTCCTAACCTATTATTTGTTCTAACTAGGAGTTTACTGAAAGTTAAAACTGCAATATTTTAAAGTAACTACATACCTAGCTTCCAAAAGCACAAGATTAACAGTGTCATCAAAACAAGCAATGGAAACAGAAAGTTTCAAACATTTCAAGGGGGTTCTTTTACTAAATAAAATCAAATGTTATATTCAGAATAAGCAGCAGAGATCCTTTTGATGAATGGGTAGCATACTGTACTACAGATGAGGAATTATAAAATTAATTTAACAATCCAAATCTGATTTGCTATGAAAACAAATAGCTCTTAGCTCTTGAAAAGAAAGTTGCTGAGTTTTGCAGTCAACCACTCTTCTGCATTTGGAACTTTGATGCTTAATTCTTTGTATATTCTGTGGTCTTAATCCAAATTTCTACATATTGTGAAAAATAGGTATTATTTATTATTACCTTCATAAAGCTTTTGGCCATGATGTTGAAGTGACTCAGCAGAGGAAATTCAGATAAATGTTGAAAATTCCACAGCCCATTTCAAGGAGAACTGGGGGCTACTAATAAAACAGATTCTAAGATTTGATGCAGGCTGATGAAGTAATGTTGATTTACTTACACAGTTTACACCTCTCTCTCTCTCTCTCTCTCTCTCTCTCTATATATATATATATTAGAGTGCTTCTGTCTGTGTGTCTGTCTGTTCAGGAACTCCTCCTAAACAGTAAGAACTAGGGCCACCAAATTTGGTATGCAGTTTCCTTTTCTCTTAACTTAAAGCAAGGTCAGGGTTTGCTTGTGCCAGGACAACCAGAAGTCCCTGGAAAAGGGGCTGCTGTTCCAAGGGACGTGATATGAGAGTGGCCACCTGGGGTAGTGGCCAGCAGAACTGGGGCTCCACCATCTTGCCTGCCACCGGACTGAGTAAGTAGCCCCCTTCCCCAAACCCTTTCCTTCCCCCTCCTGGGTGGGTGCTGGAAGCCCGGGCTGTCCCTCCAAGACTTGTCCCTCACCCACCCAGCCAAGCTACAGGCCAGGACCAGCTCATGCAGCCCCGGCTTTCTGGGAGGAGCCACCAACCAGGGACTGCAGCCCTGGCCCCACAGGAGGGGCCGCCTGATGGAGAGCACTGCCCTTCCCCCACCCTGAGATGAGCTGCCGCCACAGCACTGGAATCCTTACTTCTCCCAGGAGGTCTCGGTAAACTCCCCTCCCCCGGGCTTCCCAGACCCCTGCTCTGAGTCCTGCACCTCCTACTCCCTGCTCTCACTCCTGCACCCCACCCCATGCCTCAGACCCCTCAATCTAAACCCCTGCTCTGTGCTCCCCTTCCATTCCCCCTGCCCTATACAATCATGTAAATAAAGTATTTGCATTTTCCTTTCCATTTACAGAAAGAAACCCCAAACATTACTGCAGTTAAGGTCTCGAGCAACACTAGGTACATCTGCTAGTTGTTTTCTAAAGCACTATTGGGATGCACTGAAAGAATCACAGAAACAGGGCAGGAAGGACTTTAAGAAGCCATCTACTGCACCCCACATGCCAAAGCTATTTGCATAAATTGTGCAGACAGAATCTTTCCAGTGCTCATCAAAATACTGTTTTCTGTTAGTAAGTGTCCTACAACAGGACCAGAGTAAACTGGATAAAGACAGCAGATGTGCATGCCTTGTAAAAGATAGAATTACAGCTGTGTTTCATAACCCTAATCTGCTAACTGCGATTCATCTTCAGCGCAAGTTGGAGGAACCAGAGCTTTCCAGGCTGGAGAATCTGAAATCTACCTATGTGAATCTCTGAGTGGGCTCAGCATGCACATGGACATTCTGCTGTATTAATGTAACACATGAAAATTGAATGTGAAAGAGCCGTGGGTTAGTGCACTCATTAAAGGTGATATTGCAACTTAACTGCAAAATACCACTGGTGATAATATCAACAGAAACCAGAGCCATGCAAAACATTTGTTCTGAACTTAAACAAGCCTGGGTCTGAGGTTGCATGTGTTCTGCAAACACAAAGAATGTTTGCACAAAGAAAAAGTCCAGCAACCCCCTCCAGCTTACACCCATTTTGCCCTACCCCTATATCCTAACCAGCCTTCCTCTTACCTTTGGAGGAGAATGAGAGCTCGCTTTTGGGTGAAGGAAGAAATGTTCTTGGTGGGAGTGATTTTCCATGTTGAAAAAGGAATCTGTTCAAATCAACCTTCAGTGGCTGGTTCCTTTCTAATACCTACAAAGCAAACTGTGGCATTCAGAACCTCATCATGAACAGTCCCCCACAGATCTAGTCCAACAGTTTTTCTTTATATTTTTCTCTCAGAAAATGGCACGCCTCTCTTCTCTCCCATTCATATGAATGAGAAAGAGATGTTAGAAGCAGAATTTAATTGAAATGCATTTTGTGTCTTTCAAGTTAGGTGTGAGTCTCTATATATATGATATGACAGGAAAATTATGCCTTCCATTTGTAGAGAGGTGTAAATGCCTTATTTAGAGTAATGATTATCATAAGAGTGGCTCCTTTGTTGCTGAAAAGCAGAAGTGACATGGTAAAGCCTTTGTTGCTGAAAAGCAGAAGTGACACGGTAAAGCCATGTTTGAATTGTGTTATCACTGAACTAGCTAAATTAGTAATGTGGAACAGAAATTACTTTGCTCTTAAATAAAGGGCTATGTTTTCTAAATGAAGTGTGAACAGGATACATTCTAAAAAGATAATTTGGTGACCCAACAAATTAAGCACACAGTATATTTTCAGACACGCGGTCTCATCAACCTGAGTGCATGTGCATGTATGTGTCTAAGCACTGAGAAAGAGGAGGAGTTGGGTACATCTATAAAACAAGATGGACAAAAGGAATCTGTTTAAAAAGCACATGGTCAGGTAAGAATTACGAGTGCAGGTTTTAATAGGGGAAAACATACAACAACAATACATATAGCTGATGAATCTATCTACTGCATTTATTCATACATATACAAAGCTATTTCAGATATAGCATAAAAGATATAGTCTGAGAAAAAATTCTCAAAAGGAAGGGATATGCTGCCATATAAATAATCTCTCTCTATAAAAAAAATTTCCTGTGGGATGACTGTGATGTCATCACAACACTCTGCATCTGAAGGAGCCAAGCCCCACCCACTCCTAGCCTGGCCCTTCCCAAGGGCCACGTGGAGAGCTGAAGCTGCCTGTGGCCCTGGCCCTCCCCCTCTCTTTCCCAGTGGCCAGGGGGAGCCACAGCTGCCACAGCCTTGACCCAGCCCTCCTTGGTGGGGGAGGGCGAGTGGGGGGAGAACCAGGCCCAGCACAACCAGGTTAAGAGCTGGACCATGTGCAGCCTTGGCCTGGTTCCTCCCCTCTTGGTGGTGGTGGGCCCAGTACAGCCTCAGCCTGGCCCAGCGGCCAGGGAGAGAGCTGGACCCAGCGTGACTTTGGCCCACTCCCTCAATGGCACAAGGGTGAGGGGCAAGGGCTGGAGGAGGCTCAAGAACTGGGGCCAGGGCAGCCTCAGACCCTCCCCAGAGGTCAGGGAGGCTGGTAAAAAAAAAACCTCCGGGATCTCCCTGGCTGAGAGGGGGTTGGCAAGAGTAGAAAGCAGGGAGCATGGTTGCCTAATGACAATATAATCTTACATATAAACAATGATAATACATGTGTAGTTTTGATAAACTATTAACAATTTCTGCTAGTAACAACAATTATTTTAAAATCCACACAGAAGCCAGTATGAATTTTTACACATGAATTTAAACAAGAAATTAAACGGTTTATTATATGTACATATGTATCAAATATTACAAACTGAAGTACTGTACTGTCTGACAGGCAAAGAGCACATTGAGAAGCTCATGGCTCTGGAATAATGATGTATCTTTGGTATTAGAAACAGTTTAAAATGCAGCATTTAACTCATTCAATACAGGGCATTAAACAGACAACAAAGATGTGCAGTCTGAATACCATGAAAAAGTGGTTAGATATTACTTTAATTCTTTTCCTAGGTAAATTGCTGGTCCCGAGTTGCTAAAAAGCACACTACAAACTTGGTGTAATGAGGTTACTTAACAAAATAATGCTAAAAAACCTTAGGATATTTAACATAACATAAAACACAACACAAAACACAACATAAATGCTTTGTAATTTGTATTGAATTAAACTGCTTCTCCTATATAAGAATTATATGATAAAGCAAAAAACATTTCACAGAGCTAAAGCCTATCCCCAAAGTAGGCAGGACTGCCAAAGAACCAATGTTGTCCACTTAAGTAGCATCGGATCAGGACCACAACATAATACTACTGAATGACTGACTATACCCAGACAACATACTATACCCAGACAACATAAAAGTCTAAACTGCTGTACAGATCACTTTATAAAATACCTTTTAGGAATAATTTACACATTTACATATGCTTTAAATCAGTTCCATCAAATAACGTATTCAACATAATCACAGTTTACATAATTTGAGGTAACTTCCCTGAAATCATGGTGCTTTGGTGGAGATTCATCCCTAAGGTTAAACTTAAATTGCAATTTTTGACAGGCTCGCTGCACCACTTGGCCCTGAAAAGGGTCAGTCTGCAGGATGCAGCATGTGGGAGGAATGGCTACGCAGGTATGTGTCTTTGTGTCTTTGTGTCCTCACCCTTTGCCCCCATGCTATGAATGGATGTCTGTGCTGGCTACATAGCAGGCCTACATAAAAGTGGGGACCACAGTCGGTAGCCCAAGTGCAGGAGTTCAGTATGTGCTAATGAAGATCTCATTCTCTGGAGGATCATTGGATAATATGAACCAGTCCATAGAATGGAATAGCAGTTGCAAAGGGGCTGTATTGCTGGTCTGTGTGCACATTGTGGTAATGGATCCCCCTGTGTTTTTACGGGAAGGAAGAGAGTATCTCATGTGCAGGAAAAATCCAGTTCAGAATTTTATGTATGCAGGAACATTTTGCTTATCCCAAACGTTACACTTAAGAGATTAGCTAAATATTAACAATTGCATATTCACATATGTACAACACTACCACTAACATTTGTTTGAATTTTTTCTTTTATGAACCAGGACTTTCAAAATTCATTAAAATGCTGGATCTCAAAGGACAGCGATCACTTGGTCATGCCCAACAGCAAGGTTATAGGCTTTCATGCTAAACTATGGTGCTCTTTTTCTTGGGATAATGGACACTTATTCATTACATTATAGAAGGAACATTCCCTTCCACTGCATTGCCATAATTTCACTACCAAACTGGGAGAGAAATAACAGACAGAGTTAGTGTCCTGAAAAACAGGGAGTCAGGCAAGGGGGGGGGGGAACCCTCTTCTTGTGTGCATTTAGGATGAAATCTCTTTGCTTTTCTCCAAAACCACATTTTTATTCTATTTAAATTCTTTTCAGCCCTGCAGAGCTGATGGGACTGCAAGTGTGATCCTTTTGTCTTCACACAGGAAAGGAATTGTTAACTAAATTTCTACTGCAGAGCCAGATCTGATACATTACAGGCAAAATATGACATACAAAATGTTTCAACTCCTGGTAATATATGAGCTATAAAGAACATATTTTGGTTTTGAGATTCTTGGTTATGTTTACATAATCAGCTGCATACTTGTAAACTGAGAAAAATTAGCTTTGGAGCACATAAGAAAACAGAGAGAGAACACCACAATCTCATTTCACCATTTTTTTCTAGCACTAAGTAACACTCCACTTTTTTTAAAACTGCTGTTGCAAACTTGTAGGACTTCCAGTCAGTTATAATCATCCAACAAATGTACCTTGGAAGAGAAGGCTGTTAATATTTACTATATTACTTATTTTTCTCAGAACAGCTTGAGGATTTCACAACTGCTTGTTATGTGACAAGTATGATTGGTTGATGAAGAAAAGTCAGTATTGCCTGTCTTGAAACATGTCCACTGGTATGACTAAATTCTCCTTTTTCTGTATGCAGTGATAAGGAATAATAAAGCCTTTATCTTCTCCTTCCACCATCAAAGGTGTTAGCTACTAGAAAAAAAGATGTATTAAACATTTACCAATAAGTAGAATTTGCTGTGTGCCACAGGGCGAAATGAAACACAGCATACAGCAATCTGTTTTGCAAGGATCATCCAAGAAAGTAAGGTTTGGGCTTGACACTGGTCCCTGATGATTGCAAACTGGCAAGTTGTTTCTTGCATGGCTCTGGGCAAACTATTAGTCCATCAGTACAAATTTCTTTAGAAATCCCAACTTTATGACGGGAGGGGTTTGGACAAACAGAAATGTTGCTTTTGAAATTCTTAGCAAGACTATAACGCCTTGCAGACTGTTGTATTCCACAGTCCCTGAAATTTCTGGTCAACAGTGCAAAGTAAGTGTTCAATTCATTCATCTTCTTCAACATAGGTTGATGGAAACCAGCCCATCTAAAAAGGCAAAAGCAGAACAAAAATAATATATAAGGTGTTAATGACACAGGACAATTCTGTAGAAGGCCTGGCTAGGCAAAAATTATAATGGTTCTGTTTAGTGAATACAGAACTATAAACATTAACTTGAATGTGCTGCCATAGCACTCAAAATAACACCTCTCAACCAAGTGATGCAAATTATTGTTCCCCATTATTTGGAGGCTGCAGCACTCAACATTAAAACCTCAGAACTAAGCTACAAGCTGTGACTATACCCAAGAAATCTAAAATGTGGAAGAAGCAACATAAGAGCAGAAACAAATTTCACTAGAGGAAAGCATCTGTCATTTCCCTCTTTTGGAGGTAAAAGACATTTAAGTATTCTGCAATGCTACAATCAGGCTCACAAGTCACCATTACTGTTATTCTCCTAGAGTAAATAAGAACTGATTTTGTTGTTCTTACATGTACTCACGACCCAATGGAGTCAGGAGTTGTTTTAAGTGAGAAAAAACTTTGGGCTCTGCCCTGCAATTCTACACTTTAGAAGTTCTCTTCAGAAATTAATGATTATGTTAGGTATGGACAAAAGGGATGCCGTTTTTCTGATGTCTTCTTTCCCTCTTAAAAAATATTTTCATTTATATTTCATTATTATTATGTTACTGTGTTGCTTATGAAAGAAACCAGAGCATTAACCTTGTAGATTGAAGCCCCACACGTATCACAGAGTACAAGACAAGGGCAAGCTACTTCATGCTACCCTGCCTATGTATGCTGGTCTGGATAAACTATCTCTAGAGAAAGAAGGGAGTTCAAGTCCCAAAGCGCATCTTGATGAGACTATCAGAATTCCAGTTCATAATGTTTTTCTTTAGTCTGCAGTTGTCTGCCCATGAACATCTAGAATGAGATCAACTTATTTCACATAGGATCACCAAAATAGGTTAGGTGTCTATATTGCTTGCAGTTGATTTCATTTTTAAAATGTGCCTGTCTCACATATATATAAAATCAAATATATTTATGTGTGTGTGTAAAATCAAAAACTCTTCAAATAATGAAAAACACAAAAACCCCGCATGCTTCCCACCTTATTTCAGAGGACTATCATCATACCTAACCATCATCCCAACTGCCATCCACCCTCCCTTACCAAAGCTGGAGAAACAGGTGAGTCTTACAGCAGGCCCTGGCCATGCTACTAAACCATGACCTTGAGCGTCTCCATTTATCTGGTATTACATGAGCAGAGTGATAGCAACTAAGGTAGAGATGGAAGCCATTTAGGGTTTGTGTGTCAAAACTACCTCTGACTTGCACCTGGGAAGTACCAGGAACCCCCCAAAAACTTCAAGCACACATTTTACATGCTCCCTGTAAAAAGCACTTGCTATGTTCTGTGCTAGCTGAAGTTCCTGAGTGCTCCTCAGATGTAGCCTCGTGTAAAGCCTATTGCGGCAATCCAGTTTTATGCTGACAAAGGTATGGAAGGCAATGATGAAGTGCACTTCCAAAAGGAAAAGATAACAAAATGCATTATTTGCCTCTCCTAACTGGACAGCAAGAATCAACAAGGAATCCAACAACAGCCTGATGTTTTGCTACTAAGGGTATGCAACTCAGTTATAACCTCTGCTATCTCCCCTTCCCCCACCCTAAACAGTCTTATTCACACTGGACATCAGCACTTATCCATGACTCTAGTTCATTTATACTCTGGGAAAGCTAATCAAGCATACTGTCTGGAGGATTCTCTGAAACAGAGCTGATGATATGTCAGATATGCTGTAAGAGGAAATATGTGAAAAAGACATATGATGTCAGAATACCCCTTTAAAAATCCTTATCAGTGAGATAAGCACAAAATGATGCCATATAAAAGAAAAACTTACCCTTCCATTTACTTCACCTCTCCACCAGCCATTGGCACTCATCTTTGTGTAAATTTTCACCACATCACCTTTCACTAAGGATAGTTCTCTCATGTCTCTTGCACAGAAGTCATACCGGGCTATGGCTATGCCAATTACTTTGGGATTTAGCACTGAAATTGAACACAGAAAATCAATGTTATTATGATTTGTCAATTGCAGATCAATCATTTAAGTCAATACTGTAAAAGGTATTGCAACAATTCTATTACAAAATAAGCTGTGAACAACGTTATGTAAATCTGAAAGAAACCACACAAAGAAATCAAGAAGACCTTCTTTAAAAGTTAATTCAACACATGGTTGGAGGATTTTATATGTTTTTTTGGGAGGTGAGGGGGGCATAGAAAGGAAAAACATTCCATGAACTTGAATGTAAACGCTACTGAGTCAAAAAAAATTTTTCCCAGGGATTCAAAAATTCTGCAGAACTTATTACACTTTTTATCATTTATAATATTGCTGCAAATACACATTAACTTATTTTTGAGGTCACTATTTTGTTTCCAAAGCGATTATTAGCATTAATTGTTGATTTAACTTTAAACCTCTAATGAGGCAAACTAAACAGATTATGGTGCTATTCCTTCAGAGAAACAATCCAAGTTAAATACAATACATATAAGATTATAGACCAATTCCTTCCAACTAAAACTAAAAAGAAAATGCATTTCTTCAGTTTGGGTTATCTATTGTATGGCCTTTATTCTGGGGCTTTTAAACTCTAAAACAAACATCAACACTGATCAGTTGAACCCAGGTTCCAAAATGTCACCACAAGCAAAAATACCCTGATTCAGCAAAGTACCTAAGTATTAGCATAAATCTAAGCATGTGGGGGGGAAGGTCTCAACAAAATCAACATTTACAATTCATTTACATCGCAACACTATTTCAAAATAACTAGCACTATTCTAAAATAACTTAGTCTGCGTCTACACACCTGGCAGTTATTTCTAAATAGTGGCAAAACACTGTCAAGCTGGAAGACTTCTTACTCTGACTCCTGTAACCTTCATTGAACGAAGAATAAGGGAAGTTGGAGAAAGAGTGCTCTATTTTGAAATAAGTGCTGTGTAGACACTTCCTATTTCAAAATAAGATACACAATTGATGCAGCTCAATTTGAGTAACTTATTTCGAGTTAAGCCCTGTAGTGTACAAGTGCCCTTAGAGATTTACAGTGATATACCTACTTAAAATACTTTGCTGAACTGGGCCTAAGTCGTTTCAACTGATATAAAAACGACTTCAAATATTTCTGAATGATACTAGTGCAAAGCTGCATGTCTCTAATATGATACAGAGAACAGATGAGCAAGCACATTGTTACTAGAGTTTCCCAAATTGCTGTTAACATTTTAGTTTTGGAAATGTCAAAAATCTAACAGTAAGGAATCAGAGCAAGCTGAACTTCTTTGATTTAAAATCAGGGAAATACGAAACATGACATGTAAACAAGAAAACTCTAAACAACTCTAACAGAAGGAGCTATTTAAGTTAGATCCTTGCTCTATATACTTTAATTTGATCGTTGTTGTGATCTCATATGAAGAGCAGCTTTTGCACAACAGAAACTATGAATTCAAATAATTACAAGTGAACACACATCAATGATTAAAACTGAAACACCTAAAATCAAATAGTCTGAAAATGAATTCTGACCTTTAGCACATTGTAGTGTGCTATAGCTTTGCACGCAGCATTAGTATTTAGAATATGGCTATAAGTTACAAATACGTTCTATAGAAGAGAAGGAGCCAATTGATAGATTGTTCATGTGCACAAAATGAAGATGATGAAGAATATAGACAGTCATGCACAGTATATTATAATAAAATATATTCTCTAGCAAATACCATGCCTAGACTCTTTAGGTAAACTCTTCATGTCAATATTATGTTAAATACCATAGTGAGCCACAAGAATAAGTAGTGACGGGGCAGAAGCTGATTGGGGAACAAGGTGCTGGTCACTGATTTGGCAGGGAAAGGAGTGCAACAGAGGCAGTAACTGACATTTTGTGAGGAAAAGGGCACTAGCAGCACTTATTGATTTTGAGCTCAGCAGTGTACTGGATGACCATAGCAGTAATTAATGGGGGGAAGAGGATATTTGATTTAGCGGATATGAGGACCAGCCCATAAATGATTGGGGGAAGCCAGGAACCACTCTGGACTCAGAATCAGGATAAGATTGGGGAGAGGCCAAGGTATATTGGAAGAGAAGCAGGGAGAGGAACAAAAGGAGGTAGGTAAGAAAGAAGACAACAAGGAGAACGGGGGCCTGAGGGAGGGAAAGGACTAAGGAAAACAGAAATGCAGGTAATGCTGGGTAGTAAATATTTTATTTCCCAGTAAAACATTAGGGAAAATGGGAAGCAAAAGGGCAGAACTGGAGGATAGTATTTCAAACCCTTTCAAAGTGAAGAGCACAAGGGAACGTGAGAAAGAAGTAAGCGGAAAGGGACAGAATCTGGAAATAGGAGAAAGAGGATCAGGGGCTATTTCATTGCAGTGTAGACACTGAAGCCCAGGCTCTAGGAGCCTGCATTCCAAACCTTGGCCCTGGTCCTGAACCCTTCTTGCCCCCCAACTCTCTGCCCCAGGCTCATTTCAGAGCCCCTCCCTTAGCTTGTGGCCTGCCTGTTAAAGTGCTGTGGCTTTAGCCCCGTAACAGTTATTTTTGGCTACTGGGTTCTGTGTGTCTTGAAGCAATGTCAGTTGATTTATTTTATGACACCGTATATCAGTTCTCACCAGTATGCAAACATGGAGAGTATTTCCAAAAGTGCTCCCACATTGCTGGCCTTACTCTGGTCCCACTGGCTTCAAGGGGTAAATTTTACCACTGACTTCCAGAGGAGCAGAGATAGGCCAACACTGAACGTACTTTTAAAAAACCCAACTCTTAATATTTAGTGATCACATTTTCCATTTACATTTTCTTTTAGTTGTGAATTTAATGAAGACCGTTGGTGTTTTAAGAAGAGATGATTTTATTAAAAATGCAAAAAGTCAAGCACAGTATCTGCCAGAAAATGAAATACCATCCAGGCAGACATGCTTCACTTACCTAACACAGACACCCCATTACTGTTGTGTAATGGTTACAAAGAAATGTCTTTAATGCAGACATTACAATGCAGTTAATTCTTACTAATTACCAACCTAAAGGGCTACGTTGGGGCTAGTTGTATGTACAAGGACTATAGCAGGCCAACCTCAATTCCAAAAACTTGTGCCTCCTCGGCCGGATAATCCATCTTGCATAAGTGGAAGTGAACCAGTATAAGGAGAGCAAATGTTGTACTCTTTAGCTGGTGCAGCGGTTACTGTTGTGCGTGCTCCTTTGGGGTTCCCAGAGAATTTTTGCCTGCCACCAGCAAAATTCCTGGGGCTACCAGAAAAGTGGTGCATAACTATGGTTATCTCTACACTACTGGTGGATCAGCACTGTGGTAATCAATCCACCGGGGGATTGATTTAGCAGGTCTAGTGAAGACCCCCTAAAATTGTCCACCAAACACGCTCCCACCAACTCCAGTACTACACCAGAATGAGAATCTTAAGGTAAATTGGTGGGAGAGTTTCTCTCACGGACCCAGCACAGTGTAGACACTGCAGAAGTTGATACAGGATATATCGACTCCGTTACTTAAGTCGACTTTACCCTGTAGTGTAGATCTTCCCTGTGGTTTAAAAGTCACAACAGCATCTTACTTACTAGTGTTTATTAATGGAGTGCAAATTTGCTACAACGTGATTGGAACTGAGATTAGTATGGCTATAAATTTCAATCTTTTTATAGTCTGTTAGTTCAAAATGTTTGTATATTTTCACAGCAAGAGAAGATTAAAAGAGAAAAAAGAAAACAAGAGTACATTTGAAAAACAGATGAGTAAAATTAACTGAAGCCAAAATCTAAGAAAAACATTTGTTAACAGAACTCTAGCAACAGCATTTTACAATTCTGCCACAATATGGTTTGCTGTAGAGATGGGACGAAGACTTGATTCATTCATAAGCAATTTTCAGATATGTAAATTTATATGACTACATTAATTAAATAAAACTTGCTATAGGATTCTACTATTGGAAGGTGAGTTAGTGGCCATTTGAGGTATGATGCAGCTATTCAAATTCTGCTTATAGTAATGTATACTTAAATCAAGTTTATTTTATATGAGTTTGATTTTGTGGGACTGCAAGAATAACAATTTTCTACCCTCAGATTACCTTGACTTTATAGCTTATCATGTTAACCAATTACTGAGATTTGGAGTCAGTCTTCAGTGCATAGCATTAGCTACTATTCTGCACTTAGTCAAGGAATGAAAAAAGTAGATTCGTCCCTTCCCTGTATGGCTGCACATTGAAAGAATTTGCAAACAGAAGCAAATTTAGAAGAAATATAAAAGCAGTAAGCAGTACCTGACCAGAAAGGAGTGGAGGAAGGGGGAACAAAGCTGTAGTCTGGAGGAGTTACAAAAGAAAACCCACAGAACAAAGAAGGGGCTTAGAGAAAGAAAGAGAAAAAGAGAGAAGCAAAAGAATGTTGAAATATTGGCAAAAATATTTAAATATTAGTATATTTATTAGGTAAGTAATTGGTAATAAGGAAACTAATGTTGCTCACTGAGGAAATGTGGGACTATGAAAAGTGGAAAATATAGATTTAAGGGTTTTTTTTCCACACTTACATTTTTCAAAACAAAAAATTAAAAAATCCATTTGGGATTTGGCAGAAAAGAATTTTAAACTTCTTTTCTTACAAATAAAACTGTTTCTTTTCTAAATACATTGTAAAATATTTTTGACCCCGACTCAGCTAAGTTCTTAATCATGTGTCTAAGTTCAAGTACATAAGCAATGTCATTGGTATCCATAAGACTATGCACTAGCTTACCTTAGGCATGTTCTTAAGTACCATGTTAAACTGGGCCTTACACCACGTATGAAGGGATCAGAGCATTATGTTCTGGTAACCATTAACATCAATGAGCATTATGTGCATGTTGCATATTCTCTAAGGACTACATGATATTTTGGATCCATATATGCTACTCATGCAGTTCAGTGGAAGTTCTGATCAAACACAAAAGGGAGAATTTGGCTCAGGTACTTAAACTTGTGGAGCCGGTATGCTAGCTTCTGATGGATAAATGTAATGTATTCTCTGCTAATCAAAGGGTTAAGGACACACTAATTAAATCTGCAAACCATAGATAGGTTTGCTGGTCACCCAATTGCTTTCTTTTGAGTGACATCATGTTTTCTACCTGCAAAAGAGCCTATTTTGTGGGTGCAATCACTGTTTATGCAGAAGCAATCTCAAATAAAAACTGAGACCAAAGAACATATCATTGCACCAAAATTCATCTTTGTTTACAATCCTCTTTTTAAAAAAAATAAAATACACACTGATGTCTCGATATATTTGATAGCTGATGTGCCATCCTCATGCCTACTGAAAGTGTGCAATGACCATCTAAAAAGAAGAGAAGTCCTGGGGTACTGATATTAAAAAGAACCACTGGATAATTTTCTGAAGTGAGTGAAAATTTAACTTAGTTTTAGGTATAAAATGATAACTCAGTTCTAACAACGAACTATTGAAAGAACTGTAAGGCATGCAGATCAGCTTTCAAATCACTCTTGGCCTGAAATTCTAAGAAATAATATGGAAAGTATACTAAAAAACATTACAATTAAGTAAGAATAAAACCTTTTTTCCTATCACCGTAGAAACTGAGGTGATTTGAAACTGCCTTTCATATGCACTCAAAACATTCGGCATTAGTACATGATGAATTTTTGCAATGTCTGCAAGAGAGTTTCCTAAATTTTAAAAAAAATTCTCCAAGTCAGAAATGCTTCTTTGCTTATTTTGTGATGTTTTGCCCCATGTGTACTAAACAAAGGTATTAAAGAACTAAACTATATAAGACTTGTATCATTAGGGAAAATGTATTTATTTTTAAAAATCCAAACAGGAATTTATATCAGAAGAGCTCCTCTGAGCCACACGCGCACACAAGACTCAAGGTTTGGGTTTAGTACTACAGTCTGGACTATCCAGAAGGAAAACCTCATTTAGATTTAGAACAGTCTTAAAATCCATTAACTAAAGTGTCATCCAGGGTCAAACAATCTGGGTTTTGTTATTAGAATTGTGGCAATCTAGTAGGCTTTAAACAGGGAATTTGAGAAATGAGGCCCACCAAACCTCTCAAGTAGAAAGTACCCTCTTGCTCTTCCATATTATCACCTCTGAACTCTCATGTTCTTAAGTAACTCCTGTAATGGAGATTTTTATTTCTGGAGTGGAGCGAAGGAAGTGGAATGTGTAAAATCTTGTATCCTGCAAGAATTTGCAACAGTTATGCTATTTCTCCGATGCATTAGTATTCTTCCATGTGATACAAATGCCTTCTTTGGTGCCTCCCTCCTATTAACTGATTTAAGTAAGAAGAGGAAGCATCTTCTTTCTGCTCCTCTCTGAGAGTAACTAAAATAAACACAAAGGCAATGTAGGCAGGGCATCTCTCATGCCAGGGAATGCACTAATACTCCATGCCAGGTAGGAATGATGGGGAAAGAGGACAGAGACTGTGAGGGATAGTGAAAAGAAGTTAGATAGGAGAATGAGGAGGAAGACACTTTGAAAAGTGACAAGGACAGAAAATAACTAGGAACGGACGTGAAATCCTGAAAGAAAACTAAAAACTCATAGAGTTTGTCTACACTACATTTAAACACCAGTGCCTGGGCCATGTCACCTGACTCAGGCTCACCATTTATAATTGCACTGTAGATTTTTGAGCTTGGGGAAATAGGATGGTTTCAGAGTTCAGGTTTTGGCCTCAGCCTAAACGTCTAGACTGAAATTATACAGCCACATAGTCCAAGCCCAAATGAGCTGATACAGGCTACTCAAAGGTGTTTAATTACACTGCATATACTCCTGGGAAATAATTAAAGAAAACGAGAGAAGAAAGAAAAGAGGAAACAAGACGATAGAAAGAAACACAAAGAAAAACAGGGAAAATGGATGAAAAATAATCTGAAAATAATCCACCCTCAAATTCCCCTAATGCTTCTGTTTTCCCAAATAAAAGTGGGAAAGTCTCTTGGAAATTACATATGCATGTCCTAGTATAGATAAACAAGTAAAAATCTAACAAAAACCCCAGCAATTGAAAATGACAGAATAGTCAAAATCATTGCCACAAGACACTGGGCTGGACTTCATTCACAGAAATCTTCAAATTGTTAAAGTCACAGTTAATTTTTATTTCCCTCTTATTATCTTGTGAAATGCAAAGATAAAGCCTTTGAAGTCTAATATTCTTGCAGGAAAAATTAAACATTTTCAACTGACCACATAACAGTAATTTTAAATAACTTTGAACATCTAAAAAGGCAATAAAGTTTTACTGATTTGACTTTAGGATATTACATGTTATAAAAGCAATATTATTACACATATTGCAGCTATTTACTTCCAAAATAAACAGTTTTTTAGCAGGCATGGTATTTTGAAAAAACCTTTTGGAACTGTTCTACAGGATTGTAAATTATAGCCTTAAAACACAGATATTAAAAAAACCCAACAAAAAATAAGATGATTCTTCAAATGATGTATTACTCAAAAAACTGTGTGTGTCTTTACTGTAACTCCAGTTTACAAAAATGTAGCCAAATTAAGTGATTGATCTATTTAAATCCCAATCCAAGATTAAAACTTGTTATTTATTTATGCATGTGACTGAAAACAGTGCTGCCTATGCCAACATCTGCAAAAACTAGGCAAACTCCAAATTTAATCTCTCACTTGTATTTCTAATAGATTTTTGAACACCAACCTGACTAAGTTTGGCAGCAAGGAAGTCTCACTAAACATGTCCATAAACCTGTTGGCAGATCTGATTATGCTTAGGTGTAGAAAAATGTTAGCTGAACACATTACCATATTAATTGGTTAAATGTCAAAAATGCAAAATGAAGATGTTTTAAATGTCATTATGCTTTTAGTGTTAAAATGACAGCAAGTAATATGTAAAATGATAATACTCACAGTTACTGCTTGCTCTGTTACTCCTTTGTCCATCTGAATTCTCAGATTCCTTATATGGAAACTGAAGAGTAGTATCCAAACTTCGGAAACCTTCTTTGAGAGAGTGACGGTTGTAGTACTCTACGAGTTCCTTTGAGGAAGAGAGAAAAAAAACATGACTGGAAATTTAATTTGAATAATTTCAACAGCAAGATATGCAATTAATGATAGTTTTCTTACATATGTGATCTTATCATTAGAGCTGAGCAAATAATTTATTTTTCAGTTCTGTAATCAAACACAAAATAAAATAAAAATAAATTCATTTGGTCTCAGCCAAGAAATACAAAACCAAAAATATTTCACTTGGGTCACACTGGAATTTTGTTTTCAAAATGTTGTTTTGACATTTCTAAAATCTTTTTTTTTCCACAAGAAACTATTTGCTGAATTTTACCTGAATCCTTGAACAGTTTTGATGCCCTGAAAAATATATTTTTGGTAAGAGGTATTTGCTGAAAAAAATGTCACCCAGCTCTATTTATAATGGGTAACTACATAGTAATTATACAGAAAGTCAAGTTACCTAAAATACTTACTCTCTCCATTGATGTGCTGAACACCCTATCTGTATCACTGCCTTTTATTTAGTATTAGAAGATTTACCCGGCATTGCTCGGGTTCTTAATTCCATTTTTGAAAATAAAGTGAAAATATACATGAAAATGAAGCCATTTAAATTATTGCTGTGTGGTGGGGCTGAGGATGAGAAGTTCAACGTGCAGGCTGCCCCAGGGAGAGAGGACTACCCCAGTTCTTTTTCATCACTGCAGTTTGGGGACAGGTGAGAAGCTCTAGTGGGCACAACCAGGTGAGGATTGCTGATGTTCCCCAGCTGGGGTAAGTCCAGGTTCATCTGTCCCCTGCACTCTCCAGTCACAGTGAGGAATGCAGCAAACGGTGCACTTTCCCCTCACTCCTTCATGAAAGGGAATGGCCAGTAATGTCCCTTTATGAATTGGGGGTATGTGTGGGGAGCAGAAGCCCCCCCACCCACAACCAAACCCTGGCCTTGCTTTAAGTTATGATAAAAAGAAGGTACAGCAATTTGATGGCACAAACAGACAGAGTCTCTCAAATATATAGCAGATGTTGTACTTGTTGTACATGCTTAGAATCAATTTTATAGGACAAATCCTTTTTTGAAAACACAGACATCAGATGACAGTCTGAGCCTCATAATCAACAAGTAAGTGCTTTCCCCTCAGGTACATGGACCATGTAAAGACTTCAAAGGGATTTCATGTCACTGTGTCAGATGGCCTCAAGATAAGTCAAGATATGGTACACAGCTTCTCACATTCTCCATGAATTAAATTTGAGAGTTCTCCTTACATTTCATAAATGATTTGCTAAAACATCATATGAAATCAAAAGTAGTACAATGCATGGAGGTCAGTCAGTGCCTTCAGGTCTCATGTATGCCACTACTAAGGTTTGTCTGCAGAGTGGGGAATACACAAACAATGGGTCTGTGATATCTAAAGCACACTGTGCATTAAGTGGTCCAGGTAGACCCTGTTGGTGTGCACAGGATGTTCCCTACAAGTGAACTGGAGAACATGTAATGCACATCAGGAAAATCTATGGAGACCAATACAGGAGCAACACGTTAATTTGCTTTATAGATCATACACCCACAGTGCATATTACTATACAGGCAGCCCCCGGGTTACGTACAAGATAGGGACTGTAGGTTTGTTCTTAAGTTGAATCTGTATGTAAGTCGGAACTGGCGTCCAGATTCAGCCGCTGCTGAAACTGACCGCAAGTTCTGACTTACATACAGAATCAACTTAAGAACCCCAGGCGTCCCCAAGTCAGCTGCTGCTGAAACTGATCAGCAGCTGATTCCAGGAAGCCCGGGGCAGAGCAACTCTGCCTCGGGCTTCCTGTAGTCAGCGCTGGTCAGTTTGAGCAGAAGCTGACTTGGGGACGCCTGGGGCAGAGCAGCTGGGGTGCTGCTGGGTTGCTCCAGTAGCGCCGTTCCTCGGCGCTACTGGACCAACCCAGCAGCACCCCATCTGCTCTGCCCCAAGCGTCCTGATTCAGCCACTGCTGAAACTGACCAGCAGTGGCTGAATCAGGATGCCTGGGGCAGAGCAGCTGGGGTGCTGCCGGGTTGGTCCAGTAGCACCCAGAGCGGCGCTGCGGGACCAACCGGCAGCGCCCCAGCTGCTCTGCCACAGGCGTCTGGAGAAAAGCCTAGTCTGCTGGGGGGAGGGGGGGGCGTACTAGCTGCGCCCCTCTCAACCCCAGGAGACCAGGAAGACGCAGGTGGCGGACCCAGACGCACCGCAGTCCCGCCTCCTGGGTCCTCCGCGGCTTTGCTCCCAGTCTCCCTGGTCTGCCAGGGAGATGGGGAGCAAAGCCTCCGAGGACACCAGCAGCGGGACAGCCGCAGGGCGTCTGGGCTGTCCCGCTGCCGGCTTCCCCGAGGCTTTGCAAAGCCACGGGGGAGCTCGGGCAGTGAGGCAGCCCAGGCACGCCTGGGCTGTCCCGCTGCCGGCTTCCCCGAAGCTTTGCAAAGTCGCAGGGGGGGCTTGGGCAGCCGCGGGGGGGGCTTGGGCGCGCCTGGGCTGCCTTGCTGCCCGAGCCCCCCTGTGGCTTTGCAAAGCCTCGGGGAAGCCGGCAGCAGAGCAGCCCGAGTCCTCTCCCCGCCCCCCCCCCGCCCCCGTGGCTTTGCTCCGCGTCTTCCGGGTCTGCAGACCAGGGAGACGCGGAGAAAGCCCCGGAGTACACGGGCGGCAGGACCGCAAGGTCCTGCAATCCGTGTCCTCCGGGGCAGCCCCGTTCGTAAATGCGGATCCAACATAAGTCATATCCGCGTAAGTCGGGGACTGCCTGTATAGACAAGTCCTTGGGTTGGATCAACAGATTGACATCAATAAGTTCAGTACAGACTTTCTCTACAGAAAAAAATAAGGGTAAATGTTGAATAGGAAAAAGCAAAGCAAATACAGTTCAGTTAATTATTCTGTTCCTTCAAGCATGGCATTTCGTTTTTCAAAATCAAATACAGCAATTAATTTATTGTAAACACTTAACTCTCATCACCAGTTCATTCAATAATCCCATTTTGTTCTGAAATGTTTAAGTTTCCAAAAACAAAATCAATCAGGCCAAGCTTCAGTCCAAATATGGAAAAAAAACAGTAATTTAATTTGAATTTACAAACAAGCTCCCCAAAACCAGTCCGTGCTCTTCTACAAAAATCCAAAATGGTCCATGCAATAAATTAGTGTTAACAAATAAAATGACCCTTAAATTATTCAGGCAAGAACTAAGTGTAAGTTCATGAAAACAGTCTGAATGTTACATTTCTGAATTTAATTTTGGAACTCTTCAGTCCCATGTTGTATACGTTTTGTATGTCTCAGTCACTGGTTCAAAAGTAAAATCTACCAAAACTAAAATTCACAGCTGCTTTAAGTAGCTCACAATCATTGACCTCCAGATCCTCCAAGTAAACAGAAAAGCCAGGAAAAAAAAGAAATATTTGTGCTTCTGTTGTATTACATTAATGCCGCAGGCATGTTGCAATGACAGCAGTTGTCACTGAATACTCAAGCATTCAAATTATCAATGCAACATATACTAGAAAGTATGCTTTATAGGAAGCAGCTGGAAATGGATTCCCCGCTACATGGAGCACCAAATGAATGGTGCATAACTTGGTTCAGGTAAGTTAGGAGGAATTGATGATATTGGATGCCCATTAACATGACAGATTTTACTAACAAATCAGTGAAATGGCCCCAAGTCCTCTACTTTTACAGCTTTTTGTCTATGTTCATTATTTACATCAAAATAATAATTTGAAAAATGAGGATTTAAAACATTGATGTACACATCTTCCGACTTCCATGACAAGTCTACAGAGAGATGAATAGCCATATCCTGAGCCATTTAAATCAGGCTCCAGTGAAGTCAACTGAGACAAAAGTTCACTGACTGAGAGATCTGGCTCTTTAGTAAAGGATCCTTATATATTATAGCTGGACACCCTATCTATGTTCTCCACACAACAGCCATCATTTCCACAGTATATCTGATAAATAAAAAGCAGGCTGGGAGAGCTCCTGCTTTTGTTAATTACCTTAGAAATATACTTTGCCATAGCGGTCATTGTTTAAGGCCCACACAATATCTGATTTGATTTTACCCTGCCACTCACAGATCCCATACAAAATTAGTTTTTAGAATGGATTTACTTGATTCTTCTGGAAAGGCATGATGTTGTCTCCACAGCAAAGGAAGTGTGCTATGGCACAAGCCAATGTTGCTCACATAGATCCACCAATCCAACACACGGCACACTTTATAATACCAAGGCTAGGGTGTCAAACAATTTTTTCAAACTCAACGTTAACAAGGTTGATCTGCTATCGATGGGTCTTTTCAGCACAGGTTTCTGTTTTCCTCCCTGTATGTCACCTTTGATGGGAACTCCCTTAATTTGCTTTCAGAACTGGCGATCCTGTAGTTATTTCTGATTTGCAGCTTTGTTTAGCGATCTGTATCAAACATACTGCAAAACTATCTCACTATCACCTAAGGACATTCTTCAGGATCTGACTCCCGATGAGATGTCTTGACATCATACTGATAATATCCCTTTCATCATTTCCCAAGAGAACTACTGAAATATTTGTAAGATTTATTTACTCCTCCCTTCATGTATTTGCAAGTTCAATTGAGCTCTTTGTTATCAAAAGTGAAATCTCTGGGCATACTGCTTTTTTTTCTAAGCGAACTTCACTGGATTCTAGCTGCTGCCAAGTGAAGACACATCAGTTTGTGAAATCAGTTTAATGTGTACTTGCTATGGGGTCTGTGCTACTCACATTTGAATGAAGAGTTTTTGAATTAGGATCACACTGAGTATAGATCTTGGTTTAACTCCTTGTCACTCACAAAATGTTCTTGCTTTGAAAATCTTTTCTTTTCGGGGACTAAATTTAAATCATGTGTTAAGATTTCCTTGATTAGCAGCATTCTTCCCAATTCTTGCTTTGCATTGTGCCTCATTTGTGTTTATTGTTTGTAGCGTGCTTTGAAGAGGTATGCAGGAAAGATACAGTATCAGTGTTATTTAACTGTCTGATCTAAGTATAATATGTTTAACTAGCATCCCTTAACAACCTAACAGCAAATATTGGTCAAATATTGGACTAAATTGCCAAGGGAGGTGGTAGAATCTCCCTCTCTGGAGATATTTAAGAACAGGTTAGATAGACATCTGTCAGGAATGGTGTAGACGGAGCTTGGTCCTGCCTTGAGGGCGGGGGGCTGGACTCGATGACCTCTTGAGGTCCCTTCCAGTCCTATTATTCTATGATTCTATGAAATGCTTGCTTGGTGAAATTTGGGGTACTTCATTCAGACGCCTTATCTGTATAAGTGTTGTATAACCAAAACGAAATAAAGGCCAGGATTCTTCTTGAGAAAATTTTCCAAAGAAGAGATCTGGATTCAAAAGAATTTCTCCCCATTACCAGAGGATTTTGGGAAGACATTTCAAATCAGTAACAAAATGAACCTCATCGTACAAGGTCATTATAATGCCTTGGGCTCAATTACTGAGCATGGCTCACCTATACTTTGTATAGGGACCACTTTTGCATTCCCTTAATCCACAGCACTTTGGCTCCCATCATAAGCTGGAGCAGCTCTTTTATTTAGACTGGCTGTCAATGACCCCAACGGGCCATAACTCTAGTTATGGATTTCTTCACTATGTCAGCACTCCTGCTATAGGCCTATTCTCTGGATATACCCCCTTTACTAAAGAAGTGTTGAGAGTACCATGAGAGCTAAGACAAAGCCCTTGTACACTATACAGTCTGAAGAGATGAGAGCTGGTCTGAACACAGGTAGGCAACACAGAATAGAAAATGCCAAAAAAAACCAACCCCCATCTAGAGCCCTATCAACATAACTTCTTACACTGCAAGAGCGAAACCAGTGGTAGCAAGAAAAACCTCTTAGGCAACTTGAGCACCAGACTGGGCTTGACAGCAACTGATTTATATTGATGAGACAGACAAAAAATGTTTCTACTAGATTAGCATAATCCCTGTTAACGCATCCCAGAGAGTAGGCCGGACAACATCCCTAACAGCTAAGGTTTATTAGAAGGGTCCTCTCCATGGATCTCCATGGAGGTAATTCGGCAGTTCAGCCTTCTTATCCTTAAAATCTGGATAAAGGAGGAGATACTTAGTGAAATGAGGGAAGCCTTGATTGTTACTCTCTTTAAGAAAGGGGATAAAGCAGATTGTGGAAACTATCATGGTATCTTTCTCCTTGCCGTTACAGGCAAAGTTCTGGCATGGGTCCTTGCAACCCATCTTTTGCCCCGGTCAGAAGAAATACTAACAGAGTCACAGAGTGACTTCCAACCATGTCGTAGAATTGCAGATACGATCTTCACTGCAACGCAGCTGCAAAAGAAGTGTCAGGAGCAAAACCAACCACTGTACATGGCTTTTATTAAGCTAATTAAAGCCTTAGACTCAGTGAATTGCTGTGCCCTCTACCTTCGAAGACTGGATGTCCTGATAAATACATCAATGTCCAAATGTTGCTTCATGACAACATGAAATCGACTGTTCTGAGCAGCACTGGATCCCAGAGTGAACCTTTTGAAGTACCAATAGGAGACGAACAGGGATGTATCATTGCCCCAACCATGTTTGCAGTTTTTATTGCTGTCATTTTTTAACCTAATAGCTGGGAAGCTCCCATCTAGCATTGAAATCATCTACAGAATGGATGGGAAGCTGTTTAGGCTTAGCAGGCTGAAAGCTAAACATCTGTTGTGGAGCTTCAATATGCTGATGACAATGCAGTTTTTGTCCATTCTGAGAAAGATCTTCAAACTATCTTGAACGTGTTTGCTGATGCTTACGCACCTCTTGGTCTCACCCTCAGCATCAAGAAGACCAAAGTGCTCCATCAGCCCTCGCCATACACTCCATCTATTAAAATCAATGAAGTAGTATTGGAGAATATCGATCATTTTTCTCTACCTAGGATGAAAGATAACTTCCAAGGCAGATACTGACCTAGAAATCCAACATTGTCTGATTTGTACCAGTGGAACCTTTGCTCATTTATGGTACATTCAAACAGACACCAAACTGCTTGTTGCCTCTGCAAAATCTTGTAGATCAAATGTGAAGACAGGTGCACTAACGTTAGTGTTCTGGAAGAGGCAAAGACCACCAGTCTTGAGGCAATGATAATTGGTAGGCAATTTCGCTGGACTGGTCACATTGTTCAGATGCCAGACCATCACCTCCCAAAACAGGTCCTGTTTCCTCATCTGAAAGAAGGATACCGTGGGAGGATAATGGAAGTGTTATAAGGACTTGCTAAAGGATATTATTAACATTGACACTTGGAAGACACTTGCCCAGAATTGTTCAAAATGGAGAGAAGTCATACGCAATATCCTCCTACGTTTTGAATTAGCCCACCAACAAGCTGAGGAGGAGGAGAAGTGCAGGAGGAAGGGGAGACTGGCTTCTAGTCATGATCAACAGCTTCCTGCTGTACCTGGAAACATCTGTCCTCACTGTAATAGAATTTGTGGTTCAAAGATTGGCCTTATCAGCCACCTGAGGGTCTACAACTCCCCTGGAAGATGATGACACTTGGCAATGAGTGATTGTGCATCATTAGATGTATGTGGGAGTGTTGTTGTCCAAACTACTCCCTGCCTTTTTTGGACTGGTTATCATGAAGGGGAATACTACTAGGGTGGCAGTAATCTCTGGCCTCAAAAGAATACAGAGACCAGTTTCTGACCCGATGCAGATTTTTTCTCCTCAAAGCAGATCACTGCAGGTGCCACAAACTGGTCCTAATTTTACACCAAACACCAGCATTAAAGACATCTACAAATATATAAAACACTCTAGTTTGAATAATGGACTTGATTGTAACCTAAAAATATTTGTGCCTGCCACATCTCTGCAAATGTAGAGAAACAGCATGTACTTCAACAGAAATAGTTACATGGGAGTTGCACGTTGAAAAAAACCTCATCAATACTTACCATTAAACTTTTAAATTTCTTATTTTCTGCAATATGGAAAAAGCCATCTTTTGTTAAAATCTTGATATGCTTCACTTCATTATTATACCTGTGGGCAATTAATAACTTATGAATATAAATGTGTTTTTAATCAGTGGAGATCAATAATTGCCTGAGGACATACCCCCAAAACATTACATGAATGAATTCTTAAGACAAAATGTATATCCATGCCAATACACAGCTGACATCTAATTAACCAAATATATTTATTAGTATATGAATGAAGATGTAGCCTGTATTCAGAAAAAATGTTCCAATTCAGGGACACTATGCATTGCTTGCTTTCAAGATCATATTGAGGATCGATGTGGAAACAAACAAAACCCTCTTACTATTTTCTGCTGACAGAACACACACTACTGAAATATATTTGCTAACACAAACTTTACTGAAGTGTCCTAGTCAATAAAGACTTGAACTGACTACCCTGACTACCAACTGACATCAACAGGAGCTGAATCAGGTCTGAACAATTGCCTGTTACTGTTCAACAGGCCAATGTAAACTTTGGTGTCCAACAGCCTATGGTATCTTTCCATTAACTTAAGTGTAGCAATACTAATTTACACTTTTTGTCCTACGTGCCTGAACTTCTTTTCTAGCAACTGATATTTTATGTACTAAGTGATCGTATATTACATGACTATCTAGGCTGCAGTGAGATTAACAATTTTCTGCATTTAATATAAACATCTACCTAACCAATAACGAAAACAAGAAATCTATATTGTAAATGTTCTTGTCCCACTTACTTAATGCTAATTGCGTATTCTCCTGACTCTTTGGTCCTATATCGCACCAGATAAGTTCTATTTCCCCTGTTAATAAGTTCACTTTCAGCTTGCAACCTCTCCATTGCTCCTGCAAACCTGTAACAAAGGAAAGCAAATAAATACTAGCCATGCTCATCTTTGAAGCCATGCCACAGATCTTTCCAATTTAATGTTCTAATATTCTACATAAGCTAGTGCATAAAATTCCTGGTGAGTGAACTGTGTTTCAAGATTGTGTTGGAAAGTAATATAACCCCACCCACAATCAGCAGCATTAGCTATTTCAGCAGGAGAGCCTCTCTTGATTACATAGTGTTGTCCATACCAGCAATTCAGGGGTGTGTTTTTTTACACCCCGACTAACAAAACTGGTTGTTTAGGAAAAGCCTTAAACATGTGCTTAAATCCCATTGACTTCTAAAGCATTTAAACATATATTGAAGTACTTTGCTGAACTGAGGCCAAGCTAAAAATGTAATTAAAACATGGCCTGGACCAGGTGTTGGAATTTTACTTAGTTGTACTATTTTGTATCACAAGCTGAAAATCTTGAGCCTGACTCAACACTGTAATATACCAGTCTTATACTGGTGTAACTCCATTGACTTTAGATGAAGCTGGTGTAGCAGACTGCAGAATCAGTCAACTGTAGTTTATTTTTTATGTACTATTCAACAACTATAAAAACTTATGTTTGTTTTGGTCAGTGGGATCTGATTCTGATCTCACTTACTGAAAGCCAAGTATATATCGGGAACAAATCTACTCAAGTCATTGTAAAAGCAGTATGAAATCAGAATCAGTCACTGTGCACTTATAACCTTTTTAAGTCAAATTCACTCCAGAGTTCACACTATATATACACTATGATCCACTTTGACAGTGGATGTAGCGTGTCCATGTCCATCTCTTTCTCGATTGCTTTTCAGTCAAACAAGCTTTAAGCAGAATTATTCACAAAACAAAATACCACTTCCTTCATTCTGCTTAGCTACTTAAAATGTAACATCTTCTTGCATGTTTCATGTTGTTCTGCTTTTTTGTTGCATGAGTTTAGAGACACAGACTGTGTATATATAGACTTGTAAACAAAATTTTAAATCATTAAGCACATTATAATATGAGACATTATTTTAGGCAGTGTATATTCAGTGTTGTTTTCCAAAATGGCTACATAATTCATTCTTCATAAGCCAAAAAAAGTTAAAGCAATTTAAATTAGGTTGTGATAAACAGAGTTATGTCTATTTCAACATGCTTAGCATAGGACTGATCCAGAACTCACCATGGCTGGCAAGAGTAGTCTACTGGTTTAGGAACCTAAGGTGTAAAAAGACATAAGTGGAACATAATTATTTAAAGAATATTTTTCTAATTGACTCACAAAGGAGGTAACACTGATCTAATGACCAAATACCCTACATCAAACAGGGGGTAAGAATCAGATTTATTCTAAATAAAGTAGACTAATAGATGAAAAAATGTGATCAGTCAGTGAACTGAGGATATCCTATATAGATCTAATAATAGGACAGAATATTAAGCTGATACATTTTGTTGTTATCATTGGGGGAGTTTTATTTTTAATTTTGGACAGATAAGTGCTACAAATCCCATATTGTTTTTTAAAATCCATCTGAAATGGATTTTGGCAGTGTCTCCACTCTCATTTCATCCACAAAATGCTCATCTAGTAGGGCATATTGTTGCAATACATCATTAAAATGTGCAACTGAGTATACTATGATGCACGCTAAATTCACTAAGTGCTTCCTGAATTGGATTGCCTTGAAAAGGCACTATTCTTAGCTGAAATAAAAGCTTGGGTAGCATGTTATATAATCTCTTGACATGGTTAACTGAATAATCCATACATTTTGGGGTTATTGAATGAATTTATTAATATATTTGCATGAAGCAAGGTTTACTTTTACACTTGAATTGAAATAGGAATACATTCTGAAAGGCCAGCTGCCTTATTTAATTTAAACATTTTTTAAAATAAACTAAAATCAAACACACACAAAGGACTGTGTGTATGTCTGTGTGTACATGCATACTGAATATTTCCCAGGCTGACGCCCATACTCCCCATCAACAGACACCAAAACTCCTCAGACCCTCTTGGAGGGTGCAAGTGCAGCTAGCTTGAATTTCCTAATCTGCACAGCGTTGATTTGCTTCCAACCTTTGGGATCCAAATGATGAAGTTAAGATTCATGAACTCATCTCTAGAGATTTCAGAGAGTTAGCCGTATTAGCCTGTCTCGTCAAAAACAAGGAGTCCAGTGGCACCTTGTCAAAGTAAGTTGGCACTCACAAAAGCTTGTGTCATAATAAAACTGTTAGTCTTTAAGGTGCCACTGGACTCCTTGTTGTTTTGACCTCTTCAGAGTTCACAGAGCCCTGCTTACTGCCCTTGGCATTTTGTGATTGCCAATTTTTCCTCCTAAGTGTTTTTTTGTAAAAGGTGATTTGGACAGATAACCAGCCTATTAATATTACTTGAATGCATCCGAATCTATGATTTTAATGCTGACAGTCTGCATTACATTATCACCAAAAACTGTATTTTCCCCAAAGCACAAAGGAGCCACTAGTGTGAATTTGTTGTCAATATGTTAAAGAGTTCTGCTCTAAGAATAGTGTGACCTATTTATTTGCATGATAATAAATCTCCCAACCAGGAAGGTGTTAAAAGCAATTAGACTACCCAGAAAGACTGGGGAAGAGGGAGCAGAGTTAACAGGGAAAATGGAAAGGCTTCTGTAAAATACAAAGAGACCAGGAATGGAATTATTGCTAGTCACATGTCGGTATACGATGTAAGAGGAAAAGAAGGAGAGTGGCAGTGAATTTATAATGGTCTCCAAAGCCATGACAGCCTAAACAAATATAAGAAGTATATTATTCATTTGTAACGCCACTGCATCAAAGCTTAGCTACAACAGACATGGGCTTGGACTGAGTTGGTGACACATTTTTCTCATATCTCTACAAGAACCTCTGACAAGCACTAAGAAAATAAAGCAGCATTATATCAGAACACAAACAGCTGTGCCAATTTTACCAACCAGGTAGTAGATAGGGCATAGGCACCATTTCCACTGGCTGAGAGGTCTCCACCAGTGGTTCTTAAACGTGGGTTAGGACCCTAAAGTGGGTCATTTTAACGAGGTCACCAGAACTGGCTTACACACGCTGGGGCCCAGGACCAAAGCCCGAGCCCTACCATTCAGGGCAGAAGCCCAAAGCTGAGGGCTTTAGCCCTGGGCACGGGGGTTCAGGTTATAGGCCCCTTGCCTAGGGTTGAGGCCCTTGTTCTTTGGCTTTGGCACCCAATGACAGCAGAGCTCGAGTAGGCTCAGGCTTCAGTTCCCACTTCTGGGGACATGTAGTAATTTTTTGTTATAACAAGGGGGTTGTGGTGCAATGACGTCTGAGAAATCCTGGTGTAAACGTTAAAAATGCTGCCAGCGAGCACTCCTACTTTCCTATTATTAGTGAAGTGGCTCTACTGGAAAACTGTAAGGAAAAAACACAGTCTATAAAGCCAGTCTTTATATGTAACTGGGTCTGTAACTAGGATAGCCTACAGAATTTTACAGCTTGAACGCTTCATATTGTTAGAATAAATTTTGGATAGTAGTTCAAATTACTTTATGTGAGTATACCAATGGCAGCAGGGAAGAGCTGCCTGCATACTAGTGACGCATAAGTCTATATTGGGAGGAATCTGAAATTCTAAATCAGTTTGGCTCATCTATCATAGCAGGTCCTTTTGGTTATGGACAGCTAGAACACTGGCATTCACTAACCTTTTACACACTAGAGTGTGTTGATTTCTACAATAAAGATTGTCTATGGCAGAGAAAAAAGAAAATGATCAAACTTTGTACCAGAAGCTGTTGGCTTGCACTGTATTATACATGCAAATCCACGCAACCTCAGTGATAAAACTGAACAAAAGACAGTGAGATTCTGGTACTATTCATATGGTATAAAAATGTCTGCTGACAAATACTGCACGTTGCAAAAAGAACAAAGCATTTATTGGTATAGCTGAGAAGGGACTGGAATGTGATATTTTGGAACTCAACAGTTTTTCATTCAATATTAATTTCTAAAGCCTTTTGATGTATTTTATGCTTTTTCTGGGAATTTTTATATTGGCCAGTTGTAAAGACTGTTACACTTAATAATAATAGTACAAGTTATAATACACTGAAAATCTGATAGATATTTCAGCATCTTTAACTGCATCATTCGTCATAATAAGACATTTATATTTTGCCTTTCCAAGTTAGTAATGCTGAAGAATCAATTCATCTTTCTCATCAGCCTACGCCTCTGTTTGCTAACATGTTATGAATAATATTTATTTATACTGTAATACCATGTTATTTTCATTCAACCCTCTGCTTAATAGTATATTTCTAAATTTAGCAGAAAGTCATGTCACTAGACACTAAATAATCTTCATGTTGCCTTGGTAGCTTTAACAGAAGTGTTTTTCTTAACTATATGAGTTTGCCACTTTAAACTAGAGTGTTACTCTTTCAAAATAAGCCTTATCTGCATAGATATTGCCTCTACCATTTTTATAGTAGACCCCTATATTTATTTTAGGTACTGCCCTAGAGTGGTGTACCTAATCCACAGGGCAGCTCCAGTGATTGACACTAGCTCAAGGCATGTGCCTAACACTATCTAGCATGACTGTGTGACACTGAACTGCCACAAACTTTGTGCTTGTTAAAATATGGTAATAGGGTTACAAAAAAAATTAAGCTCTGGTTACATAACATTTTGATTTCTACTATATTATCTTTTGTAGGCATCTGCTTTGTTCCTTTGTTTAAGAGAATATAAATTTAAAACAATAGAATAAGTCTCTGAACAGGTTTGTGAGACTATAAAAGGTAAAAGAGATGTTGACCTGATGGTAAACAATATTATGACGTATTACTAACGCAGGGATTTGTTTTTAGAACTAAGGTCTGACCTAATGTGTCAAAACAGTTTTATCCTGTTTGACTCCACTTAATAATAATATTATCATGATGACATATTGAATACTGTAATCAAAGTAGATTTATTAATAAAGTTGAATTTAGTTGTGAACCAAGTTAAAGCACGTTTAGAGCAAAGGAAGAGTGCCTGGCTCGCCACTGTATTATTTTGATTTAATACCAATATAACTCCACTGATTTCAATGGAATTATATTAAATTTGGAGAAATACCATGGTGATCTGTTCCACAGTATTATGGAAAGACACAATGAAGGAATACACACTTTATTAACACTCATACACAAAATTATGAGTATGTACTGTAAATTAATGTTTGTAATTGTTATCGCCTGATGCAGTTCTTAGTATTTTAAGAGTATTTGTCCTCTTAACACAAAATGCAGGCAGGTCAAATCATACAGAGACACACAAAAGTGGGCTGAAAGATCTGGTTGGAGGATCTATGTATTTGTTTGTTCTTTATTCTGTTTTTACTTTTACTGGGTTATTTTAAACTCACTATTTATGGTGTAATCTCTCTCTGTAACACAAAGTGACTGGCAAATAGATTAAAACTACAGAATTTTCATCTCACTGTTAAAAAACAGCAGCTTTACTGCACAATATATTTGTTCATAGTCTGGTTGTATTTATCTGAAACTCTTTAGACAATTTATTAAACTCCCAAAAGTGAAATCTGTCTCCTGAGCATGTTTCCTTAACACTTACAATTTAAATCCAATAGCCAAAAACATTAGAATGTTATATTTTAAACAACAACAAATGTAACATACAAACACAAAGAAACTAAAATAATGCTTCCCACAAGGCAGGATTAATGAAACCCTGGCATGAACCAGGCAACTTTTCCTATGAATGTTCCAGAGGAAACTATTATACTGACAAACACAATCAAGCATTTGTACTTACGCATGGGTAAGGCTTTACAACATCACTTGGAAAGTAGCCAAGCTCCCCTGTGACTAGATTTCTACCCTAGAAATAGACGAAAAAATTCCCATTATGAGCAAAATGACTGTGCAGATTGGAAACAATCCTTTAAACACAGGGATTCATTTAAATAAACTCACAGTAAAAGTTCTAAATTCATTGCCAATGTTACTCAAATTTTGTAAAGTAAGAATTTCTTTACTTCTGTAACTAAATAGTAATTACAGATGGTTAAAGATCTGTGGTTTAGTAGATAGAGTGAGAGGACTGGACTCAGGACATCTGGGTTCAAATTCCCAAATCTGCCAATGACTCAGGTGGCTAAATCTTCATTGCACAGTGAACTCGAGTTACCCACATTTGAGTTAATTACCTGTACTCTGACATGTGAGCAACCACACTGTAAAGTAACTGTTGAGCTGCACAGTGGGGCCTGTCTATGGGGGAAGTTAGTGAACATCACGTTAAGATGGTTGGTTTAGTACACTTTGAAGCAGGGCTGAGCAAGATACAGTCCATCAAGGCATTTGATCCGGCCCATGGCCCTCCCTGCTATGCCCCTACCCCCAGGCCAATCAAGACCCAGGGGCATCAGAGCACATGAAGTCTCCTCCCCCTGCAAGGAGCGTAGGGCGCCAGAGGGAACCACCAGCTGTTCAAAATGACTAGCCATTCCCTCTGGTGATGCACACTCCAGCAGGGTGGGTCAAGGAGTGAGAGACTTCGTGTGCTCCCTCGCCCCAAAGGGGAGTTCACAAAGTCTCCTTTCCTCCCTCCCTCCTGCCAGAGGAATGGGGTGCCTAGAGGGAACTGTCCCTCCCACCCAAAACACTGTCCCTTCCAGGCCAGCCCACAACAACTACCAAAATTGGTGAAGTGGCCCCCCTACACAAATTATTGTTTTACCCCTGTTTTAAAGTATATGAACCTAAAACACACAGAGGCACTTCTGACGCATGGTAAGACTGTCCATGTGCAAAGTTAGTCTACAGTAGCTTATGCTTTAAATTTACTTTTTGTAGCTTGCTGGGCACTAATTTCCCATGTAGACAAGCCCTTGGCAGCTGATGAGTTGTGTTAACTCAAGAAGCCTGTACCCTCAGCCAACTAGATTTAAAAATACCACCTCACTCGAGTGCAGAGTCGTGCATTTGGGGCAACAATTGAGTAATCACTGCAGAGAATAAAAGCCCTATTTGACCTTTGATAAGTGATATAATGTGTGTGTGGCAGTTTCCCCATTCGGAAAGGGGGTAACAATACTGACTTACCTAGCACTTTGTGATCATTGAATGGCCAAGCACTGCAATAAGTGCTGTGTACTGAAAGCTTAATAGTTTGTTATCCCATCACTAATCCTTTCAATAATCAGAAAGACTTAAATAGATCTGGAGGACACCCAGTGTCTTTCCTGATGGGAGATCTGGTAGATTTATGTAGGAAATCCTCTTTAAAGATAATGGGCGTTTCCTTTCAAATCCATCACCACCGTCACAACATCTTGATGGAAGAGCATTCACATTCCACTTGGAAAAATTAACCATTTCTGAAGCAGGTGATAGATGGATAAATACAGTTTAAAACCTGCATTGATGCAGTAACCTGAAAACGATTTTTACGCAAAAATATTCTGCTTGGTTTATATTAAATTAAATGGGCAAGACCCCTTTTGTGGCTCCTAACATCAACAAGCTTTTAATAAACCAAAGATGGCATAGGGCAAAGATTCAAAAGGGAACTACCCTTCATGCACACTGGAAATGAATGCTTAACATTCAGGACAGGTCAACCACCAGAAAAATCAATTTAAGATAGTATATTCCGGCGTACAAGACGACCTCTGAAGTTAAAAAACATCCCCCAAAAATCAGGGGTCGTCTTGTACGCCGGATGCCCCGCCGCCGGAGCCACGGATGCCCCCCCGCCGGCTTCCCCCCAGGCTTTCAAAGCCGCGGAGGGGCTCCGGCGGGGGGGGCTCCGGGGGGGGGGGGAGCCCAGGCGCTCCTGGCGGCTTTGCTCCCGGTGCCTCTGGTCTGCTGGGGACCATCTCCAGCAGACCAGGGACACCGGGAGCAAAGGAGGCGGAGGGGCGCTGGGGTATAAGATGAAACCCTATCTTTTAATTAAAAAGATGGGGGTCGTCTTATACGCCCAGTCGCCCTATACGCCGGAAAATACGGTAATCCCCCTAACCTAAGCCTTGGGTTCTACAGTCTTCCGGAAAGTCTAACTAGATGGACTTACTGAAGTAAGGCTAAATGTGGGCAAATTCTGGGGCAGTCCTGGCCAAAGAGTTTGTGGGGCCCACAGCAGCATTATGCCCTGCACGGCTGGGCAGCTCCCAGCCAAGAAAGCACGTGAGTGGCTGGGAGAATGGGCATCGGGCAGCACAGGGCCTGAAAGCGGGGGCCCAAGGCAACCACCTTGCTTATGTTGCCCTAAGGTTGGGCCTGTGCTGGAGAGGGAATGGATCTTGTTAGGCATCTGAAACAATAGATTGACTCAGCATTGCATCTGTTGGGACTCCTACACAATCCATCTGCCATTATCATTACCACTTACCTTCCTTGCAATGTATCACCACTAGTTAGCAAAGAATCAAGATTGCTTTTTATATCGGGCTTTACCTAACTTTAATAAATACGTGCCTCTTGAGTCTGAACACATACTACATGTGGTCCAACACACGTTTTCAGTGCATACAGCTATAGCTACATGTTTTGGGGATACATGAAAAAATTGCCTTGGATTTCATTAAGTTATCCTTTAAAGCTCCATTCTTTGGCATCTAGAAGCTCATGGGCAGCATTTCCCAATGGATTGATTGCCCTCTGAGGGCAGAGAAGCTAGAAATGCATCCCTACCTTCAGAGGAAGGTCGAAAAAATGTCTTTCAGTTCCATCAACTGAATATCTGTGACCAGATCTGGCAGCCCCTTTTAGAACTGAACTAGGCCGGGCATTCTCAAAATGGGTGCCTAGGGTAGGTTCCTAAATCTATATTTAGGCATTGAAGTCCAGATTGTTAAAAGGTACTTAGGCAATTAGGCAAACAGTTGCTAGTGGGATTTTCAAAAGTCACATGAGCCATCATTCAGGAATTTAAAACAAGGGTGGAGCTGGATGTAAAAAGGAGCAGAATTAATGAGTGTTCTTGAAAAATTGGAAGTTTTCCTGAATTGAAGTGCCCTAAGCATATTCAGCTGGAACAGTATCTTCCTGGGAAGACTACTATGCAATTTATCACACAGGTCATGATCACAGTTACTGTCACCTATTCCAAAAAGTCAGAAATGTTCAGGAAGGTGAGAAAGGGGAGAAAGAGCACTAGTTAGAATATAATGTATGAAAGAATTATTGAGATGCATTTAAAATAATGCAAAATAGGGGCAAGTAAGTAAGCAATTCTTGTATCTCAATCTAGGTGAAAATAAAATTTTTCCTCTTTCACACTACAATTAACTATTCATGGTGTTTGTGTTTTCTCATGTTCTGTTTATATCACAAAGTGAACCTTTTTCAGATTTCAATGTCTAGCCAGCCAGAACTGTTACTAACTCAGGGCCTTGTCCAGAAAAGTATATTCACTGTGGAAGATTTGTTCATCCCACTTCAGTCAATGAGAATACTTACATGAGTAATATAAATTCACGTGAGTAAGCATTTCCAGGAATGGGGCCCTATAACATCAACTTTGCATGTGCCCACATGGCTCTACAATCTGATAGATAAATATTCCTTTATTATATGTGCTAATGAAAAAGATATCAGTGATACCCACACAATTAAATGACACAGCAAGTAACATACATTGTAATTCGAAAGAAACCTAGAATCAAAATTTGATGATCTCATGAACATACTATTGAATTACAGTTAAAAAATTCAGACTGAAACATCTTCACAGTTCTCTACACATGGTAAAGGATAGGCCTTTAATAAACATATATGTGTTTCACTCGTTTTTGTACAAAAAAATTTTTTTGTTCAGCTACAATGTATAACCAAAGATAGCATTTCAACATTAGGATGGTTCAATTAGCACTACAACATATTAAACTACATTTTTCTATTACCTCAAATGAGGAAGAGAGAAATCTTGCATGCGTATCATCTCCCTATTGCCTTCATTTAGTACCACACACATGCACTTCTGATCTCTGCTTGTAAGTGTTCCACATATAAGTAGTCAGCGGCATTCTCAGCAGAATGTTTGGTACAAATGGCACTGGACACTCAGACATTCTTATGAAAGATAACAAGAGATCACACTGTCAATGGACATTCTTGCATCTGAATTACTGTGCAAGAAGTCTTCCCACCAAATACAGGTCACTGCAGGATGCCTCCACACGTGGCATAACAGCCCTGTGAGGTCACTATTAAGACCTATCCACTTCTCAAAACATGCTCTCTATGTGGCAGGCATTAGTAAATACTGATTTTTTTTAATGCCAGAAACCATACCGCTAACAAGGCATCTGGTACTGGTGGCACAGCCTAATGGTGCAAGCATAGAACTCAAAGTCTAAAGCTCTGAACTGTTTCATGACTCTGAAGGTAACAATTAATTTCTCTGTTACAGGCTGAACCTCCCAAAACTGGAATTTTCTGGTCCGGCTACAATTGTGGTCTGGAGCTGACGGCCTGAGGCAACAGGACTGGGCTGGGGCAGCCGCCGGCAGTGCAGGATCAGGCCAGCGACAGGCCAAGGCCAGGGTCGGCAGCAGGCCAAAGCCAAGGCCAGGCAGAACCCCGGATAGCCTGCAGTAGCAAGGCTAGAGCCCACCAGCTGCTGCGGGGCTGGAACCAGAGCCTGAGCCCTTGGCAACCTCTGGCAGCCTGACCAGTGTGGGGCTGGAGCTTGTGGCAGCCTGTGGCAGCAAAAGGCTGCTGAAGCCCAGCAGGCAGTCTGGCCAGGAGTCAGCAACCCAGCAGGCAGACCATCAGGGGCTGGAGGTCGTCTCCCCCCCCTACCCCTCAGCTGGTAGAGTTGGCAGCCAGGAGCTGTGGTAGGGAACCTTCTCTGGTCCGGCAAATTCCCTGGTTCGGGACCGGTCAGGTCCCGCCTGTTAAGAGATGTCCAACCTGTACTCAGCTTCCTTATCTGTACATATTTAACTCAAAGTCATTAGCATTAGCTAAGCACTATGAGATCCTTAGTTGGAAGATGTAAGGTAAGTACAAAGCACTAACATTGCTATTTCTTATAGTACTTCTAAAATTCATTTAAACACTTTGGTGAAAATTTTGCACCACTGGCTAACTGACATGGGCTCAAAATTAAGGAGCACAACAGTAGCTTTGCTGTAAGTGAGATGAGTGAAGGGGCTGCTGTCGAGAAGAATTCCTTTCCCTTTTTGCTGTATGAAGCACTGCTCCATGGCACCTCTCTCTCTCCAACAACACAGAGCGGTCATTTTGCTGACCTGGTGCTTGGGAGGGATGATCAATGGCTTAGATAACTATACAAATCTACAGGACTGCAGGAAGACAGCAGTGGAGATGGGAGCGGCATCTTGTGAGGAGTGACACAGGCAGGGGCAGGCTCCTGCAGGTGGGAATGTGGATTGCCTGTATTCCAGGGATGCACCAATGGCCACTTCAATGTGGTTGCATGGTAGTCTATGGGCTGTGGAGAAAGTCATCTTCCCACTAAGTCATCCATGCGGGAGGAGAAGGTATCACTCCAGACTGAAAGGAGCTTTTTTAATTTTTAAAATTCTTTGTTAATTATGGAACTGATCTGATTAATTTTATGTTCACTCCTAATTATATTTAAAATACTGTACTAGATTATTGTTTACTTTTAGATATCCCGCTAAATCCCTCAGGCCCCATGTCACTTTGCATAAAAATCTGTGATGTATGCTGTCAGTTATGTGACTGCTGATTTCTGTACTGAGAGCATATGCACCAGTCCATCACAACTAGCAGTGGATTTGTCGCACCACTGCACCTCAAGTTTGCTAATCATTTCTTTCAACTGCACATGTCTCTTCCTTGTTAATTGTTTCTCATATGATGAGTAAGTGGTCATTTTCCCTCTAACAAAAGCCTTAAAGGCCATCTCAAAAGCACTAGCAAATGTCTGGGCCGATTTGCTCAAGTTATTATATTACAGAATGCTTGCAGCACATAAACTAGCAATGAACACCTTCACATTGTTACTTTTAATGACATTTGTCAGTGAGACTGGAGGATGATTCCTTATTCTTGTATCTTTTAATGGGCAGGATTCCTGGAATCATTTTGTACAGCCCTAAATTTCCAGAGTACTGCCTGAGGTTTAGATATGCAACTCCCATTAACTTCCAATTTGGGACAATTTATATCTTCAAGTTAGCAGCATACCTATAGGAACTTGCATGGCCTCATAATATGCCAACATCTTTATGGCTCACCTTGAACAACATTTTGATCATATGGACCCACAGAAAGGAGTCCCTTGAAGAATTAGGCTTCTAATCCAAACTAGCTGTACACCTCGTTCCTCAGCTAGTTCGGATTAGAATCCTAATCCGAACTAGCTAGTCCGTGCCGCGTGTAGCCGCGCGGCACAGGGTCCGAACTAGCCGGCATTTAAAAATGGCGCCGGCCGGCTTCATGCAAATGAAGCCCGGGAAATTCAAATCCCGGGCTTCATTTGCAACTGCGGATGACTACATTACCCCCGCTAGGTCGAACTAGTGGGGTAGTGTAGACATACCCTAAGGTACTGGAGGACTATTCATCGTTTTTAAGGTTTTTTACTTACAGATGAACATGGCTACCCCTCCAAAACTCAGCCTAATAGTTCTGCCAACCAAACACATTTAGTCAAAAAGACTAAAATAATATTGTCCACACTTATGAACTTACACATACTACAAAGTTGCACCTTATAATGTTTACCCATCAACTCTTCAGCTGGCACCAAGGAGGATCACGCTATCACTATACGTTACAGGGACGCACAGATTTTCGGAACTTCTGGCAACAAATGGGGCCAGAGCTTGGGAAAAAAATTGACACATCTCTTCATGTGACATCACAACCAATCTCCTTAGATATATCCAGGATGAGCCCTAGTAACATACATGAAATAGATGACAACAAAACTCATGTACCAGGACAAAAGTAGTTTGCAAAGCTACTTTAGATAAGGTTTGCTACAAAATTTCTTTCAGTTCAATTTCAAGGCAAGATCCTCAGTTACCTTCTTCGAAATGCAAGAATTTATGAGGAAATTTACTGAATAGACATAGTAACTTACTATTCTTCAGAGATACCACATGCATATTTCCCCGTTAAGTAAAGTGCACGTATATTCATATATAATTCTCCAAATCTAGAATTTTTTTCTAAGTGAACAATGATGTTATCTTGGATATTTATAGACTATTTTGTTACTAAATATCTCAAGCCAGCACGTCTCTGTCTATTCTCCCTTCTTTTTGCAGTGACCTCCTATAAAAGCATTGTACCTTAGTCCCTGGTGAGTTCTACCTAGTACTGCAACATAGAAAGTTGCCCTTCAAAAAGGCAAAGATTTCATTTTTCATCCAAGAACAAATTTTCACAGAAGCATTACTGCTCTTGGGGAGCAGCACTGAAAATATAAAGAGACCATCAACAACAGTGGCATTAGCCAGGGATTATCTAATAGCAATGAACTGCTACAGGTATAAATCTATATCAAAGAAGTGTTTTGCACAGTGGAAGAGACTAGTATAGCACACATCTGTATGCTTTTGGCATACATGGAAAACATGATTGCCCTGAGGACAGTGTATAATTGCAATGGAAACCTGTAAAACCAGCATTACATCACAAGCTTATATGATACATACTGTCACCCCTGAAAACTTATCCCCAGGTTAAGTAAGTATCAATTTGCACTGAACAAATTCAAAAGAAGAGGAAAAAACCCACATCAATCATAAAAATGAGATTCTACTTGAAAGGTACACTATTACAGCTGTATTCACTAGTAATGTTCCAAATAAGGGTCTGATATTGCCAGTTAAAACATAACATTTTCTCTTTCACCTCCCCCCTTCCTATTTAATTAACTGTGTGAATGATTTTACCATATATAAAAGTGAAGGATCGATAGTACCTGTGCAAGCCACACACAGGCAAGCACTGTGGATATTCCCAGTCCTGGACTTTGAATGAACAAAGATAATCAGTCCTGCTAACTGGTGGGGCTGGCTCCAAGCTCCAGGAAGGGGTAGCACCACTGCTAAGAGGGGCAGGGCTAGGGCAACAGTCTTCAGCTCTGCCCAGATCGCACCGCTCTTCCCCTCCCGCCGAGCCAGCCCTTAATGCCAGACGGAGCATGCCGCCTAGGGCTCAATTGGTGATTTAAAGGGTCCGGGACTCCAGCCTCAGATGTCAGCAGACCTGCATAAGGCCACCTCACCTCACTTTTCACTTGCAACTGGTCTTCAGATGGAGGTGGTGAACTAAACTATTGTGGCATCAACCACTTCCTCCTTTCTATACACATACATTTTCAAGATTTCATATAAAAGCAATTTATATTCCCTGGTTACATAGGAATTTGCTTTCAAAGGTTCAGTTGAGAGAGTACAAGTGCTGGGACCTTCTTTACTCACTAGGAAAGGTCAAGCAATGACCTATCATCATCCAGAATTTTGCTATCATCCAGGACAATTTATGCTTATTCTGCTTATGAAAGTAAGTAAAAAGAGAAGGAACCCAATATGTATACAATCGTGTATACAATCTTAACATGAGAATAAAAATGTGCTAAGGACAGAGATCAAGCATACAAATATTTCACTTGGGAAGATTTTCTCAATATTTATCAAAATGTATTTGGTTGGGTTTAAGTTAGTAGTGAAGCTGAAACCAGAGTATTTAGTTTATGCTTTTTTCTAGGTAGGCGGTAAAGAATAAAAACAAATTGCACATAAGCATGCATACAAACATTTATTTATTACTAACATCTGAGGTTATGATCATTTTATGCATCTATAGTATCCACAATGGTTTTCAGGTCACAAATAAACTATTCCAAAATGTTTCTTGAATAAACCTCCACGATTTTAATACACACTTATGTTGTGGGGTTACTTCTTAATATTCATTATAAACTGATCATGGCTAAAAAGGTCTACACTATAGGTTTTTTTCGGAAATAGCTACGCAAAATGCGCTCTGCAATTTGCATAGCTTTTTCCAAAAGAGGCTTTTCCACCATTTGGCCCTGTCTAGACGGGGCCAAATGGCAGAAAAGCCTCCTCTTTTGGAGAAGCCCTTATTCCTTGTAGAACAAGGTTATAGCAGGTTGGTGTGGACACCCTCTGACTCCAAGGGGGAAACGGCCCTCCCTGAGCTGTGGTGGGCAGCACCTGACATAAATGAGGCACCTGGGAAGGAGACAGGGGGTGGGCCCAGGGATATAAAAGGGCTGCCTGAAGGGCCAGTGCAGGCCAAGGAAGTCAGGGAGCCCAAAGCCTCCCTAGCCCTACCCGCTGAGGAACCAGAGCTGAAGCTGGAGCCAGAGCCGGAGGAAGTGAACAACTGGCCTGGGCCGCCAGTCCCACTGCTGGAGGACTACCAAGCGGGACTGCTTATGTGGCCATAGAATCCCAACCCATGTAGCCTGGAGGACCTGCCACGGAACCAGGTACGGGGTGCAAAGGGGAGAATTGGAGTGAACTTTGGCCTGGCCAAGGGTCAGCGGGCTGTGGTGTGGACTCCCGCTGTCCCTGACATAGCAGGTCAGTGAGTTTTGGAACTGGATTCCTGCTGACCTAGCAGCTGACTACCTGATGCTATTAGAGTCCTGGGCTGGAGCGCGATGGTGTAGGGAGGGCCCGCGTCCCCCTTCCACTCCTTGACTGGGTGGCAGTCTCCCCTCCTGTGGCTGGCAGCCACAGGCAAGGTGCCTGAACCCCTCTTGAACAAGACGACAGACTACTTACCTGTGCTTACAGGTTGTGAACTGGTTGACTTGCCCTGGGTAAAGCCCTTGTCCTGCCCTAGGGCTGGGCCTCTAACTGTTTATTGATTGCAGCCTTTGCCCTGTGTTACAGGCCAGGCTATTGACTGTTTAGCTGAGGCAGCCTGCCTTGCCTCTGGGCTGGCTTATTAACTGGCTGACTGCTGCAGCCTTTGCCATGCACAGGGGCTGGGGGTTCTAGACTGCTAGGGGAAAGCTCCCCGTTGTGAATAAAAGTAATTTACAAAAATAAAATATGTCCAAAGGCTAAAAAAGGTTATCAATATATCGTTTGCATTCTCAGAGACAAAGTCTCAATAACAAAACACAGGAACAGCTCTAACTTTCAACTGCCCTTGCATTTATTTCATTTACTTTACCATCAGGTTTTCCTCAAATGGTATTAATTTTCAAATTTTCCATTTTGTGCACACTCACACAAAACCCACATTTTGACAAATTAAAAACAAACAAGAAAATATAATTGAAAAAATTAAAATTCTTATGCCTATCTTTACAGCAAAATGTGAAAGCTGAAGTAGTTTCAATTTGTATTTGGCATGTAACAGAAGTAGCAACTAGAATTATGTGACATTGAGTTGCCATGGAAACAACTCTTTTATCCAATCAATATATTATAGTTTTCCTAAAAAATGAAATGGCAATTATTTGACTTAGGCTCTCCCAAACAAATAATCTGTCTTAATCTTTCATAGCTATTTTTTCCCTCCAAATAAATCTGCTATTTTCATTCAAGTTAAAATTTTTATCTGGCTCACATGCTCTTTAGTTCTATTGTCTGAGAGGACTCGTGACTTCAAAACACACAGTGTTCTTTGGCTGCTTACGTGCAATGAACTTTCATCATCTTTAACTGTTTAAGTAAAACGATTCATACCCAGGACCTCATTTAAAAATGTATTGGGACAACTCTTGATCAATCCTCTAGATACAATAGCTGTGGATTAAAGGATAAGCACTGGTAGCACCCAAAAACTAAAATCCTTTGTTACAGAGTATAGCAGCAATTAATCAGTAATAGTTTGCTCTCTCAAGTAATGGAATGTGGCCATTGCTAATCCCATACCTGCCAAAACCTGCTGTGTGCATCACCTTTGAGGAGTTCAATAGTGTCCCCAGTCTGGATGTGTAAGGGCGGGCCATCATGTGGATTTGGCTGTGGTACTCCATTGTAGTTTCTAACAACTTGCATTTTTGGTAAACCTGCCAAAAATTGAATATAGGTAGCTGGTTAATGACATGGCAATGTATGAAATTCCAACGAGCATAACATAAATTACAATAAAATAAAATACTAAAGATAATGTATCAATGTTAGAAGATTAAGGAAACTACCACCATGGTTTAAGGAGCAGTTGGTGGTGGAAGTAAAAGCACATTTCACCAGCTTCTGACTTGATATCTAAATGAGTAAAATTATATGAGAAATTTCTCTCAGCTCACTGTATTTTTTTGTCTCTCTTTAGGCTACTGCTTACTTCGAAAAAGCACAACACATGCAGTTCAATGGAAAAGAATAATTTTCCCCATCAACTCTATTTCCTCTTGGGGCATTAATTGATTTAATCACTAAGGAGGCTCATTCTTTTCTGTGTATATATAAGACTGGTCTTATACAAGGTTTATGTCTTAAGGTGTCTTTGTAATTCAAAAGAAAAATGTGATGATGAGATGAAGTGATAGTTGAGACACTAATATACAGAAACTTTCCAGGCTTGAATCAATGTTCCAAAAATGGCATCAGTAAAACTAAGGGTGCATCTACACTGCACGCTTAGCTTGAAATAACCTGCACAAAATTGAGCTACACAAATTGAGTAGCTTATTTTGAGCTTATTTCAAAATAAACCACTATTCTGAAATGTCCCTTACTCTTTGTGAAACGTGGTTTACAGGAACATCGGAGTAGTGCACCCGTTATTTCGAAAGATATTTCAAAATAACGGGCATGCTGTCAAGACACAGAATAGTTATTTTGGGATACCAGAAGTATCCCGAAATAGCGCTGCATTATAGACATACTCTTCGAGAAATAGAGTAACAATCATTCCATGCTTCTGATGCAAATTGGTTTTTTTTTTTAAATCTCATTTTTCTTAAGTATTATTGGATGTATATTTTAATACTTCACTTTAAAAATTAGAACTTGCTGTAGAATTTTGGCCTTATTGTGCCAATATAGACTGAAAGTGGACAGCTAAACTGTAGTCCTATTCAAAGGTGAGAATGCCATATCCTGACATACAAGCTACTAAAATGTGTCTAGCGTTAACTGTCAGGCACTGGATTATGTTACACCTTTATCTGTTAGATTGAAGAGCGCTTTAACTAAATATTTCTTTCCCGCATAGGTACTTTTAAACTGTAACCAATTCGGCCCTTAACCTTCTTATTAAGGTACACAGATTGAGGTCTTTGGATCTATCACTGTAAGGGCATATTTCCAATCCTTTAATCATTCTTGGCCTCTTCTCTGAGCTGTCTCCAATTTTTCAAGATCCTTTTTGAAGTGTGGACACCAGAAACAGACACAGTATTCCAGCCATTGTTGTAGGGATTTCAAAAACAGAGGTCATATAAACGTACTTCTCCTTCTTGTGAATCCCCTATTTATGCATCAAAAGATCAAATTAGCCCTTCAGTAACCATGCCACACAGAAAGCTCATGTTTAGCTGATTATCCACCAGGATCTCCAAGTCGTTTTCAGTGTTGCTGCTTCCCAGGACAGAGTATCTCATGGAGTATATATGGCCTGTATTCTTTGTTCCTGGATGTATAATTTACACTTTGCGGCATTAAAACATTATGTATTTGCACACAGTTTACCAAGCAATCCACATATTGCTTTGTAATAATGTCCTGTCCACCTCATTATTTACCTTTCCCCAAAATTCACAATGATGAGTTTATGTTTTCTTCTATGTCATTGATAAAAATGTTGAATAGCTTAGGTCCAGGAACAGATCCCTGCAAAAACCTATCAGAAACACACCCATTTAATGATGATTCCCCATTTACAGTTACATCTTGAGATCCATGATTATTCTGTGTAACAGGTGCTATGCTCATTTTTTATATCATTCTCGGTAAACACAGTATCATGCAGTATACAGACAAAAGACATACATAAGTCAATTTTAATGTCGCAATCTGCTGGAGCTGTATATCTTATTTTGGTGTATGTATCATTCTTGTATGTGAAGTCAGAAATATGTGAGTCTGTTTATAGTTTTAAATGTGCTAACGAGAGTCAATACCAGTGCCGGCAGGAAGCCTAGCAACTTGGTAATCAACTTGTCAACTTGTAAACACCCTTGATTGCCCTTTCAGTCCAGAAGGTCCTAGGAAAACATGTGACCATATCACCTGATACTGGGATCTATTGTGTAACCTGGTATTTTTCCATAGAAAGAGAATGTAAAACAAAAGATTCCCACCCTGGGGGAGAGTCTATTTAAGCAATGGGAAGCTATCAGCTGTTTATCCTCAGCAGGCCTGGGAAACAGCCAGGCACTCTCCAAAACAATGAGGGCCAACTTAGGTTATTGAGTGGGCCTCTTGAGCGGTCCTTCTTCATCTTGGGGGCGGAAAGGCTGTCGTAACCACAATGGTCTCCCAGAACAGAGTAGTTTTGCTAACTGTGCTTGCATACCTTGAATTTGCAGGATGTCCCCAACTGAAATATAGCAGCACTTTGTTTTGGTGCAGAGGGAGCATATGGCTCTCACAATATGGTGTGCAATCAGCATCTACCTCACTTCATGAGCCTTTGTTTTATAAGCGGGTCATAGATTGCCCACCACTGCTCCAAATGTTCACAAAGAGGGCTGGAGACCCAAGTCAGAGTAAAAGAGTTTGTCTCTAACTTGAATATTATGCCTGAAATAAGAACTGCTCTTTAGGATAAGAATCTGCTTGCAATAAGTTTCTCAGTGAATTAGAACTAGATATGCGTGTGCTTTTCATTTTAATTTAGAAACTTACTTTGATCGGTCTGTTTTCACTTGCAACCACTTAAATTCCAAGATAGGCTGGGTCAGACAGACAGCTCCAGGAAGGAGCTTCAGCCCACTGTGCTGGCCTCATAATGACAGAAGCCCATCCATGTCAAAGGGAAGAATCAGGTATGGAGGAATAAAGGCCAGGGCAAAAGAAGGGGCTCCAATATTTCCTGAATGGGAGGCAGAGATCCCCATGGGCCCAGCATTAGAGGGAACAAAGCCTAAGAAGTGGGGAGTCCTGGGCAGAGCTGCTGGAGCCTATGAATATGGGCCTATGAATATTCCCAAAGGGGACAGGATCTGAAGGACACTGGCAGTAGCAGAAGTTGTTAACATGAGACTGTGGGACTTAACTTCCGAGGGGCTGATCTATAACCCAATGCAGTCACTGGAATGAATCCTACTGGGCTCTATCACCTTTGTCTCAGGCTCTTATTCTTGAGTCATATCATTTCATTAATTATTACTGAAACAAAACTCTGCGGCATTTTAGTCTCCCATTAATTTTTGGTGCCAAAACTGAAGTTTGTTAAAAGAAGTGGCTAACACACCATGGACCATGCATGGATTAAGGACTCCAAGTGTCACAGGCACTGAGCACTCTCATCATCCACTTGAAAATTTCAATGGCCACTGTGGAAACTCAACATGTCACATGACTAAACCCTCAAGCCTACTTGCCATATTTGCATATATAAATAGTGAACATTTTTCTGTTCTTATAAATGCTTCACGTTAATTTAACTTCTGAAATTTGCTTTGCAACTACAAGAGAATAATTGTAAAGAAAGCCTCCAGTCCTGTAAATATTGGGATTTTAAAACAAAATATAAAGAAAAAGCATTTTTCCGTAGAATAAAGTAAAACAGAAGGTTCAATACAAAGTAATGTGCTTTTTACTTGTTGCTGTAAGTTTAAATACATAATATATTTAACACAAGACAGATACAGGGGAGATATAAATTTACAATTTGGAAAACTGAAAATACAATAACCAGCTATGAAAGTTATTTTGCCTGGTACACTGCATACCCTACACCACACCAGACTGGAGAATATAAAAATACCTACTCCACAAAAAGATGCTTTCATGAGGTCTACAAAGTGACTTTCATGCTCAAGAGCCAGACCTACCATAACAATCTAAAACAGAGCTTTAAAAGGAGGTCAAAGTCTCTCCTGTGTTAGAATCATAGAATACTAGGAATGGAAGGGACTTTGAGAGGTCATTGAGTCCAGTCCCCTGCCCTCATGGCAGGACCAAATACTGCCTAGACCATCCCTGATAGACATTTATCTAACCTGCTCTTATATATCTCGAGAGATGGAGATTCCACAACCTCTCTGTGCAAATTATTCCAGTGTTTGACCACCCTGACAGTTAGGAACTTTTTCCTAATGTCCAACCTAAACCTCTCTTGCTGCAGTTTAAGCCCATTGCTTCTTCTTCTATCCTCAGAGGCCAAGATGATCAATTTTCCTCCCTGCTTCTCATGACACCCTTTTAGATACCTGAAAACTGCTATCATGTCCCCCCTCAATCTTCTCTTTTCTAAACTAAACAAACCCTCCCACAGTGATGGGACTGCCTGAGTCACTGAGACCACGTTCTCTGATTATCCCTGCAAATCCAAACAGTACAAGAGAGAGCTTGTACTGATTACACATGTAAAAGCAGTGAATTTGTAGGATGTATGCATTATTCATGCTATGAACAGTTTCTATATGCACCATAATTTTAATATATAGAAGAAAAGATTATATTTTTCCAGAGATGGAAGACTAACAGAAATCATGGAAATTACTCAAAAAATGTCCACATTTTCTTCCTTTTATAAAGGCTCATCCCTCAGAAGCTCAGCTATATCTCAATTAGGTGTGGAGAGAATGATTGAGGTGCATGGACACATATAGTAATGCATGGCCGCAAATGGATGAATTGTGCAGAAGAATGTACTTCGCTTTCTCTATCTCAAATAAAGCTGATTTGACCCCCTACTCCATGTAACCCAAACCTTCTGCACCCCTGCTTCTGCCCCATACATCTTTCCAGACACTATATCCCCTCCTACACCCCTCCTCAGGTCGTAACCCACTCCCAGACCCTGCACACCAATTTGCTATCTCAAATCCGTGCACCCATTTGTGCACTCCTGCCCCAGATTACAACCCTGAATCCCCTCCTTGTACACCCCTCCCCCAGGCCAGAATCCTCTCCTGCACCCATATCCCTCCCAGACCCTGCACCCCAACCCCATCTCACAGCCAAAACCCCTACACCCCTACCCCCGGACACACTCCCCTCCCAGATCCCACACCCCAATCCCTAACCCCAAGTTCCCTTCTGCACCCAATCTCCATCCCAGACTTCTGTACCTCCTCCATTAATATAATGGAAGAGTGTGGACCTCAACCACTTACCACATTCTTGGAACAGCACCCCATTAAAAATTATTGCCCACCCCTGCCTTATATTCATTATGGTTCCTTTCTGCAAATTTGGTAAGTCTGGCTTCTTACACATTTAACATTCATTTCCTGCTCTCCTCCATTAAGTGGTTAAAGTTCCACTCATGGAGGCATTTAGACAGACGTGGGATGTGGGAAGAGAGGGGTAAACTGCATCACCCCATTCCCCCTCTCATCTGACAAAACAACAACTTAGCTCCAAAATCTAATTGAAAAATATGTACATTTCTCTTCTCTCCACTTCCATACAAATACAAGTTTTTAAAGTTCCATCTCCCAGCATAGATAAATCAACTACAGACATTCAAATTCTTTGCAATCCTAAATATATTCCCAGTGACATTCTGATTCATCTTTAATTTACTTCAGTTTTCTTGGGACTTCTGACTGATTTTCTGCTACCATTACTGGTTACTATTTACTGAATCAGCTACACTTTGGGTGCTATCTTCTGAAAAAAATACCGTCAGCAAGCAACTAAAGTTCACGGTGTGGGAGAAATGCTTTCTCTGTTACCACAGGTTGATCAGCATTCGTGAAAAAGCTTTACAACTTTAAGAATGCTTTTTGCTATCTTGTGTTTATAAAATTTGATTGTTAAACAGGTTTTCTGGGAATGTATCTTCAGTTTACAGAATGGAGTATAATGTGTACCCTTATCCTGAAGAACATATTCTGTGAAAAGAATATACCCCATTTTTTAGTCAAAGTCAGAACACACACAGAAAGATTTGGGATTTCAAGCACTGACTTTAGCTTTTAGTTTACATCAGCACACTTTGCACAAACACATTACTTTAAGATTTATATGACATCAAGATAATTCCCTTCCAAACTGAAATTTCTCAGATTAAGAAAATCTTATCACAGGCGAACATTTTTTGGAGCTTGTTGATTTATTTATTTATTGGGGAAGGCGCATGAATGAAGCAGTCCCTACTGTATTTACTGAACACTTCTGTATATCTGGTCCATAGGAATCTAACATAACTTACTTACTTTTGAGAATCTTGGTTAGAAGCCTAAACACTGAAGACACAGATGACAATATTAGATACTAGAAACGATTTTTTCCCTGATTAGTTCTTTCATACAATTTCCTTTTTCAATTAACATGTACTAAGAATGATTTAATTCTATATATTTCATTTCAAACACACATTCAAACAACCATTTCTTACTTCAAGTGAATTAAATGAGTCTAAGTAAGGGTTTTCAGGGTTCATGTCTAAAAGAATCTCAGTATTTTGAACTGACAATGGAACTACTAACTGTTGGGAGTTAACAAGTATGCAAACATACAAACGAAAAAGAGAACAATACCATAACACATGCACTTTGTTCATTTACTTTGACAACTGCAAAGTACATTTAAATAATGTATAATGTACTGGTAAATGTACAATTGTATCGTTTTACAAATAATGATGCATTAGACATGCAAGCCTTCACTAAAACTTCTGCTATTAAATCTTTGCTAAATCTTTGATCTGTGGATTAAATGTGGTTTATTGAGGTTCTATAGAATATAAAAGCGCAAAATGGTGTTTATTAGATACTGAACAAAAGGTGTTATGTTGACTATTGTGCCTTTCATTGCAGTGGAACATGGGTGCAGGTCTCAACAAATACTTTTGTTTAAACAGGTACTTGCTCTGAGGCACTCACAACTTAAATTGAACAATTAAAGGATGAGCCACAAGGGCATGAACAGACAGAGTTGTGAATAATCAATCATGTAAAACTTGGCAACAAAAGTGGGAACAAAGCCTGGAAGAGTTACTAAGCAGATATTCCAGAGGTTCTGTCTATATTTTGTGTAGTATGGGCTGTTCACCTATATGTACAGTTTGATGAAAGGGGAAAGAAGCCTCATTTTGGCAGACAGGACCTCGAGAATATGACCATAAGATATTACTGTGGAAGACAAGATGCTGAATATCATGAGGTGTACAATACTACGGGTCTCATACACAGCCAAAACTTACGCTCATTGTTGAAGATAATATCCTGATACACCAGGGCAAAGAATGCTCTTGGATGGAATTTGGTTATTTATTTGGAGATAAACATAATGATAATGAGCGGTTTCCAAAATGTGTAACATGAAGAATATGACAGACTGGGCTCATGCAGTTTAAATCCAAGTATATTTAAAATACTCATACTGTGCACAATGAGGACCTTGAAATGCAATTTTATGGCATCTAAGCTCTCTAGCTAGTTTTGCTTTTATTTACAACAAATACACACACTACACAGTATGGAAGATGTATTCACTGATGGTTTGTATAGCACATGTTACAAAGCTAAGTATTAGAAAAGGTTTACATTCTTCTCTTTTGCACGCAATGCTTTACAATAGCATCTACCTTTTTAATAAGTGATTTAATGGGCAGTTTATGTTACTTATCAGTATGTATTTACATCTTCTGTGTGGCTAGCAAGCTCCATTCAGAAAGGGTTATAGTCAGAACACAAGTGGGAAAATGGTGGGAATAAACCTAAGTGGATTGGATTCTAAAAAACATTTATAAGATTTAAAACATTTTAAATAACTGAACTGGTTTCATTTGTACACTGGACTTTTCAGTAATGCTTCTGAATGCTTCAGTTATTAATTCTATTATCTGCCTCTTCAACAACTTTTTTACTGTGGCCTCCACCCTGATTTTGATATGCCTGCGCTTTACCACAAACTTGATAGCGGTTATCTTACACACAATGACACCTTTAGATGGATTTTGCCTGATGTACATGGGAGCAACTGTAACTTAATATTGTACGCCACACAGCTTAAAATTAAGTTATGTGAAGCACTGAAAAAGCATTAGTGCATTGGCTGAAGCACATTTTTTCAGTTACAGCTACACACACACAAAGAGGATTTATTTCAGTTTTATTGCAATTTAAAGTTGGTCATCCCTATTCAGTGCACACTTGCTGCAGTAGCTTTTGTGCCATGCATTTGCATTGGTCATACAAGTAGTTTTTAAATAGAACAACACATGCAAGAAAAAGATTCAGGGAAATCCAACAAAAACAGCATATTTTATACCTGCCTTTTCCATTCAGAGTTTTTGCATATGGGTAGTCTCTTTCCAGGCACGATGACTATAAAACACTCAAATGGAAGCATGGAGTTCAATTTTTAAAATGTGCACTGAGTATAAGAATATCCGCATGGTAAATATTATCTGATCTAGCAGTCAAACAAAATAATGACAATTCTATCACGATGGCTGCATCAGAACTTGTCCATTACTCTTGAAACATTAAAATTATTAGGCTTGCAATAAGCAGCTCAGTTTCTAATACATACAGTGAAATTGTGTATGTTTTTGGGAGTCCAACTAAAGGAAATCTTGCATAGATTTTGTGACTTTTAGGTTTTATTTTGTTTTAATTGTATGAGAATTGCATCCACTGCATAATCTTTGGGTATATTAAAAGACTGCTACTTACCTGTAACCAGAGTTCTTCAAGATGGGTTTGAATACTTATCCTTATGCAGACTGCATTGTCTAGTGGTGTCTTATGATAAAACTTTCCCTAGTAATGTCAACTAGAGCACACTTGCAGAACCATTTAGAGTAGCCATCATTTATTCTTTGAGTAGTTCTGCATATTACTACAGATGGGATAAATGGATAAGCAGTGTTGAAATCAACCTACAGGCAGGAACAAAGTCCTAGTTAAACAGTGGGGCTACGTCTTGACTGCAAGCCTCTTTCGAAAGAGGCTTTTTCGAAAGTATCTTTAGAAAAAGCCTCTTTTGAAAAAGAGCGTCTAGACTGCAACCAGTACTTTCAAAAAAGCAAGCCGCTTTTTCGAAAGAAAGCACCCAGCCAGTCTGGATGCTCTCTTTTGAAAACGCCCTGTTTGCATTCAAGAACGCCTTTTTTCGAAAGAACACTTTCGAAAAAAGGCGTTCTTCCTCATGAAATTAGGTTTACCGCCATCGAAAGAAAAGCCGCGTTCTTTCGATTTAATTTCGAAAGAACGCGGCTGTAGTCTAGACCCAAGTGAAGATTTTTCGAAAAAAGGCTACTTTTTTTCAAAAAAACCCTTGAGTCTGGACACAACCTGGGTGAAAGCACTGCCTAGCCAATCCAGTTTTCACCCTAGAAGCCAAGTTCAGAGCATAGGACTTAGTGAAGGCATCCACCAAAGAACAGGCTGCAGATTTGCAAATTTCAGTGCATGGTATCTGCCTAAAACGGGGGGGGGGGGGGGGGGGGGGGGGGGGGGGGGGGGGGGGAGTAGTAACCACAGCACTAATGGAATGTGGCCAAATTGCTGCAGATTTTGCCAGCGTGTAGCATTCAGCAATACATTATTCAATCCATCAAAAAACAGTCCAGTTCTTGATATAATACACGAACAACCTTAGTTCTCTCCAGATAATAGGCAAGGGCCTAACATCCAAACTGTGAAGGACAGCCTGTCATATAGGAGAGTGCATCTTAGGCGGAAATGCAGCAAATTATTAATCTGATGTGGAAACCACCTTAGGTAAAAATCTGGAATCAGATCTGAGAATTACTTTGAGCTTAAGGAAAGAAGTGAAAGGTGAATCACCCACACAGGCAGCTTCTGCCCTCTCTAGTCCAGCTCCCTTGGGGCCTGACTGGCTCTGAAACAGAAAATTTTCCAAACCACAGGTCAATATTGTATAGCATCATTACCAACACTTCCACTGCTTACCGCTAGAGGACATTTAGGGGTAATTTAGTACTAAATAACATCACAGAACATTGGGAAGCAGGATGAGTGGCTGTAAACAAACTTTATGGGACCACAGGAAACTTGGCCACACCCACGAGAAGTGGCCATGCAGCTTACTAAAATCATTTCGGACGACGGATGTTTTTGGACCAGAGAGTTCTGTATTAGACAGGTCAACCTGTATACCAAATGGGCCAGCATTATCTATTTTAAGAAGAAAAAAACTCTGATTCCAAGGAGGAATCGCATTCATTCAAGCATGGAAGAAACTGAGGTGGTGAGGGAGCTCTGCCCTCTTCATACGTAAACCTTCGGTGTGTCATAATACTGAGGGAAGAGGTAGGAGGGGACAAATGAGCTCTCTATACTGCTAGAAGTTCTACCATATGGTACCACAAGGTAGTGCAGTACCCATAAATGGAAATCTGAAGAGCCACTCAGAGAACAGAAAATTAAGATAACAGACATAACGAATCACTGTACAAATGAAAATGTACAAGATAAAGTCAATGTCAACCATTCAACCACTATGGAGAACAAAATAGAAATTATGAGTTTACCCTCTCTTAAGCAAACATTGGATAAATCAGAGGGAACATCAACCATGCCTTGAAGGTCAACATACTGACTCCAGCAGCTCAACAAAGGCATTTATTGCCAGAGGACTTTCCGTCAAGAAAATTCTTCTCCTTGAGTAGCCGAGAGTTCAAATCTAGGAATCTCAACATCAACTGGATGTCTCTTCTTTTTCTGGATCTAGACAGAGTAGGGCTTTATGCATTAAAATTAACACCAATAGAAGCAGACAGGTAGCAAATGCAAAACACAGTGTGTAGAATCAGTTTAGGATTTAAATCTTTAGATTATGGGATCTTTCTCCTTTTTAGTCTTGCTACCAACTGTTCATTTAACTCAGTGTTCAGCTAACGCAATGGACAAGTCCCAGAGTGGACAAGTATTAAAGCTATGAAAAGGTGAAATCATATGGAGTGAATCCAAGGTAACTCCTGTGTCCTATTAAATTATACTGTAACGATCAAGTACATTTGCAAGAAAACCCAAGGCCAGTGAGATCACCTGTCATTCTGGAAGGAATGCTGTGATCTACCTATGAAGGCTTTGTTGATATATCATACTTCATACAATTTTCTGCCATCAGGTTCAATTAGGGAAGCAGCTTTCAAAAGCAGCTTTACTAGTGGCAACTCGAAATTCTTCCCTTCCCTACATGGCTAGTTAAAGAATAACCCAACAGACTAGTGATAACAGGGTGGTGTTCTCAATGTTTCAGATAATGAAGTTACTATTTAATTCACTGTTGTGTGTTAAAGATTAAGAAAAACATTAAGCACTTATGACAAAGCTGGAGTGCAAAGTCTTCCGTTTATTCACAGTTGAGCAAGGGCTACAGCAGCTCTCCCACACCTCCCTGCAAATGTTCCCCAGCATTAACCTGAAGGAACCATCCTGAAGGGATACAAGGGTCATTAATCTATGCTCACATATATGCAAATTAATGACTACTGCCAACAAGAAACAGGTCAATTTCACTCTATTCCTGTTTGGGAAAGCTCTGGAGCAGCAGCGCAGGTAAACATTGAGGCTATTTACTGAGGAGAAGTCATCAAACCTGAGTCTGGGAAATGGGGAGAGAAGTGAATACACTCCCCACGTTTCTGAAATTTATCTGAGAAGGAAGAGAGCAGGTGAAATATGCACATCCTTTGCAACAGCCATGAGGCTCTTCAGAGGTCTTCACATCTAGGTAACCCTGAGGTTGTGCCAGCTCTCATGATTTTAATCATAAAAGTATCAATATTTAGTGTTTTTTCTTAAAGGTCCAACTCCTGGAGTTAGATGATTATAGAATGTCAGTTTTCATTTAAAAAAAAGAAAGAGGGAGAAAAATTCTAAGTACAGGTTGAACCTCTCTAATCCAGAACTCTTTGGTCTGGAAACATCCATCATCTGGAATGATGTTAGTTAGCTGGATGCTCACTTTAATGGATTTGGCCAAGCTTCCTATGGTCCCATAAAGTTTGTTTACCGCCACCAGTCCTGGTTCTCACTCTTCTGTGCTGTTACGGAGCTCTAAATTACCCCTAAAATATCCACTAACAACCCAGTAAGCAGTGGAAGTGTTGGTAATGCTGTTAGACAATATTGACCTTCTTGGTCCAGAAAATTCTCTGTTTCGGAACTGGTCAGTTCCCGAGGGGGCCAGACTACAGAGGTTCAACCTGTTCTAAAGTACTAGCCTTTATGGTTACAGAGACAAACTTGACTATGTGAACCCTAAATGCTCAAAAACCAAAAGTCAAATAAAAAACCAAAATTAATAATTTTTAAAAATCTCATTTTTATTCCAATAGTATTTGCAGGGGCCTAACTTATAATTTTTCTTGTACTTGGTAATACTGAGCTACTTTCAATAGCTGTCATGAAAGATGGATCCCCTTAACAAAGACTTTTGCAAGAGGAGAGGACGTAAAAGGATTACAGATTTCTCACATGGGCATTGCCCCTGCACATGAAAGTACCTACGACTTTCCATATGAGCCTCTGGCTAATAGTCTTCTGGCTATTAGGGGTATATTGTACAATTTCAAGTAAGTAATACATGTGAGTGGAGATGTTAAAGAGTGTGTACAATGGGTCTATACAGAAAAGAGAAGTATGGTACTGAGAAAGTGTCAGTTTTACAAAGATTGTGGAGAAGAAAGGAAAGAGAAAAAAGAAAAGAGACAAAGATAAGAGAGGGAAAAGGGTACACAATGTAAGGGAAAGAACTGACATAAAGTGAAAGGAAAGACAGAAAAGAGAAGAAAGAGATGCACCCTAATATACTATAGCAAAAATAAGAGTGCAGCCAGGAAAGGGGAGGAGGTCCAACAAAAGGAAGAGAGACACACTAAATAAGTACCAGGTACATTTTTCAGGCCTTGATAATTATCATGGTACTTCTCGTGACATTCACCAGTCAGCTAGGAATCCATGGGTTTGAGGGACCTTTGCCACGCTTGACATAGCAGGTACCTACCTTGTATGGCATGCTTTTCTCAAAACCTGTTAACTTTGTGGGTAGACTCAGTGCAGGAATATTACTGCAACAAGCATGGGTAGCAAGAAGCCCAAGAACCTGTATAGATCAAGCTCTCTATTGAGAAGCATCTTAATTTCTCAGCAGTATCCCAGCATTTGAAGACCAATTTTCTCCCCTCTCATCTGGCCACAATATGCCTTCCCCTGATGGGGGAGGGTACAAGCAGCAACTCTGAAAAATTGTCCTCAATGAGTTCTAATAGTATTTCTTCTCCCACAGGAGAGCATTTATACCTTAGTCATTTTTACAATGTTTTCTAAATTCTTTGTGTGTTACATAAGAACAGCCATACGGGGTTAGACCAAAGGTCCATCCAGCCCCAGTATCCTGTCTGCTGACGGTGGCCAATGCCAGATGCCCCAGAGGGTATCTGAACAGGTAATGATCAGGTAATGATCAAGCAATCTCTCTCTTGCCATCCATCTCCACCCTCTGACAAACAGAGGCTAGGGACACCATTCCTTACCCATACTGGCTAATAGCCATTAATGAACTTCTTTACCTAAAACAAGGAACACTAGTAAAACTGGTAACTTCTCTAGAAGTATATACATATTCCTGGAATAAAGTATAATCGAGGTCCACAACGAACAATTCAGGGTATTTATATTAGTCAATAAAGGATCCATTGTGTGGTCCAACTTCCTGTGGGGCTGCATTTTCATGCTTAACACTGATTACTCTCAAATAGTGATTAAAATGTGATTTAGTTACATGAATGAATCACAAAAAAATCCTTCGAGTGCTCCTTTTGGGTACTACAGTGACATTTTATGATTATTATAATTCATTGCCTTATTATCTCTGTTTTCCTTTCTGGGAATGATAGAACTCTGACAACTAAAAGCAGACATGGAAATATACTGGTGAACGCAATTCTGCCCTTGCAAATTAATGAGAAATTTACAAGTCCCTGTTTGACTGACATGCCATACTCTTCTACTTGCCTGCTGACAACACTTATTAAATTCATATCTTAAACCCACAACTTCGCTAGCTACTAAAAACCAAGGGCAGAATAGAGACTCTGGAGTTACAGGTCATTTAAAAATCCTTCTAAGCTCCTCCCACTGCAGTGACTGCAGAAGTGTTAACAGGCAACTTCACCTTAAATGGTTCCATGAAGTATGTGTTAATGACTTTTGCTTGTATTTAGCTGTGACACTCTGCACGTACTTCCCAGGCCTGAAGAAGAGCTCTGTGTCAGCTCGAAAGCTTGTCTGTTTTAGTAACAGAAGATGGTCCAATAAAAGGTATGAGCTCATGCACCTTGTCTGTCTAAAACTGAATCAAAGGAACCCCAGGAACTCTTTAATTTGAATACTTTCATTTTATAGAATAGTATATTGTCATTTGCTCTGTAAGCCAAAAGTAATTTTCTATGGTTTTCATTGATTAGACAAATATGTCCATTTGTACCTTAATTTCTTCCCCCCTCTCCCTCGCTACTTCTGTGTGTCAACTCCCTTTTCAGAACCACAGTTTGCACTGAACAGTCTAGGTTAATACAGTTTGCTTATGGACATAAAAGAAGGGTTTGGGGGAACACTGCGTTCCTTGGGAGGAAAGGAAAACCTGTTAGTGGACTGAAGCAAAGTAATGGTTCCAACTAGAACATCCAAGAAGTTATGAGTAAATTAACGACCCTCCACAGCCTAACCTTGCAATCTAACCAGAGAACAATGAAAGAGTTTGACAAAATAAATATGTTGGCATCTGGGTCTTCTGACGTTTAATTAAAAGAAAAGGGTGTACCCTAATAGCTATGTTTTCCTGTTCATTCTAGAGCGCTACTTAGATACTAAAGCAACAGGCAAACTGCAAATGACTATGATAGACATAAATGTAAATAACAGCAAGGCACATGAGAGCCATGCAAATATATTGAAATAAAATATATCCAATGTGCTCAGGTAAATAACACCCACCATACCATGACTTTTTATTTAAAATACATTTATCCAAATAAAGGACAAAGAACCCAGACTGAAACACACCACACTCCTGCTTTTGCCTTGGGACACGAGTTACTGAAAAATATCTTGGCATTAGACAAGTTGGTTCTTGTGCCGTCATAATACATTATTCTGGGGAGAAGGATTCCCTACTATTAGCATTCTTGCTACAGCAAATGTAGCAGTGACATTAAACCAATAACTATACTGAAATAAATCCCTGAGATGAGAAATCACTATATAGCTCAACAGCCATCTAGCTCAATACTTAATTGGGTAAGACATCAGATACTATTTCACCTGATGGGTTCAGCATGCTAGGGTGCTATACATCATATCTCCATTTTTTTTTTTTTTTTTTTTTTTTGCAGTTTGAAAGACCACTGTAAAGACCTGAAGAATACTTCCAGTGCTTTCTAAGGGCTTAACTTCACAGTGCTGGCAAAGGGGTGTGATTTGTCAAGCATTCTAACATTCTATTCTAACTGCCCTGTGTACATTCAGTTAATGTGCTGTAAAAAGTACCTAATCTGCATTAATGTAGTGCAGGTTCAGGATAGAGATATAAAAGGTTACCCGGTAAGCCTCACCATTAACAGGTGAGGCTTACCTGTTCCAGTTAACCAGTAGGGACTGGAGCTACTCCAGCCCTGTGGGCCCACCAAAACAGCCCCCAGCCATGGAAGACCTGGTCACCCTCTCCCTCTCTCCACAGGTTACACATTGGGTCATGGTGAACCGGCTGAAGACTCCTCCTGGGGAGAGAGGCTAGCAGTGGCCCTTGCCAGCCTGACTCAAGGGAGGCAGCTTTGCTGTGCGCTCTGTAGTATAAAGCGTATTTCAGCCTTGTACTGCAGAGACCACAGCGCGTGTAACCGCTATGATTTTTAGCAGTTATGTAGTTACATTTTTAAATGCATTTTTATATCCCTAGATCAGGACTACATTATAGGGAACTAGGTACCTTTCAGAGCTGTGATATGAAGACCTCAGTCATTCAGGAGCCAATTAGTCATCAACATTGAAGGGCAGGAGCTGCAGTGGCTATTGACAGGCACTTCTTACCTGGCCCTAAGCTGCTGTGCTGAGAGAGGACTGGGGTAGTCTTTTCTCCCCGGGGCAGCCTGCAGACTGAACCCCTCATCCACATCCCCACTCAAGAGCAATGATTTAAATGAAGAAAAATAAAAATTAATTGAGTTAAGGACCTAAGCAACACTGGGTAAGTCTTCTAGAGTTACTATCTATTTACATCAGCACAACAGAGACTGAATCTGCCCTTAGGCTTGCTTGATATTTAAATAATAAAACATTGTAAAACAAGCACCTCTCTGTGTCCTGTGTGGCTATTTCTGATTTTTTTTTGGTGGGGGGAGGGGCAATGCCCCAGGCCCTCAAAGTATGATATACAGTCTATGACATACAGTCACTCTCCTATACACAGTTTCTTTGCAGGTTTCCTTTTGCTTACAGGTACTTGTATTTTATTGCTGGTCTGTAACATTTTGTATCCATATCCACAACTGTATGCACAGATGTGGATACTCTCAGATTTGCAGGGCTCTACAACTCACAACCCTACCACAACAGCTGAACTGTGCAGGCAAGAGTTGGGAAGATGTAATAACATATACAGATATACCATCTCATAGAGCTGGAAGGGACCTTAAGAGGCCATTGAGTCCAGCCCCCTGCCCTCAAAGCAGGACAAAGCACCATCCCTGACAGATTTACCTCAGATCCCTAAATGGCCCCCTCAAGGACTGAACTCTCAACCCTGGGTTTAGCAGACCAGTGCTCAAACTACTGAGCTAGCCATTCCCCAGCAATAAGATGGAGAAAGCTAATGTTCCACTAAATCCCAACTTACTTCTGCCCATTTTTTCTGGGCATGGGAAGTGCTGGGTGCACAGAGGAGTAAGATTGATTATTTTATTCCTCAGTGTGGCTTTGCAGGGTTTGAATATCAGAGACCTTGAACTGGACTCTATACTCTGTGGAAAGCATGATGATAACATGTTCACAATGATCTAGGTTGATAACCAAACGGGTTTTGCACCAGTTATAGCTTTTGCAGGGCATATGACTTCATTCCTACCTGTAATGAGCTGCAACAATCAAACCAAGAGGTCATCAACATGTAGATAATATTGACAGATCTAAGTCTGACCTGCTTCTTGCCAGCCACAGACTGCAGTGGGTGTTTGTCTTCAGTTATGGCTATTTGCTGTTGGATGCTGTTTGCTAAGATCTTATGTTTGGTGTTCCTATGACAGTGGCTCCCAACCTTGCTAAACTACTGTACCTCTTTCAGCAGTCTGATTTGTTTTGCCTATCCCAAGTATCTCCTCCCTTAAAAACTACTTTCTTACAAAATCATACAAAAATAGTGTAACAGCACCCTGTTACCCCAAAACTGAATTCTCATTTTTACCATCTAATAAATCAATTGGAATATAAATACTGTACTTATATTGAGGGGTGACAGTGAGGAATTTCTTACGAGTACTGTCTATTTAAGTATGGGATGCAGTGCTGGGGGCTTGGGGCAGAGAGTTGGGGGTGCTTGAGTAAAGGCAGGGAAGGAGGGTCTCAGGGCATGGGTGTAGAGGGTGCAGGAGTCAGGGCTGGGGAGTGTGGTGGGGAACTCAGAGCCAGGAGTGTGGCCACCATGGCGCCCAACCACAGGATACCCAAGGCAGGCTGGATCAGTGGGGGCCATACTGCCTGGCTGCCCAAGCGCCACAACTGGAGCCAGGTGCACCATGGCCACACAAGCCAGGATGCTGGCAGTATCCAGAGTGCCTCCCCTGCCAGCCAGTCTCTGACCAGGGTGCCACACTAGGGCACATCGGCTTATTTTCACCTTTGCTTACATTTAGTGTAGACAAATCTAATTATCAGTATGAAATGGTAGTTTGTACTGACTTCACTAGTGCCTTTTTTGTGTCCTGTTGTAAAACTAGGAAAACAGAGGAGCTGATGTACCCCGAGGAAGACCGCTGTGTTCCCCAAGAGGCACAGATATGCTTATGAGTGTCTTATGAGACCACCTAACTGTGAGTGATATTCTGTTTGAAATAAGCTAATTCCCTGTAATGGGTTGTGTAGTGTTTGGGGGTTTATGGCACAAGTCTATATGCAGCAACCACCCAGGCAATTCAAGGGCTTTCACATTTTTGCCTGCAGATGAGAGGATCATCCAGATACGCAGAAAATTAGTATTTGTAACAAAAAGTGATAGTTAAATAGAATGTGGCTTTAGCTGCAATTTCAGTGCATGCAACAACTAAGCCAATGCCTAGCAACAGGCAACAATTAAGTCAGGACATCTAACCATTTGAAGATGACAGATTTTACTCTTACTATTCCTGTTTTTGCCAAGTTTATCCTACTGACATGAAATGTTTTTACAGTTTTATAAATTAAAGTCCCAATATTTGTATCACCATAAATGTTAATGGTAAACCTATTTTAAAAACACCAAACAGTGAATATATTATATTTTAGTACTATTTATTTCAGGAAATAAAAGGAGACTTCTGGGAAACTTAAAATCTACTACTTCTATATCTAATAGAATAATTGTGTATTGCAAGCAAGCTATTTAGAGGACATTACAGATGTTCAGCAGAATGCACATTTTTATCAAAATAAGCCATATAAATCCTCATGCATATGTCTAACTTGAAGCATGTCAATAGTCCTACAGTCAATTAAGTCAGCTAATGCACGTGCTTAAATTAAAGCATAGGCATAAATGTTTGTAGGGTCCCTCTTCAGAATGCAAAAATTAGAATGATCACTTCAGATTGCCCATTCTAGGCAAAAATTCATGAAAACCTAAATCACAGACTAAATCCCTTTTTGGTACAAACTTTTATTTAATCTTCTGTGTTATAAAGAAAATTGAAAACATTGGACCAAATTCTTGCCTTCTTCATAGATATGCACATGCTAGTAAAGCCACCAACAAAAGTGTTATGAGAACTGCAGAAAAATAAGGAGGATGATTGTCCTAAACCTGGCACTTCTTAAAAGCTGTGGGTAGTCCACTCTGAAGGTCATCCTCAATTGGACTCATAAGGGGAAGCTCCTGGGCGTGGTAAAGAATCTAATAGTAGACGGTGTGTTTTGGCTTTCCATTTCCACAGTTCTAGGTGCACTTCCTTTCTGATGGTTCTTGTAGCTTTTACCCACTTCTCCTTCCTTATCTGCTGCCCGTCTGATCTCTCCTCTAGTATCCTTCCCTCTTATGCAACAGAATGGTAAGTGAATAACTGACTCTAGAATGAATTTGCCCAATGTAATCATAACTCTCTCTCTATATATAAAAAATGTTCCTGTGGGATGACATAGCGATGTCCTACTTGCCTTCCCCTTCCCCTTTCCCCAGTCCTAAGGAGCTTGGGCTGCTACGGCCCGGCCTCTCTCCTCTCCTATGCTTGGAGGGGAGCTGGGGTTGTCCCACCTGACCTCGCCCCACTCCGTTGGGACTGGAAAGGCCTCAGCCCGGACCTTCTCCTCCCCCCCAGCAGCTGGGGGAAGAGAGCAGGGCCTGGCAAGGGCTCAGCCTGGTCCCCCACTTCCCAGTAACCTGGGGAAGAGAGCCAGAGCTGGTGCGGCTGGTGGGGAGGGGCATGGTGGAGCCGGGGCTGGTGTGGCCTCGGCCCTGCCCAACTACCAGGGGTAGGAAGCTAGGGTTGGCCCGGCCTTGACCCTCTCCCCTGGTGGCTGGGGGGGGAGGGAGCTGGGGCTGGGCCAAACTCGGCCCAGCAGCCAGGGAGATAGGGGGCAGGCCAGGGCTGCCACACCTCTGCCTGGCTCTCCCTGGCGCACCGGGGAAGAGCCGGAGCTGCCTCTTCCCAGAGAGAGAGGAGTTGGCAAGCATAGCGAGCAGGGGGCACAGCCCCCTAGCAATATCTAAAGAGAAAAACAGACACTACCCATTTATTGCTAATAGGGTACCACAGCTAGGGCAGGGATCTTTCTTCACCAAAATAAGAGCTTTGTCAAAAAAAGAAGCAGAGTTACTTTAATCCAGCTAATTGCTACTTAGGGCCATAATCTGCCCACAGTGCCCTCCCTTGAATTGATTTAAATCCTTGATACTGGGACTTGCTTAGCAACCAGGGGCAGAATTTGTTCCTTACACTCCACAGATATACCTGGAACAGATATAGGTTGGGGCTTACTAGAGATGTCTCTTAGTTTAAGAATGGCTGGATACAGACTAGAAGCAGGCTAAAACCAAGGCTTTACCAAAAATGTAATGATTGCAGAGAATCTATTGCAGTTACCAACTAATATTTGGACATTGCAAGGACATGCTGGTGAAAAATAGCAAATATTAGCTTTTTTAAAAAATAAGGCCAATGCTTCAGAATCACAACACTGTGGAGAGCAAAACGCATCAGACCTCTCAAACACGTACCAGACTAGGCAATTTTTAAAGCCTGTATATTAAAGTTTAATTGGTAACTTTGACCTTGACTATCACTTTCAAGAGAAATATCACAGTACTGCTAGGATTTTCAGAGATTTATGATCCTGTGTTCTTGAAAAGATACTAGCGCCACTGCAGTAATGTATGTCTGAAATAATTGATCTCTCTCGTACAAGTGTTGTTTTCTTGATTGCACATTGCCCTGAGAGAGAGAAGCTGCTATCTGACAGAAATGCCACCAGTCAACAGGTACATTTAGAAAATACAAAAGATACCAAGGATTTCAGACCTTGTTTTAAGCAGTACTGTGATATTTCTCTTGAAAGTGATAGTCAAGGTCAAAGTTACCAATTAACTTGACCATATTAGTGCAGGAGCCCCCACGACTGCGTGCTAGAAAGATATAAATAAGTTAGGGGCTGACATTGCCATTATGACTTAATCTGAAAACAGCCACATTGCTTATGCAGAAAAATGTGATCAATATGTAGTATCTCATTTATTTTTTAGCTCTGATTTAAAAAATATGTAATAGCAGAATCAATTCTGCAGAAATATGAATCTTTAAGACCAACATTTTCAACCAGAGGACACCAACTTAATTACCAAAAGAAATAGTAGAATGATTTTCAGAAGTCCCAAATTTCCAAAAACAATTATGGACCAGAATCTGCTAACAATACTAATGTTGAATGGACTTCAACAGACCACCTGCAGGATAAGGTACTCAGAGAATCTGAGCCTTAATAACTTAGGCCCTGACTGAGGAAAGCACTTAAGCATGTGCTTAAGTCCTACTGACTTCAATGGCATCTAAACACAGTTTCAGCCATCTCCCTGAATAAAGGATCTCAGCAATTACTGACTTCAATGGGAGCTGAAAATGCTCCAGTTATTTATAGCTAGGTACTTACAGAGGGACTTGAGAGACTAACAGTAGGCAGCAAAGTTTAAAAATTAGGACCTAAATGAGAACTCACACACTTCAGTTTCTTGAGTAAGAAGCATAGAGTCTGACCTAAGTGCATAGTGAAGCAGGTTTTGGCTAGAGGCAACAAAGCAACTGTGTCTTTTAAAACATTTCATAATCAGGCATGACTAAGAAGGGTGTGGATTGTTTCAAGTACTTATAACATTTAGAACCTGTGCAGCTGAACACGGGCAGTGATGGCAACCTAACCACCACATTTACTCTTCAGCGAACTCTTTACCAGGTGTGAGGCTGCTAGTCCATTTAGAGTTCTACTCAAACTATTGTCAGGTAACATTTTACCTGAAACATTTTAGAAACATTTAACAATCTATAATTTAATTTTCTTCAGAATAACTATTACCATATGTGTAACAAACCTCCGAACTGTAAAAAGAAACATACAAAAGGACAAAAGCATAATTACCATAACATTCAGTGTTATACAGAAGAACTACTGAATATTTTATTCAGACAAATAATTGGTCTCCAGAGGAGATGCTTACCCAGTTAGTTCATAGTTTATAATTAGCCCCTTAATTTTCTTAAGAGCTAGTGTCCACGATTCTGTAATAAACTATAGTGAAAAAATACAGCCTTTACAAAGGGGTATGTAAAATTACAGACTGTTTATTCCTTTTTTGGAGTGTAGCTTAAGTCCAGTCCAGCAAGGCATTGATAACTCCCAAGGCAGGTTGAAAGTACTGTACTAAAAACTTTGCAGGATTAGACTAGGGTGTATAAGTAGCCACCTGTTTTTAACAGCAAAGTACACAAGGGTGGAGAAGTTGCTAACTAAAAGCCCAGAGGCTTTTCAGTATGCAAACAAAGCTGAACAAGCACTGCTTATAAAAAAAAAAGGCATGTTAAAAACATTCAGTCAGTCATATGACCACACTTTTGAAAACACAGCCAAGAAATTGATTAAGATCTGAAAGACTGTAGGCTCCCAACCGAAAAATATGCAAAGTGTTCTCAATACTGCGTGCAGTATAAGGCTGATCACGAGACAGCATGCTGATGTAGCTTGGAGCGTTCTTTTGCCTTTTTAATTAAAATAGTAATTAATAAAAGGTATAAAACAAACCTGAGTCCGGGTGTCTGGAGCTTTTTCGAATTCCATTGGTTCGTTTCTGCATACAAAAATACAAGTCAAAGGCATGCATAAACTGCTTTCGATTTCTAAGTACAGGAGAACCTCAGAGTTACAAACAGAGTTACAAACTGACCAGTCAACCACACACACACCTCATCTGGAACCAGAAATATGCAAATCAGCCAGCAGCAGAGGGGAGGAAAAAGGCAAACAACGAGTAGTACCATGAGTAGTCCTATGGCAACTTTGATACTAACCAATATATATAGAATCATTAGCTTTCGTAGGTAAAACCCACTTCATCAGATGAATTGGAACAGTAGAGTACTTTGTTAAAGATAAACTAAAAAAGAAAGGGAAAGCAGCATTTTTTCTTCTGGATATTCATGTTTCAAAGTTGTATTAAGTAAATGTTGAGTTGTAAACTTTTGAAAGAACAACCATAGCATTTTGTTCAGAGTCATGCATGTTTCAGAGTTACAGGCAACTCCCATTCTGAGATATTTGTAACTCTGACAATCTAGTGTACTGTACTATTTGCATTCTGATAGTCTACTAGCTGTAACTAATTTTTTAAAAGTTCTCTTCCATCCTGCAATGGGGTTTTAGGCAGAAATATCATGCATTAATGCTTATTTTGCAAGTGACAGAAAAGGTTTATGTGTTAGCCTGTCATATCTTGACATCTGGGTTCAAAGTCCACTGAGATTACATGTGAAAATGACTATAATAACTCAGCCTATTTTACAGTGGAAAAATACACCACATGGTTTGGCACTGTCTGCCTAAGGGAAGGTCCAGGAGTAGAACAGCAGCAAGAATACATGCTAATGAAGTTGCAATTCCAATAGGGTGGGAGCGTTACACTGTTCTTTCTCTGTACTAAGGCTTCTTATACTTAACAATGTTAGTTCCATTTCTCAAATGAGCATTTAATTTAAAAAAATGAAGTAAAAATTTTTTTCCTAGTTTTTAAAGTTTGGTTTAGGCAAACTAGTGTTTTCTAAAATCCCATGTACACTACACAGACACAATGGTTTATTATTTGGCAAGTGATGATTTGTACCAAATTCACAGACCTCAGCATTTACATAGGCCCCTTGGAACTTCTGTACATAATAAGGTGTATCTGTGTGTTAGTCATCTACTGCTACTTGTTTTAACTAGTAGCTTGCATAAGGGCTCATGCAAATCACAGAATTTTACTCAAGCCAAGCAGAAAACAAAGGGTGAAATCAGTTTTTTTTTAAATTGAGACTGTATTGTTTATTCACACGGATACAGAGAAGAGAGGAGCCATAAGATTGGAGTGAGGGGAAAGCTGTGAGAGAAGTCATGGTGGTTGGTTGCAAAATGTTTCTATGGCATAACTGAAAAATGTGACAATTTATCTACATAACAATAAAATCACATAAGCTGAAGGAAAGAAAAGTGTATAAACAATACTCAGAAGTAAATGCTGTAAGTGTACAAAAATGTACTGAATACTTGATCTTATCACATTATCATCAGTAGATCTTCACATTTTCTGCAACATAAATCCATCTTTTCTTAAAAACCTAATTCTCATTTATATTAAATTCCTTACACACCACTCTGGCAGCAGGTTTCCCTTTTAAAATGTATTTAGCCACTAGATCATAGAATATTGCCATCACTAAAGTTGTCAGACGCGTATATAACACTTTTGTCCTGGTGAGTGGTGTAAAATAAAACCAATCATCAGTGGAGTTCTATTAATTCTTCCAATAGGTTTTAAGGGAATTTAGACAGGTTTCTTAACAAATGTACTCCCAAATAGTAAGTAGATAATGGAAACTACCAAAAAACCTGCACCATTCTAACAGCAGGCTAAGGGACCTTAAAGACATATCAAATTACGTTAGCCCCTTTATACTGCCAAAAGCATGTAAAGGGACCATGGCACAAATCAGAATTAGACTCCAATTTTACATGCTACATAAAACCATTCTACAGTGTGCCGTTGTAGCCAAGAAGGCTAACAACATACTAGAGTGCAATAGGAACAGCACTGCCAGCAGATCTAGTGAAGTGATGATTCCCCTTTATTCGGCACTGGTGAGGCCACATCTGGAGTACTGCATCCAATTCAGAAAGGATGTGGACACATTGGAGAAAGTCCAGTGGAGGGCAACAAAAATGATTAGGGGGCTGGAGCACATGACTTATGAGGAGAGACTGAGGGATTTCGGCTTGGCTAGTCTACATAAGAGAAAAGAGTGAAGGGGGGATTTGACAGCAGCCTTCAACTAGCTGAAGGGAGGGGGGTTCCAAAGAGGATGAAAAGAAGCTGTTCTCAGTAGTAACAGATGACAGAATGATGAGCAATAGACTCAAGCTGCACTGGGGGAGGTCTAGGTTGGATATTAGGAAAAACTATTTCACTAAAAGGGTGGTGAAGCACTGGAATGGGTTACCTAGGGAGGTGGTGGAATCTCCATCCCTAGAGCTTTTAAGTTCTGGCTTGACAAAGCCCTGACTGGGATGATTTAGACAGGGCTGGTCTTGCTTTGTGTAGGGGGCTGGACTCGACCTTCTGAGGTCTCTTCCAGCCCTATGATTCCATAAAACAAGGTACAAAAACACCTTATGAGCAGTAGGATTTTTTCGTCTTACAAAAATTTCAAGTTGGGGGAAGAGACATGGGAAGAGGAGGAATAAAATATAATTAGGATAAATATGATCTCATCCATTTACATATGTTCATCTTTGGTAGTTTTACTCACTTCTGGCAACCTTGTCGATAACATACCATAAGCAGTCTGTTTATAGCTTCTTCAATACTGAATGCATGTGTAATGATCAAAAGACTTAAGAAAACAAGCCATGCTATCGTTTTGGTATTTAAAAATGTTCATGTTTAACAGATAGTTTAGAAAGAAATATTAGAGATGTAAAACAAACAGCACATGGCAGAAGGTAAGTAAGCAAGCTGCTGGTGAGGAGTCTCTGTTAAAGGGAGCACATACAACAGACTTTTTAAAGTGAGTTTACAGCACTGGCAACTGACATCCTTTAACTAACCATAAAATAAGTATGAACACATGCTATCCACTGCTGACTCCCCCCCTCAAAGTGCTGTGAATTTTTTTTAGCCTAACAATGTGTGATCCCTTCAAGAAAAAACAGTACAGATTGAACCTCCCTAGTCTGGCACCCTCGAGACCAGATTGATGCCAAACCAGGGAGTTGGCCAGGCCAACAGAGATTAAAATTATCTAGCAGCATTATCTACACTTCCACTGGTTACTGGGCTCTTAGAAGACATTTAGGGGTAAATTAGAGCTAAATAAGAGCCAGAATCTCTATGGGACTCTTAGAAACTTGGCCACACCCATGATAAGTGGACATTTGGCTAACTAAAATCATGCCGGACCACGGATGTTTCCAGACCAGAGAGGTTCAACCTGTAGCTTTATACCTGTTCAAATCCACCCCTACCTTAAACCTATCAAAATAGGGCAAACTAATGTAAACTTATAAGAGTTGTTTTATTATATGGACATCTCCCCACTAGGGACTGAGCTGGACTGAACTCACTATCTCCTACACACAGGCCATTGAACAGTTATCAAAAGATTCATGTCCATAATCACTCATGACATATCTTAACATTTAACATCCTCCGTTAAATTCTCCACAAATCCCGGGGTTAAAAAACCTGTTACCTTACCAGTATAGAGGGCTTATATTTTCAGTCCTAAATTTCCTTTTAAAATTAATTTAGCCACTAGATCATACAACATTAACATCAGTGAACATGTCAGACCTTTATATAACACTTCTGATCTGGTGAGTGGTGTAAAATAAAATCAATTGTCAGTGGAGTTCTATTAATTCTTACAATAGGTTTTAAGGAAATTTAAATAGGTCTCTCAACATATGCATTCCCAAATAGCAATTAGATAATGGAAAGTACCTAAAAATATGTACTGTCCTAGGAGCAGGCTGAGAATAGATGGTCTTAACTATGAAACAATATTTATTAGCAGCCAACATTAATATTTTTCATTTGTTTTCATTGCCAACCTGAGTAATGGCAGGACAGCATGTAAAAAGAGACAATCATAAACCTGAGCAGATAACATTGTCATCATTACATTTATATGGTGCTCATAACTGTAATACAGAATGAATTTACAGCCACTGATCTAAATGGTTCTAGACATGCAACACAGTGTCCTAGGTTTAAAACATAGTCTGTATTTTGTCAAAGTTACAAAATGGGAAGTCGGACTTCTACTTCTTTCTATACCAAATGGAAAGACAACAGCAAGATACCTCACTGTGACTTCCATTATTCTTTGCTGGGCATTAGTAGTTCATTTTACTGTCCAGTTTAATATTAAACAAATGTTATGGTTGCCTAGTGACACTAAGAAAGAATATGGTTATATAAAAAGTCAGTATTCCACTGCAAGTTTTGCAGTTTACAGTTGGCTGAAGAACTGCACACTTATTAGTCCATAGTAATATATTATTATTGTAGAATTTGCTGAAATTTACCTGAAGATAGTTTTATCTCTGCTGCCAAATTTGGTCTAAAAGCACTGGAGAACTGTGATCAGTGATATTATGAATTAAATTAACAATATTGTTTATTTTCCCCCTACAATTTAAGAAAACCTACATTCTTCTGTATCCTAAACTCTGAAAAACCTCAATGAAAATAAGGTTAATCCCTTACAATTTAATATAACTGATTGTTACTGTAAGCACATGGAGTCACTTCTACTGCTTGAGTTTGCATAATTCTAAATAAATACAAGTTAGCTGCAGAAAAAAATATCTATTGCACTGACACAATCATATGCAGTAAATGATCAATTTGTAAGTCAAAATAAAAATTGAATTCTTACCTCATGTTTCAGGATCACATGTTCTGAAACAAAAGTAAAAATTGGCATTATTAGTGCCTTTCAATTTGTTCTTTATACAGTAATCTCTGTCTGTGCTCCACTGTATGAGAAAACTCTCCTGCTTTGTTTTGCTAACTGATACCTGTAATGTGGCCCGACAGTTCCTGGAGCTCAGCTAGTTATTGTTTTGCAAACTGCGTTCTTGAAGCTGATTGGCTGCTGTCAGGTAACACTGAGCCAGTGCTATAAATGGCTTGTTTCTGAGTTATGCTGAACTTTCCAACATTTGTACACCAAACAACCAAATCATTTAAATCTTCAGAAATGGCTATATTGAGTTTCAAAAAACACAGTGCAACCGCATGTACTTTGCAAAATTCTAAAGTTAAGATTACTATTGCAGGTGGAATTTAAACCTCTTCTAGTCCCTTTGCAGCTACATAATATTCTATATTGCTATCTAATCAGTTCAAAGTTTTGCCTATTGGTTGTGATGGGAACCTTAGTTTTGAAATTTCCTAAGATTCGTGTACTTAAATTCTTTAGAAGCTCTGCACTAAGATACCTTAGGAGGTTTTTCACAATGAAGTTTCCTTGGCTTCACTGAAGAAAAGACAAGCAGAATGAAAAAATAAGATTAAGAAAGGTACTCTTTTGGATTATCAGAATGACTGCATCACTTTGTTAAAGTTGTGTGCGCATAGAGACCACACATTTCTATGATCCCTGCAAGGAGATTTGGGAGGGGAGAGGGGAAGTGTGTTATGGAGTGTGAGAGGATCCGATCAGCATTCTTTTGAATAAATCCATCGTTTTCATTTACTGCCTTATCACACAGCAGAGTTTACATCTGTGTGGCATTCTCCAAGTCCACTCATGATGTCTGCTAAGGAAAATTAAGTGCTTCACATGTGCAGCGTGGAGTTCAACCACAGACAATTCCCAGATTTTTCAAGCGCGGCTGTGATAGTCAGGGTCCAGATACTTCTGGAGAACAGGGAGTCTGGTCCCCAAAGAATAAGCAATTAAATCAGCTGATTGTATACAGTATTATTGTACTACAAGTGTGCTGAGTAAGACGTTGCAAAAAATAGTGATCTGTTGATCACAGCTATTGCATGATGTATGTTTGGGGTGTGTGTAAAGAAGTATACATATGTGTATGCAGTATGTTCTTAAAATGTATTTTAGAACCAATGCACAAATCAAGCCTGCCCTAGACAGACAAATGTATATTTATCCAACTGGTTTGATTACAGGCAAAGGATTATGAAAATACATTTACGTATAGCAGAGCTGGGCAAAATACGGCTCCAGGGTCAGATCCGGCCCACCAAGCAACTAGATCTGGCCCACGGACCACCCTGCCAGGACCCTCAGGCACATAGGATCCTCAGCTCTTCATGCCAGAAACAACCAGCCAGTAGGAACTGAGAGATTGGCCTGGAGGATGGGAGCAGGGCAAGTCTCTTCCCCCTCCTGGAGCTCAAAACCATGTGGAGGGAGCAACCTGCAGTTTTAAGTGATCTGGGGCTGTAGCAATCAAGGAGCCCAGCTGCAGAACCTTGGGGTGCTGCAGGGCTGCTGGCTTAGGTAAGCACCTCCCAGGCAGAGCCTGCCTCTGGCACCCCAGTCCCTCCTGCAGTCAACTCCCTCCCCCAGGTCACCATCCAAACCCTCCGCCCCCTCCTGGTCACAACTCCTTCCCAGACCCTGTACCCCTTCTATGCCCTTCCCCCAGGCCAGAATCCTCTCCAACAATCAAACACCCTCCCAGACCCTGCAACCCATTCTGCTGCCCCAAGTCACCATCCACAGCTTCGGTAGTCTGCACCCCATTTTCCCCTTCTCCCAGGTCACAGCTCCCTCCCAGACCAGAATCCTCTCATGCACCCATACCCACCCCCACCCTGATCCTATAACCCAATCCCCTGACCCGGGTCAGAACCCCCTCCTTTGCCTCAACTTCCTCTCAGACCTCACACCATCTCCTGCACCCCAGGCTCTTACCCTGTGCACCCTTCCACACCCAATCTCCATCCTAGACCCCACACCGCCTCCACAGAGAAGTGCAGCCCTTGACCACTTTCCAAAATCTTGGAATGGTCCCCTGTCAAAAATTATTGCCCACCCCTGACATATAGGGTAAACAAAGCAAACTAACTAGCAACAGAAAGGGACTAGAGTCAATGTCCCCAAGAAGTCTTTCTGACTTTTGAGGCAAAGATAATGGACTTTGAAGAAACCGAAGGGAAGCAAAAAGACATTCTACTGTAATTGTCCAACAAAGGGAACCGCACCCTCTGATTCTGTGAATGGTGGATCCTCCTGCCTGAGGGGTTGGAGTTGCTGATAGCTTCTTGCAAGTAAGAAAGCTGCTTAGGCAAAAATTGTAGCTTGTTAAAATTAACTTTTAGTCTCTAGACAACATATTATTTATGTTTTGTTTGTAACCAGACTGTCAATTCTTCTCTTGCTCAGTATCACTTAAAAATCAATGTTCTTTATTAATAATGTTGTTTAGTTTTACTATAAACCAACCCAGTGCTGTTATATTGAAATAAAGAGAGTGAATCCTCTGTTATACCAACAGACTTGTGTTCACACTCTTTTTGAAGAGAATGAACTCAATTTCAGTGAGTGCCACAATGAGATGAGAGGGACTGGACACTACCAACAGACATTTCTGAGGAACCGGGGTTTACTTATTGTTACCTGAAAAGCAAAGTTAAGGCTGTCAGAGCTGGAGGAATTTGACGGCAAAGCTGACAGTAGTGATGTGGCAGAGAGTTGACACACACAGTTTAAGCTCCAGCAAAGCTTATTATGCCTGGTGAGGCAGAGGTAATACATTGGCTTGTAGTTCTGAGTGTCCTGAGGAGAGCATCCCAGTGGCAAAACCCACATTTCTTGTCAAGGACTATATACTGAATGAGCTAAATAGGAATCTCTAAATCCAAACACTGTGATTTGCTTAAGATAAACAATACAACCCAAAAGGCGCTTATTTATATAGACTAAATCTCTTCCTTACTAACGTTTTATTTAAAGATGAACAGACTACTTGAAAATAAGAAAATGGACCAAGAAATCTCGGTAGGAGACCAGAAGGACAGAATGCTAGCAAGTCAGAGCAGTACAATTTTCCCCTCTCAGACTGAATACCAGTGAAAAATCACACTGAGGGAATTTTTTTAAAAATACTGTAAACATTTTTTCAGCCTTCCTAAAAATATTCATTCACCGTTGAGTTCTAAAAAGAAGGAGACAGTGGGATGTAAAGGAATAGTTTTGAGGAGATTATTAAGGCCTCGATTTTCAAAGAAGCCCAAGAGAGTTAAGTGTTCAAATCCCAGTGAAATTCGATACGATTTAGGTACTTAACTCTCTTGGACTGCTTTGAAAATGCCAACCTAAGCATGAAGGCAAGAATGAAATTATCCTTACTCCTGTACAGTATCAGCTACCTTGGCATTATAAATGACTTCAAAACTGAACTGAGTCATCTTCAGGTGAGTACTATGAAAAAAGAATCATTATACATTTCCTTCCCAATCATCAAATATTGGGTGCCTTCTGTCCCAGTGTGGGAAAGTTTATCAGAGGAGATTTGGGCTTTATGGATGACATAGTTCATGTAAGTCCTATGAATTGTTTTGCTTGTAGGGAAAATGTCATATTAGCTGCTATAGCTTATTGCTGCATTTTTATGTACATCATAAACACTAATCTTGAAGTGAGTTTCAAAGTTCACGAAGATAAAGTGAATACAGTATTCCAATGTTGTGATTTGATGTAGAAAAAGAAGCAGAAGGATTAACTTCTAATATTTGGGTTTCAAAGAATCAGTCCAGAGTGAAAGAAGCCCTGCTCTTCTCTCCTTCCCATTTAACTCGCCTGGCTAGTGAGTTAATGTGAGCAACAGACTAGTGACTATAAACAACAACAAGACAGGTGCGTGTGTAAACAGCAACATGATGTGTGTGTGAGAGTGTGTGTGTGTGTGTGTGTGAGTGAGAGAGAAAACGAACACGTGGGTATAGTATACTATATGCATATTCCAGAATAATGTGATATTATCAATAAACGTAGCATTTTGCCTTATGCCCTCGAAAAAGATCCTGTGTAATTCTGTCAAGTATAACTGTGTGAAGTACATCTCACATGCACAAACCCACAGAGGTTATCATTAAATATCCCCATTTGCCAACAGTATCACAGTTATTTTTTATTCAAAGTATAAGGACTATACTCATATCAATGTGTGGTTGCTAGAGGCAAAAATGATTTTTTTTTACAAGTTTAAATGATAGAATGAAAGACATCAAAAGAAAGCTGCATCTATTTTGCAGAGCATACCACTGAAACTCTCAAAGGTATTGTATACAATATACATTGAAAACCACATTTACTAAAGACATTAAGAGATGCAACAGATAATCAGCATCCTTGAAAAATTCATCCAGTTCTATGCAGATGCCAAAAGTATATATTTGAAGAGGCTAACTTCAGCTTCCTAGATCTGAAAACCTTTAGTTTTAGACAAAGATTAAAATTCTGACCTATTTGATGAATGCAGCAATATTTGAACGTAGGTAACATAATGTGGGGCCTAATATCAGACTGGAAAGCAGTTTCTATTTTATCTTAATATTTGTCTAATAATTAGAAGTAACATTTTTCACTTAATCGTCAACAGTTGACTTACATTTTCCAATTCTTAAACCGGCATCAAAGCAAGAGGAGCTAGTTCCTACAATGCAGCTCTATAAAACAGGGTCACTGTGTCCACCAGCCGAATTTTTACACTGTCAGATTTAAATATGGACTATTTGCAAATATGAGCATGTAGCTATTGAGGGAATGTCCACCCAACAAAAAAAAAAAAAAAAAGCCCCATGGTAGCAAGTCTCAAAGCCTGTGTCAACTGACTTGGGCTCATGGAACTTGTACTATGAGGCTAAAAAGAGCAGTGTAGACATTCCTGCTCAGGCTGAGAGCCCCTCAGAATTTGCTCCTGCTGGGCTTCAGAGCCCAGGCTCAAGCCCATGCAGGAAAAGCTACATGGCTATTTTTAGCCCCGTTATATGAGCTCAAGCCAGCTGACACGGGCTCTGAGACTTGCTGCCATGGGGTGTCGATTTTTTGGTTGTCATGGTTTTTCCCATGTAGGCATGCCCAGAACTGAGTAATCTAAGTTCTGACAGTAAACTGCTTTTAATGGATCATGTCAGCACCATTTTTGGGTTTTGTGGGAGAAGATGGGATTAATTTACAAATTTAAATTAACCAGTGGGTAGGGAACTGGTTAAAAGGGTGTCTACAACAGGTTATACTGAAATGTGAAGTGTCAGGCTGGAAGCTTCAGGGAGTAGCCGAATTTGTCTGTACAGTAAAAAACCAATATAATAATAAATAGCACTTCAGGGGGCACTTACTAGTAGAATGTCTCAGGGAGTGGTCTCGGGACCAATCGTATTTCACATGTTCATTTATGGCCCTAGCACAAAAAGGGATTGTGCACTAAAAAAATTTGCAGATGATACAAAGCTAGAAAGGTATTGCCAATACTGTATGGAAGTGGCTTGGAATTTCATACAAGATGCTGAAAACTGGACCAATAGAAATGGGATGACATTTTATAGCACAAATAAGTTGTCCTATGCGGACATATCAGTTGGCAGTGATAGAGAAGGAGAAATGCCAGGATGTACTGCTTAATCACAGGATGACTATGAGCAGCCAGTGTGATGTGGCCATGAAAAAGGGTAATGCAATTCTTAGAACGCATCAAGCAAGGCATTTCCAATAGAGATAGGGAAGTATTTTAACAATATACAAGGGAGCCCTCATCTAGACTATTATGTGAAATTCTGTTCTCCCATGTTTAAAGATGAATTCAGATTGGAACAGGAGAAGGACTACTATGAGATTAGAGAAATGGATAACCTATTCTAGGAGAGGAAACCTAAGGAACTTGGCTTTGTTTAACTTCAGCAAAGAAAAACTGAAAAGATAAAATTGTTCTCTATAACGTATTAGCAGTATAAACACCAAGGAGCGCGAGGAGTTATTTAAGTTAAGAGCACTGGACAAAAAAAAAAAAAAAAACCCACACACATGGCAAGTTTAGGCTTCAAATTAGGTGAAAATTTTCAACCATCAGTGGAGTGAAGTTCTGGAACAGTCTCCCAAATGTAGTGAGGGCAAAAAACCTAACTGGTTTTCAAAGACTGGGCTTGATAAGTTTATGGAGGGAATGGTTGGATGAGATTGCCTATAATGGTGTGAGGAATGGAGTGGTTGCCCAGCACAGGACTTTGTCCCCAAAGTACCCTGATTCCACAGTGACTGTTATTCAAGATCGGTAAGGATGATTATTTCAACAAAGGCTGAACAATATTATTCAAGTTAAACAAGAAACAGCAACTCTCCAATGAGCATTATGGGACTTGAACATTTGTTGGTAATGCTGCTTATATGGTCGCTTTTGGAGAACAGCCAGCAAATCTGCAGTTACTGATGAAGCCAGGCAAAGGTAAATGGGGAAAGCTGTTGGTTTTATATTACATCAAAAACACATCTTGATTATGAATAAAGCTGTTGGTTTTATAGCACATCAAAACCACATCTTAATTATGAATATTTAACTCACATGGGATTATTATGTGCAGCAACATATGAAAATATATATAAGTAGCACACTTACTTTTTCAGAAATATGTTATAAGATTAGCTTCTTTCATTTAATGACAGTTCATACACTTCTGTAACAACTTTAACAAGTAATCACATACTACCCATGCACATGAAAGACATATTCATTCAATCTAAGTCCATTTGGTTCTTTTACAGGCAGAACTATCTGAAATACAAGAACTTAAAAGAGGCTAGCTTGTTTTGTGGTTTTCGTTTGGTCTGATGGAGAGCAAATGACAATAGAGTTTTATCTAATAATATACATTAAAACTGAGTTTTATCAGCGCTCATGTGGAAGAAGACTTCTCCTGACACTGTTTAGTTACTAAATGATGGACTGTTGGAAGCAGATGGTTTCATGACAGTGTGAAATGGTCCAGGTACTTGAATAGGAAATTTCAGGTCTGCAGATCTGTCTAGGTACAGCACACAGTAAAAATGCCAGTTAAGATTTTTCCTATTTATCTGTGTCTGAATATGAGGATACAGATATTAATTCTCTGGAGAACCTGGAGACAGCTATAAACAAGAGGTTATCAAGGATTTTACTTTATTAAATATTTCTTAATACTTTTGCCTATGTTCAGGGCTTATCTTTTTGGAAGATTAGATTGCCTAAGCAACCAGTTAACAATTGTTTGAGACACTCAATCCTATTTCAATGGGAAGGATACAGCCAAAAGGTAGTCTGGTTTCAGTATGATAATGTAATAAAGTAGACTGGTATTTCCCCTGATTTAGATTATTAAAAAAAGGAATCAAGCACAGTTATTGGCATTCCAGGGTAGTTCTGAGGAGAAGACTGGGATCAAGAAACTGTAAGGCCCACATAACTGACTCCTGTAACATGTGCACAATGAAAGGAGGGCATGGGTTGGCCCAGCTTCTTCCCATCTCGTCAAAATGCACAGGGAGAACTCTCCCTGGCTCCAAGGAAGAGTCTAACTTTAGATGCTGGTGTAAAGGACAGTAAATGAAGAGAGGAAGTGAGGGAGGGAAGAAATACCGACTAGGGAGTATTTGGGCCAATGAGCACAGGCAGTATGGATAATATCTTTCAAGTAGCCGAAGTTTTTTATTTGGACTAAGTTGGGCAGATGTTCATAAAAACTACTTGACTGGAAACAGTGTGCTCCTGTAATGAAAATATATACATATGTGCTAAAGTCTATGCTTTGTTACAACTACAGTATACAACCCAACTGAAGGAGTCGTTCAGAATATGAACAGAAATGGTAGGCAGAGAGGAGGATTTGATCAGAGAGTTAAGAGTAGAAAAGAGCCAGTGGGGATTAGAAATGAATGACAGAAGAAACGAAGGATTGCTTAGGCATGAACAAAGTAGCACTGCAGAAAGAAAGGATAAGCTGATAGTGGAGAAAGAGAGCACAGCCACAGGACTTCTACAAGAAACATCAGAGGAGCAGGCACAGGAATAACAATAAGAAAAGCCAGGGCAGAATTTGGACATTTTATACCATTCAGCAATTCAAATGATTACCAGAGCACCTTTATTACTGCAACTTCTATAACATATTGAACTAGCCTTCTTTGAAACAAGACATCTAAAAAACTGGCATATGTCTGTGTCTAAATAATTGAAAAAGCAATTTATTTTTAGATTTTAGACATATCTCCCTCATCATTGTATCATCTAAATCTGACACTTATTAAATTTGTCATTCTTAAGGTTTTATCTGTCTCTAGAAGTCTGTCTTTTGACTTTTCAGTAACAGACTTGGAATGCACTACAAAAGGACTTAAACCACACAGGAAAAGTTTTAGATGTCATTTCAGACAGCTCAGTGAACACATCTGCTCAGAGGTCTAAAAAGAAAACAAACTGTTAAACTGTATTAAAAAAGGAAAGAGAGAATAGTGCAATATTAGAATGCCAGCACAAAAATAAATGACACACGTTCACTTAGCCTATTGTTTTGAATTCTTGACACTCCACCCCAAAAGAATATAGCAGAAATAAAACAGTGTAAAGAAAATCACAGCCTACTCCATAGTGAACAGTTTTAAAATATTTTTTCTGATCAGCTAGAGGGTGCTTTTGTTTTAACAGGTTTATACAGTAACTACAGAAACATGGGAGCCTACATATAAACAAGGAACAGACAAATGGTGAGACAAAAAAGTGCACATGGAAAAAGTTAAACAATCAATTAAAGGAATATGCAATAACAATCCAATCACACCGAAGTGTGTTGAACAACCACTGACTCATGACTGAGTCACATGGTACTTGTATCTTTCAAAAATATCAGGGAAAACATTTAAATAAAATTTAAAAATCCTGTTTCTTTGAATGTTATAAAATGAAAATGTATTCAGTTCATTAATTCATGAAGTAGCATGTGTATGATTCAGTTGCTGGAGGCAAAATAACAGCATTACGTTAGTATATTTCCAGGAGAATACTAAGAATTTATTACTAGTATTGTTGATTTGGATTGCCCCATGTGTATATAGAATACTTTCCAGACAAACTGAAGGATGATATTCCTCCCCTCAAGGTGCTTGTAATCCAATGAAGATAAAAATACGAACAAAATGATGATAACAGGTAAAGGTGGGAGTGAAAAGCAGAAATAGAGGAAGCTGCGAGTATACATCACTTGTGGAAATCAGAAAATATACATGTTTTGTTTCAGTCCTTTATTAGTTACATTTGATTGTTCTAAAATATTTTAAAACAATATAATTTTAAAATCTAACTATGGCATCCTATCCTTAAAAAGCTCTGTGGAAAAAGTGTGTTGTTGAGATTTGAATGGATAAACCTGTGGATAATTTGATACACAAGAAGCAAAAGACTGTTCTTGGGACAGCATTTAAAAAGACACAGGATTCAAGAAAGCCCTAATGAAGATGCTAAATCCCATGTAAGTATTTACATAAATGCTCTCCTGAATAGGGATGCTTTCCTGAATGGCGTCTATAGTTGAAGAAGAAAACTAAAGGAGAGAGAGGAAAGTTGGAAGACATGAAAGCAGAGATATTGTAGAAAGAAGGCTTGTGAAGAGTCTTTAAAGCGCAGGCCAATGAAGGCTTGAAAACAAAGAAATGACATAATCCAAACATTAGGAGAGTATTTTTGTGAACACATTTTGCATAGATTGTAAGTAGTGAAGTCAGAAAGCAGAAGAGACTGTTGTAGCGTAAATGAGAGATGGACAAGCAACAGAAAAGGTTTTAAGCAGTAAGACTGGAGAGCAAACAACACATTTAGAGAGGTAAGAAAGAGCGGGTCAGAAAAGTTTGATGAAAAAAAGTTTTCCAACAAATTATAGGGAAATTTGTATTAGCTAAAGTTTTCACAAGTTCTTCCCCCCCCCCCTCCCCCCCCCCCCCCATGAGCTCTATGGATGCTTTGGAAAATTGTCAACATTATGGGCTTGAAGTTTTTTTCAGAAGTGACAGTATTCACTAAGAAACTGGATGGAGGGACGAGTCAAATATTACATTAAAGTTACAAGCTTGGTTGACTACTGATTCAATATTCGGCCAAAGTATATTCACCAAAAATATCCTAGTACTCCTGTCGAATATTTTAAATATTTGATAGACATGACTGGCTTGTTAAATATGCAATTAGAGATTTCACTTAATCCAATACAAATCACTAGAAATGCCATGCCAAAGAAGAAGTGTAAGAGGTAAGCTAGCAGTGGCATGGACCCCGCCCAATTAGTGGTGGCACAGGACTTCTTTGGGGACAACACCAGGAGAGTTCTGCCAACTGCAGAGGGTGAGAGAAAGTTTGGCTGTTCCTGAGCCAAGGTGGGAGGTGACAGGTCCACTACCCCCAAGGAGAACCGATTCCTCTGACCATGGGGAACTTCTCCAACTGTGGGGCAAGAGGCACATAAAAGTACCCCTCCAAAAAGTGATCACATTTTTATTCCTATGTACACCCCTGCAGTGCAAAAGTAATTCTGTAAGGGTATGTTCACACAGCAAAGTTATTTTGAAATAACTTTCCTAGCGTCTACACAGCCAAACCACTATTTTAAAATAAATTTTAAATAGCGGAGCCCTTATTTTGAATTTGGTAAACCTCATTCTATGAGGAATAACGCCAAATTCAAAATAGCTATTTTGAAATAAGTGCTGTGTAGACACTTATATCGAAATAGGGGGCTTCCAGCCTTCTCAGGGTACCCTGGTGGCCACTCCAGCCTCAACCAACAACACTCCTCTCCCTCCCACCCTCCCCGGAGCCCTTAAAGGGATAGACTCTGGCCATAGTGACTGTGCCAGCTCCAAGCCTGCCAGCCCAGAGCCAGCAGTCACTGCCCCGACCCAGTGGCCCCAAAACATGAGCCAGCAAGCCACTGGCAGCCAGCCCTCCACCGCTCCCCAGGAGCAGTCTGCCAGCTCCCAGGAGCCTGCTGCCAGGGCCCGGAGAAGGTGGGCACCTTCCTGGTCCAGAGTAGAGATCATGGACCTTACTCAGGTTTGGGGAGGGAGGTGCCCCCAATGTCCATGATCGCTGCACTAGATGGAGGAATGCAGCCATCTATGGCAGGATAGTTGCCAACTTGGCCACCAATGGCCACATGCAAACCCAGAAGCAGGTTTGCATGACAATCAAGTTGGTCTGGCAAGACCCCCAACCCTGAGCTTCCCCTCCCCCTTCTTCCCCTTGCTTCCCCCTTCCAGCTCCCTCCTCCCAGGTTTCCCCCTCCCCTCTCCCACTCTCTCTTCTCCTCTCTCCTGCCTCCTTTCCCCAGTCTCACCAGAGTTTCATTCCCTCCTCCCCAGTTTTTTTAAATAAAGAGAGTTTGTGTTCATGAAAACACACGTATTTTATTTGACATCAGGAAGGGGGGTTAGGAAGGGGTTTCCCCAGCTGGCCGGTCACCGGCGCCTCCATGGGGCTTCCCCCGCCTCCCTTCAAAGTGGCGGAGGGTTCACTGCTCGCCGCATCATTCCCCGGAGACCCCCTTTCACCGGACGCCTTGCTCCCTCTCCTTGAAGGCCGGAGGCTGGGTTTCCTCATTTCCCTCTGCTTGAAACGCAACCCCCACCTTTTCCATTATTTTCAATGGGAAAATTGACCCCGCATAACACATTTTCACTTAACACCATCATTTTCTGAAACGTATCTACTGTTTTAATGAAGAATTACTATATTAAACAGAAAGGCAAGAGGGCAGAGGAAAGGAGAGCTTGCGAGTTGCAGAAGAGATGCAGTAACTTACATCACAAGGATGGATGAGGTACTGGGGACAAGATGAAAGAGGAAGATAAAGCTTTGCAGAATCTGAAGACTGAAAGGAACAAGGGAGAGCCTCAGGCTACATCTAGACTGCAGGCTTCTATCGGAAGAAGCTTTTCCGGAAGACATCTTCCAAAAAAACTTCTGGAAGAGAGCATCCACTCTGCCAAAACACATAGAAAAAGTGATCTGCTTTTTTCAAAATATACCATCCACACTGAATGCACGCTCTCTCGCATTTAAGCTGTGATTGCTATGGACAGAACGGCCACTAGGGCACCTGTGCTTCTGAAAGAGCTCTTTCAGAAAAAGGCTTCTTCCTCGTAGAAAGAGGTTTACCAATGTTGGAAAAAACCCCTCTGTTCTTTCAATTTTTTTTCGAAGAACACGATTGCAGTGTGGATGTAAGTTAAGTTTTTTCAGGTTAAAAAAGTCTGTAGTGTAGACATAGCCTCAGACACACTGAAAGAATGACTGGAAAGGTAAAGAGAATCAGAAAAATCTAGAGTGACATAGGTAGGAGAGAAAATCAATGGGGAAGGAGTCACTAGCTGGTATGAGAAAATAATGAGGTTCTTACATGTGGACAATAGTAAACCATCAATTGGATTGAGTGGATGGTATGGGAACCAGGAAGATCAAAGAGAGAATTAACAGGGAGAGGAAGATGAGGCAGCACAAACAAACAGCTCCAGGAACAAAGACCAAAAGAGGAATATTGAGATAGATATATTGGCGGGCGGGGTGTGTCAAAAGATTTTTTTATGACAGCTGTTACAGTCTGTTCATGATTAAAACCCAAACAATCTGTTGCTGTATTAGAACATAGGCTAAAGACAGGTTTGTCCTACTGCGACTCTAATTTCCTTTCTCTCTTACATTTCAATACAGCAAAAGTAAAAGTGACTATGAATTTTAAATGCAATTCTAATTGTGCTTATAAATGGTCATTTCAAAACTATGTATGTTACAATAAACACAAATCAGAGTTAAATTAAACCTTAATTATATCAAGCAATGTCCCAATTAAAAACAGTATTGCAACAATAAAAATAACTTACCACCTGAATTAGCTCCGCCACAATTGTCTAATCTCCCTAAACATTCTTTGTGCACTCCAGCTCCACACTTAGAACATAAATAGCCTTGATAAAATGTTCCCCTGTAAAGTAAAATGAGATAGTGACACATTAAATAATAAAAAATCTGCATATACAAAACATTAGCATAAAAAAATTAGAACGCTGTAGATAGGATTAGAAGTCATTTGTTGTTCTGCACAATGATTATACCTTAAAGTTTCAGGAAGGGTGGCAACAGATGATGTGTCATATGCAACTCTGGTCTCCTTTTCCTAACTTCAAGCCATTTAGCGTCAGATAGTTCTCCTGGATTACCAGCGGAATAACATATTTCTTTGCAATTGGGCACAACAAGGGGTTTGGTCTGGTACAACAATGTCCCTATGCTATCATAGATTTACACTCTATTTGATTTCAATAGGAATGTATAAGGAATACGCATAAGACGACAAGATTCGTTTTGGAGAAATTCTTTTAGGATAGAAGAGTTTATAATAACCTATGTTATTGACTATATACTGCTTCCATTAAAGAGAAAATTATAAGGATTTACAGTTAGTTTTAAGAGCCCCTGAGCATACTTCACAGAGCCACGCACTCTCCTCCACAGGAATGGCATGGCTGGTCTGTTCCAGCTGATGCAGGCGCAGAGAGAGAGCTCACACTAAGGGGTGTTTAATTGCTCTAGAAGCCTTCCTCCTCACAGGGCCATACAACCTGCAATTAGTTGCCACCTTTCTAATTGCTGATAGCCAGTCGCCAGAGGCCTATCACATTGCCCCACCTCTTCCTCAAGGCCTAGCTCAGATCACCCATCCCTCTTTCTACTCCTGTTGCTTGCTGGCAGGATGGATTTGATTTAAATTAAATTGATTTAAATCATGATTTAAATTGCTAGTCAGGAAGACTTGATTTAATCATGGTTTTCGGCATAAAAGTACATCCCGGTGAGAAAATCATATGGTAGATCTCAAATCAATGAGGACTACACTCAGAAAGACCTCATAACTTCTGGAATAGGCTGCTCAAACAGTTTCACTTCTGTTTCTATCGCCTGCTCTTCCCTTTTCACATTTATCTCCAGACTTCTCCTTGTCCAGATCTATTCCACCCCCAACAATCCTCTATTCACTCAACTTTTTTAAACTTTGCACTTTTAGAGAGGTAAGGGATTGAGTCTGTATTCACAGATTTGCAGAGGGACAATAGGGTGGAGGTCTGTTATTTCTCACTTCTATGTATTATTTATTTATTTGAAAAACATTTTTGCTGTTAACAAGCATATTATATCTGGAGACACAAATCTACTGTTTGAGAAGTGCACAACTAAGCATCTCTGATAGTATCTTCTAGACTGAGAACTAAATCCCATTGGGTAGATAGAAAGATTTAACCTAAATAATCTATATGGAAATCTTTGGATCCCCTATAATATTGGGTCCCTAATCCATGAACTATTGGAACTCATTTACAAAACTTTTCTTAAACTTTACATGAATATATTGCATCATACTATAGAATTAGAATTTATAATCCCTATTCCATGACGAGATATCTTTGAGCTATAATGTATCTTAATTAAAACAATCTTTATCTTTAGGTTTTTTTTCCCCTTCAAAAGCATTTTATCAAAAAATCCAACTTAAATTTAAAAAACCCGATTTAAATAAAAATTGATTTTCTCCACCCTGCTTGCTGGATAATCTCCAGCTCCCTTTACTGCCCTTCCCCATTCTATAGTTGGCTTCCTCTGCTCTGGGGCTAAAATGAGAGCTATTGTCACCTGACCAGGTGCCTATATGCAGGTAGATGGCAGCCCAGGCTAAGAAGAGTGCATCTCCTGCCACTCTGCAGTAATTGGACTTTTGGTGTCCGGTCAGTAGACATAACCAGACACTTCCATGTCCCCTTTTCTAGAAGACTTTTTTTTTAAAAAACAAGAAACAACCCTGGCACCTTGCGACTCCAAATGGCATCCACACAGAGATGCTAAAAACTGGACTCTCCAGGTAAAATCTGGCTGGCTGGCAACACTAAGCATGGACATACCCATAAATGACATATTCAACTTTAAACACCTCTGAATTTGAAGTAGGTTTAGATTCAAGCCTACCCATGGATATTCCAAGTCTGTCTCACTATGGAAGACAGGAGTTAATTCATACGAGCTCCTGCCACTAAGCAGTTCCACAAGCCCCAAACACAGAGTACAGACCTTACCCCTTAGTCCACACTGTGCTTTTCAGCACATTAGGCTATCCTTTTATTTTAATGAAATGTATAGCAAATGTTGATGTTTACTAAAGTAGTTGATACACTATTAATGATGAAATGATTGTTTCCATAAAATAAACTCCAACAGCTTACTTTATTGAGTGTTATAATTATAAGAACTTAAAGAGACAGATGGATAGAAAATAGGTCTGTAATAATTTTCAAACTTTTCTCTTGTTGTTGCACAGTGGAACTGGAATTTTCTAAATGCTAAAGTCAGACATTATGAATAAAAGTGACAATCTTCATTACCAACACTTAAAAAATAGAGATTTTAATCACAAATTTACTTATGAGAAAGATTAGGCACTGAGGCTATGTCTAGACTACGCTCTATTTTTAAAAGAGCATATCTTCTTCCGATCTCACTTTCGAAAGTGGAGCTTTCGATAGTGAAAGTAGTCTGGATGCAATTTTTTTGAAGAAAAAAAAAAACCCTTTTTTGAAAAAAAAATGCATTTCCTTAGAAAATGAGGTTTACGTGGTTTTTTTGAAAAAGGGTTTTTTTTCCCCCAAAAAAACCCCGCGTCCAGGCTACATATTCTCTTTCGAAAATAGAGTGTAGTTTAGATGTACCCTTAAGGATTAAGTTACTCATACAAGTATACGCAGGAAAGAATCGTAGAAGTGTATGGCTAGAAGGAAACTTGTGAAGTCATCAAGTCCAGCTCCCTTAAACTGTGGTAAGTAAACCTGGATTACCCCCGACAAGTGTGTCCCCAAAATGTTTTTTAAAACTTCTAGTGACAGGGATTTCACAGCCTCCCCTAGAAGCCTATTGCAGAGTTTAACTACATGTATAAATTAGAAACTTTTTCTAATATCTAAGCTGAATCTTCCTTGCAAAAGATTAAGCCCATTACTTCCTGCTCTATCTTTAGTGGAGAAACAGAACAATTAATCACTGCCCTGTTTGCAATGGCTCCTAACATATTTGTAGCCTGTTTTCAGATCTCCCCTCCTGCCATAGTATTCTTTTCTCAAAACTAAACATGCCTATTTTTAATTTGTCTTAATAGAACATTTAGAAAATTTGACCTATCATCTGTGGTGTTATCCTCCTCTTGACTCTCCCAAATTTGTCCACATCCTTCCTGAAGAGTGGCATTCAGAACTGGACACTACCTCAGTTAAGGCCTCAAGAGTATTGAGTGGAACAATCACCTCCTATGTCTTACATGTGACACTCCTGTTAATATAACCCAGAAAGATAATTAGCCTTTTTTGCTACTGCCTCACATTGTTGACTTACTCAATTTGTGGTCCACTGTAACTACCAAATCTTTCTCTGCAGTACTATTATCTAGCCAGTTATTCCTTATTTTGTAGTACTGCATCTGAATTTTCCTTCCTAAATTAAGTACTTTTCAATCATCTTCATTAAGTTTAAGCTTGTTAAATTCAGACCAAATTTTCATATTTATCAAACTTGTTTTGAAGTCTAACCATGTCCTCCAAAGTACATGAAACTCCTCCCAGCCTGAAGTCCAATACTGACTATACTGAACACAGGACTGGCTCCTGCAGGGCCTCACTAAATGTACCCTTCCAGTCTGACAACAACATTATACTTTTTAGTGACGCCTGAAACAAAATAGGCATTAAATACCTCAGTCTTCTTGATATTATTTATTTGCTCTTCTTCCCATTTACCTATGCTTTTCTTATGTTCTTCTGTTGTTCTTACTGTATTTAAAGAACCTCTTATTCCATTTTATTGCCCTTGCTAGGTATAATTCATTTTGTGTCTTAACTTTTCTAATTTTATTTCTACATGTTTTTGTACTCCTCAGCAATTTGACTGTTTCCACATTTTGTAGGAATCCTTTATCATTTTCTGGTCCTGATGGAAACATATTGGCCTCTTACTATTTTTCCTATCTTTCCTTCATATTAGGATAACTTGTATGTGTGTTTTTTATGATGCTGGCAGACCAGGTGACAGCTCTTGCCAAGGCTTTAGGTCTCAGTCAAGCACTAACAAATTCATTGTGGGAAACCACCTTTGTGCTAGTATGGTTAAGATGGATACTGGGCTTAGGACAATATGCTCAGACTTTATGAAATGACTGTTTGTTGCTGCATTTGTTCATCTCACTTATAAGATCTTTATTTCCTGCTATAAGGCAATATTTAAGTTTCTGCTTCATAACTGTAAAAAATGTTTGCTCTGAAATTGTGAACTGTGCTCACTTTATATTTTTATTATAAATATTTGCACTGTTAAAATGATAAACAAAATAAATAGTATTTTTCAGTTCACCTCATGCAATTAGTGTAGTGCAATTTCTTTATTGTGAAAGTGCAAAGTAGTTTTTTGTTACCTAATTGCACTCAAAAAGAAAACAACATAAAACTGTTAAACAAGTCCACTCAGTCCTACTTCTTGTTCAGCTAATTACTAAGACAAACAAATCTGTTTACATTTATAGAAGATAATTCTGCCCACTTCTTATTTACAACATCATCTGACAGTGAAAACAGACATTCACGTGGCACTGCTGTAGCCAGCTATACAAAGTATTTATATACCAGATGTGCTAAATATTTTTATACTTCTTCATGCTTTAAACACCATTCTAAGAGGACATACTTCCATGTGATTGTGATTGTTAAAAAATGTTAATTAAATTTATGATTGAACTCCTTGGGGAGAATTGTACATCTCCATTTTACATGCATTCTGCCATATATTTCTGTATAATGGCAGTTTTGGATGACAATCCAGCATATGTTGTTCAATTTAAGAATACTTTCACTGCAGATTTAATGAAATGCGAAGAAGATACCAATATAAGATTTCTAAAAATAGCTACAGAACTCATAAGATTTAAGAATCTGAAGTGCCTTCCAAAATCTGAGATGGATGAGATGTGGAACATGCTATCAGAAGTTTTAAAAGAGCAACACTTTGATGCATAAACTACAGAACCCAAACAAACAAAAAGAAATCAACCTTCTGTTGGTAGAACTGGATCAGATGATGAAAATGAATGTGACACCATCCACATAGCTTGGGATCATTATCGAGCAGAACCCAACATCAGCATGTAAGCTCTCATTTCATGATTTTACAGTGCATATATTGACAATCAAAAATAAGGATACAAAATGAACAGTGTATACTTTATATTCTGTTTTGTAATTAAAATCAAATTATATTTTAAAGTATAGAAAACAAAAAATATCTATATAAATGGCATTCTATTATTGTTAAATGGGCAATTAAAACTGTAATTAATTGTGACTATTTTTAATCGTGCAATTAATAGTGACTTCTTTAAAATAATTTGACAGCCCTTTTAAAAGTTATATAAAACTGAAAAGCTGATGACAGGAAATAGAAGGGGGAAAGAGTGGTACTAGGACTAGCTTGGTAGTGATGGGTCACCATGTGGATAGCATGAGATTTTAAACAGCCTTTCTGCTCTCATTTTGAAGTGTGATAGCATTTTTCAATATCCATAGCAAAAACACATAAGGTATTTACATGTATTTCTGCAAGGTATTTACAATAAAGTCAATCATTTACACTAAAAGACTTACCTCAGAAGCATCTGACAGACTCTACAGGATGTGACGCGGTTGAAGGTGTACATTTTGAACTCGTGAAAACTTGTATTTGCATTGTCTGGCCTTATGTTGGATCTAGAGAAAGATAAATTACATTATCTGATAAATGCAGGACAATGTAGCACTTTAAAGACTAACAAGATGGTTTATTAGATGATGAGCTTTCGTGGGCCAGACCCACTTCCTCAGATCAAATTCCTTTTGATCTGAGGAAGTGGGTCTGGCCCACGAAAGCTCATCATCTAATAAACCATCTTGTTAGTCTTTAAAGTGCTACATTGTCCTGCATTTTGCTTCAACTACCCCAGACTAACACGGCTACATTTCTATCACTATTATCTGATAATACGTTCTTAATTAAAGAAATTTGGGAATGTGATGCACCAAATATAAGGACTCATTCCACACACCACGAGCCTTACTTTCACATAGAGAAATATCAAATAGACACAGTCTATGCCACAAACAATAAAAAAATACTGTATTATCTAAGTCTGTAGCCAAAAGATGCATAATATAAGCCATTTCTTAGAGACCATAGTAACTTGGAAAATAGCCATACATATCAGAACAGCAGTCTAGTTTTTTTTTCCCTATTTGGAGCACCACCTTACACATCAAGGATCATCTTGTGGTCCTGCCTCTCCTTCCAATATTTCATTGCTTGATTTGCAAAATACATCTCCCTGTGGGTCATCAGTGAAAACCATGTAGCACAAACTGAGAATCACGGTGTTAGAAGCAGTCTATATACTGTGCAGAGTTGAGTCACAGTTATCCAGCAACAAATTACGTAACTAAAGCTATTTCAAAAGTAATTATAGAATATTTATTGCTCTTTTGGTTTGTGTTCCTTGAATGGGTTTCCTAATACCTACAAATGTCTCTACACATTAATTTATCCAATAAAATGGAAGACCTATTTTTATATTGCTTGTGGGAAACACATACCTACAGAACAAATACATCTATAACACGTGGACTATTTGTTATGATCATATATTAGTTTCCCTCCCCCATTATTTCTCTTTAAGCCGTATTAGCTTAGAGAAATTCCATTAATTATTTTGTTGCACTGCTACTTTATTGAGGGCTTTTAAAACCTTATTTAGCATTTTGTTTAGGTTTTTTCCCTCTTCTGTAACTCGTTCCATTTCAAAGAGTTTGTTTACGCTGTATATTTTTCTCTACTACATGGTTTGAGTTTTCTTTTTTTTTTCTTGCTGCTGCAGTAGTATTCTTGCTCATTTTTATGTTTTATTGAAAGCTTCCAAGCATTCAAAAAAAACATATTTAGATTAATACAATGCTAAAAGAACAAGATAATTGGTATGCTGTGGTTCTAGATAACCTTTGTTTAAATCTATACCACTGCATATGGGAAAAAGAAAATTAACCTGTATTCCTCACTCTCCCGGGAAGTATAGGAGGGCACACAAACCTGAACCTGCCCCAGCCAAGAAACATGCAACCCTCCCCTGACTGTGGCCACTGGGTCCTTAACTCAATTATATTTTGTTGTTTTTTAAATCAAATGAAAACGTACATGTTTCATTTAAATCGTTGCTCTGAGGTGGGACTGAGCATGAGGGGTTCAGTATGAATGCTACCAAAGTGAGAGAGGACTACCACATGGGGAGAGAAGTGCCTTTCCATGGCCGCTGCAGCTCCAGTGGGCACAGCTGGGGGAGGAGTGCATATGCCCCTACTGGGGCAGATCCAGGTTCATCTGCCCCTGAGCTCTCTAGCCAGAGTGAGGAATACAGAAAACTGTGCACTTCCCCCTCACTCCTTGATGAAGGGGAACAGCCATCAACAGCCCCGTACAAATTGGGAGGAAAGAGTGGAGCTTCAGCCCTCCCATACTCTCTAAAAGGTGCCTTGGGGGTGAGACACTTGTGGCTGGGGCAGTCCCGGACATGAGGGCGGAGGCAGCTCTTTTCACCTGCCTGGTGATTCTGTCTCTTTTTTGTTTGGTTTTATGAAAAGCAATTCCATTCTAGGCACACCCCATTTTCCTGTCACAACCAAACCCTTATGTTGCTTAAGTTATGATTATAGGAAGCTGTATACAGAATTTAATGAATGTAAGTAATTCTTACCATTTAGGAGGAGTTCTTGAACAGACAGCCTCTCAAATGTACAGTATATTAACAAAATGAATTCCATATTACAGTGAGATCTTTAGGATTATGTACATGGCTTGTACTCTGTTTGCTAAACTAATGGAATCATGCACAAGAATTAGAATAGAGAAAAATATCAAATAAAGGAAGGGGAAAACATTTATAATCTGAAACACCTAACGAGGTACCCAAGGTGTTATCAGAGACATACAACTGACTGGTGAAGCTGAAAATATTGATAAAATGAAATTTCACTTTTTGTACATTATAAGCAATTCCCAGAGTAAGATATTATATAGCAATGAACTGCAGCGGTGTGTAACACAGGCAAATATCCAAACATCAGTATCTTTACTACTGAGTGAACACCTATGAAAAATATAAAAAGCAGCTCTTGAGTAGTAAGTACTGATGCAGTGGTATCAGCAAGGTCAGTCTTTTAATGCGTCTCTCAAATATGAGTGTGCTGAAAATGAAACTGAATTTTAAAGGCAAATTAGATTTCTCTGCTCTTAGGCTCTTACTTTTAGCATTGTTTTCCACCATATAACTAATGTCTCTTGTTGTTTGTGTGTGCAAAATACAGTGATGCAACTGTCCTCCTAGAGGAGGAAAATATAGATATTATATTATTTCATTTTGAAGATTTTCATTATGGTATCAAAATTACTGTGGAACAACATGTTTTTCAATTGTTAATTGTTCAGAAGAAAGCACTGTGTCTTAATGTGTGGTTATATAAAATCTAACACAATAAAGCACAATTCTGACAGTGGTCTTTCAGGCTATGTAAGTAATATAAAAATTAAAAACTCCCAAGAATAACTTGCATTAATCATTACATGCCTTACAAAAGGTTTTTTTTTTAAAATACTTTGATTCAGAGTAAGATATAGTTTGCCAAGGTATGTCAAGAGTATCAGCCTCACATGCAGAGAAATTCATGGAAGTATTTCTAAAAGACTTAGAAAGCAAATTAAAATAGTCCCAAGAGCCTGATCATCTTCCCATTGAAATCAAGGACAAAATTTCCTTTAAGTTCAACTAAGCAGAAACAAGCCTCAACATAACAAGAAGAGTGGATGAACAAAGAAAGTGATAGTAACACGTACAAAGGGTCAACTCTTATTATACTGCTTTACTATTTGCTTTGATACACATGTAATTTTCCTATGCTCTCTGTCATGGGGTACGGTCACAGAGGACCCCTTGGGGGTGCTTCCCAGAGTGCTGACAAGGCCACTGCTAGGGTTCCTGGTGTCCGGTATTGAGCCTCAAAAGCATTTCTTAAAGGGGCCATGCTGGGGTTTTTTTTCTCTCAACAACTTTGGTTTCACACACACACCGTTAGGGTGTGTGTGTTCGGTATTTTTGGTTAAACTATCTGGCAACCCTTGGCACTGCCACTCACTTTCCTGCTCTATGGGATTTCTCACTACCCTGTCATGCTGAGTCAGCTCCTTGGTCACCCCTAGCCAAGGCACAGAGCTGAGATCATTGCTCCCCCAACACCTCGAGGAGCAGTACAGACACTGAAACTCTTTAGGACCAAGGAAAATGCAGTTTGGGGACCAGCTTTCTGGGACATCACTCCCCAAAGGGGATGAGAACTTCAAATAAATTATTTAGGCAAGCCCCCTTCCACAATGAAAGGAGAATGTACATACTGACTACTCTCCAGGTAATAATTATCTACACTGGGCTTGACAGTAAATAAAAGTGATTTTATTAAGTACAAGCAGAAGGATTTAAGTGGTTATAAGTGAGAACAGGAAGAACAAAGTAGATTACAAACTTAAAATTAAAAAGTATAGCTAATTCTGAAACTAAAACCTCAGTACCAACTTATTAAAAACTCACCCTAAAACTGGACAATTACTTGGCTCCCCCTATCAGTTAAGATGGACATGTCAGCTCTTGGGATGCACTTCCTGAGACCAACTATTGCTAAGACTTAAAGGACAAAAGAGGGTGTTTACAGATGGTCATCTAAACAGTGAGGCTGTGTCTAGACTGCAGGGTTTTTCAGAAAAAAGTAGCCTTTTTTCAAAAAAACTTCACCAACGTCTAGACTACAGCCACGTTCTTTCGAAATTAAATCGAAAGAATGCGGCTTTTCTTTTGTCGGCAGTACTCCTCATTTCATGAGGAAGAACACCTTTTTTCGAAAGTGCTCTTTCGAAAAAAGGTGTTCTTGAATGCAAACAGGGCTTTTTCGAAAGAGAGCATCCAGACTGCCTGGTTGCTCTCTTTCGAAAAAGCAGCTCACTTTTTCGAAAGAGGCTTGCAGTCTAGACGTATCCTGAGGGTAACACCCTTGATGAATTTCATTTGCACATTTAAAACCATAAACCACTGCATACTTCATATATCTAACTTTACATACAAGAATAATACATACACCAAAATAAGATATACAAATCCAGCAGATGTTAAGATTGATAAGTTACACGAGGCAACTTGTCCAAAGCATCTGTGAATTATGCATATTTGTGTCCCTGAGTCCACTTCATAAAGGGGGAAAAGGGTGTCTGTCACATTTTCCTTTTAGGCCATTTTCGGCAAAGACTCTAATTTATACAAGCACTGAAAACACACCAGCTAGCAACAGAACACATTATAACCTTATACATATGACCTATATTGTTATTTTTTTAAAATAAAAATTGATTGTCCAAAAATGTTTGTGTCAATTCTAATACGATTAACATCTATTTTACAGTCCTTAGTAAGAGGAAAAAATATTGCCTCTACTATTATGTTAGTGGAGAAAGCAAAACTAAAATGTGCAATGATCAAGAATTTTAAAAATTAAATGAATATATTAGTACCATATTGGCAAATATTACATCATAGCTCACTCTTTTTTAATTGCATACACTAGAAGCTCAAATGTAAATCCTAAATAGTTGTGTCAATGAAAAACATCAGCCTCAGAAAACCAGGTATTCCATCCTGTCTCGGGCCCTAGCAATCCTTCCACTGAATATTACATCTCAGCTTTAAACAACATGATAAAAGTGGGTTCTTTAAGTACTATCACGTCTCTTCTCAGTCTTCTCTTTTCCAAACTAAAGACACCCAATTCTTTCAGTCTTTCCTCATAGGTCGTATTTTCTAGATCTTTAATCAGTTTTGTTGCTCTTCTCTGGACCCTCTCCAATTTCTCCACATCTTTCTTGAAACGTGGTGTCGAGAACTGAACACAATACTACAATTGAGGCCTAATCAGCATAGTGTAGTGGAAGAATTAATTCTCGTGTCTTGCTCACAAATACTCCTATTAATGCATCCCAGAATCATGTTTGCTTTTTTTTGCAACAGTGTCACACTGTTGACTCTTATTTGGATTGCGGTCTACTATGACCCCTAGATCCCTTTCTGCAGTGCTCCTTCCTAGACAGTCACTTCTCATTTTGTATACGTGAAACTGTTCCTTCCTAAATGGAGTACTTTGCATTTGTCCTTATTGAACTATTTACCTCACACCATTCCTCCAGTTTGTCCAGATCATTTTGAATTATGACCGTATCCTCCTAAGCACTTGCAACCCCTCCCACTTGGCCTGATGCATTTTATCAGGCTAGGGTTGCCAGATGGTTTTAACAAAAATACCGAAACACCCTCCCTCCCACCCCCCCAAAAAAAAACACCAGGGAAAAAATTCTGTTAAAGGGGGAAAAAAAGGAGGGGGAAACCAAAGTTGTTGAGAAAAAAAAAAGAGACCCCAAGAGTTATTAACCAAAAACATAAATAAATGAAATAAAACAGCATGGCCCCTTTAATTGCGTGCAGTGTCAGAATACAGATAGGAAGAGAAGCGGTTGAGCACTAAGACCCAGGGAAGGCATTGCTTCCCCTTGCTCAGGTCTTTAGGGTTTTTGCAGGCGGCCATCTTGTTTTCTTGGTAGAGCCAGACAGGAGCTTCCCTGCAGAACCAGGTAAGCAGGGGGGCTGAGGCCGGGGGAAAGGGGAAGGGGGGGGCGGGGGCTGAGCCCAGTTGCTGAGTGTCATAGAGTTGCCAGGTGTCTGATATTTTTCGACACCTGGCAGGGGGGAAAAACAGAAAATACTGGACATTTCAGGTGTCCAGTTTCTTCTGAATTTTTTTACTGGACAGGCGGCAAAAATACCGGACTGTCCGGGTCAATACTGGACACCTGGCAACCCTACATCAGGCCCTGGTGACTTAAAGTCATCTAATATATCTAAATAATTTTAACTTGTTCTTTTTCTATTTTAACTTCTAAATCTACTCCATTTCCACTAGCATTCACTATGTTAGGCATTCAGTCACCACCAACCTTCTTGGTGGAAACTGAAACAAATAAGTTGTCAAGCGCTTCTGCCACTTCCAAGGTTTCTGTTATTGTTTCTTGTTCATTGAGCAATATTCATTGGGCCTACTCCTTCCTTGGTCTTCCTCTTGCTTCTAATATATTTGTAGAATATTTTCTTGTTACCCTTTATGTCTGTAGCTAGACTGAGCTTGTTTTGTGCCTTTGCTTTTCTAATTTTGTTATTTGCTTATATTCATCCTTTATAATATGACTTACTTTCCACTTTTTATACAACTTTTTTTTATTTTAGATCATTTAAGAAGTAGCTCCAAAACAGATGAATAGCAATTTATTTTAGAAAAGCTTGATCATTTTTCTTCTGCTTTCTCTCCCCCTCCCTACTAATTTTTTCTCCCTGATTTTGGCATCCAAGCCTCAGAATGGGGAGGAGACAGGTTCTAGAATGAGAATTCGTTATCTGGTAGTTTCCTTTTGGGGACTGACCAACATTCCTCCCCTCTGTCCCCTTTTATCCAGTTTTTAAAGGGTGAAATTATAGCCCCATTTCAAAGGGGGCCAGGATTTCACCCCAAGCAGCTACATGATTGATAGTCTCGTCAAGATTTAGTGTACAGTGAAATTATCCACTACAAAAATGTAGTATTTCCATACAGCTTTGGAAGAACTTCTCCAGTGTGATGGCAAAAGAGGTATAGCCATGTCCTGAAGCATCATCAAATACTGCCTTCCGTATCTGTAGGAATAAAGACACAGCCCAACTGTCTCAGAGTGGGCAAGAGGGCATTTCCAGAAAGGAAATTATCATTAAACACTTCTAGTTTAGTTACTGATGCCTTTATCAGATACAATAGACAATTAACAACAGAATGCTAAAAATAATACTCATATCCTGATGACATAAGGAGTAAAATGATCACAGTAAGAAAAGATAACTAAAGATACAGTAACAAATCAGGCAAAAACTGTGGACAAGTAAAACATTTTAAACCCGATATATATTGTTCATCATGTTTTCTATTTTAACAAGGAAAAACCCTCAAAAGTCCTTTTTTTAAACAAAAGGAATTTCATTGCTAGCTGTGAGTTTGAAAACTCTTTTCCACATATCAATATCCTGCCTGATCATAACATGATGTTATAGTGGGCTATGTAATCACATCAGCTGAGACTGGATCAAGTGATATGAAGTACTACAACAGCAAATGTCAAGTCACAAATTTCTAAGTGTCCTTTCCCTAATCTGAGGTTTGTTGAATTCTGTTTCTTGATTTCAGTACATTTCTTTGCAAATTATTTTCAAAATAGGTATTGCAGGATAAACCGCATGCATTAAACACATAGTAGATTAGTCAAAACACTGATACACAGTACAGGCACTAATTATTCGGATTTTGGTATATGTCTTTTTTTTCTTTTTTCCTTCCGATTTTGCTGACTATTCTTACAACTGTGTTAGTTTCTATTCTCTGTTATAGCAATAAGCCCCTTAACCTTTTTGGCATCTACACACTTTGGCCCAACCCTGCAAACATTTATGCATATAAGTGGAGCTATTCACATGAATAAATTTGTTTGTGGTTGTGTTTGTAGGATTGAGCTTATTTTACCTCAGGTGTCCTTTTTAGCTCAGAATTTGAGTCCTGCTTTAGCCCTGATCCCCATCTTTCTAAACAGATCTTCTCTGCAGTTTGAGGCATGAACGGAAGGCACAGCATTCTGCTCAGACTGTAAATAAATGCTCCAAGGTGGAAAACCTTTGAGTTACGTTTGTTATGGAGTATATTTTTAGTTGAGATATGCCCAAATATCCCCAAACTCTAGAAAAGATTAGGACCATCTCTAATTCTTATGACAGTTCTTCAACTATTTTATTGATGAAAATATTGAGTACTGAGTATAGTAGATTTGGAATTTTCAGTGACACAGATTAAGAAATTCTTATCTTTTAGTTATTAAAACAGAAGCAGTGGTCATGACATAATATATGCTTTACAACATCATTTTCCATGGTGTGAGAATCTCCATCAATGGGCAAAGCTCAGGAACTATGTTAATGGTTTGAGAACTAACATCAGAATCACCACAAAATGGTCCACCAATATTGATACTATGGATGCTGCAGCTTTTAGTGGTTGAAAGGATTTTTTCTTTTTCCCTTTCACTTTCCCTGGTAGAGTCAGATCGTGACAATGGTTTGTGGTAGTGGCAATGGTATCACAAAACATGGGCAAGTGTGAATGTCAAACTGTTTCTTAGAAGGCTGAGACAGTGATATGCTCGGAAAAACAGGAAGCACAGAACATGAAAGAATACCCCTTAAAAATGCAGACTAATGGTGAAAATAATCATTAGTGTAGGTAACCCTAAGGAGAGGAACAGAACTTGAAATTTATTACACATACTCCTTCCACCAATAGCAAAGTAATTACATTTACCAGACAGCTCCTTTAGAAACTTCTATTAGGGAAGAATTCACACTGACACGGTGGAAAATGTCCTTGGGATTACCTCAATGTTACACTAAAGTAGGCCATCTCCCTTGATTTCAGGAAGACTCAGTATCACATTGTTTAATAGGGTGTTAAGAGCATCTCCACAGTGATGTCCAACACATGTCCAATACTAAGTCCCCCTACTCTATATTCTCTGTAGTATGTCATATAATTATGCAACATTTTACCGGTAGCATGAGGTCAGTGTTTTTAAAAGGGGCTCTCCCATTTCTCCCTTGGTCTATGAACCCTATGTAGTAGTAATGCATGTTCTTAGAAAGAGAAGGAATGAGCATTTGAGGAAGCCATGTTTTTAATATTCTCATTTAGACAAACTTGTCCTCTAGTAGCTACAATAAAAGAAACAATATCAATGTATAAACATCAAACTGCAGTTTCTTGAAATATTTTGTTCCTGAATAACATATGGAGTAGATAATATACAATAGTGTGTGTCACTCAGAAGCACAAACTGCTGACTGTGGGTGCCAGCTAATCAATTGGGGTACGTCTACACTTGCTCCCTAGTTCGAACTAGGGATGCAAATGTAGGCGACTGAAATTGCTAATGAAGCAGGGATATAAATATCCCGCGCTTCATTAGCATGATCTCGCCGGTGCGTTACTCCTTTCAACCAGGAGTATGCGCTGGGATGAGTTACTTCGAACCAAACCCCTTGGTTCGAACTAATTTTACTCCTCATTTTTTGGTAGTGGCATTTTTGGAGGAGTAACGTTAGTTTGAAATAAAGGATATGGTTCAAACTAACGCATCCTGGCGCGCACCTTCCTGGTTCGAATCAGCTGTTGAGAAGAGTAACGTGCCAGCAAGATCATGCTAATGAAGCGCGGGATATTTAAATCCCTGCTTCATTAGCAATTTCGGTCGCCTACATTTGCATCCATAGCTCGAACTAGGGAGCAAGTGTAGACGTACCCTTGGGTGGCATGTGATCTTTCCTGGGTGGTCACCCAGATGTACAGCTTACTCGGAACATTGGATGAAACCATACACAGAGAAATCATCCCAATTCTCATTTCAAACAACAGCAGAAGCTTTGCAAGGAAAACTACATTCTGGTTTCCAACTTTACTCTTCCACCAGTCTTTGCTTTAAATGGCCTTGGGCTTCCCCTCAGCCTTCTGAGGAAAGCCTTTTCTTTCCTAGTGATTTACTGAACATTAGCCCCATTGGGACCAATTCACTGCTACACAATCAGCCCAGAGGACCTTTCCATACATGTCTTGCTATTTCCCTTGTCATTCAGATCATCTCCACTCCATCAACCATACAAATAACTGTTCTAGGATCAGAATCTCCATTATCTCCTCCAAAGCCTTAGTCTCTGAACAAATCTATTTCCTGCATAGTTCTCAGAGTTCTATACTGTTAGCAGTTTCCCAGATATCTCATATGACAGAACCCTTATACCACCAAAGCTTCAGGTATTATGCCTTTCTGTCAACATCATATTTGTGAAATACTGCCACTTTAGAGCAATTATAATCCCAGATATGGAGAATTATCCGTGCTCCGTGACCCTTACCTGTCAGGAAAGAAATCAAATTAATAGGCCATGCTGTCCTCAGCCACCCACATAAAACTTGGCCACTTTCCAAACCGTGCCATAAAGTGTAACATAGCATCAATCCCCTAAAGCTTCTGCAACCTGTGTTTCTCCCAGCAGTAACCTTGCCCTAGATTAAGGACAAGAGTGATTGGAGGTAACATTGCGGGTTATTTAAGCAGCTCGGTAATACTCTAATTCTTCACATGCCTGTACAATATAAAGTAAATTCTCATCGTCATCAATACCCACTTCAAAATACCCAGCCACCACTGAGAAGTTATATTAACTGATTGATAAGCGTGTCTTATAATTTCAATAGTCACGATTATGATTAAAGAAACTGGGTGAGACAGGAAACCATGAAAGCTAAAAGTTAACATTCAATGCCTAATATACCGTGTTTGTACTTTTTAGCTATTCCAATTCATAAGCCTTTGATTCAGTTTTCACATGATAAACATCTCGGAACAATTTCATCTAACCCAGGCCAAAATGAAAACATGGATACTCAGTAGGATCTGCTGATATTCAGGAACCTGGAAAACTTCAGCCACTTATTTAAGTGCTTCACTTTACATACCCAAGTGTAAAAATTTCAGGTCCAATAACTTTTCCAAAATATATGCCACAATGAAGGCTATGCACATGTAAGGCTATGCACATGTAAGAGTTTTAGCCCCTTACTAAAACTCTGTGGGAGTTTTTGGTTCTCCAGCTCCCAGTGTCAAAAGGGGAAGGGTCCATGAGACTGACAGACCCCAGAAACAATGGAAAGCAGCCAACACTCCAGCTCGGCCTGATTGACAGGTTGGACAGGCCAGTGAGGAAAGTGAGAGGCCAGGCCCTGTCCTCCCTGTGAGCTGGGATTGTTCTGGGTCTCTCTAAGCAAGGAGAGAGCTGAGAGACTGGTAAGAGGAGCAAGCTGTATGCAGAAGAAGTCCTGCAGTAACAGAGCCAGACACAGACAGTCCAAGGAGTGCAAGCTGTGCTGAGGGGCAGTTTTGCAGCAATAGAGCCAGTCACACACAGCTCAAGGAGTGCAGACCCTGTGCTGAGCAGCAGACTGGCAGTGCTCAGAGAAGCCAAAAGGGACAGAGAAGCAACGCAAGGAGCTGGAGACTGGTAAAGCAGCACAGCCTGCAGCTGGGTGTGGTGAGCAGCTGGGACCAGCAAAGTGTGAGGAGAGGCTCTGGGCAGGGAGATATCACCAGCCAAGAGGCCCAGCAGGCCAGACTGGGAGAGGGGTCTGGACACTTAGAGCTTGAGGCAGTGTGGTCACTGCCAGAGCAAGCGTGTCCAGCCTGCAGCCCCACTGCAGCACATCCAGGGCCTCTAAGGGGCCTATAAGGAAGAGACTGTGAACTGTCCTTACACTCTGCAGGCTGCTGTTTTGATATCCCTGTGCTACAGAGCAGGGCTGTGTGTTCTCATTTAACCATTCTCATTTTTTCTTATTCTTTTCTCTTTAATCAGTTGATGTTTAATAAATTGTATTTGCTTTGAACCTTATGAAATGATCACTGGGCAAAGAAAGCATGCAGTGTAAAGAGAGCACCTTGGAGTGGGGACACCCTAACTCCTGCCCCTAGTGACTACAAGGTCGGGGATTAAGCCCCAGGAAACCTGGGCCCAGCCTTGTTGGGGTTTCGAGGACTCTGCTACTCAGGAGAGTGGAGGGGCTGCCCTCAGGATCAGGGAAGCCATGGGGTAAAGGAAGTGGGAGCAGGGACTCAGATCCTTTCGCTGGTCCATTTCACCGGGGTGGTATAGAAGCCAGGAAAGTTCCCCACAATAGCGGGACCATTCCCCCGCTTACACACATATATCATATTAGACACGTTATAACATTTCTTTGCTCAATAAGGCCAAAATCTGAGATACTGTGTACATAAGATGAAAACAGTGTTCTAAAAGTAATGGAGAACAGTAGCCATTGGCTTTTGTAATGACAATTTAAGTTTTTATTGTCAATTTGATGTGTATTTTCACCAAGGAAAAATACCAAGTACCTTTCACAATGGGAGGTCAGACTAAATGGATGAATTGTTATTGAATAATTTCTCTAATATGTTAGGCATGAACATGCTTTTCCTTACCATCAATTCAAACATCCTCCGCACTAAGTCAAATAAACTGCACTAAAAACACTACTAAACTTGCAGCCTTAGCACGCTATCTTGTATAACTCCAATATGCACTACCCTCGTTATGTAATTATTATTGATAGCATGTCCCAACAGGATAGATAAGAAAAGGTCTAAAGCGTGCAATATTCTGGCTTCCCCTGTAATGTAGAAAATAAGGACATCAAAATCTGTCTTTACTTCTCAAAAAGTCCACGTATCTAAAAAATATAAATGCTTATATCCATACTGAAAAAGTTCTCAAATACTCCAGTCATGTTATATTTCTAGTAGAGACTCTTGAGAAGGAACTACAGTCTACAGATTTCAATATTTGCATTACAGACTAAGAGATCTTTTATCTGCTGAGATTTTTCTGAGTGAGGATATTAAAATACGTATTTATAAAAAATAATTCAAATAAAGTTAAGAAAAAAATTGGTGCTTTAAGTAGTGGTCACTAAAGCCCTCATTATAAACAAATAGTATCAGCTGACTACATTTATGTAATAAAAATATTAAATATATCTAATTGATAAGTCCCTGATTAACCTTGCTAAATTCTTATAGATTTGTGAAACTAAAATTTTCAAACGGGGAATGACAGAAGTGATAAGATACAATAGTAGAAGAAAGAAATGAATGTCTTAGAGTAGAAACCACTGGAAGAAAGATGCATTTGAACTCTTGCTATAGGTAAGAGAGGCTACTAATGACTAAGTTACTCTTATCCAACAACTCTGAAAACCTATGAAAAGTGAATTGTGGTCCTTAGTCCAGTTGGTGGTGAATAAATGTCTGCATCACAATTCATACCTCTGCAGAGGAGCAAAACCAGGAACTGAATGAACATAAATAAGATATTATCTCTTATTTTACCTGGGGTTTAAAAACTTATTTAACATTACCATTAATGGCACCAGTTATCATTTTAGTTAAAAAAAAAATCCCAGCTATGTGCCACCCCCTGCTACCCAATGACTGGTTCCCTACCTCTCTCACATATTTAAGGGCCATTTCTTTTTAATTGCTTCACTGGCAGCTTTACAATACTAGCTAGGTTTTTGCAATTAAGACCTGTACAGATTTTCACCTCTCTCGGTCAAGGCCACTGTGGAAGTTTTGCTTAAAACCAATACAAACATTTCCATTAATCATGAAAAATTGCTTCTCTGGGACACTTAATTAACAACTCAACTTTTCCATCCAAGATTCCAAATAACTTTTATCTAATTTATTTTCTTCATAACACAGAGAAAGTTGTATTGATGAAGAAAATGGAGAAAGATGTTTCTCTGCATCACATTCCCATGAAGGGAGCACGCCAATATCATATTGCAGGGATCGCAGCAAATCTAGATGACAAAACCAAACACAAATAAATCACAATTATCAATAAATTTAGAGGCAACCCAGAAGAACCTAGCATGCCATCCTAAGTAACCATAAATGGAAAGAGGATATCAACAAAAATCAGCCACTGACCTAGAACTATGGAGCAAGTTGCCCCCTCTGCTAACAGGTACAGAGAGGATGAAAGCAGTGTTAACAATGGCCTAATGTCAGTAGTATTCACATGGGAGAGAGAAAATGAACCTCAAAGACATCATTCAAGTCCCCATATTTTCAGCATTTGAACCTCTCTCCCACTTTGCCATACCAATTGAAAAAGTCTCAATGAACCGTGTTACTGTATGGATAGAGAGACCATAGGAGTAATGACCCACAGTTGAGGACTGAGTTCAGTATTTGGCATTGGTGATCAGACGGCTAAGGTTCCTGCTTTCCCCCCTTCCCCCTCCTATTAGCCTGCAAAGCTCTCTCCTCTAAGGTGTCAGAGTGATAGGATTTTCTGAGGTTGTCTCAACTTTTTCCTCCTAATCAGTTTTATAAAGGAGGTGATGATTTATCTTTTGGTATTTTTGTTTGGAAAAAACACACAATCCACATCAGCTCTTTACTAAGTCTAGCTAATTGTTTCCACAGAAAATGCTCTGAAACTTAGCATCTGATTTAAAGAAGTTAAGACATTTGTGTATCAGTAAAATCAGTCAAAAATGTTACATATTGTTTTAAACTGTTATGCCATTTCAGTTGATTAAATCTTGACTGGGAAGAATCATATTTAATACTTGCTGATCAGTGACCTCTAGTGGCATATCAAAGTATAAATATAAGTATTTATACCAAGTATCTAGCAAGTAATCTGAGGTGAATTACAACTGTTTCAAGTATTGAAAAAGAAATGCTACAGGGAGTTAAGAAGAGCTCATTGCCTTGAACTCTGCTCCACCCCTCAACCTTGTGTCAAACCTTCTCAATTAAGAGTTCTGTTATTGTTCTGCAGTTAGCATTTTGCTTATGATAATTTAAAACACTGTGAATATTATTGGTGTGAATAATGAATACTGAACTGGCACTCTGAGCATAAGCTTCTCAAGCACATTTTAAAGTATGTTTGATAAATGAAGTTGGATATTGCATGTATACATCTAATGGCAACACCACCTTATATCTAATGGCAACAAAAATTTCTGTTCCATTTGATCTTACTTATTATCTTAATACTAAATATCACTACAAGAAACAAGATTTCAGAAATAGCTGCCTTAAATTAGGTACCTCAATTGTATTTGGCATTTAAATGAGTAAATGGCCTTATTTGCAACATGATGAGCACCCAGAAAATTAGCACTCACTACAGTGAAAGTTGCTATGTACTCAGCAGTTTTGAAAAATCAGGAATATTAATTAGATCCCTAAATATGTACTGAGGAACTTCACATTAAATTAAGTTCTCAGCCCAACTGTCTAAATGCTGTGCAATTTACAACTGAATTTACAAAATAGAAAATTAAATATGTAATTGCTAACAAAACCAAAAGCCTACAGAAATACATACAAATTTACCTCAGCCAAATCTCTGCTGCTTTCTTCCACAATACAAAATTATGAGGAAAGCTAAACTTGCTTTTCTCACCTTTCAAAGTTCTCATTTTTGCATACTATATACTAGGAAACACCATCTTACTTTTGTTGTCTCCTCATGTCTCCCCATTCATATTCAATCCTGTTCAGAAGCTGAAAACCTCAAGAAATTCACCCTAATTTTGCCCTAACTCACTTTAAGTTGGTTTAAAATTAAGTGTGCACGTCCAATAGAAATTATCCCTAAACCTGCTCCTGGCAACTCCATAGCTCTCCTGCCCTTTGGTAGAAGCCAAATGACAGTTGCTAGACTTTAATTTATTCACTTAAACTAATTGCTTTCCATAACATCCCATTACCAGACAGAAATAGATTTGTGCACTAAACTTTGTAAAAACAGGAGTGTAGAGAAACAAATGTAAATACATAAATCTCTCGGGTTAGGCTAAGGCCTTTTAAAAAGATCTAATAAATACTGATTACTGATATTCTCAGTTCAGACTCCACATATATTTTAGAATCATCTTTGAAGATTCTTTTTTATTGAATTAATCAATCAATTCTTTATATTCTAATACCCAGACATTCCACTTTTGTCAACTCAGCAAATCTCCATCAGGGAAACACATGTTAAATACAAGTAAACCATGATTTCAATCAAGACTTCGCTAGAAAATTTGCTTATCTGATAATACAAGTGACCTTTTAGAATTTTTCAATAATATAGTACATGACTTCAATCAAATTGGCTCTCTTTTGCCAGTATGTTCCTGATTACCTATGCAATATAAAAAACAGCTCAAGTATGTGCTCATTCAAATAGGTAACATACGTTTACACACAGCAGTTCCTGATAGGTAGGCAGCTATATCACATTACACTGTGGCTGTGTCTAGACTGGCAAGTTTTTCCGCAAAATCATCTGTCTACACTGGCTGCTTGAATTTCCGGAAAAGCACTGACGATCTCATGTAAGATCGTCAGTGCTTTTCCAGAAATACTATGATGCTCCTGTTCAGGCAAAAGTCTTTTTCCGAAAGACTTTTGCGCAAAAGGGCCAGTGTAAACAGCACATAGTGTTTTCCGCAAAAAAAGCCCCGATCGCAAAAATGGCAATCGGGGCTTTTTTGCGGAAAACCACGTCTAGATTGGCCACGGACGCTTTTCCACAAAAAGTGCTTTTGCGGAAAAGCATCCTGCCAATCTAGATGTGCTTTTCCAAAAATGCTTTTAACGGAAAAGTTTTCCGTTAAAAGCAGTTTTGGAAAATCATGCCAGTGTAGACGTAGTCTATTTGTAATGTGAATCCACAAATAAATCTATACATTAATCGTAAATATTCACTGGATAAAACCCTGAATTTCCAAAGCATTTAAGTAATTATTTCAATGCCATGTAAATAGGTATTTGGGAGCCTAATTTAGGCTCTTGTCCTTGGAAATCTGGGCCTCAATGGTTTACCCTAAAGTTTACAGTTACCACAGCTAAGTGTTCATATTATAGCTCAAATGTCCTAAACATAGGGGTAATATAAGGCCCCGATCCTGCAAGCATATTCACACAGAACAACTTGCAGGATTAGATCCTAAATTCAGTACAGGTTTAATCTCTCTAATCCGGAACCCTTGGGACTTGACTGATTCCGAACCAGAGAATTTTCTGAACCACAGGAGGTCAATATTGAACAGCAGCATTATCAACACTTCCACTGCTTACAAAGTTGATAGAGGACATTTACAGGGAAATTAGAGCTAAATAACAGCACAGAACACTGAGAGCTAGGACTGGTAGCTATAAATGAACTTAATAGGACTGCGGGAAACTTGGCCACTCCCAGGAAAAGCAGACATCCAGCTAACTAAAATCATTCCAGACGTTCAGTGTTTCTGGATGAGAGCTCTGGATTAGAGAGGTTCAACTTGTACTGAAAAAGGAAAATCTGCAGAAATATCGAAGAAGGGAGTGAGTGTCAGTCAAAAAAAATTTATATAAAAGTGGTAGTTTTGTAATTTTGCTTTGTTTGGAATATTTAATGAGAGTCCATAACAGCAAATTGTAAATACACTGCAAAAGATAAATTGCAGATCTACTGGCCATAGGAGGTGTGCACACAGTAACTAGCACACCTGCTGTTGGCCCATGCCAGCCATCTTAGGCTCATGGGGCTTGATCTGCACGACTACTTCATTGCTCTGCAGACTTCTGGGCTCGGGCAAGGTGGAAGAGTCCCAGGTTCAGCTCCAGTCCAAGTCTTGAAGTCTACAAAGAAACAAAGCAGTCCCACAGCCTGGGTCCCATGAGCTCAGGTCAGCTGGATAGCCTTTTAAGCATAGAAATATTTATCTTAATTGGGAAATTAGTTATTGGGCAATATTTAAAAAAACCTCACCAAATTTGGGAAGACAGGAACTACCTCTCCAAAGATTGGTAAAAATAAAAGATAACATTTAATTCTTTAAATCAACATGAAGATTAAAGACTCTCTAAAAATTATTTAATTTTTAAAATGTCTATTTTGAAAGCTGACTTTTATATAGAGAGCAGAGGTATCTGGACTAATTTGAAATTTAAACACGGTATCTAAACCCTGAAGGAACTAAAAAGATCTCTCAGAAAATTTTCTAGATAAAGAAAAAAGTTAAATGTAACATTAAAGATACTCTGAGAATTTCCCACAACAAAGACAAAAGCCAGCTGCATATTCATGTACTGAAGATCCTACCAAGACCAGTCCTTAAAATGTTAAGGCAAATTCAGAGGTAACAGGAGCTGATATCTGAATTAAACCAAACCACTGAAAGAAGCACCCCCTCCATCTTCAGTAAGACTACAGAGAAAGAAAGACATAAATCTCTCTGAATGGAGCCATCAGCACACAGTACACAGCACAGCTCTGGCTTCTACAAGCAAATAAGCAAACAGCATCAGCAACAAGACAGCTAGAAGAATAAAAGAAGCTACAACATAGCATTACAACAAAAATTCCAGCACAGCATGGTTTCTCCAACATTATAATATCAGTGAGACTTCATCACTAGTTTCCTGGAGTTTGCAAAAACACTCCCAAGAGAATAAAGATTTCCTTTAATAATTTTTCTGGGATATTGAAATACTATTGCAAATTAAGATATTTAATAGATTCTATAGATTGCTTAGCCAATATTCCTGGAGATGAAACATCATCTAATCTGGTTAAATACAATGAAACAGTGTAAGTGTCTTAACACTAATTTGCTCAAGACTCCTCCTTGAAGGACTTCTTTAAATAATTAACTTAAAACTTTATTCACTTTCATTGTGTGCTGTACTCCTCACTCTGGCTGGGGAGCACAGGGGACAGACAAACCTGCCCCTGCCCCAGCAGGAGGATATGCACCCTTCCCTGGCCCTTGGCCTGAGGCAAGGGCCGCTTTTACCCAGGCCACCACTGGGCAGGCCTCTCGCTCCTAACTCCAAAACTGGGGGTTTGCAGCAGGTCTCTGTAGTAGGGGGCCCACCCATGCCTCCTCAGACTCCCTCCCTACTGCCTCCACCTAATGCTGTTAAGGATTGTTCTCTCAAACCTCTTCCTCTCTGTCTCTCCACCATCTCCCTTCCCTCCTCACCTCCCCTCCCCCCAGCTTCCTACTGCTGAGGTTTTTAAAGGCCCTCAGTCAGCCAGCAGAGGAGTTAGCTGTCCCCTCCTGAGCCAGATCCCTCCTAGCTGCATCTAATTGCAGCTCTCTGCTTCTACTTACAGGGTTTTTTTTTTTTTTTTTTTTACCCTTTTGGGCTGCCCTTTTCCCCATTCTGCAGCAGCTCCCTGACCTGACCCTGCCACAGGCCATGGAGAGGCACTTCTCAGCTGGCTCCAAACTGCTGTGCGGAGAGAGGGATGGGATAGTCCTCTCCCCCCAAGGACATCCTGCAGACTGAACCCCTCGTTCCCAGCCTCACCCCAGAGCCATGGTTTAAATGAAGCATGTGCATTTTCATTTTATTTTCAAACACACACACAAACATTGAGTTAAAGACCTGAGCAATGCCGAGTAAATCCTCTAGTATTATATAAAAAGGAAAAGTATAATATAGGTACAAAATAATAAACTGAATATTACTTTCCAATATGAATATGTCCAAGCCTTGTCGAGTGGTGTGCCCTATGGTGCAGGGAAGTGGCCAACTGTCCTGCTTGCTACCCTCTAACATTGGCCCTGCTGAACTCAATGGCTACGTCTAGACTGGCATGATTTTCCGAAAATGCTTTTAATGGAAAAGTTTTCCGTTAAAAGCATTTTCGGAAAAGCGCATCTAGATCGGCAGGATGCTTTTCCGCAAAAGCACTTTTTGCGGAAAAGCGTCTGTGGCCAATCTAGACGCGGTTTTCTGCAAAAAAGCCCCGATCTCCATTTTCACAATTGGGGCTTTTTTGCGGAAAACAGTATTGTGCTGTCTACACTGGCCCTTTTGCGCAAAAGTCTTTCGGAAAAAGACGTTTGCCCAAATGGGAGCAGCATAGTATTTCCAGAAAAGCACTGACGATCTTACATGAGATTATCAGTGTTCTTGCGGAAATTCAAGCAGCCAGTGTAGACAGCTGGCAAGTTTTTCCGCAAAAGCACATGCTTTTGCGGAAAAACTTGCCAGTCTAGATACAGCCAATAGGTTTCAATATATCAAGCAGGAAAATTAACATACTCCCTGAATTTTTTTTTAAAGCAGTGTGTCCAAATAGTGTAAAGTGAGACAGTTTTTATTTTTTTGTGTTCTCTCTGGTTTATTTGGCAACCCCTCTGAATGCCTCTAATGGTCCTCGGTGGCCACTACCCCCCAGCAGAGAACCACGGCACTAGATTGCATTTTTAGTAATTTGGAGAATAAAATGACATGTAAATCAACAACTTAAAACACCTTTCTTTCCCCCAGTTTTAGTGAGTAAAACTAACTTCTACCTTGAGTTTAGGTAATTTAGGGCCATCACTGGATTTTCCATTTTGAAAAAATAACCCTGCCCCTTTTTACATTCTCGCCATGAGTCAAGAAACAGCACTAGAGGCACATCTATACTTACCAGAAGATCGACACTACAGAGGTCTAGTATAGACCCATAAATCAAACACGGAAGGCAGCTTCTGCCAGCGTCCAGTACTCCTCCTCCTCTAAGGAATAAAGGAAGCCGAAGGGAGCATTTGTTTTTGTCGGCCTCCCGCAGGGTGGAGACTGCCTCATCTCGGCTTAAGATAAGCCAACTCCAGCTACCCATTTTATGTAGCTGGAATGCGTACCTTAAGCCGACCTCCCTGGGCTACCATGGAGCAGGCATAGGAGCAGCAGGGTGTTCCAGAAGACATAACGATGCTGATCCAAGCACCATCGTTAAGAAGATTTAGGGGGTGGGGAAAAAAGGCTCACTGCATCCATTTAACAACACTTATTTCTTTTCCCCCAAAATGCCAGGAGGCCATGCATTCAAAACGAACAAACCTGGAGATGCCAGGCAAGCCAATAGGGTTACCAGGTAGCTTCAGAAAAAATACTGGACACACTTGATGGGCGGGGGGGAAGCTGCCGGGAGGGGAGCAGGGCTGGGAGGGAGTCAGGGGGAGAGAATCATATGGTGGGGATCAGGACTGACCCGGGCACACGCAGATCTCAGGGTGCTGCCTGTCCCGCGCATGGTCCCGACGAAGCACGAGCAAATCCAGCTACCACTCCACAATGTGCTTGAACAGTGCTCAGGAGCATGGACAGGGCTTCTCTTCCTTCCCAAGGTGTCACTCCCACGTCAGATGCAACCAGAGGCTCCCAGCGCCAATTGCGCCCCGTCTCCCAGCCACTCCTCCCGCCCCTGCCAGGCTTCCGTCGGGCGCCCAGCCAGAAAACCAGAAAATACTGGACATTGCACATGTCTGGTATTTTCTGAATTTTTTTTTTTACCAGACAGAGGGCTCAAAAACTGGACTGTCTGGTTGAATACCTACAAGCCAATGGTGCTGGGGATATAGGAAGGAAGTACTGTTCCGGACTAGATAGCAGAAAGTGAAGCCTCCTCCCTTTTTCCATAGCTGCTGTGTGGGCAAATTTAATCCTTTCTAAGTCTACCCTCTATTCAGTCACTAGGAAGACATCTTAGCTCTCTTGCCCTGGCCCCTTCTTTACCCTCAGTGATTCCTATTTTTTCAAATAAGCTGCCATTTGTGGTACACTGACTGTAATTCATGACAATGCTTAGTTACATTCAGACCTACAGAGGTAAACAACACATTTCCTTTCTTTTAATACCCTGTCTGTCTCCTGAAGTGGTATCAAGGAAATCCAAATAGGCATCTTTGTGTTTTGCTTTGGTAAACTAAGTGAACTTAGATCCAGTTTGTTAAAAGTGGAATACTTCTCTAGACTGTTGGGAAAATGCAGTGTGTATCAAAAGCTTTTAAAATGCATTGATAGCAACAGCTTTAACTTTGTATGTCAGTGTTCAATATGTCACAGCTCAAATAGTCTCTCAGAAGGAGTTTTAATGCATATGCATTATTAATGCAGAATCTGAGGGAACAGATCTATCTGAGTTGGATTTGACCAATAAGTCATTAGTCACAGAGCATAAAACAAATTTGGGAAATGGAGATATAAGAAGAGATAAGAGAACCATTTTCATTTACCCTGTATCTAGTACTATCTTAAAAACAATCATAAAAAACATTCTAGGTAACCAAAGGACTGTATCCATTCATTATACAGCTTTCTCAATTTAAAATGAAGGTGCATGCTTACAAAGGATGTGATGCACATATTTATCAGGTCTGTAGAATGAATCTCAGGATTGTTTTCTTCATTCAAATGGACTGTTCTAGCTTTCTGGCATTAAAGAATGAGAACTGGTGTCCAAATGAAAAGATAGGTTACCAAAAGCAGCAGATTAGCTCATGCCTCTACTGTAGCACAAACTGTGAAAGAACCTATTAAAACGCCAAAAACTGAATGCATTACTGTTAAAATCAAAGGCACAATGTCAGTAACTCCCTTTCATGAGAGAGAGAGCTTTCAAATATTTAAGAATGCTGCCCAAAATGAGAGATTTCAGATAGCTCAAATATTTTATTCTTCCTAGGACAAAGAAAGAGTTCAACATCCAGTTTTAAGTAAAGCACAGTTAACTTTCAGAATTCATAGCAACAAGGTTTTGTGAAGAAATTAGCTTGTAAATTAAAAAAAAAAAAGATTGACATTTATAAGAATAAAAAGGGCATCTGCAGTAGAATTAGCTAGAATAAATCTGAAAGGGCCATTAACTCTTCTACTTTATAGTATAAACTGATAGATAACAAGAAGGAACCTTAACTCTGCATGTTTTCTTTTGCATAATTATTAGGTGCATCATGGGAAACTAAACATTTCCTCTGAATCAACTAGCACTGATCACTATTGGAGAAAGGCTCATGGACTGGATGGGTAACTGGTGTGTTTTAGAAAAATAATGCCTGCACGCTCTTACAATTAGCTATTAATAGCTGTATAAGTGTAACAAGTGGACCTCCTCTCTTAGGTCAAAGCTCACTATTATGACTTGTACTATACAGGCAGTCCCCGACTTACACAGATCCGACTTATGTCGGATCCGTAGTTATGAACGGGGCTTTTCTCGCCCCGGAGGACGCGGACGGCAGGACTGCCCAGACGTGCTGAGTTCCCGCTGCCTGCGTCCTCCGCGGCTTTGATCCGCATCTCTCTAGTCTTCTGGGGGGGCTCCCCAAGCAGACCAGGGAGATGCGCCCCAGAAGACTAGGGAGACGTGGAGCAAAGCCACGGAGGATGTGGGCGGGACCGCGGCGCGTCTCGGTGGTCCTGCCGCCCACGTCTCCCTGGTCTGCTGGGGGGGGAGGGCACAGCTAGTGCGCCCCTTCCCCCCCCGAGCAGACCAGGCTTTTCTCGCGACGACTGGGGTAGAGCAGCTGGGGCGCTGCCCGGTTGGTCCTGCAGCGCCATTCCTCAGCGCTACTGGACCAACCGGGCAGCACCCCAGCTGCTCTGCCCCAGGCGCCCTGATTCAGCCACTGCTGGTCAGTTTGGGGCAGAGCTGCTGGGTTGCTGCTGGGTTGGTCCATTAGCGCCGAGGAGGGGCACTACTGGACCTACTGGACCAACCCGGCAGCACCCCAGCTGCTCTGCCCCAGGCGTCCCCAAGTCAGCCGCTGTTGAAACTGACCAGCGGCTGACTACAGGAAGCCCGAGGCAGAGTTGCATTGCCCTGGGCTTCCTGGAATCAGCCCCTGATCAGTTTCAACAGCGGCTGACTTGGGGACATCTGAGGTTGAGCAGCTGGGGTGCTGCCGGGTTGGTCCCCGCAGCACTGAGGTGTGACGCTGCAGGGACCTACCCGGCAGCACCCCAGCTGCTCTGTCCCAGGCATCCAGATTCAGCTGCTGTTGAAACTGATCAGCGGCTGATTCCAGGAAGCCCAGGGCAGAGCAACTCTGCCTCGGGCTTCCTGTAGTCAGCCACTGGTCAGTTTCAGCAGTGGCTGAATCTGGACGCCAGTTCCGACTTACATACAGATTCAACTTAAGAACAAACCTACAGTCCCCCTATCTTGTACGTAACCCGGGGACTGCCTGTACTTACATTTTATATCATTAACTTGAGGAGCATGAGTGTAAGATTCTGGCTGAACTGCAGTATCAACAGTTCTCAGGGGAGATGACAGCCCTGCCAGGCCCCTGGGCAAGGGGGGCAGAGGATTGACTCCTCTCCCAGAAGGGGCGGTAGCCTCGGGCAGAAGGGGCGGGGCTGAGGGCAACAAGCCATCAGTGCTGCCAGACTGCACTCCCTACCCAATGCTGCCTGGGTGTGTGCAGAACCCCACCTCTCCAGGTACCCTAAGAGCTACCTAGAGCACATTGCACAGCACTCTGGTGGCAATTTAAAGGGCTCTGAGTGCCGCTGCTACTGTACGAGCAGCAGTGGCAGCCAGAGCCCCATCCCCAGGGGAATTTGCCCCTTTACCTCCCACCCTATCTGTGGGCCTGAGAGTTCCTTAGATATATAATGCCTTGTCATCTACATTATTAGGCATGCTGAAAATTATATATAACCTGCCACTTCCTGAATACTAAACACTTTCTGTAGCACTTTTTAAAACAACAGCACACATTACACTACAAAGCTAAAATCTAATCTAAAATGATCAATACTGCTCCAAAAACAAAACACCAACTGACCACACAACAACTACTTTTAAGAAGTACAATTCTGTTGAAACAACATTCAGTTTTGTTCTCCACCTATGCATGCATCATTCTCATTAATATCAATGCGGACATATAAAGAAAACACTAATCTCTTCAAAAATGGAAAAACACATCAAATTGTTCTTTGTCAGTTACATTTATTCACATGGAACTCTTTTGCAAACCCACCACGTGTGTTAGTACAGATTGAACCATTCTAGTCTAGCATGTTGGGACCTGACCAGTTCCGAACCAGAGAATTTTCCAGACCATGGGAGGTTAGTATTGTCTAACAGCTTAGACAACACTTCCACTGCTTACTGGGCTGTTAGAGGACCTTCAGGGGTAAATTGGAGCTAAATAACAGCACTGAACGCTGAGAGCGAGGACTCGTGGCTATAAACAAACTTTATGGGACCACATGAAACTCAGCCACACCCATGAAAAGTGGACATCCCCTAATTAAAATCATTCTGGACCATGGATATTTCTGGACAAGATCATTCTGGACTAGAGAGGTTCAACCTGTATATTAAAAGTTCCAGCTTTGGGAGGCAAATTATTTTTAGTGTGCTGCTCCAGTGCCCCAATTCTTTCTATTGCTGCCAAGAGGATCTAGCATCCTGAATTAACTGACAATTTTGAAAGGTTGTAAACAACATATTAGATTCAAGGCCAGTTGAGCCAGCCTCAATTTTGCAGATTAGTGTGAATAGGTCAACAGCATTAAATTTAGTGCTATGGTACTGAAGTTTCTCATGTAATTGAAGAAATACAGCATATGTATTACCTGTCTTTATTAAAAAATACTTTATTAAAAATGCCAATGTTCTTATTGGTAATAAAAGTTGAGATGCATACATTTAGTGATTTTTCTAAACAATACAGTATAGTAGCATCTGAACAACAGCAAACACAGATACAGTGACAGGAGAATCGTCATATAAATTGAAACACTTAAGAATATCTGAATATATTTTATATTTTCTTGCAGCTATACCTACTTCTCTCAAGCTTCCTCCACTATAAATGACCTGCAATACTACCATAGATCAGGCCTAGTATTTGGCATAGCCCAGGGATGGGCAATAATTTTTGAAATGGGAGCCACTTCACACATTTCTGAAGTGGCTACAGGCAGCCTCAGAAGTGGCAGGGCCTCGGATGGAAGAGGTGGGGCCAGGAGACTTCCCATGCTCCCCTGCCCACAGACCTTGATTGGCCTGGGGGCGGAAGGATCGCATGAACTTTTTGCCCTGCCCCCCAGCACCTGAAGAAAACCACCAGCTCCCCCTCATCCTCAATCGGCACACGGAGGCTCTTACCCACCCCTGAGGTAAGGAATGGAGGTGCAGGAGGGCCTGTGAGGGAGTTTGAGTGAAGGAGGCAGTTGTGACCTGGGGCACAGGACCAAACTCTGATTTCAGCTACACCATTACAGATCAGGAGCGATCCTATAGATACTTCAGTATACTTAGGGCTTGTCATCTAGAAAGTTAAAAAATGTGCTCATTCTAATATACGTTATTGGGAAGCAAAATAAGCTATACTGATAGAAGGGGCCTCTGTACTATTACCTCTGCCTCCAAACTAAGGTTCATACCAGTATAACAATTTCTTTCTTTTTTTTTTTTTTTTTTTTAAAGCACACCTTGAATGGACAGTTAGATCAGCCAAACTTTTTTAGACTGGACTCTAGTCTTGATTTAAACAGATGTAAATAAAATCTGAATTTGCCCATAAATCAGTTCTCATAGTAACATCTGTGCAATACAATCTTCATTCCAGAGGCTTTGCAGATGGCAGTGGATTGGCACAAATATAATTGAGGAGACCATAGTAAAATGCTGTTTCTAATACACAGGAAAGAATCCAGCTCACTCCTTTTCAGTTGTCTTGATTTTGCAGTCCTAACAGAAGTGCTAAATATGTAGTTAAACTGTTTTACCTGTGAAGTCAGTAACAACAGTACTGAATGTGCCGAAAATTTTTTGTCATGTTACTATAATAATTTTTCAGAGGAAAATTATGCTTTAATAGACTCTCTATGGAGTAGGAAATACTACTGAAAAAAACAGACCTGAACAATATGGAAAAACAGTGGTTTTAGTTTATTCCCAAAGGCATATTTCATGCTTCAGCATTTATAATCTCACTAGAAGATTCACCCAGTGTTGTTTGGATCCTTAATTAATTTTTGTTTTTTGGAAAACAAAATGAAAATGTCCATGCTTCATTTAAATCATTGCTCTGGGTTGAGTGTGAGGGGTTCAGTATGCAGTCTACACTGGGGAGAGAGGATGATCCCAACCCACTCTCACCACAGCAGCTAGGGGCCAGGTGAGAAGTGCCTCTTCAAGGCCAATGCACCTCCAGCAAGCATAGCTAGAGGAGGGGTGCATATCCCCGCACTGAGGGACAGACAGAAACAGACACCCACACTCTCTGGAATATATAGTAGATAGCTGTCCCTTTCTCCACTCCTGCCCCCTGCTGGCCCAATGGTTGTATAGCTGTCCTGGTGCCCATCTCTGGCCCCTTGCTGCCTACCTATGGTCATTCTACACTATAATTATTCCTCTTACCAGACCTCTCCCTTTCCATTTTATGAGAAATAACTGAATTTCAAGCACATCCCATTGTCCTTCCACAACCAAACCCTTACCTTGCTTCACATTATAATAAGTGGAAGCTGCATACCAAATTTGTTGTTCCTAGCTCTTACTGTTTAGGAGCTATTCTTGAACAGATAAGCAGACACACATTTCTAAAACACATAGTTAGATTAGCACACTAATGCTAAGGTAAGTCATGGGAGTGGGAAGTCAGGGATCCTACCAAGCTGAGTGACACTTTTGGGAGATATTCCATAAAGCCAAAGCCCACAAATGAAAATGCATTAAAAAAATGTTTCAAAATGTATAAAATTCTATACGTTTTTTTAAAAATCTGATTTTGTAGTTGTAAAAATAAGGGAGCAATAACACTGTCTAGAGCAAAGAAAGTTACAATTCAGTTCTGCTAATACAAATCAGCCCTGACCTGGAGCAACCCTGCTATTCCAGCCCTGTGCTGCTCTAGATTACAACTGCCAATCACGTGGATCAATGTGAAATTGTGGGGTGTTTATGAGGTGGACAAATATCCATGAAGGGCAAGGCTGAGACCACCAAATCTCATTTTTTACTGGTGACCTAAGCTGAAAGGAATCCCAGGTGAAAGGCTACTGTATTAACCCAGGTTCTGATCATTTATGATAATCAAGAACAATAGATTGCCTTTCCCAAAGCACTGTTATGAGTAGTGCTGCACCTCAGCTGACCTACTTTTTTATAACTATGTGCAATAGCATTAGCTCATCACACAGAGAGAGAGAGTGAAACAGCACAATTTAAGGATATGAAAGCCACCAAAACTTCCATGCAAACAATGATCAGAATTAAAGAAGTTCATGCACAGCATCAAATACACTTACATGTCAAGTGGATTCATTGTGATTTTAGTTGAATCACAATATGGGGGTTCTGGAGATCAGGTTTAACATGGCTGCAAAGAAATCTGGGAAGGGGTAAGAGAGGAACAAAGAGCAGAGACTGGGAATATAGGCTTGGGGTTGGGACAGCAGGGATGGTCACAGAGAAATGTGGCATGGAGCAATGTTTTCCCTCTATCAGCAAGGTGTCCCTGAAGTAGGCAAGAAGAAGCATAGGTGGATTTAGAGGACACTGGCTAGAGTAGGATAAACAGGTTGCAGGAAATCCCAAGAGAACAGGACAAGGCACAAAAAACACATAGATGGGGAGCGGGGGGAGAGGTCATGAAAAAGGTATGCAGGAAACCAGGAAAGATTCTGGGACAAGGCTCTACCTGGGGTTTGGAGAACCTGTTCTATTACTCTAATTTTATTAGCTGGCTGGCCGAGTAGATCATTATTTGTATAACTGTGGTAGGGTGGACATTATTTTCAGTTGTAAGTCAAATTAATTAAGATGTGGGGAGCTTTTATGGCAGGAGTTGTTTTATTGCTATCTAAATATAAGGAAATATCAGCAATGACAGCATAGGAGGCATATGCAGGGAACCAGGGAGACATGGATGTAGACAGTGAAAGAAGAAGTAATTAGTTTTCAATTTATTGTATTTTTCCAATTAAAAGCCTCTCCACTCCCACCTATCACACCCAGGGTTAACTCCCATTAGCACGATACACCTCCTAAGGATTTGATATCAGCAAAAAGGGAAACAATATTTGGTGGACCTCAGAACCCATGGCAGAGCAATGCTCTCTTCCTGCAAATCTTCCATGCTACCTGCGATTTAAACTCTTAGTTTCATTAAAAAGAAAAAATGAAAAAACAAAAACAAAAATGTAATTAACAGGCGTTAAGGTGGTAAGTGTAATTGAATGGAGTGCATCTACCAACATCCCTTTCAGGCAAAAAAAAAAAAAATCAATGCCCAAACCAAAAATTCATATAAGTGATACACTGCTTTTGTTAATTTCATCACTATCTTAGATGCAAATATTCCTTTGCTCCCCTTTTTTTAAAAAAAATGCACTGCCTCTCTTTTTTCCTCCTGATTTCTTTGTTCCTCTTTTAAATTTAATCAGAATACTTTCAGTATCAATAACCATGTTTGTTTTTCCAACAGTATCAGAAATAAAGCCGAAAGTACATAACTATAATGCAATCTGCAGTGTCTTATTGGGACATATTACTTTTTGAAACGTCTAACACATTCATGCTACTTTTAAACTTAGAAACACACACACACACACACACACACACACACACACACACACACACACACACACACACACACACACACAGTGGGGGGGGGGAGGAGTTAAGCCCTGAAAATCCAAGTCAATAAACCAAGCAACCTGATCCAAATGCTACATAATAAATTAGTTTAAAGCCACTAGGAAAAAAGCCAACATCCCCATATCTCTTAAAATGTATTTCAATGTTCCAAGAGATAAAGATGGAAAAATCAGTCATTATTATGTTAAATATTTATTGCTTAAAACAATAAATATTTTCCCTAGGTGTTTCAGACTGTATTACTAAAACAGTCTTAGTAGTTATGCTAGAAAGCAACACACAGCTAACAGTGCCCTCTCTCTTTCCCTAGAAGTTTTTCAGGGAAAGACTCTTATTTTACATTGTAGATGTCAACTATGAATTGTTTTTTCAAAAATTCAAATAAAATAATCTTCTAGAATCTGCAGACTTGTTACCATTTAAAATGTATATTAAAGCACTGTTTAAAATATTCCTAGGTACTGGTTAAGAAAATGATTTTATAGAAAATATACACTTACAGTGCCATTTCAAACTGCTCAAGCCACTTTTTCTTCAAATCTTTAGTTTTGCAATAAAATTCCAACCCATTTTGTCCTTGTATGTGGATGAGGTAGAAGCCATAAGACCACTGTGCAAACGATATGGTAATTCACTAGTTAACAAATGTAATATTCAGGAAGAAAGAAGACAATATTTTTATATTCATCCTATAACACTAACCCCAAGAGGTTGGAAAAACAGAGCTTATACTATTTTGCACCTCTGTTCAGTTTAATAATGGCTCATAGTTTTTCATTACATCAAAAATTAACATAGTTGAAACCCTTTAATAGTCATCTACTTTAAACCACAATGTTCAGTGCGTTTCTGTTACTATATGGCTTTGAAATAAATTATTACACAAATTGCTGGAGTGTGCTTGCAGAAAATTTTATATAGTCAAGATCTACAGATTTCAAATCTTTAATATAGTGGCATATACCTTTTTATTTTCTTTATCTGTGGTGGGATTATTTGTGATTCTGTATTTCTGAAGATCTATTATTTCCTTCATTTCATAATTATCACCTCGCCGTTTGCACACAATTACTGCTAGATCAAATAAGAAGATATGCCTATGAAAACATAATATAAAAGGGTTAAAAAAACTTCATCAGTATGCCAGTATACTAATGCTTTTAAAAATAATATACTATCATATAAAACATTGCGTGGAGCACTTATGATTTTGAAAGTTAGCAATTGAATTACTGCGTAACAAAACATAAGCCACTTAAAATACTTTTACAAGAGGTGCACAGGGATTTTGATGTTAATGTAATGGCTGACTTCCCATGAACCACTTTGAAATTTACTTCCTTTACATTAATGTCAATAGGTACTATGCATGTACAATGAAAGTAGGAAGTACGCACAAGAATTCCTGAACTAACACCATATTTGAACAGGCTATGCTATGCTGTATTTTACCAGGATTTGTTGAATACAAATTCTGCCTTTAACAACCCAAGTATCTATGTTCTCACCTGTCTTGTCTTGCACGTTTGTCTAATGTAGTCATCTTTATTTCACCATCACCTTGTGGTCTTCCATACGTTAAGAGAGAATGGTTCTAAAAACAAAAACATATCTATATTTAACATATATATGCCAGCAGAAGAATTAAGATAACGTGGCATTCAAGTGTCAGTATGGTCAACAAAGCCAGATTCTACAAGAGTGAAAGGAAACTTACCACCTTTTGGTCCTACTAAGAACGATAAGACATAAATAAACCCCTTTTATTCTCTAGAGTGTCACTCACCAAGAGATTTTGGGCACTGTGCAACAAAACTGATTTACCCGAGTGCATCTAAGAAAATGGAGAGGAAGTTACTGTGTACAGATTTCATTCCAGGCCAGCCAAAAGAACACCACATACACATATCTGAATTTTACCCATGCTTCTAGTATAATACAAGATGGTAAGAAGCAGCCAGATATCAGTAAAGTAGAACAATGGTGAAAAGCAGAGATAAACAAGGATATAAATAGAGCCTATTACATACCACATTCTCTATAGATAACTGAAACTGTTTAATTTCACGGAGGGTTTCATTATCTCTCTTCACTTCATTTACATATTGAGCCAAGTCCTGAAGGACAGAAAAAAAGAAGGGGGAATATTTCTGTGAGAAAAATGTCAATGCATTTTTATGTAACTGTATTTATCATCCTTATTTTGCCTAAAATTACACAATAAGACTGTTTTAAAAGTTATTTTAAGTGTTCAGAATGTGCTGATATACCTACCTAAGTATGCAAGTTAAAAAAACAGTTCTAGAACAGCTGGACAGAAAACAGTGTTCTCATCTGTAACATTTTTGTAAATTCTAAACATTTTCACATTCTGCACTGAGAGGAAACCTAGAACTTTGGAATTTTTTTGAAGAAAAAAAAAAAAAGACTCCCAAAAAAGCCAACAGTCCAGTGGTGAGAGAAAGCAGGCAGGATATCAAAGAGTCAAGTTCAAGGCCCTGCTTCAGTAGATATTTAATTATTTAAACGAAGTGGAAGAGTTCTAATAGGAGAGACTGAGCGTGACCCACCCCAAATCAGCTAGAAACAAAGAAGCACTGCTATCAGCTGGGCTAAAAAAATTAACAGGCAAATAAGATCATTGCCACCTACAAGAACCAGTATTTAAGTTAAAGGTAGTTTGCTCCAGCCTGGTGGAATTTCTCTTTCAGTCAGGATACGTCTACACTGCACAGCTATTTCAGGATAACAGAGGTATCCCAAAATAGCTACCCCACGTCTTCACAAGCCGCCCATTATTTAAAAATATTTTTTGAAATAACGGGCATGCTATGTCAGCATCCTGGTAACCCTCATTCCACTAGGGTTAAGGGATGTCTCGAAATAGCATATTATTTCAAAATTTGGCACTGTGTAGATACACCAAATTTCAAAATAAGCTCATTCAAAATAGATTCAAAACCAGATACGCAATTTGCGTAGCACAATTTATGCATCTCATTTCAAGTTTAGGGTGCTGTGTAGACGCACCCTCAGGGAATAGGATATGTCCTTCAGTCTTGACATTTGCACATAATTGCAGAGATCTGATGACAACCAGACCTGGGTAAAAAAATTTAACCCAGTTGAGGTTCTAATTGCTCATATGTGCAGTAATATGGGCTAGATTTAACAGGGTGCCCAAATATCTACAACTTCAAGACCCAGGCATACAGTGAGAAGGCAGCAATGCAAATATAGCAAAAAAGAAGGTATATTATAGCAGACCAACAGCCATATTAATTCTCAGTTCCCATGCATAATAATGGGTCTAGCTGACACTGGAAAATTAGTCTCTTACAACTATAATGTTGGAATGTGGGAAATGTTAAGGTACATTTTGATCCTAAGACATGGACCAGAATATCTTCTGTATTTGTGCATTAAATGTGCTAGTAAATTAGCTGCTTATCTTTTTCTATTAAACAGAAGGTGTTTATCCTTATTTGTATAGCCTCAACAGTCTATAATCTGTAATATCAAAGAGCAAAAAATAATAGAAAATATCAGCTAAATGGAACAATCATCCAATATATTAACCAAGAGAAGGATAGCGAGGGAAAAGAGAACCAGAACCATAATTGAACTTAATGCACAGCATCAGAAGAAAAGGAAACCGACAGAGTACAGCTATTTGCAGAGGGAATTGTAGACTGCAGAAAGATGAAGCACCAAACATGCAATGAGATACTGCTACTTTAAAGCATTTGCTTGTGCCATTTGCAATAGCATATGCAGTAACGGTCACTAGGAGAGATATTAATGCTTTCTAAGCCATGGCAAGAAAGGTATTACTTGGATATAAGTTGTGAAGAAAGAGAATTGCGTTTATCTCGCTAAGAAACCATTATCCAAAATCTGAGGTGACCTGCAGCAATGAAATTTTTACTACATTTTGTAAAATGCCAGTAAAAGTGGGAATGGCACATTTTTTCCCCAAACGGTTAGGAGGATGGAAACTATGGGACAGAATGTTAAAGTTGGAATGTTAAAAGTAAATAGAAACCAGTCATCTCTACTTCATATCATTTAAAACCTACTGAATCAGTTACCAAAAGCCTTTAGCAATATATTTGATTTAGCCTACTTACAGGAAGGTTTGTGGCTAGTTAACAAATATTTGCTGGATCTATCATGAATTGCAAGACCTCCTTCAGCAGAAAATATATTATGAACTTCACCACTGCATTCCAGTGTGTGCTGAAAAATGCCCCCAACCATTTTAACAGGTAGTGAGGATGTAAACATCTATCTACCGTGTCACACTTACCTTCATTGCATCGAGTGCCAGCTTCAGGTTTTCCTTCTCAGCTGGGTCAGTAGTGTGCTTCACCAATTCCTATTTGGCAAAATGCAGGAATATTTCTTAAGACAACTGCTCACTCAGCCAGTTACCAATCAGTTTACATATTTATCACTGAAATAAAATGATTACTGCACAGTGGTTACTCTTAAAATTTGTGACTTTTGCCTTAAATGGATAACAGCCCTATAATTTACTTTTTTCTCTATTATATCTACTATAAATTTGAGAGAGTGAGTTTGTCCGTGAGCAAGCGAGAGAATCCGTCTGTTTGTTCGTCTGTTTGTTCAAGAACTCCTCCTAAACGGTAAGAGCTAGGATCAACCAATTTTGTATGCAGCTTCCTCTTATCCCAACTTAAAGCAAGGTCAGAGTTTGGAGAAGCTCCTTACCCCCAACACATACAGGAGAGCATAAAACCATACTGAAAAGAGATAGAATGACTAGGCAGATGAAAGAGGCTGACTAGGCACGTGACCCTTCACCTCCTTCCCCTGATCTGGTAATGTCCCAGCCCTCAGATTCCCACTCCCCTCAGACACCCTGGGGCATCACATCCCATCCCCACCCCCATTTGTACGGGAACATTGATGACAGTTCCCCTTCATCAAGGAGTGAAGGCGAAGTGCACCCTTTACTCCATTCCTCAGTCTAGCTGGGGAGCACAAGGGGCAGACAAACCAGGACTTGCCCCAGCCAGGAGAAATGCACGTTTTTCCCAGCTGTGTCCACTGGAGCTGCAGCAGCCTTGGAGAGGTGCTTCTCACCTGGCCCCAAGCTGCTGCAGTGAGAAAGGGCTGGGGTAGTCCTCTCTCCCTGGGGAAGCCTGCATACTGAACCCGCATCTCCAGCCCCACCCAAGAACAATGATTGAAATGAAATAAAATAAAATAAAAAATAATTAAGGATCCGAGCAAAACCAGGTAAATCTTCTAGTTCCCTATATTTATAATGGTGCACAAATTAGGAATTACCACAAATAGCTAACTGGTAAGTATTATGTGTGAGCACTGTCCTTCCTAAATATTAGTAATATTTGACAATAAACAGTCAGTAAAAGTTAATTCTATGTTTGTAACAATTAAGCTTAGCAGTCAGATCCTGACTATGTGTATGCTGAAAGCCCAGGCAAACCAATATTAGATAATTTTCATGTTACCAACAGTAACATGACTAGTCAAAACTTCAAAATGTGAGTTTGTTTGCAAAGAGGAAGTAGGAATAGATGCTGAAAAAATCTTCTGCTAAAATATGTGACTTAGCTAAATATTCTTGAAATATCTGCATATACTGTCAAGATATGTAATCCAAAATCAGGTTTATAAAATTGTATAGAAATGTAGCTCATCTTCTACTTAAGAGTAGTGACAATGCCATTATGCTATTTGATATACAAAAAGATGCATATAGCCATCTAAAATCTAGAAAAATTAACAGGTTAGTTAAAAGTAAAAGAAAAAAGAGAGACACCCCCAAGTTATGTTTTTCTGACTGCATTTTAAGAAGAGGACCATATGTTGCATCCAAAAATAGTATCTTGCTAAAATTCTATAAATTGGTGGAAATAGGTGCAGTTTTTCTAGCAATTTTGTGGATATTTTGCTCCTGAAAGGACTGTAATATATTTTGACACCCCATTACATAACTGATTGTGGTTTTATAATGCCTCCCATTTTAAAACACTATGAGTGACAATCTTTCATATCATTTTTTTCATAATATACAATTCATTATATTGCCTTGGTTCAAGTCTCAAATATTTTTTTTAAAAGTGGTCCTGTTTTGGTGGGTTTTTTTCCCCGATTTTCTGTTGATGACCTGCATTTATATAGATATATTTGAAGAAATGTAATGTGGTAGGTCTACACAAGCACTGCAGAGTCAAAATTATGCTTCATATACAAGTAGTAACTCTTTTTAAAATGACATTTAACAAGCATCAGCAGGGCTGACGATCTAATACAGTAATATATTTCTTTGCTGCTGAACTAATGAGTCTCCTGGAACAGCTATCAAATTATATTTATAAGACTCACCATCCTCATTATACAGGACTAACTGTGGAAGCCAAGAGCTTTGTGGGTTATAATAAGAAGCATTTCAAAATAAATATGGTTTTATTATAATTTACTATAGCAGGAAAGTATCTTATGGAATGCCAGAGTTTTGTTCAAGCTTAGTCTTTTGCGGGTAGTGGTCTACATTACAAAACCACCACTCTCATAGTCTGCCATAATTATCTTTTACAGAAGCTATTAAATGAAGAGGCTCATATACTAGGGAAGTGACTGTTCTTCTCAGATGTGCTTCAACTTGTGGAAAGACCACCACAGAGGAGCCTGAATTACACCGTATCTGACTTCCAGACAGATTAGTTGCAAGCCAAAGCCACATAACCATCAGTCCTCACTGAACCCTCATTAGAACAATCCCTGATGATAACCCATTTCAGCTTTTCTCTTAAACACTTTAAACTTCAAAAATAAAGTACCTGAAGCAGCAGATGATATTTTAGTACTCGTTGCATAGGAACCACTAGAAGATCCCGCAGAGTAAATTTCCCATTATTGGCCCTCTTGGAACATTCCTAGTTTTCAAAAATTAAAGATTCAACTGTGATTTTTGTAAACATTTTGTAATTTCAAACACACTCCTAATTTTTTTAAGTAAAAATATAAGTTTGCTTGATCACCTAGATATTAGGAAAAAATTATCTCCATAGTCATGTGTGCTGGACCAAATCTATGGCTCAGAACACCCATGAATTTTGAGATATTCAAGATCTGGATCCAGAACCAGATCTCATTCTTCAAGTATTCAGATAGAAGGCAGAGAAGTGTGGTATCATATATATAGTAGCCCAGTGTCTGTGCGTCTGTAACGCTGACGTACACGACCATGCCTCCTGGCTGTGTACGTCAGCGCCCCGCCCTCCTTCCCCTCGCTCCGTGGCGGTGCGGGCCGCACGGCCCCCCGGACACCTCCCCCCGCCAGCGCTGCTTCCCTCCCCCCTTCCTCCGCCCCCCATCATCCCCTACAGACACACAGCCCCCAATTCCCCCCAGCTCTGCTTTCCACCCCCCTTCCAGCCAGCCCCGCCCCCTTCCCTCCCTGCGTGGTGCACTGTGGCTCGCTGCGCCACTCCCAGCTGAGCGGCACTCCTACCGTGCCCTGGCGGGGGAGCAAGCAGCAGCAAGCAGGCCTTTGGGGTCCGCGCTCCCCACACATGGGGAGCACAGACCCCAAAGGGCCGCTTGCCGCTGCTTGCTCCCCCGCTGGGGCCCAGCTGAGCGCTGCTCAGGTGGGCCCAGCAGAAGCGGCGGTCAGCTGGGCCCAGGGTAGCAAGCAGCCCTTTGGGGTCCGCGCTTCCCATGCGTGGGGAGCGCAGACACCAAAGGGCTGCTTGCCACTGCTTGCTCCCCCGCTGGGGCCTGGCGAGAGCGTTGCTCAGCTGGGAGCGGCGCAGCGCGCCTCGGAGGGGGAGTGAGGGGAAGGGAGGCAGGGCTGGCCAGAAGGGGGGTGGGACGCAGAGCTGGGGGGATCGGGGGCTTTGGCAGAGGATGGGGGGACCGGAGGAAGGGGGGAGGGAAGCAGCGCTGGCAAGGAAGGGGTGTCCAGGGGGCTGGCCGGCAGGGAGAGGGGGTGGGAAGCAGAGCTGGGGGCGGATCGGGGGCCATGGGGCTGGACGAGAGGAGGGGGGCAGGAACCAGACCTGTCAAGGGGTGGGGGTGCAGCCACTGGCCGCAGCTGGACCCCAAACGGCCGCTTGCTGCCGCTTGCTCCCCAGCCGTGGCCCAGCTGAGTGGCGCTGGCACTGTGCCGTTCAGCTGAGCCCCGGTGAGACAGGAAGGGGGACGGGGCGGTGATGTACATGGCCAGGGGGCGGGGCCGTGTACATCACCGCCTCCCCTTCTTCCTCTCGCCATGGCACTGCCCCGCCTCTCCTCCCCCATGGCGGCCCAGCTGAGTGCGCAACACTCAAGGAGGGAGGAGAAGGGGGCAGGGCAGTGATGTACACGGCCAGGGGGCGGGGCAGTGTATGTCACCGTCCCCCTTCCACTCCCGCTGTGGCACTCAGCTGAGTGCTGCGCCCCTCAGCTGGGCCGCCGGGGGAGCCAGCAGCACAAGGGGCTGTTTGGGCTCCCCCGGCGTGGGAGGGGAAGGGAGCGCGGTGATGTACACGGCCCCAGCTCTGGCCCCGGCCGTGTACGTCACCGTCCTGCCCCCCCTCCCTCACGGCAGCCCGGCTGACCAGGAAGCACTCAGCCAACTGCCACGGCGGGAGGGAAGGGGAAGGGGAAGGTGAAGGGGGGCAGGGAGAGACGGAGGGGAGAGAGAGGCAGGAGGAGGAGGAGGAGAAGAGAAAGGGAGAGTGAGAGGCAGGAGGGGGAGAAGAGAAAGAAAGAGACGGAGAGAGAGGCAGGAGGTGGAGGAGAGCTGAGGGGGAGGGAGGCAGTAGGAAGAGAGAGAGAGAGAGAGAGAGAGAACGAGAGAGAGAGCACTCAGGAGAGAAGACCTGAAAATCCCGTCTTATGACGGGCTAATTGGCTAGTAAATGCTATAATCAGAGATATCACACAGAGTTTTGTTGATGTGAAGCTGTGCATGTCTACAAGAGCAACAGCGACAGTAGTTAGAATCACTGAGGTAGTGCTGAAAAGGTAGTTCAAGGGTAACACTGCAGCCAAATAGCAGACTCTTTGGCTACATCTAGACTGGCATGATTTTCCACAAATGCTTTTAACGGAAAAGTTTTCCATTAAAAGCATTTGCGAAAAAGAGCGTCTAGATTGGCACGGACGATTTTCCGCAAAAGCACTTTTTGCGGAAAAGCGTCCGTGCCAATCTAGACGCGCTTTTCCGCAAAAAAGCCCCGATCGCCATTTTCGCGATTGGGGTTTTTTTGCGCAAAACTTTTGCCCGAACAGGAGCAGCATAGTATTTCCACAAGAAGCACTGATTTCAGACAGTAGGAAGTCAGTGTTCTTGCGGAAATTAAAGCAGCCAGTGTAGACAGCTGGCAAGTTTTTTTTGCAATTGCTTTTGCGGAAAAACTTGCCAGTCTAGACACAGCCTTTGTCTTATCAGTTGAAGGCATAAACAGCACAGCAGGCATGACAACGGTATGACTTGAAGGTGACTAGTAAATCTAAAAACTAGAAAGCCTATTTATCACAGATGGGATAATCTAACTCCCATCCTTCATGCTCACTTCCTCACCTAAGCTGATGAGCTGTACGCTGTGTCCTGTAAAGGACTAATTACCCTCCAACCCAAAGAGGATATGAAGCACTGTGTCTCTTATGGCTCCCCTCGGGTGGTGTGTTTCACACATGATCCCTTGTTCAGAGATGTGCCTATAGACAGTGTTTAGACTTTAAACATTATTCTAACTATAAGCATATTTTACTCTCAGCTACCTTCACTCTCACCTAGCACACCATGAGAAAAATGTTTTATTGACAAAAATACTTCTTGAGTGAAATTCTGACCCAAGTGAAGTCAATGGCAAGACTTCTTCTGACTTCAGTGGTGCCAGGACTTGATCTCTTCTTTCTCTATGTGACAAGACTACAGGCAGTCCCCGGGTTACGTACAAGATAGGGACTGTAGGTTTGTTCTTAAGTTGAATTTGTATGTAAGTAGGAACTGGCGTCCAGATTCAGACACTGCTGAAACTGACCGCCAGTTCTGACTTACATACAGAATCAACTTAAGAACCCCAGGCGTCCCCAAGTCAGCTGCTGCTGAAACTGATCAGCAGCTGATTCCAGGAAGCCCGGGGCAGAGCAACTCTGCCTGGGGCTTCCTGTAGTCAGCGCTGGTCAGTTTCAGCAGAAGCTGACTTGGGGACGCCTGGGGCAGAGCAGCTGGGGTGCTACTGGACCAACCCAGCAGCACCCCATCTGCTCTGCCCCAGACGTCCTGATTCAGCCGCTGCTGAAACTGACCAGCAGCGGCTGAATCAGGACCTGGGGCAGAGCAGCTGGGGTGCTGCCGGGTTGGTCCAGTAGTGCCCACGGGCGCTGCAGGACCAATCGGCAGCGCCCCAGCTGCTCTGCCCCAGAGTCCAAAACAAAAGCCTGGTCTGCTGGGGGGGAGCACACTAGCTGCGCTCCCCCCCCCCCCCAGCAGACCAGGGACACGGGGTTGCAGAGCCGCAGAGGCAGCGGGGTGCCGCGCCTCTGAGGCTTTGCTCTGGCAAAGCCTCAGAGGCGAGGGACCCCGCCACGGCTGCGGCTTCAGTCTGGGTGCCTGTGGTCTGCTGGGGACGGTCCCCAGCAGACCACAGGCACCCTGACTGAAGCCGCAGCCGCGGGGGGGTCCCGCGCCTCTGAGGCTTTGCCAGAGCAAAGCCTCAGAGGCGCGGGGAACCGCCGCTGCTGCCGCTCCAGTCTGGGTGCCTGTGGTCTGCTGGGGACCGTCCCCAGCAGACCACAGGCACCGGGTCTCAAGGGGCAGCAGCAGCGGTTCCCGCGCTTCTGAGGCTTTGCTCTGGCAAAGCCTCAGAAGCGCGGGAACCCGCCCGGTGCCCCTGGTCTGCTGGAGACGGTCTCCAGCAGACCAGGGGCACCGGAGCAGCTTACGAACGGGGCTTTCTCGCCCCGACTTCCGGGGCGAGAAAGCTCCGTTCGTAAGTGCGGATCCGACATAAGTCGGATCCGCGTAAGTCGGGGACTGCCTGTATTTGATCAGTTACTCCAATTAACAAGTCGGGGGGAGGAGAAACTAGTAGATCCACATGTAAGAATGGGCAGTTATGAGAGCAGCAAAATATTTTTCTACATAAAAATAAATATTAATACCTCTAACTTCAATTTAACATCTTCTTTTGTCTTAGAGATGTTGTCTAAGCAGGTGATGGCTGTCTCCACTTGACTACAGTACTGTCCATAAATAACCATTCTAAAACAAAGCAAGAGAAAAAACAAACAGGGGGTTAAAAAATAAACAGTCTTGGTTCACGCTTCACAAACATATACATAGATCATATTCTTTCTTTCAGTGGATGCTGTATCTACATATCCAAACACAATAACTTGGCCCTTGATGTATATTAAAAAGCCTCCTCCAAAATATAATTAATTCTGTGCATTTTTCAATCAAGTGCATATTTCAAAAATACTAAGGGCCATAAGCAGAGTGCTATAAAATCATTTCAATTCACTGTAATACTGACACAATAAAGCACTTCTTTCATGCTTGCAAGGTAATGTAACTGCTGCTTTACAGCATCAGAGTCATTAGTATTTACAATGTTAAGAGATAGATTTCAAAGGATGTAATGAATAAATTCTGTTATATAGGATTAGCATAGGATTAATTATTTCTGCTCTTTTTATGACAACAGTGGGTTTTGTAAACTGATTTAATGGTTTTTATTGAGTTTACATTCCGTGACACTTTTGGTCAAAATAATAGTTAACAAGTAAATGCAAGAAATTCTCAACAGCAGTCAAAGATCAGCATGGTCCCCTCTGGCTGATTTTTGTAAAATTTTAGTAGAAAGAATCCAGGTTTGTACCAGGAACATCTTACTCCCTTCAATAATGATTCATTCCACTCTTCTCAAACTGCTCTAAGGGTATATCTAGACTACATTTTTTTTTTGAAAAAACTGCCCTTTTTTGAAAAAACTTCACCTGTGTTGTGTTTTTGAAATTAAATTGAAAGAACGCAGAGGGTTTTTTGACATTGGTAAACCTCAAATTACGAGGAAGAACACCTTTTTGGAAAGAGCTCTTTCAACAAAAGGCATGTGGACACAGAACAGGGACATTTTTCGAAAGAAGAGGCAGTCAAAGAAAGCACAGGTGCCCTGGTCCATTCTGCGAATAGCAATCAGGGCTTTCTTTCAAGAGAGCATCCATGCAGTCTGGATGCTTTCTTTCAAAATAGTAGATCGCTTTTTTGATCTGGTTTTAAGGTGTGGACACTCTCTTTTGAAAAAAGCTTGCAGTCTATACGTACCCCAACACTATAGAGATGACTCTTATTTAAACTGTGAGCACCATCTTTTTTCAGGCTTTACAAGCCTGGGTTCTTGCATTGTTTTTAGTCTCCCCCTTAAACACATTTTTAATCTTAGCGTCCACTTCAAAAGTGATACTAACTATAATCTTTCCCCTTCAATTAATGTTTTAATCTATACTGCAATGCAAACAGAGCTAGACACAGTCCTTCCTTCATAAAATCTGCAGTTTCCAGCGAGCTTCCTTAAATTACATTGCTTCTTTCAGAGTAAAGGAACATACTGAAACAATTGTTCCTGTAGTTCCCTTCTACACCTTTCTATTTGCCTTCACTGCCTGTATCCTTCCAATAATCACCGCTTCCCTCAATCTGTCACCACCTACCAACACCAAGGGCGGTCCGTGCCTATAGACAAACTAGGCAGCCGCCTAGGGCGCCAAGTTACATGGAGCGCCAAATTCCAAATACCCTGCCACTTCCATTTTCTCTTCCCCTTCCAGTGCCTTACCTGGGGCACGGCTTCCCTGCGGCCAAGAGGGGGGTAAGTCCTGGGAGAGGCAGCGCACGGGGGGAGTTTCCCTGCACCGCAGGGTGGTCAGCCCCAGAGAAGCCATGCGCCAGCTTCCCCTGCCGCGGGAGGGGGGGTCTGCCCCATAGAAGGAAAGTGCCAGCCATCTTCTCCTGCCTGGGGGAGATTGGCCCTGGCAGAGGCACGTGAGGGGGTTCTCTGGCTGTGGGGGGGGGGGGAGGGTCGGCCCTGGGGAAGGAAGTCGCCGGCTTTCCCTGCGCCACGGGAGGGCAGGGGTCGCCCCGGGAGAGGTGCATACCGGCTTCTCTCTGGGGGGGAGGGAGGGGGAGTGGAATCTTAATAGGAGGCGGGTGCAGGGGACTCTTCCCCCCCCCCACTGGCACTCTGTTCCCTCTCCCCGACCCCCAGCCCCCAGCCACAGAACTCCATCCCCAGTCCACCTCTTCCCAGCAAAGAACATCTACCTGCTTTCTCTCAAGCATAGTGTGACTGCATCAACCTCTTCTCAAACAGCTCAATTGGGTCCCCAAACATTTCAATTTCCAGATCAGAAATGACTTAATTAACACCTTCTAAGGGCTCCTAAGACTGTCCTCTCTTCCTCTCGCCATCCTGTTTCACTCTTCTTTCATTCTTAGGCTATGCTTACACTGCACAGTTATTTCAGAATAAGCTAATCCAGGATAGTTATTCTGAAATAGCTTATGTTGAAATATCACGTCTACACTTCACGTCTACACCAGCCTCAAAACTAATCTGAGGCTGCCTTCCCTAATGTCGACGAGCTATCTTGATTTAGAGCCCCAGGAGGAATAACTTAGAATGACCCTGGTGAGGGGCAATTTTGAAATAGCAGAAGTGGGGCGTCATCACACACCTTATTTTGAAATAGTTATTTCACAATAGGCGTTATTATTCTGCATAGAATGAGGTTTACAGAAGTCAGAGTAAGCCGTCTGAAGTAACGAAATTGCTGTGTAGACACTCACATTGTTATTTCAGAATAACGGCTGTGATTCGGAAATAAATTTGCTGTGTAGACACACCTTTACTATCCTCCTTTCTGCCACCTGAAATGCCTTGCCTGTATCTTTCTGCCTCATTTTACTTCTCTCCTCGTCTCCAATTATTTTAACTATGTATCTGTATTGTTTATATCTATAAAGCATTCTGAGATAGTCTGTATGGCAGAAGCTATGTTCAAAGTAAGTTACATGATTTCATATAAAATATGGATGCTATTTGTAAATGAAAAAGCAGCAACAAAAGACACTGGAGAAAAATGAACAATTGATTCTATAAAATAATAACAGCACTTAAATAAAAAAATAAAATGATTAGGGGGTTTGGAACGGCTCCCATATGAAGAGAGGCTAAAGCGACTAAGACTTTTCAGTTTAGAAAAGAGGTGACTGAGAGGGGATATGATAGAGGTATATAAAATCATGAGTGGTGTGGACAGGGTGAATAAAGAAAAGTTATTTATTAATTCCCATAATAGAAGAACTAGAGGATACCAAGTGAAATTAATGGGTAGCAGGTTTAAAACTAATAAAAGAAAGTTCTTCTTCACACAGCGCATAGTCAACCTGTGGAACTCCTTGCCAGAGGAAGCTGTGAAGGGTAGGACCATAACAGAGTTTAAAGAGAGGCTAGATAATTTCATGGAGGTTAGGTCCATAAAAGGCTATTAGCCAGGGGACAGAAATGGTGTCCCTGGCCTCTGTTTGTCAGAGGCTGAAGATGGATGGCACGAGACAAATCGCTTGATCACTGTCTTTGGTCCACCCCCTCTGGGGCACCTGGTGCTGACCACTGTCGGCAGACAGGATACTGGGCTAGATGGACCTTTGGTCTGACCCAGTATGGCCATTCTTATGTTCTTAACACTTCCTTGGTATTTTCCCTATTCAAAGCCCATTTCACATACTGTTGTTGTTCCTCGTATCAATTCAGTTCAATTATACAAATGCTCATCATATAAAAAGGAAGTATTCAATTTTAGAGAGATACGTCAATGGACTGCATGTAGATTATCACCAAAGAATATGAAAATTAATGTAAAAACATTACCTTTCCTTGTAGATAATAAAAATTAGATACAGGTTCTGGTCATTTTTGTTTACAATGGAATCATGAATGTCCTGCATTAGACTTCTGTGGGTTTTCACCAATTCCTTAAAAACAGCAATATAAGGAAAAAGATAAAACACCAGATAGAACCCCTACAGCTTCCAAATAAAGATTTGTGTCTTCATATATATTTGTTAATTCCAACTAAGGCACAAATCACAAATTAGCTGCTAATTTCATCATTTGCTTTAAAGGAGTCAAGATATACTGTTAGGAGATGTCTACATTACAAATTGTGTTTGACGCAAGTTACATCAGCGAACAGCTGCTGAAGTTAGTACATCGCTCGTGTACGTGTGCTTGGCTGCTTACATAAGCCCTGTGCATACTCACTAGGAGTGTTTGTATCAATGTTAAGTGCAGTGCATCACAAGTAGCATCCCAATGTACCATTTGACACCATTTGACACAATGTCTTTTTGGGAAATATTCAAAATGTGTTGTGGGAAAGAAAGGACTTCCCCAGGGATTTCTGGAGCTTGGGGTCAAGTTCTTATGCTGTAACCTTCTCCATCCCATAATGCCATCAATACCCCCAAATTTTTGTGCTTTTAAAAAAAATCCCCCAAACTTGTTCAGCATTCTTTGGTGTCTTCCCTTTGTGTCATAGGCGTAGAGCCCATGGAGCTCTGCACTATTCTCAAAAACACTGCAAATACAGAATGCATAATTCACCCATCTTTGCAGACCTACAGGAAGTACCACAGCAACCAGGTGACATAAGGATTCCTTCAAGGACAGTTTGCTGAGGAGCATAATGAAAAACAGTTGGTGATGGTATTTACGGAGCAGCTGCAGATGGTAGAGTGTGACTCCAGGCCCAAGAAAGAAGCACTGACTGGTGGAATCGCATCGTAAAGCAGGTTTAGGACAAGGAGCAGTGGCTGCAGAACTTTTGGCTGCAAAAGAACACATCACTTGCTCCTTGTGTGGGAAACTGCATGGTGATCACTCCCTGGAAGCTTGCAATGCAAGATTGCTACCAATCCATGGGAAATCATTTCGGAGTTGGAAAATCCATGGGGGGCATGGAGGAAAACATTGTCATAGGAGTCTGTAGGACCACTAATCATCTGATATGCAGGATTGTGACTCTCAACAATCTTCAGGAAATGGTGAATGGGGTTCCCAAACTGCACTGGAGTAACAGACAGCGTGATTATCCTTATTTTGGCATCAGCCCACCTTGCTATACAATACATCAACAGAAAGTGCTACTTTTCCATGGTTCTGCAAGTGGGGTAGATCACCCATATTGATGCCGCCAAGGAAGGTGCATAATGCTTGCATCTTTAAAAACACAGGACTGTTCAGAAAGCAACAAGTATATTCTTCCTTATCAGCACGTTATCATTGCCAATATTAACACTCCAAGGCTGTGTCTAGACTGCAGGCTTCTTTCGAAAGAGCCTCTTTCGAAAGCATCTTTCGAAAGAGGCTCTTTCGAAAGAGCGCGTCTAGACTACAATGCGCAGATCGAAAGATCGATCCGCTATTTCGAAAAAGAGCGTCCAGACTGCCGGACGCTCTTTCGAAATTGAAAGCCACCCGGAACTGCTTCTGCCAGGGCATGGGGGCAGCATTTCCTTCCGGGTGCTGCCTGCCTGCCCTTTGCAGAGACGCGTGGTGAGAGGGACACTCCTGAACACCCGTTGCTCTGCTCCTGCAGCTGCCTTTGCTGTCCCTTGAGGAATTTTGCAAGGCATTGCAGTGCTGCTTTGGAGTGCTCAGCTTCCTGGGACACCCCAGCAGCTTTTTTCTTTTGAGGTTTTTCTGCTTGCAGACCCTTATTTGTGGCATGGAGCCAGAGCTGCCCCTGGGCAGGCGATGGCCCCACACCACCATACTGCAGCTGTTGCTGCATGCATCTTCGTGAGACAATCATGAGGCTCCTTCCCGAGCTGGACCCAGACCAGAGGGACGAGGGGTTCCCCCGTCCGGCAGCCACACTGCCCTTGCCTCCGAACTTTTTCATGGACAGGCGTGTTTGGAGGTTTGACACCAGCTCTGACTGGTGGGACCGGCTCGTGATGGAGATCTGGGATGACCAAGACTGGCTACGGAACTTCCGCATGAGAAAGACCACTTTCCAGGAGCTGTGTACCTGGCTCGCCCCTGCTCTGCAACGGCAAGACACCCACCTGCGGCCCGCCATCCCCCTGGAAAAGAGGGTCGCCATTGCCCTCTGGAAGCTGGCAACCCCCGACAGCTACCGCTCCGTGGGACACCAATTTGGCGTGGGGAGATCTACTGTCGGGGCCGTCTTGATGGAGGTAAGTCATTGTCTGGGGACAGTCACAGTTTGGGGTGGGGGGAAGGGAGACTGTCAGGAAGGGCCGAGTGGGAGTGGGAGTGGGAGTGGGAGTGGGGGGGGGGTTCTGAGGAGGGGATTCCCGGGCTGTTTGTTTGAGAGGGAAGGTGGGCGGTGGGTTCTCCTCCTAAGACATAAGGCACCCCTTCTAACACTTTGTTGTCTGTCTCGTTCTGCAGGTGGTGAGGGCCATCAATTCGGAGCTGCTCAACAGGCTCATCTGTCTACCGGATCTGGACAGCGTCATGGCCGGCTTTGCTGCCCTCGGCTTCCCCAATTGCGGAGGAGCGCTCGATAGGACACACATTGCCATCCGTGCACCGCCCCATCGAGCAGCCCAATTCATCAATCGAAAGGGCTACTTTTCTATGGTCCTCCAGGCCCTGGTCGACCATCGTGGACAGTTTTCGGACATTTGTGTTGGGTGGTCAGGGCGGGCACACGATGCCCACATCTTCAGGAACTCGTACCTGTACCGGAGGCTTCAGGCAGGAACATTTTTCCCCCATCGCCAGTTTGCGGTTGGGGATGTGCACATGCCGGTGTGCATAGTGGCTGATGCCGCCTATCCCCTGATGCCGTGGCTGATGAAGCCCTACACCGGCCAGCTGGATGCGAGCAAGGAGCAGTTTAATGCTCGCCTTAACCGGGCTCGCAACCAGGTCGAATGTGCATTTGGCCGTTTAAAGGGCAGATTCCGGTGCTTGCTCACACGCCTCGACATGGGGGAGACCAACATCCCCGAGGTGGTGGCCGCGTGTTGCGTCCTCCATAACCTTGTGGAGAGGAAAGGGGAGGCCTTCCTACCAGGGTGGGGGAGAGCTGCTGATGCCCAGGAGAGGCTCTTTGCCCAGCCCTGGACAGCTGCCATCCACCAGGCTCACCGGTCTGCAGTTGGCATCCGGGAGGCCCTCCGGGAGCAATTCTCCAGTGGAGGCCACTGAGTGCACTGAGGGGCTTCTGCCTGGGGACTGGGCCCTGGCCCCCAATAGAAGCTTCCCTCCACAACCCATCTCCTGACCCAGTTTGGACACATCACTTACACCAGGGTGTGTTTCAAAATAAAATGTTCTCTTTACTTATTTATAATTTTGTACATATTATCAAACAATGTGGCAAACATAACAAATTTTTTTTTCATTTTTGTTGTTGCCAAACTATATACAATAAACAAACAGTTCCTTTAACCCTTTGTTTGTGCTTTAACTGGGGTGATGGGGGTGATTGAAACCTGGAGGGGGGAAGGGGACTGGAAACCTGGAGGGGGGAAGGGGACTGGAAACCTGGAGGGGGGAAGGGGATCAGGTTGAACGGGGCTTGGCAGATTTCCCTTTCCTGGCTGGGCCTCGTGTTTGGGGTGCTCCCCGGCTACGGGATCGGGTGATGCACCTGTCGGTTGGCTGGCTGCTGGGGGGCTCTTGGGACGTGGAAGCCTGGGGGAGAGGAGGGCCAGGGGGAGAGAGGGGCTGGGGAGCTGGGGGGGCTGGGGGAGAGGGAGGTCCAAGGGGGGAAAGGGATGCTGTTGTGGAAGGGGGGTTTGGTGGGGTGGGGTCATGGGGTGCTGGAGGAGCAGGACCAGGCACAGCAGCAGGCAAGCCGCTGACCTCCCTCAGGGTGGCGTACAGCACCGTGCGCTGCAGGACCAGCTCATTCATGAGCCGATCACGCCACCGCTCCTCTGCCTCCGCCCTCTGTAGCAGGATGGCGTTCTGCTCCTGCACGGCCTCGACGTGCTGCCGGAGGATGTCGGCGTAGACACGCCTGTGTCTGCGGCTCCCATGTCTCCGAGGTGGAGATGGAGATGGAGGTGGGGCTGGGGTGCTGCGGCCCTCTTCCACGGCTGGTCCGGCTGTGGAGGAAAAGAAGAAGACACAATCAGTCCTATAAACTGGACTCTGTAGCACTTACAATACTAACAGGATGGTTTATTAGGGGATGAGCTTTCCAGGGCCAGACCCACTTCCTCAGATCAGAGTAACACGGCTACATTTCTATCACAATCAGTCATGTGTGCAACAGCTGTCCAAAAGGGCATGCCCTCTCCCTTGAGACAGGGGAAGCAGACATTCTGAAGGTCACACTGTGTGTGTGTGTGTGTGTGTGTGTGTGTGTGTGTGTGTGTGTGTGTGTGTGTGTGAGAGAGAGAGAGAGAGAGAGAGAGAGAGACAGACAGACAGACAGACAGACAGACAGACCTGGGCATCAGCCTGAGCATGACAGGTTTCCCTTGTGCATCACCCACTGTGCACCCACCCACCTACCTCCCCCTCCCCCCCCGGGTGTGACACAAACTCACTGTACTCACCTGCTGCTTCCTCTCCCGCGCCAGATGACGCCTGGGAGGCCTCAGAGGTCTGGGTGACTGGCTCCAGGGTGAGGGTCGCCGTCTCCTCGGTGTCCTCCTCCTCTGGGCCCATGTCCCCGTCTCCAGACTGCTGTAGCTCCCGCTCTGGAGCGTCCACCACCGGGTCTGCCAGTCCGGACTGCACGAACCTCCGTGGTGTGCGTGCTTCTGCACTGCCACCCAGGATCTGGTCCAGCTCTGAGTAGTAGGGGCAGTAGTGGGGGGCTGCCCCAGAACGGGAGCTCTCCTCCCTGGCTTTGGCGTAGCCCTGCCACAGCTCCTTCACTTTGGAGCGCACCTGGTCCTGGGTGCGGGGGTAGTGGCCCTTCTGGGCCAGGGCTTCAGCCATGCGGCCATAAATGTCGGCGTTTCGCCGCCGGCTTTTGAGGGCCTGTAAGGCCTCCTCCTCTCCCCACAGCTCCAGCAGGCTCTTGATCTCAGCACCGGACCAGGATGGTGCCCGGCGCTTGGAGCCCTTGGCTGGGTCCCCAGAAGGCTCGGAGGAAGGGCCAGGACGCTCTTGGGGCTGTGACATGCTGCAGCAAGGTCGCCGTGTGCTCTGGCTCCTTGTCTGCAACAAGTGGCTGTGAGGGTGCGCCTGTCCCTTTAAGGAATGGCTGCAGCCAGGAACCACAGACGTGCAACCCATGGCCCAGATTGTCCACCAGGGCTTGTTCCTGGAGGCCAATAATTTCGAAAGAAAGGGCTCCCCCCGTCCAGACTCACGTTCTTTCGACGGATCTCCCTCGAAAAAGGCGTTCTTCCTCGTGAAACGAGGTTTACCGCCGTCGAAAGGCCGCGTTCTTTCGATTTAATTTCGAAAGAACGCGGCTTGAGTCTGGACGCAGGGGAAGTTCTTTCGAAAAAAGGCTACTTTTTTCGAAAGAACCCCTGAGTGTGGACACGCCCCAATAGTGGTACTGGGAGACTCAGCCTACCTTTGCACCGCTGGCTCATGAAGCCATACACCAGCTCCTGGCTTGCCTGAATCTGGCCCCCAAGGCTCAGGGCCCCCTCTCCAGCAAAAAATTTTTCTACTGTTGCAACACATTTGTTTAAACAACTGAATCATAGCTGGGCAGGCAATGAAATTTCTGGGTGTAAAAAGTACAAAAATAATAAAGCATTGTAAAACTTAAAACAAAAATTCAGTTCTCTCCAAGTTTCAGTTGTGTTGACATACACCCCCCCCCCCCCAAATATCTCTCAAGTACCTCTCAGGGTACTTGTACCACTAGTTGAGAAACACTGCACTAAAGGAATTTGATTCTCCAAAAACAGAACTTTACTGAATGGGGAGGGAGAGTGTGGAGAATCTATGCGCAAAAATAACTATAGGCAACAGTGCACACATTTTTAACATAACTTATCAGGGTGATAATTTTAAATTGGAAAGGATTTAAACATTTATGTTCATCTGACTTCCCAGATGTAAACTACTGTGGCTACATTTTCACAGACTGTGATTCAAAGTTGTATACATGGAGTTGTGGTTTTCCTTGCTGTTCTCCGATATGAAGTGGTAGGTGATGCCATGGGTTATGCTTGGGAGTATAGGAAGCAGTGACTGTGCAACTCTCCAAGACTGAAAAAGTGGACATGTCAGTTAATCAAGGTCTGCAACATTTGGTTTACTGCCTGTCAAGTCTTATTGACCCTCCTGCCAAGTCTATTGTTCATGGTCCATTTTTCTTCCTTTCTCCTTCTCATTGGGGTAAGCTCTTCTGCCTGTGTAGAAGGAGCACCCACTCAAGGCCAGCACGCCTATAAGCTGCTGATAAAACAGGCAGCTACCACTGGATTTAGAGACACAACAGAAAGGAAACATAAGTTTCAAAACTCCATTCCTTTATTCCTAAAGACACTTCACAAGAAATGTTTGTTGGCACTTAAGCTTTGAATCACCTCAACAGAAACTGAATGTAGCCTGTCAAAGATGAGGGAGTGGCAGGATTTTCTACTGCATGAAGCTATAAAATTTCAGTCTCTACTGCTACTGCTATAGAACAATGGCACCAGCACTATTTTCCACAGGCAGTGGTGATTTTAGCTGATATGTCCCTCTAGAGGGGTGATATAGGCTTAGAGAACACAGCTGCTACTGGCAAACTAAAGCCATCCTGGCCCACATGCCTCTAGCCTGTTTACTGTAAAGATGCCAGCCAACATCATCAGAGCTTGGCATTGGAAGAAATAAGGCCTATAAACCTTGAGGGAAAAATTACAGAGCATCTTCATGAAATTTGTATCGAGATCTCTCAGGAGAATAAAAGGGGCATCCATATACCTGGAAACAAAGTGTTCCACAAAGCTCAACTTAATCCATGAAAGCAGGGATGAAAGCAGATACATCTACCACTCTCTCCAATATGTCTATCACTTCTTGTAAGAACAGAACAACGGAAAATCAATAGCTTTTGCTTGTTCACTTGGGGATTGGCTAGGCATCATCTTTATAAGTAAATATTGTAAGGAAAATTGTAGGCACAAACGTACTCAAGTTCCCTTCCCTTTCATTAGGCTCACTCATGTCCACCTGGCAGGACTGGCTGCGCTGCAGAGGACTCTCAAACCGGTCCTGATTTTCAATAAGGCTGCACTTTCCCTCCTTACACCCACATTCCATCTCCTCACTGTTCATGGCAGGGGTGTGTGTCTCTCACTCCTCTGAAGTAACCATAGTGATCTATTGTTGGCCTCCATGGCTTTGTGGCCTCCCTGGCAAATTCCTTCAGTTTCATGAAGCATTGCTGCTGGTCCCTGTCATACTCCTTTGTCTACTTCCCTCATGCAATCTGCTTGTACATGTCCACATTTCTGTCAGGTCTGTAGCCTGTTTGTACAGACCCAGGAGATCTACTATTGCCTGACTACTCCAGGAGTATGTGGAGCCAGATGGTCAGTTAGGCAATTACACATAAGAAGGATGAACTGCTAGATATGCTTGCCAAGGTGGGCCATTAGAAACAGGTGTTCCACAAAACACACCAGGGGGCACAGAGGCTTCTGGTCTCTGTGACTCCTGGGCAATGGGAGTTTCTTAAAATTGAGACCAAAGTGATCCCTGTTGCAGGGAATGGAGCATTATGAGGACTACTAGGCTTGACACAGGTTCCTATACCTAGTCAATGTAGACCTCAGTCAGCCTGCCATGGGTATATGCCATTTGGGGAGGTGGTTTTACTGCTTCCCTATAAAGTGGCGCTTACATCAGTGAGAGATAAACTGAAGTATAAAACCATGCACACGTAGGTCACTACAAGGGGATCTGCATATAAGTAACTATGTAATGTAGAGAACACCAATGATCAGGCCTAAAACAGTTACCAAATTCCTGCAACTGTAAGTTACCAGCACCAACTAACCTCAACAACTTTTAACTCAATAGGAAGTTTCTTAGAGACTACAGTATTTTTTGTTTTACAACCTCTACTATCAAATTCTGAGTATAAATCTGTAAACTATATGGATTTTTAAATGTCTTCTGTAACAACACACAGAGCAGATACCAGTGAAAATCCTCAGATTTGCAAATCAAATTAAATCCTGCAAATCAAAGTACTGTGTAAACATTCTCTACACTGATGCAATGGCCAACTGTAATAGGCTGATAATAGTCACGTGCTTTTACATTTATGAAAATATTTTTTTTACATCTTATCTACACCTAATATGATCCATGTTTCTCTCTTGTGCACTGAAGGAACTGAGTAAATTCATACATGGTTAATGTCTAACAAATTCAATTAATAATATACTTGCATATAACAGATCTTGCAAGGGTTAGCATGTGGTTATAGTGCCAGATCCTCAGCTGGTGTAAATCAACAAATATACTCAGGCTGAATACCTAAGTCCATGCTGTTGCGGACAGTCTACTGTAGCTGTTTGCAATATTTTTTCTTAATAGCAACTATAAAAAAAAGTCTAAAAACATTTTCACTAAGATATACAGTATCTTACTGAATAGTGAAATACTTTGTGGGGAATCTGCACATTAAATTTCAAGTAATCACTTTGTTCAATAGCACGTGACTGTACAAAATGATAACCAGATACAAATTCTGTGCCTTTTTCTTTAAGCATAAAATTACTTACAGGAATGTTGATGAACACTATATCAAACTCTGATGCTGACAGAAATCTTTTCAACGGCACCATGAAAAACTGTTAAAGAAAGTGAACACTGACTGGATTAATATATTCTCTATTCCATTAGGCAATTACATTATAACTATATAAATATTCTATTAGCATAAAGTTCAGTGGCTTACTTTCTCTATTGACTCCAAGGTCTCAGTGTATTTCTCTTCTGTCTGTTTTATCTCAGTAAGGCAGCAGCTTCTTATGTCATTTTCAATACATTTCTGCAATTAGAAGCAAGTTGAGTTCAATTCATTTGTGGATACCTCTTGCTTAAACTTTTATTTAAAGTTTACTGCTTAGCTATTACAACATACTGCTTTTGGGAAACCTCTCTGTATTGCAGCTTCAAAAGATTGTAACTACTACCAAAGGAACAGTTTTTAAAAGTACAATTAGCTGGTAACTTCTATAATTTTAGTAGTCCTTGAATTTTGTAAAATTTGGCATTCAGTATGTTATATTTTACATAACATAATCCTTCTTATATACTTTTAAATATAATATATAGGCAGTCCCCGGGTTACGTACAAGATAGGGACTGTAGGTTTGTTCTTAAGTTGAATTTGTATCTAAGTCGGAACTGGTACATATTATAGGGGAAACTCTAGCCAAACATTTCTCCAGAGCTCAGTTTTATTCTCCCACACCTCACTTCCCTCAGTCCTTTATTCTCAAGCTGAGGTGTCTGCTGAGAAAAGCCGCTCCGCGTCTCCCTGGTCTGCTGGCGGGGGCGCTAGCTTCACGTCTCCCTGGTCTGCTGGGGGGAAGCAGCTAGTGCGGGGTTGCCTCACCCCGTTTGTAAGTAGGGATCCGATATAAGTCGGATCCATGTAACCCGGGGACTGCCTGTAGTGAGATTTAGATGAAATATAGATCCATATTTATTTACTGTGAAGCTAGATAGTGGGCCCTTATTTACAACAGTGAGACAGTGATCAGTACTCATACTAGTTAAAATCAATTAAATTCTCATGTCAGTAACTGCTATGAATAATGGGCTTGCATCTATCCTTTTGTGTTTGTTTATAATTTTTCCTTTTACCTTTTTCTCGACAAGAACAATTGCATTTAGATCCATATTCATATTCTATTCTGAGTCAAAGGCAGTAGTTGGATCTTAAGGCTCTATCCTGTAACCTTTTCATGTTTATTTTTTCTTTATACATTTGCAAATCTAATAGTAAAATACTGTATATAAGAAAGCCAATAAATCCGACAAAAATACATAATGCCAGTGGAACAAATATAATACCTACATTTTTACTGTATGAGATATACAATTACATAAATATATTGCTCCACATTTTAATCCGCTATTCTTTTAATTGGGAAATTAACATTTTTAGATCTTTAATTTTATTTTTCTCCCACAGATTCAGACTACCACTGCCGTTCCTTCCTAACTTCGCCCTGTCTAAGTTTACATGACCAATGGTATTTCATTTGTGAAAAGAAAAAGAAAAAAGAAAAAAAAGTTTTCGAAGTGGAAAATATGTCAGGGGCTCATCAGCTACTAGGACTGGGAGAATATGCGTAATGATACTTGAAATTTGCATGGCTCTGAGTTTCACTGCAAACTAAAAATGCGGGTTAGAATCACAGAAAGATCCACTACTCTAACTTAAGTCTAGACAAAACATAAACCACTACAAATTGAAACTCCCAAGTTTCACAGTATTTCACGCATCACTTATTTTACTTTCAGAAATTTGCAACACAAAAGTTCCTTAAAATAAAATGCGCTTAGTATAAAAATATGCTAAAAAAAGTGATGATGCTTTTAATTTGTCATTAAGATACACAGTAATTGGGAGAGTCTACATATGAATCACATTGAAAAGTCAAAATCTTTCCAAGGAAAGTCTTCTCCTTGACATAATGAATCACAAGAACACATTATATGAACTGCAAGATATAGCTACAATTTGCTGCTTTTACAGCAGCAGTATACAGGAAAACAACCTTCAGAACTTTTCATTTCCATTTTCTATAAGCTCCTATACCACTGGAATTCAATCTGGAAATGCACATGGTGAGCTCCCACCTTAAAACACACATCTTGCTTGAAAAAGCGTGTCATCACAATGAAGTTTGGCAGGTAAATCTAAAGAATGCTTGTAGGGAGATGGATAGTAAGTTAATAGAAAGGCTAATGAATAAATGTTGTGCGTGGGCTTGTACATTTTTATGGCTGTTTTGTAAAACTCTCTCTCACACACACACAGTACGTCTAGACTGCACTATAAATCGAAATAAGATTCACAATTTGCACTGCATAAATTATGTATCTTATTTCGATCTTATTTTGAAGTAGGCTACTTTGCAATTTGGCAATATCTACACGGTGCCAAATTTTGAAATAAGGCACTATTTCGAGACATCCCTTAGTCCTCGTGAAATGAGGTTTACAGGGATGCCGAAATAGTGTGTCCATTATTTTGAAAATTATTTCAAAATAGTGGGCACGTTTCTTGGACACGGCAGTCCAATAGCCTGGTAGCCTAGACGTACCCAGTGAGAGAGAGAGAGAGAGAGAGAGAGAGAGAGATGCTAGTTCTCTATTTAACTATTCCATGACTAGTGGTATACAGTGGCCAAAATAATATGGGGATAATATGGGGAGTACCTTTGTGTAAACAGTAGCATTTATTTTTTCAAATGGTCTTAACTCAAGTTGCTGATAAATCTTAATATCCATATCTAACTGGATCTTAACTAAATCACAGTTTATATTTTAATGTTTTAATGTTTTCTTCTTACTGTTGAAGTAGCGTTAATATTTTCCTTAACAGAAAAAATTACCAAAGTGAATCTTTGTCCCTTTCTCTATAAGAGAATGTTGAATTTCAGAACAGGATGACAATATTATGATCCACTGTATATGTTACATGGTCACTGCAGGCAAATGTGACCTCAACCATAAGAACAAAGCAGATCTGAAATATCTAAATTTCAAAAAAATACATACAATGTTAGTGCAAACAGCTAACAGGTTATTTAATGAATGTTAATAAAAATTAACTTTCACGCTACCACGCTTTATTAATATGTCTGTAGTCACGCAAAAAATGGAAATCATACAGGCTGATGTGGTGCTTCATCTTTCATTAAGTCTTCATATACTTCCCCACCTTCATCTTCTCCATACACACAATCGTATAACTCTTCATCCTCATCTACACCATTTTCACTAAAAGAAAAAAGAAAAAACAACAACATAAAGGGTAGGTGTATTGAATAGGAATTAGTGTGTCAAGACTAGGAAACTAAATTTACTAACTGTCAGGGTTCTTGCAGTAAATCTAAATAGATGAATAAAAAAGAAAATTTCAAACTGAACTAAACCACAAAAGGACTATCTAATCAAAACTTTTTTTACCTCAGTACATTTAAAATCTGGCTTTATAAAATGAACAAAAGTTTGAGAAAACAGAACTAAGTCTCAATCTATGACAGGAATTAAGATAAGGTTTCTACGCAGAAATGGGGCATTTAGTTCCTGTACCCAAATTACAGATGGGTCTCAGTGTTACATCAACACATCTATCCTAAAATGAGTGAAATCCTATGTACTGTCATACTGTACAGCGCAGTGCAGTGGGCCCAGCCCAGTTGGAGCGGCCCCTACCCATGGCAGGCCCAGCCTGGCAGGGGTTCTGGGTCCACCACACTATGCCATGGGTGGGGGACACTTCAGCCCAACTGGTCTGGAGTGCCACCCACCCGCCCCCGTTTAAGCAGCTAATTGGTTAATCATAGAATCTTAGGGCCGGAAGAGACCTCAGAAAGTCATTGAGTCCAGCCCCCTGCCCAAATCAGGAACAATCCCAACTAAATCATCCCCGCCAGGGCTTTCTCAAGCCAAGACTTATAATCTGTAGGAAAGGAGATTCCACCACCTCCCTAGGTAACCCATTCCAGTGCTTCACCACCCTCCTAGTGAAATAGTTTTTCCCTAATATCCAACCTAGATCTCCCGCACTAACTTGAGAACATTGCTCCTTGTTCTGCCATCCGGCACTACTGAGAACAGCCTCTCTCCATCCTCTTTGGAACTTCCCTTCAGGAAGTTGAAGGCTGCTATCAAATCCCCCCTCACTCTTCTCTTCTGCAGACTAAATAAGACCCTAAGCCTCTCTTCATAGGTCATGTGTTCCAGATCCCTAATTTTTGTTGTCCTCCGCTGGACCCAGGGCCGGATGGAGGCATGGGCAAACCGGGCAGCTGCCCGGGGTGCCAAGCGATGAGGGGTGCCTGTTGGCAGCTGTAAGGGGCGCGCCAGCCAGCACCACCCTTCCCCCCACGACCGTGCGGCCCTGCACGGCCCAGTGTGCGTGCCAGCAGCACATGCCAGGCCGGGCTGGGCAGCGCATGCATCATGCAGCTCGGGGGCAGGCCCCGGGCTGCGCGCCAGCAGCCATAGCCAGCGCGCACATGCGTCATGCGCCCAGGCCCAGGGCACCAAAAGGGCTCTTCAATGTGTCCACATCCTTTCTGTAGAGGGGGGCACAGAACTGGACATAATATTCCAGATATGGTCTCACCAGTGCCGAATAAAGGGGAATAATCACTTCTCTGGATCTGCTGGCAATGCTCCTCCTAATGCACCCTAATATGCCATTAGCCTTCTTGGCTACAAAGGCACATGGTTAAACATAACATTTCACTGATTAACTGATTAAATGGGATTTTATATCCCTACCTTGTACAGTAAAATACTCTATCCAAAACAGCAAGCACCCTGCAAACCCTTACTTTCATGTGGAAATGTACTCAAGTGAAGAGTTTCCCTGGATTCTGTGGGACACTCATATAAGTAGTTTTCAAACTTTTTTTTTCTCATAACCCAGTTGAAGAAATTGTTGATGTCCACAAAACAACATAATTTGACTAGAGTGTGGGTTCCGTAGTGGGGTTGAGGATGACAGCTTTCATGTGTTGGAGGGGGCTCCGGCTTTGAGGGCATTATGGCTGTGGCAGGAGGGGCTTATTTTGAGCCGCTCCCAATCAGCAATGCAGCAGGGGTGCTAAGGCAGCTTCCTGCCTCTCCTGGCACCACAGACCAAGCTGCGCCCCAGAAACAGCCAGCAGCAGGTTCCCAGCCAATAGGAGCTAGTGCTCAGAGCAAGGGCAGTGTGTGGAGCCCTGTGCACTCTTCCCTGTTGCCAGCTGCTTCTGGGGTGCAGCGCAGTCTGTGGTGCTAGGACAGGCAGGGAGCTGCCTTAGCACCCCACTGGTCACCTGATCCCCCTGAAGCAACAAGACCCAGTGCCTGACATTCCATGACACAGTTCTGGGTCGCAACCTGTAGTCATATGAATAAAGATGCATTTATGCAGAATTATCTGCAGGATCTAGGAAAAGCATTTACTGAGGCTGTCATTTTATATCCTCATTCTGATGATTCAAACAAATAATTCTAGATCAGTGTTGGGCAACCTGTAGCCTACAGGCCACATGCAGCCCATCTGGGTTCTAAATGTGGCCTGTGCAAACACTCTGTATCTCCTTCAACCGCACCTCTTGCATGTTGGAAGTCCTGCACTTAACTAACCCTTCCCCTCTCTCCAAGTACTTCTGGAGTTCTATGAATCAGCTAATTTGTGCCCCATCCCTGCTCCTCTCCTTCCCTCCCAAAGCTTGAACACTGCAAATTCTTGGTGCTCAAGCTCTGGGAGGGTAGGGGAGGAGCAGGCATGGAGCATGAATCAGTTGATCCATAACATTCCAGAAGTGCTGGGAGGGAGAGGTAGGAAAAGGGTGTGGGGGTTAAGGGAAGGGTTACAGTGGGGTTGGGGCCAGCAGCAGTAGGAAGGGTTGAGTACCCCTGGCAAAATGAAAGGTGACACACATTTAAACACGGGCACACGTGAGGTAAGTGCTGATGGCACACAACATTCTAAGAGCCATGCCCTCCCTCTACTTCTTTATGTTTCTTTTGCTGGCCAGAGATCACTTTGTGTTGAAAACACATGATAAAGGAGGAGAATCAAAGGCAATATATTTAACATTATTCTTGGGGTCACAGTTAGTGCACATGCTCAATTTCAATCTCGCGGCCAACTGAGATGAAGGAGAGCCACTCATGCAGCCCACTCTCTAGCCTTGGTTGCCCATCGCTGTTTTAGGTTGCATTCGCAATCCATCACCAGATCCTTCTTGAAACTTTTCCTTATCTTCATATGTACGAAAATCAATCATTAGGATAAAGCACTTTTTTTTGACAATTAATTCTTCTTTTCTAATCAATCCTTGGTCAATCAAATAAAAATCACTCATTTTAAAATAGTATATTTCATCACATCATTTAAGTAATATCTATATATCAGAAAGCTGAAAGCTTTCATTCTGCTTAAAGATTTACCACATACTCTAATAAATCAGGAAGACCTTTGTAGATATCTTCATCATTAACACTTTCTTCTGTAGGGAATGGCCTAGAAAGACAAAAGACCACATTATTAACCAAAGACAGTGCCAGCATGGCTGTTCAGTTTGGATGATATGCTGCTGAAATTTCAATGTATATTAAAATGTCTGTATGTGTATACACCTTTCTCTTTCTCTCAGCTCCAAACAGATGTTTTCACCATGTACAATTACTGATCTTGATTCCAGAACAGCCGATGGTACAATTAATTTACCATGGGCAGCACTGGGAAATGATCTTGACCAGCTATGTGGTTTATGAGTTAATTTTTAAAAAACTGCCATGCATGCAGGATGGGACTGTTACGTGTAATCGTGAATATGAATCAGAGATTTTAAAAGCAAATATATTAACTATTCTGTATTTAGAATTAGGTCTAAATTCTATGATTTTGAGGTCATTTATGTTCTAAAGTCTTGACAGTTTGGGTGGTGAATTTAATGATTGAGAATTGAATCTGAGAAACGTCACAATGCGGGCTGAATGGGAATGTGGGAAAGCATATAATTATGGCTCCTAGTTTTATCAGGAGTATTCAAATGCCATTCTGATTTTAGGAGGGGATGAGAAGAGGGGCTTTGAAGCTTACTATCAGGCACAGAGTGACTGGCCCTGTAGGGGAGTTGGACCCTGCATCACCTATGATTATTCAGCTGCCTTTCAGCTGAGACTGTGAGATCAGGGATCAGATGATAACTTGAAGACCACCTTATCTTCCTAAAAGTCAGCAAGTAGTTCATCTGAGTACTGCAAGAGTCCCTGGGTCAAGGAAAAGAATGCAGGTAGATATAAGTGTCCGAGTAAGAGAGTTTGGAGTGCATAAATCTCTGTAGGGAGCAGCTAGATGGAGAAGGGAGTCAGGAGGCTTGCCCAAACTCTAAGCAGATGGCCTTAGAAGTGCAGTCTTACAGGGTGCAGTCAGGCCTTTGTACAAGACCCCTCGGTGGGAAGAGCATGGTTGATTAAACAATACAAGTTCAGCAAACCACACAAGTTCAGCAATTTTGGTTTGAAGAAATAAAAGTGAAGTCCTGAAGAAAAAGGACAAAAAAAGAAAAAATCCTGTGGCTGGAAAGTGTTCTGCAGAGCAAGTGTACGTTCCTGCTGCCTTTGCATAAAATCATAGAACGCAAGAATTGGAAGGAACCTCGAGAGGTCACAAAGTACAATTCTTTGTACTTACTGCAGGAGCAAGCACCATCTAGATCATCCCTGACAGATGTTTATCGAACCTATTCTTAAAAAAATTTCCCTTGGAGATTCTACACATTCCCTAGGTAATTTATTCCAGAGCTTAAACACCATGACAGGAAGCTTTACCTAATGTTCAAATAAAACCTCCCATGATGCAATTTAAGCCCACTGCTTCTTGTCCTATCATCAGAGGCTAAGAAGAATAATTTTTCTCCCTCCTCCTAGTAACAACCTTTAGGTCTTGAAAGCTGTTTTCATGTTTCCTCTCAGCCTTCTTTTTTCCAGACTAAACAAACCCAATTATTTTCATTCCTCCCCATAGGCCATATTTTCTAGACCTTTAATCATTTTTGTTGCTCTCCTCTGAACCTTCTCCAATTTGAGATATGTCACTTTTCCCTATTCCTTTCCCCAATTTCCCTAGGTCTCTTCCCCAGGCTTGCCTTTCTCTGATCCAGCTCAGCCATGAAGCACTCTAGGCTTGCCTTTGTAGCCATTCATAGCTTTCCCAAGCAGTAGCATGAAATTTATATTCTTGATATGTTAACTACTGCCCACAGGGTTCCAAAAAACAGCAATGAAAATTGAGCAGAGCCTTGTATATTTTGCACCACTGCTGCCTGAAAAGTCTGCAGCTATACCAGAGGCACTGGGAGCTACCTTCTGGTTCAAAGAAACACCTGAATTTGAATTTGGTTTATAGTTAATTGACATTTGGAAGGTTTTCTTCACAATCATAATTCCTGTACTATGCTTATTATTTTAAAGAGAGTTTTAATAGTTCTTAAATTGATGAGGTAGGCTCCTCAAATGTAAAAGGAAAGCAACTCAATAGCCACTGGTAAGTTCCATAAGTTTGAGCCCTACACAAGAGTATTTGTTCACAACATATCTAAATCCTTTGTGATCAGGTATCTTTATAACATACTTAACACATGAACAACAATTCCTTGCTGGTGTATAACTGAGTACATACATAGAGCAGGCTATTACTAGCAACCCAATATAACTTATTAGAGTGAGTTATTTGTCACAAGTTAGGTCATTTTAAAATAAGTATGTTCATCAGAATATCAAGAGCGTATTATATACAAGCCATTTAATCTATTTCAAATTTTAAGTTGTTTTCATGAAAAAGAAAGGCATTTTAATAACCTCTTTCGCTTTTTATCTACAACTATTTATGAAGAGACAAACATATATTTCCAATATGATTTAAAATAAATCTGGGAGTGAGACTTTAGCTGTAATTTGCATTCCAAAGTGAATCTGAACAAACGATACATTCTTTAAAGAAGGTGTTTTACAGAAAAATAAATAGATATTGGTTTATAGATAAAACAACAGCACAAATGGCTGTTCCTTAACTTATGTTTATTCCTACATATAAAGGCTGTAGATGCACAAAAAAGGCTAAGCAAATTTCCAGGTGATGTTCGGCACAATAGGGTGAATTAGGACACTGAAGATTCAGAGAGAAGCTTCATTTTGTGGGCTAGGTGATACGGGTTTCACAGAAATACAGCGTTTAAAAGTCACAAATGCTACTCTAGACAAGAACAGACCTCTGCATACAATTAGAAGCACAGAAAAAAATAAGGCTAAAACAATGCAACTGATTTCATATTTCTTTTAATTGTATATCATGGAAAAATGTTACTTGTTTTGTAAGTGATAAAAAGGAAATTAAGCAGCACTCGTGTCATACCTTATTCCTGTTGCTAATGCAATAGGAGTGCGAGAAAGTTTTGATAGTGTTTCTATAACCTGCAGAAAAAGAAGGGAATAGAAAATATTTGTTCAGTTAATATCATATTTTGTACTCTATTTTTCAATTCAGCAATGAGAGCCTAATCATACACCACAAATAATAGGCACCCCAGATCTGGCCCTGCAAAGTGCTACATGCCCTCGACTCCCGTAGTATCAGCAGCTCCCAAGATTAGGTCCTTAGTGCTTTTGAGGAAGGAATGGGAAGCAATAAACCCTAACAATAACAGAATATTTTAAATTTACAACAAGCAGGTTCCATTTGCATTTAAACATGAATGAAGTATTCAATAGATGTTATCCTGGAGATTGCCACGAGAGCCTGGTTTTTAGGGGAAAAAAGACCCATACCAGCTATTCCACCAACTGACCAGAAGAGGGAGCCATAAGGCAAATTATTACTATTCATATGTTTCAGATAAAGAAGTTGGCAGCACAGAAAAGGAAGCAAATCCCAACTCATCTCCAGAAAATAAAAAATGTTTTAAAATGTTATTTTAAGGAGACTGACCAAGAAAGAGAAGGATACCAGGGAAAGAGGGAGATTTATTTTGATAGTATGTGTGAAATTATACTGCAATTATCTGCAATACAAGGCCAACTTCTATTCTGCCCACTAGTTAAGATTTGCTCAGTCACTCAGAAGTCTCCCACTTTGAGCACTGACTGTTGAATGTAAGGCTGGCAGTTATTGTTTCCAGAGAAAACTAAGTTAAATGAGGATCAATGTAAATGCCCGTAATCCTCTGAAATCATAAGAGCAGCACCCAATTATACTAGGACTGAATTTGTTTCATATTTTCTAGTCTACATTAAACTAAAGCCTTGCATATCAGAGGAAGCCTATTACTTTTATTTGTAGTATTTTGTTTATTGGAAATAATCCTCCACAAATAATCAGAATAGTAGCCTGCTCATGAGCATGCAAATTAAGACTATCACCCACAACAGAACAATGCAATATTGAGAGAGAAAAACAATGCACTAAAAAACAGAGTAGTTGTCGCCCCACTGCACACACTGTGTATGCCTGGTTAGAAAATATTTGACAAAACTTGACAAAAATGAAGAGGAAGCTCTACCCAGTGTGCTATTTCTACATTTCCTTTACAGCAATCCTAACTCTGAGTCTGAGGTTACACACCTCCTCAGAAGCAAGTCGTCACACCAAGCCAAGCTCTCATTTCGACAGCATAACCCTCAAGTGTGTTTTTCGGTGCACGATCAGTTTATGCAAAATAGGGCATGACATTCAAACACAGAGCATTCCAAAAGTAAGTGCATCATGGACTGCTCCCCAGTGGGTGATGTCTTTCTGATCATATGTTAAAAGCACAGTTGTCAGAGTGAATGGGTTTGCATGAAGCAGTAACTTTTACTTGAAGTTCTCTGACACTAGGCTTTTGGAAGTTAGTATTTATTATTGTTTCACCTGATTCGCACCAAAAAACTGCAAGAACTTGGATACATGTGCTAAACAGTTGCATGTTAATGGGTTAAGAAGCCATTACTCATTAGCTGTTTGTGTATGGATATCTGTATCCTCTGTTGAAATATTATTTTGTAACTTCCTGCAGCACTATTCCTATGTTACAGTAACACTACTCTAGGATGACTCTTTTTCTTCTTTCTCCAGCCATGGCAACTTCTCCTGATTTTGCTTATTAATGAACTAAGGAGACATTTACTATAGGTTATGTAAGCACTTCTGCACTGCTTCGTGAAATGTTATTTTGTGGGTTTTTTTTTTTTTTTTTTGGCTGTTATATTCCCACTAAGTCATATCACGCATTCCTCTGCACACTTACGGAAAGTGTACACTAGAGGGACTCTCATCTTTCTCCAGAGCTGGGTATTTCTCCTAGTTTAACTGTGCTATGTGATAAGATGTTGTTGTGTTAATTGTGGTATTTTTTCACAACATAGTCAACCTATAAGTCCTGAACTTCAAATACAGAATTAGAGTATCTTCTTAAAAGACTCTCTCATTGATATTTAAGAAGACAGCTATACAAATAATGTAATATAGAATTCACATTTATCCTTTAAACAGACAACAGATTCAATACACTAAAGCACCTGGGCACCCATGAAGAGTATGTACAGTTAATCTGTTCATTCACTATTTACAATATCTCAGCAATTAAATGCTTTTGTTAACTGTTGTTGGCCCAAGCCAGCAAATGCTACAGATTGGTGTTTACTACTCTGATTAGGCCCACTGAGGTCAATATAATTAGACATGATAGTAGGCACCACACATTCTGGATTGGTTTCAGGACTGGACCCTTAATTGTAATAAATACTGTATTTTAGCTGTATGAAATTACCACGAACATTTATTACAAACTGCAAGTTGTCCAAAGCACTGACAGCGGAATAGCTTCGACTAAAAGTCCATTTATTCTTAAATGCGTTGGAATGAACACACTGGGTCAGATTTTCAAAGTAGTGTGGTTCTCATTCAGGTACTTAAATAAGCACGAGATGCTTACAAATACCCAGCACTCTGCAACAACCATCTATGCAATTTATGGCCAGATTATAGGCTACGCGTTATGAAGCTATGGCCCTTAATTCTTCCCCTGAAAAGAGTCTAATCAGACAACAGATATATTGGCACAGTAATGCAGCAGCCATTTCAGTAGTGACTGCTTTAGTTAACATTGCAAAACATTTCCATTACAAACTTATCTGTACTCTTTCTAAAACATCATGTTGGTTTTTGCCCAACTATTTGGGTAGATTCTTTTAAGTTTTGAGTAAAACTTCTTCAACCACTGGATCCATAAGAAGGTAAAAGGTAAAAATATATTTCCCCTATTTTATAAGTAATTTCACTGTTTCCATCACACAGAAAACTTGTGCAGTGAGCTCCAAAGGCAGAGGAAAGACATCCCTACTTGCCAGAATCTTCAGCCAAGCAAAAGGTGTGTAACACAGCCTGGCCACTCCTTCAGTTCCCGTCAATGGCTGGAACAGTGACCCCAGCCTCTTCGTGATAGGTCCACTTGAGTGGCCTGTGTTTTGGGGTAGTGTTCTTTTCTTTATTTTGTTTCCGAAATTTGCTACTAGATAACTGTTTGCCCTGGGTAACACTCTCACACAGATCTCTATTCAGTCATCCTGCCCAAAGGGTTTATATTTGAAGAAGTTACAGGGCACACCAGTGACTCCACTATGTAGACAACACCCTTATCTGCATCTCAGGTTCCATCAGACCTGCATCTCAGGTTCCGTTCAGTCAATGAAGTTGAACGACTTTTCCGGTGTCAGGGCCAAGATCGGTGCATGGATGAGAGGCATCAAGTCCAACTTCACACAACTAAAACCAAGGTCATGATGTCTGTACCAGAAAAAAAAATGGTAGAGCTGCTATGCACTTCCTCGACTGAGCAAGCATGCCTGTTCTCTGTTACCCAGCCAGGAGCACATTTTTCCCCCATCAATGCTTGTCAATAATGATAGAAATGTATCCATGTTAGTCTGGTGTAGCTGGAACAAAATACAGGACTATGTAGCACTTTAAAGACTAACAAGATGGTTTATTAGATGATGAGCTATTTTCTTCCACTATTTGATCTGAGGAAGTAGGTCTGGCCCACGAAAGCTCATCATCTAATAAACCATCTTGTTAGTCTTTAAAGTGCTACATAGTCCTGTATTTTGTAAATAATGAAGCATTCTTTACATACAAATCTGACAACAACTGCCCATGCTTTGGGCATCTTAAGCATGGATTCCTCATGGTCCTATACATAAAGACCATTCAAACTTCAGGTAGCAAAGAATCAACCTATCTGTTTAATATGCAATCAGTGTTTTAGACAAAGACTGTATTGTAGGTCATCTTGCTCTACAATCAACACTTTATAAGTAAAAAAACCACAACTAATGGTTCTAAATGACTTAGGTCCGGATTATCAAAGAGACCACCTTTTTCTTCTTGTTACTGCACCCAGCTGAAGTAATTCAGTAAACAGCTCTCTGGTTTAACACATCAAAAAGGTTCCACTGTCCAGCCCTCAATTTTTCTTGCAGAAGACTGGAAAGGGGCAGATATAGTGCCCATCTATAAAAAAGGAAATAAGAACAAGCCAAGAAACTACAGACCAGTCAGTTTAACTTCTGTGCCAGGGAAGATAATGGAGCAAGTAATTAAGGAATCCATCTGCAAACAACTGGAATATAATAAGGTGACAGGTAACAGCTAGCATGGATTTGTAAAGAAAAAATCATATCAAACCAATCTGATAGCTTTCCAAGCCTTGCGAATAAAGGAGAAGCGGTGGATGTGATATACCTAGACTTTAGTAAGGCATTTGACAGTCTTGCATGACCTTCTTATCAATAAACTGGGAAAATGCAACCTAGATGTGGCTACTATAAAATGGGTGCATAACTGGCTGGATAACCATTCACAGAGAGTAGCTATTAATGGTTCACAATCATACTGGAAGAGCATAACAAGCGGGGTTCCGCAGAGGTCTGTTTCGGGACCAGTTCTGCTCAATATCTTCAGCAATGATTTAGATGATGGCATACAGTATGATTATTAAGTTTTCAGACGATACCAAGATGGGAGGGGTTGCAAGTGTTTTGGAGGAGAAGATCAAATTCAAAATGATCTGGACAAACTGGAGAAACAGTGTGAGGTAGAGAGGATGAAGTTTAATAAGGAGAAATGCAAACTACTCCACTTAGGAAGGAACAATCAGTTTCACACATACAGAATGGGAAGCGATGGTCTAGGAAGGAGTACTGCTAAAAGGAATTTAGAGGTCACAGTGGACAACAAGTTAAACATGAGTCAACAGCGTGACACTCTTGCAAAAAATGCAAACAATTCTGGGATGCATTAACAGGAGTGTTATGAGCAAGACACAAGAAGTCATCCTTCTGTTCTACTCTGCACTGATTAGGCCTCAATTGGAGTATTGAGTTGAGTTCTGGATGCCACATTTTATGGAAGATGTGCAGAAATTGGAGAAGGTCCAGAGAAGAGCAACAAAAATTATGGAAGTTCTAGAAAACGTGAGCTACTAGGAAAGACTGAAAGAACTGGGTTTGTTTAGTTTAGAAAAGAGAAGACTGAAAGGGACATGATAGCAGTTTTCAAGTATCTAAAAGGTGTTACAAGACAGAGGGAGAAAAATTGTTCTCCTTGGCCTCCAAGGATAGAACAAGAAGCAATGGGCTTAAATTTCAGCAAGGGAGGTTTGGGTGGACATTAGGAAAAACTTCCTGTCAGAGTGGTTAACACTGGAATAAATTGCCTAGGAGGCATTGTGGAATCTCTAACACTGGAGATATTCAGAGCAGGTTAGACAGACATCTCAGGGATGATCTAGACCAGTGGCTCCCAAACTTTTCAGCATCACGCCTCCCTTTTTGATTTTTGAAAAACCCTCATCCCCTTCCCGCCGAAAAAAATAGCAGCAAAACTTGTTGAGAAGAAAAAAAAAAAAAGGAACTGACCGGGGCAGCAAAACTTGATGGTGGGTGGACTGTGCCTTGTTCCCCCCCCCTGGAATTTCTTCATGCCCCCCAGTTTGGGAACCCAGTGTTTGGTCCTGCCATGAGGGTAGGGGACTGGACTCGATGACCTCTCGAATTCCCTTCCAATTCTATGATTGTATCCAGATGAGTGCCCTAAGAATTAACATTACATTCTGTTTTCTGGGCTTTTCCTGAGTGTGTGTGGTGGGGGAGGTTTGAAAGGGGTCAAGTGGGCTAAAGGGAAAATTTGTTGCTTTCATCATGGTGGGAGGAAGGTTCTTAGAGATGTTCAGTGGTTTGAGGAAACTGATTGATGGGAAGAAACTATTTGGATATATATTTTTTACGTCTAGAGCTTTACGCAGGTATTTGATACACTGGACTGTATCGTGCAAGAAACCACAGTCAATGCTGCTACTCCCTCTCCCTCTCCATCCCAGTATACCCTGTAAGCTGAGCGCTCGGGCAGCCATGCTGCCCAGCTGATTAGCAGTGTGTCCACAGAGGCAGCTTGTGTTTTTACTGGTGGGGCAAATCTGCACATGCTTCAGTTCACATAACAAAATTTATTCTGCACATGTATGGGAAAAATTAAACTTTGCTCCATTCTTTAATGTTCACTTACGTATGGTGCAGGGGGAAAAAAGAAAGAAAAATATTCTCATTTTGCACATCTGAGGAGCATGCAGCTTTAAAAGACAATGCCAAATTACATTACTTATACATTCTCAGTTGATTCATGCTGAGAAACATTGTTATCTTTTCAGCTTTATGACTGCTGCTCTAAGGAAGGCAGATAGGGTTTCCTTTTACAAATCATGAACAATACTATGTCAACATTTAATCTGACACAGAAGGTGAAAAATATATTCATGTCTTATTGTACTCTATTTGTTGACTTCTGGACCCAAAGTACTCCAGGAAGTGTTAGATTTACATTTCAGTCTCTAATTTAGCAGACAGATGTGAAAAACAACATGTAGCCAAATTATTCCATAGTGACTGCCCAGATGCTGATGTGAAGAGAACATTATTTCAGCAAAGGCTGCTGTTATGCTGAAAACTTCTCTCCATCTGTCTTCCCCTGATAGTATGTGATGTCTTACACTGTGCCAATTCAGCCTACTTTCAATTCAACCATAACTCTTTGGGGAAGAGGAAAGGGAGAAGGGCTCTTTGAAAAACAAACACAGAAGATATGTGGATCTGGATACAAATCTCTTTAGAAAGAAAAAAATTGTGAGCCTGATACCAGGTCTCCACTTTGGCACAAGAGCAGCTCTTAAACACACAAATAAATGCAAATTGTGAAAGAACAACCATGCAAAACTTATAGTGTCAAATAATGCAATTAACAGTAACTGCCACTTGAATTCTACGTGGGTAGATGCAGATAAACAGAGGTTATATCAGGGGCTCTAGAAATTACATTACTGGCAAATCTCGGAATAGACTCCAGCAATCGTGATACGCATGCTCCAGCTCTTAGCTACTAGCAATGTTGCCTCATATTGTACAAGAATTTAATATTTTTAGCACGGTTTCAAAAATAACAGTTGCTAATACTGTCTGTACTTCCATCATATCATTTTATTTGTCCTCATCTTATGATGTTTCTTTTAATTTCTTTAGTTTTGTTCTGTTCCTATTTATTTAGATCAGGACTTCTTAACTTTGGAAGCCCCAGGGGCCACAATGATACTCACAGCACATGCCAAGGGCCGCAACTTAAGTGTGGTTGCATATGCATGCAAATATATATATATATATATATGCAAATATATGCAAATAGTTTTCACACTGACAGGCATGAATACAAAGATTAAGGCAAAACTACACAACACACAGGCCTCATTTAAGTCAGTTCCGCTGATATTAATAAAATGCAATATTTACCTGATTTCTACCCTTATGACAGCACTTTTAATGAGCAATGACAGTCCAGGAATTTAACTACTAAAATGCATATCAACAAATGACCATTATATTGACTACTTTTTTGTTTCAGCTCCCACCTGCGGGCCACGTGTTGAGCCCCGTGTAAACCCAAACTGCACCACGGGCCGCAAACGAATGGGCCGCGGGCCACATGCAACCCATGGGCCATGTGTTGAGTAGCCCTGCTTTAGATAAAACAATTAATGGCATGTAAATAGATTGTGCACATTCCCTTCTTTTTTAACTGCTCCCTTTAAAAAAATTCCAATCGGATTTGGACGAACTATTAAAGAAAAAAGTTGCAATTAAAAATGCGTGGTACATTTTAACTTATTTATATAAAAACAATATACAAGCACCAGCTATTGAGCACCAATAACAATAAAATAAAGGAGGATTTCAAGTCTTAAGATTGTACACTTTCTGCACAAAGGACCACCAATTCATACCTATTGCTACCCATTTCATCAGGACATGTATTTCTGCCTCATTTATTTTGGTTTTGCAACCTATGCTTCTTCACATCCAGCCTCAGATATCCACTGAACATCCATTCTCTGTCTCTTCGCTGTCTTCTGCCTGACATGATGAACCTGGAGAACAATGGGCAGACAACTTCTCTATGCATAAGGCTGCTGGTAAGGAAAGAAAACGGGATGGACAGTCCAACGAACCGTAGTAGAAAAATTCATTAACTACACGCTGAACCATGCTTCTGACAACGATATCAGACCTAAACCAGATGCGTAATGCCTTGAAACAAAGGGCAATGGAAGAGCCATGACTGAACAACATGCTTGTGGTTCCTTCAAAAATCTAACTCCAGCATTTAGATTCAAGGATCTTTCAGAGAAACCGACACATCCATTGAAACAGAGGACTTCTCAGACTGATGAATTCAGAAGTAATACAGGGTAAGTTCTTAATTCTTAAATGATGGTCCTTAATGGACCTGAATTCATCATCTTCTTCTCTAAGCTTCTTCCACTGCCTCTTGCATTCTGTATAGTATCACCTCTGCAGACCGTTTTGCCTACCAAGGTAACACTACTCTCCTCTAGTTCATTATAGTCAGTGAGATCTCCCCTCCCCCTTTTTTTCCCTTTTGGTTTTGGTTTCTGATAATGATTCCATCATGGTAGAGCAATTCTATCATACAAGAATGTACAGAATGGCAGGGCTCCCTTTTCACCAATTTAATTTATTTTCAAAATGCCTTTGACAGCCTATACAGATGCACATTGTGCATTTTTCACCTTTTTCATAATTATAATGGTGCTGCTAATACATTTCTTTGTTATCCATCTTATGGCAACGACATTCAGTGGGGATCTGTAGGACTGAAGAATATTCCACAATCGGGAATGTCTGCTACAATTTTAACGGATCAGAACTAAATTAAACTATGAGTTAACCATTAATAAATCCTTATCCACTTCCGAGCAAAATACATGTATTTTATTAATTCACAAAGTTGTGCTTAATATCTATTTCCATTTCAAATGACAAGATTAAAATTGCTTGTTTTGAAGTACAAAAGCCTCCCTAGACAGTTCTCTTCTTGCATGGGACTCAAATAATCCAAACTGAAGCAGCATATCCTCAGTGATCTCTAGGGTTCTTCTTCTGTCCAAAAGGCTGAGATGTTTAAAAAAAGAAAGTAATGGAGGAGGAGAGACTACAGCAGTTTCCTGTCTGCTTTTTGTGGTTTTGACTTTGTGCATGTCTTCCGAGTCTTTATATGCCTTAAGATTGTTTAGATACTGTTAAAGGATGGCAACTTTACTTTAGGCACTGTTGTAATAAAAAACAAGAATGTTGTCCTCTCTAGAAGCATATGGAAGCTGACTACGCAAATAAGACATAAATGTTTAATGCTGAGGGTAATTAACCATTGAAGCAATTTACCAAGGGCCATGAGAGAGTCCTCCTCACTGACAATTTTAAAATCAAGATTAGATTTTTTTTTTAAATATATGCTCTAGAAATTCTTTTGGGATCTCTCTCATAGTTCTATGAGAATCTATGAATATCTGAGTCAGCTAGGTCATCTTTTTAAAAAAGCCTGAAAAAAAGATAGGATTTGGTATAGGCTGATGTGCTTATTATCTTAAACAGCAGAAAAGGAACAGAAATGGAAACGCCTAGTACATTTGCACTAAGCCAAATTTCAACTAATCAACATAGTTCCAGTTATAATCCTTATTTACGCTAGCTTGTACTCAGCAAATGTGCACACAAATTCTATACAGGTTTAAACAAGTATGTTTTTAATGTCTCAGCCCTGGTCTACACTAAAAATAACTCCCCTTATTTCAAAATATTTATTTATTTCAAAATAACTCCCCTTAATTCAAAATAACAACCAGAGCATCTACACTACCAAGCCCATTATTTTGAAATAATAACTCCTGCTTTCCATGAGGAAAAACACTTATTTCAAAATAGTTATTTCAGAAGTTATTATTTCAAAATAATTTCCTAGTAGAGACATGCCCTCAGAGGGGTAGCCATGTTAGTCTGTAACTATAAAAGCAATGAATAGTCCTGTGGCACCTCAAAGAATAACAAAAATACATAGTATCATGAGCTTTTATGGCAATCTGCAGAACTGGGTGTTGCCCACAAAAGCTCATGATACTATATATAATTTTTGTTTCTAAGGTGCTACATAACTACTTGGTTTTTTATAGTTTTTAATGTATTAACCATGTTATTATTTCAGGAATATAATTTTTAAAAAGTCATTTTTCTCATGGGGTCCTAGTATACAACATTTAGAAAAAATTGAACTAGTGAATTTCTAATGAAACCCTTCAATAAGAGACAACATTAAGACAACATTAAATTGTCTTTGATTTCAAATGACATGATTTATCATCATATTCATTCTTTCTCTACTATGTATTCCTATGTAGGAATTCCAGCTCAGTATAAACAACAGCCTTAAGGGGTGGGATTTTCAAAAGTGCTCAGCATTTGCTTAGCTCTGTTATTGTTGGCTTCAGTAGGAACAAAGACAGGCCAACACAGAATGTTTTCCAAAATCATACCCAGAAACCTCAACTGTCACTGACCTATGTATGGAACAACACAACTGAAATGAGAAGACACTAAAAACATGCATGTTCTCTGAAACAACTAACTATTGTGCCATCTGGGCTGTTTCAGTATACCAAAATGATTAACATATCTGTATAAAAGTGTTTTATAAGAAAAAAGAAAGTGCTTTCACGTTGACTAGGCCTTAAACAAATGTCCTAGATAAGCATCCTGGAGATTTTTACCTGACATATTATTTCTTCCAGGTTCTTCACATCCATTGTATCCCAGTTCCTTTGCCCCCCACATAGTGGCAACAAAGTCCCTGGTTTTATTCCCCTAACAGTTTTTTTTTTAAAAGCTTACTTGGGATGTTATTTTTAATTATATAAACACCAAGAGTCTTTTACTGCAACAGCGTGCAATATTCCATGGTGGCAATTCCTAGAAATTGGTGTATCTGGTGTTATTTTAACAACTGTAACAGCAGATTTTATAAGCAAGATAAGAGAAGTAATTCTTCCAGTCTACTTTGTGCTAATTAGGCTCAACTGGACTAGTGTGTCCAATTCTGGGCACCATATTTCAGGAAAGATGTGAAGATACTGGAGAAGGTCCAGAGAAGAGCAACAAAAATTATTAAAGATCTGGGAAACATGATCTATGAGGGAAGATTGAAAGAACTGGGTTTGTTTAGTCTGGAAAAGAGAAGATAGAGGGGACACGATAACAGCTTTCAAATACAGGCAAGATACGTACAAGATAGGGACTACGTACAAGATAGGGACTGTAGGTTTGTTCTTAAGTTGAATTTGTATGTAAGTCGGAACTGGTACATATTGTAGGGGAAACTCTAGCCAAACATTTCTCCAGAGCTCAGTTTTATTCTCCCACAGCTCACTTCCCTCAGTCCTTTATTCTCAAGCTGAGGTGTCTGCTGAGAAAAGCTGCTCTGCGTCTCCCTGGTCTGCTGGGGGGGGGGGCGCTAGCTTCGTGTCTCCCTGGTCTGCTGGGGGGAAGCAGCTAGTGCGGGGTTGCCTCACCCTGTTTGTAAGTAGGGATCCAATGGAAGTCGGATCCATGTAACCTGGGGACTGCCTGTAACTAAAAGGTTGTTACAAAGAGGCGACAGAAAATTATTGTCCTTAGCCTCTGAGGATAGGACAAGAAGCAATGGGCTTAAATTGCAGCAAGGTAGGTTTAGGTTGGACATTAGGAAATTTTTCCTAACTGTCTAGATGGTTAAGCACTGGAACCAATTGCCTAGGGAGGCTGTACAATCTCCATCATTGGAGGTTTTTTAAGAGCAGGTTTGACAAACACCTGCCAGGGGTCATCTAGATGATGCTTGGTCCTGCAGTGAATGCAAAGGACCGGATTTGATGACCTCTTGAGGTCCCTTCCAGTTATAGTATTCCATTCCCCTCTGAGGCTTAGCAACTCACTGTCTCTTCTTTTTTCTTCCTCCCCTTCTTTTCTCTCTCTTTTTTTCCCTCTTCTCACCCCCCACTATCCCCTCTCGTTCCTCCCCCCCCCCCCCCCCACACACACTCCTCCTTCCCTTATTTATTCTTGGATCTGGACTTCTAACACTCCTGTCATCTGAAGAAGAAGTGGGTCGTGCCCACAAAATCTCATGATACCATCTACATGTTTTGTTAGTCTTTAAAGTGCCACTAGTCTATTGTTGTTTTTTAGGTTTTTCATGATTCTATGTTTTGAGGTAGGACAGATCAAACTCCCAGAGTCAATATCTGAACATGGAGGAGTATAGTAACATAAAAGTTCCAATTCTGCTATAACATCCTTTACAAAAGATCCTTCAATCAGGAGATTATTGCACTTGGATTTTCATTTCCAGTGTAGAAGGATATTTTAAATTCTTATAGTAAATGTATACTTATATTCATACTATGGTAAATACAATATAGGCAAATCAAAATTACACACACACACACACACACACACACACACACACACACACACACACACACACACATTTTTATTCATAGTGACATTTTATAATCCAAAATATGCTAGCATAATAGATACTAAGGGGTTGTGCCCCCTGCTCGCTATGCTTGCCAACCCCCTTTGTCCACCGCAGCCAGATCCTGGCCTCCCACAACCCATGCTGCAGCAGGAGGGGGGCTGCCACCAGCCCTTCTTGCAACCAGATGGGGGCTGGACCAGGGACAGAACGCTGCAGCCAGATGGGGGTGGGGCCCTGATTGGGCAGTACGTCTGGCCAGAGGGAAGGGTCAGGAACAGGCTGGGGGGAGGTGGCAGAGCAGGCTGGGGGCAGGTTGTCTGTCCAAGAGGGAGGATGCAGGAGCAGGCCGGGGACAGGGTGTCTGGTCAGACTGGGAGAGGAGGGAGCCAGTGTCCAGGCAGTGCGCATTGACTGCTAGAGCAGGCAACCGCTATCTGGCTGGGGGAATGGGGGAGGGAAGAGGAGACTCCACATGAGGCTCCACATGAGGCTCCACACCCCCACACATACCAGCCTCCTGCCTCTCCTCTGATATAAAGTCAGCAGCACGGGGAGGACGGGGAGGGGAGTGGAAAGAGCACCTGCATGTAAGTGTGCATGTTAACCAATTAGCCCAGGCTCATCAGTTAACCATGTACAAGGTTCCATTTTGACATCCCTAATTTCTATAAACTTCTAAGAAGGATTCTTTATTAAGATAATGGTCTTATTTAGCTAGGGAGCAATACTGAAGTTTGTGTCACAGTCACTCAATTATACAGGTCAGGTAGTTAGGAAGTATGGTAACAGCTTGATGAGATTAGTTGGGTTTTTTTTTTTTTTCCAATTCATAACTGTTTTGTGGGGTGGGGCTGTGAACAAGCAATTAAAACTTCCCAGATCCATGCTACTCGTTGCTGCATATTCAATTTCAAACATAAAAACAATAGATGTGTTAGAGTAAAGCAGGTCTATGAATCAATGAATGCTAAATAATAATCACAGAAACAGTCCAGTGCCAAGACTTCAAAGACACTGTCAACAATTAGCATGTATGAATTTATTTGACACTGTTTGTAATATGCTGGATTTTATTTTAATAAGCATTGATTTTTCTCTACTTCAGTTCCCATCAGACAGAAATCTCTTGTACTGCATATATCCAAAGACATTTGCTTCAGGAATGGATTGGTGCCAAAACCTAAGGTACTAAACCACCCCAATGCTGAATTGTATAAAAGCCTACTAGTAACAGGAAGAGATATTCTGGTCCTTCCTACAGGGGTGAGGTGGAGGGAGCCAAGTGAGAGAGAGGGAACAAAGGAGAGAAGATGGAGATAAAAGGAAGAAACTAGAGAAACAAAAACACAAGAAGGAGATGAAAGGGAAAAGAGAAAGAAAGCAGAAAAGGTAGAAACAGAAAGACAAATTAAAAATTCTAGAAATGGGGCCTTGTCAGCTCAGGCAAGAGACACTGTCTCAAGAGCGGGCCCGCAGTGCGGTTTGGGTTTACACAGGACTCAACAAAAAAGAGGTCAATTTAACAGTCTTCTGATGGTTTGCGTTTTAATCATTCAATCCCTGGACTGTCATTGCTCATTAAAAGTGCTGTCATATGGGTGGAAATCAGGTAACTATTGCAATTTATTAATATCAGCAGAACTGACTTAAATGGAGCCTGCGTGTTGTGTAGTCTTGCCTTAATCTTTGTATTCATGCCCATCAGTGTGAAAGAAGCTATTTGCATATATATTTGCATGCATATGCAACCACACTTAAGTTGCAGCCCTCGGCATGTGCTGTGAGTATCATTGTGGCAACTCTTCCAAAGTTGAGTAGGGCCGGCTTTAGGCATTTAAAAGTACTTCTAGAGTGTCTCCGAATCTTTTATATAAAAAGACAACATTTACCAAGTTAGAGGTGAACCCATGAGAATGCCACATGGCAACGGTATTGAAAAGAAAGAAATATACCTGGCACAAAAGTGGACAAAACCGTGACTGCGAGGGATGCATAATGCATTGATTGCAAGGTACACGTAGGTCTGTTCCATACATAAGCAGTGAGTTTATAAATGTAAATGTATTCATAGGGGAAATTTTGAAGATATTCAAGAAGAATATAGAACATTCCTCACGTATAGATAAACAATGACCCAAAAGACAATATACCCTGGCTGTAACTGCAAATAAAAAAAGGAACTTAAAAAAGCCATGAAAATGAAATGAATTGTTTTTGTTTTCATAGCATCTCCTGCACAGAGATTTAGATTATGGATGGGCAATAAAACAGCAGCTATTCTCCAGGATTAACCCCTGGAGGGCTGCTACCCCTACATTTACCTGCACCACCTGAGATACCAGCGATCACAGTTCCCGTTGGCTGCGGATCATTGTTCACGGATAATGGGAGTGGCGGAACACCTCTTTCTGCAGCTCCCATTAGCTGGGACCAGTGATCCACAGCCAACAGGAGCTGTGATCACCCACACCTGCAGAGGCAAAGGTAAATATAGTGGTGGACTTTGGTGGACTGGATCCCATCTGAAAGCCAGAATTTACCCATCATGATTTAGATTTTATTTCATTGGGTACAATGCTGTTGTAATATAACTATATGTTCTATATTTATTCTTGCTTACCTATTCCTGAGGCTCAGTCCTCAGTCCAGTGTTGGGTTGTTTTGTTTTTAAATAACTGCAATACAAAGAGCTGAGATTTTGTTTGCATAGTGCAGTCTGATTTTTTTGGTATTTAGTATTGAAATTACCAAAGTTGTTTATCCTGCATGGCCATTAGAACAATACACTTTGTTATGTATATTACATAATCTACTGACATTAACACCATGAACAGGCATAGCATAGATCTACAAAAATTTCCTGCAGTCTACTAACATGTTAGAAGAGCAAGCAAGAAAAAGGATTCCAAATCATATTCAGTGGGCTGTTAATGCACAGGGATCCTCAGGCCATGAGAGGCTACACACAGAGGAGGATTTTGCCCTGAGAATGTATCTGCCCAATGTGTGATGAACTCACACCAATCAATTTATAGCCATCAGATGGTTTGTAGCATTCTGTCACATTGATTCTTTTCCACAAAGCCAAGCCAGGCTTAATGAAATTGCACACAGCTCATAGCACTTTTTAAAATGAACTTGCTTTCAACATACTGCTTAACATTAAAAAAAAAAACCACCAGGATTATTTTTTTCCTCATTTCTAATTAAAATATATGTGAATTCAATTAATAGTTCATTCAAAAATAACCATTAATAATCAATTCAAAATATTTCCCTGACATATTTACTACATAGATTGAAAAACAGAAACACAGAGGAGTAGAAACAGAATGTAAAACAAAAATATAAAGTGCCTAATACAACTTTTATAATAGGCATAATCTGGTCTTGTGAACAGTTCCATTGAGTTCAGTGTGGTGAGTAGTGATTAAATCATATTAAACATAAATAATGATTGTAGAATTAGGTCCAATATTAATTATATTCAAGTGATGAAGTAGCCTCATATGCCATCTAACACCCAACTACACCTAACTACAATAGGGAATTTAAATATAGCTTAAAATCATTTTCAACAACTCTCCCCTTGAATCATCACAGAAATCAGCTGAAGTGCCAATGTAGCCAAAATCATTTAAGGATAAATAATTAAGACCTAGTGGCAGCAAGTCTTTCTAGAATGGTGTCAAATAGTTTTGTCTCATCTCCACAACCACAAAAATCATTTTCAATTTCAGTTCAGGAGGAACCATTTGGAAATCTATCATCAATAATGTTGATTTCCGAGTTTACATGAATCTTAACATCTCCTATGCCAGTCACTCAAAAACAATGAACACTCATTAATCTTTATTCTTATCTCTAAATCTGATCATTGCTCTTGGCCATAGATAGGAGACTTTGGGCTAGCCTCTCAGCTTGTTTGCATCTATGTAGTTCCACTGACTTCATTAGTGCTATGCTGTGGATCTGTCCTTGGTGTCTAACACAGGTTTGGAATGGTGGGGCTTGTGTTTTGTGCTATATAAAAACAAGAACATTATTTTATCCCCATCCATTTTCTAAGCAGAATTTTGTTTAATCGCCATCAGCTTCTGCAACCTTAACAAAAATTAAGGTTTAGATAATCCATTTTCCTTTTACTGAATTTAAGTACAGGTTGGACCTTCCTGGTCTGGCACCCTCAGTACCTGACTGATTTGGAACAAGAGAATTTGCCAGACCAGGGCAAGTTCCCTGCCACCGGCCTCCAACCCACCGCCTGCTACCAGCTGGCTACCACCCCAGCAGGTACCCTGCCTCCGGCCAGCCCCAACCTCCAGCACTAGCCTAGCCAGGCTGCTCGCCCAGCTGCCACTGGGTCCCAGCCAGCCTCCTGCCATTAGGCTCCATTGTTTAATAGAACCACAGATGTTGCCGGACCAGAGGTGAGTCTTTGGAGGTACAACCTGTACAGCTGGACAGATCTGAAACTTTATAAACCCTGAATAGTGTTATGCATCAAGGGTCCAAGCCCATCCTGCCCAAAAGCAGCAGGACCACTAGGTCACCGTGGGGATTCTCCCACAGAAGTGATCAGACAATGTCTGCCTCATCACTGTGCTCAGGTCATCCTCCTTGGACAGGAAAGTTTTCCCTTGCAGTCAGAGCGCCACAGGATAAACTAGCTCCTCGGGGCCAGAAGCTGTTGAGGGAATGGGTATAAACCACAAACCTTCCACATTCACCAGTGACAACATCCGGGACTGTGCAGAATCCAATCCCATGTAGAGGAGAACTAAAGGCATCTTTAGCCATCACAATCCTCTTTCTGCCATCAAAGGCCCTGCCCCCAAGGTTACAGCCACAGAAGCAAGCACAGTCTTCCTGTAAGTACGAGCCACATTTTTTTCTTAATATTAGGGATGTTAGAAATCGTTTAATTTAGTAATCATGTAACCACAATGATCTTAGCGCAACAGCAGCTGCATCTGTGCAGATAAACAAGAAATCGATTACTCCATCTTGGAGCCTTAGGCAGTCATTTGAGAATTAATTTTCAAAACCTGGTCTTTCAACTGCCTGAAAAACTAAAGAAAGGGAAAGTCGGTTTGAGTGCAAATCTTCTGCCCCCTTGAAAGGGTTACCAGGACATAAGGGTGCACAGGTAGCCGTGTGGCACTGATAGCGAACAAGACATGCTGTGCAGAGCAGTACGTTGCCAATCATGTGATCTTGGAACCCTCTCAAATACAGATTTCACTGACCACCAAAATGGCCCTCTGCTTTATGCTGAATCTTCTTTGCAAGCTCAGTCTAGGAGGGGGAGGTGTCTTAACTCAGTTATTGCAATAGATTTTTGCTATCTTTACAAAACATTCATTGCTTGTTCCCAATCAAATAAAACCAAAACACAGTTGTGCAACTTATAAAGGAGCAACTTGCTTCAAATTTCCAAGAGCAGGAAACTAGTATTTGCTGTACTGACATCTATCCTAAACACACACAAACACAATAGACAGGTGTTATTAATGACTCAAACTTACATTTGTTAAGTTTTAACTAGTACAACTGTACAGTTCATGTTCATGATCAGAATACTTGATACTTGAACAGAAATAGAAACACTTTGCACAGTTTTAGCATCTTTCAGAAGACTGCAGAATAATTTATCAACATTAATTTAACCTCAGCACGTTCTGAGTCAGAATCAGAGTCCCTATTTCATAGACAGAAGAAATAGAGGCACACAAAAGTTAACTGCACTGTCCAAGGTCACAGAGCAATTCCACAGCAATATCAGGAATAAAATCCTTTCCCCCAAGTTTCTGGCAATCTTAAGAGTTGTCTTATTTTGCAAAGAGTGTTTTATTTTGCACCTTGCTGCCATCAAATTCATAAGATATTTCTTAAGTCACACTACTTGGGCGAGGATTTCTTCTCTTGGTGCAAAGGAGAAAATCGTCACTTGGAAAGGATCCTTCTTTCTTTTCACAGGCCTACTGGTGCTAGATAATAAATCAGTGACATTAATTTATTTAAATGGTCACACAAAAAGTGGTAACAGGGAGGTCAGGAAAGTCTGGTCCATTCCAGTGGTGTTAGAACTATTTTTATAATCCAGGAATGACAGTAACTTAAATTTCTTACAGGTATTGTCCTATCACAACCTGGGAAGTTCTTTTATGACAGTACTTATAAGAAATTTCATTGTGGGATAAAGTGTGGGAAGGGCTCATGGAAAAGAGTTAGAGTGGGGGGGGGTGCAGGAGTCTACACAAGGGTGTGTAAGGGGCTCAAGGCAGGGTGTTGGGGGCTGCAGGAGTCCAGACATGGGGCTGGGAGTGAGAGGGAAGGCTCAGGGCAAGGAATGTGGGAATGCAGGAGTCAGAGCAATGGACTGGAGGTGCAGGATTCAGGCTAGGGAGCTAGAGGTGTAGGGGGTGGTGCAGGAGTCAGGGGGGAAGAGAGAGAGAGAGAGAATGGATGTGTATGCTGATTCTACGGGGTATTTGCAATAAAATGTGACATATTGCCTTTTCCCTCTGAAAAAGAACCTGTGTGCTTCTTATAAGCATAATAGGGTGTAAAAATTAGGGCAGAAGACTAGAAGTGTGCAAATATGGGGAAGGTGCAGGAGTAAGGGTAGGAGGCTGAGGGTGCAGGAGTCAAGGCAAGGGGCTGGTGGTGGGAAGAGAGAGGATGCACTAGGGTGGGTCACTGCCACAAGGGAGCTGTGGGCCATCTCTGTGGGAACACAGCTGCTGGGCAACTAGCAGCAACGTGAGACACCCCCTGGCTTCTTCCCAGAGGCCACCAGCAAAAGCACCTGCACTGCCCAGTGAATGGCTCCCCAGTGCACAGCTCCCCTACAGTGCACTCTTGGTTCACCCCTTCACCTTCCTGTTGCCTCACCGAACTCTGCTCACCCGTCACCAGCGCCAGCCTGCTGCAGCAAGAGCAGCCTGCTGGGAAGCTGCAGCCCAGATGGCTTTTGCCAGAGCAGTACCCCAAGGTGCACCCTCTTACTTTCACCTTTGAGTGTGAGGTACTGAAAGCCATTGAACAAAACTGTAAACCCCATGTATGACAGAAAATATTTCAAGCCAGGGGATAGGCCAGCGCCCCCAGCATCCTTAGTTTCAGCACCTCTGGTCCACTGGCCAAAACTGACAGACAAACGGAAGCCACGATCACAAACCTGAAATGTGAGAATGGGAAGTTCAAGGAAGTTTCATAGGGAGAGAAGGGGGGGGGGGCAGTGAAAGCTACAGTGAAGTGACAAGAGATGTAAGGAAAGAAAGAAGAGATAGGATGACACAAGACAGAGATTAAGAATGAACAGTAACTCATCAAACATTGTGATTTTTAAATAACAAGAGTCGGAGTATATATAATGAAGTGCCTACTGAGCTAAGTCAGTAGTCACTCTTAAGTGTAAGGCTAGGGCAAGAGAAATAGAGTATCTATATGAAGGTTAAGCAGCCAGAGACAGTTGGCCCTGCTAGAGAAAACAGACCATGGCTGCAGTTTCAGCAATTCACTAACTACTGCATCACTCTATAACAGCGATGGGCCCCTCCTTCATCCCAACGAGTTACAACATTGTTGCAATCAAGAGGTCTCCCAGAACAGGGTAGTTTTGCTAACTGTGCTTGCACACCTGGAATTTGCATGTCAAGCCAAGACTGGGAACTGCACTTGTGTACCTAGAATGTGTGGGGTGTTTCAACTTACCCATAGCAATGCTTCAATTGGAAGCAAAGGCAGTACCTGTCTCCCATAATAGTGTGTGCAATCAGCCCACACATCACATCACATCCCCTTGCTCTGTGTGTCACTTTAATAATATCAATAGGAAAAAAAACTGCACAGAGAGAAATCAGTGGAATCTGGCAACCCTGCACATGGGCAATGGGAAACAAAATGGCAGGCCAAAAAGAACCCCAATGGGTGCATGTGGGCCATGGACCACAGGTTGCCCACCACTGCTTTATAATCATAATTCATTGTACATCCTCACTGCACAGGACTTTTCATTCTGTGCTTGTACAGTGCCTGGAACAATGGGATGCTAATCCATTACTAGGGCTCCTAGGCACTACAGTAATACAAGTAATTATTAGTGATAATAACAATGAATTTTCCCCTCTACTTCCATTGTGCTCCCCCCCCTTACTTTGCCTTCTATGTCTTGCTATCTTCTTAATTTATAATTTTCCCTTCATTTTCATTTCATATAGACTAAGAGGATGTTAATCTTCAGAATCACTAGAAAACCACTAGCAAAGCTGCAACCAAGAAAGGGAGACAGCAGTTTATATTCCACTTCCATCCCTACAAACTCCACATTCTCAGGGGATACTGTTAATTTGGTACTGACAACACTGGTCAAGAAACTACCAGTTACTTTAGGTAACAAAAACAGGTGGAGTATCGTGACTGGAGAGAAATGAGGCATTCCCACAAAAATCAGAATAATGACAAGAAGATGTATACATCTACTATCCATACAACTATGAAGTGCTAGAGACCCTCAAGAGTCAGCTCCCATTCAATTCTGTGGCCAGCCTTTTGCAGGAGGTGCCCTGTCTACTAAAAGTCTTCGCCCTACATTTCTGCATTAACTCTAGGTTTCAAATTTAATATATAGTTTATCTAATCCCTATGAAGTTCATGGAAAAACTGTTGCTTCTATAGTTGTGGCTTCTTGAATTACATTAACACTTACCTATCTGTGGAGGATGAGATTAGCATAGATTTCAATCAAGAAAAAGGAAATAAAAATGTCAACTGTTCCAAACAATCCATTTACAGTAACGAAGGGGCATTTTACTATCAAGTGTCTGGTATGCCAGTTTTTTCCCATACTTATCCATATAGCCCCCTTACACAACTATTGATTAAATTATCTAATGTTTGCTAGATATAAATGTCTTGGGGATTTTTTTTTCCAGAAAACAGGCCATTGCTGTATTTTAATACACCTCTTACAGTGTCAGGGTGCAAAATTATGAGAAAGAAACTTGAAAGCAAGCTAAGCGGTTGAAAGAACTGGAAACTAGAAGGGTCTCCATAAGCTCTTCCACTACAATGATTTCTTAAAATCTTGTTTTCTGTTGAATTGTTTAGGGTAAATGGAATTCATCCAGTTGCTGATATTTTGAGACTGAACCATAACAGCCAGGGACAAATGGAGCCCATGGGGAGTTGCAAGTTGTAGGATTGCATCAAACGGAGGTGTGCAAGGATATAGTAATAATTACCATAGGTGGCCAGGTTACACCTTTTGCTCTCCTAAAGTATCACCATACTCACTATCATCGTTCTCACAGCATAGCAATTCTCTCCCACAAGAACCCTCTACACAGCAATTCCTTGCTTCCATGAGCTCTTCTTGCCAGTATGATGTTAACAAAAACAGAAACAAGAGACTAGCCACGTATAAAACAGAAATAATAGTGCCTATGCCAGTGACTAGAGAAAACTGCTGACTCGGCATATGTTGGGACAGTGATGAGGAGACCTGGCCAAGAACTTGTATTTGCATTGATACAGAACACATATTCAAATGCAATAAATGAGCTAGGCATGCTACCTAGTATGAGCACAAATATTTGAATCAATTTTATAGACAGATGTTGGGTCCAATAACTCCCTTGGCTTCCAATGGCGTAACCAAGCTACAGAGCCCCCAGGGATGGAATATTAGCCTAGAGGGAGGGCCCAGCAGCATAAGGTGTCCACAGTGTCCACTCTATAGATGCGCTGATTATGCAGAAATTCAATTCTCTCACCCATGGCAACCCTTCCTAAACAGAGAAATGATAGCACCATTATCCACCATCTCCCCAGGGCATTTGTCTCATTGTTACAGATGTCCTGCAATCTTACATACTGGCGAGTCAAGCCCATCACGCACTTACGTAACTGAACTCTTCTTTATAACACAGTTTTTTGTTACAATTAATTTAAAATATTCAGGTTGCTTCCTAAAGAGCGCAGCAACAAAAATACATTCCTAACAGCTTCACGTTAAACTTAAACAATGGGCAGGGGAGAACACAGGACACAAACTGTCTAAGGGTGTGTCTAGACTACAGAGTTTTGTCGACAAAACTATACCTGCGTCTACACTACCGCTGAGTTCTGTCGACATAACGTCGACAGAACTCAGCAGTTATGTCAACGCTGGTAAACTTCATTTTACAAGGCATAACGCCTTCTGTCGACAGAGTTTCTGTCGACAGAAGGTGTTATTGCATGTAAACTGTCCTTTGCGTCTACACTACCCTGTCGACAAAGCAGCTTGCTTTGTCAACACAACTGAATGTAGTGTAGACGCTCTTTGTCGACAGAAGTTTTGTCGACAGTATCTGTCGACAAAACTTCTGTCGACAAAAGCCTGTAGTCTAGACGTACCCAAAAATAACATACAGAGTTTTCAGTTTTTCCTCCTGTAGGAGCTGAGAAGTTGTGCTGTGGTCAGGGGTTGCACACAAAGCCACTTAGGTAAGCATCTCCTGGATAGAGCCTGCCTCTGAAACCCCACATCCTCCTGCACCCTAACTCCCTGCCCCAGGTCACCACTCAAACCCTCTGCACTTCCCCTCCCTCAGGTCACAACTCCCTCCCAGGCCCTACACCACTCCCCCATGCCAGAATCCTCACCTGCCCCAGACACCACATCACAATTCCCTCCTTCACCCAAGTATAAACTCTTGACCAAAAATACATTACAAGTTATTAGAAGCTGCTCTAAACTGAAATGTCTAACCTTACTTCATCTCTACTAGTATTCATTAAATGTTTTCTGTTTGTAAATAAACAAATTTCACCTCAAAATAGCTACCAGTAAATCCTTAACACCAGAAGCTGTATTGCCTGATTGCCAACTAAATACCCAAATTCTCACGTCTGTCCTGCAACTGATTCTCCACATTGTTCACTCCCATGGTACACAATTACCAAACAACTTTCTTCAATAATGATGAAGGACAGTGTCTAGTACATTCACATTCCTTAGTTAAATCTAAGCATTTAGGGCCTTACTCTGTTATTTAAAATTATGAATCAGGAGTAACCTCTTTGAAGCCAATGCAGTTACAATGAAATAAGCTAATTTTTGATGAGATCAGAATCATTCCCAAAGGATTCTCTGCTGCGCTCAATTATATGGGTAGGCAACTCTCATTCATTTCAACAGAACTTGCCACAAATCTGTGCAACTGAGGGCAGAATTGAGTCTAAGGTTGCCACCTTTCTAATTGATGGTAACCCAGGGGTGGTCAGAAGCCTCTCACCAGGCCGGATCCGGCCTGCCTAGGGCTTTGATCCAGCCATGAAGCAGTTCCAGGCCCCACACCTTAGCACATTGCCTCTGACTGGGGGAGGGGCGCGAGCCCTTCTAACTGCTTCTTTTTAAAGGGCTCACGTCTTCCCCACACCTTGCCTAGCAAGCCCCTTAAATAGAAACAGTTGAAAGGGCTCATGTCTCTGGCTCCCTAGCAATGCACTAGAGGGAGGCACAGGAACCTGTGAGCCCTTCTAAGTGCTTCAATTTAAAGGGCTCTTCTGTTCCCTGTGGCTGCTGGGCAACGCATTGCCTGACAGGTGCAGAGAAGGCACCAGCCCTTTAAACAGAAGCACTTAAAAGGGCTCACAGCCCTCAGCGCCTTTAGAGTGTTGCTAGGGAGCCAGAGACACAAGCCCTTTTAACGGTTTCTTATTTAAAGGGCCCACCTGCTGGGCGGCTGCGTTGCCTGGTAGGCAACTGGCAGGCACAAGCCCTTTAAACAGAAGCAATTGAAAAGAGCTCACAGCTCTGCCCCTCTGGCCCATTGCCTATGAGCTTCCCGGAGGCACAAGCCCTTTCAACAGCTTCTATTCAAAGGGCTTGTGCCTGCCAGGCAGCTGCCAGACAACACATTAGCAACGGGGCCAGGAGCTGCCAGCCCTGTTGTATGAAATCTAAGCCTTCACCCCAGACAACTCTGGGAGGAGGCTAGCCCCTGGCACCCTGCTCTCTGCTCCAGCTCCCTTCCATTGGCTAGAAGTCAGGGGGCAGGGATCCCAGGCCAAGCAAAACTCCCGGTAGGGTAGCTCTCAACCCCACCTGAGGTCCCACCCCTTCTGGGTCTGCCTGCGGCCACTTCCAAAATTTGTGAAGTGGCCCCCCCCTTTCAAAAATTATTGCCCACTCCTGTGACCCCGGAGGTCCCACTGATGCCCTGACTCTTGCTACAAGGCTCAACCCTATTGCTCACAAACTAATATGTAGCAAAATTTAAAATGTGTTCTCTTGGGGAAAAAAGCTCCCTTAATTGCTGAGTAACTATTATCTGTAATGAATATGTTTGCCCATAAGGTCTGGACAGTAAATATGAACAACAAACTATCAACACAAGAAACTGAATTGTGTGTTTTCAGAAGCAAATATTGGAAGTAAACTTTTTAAATGTTTGTGCCACTGTGCCCTACGTTATACTTTTACTCAGCTCTCCCATAAGAGCACAGTCAACCAATATTCCCTATACTCATGTATATAGTTTGGCAAAAACTAGATAACACTGCGCACAGGTTTCAGGTAGCCATGTTAGTCTGTTCAGCAAAAAAAAAAAGGAGTCCAATGGCACCTTGAAGACTAACAAATGTATTAGGGCACAAGCTTTCATGAGAAACAACTCACTTCTTCAGATGCTTAAAGAAATGAGTTGTATCTCACAAAAGCTTATTTCCTAACAAATTTGGTAGTCTTTAAGGTGCCACTAGACTCTTTGCTTTTACTGTGCACAGAATTTCTTTGCTAACATTTGTTACTCTAGCGCATGTCATTCACTCATATGATGCTGCTAATCTACTTTTGCTTGCGTCAGTTATCTTAGACACACTTTAAACTTTTCAGCGTGTTAAATAACCCATGAAGTAGACTTTTGGAGGATTTATTTTATATGCAAAAGCATAACTCTCAATTGTTGTCCCAAACAACACTGTCAAATGTCACTTATACAGGCTGGACCTTCCAAAACCAGGACTCCCTCATCCGGCAACATCCATGGTCCGGCAGGACCACGGGTGTTCCTGGAGCAGGTAGTCCTGGCTGGGAGTCTCAGTGTCAAGAGGGCTGGCAGCTTGGAGCCCAGCAGGGCTGGGACAGGGACCAGCACCAGAGCCCTGGTAGCGCAGCAGGTGCCACGGCAGTCCCAGTAGCAGGCCCAGGGACACGGCAGCCTCTGTAGTGCCAGCCTGGCAGGGGTAAGCATCTAGGGCCAGCAGCAGGGAGGGAAGATGGTATGGGGAGCCGGTAGCAGAGCACCAGTAAGGTCCCAAGGGTGCTGGACCAGAGGGGTCCAACCTGTAGTAGATGTACAGCAAAAAATGTTTTCTGATGGTCATAGTCAACTTAAGATATATCCATGTCCATGAATAAAACTTTATTTAACCCTATTTAAATAAATAGCCAAAGTTGTAATGTGCAACACTCAACACTTTCTAAAAATTCATAAATACTGTGCCTAAGTTTAACTTAATTAAATATATTTAATATACATGTCGATGAAACTCCGTAGACTGAAATACTTGTTCTGAGTTCTCATCATATTTTTGCAGTTTGTTTCCAATATAACATAGTAATGTATCATGAAAGAATTATCATTCTAGGGAAGAATTACATTCTAATGTAATTCTGAATATTACATTAATCTAAAGTTTCAATCAACTCTCACTATACTGAATTTTAATAAGTTGACTGTCCATCAGTTGTCATTATATGCAAAGCATTCATGCTACTTACAAGTAACTGAAAGCCCATGGTGTCCCACAGCTGTAGCAGTTGGGCCAAGTATTCCACCCTCTAGTCAGGCTCCCTCGTACAATGATATTGTTGCATGCAAATTAACTGCAGAATAAGGATGGTAGTTGATTATCTCAGATATAAAGATGTATGACTCTTGGCATGGCATAAATAAATGCCTTACTATAGCTGCACAGTGCTCAGGTGTAATTTGTAAAGTCAAAATGGCTGAGAAATTAATCAGATAGTAACAGAGTACTGATGTGGATTTTTATTATTTTGGTTTTGCTATTTTGTTTTGTTTATCCCGCCTCAATTCAAGTAGAATCATCCACAAGAGTCTTATGTTCCTCTTCTTTCCTGCTGCCTTTGTAGCAAGGAAAAAGGGCAGAGCAAAGGGGCCATAGAGCTAACACCTCCTACAACATACAAATACAGGCAGTCCCCGGGTTACGTACAAGATAGGGACTGTACGTTTGTTCTTAAGTTGAATTTGTATGTAAGTCGGAACTGGCGTCCAGATTCAGCCGCTGCTGAAACTGACCGCCAGTTCTGACTTACATACAGATTCAACTTAAGAACCCCAAGCATCCCCAAGTCAGCTGCTGCTGAAACTGATCAGCAGCTCATTCCAGGAAGCCCGGGACAGAGCAACTCTGCCTCGGGCTTCCTGTAGTCAGCGCTGGTCAGTTTCAGCAGCAGCTGACTTGGGGATGCCTGGGGCAGAGCAGCTGGGGTGCTGCTGGGTTGCTCCAGTAGCGCTGCTCCTCGGCGCTACTGGACCAACCCAGCAGCACCCCATCTGCTCTGCCCCAGGCGTCCTGATTCAGTCGATTCTGAAACTGACCAGCAGCGGCTGAATCAGGACACCTGGGGCAGAGCAGCTGGGGTGCTGCCGGATTGGTCCAGTAATGCCCAAAGCGGCGCTGCGGGACCAACCGGCAGCGCCCCAGCTGCTCTGCCACAGGCGTCTGGAGAAAAGCCTAGTCTGCTGGGGGAGGGGGGGGCGTACTAGCTGCGCCCTCCCCACCCCAGCAGACCAGGAAGACGCGGGCAGCGGACCGAGATGCACCGCGGTCCCGCCACCTGGGTCCTCCGCAGCTTTGCTCCACGTCTCCCTGGTCTGCTGGAGACCAGCAGACCAGGGAGACGGGGAGCAAAGCCTCTGAGGATGCCAGCAGCGGGACAGCCACGGGGCGTCTGGGCTGTCCCGCTGCCGGCTTCCCCCGAGGATTTGCAAAGCCTCGGGGAAGCCGGCAGCGGAGTAGCCCAGGCGCGCCTGGGCTGCCTTGCTGCCCGAGCCCCTCCGCGGCTTTGCTCCGCGTCTTCCTGGTCTGCACACCAGGGAGACGCGGAGAAAGCCCCGGAGTACACGGGCGGCAGGACCGCGAGGTCCCGCAGTCCGTGTCCTTCGGGGTGAGCCCCGTTCGTAACTGCGGATCCGACATAAGTCAGATCCGCGTAAGTCGGGGACTGCCTGTACCCAACTATGGTTTTGTCCCTTTGGTGCCATTAGCAGATGGTGTTAGAGCAGGCTGTGCATGTGTGTGAGGAGGGGAGAAGAAGAGACTTGCTCAAACTCATAGCAGCAAGTCTTGGTCCTAGCCACATTGCAACCTTAGCACCCTCTCTCAAAATGTACTTTGTACTTCTCCACCATAGCTAGGAATCTGGCCCAGGTTGTCTGTTAGAGATTCAGCACACGAAACCCCCTTCAATTGAGATGTGAAAGTTCATAATTTACAAGATTTAGCCCCCAGGAAGTTCTCCAAGAGCCAGAAAAGACAAGACTTAAAATTTCAGAAATTTGTAAGGTAAACAGAAACAGAAAACTAAGTTTAAAAAGTTGTCCTGGCCTCCTCATTATATTAAAAGGAGCAAATGGAGCAGAAGCCAATTTATTTTTTAAATCCTTTGCAGATCACCTGTGTCAGATTAATTGAATTCTACACTTTCACAAGTTGCAGAAAAAGGCATTTTGGTAGGCAATACATAGACTCAGTTCTCCTAAAAAATGGTTTCTAGATTGCCTAGTTCTGGATATTGCCTGGCTTTTGTTTTTTACTCTTTGCAAAAAAAAAAAAAAAACGTAATCTTTGATTTATGTCTAAGTAATGCTTGTTAAAATGAGACTTTTTAAACTGCTTTATTCCCCTTTTTAATAGCTATGGTGTGACATTTGTCAGAGTATACATTATTCATGCAGAAAGTTACTCACATAGGAATCACATTCCGCATCAGATGAGACACCGTAAGCAAGACCTAACAACTCCCTATATTTATTTTAGTTAATTGTTGCATTCCAGACTGTTTGGACATGTGCAATTACATATTAAGATTAAACTACTCTGCCTTGTGCACCTGATACATTATAGCAAAATTGGTGTCCATTCTAAAGAAAGCACCTACTTTAATATTGGCTGTTACTCTTGAATCAGTATCATACTGCCTTACACCTAATGCTACTAAGGCTTGTTTACAGAAATTTTGTGCTTGGAGTTGGCTTATCAATTCACTATTTCTCTATCACAAAGTAAACTTCAGCACTGACATAAAATTGCACATTTAACTCCCAACTTCCGTGGGAAGTAGTCATGTAATTGCTCTCTGCCTCAATTTCCCCATTTAGTCCTGTATGAAAAAGGGATACTACTTGCTTACCTACAGCAATGTTATGGAGATCAATGTCAGCAAAGCAACATATATGGTAGGTGTTATATTAAATATAATAAAAACACTGTGTGCTCTTTTTGCTTCATAATTTGTTTTACAGGTGACTATGATAATGCATTTTTTAACAAACTGCTCTAATATTTTAGCATGCTTTATTGATTCCAAAGAGAGAAGATCGCCAAAGATCTATGCATTAGTAACATGGAACGAACACCCACATTATTCCTTGTGGGGCTTACAAGTTAACAGACATCATGTATCAGACACCATGGAGTGTCAGACAAAGAATATTAACCAGAAGGACAGCCAGTAAACACTGTAATTGTAATATGGTCAGACAGTCAAGCATTAGGCTCTGTACATTATGCACTGACTTCCGAATCTGGAGAAATTATGTCTCCAGGTTAAACTTCTGCAAACAGAAGGAGAAGGGTGCATGAGTTCAAGTCTTAAGCAGAGGGGTCACTTCTTAATCAGTGGCAGATTAGAGATGATGGGCAGCAGGAGGTCTCCCCAATAGCCATCTCTTCGATGCAGGAAAACAGAACCTACCACACGAGAGAAGTTTGGATACACTTTATCAGATCCTCTTCTGTAAACTTTGATAAAAAAAATACTCCAAGAGAAGAACAGACCTAAAATATTTCAAGTGAGTTGTTTTAATCTGGGTAAAGTCAGGACATAATCAGAATTAGGGATGTTAAATTTAGATGAATTGGCTAATCGAATGGTCAATGCAATTTGCATCGACTATTCAATTAGTTGATAAGGATGCCTCCGCCTTTTAAGTGTAGCAACAGCCTCAGAAAAGGAGGTGGACAGCACAACAAAGACAAAGAAACAGATAAAGAACTACGGGAGACAAGGACATATTATAGAAAAGAGAAAAACTGAGCGAAGCCAAGAAGGGAAAGAAAGTCTAACAAAGGCAGAGCAAGGTAGTAAGTCACATATTCCAAAATCATTAAAATACAAAGTGGAATGGACAGTGTTGCAACAAAATGTGGTACCCAGAAAAGAAAACATGCTCTTTTATTCTTTTAAATGCACATTGCAGAGAAGATATTTTTCATCTTGGCTTGCGGGTATCATTGTTCAAGTCCTTTACAAGTCTACTTATCTTCTATATTGAGGTGTGTTGATATCCAGGCATATCACAGAGTCTGTTCCTTTCACTGCTTAAGGAACATAAGATGTGGCACTATCTCAATATGATAGACACAGACATAGAGGATTGCCCTTGGTCTACTTAAATTTATGCACAATGACTGCATATATTCTGGAGCCATGGTTTTATCATTATTCAACATAGAAAGTCTTGCTTCTGAGTGTGCCATACTAGCCAAGCGTTCAAAAATCAACTGAAAACCAGTTGCCTTAGTGGAACATTAGCTTTTAATGGTCTGGCTATTGAAAATGAAATGAAGTGCATTCATGCAATACCCTTGTCAGGGACATGAATATAACTTCTCAACACAATACGAGGCCTGAATCAATACATGACTTTCTACAACATGAGTAAATCTTCTCTTGTGATCTATAAAGGACATGCAGTCAACCCTATCAAAAGGCACCGCTATGGAAAATTAGTATCTAAATGAGAAACAAATTATTAAGAACTTGACACTAGAGGGCACTTCTGAGGAGATCAGGCCTCCATGTGTCGAGTCTTCAAGCATGACAGTTTTCCTTGTTATACAAGGGGAGCTCCCCAGTTTTAATGGGTATACTTCATCATGGATTTTGAGCTCTTGTAGTAAAGTGACATTTTGGCATCTTTGTGCCTTGGGGCATGGAACAGGAGACACATCAGGGAGAACAGAACAAGCACATCAGATGCAAGTCAGTACCCCCTGTAGCCAGTCACACACAAAGAGCATGGAGTTGTGCAGAAGGACAACAGTATTCCCACAAGCACAAGAGAGAGGAGTTGAAATGGAACGGACATGGCCATTCTGTTGCCCTGGAAGAGCAAACCTGGTGGAAGGGGTCCTTTTTCCCCACTGAAATTGGGGAAAACTGAAGGCAGCAAGCGTCTCCACTTCCACTCACTACCCCCTTTAAAGGAGAGGAAATTACCCTGATCTACTTGTAGAAGAAAGAAGGCAAATCAGAGAACAGGTTTTCTTCCATTACATAGATGCTGATGCTACTGGCATGTAGGCCTTGGAACCCCTCCAGCGTTTCTAGTAGGCACCATTTCCTATTAACGCTACCACTTGAAACTCCCCCGCCCCCCCTCCCCCCACATCCCTAAAGAGGCATGAAGAGCAAAAGATCCAAGGGAACTGAGACTAATATGAATTAGTGTGAAACAGTTTACATACATATTTGGAAATATTATTACGTCTTTACAACTTATCAAGACTCCTTTTTATGAACCTTTACTGGCTGTGTTCTGACAGCAGGGCTCTCCGTGATTATAACATATTTTGTTCAGCAAATTTCTTGCCCTCTAAGTGGAAAAAAAAATTGCCTCATCCCCTTTGTTAATGTGAGTATCACAATTTCATCACCACAGAAAATTGTTCCTTAAAATAAAAATGAGAATTACAACATCATTAGTGAAGAGGCAGGAACAATTCCTTTTCTTTACTTCTATTTCTAGTGAAATTACAGAACAAAACAAATTTAATATACAGGCAGTCCTCGGGTTACGTACAAGATAGGGACTGTAGGTTTGTTCTTAAGTTGAATTTGTATGTAAGTCAGAACTGGTACATATTGTAGGGGATACTCTAGCCAAACATTTCTCCAGAGCTCAGTTTTATTCTCCCACACCTCACTTCCCTCAGTCCTTTATTCTCAAGCTGAGGTGTCTGCTGAGAAAAGCTGCTCCGTGTCTCCTTGGTTTGCTGTGGGGGGGCGCTAGCTTCGCGTCTCCCTGGTCTGCTGGGGGGAAGCAGCTAGTGCGGGGTTGCCTCACCCCGTTTGTAAGAAGGGATCCGATGTAAGTCAGATCCATGTAACCCGGGGACTGCCTGTACTTGAAATCTAGTGGGAAAATCTTCAGTAGTACCTAAATGACTCAGGAGCAGTGTTCTCTCTAAGCTGCATAGCAGCACTGCTTCACAGGTGATTAATCAGCTCTATCCAGTCAGAGGCTCAGGGCTGACTGACTGGGCGGGTAATCACCATTTAATCCACCGACTTTGAATAAGTTTTAGGTACCTAAATCACTTCAGGCTCTTTTAAAAATTCTGCCTATGTAGTATCCCCCCTTCTTGCATAAAAATGAGGCTTCCCACTCCTCATAGCTAACAAATTGCTAAAACTAAGAAAAATATTGTTTTCTATGAAAAGAAGTTGTGGCATATTGTAAACAATCATTTTTTGACATTTGTTTTCAAAATGTGATATTAATTTGGTAATGTCCCTTTGAAGTACTTATATAGCTTTAAATTGTTAAAAATGAATGAATTTTGAAAATTCAGTGCAGTTGTCAACCACAAATACTTTTTTTTATTTATTCTCTTTCTAGTTTCATGTTTGTTTACAATCAGTTTCACTTTCTGTTTCTTAGGGTATGTCTAGACTACATGGCTCCGTCGACGGAGCCATGTAGATGAGGTTTCTAGACAAAGAGAAATGAAGCAGCAATATAAATAATCGCCGCTTCATTTACATCAAAATGGCTGCCGTGCTGTGCCGATCAGCTGTTTGGCGGCACAGCGCGGTACTCTGCATGCTCCGCGGTCGACGAGGGAAGCCCTTGTAAAGAGCCCTGTTATGCCCCGTGGAATGAGGTTTACCGCGGAGCGTCCAGACTACCACGCTGTGCCACCAAACAGCTGATCGGCACAGCACAGCAGCCATTTTAAATCGCCGCTTCATTTCCCTTTTTCAAGTACACTTTGTGCTGAAATGTTTGGGTTTCGAATACTATAGGCAATGAAATATCTGTCTCAAAAATTAACTTTTATTCTTTTTTATTTGTGAAATATTTCTGTAGATTTTTACAATTTTTTTTTACGTTTTAATTTTGGGACAGACTTTAACAGTATCCCATTTAACCATTTTGAATCTGCTCAAGCCAAAATCATAGACATGTTTTTCAGTTTTTCCCTTACCCCCAACACAATTCCATGATGCTACTCTATCCTACAGGATACCTGAGTCATAGTTAAATAAAAACTTTGGTAAGATCACAACAGAAACAGTGACATGTGGGCAGGAAACAAGAGCTTGGAAGCTCAGTTTTTTTCCTTAGTAGTATCAGTTTTCAATAAATCCAAGTTCCACAGACAGAAGGTCATGTTTATTGACAAGAATCTAACTGAACAGAAGCCCTATAGGGCTCAGATACTGACAAGAACATTTCACTGCCTGGATGAGAACCATTAGTCCTTAAATACCTGAAGCTTGCCTAATGACTTTGAGATTTGGCAAGACCAATCAGCACATATCACTGATAAACTATCAAAATAAAATTCTGAGCCTAATTGAGGAGCCTAATTGAGGAATTTGATCCAAAAAAGACTAACTACCTGCAAAACTGTAAACAAAATTATTTAAACAAACTGCCAACACCCCTTTCTACATTCACTTCTAAAATAAATGAGGGGGTTTTTTTTAGTGGAGCTACATAATGAATATTTTTGAATGACTATTATCATTGTAAATTCACTCGCTCCAACAATTTCCACACATTTCTGCTAATTCTACCTAGGTAAGGTACTTTTATTTCATATATATCAGCACTAGGCTTCTACAGGCATAACTATCAATAACTACTTCAGTGTGGGAGGTTATTTTTTCCATAAGGGTACAAAATGTGTGTACACACCATGACTTACTAAACAGCACGCTGCTGTAATTATGTATCAACAACTGTATTATCTGAACATCCATTAGGCATTCCTAACTGGAAGGGGGTTAATTTTGTTTTAATTGTGCTTTAAGTTTACACAGAATGGCCACATTCACAAAGCTTCTACAACTCTGTCAAACTTCTGTGCTCTACCCAGTTCTCTCATACACGTGGACACATTCTCATCCTTTCGTCTTTCCCTCTCTTTCTCACACACATTTCTACATACACCATTAAATAGAAAGACAGAGATTTGTGCAAGACTGCCATCTCATAGTAAATCCCAAAGGGATGTAGCCTCTTTGCAGAACAAGCACCATGAAGACTGATCTCTGTCAAGGTACCTTTGGTGATCTCACTGTATATTCTGGTGTATATTTAATTCATGTCCACCACTTGCACTCCTGTCATGCTAACAAAGCTTTTGGTGCCCATGTGATCATCATCTGTGCAGCAACATTCCTTAGTTCACATATTTCAAAATTCATTTATCAACTGCCAAAACTCAACAAATGCTCAGGGAGGTGGTTGCTGGGTTCAGCTTTGACTATTTTAACTATTATTTGACTATTTGACACTTGATAGCTAACAAAGATGATGAAAACCAAAAACATAAGTCTTGTGTTCTTCAGCCTTCCTCCATGCCCACCTTTCTCCTCCATGCAATAATCATGGCTCTGGAAATCTGTACCTTTCTAGCAAGCCTGATGTCATAACGCCCCCACACAGGCTACTGAAGGGCCTGATACATGGCAGTAGCTGCTGATATACAAGTATCCACTTCTTTCAAGCACTTTTTAGCAAAATTTGTGATGCTGTCTGAGTATTTGACAGGTGTTGCCTGTGACCAAGAGAGAGAGGTACACCTATAAAGATTTCACACATCATTGTACTGCCCCCTATTTCTATGCACTGAGATTTAGATCTTGCCTGTGAGTTTTGTTGCTTCAAGTAGATTTGGGCACGTCAAGGTTCACATCTGTCTGCTCTTCCTGGAATCTTTTGAACACATAATTGGTGGAATTCCAACAAGCTTGGAACGGAATACGTCAGCTGGTTCGTGATGTTCTGCTGAATCACAGTCAGGATTTCCTTAACAGTGGCAGAGTGTCTAAAATGACCATATACTAAAAGACTCTTGCTTACACAGTCAACATTTTCAGAGCACTGTGCTGTTTACTTTGCACAAATGAGCCTTTTGAATGTGATGGAAGAGGTAGCTGTGCTGAAAGCTGCGCTTTACACTTTTTAATAAAATGTAGCTCTCATGTAGCACTTGTTTACACCAGGGATGCGAATGACTAGTCAACTATCCAATAAGCAAATGCTTATCCAATAGTCGACAGGCTAGTTGACTTGTCACTTCCCTCCCGCCCCCCCCCCCTTTGCTGCCTCTATCAGAAAGAGGCAGCTGGGGGAGGGGGGGAGAGGAGGGTATGCTTCAAAGCAGCAGTGCCACGTGGAGCCTGGGGTCAGCGAGTCCCTAGCCGACCCCGAGCTCCATGCGGCGCTGCCACTTTGAAATGCCGAAGGAAGCATGAGGTCTGTTGCTACATTTAAAAGGCGGAAGCACCCTTATCGACTAATCAAAATTTTACATCCCGGGTTTACACCTGCGGGCTTAGTAAATCGAATGCCCTTTTGCTCTTTTTTGATGTCATATTGTCTACAAGCATGTTATCAAATACCTATTCTGAAAATAAGTTCAAATTAACTTTACATACTTGATTTAAACAAAGTAAGAACACTGAGCTATGCTGGTAGCAAGGAGCACATATGCAATCAGCACTCTATTCCTTATATTTCCTAAGAACAGACTAAAGAGTTCTCCAGTCAACAGGAATCCTGGGGTATATCTAGACTACATGACTCCATCGATAGAGCCATGTAGATGAGTTTACTAGACATAGGAAAATTTAAATAATCGCCGCTTCATTTACATCAAAATGACCACCGCGCTGTGCCAATCAGCTGTTTGGCAGCACAGCGGAGCAGTCTGGACTCACTGCGGTCGACAAGGGAAGCCTTTGTTGACTGCTCCGGTATGCCTTGTGAAATTGACACCAGTAGGCAGTAAAGCTGGTCTTCACATTAGTGATGTTAGATATCGGTTAAATGAACAGTTGAGTAACCTCATGAATTCTTAATGGTTACTTAACTATTCTATGGTCCCCAGAGGCAGGGCTGGCAGCCAGTGTGTGCTCCAGTCCCACTCTCAAGGAGCCCCATGCCATGCCACACTGCTTCCTTTGTATCAGAGGCAGCAATGTGGGGTGCCAGGCAGGAGCTGATCCGTGAGGGAGCCAGGTTAAAAACCAGTTCCCCTCACAGACTGGCTGCCTCTGATACAGAGACAGCAGCACGGGGTTGCAGCAGCCCCTGTCCAGAGATGGGTCTGAGCTCCCAGACCCGGTGTGAGGTGGAACTGAGCTGGGTTACCTGCCCGCCTGGCTCCTAATACAGTTTAAATGCAGAGCTGCAGCTGGGGTAGGTCCCAGAACCGGTCACAAACCAGGACTAAGCCAGGCAGCTGGCCAGCCTGCTAAAAAATTTACTGGCCAGGGGATGGGGGGGGGAGGAGGGGGAGAAATGTGTGTTGCTTATAGCATTAACCAAAAAGCTTTTGCTTATCAGTTAATCGACTACACTATTACATCCCTACTTTACATTCCAATTTCCATCCTATTCTCTATTGAACGAGTAGTTTGAAATTATGTTTGGAGAAGCTATGACAGCTGCCGTTGCTGAGATACAAAACCCACCAAAGACTGGGGCTATGAAAGGACTATGTAATTCTGGCAGAAGTGAAAGCACAAGTATCAAAATTATTTGTTGATTCTGGCACACAGGTATAGAGAGGAAGAACCTGCGTTGGCGAAAAATGAGTCTTTGAAATGGAATTTTTAATGAAAACACTGCCTGGCACCAATGTATGTGGGGGCGGAGGTTTTCATGCTACATCAGCAAGCTAAACAACGGCACCAAAATCTACTAGAAGAATAGGCAGTTGTGAATAGAAGTGGATGAATCTCATGTAGTTTGAGACTTGGCAACTGTCTCGGCTTATTTTTTTCTGATTTTGTTGAACTAATTCAAGAACCTTCTATTTTTCCTGTAATTTAAACCCTGCCCCTCTCAAGGAAGATTCAGTTTAAAAAAAAATAAAGAGAAATCTGTACTATGTATTGTTAACAGAAGAACACTTTCCTTTTCCATTCACCTTGATCCCAGTATTAAGGACAGGATATGTGTTTTTCACTCTTCTTTATCCTCAACTAACTTTTTCCTTAGGAATTTTAATCTCCATTCCTCTCCTCCACCATCTCTCTCTCTCTCTCACTCACTCTCTCTCACACACACACACACGCACACACAGTTTCTGCTAAACAGAACATAATTTTGATAACATCATGCTTCCAAGTCAAATTTCCAAACCTACCATGAAAAAAAAAATCCAGTTCACTTGTGGCTACCTACATTTGTTTTACTGTTATACCTAACTGCCTATAAAAACTGTTTATCATAGTTAAAAATCAACAGAAGTTTTTACAAATAGGCTGGTATACTAAAGGATTGGATGCAGTCTGTCCGTGACAGCACTCCATCTGCTACTGGAGTTGTTAGCTAAAACAAATATCCAGGGAGCAAATATCCAACTACAGCTAGCAGCCGCCATCAGCGACTGCCACTGTCTAAAAAAGGGGAAGGAAACACAGAAGAGAATACAAGATCAAAACTACAAAACTTTTTCTCCGTGGGAGAAAAATCATATGCCACCACTTGTTTTTTAAAATAGTATCTTAATAAAATAACTGTACAACTCGAATATTTCAACTTTAATCATCGGGTTTCCTTTTTTGTTTTTCTTCTTTTTAACCTTTTTCCTCCCTTTAAGATGTGTTTGTCTTTTTATTTAAATGGGTAGCCATGAAACCAATAGTATAAAGCTGACTACATTTATTCTATTTCAATAAGTTTAAAAATTCAACAATTATAAAAATATTATTACAATACCAACTACAAAAACTGAACACATCTGTGACATGTGGTTTTGAGGTGGAGGTCATGAAAATCAAGACTTGTAGGGCTTATGGAGTTGCCCTCACTTATATGTCTGAATTTGGCCCTTCAAAAGCAATAAGCATTGGTCAATGTTACACTACAGCTTCGTCAAACTCAAATATATATATTATAACTTTTAGTGAATCAGCATATTCTGGAAGTAGTAGAAATATACACACATCCACCTAATCACTCATTTGACCAGCAGTCAGGAAAATTCCTGTGGTCCAAAAGATCCTCTTTAAACTAAAAATCTTCTCTAAACTAGAGTGATCTCACCAGTACCAGCTTCATCTCTGTGTGTGCACAAAAACTCCTGTGCTGGGAGAAGGAGTCAGAAAACGGTTCTTAAAACAAAGAAAACATAATATTTTTTCTTTAGTTGAAGAACTAACAGGAAAATCCACTGGTGCTGATCTTGTAGCTCTTTCCACATGCCTAACTCCTACTGGATTTAGAAAAGGGTTTTGTGGGAGTAAAGACTGTAAGGTTGTGAATGTATACAAACATTTATTTTTCATACGGAAAAAAATAGTTTAAGAACATATGTTTGACCACAGAAAAATCCAACTAAGCAGAGAAAAGCTTCCTTCTCGTCACTGCTGCTTTTAGCAACTGGAGGAGAGGTTTCCAAACCAATAGGGCAAATGCTGTTAAACTTATTAGCTCAAATATCACACTAGAGTATACTCTCCTACACATTTTACAACTTTGGAAAATATTACACATAGTGTCATTTCAATGTCCCCAAGCATTTCAAGAGCCTAATTAAACAAAAGTCAATTTATCTACCACTAGAAAGAGCACATAGCAACCTCCAATCACATGTGACAAGCTTTCACTGCACACTGGAATGAAAACAGATGAAATGGTGAAGCTAAAAAGATGCCCAGTGCATGAAGGTCCTTCAAATATTGTGGTGTCGTCAACTTGTTCAGTTTAGCAACACCACTTGTGCTCAAACAGCTATTGTTGTTTACAGGATGCAAGTCTCTTTAGTGCAAGAGATAGTCTCTCTGCAAATTAGGGGTGTAAAAGGTTAAACAGTTAAACCTTTAGGCTTACTATTAAAAGGACCTCAACCATTAACCCCACTGGCCAGCTGGCAATGCTGAGTCAGGTGCCAGAGGTAAATGCATAACTATAAGGTAAATGCATAACTGGCTGGATAACCATATTCAGAGGCTGTGTCTAGACTGGCAAGTTTTTCCGCAAAATCATCTGATTTTGTGGAAAAACTTGCCAGATGTCTACACTGGCCGTTTGAATTTCCGCAAGAACACTGACGATCTCATGTAAGATCGTTAGTGTTCTTGTGGAAATACTGTGCTGCTCCCGTTCGGGCAAAAGCCCTCTTGCGCAAATCATTTGCAAAAGAGGGCCAGTGTAAACAGCACAGTAATGTTTTCCGCAAAAAAGCCCCGATAGCGAAAATGGCGATTGGGGCTTTTTTGCGGAAAACCGCGTCTAGATTGGCCACGGACGCTTTTCCGCAAAAAGTGCTTTTGCGGAAAAGCATCCTGCCAATCTAGACGTGCTTTTTCGAAAATGCTTTTAACGGAAAACTTTTCTGTTAAAAGCATTTTCGGAAAATCATGCCAGTGTAGATGTAGCCAGAGAGTAGTTATTAATGGTTCGCAATCCTTCTGGAAAGATATAACTACTGTGGTTCCGCAGGGGTCTGTTTTGGGACTGGCTCTGTTCAATATCTTCATCAACGATTTAGATACTGGCATAGAAAGTACGCTTATTAAGTTTGGAGATGATACCAAGCTGGGCGGGGTTGCAACTAATCTGGAGGATAGGATCATAATTCAAAATGATCTGGACAAATTGGAGAAATGGTCTGAGGTAAACAGGATGAAGTTTAATAGAGACAAATGCAAAGTGCTCCACTTAGGAAGGAACAATCAGTTTCACACATACAGAATGGGAAGCAACTGTCTAGGAAGGAGTACAGCAGAAAGGGATCTAGGGGTTATAGTGGACCACAAGCTGAATATGAGTCAGCAGTGTGATGCTGTTGCAAAAAAAGCAAACATGATTCTGGGATGCATTTACAGGTGTGTTGTAAGCAAGACATGAGAAGTCATTCTTCCGCTCTACTCTGCATTGGTTAGGCCTCATTTGGAGTATTACGTCTGGGCACCGCATTTCAAGAAGGATGTGGAGAAATTGGAGAAGGTCCAGAGACAAGCAACAAGAATGATTAAAGGTCTAGAGAACATGACCTATGAAGAAAGACTGAAAGAATTGGGTTTGTTTAGTTTAGAAAAGAGAAGACTGAGGAGGGACATAATAGCCGTTTTCGGGTATCTAAAAGGGTGTCAAAAGGGGGAGGGAGAAAACTTGTTCATCTTGGCCTCTGAGGATAGAACAAGCAGCAATGGGCTTAAATTGCAGCAAGAGAGGTTTAGGTTGGACAGTAGGAAAAAGTTCTTAACTGTCAGGGTAGTCAAACACTGGAATAAATTGCCCAGGGAGGTTGTGGACTCTCCATCTCTGGAGATATTTAAAAATAGGTTAGATAAATGTCGATCAGAGATGGTCTAGACAGTATTTGGTCCTGCCATGAGGGCAGGGGACTGGACTCGATGACCTCTCGAGGTCCCTTCCAGTCCTAGTATTCTATGATTCTAAGATGCAGTAGTTAGTGGGAGTGCTAGTTATAACCAAACTGATGTGTCTTGGCATTGCATTGCCTCAGAACATTGGCATGGACCCGCATTTAGTGTTCATTCAGACGCAATCATCAAAAGAAGGATATGCTTAAACAATTCCACTATACACAGTCTGTATTTCTTAATAAAAAGAACTTGCTATTTGTGGTCACATTTGGCAATTATATCCTTTTCCCAGGCTTCAGAGACTATACTGTCCTACAATTGGGATATTCATTATGACACAATACTTGTACATAATAGATTCATTTCCAACTACTGTAGTCCTGAACACCAAGCCATCTACCTGCCACAACATGTTCTTGCTGTCTGATAGTCTGGATTGAAAATATTAGAAAAAAGAGAGACAGAGTATCTGGACTAAAGCTATATCCACTTTTGCCAGACTCAACGATGAATGTAAAGACTGTGCTGCTGCGAGTTAGGGACATCCCACTTCCCATTGTCACTTCATCCCATGACTGTTACTACCTGTTTTTTATACAAAACCTCACTTTCCTCTTCCTCACCGTGCTTAGCCACTCTTACTGTCCTTTGCTTCTTTTCACTACACCATTGTGAAGCCTTACAATCTGCAGGCCTACATGCAACAGAGCAGCCTCAAGCAACTAGACGTGGGGAACAGAATTCAAGTCCTGAGCTGTCTTCTACCCCATTCCCTTCACCATAAGGAGGTGGGGATGAAGGGTATGAGTGTGACTGTTCTCCCTTTTCTATGTCCCACTGCTGGAGAGGAAGCTGGAGTCACCCTGTGAACTTGAGAACCTGGATGGGGTAGGAGGCTCCCACAAAACATATGGAGTGCCAAGTAGCTGCTTGATTTACTTGATTTTACAGTCAGCCTAGGTTCCTCTCACTATCACACACCATTGCTCTCTCTGCTCCTCCAGCTAAGCACATTTTTCCTCATGACATCAACCCACTGTATGGTCCTTCTCTGCCCTTGCAGATAGCCTCTGTCAAGTATGACTTAAAGAAAACAAAAATGCAACACACATGTGAAAAGAACAAAACCAGATCAAACCTTTCTCTTGCTTCAAGGGGATTTTTAAATACCTTGTTATATGAAACCAATGGCAAGCATTATCCAACAACCACATCACCCAATGAGAAAAGAAGGTATTAGTAAACAAGATACTTTAAATTACCTTTCCAAAATCCCGCACGTCAAACAAATCAAATGCTTCAAAAAGTTCACTTTTCTTCATCCCAAATATCTCACAGCATGCTGAAAGGAATGTTCTTATATTCTTCAAGCAGAGAAACTAGAGAAGAAACACAAATAATATTGTTAATGAAGAGGAGTGTAATTATCAACTGCTTGGTGGTATACTTTGGAAATTCGTGCTTATTTTTGCAAATATGTATACATATACTGTGATATTACCATTTTTAATAGTAGTTAGCATTTCTATTAAGCCATTATTTTAGATGGTTTGTAATTCAGCCATTAAAATTCTCTTGAGACTGAGTGTTATCCAAGATTTTAAAGAGGGTAATTTTATTCAGCAGAATTTGTTTAAACTAATTTCATGTTGGCCAAGAGAAAAGCTAAGAAATTACCAGGTTTAAGTTAGCTTTAAAATGGCTTCAGTTTTAAAAATTAAAATGTGTAAATTATTAGTGTACAAGAATGGACCAGCTGCGTTATGTGCTAAAGTAAAAATTACCATAGCAGACCTAATTACTGACTTTAGAAAAGCAATCAGTCAATTTGTATATATACACACACCAAGTATTTTCATTAAAAAGAATTAATTGGAAGTCTGTCTAATTGCAGAGATTTACTGTAAATACATGCACCGTTACAGATTCAAGACACCACAAATAATACTGTCAAAACGGACTATAATTATACATTGGGGGATTATACTATTATGGTTTTACAATAATTTTTGCATAATTGGGAACTAGTTGAATTTACCAAGCAGCAAATTAATTTGATAGAAAGATCCTGATTTTTAGGAGGGGAATGTGAAATTTGATTTGCCTGAACATAGCTACAGGCACCCATGATTTGCACTTCTAAATCATAGTCTGCTAAGGAATTGCACTAATGCCTGGGACTGGCGAAAGTTTTATCAAGTGAGCGTTCTGCTTCCCTGATTTCCACTATTCCCAATTTACATCCTGCACTGCCTCTTCTTCAGGTTCTATCCACATAGGCTTAACTCAGTTTCAGACCAGACTTGGTCTGAGAGTGGTAGAAGACTCCTTTTAGCAACTTCTACAACTACTTCTTATTAACAACTCCTGTACTCCAACACACACACATGCACAAAACCAGAAAACAAAAAGGTAATCTGGAGAATTTGTAGGTCAATGAATATTGTCCACAGCTGAGTAACAAAATGCAGCTGTCACTCAAGGAATTCTATTTTCAGGCTGACAGGCCTCTTCGTTAAAATGATTCCTTAGCTGTTAATTTGGGGGAAAAAAATTCCCTTCCACCCTTTTTCCCTTGGTAGAATGAGTACATTTAACATACAGCAATTGATCTGTCCAGGGGCTATGAATCCTAACTGGAGAAGGGAGAACACTCACAAGCAATTATTTAAAAAAAAATTAAACCACAAACATTTCAGTGAGGGAGAAATAACCCCTTGAGGGAGAAGCTTCAGTAGCTGCATAGCCACACTTCTGCTTACCATCAGCACTGAAAGCTGGGGTGTGGTTTTTTCCCCCCTAGATAAGCGTCTGGAATTTATTTTCACTATGCCACTGACATATTATCTTTTGAAACAGCAGTGAAAGAGACAATTATTGTCAGTAATTTTGCAGCAACTTGCTAAAGACACATATCTAAAAATAAAATAGTGCAAGATCTATCAGTTCTTTTGGGAAGATACAATCCAGAAAGTCTATTTTATTAAATCTTACAATCCAATATATAACAAAAATATTAAACATTTATAGGCAACAGTATTATTTCAATGTACACAGCCATCAGCTTGAGATTTACTTTCAAATGTTATCTTATCCAAACAGCAAACCAGGATTAAAACCCATTCTCTAAATGCCTGATCCAAAGGAATACAGATTACAGAACCGAGCCCATGTTTTAAATTACTTTGGTTTACATACATCGTTTCTTCATAAAGAGAAATGGTGGCATTCATGCCAACATTTCATGTGCAAAGTAACACCCAAATGGTTTGTCCATATGCATGCACTTCAGAATGCACTGGCGTAAATAAGGGGGGGAAATGGTGAGGTGGAGACGCAGTTTCTTGGTTTAGTTTTGGGGATACTGTGTGTTTACAAACTTGCCAGAGTTGGGCAAAGTGACACTACTGCAGGAAACAAAACCATCCAAAATCTGCGGTGTGGTAGTCACTAACCATGCTCGTTAGCCCTTTTTAAAGCTATACAGAAAGCTTTCATTGTGGGCTGACCACCTGGCATGAAATACCCATTTTCAACACCTCAGCCAACTATATTTCAGTGAAGATGGAGACAGCCTAGTAGAATTCAGCAGCTGAACAAAAACGGGATTAGATTTGTCCACTGTCAGTTCTAGGCCTCCAATCCGCACCAATCCATTTAGATCCAGATGGTGTATTCCCTCCAGCCCCCAACATAGCGCTACGGAGTGTCTGGAGGAAAGTGGTCACAAGGCTACATGTAATGGTGGAGTCTGCAACTTCTGAGAATTATGTAAAAAAAACCACACAGAAATTAATCAGGAGAGAAGAGGGAAAGTTTGCTACTTTTTGAAAGTTACAGCCACCAGGTTTGTTCAACAGTTTATATATCCATTACATTTAATAATGCACTCACAAGGAAAGGCATACAACACACTGGTATTCACTGACTAATGCTCTTCATGCTGGAAAAAATTAGCCAGTCAGAGCACTTTGAACATTAATCAAAGACAAAATCTGTCAGTGTAACACAAAATTAAAGCCTTGTAAAATAAATTGCCCTTAAGGAATTGGAACCTTGGTGGCAAATGACCTACGTGGGGGAACAGGATATGTAAAGAGTCTGAAACTTTGCCCAAATTTGCCAAAATATTAAAACCAGGAACAAGTCTCAATCAAGACTGATGCCATCCACTTCCTCCCCATTGGTTGTCACAAGGTCTTCCTATAAATCAGGGACGGGAGCTATCTTGCCAGCCCATATGAAGATTAAGGATGTAAAATCCCATTTAAAAAGTTAACTGATTTATTTAACAGGTTAACCAGGATCCCATAGCAGGGGACTGCTCCAGCCTGGCTAGGCCAGCTGCACCATGGTGTAGGAAGGGGGGGCTGAACCGGACGGGCCCACCGCACAACCGTTCAGGAGGGACATGCTCAGTCTGGGCCCACCACACTGCATGCAGAAAGAGGGCTGCTCTGACCAGGCTGGACCAGGCACACCACATCGTGGCGTTCGTGGGGGGTTTGCTCCAGCTGCACCAGGCTGCATGTTAACGAGTTGGCAGGTGGAAACTGTTGGCTTCTAATTAAAGTTTGAATTCTAGAAGCCTCTGCTGATTGGCTGAGCCTTGGTAGGGGGAAGGACTTTCAGGCACTGCAGGGCTTTATAAGGCAGTGGGCAAGCGACCAAGGAGCTTGTGAACAGGTGAGTGGTAACAAGGTGTTTAGAGAGGGAGTTGGGAAGGGGGCGAGGTTCTCTTGCCTTTCTTTTTAAATCCCTTCTCCAGGACAGCAGCGATGGATGGTGATAGGTCTGCTGTTGTTACCTGCACAGTATGTGCCATGTTTGTCTTCCTCCCAGAAGAAAGAACAGATTTCATCTGTAGTAAGTGCAAGCCGGTCGCCATTTTGGAAGAAAAAATTAGAGGACTGGAGGCCCAAGAGTCGACCCTATGCTCAATCAGAGAGGATGATGAAGACTTCCTCGATAGAAGGCAGAGTTTAATCCTTCCAGCAAAGCAGGCGGAAGAGCTAGAGAGGGCAGTACGGGACCAGAAAGAGAACTGGCAGCATGTAACTTCTAGAAGGGGAAAAAGGCCAGCACGGGAATCCCCTAATGCTATAGAGGTAAGGAATCGTTTTCAAGCTCTCTCCACAGGCTCTGCAGTGCTGAATGCTTTGGAAGGGACTTCACAAGGAAGAAACCAGAAGGAAACACCATCTACTGGAAGGCATGGGATGCATAGTCCTAGGGATGGGGGTTCCACGGGCACCACCCCAAAAGAAAACGACTGGTGGTGGTGGTCGGGGACTCCCTCCTAAGAGGACTGAGCCATCCATCTGCCATCCAGACCTGGAATCTCAAGAGGTGTGCTGCTTACCGGGAGCTCACATTCAGAATGGTACTGAGAGACTTACCAAACTGATCAAACCTTCGGATCGCTACCCCTTCCTGCTTCTCCATGTGGGAACTAACAATACGGCCAAGAATGACCTTGAGCGGGTTACTGCGGATTAAGTAGCGCTGGGAAGAAGGATCCAAGAATTCAGAGAGCAAGTGGTGTTTTCGTCCATCCTCCCTGTTGAAGGGAAAGGATTGGGAAGGGATCGTCGAATTGATGAAGTAAATGCATGATTGCGCAGGTGGTGTCGCAGAGAGGGCTTTGGTTTCTTCGACCATGGGACTCTGTTCCGGGCACAAGGATTGTTAGGAAGAGATGGAATCCACCTAACCAAGAGAGGAAAGAGCATCTTCGCGTGCAAGCTTGCAAACCTAGTGAGGAGGGCTTTAAACTAGGTTCGTCGGGGGATGGTGACCAAAACCCTGAGGGAAGTGGGAAAGTCGGATACTGGGAAAAAATGCAAAAAGGAACAAGCAACAAAGGAGGACCCCCGATTCGAATGGAGAAGATAGGGCAATCAACTGGCTATCTGAGGTGTTTGTACACTAATGCGAGAAGCCTGGGCAATAAACAGGAAGAACTGGAGGCCCTGGCTCAGTCCAAGAAATATGACTTAATAATTGGGATAACAGAGACTTGGTGGGATGACTCGCATGACTGGAGCGCTGTCATGGAAGGGTATAGACTGTTCAGGAAGAACAGGTAGGGGAGAAAAGGAGGAGTTACACTATATGTAAGAGAGCATTATGATTGCTCTCAACTCCAGTATAAAGAGGGAGAAAAACCTGTTGAGAGTCTATGGGTTAAGTTTAAAGGAGCAAACAACAGCAGTGATGTTGTGGTTGGTGTCTGCTACAGGCCACCGAATCAGGTGGATGAGGTAGACGAGGCTTTCTTCGGACAACTGAGAGAAGCTTCCAGAACGCAGGTCCTAGTTCTCTTAGGGGACCTTAATCACCCTGACATCTACTGGGAAACCAATACGGCAGTACCCAGGCAATCGAGGAAGTTTTTGGAGAATGTTGGGGATAACTTCTTGGCACAAGTGCTAAAGGATCTGTCCAGGGGTCGGGCACAGTTTGACCTTCTGCTTACAAACAGGGAGGAACTAATAGGGGAAGTAGAGATGGGTGACAACCTGGGAAGCAGTGATAATGAGATGGTAGATTTCAGGATCTTGACCAAAGGAACATCTGATGGACAGAATCCCCTGGGATGCTAACATGAAGGGGAAAGGAGGCCAGGACAGCTGGCAGTATTTTAAAGAAGCCTTACTGAAGGCACAGAAAGAAACCATCCCGATGAGTAGCAAGAGAGGCAAACACGGTAGGAGACCAGATTGGCTTACAGGGGATATCCTTGGTGAACTTAAGCACAAAAAGGAAGCCTTCAAAAAGTGGAAACGTAGACAAATGACCAGGGAGGGGTATAAATGTATAGCTCGAGAATGCCGGGGGGTTATCAGGAAGGCGAAAGCGCAAATGGAATTGCGACTGGCTAAGGATGTGAAGGATAACAAGAAAGGTTTCTACAGGCATGTTAACAAGAAGGTGATCAGAGAGGGTGTGGGGCCCCTACTGAATGAAGGCGGTAACCTAGTGACAGAGGATGTGGGGAAAGTTGAAGTACTCAATGTTTTTTTTGCCTCTGTATTCACGGATAAAGTGGGCTCCGGACTAATGCGCTAAGTGACGCAAGATGGGATGAGGATCGACAGCCCTTGGTGGGTAAAGAACAGGTTAGGAACTATTTAGAAAAGCTAAACTTACACAAATCCATGGGTCTGGACTTAATGCATCCGAGGGTACTGAGGGAGTTGGCAAATATCATTGAGGAGTCTTTGGTCATTATCTTTGAAAAGTCATGGAGATCGGGAGAGATCCCAGATGACTGGAAAAAGGCAAATGTAGCACCCATCTTCAAAAAAGGGAAGGACAATCCAGGGAACTATAGGCCAGTCAGTCTTACCTCCGTTCCTGGAAAAATCATGGAAGGAATCCTTAAGGAATCCATTTTGAGGCACTTAGACGAGAGGAAAGTGATTAGGAATAGTCAGCATGGATTCACAAAGGAAAAGTCGTGCCTGACCAATCTGATTAGCTTCTATGATGAGGTAACTGGCTCTGTGGACGTGGGAAAGTCAGTGGATGTGATATACCTTGACTTTAGCAAGGCTTTTGATACGGTCTCCCACAATATTCTTGCCAGCAAGTGAAGGGAATGTGGATTGGATAAATGGACTGTAAGATGGATAGAAAGATGGCTAGAAGGACCGGCCCAGTGGGTAGTGATCAACGGGTCGATGTCAGGATGGTGGTCGGTTTCTAGCGGAGTGCCCCAAGGTTCGGTTCTAGGACCGTTTTTGTTCAATATCTTTATTAATGACCTGGATGAGGGGATGGATTGCACCCTCAGCAAGTTTGCAAATGACATTAAGCTAGGGGGAGAGGTAGATACGCTTGAGGGCAGAGATAGGGTCCAGAGTGACTTAGACAAATTGAAGGATTGAGCCACAAGAAATCTGATGAGGTTCAACAAGGACAAGTGCAGAATCCTGAACTTGGGACGGAAGAATCCCAAGCATTGTTACAGGCTGGGGACCAACCAGCTAAGTAGTAGTTCTGCAGAAAAGGACCTGGGAATGACAGTGGATGAGAAGCTGGATATGAGTCAACCGTGTGCCCTTGTAGCCAAGAAGGCTAATGGCATATTAGGTTGCATTAAGAGGAGCACTGCCAGAAGATCCAGAGATGTCATTATTCCCCTTTATTTGGCTCTGGTGAGGCCACATCTGGAGTATTGTGTCCAGTTCTGGGCCGCCCTCCCCCCCTCCCACTACAAAAAGGATGTAGACACACTGGAGAGGGTCCAGCGGAGGGTAACCAAAATGATTAGGGGTCTCGAGCATATGACTTATGAGGAGAGGCTGAGGGACTTGGGTCTGTTTAGTCTGCAGAAGCGAAGAGTGAGGGGGGATTTGATAGCAGTCTTCAATTTCCTGAAGGGAGGTTCCAAAGAAGATGGAGAAAGGCTGTTCTCAGTAGTGACAGATGGCAGAACAAGGAGCAATGGTCTCAAGTTGTGGTGGGAGAGGGCCAGGTTGGATATTAGGAAAAACTATTTCACTAGGAGGGTGGTAAAGCACTGGAATGGGTTACCTAGGGAAGTAGTGGAGTCTCCATCCCTAGAGGTGTTTAAGTCTCGGCTTGACAAAGCCCTGGCCAGGTTGATTTAGTTGGGATTGGTCCTTCCTAGAGCAGGGGGCTGGACTTGATGACCTTCTGAGGTCTCTTCCAGCTCTATGATTCTAGTTACCCTAGTAAGCATGCCAGTAAGGCAAATGCTTACTGGGTAACCCTTCACATCCCTAAAGAAGATGAAGGGATAGGCCTGACAGCCACCTTAAAGAATCTGAGACAGGAGTAAGGGAACCAGTCATCATAGAACCTTGAGACATTGCAGGGGTGGGGGTTAAGAAAGGTCACTAGGATATGTACTCTAACCACCAAGAACAGTAAAAAAGTAAGCAGGAAGTGGCCCACTGGTAAAGTGGAAGTTTTGGAGGAGAGGAAGCCGAGTCCTGGCCTAACTCCTCTTCTTCCCCTCAAGAAATGAAAAGTTTCTACAGATCTTCTCTCCATCCAGGCTACAGGTGATGGAAGCACTAACAATTTTGCCTTGAAAGCATGCAGAATTTAGTCCTTTTGCCACGTTTTTCCCTAAGCTTTCCTGCTCATTCAAACCAGAAACTCAAAAGCAAAAATACTGGTGTTCCAACAAAACAAGAAATCTTTAAAAAACAATTGAACAAGGCCAGTAGAATCCCCCTATGAAACTAAGCAGTTGTTCTTTATACAAATCTAAATAAATCTTGTACTTGCAATGAGAGAAGATATTTGCAGAAACAAGGATTGGGACAAAAAGGGAAAACAGATTTTTTTAAAAAACAAGTTTTTTACTTCACTGGGAATTTTGCATGAGTAAGGACTACAAGACTTGGCCCTACCTTGGGGCACAGAGCAAAGAATATGATGGTAAACAGTGAGACAATCCCTCCATATACACCTGTTGTGAAGTCACTGGACTATTGTATCCCAACTTTCAGAAGGCATTTCTCTGTCTCATTCATGTAAACTACATCTTATTTTAGGCATCAATACATTACATATGTATCACAGTAGATTAAATATACATCAAAAACCCTGCTATCATTTAACTCAAATTCTTCATCATGACGATAAACTATACTAAAATTAAAATAAAGGGCTTCAGAATATATTCCATGAAAAAGAACCATCAGTCATGTCAAATGTCAAGATGACTCTCTGATATTTGCATGTTGTGTATTATCTACAATTGGCTATAAAAGCAAATCAGGCAGTATTTAAACAAACATATCCATTTGGCTTTATATATTGAATGAAATTGTGTTAAGATAAATAAGTACCAATAATAGTGGAAATTAAATAAAATTCTTAAGAATATTCTAAATGAATGATTAACAGGGTAAATGAAAAAACAACAAATAGTCTGGTAGCACTTTATAGACTAACAAAACATGTAGATGGTACCATGAGCTTTCATGGGCACAGCCCACTTTTTCAGATGACCGGAGTGTTGGGTGTCTAGGACCAAAATAAATGGGGGAGACAGGAGGGCGGGTGGAAGAAGGGAAAATTGGGCGAGGAGGGGAACAAGAAAAGGCAGTGAGTAAAAAATATATCAAGGGAAAGCCGAGTCTATAAGCACCTAAAGACTAGATAGTCCAAGGGGGCAGATAAGAACCATTAATTAGCAAACAACAAAGAATTAGGAAACACTTAAAGACTGATGAAACAGCTAGATGGTATGAGATTCTTCAAAGACAAAGAACCATTATTGCCCTCATCCTTTGATAGGTAGGTAATGACCTAACTATCCAGTATCTTTGTTTAATCCAGAGGGGTAAGAATTGAACTTGCGAATGAGCTGAAGCTCCAGGGTAATATTTTTTTTAAATACATGAAATAATAAATACATTTAAAGTAGATTGCTAAGTGGTATTGAGTAGGGATGTTAAATATTGGTTAACTGAATAGTTGAGTAACCTCATGAATGCTTATCTGTTAGTCAACTATTCTATAGCACCTGGGGGCAGAGCTGGCAGCCACTGTATCAGAGGCAGAAGCATGGGATGCCAGGCATCCCAAAAACCAGCTCCCCTCACAGACCAGCTGTTCCCCTGTGCTGCTACCTCTGACAGAGACAGCAGCACTAGATGGTGCCCCTGGACCTAATGTGAGCCAAGACTGAGCCGGGCTGCCTGCCTGCCTGGCTTCTAATACACTTTACATGCATAGCCACAGCAGGTGTAGGTACTGGACCTGTCACAAGCCAGGACTGAGCTAGGCTGCTCGCCAGCCTGCTAAAAAATTTACTGGGGAGTGGGGAAGGGAGGGAAAATGTATGTCATCTATAGCATAAACATATAAGCTTTCGATTATCAGTTAATCGACTACACTTTACATGCCTAGTACTGAGTTTGATATAATTATTACCTATATTGTCTAAAATTCAGTAAATAATTGACAACATTTCTATTAATTATTTTTCATGAACCTGCCTTCAGGACCACATTAGTTAGTTAGTTGCACAGAGCATAACTTTTTTAAAACAACAAGACCCCTGATAATATACTGAGAGTGTCCTGTTAGCTGAATATATACTTACCAAGTTTGGTTTCAGACTTAATGGCTCAATAACTCAATTTTAGCACTCAAATAGATCATAAGGTTTCTCATCTCTGTACAATTAAACTAACCAAATAGCTTCCTGGATGTAATTTTAAGGTTACTAAAACCAAAACTATATGCACATTTATTTTCACTTTTGCTTCAGTTAAAGTTATTTGAAATTATAGGGGGAATATCCTTTGCAAATTATAAATATAAAGTGCTGTATTTGTTCCACACAAGACATCCAAGATATTTCCTTCAGAGAAAGATATAAGATAAACTTTTCCAAAGCAAATATTCAAATAATTTTCAATTTATATTTTTTTCTATAAAAATACATTATAAACAAATACTGCAATTATCATGGTAGTTATGATAAGAACCAATTGTTAATATTTCTTGGGTTTCCTCTTCATTGTGATTTGAAGTCTGTCACACATACAATCCAGAAGCTTCTGTTGATAACACTAGACCTTGCTTGTGTCTCCTCAAAACTTCTGATTAGTAGGTTTAACCCTCTAAAATATTCGGGGCCCTTATGATGTTACTGTGTTTCTTCCAAAAATGCTGCATACTTTGGTACACTATGCAGACAATAGTATATGGCACAAAGGATATTTAGGTACCCAACTTTCATGGAATTTCACTGAAAGTTGGGCACCTACCAATTCTTTGTATCTCTGAACGTCTCCTCTACAATATACGCAGATTTCTAGCCCAAAGTTGGCTTTCTCTTCTTTGAAAAGGTTACTCAATTTGAAGATAATTTTGAAAAATTGTTAACCTTTACAAACAAACTACAGTATTTGGCATTCACAGTCCAGACCATGAGAGTAATCTCCCTGGACACGGACCACAGCGTGTAGTGGTGAGTGGAGTGAAGTTTTACAATTAGACTGGAATGCTGTAGTATGTTATTTTTAACACTGCTAGAAAAATAAAGGTTTGTTTCCAACACTGTAGTGCCTCATACCAGGACTTAGAGTATTTCCCAGAGGGCCCCTACACATAAACCAACCCTCAAACATGCTATAAAAACTCCAGGGTGGCTGAAAATATTTGCAGAGCTCCTCTCTGGACAGTTCCACTGAATTTAAACCCTGCCTCGTACACCAACAGAAATGTCCCAATTTTAAGTAGCTAAAGGCCAATTCTGCTTGCCAACTAAATCGTTGTTTGGTGGGCAGAGGCCAAAAGAGCAACATAAGGCATACAAAAACCAGTATTCTAATCCTGGTGGGATACTCAATGCCAGACTACTCTGCGAGAACTTGATTTTAAGAGGTCTAAAAAGTATCCACATGGAAGAAAAAAAATCAGTTTGCACAATTGCTTCTCCACTAGGAAAGCAGATGTTATCAGTGTGATTGTGATGAACAACACAGCATCAAAGAACTAAATGCTGCAGCCCAGAGGAGTGATCAATAAGTCTTATGACGTCTATCTCCACAGGACAAGTTTGTCTTTTTCTATCTACAACATTTGTCACCTGCCACAAAAAGAACATTTTTAAACCTTATTCAGCAAGGAATACTACACCTGCTGTGTAGTGACAAAGAAATATAACAAAGTATTTTACAGTAAGCACTGAGTATAACAGCTAATTAGATACAAAAAGCCCAGTCAGAAATCTGTAACTGCCTGCAGGGAGAAAGGATTCCACAGTGCAGTATCTCTAATGACATGATAAATGAAAATGTCAAAAAAAGAACAAACTTCACATTTCCTCCATTTAGGTAAGTTTAAAAGCTATTTCTCAGGAAAAGTCCTTTAATACTGACCCTAGTGCTCCGCTGCTACTGCCCCGTTAGCTCTCTGCCACCACGAAGGCAGCCCAGTACCACTTCTGCCCTGGCTGCTACAGTCCCGCTGCTACCAGACTAGCCGGGCTCCCAGCTGCTGGTCCTCCTGCTCCCAGTGCTCTCATCCAGAACATCCGCGGTCATGCTGGACCATAGAGGTTGCTGGATGAAGGAACCCCGGTTAAGGGAGGTGCAACCTGTATTCTAGTAAGAGTCGTGTCCATTGTTCATAGACAGTATTATGTATCTGACATATTTTATGTTGGAAGAAAATGTTTAAAGGGGGATGTTACACGAGCATAAATTTTGGGGCCTTGGCTATTCATGTTCATCTCCCATTGAAATCAATGACAAGAGGAGATTAACAGGTCACGGGAATGACTGGTGAGGAATTAGTACCTAATGGATCTTTTATGGGTTCCTTTTCTAAATTTCATTGTTGGATATTGGAATGCAAGCATTTTCCTACTCGCCTTTTATGAGGATGAGACAGTCATGGAGCTGTGCCAGCTTTGTTTCTTGCTTAGACCTTGTTACATTTCAGTTGGCTGAACATTCACCCTGCATTTAGAACTGATTCTACCCTCAATATTCATACACAGTTCCCATTAAAGTCTGTGATTGTTTGAGGGCAATCTTAGCCCTAAAAAGCGGTTGAAAGAAACAGACACAAATTAGAGTAAATATAAGCAAGAAGCAAAGCCTGTGCAGCTTATTTCTGTGTCAGCCTAATTGAAACAGGATAGGAAACTGACTAACCCTAACAGAATTTAGAGCAGTGTCTTCAAAAAAATATCTGATGTAAGGTATTTTTTCCCTAATACCATGCAGCTCACTGAGATAAATTTTGTTTTCTCATATTACAATATATTTCCTCATCTCTTACTATGCTTTAAAAAGTATCTTAAGTACATTCTTGGCTTTGAACTGTAATATGAAGCAGTTAACAGATTCCAAATGTGGCACAGCACAAATAATCAGGCAGGTGATTTATAATGACTCCAAAAGGGAGGGTGACAGAACCCATTAGGAGAGATTGGTACAGTATAGATAAAGGAATTACATTATTTAACTCTGTGCCCTCTAGATTGATGGAGTTCTTTTTCCCTTTTTGAAAGAAATGGGGCCTCATCAACTAAGGGAGAGTTCAGAATACCATCCCTTAATGACTTCCTAGATATTAACACTTACTCATCCTTGCCTACAATTTTTTTACTGTGGGTTTAAAAAAAAGCCTTATACATATAACCACATAATTGTGGGTCCTGATATAATAATCAGAATTTTATGAGAGAAAAATTGTAGACCAAAGGCTAGATACTCAAACAAATCATATATATGATAGGTTAAAAAAAACTGATTATGGTCAATGTGTTTTAGAAAGGCTGGAAATTTGTTTTTAAAGAAGTGATGTTGCATACACATGATGAGAACCAGTACTCAGATAATCAAAACCAATGAAGCAGGAGTTGGGGGAGAAAGTGATTCTCCTAATTGCCTGCTTCTATAATTCTTGGAAAGTAGAATTAAACCAAAATAAGAGAGAGGAGCACAAAAGAGGAAGTGATCATAGATAAGATGCATCTTTCACCTGTTCTTAGTTCTCAGCTCTTGCAACAGAAATTGACAAGCTTCTTGATCCTCCCTAAGCAGGAAAAGCCCATCTCTGAGGTGCTTCCACAGCATTTGTAGCCCTCGCATCTCATAGAATAAGAGGAAATTTCAAATGCACTGTTGAATCTACAGGATGATGAGTCCAATTTGCTCTTACTAGATTACCAAGACAGCATGTTTCCAAGTCCTTTTAAGGACATTACAAGGTCAATAAATTATATTTCAAGCTGAAAGACAAATGATGTTAAATCGCCTCTGTGATTCAAAAAACAACATATTTGGAAATAGTCCTATGTGCTTACTCCCCTCACTAAAAACACATTCAAAATCTCCTGAAAACTCCTTGATCTCTTTTTAATTTCCCCCATGGTCCTCTCCCTCCCCACCCTCCGAACTCTACCAATAAAAATCCAGACTTTGAGATCTCATTTGGTGACAGAATTACTAAAATTCTATTTTGGACACTTCAGTGTTGAGATTTGTCCTCTTGCTGGCTCAGGAAAAGGCTTCAAGAGATGTTGAATTAAGACTTCTTCAGTGGTCCCTATTTGGTTCATTTAGGCTGCACACAGGTATCGTTACTGAATGCAGTGATAATTACAACGGTTGGCACAGCAAAACCAATTTAATCTGTTTTAGCTGCTGAAATCTGAGAAGGAGCTACCCTCATGAACATGGACAAATTATACAGCTCACACAGAATCCTTAAGCTTGCGGTTTCTAGTGCACCAAAAACTAAACACACCCATTCCTCAAGGAGATGTCTTGAATGACTGGTGTACTGGCCTTATTATTGATATATGCATAGATGGTAATGAGGGTTGGAAGGGTTAGAATCATTATCAGATGATGGAAGGCAGTATTTTTTGTACACCTTCCACAGCAGAAGACTTATGATGGGAAGTGTATCAGTACTACTAATAAAAAATGCCAGTGCCATAAAACATATAAAACAAGTAGCTCTTGTCCCACAGAACATGCAATCCAATAGATTCAGAAAGGATGTTATATACCACAAAATCCAGCAGAGGTAATAACTTGGGAGTTCTGTATTTTATTATTAACAGATCATTTGTAAGCACACATGTATAGACAATGTTTATAAAACATTTTATTTTATCTTATTTTAAATGCAAAAATACAGTGCTACCAGTACTACCTAAAGATGTAATAGTGTAGTCAATTAACCAATAATCAAAAGCTTATAAGTTAGTTAATGCTATAGACTACACACATTACCTTCCCTACCAGTACTTTTTTTTAGTGGGCTGGTCAGCAGCCCAGATCAGTCCTTGCCCATACCGGATCCAGGATCTACCTGCACTGCAGCTCTGCATTTGAAGTGTATTCGAAGCCAGGTGGGAAGGCAGCCCAGCTCAGTTCTAGCTTGTGCCGGGTCAAAGAACTCAACCTCATCCCGGACAGGGGCTGCTGGCACCCCATGCTGCTGCCTCTATATCAGTTGGCAGCAGCGCAGGGCGACAGGCAGCCAGTCCACGAGGGGAGCTGGTTTTTAAACTGGGTCCCCTCACAGATCAGCTCCCACCTGGCACCCAATGCTACTGCCTCTGATAGAAGCAGCAGCGTGGAGCGGCAGGGGGCTCCACGGGCCACACTGGCTGCCCCATAGGGACTATAGAATAGTCAAGTAATCAATTCATGATGTTAATAAACTTAAATAAAAGACATTCAACATCCCTAGTATTACCACTAATAATCATACTATTCCTGAAGCCACACACTTTTAGGCTTGGTCTACACCAGCAGTGGGCAATAATTTGTAATGGGGATCCACTCCAAGATTTTGATAAGCAGCAAGGGCTGCATTTCTATGGAGGGGGCACAGGGTCTGGGGCAGCAGGTGAGGTACAGAAGGGAGCTTGGGATATAGGACTGGGATGCAGGAGGGGTGTGGATTTTGAGAGGGAGTTTGGGTAAAGGAAGGGGTTATGATCTGGAGCAGAGGCTTGGAGGGGTCCAGGAGGGGGTATGGGTGCAGAAGACGATCCAGCCCAGGGCCTGGAAGGGAGCTGTGACATGGAGGAGATGAGGCGAGGGAATACAGAGGGTTTGGGTGGTGACCTGGGACAGGATGGGTTGGTGACCTGGGGCAGGGAGTTAGTGGGGGAAGAGAGAGGCTGGGGTGCCAAAGGCAGGCTATGGCTGGGAGATGCTTACCTAGATGTCTCCAAGACAGCAGCTCTGCCTCAGACAAGCTCCATGTCTGTCTGCTGGATGGGCTGCTCCACATGGCTCTGCTCCAGCATTAGGAGGGGGAGAACGAGAAAGGAGGCTTCACACTGCCCCTGCTGCCAGCAAAATTTCTCAGCTCCTATTGACCTTAAACTGGCCAATGGCACTGAGGGATTTTGCTGGGGGTGGGGAAAGTGCGCAAATTCTGTCCCTCCCCAGCTTGTGGAGCAACTAGCAACCAGTTGTTTAAACCAGCATGAGCTGCTCTGTAGGAACGGTGCCGGCATGGTGGCTGTGGGCCAGATCCAGTGACTTGCCCACCCCTGGTCTACACTAGAAGTTGAGAGCAAATTCAGCCGCATAAGGTCGATTTTCTGAATGATGTGTCCACACTACCAACCGTTAGGGCCACTGAAGTCGATGTCAGGTATTCCCGATTTCACAAGGAGTAATGCAATTCCTGACCTTGCCTGGTCAAGTTTATGGTAGTGTAGATGAAGCATTGGGGTATGTAGGAACCAACACCTAAGTCAAAGGCCTTAAGATAATTCATAATACCCTAACAGTCAGTCGTGCCTGGGACACTGTGGACAAGGCTTCTGGGAGATTCTCTATTAAATGACTTTGTTGTTTTCACTGCTCTGTTTCAGCACCAAGAAGATGAGAACTGCCCTACTTCTCACAGATGGAGTAGAGGTACATTAGTAGGGTAAAGAGCTGTAGATAGCTTTGACAGGAGGAGACAAAGCAACACAGGCCAGAGAAAGCTAACAACTCCCCTTCTGCAGGAGGCTCTTTCCTTTGCTGCACTAATGCCAACTGTTAGAAAAAAGTCAGGAGGCTTTGAAGGTCTCCCTGTCATCTTTGTTCCTATAGCTTCAAACAAGGCCATCAAAATCAGTGTATTCCCCAGTCACAGAAATATTTGATGAAAAGCAACACACACACATCCCTCCATCCCTTCAGTCATGGAGTCATAAGCCCCCCCCTCCTCCCCCCCAAGCAGTAGGAAACTTTCTTTTCCAGAGAGCTCACAGCAATTGGAGAAACAAGTAGTCCTGTGTCACCTTAGAGACTAACCCTGAGCAACTGGAGCAACTGGAGGAACTGCCCCAGGGAGGAAGAGCAGTTACAATGTGAATGGAGATGTCCAGACCATAGATTCTCTCCCATGAGAATTCAATGTAGTAAGAAAGAAACGGGCATGAGGGGACCAAGGTGCTGCTGAGGTTCTGGAGCACATCCCAAACAAAGGAGAATGTTGGGAGCAGCCCTGTTAAAAGGCTGGTAGAATATCACTGGACCATGCTGTATCACATTATACACGAGCACTATTCAATTGCCTGATCCCAATAGAACTAACCCAACTGGCAGTGGTTTCACATCCTGTATTTAGTTACCTTTTCTGACTGTGATTTACAAACAGCTAAGAAGGGGGAAGAAAGGCAAAGGGTAGGAAGAAAGATAAAAAGAAAACAAAGAGGAGAGGAAAGGTCAGGAACAAAGGTCTACTCTAGAGAAGAAATTAAAAATAGAAGCAATAGAAAGAGACAACAGGAATCGGAGAGGCCCTGAGTCACTGAATCAATTGTAGGAAGACTGGAAAGAAAAACTCAACAGGAAGAGGAAAAAACAGGCCATATTTCTTTGGCACTAAAATGTTTCCAGGTAAAAGCATTTATGAAACTTCTCTTTAAACCAACATATTGATTACTGTTCACTGCTCTTATTTATTTACAGCTGTGATATGGGGAATGCTTTTTAAAAGGCATATCTGTAATATAAATTGATTTTCTACTAGCATATATTTTTATTGATTCCCAATATGGGGTTTCTAATCTCTCACATTTCATTTCAGATGATGAAACATTAGCACTTGCCTGAATATTGCTTACTTTTAAAAGTATCCACCTGATTTAATAAGAGACTGTCAACAATTGAAAGATCTTTAATAAAATACCATTCAAGATGCTCTGATGACCAAAGGAAAGACAAGAGCTACAACATGATACACTGCCACTGGTAAATCTCTTGGTAAGGCATGCCACTTAAGGGCACTACCACACTTATTTTCATTGGTTTGACTGTTTTCTGGAGTAGAAGAGTGCACTTGCTGCGGGAATATCCTCTTACAGCATTCTCTCTTCATCCAGCACCCCCCACCAACAGCTGCTCTACCTCTGCAGTGATTTGCCTCATCTCATCACTCAGCCCCCCCAACCAGTCATATTTACTTCTACCCCTTCCAAAATAACAGATGGTGCAGCAAAAACCTTCTTCCTTCTGGTCTGCCCCCCCTCAATTCTGGGCCCAGCTATCCATACACCGGTTTCACAGGGCTCACAGAAATCCTTACCCAGAGGCGTACATCAGAGCTTCACATCACCTCCCCTGATGACCAGGAGGGGAACCCAGGCCTACCCATGTGCCTTCGATACTGGCTTCTAGTCCAAGGACCCTATGCTGGTTAGGCCTCAATTGGAGTATTGTGTTCAGTTCTGGGCACTGAATTTCAAGAAAGATGTGGAGAAATTGGAGAGGGTCCAGAGAAGAGCAACAAGAATGGTAAAAGGTTTAGAGAACATGACCTATGAGCGAAGGCTGAAGGAATTGGGTTTCTTTAGTTTAGAAAAGAGAAGATTGAGGGGGGACATGATAGCAGTTTTCAAGTATCTAAAAGGGTGCATAAGGAGGAGGGAGAAAACTTGTTCATCTTGGTCTCTGGGGATAGAACAAGCAGCAATGGGCTTAAACTGCAGCAAGGGAGGTTTAGGTTGGACATTAGGAAAAAGTTCCTAACTGTCAGGGTGGTCAAACACTGGAATAAATTGTCCAGGGAGGTTGTGGAATCTCCATCTCTGGAGATATTTAAGAGTAGGTTAGATAAATGTCTATCAGGGATGGTCTAGACAGTATTTGGTCCTGCCATGAGTGCAGAGGACTGGACTCAATGACCTCTTGAGGTCCCTTCCAGTCCTGGTATTCTCTGATTCTATGAATACACCAGCAAGGTTCACTCCACCAGACTCTTTCAGTCTCCCTGGATTTCTTTTTACCAAGCATTTTCCTGGGCTGTCACCTCACCCTGCCACAGCCCTCCTGTTTCCTACAGGTCCCTTCATTCTCTACTACCAGCAGTTTCTCCCTGCAGCTGCCTTCTGCACAAACTTCTGTTAATAGCATCTGTCCACCACCAGCTAAGTCACAGCATTAATTATACCTGGCCCATCCTCATCAGCCCACATTAACCTTTTTTGTCACCTGTGTGGTGACGGCATCACATCTGGGCACACTAGATTTTTGCTTATATGGTATTGAGTTGGATTTTATTCAGAACTCTATTTTGTTTTACAAGGCCCATATATTACTTTATTGACCTGCTCAGATGCGTGGGGACTTAGAAAACGTTATGTAACAGCCAACATTACTACTGATACATCACTTCTAAATATCCATGGTTCTCACTGGAACAAGCCAGTAGATATCAGACATGATGCTAACCCAAGTATCTTCTACGTTTTTGTACTCTGCTTGCATACTGTAGACTTCTACATTCATGTGTTTCCGGTTTGGGGGGAAAGGGAAAGGTGGAATCTCCTTTTTGACTGGGTATGGGGCAGGATGTTAAAGGCAATTAGGCTTAGGAATAAAGGTAGCTTCTTAAATCAAAGTTATAAAATGGTATTTTCAGGCATTATATCAAGATGTCATCCAAAACCTGTGCTCATGAGTTGAGGTCCCATCCCAGCAATCACAGAAGATTGTAGGATCCAAGACAACTTTCGACAAACTACCAATAGTGAAGATTTCTGGTATTTTCAATAGCTATTTTATAAAAAGCTAATCGGTACAATAACCGAGAGGGAATTCCTTTGTCTAAAAGACAATTGCCATTAGCAGACTTGCAGCACAGTTGTAAGTATACAGTAGCCACATTTTCTACGCATCCCAACATTCTCTGGGGTTTAGCCAACTATTACATAGCACATTGATCCTCGTCCCTCCCCTGGCAGCAGCTGCCAATCTTTCTGGGACTGAATGTTGTAATACAAGTACAACTGACTTGGTTTTGCTCTCAGAGGAAGCAGAAAAACCCTAATAAAATTGCTTTTCTTTTAATTCCTTAATCCTATACTGTAACCAGTGTTGCCTCTAAACTGCACGGCAGCACAGCTTTACTGAACTGGCTGACTGGGTGGGGCTGATGTATCACCTTGTGAAGCTGTGCTGCCATGCAATTTAGAGGGAGCACTGGCTGTAACTCTAACCAACCCTAACTGACTGCCATATCTGGGGACCAGAAGGCATTTTCTTCTGAGGCAGATTTGCAGAAACCCTGAGGGATTTTTGCCTTCCTCTGCAGCATGGAGCACGGGTCCCCTTGCAGGTTTAAACTAGCGTAAATGGCAGTTTCTTTGTAATGGGACGTCTTTAAACCACGATTTGAGGACTTTAGTAACTCACACCAAGCCTTTGGATGCAGCCTGCTGGGACCCTCAGGCAGGCACCTGCCTACAGCAGCCCTGGGCCATTCAAAGTGACTAGCTGCTGGGGCCATGTGCCTCTAGATGCCACGTGCCCCCCCGGAGGGGGGGGTTCCAGTTTGGCCAATGGGAGCTGCAATGATTATGCTGAAGGTAGGAACAGCAGCAGCTGGCCGCTTTGAGCTGTCTGGGGCTGCAGCAGGCTGGAAGCCTGCCTGAGGGTCTCACTGGGCTGCTGGCCGGGAGCCATCTATATAAGTACCTACTGACTAGAGCCTGCATCTGGCACCCTCTTCCATACCCTAACCCCTGCATCCAATCTCCTGTCCTTTTCCAAAACTCCTCCCCTGGACTAAATGATCACAATGACCCCTTCTGGCCCTAAAGTCTGATGACCTACCCTGATCCCATTGTAAAAATCTACGTACTTTAATGGCCTCCATCTTCACAATACTGTATGAGTACTTACCATTAACGCTGCATAATAAAAATAAAAGCAAACCACTATGCTTCATCTTAATGTTTCCAAGCTATATGCAGTAGTGCCAACTATTACATTCAACAAATATGTTCTGCTTTCTCTTCCCATTTGTTAAGAAACCAGATACCCTTTGTCTGGATGAACTTTAGCATGCATTCCCTGAGTATGAACTCTAAGATGGGGACCTAATAAGTTAGCTCTCTTCTCAGAGTGGGAGTATGAATTAAATGCACCTAAAAAGGTATTTACCAGTTAGCTCTTTTCTGCCTTTTGACTTTCTGAGTTTTTCACTGTTGCAGTGTTTGAGAATCTGGTCCTCCTCTTTGTGCTATCTGACCCCCTTCAATGCTGTACTAAAATGATATAAAAAGGGAGTATGTATAACTAATCTGAAATTAGATACTGTCCCCCATTCCTCTAAGACTGCTCCTCTGCCTTGCTGCTTTAGGCGAGGGGAGGGAAAGTCCAGAAGCCTTCCCCTACTCACCTCTGGGCAGAGAACCCAATGGCTATAGCTTGAACCTCTCTAGTCCGGAACCCTCAGGACCTGACTTAGTGCCAAACCAGACAATGTGTCAGACCACAGGAGGTCAAAAATGGCTAGCAGCATTGCCTACACTTCCACTGCTTACTGGCCCTTAGAAGACATTTAGGGGAAAATTAGAGCTAAATGACAGCACAGAACACTGAGAGCCAGGATTGGTGGCTGTAAACAAACTTTATAGAACCATGGGAAACTTAGCGACACTCATGATAAGTAGACATCTGACTAACTAAAATCATGCTGGACCACAGATGTTGCTGGACCAGAGACTGCCGGACTGGAGAGGTTCAACTTGTATTAGGAAAAACATACCAAAAAATGTTAAACAATTAAGAAATATTTTCAGGAGCACAATAGAAAGTTGTTGGTCCCAAATGCCATCAGTTCTTGCAAATTTGCATGTCTTCTCTTGATTTGATTTCTGAAACACATCTGTGCACATGCTCTTGGCATATGCTACAGCCTACAAACAGTACTTCACTCTTGTCTGAAGTGAGTCTTAGCTAAGTTACAGACAAACCTAAATCTCTAATAGGCATTGGGTAACTCATTCAAATGCACTTAGTTAGATGAAGAGGACATAGATAGCTTGGTTTTATCAGCATATCACAAACACCACAGCCCACATTTACTCAGCAACCTTCCTAACAACTCTACAGATGTATTGAACAGGATGGGGCCACAGCAAGGAACCATGCACAACCACCATAGATGAGCCAATTGCTCAATACCTTTGGAATTGCTCAGAAAGAATAGTCTCATCTATAACAACTAGAGACCTTTGGCATGGGAAATTTACCATTGTCTTAGCAATTACCCACCCTAGAAATATTATATACATATTTCCTCTAATAAAATGTATAATATGCACTGCACTCTCTGAACATTACCCAGAATAAAAATAAATTGTATAAAACTAAAATCCCCCCGATATTTGCCATAAATTGCAACAGTTCATATTTGTGTTACAGCTCTTTAAAAAAAAAAAGAGAGAGAGAGGCACAATTCTAAATACCCACTCCCCATTTCTTCAGAAATCACTGAACCTGTAAATTGAATTGCAGGACACTAATTTCCTGTTATCATGGGATGCCTGGTCCTGGAGCCTAACACAAATACAGAAGAAATCTCTGCCAGGACTAATATTAGCCTCATAAGATTTCACTGAGCATGCTGGGAAAATGAGAAGTCCAAGATGATAAAAACCTAGAATAATTTCATGCAGTGAGATGATAGAACCCTCATAAATCATCACTAAAAAGCTAACTAATGGCTCATCAGTACTTCTACTGAAGTCGATGCAACTTACATTGAGTGGGAGGAGGTGTGAAAAGACACACCCCTGAACAACATAAATTACATTCACTTAAAGCAGTGCCTACCCTGGCAGGAGAAGGTATCCCTCCAAAGAGATAATTTCATTGCTGGGAGATGTCTCTCCTGTCAACATAGCAAGTCTTCACCTGATGTGGCAAAGTATTGAAAACAATCACTGAGCCATAGAAAATGCCATTTCTTAACACAAAGCACATAATTGCAGAACTTATCATACAGATCACGATAATGAGCAATCGCCATATGCTTCACTTCAGAGTACACATTTTTGGAGCAAGCAGATGGTGTCCCTGCAGGATCTTCAGCATCCTCACTAACTGCTGATATACAAATGTTTCAAATAAAATATAAACAAACTAAAAGAAACATTTCAGCTCACATGAAGAAAAACAAAATATGTTCCATCATGTAAATTATAGTTTTCTAAAATGCCCATCACTTATACTAAGAGCCCTACCAAATTCACAGTCTGTTTTGGTAAATTTCAGAGTCATAGAATTTTAAAAATCGTAAACATTGTGGTTTAAGCTATTTAAATCTGAGATTGTACCGTGTTATAATTGTAGACCCAAAAAACGTTATGGGGTGGTCACAAAGTTATTGTAGAAGGGGCTGCAGTAATGCTAACCTTGGCAGTAAGGATGTAAAATCCCATTTTAATCGGTTAACCATATAAACCCATTAGGGGCTGCTGGCTCCCATCACAGCCCGCAACATGGTGGGCCTGGAGCAGCTCTCTGCCCGCAGCAGACCATCGGTGGAGGGTTGCTCCCAGGCACCAGTTAACTATCACCCCGTAAGAGTGATGCTTACCCATTCACATCCCTACTTGGCAGCGGCCCTGCCTTCGGAGCTGGGCAACTAGGGAGTGGTGGCTGCTAGTTGGGGTCCCAGTTCTGAAAGCAGAGCCCCTGCCATCAGCAGCACAGAAATAAGGGTAGCACAGTAATAGTATTGTTACTCTTCTGTGCTACGCCTGGCAGGATGCTACCTTCAGATCTGGGTACCTGGCCAATAGCCACTGCTCTCCAGCCACCACCCAGCTCTGAAAAAAAAAGCACAGAAGTCAGGCTGGCAATACTTCAAATCCCCCCACCACAATAACTTGCGACCCCCCTGAATCCGCTTTTTTCTCAGGATCCCCAATTTGAAAAACTGTGGTCTGCTCTGTGAAATCAGTATAGTGCAGGGCAGTGTTCCAAGTGGGCCACAGGCCCACTCCAAGAAAGCTGCTAATGGGCTGCTCTGGTTTGTTTACTTACCGACTCCACAGCCACGGAGACTTGCAGCTCCCATTGGCTCCAGTTCGCCATCTGCAGCCAAGGGGAGCCACAGGCAGCCACAGCCCAGGCCACGCTGCTTCCCACAGCTCCCCTTAGCTGCAAATGGGGAACTGCAGCCGAGGGGAGCAATGAGGCTCTGTGGCTGCAGAGCCAATAAGTAAACAAATCAGAGGGGAACGTTAGCAGCTTTCTCACAGTGGCCCCAAATCCCTCTTTGAGAAACACTGGTATAGACTAAAAGCACACAGACAGCCAGATTTCACAGTCCATGAGGCATTTTTCATGGAAGCGAATTTGGCAGGGCCCTACTTACACTACATACCACAGCAGTTCTTTCAGAGGAAAGATTTATTTGGACCATTTTTAAAACTCATAATTTGCATTTGACAGATCAAATAGTCTGTTGTAGAGTGTTGTCTCAGATTAGAGTTAGAAACACTGAAACACTTATTTAACCAGAGACAATTTGAAGTAGCAAATTGTGGAACAAACCCACATGCCCTGAACCACTCTAATGCTTGAGAATACCAGAAAGGTGCTCAACAGAATCTGTCCATTTTCAGGTTCCCTCTGTAACTGTCACTCCAACTGGTTATGCCTTTGTCATATATTTCTTTTCCCTATTGTATCTGCTTTTGCTGTATTCCTCCCTCTCTAGCTGTGTAACAGAAACCACTCCCTGCTTACTCTTTTTTTTTTTTAAACAATTATTCTACCTCAAGGCTTCTATTTATATCTCTCTCTCATTCCCTGCCCTCGATTTTAAATTATAATTTAAATGCTCTATTTTCCAGCCCTTCCTCTCTATTCTTATCAAGACTTCTTTCTTTGCCTGTCTTCGTCTACATTACACCTTTTGCTATCAACTTTGTACTTAATCACCAACACTCTACTACTTCTCTCCAAAAGACCTAGCTCTTGTCTTTCCTGTAGTGTGCTCTCTCTCACTGCATACTCTGCTATTCCTTTTCCAAGGAATGTGAACATGCTGATCTACTCAGAAGTGACACTAAGGGTACGTCTAGACTACAAGCTTTTGTCGACAGAGGCTTTGTCAACAAAGCCTCTGCTGACAAGGAGCATCTAGACTACAGCCAGTTCTGTCAACAAAGCAAACCACTTTTTAGACAGAGCATTTAGATGCTCTCTTTTGAAAAAGCACAGTGAGGATGTAATAGCATCTTTTGTCGACAGAACTCTGTCGACAAAAGGCGTTATTCCTCATAGAATGAGGTTTACCGCCGTCGACAAAACTGCTGCGTTCTGTTGACTTACTGTCAACAGAACTCGGTGGTAGTGTAGACAAAGGTATAGTTTTGTCGATAAAAGTCCACTTTTGTTGACAAAACCCTGAAGTCTAGACACAACCTAATACTTCCTCTCCCTTCTTTTTCTTACTATCCCCCTCTTCACCAATATGCAGCTCTAACATTTTTCTGGCGTATTATGAAGTTCTACTTATTGGTGTTGGTTATCAGTGGATTATACTGAATCTGTCATATCCAGAACAGTAACTCTATGCAGTGTCTCCAATTCTCAGCATATCTCGACACCACCTAGTTTACTCTTTTGCTCTTGATCTCCCTCTTGAACACATACATTACGTACTCAAGAGTAGAACATAAATAATACTGCAGAACCACATACATCTGGATGGAGAAATTTCAGTTTACCACAGAATTCAACCCAGGGATGGGAAAGACCGCAGGAAGTAAGTGTCACTTCCCTAAGCCCCTGGAAGAGGAAAAGGAAACATCTTTATCTTCCTTCCACCTGCTTGGAGTTTATTTGCTCTTTAAAGTTAGCTTTCTTTTTACAATATCAGTAACTGAATATACAAATTGGGGAGCCTAGTGAGGTAAGCACCAGAGGAGGAACCAAATACTTTTGAATGCCAGTTCCAGTTGGCACAGTCTCTTGTGGCACTGGCAATGCTTTAAAGATGAAAAGCTATAACCGTGCTTTATTGAGTTTATTACAGAATGAACCTTCCTAATCTGGCACTCTTGGGACCTGAGTGGTGCTGACCCAGAGAATTTGCCGAACCACAGGATGTCAATATTATCTATCAGCATTACCAACACTTCCACTCCTTACTGGGCTCTTAGAAGACATTTAGCAGTAAATTAGAGCTAAATAACAGTGCAGAACTGAGAGCCAGGACTAGTGGCTGTAAGCAAACTTTATGGGACTGTGGGAAACTTGGCCACACCCATGATAAGTGGACATCCGGCTAATAAATACATGTTTAAACACTATATACCCTACATAGCTCTCTATGTACCCAAGCAGTGTTCCGCAAAGCTACAGTGCTATTTCAGCAGTATAATGTCCTGCTGCCTCCCTACTACCAGAGCCTTTCCCTGCCATAGGGATAAGTTCTGGCAGGGGGAGTTTGTGATGAAAGCCTCCAGTATTTTTCCACTGCCAGAACTTCCCCACCGTAGTAGAAGAGTCCATCAGAGAGAAAGGCTATGACATGAAGTTGCTGCCAGAGCCTGTCCCCACAGCCTCTCCCCACTAGCCCCTTTCACTTATGCACATAGCTAAATACTACAGTGTGGACACAGCCTGCTTTTCACGGCATCATGTAGCTACACATATCCTATACAAGTGGGGATGTGCTAGAATTACAAAACCTTCTACTTCAGTTGGCACGAACATGTGGCAGTCTCTGCAGAGGGAAAGGATTGATTGAATGGTCCCAGAGACTAAAATATTGTCACCACTACTGGGGTCACTTTCCAGGCCAAGGATGACTTACGTTGGTTGGGAGGGAGCATTTCTAGTTTGTCCTGCCTGTGATATCTCACTGTCTGATCGATGGATGAAAAGAGAGCTTCCCTCTAGGGGCTATCAAATCAGGAACTATCACAAATCCTTAAAAAAAAAAAAAAAAAAAAAAAAAACACCCCCCCCCCCCCCCCCCCCCACACACACACACGATTGGAAGGTGTCTTATCAGAAGGGAGGATATTTATGAAATTGAAAAATGTTTAAAATCAAAATCTCAGGTCATGTTTTAAGCCCTGAATCAGAAAGCACCAGGATTATAGACTCCAGCAGCTCCTTATGGAGACAGAATTAAAACCCACTCAGACTGAGAAGTCAGCAACTGGAGACAGTTCAGTGCGGAGTGCTCCATGCACAATAATGCGCCAAAACCAACTGTAACCAAAGACTCCCAGAAGACCGTGGCGCCAAGACACGGGTCCACCTCAGTGGCACCATGTGGCAGGAGGGAAAACAGGGGTAGATCCCCAGAATGAACCATTGACTCCAGACCCGAGTCTGGTGCCGTCAAGTCCGGAAAGTGGCCTTACACTGAAAGACATGAGTCCAGTGCAAGTCCTGAACTCCCTCTCAACACCCAACACCTACGAGGCAGCCCAAGACCTGACAGAGATATCAGAAGCCGAGGTGCCCAGGATGCATGATAAACCACCGGCACCAGCAAGACCACACCATTCAAAGGGAAAGCTGGCAATGCTGTGTAGACCACCATCCACGGAATAGCATCAGGACATCCTCATCAGACAGATTGCCTCTATGGGAGCAGGGTGCTTACCCGGCACAAGGCCTAGCACTGACTCCCAGGACAGTGCTAGGCAATAGGCGCTCAGTACCAAGGTCAATTTCCCGATCCAGGTTGAGGTTGAAGTCCAGGAGTACTTGGTACCATTAGGAGTCCAGACTCTCCTGGTATTGCTTGAGATTGCCAAGGAGGTCTCACTGTGCGGCACTCGCACCGACCTCTTTAGCACCATCATTACTATCATAGTGAGAGTCAGAATTGGATGCAGTGTTGACCCATTCAACAGAGCCACACTGGGCATGCCAGAGAACTCCCGGCACTGTGGCAGCAACAATGGCCTCCGCCTGCACCGTAGCCCTTCTGGACATCCTGGGCATTCCAACAGTCTCGGCAAACCTAGGTCAATGGCGTGGCGAGCTACAGGTCCCACTCCCCATGGGATAGATGCCACTCAAGCGCATCCTCTGCAATGGAGTCCCAGCCACTGAGACAACAGCCCACTGCCTGAGCCCCGGGATCAGCCACCCAGCTCGGGACGCCAGACAGTACCAGATAGGAGATACCAAGCCCAGCTACCCCTAGAGCTCATGGGGGCCATTCACACCTACTCATCCTCATCCCCCGACAAAACTGTGTCAGGCACCTCCATGTCTGGTCCCCCCCTGTCAGCCATAGGGCTTACCAAGAGCTACTATACTGTGTGGCCCAAAACATGAATCCCTACGGAGGAGATACAGGAGACAGAGGACCCCATGGTGAGCATTCTGTCACAAGGAGGACCACCCAAGGATAGCTCTGCCAATCATAAAGACTACACAGTTGAACAAGGGGCCTCCTCAGCCAACCCTATGGGAGCTGCTAGGGGAAAAGTTTCTGATGCTCATGCACACAGTGAGTGTGCCCCGATTGGAATGGACTTGAACAATACATCTCGAAGAACACCAGTTACGAGAACAGGTCGCTGTCTTTTATAACTGATAGGGAACAAAATTTTGTGGGGCGGGGCAGATCATTTTAAATAACCAGACCAAATTCATCTCTGGTGTAAGCCACTGTGCTCACAAGAGGGATGAAACAGGGCCTGTCGATTTAATACAGTATTTCTCAAATGCAGCTATGGGTAGATTATTTTGCAGCCATAACCACCTCCAAAGCTTGGGCAGAGTAGGAGGGGAGGTGAAGTCACAGACCTTCCCTGCAACCCCAGCTGTTGCTCCTTTCTGTTACAAAGAGCAGCAAGAGGTGCTGTCTCAATGTTTATGCTGGTGCTGCCAGCAGGGATCAGCACTCTGCAATGCACAGCCTCCTCGGGGACTCTGGGAAGCACTACTGGAGACATGGGGGGCGAGTGTGCACAGCACCAGAGATGGCGCTTGTCACTGGAAGAGGCTGCAGCATTCGGTTGCCGGAGCGCTCCCAAGGTAGTCCCCACACTAAGGCTGGCCCAGAGCACAGTGAGCCTCAGTCTCTTCAGATCGCCATGAATTCCTGACCCACCTCCTCTGGAGTGGGCTCTCAGGGTACATCTAGACTACATGGCTCCGTCGACAGAGCCATGTAGATTTGTTGTTTTGGCAAAGGCAAATGAAGCCGCGATTTAAATGATCGCGGCTTCATTTACATTTACATGGCTGCTGCGCTGAGCCGATAAACAGCTGTTCAGCTTTTTGTCTCACATGCTAGTCTGGACATTCCCCCTGTCGACATCAAAGCCCTTTGTCGGCAGCCCTGGTAAACCTCATTCCACGAGGAATAACGGGGCTGCCGACAAAGGGCTTTGATGTCGGCAGGGGAGTGTCCAGACTAGCGCGCGAGCCGACAAACAGCTAATCAGCTGTTTGTCGGCTCAGCGCGGCAGCCATGTAAATGTAAATGAAGCTGCGATCATTTAAATCGCGGTTTCATTTGCCTTTGCCTATGTGTCTAATCTACATGCCTCTGCCGACAGAGCATGTAGTCTAGACACAGCCTCAGTGAAGGGCAGCAAAATGGAGAGACAGGCTTGTCAGAAAGGTCACCAGCAAAGAGTTGGTGGCCAATGCTGAGGATGCCAAATAATTTCTTGTGGCAACACCTCGCCCAGATGATTCTGCAGTTTTTAAAACTGTAAAAATATATTTGAACAAAAGCTATGAAAGTCATTCTTCAGCCCTTAAGGGTTGCCATATAACTGATTATCACCGGTTATACTGATCCCCTTCAAAAATTTGAGGGAGGTTGTTTATTTAAAACATAGTCATTTAGAAACTTTCCATAGCAGAGGGGATCCTATGGCTACTATTGTCAATCGAACATAATGTAGCAAATCCCTGTATATAGCATACACTACTCATCCCATTCAATGAGACCTAAATCACGCAAATAATCCTATTAAACTTGTGCATATGAGTAGCCACCCAGAATCAGGTATTTCATGTTGTATCAAGTGTATGGGAAATAATTCAGTTTGGTTCTGTACACATATCCCTTTAAACTTACTTTTGTTGGCTGTATAAAATTGAAGTTTTTAAACAAAAATATTAAAAATTGGTCTCTCATACTGAGCATCAGTGTAAAGTTTCCTAAAGAGCCTACAATCAAGTTTGACATAGCAGCTTGGTAGTTTTTCTGCATGACTGGTAATCTATTAATAGTTTTCGCTGCAAAACATACATAAAGGAAATTGCAGCAGCCCAATGTGGAAGTAAGTAAAAGCATAAGCCTGCCCGCAAGGCAAAGCAAAGAACAATAAGCCAGGTTTTTATATAGCATATAAATGTATATACAAAATCCACACAAATAACAGCTATAATTTATTTTGCTTGCATCCCCTATAAAGAACCACTTTTAAAGGGAAACTATGAACTTTACAAAAATTACTCTGCTATCTGAAATCGTATTATCTCTTTGTTACGAATAAAGCCTAAAACAATTTAAAAAAATAAAATTCAAGCCGACAGCGTCCCTTTTGTAAATGAAACTTAGTTGGCCATACTATACCAACAAAATCAACTTTCAGCCTTACTTTAATAATTGAAAAGTTACCAATATATCTGAATTATAAGCTACAAAATACTAACACTCGAATACAAATTATCTTTGGCTCTTAGGTCCTTTATCAAGAATATTGTGTGCTAAATTTGAAGCAAAGCTATTAACAGGTCTTAAATTACATTTACCTTTCAGCACTGATTATTATTACAGAAACAAAGAGGGCAGAGTAATATATTTTATTGAAATAACTTCATAACAAAGTTCATAAAAAGAGATATTACCCTCACCCACTTTTCTCTCTAATATCCTGAGACCCACATAGCTGCAGTAACATTGCATCCATTGATTATTATTTAACATTGAACTCCATTACACTAAGTGTTATACAAACAGAGTACATGATGGTCCTTCCCCCAAAGAGTTTGCAGCCCACAAAGGACAAGACAGAATAGGTGGATGAGACTAGTAAGTCAGCTGGGGTGGAGGAAACCGGGTAACAAAAATACGGTATATGCAATTCTTAAACAGTGAGTAGTAGTGATTACAACTTTTCACTTGTCTATCCGTTATTGGGTTGTAGTTTCCTGTACAGATTAAGGAAAGGGCAAGTTTTAAGGATAGGGTTGTCAGACGGTTTCAACAAAAACACCAGACACACTTGACATTACATCACAATCTACATTACATCTTATTTAGAAAATACCAGACATTTATATTTTTTCATTTATATTTTCTCAATTTGTTTCCTGAACAGAAAGCTCAAATACTGGACTGTCCGGTTTTGAACCGGACACCTGGCAACTCAATTTAAGGAGTGATGGCTTTACAGATTTTTCAAGGGGCTTCCCCCCCCCCCCCCCACTCATGGGTAGGATGGGAAAATGCCTACTGAAGAAATGCACAGGTGAAACTGGCATCATTGGCAGTGCAAAGGCATGAATCCACCGTGCAACAAGCTAAGAAGTCTAAATTCTTGAGGTTCTGTACACAAGAAGAGGTTTTGTTCAATGCACTGGAAGAAAAGGTGCCAAGAGGGGGACGTAAAGTGGGAGATGATAAAGTCAGAACGAGACAAGAGGATGATTTTAGCACCGCCATTTTGAATGAATGTGAGGGATGGAGGTTGCTAGAATCAAGAGAAGAAAGGAAATTACTCCACACAAAGTGCTTAGAATACATTTTTCACATTGTGTTGTGGCTACGTCAGGGATGGGCAATAAGTGGCCCACAAGCCAGATGCTCTATTTACTGACATGTCCACAGGATTGGCCACAGTTCACTGTTCCCAACCACTGGGAGCTGCAGGAGGCAGGTGAATCGTGGCCAATGGGAGCTGCGAGGAGCAGTCCCCGAGGACAAACAGGGAAATAAAGCATCTGGTGGCCAACTAGGGGCTAACCCTGGCAAACTGCATCCAGCCCACAGACCGCTTATTGCCCACCCTGGGCTACATGGTTGCAGTTCCAGAAAGGTTTGGTCAGGCCATAAAATAGAAGCAAGTAGCTTGCTATTAGTGGCATTAATATGCTCCTTCATTCTTCTTAAGAAGTTCACTAACACCACCCTCTTAACATTAGTATTGTTACTAGCTTAGAAGAACCAAAGGAACACTGACGTGGGTTATTTTTACATAAGGCTCTGGAAATCCCAATTTTCTGATTCATTATTTCCTTGCAGTGAGGGCACAGAAGAGTCTCTCATACACTAAACTGATGGATCCTGTTACTGTGACCTATTGATCACCCAATATGTATGGGGATCTTTACATGGGAGTCCCTACACCTTTACATTTCCTTGGCAAGCTCCTCCAGCAGCCTTGCTGCCAATGTCTCCCTGCCTGCCAGTGTCCCCAAACCTCCCCCTTACAGAAGGAAATAACCCCTTTAGCTGGGGGTGAACCTGTGTATGTTAAATCCATATACTACTAACAATAAATTCTGAGGAAGCCAAACCCCACGCAGTATCAGGGACAGGGAGTAGAGTGCACAACAGAATGGACAGTCTCCACCTTTTCATACTCCCGACTTCCCAACATCCTCTTACTGCAGCAACAAAAGCACATCAATATAACTACACATCACTTACTTTTTAAAAGTAACAATACTTGGATGTCGTGGGATAACATTTATTAGCTTGGATAAGCACTGAATAGTATCCGTAATGATGGATGACTTTACTTCCTTCCATTAGTCATTAAGTGTGGTCAGCTGAAAATACTTTTAACCTCCTGCCAGATTTTAAAGCTTATAACTCTCTAGAGCACATTCAAATCATATTTATGTTGTGGTAACATGCTCATTCTTAAAGGGTTTACAACTCTAGTAGTGAATTAATGTGTAATGAGACAAATAACTTAATGCTTTTGTCTAAAGTAGTTGTGTTATTGTTATGAATCCTAGTTTGATAACAGAAAGGTCCCTTCTATATATTCTACTTCTAATGAAGTCCTAGAACCTAACTTAAGAAGAAATTCCCTCTGTGTAAAGCATATAAGCCCCAAAACTGAAGGACATTTATGATTCTTTGACAGGAGGGTAGCACTAGTCAAAGTATTTCATTCTACCCTGAGTGATGTGTTTGAGATTCTGCCCAGCTAACTATAATAGCCATTTCTTGAAGAGGACGAGAAATATTACACAGCCCTCACAGGAAGTCCATTGATCACCTAATGCACAGACAAGTTCATTCCTGGATATTTCAAAGAACAGATGTCTCTTCCTTTAATCAACCAGTGATATTTTAAATACTTGAAGTGTGATGGATGATTGGCCCTGGCTATTCCTGAAATCAGCCTGAGAAAGATGTAGGTACTAACCATTCCTTCTACTCCTTTTCATTCTTGCAGGTTCTCTTCCTCTCTCCAAACAAGGCCTTAAATTATTCTAATGCACTCAACAACTGTGGTGTCTTAGTGTTAATACCATAGGGCCAGACATAAGCCAAATATTTTTTCTTATGCTTGACAAACAAGTATTTGGCCACTGCAGGTGTAATAATCCTTCAACAGTTCCAGAGCTGTTTTTCCTGATAATATTTAGGGGCCTGCACTCAAATTAGTATTTTCAAAGAACATTTTAAGCGTGAACTAAAGTTCAGTTGTACCCCTCAACGAGCAGAAATATTTTCACAGTAGCATAGTCTATTTACAAAGGTTTGATTATCTACTGAACAGAAAAGCAATAGTAAGTGAGCCTAAGGCTATATGATATCCTGGCAAATGAGTCCCGCGGTCTCAGCGCATGTGTGTCACAGCATCAATCTTTAAAACTCAGTAAAAATATCACGGCCATTCCTGACCTGCATTTATTTAGGGGGGGAAGGGGGGGAGGGAGATAGAGTGTGAGTGTGAGTGTGAGTGTGAGTGTGAGTGAAATAATAGTTAATTTAAAAATTAGCACAACTCATATCTGACTAAACTTATTTATGAAAGTACATTCAGGATTAAGGCTGACAGACAATCCTCACATTCTGGTCTTAACTCATCATCGGGTATTGGCCTTTTTTTGCCTGCAGTCAAAAGTCCAAAAAGAATGGAGTTGGAAAGAAGATCCAGACATTGTGGAGTCAGAAAAGATCTTGGCAACAACAACCTAAGGGGAGGGAAGGTAAGAGGAGGGAAGGCCAGATTAGAGATGATCCAGGATAGGTTTTGGAGGACTGGAACTCAAGTAGTAGCTGATATTTTTAAATAAGCATAGAGGCGAAAGTGATAATTAGAGAAGGAGTCGTCGTCGTCAAAGGTGGATTTTTAAGAGTGAGTAGGGTGATCATCCAGTCTCTTTCTAAATGAGATAGTCCCTTATTCAAGCCCTCTTGCAGGTGTTCCGCCTTTCAAAAAAACGGTCAATTTTAACCCGTATTTTCCACTCCAGCACTCTCCCTGCTGTTCAGTTGCAGTCAGTGCAGCTGCAACAGTCTCCTGTTTGTGGATAAGTGAAAATTTCATGTTTACACTGTTTGTGTTGAAGAATTGAAAGATTTCTGCCAATATGTCGATGCGGCGTATTTTAAATTGCTAAAGAAGGCAGCAAACGATGGAGTCACCTCCCCACCACCACTACCCAACGGCCACAGAGACATGCCAGCTGCTTGCGCCCCTGCTGAACCACCAACCAGGAGTAACCTGAAGTAAGCATCTGTACCCCCATCCCCTCCCACACCCCAAACCCCTGCCCCAAGATCCCTCCCAGAGCCCACACCCTGCACCTCCTCCTGCACCCCAAGTCCCTGTCCCAGCCCTGAGCACCTTCCAACACCCAAGTTCCCTCCCAGAGTTTGCACCCCGCCCTCCCTCCCAACCCCAAACCCTCACCCCAGCCTGGTGAAAGTGAGAGAAAATGTGGAGAGTGATAGCAGGAGGGAGGGGGATGAAGTAAATGGGGCAGGATCTCGTGGAAATAGCAGGGCAAGAGTGTATGGGTTTGTGTGATTAGACAATTGGCAACCCTAAGGTGATGTGTGAGGTCAGGAGGTGATGGAGTTGATTAGTGGGATTTCCATATATGGAGACCATTTCCAAGATTCTCAGTAAATATCTGTTTGACTATTACCACCTCTAGATTATTGCAAGTAGTAGTAAATGGTCTGTCCTCACCTTGTGGGCTGCAGTAGCTTTCTCAGCCCTTCCTGAAACACCTGTCAGCAATAGCAAGCCCACAGAAATGACTCTACAACTGGAGGAAGCAGGCTTAAGAGAGCTGTATGTAGTTCAAACAGAGAACGCTTATCTCCATGGTACTAAGGTGTGGGCTAACCAGCTCCTGGTGAGAAACCAGAGATGCAGTCAAGCCTAGCAAGAAGATTTGGACTGGTCTTTACAATGTCCTATTTTTCCTTAAACCAATCAAAACTCTGGAAAGGGAGTGAGTTTTGACCCAGATAAGGCACGTGGACTGTGTTTCTGAGGTTAAAAAAAGCACATTGTCCCAGTTAGTAGTGGGAATTAGCGAGGTTCTGATCCAGTGAGTAAGAGTCTAGAGAAATTTAGAAACACTATGCCTAATATTCTCACTATCTATAAGACTTCAGAATTGTATGGCATGTGATGAGTATGGTTTTAAGGGCCCAAGAATGCTACTTCACCCATATACAGTCATAGCACTAGGGATGTTAAATTTAGATTAATTAACTATCGAATAGTCGATGGGGTTTCCATCAACTATTAGATTGGTCTACAAGGGCGCCTCCGCCTTTGAACTGTAGCAAGAGCCCTACCAGGCTCTTGCTACAGTTCAAAAGTGGAAGCTGCACGGGACCAGCAGGGGACTGACCATGATCCCTGCAGCCTCGGAAGCCCTGCAGGGAGTGTGGGGCCAGCAGAGAAGTCCCTTGTTGGCCCCATGCTCCCTGCAGCACCTCAGCCTTTGAAATGTACAAGAGCCCTGCTGGCTCTTCCCTCCCTGCAGGGCTTCTGCTTTTGAAATATACAAGAGCCCCACTGCTTCAGTCCCTGCTTGCGCCGTTTCCTGCTGTGCCTCTACCTCCCCCGCCCCCCGCCCCCCGCCCCCATGGAGACAGTGCTGAGGGGAACAGCCTTTTAAGCTGGCTCCCATCCAGCACTGGCTCCTGCTCCTCCCCTCCCCCCTGCCTCTCTCTGATAGAGGTAGCAAGGGGGGAAGCAACTAGTCGCATCACTAGTTGACTATCCGATAAGCGTGTGCTTGTCGACTAAGTCCACTAGTCGCTTACATCCCTACACAGTACCACTCTCCACTGCCACAGAAATCATGAATCCAGCAAGAATGAAAAAGGAGGATATTTTAGGCATGAAAGGAGAAGGCAAGAAGGGTGACTTTTTTATATTGAAACCGTAGATTTATTTTTCACTTCTGAAACATATTGTTATATTGATTCCATAGAGGCTAACACTTGTAGGCAGAAGGTAGCCAATAGCTCTTGAATGGTGGAAGAAATTATCTCTAAAAAGTCTGATACAAAGGACAGTTTCTATGGGTATGTCTACACTAGCTCGTTAGTTCAAGCTAGGTAGGCAAATGAGGGCAACCGGAGTTGCAAATGAAGCCTGGGATTTAAATATCCCGGGCTTCATTTGCATGTTCCCGTCCAGTCGCCATTTTTAAATCCCCCTTAGTCCAAACTCCGTGCCCGCGGCTACATGCGGCACAGAGTAGGTAGCTCGAATCAGAGATCCATTGAACGAGGAGTAACGGTACTTCAAATTAGGATCTCTGATTTGAACTACCTAGTCCGTGCCGCATGTAGCCGCGGGCACGGAGTTCGGACTAAGGGGGATTTAAAAATAGCGGCGCCCGGGAACATGCAAATGAAGCCCGGGATATTTAAATCCCAGGCTTCATTTGCAACTCCGGTTACCCTCATTTGTCTACCTAGCTCAAACTAACGAGCTAGTGTAGACATACTCTATTAGCTTTCCTAATGCTATCTGATTTTTTCCTTTTGATTTATGTTTTTCATTAGAAAATACTGACACTGAGCCAGTTCCATGGGAATCAGTCTTGCTTCAAAAGCTGTTATCTAGCACTAACGTTATTTAGTTATAATAGTGGTTCTACCTTGTGTCCAGACTGAAAACTGTTACCTTTCCATGTGCAGGGCTAACTTTATTTTCTGATGTGGGGAGGAAGAGAGATTCTGTTCTGTTCTCCCTTCTCTCTTTTCAAAGGAGAGCAAAAGAAGCTAAACTTCAGGGCAAAGTTTTTTCTAAATATCCTTCTGCTACCAGTTTAACTAACTGTGATAGATAAATCAATAACCAGAAAAAAACAAAATACAATTCTATATAAACTAAGCACTTCCCATTATTTACTGTTTTCTCCACCTCTTTCATCTCCTTCCCCATGGTATCATTGTCTGGGTTCCCATCACTGTGGGATTTTTAAGGTTCCTATTTAGAGCCATTCACTGTGAAGAGAGGAGCCAAACACCAGGTAACAGTGTGTCTATCTCATAACCTATTAATTATAATAATAATTTGTAGATTTAGATGGTTCTTTTCATCCTTAAGGATCGTAAGGTACTACACAAAACTATTTACACAGTTCATTCACCACTGAAATATGGCTACTTCTGGGGAGTACCTCAGAGTTATTTATTTCAGAGCACCAACCTCAAACTCAGGTAAAACAAGCTATTACTTAGGACCCCAACTTTCTACTTCATAGTTTGGTGGAAGGCACTTAGTCTGATCTTAACTTGCCCAAGAAGACCATAGGACTGTCACATCTTTCAATACCACACATGGAGGATAGGATGCAGAAAGGAATCTCACTACAAAGAGAAGCTGCCATTCGTATTCTGTTCATGTTCTGCATTGTCCCTTTAAATCTCTTTGTTCAGTGTTTCTATATACAGATAAACTAAGTTCTTCCTGTCTAACATTCTCACAAATACAGGAAGACAGCTTTTAGAGGATTTGCAGAGACACATTCCCTACTGAGGCCAACAGGAACTGTAAAGAGGGAGACAACAGGGAAGGGAAAATAGCAGAACACAAAGGACTAGCATCAGGGGAAAAAAGGGAATAGAAAAAAAGGGGAGGGGAGGGAAATAGGTGTATCAAATCAAGTCAGAAATAAAATACCTGGTGGGAGAGGGGTTTAAAGAAGGTAAAAATAATATACAAAGACGACAGAGATAACAGGACATGCAGCTAACACAAAAGGTGAATCTAAATAAAGGAAGGAGATGTAGAGATAAGAAAACACTAACCAAAACTCAGATCTTATCAGAGCTGCACCTTCGATTAGTCACAGACCACAGCTGCTGTCATTAAAAAAAGCCCATCTGGACTTCTGAACATAACTGATAAGATCAAATCATCTGATCCAAGGTAGAAAAGTGTAAACCATTTTAAAATAACAGGAAGGGGAAAGATTAAAAAGTAGTCATGCTTCTGTGCTAGTAGAGCAGTCAAAATAGAATTTCATCCTTGCAGGAAAAAAACATTTTGGAATTTGTTTTCACACTGAATTTGGGTTAAAAAAAAAATCAACATTTAAAAATTCCGCAGAGAACAGAAATTCGAAACAATTTCAGTTCAGAAACATCAAAAACACCTTCTCAAAATTCTGCATTTCAAAAAACTCAAAACATTAAGGCTACGTCTAGACTGGCATGATTTTCCACAAATGCTTTTAACGGAAAAGTTTTTCCGTTACAAGCATTTGCGGAAAAGAGCGTCTAGATTGGCACGGACGCTTTTGTGCAAAAGCACTTTTTGCAGAAAAGCGTCCGTGCCAATCTAGACGTGGTTTTGCGCAAGAAAGCCCCGATCGCCATTTTCGCCATCGGGGCTTTTTTGCGCAAAATGCTTTTTAGCTGTCTACGCTGGCCCTCTTGCGCAAATACATTTGCGTAAGAGGGCTTTTTCCCCGAACGAGAGCAGTATAGTATTTGCGCAAGAACACTGACAATCTTACATTAGATCATCAGTGTTCTTGCGCAAATTCAAGCCACCAGTGTAGACAGCTGGCAAGTTTTTCCACAAAAGCACTTGCTTTTGCGGAAAAACTTGCCAGTCTAGACGCAGCCTAATACAAATACAATAAAAGCCAAAATCAAATAAGTTACAACAAAAGTCTATACTTCAGTTTCAAATCAATTCAAATTTTCCTATAAATAAAAGCATTCCCAGGAAACATTTATATTTCAACAAAACAGCATTTTCCAACCAAAAACTATTCAATCAAAAAATTTTCAACCAACTCTAAATGTTATAACAGTTCTTCAAGGGAGCAGAACAGGGCTGCAACCATCTGGGTTATTGTACTTCTCCAAACTTCTCCATGAAAGGAAGATATGAAACATAAACACATAAAATATAACAGTTCGACATGCAGAACACTGAACAGCACAATACATTTTCAAAATGCCCTTTAGGGTATGGAGAAATAATCCACAAAACTGCAGTCCCATCTGTCCTGAGCACACAAACGGCAATAGAGCAATCTAGAATCAAGACAGTCCAGCCTCTTTTTTATTTATTTATTTTTTTAAATATATACAGGCAGTCCCCGGGTTACATGGATCCAACTTACATCAGATCCCTACTTACAAACGGGGTGAGGCAACCCCGCACTAGCTGCTTCCCCCCAGCAGACCAGGGAGACGCGAAGCTAGCGCCCTCCCCCAGCAGACCAGGGAGATGCGGAGCGGCTTTTCTCAGCAGACACCTCAGCTTGAGAATAAAGGACTGAGGGAAGTGAGGTGTGGGAGAATAAAACTGGGCTCGGGAGAAATGTTTGGCTAGAGTATCCCCTACAATATGTACCAGTTCCGACTTACATACAGATTCAACTTAAGAACAAACCTACAGTCCCTATCTTGTACGTAACCCGGGGACTGCCTGTATGCTGAACCTACATTGTCTGAAGGATTACACAGAGGATGGGATTGGTGAAAAACTCACAACCCATCCAAAAGGGCCACAACAGGACAATGTTAATCATGAAGCTCATAGCTTCACAGCTGTCATTCTGTCATTGTGTTACGGATAGAAGCAAAATCACCTTTAGACTTATTCTTGCCAATGTGTACCACAACCACCATTGCCTATGACAGGACATACACAAATAATGTGGTACTGTGTTTTAATTTCACGGACACTTTCCTATTCTTCTTGTGTTAGCTGAGCAAATGATAAACCTACAATTCCTACAAAAACAATAAAATAACATTTAATTATTGCAACTGAGAACCCCTCAAAGACAGCGACAGACCATTTGTTCCTATAATAGCTATTTTTAAAGCCAACACTGGAATAAATCTACCTTTACAGTAAAAATTACATTATTCCAAAGCCACAAAGCAAAAACAATAGCAAAACATAACATGTCTAAAGCTGCAGAAAGCTAAATTCTTAGCGCGCAGGACGTGTATCACATAAATGAACTAGATTCCCAAAAGATCCATCAATCTGGACAATTTTGGCTTAGAACCAATGATAAACTTGAATTGTGTTCCAGTTTGCTGCTTACAAGCACCACGCATAGTATTAACAGCAGGCTTTCTGTTCTTAACACCACTCATCTATCTTACACGTGGTCCTCTCTCATCACTGAGACTGCATTTTGATGCAAATCACACTGTTCCAGGCAGCAAAGGCTTTCATCACAGCTAATCAATTTTCCAGGGTCTTCTGTGAAAAGATAAAGCTGTAGGACCCTGCCTAAAATATATGGATATTCCACAGAATTACTGCTTAGTGCTCCATAAAGTCTGTTACAACACAGCATCGTTGGTTACTACAATTCTCTGAGGCACAATCCCTCCAACCAACAGTCTCCTCAGAGATGTTTTCGTGCTTTGTCTGAGAACAAGTCAGAGTGAGGAATTAAAATATCAACCTTGTTAACAAAGGTCACTTTCTGTTCAGTTTGGTTTTCTGTGAAGCAAGTCCTCTTAGTGGATGGGAGCTCACAACAGAGAAACTATCACATTCGTCACATTGGCCATGCAGGCTCAAAGACTGAACAAAAACAGACCCTGAGCTACCTCATGATGACTAGAGATAGCACCTCAAGGGCAGGCCGAGGCATACTGGTGGAACAGCATGTGAATAAGCTGAAGATGCCCACGAACTACCTTCTATGGACAGGACACAGCTTTTGCAAGTGAACAGGAACTTGGAAGGGGTGTGGTAGGAATTCCAAGCAAAACAGCTCTCTAGAAGCAGCAATGAGGGCAAGCCCCAGGCATGGCTCATCACTTGTTAAAATCTCTCCTTCCTAACCGCTTTCCCACAACCTCAATATACAAACACTTTCCTGAGAGATGAATTTCAGGGGGCCAAATCCTCCTAATTTCTGTAAACCTAACAGCCACTTCTAGGCGATAAACCCTAGCTTAATTCTTTAAAGACATATGCATTGACCTGCTTCCCTCACTTGCTTAAATGCTCCAGTACACTAGTGGGCAATTTGTGGCCTGAGGGCCACATGCCACCCACTGGGGTTTCACCTGTAGCCCGCAATCCTCCTGGCTGCCCTCCACCCCTATGCGCCTCTCACACACTGGGGAACCACAGCCTCGCATTTCCCTGCTCCTTCCCTTCCCTCCCAGCACTTTTGGAGCATGCAAATGGCCTGATTCACGCTCTGTCCCTGGTCCATTCCCACCCTCCCAGAGCTGGAACGCTGCAACTCAAGCTGTTCTGATTTGACCTCATGCAGCCCAGCTGCTAGATGTAGATGATAGAAAGCAGCCCAAACCCCTTGGGGCTATCAATATCACAAAACCAAGTGGTAGTCCAAAACAATGTTAACATTTGACCTATTAAGAGGGGGAAGCTCAGTAAGAATTTTAGGGTGTTTTTTAAAAGGTGTGTCATTACTAATTCAGATGGCGTACAGGATTTGTGTAGGTTACTGCATTAACTTCACATCTCTAAAGACCAAAGTTCAGACCTGTTTCAGATATCAAGTGAAAAGAATATTAAGTGAAAATTTAACCTCTAGGGAAAGCTAATCTGTATCACTAACTCTTACATAATTTGCAAAAGTTTAGAAAAACTGCTGATTAGCAATGCAAGATTTGCAATGCATGGTTACCACAAGTCAGAGCTAAAGTATGTTAGAGAGTAGCTTGAAGCAGCTTTCAAAACATCTGCCTAAGCTCTATACAATTTTATCAATCTGCCTCTTTTAAAAACAAAAGCCAATCAATGGATATCATGGTTCAGAACATTAGTTTATGTGTATCATAATCCCACTAACATCAACAGTGCAACCCACATTTACATCAGCTAATAATTTGGCCCCCAATACTATTTTAAGTATTAACATAAATTTTATAAATCGTGATCATTATCATGGGAGAGAAGGCAAGGAATCAGATTCAGGTTTTTCATCTTATATAGCACAGGATGTCAGGAAGCTGTTGTTAGTACATTACAGGCAGTCCCCGAGTTAGGCGGATCCAACTTATGTCGGATCCGCAGTTACGAATGAGGCCCTCTCCCTGGTCTCCAGCAGACCAGGGAGAGGAAGCAAAGCAGCGGAGCACGTGTGTTCCGCCGCTTTGCTCTGCTTTGCTCCCCGTCCCCCTGGTCTGCAGACCAGAAGGACGGGGAGCAAAGCGACGGAATACGCGGGCAGCAAACAGCCCAGACGCGCGTCTGGGCTGTCTGCTGCCCGCGTGTTCCGCCGCTTTGCTCCCCGTCCTTCTGGTCTGCAGACCAGGGGGACGGGGAGCAAAGCAGAGCAAAGCCGTGGAGCACGCGGGCAGCGGACAGCCCAGACGCTTCTGGGCTGTCTGCTGCCCACGTGTTCCGACGCTTTGCTCCCCGTCCCCCTGGTCTGCAGACCAGGGAGACGGGGAGCAAAGCAGAGCAAAGCCGCGGAGCCCGAGGGCAGCAGGACAGCCACGGCGCATCTGGGCTGTCCCGCTGCCCCCATGCTCTGCGGCTTTGCTCCAGACGCCTGTGGTACAGCAGCTGGGGCGCTGCCGGTTGGTCCTGTAGCGCCGCTCTGGGCGCTACTGGACCAACCCAGCAGCACCCCAGCTGCTCTGCCCCAGGCGTCCTGATTCAGCCACTGCTGGTCAGTTTCAGCAGTGGCTGAATCAGAACGCCTGGGGCAGAGCAGCTTGGGTGCTGCTGGGTTGGTCCAGTAGCGCTGAGGAGCGGCGGTGCTACTGGACCAACCCAGCAGCACCCTAGCTGCTCTGCCTCAGGCATCCCCAAGTCAGCCGCTGCTGAAACTGACCAGTGGCTGACTACAGGAAGCCCCTGCCCCGGGCTTCCTGGAATCAGCCGCTGATCAGTTTCAGCAGCAGCTGACTTGGGGATGCCTGGGGTTATGTTGAATCTGTATGTAAGTCAGAACTGGCATCCAGATTCAGCCGCTGTTGAAACTGATCAGTTTCAGCAGCGGCTGAATCTGGACGCCAGTTCCGACTTACATACAGATTCAACTTAAGAACAAACCTACAGTCCCTATCTTGTACGTAACCCGGGGACTGCCTGTATAATAAGAGTGAGGTGCTAATGTGAAGCAATAGGTAGCAGCAAGCTATAGTCAAATAATGGCCATTAGTAAATTCCATTGTCATTAAGAAGCTATAATAGCAAAAACACCCATCTGATGACAACACTGAAATATCCAGATGTGAAATCAAGATTAGTATTTAGATGCAGAGAGAAACAGATTAGATCATATACAGGTGATGTTTGCAGTTGAAATCATGAGAGGGAAAAACCAAGTTTAAGTCATAATGCAGAACAATTGAAATTCACAGGTGCAGAAAATCTATGGTGTGAGAGTTTAGAATAGTTGTACTAATATCCTGTTGATTGTTCCAAATTCTATGCTAGCACATAGCCTCCCTGAGCAGAAGGGTATTTCAAAGGGACTCCTCAGGGATAGCTTTTGCGGGATTGGGTTCTAGCAACTTCAACTTTTGAATATACAAACAATTGATTATTCTGTGACTATTCTTTTGACTAAGCAAGTTTACCAAAATTGCTATTAAGAACAATGGTAAAAAGATTAATGTGGTATTTGACTCAATGTTTTTCTAAAATATATTCTCCCACTGAACTACAAGTTGAGTCAGGCTCAGTAATGTTCAGTGAGGGTATGTCTACACAGCCAAGTTATTTCGAAATAACTTTACTATCATCTACACAGCCAAACCGCTATTTCGAAATTAATTCGAAATAGCGGAGCGCCTATTTCGAATTTGGTAAACCTCATTCCACGAGGAATAGCGCCAATTCGAAATAGCTATTTCGAAATAAGTGCTGTGTAAACACTTATTTCAAAATAGGGGGCCTCCAGTCTTCCCAGAGTGTCCTAGTAGCTACTGCAGCCTCAACCAAGAACACTCTTCTCTCTCCCTCCCCCCTCCCCGGAGCCCTTAAAGGGGTTGACTCTGGCCACAGTGCCTGTGCCAGCTCCAAGCCTGCCAGCCCAGAGCCAGCAGTCACTGCCCCAACCCAGTGGCCCAAAACATGAGTCAGCAAGCCACTGGCAGCCAGGCCTCCACCGCTCCCCAGGAGCAATCTGCCAGCTCCCAGGAGCACCTTCCTGGTCCAGGGTGGAGATCATGAACCTTATTCAGGTTTGGGGGGGATGCCCCCAATGTCCATGATCTCTGCACTAGATGGAGGAATGCAGCCATCTATGGCAGGATAGCTGCCAACCTGGCCACCATAGGCCACATGAGAACCCAGGATCAGGTTTGCATGAAAATCAAGTTGGTCCGGCGAGACTCCCAATCCTGAGCTTCCCCTCCCTATTTTTCCCGTTGCTTCACCCTTCCAGCTCCCTCTTCCCAGGTTTCTCCCACCCCCTCTTCTCCCTCTCCCGCCTCCTTTCCCCAGTCTCACCAGAGTTTCGTTTCCCCTCCCCCACCATTTTGTTAAATAAAGAGAGTTTGTGTTCATGAAAATACATGTATTTTATTTGACATCAGGAAGGGGGTTTAGGGAGGGGTAAGTGGAAGGAAGTGAGGGAGGAATGAGGCAAAAGCCCCCACTGGAGCAGATCAGGGAGGCCCTTAGTGCTCTTCAGGGTGGAAGCTCTCCCACAGGGCCTCCTGGATTCTGACAGCCCCCCGATGGATCTCCTAGATGGCAACCTGCAGAAAGTGTAGCCAGGCTCGCAGTAACGCATCCACGAGAAGCACCAGAGCACCCAGGGGCAGCTCTGGCTCCATGCTGCAGAGTACTGTGGTGTCCCGAGAGAGGGCAACCAAAGCCCGTGGAGACAAAATGCCTTGCTGTCCCTCATCGAGGTAGACAAGCAAGCAGGGAAACCTGAGAACCGGCTGTCCGGGGTGGCGGTCCCTTTAAGCACAGGCCTCAGAGAGCCTCAGGCAGCAGCCACACAAAGTAACTCCTGACCTAATGCCCTACCGGACCTGGTTCTGGACAGCCTTAAATACGATTCAGCATCCACTCAGTGTGGACGCGCTATTTCGAAATAGCAAAACGCTATATATAAATAATTTGTTTCTGTTCTGTGGATCCTAATTACAACAGTTGTTCCTGTAGTAGCCTTATTCACAATATCTTAACAGACTCTGACACAAAATAAATGACTTTATATTTGCATACTTTAGTTTTTCTTTGGCAAATTGGCTCTATTTTCTGTGCATCCCGGTTATACTTGGTATTATCTGCAGTTGACTGTTTTGCCCCTCTTTTCCTTCAATTTGATAGGACAAGTGTGAGAATTTGGAGCTGTGAACTACTACAGTAATTCCTCATTTAACACTATAGACGTGTTTCTGAAAATGTTTGTGCTAAGCAAAAACGTGCTATGCAGGGTCAATTTTCCCATTCAAAATAATGGAAAAGGTGGGGGGTTGCATTTCAGGTGGTGGTGGCAAAGTCAATTATTTGTTGGTGCTTGGTCATCAACGTCAACATTAGCTATCTAGCAACACAAGAGATCTAGCAAACCAAGTCGCCACAGTTTGTTAAAACACAAAGATAAACACGTGAGTGAGAGGAGGAGTGCTGCGATGACGTATATTCATCCACTCGTGAGTATTTCCACTGTTTTCACCAACTTATATCGCCACACGAAGTAGTCCGCCGCTTGATTATTTTCGTGTTATTTCGGGGACAGTTGTGTTATTCAAAAAACATTCCCTAAAAAAATCGTGCTATTGCAAAAATCGTGCTATTTCTTAGGATATGTCTGCACGGCAAAGTTATTCCGAAATAACAGCTGTTATTTCTAAATAACTTTCCTAGCGTCTACACAAGATAGCTGCTATTTCTAAATTAATTTGAAATAGCAGAGGGCTTATTTAGAAATTGGTAAACCTCATTCCACGAGGAATAGTGCCAATTTCGAAATTGCTATTTCGAAATAAGAGCTGTATAGATGCTTATTTCAAAATAGGGGGCCTCAAGCCCTTCCCAGGGTGCCCTGCTGGCCGCCCTGGCTACAAGGTAACTTCTGACCTGATGCCCTGCCAGAACCAGTTCCAGCTGGCCTTAAATGCAATTCAGCATCCAATCAGTGTGGACGTACTATTTCGAAATAGTAAAAAGCTATTTTGAAATGCAGTTTGTGTGTAGACGCGTTATTTCGAAATTAGATATTTCAAAATAACGCTGTAGTGTAGACATACCCTTACAGAACCTATAATGAAAATTTAGCATGGGGTAAGAGTAGGAGTTCAAAGGGAATTGACTAGTAGCTATTTTTATCCTCACAATGACCTGAAGAACCAACCTTAATAAGAGACAGGCGCTGGTGATCTAATAAAACAACTCTCTCAATATTCAGAATCATCTAAGTGATATGGGACAAAAGAAAAACTTCTCTTCTGTAGCACATCCCCCATCTCAAGCTGCCTCCCCCTCTTTCCTGCCATGTCACAGCAGTGCAAATCAGAAAGCACTCTAGGTGGCCTTCTCAACAGTACATCATACCTGGCTACACTGAATTCCTTAGTGGTCCACGTAACTAGAGCCCTGCAAATCTGCAGATATCTGTGGACCATTTTTGTGGATAGTGGAGAGGATCCAGATACAACTGCTCAGGGCTCTACTCACCTGTGGCACCTAGCCTGTCACATCTGGCTCAGGCAGCCCAGAAGGTACAGCCCACTCAAGGTTGACGGAGAGCAGCTAACGGCTGGAGCTGGGCAGCAAGACGGAATCGGAGCTGCCCAGTACCCGCTTGCCTTGCCATTTCCTGTGCAGCAGCTGAGGGCCCTCATGTACCATCACCCTCTCCAACATGGTTCAATCTAGAAGCACTAGACACAGTCCCAACCGATCAACTTCTGGGCAGAAGGGTCTGCCCCCCAGACATAGGGATTGGAGCGAGCCGAATCTCAGCATCCCATTCCTCCCCCTCACTCTGATGGAACATGCACTGCTACTGCCGAGTGCCATCTCTCATGAGCCCCCAGAAACAGCATGCGAAGCAACACCCAGGCTACCCCTTCTCATCTTTGTGCTAATTCTTCCCTGTAAGATCCTGCCCCCACACCTGGAATCATAGAGCTGGAAGAGACCTCAGGAGGTCATCAAGTCCAGCCCCCTGCCCAAGGCAGGACCAATCCCACCTAAATCAACCCAGCCAGGGCTTTGTCAAGCTGAGACTTAAAAATTTCTAGGGATGGAGATTCCACCACCTCCCTAGGTAACCCATTCCAGTGCTTCACCACCCTCCTAGTGAAACAGTTTTTCCTAACATCCATCCTAGACCTCTCCCACTATAACTTGCTGCTGCAGGTGTGGATGCAGATAGAAATAAAAGATGGCTAGCAGATGGTGGGTTCATCCGGGTGGATGGGGATCAGTTCTGAGTCCACATTTTTGGATCCCTGCAGGGCTCTACACATAACTTCAGCACAAAAATGATCCTGGCAAGTAACTCAATACTTTTCTAACTCCTTTTTTTCTTTTGCTGCCCCTTACACAGTATTCTCCTCCGTTTTCGTTTTATCCTCTTGCTCTAAAATTCTATACTTATCTTCTTCCTCTCTCTCAAACCAGTGTATTATCTATCACTCCCTAGCTAACTCCTCCCCCGCCATGCTTACTCTCAGGTGTGACACTCTTATCAGCTACCAGGAATTCAACTTATAATTACCAGGTTCCCTAATAAATTCCCAACATTGCCACTCACTCTCACATTGGCTCCCAAGCTGGTGCTGACATCACCTGTAAGCTGTTCGCTGTTCCCTGTAAGCTGTGCACTTGTGTGGCCACTTAGAAAAAATTCAGATGTTGCCCAGCTGATTAGCAGAGTGCCCACAGCTAAATTCTGGGTTTCTATTGGTGGTGCACATTAGCACATGCCTTGGTGCATATAAAAATTTATTCTGCACATGGATGAAAAAAATCCGTACATGGATGGAAAAGATTGGAGGGAACATTGCCTGGCAGTATTCCATAAACAATCCTCTTTTTCTCCTTTTCCTTCCCAATATCCATATTTCCTTCTCATCTATCAGTCACCTCACTGCCTTTACCTCCCCATTTGCTTTTTTACTCCTATAATTTCCTTTGTCAGTTTTCTCATTTGACCTTCGGTAAAAGAAAGGGTTAGAGCCAGAAAACAAAAATCCTTTTATCCTCCTGATGTTTAAATCTGTAGACAATAAAGCTGTAGATTGTCCTGGTGTCAAATACTACTGCCCTGGTAATTAACTTCCTAGAATACAGTCAGCATGTTATAATGGACATTCAAGGACGTGCCACCATCACTGCATCATTGAAGAGTAACACAGGACATGCACAATCTGGCTCTCTGGATTTTTCTTAGCCTGAATCTTAAATGATTTTCCTATTTTCTTTCCAGTCTCCTTTTGCTCTCTGATGCCCCTTTTATTCCTGCCTGTTAGCTCTCTAGTTCTTCCATCTGCTTGCCTCCCACTTCGGCTACCTCTCCTCTGTCTTCCACCCTCTTTTTTTTTCTCTTTCCCTTTCACCAGCCTACTGTCACCACAACAGCCCCTGTCCACGGCCAGCCCCGGCGGACAGCAAGCAGAGGCTGCTCTGGCAGCAGTCTCTGTTTAAAAGCTGGCTCTCCCAACACCATCTCTGTGGTGTCACCTGTCCCGCTAACGCTGCTGCCCTCTCCAGCAGCAGCCCCTTGTCCGCAGCCAGCCTCCCTGAAGTCCCCTGCAGACAGGGGCTGCTGGACCCAGTGCAAGCTGGGACTGAGCAATCCTGGCTCACGCCGGGTCCAGGAGCTACCCACACTGCAGCTCTGTAGTTTAAATATAGTAGTAGCCGGGCTACCTGTGCATCTGGTTCTTACTACATTTAAACTGCAGAGCCACAGTGAGGGTAGCTCCCAGACTCAGCACGAGCTGGGACTGAGGAAGTCTTCTCTTATCGACTAATCATGTAGTCAATAAAAATTTTATCAACTACATGATTAGTGGATTACCCACCTCTTAACATCCTTAATTCAAGTACGAGAAGACTGATCAATTTGGCAGCAGGGAAGAGAAGCAATTCTCTCAAAACAAAGAAACATTACTGTCTCTGTTAGTTGATGTTAGTTATGTACACTGTAGCTGACTGATTCATGAATTAATGTAGCATACATACTGCAATTCTGATTTATATTTTATAAACTCCGAAATCCCCAATTAGCTCAAATATGGATTCTCCTGATTTAAAAAAAAAAAAAAAAAAAAAAAAAAAAAAGTTCTCCTGAGCTGAAAACTATTATGCCAAATTCCAAATCCTTGAGAAATCAATTATAATAAAAATGCTGACACAATCTTGGCTCCTGGGGTCATTGCCGAGGACCACTATAAATTATTGTATATTTTTTCAAAATTCAGATCTTTTCATCCCCTCCTACGATTTAAGGGACAGGCACATCTCATTGCACATGGAGCTTGGCAGACATATTGCCATCCAAGCATGCAGGAGTTTATCACTAAATCTTAATTTCTACACCTAAAGATAACTCAGACACAGAATGACAGCAATAATCTACTTTTATTGCTTTAGGTGGTCATATGAAAAAAACTACTTCTTTCAAAATAAGGGGTGAAAATGTATAAAGCTTAGACAAAATAAACCTAGCTTTATGTTATTATTTTAAGAATGATTACAGCACATAGTTATTTAAAATAAATAATTTATATAAACATCTCCGTTAGTAAACTCCCATCCTGGCAGCACATCAGTTGCAGTTTTCCTGTTTAGCAATTTCTCACAAGTTAACAGAACTCCTTGCAAAAACTATTTCAAAACTAATTTACAACATGGCACAGATGTAGGAGTTGCAAAAAAAAATCATCTAATGCAGATCAGCACAGCTAATTTGTTTAAAGGACCACATTTCTGATGACAATTTATCCAATATCTGTTACAATTCAAATTGAAACATTATGATTAGAACTTACAGTTATAGTTCATTTCTATTATTTACACCAGTGTAATCCAACCCTGGAGAAACAATTCGTCATGAAGTGGAATTACCACAAAGTTACAAGGCAACAATTCTATCAGCAGTCAAGGTCAGCATGTGTTGATGTGATATCTAAACTCAACTAAAACGGTCCTTCTCCTTCCCCCTTTTCTGGCTGCTTGGAAAGCTCCAGCACTGGCTTTACAGTAAGGATCATGCTGCTTGTAATGCGTGTTTGTTCTGTGCAACACCAACCAAAGTCTCAGTATTACCAACATCATACTACAAAACACAAACTCCAGAAAATCATATTGGCCAAAAAAAGAGACTTTAAAAAAAGTTTAAATGTGTTTTGTCTTCTGAACAACTCATGCGGCCAGTTCCTGCAAACTTAGATAGTAATGTGATTTTGGCCCTTGCTACAAGACCCTCACCAGGGACAGGTTCCCATTGTCAGTCTTTGTAGAAACATACACTAGGGACAGTCTCTGCCCCCAAAGAGCTTCTCATAGAATCATAGAATCTTAGAGCTGGAAGAGACCTCACAAGGTCATCAAGTCCAGCCCCCTGCCCAAGGCAGGACGAATCCCAACTAAATCAATTCAGCCAGGGCTTTGTCAAGCCAAGACTTGAAAACCTCTAGGGATGGAGATTCCACCACTTCCCTAGGTAACCCATTCCAGTGTTTCACCACCCTCCTCGTGAAATAGTCTAGCTTCTAGTCTAGTGAAAAGCTTAGTGGTGAATTTATGACATGGAAGCTGGAACTAGGACCTGTCAGATTCCTCTCACATAGGCAGTATAATATCCATTGATGAGAACAACTTTTAATCCCTGCTGAATTGGGCACAGTTCACACTGGTGACCTACAGGCAAAAGGCTCTATACCTATTAGCAATGCCCTAAGATTCCAGGCCTCATAAGCATTAATGTTAGTCCTTAAAAAATGAAGCTGACTTCATAAGCTGATAAGTTTATTAAGTGAAATTCTGACCTTCCTAGAGCTCTTGCAGTGGCCCTTCCACTCCCAAGACACAATCTCTCACACATTGCTGTGAGTTGGCCAAACACTATTCTTAAGAGACAATTCTCAGTAACCAAACATAAACAATAAAAAAATAGTAAAACAAACATTTGCACAATATCAAAATGTGCTTCTAAATACAATGCTCTGTGATTTAAAAATCATCCAAACAATGGCTCCAAGGTCCTTACGTTGACTTGTATACATTTTTTACTTCAACAAGTGGCATCATGATTAAAGGTCTAGAAAACATGACCTAAAAGGGAAGACTGCAATAATTGGGCTTGTTTAGTTTAGAAAAGAGAAGACAGAGAGGACAGGATAGCAGTTTTCAAGTATCTAAGGCTGTTACAAGGAGGAGAGAGACAAATTATTCTCCTTGGCCTCTGATGATAGGACAAAAAGCAATGGACTTAAATTGCACCAAGGGAGGTTTAGCTTGGACATTAGGAAAAACTTCCTGTCAGGATGGTTAAACACTAGAATAAATTGCCTAGAGACGTTATGGAATCTCCATCACTGGAAATATTTAAGAGCAGGTTGGATAAACATTGATCAGGGACGATCTAGACAGAGCTTGGTCCTGCAGTGAGGGCAGGGGACTGGACTTGATAATCTCTTGAGGTCCCTTCCAGGTCTAGTATTCTTGATTCTATCGTCAGCAGTATATGAATCTATAACCTTCAGATCCACAGCACAAACCACTTCCACCATATCTATAGGAGTGACCTGAGTAAGGGGGTGTATGGGAGAGAACAATTTGCTATTATCTTCTATGTAGCCCAGCCCAGAAAGCGAGAGACTACACACACATTGCCAGAGGGCCATACCAGCATTTGTGACACAACAGAGGAATGCATAGGCAACAGGAGTCTTGGTTTCCATTCCTAGCACAGACAGTGGACTATGATCTAGTGGTTACAAACATCAAAGCCAAATGCACTGACATCCCTGCTTGGGTCACCTGTGAGGCCTGAAGGCCGGACGGCTCTGTATGTAAAAACCAGAGTCTCTATCATTTCATCCAAAGAACTAGCTCTCTTACCCTGGTAACAGTCATAAATCTCTATGTGTGGCATAGCTGCTACAGGATAGCAGAGTCACAGCATATCAGTGTGGGTTACAGAAAGATTGAATTTGCCATGCTCCTTCTGAAAGCTTTACATGGCAAAAGTGGAGGAGACTTTGAATCTCTGAGATCAGAGGCCTTGGGGCTATGTCCCGCTCTGCCTGTAATTCAAGCTCTCACTTATCTTCTGAAATTGGTGAATGATAACTACCCCACAAAGCCTGAAACTTTGATTCACATAAGTGATTTGAAGGTCAGAGAAATGTTAACACCAATCAGAGGACAAGCTGGAAATAGAACTCATGCTTTCACTAGACTATAGGACATTTTATGAGGCATGTGTCTCGCTCTCTGTTTTTGCTTCCCAAAATTCTGGGAAGAACTTCCCAAACTCTTCACATCACCATATATCTACTTGTAGCAGGGACCAAACTCGTGAAATCTGACACACTGAACAGGAAAATACTAATTTGACTCCACCAAAGATACATGCATAACCACAAAGAGTCACAAAAGGATCAAACAATGCAAATAAAATATTACTACAGGTATCTTAGCTTGCAAAGCAATATGCACTAGTGGACTGAGTATATGCATCCGGGAGCTAGGATCTCCCAAATTCTAATTCCAAGTCTACCATTGGCACTTACCCTGTCTGTGTCGGGGGAAATACCATACTACTTGCTATATCCCAGGACTAGGAGAACTAACTAGCATTTCCAAAAAACCATTAAACACATATGATGCAGATACATAGTCTAAAATTCTTTGTGCTACTGACAAGTGTAACTATTTCTCAAAACACTGCAGATCTACAGCCTAATCATGACAGAGTATCTCCCCAAGAGGTACTAAGTACCTTCAGTTGCTTATGCTAGAATGGGAGTGGCACCTTTTTAGAATGCTCAGCACCTCTCAGGATTAGTCCCTTAATTTTCTATGTATGCATTGCTGACCTAGATACATTTTTTAAACGTATCCAAGGTTATAATGATTTCTGAAACTTTCAAGGGGATGATTCTCTAATGTGGAAAGTGCCTCCTGCAACGGGCTGATTAACTTCTCTGGTGAAAATCAATGGAAGAACAGGATTCTCTTTATTTTGCAGAGACACATAGCACCTAGAATAAATTAGCCAATTCTTTACTAGGATCAACATTTGGCCCGTATAGGTTTTGAGCCACATAGACAAACCCCTGGATGTGCAAGGAGTCCCATTGAAGTCAGTAAGGCCGGAAGCATGCACAAGCGTCCATCTGCACAGAGTAGCTTGCCAGATCAGGACCTTGGCTGGATCTGTGCCTCAAAAACTTACATCCTTCTTCCCCCTCTGTGAAGCATTAACCATACCTCTGACATTATACAAAGATATAATATATGCAGATCTAAAAGTTTCATTTCAAAAATATATTATAAATAAAGTAACATTCCCAATCATATTTGAAAACTCCTATTTACAGTGAATACTCAGCAAACAGGTATGATCCTCAAATTAGCCTGCTTTCTTAGACACATGCATTCATACTTTACACATTATAGATTTCTCCAGAAAGCTCTATTTGAAAAAGAATGTAAGAGGATATTTTGCTTTAGTCTGCTGAAAATAAGCATCCAACTATTACTGCTTTAATTGATCAGAGGTAAAATCAACTAGCATTGTTCTAGACAAGTAGCAGTAATTCTGAGACACAGCTGATTACAATTAGTTACTGACCCAGAAAACATTGAATGTTATTATAAAGAAATCTTTGTAGTTTATTAACCCAGTAGAATATATTTACATATTTTTATTCATGATGAAATGCTAGTATTATATGAAGCTATATCCAACATTTGAGCTGTACATTATAGTTTTACAAGCTAAGGTAATATCAACGTGCAAACCTTATGCATTTGGATACAAAACAGATTGCCTACAAGGAATCACCCACATATATTCTGCATACAGGGATGTATAAATAGCTAAATATACCATGAGTTGGAGATAAGACCAGATTAACCTTTCTGTGGGCCCCGGGGCTATTAGATTTTATGGTACCTTGGGGGTTTGGAGTGTGCAGCAGATGGGGTGCAGAAGGAGGTGCAGCTCCAGCTGGGGAGATGGGCTCTGGGATGGGGCCAGAGATGGGACACGGGGTTGAAGTCTGGCAAGAGGCTCAGGTGCAGGCTCTGAGTAGGAGTTTTGGTGCGGGGGTTCAGGAGGGAATGCAACATGGAGGCTCCAGATGGAAGGTACTTAGCTTGAGTGGCTCCTGGTTGGTAGCACATCAAGACTAAGGCAGGATTCCTGCCTGCCTCTGCACCACGCAACTCTTCTCCCTGAGGCAGCCAGCATGTCCAGCCACTAGACAGAGGGGCAAGGCCACTGCGCATGCTGATTGTGCCCATATCCCCGCTGACTCTGGCCAACAGTTCCTGGCCAAAGGGAGCTGTGGAGCCAGTGCTGGGGGCAGCGGCAGCACACAGATATTTCCTTTATGTCCCAAGGGGCACACCAGCAAACTGGTGCTCGCAGCTCCAGTCCCACGGGGCACTGAGGCTTGGAGACTAGTGTTTGGCCCGCAGTGCAGAGATTTGCCACAGGCCAGATGAAAAGAAGCAGCAAGCCACATCTAGCCCATGGGCCTGTGGGGGCCTCCTTCACTGGAGGCCCTGGGCTGCAGCCCCTAAACCCCTGCAGTAATCCAACCATGGTTGGCAAACCAGGATTCAGAGGAAGGAGAATCCTTCCCTCCAATGCCAGAAGCTGAATGTCAGACTGATGAACCCGTGCTCTGTTCCAATCTAGCACATCCTACTTATTGTATACTGCTGCTAAATGTGTGCTGTAAGAGAATTCACGTGAATTTGTTCCATTTAAAATTCATGTCCTCTACCATATCTACATCATTTAACAAAGATACAGAATACCACCTATACACACACACACACACACACACACACACACACACACACACACATATAATGTCCTATATAATTTTCAAATGTTGAAGTATTTTAGAACACTTCCACCTACTACACTGTTGGTGTAGCTTTTATTTTGACTGGTTGCACTTTGTTCTTGATATATTTTTATCCTGCATTACTGGTTTTTACAGAGTATTTTGCAGCAAATGAATTTGCCAAAATGAGAATGCTGTAATAAAAAGAAAGAATATAACTGACACCAACCAGTGACTGTGGACTAAATGTGTCAAGTGAATGTAGTCAGTTTACATCAATTGTACTGATATCTATTTTCAGTAACACATTAAATAAGAGGAGGTTCCTAAATTGGATGGTAATATTGCATATCTAGTCATCTAAAATGAGCTTCAATAGAAAAAGTAGAACCTTATAAATTATTAGGTCTTTCTGGCATTCAGAAAGTTGGAAAATGGTGGCAAATGTTAAAGCCTATTCTCCCTTCATCAGACATTTACTTAGCTTCTGTACACTTCAGTGAAGTTACAAGTACACATCAAATGGGGTTAGAAGCAGACCACTTATACTCAGAATTTCTTCTCATAATATTTTAATATAATGTTAATATTTTATGCTGACATATTAAAGACTGGCACTCTGGGGCAATGAGAAGATATGCATCTAGGTATAATCCTAAACAAAATCTTTGTTTAAAAGGAATGGAAGAGTGAAACCATGCTTCAGTGGAGTCCTACTAATGCCTAGCATCTGTGTGTTTATATAAGACTCTAGTTAATTCACAACACTGCAGAAATTGTGGATCTTACAAATTAGGCTTCCACGACAACTGTCAGCTGAGCAGGACTGACAGTGGGAACACCAGCAATGAGCCACCCAGAGCTATAGTTGTTGCAAAAATTCTGGCGTATCAAAAATTAGCAGGCATAACATAATACTGGATTGCTTATATTGCTCTAGCAATTTTTTCTTAAACAAATTGGTCTTCTCTTGCTTATTCCAAATTAACGGAATTAATAAAGGTACATTATTACCTTTCCACAATTTTCCATGTTTTCTCCACAATCCAATCTCAATTATTTAACAATCACCCTGAGATTCAAGTATGGCCCAACATGAATTTCTGTACCGAAAATTCTATATCTCTACAAAAAACAAAGTATAAGAATGTCTGGAAATTAACAGTGAAGAGACCCAAACAATTCTCAACAGACATATTCCTCTCTCTTCATTAACCAATCTTAACTTGCCTCCCTAAAATCTGCAAATATACATGCAAGGATAAAAACAAGTTACAATAACACACACCCACCCCGTTCCTGTAACTCTCAAATGCCACCTCCACTCGTCTGCACTAATGTCCTTCCTCTATTCTTTGCACAATCCATGTCCTTGAGGATCCCTACTCTCTCCTTTATTAATGCCATCATCCTGCCTATCATGTACTCACATCCACTTTCCTACTCCTTCCATTCGAAAAATAGGAAACATGGCATCACAACTACCTCACCAGGTATCTCTCAGTCACCTTCTATCCTCTGTCACCTATTCATGACTCCATATTTCTTCCCAACTCCTATCTCACTCCAATCCTCCTCCCCCCCTCCACCAAACTCCCACTTCCAGTCTATGCCCCATTAGGTACCCTTTTGTCAAGGTCAAGCCAGCAAACTAGAAAAAGTCCATTAATTATAAATTGTTTATATTAAATACATTTTCATGCTCTTTATCGCCCCCTATAAGATAAAAGCAATTTGTTTTCAGCAAGGCCCACAAAATGTAACTGAATTCTGTATGTCTCCCCACAGGAGCACAGAGACTACCCAAGCAGATTCATTAGCATGTTCAGGCCCAATTTCAGAAATTCTAAATCGTTATGAGACAGAATACAAAAAAATTAATGGGATTTTTTTCAAATCTGAAGGGCAGGTATTTGCAGTTCAAAACACCATAACTTTCTAACTGCTCTTTTTTTAAAAAACTATGTTTCTCAAAACTTATCTGGGTTAAGATGAAGGATGTAAAGATTAAGGAAGATTGTAAGGGAAAGGAAGGTGTACTAAAACAGACTTATTTGGGAAGCTAGCTTAACTTGGTTATTATTACTCCATAGATTAGTTCTATAATTCATACAATTCCAAAAAGAAGGGGGATACAAAACAAGGCCTTGGTGCTGCAGAAACTTATCCACCCAATTAACAATCTGCATATTTAACTCAATATGACTACTTACATGCTTAAAATTAAGCATGTGCTTTTTTGCAAGATCAACAAACTGGACCACTGGCCTTTGTAAATTGTTCCACACCTGTGCAGAACCCTTCCAACTTCAAAGGAGCTTCCCATGGGCCCATGGTTCATATGTGCTTTATAGGACTAGGGCATCTCAAAAATGAACACAAAGGAAATTCACATAAGGGCCAACTTTATCTGACAAAAAGCAGTCAAAACCGAAATCACATGCTTAAAGTATCACAGCTTTGTGCAGGGATATTACAGCTTCTGAGGTCTTTAAGAAGCCCCCTGTCCCGAGGTGCACAATACAATATATAATCCAAATCCTAGCTTTAACTTTGATCTCCATGAAGATCAGATGCCTAACAATCTCACATACAGCTTTTGTTATATTTCTTTGCCTGTCTTTTGAGGAATGGTTGAGGAAACACTATAAACACCAGCATGAGACAAGACCACATGCCCAGAAACCTTCAGAGGGCTGCAATAAATGTATGTCAACTTAGTCTTCTTCCGCCTTCCTCGCCCCCCCAACTATTGTAAGTATATTGAATGGTAATTCATCAGGACACAATTTGACAACAAAACAAAATTGGAACAGTTGGGAGGGGGTGTCTTTCTGTTTGGCTTTAGGGGGTTGTTTGTTGCTTTTTAAAAAAAAAACCAGGAGGCATCATGTCAATTTGTCTTCATAATAACTACTGCCATCCCAACAGCGTGGGTACAGTGCCCACGCAGGGCCAGGGGCCCATCCCACAGTGGGGCTTGGCTCCCACCCACACCTCGCCCTCGCCCGCTCCCTCTCCCCCAACACTCTGCGGAGCGAAAGGCGGCGGCGAGGCGCGGAGCGCTCCGAGCATCCCAGTGTCCGCGGGGCGCAAGGAGGCGGCTGGTGCCCGGGCGCCGCGGGACGGGCGGAGCCGGCGCCCTTACCTGGGACATCTGGGGCCGGAGGTTGATCTCCTTGAGGTTGATGGAGTGGGCGCGCAGGTTGTTGAGCAGCTGGCACAGCAGGACCCCATCGCGGAGGGTCTGCGCCAGGTCGAACACCTGGGCCGTGGGCCAGGTCACTCGGTGGTTGGGCGGCAGCACCTTGCAGTGGATCAGCCAGTGGGCGCATTGCTTCCAGGGCTCCATGCCGGGCGCGGAGGATGCTGCGGGCTGCAAGCGCCCGCTCCCCCAGCCCAGCGAGGCAGGGCGGCCCCCGGGGCTGCGCCGGGCTAGAGCGTGGCGCGCGCTGGGCTCCCCGCTGCCCGCAGGGCTCCGCTCCGGCTCTTCCGCCCGCTCCGGCCCCCAGCAGCTCGCGAGCGGCAGCAGCTGCCGGGCGGCGGCGGCGGCTCGGGAGGCTGCGTGTGAGCTTCCCCCTCCCCCTCTGCGCAGAGGATGGGCTCGGGACAGGTGCGCGCGCATTGGCTCTGAGCAAGCGGTGGACGCTCTGCGGAGGCGCCGTCTGCAGGGCGGGTGGCCCCGGGACCCCTTCTTCCCATGGGGGGCCGCCTGCTGGAGCGGGCAGCCCCCGCGAGGCACGAGGACAAAGGCTCCTCCCGCCCCGTTCCAAGGAGGGAGCTCGTTAGGGTCCGTGGTAGCTGGTGGAGCAACTTTCCTGAGACTTCTGCAGACCTGCCCGCTGAGCTGCTGGAACCAGGGGACAGCTGGGACCCGGCCGCCTTCTTCCATGAGACTCCGGTGCGAGTTGGAGCGGGAGGGGGTAGGATCGGGCAGCAGAAATGCGGTGTTGGCTATTAAAATTACCAGCCACTTTTTTAGTGCCACAGAAATGTACTGTTTGGGGCCCTGCCTTGCTTACTATCAGCAGTCTCTCTGGCAGTAGGACTGGAACAATATTTATGGTGGGGGGTGCTGAAAGCCACTTGATCCAAACTGTAAATCTTGCATCTGAGGGAAACCACTTCAAGCCAGCGAGTGCAGCATCACATGGCCCTAATTCCAGTTTAGTTCCGCTGTCAGTAAAGCCAAAGTAACTTTTGTTTTCATCTCTGTAATGTGGTTGGAACCACTGTAGCTTAAGAACAGCATTTAGCCCTAAAAGCTTAAAGGTGACCTACACGAAAGCAAATTGGGGTGTTTGCCTTTTGCTTCTATATAATGGGTGAAGAATGCTGGAAATTTATTTACTGAAGTTTACTTTCCTTTCCCCTCCCACTGCTCCCACCCCTCTTTTCCTGATATTAGACATTCAGGTGTTCTCTGCCTTGTAAGTCTGATGTGAGCACTGGAGAACTAGTAAGATTAAAACAATACAGAAACAAAGGGAGTGAAATCTAATTAAACTGAGAGGGAAAGGGATATTTTATACAAAATGTTTAAAACTTATTTTGGATTATTTTTTATAACACACACTTGGGAGGGAACGCTCCTTTTTTAGTGATTCAAACTGAATGAGAGGCCTTTCAAGGTTCTGAGTCAGTCATTCCAGCATGCATAAAGAGAGAGAGTTCCAGATCCATAATATATTTACACTCTTAAGGCACTTCTGTACTTAACAGACAATCGGCACTCCAGAGGTCAATCTTCTAGCATTGGATTTAGCAGACCTAGTGTAGACCCCTAAATCAAATGCTGAGGGCAGCCCCTGCTGGCATCCAGTACTCCTGCAAACAGTAAGGGAAGCCCACAGGAGTATTTGCTCCTGTCAGCCTCGTGCTGGGTGGACGCCACCATGACTCAGCTAGAGGTAAACTGACTCCAGCTACAGCATTTTGTGTAGCTGGACTTGCATATGTGAAGTCAATCTGCCTGATCTAATACAGACCAGGCGTTAATGTCCATTGAAATCAATGAGAGTTAGCTACCTTAATATCATTGAGGATCTGGGCCAAAATTGCTATTCCTGGTACTTCCATGGTAAAAATACAAGCAGAAAAGATATTTTAGTACTGACAGAGGCACTAATGAGAGAAACCTTCTTTTATACAATAAAAAAAGCTAAAAGGGACACAAACCCATTTGTATGCTTGAACATCACCATTAAACACTGTGGGCTTTCAGTTACACCTGTTTAACCCCATTAGCTTCATTGGGGTTGCACAGATGTAATCTAGGGCAAGATTTGGCCATATGTTTCTTACTCACTCATTAAATGCATTGGCCATGTGAAAAATTCTAAAAAGTAGCACACTACACCTCACAATGTAAAAATCTGAAAAATATACAGAAAATTTAAATCAATTACATGAAATGTTGTAACTTTCACTACTAAAGCCATAGAGTGTTTGAATATGCTTAGTTTTAAATATTGCTCATTTTCACAAATTGAGGGGGTTTAGAAATAAAGACTACACTATAAAAATTCAGAGAGGGAAAAGAGGTGATATAAATTGATAGCCATGTATTATTCTTACTCTGTACTAAGAAAATAAATTACTCACAGCTTTAGTATAAATTATCAGTATTTTCTGGAAGACCATCCATGTCTGTCAATCAGACATAGGAGATAAACCAAATTAAATCAATTTAAATGCTGTTGAAAAAATTGACATCAATGTAATACATCGCAACTTGCGTGCTCATAATCTCAATATACAACATTCAGCTTAAACTGTTACAATCAGCCAAAATATTCTTTCATAATTATAAAGAAGAATTATGACTAAGTTCTTATAAGAACCCATAAGAGTTCATAGTACTCTGTAGGTCTACTTAAAAGCTATCATTTCCTTTGGATTTCTAAGAAGGTGCCTTTTATTTCCTCACAAATTTGACAATCTAGAAATAATGCAAACAGTAAGCTTCTGTCTGTTAAAATGATGGGCTTAGTTTTTAACCACAAAACTTTTAAAGAAATACTAGTGTAAATGAAAAAAACCTGTATACTTTTCCTTCAATATCAAGGGAATCCAAAAATCTTCCAACATCCTAATTTGGTTACAAACTCCAGCAGGATTATGAGAGATAACCCAGTGCCACTTGCAGTTTTCATATGTTCTTTTCTGGCAAAATTTTGATTTATATTGCTTCTTGAGGTTAGAATACAGAGTCTCTTGTTAATTATAAAATGTTTTTCATATTTATACAAATGCTGATTGCTTGTGTGAGTGGTGTTACTTATGCAAGCAGTTCCACTGGTAGTGCAAGCAGCTCTACTGGCAATATAGGAATTACCTGAAAAAGTACAAGTTTCAGAGGGGTAGCCATGTTAGTCTGTAACTGAAAAAATTAAAAAACAAGGAATAGTCCTGCAGCACCGTAAAGATTAACAAAAAATGTAGATGATATTATGAGCTTTCGTGGGCACAGCCTACTTCTTCAGATGAATGAAGTGCAAGTTTTTCACATGGGGTCTGCCCTGCAGCAACCTCACCATTTTGCATAACTGAGCGGTGCTTAATCTCCTACCAAAAAGCAAACATAAATGCCCCTGAATGACTCAAAGCCCCAAGAGCAAGTAGGGTCAAATTCTATCTTTGAGATCACATTGAAGATGGCAGGACTGCACAGGTGTAGCAGAGCATATTTGAAAACAGTGGGGTATTCAGGTGCCCTGGAGAGCAGTATTTGATGCACAGTTATTATTACTGGTAATGATTTATTGACTCTCTCATTATTCACAACAGTACCTTTCCCAAGGCTAGATAAAAGGAGGATTCTGAAGTTGAATTTACAACCCACTCAGATAAAACTTTATTTTAATGTGAACTGTTCAGTCAAACCAAAACTTGAAGATAGCAGACACAGGCAGAACTCAAAACCCAAAGATGACAGATTTCAGTGGGGAAAAAAGGAGACCTGTTGGACCACAGATGTTGTGGACCAGGGGCCCCAGCCAGGAACCCAGTGGCATGCGGGCGAACAACTGGGAGTGCTGATGAGCTGGGAGCTGGGCAAAGCCAGCAACAGCAGGTCCAGGGCTGCAGCAGCCTGACAGGAGGGCCAGCAGCGGTGCTGGCAGTGGGGATGAACAACATCAGATCAAACAAGTCTTTGTACCAAACAACAAGTTAAGAGTACAGGCAGTCCCCGACTTACGCGGATCCGACTTACGAACGGGGCTTTTCTTACCCCGGAGCTCACGGGTGGCGGGTCGCCGCCCGTGTCCTCCGGGGTGAGAAAAGCTTCTCCCGATCTCCCTGGTCTGCTGGGGGGGTCCAGCAAAGCCGCTGGACCCCCCCAGCAGACCAGGGACACCCGAGCAAAGCCGCCCAGGAGCTGCCTGGGCAGCTTTGCTCCTGTCCCCCTGGTCTGCTGGGGGGGGGGTCCAGCAAAGCCGCTGGACCCCCCCCCCCAGCAGACCAGGGGGACAGGAGCAAAGCCGCACAGGCGGCGGGGTCCCTCCGCCTGGGCGACTTTGCTCGGGTCTCCCTGGGATGCTGGGGGGACTCCCCCCAGCACCCCAGGGAGACAGAAGCAAAGCCTCACGGGCAGCGGGGTCCCTCCGCCTGTGCAGCTTTGCTCGGGTCTCCCTGGTTTGCTGGGCGGGGAGGGGGCGCAGCTAGTGCGCCCCCCCCCCCCAGCAGACCAGGCTTTTGTTGCGGGACACCTCGGGTAGAGCAGCTGGGGTGCTGCCGGGTTGGTCCTGTGGGAACCTACCGGGCAGCGCCCCAGCTGTTCTGTCTCAGGCTCCAGATTCAGCAGCTGTTGAAACTGATCAGGCTGATTCCAGGAAGCTGGGGGCAGAGCAACTCTGCCTCAGGCTTCCTGTAGTCAGCCCCTGGTCAGTTTCAGTGGCAGCAGCTGAATCTGGAGCCAGTTCCAACTTACATACAAATTGAACTTAAGAACAAACCTATAGTCCCTATCTTGTACGTAACCCGGGGACTGCCTGTATAGCATGTGATTGTACTGAGCATGTTGCTGTATGGAGCAGAGAAATGGCCGATGACAGTGCCTAACAAATAGGAACTGGCAGCCGCTCAGAGGAATGAGGAAGATACTACAGATTTCATGGAAAAGCAAAATAAAAAATGCAAGAATAAGGAAGCTTGTGGCGAAACGCGCTCCCCTCAGCCCGCCCCTCGCCTCTTGCTCGCCCCCGTCTCAGTCTCGCAAAGTCCACCGGCGCGGGAGGGGAGGGTAGCCCCCCCCCTCCGGTCCTTGAGTCTCGGGAGCCCCCTGCGCACTGCCCGAGTACCCCGGCCGTCGGGCTCGGAACGCCCTCACCCGAGCTCGGCCCTTCCTAGCCCTAGGGCGTCAAGTCCGGCCGGCCTCACTCCGTCCCGCTCCGCCATCCTAGTTTCGCTGCCCTCTGGGTCGGCCTGCCATCCACCCCGGTTCGGGGTCATATTCCCCAGCCTCTCCTCGCCTGGAGCTGCCTGTGGGGAGAGGGAGAACTCCGCCAGCCCTCACCCCCGCTTCCTCCCCTTTGCCTGGCTCCCCGGCGCTCCTTTCAACTGGCGCGTCCGGCGCACCGCTTCCGGTCGCGCCGCCGCCCGCCTCCGCGGTCCTAGCACCCGCCCTGTAGGGCGCGTCCTTGGCCCCGCTCCCCCGCTGGGCTGCCGGCTCATCCTGCCCCAGGGCTGCCGCGGGGCCTGCGTGCCCTGAGATCTCTGCCCACCTAGGCCCTCCGCCTCGGGGCTGAGAGTGCGGGGATGGCCTTCCCCGTCACACAGCTGATAGAGCAGACATGTTAGAAAATATCCAGTAAGAAGGCTCATGTGTTTGTGATAGGTACACCATCTAGAAGATAGGAGACATGCTAAGCAAGCACTGAATTGGGTACCCAAGGAAGGAAAAAGAAAGTAAGGAAGACCAAGGAAGAGCAGGCAGATGATAGTGACAGAGGATATGCTGTGATCACCTGGGAAGAAGTACCACAACTAGCAAGTGACCGTACTCAGGGGAACCAGACTGTCCCATGTATCAGTGCTACAGGAGGAACTAAGATCTAATGATGCATGACCCAGAAAACAACAGACCTTGACTTTGAGATCCTTGGCAGCAATAGCACAGGGGTTTCTCAAACTAAGGTTTGTGACCCCCTATGGAGGTCATGAGGTTAATATGTGGGGAAGGGGGGGTCAGACTCTACCCCCAAATCCCACTTCACATCAAGCATTTATAGTGGTGTTAAATATTCTAGAGGTTTCAGAATGATGGGAGTAAAAGGGGGCAATTGTCCTGGGGCCAGATAATTCAAAGGGGCCCAGGGCTCCAGCAGCTGCCACTAGTACTGCGGCACTGGGCCACTTTGAATCGCTGCCAGAACGCCACTCCACACAGCTCTGAGGGCTGAGAGGGAGGTCTGGCTGCCCTGCCCCCACTCCTTCTGCCTGACACCCCCACACACTTTGCCCAGGGACTGTGGTAGCTGTTGGCTCCAGTGAGTGATTTTATTTTATAAGGAGGACCTCTCTTTCCTCGGTGACAGGAGCCACCAATACAAAAGTTTGAGAACCACTACATTAGCAGGAAGTGGCAGAAAGAAAAGATATATTTTCAACTTACGAACCTAACATTTGATGTGGATTCGGTGAGTGGAATCTTATGAAGGCATTCTGACAGAGCGGCTTGTCAGAGTAGAAATATAATTTAACGGTCTGTAAATAGCAGTATTTTTGTTTTAAAAAACTACAGACTTTAAAAGGATTTGTGACTGTGTGACTGTGCCATTATGTTTTTTTTTTTTCTGTTTGTTTTTGTTTTCAAAATATTTATTGGTGGGGAAGGTGTAACTTCAGTGGGAGTCCTGCTTGCAGTTCTAATTCTGCTGTCCTTGCATTGAGGAATACCTTATTACACAATGGAGTGTTTGCACAGTTTAGTACTTTTCAGCAGAGAATTACATCCTTAGTTACCATTTCAGGATTGGGCCAATGGATCTGAGGGTATATAACAGTATTGTAAAGAGTAAATAAACAGTTATTCAGTATAATACGTGAATTATTTTATTTTCTGAACATTGGGAAGAGCTATGAGCTTGTAATATACCGTATTTTCTGGCGTATAAGACGACTTTTTATACTAAAAAAAATCCCCCAAAAATCGGGGGTCGTCTTATACGCCGGGTATAAACATACTGTAGCTTCGGCTACATACAGAACGTCCCTGTGCTGATACTATATGTACCGTGCTGAGCCAATCACGGCAAGTGGTGTCATCTATTAATGCATACAAAGCCTGCTCGGATTGGCTGAGTCAGAGAGGCGGGCTATTACAACCTTTGCCAATCCGAGCAGGCTTTGTATGCATTAATAGAATACACCGCTTGCCGGGATTGGCTCAGCGCGGTACATACAGTATCAGCACAGGGACGTTCTGTATGTAGCCGAAGCTACAGTACTGTATTAGGGCACATCCAGCAGGCTGGTGTTATTAAATGGTGTTGCCTCGGAAGGGGGGGTAGTCTTATACGGCGAGTATAGGCCAAAACCTATGTTTTAACTGGAAAATTAGGGGGTCATCTTATACGCCCAGTCGCCTTATATGCTGGAAAATACGGTAGTGTGCTAGCACAGAATCTGAATTCCTGCAACTGTGCACAGTTATAGAAAACTTAATTCCTTCATTTAAAATGGAAAAGAGATTAAATTAATAAATGGCACTTTGATCATTTAGATATCAGCACCAATCAAAATGGGTGAAAATGGTTTGATCAAGAATACAGAAAAAACTTGGTTTTATAATTAGATTTTTTTGTATCTGCTATCTTTAAGCTAACATAAAATGGCAAAGAAAATGTTTCCAACTTACCTACTAGGTATTTCCTGTTAATGAATTGACAAGAGTCATACCTGTAAGGAAAGAAGGAAGAAAGTGTAGTGCATCCCCGTGTTACCTGTGGCCAGTCAGGGTGCATCTACACTGCACCCTTACCTCAAAATAACGTACGCAATTTGTGCTACACAATTTGCATAGCTTATTTCAAGATAATTTCGAAATAAAGCGCCATTCCAAAACATCCCTTAACCCTTGTGGAACAATTCTTCCAGTATCCTGAAATCGCTCTACAGTGTAGACATAACCTCAGAATCAATACATCACATCACACATAATTGCAGTACGAAAGTTGAGTTGCATTTACAAACAGTATATGAATGAGTGTGTTTCATCTCATATTCTGATTTCTCAGTGGCATGTCTAAAAAAGCTGCAAGCTAATTACTAGGCTGGCTCAAATCCTTTTATGAGAAGGAAAATTCCAGTGCTGTTTAATCAAGCCTTGCATTGATAAACAAATATTATCTTTATGACACCTAATTAAAATCTCAAATATCTTAAAAATCCCTGTTCCAAATTCAGAATGGGTTACAAAGTTAAAGGCTCTGATTTTACTCCATGGGGACTCCCATGTTGTCCAAAATGTGCTTTTTTTATTCCCATACTGCATCACTTCCTGCCTCAGTTTCAGCCTCCTTGCCATCCCTAAAGGGCTCCTTGTGAAAGGGAGGCTCAATATTGGAACAGTCCCAGAGCGGAGGCACGCCCCCAGCCAGCCCCTTTCACCTGCCTGGTGATTCTGTCTCTTTTCTGTATGTTTTATGAGAAGCAGTCCCATTCCAAGCACATCCCACTTTCCTGGCACCCTTTCCTTGCTTTAAGTTATAAAAGGGAGCTGTATATGAAATGTGGTAGTCCTAGCTCATACCATTTAGCAGGAGTTCTTGAACAAACGTAGAGGCAGATAGACAGACACACTACAGACAGACAAACTCCCTAAAGGTATGTCTACACTACAGTGTTATTTTTAAATATCTTGCTTTGAAATGCGTTATTTCGAAATAGCTTATTTCGAAATAACGCATCTACACACAAAATGCATTTTAAAATAGCATTTTGCTTTTCAAAATAGTGCATCCACACTGAGTGGACTCTAAATCGCATTTAAGGCTGGCCAGAACTAGTTCCAGCAGGGTATCAGGTCAGGCCTTACTGTATGGGGCTGCTGCCTGAGACTATCTGAGGTCTGTTCTTAAAGAGACCCCCCCCCCCGGACAGCCAGTTCTCAGGTTTCCCTGCTTGCTTGTCTATCTTGATAAGGGACAGCAAGGCATTTTGTCTCTGCGTGCTCTGCTTGCCCTCACTCGGGACACCAGAGCACTCTGCAACATGGAGCCAGAGCTGCCCCTGGGCACTCTGGTGCTTCTCTTGGACGCATTGCTGTGAGCCTGGCTGCACTTTCTACAGGCTGTCATCAGGGAGGTCCATCAGGGGGCTGTCAGTATCCAGGAGGCTCTGCAGGAGAGCGTCCACCCTAAGGAGCACTAAGAGCCTCCCTGGTCTGCCCCTGGTCTGGCTGGGTAGACGCTAGGAAAGTTATTTCGAAATAACTTTGCTGTGTAGACATACCCAGCCATATATAGTAGAAAGCCCATAAGGGTTATACAATGGGATTTACACACTTGAAAATGGGCTTAAATAGCAGCGAGCAAGGTTTAGGTTGGACATTAGGAAAAGCTTTCTAACTGTTCAGGTGGTTAAACGCTAGAATAAATTGCCTAAGGAGGTTGTGGGATCTCCATCATTGAAGGTATTTAAGAGCAGGTTAGATAGACATCTATCAGGTATGATCTAGATGGTCCTTGGTCCTACCATGAGGGCAGGGGACTGGACTGGATGACCTCTCAAGATCCCTTCCAATTTCTAGTATTCTATGATTTTACACAAATCTGGGGGAATAGGATCCATGCCCCAATCTCTGCCCAAGCAGCCTGGTCTGAAATTGGAGGCAGTTACCTCTCGGGGGGGGAGATTGGAGACACATCCTCTCTGGTGGGAGATGGGAGGGGGCAACTGGACTGGAAGGGGGCTGTGGCTGGTGAGTACCATTTTATAATTTATAAAAAATATTGGACAAGGCTGGGCTTTGTTAATTGGCCTTATTTCCTTTTCTTATAAAACCAATATTATTTGCTGCTCATTGTTCCATTACTCTCATTTTGCCTCAGTTATGGTCTGCAACCTCTGTAGTGCCACCTGACTCTGTTGTTTTTGCTGAAACAGACTAACACGGCTACCTCTCTGAAACCTCACTAATGTTGAAGTTGCAGAGTATAAATGCAGGCACAATTTAGTCATACAAATTTAGAGTTTCCAGTTACATTAGGGTAAATCCATTTACTTCAGTGAAGCTACTTAGATTTACACCAACATAATGAAAATAAAAATGGTTGTTAGTGCTTTTCCCTACACCATTATATGTACCTTTATTTTACTAGAGAAAAAGGTTACAAAGACTGCCATGATCACTCTGTTTGTGGAGACTTGCACATTTACTTTCCTCCTGGTCTCCAATAGTTTCCCAGTTCTCCTTGACTTTGTAAATTGTCCACAACAGTTCATTAGTATGTGTTCAAATTTTCCAATATTCCCCAAACTGCTCAGGATCAAGAGCTATTTGGGAATGTCTTCATTATATCCTAACTGTTCAAAATTATTTTTCTTGGTCAGTAATACATATTTAAGTGAGAGAGTCAAAAACTGAAGTCTGTAATTTGGTTCTCAAGTGTCTCAAGTGAACCAATTGCTGAAGAATTGTTTGGAGATTTGAACTGGACTAATTCTATCCTTCAAGGGAACATCCACCATTCAGTCCCTCTCCCATGACCTGGGAAACCCTTTTCTCACTAAAGATGTGTTTATGGAGAGAGGGCTCAGATAATGTGACTTTACAAATCTCAGTCCACATCCTCCATTCTTTCACAAGCACCAGCTGAAGATGACATCCCTGAAACCAAAAACTTAATTTGAATAGGCTTTAAGATTTAGTATGAATATTTCACATAATTCTTACTAACATTTCATTTACCTACTCACTAGTGGCATATTTAGCTAAATATTCCTGTAAAAACCATTAATACCCCAACATTACTGTTTTGCTTTTAAAAACCCTGGACAGCAGCTACAAAAGGAAAAAAATGAATATTTCTATTAGAAGAATGTTATATTTAAGAAGGAATTACATATTGAAATGTCATTGATAACAGCCTTCAAATCGTTTCTTGCTTCTCTTATTCACTGGAGTTTTCAGTGAAATTTCATTAGTTCTGCTTTGTGCTACTTCCTAGCAAGATGGCAGTCTCCAAGTTCCTTCATTTATTTTGTTGGCTTTTATGTTAAATCATGTTTTTATAGGGATGATTTTGGAAATTTTCTTGGCTGTTTCCCTCTTGTCAAATTTAAAATTAATACTTTATACTTCAATTTTTTTAAAAGGCACATAATGCTTTATAATTATTTGTATTGCACTAGTGCCTGTGAGCTCTGATCCTGTACCAGGACCCTATTGGCTTAGATGTTTTACAAATGCAGAACAACATGATGGTTTCTTTTCCAGAACTCATTTCTCCCCATTTCCTTTTCCTGCCTTAGTCTATCTGTTATCTGTTTAACCACTACTTCCTCAATGAGTTCTGCACAGAAGAGCCCCAGCACTTAGCCAGAGCTCCACTGAAGTCAATGATGCTCCACCCACACAGAGCTTTTTATAGAATGGGGACCTTACTAATTAGCGTAGCACTAACTACAGTAAGCAGTCCCACTGTAGTGACTGGGACAGTGGGAAGCACTGTGCTTGTGTTTGCAGCTCAGTCTGTCAACCATGTATTCTTCTGGACAAGGACTTTGTCATCCTATATGCCTGTAGGTAACACCTAACACACTTTTGGTTGTTATATTAATAAACAAACACAGGCTATTTTAATCCTTCCCTGCAGCAGTAAATTCCCATCATTCGAAAGTGAAAGAGAGGCCCTGTTGACTGACAAACCTGGCAATTGTTCTGAAGATTCAAGGTTTCTGTGTTTCCTGAGTGTGGCAGTTTCCTGAGTGTGTTTTCGGTTAGCATAGCTAAGAAGCTGCATGCTAGAGGTGAAGGCCTGTCATCATTATTGATAGGTAATAAAGGCTGTTCCTAGACTGAAGCAGCTACTGAGCTACCGCTCAGCATGTCTCAGGTCCACTTGACTACAGTGATAGGCAATTCATCTGCACAGAGTGTGAATGAGAGTATTCGTTCACTGCTTATCATCATTCATTTTTATCTGTTTTCCATTTGAAAGTCCATTGGGAAAATGTGGCTGCTGGCCAGAGTTTCTCTTTGACTCTGCCTCTTTTCAGTTGATTGGGAACAGTAGGCATAAGGCCTCTGCCCATCTCTTCTAAGCAGCCTGCTTATATTCTCATGAAATTAACTGAAATTAAGACACCGTTTACCGGAATTTTCCTATCAGCCTTCAGTCAACCATTGGAAATGAATGTGATCTAGGCTTAGTGGCTCTCAGGTCTGGCAATACCCAAGTTGTTGGCCTGTGTTTCCCTGTTTAGATTTGATGGTCCGTAATATTCACTTAGAATGTATACCTTACACTTGCTATTAATAAGGATATGATTCTGTCACAGAGGTCATGAATTCTGAGACTTTCTAGGACCCCCATAACTTCTTCTGAGGCAGCCTGGAGGAGCTGACAGACCCTGTGCCACAGGACTAATGGCCCCAAGGCCAAAGTGGCAGCTGGGTTTGGGTCAGCATGCCTGATGCTGGAGCAGAGTGGACAGACCCTGCTATAGGAGCAGCAGCATGGCTGGAGGAGTTTGCCAGCAGTCAAACCTTGTGCCTTGTGCTGTTCCTGACTCTCTGGAACAGCAGCCTGCTGTCAGCCCAAGAGCTGTCAGAACAGTGGTACTAGGAGATTCCAGAACAGCTGGGTGGTGGTCAGCCCTGGTGCCATCAGAACAGCAGTTCCCAGCCAGCTGGAGCAGTGGCCAGAGTTGGGTCAGGCCCTTTGGGATTAGCGCAGAAGTGATCAGCCCCTGCTTCAGTAGCAGCAGTGGGGCTGGATCAGCCACAAGACTTCAGCAGTGCTCTGGTTTCCACCCCTCTTCGTTTTCCATCCCTCTTCCAGGCTATTTTTTCTAAAAATCAGGAACAGGCTATGGAGTTCTATTAATTTTTGTTTATTACCTGCAAACTGCCCCAGACTTGTACTAAAAATACTCATAATAGAATCCTAATGTTAGTTATTAATAAATGTTAATGAGATTATGGAGAATACATTTTTCTGTGCAAACTAGACAGCATTTTTTTAAAAACAGGGTTACAAAAATAATGGATCCAGGAAATTTCGGGGGGTGGGGGAGGGGGAAATCTATTGGTATTTTAGGAAAGCATTTGAAATTGTAGGTAATGAAAATTTACATGAAACATTAATTCAGGTCAGCTTGGACAGAAGCAGTCATGTGGCCTGATTGATATCTAACAAAAGGACTAGGATAAAAAAGGACAATGTATCAAGCTGGGAAGACATCTCTAGTTATGTACCATATGGATCAATATTGGATCCCCACTTCAATAATGACCTGGAAGATAGCATGCTAATTAAATTTTCAGATGATTCTAAATTGGAAGGAGTTGCAGGTGCTATAGAGGGCAGATAAATAAAAAGGACCTAAATAGCAATGGAATTAATATTAGCATAGTATAGGCTGAATATATGGAAATACTTCTTGGCAATCAGATATAGTAGGCTGTCAAATACTCTCTAAAGAAAGTGATGAAAACTTCACCATCTGGGACATTTAAAATAGCAAACTAGGAAATTACTGTAACGTATCTACAATTCATTGAAGTATGGCAGTAAAGCAGCCATCAGTATAATAAAATGAATTATCCAAAACTCAAATAATTGCTCACCATATAACAAACATGAACTAACTCTCCATTCACCGTGAAGGACATCCTGACCCCATTGAAGTCAATGTGAATTTTGTCATGGACTTCAGTGGGCAGGATTTCAGTCCATACCCTTAGCTGTCACAAAAAAGAGATCCCCTTTGTAGTATTCTAGCAGCATAACAATTCCAATTTCTGGCATATCAAACAAAGATGCATGTTGATATGGGATGACGTGGGGGGGGGTTGTTTTTTTAATTAACGCAAGGAAGACTCATGATCTACAATAATTAAGCTCGCCTTTTTTTCTGTAAATATGCAGACAGGGCAGCTGCAAGAAAAACACCTGAGGGCAGAATTGACAAGGCAATATTTCAAGTTTTAGCCCTTTAGAAAACCTGCATATTAACCAAAACACCATCAAAAGGGGCTGCTGCTTCATATGAAGGATTAGGGATGTTTTGTTTTTTTCAGTTATGTACTAAGAATCCAAATCATATGGAACAGCAAAAAATGTCCTGATATTCATTTATGCCTGTTGGATCCAATTCAACTCTCACTGACTTCAATGGAAGACAGAACTGTCCCATCTCTAATAGAGTACATTATAATGCATAATTTAAGGCATAAGTAAAATGGGGAAATTCCATCCCATCCCTGCCTTTCAGCAACTGACTTTTCTCTCTATTTATTCCTAACTTTCTTGTCTTCTCTATCAACAAGAGTCTTAAGATATTTTTGTGAGATAACCACATGCAGCGTCTGCAACGACCGATGGAAGCATGGCAGTGTGCTAAACTAGCACCTGTTCCCAATTTAGGAGTTGTTGCCATAAGTGGGATTTTTCCAAGTGGAGTCACACCATCTGTAGATGGGCTTGCAATATTGTGTGAAAAGGACACCATTTTTCTCTACAAAGTGGCATCCTCCATGCTGTCTGAGATCATGGGAAGCAGTAAGTCTGAAAATGGGATCATGTGAGCAAGAAGTTTAGGAACTGCTGCCATGGAGAGTACAACACCCTCATAGTGAGGTGGAGGGCGTTCTAAGATGGTTTGTGATGGTTTTAGCTAGAAGTGTAGTCAATTTACGAAATTCCACAGTGTTTAAGACTATAGAGCTAACTGAGATTCCACACAACAGGGAAAAGTCAGAGATCTTCAGGAGCTGACACCAGAGGTAGCTAAAAGCTTCCGACTTTTCATGATATATTTTGAAGCCAAAATTCCGGAATAATTTGCTGTGTCAGTGGCAGGAGGGTCCAGGTGCTGAGACCGTGACACACACAATAGGAAGCCATGTGAGCGTAGGGGGAACTCTGGCTTGATGTTTTCTTATACTAACTTAGCCAGAGGCTTAATTACTAATGCAAATAGTAAAAGCTCAGGTGGCCCCCATAGCAAAATGTTCAGCTCGGTTCAGTGTGTACACTAAATTGATGCCATTCATGTACTGTGAGCACGTTGCATTCACAAATGTAAATGGCTGCACATGGTGCAAAGAAAGAGAGAATCAGGCCATCTACAGTCATCGAGGGTACGTCTATACTGAAAGCTTATTTCGGAAAAAGCTATTCCGGAAGATATCTTCCCACCACAGGGAAGCCTCAAAATTAGTCTGAGGCAGGCTCCCCTAATGTGGACATGCCATCTCGATTTAGAGCCCCAGGAGGCACTGGGAAGGAATAACTTAGAATAGCCCTGGTAAGGGGCTATTTCAACTTAGCAGCAATGGAGCGTCCACACACACCCTCTTCCGAAAGAGCTTTTTTGGAAGAGGCATTATTCCTCATGGAATGATGTTTAAAGAGCTTTCAAAAAAATGCAATTGCTGTGTGGATGCTAGTATTGTTTTTCCAGAATAATGGTGCAGTGTAGACGCACCCTTTGACTCTCAAAGGAAAAGCCATTCTTTTCAAAGACACCACGTCATTCTTGTCATAATGGACACGCATTTTTTCCTACAGAGAAATACAGAAACCTAAAAGATCAGCAGATAAGCTATGTCTTTATAATACACGAATCCCTGTGGTACCTGGGTGTCAAATGAATTAAGCCTCAGTACTCAGGTGGTAGGTGTATTATAAGGCACCCAGAATATTCACCAAACTTAAAATATGGAAATTAAATAGCACCACAATAAAACTGAGAATTTTCAACTCAAATGTAATCTCTGTGCTGACATATGTCTCCCAGAGCTGGAGACATATTAAAAGTTTAGGTAGAAAGCTAGATGCCTTTGAAAATAAGCGCTTACAAAAGATTCTGTGCATTGGATGGAGAGACTGTATCACCAATGATCAGCTCTGAGAAATTACCAATCAGCAGCTCACCTCCATTAGAATTAGAAGTTAGTGTTGGACATGTTTGGGACATGCATGCCAGCTGTCAACACAGACTTCCATACAAAGCTGTCAAGTGAAACTCAATTGGTGTGAGGAAACAAGGGCACCAACAAAAAACTGTAAGAAGTACCCTTAGAGGGAATGTACAATAGTCAATCTCAATGCCGTGGAGCAGCAGCAGCTAATTATGGAGAGGAGTGGAAGAGACTAGCTTCTATTCAGTGTGCCAACTTTTTATTGATAAGGAAACTGAGATACAGAAAGATGAAGACATAAATTTTCAAAACCGGTCTCATAGTTTAGGGTACCTTTATTTCTGGGCACTCAGTTTTAAATGAACTCCTGTATCCACTGAAGTCTTTGGCAAAATTTCCGTTCAATTCAGCAAGATCATGATTTACCTTAAGGTCTGATTCTGTTGCTGAGTATACTTACAGTTGAAGTATACTGTAGCTGTGGGTATTAAACACCTGTGAAACCAAACTATAGGGCACTAAGGTTGGGCACTCAAAATTGAGGTACACCAAATTACAGGCCACTTTTGAAATGTTGGCTGTTGGTGACTTATGTCCAATCATACAGGAAATCAGTGAGAAAGACAGACCTAAACTTTTATCTCCTAGCCATTAGGCCACCCTAATGTGCCAGTATCCAAAGTTCTTCCTTCATGTCTGAAGATGGTCATTCTAGTGCAGGCGTGGGGAATTTATGGCCCAAGAGCTGGATTTGGTCCCCGGCTTGGCTACAACTGGCCCCTGAAACTCAGGGCTTCCCCTCCCTCTTCCCCCTCCAGCACAGGGAATCTGGCACTTCAGCTCTGTGGTCCCCCTCCTGCCCAGGCCCCCACACCCAGCCCGCTTCCAAGCAGCTCCCTGACACACCCTGAACTCCTTATTTTTTGCCCCACCCCAGAGTGCGGGGGGCTTACAAAATCTAGTAGCTCAGGCCCCTCAGGCTCTGGTGTGCAAGGGGAATGTAGGGGGCATTTTTTTGCTTCTCACTTTTTTGTGGTTACCCGACTGATTTTCTATGGGTGAGCAGCTCCTGAGCCAAGAGATGTTCCCCGCCCCTGCTCTAGTGGTAAAACTGGCTTCACAATTCATGCAAAATCAGGATTTGAAAATTCAGAAAGTAAAATACTTGGGTACTGAACTATGATAGACTCAAATGCCCACACTGAGATCTGCTGTTTTCATTGCACTAAAAGCAGAGACAAGAAATATGTTACACTAATGTATTTGAGATTTACAGGCTCTGGTGTACAAGGGGAATGTAGGCGGCATTTTTTTGCTTCTCACTTTTATGTGGCATTGTTGTATATGTCATAAATGCCAAATACACATGGTATGCTGTCCATCTGTCATGCGTTGCTATTTAAGGATATTTTGAAACGTTAGAAAAGACGAGGATCCACATTGCTCTAAAAAGTTCCCTAGAGGTTCATGTGAAAGACAATAAAATTGCTGAGGCATGTAAGTGAACAGTCATGGCTGCATCTAGACTGGCAAGTTTTTCCGCAAAAGCAGCTGCTTTTGCGGGAAAACTTGCCAGCTGTCTGCTTGAATTTTTGCGAGAACACTGGCCGCTTGAATTTTTGCAAGAACACTGACGATCTCATGTAAGATTGTCAGTGTTCTTGCAGAAATGCTATGCAGCTCCTGTTCGGGCAAAAGCCCTCCTGCGCAAATGCTTTTGCGCAAGAGGGCCAGTGTGGACAACGCGGTATTGTTTTGCGCAAAAAAGCCCCAATCGGGAAAATGGCAATTGGGGCTTTCTTGCGCAAAACCGCGTCTAGATTGGCACGGATACTTTTCCGCAAAAAGTGCTTTTGCACAAAAGTGTCCGTGCCAATCTAGACGCTCTTTTCCGCAAATGCTTTTAACGGAAAAACTTTTCCGTTAAAAGCATTTGCGGAAAATCATGCCAGTCTAGACGTAGCCATGGAGTAAATGGAGGCTGCTGTAGTAGCAGGGCATGTTTTACAGCTCCATGTAATATGTGATCTAGGTTAGAGGGTCTGCTGCGGGATGGGGGAAATAAGCGGAATGTATTGTCTCAGTTTGACTCATCCTGACAAGTTCATCCAATTACCAGCTTGTTGCGACAAAACAGAATCCAGCACAAAACTCATTTTTGTATTTATTCTAACCATGAATACTGAATATTGCACAAAAATGTGAATTACAAAAGGAATATTTTGAAAAGGCTTCAATAGAACTGGGCAACAGAGCTAGATAAATAAATTCTTATGCCAGTGTGCATTGTTTATATCCTAACAAATATCTGCTGCAGAGTATTTTTGCAGAGTGTGAAAGGAAAAGATATGGATGGATGTGGTAAGATTGCATGGATCACCTCACTGTCATTGCCACTAAAAAACTCTAAGGAAAAAACTGTTCTTAACTGTCTTCAGGCTTACTATTAAAATACAAATCTAAGATCATTATGATTGTGGAGCATTTTACTTGAAGTTTTCACTGGTGTAAATTCCTGCAGCAGGTGCACAGTAGTGGAAACCGAGGCCCAGTGGATTTGCAATAGGTGTAGAGAGCAGAATGTGGTCTCTGGAATATTGATGGTTAATGATGGTACATGAATCAGAAAAAGCGTTACAAGTTCAATGAAAATATTATCTTTCTTGTAAATTTAGCTAGTTCATCTTGAAAATCATAGAGACAATAAAAAAGTGGGCTCTCGGGGTGTGTCAACACAGCAACATTATTTTGAAATAACTGGTGTTATTTCAAAATAAATTAGTCTCCGTCTACACAGCAGGCAATTATTTTGAAATTCTGTCAAGCTGAAGGACTTCTTACTCCAACTCCTGTAACCTCAATTGTATAAGGAGTAAGGGAAGTCAGAGGAAGAGTGCTCTATTTCAAAATAAGTGCTGTGTAGATGCCCCCAATTTCAAAATAAGCTATGCAATTGATGTAGCTCAATTTGAGTAGCTTATTTCAAATTAAGCCCGGCTGTGTAAATGCACCCCCACAGTGCTGCTTTTACAGAGTCGAGCTGCACATTACTTGTTATTCAATGTTCATCTTTCCTCTGCAGTGACAAAAAATCAAAATAAAGCAAGAGGGGAGTTTGTGTTTCCATGACCAGTTTGGTTACAACATTTCCAATGTATTGTAAAAATACAGACGAATGTAAACAAAAGCTTCAGAGGAGTAGCCGAGTTAGTATGTAACTGGAAAAACTTAAAAGACTAACAAAACATGTAGATGGTATCATGAGCTTTCTGAAGAAGTGGGTTGTGCCTACGAAAGCTCATGATACCATCTGCATGTTTTGTTAGTTTAGAAGGTGCTTCAAGACTATTTTTCAATGTTAACGAGTTTAACTTCAGAGTAGAAACAGTGTTAACTGGGGGGGACCAACCCTATGCTCTTTTCCCAGGAAAGTTCCTGTTACAGCCAGTGGAAGTTCTAACAAAATAAAAAACTACAGGCCTGCTAAGTTACTAGCAACCACAACACTCAGTGCTAGATTTCCTGAGAGCTGGGGAGCAATGTGTACTCCCAAACTGTTCCTCAGCCCGTTCTTGAATACGAGCCAAACATCATGATAATTTAGGCAGTGAACCTGGCCAATGTCAGCCTCAGATTGTGCTTCTCCATAAACAGGATTGCACTCTGGCGATGGTCTCCTTCCTCTGTTTTTACTGCAAGCTGCAGAATGATATTCAGAATGCTGTAGGATTAGCCTATTGCTAAACCATATTGCCCTTTTGGATGCCATAATCTGCACCAGCCAATAGTCAAAAATAGCAGGGGTAAAACAGGCTGGCAGAGTTTGTCCATCTGTTGCTGCATAAACCATAAGTGCTTTATGTAATAAATGCTTAGTTTCTATTTAACTCAAAACATCGCTTTTCCTGAATTGTGTAGTCACGTAGGAACTGTTTTAGTCTTTAAAACGTGCAGAAATGGCAATGCCTTTGAAAGGTGCTGACCCCATCCTGGAGCCTGAAGTCTTCTATTCATTCTCAGAATAAGCTGAACTAGAAAAACAGCAGTATATATTACTCCCTATCCCCATCAGTGTGCCCCTATCCATGGCATCTCCCTGCAGTCCTCATCAATTCTCCCTCCAGTGGCCAATACAGCATTTTTATGTATTTAAATGGTATCCTCAAAGAAGGGACAAGGGCATGGCCAGTTTTTCAGCCATTCAATTGCATTATGCTCCTGTTTGCAACAGTACACTTTATCTAATACTAATAATATTTCCAGATAATTAAACACTCCACAGACAAATTACTTCTTGGTGAAGACTTTTTATTTCATTTGTTATACTAAGAATGAATCTGGCCTGCTGGGTTCCTGTCCCACATTTGGGATTTTTCCAGAGGACTATTTCTAAATATAGGCAAGTGTGTGTAGGGGAGCTGGGCCTAAGAATGACCTCTGTTAGAATTTAGAAAAACAAAGTGTACTGTATCCCTAACAAGATATCTATCAAGCACGTCTCAATATGTGATTTGGTGTTTGTAACACTTTCCTGTTTGTTTAATTGGAAACCTTAAGGAAAACAGATCAACCTTATTTACAGCCCAGAAGAACTGAATTGCCATTACTCTGAAAGGGCAATGCATTACAAAGATACGAGCCTTTATCATTTGGGAAAGGGTTTTTTGATTTGTTCACACGAAAATGAGGTTTCTAGCAGATGGTAGAAATGTCAGTCAGTCTGAGGGAGAAAATAGATCTTCCAACTAATGAATAATTAATGAAAACACCAACTCTCCTCCTCCCCCATGATAGCTCTTCCAACTGGCAACTGTTCTAATAGTCTGTTTAAAAATATCGCTGCTCTGCATATCTATGAAAACTCACCCAGTAACATTAGTTATGTTTTCTGTTAGGTACAACGTCGTGACTATTTTACAATGTTTATTGCTATTTGCTCTGCCTTCCAGCCCTTCCCACAAAACAGATTCTATGGTGTTTAATGAAGTGAAACTTCCACTGAACTCACTTCAGGGTTAGCTTGATTTAGGAGTGCAGTGTTTGGCCTTTGTGTCTGAAATCCTGACTCCTCCGAAGTTAATGGGAGTTTTGCTATTGACTTCAGAGGGGCCAGAATTTCACCCTTTGTGTTTTTCCTGCTTATTCGCCTACATCCTTACCCATTTTCACTCTAACACCCTATGGGAGTTTGCCTGGAAGGACTGAAAGATTAATCCATATTCAGTTATTCAGATGAGTTATTTTAGAAAGAGTTAACATAGTATTTAACTTGAAAGACAAACATCCTAAAAGCAACTGAAATTTTAAGGAGATGATTTTATTTTAACATTTATATTTCCTTATAGTAGTAACTGCAATAGACCAATAACTCTTCATCTCTTTCATGCTGCAGGAGGACAACACTGGACTTAAAAGAACACAGAAAAAAGGAGGTTGTGGGTAAAAAGAGGTTCTATAAAACAATGACCATCAGGCGGGAGACTAGAACAAAGTGTGCATTCTAATTAGTCACAAGTGAATCTCACTTATCAGGATAATGAGCTGGGCTGACAGTGGATGGAAACTTAAAACCACTGGGTCAATAGCTGGCTGCAGGGATGAGAGTAAGCAGAACACTGGAGAACACAGGAAACAAGAGCATAAATTGAGAGGATCATTGTGGTTCAGTACAAACGGCTACTTTGGCCCTGCCTGGAATACACTTTTGAATACAATATTACCCAACATGGACTGGCCTGCTGTCTCTACTGCACATGCAGCAAAATTGAGGAATGAGGAATACATGTTTGGACCTGAGCACTACCAGGCATTGGGCGGACACTAAAGCAATATGCTGGCTCTTTGCATTTTCAGTCCTGCCAACCCCAACATTTAAAAAAAATCATGAGTCAGGTCCCCAAACACCATTATTTTAAAAATCATGGTAGTTTTTAACTATTACATTTGGTATTTTTGTACTCTTTACAATCATACCACCCTCAGCTATTCCCAGAATCTCTCATGAGTATGGAGAGGTGGCCATGGAAAAGTTAATACAGACTTGGACAGCATTGATTTTTCTATATGTACTTACAGCAGCTCAGTTCTCACAATTCTCTCGATGGATTTTTGTCAATTATATCAAGACATATGAACATAAGAATGACCATCTTAGGTAAGACAAATGGTCCATTTCCTGTCATCCACTCCCTACTTTCGTTAGTTAGAGGCTTAGGAACATCCCTGATCATCTTGGCTAATAGCCATTGATGATCCTTTCCTCCATGAACTTCTCTAATTCTTTTCTGAACCCAGTCATACTTTTGGGTCTTCACAATAAGTTTGGCAATACATTTGTTTTTGTTTGTTTTAAACCTGCTTCCTATTAATTCAATTGGGAGTCCCCTGGTTCTTGTTTTATCTGGAGGTATAAATATTCCTTCCGTATTCACTCTGTTCATACCAGTCATGATTTTATAATATCTTCCCTTAGTCATCTTTTTTCCAAGCTGCTCTATACCCTCTAATTATTTTTTACTCTTCTTGCTACATTTCCAATTGTCATATATGTTTTTTGAAATGGAGCAACCAGAACTGCACACAGTGTTCCTTCAAGTGTGAGTGTACCATGGTGTATATATACTGGTATTATGATATTTTCTGTCTTATTATCTATCCCTTTCCAAACATTCCGTTAACTTTTCTGCAGGGATGGCGAGTTATATGGCCAGTATACTAGGGCTCCAGGAATATTCTGGACCCAGGGGACCACTGCCCCCAATATTTGGGACTGTTCACTTTCTTGGCCCTACCGGGCACCTCCATCCCACTTGCAGAGTATCTCCTGGCTCTTCCTGCCACCCCACACACCTCCCCCAACTCATCCTTGCCTGCCCTAGCAGTAAGTGGTAGATTCCTACAGCTCCACACTGAGCTTCCTTGCCAGCTACTGCTGAGGCTGGCTACAAGAGCACAGTGCCGGGGATAGGCTTAGGTGGCTGCTGTGTCTGCGGAGGGAGAAGGAACATAGCAGCCTCCCGGCCCTGAGCAGTCAACTCGGAGTCGATTCCAGAGGAGGCTTATCTTGGCTGGATCTTGAGCAGCAGGCTCAGGGAAGGAGTGGGAGGTTTTGGGTGAGTGTTGCGCTGGGAAGAGGGAGGGGGAATCACTCTTCTTCACTCATTGTTGATCCACCCACCTCCAAAGAATTCTAATAGATTGGTGAGGCGTAGTTTCCCTTTAGAAAAGCCATGATGGCTTGTCCCCAACTAATATATTCATTTATGTGTCTGGTAAGTCTGTTCTTTTTGATAGTTTCAACCAATTTGCTTGTATTTAAGTTAGGCTTACTGGGCTTTAATTACCAGGGTCACCTCTGGAATCTTTTTTTTTCTTAATTTGATCTCCCAGTAGCTATCCTCTAGGCTCTTGGTACTGAAGTTGATTTAAGAGAGAGATTATATACTACACTTAGTAGTTCTGCAATTTCATATCTGAGTTCCTTCAGAACTGCTTGGGTGAATACCATCTGGTCCTGGTGACTTATTACTGTTTTTAATTTAAAAACTTGTTCCAACCCCTCCTCTAGGGACTTCTCAATCCATGACAATTTCTCAGATTTGTCATTTTAAAATGGCAACTTTGTATGTAGGAATCTCCCTCACATCTTCTGCAGTGAAGAGCAATGAAAATAATTCATTTAGCTTCTCCCCAATGACTTTGTCTTCTCTGAGTACTCCTTTAGCAACCACCTGACCCAGTACGGCTGTTCTTATGTTGATTGTTTGGCAGGCTTCCTGCTTTTGATGTACTTCAACATGATTTTGCTGTTAGTTTGTGTGTCTTTTGCTAGTTGCTCTTTCTCAGCCTGACAAATTATGCTGTTACATTTGACTGGTCAGAGTTTATGCTTTGTATTTTCTTAAGTAGGATACGACTTCCAGTTTCTAAAAGATGCCTTTTTGTTGCAGCCACTTCTTTTACTCTGTCGTTTAGCTACGGTGGCTCTTTTTTGCTTTTCTGACTATGCTTTTTCATTTGGATTATACAGTTAGTTTGAGCTTTTCTAATGGTGGTTTTAAACAGTTTCCATGCAGCTCACAGGCATTTCATTTTTGCAGCTGTGCCTTTTAATTTCCATTTAACCAGTTTTCTCATTTTTTAGTGTAATTCCCCTTTGTGGCATTAAATGCTACTGTGGTGTCCTTCTTTGGTTTCTCCCCTCCCACAAGGATGGTAAATTTAATTACATAATGGTTGCTATTGCCAGGTGGTTCAACCATATTAACTCAGGGACCAGATCTGATGCTCGATCTAGCACTACATCAGGAATTGCCTCTCCCCTTGTGAATTCCAGAACTAGCTGTTCCAAGAAGCAGTCATTTAATGGTGTCTAAGAACCTTATCTCAGCAGCCATCCCAAGTCAGTATATCTGACTATTACACATTCTGAGCATTTGGGAAGTTACTCAGCCTTAACCCAGCTTGGACCAGTTAAGGTTTTCTATTAGAGCACAAGTCTGATGAAGGTAGGGTACTTGTTGCTTTTGTGTATCTCTGGGAGATGGCAGTAAAACTCTTATGCAGTGTGTTATTGACAGTATAGCAGGCAATAGCAGGTGGAGAGGATGGCTCAAGTCTTTCCACTAAACTTCTTTCCACTTTGCTGCTGGACATAAAGCAAGAGCAGCTCAGCTGCAGCAGCATATGCTGAGATTAATGGGAAGAGGCAGCACCGGGTGGCCAGCCAGCTCTCTGGAACACCAGCAATCTGGGTGCAGACCATTGTCCTAGAATGAGCTAGAGCAGCAATCATCTTTTTGGCTCAGGTAGAGCTTTTCTGTTTACTTTAGGTGTCCTCATATGAGGAAAGTGCCCTATGGAAATGTCCATCAAGCATCACAAATAGGCAACAATCATTTTCAGTTCTGAGCAAACATGGCCATCCGGAGGGGGAAAAAGTGATACAGGATGTGTTTTCAGGCTTTGGAGACCATTATTTTAGTTGCACCACATGAACAGTCTTCCTGGTTAACTGTTGGGCACCTGATGCAGCAAAAAGCTAACTGTGAAGTAGTGACATAGCCAGGATGGGACACTCAGGTGGACCCTGACTTTGTGTGGGTGGGCAATGATCTGGCGCAGGAGGGATCAGAGCTGTCTTCCTCCACTACTTCCAGCCAGCCTTGCAGGGGACAATGGATGCACTGGCCGGGGGTCCCGCAGGTACAGACCTGGGGAGTAGGGTCAGGGACTTGCCTCACTCGGCCCGGCGCTCCAGCCACAGAGTGGGGCTGGGATGCAGGGTCTTGCCCCACTCGCCCTGCCCATCAGATGCTCCAGCAAGTGCTGGGGCCAAAGTAGAGCCAGGGCTGGGGGTGGGGGCCTGGCTGCCAACTAGATGGGCTGCTGCCCACTCATGGCTACCCCCTGCTAAGAGGGTCTGTGGAAGATAGGTGCCAATGACCATGGGCAGTCTGGATTGGGGGTCAGTGCAATATTCAGGAACCAGAGGCTCATAGTCCAGGGTCAGGAGCCAAGTGTCACAGGGGAAAGTCAAGCCTGGGGTCAGACAGGAAACAGGAGTGAAAGCTAACGGTCAGCACCGAGTCAGAGGCCAAAGAGCCACACGCAAGGGTCAGAGCCAGAGTTGTCAGAAACTAGAGTGACAGGGGTTCAAAGACCAGAACAAGACTGAGAAGGCAGGAGCTGGGAACAAGGCAGGGTTAAAGTGAGAATCTGTGGACAGGGATAGGGGTCAGGCAACAGCTGGCACAGTCTGTAGCACCAACAAGCCAGAATCACCCTTGCTGGGTAGACAACTTCCTGTGTCTCTTTCTGGCTTCAATAGAGTATGTGGCCCAAGACTTTACAGATCTTCCAACGAAGTCTCTGGGGCACTAGCTTTAACAGAGTGTAAGGCTTTAGGGCTTCCACTCCTTCAGTCACTAGCAGAGACATTGAATGCTTTTGCAGACACAGCACCCACCTGAAAGCCAGCATGCCTGAGCTCAGGACTTACTGATTTTCTGGTAAGTGGTGCAGTGTGCCCATTAAGTTCATGGGCAGCTGAATGTGCACAGCACTTGTAGAATGCCTTGAAAGATCAACCTTGTATGATTCAGCAAGACAGGGTAGGCCAAGTTCATCCCTGGTGTAACTTCATTTATATAGTCAAAGAACTGCTTTGGTGGACAGCAGTAACACACACTCAGTGTCTGATGCCACAAGCAGGGTATCTCCTATTCCTCAGGCCAATTAGTGCCCCAAAAGACCTCCATTTATGCCTGTGCTCGTACGACCGAAGGGAGCTACTCACATGGCAGAAACAGTGATTTTCTGTCTTATAAAAAATAGTCTCTGAATGTTTTAATACTGTGGCTCACACTAATGAGTTAGCAGAAGAAAACTCATACTGTACGTTAATTCACGCAGGTCTCTACTTGTCAGTGATTTGATCATGTTATACCATGTTTGCCTGTGATGCAAGACATTTCTTGGCATCCTCCAAATAAACAATATATTTTATCCAGCACAATCCCAAAGCTGCCTCAATTGGTGTTCACTCAGAAAATATACACAGTAAAATAGCTGGCCCAGGTAAATGTGAGCAACACAGGCACAAAACACTTACCACTGAATCTCTCTATACCTGACTAACAGGGGATTTGTTATAGTGTGACTACATTCAGCTACCAGAGAAGTGGAAGCATTTGATATGAACTAGTTGAGGGGAATTATTACTTTAATTTAAAAAAGTAGTAACTCATCTTAAAGCAAGACATCCATTTGTTTAAAGTTATTTAAAGATAGCATTTTCTTTGTGGGAAGATGCTGTGGCAGGATGTATGTACTGCATCCTCAGCAAAAGCAGGAAAGGATTCTCTCTGGAGGGAACGAAGTATAATACCTGCTCCACCCCCACAGGAAGTTGCTGTTCCTGGAAGGAAGACTGGCAGCTAGTCTTTTCAGGGAAGCAGATCTGTGGAAGGAGTGGGGCGGTATACTTGATTCCAAGAACAAACAAACCAATCTGCATACTGGATCAACAAGAGGGTTGCTGTTTATGACAAAGATGTGTAGCAAGTAAAAGACTTTGCGCTATTTTTATCCCTCATGAACACATTATTGTTAATGGAATTATTCCAGAGATGAATTTGGCCCTCTGTTTACTTTTGGATGTGCATCTACAGTTATGTCAATCCTTGTTATAGGAACTTTCAAGGCCTACCAACTCCAGTGACTGCCGAGGCTATTTCAAAAAATGGTTCCTTCTTAAAATAAATAGCTAAGGATATGTTTACACTACAGGACAATCGAGTTAAGATACACAACTTCAGCTACGTTAACTGTGTAGCTGAAGTTGAAATAGCTTAATTTGGCTTTTGGTGTTGTCTATACTGCAGGAAGTTAAAGAAAGGTCTTCCTTTGACCTCCCTTATTCTTTTGAAATGAGGGTTACAGGAATTGGAGTAAAAAGTCATCCAGCTCGCCACTATTTTGAGATAATTATTTTGGAATAACATTAATAATTCCAAAATAATACTGCTGTGTAGACATGCCCTAACTGCTTAAGTATTGAGCATGAAATTACTTATAACAAAGTGCTAATGCCTTTAGGTGAACTTCTTTATATTTTGCTTTGTTTTTCCAAGAATGGACAAAGCAACCAACTTAGACTCCAACTGGTAAGCAGCCTCTAAAACTAAATAGCATTTTAGCCACTTAGGTGCTGACTGCTGCTGTTCTTTCCAGTCTCACTTCTGTAGCACAGGAGGACAGCTGGGCCAAAATAAGACATGGGTCTATTTTTTAAATTTGTCATTTTAAAATTTTTTTCTTTTCTTCTCACCTATACTGCCAGGTAAAAAGGAAGTGGCCACCTACACCTCTGCCAAGCAAATACACATTTTATTCTAATGAAACCCAATAATAAAAGAAAAAAATAGAACGTGGAATTTGAACACAGACGTGAAAAATTAGGGCTAAGATTTTTAAGGCATCTAGGGATTTGGATGCCTGGTCCCTAGTTGTTTCAATGGGAATTGGGTGGCCAAATCCTTTAGGTGGCTTTGCAAATCTCAGTTTATAAATTCAAGAAGCTCAGACTAAATAAGAAACAAACATAAAGTATGTGCTGTGTAAGGGTCTAACCCTTAAGTAAATTAAAGTTTTGCACTAAACTTCATTGGAAGTCTTGGTCCTAAAGTCTTTGAATGAAAGTGACTAGCTATTATATTGCTTAAATTTCCTAAGCCATTCGAAATAGAGGCCCAGAGTTTTCACACCTTTTACTCACATGAATAATCTCAATTAAGTCAGGTTTGGGTTGGCAGGATCAGGTCCTTATTTTGTGCAAAAGATGCTTCACAAAATGAAGTTGTATCTTACGTATAGAAAGTACTGAAGAAACACAAATATGCAAAAGAGTAAGGGTTGAATTATACTTTGTGCTGTGTGGATGAGTGAGGTGAAGGGGAGATCACAGGAAGCTCATTTCTGCTACAACACAACCATCTTGGTGCAGCAAAGATGGAATGATACTAAAACACAAGAAAGGAGTAGGAAGAATCTATCTGTGGCTTTTGTTGGCATAATCCAGTCTAGTGCCAAAAGAATACAGCCTGATGGCTATGGAACAGCAGGAATGGACTAAGAACTAGAGATCCAGCCAGAAGGGGAGTCTACATATCCACAAAGTTTGGATCATTAGGAGAGGGCCATTACCAGAGAGAACTGGGGTCTGCTGCTAGGACTGGAAAGTAAGAAAGACTAAAGGAAGGATAAAGGACAAAAAGTAGTAGGACATAATCAAGTTGTCAGCTGGCTGGTAGCATGATACCATTTTCAGCATATGGTAGGCTGTGGGTACACATGGCACCTTTTTAATACATCAGCAAAATGTGTCCAATCGTCCATACTGAGCCAGTGTGCCCTGCATCAACAAGATGGCTCTTGCATACATACAGAGGTTCTGCTTTTTTCCTCTTCCCACCTCATCACTCTTCACATCCAACCCTCTCTACCGCCCTCGTAAGGGATGACATTGTTGGGTTTTTTTTGTCCTACTGTATGCCAAGTTGACTAAATCTTTGACACATTCAAGCTCTGAGTAACAATCACCCCAGGGCTCCTTCCATCTGTTGCCAATGCTGTGTGTTGCATTATGGTACTGATACAGTGCATACCTGACAATTAGAGTCATTTTGGGGAGAAACACTCCATTATTTCTATTTTGGCCTGAAGAGGTCTTCAGTTCTATTAGCCTTATAGCAACATTAAAAACAATGAAAGTAAATAATTACTGAGCTTGGTAGAATTAATATATATATATATATATATATATATATAATTTTAAATTTTTTGTATCCATTTAAATTTTCAGAGTTGCAGGAAATTGAGGGAAAGGTGTCAGATAATAAATGTCTAATTACTGTAAACATTCAAATCCAAAAAGATAAGCTTTATGAATGGCACAAATCATCTTCACCTTCAGTTGGCTAATGCCTGAGCCAGCTGTTTTAACAGAGATGTAAATATACGCTTTGTGTATTCTTCATTATATACAATATGATTTATACATATTAGAGTGGGACATTAGAGTTCCGAAACAGCATTTTTTTTACTTTGCTTTCTGTACATTTTGATTATTATTAATGGAAATGTGTTTCATCAGTTTGTGTGTCTATGGTAAAATCAATATTTACAGACAAAAGTTGAACCCTTCCAACCCTAATGATTATTATTGCAGCTGATACCAGCTTCTGCACAGTGACTTGGTTACAGTGTATGTGAACATTTCAATTGCAGTGCCAAAGATGTTTCTGAGATACATTAAAGTCCAAGTTTGCTCATCTTTTCACCAACATGTAGAGATTTTGTCCATCCCAAATCTTACAATCTGTTCTAATTACTTCAAAATAGAGATAGTGTAACCACTTGAAAGAGTTCAATTCTTGTCCCTTACAAATATGTAAAAGACTCAGGCTCAATCCCCAGGACTTAGCACCTTGGGTAGCATTCACAAGTGGGTCTCAAACACTACCAGATGAAAATTATAGTATTTTATATCCCCTTTTTATAGGCACAGATAGCTACACAAAGTGCCAACAAGAAGAGAATCAGGCTTCTTGAGAGCACAGTCATAACATTTGGGAGACAGCATATACCTAATTTGAATCTGCCTATAACATAGCTTGAACAGCGTGGTAGTCATATGGCTCAGCTGACAAGCACAGAGGAAGTGCAGCCTTTAGGACGTCAGTGTTTACTTCGTATAAATTACCATCAGAAAATGCTTAAGTGCAGGGGAAAGAAAGATGAGTGAAAAGGAAATAGATGTACATTTGTATATTTTCCACACAGAAATAACCAAAAAGTTTTATAGCTTGTAACAAACTGGAGGGAGGAGCATGATGTGACTTCAGAAGCTACAGTGACCCCTTTCCCAGATAATACTGTATGTTAAAGACACTTGATATTGTGATACAGAGGGCACAAAAATATGCTGCTTTCTGATTAGTACTTCAATGTTTCCCTGACACTAACTGATTTAACAGTGATGAGTTATTTTTACAGACAGACATTTATATCAATTAAAATCTCAGCATCATGGACAAGTAATAAAGTAGCCCCCTGTTATTTATATATTTACAAGAAGCCTTTTTAATTATTCAGAGCAGACTTTTAATTAGAAATTATACACACTGATATGGTCTATCAAATATTATTAATATTATTAGTACTGCAGCTAGTAATTATTAATAATGTTAATGAGTTTAGTCTATCCTTGCACTGAATTCTGAATTGTTTGGTATTTACCAAACACTGGAGGTTTACTATCGTTAGAGGTTTGAGGTTTTTTTCCAGTTGACAATTTCAAACCCAATAGTTATCAATTTTCTCTCTACACCACTGCAATTCCCACTGGCTTAAAAATAATTACCATGATTCCCTTGATTCCCATAAAGACTTGGGACTCTAGTATTTACACAATGCCTGAAGAGTACATGGTGCAACACTGAACAAATGCAAGACAGGTGCTTCAAGAATCTGACAAACGTTGCAGACACTTATATATGCATTTATCTTTAAACCTGACTAAACTCCCATTGGCATCAAGTGACTTCAGGGACTACTCACATGCTTAATCCTTACAATTAAGCTTTCAATTCCCTTCCCCATTTGACCAGCTGCTGCACACACTGGCTTGTCACATGGACTTACATAATTTCTGTGACTTGGCCCTCCCTTATAAAGAGTTCCTTTTATCTCCTAGAAGAATAATAGACTTAACATTCAACATATTAGTAAGACATTGGTGTGTGCTTTCTCCATGTGCAATACATGGAGGGAAGCAGGAGTTTAACTGAACTATTTTAGTTCACATATTCATTTTCAAAATTGAACATAGCAAGATTTAGGCTATTTTATATATTGTTAGATTACTGAACCTTAAATTCCATTGTGGTTGCTAGTATGGAAACTCTTTCCTGTGTGGTAACAGATGTGATATCTCTTCACAGTACAAATGTCAGTTGTGCACATGGAAAATTTTGCCACCTGGCTGTTAGTTCAACCTTGCCTGGAGAGTGGTAACAAAACAGAAAACTGGTCAACTATAACTTATCAGTAGGATGATCACTTGTCAAAATACAATATTTTCCTCTAAACATTTGCTTAGTTATGTACAATTTAAAATGTACAGCATTCAACTCTCAACAAAGTTATTAGATTTTTAAATATAACAATGCAACATTTGCAGAAAGCTGTCTACAGTTTACTGTACTTGTAATTCTGTTTTATCTGTTCTAAAATTCCATCACTGGTGATATAGTCATACAAACAAATGCTTTTAATTCATCCCAATATTTAGAAAACAAAGCCCAGTTTTCTTAAATCACTTTAACCATAATTGTTTTAGGGCTGTCAATCATCACAGTTAATAGGTGCAATTAGCACAACACAAATTAACTAGATTTTGTTTTAATGGTTGCTTTTAATCACTCTGTTAAACAATAATAGAATACCAAATCAAATTTATTATAAAATTATTGCAATTACAACACAGAATACAAGGTTTAGGATGCTCACTTTGTTGTTATTTTTATTACAGATATTTACACTGTAAAAAAGACAGATCGTCTTTTTCAATTCATCTCATACAAGCCCACTCAGACCCTACTTTTTTACAGTCTATTACTAAGACAAACACATTTTTTACATTTATAGTAGATAATGGTGCCCACTTACAACTTACATCACCTGAAAGTGAGAATAAGCATTCACATGGTACTGTTGTAGCTGATGATGCATTCCAGATATGCTAAACATTCATATGATATGTCAATTTGTAGGCTCTAAAGTTTTACATTATTTTGTTTTTGCAGTTATGTAAAAAGAATAATTCAATATTAATAATACCACATATTGTACTTTCACAATAAAGAGATTGCACTACAGTACTTTCATGAGGTGAATTAAAAATTCTACTTGTTTTATTTTTACAGTACAAATGTTTGTAATACAAATAATATAAAATGAGCACTGTACAATTTGTATTCTGTATTATAAATGAAATCAATATTTTAGAAAATACAATCATCCAATTTAATACATTTAAATTAATATCTGATTATTTAATCATTAAATTTAAACTGCAATTAAGTATGACTAATTTTAATCTAATGATTAATTTTGATTTTTTTTTAAATCTTTTGACAGTCCTAATTGTTTTCTGACATTTAGCTACCAAACAAAATACAATGCCTGAAAAGCAATTAGAAAATTACATGGGCAATTAATATATGCTGATGATTTCTTATTGAAAAAACTAACAGTTTTACACATGAGATCAACATTCATTTAAGCTGTTTGGGGTAGAGACTATCTTCTGTCTACATATAGATCTTATAAAATACTCTGATCAAGTATGAATCAATACATGCTTGTGAAGTATAAAGACTTGTTTTAACTGACACTGATCTGTGCTAACTATCATACATTTTACAGCTGTAGGAACATTTTCACTTCAAATATATTTTTTCATTGTTTAGTTTTTCCTAATGTTTTTTAAAACCCTGTTATATCTAAAGCTATTTGTGAATCCAATTCTGTTTGGATAAATGGCACAACGTACACAACACACCTCAAGGCATAATATTGAGTTAAAACACTTTTTACAAAATATTTATTCACTTGTTTACCTCTAATCATGTGGTGGGGTCCTCTTGGAACAACTACAGGATAGCAAAGCCAGTGCTGTTAGCTATTTAGCAGGAAAATGAAATGATTATATATCTGGGATCTTGTAATCAAGCACTTTGTAAACAAACACATGTAAAAGCCTTACTTTTAATTCTTGAATTGAACACAGATGTGAAACAGACTCTTATACAAGAGTACTGAAGGAGATTTTTGAAATATATTAACAATAGCAAATGGCTATTAGCATTTATATAGTTTTATCATTTTAAGTTCGACTTCACCTTTGTACAAATATATTAACTTTCATCTAAGAATATCAAAATGCTACATGGTGAAAATGACCTGGGGATTACATTGGATGAGAAGCTGGGTATGTGTTGACAGTGTGCCTTTTTTGCCAAGAAGACTAATGGCTTATTGTGGTGCATTAGTAGGAGCATTGCCAACAGATCTAGGGAAGTGATTATTCCCCTTTATTCAGCACTGGTGAGGCCACATCTGGAATATTGTGTCCAGTTGTGAGGGGCCTCCACTACATAATGGATGTGGACTCATTGGAGAAAGTCCAGTGGAGGGCAACAAAAATGAATAGGGGGCTGGAGAGGCTGAGGAATTTGGGCTTATTTAGTCTACAGAAGAGAAGAGTGAAGAGGGGATGTGATAGCAGTCTTTAATTACCTCAAGAGAGGTTCCAAAGAGGATGGAAAGAGGCTGTTCTCAGTGGTGACAGATGACAGAACAAGGAGCAATGGTTTCAAGTTGCAGTGCGGGAGGTCTAGGTTGGATATTGGGAAAAACTATTTTGGTAGGAGGGTGGGGAAGTACTGGAATAGGTTACCTAAGGAGGTAGTGGGATCTCCATCTCTAGCGGTTTTTAAGCCCCAGCTTGACAAAGTCCTGGTGGGGATGAGTTAGTTGGGAATGGTCCTGCTTTTAGAAGGAGGTTGGACTTGATGACTTCCTGATGTCCTTTCCAACCCTATGACTCTATGAAAGATAAATGTTGCTATCTTCATTTTATAAATGGGAAAAGTACAGAGAGATACCAATAATATATACAAAATCACATAAGGCGTGAAGGGGCAGAATTGGAAATAGAACCTAGGTATCTTGACTTCTAAAGCTTGATTTACATAAGGACACCCAGGAAAATTGATTTGGATTAACAAAAAATGTGAATTTGAAGTGGATTAGTTGAACTGCATTAAATCCTTGTGTGAACACTTTCCTTCAGAACTTAATTAGCCTTAATTTCGTTTAGTGTCCTTTACTTGCAAAATGAATGAAGCTCAACTGAATTAAGGCCACTTTAACTCTGAATAACAGTATTCACCCAGGGATCTAACTGTTTAACTAATTTGCTTTAATTGTTAATTTGGATTATCTTTCCAGAGATTTGTCTACACTTGAAAATTAATTTGACCCAACTACACTGCTCAGGGCAATGAAAAACCCACACCCTTGAGCAACATACTTAAGTGAACCTAAATCACTGAATTAACAGCAGTAGGTTGACAGAAGAATTCTTCCATCTATCAAGCTACCACCTCTCAGGGAAATAGAATACTGACAGGACAGAACCTGTCCCATTGGCATAGCAATATCGACACTGAAGCGCTACCGCAGTGTAACTGCAGAGATGCAGCTGTGCTATGGTAGCATTTCAAGTGTAGATAAGACTTGATTTTCCCTGTATAGACAAGCCTTCCATCTTCTTCTGTTGCCACTGGATACACCAGCTGCCAAACACAGTTTGCACAAGTTTCTATGCTCACATTCTACAGATGCAGTGAGCACATTCCTGAAAACTGAAGTTAAATCAAAAGGAAATTGGGACATGGCAGGAATTCATATCCCAGACAACTCATCGGCTGCTTCATCGTGGCAAAGGCCCAGAAATATTTCAGAGCTGGCAATTAGCCATTCAGAGAAGCAAACTGCAGACACTAGAGATGCATTCACAAACTTAATTTAGTTCCTTGATCTTTATCTAATGGGGTTTTCCACTGCAGGAAAATATTATTCCAAAGATCAGCCTTGATAGCTGCCAGCCATACTCTGTGCTCAGCTTCTGCTTTCCCTACCAAGTAGGTGAAGAGACATGAAAGGAGCACAAACAATATTGACAAAAGTCAGTTATGTGCCCTAGTCTGTGTCCGTATTCATCACTACATACCATTGCTCGTGGGAGAGGGTAAATGGAGCTTTGTTTATTTTCTCCTATATTTTGGTCCTACATGGATTATGCATGCATGTGTCACTCAATGTTTAGTGTAATGAACATACAAGGAATATACCCAATAAGGACATTCTCGCATGGTGCAAGGATCATGTGTGGAATATGCACATGATCTTTGTACTTTAGCCCATTGTGGGAGGTGGCTGGGAAGGATGTAACCTCAGGCAAAAGTTCATTTTTTCAAGTTTTCAGAACGCTCCACACCACAGCAAGTGCTTTTATATTACTTTGACACATCATTCCTTTGCTGCGAGACGATGTGTATGTATTAATATCCAGAATAAGCATGTCCAATAGAGAGCTAGAGAGAATGGAATTGTGGGGAAGACTGGATTGAAGAGTTGGCTGCATAGTGTCAATTCCTAGCTCTGCCACAGATTTCCTGTATGACTCTGGGTAAAGCCTGTCTGTGCCTCGGATCCTCATCTATAAAATGAGGATGAATGTATTTTCTTTTACCACACTTTGTCTGTCTTGTTCATTTAGATTATAAGCTCCAAAGGCTTAGCATTTAGTACAGCAGACCCCTGATTTCAGTCGGGACCTTTGGGCAATATGTGGTAAAACTGTAAGCAATAACCCCGTTCTGTGGTTTGACTTCACAGAGACTTGGTGAGATAGTTCACATGAGTGGAATATTGGTATAGAAGAGTACAGCTCATCCAGGAATGACATGAAGGGAGAGCTTAGAGGTTTTTTTAGAGAGACATATATAAGGGTTTAAAAACAAATTATCCCACTCCACATGGAAGATAAGAAACGTTCTAAGAAACCACCTAGCTTAACCAGGTGATTTTCATTTAACTGAAATTCAAGAAAAATATCATACAAAAAGTGGAAACTAGGTCAAATTACAATATAAAACACCCCACAAGCATGTGGGGACGAAACTAGAAAGTCCAAGGTGCAAAATGAGATCAAATAACGAGAGACATAAAGGATATAAAGAAAACATTTCACAAGTAAATGAGAAGCAAGAGGAAGACCAGTGACAGAGTATGCTTTTCAGTGAAGAAGAACAGAAAATAACTGAAAAGACAACAATGGTCAAATTGTTAAATGCCTTTTTTATTTCAGTTATCACCAAAAGAGATCAGGTGACTGACATACTGAACAGCAATATATGGGTAGGATATGAGACAGTAATATGGAAAAAACAAGTTAAGAGAACAGCAAAATGTGTAAAGATCTAGAAACATGACCTACAAGGAAAGATTGAAAAAAATAAATGGGTTTGTTTAGTCTGGAGAAGAGAAGGCTGATGAGGGACATGTTAATAGTCTTCAAGTATGTACAAGTTCATTATAAGAAAAGCAATTTATCACCCTCCTCTTTATCAGCTGAGGACAGGACAGGAAGTAGTAGGCTTAAATTGCAGCAAGGGAGAGAACTTCCTAACTGTAAGAATAGTTAAGCACTGGAATAAATTACCTAAAGTGATTGTGAAATCTCCATCACTGGAGGTTTTTAAGAACAGGTTAGTCGACAAGTGCCGGAGAAGAGCAGGATAATATTAAGTTCCACCTCAGTGCAGGGAACTAGATGAAATACTTATCAAGGTCCAAGGCCCAGATTTACAGCTTACATTCCTCTAGGTACAGCATCTTCAGCACCCCTCTTCACCTACAGTTGACCTTGGTGTTTTCTATAAAAAAAATGAAACTTTTAACCCACTTTTAACTTTTAGGTGCTCCTAGAACTCCGATAACACTAGCTACATGCCTGCTGTGCCTAACTAGAAAGCCAGCCCTGTTGAGGACTCTTCCAGTCCAACTATGATTCTACATACTGCCCCACTAGAAAGAAGAAAAACAACAATAGCATCATATTCGTGTAGGAATATCCCTGGTAAAAGGGCTTGCACACGTAATGATTCGTTTGTCATGATTTGAGTGGGATCCTTGAAGTTCTGGGGCCTGTTCTTGTTCCTATTTAAGGGTATGTCTACACTACCCCGCTAGTTCGAACTTGTGAAATGAGGAGTAACGGTAGTTTGAACTAGGAAGCCTAGTTGGAACTACCTAGTTCGTGCCCCGTGTAGCCGCGCTGCACGGGGTTCGAACCAGCGGGGTTTTAAAAATGGCGGCTCCCCGCTTATGCAAATGAAGCCCGGGAAATTCAAATCATGGGCTTCATTTGCAAGTGCAGTATGCCTACATTACCCTCCTAGTTCGAACTAGGAGGGTAGTGTAGACATACCCTAAGTGAGTGGAACAAAGCTTTTTTACTTAAATTATTCAGCATCAGTTCTTTAATTACCATGTCATTTTGAACGGTTAAATTCCCCTTAAATTCTCAATCCTGCTCCTTCTCTCAAATTCATTTGTCTCTCGGGAAGCCTAAATTTTACCCCCAAATCAGATTTCCCATGTATGAACCATCCAAACATTATTATCCATGCTACTTACAAAATGACACCACCCTAAGTGCTGAGTTGGACAATGAACAACAATAAACCAAATATATACAATAAATAATTCAAACAAACCTTCTTGGAATTGCAAAGAATAGCTGCACAGCAAAAGCATAAATGTACTAGATTAACTTGCACTCTTTCTCCATCCAGATACATGAGTCATGCTGATTTGGAAAGCATTTTATAAATGCTAATAATTGCATACCACCTTTTAATTAGACATGGCCTAATTTAAAAAGGATAGAGATATTTATAGAACCTGCCTCCCCGGTGTGTAGCAGCGATCCCCATTGTCATATTGTTTGGCAAACAGGAAGAGCATCTGTGTTATTTAATAGGTATAATATCTTCAGCAATGGGTTTTTTTCAGGTTTGTTGGCATACCCCCATTCAGCTTCACAAGTAACAAATCAGTCAATGCCTGAATCCCTAAATGAATTTAGCACTCAGATCTTTAAATGAAAATGATGTGTAACCCTTCTGCCGGGTAGGCCTGGCAGTAACCAGGGCCCGGTTCAATAACTTGGGGTCCATCTCACATAGAACCGGCTCGAGCCCCCACCCAGTAATCTGGGAAATTCACACACCACTGGGCGCCTCGGAGAGGCAATGCTTCCCCACTCACAAGCACTGAGTCTGAGTGTAGGAAAGAAACATTTAATGAAAGAGAGAGAGAAGTCATACGGCATTAACTTGGGGAAAACATCACAAACAGAGTTCATAACCCAAACATGAGCCAAGCCCCCCCAGCCAAGAATTGCCCGAAGTCCAAAGAGTCTGACACCCCAAAAGTCTCTGTCCCTGGTCCATGCCACCCAGAGTCCCAAAGTTCACCCGCAGGGTTTCACCTCCCAACCTGGGTAGAAATAGGGGCGGGGGGATAGATAGGGGGTACCTTATACGAAACTCCGCCATGCTCCACCAGCTGTCTCATCCTACGCCACTGGACGCTCCGCTGGGCGCCTGCTGCCGCTCCTCACCTGCCGCGCCACGCCACGGGTGGCCGCTCCTCGCCGCTCTTCGCCTGCCGCTGCTCCTACCAGCCACGTTACACCACCAGCCACCCTGCTGGTTGCCGCCACTCCACTGGCTGCAATGGGTCTGGCTCTCAGCAAAACCAGTGATTTCAGCTCCCAGTGATTTCCCATTTGCCGGACCACCGTCTCTCCCTGCTTCCTGAGCTCTAGATCCTGCAGAAAGCCCTCTACAATGTTGGAGATAGACAGCACTGCCAAATTGACTGAACACCCCTTGTTCAATCTACACATAGGAGAGCCACACAAAGGGGAAACTCTGTGTGCTGTGACGGGACTATTCAGGCAGGTCCCTTTCTCATTCCACATGTTGCTGTGACACCTTGGTTCTGTTGTGACAGGTAACAGAAATGCTTCCAGAAGAGTACTTTGTGTGGTATTTCTGATCTGGTCACACCCAGGAAATACTGGAAAATAGAGTAATGTATGTGGTGTATTATTTATTTCTCAAGATTATTTATATTTGTGTCATTGGTATTGACTAAAAATGAAGATTCTCAGGGGAGCCAACAGACTCACTGGGCCCTTGGGCCATGTGGGGGGACAATTCTGTGCTCCCAGTAGGGGCACAACTGAGGCAGCTACTCAAAGTGCCATCTGAAGCGTCCACCTGGGGGCTGTGACAGCTGGGAACCTTGGGCTCTTTTGAATCACCGGGCCCCAGGGCACTCACCCTCCTTTCTCCCCCCATCAGCAGGCCTGTTTTCAGACCTACAAACTTCCACAACCAGCTAGTTTTTATACTGCTGCACAGTTTATCTGAGTCAAAGAGCATATTTGATATGAGCCAAAAGCTGTGAAAAAGACACATTTTGTTCTCCTATAGTCTGTCAGGACAGGACAAGGCTGAGCAAAGATTTTAGCAAGCGACTACACGTTTAATAGGACAGTTACTCTTAGATATTTGGAAACCACTGTGATGAGCACAATACAAAAATAATAGACTAGAAAAGCTATGGCTTTAGGACACAAACTCACTTTAGAGACTAGCATGGGAGAGCGCTGCCTGTCTGGGCACTCCATAAAGCAATGTGTCTGCATTAGGCACCATACCACTTTGAACCCTGGATGAGAAGTGTGGTTGCTGCACGCTTAAGTAGATTGACTGAGATTTTTTCCTCTTCTATACGTGGGCAATTCCACTGGCCAGTGGATGTGATCCTTCCCCAATCTTCTCTGCCACCTTTGGAAAGACTAGCACTAGAAGCACACCAAGCAGTCCTAGCTCTCTGTGTAAAATGGGTATTCACTCCCACACCCACAATCTAATTCTTAACTGCTCATCTATTTTAATGAACAGAATCTGAGTTTTAACCAGCAGAATATGGGTGACCTTGCTCAGATAAGCCTGCTGAAATCAAGAACTGTATGCTCAAATGGCCTCAGAAAATCTGCCTTTTTGATGTCATAGTGACGCTAAGAAAGAATTACCACCAGCTTTGTGCTCAGAAGCTATGACATGGAGAGCTACTCTCTACTGAATTAATTAAAATGTTTCTGCGCTTTAACATACCTGATCAGGCAATAGCAGGGAACCTTCTTCTCAGTTTGATAATGCAAGAGATAATCATCTAGTTAGTTAAAATGATGAAAATGTGCTTAGGACACTTCAGAGTCTCCACCACCAAACTATATTAGATAATATTAGTGTGTGTTCTGTGCCGAATCACTACATTTTTCTTGGCCACATTCAGCTCTGGTGTAAGATGCCATAAGCCTGATGTCTCCACCCTGCCCCCATCCTTCCCTTTGTACTAGACATCTGGGCTGAATTTGGCCATAACACACCAATGGATGTCATCAACAGCAAAAATATCCAAACTTCAGTGCCTAAGTTAAGTTCCAAAATCAGTATTTAGCTACCCAAATAAAAATGGGCAGACTCTCAGAAATGTTGCATTCCCAAAGTTAATATTGGAGTGAATGGGAGATTCAGATTCTCTGTGTCTTTGAAAAACAGGCCACTTTAATATATGTGCCAATATGTAGATCTAAGCATATTTAAGCACCCATGTTTGAACATTTTGCCAAGAATGGCCCCTCCTGCAAAGCCAAAGGCTGTGTTTAGACTGCATCTCTTTTCCATAAAAGGGATGCAAATTAGACACATCGCAATTGCAAATGAAGTGGGGATTTAAATTCCCCCCCCCCCCCCCGCTTCATTTGCATAAACATCGCTGCCGCTTTTTTCCAGCTCGGAGCTTTGCCGGAAAAAAACGCCAGTCTAGACGTGGATCTTTAGGAAAATAAAGCCTTTTCCGAAAGATCCCTTATTCCTAAAAGGGGAATGTTTATGCCATGTTTATGCAAATGAAGCGGGGGGGATTTAAATCCCCGCTTCATTTGCAATTGCGATGTGTCTAATTTGCATCCCTTTTATGAAAAAGGGATGCAATCTAGACATAGCCATCATGTGTTAAACTAAATTAGAGATATTCCCCTAAAATGGATGCTGGATTTAAAAAATTAAGTGCAGTTCTGTTAATTCCATTATTCCCCAGAAAAAATGGAATTAACAGAACTATTGTCACAACCAGCCAGTTTCACAGAGCTACTATTCTCTCCTCAGTGCCCAACCACCTCATGAAGCAGCTGATGTTGCATGATGCAACAGAATTTAGGAGCTGAAGATTCCACAAGAACTAACCTTCCCATAGTATTTCCTGTGTTACAGCTAGAATTCTCTTCCTCTTTCTGTCTGAAGTTAAGACAGTTTATCATGAAAATGATCTCAGCAACAGAAAGAGAGAAAGCCACCTACTAGTTTGTTAGACTCCGCTATTCAGATCTATATGATTATTGCCATTGCAGGTTATAGTCAAATTTGTGCAGGACTCCAATTACCCACCTTATCAGAAAACATTTGTGGGGGATTTGTGAATGTTGTAATAACTGGGACTTCAAAAAACTATTGAAAATGTACTACACAAGTATGGACTTTTGGGACAATAAGTGTTAATTGGATTTTCTGGCAATTCCACAGGGAGAGAGGCTAATGCAAATTACCCAACTCTGGTTATGCAAAAAACAAGCCTGTTGAAGCTATACTCTGAGAGAGGGTCTTTGTCTGCTGATTACCTGTTCCTGAAGGCCAAGATCAAAGACTCAAGCAGTATAAAGAAACACATGCTCTATCCAGCCTAAATTCTGAATATGAGACAGCTATGAACCTGTGAGCATGGGGAAAAGCCAGTTGTGGCTTTTGAAGGACTGATAGCTACAAGAGCCCGAGGTTGGAGCTGGGGTGACCTCTGGTAAGCTTTTTAGCATGCATGTAGATTCTTTTATTGTTTTCAATATGATGCAATGTTTTTACCTGAAGAATAAATGTGCATACTTATAACAAGTTGTGTGGTAAGTTGTTATTGTGGGAAATAAACTAAGCACAGCCTCTAGTAAGAAAAGGCCAGAATCTGTGCTTGGCTTTAAGTAATTTGGCATGCTGGGAACATCAGTGTAAGTGAGGAACTATACAAGCTGGAAAAATTTTGGTAAGGAGATCCCTGCATAAAAGAGGTGATGTATGTGAGCCAGAAACCTTTAAGTGCATCTCCTTAGTGAAATACGAGGGGGAAATGTAGCTACAGTTGCCCTGAACTGTGACAACATATGCAATAATAATCCTGAATTCTCTGCTATCACTGTCATTATTCTAGAGAACTTTACAACAAATGGCTGTTTTCTCCCATCATTCTGGACTTCATCCTACTCCCATTAAAGTTGATTGGAATCTTTCCTTTAACTTTAATGGGAGTTGTTTTGAGTTCTTACTTTGAATCTGTTGTGTGATTTTCACCATTTCCTTTTTTAGTGAAACAAATATGTCCATCTATTTTTGATGAAGTGTCAGATGATACTGAGTCATTTGTTGCTCAAGATACTAAAGAAACGTATCATTCAGCGATGTTTCTGGTGTAATGCTCAGAATACTATCTTGTCCTCTAAGAAGCTCATTTTCTTAAAAAAAAAATATGCGTTCAGAAACATTACTGACAGTGCCACTCGTGATAGCTTCAAAATTGCCTTTTAACCACTGATTGTTATTTATTATTTCTTTGGCAGTAACTCCTAAGAACACCAATCAAGGAGTGGTGCCCCATGATGCCAAGCACTGTACAGACAAGTCATAAAGAGATGATGTTCCAGGGAGCACACACTCTGCATGCCAGACAGGACTTACCAGATGGGTGAAATAAACAAACTCGGTGAGGCTAGGCTAGGGTGGATGACACAAAGATAAAATGAACATAAAGTTTACCCGAAAAGCAGAAGTAACAGTTTACCAGTTACTTAACCAACGCTAGTCAGAAGCATATTAGTAGGCCTAACAGCAGAGGAAGATTTTAAAGAAGTATTTAGAGGACAGTGGCTTTATGAACTATGACATGGACTTTTTCTCCATGCAAATAGGTGGCAGGGGAGAGCGTGACTGAGAGAAAAGCAAGTAGGGGGGTGAGTAAGGCTGCCGTGAATGGCAGAACAAGGACTGGAATGGATGACTCCACAAACTAGTCGATCTGCATTATTCCCTGGAGCCTACTGAAAGAACAGTTTAAAACAGAGATTTTAAAAAGTAAAATCTTCCAATCATTTATTTCAGAAAATGTCTGTTACTTAAAAACTATACCAGGTTTTGTCAACTTAGTAAACATAGATATACTGTGCTGCTCTCTACTTACCCAAGCAGAGAACTGCTTGGCTATTGGCCTGCGTTAGGTGAGTGCACTTCCGAAATGATCTGGGACGCAAGAGGAATTGGGCTTCCAGAGTTATAGCCTTGTCCCAGGTTTTGCAGTGGACTTGAGCATACAGGCTGCACTTATCCAGTAGGCTAGTACAGCTTGCATTGCTCTGCAACTGCACAGCTCTACAGGGTTGTGTGAAAGAACATGGCCTTCTCCCCTCCATACCTGCCTTAGGTAAACTGAGCACCTAATGGCACTGGAGGGACAGAGCTCTCTCTGCTGTCATAGAAATGTAATGACTGAAACTGTCTCTGTGCTTTTTATTGGCAGCACAAAAGATGTGTCAGAGGGTCTTTGCATTCCACCTTTGCTTTCACACGCACACACACAGCTAAGCTTTCCTGCCAGGGCCTCATCTGTTCCCTCTTTCTGAATGGCCACTTCATCTCTTGTATCCCAAAAGGGATACAACAAACTATGCCTGCCACAATGAATCAACTGAACTTCAAGAGCTCTGTGCAGGGCTCTAGCAGTTACTAACACATGAATTGGAAGAAACCTGCCATTTTATTGCACTACTCATCTGGCTTCCTCAAAAAGTCTACTCTCTGTCTTTTCTCTACATTGCTTTCATTCTCTAGGTGCTTCCTTGCCAATTATTTATATTCTCTTCTCCCTTGGGATTCAGGTGCTAGCTGTGATATCAATATTCTCCTTAAAAACTCCTGCAATACAAGTTTGTCTAACTGCCAGGTAACTTGCAGCCAGAGTATAAGATGGCTGACTCCCTTTGCTATTCTGGCTCTCAGGGCAAGGGCATCTGGATTTATAGAATAATGATTTACACACTAGCCCCTGCTGCTTTCCTTTCCTTTCCTTCTCCTATCACATCTTTCAAAACCCAAAATTATCGTAGAAAATACATTTTGTATTTTTAAAATTGATTTCCCACTTAAAAAGCTGTTTAAATAATATATTAGAATTTGATAGATGTTAACATTTTTTAAATCTTCACCTAATCAATATATTTATGCACATTAAAATTTAATTGCACTCCTTATATTAATTTATAATCATTTCAGTCATTATGATCATCAGCCAAGACCCTGCAACTGCTATGAAATGTCACTTAATTTATATTTCATAATGTCCAAGTTACCTACTTCCAAGCAAGTAAAGATGCCCCTGTCAAATGCAATACACTTTTTGATGTCATCAGCATCATTTGTTTAAATCATGATGGACAGATGAGACGGATTTAAGTTTCTCATCTGGATCCTTCTTTCCAAAAGTGGACAATTATTGCAATGCAATTAGAGATAAAATCTCCATGATGGTATTAACAATGAGAAGTCCTGTGGCACCTTATAGACTAGCAGATTTATTGGAGCATAAGCTTTCATGGGCAAAGACCCACTTCATCAGATGACATGCATGAGGGAGCATACTACAAATGCTAAGCCCATAGTGGCTGGACCTAAAGCTATATATTTTTGAAGCTGTTTACTTAGTTAAGGATGGCATAAATTGGACCTATCTTAATGATTGCCTTACTTTACAAATAGTCTCACTAAAATCAGGGAGACTACCTAAGGAGTAAGGTATAATTCATCTTGAGTAAGGTAGCAGAACCTGGCCCATTAGTTTTAGGAAGAAAGAGATAAATACGTTTATATCATCTTTCTTATTTATAATTGTAAATAGTTTGCCAAGTACTGGATGACACAGTGCTGTATCACAAGCATTATACTGCTAATAAGAATGGACATTTTTCTTTAGCTCACGTGGCAAGACAGAACTTATGCTATTGGAGCAAAAGGGCTTTCTCTACTGCACCCATGAAGTTCTGAGTGGCTGTGAAGTGCAGCACTGTGATAGTCTCAGACTCTTGAGTGGTATTATAACAGATTTGTTATAATACCTTGGTAGAACAATGAGCTGCTTAGATATTTTCATCTTTATATTTATTTAGCAGTTACACAGAAGAAACATTAATCAATCCTGTGTACTTCATGGAATTAATCTGAAGCCAATTATAGGTTAGGACAATGTTTCTTATTCAAGAGCATATTTAACTGATTTTGTGTCCATCCTCTTCCTCCTTCATCTTGTCATAAACTCTATAGCAGTGGTTCCCAAACTTTTTGGCATCACGGCCCCTTTTTTGATTTTTGAAAAACCCTCACGCCCTCCCTTCCCTCCCCTCCCCAATAGCAGCAAAACTTGTTGAGCGAAAAAAAAAAAAGGAAAAAAGGAACTGAACAGGGCAGAAAAACTTGATGGGGGCGGGGAGGCTGGGTCGCCTCGCTCTCTCCGCTCCTCCCCTCCCCCCCCCCCCCAGTTTGGGAACCCATGCTCTATAGCCACAATATGAAATAATTGTCTGGCATGAAATTGAGCTTGGACATTTGGAGGATTTGGGGGGAGAGGGTCTTTCATGTAAAACTATTTTTAAAACAGAAACATGCAGCCCCTTTCTTCTCTCACTGATACTGAATTAATCTAAGAGGAATGTCTCTGTAGAGTTGTACCATTGTAAAATATGTATAGATAAGATGAGAACTGGGCCCCATTATTTGGTAGGGGAGAAAAAGTGACATATAATTGTAAATTTCCAACATACCATGGTACAGTACTTGTTTTAAAAGTTAATTCACATTTAATTTTTAAGTGTACATTAAACAGGCTTGTCTAGTAATCAGTGTTTGAATATGAGTAGAAGTAGAAGCTGTCACTGAGTCTCCTAGTTGGGTAAAATTAAAATTAGGCAGATCTGATTCATTTAGATTTGGGTTTTCGGTGTAGTGCACTTTTAAAACTTAAAAGCTCAGAATTCTACAGAGCATAATCCATTTTGTGTCCACTTCAGTGTAGCCGTCACGAAGGAGACACACACACTTTAAGTTCTATCCCAGAGAATGTACGATGCTTTTTTGTTTGGTTGTAAAGCAGCAGTCATTCAGACTGAAAATATTGGTTGATTTCTGGGTATGGAAAAGTAGACCATCAGGATAGGCTTTTCCAACACTGTTTTAAGCTTGACAGTGATATGGTTTGATCTTTACACAATAGTATCAGTAAACTCTGAACATACACCAGCTCACTTTAATATGTCACTAGCCTCCACTGAATTCTACCTTATTTAAAATCTTTTTACAAGGGTGGTATTCATCCCAACATGAATAGATCCGAGTTCTGAGCGTACAATTCAAAACTGGATTTAAAGTGCAGCAAATCGATATAACGCTTGTTTGCCATTCGTGACAGGATCCTGAAAGGATGCAATATTATACAAACACCAGAGCAACCCAAAAAGCATTACATCTACTTTGAGGAAGGATAAAAAGGAAATAGCACTTTGCAATACAAACTTGGTCTAACTGAAACACCCAAAGTCCCATCATTAGTCATTTAGCCTTTTAGACCATTAGTAATAACTTTAACTGGCATTCATATAAGAAATTATTTAATTTTGGATTAGAAAAGGATTATTCATCATGCAGAGATATACAGAAATCCATGCTTATGCTGAGTTACTGTGTCTGTCAAAAGACAGTATATAGCTTGTCTGCATCTAATTATGCTGTAAAACGTTTTCATTAAAAGGAAATTGTCCCTGGAGTTGTTTTCAAGGGTTGGAAGGTCAGATATATGTTAAAAGTCACAGAGAGAAAGAACTTAACCAACATGTTATGGAAAGAGTTGAGAGAATAAAATAAAATCAGGATCATGCTCCATAAAGTGTCTTTCTGAAGAAATGGATCATTGCACAATCATAGCAAGAGACAATTAGAAGAGCAAAAGGAAAAGCCAAAAATCTGTTAAGACACCCAAATGCCCAAAGGAAGTCCAAAGTATGATGTGAGGTAAAAGGAGCAATCCAAGAAGGGAAGTGGCTGGATGATCTGCACTATTTTACCAAGAATAACTGTGAGAAACTGTAGTGAAATGGAGGAGGCAGCTAAATGCCCATTCAGGAAAAATAAGGGCCCAAGAAAATTTTCAGTTTGGGCAGTATGGCATTGAAATTCTATTGCCTGCAGAGGCAGAGCAGAGCAAAAAAGACCCTTTGCGAGAACAAACAAACAAACATACAAGAGATGCTTCCTACTCTGGAAAAATACTTTTTGTCTGAAGTTTATGGACTGAGAAATGTGTTGATGTATAGGCAAAATGAATTGTTTGCACTAAGTAGGTGACATTTCATGCATCTCTACCTTTGACAGTATTTAACAATATTTCTGCTGTGAAGCAATTCAAATTCACGTCTCTTGGCATCCTGCCAATTTGACTGCTTTCTAAGATGAAGGTCTTGAGCAATAATAGTAGATTTGCTATGATGTTAATGCATAACTGTTCAATCTTGAAATTAGCAATGGCTTCAGTGAGTAAGACTGGCTATGGCTAAATGATTATGTCTAGGTCATTAAATAATAGTGCTTTTTCCTAGAACACCTCACATGAGACATTTAAATATAAACTATAGGACAAAGAAAAAGAGTTCAAACTGTTTTTGTACAGAAAAAAATCTAATGAAAATTTGTGTATAAAAATTACACAAAATAATAATGGTATTTGAAGAGCGAGGAAAATAAGCAGGACAATTATGGACAGTGAAATGCTTTATCCATGAAGAACATTGTTTTCTTTCACTTCCCATCCTTCTAAACAGATGGCTTCAAGGAACTAAACTTAGAAAGTCTGAGGTGTAGGAAACCAGATAGCATTCTGTAGCAGGACAGGAAATAGAAGGCTCAATGTGTTTGAAGTTAAGATTAATTCCTGACTTCCTCTGGGGCTATTTTAAACAGTGGCAAACGATAGCATACTATCTTGCAAGAAAAATGACAGATGATCAAACACTGAATATGATCTGTATGTCAAGCATTTGTATCAGTGTGACAGGTCTTTCCTTGAGGCATTGAGCAGGGAAGTATTTTAACATAGTGACTCCTATTTCCCCTCATCTGTGTTTATTAAAACATAGCAGTAGCTGGGAAAAGCTGAAGCACTGCCTGGGGATAACTGGCTGAACTACCACAGGCCAACAGAAGAAGGGCAGCCTAAGATGGCTTTGTTTTGGATTGGATTGGCAAAGGTTAGTGTCTCACTGCTGCCTCCACCTCCTCTGAATGACGGCCAGCACCTCACTCACCTCCTGTGCCAGATACAAAGGGAAAATACTCCCCCAACTCGCTTCTTTGTGTAAGAGTGAGGGAAGCACTCTCTCAGTCCCCACAGGCAGTCCCAGACTAGTCTGCCCTGGGAACTTGCGTCAGCATAGGTGCATCTTTTGAGGGAGAATCCTCCTCCCTCCCCCAACCCCTCACTGGCATAAGCACTACAGTGACACAGTGGTCTGGATAAACAGACCTGCACTATAGGGGCTTGAGCTGGCACACCAAAAATAGCAGCATGGATGTTGTTGCACTGGCAGAAGCTCAGGCAAGTCACCTGAGCGTGGACCCTCTCTCCTCTCCCCCCCAGCTCTCGGGCCTGAGTTTTAGTGGCCAGCCTGAGTCTTTAGTAGACACAGAATGTTCACACTGCCAGGGGCAACAGGTTTGGAGAAATTTCGGTGGTTCCCAGAAATCCCAGGGCATCCAAGGCAGGCAAAGAGCTCCAGCAGGCCTACCACAAAGTCAGGGAACAGAGCAGATGCTCTGTAGAGACACCACACAGCAGCCAGTACTATGACCAGCTGGATGCCATCCTGGAAGGGGGACTGGTCACATCTCCCACCATCATCATTGAGTCCAGCCAAGACATGCCTGGTATCAGTCTGCAGGAGGGTGGGATGGTGGAGGATGATGAAGAGGAGAAGGAGGCCAACCAGGAGCTGCTCCTGACTCTGGAGCTGGTCCTTCCACCCCTTCCCAGGATGTCCCCCAGGCTTCAGAGGAACCCAGGAAGGGTACTTCAGATGAGTTCTATAACTTTCCCTATCTACACGTGGGGGCAGGCGACAGGCTGCAAGGGGCTGCATGCTCCTCGCTTGGCCTACTCAGTCTGGGGGGTCACACAACAGCCTGTGCATGTGGGTGCACATGGAGTGTCAGTCCGGAACACTCAGCCGTATGACGCTCTCACACAGGAACCCCTTGGTCCTTCTCACAAGGTTCCTGGAGAGGACTGCCTTATCCCAGCCTCTGTGGTGGGACACCTTGCCGTGACAAGTCACTACTAAGGTGTCTGCGGTCACGGAACCACACAGCAGGGCCGAACAAGGCACAGGGTCATGCCTGCACTCAGTCAGCATCCACTGAATTAATGTAACAGTGTAAAAATTCTCACCCTCAGGGGGATACATCCATCTGCTGAGAGCAATCTCCTCAAATGTTATGATTAGCCTGAAAGTCTCTAATGCCAGGTCCACATATCTTAAACACTAGCCAATTAGCCCATCATAAAACGGGATTTTCAGGTCTCTCCTCCACTTCCTATTCCCTTTCTATCTCCGTCTTCTTTCCTGAGCCTCCGGTCTCTTGCTCCATCTCTCTCAGCTCTCCTCCATCTCCTGCCTCTGTCTCCATCTCTCTTTCTCTTCTCCCCCTCCTGCCTCTCACTCTCTTCTTCTTCTCCTCACCCTCCCCCTCCTTCATGGGGAGCACGGAGTTCAAACAGCTGTTTGTGCCACTTGCTCCCACCAGGCTGAGCGGCTGCCAACTGCCCCTCTTCACCCCAGCACTGATCCTGCAGCCTCCCAGTTGTCCTCCCCCTCCCACTCATTCCCTTGGCCTCCCCCCAGCCAGGGTCTGTTCTTGGCCAGGGGGCAGGGCCTGGCTGTGTACATCACCACCCTGCCCTCCTTCCCCTCCTGCCATGGCGCTTGGCTGAGTTCTGCGCGGCTCAGCCAGGCCACCGCGGGGGAGCCCAAACGGCCGCTTGCTCCACTTGCTCCCCCACAGCGGCCCGGCTGACCAGCGCAGAAGTCAGCTGGGAGGCAACAGCGCTCCCCAGAGGCAACACGTAACACCACAGCGTTACAGAGTCACAGACATTGGGCTACTATATATATAAGTTTTATTTTCTCTGAGATATTCTTTTTATTCTATCTTATTCAGTGCTGAAACTTGTCATCTCTTCATGAGACCTTTGCATTCTGTACTCTGCCAATGGGATCACCATTTATTTTCTTAATTGACTCCAAATGCTCTTGGCAAGTTTATGCACTGGCCAAGACAACAGATAATAAAAGAGTCTACATAATGAAAGGATTCATTTTAAAATCTGCTTTTCTCATATAAAAATGTCCAAAATATATTAAAATATACAGAAGAGACTCAGATCTGGCACACTCTTCTTTGCATATAGCCCAGTTTTTAAATATAAAGCCCAATAAAACTGTCTTTGGCTACACTAATAATTAAGAAGTCAATTAATTCTTTGCTTTTGCCTCTAGTGAGTCTGTTGCTGTTCCTAGCTATCTCAGTTGTCTAAGGCTGTGTCCAGACTCCATGCCTCCGTCGACGGAGGCATGTAGATTAGCCAGATCGGAAGAGGGAAATGAAGCCGCGATTAAAATAATCGCGGCTTCATTTAAATTTAAATGGCTGCCCCGATCTGCCGATCAGCTGTTTGTCGGCAGATCGGGAGAGTCTGGACGCGATGCCCCGACAAAGAAGCCTTTCTTCATCGACACAGGTAAACCTGGTTTCACGAGGCTTACCTGTGTCGATGAAGAAAGGCTTCTTTGTCGGGGCATCGCGTCCAGACTCTCCCGATCTGCCGACAAACAGCTGATCGGCAGATCGGGGCAGCCATTTAAATTTAAATGAAGCCGCGATTATTTTAATCGTGGCTTCATTTCCCTCTTCCGATCTGGTTAATCTACATGCCTCCGTCGACGGAGGCATGGAGTCTGGACACAGCCCAAGTGACGGAGACATAATTCTAGTGAATGTAATGAAATCCACTACTATTTTGGACCTTCTTAGTGATAAAGGGCTCAAAACTCACATTTATCCTTGTCCTCATAAAGACTCTACAGGACAACTTCATCCATAAACCTGAGTGAAACTCGGACTAAGGATTGAGATGAAGGTATGAAGGTGACCATGTAGTAGGCCTAGCCTGGGACATACTGAAACTGCTTTGGCCCTGATGCACATTACAGCATAAACATAAACTCCAGCAGCAATGGCTTATATAATCCATTCCAAAGCTGGATATATCAAGGACAGAGGTATTCCCAAATACATCTTTTCCCTCATGTATCTGTCTTCTGTGTCCCCTGAGACACAGGGTTCTGCAGGATCTCCAGACTATACCAGCTCTATCTGTGCCGATAGAATTCCTTTGTGTTGGTGGAGTTAATGTAAAAGGGCTCTAGTGGATCAGTGATTTCAGCCCTGTGTTCCTTGACTGGGGTTAGTACCTTTTGTTATAGCATCTGATCTGTTGCACACCTCCCCTTTGAGCTGATAGACTTGCCTAAAACTTTGGAGTCTGAGGCTATGTCTAGACTGCAGGCTTCTTTTGGAAGCAGCTTTTTTGGAAGAGATCTTCCAAAAAAACTTCTTCCAAAACAGAGTGTCTACACAGAAAAGCGCATGGAAAAAGTGATCTGCTTTTTTGACAGATAGCATCCACACTGAATGGATATTGTCTCACATGTAAGCTGTGATTACTATGGGTGGAATGGCCACCAGGGCACCTGTACTTTTCCCTCTTTCCTCTTATTGAGAAAGAACTCCCTCTTCCCCATCCATATATGCCTTCTTCTGAAAGAGCTCTTTTTTAAATAGGCTTCTTCCTCATAAAAAGAGGTTTAGCAGTGCTGGGAAAACTCCTCAGTTCTTTCGATTTTTTTTTTTCAAAAGAACACGATTGCAGCATGAACGTAAGTGAAGTTTTTCAGAAAAACTACTATTTTCCAAAAAAACCTCTGCTGTGTAGACACGCCCTGAGTGTGAACATTCACAGCTGGAACATTCATTCATTTTCTAATGAGGTTTTAAACATGAAAGCAATAATATTCATACCTCGTCTTGCAATTGCATCACCAGGAGCATTGGTTCAAATTGCAAATGCTGAAATATCGGTAGCTGACAATCTTAAATGTGGGCAAAGCAAACCATGGGATGAAATGGTGCCAGCCTGAATGGTTTATTCATTTTCTGCTGGAGCTGCACGTCAGCTTTTCCTGCTCCTTAGCTGGCCACCTACTGCCATTTCAATTGCTCATTCTGGTAATTTTGCAGTACATGAGATGAGTGGGTCTGAAAGAGCACAGCATTTTGTCAGGATATTAACCTCCATTTCACACTGGTCAATATGCAGAGTCCAACTGTCCAGTCTTCTTGTAGGTTTACTTTCCTTAGCTACATGGGATTGCTCTGATCCTCTTCCTAATGGACTGCCATCTGATGCAGAATGAGAAGAAAATATCTACACATTGCTCATGCAAAATTGCTTCTATGTGGTGGCGCTAGACTAACCCCTGGTTTCTGTTGTTGGAAGCTGAGATGTCTGAAGTTGAGATCCCTGCAGAGAAATGAGTGTGAGAAAGAGGGTTATATATTCAGCAGCTCAATCCGATTCTCAGAGGAAAGACTGGGAAAGTTCAGTGTAATTAGCCTATTTTTGCATAATAACTTTACAGACTTCTCTCTGGGTAGGTCCATTAGATAGGGACAAACTTGTGTATTCTACCGTTGCCCATAAACATAGGCAGCAGTTTAATGGTTAATGGTTACAAAGAAACGGTATCCATTTTGATCAGTACATCAAAGTGAAAACTCCCATGAATCTCTTACTGTAATGTACATTTTATAATGACAGTTAACGCTGGCATTTTCAAGGCTCATGCTAGAATTCTGATGAAAAGTGAACGGATATTTGCCTCTTTCCGTGTCAGCACCCACTGTATAGAAAATATCAGTAAACAAAAATCCACCCCCTGATTCCCTGCTCCCTTAACAGGAAAATCCAAGCTTTCTGATTCGAATACATATTTAATGTTCTGCACTCTCATTCTCTCTGTGTGATGTTAAGCTAGTATGAAAGCACAATGGGAGTAACCATGGCGTCCACAGAGCCGGATACACACGAGAGAGCTGCTGCTTGGAGGAGCTTTGGAACAGCCAGGCTTAATGGAACACTGTATTTTCAGTTTAAATGGTAATAAGCAGGTGAGTAGAATGGGCACAGCTACTTTTCTGAACACTATGCTTTTGTGCCCTAATAAATTAAAACAAACATTTGGTAGGTATCCCACAAGAGATGCCCTGAGGATTCTAGGTCAGAGCCCTGAGCAAAGTCTCCACCCAGCATCTCTTCTTCGCAGAAGTGAGCTGTCTCAGTGAGTGCCTGAGGTAATGGTGGGGAAGAGAGAAAAATATATATTTGGAAGATTTCTCTGGCGTTGCTTGAGTCCTTCAGGACAGGGGACTGAGATGTGCAGAAGTCAGGCAAGGGGCTTGGGGAAGTAGGAATCAGGGTTGGGGAGTAAGGAGGGATTCAGGTCAAGGGGCTGGGAGGGTGGGGGTGTAAGGGTAAGGGTTGAGCTGAGAAAGGGCTTGGGGCAGGGGTGGCGGTGCAGGAGCCAGGGCAGGGAGTTGGGAGCTGTGGGATGGGCTCCACCTGCTCCCCGAGGCCAGTCTGGTGGCTGCTCCAAAGCTTTCTGATGCTGTCAGGACAGAGGGGGCATGCTTGCTTGCTGCTCCCCTGCCATTCTGGGGTATAACTGTCCACCACACTTGCTGTTCCCTGTGGTCATTCTGGAGTACAATTGTCCCTCCTGTGTGTCTCACTCTCACACACACACCTCTTCCTGTCTGATGAGAAACAATTGCATTCCATGCACAGCCCATTGTCCTAGCACAACCAAAGCAAGTCCTTGCTTTAAGTTATGGTAAGAGGGAGCTGCAAACAAATTTGGTGGTCCTAACTCTTACCATTTAGGAGGAAGTCTTGAACAGACAGACTCCCAGATGTACAGACAGACACTCTCTCAAATATATAGTGGAACATATATATGAGAATAGGAAAACATTCTTATGATATGACAGTCACGGCTGGTGACAGACTTCTCTAGACCCTAGATAATGTGGAGGGCTTGGCTCTGGGCCCCCAGGAAGGGGAAGAACTATGGGCAGCCAGCCTTTCAGACCATGCCATGCCCTCCCAGCCAGCCCTTAGCACCACACAGAATTCTGGTGATGGTTTAAAAGGTCCAGGGCTCCAGGTACCACTACTGCCATGGTATCTGTAGCCCGGACTCCCAGGCCCTTTTAAATTGCCAGGCCCTGGGCCAATGGGCCCCTTTGTTCCCCTCAGCCCCATCAGCAGTCCTGATAACAGCACTTACCTCCTAGTCTGTTGTGTTTTGGACCACACAGTAATATGGTTGTGCTTTCGTTTATCAAGATAACACTTGGAGCTGAGCTAATAATTTGTAGTGTTGTTACTGTTACAGTTTATTTTGCAGGTGCATTTAGAGGTCAGTTGAGTTGGGGCACCACTGTGCTAGCGCTGTCCTATGTTACATGAGGCCTCTGTCCCAAACAGCTTACAATCTAAAAGGCAAGGCATAAGAAGTGGATGAGGCAAACAAGCAGGATGGTACTGAATGTGAAAGACAGGACGAAAAAGAACAGTTCCACCGTAAGTTCTTTGAAGTTGGGACTATCTTTGTTACATGTGTATACAGTGCATAAAGGAGTCCTGGCCCATGACTGGGTCTCCTATATACTACTACAATACAAATAACAAAGATAGGATGACTCAATTGGGAACAGCAGTCACAACTTGCTACTTGCCTACCCATTATGAGGTTGCAAACGTGTGATGAAAATGTCAGCAAAAACAATTTTATGAGACAAAGTTGGCCTGTTTTCCTGCTGCTGAAATTTTTCTGAAACAGTTTATACTGTTCCTGTTTGTAAAATGCATGGAACATCACAGTTCTGTAAATGTATTGGTGAAACTATCCAGTCAAATTATTGTTCTGCAACTTTAAAAAACTGTCTGATGGCAGACAGTTTTCAGAGTTAATTTAAATATCTGAAATAATGAAGTGTGAAATTACATTATGTTGCAATTTTAGGAGTCCTGACCCATCAAGGAAGTTGGGGGGATATCACAAGGTTATTGTTGGGGGGTGTCCAATACTATTACCCTTGTTTCTGTGCTGCTGCCGTTGGCAGCAACTCTGCTTTCAGAGCTGGGGTGTGGTGGATGCTGTCCAGGAGTCCAGCTCTGAAGGCACAGCTGCTGCCAGCAGCACGGCATGGCATGGTATTGCTACCTTTATTTCTTTGCTGCTGCCTGCAGGACTGGGCCCTTGGTCAGGAGCTACCTCTTTTCAACCAAAAGCTCTGAAGGCAGCAGCTCCTAAGGAAGTGTGGCACGGTATGGAATGGCCACTCTTACTTCTGAGCTGTTGCTGGCAGGGCAGATGTGAAGGCAGTGCCAAAGTAAAAGTGGACTCTCCTACTTCCTGTAACAGAGACCTCCAAATGTGCTGACGATACTGTGAATAGATAAACCCAATGCAAATTTACAACAGAAAATACCTCTGACCTTCGATGATCTGTTTTTTTTTCTTTCCTTGTGCTCACTAGTATTCAAGAACCCTTGTAAATTCCAAGAGATATAATTGCATAAAATACACAACAAACCTAGAATCATAGAATCATAGAATAATAGGACTGGAAGGGACCTCGAGAGGTCATCGAGTCCAGCCCCCCGCCCTCAAGGCAGGACCACGCTCCGTCTACACCATCCCTGACAGATGTCTATCTAACCTGTTCTTAAATATCTCCAGAGAGGGAGATTCCACCACCTCCCTTGGCAATTTATTCCAATATTTGACCACCCTGACAGTTAGGAATTTTTTCCTAATGTCCAATCTAAACCTCCCCTGCTGCACTTTAAGCCCATTACTCCTTGTCCTGTCCTCAGAAACCAAGAGGAACAAATTTTCTCCTTCCTCGTGACACACTTTTAGATATTTGAAAACCGCTATCATGTCCCCCCTTAATCTTCTTTTTTCCAAACTAAACAAGCCCAGTTCATGAAGCCTGGCTTCATAGGTCATGTTCTCTAAACCTTTAATCATTCTTGTCGCTCTTCTCTGTACCCTTTCCAATTTCTACACATCTTTCTTGAAATGTGGCACCCAGAACTGGACACAGTACTCCAGCTGAGGCCTAACTAGTGCAGAGTAGAGCGGCAGAATGACTTCACGAGTTTTGCTTACAACACATCTGTTGATACAACCTAGAATCATATTTGCTTTTTTTGCAACAGCATCACACTGTTGACTCATATTCAACTTGTGGTCCACTATGACCCCTAGATCCCTTTCCGCCATGCTCCTTCCTAGACAGTCGCTTCCCATCTTGTATGTATGGAACTGATTGTTCCTTCCTAAGTGGAGCACTTTGCATTTCTCTTTATTAAACCTCATCCTGTTTACCTCTGACCATTTCTCTAACTTGCTAAGGTCATTTTGAATTATGTCCCTATCCTCCAAAGAAGTTGCAACCCCACCCAGTTTGGTATCATCTGCAAACTTAATAAGCGTACTCTCTATCCCAATATCTACATCATTGATGAAGATATTGAACAGTACGGGTCCCAAAACAGACCCTTGAGGAACTCCACTTTTTATCCCTTTCCAGCAGGATTTAGAACCGTTAACAACAACTCTCTGACTACGGTTATCCAGCCAATTATGCACCCACCTTATCGTGGCCCTATCTAAGTTATATTTGCCTAGTTTATCAATAAGAATATCATGCGAGACCATATCAAATGCCTTACTAAAGTTAGGTATATGACATCCACCGCTTCTCCCTTATCCACAAGGCTCGTTATCTTATCAAAGAAAGCTATCAGATTAGACTTGTTCTTCACAAACCCATGCTGGCTATTCCCTATCACTTTATTACCTTCCAAGTGTTTGCATATGATTTCCTTAATTACCTGCTCCATTATCTTCCCTGGGACAGACGTTAAACTGTCTGTAGTTTCCTGGGTTGTTCTTATTCCCCTTTTTATAGATGGGCACAATATTTGCCCTTTTCCAGGCAAATAAATTAATAAATTAATAAACCTAATAAATTACTTGTGAAACTGTGACCTTTTCTAGGTGCTTCCCTAGTATACCATTTCTGGCAGGGCCCTAACCCTCTTCTTCTCACACTTTAATTAAATTAGTTCTACAACGGAGCTTTTAAAACATAATGCAATGAAAAATAAGCCCAAATTAATTATGCTCTTTACACACAATCATAAAAAACACCCCAATAAAGGTCAAATTTTCAGAAGAGCTCTGTATCCTGCAAGTTGGAGTCTTAATAAGTGCTGATCTTTGGTGTCTGACTAAGAGAAGAACTCTTGAAAATGTGACCCCAACTGGGAATGGTGAGCTTTCTTGAAAATCTGGCCCTAAAAGTGACCAAGTTGAAGGCTGGTTTCTGAGGAAGTTGAAGGCCAGGCTAGCAGCTAAAATTTAGGATGACCTTGCTACATCTTCCAGGACTCTGAAAAATGTCATGTACTATTGACTATAGTTGTCCACCTAAGCCCTACTGGAGATACAGGTAGGTCAATGGAAAGATTATCCTATTAGCTTAGCTACCGCTTCTCAGAAAGGTGGATAAGGACAAGGACAGAAAAACTCTTTCCATGTATCCTAAGTATCTATATTGCAGTACTACGGAGGCATAGCTGCAGCACTGCGTCTTTGTTTCCGTAGTGGCTGCAGAGTAGACATGGGTGATGTTGCTCAGTGACTTCCAAGAGGAAAAAGCCAAACCCTAAGCCCTGCTAATCAGACCAAAGACGCATCCAGCTCAGTATTCTATCTTCTGACAGTGGTCAGTGCCAGGTGCTTCAAAGAACAGAACAGGTATCATCAAGAGATCCATCCCATTGCCCATTCCCAGCTTCTGGCAAACAAGTCTCGGCTTGACAAAGTCCTGGCTGGGTTGATTTAGTTGGGATTGGTCTTGCCTTGGGCAGGGGGCTGGACTTGATAACCTCCTGAGGTCTCTTCCAGCTCTATGATTCTATGACACCATTCCTGCCATCCTGGCTAATAGCCATTGATGGACCTATCCTCCATTAACTTCTTTGAACCCCATTAGAGTCTTGGCCTTCACATCATCCTCTGATAAGGAGTTCCATAGGTTGGCTGTGTGTTGTGTGAAGAAATACCTCCTCCTGTTTGTTTTAAACTTGCTGCCTATTAATTTAATTTGGTGACCCCTAGCTCTCGTGTCATGTGGAGTAAATAACACTTCCATATTTACTTTCTCCACAACAGTTATGATTGTATAGACCTCTATCATATCCTCCCTTAGTTGTCTCATTTCCAAGTCCCAGTCTTACTACTCTTTCCTCACAGGGAAGCTGTTCCATACCCCTACTAATTTTTGTCGCTCTTTTCTGAAACGTTTCCAATTCCAATATATCTTTTTTGGAGATGGAGCCACCACATCAGCATGAAGTTTTCAAGGTGTCAGCATACCATGGATTTATGATATTTTCTGACCTGTTATCTATCACTTTCTTAATGAATCCTAACATTGTGTTAGGGTTTTATTTGTTTGTTTTTACTGCTGTTGCACATTGAGTGGATATTTTCAGAGAACTATCCATGATGACGCCAATATCATCTTTTATGTATAGTTGAGATTATGTTTTCCAGTGTGCATTACCTTGTATTTATTAACATTGACTTTCATCTGCCATTTTGTTGCCCAGTCATACAATTTTGAGAGATCATTGTGTAGGTCCTGGCAATCTACTTGGGGCTTAGCTATCTTGAGAAATTTGGTATCATCTGCAAATTGTGCCACTACACCATTTCCCCTTTTTCCTGATAAGTTATAAATATGTTGACTAGGGATCGTCCCAGTAAGTACCCTTGAGACACACCACTGTTTACCCCTCTTCATTGTGAAAACTGAACAACCCTTCATTTTCTATCTTTCAACTAGTTACCAGTCCATGAGAAGACCTTCTTTCTTATCCCATGACAGCTTAATGTGCTTCAGAGCCTTTGGTGGGGGATCTTGTCAAAGGCTTTCTGAATATCTAAATACACTATAGCCACTGGATCCCCCGTGTCCACATGCTTGTTGACCTCCTCAAAAAATTCTAATAGATTTGTGAGGCATGATTTCTCTTTACAAAAATCATGTTGACTCTTTCCCAACAAATTATGTTCACTTATGTGTCTGACAGTTCTGTCCTTTACTATAGTTTCAACTGGCTTGTTCAGTATTGAAGTCAGGCTTACCAGCCTATAATTGCTGGGATCACTTCTGGAGCTAAGTTCCCTATAAAATGGGCAGCACCTATTTAGTGCCACACAGGCAATCAAGTAACCTACCGAGGGACCTGCCACAGATGGGCCAGGGCCACCCATCATCCCTGACGTTGCCTGGGGATGGATGGCCTGAAGCCAGTGCCAGCCCAAACCTGCTGCAGCTGGAGCACCTCTTCCCTGGTCTGAACACAACTGCGGCTGGAGCAGCCCAGTTCCAACCCAAATCCAGCCATGGCTCGAACCTGCCAGAGCAAAGGAAGGGCACATATCCTGCCACACCGCCACCCTCCCCCCAACCTGGAACCATCAGCAAAGGGAGAGGTGCCTTTTCCCCACTCCAAACCCAGGTGCTGCTGTGAGGAGAGAGAGCTGGGGGGAGGCCTCTCTCCTTGCAGTAATTCTGGAGCACCCTTCTTCACCCAAATTCCTCATTCCTGGCCTTTGCCAGAGCCCTCACCCCTCAACCTTTGGCTGCAGCTACGAGATCCTCATCCTTGACCCCAGCCCAGAGCCCACACCACCAACCAGAGCCCTCACACCCTTGAATCTCAACCTCTACCCCAGGCCTGCCCCTCCAACACTCAAAACCCCTTGGCCCACTCACATCAGATGAATTTTATTTGTAAAATGTGTCACACATGGCCACCATATTGGAGCACAAAACATCAAATTAGAGGGAACAGTGCTCTGGAGCCCTTATTAAAAAACGGCATTATGTTAGCTACTCTCCAGTCACTTGGTACAGAAGCTGATTTAAATGATGAATGCAATAGTTTGTAACCCGGAGTATGTTTGTGCAGCTAGAGGGATGCAAACACCTTAAAAAAGCCCCCAAAAGCTGTCGAGGATTCCTCAAGTACAGGGAAATCCCTGTCTGGCATGAAGCCAGCATAGCTTTATGGGACTTCCTGCCAGCATCCCCACAGAACAGCTTTCTTGGGATTAGCTGGGAGAAGGCTTGTTCTAAGAGTGGAACAGAGCCAGGAGCAGTGGAAGCTCCCTGCCCTCAAGGCCCTGACCCTGTACAGCCTCTTCCCCTGAGGCTCAGCTCCCACACTGCCTCTCCCCCCCCCAAAAAAAACACCCCTCTCTGTTTGCACCTCTCTGTCGTTTGCCTTTTTGGCTGGTAAAAAGTGGGAAGGCATCTTAATTCTGTCATTTTCTTACTTTGGAGTGCTTGGTTTGCAACCTTAATAATATTCTTTTACTGCAGCTGTTCTGTGTGTGTAAACACATACATCTTCCCACCCACACACTGTGCACATGCCTGAACAGGGCTGTTTTCATTAAAATGGCATTTTAAAATTCTAAGGCTGACTCTTTGTCATTATGAACAGGGACTCTGTCAGCTACTTAGTTATTAAAGTTTTAATGACACAGCAATTAAAGTTATTTCTGTGACTTGAATAACTGTGCGAGGGAGTTGTTGAGGCTTTTTTGTGCTGTTTTACACAGATGTGTGTTCAATGGTATATCTTATCTCCAATTTCACTTAGCAATTTTAACTAACTTCATGATTTTTATATTTCAGTACAAATCTATATAAAATGCAGATACACTATTTAGGATAAAATTCTATAAGATCCTTCCTGCTTAAATATATCATCCAGACACTAACAATCTGGGAATAGAAGGAAAAAACTTTCCTTATGAGCATGTTATTGCATAACCATTAATTTGTCAATTTTCACACTTTCTACTGAAACTTCTGGCCAGTATTGGAGACAGAACCCTGGACTAGATAGGTCAAATGGTTGATCATCTCTAGTAATTCTATTTTTGTATCATTCATATGACTTGGGTCTTGTCTATACTTATTAGACAAGATTGATCTTCTGTGGTTCAATGTAGTTTGGTAAAGACCCACTAAATCAAATGCTGAAGATGCCCACATCAATTGCAGTATTCCTCCCAGTCATATCCATGAGGCATAAGAGAAGTTGATGGAAGAGTTTCTCTCATCGACCTCCCAGTATGTGGCTGCCCCAGAAAAATCTATATAAGATCATCAACTCAAGCTACTGTCGTAGCTGGTATTATGTATCTTACATCAATTTTCTTTGCCAATGTAGACCTGGCCTGAGATATATCATCTGTAGTTACTTTTCTCTCACATTAAACCAGGCAGGGCAAAACATTATCTGACTGACTTTGAAGTTTGGTCCATTACATTTTCCTGCTTTTTCAAATATAGAAGAGCAGTCACAGGCTGGTGACAAATCCTCATGGATTTGTTTTGAGACAGTATAAGTTCCCTTTCATGTACAGAGAAAGTGACAGGGGCCAGAAAACTTCTAAGAGGCAAAGATGCACATTTCTCAGAGGTGTGCAACAGGGATAATTGTTTTTTAAATTATCTTAAACATAGGGTGACCAGCTGTCCCGCTTTTAAAAGGAGCAAGTCCTGTATTTAAACCCTTCTGCAGATGCCCCTACTTTTTCTTAAAAATGGGCAAATTATCTCATAATTTCTATCCCTCCCATTAATATTGGCAGGTCCTGCTGCTAGCTGGATCCCTGCTCTCCAGCCACCCACCCATATGTAGTGAATGTAGGGGGGAGGAATGGCTGACAGGGCAGTGACTGACAATGGGAGTGGGTAAGTGAGTCTGATGGTGGGGCAAAGATGCAGCACAGGAGACCAGCTATTCTGTCCGAATAATCAGCACAGCCCTCTCCACCAGCAGGGAACCTTCCTGTCCCGTTTCTGGCCAGCACTGGCTGTGCACTTCAAGCTGTGGTGCCTGGTAAGTGCAGGCAGGTGCCAGGGGGCAGATAGTTACATGTCACCCCTGCTCCCATTGGCCCTTTACATGTTCCCCTTCTCACAGTCCTCTCCCTGCTTTGCCCCTTCACCCCTTCCCAGCCCCACTGCTCCTCCATATTCCCCTCAGCAGGGTACATTCCACTCCTAGTGTTGTGTGGAGAACCAGCCCCTGGCTGGAGAGCCCATCAACAGCCTGGCCAGCAGGCTCCTTCCTTTCCCCACTGCCTCTGGTGGGGCTGGTGCTCTGGGAAAGCCCAAGAACCACTGGCCAGGGGTGCTGGCCAGGTGAAGCCAAGCACAGCACATGCCAGAGCCCCGCACAACTCTAGCAAGGGAAGCCTCTCCACCCCTCAGCTAAGCTCTAGAATAGTGGTAGGAGGAGGGGAGGGATTTCCAGTCTGTTCATGCTCCCAACCTGCAGGATCCACAGCAACCCCCTGGGCAGGGACTTAACATCCTTTTCCTTCCACTCATTTTCTGCCCACAGGGAGCACAGGGCTGATCTATCCCCTAGGCACCCTCCCCTGCTGAGCCCCCTCTTGGGCCGGGTTCACTGAAGCCTCTGCAGACAGGTTCCTGAGGCCCTGGTGCACAATACATCCTTATGGCTTCAATTCTCCCTGCCTGTGATGTAGCTGGGGGTCGGGGTGGCCAGGTTATATAGGTGGCCAGCAGCAGCCTGGAGGTATTCACTGCCTTTTGACATTGTGTAAGCAGGATGGGAAAAGCTGCTTCTCACTATGAGGAGGGGTGAGAGGAGAGGATGAGCTCTGCACAGACATGGGCCAAGTCATCCCTTTTAACCCATCCACTGTGGCTGGAAGCAGCTCCAGTTCCTTCCCTCCTTCACAGGCACAGGAATGTGACCCTACATGCCACACACATGCTTCTCCCCACTCCCACTGTGTTGCCTTGGGAAGATGCAGTGCCAAACACCAGGAGAGGCAGGTTCATCTAAGGGCCCAGGCAGGCATGGAAGACAGCCTGGGGCAAGAAGGGTTAGTCAGTCACTCACCTACCCCATGTGAGAAGTGTATAGGAGTGTGCGCGCATCTCATTTCCCCGTGTGACCCTCTCTTCAAAGCCTTAAAGATAAGAAGGCAAATAAGAATCCAGCTGCTCAGTATATTTTTTAAACAGAGGCTCAGTAAACTTGATGTTAATTTGAACATCTCTACTGCACAGTTCTGATTGATTGCTGTTGAACTTGCTTGAGTATGAGTAATTTTACTAGGTGTGCCATATTCAGCATAAGGAAATACAGTCACCCTATTTTAACATATAGTGAAAGATGGACAGCTCTAGCTCAGTAGCTTCCTGTGAGCCTTCAGGGGATGAAGAGGAATGCTTCATGTTTTATGCCAAAGCATTATAAGGATAAAAAACAGGATACAAAAATCAAGGCTCAGGTGGCAACAAACCTGAAATCACTATAAATCTCACTATTAGTGCTGGTCAAATAATGAAAATAATTATTGACTAATAATTTATTTAACAAATGATTGAAAAGGCATTTAAAAGCATTAGTTGCAAATACTGTCTCACATATTCAGTTCTACTTGGTATTCATGAACCTCTGAAGAATTAAAACTGACAATTGCTTGTAACTGTGTAATTTCTCTTATGTGCTACAGGAATTACAATCTCATTAAACTACTACATTTTCTGGCTGGCTTTGTAGAGAGGAAATACTCTTAATTCACAGATTTTGTTATCCCTCACAAATGAGCAGAAACAGAACACTAAATTATTCACAGGAGGCCAGGCGTGACTTTTACAGGCTTAGACAAAGCAGTTGCAGCACCATTTGGAAGGATTGTAACAGCTGAGTTTACAGTGCATTGGGCACAGAAGATCTGCACAGAGAGTACAATGCCAACAGAAGTGACTCCATTTTCTTTGACATTGTAACAGCTCCTGAAGCCAAAGGGACTACATCATTCCTATTCAAAACATGCTGGATCCAAAAGAAACCATCCCAAACACATAGAAAAAGAGGAAAGTGTCTTAAATTCTCCCACTACAGACTGTGAAATAAAAGGTTAAACACCTAAGTAAAGCTGGTCAGAAAATTCTGAGTTTCAACATTGTTCGAAAAAAAAGGAGGAGTACATTTTCTCTCATACACAAAATTTCTATTTCCAACCAGGCTGATGCCTAAATAATATTGTTATGGTTCTGAGTGCAATTCCTAAACAGAAGCAAGGTATTTGTTTGAACGTATTCTGATATTACAACATGAACTTGGCACTGTCTCTTTCTCAATATTATTGGTCTAAGAACACTGGAATGTAAACAAAGTTACTTTGTTGAAAAAAAAAGCCCTCTCAATTTTTCTCACTATGGTCAACATGCAAAGGAAGTTGGGTGTAATCAATGGGATGCCACATTAGTGGTGTGGAAAAGTTCAGGCACAATCCTGAACTCAACAAAAATCCATAAGGTCCCAAACAAGCCGTTAGGTCCAGAGCATTCTTATAGACATGAGTTCATGCTCAAGTCCTGTCTCTCACCCTTCTAATTCTTCACTTGCTGCCTTCTTCAGAGGTCCTGGGAAAACTGACCAACTTACCCTTATTGATTTGGACTTGCCAGTGACCTGCTGCTCATAGACTAGATGTTGCTTTCTTCTTTAAGAGTTACCAAGTAGCCATCTTGTTTCTTCTGTGTCTAGTAAAAAGCCCTCTACTCTACTGTCTCTTCAGTGGGAGTTAGGAAGCGACCTAACCTCCATGCCTCTCCTAGCATCAGGAAAGTAGCAGACACATTCTCTGTCCTTCTGGAGCCACTGCTAGGTGAAGCGGCAGGGTCAGACATCGCTCCTTCAAGCTTAACAAATGGTTCTTAAGCAACATAAATGCTGCAGCCCCCAAGGACATACACAGTAACTTAGCAGACCTTTCCTGAATCTAAAATCTACCATATCCAGCAGTACAGGTGTTTCAGCTAAAACAATAAGGGATAAAACAGTTTAATGTTAGTATGTAACTTACCATTAGGCTTCAGAGTTTGTATTCCATGCTGAATGAGGCAGTTCATACAGCTACTTTTTCAGCCTTTCTACAGGCAGAGGAAGGCATTGGATCAAATTTGGAAGATTGTCTATTTAGTTTTAATGATAGTTTGAATTCTGTAGGGAATGACAGAGGGACCAAGAAATGCTGATTCTTAAAATCTTGCTCAAATTCTTGATGTTAGGTTTGATGGAGCTGCTATGTAAACAACTAGGTATTTTTCTTTGATTTAGACAGAAAATACTATAAATTAATAACAGGCAACTGCAAATTACAAACCTATAATTATATTAAGCGTTTCTGGTTGTGTTGTAATTCAAAAGAGCAACATTGGAGTGGTTTATATAGTCACCTGAGCCTACAGACGGAATTGCAACTCCATCTCTCAAAATAAGCTTTTTTTAAAATCATGAAATAATAATGTTTCATGGATCTGCCCTTCTTTTCTTCTCACTCTTCAAACTTCCACCACAGTTGGTAGATCTAAAAATTACTCCTTTTGAAGGAATAAGTAATGTCGCTCAGGGTGTGTCTACACAACAAAGTTATTTCGAAATAACTATGCGAGCATCTACACAGCAATTCTGTTAATTCGAAATTATTATAATTATAATTTTGAAATAACGGATGGCTTATTCCAACTTCTGTAACCCTCATTTTATGTTGAAGAATAACGCCTATTCCAAATTGCTAATTTGGAATAAGGCATGTGTAGACGCTCCCCTTCTACTATTTTGAAATAGCCCCTGACCAGAGCCATTCTAAATTATTCCTCCTGGGGTTCTAAATTGAGATAGCACATCTACATTAGGGAAGCTTGCAGAGAAGCAGGTAAATATAGTCATCTGAATGGTGAGATTCTGCTACCCCTGGAAGGACAATCCCGCAGCTTAGCAGGCAGGGGCGGATATAGGGCAGGGTGAACGGGGCAGTCGCCCCGGGCCCCGCGCTTCAGAAAGCCCCGTGCATGCGCCGTGGCACTGCTGCGCATGTGCATGGCGTCACTGCGCATGCGCCGTGGCAAAGGGGGGGCCCCGCGGAATTATGCTGCCCGGGGCCCCGCAAAACAGTCATCTGCCCCTGTTAGCAGGTATTGCTTCTGGAGAACGTAGAAAGAAGGCAGAAAGGGACACATACCACTGAGTTATCTTCACCTCTGGATTTCTTTGCACAGGCTGTCTACATGTCTCAGAAAGCTCTGAGGAAGAGACAGTTTTGATGTACTGTACAGCTCAGTGAAGACTGTTAGTACCTAACAGTGGAATGAACACCAAGATGGGAGCCGGGAGCCCATGAGCTGACAAAGATTCACCATGGACTTGTGGGAAACTGGAGGAAGTCACAATCCCTATACCTCAGTATCCTTCCCTTCCTCCAGTAGAACAGGGCTAGTACCTCCCTCCTGTGGAACTAGTGTGCTCACAACACTTTGAAGCACTATGTAAAGATGGAGTGGTCTTACTCTCAGGTCCATGACATTGGCCCTGCCATTTAGGCCAAGTGAATTGGTCCGAACTCATGTTTTGAAGTCATGGTGTTCATTTGAGATCTACTCATTCAAACAAGAGGGTGCATTCTAAGAGAGAAAGAGCAATATGCTTTAGGAACTGTGAGCTAAAGTGCTGCTTTGCCAATTCACAGGATCGATATAGCTGAGCTGTAACACCATGCAAAGCACTGCCTGTAGTAGAAATGCTGCCTAGCCCACAGGCAATTCAGCTCTGTTACAATCTTCCAGGGATCTGTCTCCCAGCAGTCAGAAGATGCCACCATGAGGGACTTTTCCCACTTCTTCCATCTAAACAAGTGAAAGGAAGCCAACACTATGGCTATGTCTACACTATGGGTACGTCTAAACTACATTCTATTTTCGAAAGAGGATCTGCAAATACCACGGGATCTCACTTTCAAAAGTGAAAGTAGCCTGGATGCATTTTTTTCAGGGAAAAAAAGTCTTTCAAAAAAACTGCATAAACCTCATTTTTTTTAAGGAAGAGCAGTTTAAAAAAAAAAAAAAAAAAAAGAGGAGTTTTTTCTGAAAAAAAATGCATCCAGACTACTTTCACTTTTGAAAGCTCTGCTTTCGAAGGTGAGATCTGAAGAAGATTGTAAATTTCCATGGACTCTGCATATCCTCTTACGAAAATAGAGTGTAGTCTAGACATAGCCTACGACTTTTGCCGGAAGAGGCAACGCAAATGAAGTGCGGATTAGCATTTTCTCACGTTTCATTTGCATAATCTCTTCTGATCAATTTTTGCACAAGGGGTTTTTACGCAAAAACAAACAGTATGGATGGATCTGTTTTGCACAAAAACCCCTTTTTGTGCAAGATCCTTATGCTTCTCCCCTGGAGATTATGCAAATGAAGCACAAGAGAATGTTAATCCACACTTCATTTGCATTACCTCTTCCGGCAAAAGTCATAGTGTAAACAAAGCCTATATGTGTTACGTGGCATATATGAGGTCCCCAAAGGAGCAAGTCTGGGCACTCAAATAGGTCTTGGACTATTCAAGTCAGGGCTACTCAATTTTTAGCACTCAACAAGAGAGATATGGCACTCTATTTAGGAGATTCTGGAAAAATCCGTTAGAAGGCATTTTAATAGCTTTGCATTCTCCTATTACATCAGATGGGGAAAATTTTAAAAGTATTGTCAGGAAGTTTATACCCAAATGTAGGGTATTTTTAAGAACTAATTTCTTTCATCATTCCTTTGAAATACCCCAACAATGCTATTAGTAGAAATGTTTTCATAACATTCATTACTTTCAATGAAAACAACTTTATTTGGATTTGAACATTCTTCTGCAGCACTTGAATCCCAAACATCACAACACTGGGCATGAGAACTAAAAAGTGATGGTAAATAAAAATGATAGAAACTAGCCCCTTTTGATTGGTCAAACTAACAGAAATGCCAACAGTAAACAAATCTTGAAAACCAAAGTAGACTTTTTGAATTCCTTCTGCAATTTTTTAAAACAGTATAATTTTAAACTTAATGGTGGTCCTTTAATTTTTGGAAGAACCACTGGTGACTGAAGCCAATAGCAAACAGTTTTTTATTTATTTAATTAATTTATTTATGTAGCAGTACCTAAATTTCTTCTCCTTTCTACAACGGCATAAGTGTGTATGAATTTAACATATACAATAGAGGTTTGTTTGAACCCTGACATTTGCCATTAAATGACAGGGAAATAATTATCCAACCTAAGCAGTATGCTCACTAACACAGTCTTTAGGGAAATATTTAGCTCAGCAGCTTCGTTCGTTTTATTATTTGAGAAACTTTCCAGCTAGCTTTAGACAAGGTTCTGTGTAGTACTATATTTTCCCCCAAGCTGAAGATTATTCATGAATAAAGACCCAATATGGAAATTAAGGCATGTGTATGTGATGGGTGTAAGTGCTTTTTGGTTCACAGCTCACTCGCTCTCTTTCGTTTTCACACCCACATGTCTACCCATCATAATTTTGGCAAACCTGAAACCAAATAATCATAATCAGAAACATAAGAGAGAAAAATCCCCTTGTGTATATTTAGATGAGGAAAAAAAATTTAAAATCCCCCAGTGTAAAAAGAAATCATGGTATGGTAATGAGTAGAGAGAATGATTTTCTGTTCTGTAGAGGGAATATGGCTGTATAAAAATGAAGCAAATTATATTGAAACACTGGCTGCTAACTGAGAATTTTCTGGTGTTTAAATTTAAATTCTCAGATGTTAAGAACTGCATTTCCAGAGGGAAAATTCAGACATTTTTCATACACAAAAATAATTATGCAGAACCATACACATCTCCCTCCCATCCTGGGGTGAGGCATTCTGAACAGTTTGTTTGTAAACTAAAATGTGTTAAAGCATCAGCCTGGCATGCAGAAGAGGTGGATTCAATTTTCTGCTTTGCCAAAGACTAACTCTGATTTTGGGCAAGTTTTCAGATCCTCTGTGCCTCTGTTTCCCTCCTGTAAAATAGAGATAAAACTTCCTTACTCACAGGGTATGTCTATACTCCACCTAGGAGCACACTTCCCAGCACAGGTAGACAGACACATGCTAGTTCTACTTGAGGTAATGCACTGAAATAGCATTAGTCATGGGTAGCAGCTTAGGTTAACTCCCTGAGTACAAACCTTCTCAGGAACCCTGGGTACATACTCAGGCAGCTACCCGTAGCTGCCTATCATGCTACCCGCTGTTACGCTGTTTTTAGTGTGTTCGATCATGCAGAGCTATTGTGCAACTGCCAGTGTGCTCTGGTAAGCATAGCCCCAGTGGCAATGTAGAAATATCTTGTTGTGAAGATAAATATGTTTAAGATTCTGAGGTGCTCAGAGCCTGTGCTAGTGGAGAGCATATAAAGTACAAGACCATTATCAGGAACTAAAATACAAGACCATTATCAGGAACTGTGCTGAGAAGTCAGTTCAATTTTGTTAAAAGCAGTGAGTGTAACAGCCACTCCTCATTCAAGATAAGTGCAAAGAGCAATTGAGCTCTTTATAGAGCAGATAACTGAAACAAGAGCCTCCAGGCCAACAGAGGCCACACATGAGGCTGCAAACAGGGGAGCCAAAAGCCGTGGGTCGCTAGGCAAGGTGAGGGGACTGCTCCATGCCCCTGGAAAGAATAGTGCATTGGGAGAAAGCGGTGGGGCTGGAGTAGGGTTGCCAGGTGTCCGGTATTCACCTGGACAGTCTGGTATTTTTCCTCCTGTCCGGTAAAAAAAAAATCCAGAGAATACAGGACACCTAAAATGTCCGGTATTTTCTGACTTTTTCCCCGGCCAGAGGCGAAAATGCCAGGCACCTGGCAACCCTACAAACACTCAGCGCCTGGCCTCCCCCGAGACCTCCCCTGGCTCCCAACACCCTAAACCCCTATGCTTACCTGGTTCCACAAGGCTGCTGACCAAGGGTAAGCCCTGGGTCTTAGTGCTTAACCGCTCCCCTGTTCCTATCCCTGCACTCACTCTTAAAGGGGACATGCAGTTTTAATGCTGTTCTATTTTTTTAAAAAAATCTTAAGTCTTAGAGTCCTTTTTTTGTTTTATTTTGTTTTTTTGCTCCCCCTCTTCTTTTTCCCTTCAACAGAATTTTTTCCCAGTGCCGTTTTTTTTCCCCCAGTGCCCTCTATGGTGGCATTCTTGGAAATGCTTCCAGTTCCACACGCAGGGCCAGGTAGGCAGGCAGAGCTTCAGAGTCTCAATGCGTGGATGAGACGATGGTGTAGGGAAGAGGGGTTTAGATTTATTAGGAACTGCGGACACTTTTGGGAGAGGGGGAGCCTATACAGGAAGGATGGGCTCCACCTAAATCAGGGTGGAACCAGACTGCTGGCACTAAACATTAAAAAGGCCGTAGAGCAGTTTTTAAACTAAGAGATGGGGGAAAGCCGATTGGTGCGGAGATGCACGTAAATTGGAGGGAGACTTCTCTTAGAGGAGAATCCATTGATAGAGATTCTCTACGCTGTAATCAGAAAGAGAGGAGGGGAGAGGGCAAATCATGGGCCAGGGCAGACAAACAACCGCATACAAAGGAATCCAGTGCATCAGGGAAGGGCAGACAAATAAGCAGTGGCAAATTTCTAAAGTGCTTGTACACAAATGCTAGGAGTCTGACTAATAAGATGAGTGAACTAGAGTACCTCATATTAAATGAGGAGATTGACATAATAGGCATCACTGAAACCTGGTGGAATGAGGAAAATCTGTGGAACACAATCATACCGGGATATAAAATATATAGAAAGGATAGAGCAGGCCGGCTGGGTGGCGGAGTGGCACTGTATGTGAAAGATAATGTAGAATCAAACGAAATAAAAATATTAAGTGAATCAACATGTTCAATAGAATCGCTATGGATAGTAATTCCATGCTCCAATAAGAAGAAATTAGCAGTAGGGATATATTACCAACCACCTGACCAGGACAGCGATACTGACATTGAAATGCTAAGGGAGATTAGAGAGGCTACCAAAATAAAGAACTCTGTAATAATGGGGGATTTTAATTACCCCCATATTGACTGGATACATGTCACCTCAGGAAGAGAAGCAGAGATAAAATTTCTCAATGGCTTAAATGACTGCTTCTTGGAGCAGCTGGTGCAGGAACCCACAAGGGGAGAGGCAATTCTCGATTTAGTCCTGAGTGGAGCGCAGGATCAGGTTCAGGATATAACCGTTACAGGACCGCTTAGGAATAGTGACCATAATATAATAACATCCAACATTCCTGTGGTGGGAAGAACACCTCAGCAGTCCAGCACCCTGGCATTTAATTTCAAAAAGGGGAATTACACAAAAATGAGGAGGTTTGTTAAACAGAAATTAAAAGGCACAGTGACTAGAGCCAAATCCCTGAAAGCTGCATGGAAACTTTTTAAAGACACCATAATAGAGGCCCAATTTAAATGTATACCCCAAATTAAAAAACATAGCAAGAGACCTAAAAAAGAATCACCGTGGCTTAACCACCATGTAAAAGAAGCAGTGAGGGACAAAAAGGTATCTTTTAAGAAGTGGAAGTCCAATCCTAGTGAGATAAATAGAAAAGAACATAAACACTTTCAAATCAAGTGTAAAAATTTAATAAGAAAAGCAAAAAAAGATTTTGAGGAACAGCTAGCCAAAAACTCAAAAAGAAATAACAAAATGTTTAAGTACATTAGAAGCAGGAAGCCTGCTAAAAAACCTGTGGGTCCCCTAGATGATCGAGCTATAAAAGGAGAAATCAAGGACGATAAAGCCATTGCAGAGAAACTAAATGATTTCTTTGCTTCAGTCTTCATGGCTGAGGACGTTGGGGAGATTCCTGAATCTGCACTGTCCTTTGTGGATGATGAATTTGAGGAACTGTCCCGGATTGAAGTGTCATTAGAGGAGGTTTTGGAACAAATAGAAAAACTTAATGTTAACAAATCTCCGGGACCGGATGGCATTCATCCAAGGGTTCTAAAAGAACTCAAATAGGAAATTGCTGAGCTATTATCTGTGGTTTGTAACCTATCCTTTAAATCAGCTTCTGTACCTAATGACTGGAAGGTAGCCAACGTGACACCAATATTTAAAAAGGGCTCTATAGGTGATCCTGGCAATTACAGACCGGTGAGTCTAACTTCAGTTCTGGGCAAATTAGTCGAAACAATAGTAAAGAATAAAATTGTGAAGCATGTAGAAGAACATAATTTGTTGGACAAAAGTCAACATGGTTTCTGTAAAGGGAAATCCTGTCTTACTAATCTGTTAGAGTTCTTTGAAGGGGTTAACAAACATGCGGACAAGGGGGATCCAGTAGATATAGTATACTTAGATTTTCAGAAAGCCTTTGACAAGGTCCCTCACCAAAGGCTCTTGTGTAAATTACATTGCCATGGGTAAGAGGGAAGGTCCTTTCTTGGATTGAGAACAGGTTAAAAGACAGGAAACAAAGGGTAGGAATAAATGGTAAATTTTCAGATTGGAGAGGGGTAACTAGTGGTGTACCCCAAGGGTCAGTCCTGGGGCCAATCCTTTTCAACTTATTCATAAATGATCTGGAGAAAGAGGTAAGCAGTGAGGTAGTAAAGTTTGCAGATGATACCAAACTGTTTAGGATAGTCAAGACAGAAGCAGACTGTGAGGGACTCCAAAAAGATCTCACCAAACTGAGCGAGTGGGCAACAAAATGGCAAATGAAATTTAATGTGGATAAGTGTAAAGTAATGCACATCGGGAAAAATAACCCCAACTATACGTACAGTATGATGGGGGCAAATTTGGCTACAACAAATCAGGAAAGAGATCTTGGAGTTATCGTGGACAGTTCTCTGAAAACGTCCACACAATGTGCAGCGGCAGTCAAAAAGGCAAATAGAATGCTAGGAATTATTAGGAAAGGGATAGAAAATAAGACCCAGAATATCTTACTGCCCCTGTATAAAACTATGGTACGCCCACATCTTGAATACTGTGTACAGATGTGGTCTCCTCGCCTCAAAAAAGATATTTTGGCCTTGGAAAGGGTTCAGAAAAGGGCAACTAAAATGATTAGGGGTTTGGAATGGGTCCCATATGAGGAGCGGTTAAAGCGACTGGGACTTTTCAGTTAGAAAAGAGGAGACTGAGGGGGGATATGATAGAGGTATATAAAATCATGAGTGGTGTGGAGAAGGCCGATAAAGAAAAGTTATTTATTAGTTCCCTAAATAGAAGAACTAGTAGACACCAAATGAAATTAATGGGGAGCAGGTTTAAAACTAATAAAAGAAAGTTCTTCTTCACACAGCGTGTAGTCAACCTGTGGAACTCCTTGCCAGAGGAGGCTGTGAAGGCTAGGACTATAATAGAGTTTAAAGAGAAGCTAGATAATTTCATGGAGGTTAGGTCCATAAAAGGCTATTAGCCAGGGAATAAAATGGTGTCCTTGGCCTCTGTTTGTCAGAGGCTGGAGAGGGATGGCAGGAGACAAATCAAGCAATCATTGTCTTCGATCCACCCTCTCTGGGGCACCTGGTGCTGGCCACTGTCGGTAGACAGGATACTGGATAGATGGACCTTTGGTCTGATCCAGTACGGCCGTTCTTATGTTCTTATGTTTTTTTAGGGGGAGGGGTGTTCAGTATTTTTGTTTCAACCATCTGGCAACCCTAGACTGGGGTAGCCGGCCCTCAGCATTGCACAGAGCACACTGTGCCACCCCAGCCCTCAAATCTGCCAAGAGCATGCTGTGTGGTGCTCCAGAGGGCCCACAGGGCCCCATTGAATTGCCAGGCCCCACAGCAACTGCCTCTTTACCCTCTTTTGAAGTTCCAAGCTAGAATAGAGGCTGTGGCATAATGGCCCAGGGGGCTTCCCAGACATCTAATACCCACTCAATCCCTCACCCCTGCATTTCTTTGCAGTTGTGTGTGCAGGAACTTTGGGATAGATTTGCTGGCAGGAAAGAGATTTGGCACTGTGAGCAAAGAAGCTCTTTCCAGTTGCATTGAGGGAAACAAGACTTCATGTGCATTCTGGTAAGCAAGACTGCACCATACAAATATTTGACTCCATCTTTATGTCATCTCTTAATGGAAACAACCCAAAAAGCCCTGTCTTTTGGCTCATCACCCAGATTAAAAGATTTTTCTGGAGATAAGAGTACAGAGTAGGTTGAGAGACATTTACAATGACTGAAGAATTGAATTTAGAACAGCTGCTGTTAAATATTCAGAATAAAGTCACAACCATTTTGTGATGTCTAGATCATATATTCATGCAAGATTTGTGGCAATGCAGACTTGGTTGATTTTATAAGATGTGCTACTACTGAGTAGCCAGCTCTCATATTATTGCTAGCTGTGCTAGACCAAGAGTAAGAAGGGGGAATGCTTTTTATTAAAGCTGCTCCTGATTTCACAATCAGAAGTATTCTCGTCTTCCATTTTCTTATATTACTCAAAATGATAACCTCCTCTCACTCTTTTCAGTAGGGATGAAGCTTAGCAGCTTTCTGATTTCCAGTGAGATGGTAACAGATCTGGTTAAGCTCCCCCCAGGCTGATGTTATTAGAGCCATGCATTGGATTCACATTGGTCTGAGTAGGCTCCAGCAATTGTCTCTTCCTTTGGCAACTCCACATCCCTACCTGTTCTGCCTGCCTGGTGCACCTACCAGGAAGCAGGAAAAGCCCCCATACCTCAACTCCACTCCCCAGCAGGAAAGAATGAGATGCCCTCATTGGAGCTATGCCAGTGTAAATCAGTAGTGAGAGGAGATTTCGGCTCATGTTTCTAAGCTGTACCACAGCCTCAGACAAGGAAGATTAAAGTGACTGGATCTATTTATGGAGGCAAGATCAAGCAGGATGTTAATAATTTATATACGGTATTCTTCTGTGGGTGGGTTTGGAATAATTATTTTGCTGTGTTTGTAATAGAAGTAAACAATGTGTGAAAGTCTCCCCTACTACTACTTGTTTAGCTGTGAGTCTCATCATGACATGAAGTTCTCATGCAAGTTTGGTGAAAAGAAGCTTGATAGACTAAAGTTCTGTATTTCTTGTGCAAATAAAGTTCCAAAAGTTCTCAAAGCAGCTTAGTCACCTCAGTTCACACTTGCAGAGACCATCTATAAAGGCAAGGGAATAGTTCATGTCCCATACCCAGTCTAACCTCTGTCTTTTGTTAAGGCTGTCACCAGGCTGCTAGCTGTACTCATTATGATAATGTTTTTTGTGATGCAGCCTCCTGAGCTTTAGGAATTGGACTGTCATGAAACCAATTTCACATAAACTACAAAAAAACTGACAAAATAACTTTGGCTAAATCTGGAGAACTCAGACTAAGAACTCAGACTAAGCCCTCAATATTCCAACAGGCAAAATTACTAAAAAATCCCAATACTGTCAGTAGGTTCTCTTCCAAAAGACACCTTTTGAACAACATTGAAAAGAATGCCATGGCTTTCTACAAATGACAGACAGAACCTCTCTTTTTTCAAAGTGTAAGGTCCATTCTAAACAGATCCATTCCAGTACAAACCTACGGAGCATTCAAACTTCAAATACTAATTAGATTGATTTGAATGTTAAAAACATACCATAATTACAAGGTTCAAATAGTTCTAGAGGCCAACAGTTCCTAAAGATTCAGGTGGCACTAGAGCATTGTATCTTTTGACAACTCCAGCCTGGATGTCTTGGAATAAATCTCCTTAGACTAGAGACAACTTTTTAGTAGTTACACTTTTTAAAATTCCAGATCTTCCAGAACTTTTGCCATTTGGGATCAATGTTTTGTTTTGTTTTTTAAGAAGTTATTTTTAGTTACTTACTTCATCTTTTTGATATACAAGACTGAAATCTCAAGTTATTCTCTGGATATCCTGGGAAAAAGCATGTGTGAGTAAAAGCAAGAAGTTGGACACGTGGGGCTTCTAAGAGTTGGTGTGTGGAATTTTGTTAAGCTTTTTGTTTTAACAAGATGTAGCTAGTCAGGAATTAAGCTCTGACTCATCCACTCTCAAAAATCTAGTAGGATGAGAATGGTGTGGATTCAAGGGAAGGTACAAGCATTCTGTATGATGGAGAAAAACAATCATCAACATAGACAAAACACAGGAGCTTTCTTAATTCAGCTCTAGTCAACCTACAGGCAGGGCAGGATTGTATGCTATTGCAGGTCCAATTAATTCCAATTTTAAATAGAATTCCAAAAACAATGAGAACTTCTAGGGCAGGGCTACTCAATTGTGGAAGCCCCAGGGAGCCACAATGATGCTCACAGCACATGCCGAGGGCCGCAACTTAAGTGTGGTTGCATATACATGTAAATATATATGCAAATAGCTTCTTTCACACTGACAGGCATGAATACAAAGATTAAGGCAAGACTACACAACATGCAGGCCCCATTTAAGTCAGTTCTACTGATATTAATAAAATGCAATAGTTACCTGATTTCTACCCATATGGCAGCACTTTTAATGAGCAATGACAGTCCAGGAATTTAATTACAAAAAAGCATCTCAACAGAAGACCATTATATTGACTTGCCATTGTGGAACATGTTCCCAGTGGAGGCCATGTTCAAAGGATCCCACCCGTGGGCCACGTGTTAAGCCCTGTGTAAACCCAAACTGCACTGTGGGCCTCAAAAAAATGGGCTGTGGGCAGCATGCGCCCCATGGGCCGCATGTTGAATAGCCTTGCTCTAAGGAGACATTTTCACTACCAGGGAAACTTTCCTAATTTTCAGCATAAAATTTCATTTGCTCACTAAGATTCCATTTTTCCCCCTAGCCAACTTATTCCACTGGCACCAGTATTTACTTTTCCTCCTTCATCTTAGTGTTTACACCCTTCATCTTTTCCACAGCTGGCTGTTCTACAGCCAGCCTATCTTTTTAACCCTTGAAACTTTCTTCCTAAATCCCTTAACCATTTTTTGATTCCTACCTTTGATTCCTTCCATAAACAGCACAAAAGGTGCTGTCTCACTGGAGCCGTGGTATAGTTTAAATGCAATTCTTTAGGTGAGCAAGTACTTTTTACATGAATAAATATTTGAATGATCAGAATGTAAATTGGCTTGTCTGACATGACACTGGAAAAAAAGAAATAAATGAAGGTTACAAAAGAGAAGATGAAAACAAAAAAGAAAGTGCTAGATACAAATATAGCAAGAACCAATTACTAAAACTAGAGGGGGGATAGGAAGAAGAGGTGTGAAGAGCAGGTAAAGCTGTTAGCTGGGCTTCATTAGTCAGCTGTTGTAGACCAAAAGGTGTGACTTCCTCCAGCCCACTAGCCAGTAAACAGATGCAGAGATAGTGGTCCAGCTTGGTCTTTTATTCCGTGAGGCAAAAGAACTTTGTTGCACCACTCCCATGTAAGTATGGAAAGCAGAGGATATTTATGTCTGGTCTCAGAGGTGGAGTGGTGTTTCCAAGCCATAGGAAACAGTCAGTAAGAGCTTTAATGAAGCACTCTCTAAGCAGTGATGTCTCAGTCACAAATGGCTCTTTAAAGTGTCTCCTGTGGCTCTTTGCAGCACTTCATATTAAAGCATTGGTTAATAATTCAATCACAATCTAAGTTATTAAACAATCAGGATGCTTTTACTATGTTATTAACCAATTGTAGTTAATAAAATAATATTTTCTTACATTTTGCTGGGAAGATAATGAACTAAGTATTTCCCTTGTCACACTGTTTAAATATGACTATCTAGAATGACAGTAAATGGAACAATGAATTCACACTACTCTGGCTCTTTTGGGTGATGGTGATCGCTAATTTGGCTCCTGAACCACTGAGGTCTGAGTATCTCTGCTAGAGACTATCTGCTTTGGCAGCAGCCTGGAGAGCAGAGCACCTCTCAGCCCTGAGAAAAGTGTGCCACCTGCTGGACAAGTTTGAGAACTGAAAGGTGATGGGGGGCAGGTAATGTTGGTCCCTAAAAAGAACCAGAAAATGAACATCTGAATTCATCTGCATGCAAGTAAAACCCCTTTCCTCTCTCTGGACAGAGCCCAGACACCACAATACATGAGGCCCAACGTAACTCTACCCTACACTGTGTGGCCTTGATTCTCTACTACCCTAAAACACAGATCAGGCATGTAGAGTGGCTGCCACAGAGACCCAGTTATGGGTCCCTGATCCTTGGTCACTTGACTTTGGCAGAAGGTAGATTCTAATTTCCATTCTTGGGCCTCCTAGCAGCGGACAATAACTCAACTCCACCATGGCCCAGCTCAATCCTTATACCAGACATACGGACAGAAACTGGTAGAGAAGGCAGCTACACCTGCATAGATTCCCCATACATCAGGTGGATTATTCTGTGGTAATCTGCCTAGTTTAATCCCATGAGCTGATACTTGCTTTCTAAAGCACTTTGAGTTCCTGAGATGAAAAACGAATGTAAGAGCTACATATTATTACTCCAGATTTGCATCAGAGTGAGAGAGAATGGGCCTCTCTAGTCAGGAAGTTCTTTCCTTCCAAGACCTTCAGAGGGGTAGCCGAGTTACGAACTAACTGGAAAATCTTAAAATCAACGAATAGTCTTGAAACCCCTAAGAGACTAACAAAACATGTAGATGGCATCCTGAGCTTTCACGGGCATAATCCACTTCTTCAGCTAAAGAGTGGGTTGTGCCCACAAAAGTTCATGACACTATCTAAATGTTTTCTTCTTCCAAGAGACATTCTTGAGTGGTAAAAGGACACAGTTTACAAGAAGAAAATAAGAAAATTAAAGTAATCAGGATATCTAATACAACCTGCACATTATTGGCAATTATAATATTAATATGCGACTAATAAATGGAAAAATTCCTAGCTTTAAATTCAGCTCAGTCTTAGATTTTGGATCTCTCCCATCCGAAAGCACTCTTTTCTTTCCCACCCATGTACCAAACAGTTTCACAGACCTTCTCGTGGGCACCTGTACAAAGGGATTGGAAAACTTGAGTGGGAGTTTACCACGCCCTTTCCAGGAGTCAGATAGAGCCCAGGATTTCTCCCACTGTCTGTGGAGATAATTCCAGGGTGTGAAGTAATAGAAGGGAGGGGAAAATCTTCACAGGAGTTTTGATAACAGCATTATTTAACCCTAAGGCATTGTAGACAGAAAACACCTCTACTATTGTTTCCTCTATTTGCAACTGGCCAGGGTAATGGAATATCTGCCTTGGTTTTACAACTGCAGAATAAGAACATGACAAAGCGGTTTGTTTGAGTGGGAGGGGGTACTTCCCTGCAGTACTGTGCCTTCTGAGTTCTGCACCCCAGTTTGAGCTCTAAAACCAAAGTCCCTGTTAGAGAGTGACACTGAATTTACCTATTATGAGAACATTAAATCCTTCCTCTCCTTTCTCTGGATGCTGACCCTCTTCTTTCTGTCCACAAATAAGGTTTGCTACTCCAGCTCTCAGCAGCCTGATATACTCCATATTGCAGATTAGGGGACATGGCTGATTTGTGGGAGCAGCACTGCAGATGAATTAAACAAAAAGGCAGTGGTAATTAACAGCCAAATAGGAAGCCAAACTCCTTTCTGTCAGTACAGTCTATGACTATGTCTGCACTATAGCTAGAGCCATCCCTAGGCAGGCACCCGTCCCATCCCACTCCATCCTGCCCCTGCTCTGTCCTGCCCCTACTCCATCCCACCTCTTCCTCCTTCCTCCAACCCACCCCCCGCTCCCATTCCACCCCATTCCTGAAGCACCCTCACCCCACTTACATGAGCTGGAGAATTAGTGGGGGGATCTGGTGCAGTGGGAGCTGGAGCAACCCAGCAGCCTGCTCCGCTCCCCCTCCCACCTCCCAGCCCCCTGAGCTCTACTTTGCTGTAGCAGAGGTGGGAAACTAAGTGCCCCAGTCCCAGTCAGTGGCCCTCTGCTCCCGAGCCCTGCATTGTTTGGGGAAGCAGAGTGAGTCGCACTGAGTGCGGGGGGACTGACCCCTGCTGCTGCCCCATACCAGGCTCCCCAGGTAATCCCCCAGGCCACCCTGGGCCCCATGAGTCCTGTCAATATGACAGTTCATGCAGCTGCCCCAGGGTCCCCCCAAAGTGCAAGGCCTGGGGTGGCCACCCCAAACCATCCTATGCACTGGATGTGTCTATCTACAGCTTATATCAGCATAATGTATGTCACTCACCTCACTGGATAAGCCACTCCCATTGCCAAGTGACATGCAGTACCTTGGAATCAGTGTGGACAGCACGACAGCTACTGCAGCTTGTGATGGCTGGAGTAATTAAACTGATAGAAGAGCTCTCTCTGGTTGGCTTAGAGCAGTGGTCCCCAATATGGTGCCCGCGGGTGCCATGGCACCCGCTGGGGCATTTATGTGTGCCTGCCAAAAGATCTAGCCTGGCCCCACCCCCGGCGCACAGCACATGCATGGCACCGGCCCTGGGCGTGCAGCTCATGGGCAGCCCCACCCACAGGTGCCTGGCGCGTGCCTGGCCCCGCCTCCGGGCATCCAGTGCGTGCACAGCCCCGCCCCCAGGCACCCAGCAGCCCTGAAAGGTTGGGAACCACTGGCTTAGAGCCACTAAATTAGAGAGTTTATTGCAGCACCACAGCACTGCTGTGAGCTCTCCAATGTAGCCATAGCCTATGCCTTTCGCATGGTGATCTGCTGGGATAGTTGCTGTGAGATTCTGTACCTCAGGGAAGCGCTCTGTAACTCTCCCTATTCACCATGTATATGCAACTGTGGGGTGTCATACTGCATACCAAATGGGAAAGGTTATGATTTGCCATTGCTCTCTCTAAATAGAGATCTCATTAGTGCCTATAAAGTTAAGAGATTACATTGTATTGTCACTAATATATATTGTGGGTTGAGGGAATCACCCAGCTATTAGCTCCCCAGAGACAACAAGGTAGGTAATCAACTTCCACACCTGGACCTGTGTTCTCTAAGCACGTGGAATGAAGCTATAAAATAGAGGACAGAGCCCATATGACTGTAGTATGCCCGCCCTCCCTCCCATTGCCCCCTCTTCCTCCGACTGCCCCCCTCCAGTGAAGGCAACAAGAATGCTGGAGCTGAGGAGACCAGTCCCCAAGCCAACAGGGAGAACCTGTATTTGAAAGACTAACCAACTTGCAGTATCCAGTGGATTGAGGAAAACTGTTTGTCCAGATCTTGCATAGTATTAATAAGGCTAAGAATTTAGACTGCATGCTTATCTTTTATTTTCTTTTGGTAACTACTGACTTTGCCTATCACTTAAAAACCTATCTTTTGTAATCAATAAGCATGATATAATGTTTATCCTTCCCAGTGAGTTTGACTGAAGTTCTGGGTAAATTTCCTCAGGTTACAAAGGCTGGTGCACATCCTTTGAAGAAGTGGTAAACCAATTAAGAAACGTGCATTGCTCAAGGGTCCTGAGCAAGGTAAGACAGTATATTCCTGTGGTACCAGGCTGGGAGCTAGGGGGATTTAACTGATGCCTTTTTCAGTAGGATTTGTGAGTGGCTCTGGAAGCATTCATGCAATCTAGCAGAGTGTGGGGCTCCACACACAGTTGCACTGAATGGTAACCTCTTTGTTATTAGAGAGTCCCTCCCTGAACTAAATTACAATTTAAACAGACAAAACGGAATGTATGGGGAAAACAAAGGCATAGAGAAGTGAAGTGACTTGACAAGTTGAGATAAGAACCCACATCTCTTGAACTCTCACTCTATGCCTTATCTACTGAATTATTGATTAAATAAATCTGCCCTTTTATCCCTTCTTTAATATAGTGAATTTGAAAGGCTAAAACCTACTGGTGGAATCAAACTAAAAGGCAGATGTTCCCAGTAGGGACACTGAACACGAAGTTACATCAGCTTTAGCATAACATAAATGGGAAACAGTCAGAGAGACAGTACCAGAGAGCGATTCACAATCACCGAAGACAAAGGTGAAGTAGTAAGCCCCCTGCAGAGAAAGGCAGTGCTGCATTAGACTTCTCCTAAGCTGATCCCTACTCAAACTGTAGCCAACTGGCAAATCAAAATTAAGTATTTATGAGTCTGATATCAGGTAACTCTGTTTGTGCCACAGTTGATCTGTTGGCACAAGCTGCAAGCCTGTTCCTTTAGTTAGACAACTTGGAACCCAAATGCATCATATTTAATAACTGGCCCTACAGACTTGCCCAAGTTAGGAGTTCAACTATAGAAAGTGAATAATTTCTTATAAAAAGGTGTCAATCTATAATAAATCATAAATGTTGATGGGAGAAGGTGGAAAAGGGAGACAAAGCCTAAACTGATTCAGTTCTATACTCTGTAAACAAGCAAAAACACAAAAACAAAAACTCCCATCTTATCAAGCATGATCTGAACACATCCTTAAATTATATTAGTGTATCTTTTTATTTACACTAAAACAAAAAAGGCCTACTTATACAATTCAAGCAATGTGCTCTGATCATGCCTGGTAAATATGGAAACTGAGGATTATACAAACAAACAAACAAAAAAAAACAAACAAAACACACACACACACACACACAAAACACAACACCACCAATGAACCCAGAATTGGTGTATTGAAAATTGGGTCTATTGGTGGACAAAATAACAAGAGGATGGACTGTTCTACCCTACACTTCCTTTTTAGGGTTCTTAAACACTAAGCAGAAAAGGAGGCATGAAAACAAAGTGTTTGTTTAACAGAAAAACTACAGATTCAAAGATGAAATAGCAAGAAAAAAGTAAGTTAGCAGAAACAACAAAGACAACCTCAGGATTTACACTTTCATATTAGATAAAAATTTCTTTTCTAAAAAAGAGCTACTAACTGACTTGAAACTATTTCCCAGTACACCCTGCTAGCTACACGAGTGTTCTGTTGTTCATGGACAGTTCCCACCTTGAGACTGTCCCTTTAGCAGCTGGGTGCCCTTCATTTACTCCTTCCATATTAAAAGGGTATATAGGTATATTAAAGGGAAGTTTTCCTTTCAATCATTAGGGATATTCCAAGTGGGGAAAACTCCCTCATTTCATTGAAAAGAAAACAAGAGTTTTCAAAAACTGTTTCAAGCTGTTACCATTTGCTTTGATGATTCCTCACTGTTTTTCCCTGGACTGAACAATGGCTTCAAGCATGTCAGTCTCCTGTCAGAGGGAAGGTAACCTCTCCCTGCCTAATTGCCTGTTGTGAGGTGATGCTGAAGTCGCACCAAAGCTACAATTACAAATACACACATACTCTGTACATCTCATGATGACTGTTAAGTTCAGTGCTTTGCATTTCTGGTATTTGTATGCATGTAAGTACCTTACCTGGAATTCTCAAAAAAAGAAGTGCAAGGTAGGCTAGGGATGTAAGCGACCAGTCGACTATACAATAAGCAAAAGCTTATTGGATAGTCCACTAGTCCCTCAACTAGTCGCTTGCTCCCCTCCCTTGCTGCCTATATATCATGGCTCCTTCCCCACTCTGGCACGATAAATGCAGAAGTGGGGGCCAGCAATTACCCCAAAACCTTATCTACCAGGCTTTGGTATAAAACTTCCCCCCAAAATCTTAAAAACCTAGAATCTCCGCTGCCACCACCCACATTTATAACGAAACCAGGGGAGAGACCATTTGGGAAAATCTCACCCCTAAAGCAAAAAGCAGGACATCACCAATACCAGGTTAATAAAAGGAAAAGAGAAAAGTTTTATTATCACCACACTATTCCTGTTGCAAGCATAACAATTAGATGGAAAAGTAACAAAATAATATACTCATGGAGAAACTCCATGGGCCTAGAACTTAGTTACAAAGGAAAGCCAAAACATTTTTTTAAAAGTGCAGACAGCAGATCTCATACCCAAACCATAAAACAATGAAACCTAACGGATTTATCTAAACTTTACCCTCTTACAGAAAGTGAAGAAAGTCTTTTCTTGGAGGGAGACATAGTGTCTATCCCCCGCAATAGCTAGAGAGAACTGCCCAGAACAAAGGAGGGAAAAAACAAATTCCTTTGTCCCAGTTTGAAATTCCTACTTACATTCCTATTGGCCACTCCACCTGGCTAGTTAAGGGACATAGTTAACCCCTTAGTCCGCAGGCTGATGGCTAACCCTCATAATCATGACACTATTAGAAGCAGCAAGTGGGGGAGCAGGAGCCAGTGCTGGGTGGAGCCAGCTTAAAAGCCAGTTCTCCCCAGCACTGTCTCCGCGGCAGGCAGAGGAATAGCAGGGACCAGGCGCAGAAATCAGCTGATTCCCAGCTCACGTCCAGTCCCAGATGATGCACTTTTAATACATTTAAAAAGCAGAAGTACAGTGGGGGAGACCCAGCAAGAGCAGGGAATTAGCTGGCCTGGCTCATGCCAGGACAGCCTGCTGCGCTTTAGCCTTTTAAATGTACATTTAAATGGAAGAGCCACAGTGGGATTAGCCCCTGGGGCCAGGAACTAATCCCATTGAAGCGCCCTGCTTATCAACTAATTTACTAGTCAATGGAAAATGCGTTGATTAAACAAAATTTAACATCCCTAAGATAGGCATCTAAAGGTTATAACAACTATGTCTCTATATTTAATTATGGATCTACCATTCTGCACAATCTTAGTTTTCCCATAAGACTATCAAGCATAGATTCACTTTCCCAGTTCTCATGCAGGGTAAGTGATAACTTGAATTGTAACTAAAAAGTCAGGTTAACTAAAACTTAGCTTTCTAAGAGGCATAGGCACAGATGCTGGGGGCTCTGGGGCTGCAGCACCTACAGTGAAAAATTAGCAGGTGCTTAGCACCCAAGCTCCACCCCCTCACCAAACATCTCTCACCCACCAGCAGCCCTGCTGCTCGCTCACTCCTTCCTCCCAGAAGCTTCCACCTCCCCAGCAAACAGCTGTTTTGCAACATTGAAGGCATTCCAGGAGGAAGAGGGAGGAGCAGGGACACAGGGAGGAAGTGTAGAAGGAGCAGGGCTTAGGGGGAGATGGGGATGGGAGAGTTGAGCATCCCCATCTAGAAGGGAAGTCAGCGTGTATACAAAGAGGGCAATATTTCTAAGCATAAGCAAGGGATTCCCCCAACATGCTTAGTTTGGGTTAAACAGACATATAGAGCTTGCATATATAGATGCTACTGCACCTTTTGGAACCTAAGGCATGTGGGTGGGTAGGTTTACCTGCTTTGACTTTGTAAAGCAACCCTGGTTTCTGTTTTCCAGATAATAAATCTTTTATAGGCATGGCTACAAGACTTGTCTTTCGCAAGAGCGCTAAGGTACAACTGACCTAGAGTAAGTAACTGATCTTTTGGAACTAGGAGTCAGTCATATGTTGAGAGTTTTGGTGTAAGGGACTCTACTTACCACAAGGGCAAGCTTACCTGGATAAACACATAAACCAGAGAAACCCAAAGGACTCTCTCACTCTATCTTCAGGAAGTTTAGTGGCAGAGGAGTTTGCACTTGAGACCTGGCTAATGATAGCTAATTCTAGAACACTCAATTAGTTTAGGGTTTGTGCCTCTGGCTTCTAACAGTCTGCCCTGAGATTGGAACCCACATTCATGAGCTATTTCAGACAACCCAATATGAAGTCACTGACATACTGCAGGCTGTCGTTTTCTATTAGCTCAGATCACTGGTCAGGTATTGTATTTTGTAGCAAGATAGCAGGTTATCCAGATCAGGGGGATTTTAATTACAAACTTCATGGTGTGATCTCAAATCACAGGCTTACAGAAGATCCCTGATCACTCGTCACAATTCTGACTCATCTGTGAGAGCTCTCCACCAGATATTCTGATGTAGCCAGGTAGCAGCCTTGTTTAAGGCTGAATTCTTACTGGCTTTTTTGAGGGGTAGGGGGAAGATTTGCCTGATGAACGGATGCCTAGGTGAGCAAGAGTTCATTCAAGACAGACTGTGAAGTTTAGGGACTTGGAGCAAGGGACCTATCACTGATCCTGACACTGAGAACACCTGGAACCAATCAGTGAAGGCAAGACAAGTCCATCTATATGGATCATGGAGACGCCAAAGCCCCAGGCTCTGAGTTCATGATCAAGTCCAGGGGTTCTCCAACCTCCTTGTACTGTGACCCCCTTCTAGTAACAAAGTTGGGACATGACTCCAGGGTAGGGGCAGAGACCAAGCTTCAAGTGGGAGAGAGCGCACAGTGATTGGACTCTACATAGACCCAGTGGGTTTGGAAGCAGGTAAGACCTAGCAGTGGGGTTCACATGCAATAGATTGGTGATACTTGAGGGGGGAGGGGAACCTCTTACTTCATACTCTCTATAGAGCATTTGTGCTGCTTTGGACAAGTTACAGAGAGCTGCTGATTACTCTGTAGCAAATACACACACAAGTAATTCATTTATAGCTACACAGGGGGCTAATTCTCAGGATTGCTGTGTACCTCAGACACACTTGCAATCTCACTCACCTCTAAAAACTCAGGCTCATATCCATGCTCTGTGAAAATAAAATTATCAAATTTTTTATACGAAGTGTCCTTCTTCAAAACATCCCTATGATTGGCTGTAAAGGACTCCTCTCCCCACAGTTGCACCCTCTGGTTCCAGGAAGCAGCTGTTGCCACACATGACAAGCCTGCTGCAAGTTGCTTATGCTGTGGTCTCTCTCTCTCTGTGACTCAGCCTTCTAGCTTGCTCTACAGTCCCCACTTCCAAGGTATCAGAGCTCTCACCAGACAAGCTGCCCAGATGCCACTTCAGACGGTCTTCCACTTCACCTCTAGACCACTTGCCACACCTGATAGGGGAACTCAGGGCCATTCACTCACCCACCAACTCTGAGTTCCAGCCAAGATTGGCAATCCATGTGTGCTCACTTTCAATTGGTGTTTTCCTGGGTTCCTTTCTATTCCTCTTCCCCATCAGTCTGGTCTGTCTCTAGTTTTACGACCACAGCTTTCTCTGCTCCCTGTGGCTATCTCATCCCTCTCAGCAGTTTGCCAGAATCCCTAAGTCAAGCCCATATCTGAGAGCTCATTTCACCCTAGGCTTCCTCTTTATCCTAAAATCCCTTTACTTCTCAGGAAAGGCTGCACCTCATGCCTTACAATCAACTCCTGCTGTGTCATGCCAGTTTTATCATCCTAACCGCACTCACTTCATCTGCAATTAGTCCTCATCAAGCTCTGGCTCCCCTTCAGGTACAACCTATAAAGTTAATTGGTCCCTTCTAGCCCACTCTTAGCAGTCAGGGGCTGTGTGGAATGAACACCCCTCACACTAAGTTTGCAAAACCTTAATTTGATAGCATTTCTATAACAACATTTGAACACTAACCAACTCAAAAAAAATTTAGGGTCTGTTCTAGGCCCAGTGGCCTGAACTAGTTTGGGGAATACTAGAAAAACAAAGGAGGGAAGGGGGACGTGCAGATCTTTTACCATCTGTTTTGTACAGCTTCAACCACCTCTGCAGTTTTTTATAGCTCAAACTGGCAGATGGCACCTATTAACTTTGTGCATTGTAACAGTCCCCCAGGTCATCTCTGATTAACTTCTCTGTAGAGCTGAACAGGCTGACACCCTGAATACCAGATTTAAAATAATGGGGGGTGAACACAGCTCAAGCTCTAAGGGACTCCTGAACAGGAGACACTCAGAGCCTGGCTTTAGGACAGAATGGGGGACCCTGGTAAATGAGGGTAAACATCCTCCATGACACAAAGGAGAGTAGGGGGAGTTGTAGGGAGCCCTTGAAAGGGGTTGGGAGGATGGCACATGGTGGAGGGAATGGAGGAATGTAAGAAACCTCAGGTTTGTGAAATAATTAGCTGGCAGACACTATAAAGTGTGTGACCCCCTGCTATTGGTCACTGCATAACCTTTTCAGTTAGAAGAGCCCTCCCCCAAAGAACTCAGACAAGTCATAGCTGTCTGTCTTGTAGCACAAATCCAATCCCACCTTCAATTACTACACATTGGCACTACCAGAGCTGAATATACAACCCAAGCAGATATGTTGCTGTGCTGCTACAGGCTAGAGTCCCATTTAAACAAAGGTGAAAGTTACCTCTGCTGCTGGCATTTTCCACTGACTGTCTAGACCCGCCAGCTTCTTTCCCATTTCACAAGACACTCAGCTATCTAAGCACCATAGAGCACATTGCAAATCTGGCAGAGAACACTTGGAAAGTTGTGAACAGGTCACTTTTTTTACGCCTCTATTGCAGTGCACCAATAGATGGCACTGTTGAGTTTAAAGACTAGATACACGTATGCCATGCAATTTAAACTCCGAAAAAGGGTTACAGAGGGGTTACTATGGACTCCCATTCAATATGGACAGTATCTTATTTCACATTATGTTTCTGATGGGTCTTCGTTAGGTGTTGGATGGCCTGTTCACATTGGTATTCCCAACTATCATTTCTGAATAGCTGCAGCCTCCTTTCACTGGGCTGTGCTCTTCACTGAGGGCCCTTTGCAGGAGAGGAACAGGGCCTTTACATTCCTCTGGCCTGTAGTGGCAACCCCCAAGCAATCTGCCGGTCTCTCTCAACCTGAGTTGTGTGAGACTAAGTACTCTGCCTGGGTCTAGGATAGTCCACCCCTTCAGACCTGCCAGTGAATTATCTCACAAACGTAGTAGCCTTCTTTCCTCAGCGAGCCCCTGGTAAACTGTAGGTCCCAGTCAGAAGCCCATTTGAAAAGCCTCGGGTTACCTCACCACTGGAATAGTGTGTGCTGACATTCTGTAGGGGAAAAAAATTGGCACGTTTCAGTTTCACTGCACCATGCTCAGTGATTCGTTACACTTCACATTAGCAGGGCTTTGTGAATCAATAGGCTCAAGGAACCCAGGGTTTGGCTGCAGCTATTTTGGAGACAACATTTTGGAAAGAGCTCTAAGGGAAACAATGCGTGGAGATGAACCCTAGGGAGTGACTGTCTAGCCAACATTCCAATTGCAGTGTGCTGGCTGGCTGGCTTGCTCAGAGGAGATGCAGAGACACCTTTACATCACTAAGCCGTTCCTTCAGTGCCAGTTTAATGATGCAGCAGGAGTAGAGAGTAATGGCGAGACTGCACCCAGGTATTCAAGAGGGAGCAAGGATGGAGGCATTTTTTCTCTTCCCTCTCTTGTGGCGCCCACGAGGGGGAACTCTGGCTAGAAAACACAAGATGACCATAGGGATGTCTCTACCATAATCACTAGCCATAGCACAGGAAGTAGGGAAGAGATGTGCACATGACCCTTTCTACAGCAGACAAACTAGACTGGATAGGCACATTGCAACTATTACAAGCACTGTGTCTGTCAAAATCCAGGGCTATCATTACAAGATCCAGTGGGTACAGCAGTAGATAAAGAATCCAGGATTCTATTGCTGGTTTTGACACTGATTTGCTGCGTGATTGGATAAGTTACTTACCTTTGCTGTGCCTCAATTTCTCCATGTGTAAGATGAGAATAATTATATTTATCCCGAATAGTGATAGAAATGTAGCCGTGTTAGTCTGGTGTAGCTGAAACAAAATACAGGACTATGTAGCACTTTAAAGACTAACAAGATGGTTTATTAGGTGATGAGCTTTCGTGGGCCAGAAAATCAATCATACGCAATAATGTTTATTGGAGCCATTATCTCCAAGCTCCTCAGAATGCAAGTTGCACTAATACCCTTTTTTCTTTTTCTATTTTTAGAGTTAAATCCTTCTAATAACACATCTGCAACTGCACATTCTCACCTTATGTGCATAAAGAATTGAATTGTGGACATGTTTGTTCAGTCAGGAATCGTACACAGCCCTTAACTCACCTATAGGAGAAGAGGGTAATAGTGCATTATCTCTTTGTTTAGTCATGTATCATGTACAGTACTTTAGATACTGAATGACATTCAAATTTTGGGAGGCTTCTTCCCATAGAATTTAAATATTAAGAAGGAGCAATCAGGGGCAAGATTAGAAAGGCAAAGGCACAAAATGAGATCAAACTAGCTACAGGCATAAAGGGAAACAAGAAGACCTTTTATAAATACATTAAAAGCAAGAGGAAGACCAAGGACAGGGTAGGCCCACTGCTTAGTGAGCAGGGAGAAGCAGTAACAGGAAACTTGGAAATGGCGGAGATGCTCAATGACTTCTTTGTTTCGGTCTTGACCGAGAAGTCTGGAGGTGTGCCTAACGTAGTGAATACAAGCAGAGAGAGGGTAAGTTTAGAAGATAGGATACACAAAGAACAAGTTAAAAAACACTTAGGAAAGTTAGATGTCAGCAAGTCACCAGGTCCTGATGAAATGCATCCCAGGATACTCAAGGAGCTGATAGAGGAGGTATCTGAGCCTTTAGCTATGATCTTTGAAAAATCATGGCAGACAGGGGAGATTCCAGAAGACTGGAAAAAGGCAAATATTGTGCCCATCTATAAAAAGGGGAATAAGAACAACCCAGGAAACTACAGACCGGTCAGTTTAACGTCTGTCCCAGGGAAGATAATGGAGCAGGTAATTAAGGAAATCATATGCAAACACTTGGAAGGTAATAAAGTGATAGGGAATAGCCAGCATGGGTTTGTGAAGAACAAGTCATGCCAAACTAATCTGATAGCTTTCTTTGATAAGATAACGAGCCTTGTGGATAAGGGAGAAGCGGTGGATGTCATATACCTAGACTTTAGTAAGGCATTTGATACGGTCTCGCATGATATTCTTATTGATAAACTAGGCAAATATAACTTAGATAGGGCCACGATAAGGTGGGTGCATAATTGGCTGGATAACCGTAGTCAGAGAGTTGTTGTTAATGGTTCTAAATCCTGCTGGAAAGGGATAACAAGTGGAATTCCTCAAGGGTCTGTTTTGGGACCCGTACTGTTCAATATCTTCATCAATGATGTAGATATTGGGATAGAGAGTACGCTTATTAAGTTTGCAGATGATACCAAACTGGGTGGGGTTGCAACTTCTTTGGAGGATAGGGACATAATTCAAAATGACCTTAGCAAGTTAGAGAAATGGTCAGAGGTAAACAGGATGAGGTTTAATAAAGAGAAATGCAAAGTGCTCCACTTAGGAAGGAACAATCAGTTCCATACATACAAGATGGGAAGCGACTGTCTAGGAAGGAGCATGGCGGAAAGGGATCTAGGGGTCATAGTGGACCACAAGTTGAATATGAGCCAACAGTGTGATGCTGTTGCAAAAAAAGCAAATATGATTCTAGGTTGTATCAACAGGTGTGTTGTAAGCAAAACTCGTGAAGTCATTCTGCCGCTCTACTCTGCACTAGTTAGACCTCAGCTGGAGTACTGTGTCCAGTTCTGGGCGCCACATTTCAAGAAAGATGTGGAGAAATTGGAAAGGGTACAGAGAAGAGCGACAAGAATGATTAAAGGTCTAGAGAACATGACCTATGAAGCCAGGCTTCATGAACTGGGCTTGTTTAGTTTGGAAAAAAGAAGATTAAGGGGGGACATGATAGCGGTTTTCAAATATCTAAAAGGGTGTCACAAGGAGGAAGGAGAAAATTTGTTCCTCTTGGTTTCTGAGGACAGGACAAGGAGTAATGGGCTTAAAGTGCAGCAGGGGAGGTTTAGATTGGACATTAGGAAAAAATTCCTAACTGTCAGGGTGGTCAAATATTGGAATAAATTGCCAAGGGAGGTGGTGGAATCTCCCTCTCTGGAGATATTTAAGAACAGGTTAGATAGACATCTGTCAGGGATGGTGTAGACGGAGCTTGATCCTGCCTTGAGGGCGGGGGGCTGGACTCGATGACCTCTCGAGGTCCCTTCCAGTCCTATTATTCTATGATTCTATGAAAAGAGCAAAGTGAAAGACTGTAGAACCAAAATTAATTCTCTATGCTGGTCATTCCCTCCATACTTAGCTACGCAAGCAAACCACTATTTGTGCAACATAAATGAAACCAGTTGTCCTGAAAAGGCTGTATATACGAAGTTGCATCTCCTTAAGCCAGGACTCTCTAGTCCAGCAACATCCGTGGTCCAATAGAACCACGGATGTTCCCAGGTGAGAGCCCCGGTGGCTGGGAGTCAGGCAGTAGGAAGACCATCAGCTGGGAGCCCTGGAGCCCAGCAGGGCGAGCAGCAGCCCAACAGGGAGGCCAGGCAACAGCAGCATAATGGGGGCGGGGGGGGCAGAGCCATCACAGTCTGACAACTAGCAGAGCCTGGGCCAGCGGTAGGCTGCCCAGCCAAGGCTGGAAACAGAGCCTGTGGCAGGATGGGGGGCCAGTGGCAAGGGACCTCCCCTGGTCTGGCAAATTCCCTTCTTCAGGACCAGTTACGTCCCGAAGGTGCCAGACCAGGTAGGTCCAACCTATAGTGATCCTTTAATTTAAAGCTAGCTTAGAAAGCAAAGATGGACAATGTGTACAACAAGCATTAGCTATGTTAATCCACTCTTAAAACACAGCTGTCCTTTGACAGGTAAAATGCTCTTCCATCTTGCAGAGTAAATCATACCAAATCATGGTTTAATTAAGTCCTTTGAACTGTGCTAAGGAATAAGACTTTGGAAACTTTACTTGTTCCCATCTACACTGCAAGGTGAAATAATATTACTACTTGAGTTGAGACCCCAGGATTTGACTATATAGTGTAGCCAGGACAGAGTCTTTAAATGCTAAAGTAAGTGTTCAAATACCACTGTAATGGGTACCAGGTACACTGATTTCAGTACAAATTTTTAGCTAGAGCTAGTTTGTCTTTCATTTTGAATACAAACACGCACACAGTACTAGAGTTAAGAGAATTGTTATCTGCCTTCCAAATGATGAAAAACATAATACATCCTAGACAGATTAGAAAACAAACATTTATTATACACTGGTAGTTTTACAGATCTATAAAAGTGATCAGCTTTTTCAAATACACAATAAAAATACACAATTTGAAGACAGAGGCACATGGTGAAAAGTTAAAACTCACATAGTCTCATGTTTTTCAGCATTTGAAAGTCCCCCCACCATAACTGAACATTCATGATAGCAGTTTTACAATATTAACAAATTGGACTGAGTTGGCTATACTGCAGGCACTGCTTACATCATCTTGTGTATCAGTTACAGTCACAAGGATAACTGAGAAACAAAACTGGCTCTCGTGAATTACCGTACATGCAGGTACAAAGAATATGGCAAAGATAAAAGAGCATGGACAATCAGATCATAAAAATATTGTATCTAGGCACCATAATACCTTGTGTGATGCAATCTACTTTGGCTTTTAAAAGAAGTGCACAAACAAGAGGGCAAGTTACTTTTATCTTAAAGCCAGCCTGCCATTTCATAGTATCACCAGATTAACTCACAGGATCAATAAAATCAAGAATGAAAAGTAAGTGTGTGTCTGTGTGAGAGACAGAGACAGAGAGAGAAAAATAAAAGGCCAAATTCTGTATGTTCTGTCTGCTATGGAATCAGTGCAAATTAGTACTACTACAAGTTATTTTGTGTCAGTTTTTAGGCCAGCAAGCAACTGAAATATAGCTTAGTGGGGAAACCATTTATGAACTGTCTGTATATTACAATATCTATCCAATATACGGGAAATACTGTGAAATAATGGCTTATCTTGGTTTCTTTGAGTGCTTTGTTTGTAATTTCCTCCATTAATATAAAAGCCCAGGGTCACTTTAATGGTCTGACTGCTGCATCCTGCTTACACACTCAGGCTAGCTCATCTCATTTACTGGCCAGGGCACTCAGCCCTTCAGATCACACTGTTGAAGGCAACTCTCCCTTCTGTATAACTCAACTACAAGGATGCTGTTGAACTGCAAACATTGTGAAGGGGAAACAAATGAGTCCTCGGGCTCTAGTACGATGAGGTTAGCATTCCAAAAACCACCGAGAAAAATAATTTACAAACTTCCTGACAACCAGCCCTAGAATCTTTGCTCATGTTTGGTTTGGTACTAGGGATGTTAACTATTGGATTTTTGTGTAAACGTGTAACTGCTTGAAATTTTACATGGGCGGGGGGGGAGCCTGGCAGGAGCCGATGCTCGTAGAGACCTGGTATAAAAGCACCATAATGTGGAAGGCAGAATGGGGAGGCATGTAGTGGATAGGATTAACTGATAAACCCAGGTTTATCAGTTAATTGTGTAGTTGACTACACGTCGGCATCCCTATTTGGTATACTCCAATTAATGCAGCCAAAATTTCATACCCGATACTTCCTTTATCCTGAAATTTGCTCTTGCAGGGAATTTAGTGATCCAGTAGTTCTTTTCTGTTGCTAACTTTATGATCTTACAAACCCTGCATCAAGAACCAAGACAGTTTTGGCTAATGCTGCCAGCATTTACAAATTAAATAGAAAGAGGCCAGTGAAACAAGCCATAAAGGTCATTGTGACTGTACCATAAATGAGTAGCACTTAACTCAGCATGAGGTTTTCTGATACTGCAGAACAACATCCCCTTGCACTTTCATCTCTTTAAACCAGAAACAGAGAAATATAAGTAAAATATGTTGTCATTCTCAAGATTTAATGTGGTGTTCTATTCATAACTGCCTCTAAGACAATGTTTTTTCCAGGACTTATTTTAACAGTTTATCAAAAAAGCAATATTATTTTTATAGATATGTGCAAAAGGGAAGTTGTGAATTGCCTGAATATAAAATGATTTGACAAATCTGTGTCTTAATTCCAGTGCAGTATACTTCTCTCCCAAATATGGCTTCATCCCACTCAAATGCATATTTGAGGGAGCAGAAATTACCAAAAAAAGAAAAAGAAAAAAAAAAGCCAACACCTAAAGCATAGATGGTTTCCTGATAGTCTTTTAACATGTAGCTGATTTAAAGATGCTGTGGGTTTTTTTTTTTTAAATCCACAGACTCAAGCTTTCAATTGCTATATGATAGCAGTTTGGGGATGGGAGATTAGAAACTAAACTTGAAGAAAAAAAACATATCCACAGCGTCTCTGCACCGGAATCTGTTCTCCAATTATAAATAAGAACGAATCAGTTATTTGAGAAATCCTTTTTGGTTTGAATGTTCCTGAAAATGGTAGATGCTTATCAGCTTTTTCCTTCTTTTCATGCTATTCCCAAATTTTGCTTCATTTTTTCATAAACCACATAGCTAATGCTGACAGCTGGAAGCACTTTCATGAAGTTTGGGGCTATGCCCCTATAAAGTCCTATGATCCCTTCATTAGCAATTATCCTCTGAAAGAGACCAACCATGTTTAGCTGTGGGGCTTCTTCCAACAGGGCTAGAAAAGAAAAGGAAGATAGCAATTTCCATTATACAGCAGTTCTAGTGATGTTAATATCCTAATCATATAAAGCTCCTCACTAAACAGATGCACAACTTATCACCACTAATCCAATGGGCGTGGTACAGTGACCCCTCAACACTGTTTCCTAACACAGAAAGCAGATCTGTTCTCATTCCTAAATTTGGGCCAGGTCTCTTTCAACTGCAGACCTGGGCCTTGGAACTCCCTCCCATGACAGGTCCACAAGAATACCTTGTTGATTGCCTTAGCAACATGCTGGAAGTTCTATTGGTCCTGAGATCTAGCCTCTCCTGTCTGATAACCTCACCCATGCAGCTTCTACCACCTTTTTTCTCACCTATTTGCAACAGTTGGAAAATGACCCTTTTTTCAGTGAAGGACATTTTCCTTAAGGGTCACAGAATTTTCCTCCACACCAAATTCTTTGGCCTCCTCTGGCCATACATTTACTCTGACCGTTAGTTCTTCATTTATTTACTTGTTGACCTTTAATTTTACAATGTTATTTTTGTATAGCTTCTGATAGGAGTTCCATAAATGGGTAAAATACTTAAGATGATTGACATAAATCTATAAAATATAAATATTAAAACATACAAAGAGCAATAATCTGTAACAGGAAGGTTGTGTCAAGCACTAACAAATCCAATGCCAATCAAAAGTATAGATGGGCAAGGTTAATATGGTATTAGACACCTTAAAAACAGGCAAATTAAATAGGGGGTATTCTCCAAATTATAAATACATTTAAAATATATTCTTCCAAATCCCAATTCTCACCTTGAGCCTGCATGCGAGTTCTGATAAGAGCAAGAGGGTAGCTGGCTAACTGGCCACAGGTGCTGGAGATAGTACCACATCCCAGCAACACAAAGACACCAGGGTTAGCAGAGTCTGATGCATAACGATCTAGCCAAGCAGTCTTCAAAGCCTGCCAGGAAAACATAAATGGATTTGAATGAGATGTATATCAAAGTTCACACTAGATGGCTAACCAGAGTTTACAGCTAACAACAATTTTAAGATGTTCCTTTATCTCCACAAAACTATTCCAAATGAATTTATGGGCTTGATCCTGCAAGGTGTTGAATGCTCTGTCTCAATCCAATATAGCACATAAGCACATTCTTAATTTTGTATGTACACAAGTAGGACCAGTTATTTCAGTGATATTAAGTATTAGAGGAGTCGCTGTGTTAGTCTGTACCCACAAAAAACAATGAGTCCTGTAACACCTTAAAGACAAATGGATTTATTTGAGCACAAGCTTTTGTGAGCAAAACACACACTTTATCAGATGTGACAAAATGGGTTTTTGCCCACAAAAGCTTATGCCCAAATAAATCCGTTTGTCTTTATAGTGCCACAAGTCTCCTCATTGTTTCAGTAGTATTATTTCACTGCTTAAAGTAAGACCATGCTTAAGAGCTTTCTTTGATCAGACCATAGCACTCAGCATGGGGAGGATCAAGTCTTATAGTAGTAATCCACATGCATCACAAAATAAAAATGCAATAGATACAAATATTAAATAGCCTTTTCAAGTTTGGCTACATCTACACTACAAGTATTGCCAGAAGAGGCAATACAAATGAAGCGCGGATTAGCATTTTCTCACGCTTCATTTGCATACTCTTTTCTGATCTGTTTTTGCGCAAAAACCCCTTTTTGCGCAAGATTGGTATACTTCCTTTTTTGAGGCATAAGGATCTTGCGCAAAAAGGAAACGTCTACACGGCTTGTTTCTGCGCAAAAACTCCTCACGCAAAAACGGATCGGATGAGAGTACGCAAATGAAGCACGAGAAAAAGCTAATCTGCGCTTCATTTGCACTGCCTCTTTCGACAAAACTCATAATGTAGACGTAGCCTTTCAGTATGAAGCACATTTCTCCTATCGGAATGAAGTGACTATCCCCCAATTACATGAGCCACAGACTGCACAAAAGGTTGACAAATAAAGGTATTTCAGACCAAGTGCAGGTAGGAAAATGAGTCCAACAGAAGACCTCTCTCAGAAAATATCATGCCACCAAATTTTTCACCACTCTTTTAAACCTGGAGCCATCAGCTTTAACACATTCTGCTGATGGCAGTTGCAGTAATATGACAGAAGGGCTTGTTTAGACTAGAAAAATGAATATTTTTTAAAACCTTATATAAAGTGTTAGCTAATTTCTGTGGATTAACATGATTTTAGATACCACTTAGCACCCAGTGTAGGCAAAGAAGTATATGTTTAAAAACATATTACAGAAGCTAGTACTGGCAAGGTTTAGGGACTCTAATTATGGCTTTACAGGACAAAAATCAATGCCTTAAACTACATCCAGAAGTTAACTGGTAGCCAGTGCTACTAGATGAGCCATTGGTAAAATATGTCCTCAGGGCTTGCCTACACATGAAATCATTTTGAAATAGGTATTTCTGATTAAATCCATGTATGGATGCTCTTATTTTGAAATAGTTTAATCTACTCCCAAAGTAGATTAAAATCATTTGGAATAATGCACTCTTATTCTGCAATAAGAGTATCCACACATGAAGATAATAAAGAATACCTTGCTGGTTTCCCTAACAACATTCTGGAAGTTTTATTTGTCCTGTTGATCTATCCTCTCCTGTCTGAGAACTTTGAATTCACGCCTTATTTTATATCAGATTCCTTTTGTATGTAGGCAGTCTGAAGCACATTTATGATAAGTTCACATTAGTATTATCCAGTTATAATGAGAGGGAATAGTTACACATGGTCATCTGTATCACAGCCATATGATAACATACAGTAGCTACCAGGTTTTTGGAGTTTAAGTGAGTTGTAGAAATGATGTGGTCCAGGCATGAGAGGGGTGTTCAAAAAGAAGGCTAAGAGTATATCCCATTGCAAGAAGTTGTCTAATGTTGTTGTTTAAAACCAATGAAATCCACTTCCAAAATGTGGGCCAAATCCTGCAACACTTACTCATGACAGTAGTGCCCTTAGATATTACAGACAAAAGGGGATGACTGTGAGAGAATCACCTGCATGTGTAAAGGCCCGATCCTGCCACTTCATCCCCTGTAGCAGTAGTAATATTTATTATTTGTATTACCAAAGTACCTCGGAGCCTGCTATGTTAGGGACTGTACAAATGCAGACCAGAAAGATGCTCCCTGCTCCAAAAAGTAGTACTTTTTTTCAGAAAGAAAACAAATAGAAAATAGATAATACCAATGTTGCTATGTGTCGTGATTTCTTTTAACAAATTTGGCTGGGGCCAGTCTCATGATGACACAAGAAGCTCCAGGCTAAAAATCTTCAGTCCTGCCTAGGAGAAGCCCCCCCTCTCATTGACTGCCTTCTCTGCCCACCTGCCTCTGGGGAAGGGCAGCCCTACCGGGCTGCTACAGAAAGCAGGCAGAATGCTCTCACAGTTCTGCTTCCTTCCCACAAGCATTGCTCCTCTCTCCTCATATTTCCCTCCCTGCAACACCAGGACTGGGAAGGATATGAAGAGGATCCCACTGCAGCTGACCCCCCCACAGGCCTACAAGAAGGGATAAAAAACCTCTGGAGGTATAGGAGGAGCAGATGTGAGGGTGAGAGATCCCACAGTGGTAGCCAAAATCATCAAAAATCAAGACAGATCAAGACCACAATTTGAAATAACAACACTCGCGCTTGTGAGGGAATCTTCCACTGATGGGTCTGATTCATGGGTTGGCAATAATATAACACATTAAGGACAAAGATATGACAAACTAGCCCTGAGCATACTACGAGATATTTTTTGAAATGCACAAATAAGTGTACCACAAAGTAAGTTACAGATGTGAGTAACTAATGCATATTTTAAGAAGGCAACAGGAGGGCAGTTTACATTCTTATATTTCTAAACATATAATGCAGGCATCAATTAATTAAACTGACCTCATAGACAGCTAAGTCTATACCAGCATAAGGAATTATGCCCAGAATATTGGGTACATAACCTTTGTAAAAGGCTTTCACTCCTTCTCTTTTAAAAATCTTCTTAGCACAGTCAAACATCCCAGAGTATTGTCCCGTTTTACCCACAGCCAGTCTGGTTTTTAAGACCTAAAGGCAGAAGAAATGTAGAATTAATTATTTGACATGTCATGACACAGCTTATATATAAGAAATGGGCACAACAAATTTTTGCATACTTGTGTCTAGTTCCAAAATGTGAACTTTGCATTTGCTGTTTAAAGTCTTTGTAACAACTAAAGTTAAAGTTTGGTTAGCACTAGTTTTCTCAAGGTTTTATCATTTGTAAGAAGAATAGCCTGCCTAGCAATTACATAAAATCTCACAGTTGTGAAGGAACAGAGTGTAGGTTTTTTACTCAAAATCAGAAAAAGATGGAAGTTATGATTTGCCTTTTTTCGCCTCATATTCAAGAGAGACTTTCTAAAAAAAAAAACCAACACAAATTATAAGATATGTAGAGCTCTAATTTGGGCTGATACTTTGAAGAGTTCCCTCTAAGGTGTGTTCCTGTGCAGGCGTACACTAAAAATGTACCACTTGTCCACCTCCTCAGAAGAGCCATGCAGAGGGCTGGAGCTGCAGGCCATGTCGCAGCTGGCTGCTCCTCTGGCGTCCCCAGTCAGGGCCAGAGACACATGGCGGGGGGCTGGTGGCTATTCCTCTGGCAGCCCTGGTCGGGGCCAGAGCTGAAGCCACATGACAGGCAGCTGCTCCACAGGCACCTCAGCCAGGGCTAGAGCCTGAACTGTGTGTGCAGCTGCATAACGGGACAGCAGCTGCTCCAGCAGCCCAGGCTGGGGTGGGAGTTGATCATTGGAAGATGGAGCATTCCTGCCTGTGGCATGCCAGGTCCCACAGAGCTGGAGCAGCCAGCCAGCTGACCGTAAGTAGTATCACCCAAAAAGGGTGATGTTAACCATTCATATCCCTATTTTGAATAGGAGTTCAATTGTTGGGCTTTATTGATTTTGTGTGTGCACGCGTACGCATGTGCTAGGTTGATTTTGGTTTTTAAGCCACCCAACTAGTGGCCTTTTCTGAGCCTTTAAAAAATTTAAAGGATTTCTTTTATTTATAGGAATACCCAGGGCTCGACAAATAATGCAATCTACTTGCCTGGGGTGAGTAGATGGCAACCCGGAAGAGTTGGGTTCCGGCAATTTGCGCAATCGCAGAACGATCTGTGCATGCACAGATCGCCGGACAGTGCGGCTGACGAGCAGGGCTCGCCGCGGTTTGGCAAGCCCTGGGAATACCTATACTTATTTTTAAATTTTTATTTTAATTATAATTTTTATTGCTTTAGTTGCTTTATTTTTGACAAAGGTACTTAGGGTATTTGGGCTTTCTCTTTTTATTTTCACTTATTTTATGTTTAATATTAATCACTTAAGGAAAAAAAAGTTAAACTTTGTGAAAGCATCAGGACACTTGAAGAGTTAGCTAACAAAGTTAAGGCTGTCAGTAGATGCTTTCTGCCAGTTAAGGAGTAGCTGCCAGTTTTGCAACCTTGAATAAAATATTTGAATGGATTTTTAGTGGAATTTTTAAAAAGCTGATTTATTTCTTTTTCTTTATATAATTATGGGGGGGTGAAAATTTGAGGTTCTTTGCTATGTTTATTATGAGACACTACGTATTTTAAACTTTGTTTAATTTTATTATGTCTTGTTTATTATGAGAGACTATTTTAAACTTACCTTTTCACTAGCTGAAGTTTTGAATTTTTTTGTTTTTAAAATAATTTTAGACTTTCAAAGAGTTTTGGGGGTGGGGCATGAGTGAAAATTGCAAGTTATGAACAAATGTCTCATTTAAGTTGCTTACATTTCTAAACTGCTATTCATTTTTATATTTAAGCTTTGACCAAGGTTACTTTTTTCCATCTGAGATCTTTTGGCCTGGGCCAAATATACAAAATAACTTCTGTATTTTAGCAATGTTGAGTTCCATCTTTTCCTTCCATGTTTCAGCCATCTGATCTTAACAACATTTTGTATAGTTAAACAATTTAAGTGGGACTGTGTGTGTGTCTGCTACAACCAACACAATTCATTGTGTACAGGCTCATTTGTTAGGAAGCATCCATTTTCTTCAAAATGACTCTAAGGCCTCCTGTGTTGTGTGTAGTGACAAATCACATAGTGCAGTGGTGGTCAATAAGCAGGTTGCAGGACAAAAACAGTACACTGGAGCATAGGGCTGTCCATCATAATAAAGATGAGTGGGTGAAAGTGCTGATTTGCTCGTTTTATTCTTTGTGATTGGGAAAGAGCTGTTTTAGTATTTTTTTCTTCCATATATAAATAAAAGTGAATATATTTGTTAGTAACTGGTGGATGAAATGATAGTACATATCCAGACTAGCACACATGACCTCAATATTGGTGCACAAGACAAAACTCAAGTCTGCTCATGGATGGAAAATCTTTGCAGGAACACTGGTGCTTAGCCTAAGAACAAATGTGAAATTAGCATTAGAAAGCAGAGACTATGCAGTAACTTGAACTAATTCCTTCTAAGCCTTCACTGGTGGATCAAGCTTTTCAACTAAGGATTGTAAATCATATTTAAAACATTAAAGAAGACTTATGACAGCCTTATGAGATAATTAAGGAATATATAGGGATCACTTCACTTATTACCGAAATGCAACACAACAGCTGTTTAGCAGTGCCTGTGACATTACACCAGCACTGAGAGAAAGAGAGCAAAGAACATCATATCCAAATGAAACTGCCAGGGGAATTCCCTGGGCAGGAATTTTGCCTGCTTGGAAGTCTCATAAGAGATGGCTCCCATATTTGGTTTCAGGCACTTGTGCATCCAATCTGGGCCAGGAAGAATATAAAACTACTTTTACTATAATACAATGGCACAGTTAGGAAGATGGGAGTCTTGTAGGACATTTCTATGCTATTGATGCCACAGCAGCATAGTTACAGACCTGTAGTTAATATTTACACTGCTGCAGTGCAATAGAGCAGATGCTTCTTACAGCCATGGAAGAGTTATTCTGTCATTGTAAATAATCCAGGTCCCTGAGCACCAGTAGCTATGTCCTGGAAGAAGGCTTCTACTGAGCTAGCAATATCTACTGCAGAGTTATAACTGCCAGCAGTTATGGTGCTCAAGGATGTGATTTTTTCACACTTCTGAGCAATACAGCTATGTCAATCTAAATTTAGCCAGGCCTTATTGTAAAATAAGGCCTACACTCTTCCCCACTCATTATGATGTTATATGCCACTTGAATGTGAAAAGACAACATTGTGGATTGTATTATTCTATGTGCTTAGGAGTCAGCTCGGACTTGATTTTATAAAGGACAATGATGACTCAATTAAAAAGAAAAATAAATGTCCATTACAGTTTGTACAGAATGCCATTGTTGTTTTTTCATCCCCACAGAAAGACACTCATCAGAAATATCAGGATGAGTCTCCATATTATGTTAGTTTCAAATCTTGCTGTGATGCTTGAACAGACCTAAATCCCTGTCCCAGCACACAGCTTGGGCAACCATGCTGTGTGACACAAGAGTAATTCAGCTTTCAGGGAGAAGGAACACAAGTTCTATCCAGTCTACAGAATGAAAAATAGACACTTTGCAGCTATTATTCTATTCTTGAGCGTAGAGAAACTGCTGTAATACCTTTCTGCAGGCCCCCACCTTTTGTATGGAGGACTAATGGCAGTAAATTCAGAGTACCAGATCCACCTGCCCATAGTACAAAGAAATCCAATAGAGTTAGCTTAACTTCATATGCACAGGCTACCTAAATCTATCCCCCACCCTGCATAGCAGAACTGCTATTAGTACTGTTGCACACAAGGCCTCCTCTTCCTATAGCAGGTACTCATCAATGGAGTGTGCCCTCCAGTGTGGAACTGTAGTTACACTTCTGCCTCATTTCCCCCTAAGGGGCCTTCAATATGTCGAATTATGCTTATGTACAATGATCAATGCCCCTTGAGGAATCTCATTTATGTAATCAACTGCCAAACAGTGAGTAAACAAGCCTTCTCCTCCTCCAAGTTCCCAGGTTTCTCCTTTGACTGGAGTTGTGCAATCTCTCCCCTCCTGTCTCAGAGTATCTCCCAGGCCTCCCTGCCTTGAGAGTTTTGTAGTCTCTCCCCTCTGAAGCTGCCTCTCTGTGTTTTGGGGGGTGTAACTCTCTCCAGGAGTCTCTGCTACCACTAGATGTGGCTTCCTCTCCAGCTCCTCTGCAAAGCTCTTTTCCTAGGAGTTTGCTCTCTATTTTCTGGGCTCCTGTCTGACCCTCAGAACCATATATAACCAAGTTCCATAACTAATGAATCATCAAATTAACTATTCACAGGTGGATCTGGATTGGCTCGTTTGCCTTAGCAGAGCCTGTCACATGAGGCTAGATGTGGGACCTTCAGAAGGTCAGCCACAGTGGCAGACCCGCCCCCCCCCAATCAAGAAAATATTTAAGCACACAATTAACATGAAGCTCGCATCTTTTACTTCATGGGACTTAAATATACACTGAAATGCTCTGCTGAACAAAGATGCTTTCCAGACTCAGAGACTTAGTAGGCAATATGTAACAATAAAATGTCTAATCTTTTGAAAAAGAAAGAACACAACCCCAACACACATGCAACATAGTGGCTTGGGGCTTTTTTAAAAATCTAATCAATTTACTAATATGAAATTTAGAAAATAGCAAAAACCCCACACATAACACTATACACCAGAACATCTATGTATAGAACATGCCATGTTGTTTCCCAAAAAGTGTCATGTTGCATTATGGTGTGATTCTGAAAAATTAAATCTACAGAATGCAAGCCAATGTTGTAAAGTAGAAGAGCTCTTGTAGTGTTTTCCCACAGTAAGCATTATCTTGCTCTTTGGTAAAGTAATTATCTTGCTCTTTGGTAAACAGGATTTTTAGCACTGACTTCATTATGAGCCAAGTTCTCTTTTGCTTACCTCCATGGGATAAATAGAGGTCTGTGCTGTTGCCCCAGCTAAAGAACCAGATACAAATCTTTCAATGGTTCCAACCTTTCCATCTTCATTAGCAAATATCTTCTTATACTGTGTAGGTAAAATACATAATGACAAATATATCACACATCTTTCTGAAGCAGGTGAAACCCATCAGCAGAAGCCTGAATATGACATAGATGGTTTTCACAAGAAGTGTGCATTATAGATTTCCAATTAACACAACTTAATATTTATAATACAGTTCTATGTGTAAAGACTTACAAAATCACAGATCTTCCAGCCTGTGAAAGTCCTTTACATTTGGTCCTACTAAGCGGGACTAATTCTGCCCATACTTTAGTTGCAGTGGGAGAGGTCTAGGTTGGATATTAGGAAAAACTATTTCACTAGGAGGGTAAGGAAGCACTGGAATGGGTTACCTACGGAGGCAGTAGAATCTCTATCCCTAGAGGTTTCTAAGCCCCAGCTTGACAAAGCCCTGGCTAGGATGATTTAGCTATAGCTGGTCCTGCTTTGGGCCGGGAGCTGAACTTGATGACCTCCTGAGGTCTCTTTCAGCCCTATGATTCTATAGTGGCACAGGTGTACTACTAAAGTGAAGGTTGCACCAAGACACCGGTTAAAAGTCAACCATTCTAAATCCTCTAAAACTGACTTGGTTAGTCTTTGAAACTTGGTATCCCATAAGAAGGTAAAGGGAAAGATTAGTGACCCAAATTTAGAATAATTTGTTTTGGGGTTCTGGACACTGAAGACGGGGAAGAGAAACTTTCTAGGTGATAGGATGACTGTTGCGGAGATCTAGAGCTCAAGCTTGTGATGTGGGTCAAAATAGTCTTAATCTCTCAAATTTTAAACAAGGGATGTAAGCAACTAGTTGACTATCCGATACGCAAAAGCTTACTGGATAGTCAAGGGACTAGTCAACTAGTCGCTTCCCACCCTTGCTGCCTCTATCAGAGCCTAGAGCTAGCAGGAGGGACCCAGCACGAGCTGGGAATCATCTGTCCCAGCTCGCACTAGGTCCCTTCTGCTGTGCTTTAGCCTTTTAAATGGATTAAGAGTGAGGTACTAACCCCGCTGCGGCTCCCCACGTATCGACTAGTCAATGGAAAATGCATGCTTAAAAGCTGAGGTGCAGGGGTGGCAGGGGAGTAGCGGGGACTGGACACTAGTCCCAGGTGCACCTCTGCTTTTTAAATGGATTAAGAGTGAAGTACTAACCCTGCTGCGGCTCCCTACGTATCGACTAGTCAGTGGAAAATCTATTGATTAGCTGATCGAGGTAGAAGCAGCAAGGAGCATGGTTAAAAGCTGAAGTGCAGGGGAAGCAGGGGAGTAGCAGGGACTGGACACTAGTCCCAGGCGCACCTCTGCTTTTTAAATGGATTAAGAGCCAAAAGGATCTTAATCCATTTAAAAGGCTAAAGCACAGGAGGGACCTAAGGCAAGCCATGAATCAGCTGTCCCAGCTCATGCTGGGTCCCTCCTGCTGGGTTTTAGTCTTTTAAGTGGATTAAGTCAGCTCTTAATCCATTTAAAAGGCAGAACCTCAGTGGGGTTAGCTCCTGCTGTGGCTCCCCACTTATCAACTAACACCTAAGTCGATGGCAAATCCATCTACTAGTCGATTAGACGATTAAACTTAATTTAACATCTCTATTTTACACAAGATTGTACTTTGCACACACTAAATCTCTGAGGAACCCAAAGTGAGAAAATGTACATTTTTACAATGCATATATCCCAATACAGAAAAGCAGCTAGAGGATTTTTCTTTCCCACCATTTTATATGCTTTCAAGTTAAAATTTTCTAAGTGCTCTAAAATTCAAATGGCTAGTTGGATTGCTCTGAAATTTAGTGTCCCTCATGAGAGCACAGTGTAGAGTTAGAGATTCAAATCTGGGGTCATTTGGCAAAGAGATTTCAAGGGTAGATGTCCTCTTTAAAAAAAATTTCCTTTTACTGCTTTATACTATTAAACTGAAAGGTACTAACCTCTGGATGAATCAGAGCTCACTGTGTTTGACTGCTACAAAATCTTTCTGCAATTAACGTAACTAAGAATAAGGTCATCACAAGCACCCATAGAACACAAACGAATTTTGTATGAAATGGATGGAGGACAGTTTTATTTGGAGGAAATTATAATCAAAATATGGAGAGGGGAATTAGACATGTGAATGCTTAAGAACATACGGACACCCATACTAGGTCATAGCAAATACCCATCCAGTTCATTATACTATCTTTCAACAGAGGCCCATGCCAGGTTCTTCTGAGGCAATGAACAGTACAGGTATACATGAAGTGATTCATCCTGTCGCCCATTCCCACCTTCTGGTAAGCAGAGCTTAGGGACCCCATCCCTGCCCATCCTGGCTAATAGCCATTGAAGAACCTATCCTCCATGAACTTATCTAGGAAAGGAGAGCATTAGGGAGAGAAGAAGGGCACAGTCAAAGAATGGATCCTTAACTCTTCATTTCCTGTTTTTCAGAATTTTCTGTTTTGATTCACTCAACATTCTGCAAGGGGGCAACACATCACTAAGCAACCCTAATTCTGCAGTAATGTCATTTTTAAAGTCACTGAATACCAACATGATTGTGCTTTTTTAACAGAGCAGAAACCTACAATCCTTGCGCACCCAGAACTTCAATATAAGTGAATGAGTACTTAAGGAAAGGAGGATTCAGTCTTATGCGCACCATACCACTTGCTGTAGGCAGCCAAATACAGGGTACGTCTAGACTACATGCCTCTGTCGCCAGAGGCATGTAGGTTAGGCTACCAGACATAGTAAAATGAAGCGGCGATTTAAATAATCGCCGCTTCATTTAAATTTACATGGCTGCTGCACTGAGCCGACTAACAGCTGATCAGCTGTTTGTCGGCTCAGTGCGATAGTCTGGACGCGCGGGTGTCGACATCAAAGGTATTTGACGACCACCCAGGTAAGCCTCCTGGGATGAGGTTTACCTGGGTGGTTGACAAGTACCTTTGATGTCGACACCCGCGCGTCCAGACTATCGCACTGAGTCGACAAACAGCTGATCAGCTGTTCGTCGGCTCAGCGCGGCAGCCATGTAAATTTAAATGAAGCGGCGATTATTTAAATCGCCGCTTCATTTTACTATGTCTGGTAGCCTAACGTCGGCTCAGCGCGGCAGCCATGTAAATTTAAATGAAGCGGCAATTATTTAAATCGCCGCTTCATTTTACTATGTCTGGTAGCCTAACGTCGGCTCAGCGCGGCAGCCATGTAAATGTAAATGAAGCGGCGATTTTTAAATCGCCGCTTCATTTTACTATGTCTGGTAGCCTAACCTACATGCCTCTGGCGACAGAGGCATGTAATTTAGACGTACCCTGAGTGTTCTAGAATCCCAAACTAAGACTCTGAACACAGGGAGATCTCTATTCCAAAGGAGGGTTAGGCTTTTAATATGTTGTGTAAAGCTTATTCAGAGGTAATTATAATTCTGAAATCCACAATGGGGGCAACTTACTGCATACAGCACAATGATACTGCATTGAAAAGGAATCCTGCACATGGGTATGTGTTAACATACACACGCTGCATTTGTATGTGGTTACCATTTAGAAATCAAAACTGAAGTATTTAAATTAGACCACATCTCCATAAAAAGTTACACAGATAAGTAGGTAATTTTAAAGTCATATGATGCAAATTTGATCTCTTTCCTATATTGTTCTCACCATAACAGCAATAATCCACATTTCACAAATATTCCATTAACCAATTATGAGACTATTTTAAATTTGATCAATAAAACCATTGTATGTATTTTTATCATCATTTGCATTCAGTTGGTTTTTCAGTATTTAATGTTCATCCTGATTTGACACATTACCTGTTCATATGCCCAGAACTTAATAGCTGTTTCAGGTGCAATTTTAATAACATTCACACCATTTCCCCTCCAAAGGGAACGAACGCCTCCTTCTTTCACCATCTGCTTAAGGCCACTTGATATATTCATTTTATTTGACTTTGAACCGTGAACCTATTAACCACAGTAAGAAAAAAGAAATGCTCAGATTGGACATAGGACTCATTTTTAAGAAACAAAGGATAAGAGTTGTAGTAAACAGTTAAGTCAAAACTCCCTAGAAGACAGACAGTATAATTACTTGTCTCGTAACAGAACTGTAATTAATCTGATATGCTGCAATATGACTGTAAACTAAGGATTGTTTTCACACCATTAATATATTCTGTTATATTCCTTGAAAGCTAACATTACAATAACAATATTCTAGTCTTTCATTTTTATATAAATTGTGATATTTGGAAGAAATCTCTTCCAAATTAGCTACTGGTTCAAAAGGGAATATAAAATGCTTGTTATCTATAAAATGCAGTACTTTATTCAAAATGCATATTATAAAAACTCTACGTAATGTGCTTTCTAGATTGAGTAGTACTTTCTATGTGGCAGACTCAAAAAACAAAGGAAGCTACTGTGTAGAGTGTTATGATTTTGAAAAATGTGTAAAAAGTGTTATTGTATTGCTGATCTTAATATACTATTGTAGTGTATACCAGTACTACTGATTTTGATAGGATAGATGTGTTTTCCAGTATCTTTATTAATTATTTTAGATATCAAAAGGAAACATTTAATATAATATCGGTACCATAAACTCACCTTAAAGCAAGTCTTATTAAAAATGCATTTGAATTTTTAAAAAGCAGCAAAATGCATAAGACAAACATGCAAGTGCAAGCATGCAAAAGGCATCAACAAATTAGGGCCTAATTCTGCAAATCATTACGACCACAAGGATAGTTAGGTATAGATCTTTGAAGGATCATTACCTAAGGCAATACAAATTACGAAACAGTATTAAAAACACAACAGCCTGTCTCAAAAGGCTATATTCTATTAGTTTGCAAAAACTCCCATCCAGCTGGAACTCCCTTATAAAACTGTCACAACATGCCCAAATTATTCTTAAGTGATACACCAGAATTTCAAATTGCTTAAATATTGCAACTCACCTGCATCATGACTTTAAGGCGATCTAATGGTGCTGTACCTGTTCGAGAGACAGCACCAGCCACTCCTCCTGATAACAGCTGTCTCCACCACTGCCCTGACTTTTTCTCTTCCTCTGTGAATTCGTCTGGGATAGTCAAGCTATCTCCTATATCCAATACCTGTCACAACACAAAGCAGAAAAGGGGCAATAACTATTTTTCCTATTTCATCTGCTTAGGGATTTTACTGATAGTTCTGACATTTGCTTGACTACATACAGACACCCTGCACAATGACAATGTATAAACAGGTTACACTGTTGACATAAGAATAGCCATCAAAGATCTGTAATGGGGATTAGGGATGTTAAATTTACTTTAATCAACTAATCGACTAGTTGATAGAATTCGCATCAAGGAGTCGATAAGTCAATAAGTGGGGAGCTGCAGTGGGGTTACCTCTCCGCCCTAGGGAGCCAACCTCACTGCGGCTCTGCCTTTTAAATGTATTAAGAGCCGGCAGACTCTTAATACATTTAAAAAGCAGCAGAGCAGCAGCGGGACCCAGCACGAGCCAGGACACCGGATTCCTGGCTCGCACCAGATCCCCCCGCTGCACATCAGCCTTTTAAACGTATTAGGAGCCTACTGGCTGATTCCCAGCTCACACCTGATCCCTGCTAACCCTCTGTCTCCTCTGTCCCCTGCAGAGATGGTGCTGGGGGGGAACCGTCTTTTAAGCTGGCTCCCCTCAGAACGGGCTCCTGCTCCCTCCCCTTAGTGCCTCTGATAGAGGCAGCAAGGGGGGGGAGAAGCGACTAGTCGCTTACATCCCTATTAGGGATGTTAGATATCGTGTAATTAAATAGTCATGTAACCACATGAAATCTTAGTGGTTACAAGACTATTGGATAGTCCCCAGAGGCAGGGTGGGAAGCCAGTGTGCTCTCAGTCCCATTCCTTAGAAGCCCCCTGCCACGTTACACTGTTGCCTCTGCATCAGAAGCAGCAGTGCGGGGTGGCAGGCAGGAGCCAACTCACAAGGGAGCCAGTTTAAAAAACACTCCTTGCAGAGATCAGCTGCCTGCCACTCCACATTGCTGCTTCTGACAGAATGGCTGCTGTAGGGTGACAGCAGCCCCTGTCCATGGGGGATCTGAGTTCCCCATGGACACAGAAGGCTCTGTGGCAACAGCCCGTCGGTGGAGTCCGAGCTCCAGGCTTATTGGTTAATCAAGAAGTTGTCGACATGATGACATTTCTAATGGACATACTGTAATTTCATTCCACTATTATACAATTTAAGTAAGAGCAATTCTATGCTACAGAGTGACCATGCACATGTATGTGTGCAAACACACACCTATGGTCTACATGAAATTAGCAATTTTGTGAAATTTATAATGAAATTGCTGGTTAAATGAAACTGCTGACAGAATATCAATAATTTGAAACAATTAAAATACGTCTCCAACTTGTATGAATACATGAATGCAACAGTTTATCAAATAACTAGAAAGCAACTAGAAAAAAGGATTTACCTTCTGTGACAGTTTTGTGAGGCCTCCCCAAGGGAACAACAAACTCGTTTCTAGTCCAAATGCTTGGCAAGATACTGGACCTTAGACTTTTTCACTGATCCAGAACTAAATACTCACTCACAGGACTACGCGGGGCAAGAAGATGGGAGAACACCACCACGTTTGGGGGTAAAAAGCACAAATTATACCAGCCTGTCTAAAGCTTCTCAGAAAGCTTGAAGTTCTACAGTTAGTTTTGACAGAGAAAGATTTGGGAGCAGAATCTAGGTTTAGAGTCAAAGATGCAGGATATTTTCATACACAAACATAGAGCTAAGAAAAACAGATCTGCTTTAAAATACAAGCTAAACTTACAGTAGAATGTTTCCAATAACGGACTATTTCCTCAATGTCTGTAGCTGGGTTAAATAAAAAATGATCCCGCCATTCATTCCAGTCCACGGACATTGTCCCATCAGCATCAATGCTGAAATTAAAACAAAAGTTTGAAAAATTGTAACATATCTATAAAACAAATAATAGAATATCTTGTCACACCGCCTTTTTTAAACTTAAAGACCTGTGAGCCCATGCAAACGAGTCCTCACACAAAAGTGTGAAAATCCTGTACAGCAGAACCTCAATGTTATGAATACTAATCTTATGAATGTCCAGTAATATGAACCATTTTTCCCAACCAGGGTAGGTGGGGTAGGAAACAGACACAACAAAAGTCACATTAACAAAGGACAAGTCAATATCCCTTCACATTTCCACTACCTTCAATCCCCTGGAAATCATACTTTGCAGTGGTCTGAAGGACAAGAAAACAATGCAGAGTACCACACTACAACTTATACACCTTGCCTAGTATAAATTTGAGATGTTCTATTTTATAAATCTTTCAATTTTATGAACTCAAATATTTAGCAGAACAGGGATTCTACTATACTATCATATTTGGAAGAGTATGCATGGTTCTTTAGTTCCCTAAGAAAGGAAAATAGAACATGTTAAACTGAAGGTCAACTACGATGGTTAGGCAAATAGAGGTGACAGACATCTAAATATTAGCACAACTCAGATTCTGTCCTAAATGCTTATGAACAGGGCTCGACAAATCGCTGTTTCTACTCGCCTGTGGCGAGTAGATTTCAGCTGGTCGCCCCATTCACTGGCGGCGCGCGCATGCGCAATGCGGGTCTTGAGCATGTGCAATGAGGGGCTGGCGAGTAGATTTTGCCGCCGTTTGTCAAGCCCTGCTTATGAAAATAAAAATTAGTGTTATATTTTGCTAATCAAACCTTCGATTAAAAAATATTTTAAGGCTGATCTGGAATTATGTAAATGTGTTTATGAATAGACAATTGAAGGATATACAGACAGACTCACAAACAATGACTAGAAATACAAGTAGTTCCTGACCTTTGTAGAATCTTTTCTGCCTGTTGTTCTGAAATAACAATACCCAAGATCCTGAGGGACTGGACAATCTCTGATGCTTCAATTTTTCCTTAAAGCATTAAAAGAAAATATGTACAAGATAAATACTTCTTCAGACCTCAGGATGTAAGCTCAAATGATAATCATCTTCTACTTGAAGATTTGAGAAGTCTTTAAACTATCATTTCAATCAAAGCAGCATAGACCATTTAATACACTTTTACACTGAAGTCCTAAATGATATAACTGGATTATATGTATTTATAATATGTAAGTGCATCAACACTTAGACCAGGTCCTCACTATGGGGGAAGGTTGGCTTAAGGAACCTAATTCCAGCTACATAAAAACCATAGCTGGAATCGACACACCTTAACCTGAGCTTCGGCACCATCCTCACAGCAGGAGGTCAACAGGAGAAACACTCCCATCAACTTCCCTTACTCCTCATGAGGAGTAAGTGTACCAATGCCAAGGGGGTGCCCTTAGTGCACAGGTGCGCAAGAGTCTGCCAACGGGCTGGATCTGGCCCACCAAGCCACCGGATCCAGCCTGAGGCTGCCTCGCTGGAATCATTAAGCACAGTGTAGCTGCTGCTGCTGCTGCTGCTTTAAATGTGGATGCTCTATGCTGGGGAGAGAGGAGGGAGGTTTTGTCCTCTGTCCTGCACCCCAGCAAAATCTCGCAACTTCCATTGGCCAGTTTCTGGATAATAGGAGCTGAGAAATTTTGCTGGAGACAGGGGCAGCCAATGAAGCCTCCTTCCCTCCCTGCCCCCTGCAGCCCCTCCACCCCCACTGCCTGGAGCAGAGCCACGTGAAACAGCTTGCCACTGCAGCTCAGGTTCCTGCAAGGCTGATGGCTGGGAGCCACCTAGGTAAGCACCTCCCAGCCAGACCCTGTATCTGGCACCCATGCCCTGTCCCTCCATCTACCTGCCACAGACCACCACCCAAATCCTCTGTACCCCTATCCCACTTTCTCCCAGGTCACAACTCCCTCCCAGGCTCTGCACCCCCGCCTAGAGCCCCTCCCCCACGACAGAATCCTCTTCTGCACCCATAAGCGTTCCTTCACCCAAACTCCCTCTCAGACTCCACACTCCCTCCTGCACTCCAATTCCCTACTTCAAGTTCCCTTCTGCACCCCACCTCTGTCCCAGACCCTGCACACCCTCGGTAGAAATGCAGACTTTGACCACCTGCCAAAAATCTTGGAATGCCCCCCCCCATTAAAAATTACTGCCCATCCCTGCCTTAGTGGGTCTTTACTAGACACACTAAATTGAACACCAGAAGATCGACCAATACTCTTATAATTGGCCAGCCTAAGATACAAAGGGAAACCAAACTCTGCATTCTCAGTGGACCCCCAAATGATACAGGGCTGGGTAAGCAACTTCCTTTTCTGCAGCCAGTCTTTTTCCCGAGTGGAAATGGGGAAGTGGGTGTTGGGGAAACCCGGGCCCGCCCTGTACTATGGATTCCAGCCCAGGGCCCTGTAATAGCAGCTGCCTATAGAAGTCTCCAACACCAGCTATGAGACAGCTACAAAATCCCTGGGCTACTTCCACAAGCCTTCCCTAGCACCTTCCTTCTCTCAGGCTCTTCCTACCAGACTCCGCTGGTTCTTGCTCCTCCTAGACCAGGGGTGGGCAATAATTTTTGACCAGGGGCCACTTCAGAAATTTTTGAAGTGGCTCCAGGCTGCCCCAGAAGGGATGGGGCCTCAGGCCGAAGAGACGGGGCCAGGACACTTCCGTGCTTCCCCACCCCCAGACTCTGATTAGCCTGGGAGTCGGGGGACTGGGCAAAGTCTTCTCCCCAGAGAGAACCGCCAGCTGTTCTGAACAGCTGGCGGTTCCCTCTAGGTACCTGTGCCCCTGGTGGTGGGGGGAGACTTTGCATGCTTTCCCCTAAAGCCCCCAAGTCAGTCAGGGCCTGGGGAGGGGGAGCACGTGAAGTCTCTCGCTCCCTGCAAGGGAGCACCGCACTTAGAGTCAACCACCAGCTGAGCAGAAGCTGGCAGTTGACTTTAAGTGAGGAGTCCCTTGCAGGGCAGGAAGAGACTTTGCGCACTCCCTCCGCTCCCAGGCCAATCAGAGCTTCTAAGCGTGGCACACTCCTGGCAGGGCAGGGGCAGGGCAGGAGAAGACTTTGCATGCTTCTCCCCTCCTCCAGGCCCTGATTGGCCTGCGGGAGGAGGGAGCAACAGGGCTTCCGTGGGCCAGATCAACTTGCTTGGCGGGCCAGATCCAGCCCACAGAGGTCCTTTGGCCCACCCCTGTCCTAGACCCTCTGTAGTGCTCTCTCTGTCCTCTCAGCTTCCTGCATACAGCAGAGAAGCTTTTTTTAACCAGTTTCAACTGGTTCTTTAATTGGCCCCAGGTATTCTAACTAGCCATGGCTTACTTAGCTCTGTAAGCCCACTAAATTAGCTCCAGGTGCTCAACTGCCCTTATTGATTCTGGCACGTTCTTGCTGGTTCTGGAATAGCCCCTGTCAGTTTACCCTGTGAACAGATATTTACTCAGTCTGACACTAATATGCCTCCCTTCCAATACTCTGGCCTGACCCTATCACAACTGCGTAATCAAAATTATGAGTCTGCTCCTAATCCAAATGAAATTCACTGGAGAGGATACAAGTTTGATATTCGCAATACAAGTTCCATCTCAGAAAACAGTACACACACAAAAATTACCTCCACTTACATTATATACAATATTTCCATTACAAAAAAATTATTTAGGTCCTTAAATGTTTTGGGGAAATAAACCATTTTATACTGAATTATTCAGAAACCTAGTTCAGTAATTGGCATTAACATTTTCTTTCAAACTGATTTTTGAACCCCAGGACAAGTGAAAATAAATACATACCATCATTGTTTTTGTCCAGACTCTTAAACGCTAGTTTCATTTTTTTCTCATGGTCTTTAAGGTACTGCATGAATTCTTCGATGTCCAGCTGCCCATCCTTGTTTACATCCCCAGCTTTAAAAATTTTCTGTTTACAGAAAAACAATTAAGAAAATATTGTTCATCAAAAATAAATTAAAAGTGCTTTGTAATATTAAGATTTGCATAATCAATCATGACATCTCTCACATTTCAGAAGGCAACATTTTTCTTCACTCCAAAAACTGATTTCCCACTCCCATTGGCTGTGAAGATGGTGTCGCCAGGAGGGCTTTGGCTTCCTTGACCATGGGATGCTGTTCCAAGGAGGACTGCTAAGTAGGGATGGAGTTCGCCTTTCAAGGAAAGGGAAAACGGTATTTGGATGCAGACAGGCTAACCTAGTGAGGAGGGCTTTAAACTGGGGGCAGGGGACCAAAGCCCATAGGTAAGTGAAAAACATGAAGGCCTGAGAGATGGCTCAGAAATGGGAGGGAGCATGGGCTGTAATAGCAGAAATAAAGGAGGGACAAGGCAGAACCGGGGGTTGATAGAGGAGGTAACTACAGGAGTTGATAGAGGAGGTAACTACAGACCAGTCAGTTTAACTCAAGTTCCAGGGAAGATAATGGAACAAGTAATTATGGAATCCATCTGCAACCATCTGGAAGGTAATAAGGTAATAGGTAACAGCCAGCACGGATTTGTAAAGAACAAATCATGTCAAACCAATCTGATAGCTTCTTTCTTTGATAGGATAATGAGTCTTGTGGATAAAGGAGAAATGGTGGATGTGGTATACCTAGGCTTTAGCAAGGCATCTGACACAGTCTTGCATGATCATCTTATCAATAAGTTAGGGAAATGTAACCTACATGGGGCTATTATACGGTGGGTGCATAACTGGTTGGATAATCATTTTCAGAGAGTAGTTATTAATGATTCAGTGTCATGCTGGAAAGGCATAACAAGTGGGGTTCCACAGGGTCTGGTTTGGGACTAGTTCTGTTCAATATCTTCATCAATGATTTAGATACTCTTAGAGCGAGTACGCTTATTAAGTTTTCAGATGATACCAAGCTGAGAGGGGTTGCAAGTGTTTTGGAGGATAGCGACAAAATTCAAAATGACATGGACAAACTGGAGACATGGTCTGAGGTAAACAGGATGAATTTTAATAAGGACAAATGCAAACTATTCCACTTAGGAAGGAACAATCCATTTCACACATACAGAATGGGAAGAGACTGTCTAGGAAGGAGTACTGCTGAAAGGGATTTAGGGGTCATAGTGGACGACAAGTTAAACATGAGTCAACAGTGTGACACTGTTGCAAAAAAAAAAAAGAGCAAACATGATTCTCAGATACATTAACAGGAGTGTTGTGAGCAAGACACAAGAAGTCATTCTTCCGCTCTATTCTGTGCTAATTAGGCCCCAATTGGTGTGTGTTGTGTCCATTTCTGGGCACCACATTTCAAGAAAGATGTAGAGAAATTGGAGAAGATACAGAGAAGAGCAACAAAAATGATTAAAGGTCAAGAAAACATGACCTATGAGCGAAGACTGAAAGAATTGGGTTTGTTTAGTTTAGAAAAGAGAAGACAGAGGGGACATGACAGCAGTTTTCAAGTATCTAAACAGGTGTTACAAGGAGGGAGAAATATTGTTCTCCTTGGCCTCTGATCAAGAAGAAATGGGCTTAAATTGCAACAAGGGATGTTTAGTTTAGACATTAGGAAAAACTTCCTAACTGGCAGGGTGGTTAAACACTGGAATAAATTGCCCAGAGAGATTGTGGAATCTCCATCACTGGAGATATTTAAGAGCAGGTTGGATAGACATCTATCCGGGATGATCTAGACAGAGCTTGGTCCTGCCATGAGGGCAGGGGCCTAGACTCGATGACCTCTCAAGGTCCCTTCCAATTCTAGGATTCTATGATTGAACTTCAACACTACCACGCTTGGTAAGGAAGCATTGCTATTTCCATCCAAGTAATGATAAGGCACATTGAGACAAATAAAACAGAACTACATTCAAGAGTCTATGAAATTAGCCAAGGGTTGAATACAATTTCTATAAATTATACATCTACAACTCCTGCACACTATAAATACATGTTTGAGATTGGGATGAAATGAATTCAAGTTATCTTGCTTACTAGACATTTAGTCTACATTCAACACCTGTTTGTATCTCAAGAAGTCACAAAAATGGGGGGTTATAGCCTGCTAATCTTTTACAGCAGGGGTTCCAAACTACATTACATGAGTTTGATGTACGTAGGATGTGAATGAATAAAGTTTGGGAATCAATTATTAGAATATAGAGTTTAAGGTGAAGATCTGCTCTCATACTTCAGGATGGATATTAACCTCTATATTCCACTCTCCCCACACGTGTAGCGTTCCAAATGAAACAGAATACAGAATTAGAGATGCACTGGGTGAATCAGAGATTTATTTGAAAGCAAAATTCTGAAGGTTATATTTCAAAGCACCTCACAGTAGGCTTAAAACCTCTGCTAAAAAAATTAATGCATTTTCAGTAAGGATGTTAAATTTCAATTAATCAGCTAATCGAGTAGTTGATAGAATTTCCATCTACTACTCGATTAGTCGATAAGGGGGGGCACTCGGTATCCCAATGCTCCTTTCCCTTAGAAATGTACAAGAGCCACCCATGACTCTTGTATATTTCAAAGGGAAAAAAGCAGAGATTCCCTCTGCCTTTCCCCTTCTGAAATGTACAGGAGCTGCCTGTATATTTCAAAGGGAGAGAGGCAGCGGAACCACACCAGTGTGGAGCAAAGCGGTCCACACTGGCAAGGATTCCTCTCTGTGCCTCTTCATTTGAAATGCACAAGAGCCACAGGTGACTCGTGTATATTCCAAAGGGAGAGGAGCAGCAGTGGGACTAGCGCGAACAAGAGTTTCCCCGCTGGCGACATTTCCCTCTGCCTCCTGCAGAGACGGTGCTGAGGGAGGAACTAGCTTTTAAGCTGGCTCCCCCCAGCACCAACTCATGCTCCCCCCTTTGCTATCTCTCTATGATAGAGGAAACAAGGGGGGAAAGTGACTAGTCAAGTTCCTAATTAACTACTTGATAAGCATTTACTTATCAGGTAGTTGACTAGTCGCTTACATCCCTAATTTTCAGTTTAATTTTTTTAATTCAAGTAATAAATCAGGGCTTTATCTGTACAACTTATGAATGCCGATTGATATTCTGAAACTGGATTATGAAAAACTGCTGTATTATGAACAGAGGCAACTGGTAAGGAGGAACCTGAAGAGCTACCAGCCACATGACCCTCCCCATAGTCTAAGGAAGGATAGGACAATGCCCTCTGCTCCAGGCCCCTTCTCTTCTCCACTCCTTCCCCTGGTCTCTCCCTGCCTCTTCCCTACCTGTTCTCCCAGTCAAGGCTGGGGAGCTGGTGTCAGCAGCAGAGGGCCAGTGCCCCAAACTCACCGGCAGCAGCAGAGGAAGCAGAGCAACACGGCCACAGCTTATTTTACTTCCCCAACCACATTGTTCTGCTTCCCACCAGTGAATGTGTGGGGCAATCCCATCCCTCCCACCGAGTGGTGCACCAAGAGAGAAAAGTGAGCTAGGGCCACCTTGCTCCACTTTCCCCATCACTGCCAGTGAATGCAGGTGGTTGGATCCCCACTGCGGGTGCCAGGAGACCTCCTCACTAGTGCTCTTGCTGGCTACACAGCAGCGCCTCCTGCCTATGGCATTTGGGGCACATATCCCCTTGTGGTCTGCCACACTCACTACCCCAATTATGAATCCACTACTGCTGACAGGAATAGTAGCAGACGCACACCAGACAGGGAAAGTGGTAAATAGTACTGAAATTCACAAAAGTCACGAGATGAAGTAGCTGAAGTGATAAAGAATCTGAAACAAGAACACAGATCTCAATTGTCCCTCCACTTCAATGGACTGATTCTGCTATACTCTGGTTGCAGAATTTGGCATTTTTCCAAGACATCACAGATTCCAACACTTTTGCCACCAAATTTTCTATTTTGTTGCGAGTGCAGACTGGTACCAGACTGTCATGATCAAAAGGAGTGCTGATCAGCACCCAGGGTATGTCTAGCGTACATGCCTCTGCCGACAGAGGCATGTAAACTAGGCTACCCGACATAGTCAAAGAAGCCAGGATTTAAATATCCCCGGCTTCATTAAAATAAAAATGGCTGCCACGCTGTGTTGGCTCAGCGGATCGTCAGCACAGTGCGGCAGTCAAGATTCGGATTGATCAACAGGGGAAGCCTTTGTCAACCGCTCCCTTATGCCTCGTGAAACGAGGTTTACAGGAGAGGTCAACAAAGGCTTCCCCTGTTGACCAGTCCGCATCTTGACTGCTGTGCTGTGCCGACAATCAGCTAAGCCAGCACAGCGTGGCGGCCATTTTTGTTTTAATGAAGCTGGGGATATTTAAATCCTGGCTTCTTTGACTATGTTGGGTGGCCTAGTTTACATGCCTCTGTCAGCAGAAGCATGTAGTCTAGACATACCCCCGGTGACTGAGGGGTTAATTCAGGTACTTAGCAAAGGTGTTGATTGCCTGAACCCAAATTATCCAATAACAATGCAGGTGGGAATTTCAAACTGGAAAACAGGGTACGTTTCTCTCTTTGGGTACGTCTAGACTATAGGGTTTTGTCGACAGATACTGTCGACAAAACTTCTGTCGACATAGAGCGTCTAGACACATTCAGTTTTGTCGACAAAGCAAGCTGCTTTGTCGACAAAACCCTGTAGTCTAGACGCAACCCTACAGGCAATAACTCCTTCTGTCGACAGAACTCTGTCGACAGAAGGTGTTATGCCTCGTAAAATGAGGTTTACCAGCGTCGACAAAACTGCTGAGTTCTGTCGACATTATGTCGACAGAACTCAGCGGTAGTGTAGACGCAGGTATAGTTTTGTCGACAAAAGTCCACTTTTGTCGACAAAACTCAGTAGTCTAGACACACCCTTTGTTTTAAGATCAGAGCAGTTTCTCCTAAGTATTGAGGGAGATGCTTTCTCTCTCCAATAATGGATTTCTTTAAATGTATAAGTAGCGGAAAGTTTTAGATAGTTCCTCAGGGTTTATTGTTGTCCTTGTTTGGGGGTCTGGAAATCATGTCTGAGCTGACTAATGGCTTTTCTCTTTTGTAATTAAGGATTACAGCCAGAGACTTTCCCTGAGTCTGTCAATTGTGGCTATTTACCACGTAGCCAATTTACTATGCTTGCAACAGTAGTTTTGTCTTGCTAATAAGTTTTCTTTTTATTCTAATTAACAGGTATTGGTTGATTGTTGTGTCATTACGATTAAGTGCCTAGTTACAAGGGCAGAGTCCATTGTTGTCTGTGGATTCACTCTGTTTTTCCCAACACCAAGCAAAACAGGAGTTGGGGCTGGGAGGAGAGCTATACCTTAGGGATGGGATTCCCAAGTGATCTTTTCTCTGGAAAAGGGTTTAATTTTTATATTTTCTTTGACTCACTTGGGATGTGGCAGCAAGGAACCAGTCTTATTTTATTTTTTTTTATCTCAGGGGGACTGAGATTGAACAAGTTTGTCTCTGAGAATCATAGACAGGTTTTTGCAGTGATTATTCTGCTAGCTGCCCCCCCCCCCCCCATCTCTGCATGCAGAGTGTCAGATTGGGGGACTGAGCCATGACACAGACATTTTGTTTTCTATCCCCTCATGTACCTCAAACCCCTCATTTCCAGCCCCACCCCAGAGCACACAGCTCAACCCATTGTCCCAACCCTGAGCCACCTCCTGCATCCTGAACCTCTTATTGCTAGCCCCATCCCAGAGCTATCACCCCCAGCTGGAGCCCTCATCCTCACCTGTACTCCAACCACTTGCCCACACCAGTGAAAATTAGTGAGTTAAGGTGGGGGAGAGAAAAGAAAGCAGTGAATGGGGGTAAGGCCTCAGAGAACAGGCCAGGGTGGGGCAAGTGTGTTTGGTTTTGTGTGATTAGAAAGTTGGCAACTTTATCCATAAGGGGCAATTAGATGAACTGCAGTGCTGGTTCTCCTGTGCTATTCCACAGAACCAAACACTAGTTGGCAAGGGAGGCAAATGATGAAGTTGGTAGCCTGGGCTGCCATGAGAGCTAACCTGCTATTTCCTGGTACAGACTTACTGTGGGCTTGCCACACCCTGGGTCAGGTCCAACAAAAAGGAAAAAAAATGTTTGCTTGTTTCCCCAGTGCAGGCCATTTCACATCTCACAGTCTGAAACTTTGAACCCAAGTAATAAAGATGTTACATGAGACAGAGCATCAAGGCAAATATACAAAGAACTGGCAACTACTAGTTGAGTGCACCAGCAGATTTCATGATGCTACAAACCTTAAAACTGCCTTTTATTTGTTTGTATTTTAATATCAAGACCTTCATGTTTTGACTGAACATCCTGATCTTACAAGTTACACCATTCAAGCTGTGGTTTCTAACACAAACTATTTATTACAATTCTGCTTTTGTGCCTTTTGTACAAACAGCTAATTCTGTTTGATCTTTTTCTCAATCTTGCACACTAAACACATGTCTACACTTAGAATAGTGATAGAAATGTAGCAGTGTTAGTCTGGTGTAGCTGAAACAAAATACAGGACTATGTAGCACTTTAAAGACTAACAAGATGGTTTATTAGATGATGAGCTTTCGTGGGCCAGACCCACTTCCTCAGATCAAATAGTGGAAGAAAATAGTCACAGCCATATATACCAAAGGATACAATTTTTAAAAAATGAACACATATGAAAAGGACAAATCACATTTCAGAACAGAAGGGGGATGCAGGGGGGGGGAAAGGAAGGTGAATGCCAGTGAGTTAATGATATTAGAGGTGGGGAAGGGGAAATGTCTGTGAGTTAATAGTATTAGAGGTGATAATTGGGGAAGCTATCTTTGTAATGGGTAAGATAGCTGGAGTCTTTGTTAAGTCCCCTGCAGAGAGTGTCGAATTTTAGCATGAATGCCAGTTCAGAGGATTCCCTTTCAAGTGCAGATCTGAATGTCTTCTGAAGTAGGATGCAGGTTAGCAGGTCATTGAGACAGTGTCCTTTCTCGTTGAAATGACAAGCAACTGTTTTTTCTTTGTAACCCTGTCTAATTTCTGTTTTGTGGGCATTGATTCTTTGGCGAAGTGTCTGAGACGTTTGTCCAATGTACATAGCAGACGGACACTTTCGGCACATGATAGCATAGATTATATTTCTGGAGGCGCAGGAATATGTATTCTTGATCTTATAACTCACTTGGTTAGGCCCAATAATAGTGTCAGCAGAGTGAATATGTGGACAAAGCTGGCAGCGGGGTTTGTTGCAAGGGAAAGTACCAGGGTTGGTATTAGTGTGGTATGTCCTGTGGTTGTTGGTAAGAATCATCTTGAGGTTAGGTGGTTGTCTATAGGGGTATGTCTACACTACCCCCCTAGTTCGAACTAGGGGGGTAATGTATGCATACCGAACTTGCTAAAGATGCCCGGGATTTGAATTTCCTGGGCTTCATTAGTATAAAGCCGGCGCCGCCATTTTTAAAAGCCGGCTAGTGCGAACCCCGTGCCGCGCGGCTACACGCGGCACGGACTAGATAGTTCGGACTAGGCTTCCTAATCCGAACTATCTAGTCCGTGCCGCATGTAGCCGCGCGGCACGGGGTTCGCACTAGCCGGCTTTTAAAAATGGCGGCGCCGGCTTTATGCTAATGAAGCCTGGGAAATTCAAATCCCGGGCTTCATTAGCAAGTTCGGTATGCATACATTACCCCCCTAGTTCGAACTAGGGGGGTAGTGTAGACATACCCTAGGAGACTATGGGTCTGTCTCCCAGAGCTTCTTGGAGTTTAGTGTCCTGTTCCAGTATAGGTTGTAATCTATTGATAATGTGTTGGACAGGTTTAAGTTGGGAGCTGTAGGTGATGACACGTGATGTTCTATTGTTGGTTTTCTTGGGTCTGTCTTGTAGTAAATGGTTTCTAGGTATTCGTTTGGCTCTTTCAATTTGCTTTTTTATTTCTCCGGGTGGGTAGTTGAGGTTTATAAATGCTTGGTAGAGATCCTGAAGTTTCTGGTCTCTGTCTGTGGGATTAGAGCAGATGCGATTGTATCGAAGGGCTTGGCTATAGATGATGGATCGTATGGTGTGTGCTGGATGGGAGCTGGAAGCATGTAGGTAACTGTATGAGTCAGTGGGTTTTCTGTAGAGGGTGGTGTCTAATTTTCTATTGTTGATTTGTACTGTGGTGTCCAGGAAATGAATCTCTCGTGTGGAATGGTCCAGGCTGAGGTTGATGGTGGGGTGTAGGTTGTTGAAATCTCTGTGGAATGTCTCCAGTGTTTCTTGGTCATGCGTCCAGATCATAAAGATGTCATCGATGTAGCGTAAGTAGAGAAGGGGTAAAAGGGGACGGGAGTTGAGGAAACTATCCTCAAAGACTCCAGCTATCTTACCCATTACAAAGATAGCTTCCCCAATTATCACTTCTAATACTATTAACTCACAGACATCTACCCTTCCCCACCTCTAATATCATTAACTCACTGGCATTCACCTTCCTTTCCCCCCCCCCCGTATCCCCCTTCTGTTCTGAAATGTGATTTGTCCTTTTCATATGTGTTCATTTTTTTAATTGTATCCTTTGGTATATATGGCTGTGACTATTTTCTTCCACTATTTGATCTGAGGAAGTGGGTCTGGCCCACGAAAGCTCATCATCTAATAAACCATCTTGTTAGTCTTTAAAGTGATACATAGTCCTGTATTTTGTTATGTCTACACTTGCCATTCAAAGTGGAAAAAGTCTTTATTTTTTGCTCAAAATTCACGGGAACATCTAACACTTGACACTGGCTTTTTGCAGTAAAGCTTCACCACAAAACAAAAACCACCTCCATGAGAGGCATGCGGCTCTAATGCTTTTGTATCGATGTGCAAGTGAAGACATGTTCTTGCTGTTTTAGAGCTTGTAGCCTGCACAGGATAACACACAATGCCTACGTGTCCACTCCAGTCAGCAGCTCTGCTGTTGTAACACCAGGAAAACAGGCATCCACCCACCCACCCCCATGCAAAGTCCTGGGAACCTGAAATGCCCCCTTCCTATTTTTTTAGGAAGTGTTCACTTATTTAGCCAGGTGACAATGCCCGCTCCATAGAGCAAATAATCCCCAGCTTGCAGCAATGCTGAGCTACTGGAACTGACCAGTGTTCAGGGATGGGGGTGTGTGCAGGAATCCAGGATGACCTGTGATCACTCTTCCCTTCCCACTGTGGGATAGCTGTCCTCAGAACACTGCTCTCATAGGCATTGGAAGTAGGGATGTGAAAGCGTAACTGTATACACAGTTAAATGATGAGCCTGGACTCATCAGTTAACCTCCACTCTTACATTCAGGCTCCCAAAATGCACACAGACACGCTGCTGCCTCTATGTCAGAGGCAATAGCATGGGTGGGGGACTGGCAGCTGCCTTGCACACGCACACACACACACACCCATGTGTAACCCTGTAACCACTGAAATGTTCAGTGGTTATATGTTTACTTAATTAAATAAATTTTAACATCCTTAGTTGGAAATGCTGCAAATGTAAACACTGATGCCTGTGACTCCAAGTGAATACATAAACCAGCACTTTTCTTTTACCGGTTCCCTATTGCCAGTGAAACTGACAGCATAAAGCTCTGCAAGTGTAGACATAGCCTAAGGCAACACAAGTCAAAGTATCTGGAGATGGAATGAAACAATGGAATAAATTAAAACCTGGGTTAGCAAAATAGGCAAGGATGCTGTAGTGTTTAAATTGTCCTAGTATTCTTAGCTGCATCCACAGCTATAATGTGTTGTTCATAAACAATAGTTCATGACAGAACAAGGTGAACCTGCAACATTTTCTCTTAAGCTACTAAATATTTTGCACCTAATATTTTTACAGCTGACCTGGTACAATTTGTACCGCTGTGGTCCAGAACTATCTGGTCTGGCAACATCCATGGCCCGGCAAGAGAATGGATGTTGCTGGACCAGAGAGCACCAGTGGCAGAGGCTACCGGCGGCTGGAAACAGAAGTGGGGCAGTGAAGTCTGTAGGGCCGAGGAGCCCAGTGGGGAAGCCAGTGCTCTCCCACCTCAACCTCCTCTAATCCAGCAAACTCCCTTGTCTGGGACTAGTCAGATCGTGAGAGTGCCAGACCAGGGAGGTCCAATCTGTATATTGTTAGATTTCTGAGTGGTACAATTATAACCTTTTGATATGTTAAACATGATGGTATATACAGAGTAGAACAAGGCAGAAGTTATTTTATATATTTGTATGCCAATTTTTCTTTTAAATTCCTAAAAATGTCACTTTTTAAAATTATGATTTTAAACAAAATTAGGGAAACTTTCACACATTCTGAATTTATCATTGCTAAAACAAAGAAATTGTGGGTGAGGAGGCTGGTTTTGATTTATAAAATAACTAGCAGATTTACCCGGAGGGTAACACAATTTTTTTTTCAATAAAGGGAAAATATACATACTTTATTTAAATGATTGTATTTTCCAAAAATAGAGTATTATTTTATTAAGTTAATTTTATTTTGATTTTCATAAAAAGGGGATTATTAATTTTTTTTTCATTTAATTTTAAGTAATTTTTTAATAGGAATGCCATGAAGTGTATTTTTCTTCTTTCCTATAAACTCTTTATCACTCGGTATGTTTTAACAAAAAAGATCTATAGTCAATTTGGTTTTCAATAACATTTTTTTATATTTTTCAAAGATTAAGCACTGATATAGCTGTGCCAAAACAGAGCACTACTCCAAATTTCTCTGTTTTATCTCTCTTCTCTAAGGTTTATTGAGAAGCAATACTATTCTAGATACATCCTATTTTTTCAAGTTCATCTTGGTTCAGTCTCTTTCAACATTCACTCAGTTATGTCAATTTTGAGGACTGTATTGATTTGGTGATTCTGTGTCTTATGTTTAGTTTTATGAGAAATAATCCCATTCCAGGCACATCCCGTTTTCCTGGCACAATCCAGCACTTATGGTGGTTTAAGTTATAATCACAGGAAGCTTTATACCGAATTTGGTGGTCCTAGCTCTTACAGTTTAAAAGGAGTTCTTGATCAAACAGAAAAACAAACTAAAAATATATAGTATATTCTCAGTTGAATTAGCTTGTTATTTTCACTGATTAATCAAATCTTATGAAGATTTAAAAGTCATGTTACCAAAAGATTGCTGGGTGTTTCCAACTTAGACTCTTAATTGATGCAATTAGTGACTCATGCTCATTCTGTGAACTATGACTAGTAGATGCATTACAATGAAACAAAATGAAAACAGCACTATAGATCAGTACTATAAGCCTAGCTGTGACCAGATGTTTTCATATTACATATTAAAAAAAGGCAGGTCACATACACTGACCAGTTGTTCCTCAGGTTTTCCCTAGACTGAAGAGGGACTGACTATAGCTGAAGAAAAGCTTCCTTAGTGAATAGCCCTTCATATGAGATCATCTAACTCTGCCTCCTAGTCTAATGTTATCTCTTTATTAGACTGCAAGCTTCTTGGATGAAATTCAACCCTGGTTAAGTGAGTGAAACTCCACCATCTTCAGTGGATGTGTACTCCATAATACCAAGGCTAACTATGGTCCCGTCCTATTTATATCTGTAAAGAAAAATGCACACTTATGGCACCCTATAAACAACAATATTAAATGCATTAAATTAAAAATTATAGCTAAATCAAGTATTTCCACATTGCAATGGCTGAAGAACAGTTCCAGTGCAGATTCTTTCAAATCCAAAAGAATCTGAGTCTAGGCCTAACTAGGTTGGACCTCCCTGGCCTGGCACCCTCGGGACCTGACCAGTCTCAGATGAGGGATTTTGCCGGACCAGGAAAGCTCATTTCTGGACCTCTGTCACTGGCTCTGCTAGCCTGGACTGCTAGCCACCTAGTTGGCTCCCCAACTCCTGCTGGTACCACTGCCTTGCCAACCCCGCCGGGCAGCCGCATGCTAGAGCTCCAGAGTTGCGAAGGTGCAGTGGTCCCGGATCCACGCAAGCCGATACTGCTCGGTCCTGGCTTGCACCAGGTCCAGCAGTCATGAACAGGGGCTGCTTCATGGCAGCAGGACCTTTCCGCGGGCAGGCCCAGCTCCTCGCTGACCCCCCCCCCCATGGATAGGGGCTGCTGCTGGAGCAGCCTCTGCCTGTGGCAAGCCTCAATTCGCTGCAGGCATAGGCTGCTTCGCAGCATCCTCTCATACCCCCCACAGCTGCCTCTGATAGAGGCAGCGGGGGGAGCAGGCGGCACCAGAGAGACGGTGATGGAGGGAACTAGCTTTTAAGCTCATACAGAGGCCACAAAGGGGTGAGAGAAAGCAAAGTACTCGAGTAGTCGACTCCTCACTTACATCTCTATCCAGGCCCCACTGGGTGGCCCTGCCATCAGCTCGCAGTCCATGGAAAGGTCTGTGTTGAGTGTGGAGGGCCGCAGGCCAAAATGTTTGAGAACCACTGCTGTAGGGGAAAGGGATACTTATCCATATTCATTTGGATAAAACTGAGTACATTGAGCATACCACCAAGTTGCTCAGAGGCTCTGGCCCCTTGACCTTCCTGCCCATAGCATTTGTGGGGGCAAGTGTTTCCTCTGCACATCCATATGCATCACCAGTTTTGCCTGTGGATGTCTTAAGATGGCCTTAAGCCACTTCTGAACTACATTATGTGCAGACTCTATTAGGGATGTTAGAGTTTAACCAGTTAACCAAGAAGCTAATATCGATCGATGAACATTACCAATTAGATGCTGCCCACCTAGGGAATCAGCTCCCCCTCCCCCCTCCAACCACTATGGCTCTGCATTTGAACTTGGAGCTGGCAGGCAAGCTCAGCCCTGGCATGTGCTGGGTCTCGGCAGCTGGCCCAGCTCTTGAGCTGCCCCCACTGCAGCTCTGCATTTGAATTTTGAGCAGACCAGGACCAGGACAAGCTTCCAGGACTGGCACATGCTGAGACTCAGCCTACCGGCTCCTACTGCAGAGCCTGCAGCAGCCTGTAGTACATTCCCAGGTAAAACTTAACAGTTTACCTCATAACCGATAGGATATTTAATGGGTACACAGTTACTGTTTTAAATGATTTCTAACATTCCTAATGTCTACACAAACAGCACTGCAGTGGCACAGCTGCACTAACAAAGCTATGCCGCTCTAGCACATCTGGTGAAGATGCTCTATGCTGATCAGAGCGAACTCTGCTGTCGGCATAAAAACCACCTCCATAAGTGATACAAGCTATGTTGGAAGAAGGAGAGTAAGATGGATGTACAAAAGCAATTTAATGACTGTGGTGGCTTTTACATTTGTAGCAGCTAAAGGAAGAGCTTTTAAAAGATGACCACTATCATTATGAGAAGACGCTGGAGAGGGATAGGGCACGTGATGAGAAGGGAGGCAGACGTCATTGTAAAGGTCACACTTCACTGGATGCCTGAAGGACAACCGAAACGTGGGAGGCCCAAGACAACATGGCGGCGTACTGTTGAGGCAGATATGAAGAGAATGAACTACAAGTGGGACACACTGGAGAAAATGGCCAAAGAAAAACAAAAATGAACAACCTTCATGGCTGCCCTACATGCCAGCGGGCGTAATAGGCATTAACTAAAGGAAGAGAAGACCATTCCTATTCTCAGTCGCCTTACTGAAGCCAGGTAACTCCACTAACTTCAGTGGATTTATTTCCAATTTTCACTGATGTATCTGAGCTGTACTTGGCAGAGAGATTCTCTGTTTCTACATTTGGTTCAGTTTTTCCATATGTAAAAGTTAGCAAGCAAACCTAAAGAGATTGACAGAATTGTTAGGAAGTTGCCTGCCATGATAAAATTTGTACTTATAAAATTAGAAATACATGACATTTTGCGTATCAGAGGGGTTGCCATTTTAGTCTGAATTTGCAAAAGTGACAAGGAGTCCTGTGGCACCTTATAGACTTAGGGTATGTCTACACTACCACCCTAGTTCGAACTAGGGTGGTAATGTAGGCAACCGGAGTTGCAAATGAAGCCCGGGATTTGAATGTCCCGGGCTACATTTGCATAAAGCCAGGCTCCGCCATTTTTAAATGTCCGCTTGTGCGGACTCCGTGCCGCGCGGCTACACGTGGCACAGACTAGGTAATTCGGACTAGGCTCCTCGTGAAACGAGGAGTAATGGTAGTTGGGACTAGGAAGCCTAGTCCGAACTACCTAGTCCGTGCCGCGTGTAGCCGCGCGGCACGGAGACCGAACTAGCGGACATTTAAAAATGGCGGCGCCCGGCTATATGCAAATGAATCCCGGGAAATTCAAATCCCGGACTTCATTTGCAACTCCGGTTGCCTACATTACCACCCTAGTTCGAACTAGGGTGGTAGAGTAGACATACCCTTACAGATGTATTGGAGCATAAGCTCTGACAAAGCATCTGACAAAGTGGGTCTTTGCCCACGAAAGCTTATACTGCAATAAATCTGTAAGTCTATAAGGTACCACATGACATTTTGATACAGTTTTTAGTGCAGAATGCTGGGACATTAAACATTCAGTTTCCCTCAAACATTAGAAAATCTGAGTGCCTAATTTCCTCTCTTCCCACCCCCACAGAGACATAGACACACAGAGACACACCCCTATTTCATTCCCTGCATTCTGCAACTTTATCACAGGCATGAAACTGGTGTGACAGGTTTTCAATAGTGAACATACAAAATATGATTGACATTCACTGCTGGCATGCAATTTAAAACTGACAATTCTCTCAGTTAAGGAAACAGACTGTACCGTCCCTTCCCTAAGTAACTAATCATAGAATCATAGAATATTAGGACTGGAAGGGACCTCGAGAGGTCATCAAGTCCAATCCCCTGCCCTCATGGCAGGACCAAATACTGTCTAGACCATCCCTGATAGACATTTATCTAACCTACTCTTAAATATCTCCTGAGATGGAGATTTCACAACCTCCCTGGGCAATTTATTCCAGTATTTGACTTCCCTGACAGTTAGGAACTTTTTCCTAATGTCCAACCTAAACCTCCCTTGCTGCAGTTTAATCCATTGCTTCTTGTTCTATCCTCAGAGGCCAAGATGAACAAGTTTTCTCCCTCCTCTTTATGACACCCTTTTAGATACCTGAAAACTGCTATCGTGTCCCCCCTCAATCTTCTCCTTTCTAAACTAAACAAACCCAATTCTTTCAGCCTCCATTCGTAGGTCATGTTCTCTAGACCGTTAATCATTCTTGTTGCTCTTCTCTGCACCCTCTCCAATTTCTCCACATCCTTCTTGAAATGCGGTGCCCAGAACTGGACACAATACTCCAACTGAGGCCTAACTAGCGCAGAGTAGAGCGGAAGAATGACTTCTCGTGTCTTGCTCACAACACACCTGTTAATGCGTCCCAGAATCATGTTTGCTTTTTTTGCAACAGCATCACACTGCTGACTCTCATTCAGCTTGTGGTCCACTATAACCCCTAGATCCCTTTCTGCCTTACTCCTTCCTAGACAGTCGCTTCCCATTCTGCATGTGTGAAACTGATTGTTCCTTCCTAAGTGGAGCACTTTGCATTTGTCTTTATTAAATAAATGAAAATAGAGAACACAAATTCATTGATTGCAAGAGTGGTTTTGAACCCTTCAACTAAATCAGGTTTTGTAATTCAACATATCCACTACTTGTCTCTCTTGCATCCATTTTACACAGCTGTAACTCCATTCATTTTCGGTGAGCCTGCTCTAGATTTGCACCATCACAGCTGAAAACAAAATCCATCCCTCTGATCTGAAAGCTGTATGACATGTTTCTGTCTCAGAAGTGGATTTTCTTCTTTTATTTTCAAGTATTAATATTAATAAACTGCCTTGGATAGTGACAATATAAAATATGAATGAATACCAAGGATAGGCAGGAAGCTAAAAGCCCTTTAAGTAATCTTTTATTTATTCAGGATCAACTTTTGAAAGTAATTAGTTTTAAGAATACACAGTTTTAAGAATACTAACATTATAATTAGGCTATTTTGTCCTGGTTTTCCATTAGGGATATAAAAAATTAACCTGTTAACTGGTTACCTAGTAAGTGTTAGGCTTACTAGAATGCTTACTTGATAACCATTTAACTGGACTGCAAGCTGTGGGGATACAGCTGGTAGGACTTCAGCCAGACCAGAGCAACAGGCAGGATGATATGGTGGGCAGGCAGGATCCCAGCCCTGCTGTGGCGGCAGGGGCAGGCAGGACCCCAGCCTACCTGCATGTCACCGCGGTCCCGGCAGGGGCCGGTGAAACCCTGACCCCGCCACCACCACCCCCAGCCCACTCCAGAGGCCCTGACATGTCTGCCCGCAGCAACAGTAAGACCCTCCACCCTGGCTATCCTGCTCCCACCAACGGTTAACTGGTTAAATGATACAATTTACAGGAGGCCTAATCTATAATGTGTGGCATTATTAAAAAATAAAATGAGAGAACTGTATAATGTTGCACTCTGGTTATGTTACACAGAAATATGAGATAGACCATGAATGTGACAGTGGAGAGCTCTATCTTGCTAAACTAATCTCAGGTTTGATTGCAAATCTAGAAAGTCAACATAAATTAACAATAATTAAAACAAATGTAAACTTTTAAGATTAGCTAACCTAGTAAGGCCAACTTCATCAGCTTTGACAAACAAGGAGATCTAATTAAAAGTCACAGACCAAATGTTGCCTTCTCAGAATAAAATCACCTTATCATAAGAACTTTCTAATCCATAGAATTATGTATGGTAAGTAAACCATTTCACATTATACTCTGTCCCTGGCTGAAAAAGAATAAGAAACAGAATGTTTCTTTTTAGATATATGGGATCAGATTATCAGCAGGTATAACTCAGCACAGCTCTATGAAACTCAGTGTAGCTAGGGTGATTTTGATAAGTTAAGAATCTTGTCAATCATATTGTTGTAATATAAGATTTTTATATCCCTAAATGAAATTAAATCACTAACAATAAAGGGCATACAAGTTCAATGGTCCAACGAGAACACTACAACACAATGAAGTATGAATGTTTAGGAATTTGGGGGAGGGATCATGAAATGTTTCTAACAAATATAAAATAAACAGGGTTTTTTAACTCTATGGGTCAGCCACTGCCCAGATCCAAGACAATAATTTCTACTTGCACCTCCTGCTTCAGGAGCCATTTATGGTGTTACACTCTATTGACAGAGGCTGAAAGTGCTCAAACTTTTTTTTTTTACCTGGTGCCCAAGAGGAACTTACACCTCCATGACTCAGATCATGCAAACAGATAGATGCAGAATGTGCAAATCAGTGCCAAAATCAGCTATTCATTCTCTTTATTATTCTGGGCCTGCAATGTGCTATCAGGTATCCTACAACAAGGGGTGGTGAAATACCAGAGATGTGAGACACAAAGCCAAGCCCAACCGCCTACAGAATTACCAACTGCCAGGCTATTAATAAAATTTTGAACTCAGGATATTTTATCTATTTACAGCCTTACAAAAAGCCTATATACATTGGTATTTACAATAAAAAATGTATACTAAGGAATTGAAAACACAGATCTCAGTCCTGAATTGGGTGCATGCAAGCTCACCATGATGACAGTACAGTCACATTCACACGCAGATCCATTTGCAGGATTGTGGCTATAAAGAGTTAACAACTTGAGCAGTCTTTAAAAAGTTGTTTAGCTTAAGATATCTAAATTCAGCATATTAAAAGGAAAAACAAAATTGTTTTCCACCAGAATCCAGATAAAAAGGTGTGAACATTTTAGGCCTGTCGCTCCTTTCACCTACACTATTTTAACTCCACTGACTTCAACTCAGTTACTCCTGATTTACACTAATATAGTTGGGAGGAGGATCTAGCCCTTCTTATACACCTATATCTAAACGCAGAAAGTGACTTCAGAAATGTAGTTCTATTTTGATTATTTGACCTGCTTCTTCTAATGTGTTAGGCCTTGTACCCCACCACAGGGCAGAAGGGACCTGAATGAAATAGGCAAGAGAGCAAACAAAAAATACAGCTGGGGAATAACTAGAGTGTTCAAGGAAAGGTGAAGAACTTTCCAGCAGCTGACTTTCAAGAGGGAAGGGTGGATGCCTGTGTACCTAGATGTAGGGCAGCTAAGTTCACACTGCTGACAAGAGCAGGTCACTCTCGAGGCGCATTGCGGGACACCTCCTCGTGGCCACTGACAGGCACAAAACCAAGTGCAGAGTACACGGACACTGTGGCCAGAAGAAGACAAAAAGTTCTGCTCCTCTCCTAGAGGGGGCCTTTGTTGGCAAAGCAGCAGAGTTTTGTCATGGGGAGGGGCACTACAGAGTGTACATCTCCCCTAACAAAGAACAGGGCTATGTACAGTGAACCCTCGTTTATCGCGGTAGATAGGTTCCAAACCCGACCGCGATAGATGAAAATCCGCGAAGTAGGATCCTCAAAGCCTCGGGGAAGCCGGCCGGGGGGCATCCCAGGCGTGCCTGGGCTGCTCCCCCGCCGGAGCCCCTCCGCGGCTTTCAAAGCCTCGGGGGAAGCCGGCCGGGGGGCATCCCAGGCGTGCCTGGGCTGCTCCCCCGCCGGAGCCCCTCCGCGGCTTTCAAAGCCTCGGGGGAAGCCGGCGGGGGGGCATCCCAGGCGCGCCTGGGCTGCTCCCCCGCCGGAGCCCCTCCGCGGCTTTCAAAGCCTCGGGGGAAGCCGGCGGGGGGGCATCCCAGGCGCGCCTGGGCTGCTCCCCCGCCGGAGCCCCTCCGCGGCTTTCAAAGCCTCGGGGGAAGCCGGCCGGGGGCATCCCAGGCGCGCCTGGGCTGCTCCCCCGCCGGAGCCCCTCCGCGGCTTTCAAAGCCGCGGGGGAAGCCGGCGGGGGAGCAGCCCAGGCGCGCCTGGGATGCCCCCCCGCCGGCTTCCCCCGAGGCTTTTTAAAGTTTTGGTAAGGATCAATTTTATGTTCACAGTACAGTGAACCCTCGCTACTTCGGGGTTCGACCATCGCGGATTCACGTATATACATAATGTAATGAAAAAAGTCCGCGAAGTCGTGAATCCGCGATGGTCGAACCGCGAAGTAGCGAGGGTTCACTGTAGCACTTTAAAGACTAACAGGATGGTTTATTAGGTGATGAGCTTGTGGGCCAGACCCACTTCCTCAGATCAAATTGTGGAAGAAAATAGGCATGTCCATATACACTAAAGGTCATGCCTATTTTCTTCCACAATTTGATCTGAGGAAGTGGGTCTGGCCCACGAAAGCTCATCACCTAATAAACCATCTTGTTAGTCTTTAAAGTGATACATAGTTCTGTCTTTTGTTTCAGCTACACTAGACTAACAGGGCTACATCTCTATCACTATTCTACATCTCCCCTGTTTGGTCGACAAAAGCTGCCTTTGGCCAATACAACTCTGTGGTGCAGACAAGGCCGTACTTCCCTGGGGAAGCTGAGCCCCGTGGCACTCACTGCTGCAGAAGGCACCAGGGGCGTCACCTCCCCGCACACACATCCTACCCCGGTCCCACCCGGCCCCTACCTCTTCTGCATCTCTGCCCAGGGGGATGCCCAGGGCTTTCAGGCCCGCCTGCAGCTCGGCGATGTCCACTCTCCCGTCCTCATTGAGGTCCAGCTTCTTGAAGAGATTCTCGTACCGGGAGCTGTTGTTGGCTTCTTCGCAGGCAGCCTGGGGGAGCACCCGGCCCCGCAGGAACCGAAACATGGTGCAGCCGGCCGGGGGCGGGCGGAGCAGCGGGGAGCCGCGGGCGGTCAGGGCCAAGCGGAGCGGGGAGGCCAGAGCCGAGCGGGGAGGAGGAGCAGGCAGTGCGCGCAGCGGGAAGGGAAGGGCGGCTCCCCCAGGCCCGCTCTGCCTGGCCACGGCCTGGGCGGGGCGTAGCTTCCTGGCCTGAGCTACCGAGCCGGGTGCGAGGCTGGGCCGGGCGGGGGATGGGAAAGCGGCTGCGGGCGGGGCTGCTCCAGCTAGACACGGGAGCCCTTGCGCGCCCCTCCCGCCTCGGGCGCCTGGCCCCGGGCGGTGCCGACAACGGAGCAGGGTGCAGCTGCCTGGTGAGGCACAGCAAGGGAAGGCGGATCGATAGCCCTGGCCCGGCCGGGAAGGGAGCTGCGCTGGGCTGGGCTGGGCTGTCCCGGGGGGCCGGAGCCAAGGCGGGGAGCTGCAAAGCGGAGAGAGCGTAACATCCACTGTGGGCAAAACAGGGAAACCCAGCTTCCTGGAACCTAGCTGCGTCCCCACTCGCCGGGCGTGGGGCAGCGGGTCGGTGCTTAGCAAGGGACGGGGGGCTGCAAATGCTTGTTTGCTTCAAACTGTTTTCAACCCGCTTTTCTGCTGCCCTCGGTTTTTCCTTGTACGGTGACTAGTCCTGCTCTTCTGCACGGAGAGGAAGAATGGCCCCGTGGTTAGGGGGCCTTGAGACTCAAGTAGAGCAGCATGTATTCCCTGCTCTACCACATTATTCTGTGAGCTGAGGTTAGCCTTGTTCCTCAGTTCCCGTTTGTCAAATGGAGATCATACTTCAATCACATGAGGTTGCGAAGAGAATACATTAAAGGGTCATCTGAAGAAGTGGGCTGTGCCCATGAAAGCTCATGATACCATCTACATGTTCTGTTAGTCTATAAAGTGCTACCAGACCATTTGTTGTTTATTTAAGTTTTTACATTAAAGATTTGTGAGGTGCTCAGGGGCCAATGGAACGCATGTAAGTACCTAAGATTCTTAGGCTTTTACATACCACAGAATCTGAGAACTTAAATTAGTATGATGCTAATTTAAAATATTATAAAACACAATTGGAAATAAATAGTGAAGGGAAAGTGCAGTGTTGAAGTTAATATTTAAAACAATCCCTTGATTATGCTACTAATGTTTTACATTATAAAAATAAAGATAATTTGCTATATCCAGTAGGGATATGATAATGTACCTGGGTATATGGTTAACTGATGAGCCTGGGCTCATCAATTGACCTTCACAGTAATACCCAGCTTCCCCTCCTCTTCCCCTCCTGATAGAGGCAGCAGTGGGGTGGGGGAGGGCAAGGGCCAGGCAGCTGTCTGGGAGCTGATGTGCAGGCAGCAGGCTACTGCCAGCTCCTCACCACCACCACCACACTGCTGCCTCTGTCAGTGCCCAGGGCAGGCAGCTCTGGGGGAGTCTGTGCTGCCAAGGAGCCAGCTTAAAAGCCAGCATATGGTTGGTTGGACTCAGGCCTGCATAATGCAGTGCAGAGCTGTAACAAGGGTGAGGCGAGTGAGGCACTTGCCTTGGGCACATAGCTGAAGGGGCACAGAAAAGATAACTACTACACTGTCTTCACTTGTGCCTCGTGCCATGTCAGCACCCCCGCCCATGCCAAGGATGGTCTTGCCTCAGGTGCCAAATTATCTATTTATGACTCTGATGCAGTGTATATGTAGCGCCCCCTCTCCACCTGGTTACCTTCTTTAATGCCAATCTGCTTACAGGTTTTGATGGACAAGTCTGGGATCTTCTGGATACCGCCACCCACTCAACTTTATTTTTTCTGATGGATTTATTTGGCGGTGCCTCCATCCCCCTCATTCCTTCCTGGCAGGGTCACCAGGGCAGCTTGGGAAGAAAATTCTAACCCAGGGAAATCCCCACGTACTTGCCAGATAGTTGGAGACTCCCAGAAAATAACACAAACACATACACTATAATAAACACAGTTATATTAAACAGGAGACAAATATAACATAACAGGGTAAAACACTATTTTTAGGGTCACTGGTGCCCAGCAACTGTAAGATTAGTGTCCTGTTGGTACGTGTTTGGGGCCCTTGATGATTTATGACCACAAATTTCTTCTCTGCAGTGGTTTAGCAGTGAGGCTGAATGGGTCCAATATAGCCCAAAGGACTCTCAAGTGATAAATCCCTCCACAGGTTTAATATGCAGCAGGTTATAAAATCATCAAATTCCCTGACTTACTAACTAAAGGACACACTCCATGAATGAGGCTCAGGTTCAGAGATGACTCAGTCACTGCAGAGGAGCTGGTCTCTTCTGGCAGGGATCCTCCTCAGGCAGGAATCAGGCTGCTTTGGTCTCAGAATTTCCCCTCGCCACAAAGGGATGCAAGGCTCAAGGTGCAGGCCACACAATTGCACTAAAATTCAAACTGTAATCTCCTAGCCCAGCATTCAGACACAAACACAGCAGGCAGCAGCCCCGAACCAGCAGACAGAGCAGAGCTGATCATGCGGTGACTGGTCTCACCCAGGGAGCTGGAGAGCCAACTCAGCGTGGCTGGGGAAGCCTCCCAGCAAACTCCACAAACTGGGAATCAACAGTGGAGAAATAAAACCCAGCTGAGGGATCCTGCCTTCAGGTCCTTAGAGGCTAGTTCTCAGGGGGAACCCTGCATGCAGGCCTGGGGCTTACTAGCTCCCACACAGCCAGTCCTCCCCTTGCTCTGGCTGGCTCCAGACTCCTCTAACAATGGCTCCTCCTTACCCCCCTGAACTCTCTGGGAGGGGCCCCTCACTCCCTATGGGTTGCCAGGCAGGCTCTGTCCCTGGTAGGGAGGGGGAGCCAAGTCAAACTCAGAGTGCCTCTCTCTGAGCTGCCAGCAGACAGAGCCCTAGGAATCTAGGTAATATCCTTGGGGGTTACATATATATTAGAGTGTAGGGCTGGACCAGTAGTGATGGTGGAGGAGCTCAGTTCACTGAACTGGACTGGGCAAGAGCCAAGCTGGTATAGCCGACCAAGTGAATCCAGACAAGTTAGCTGTATGTTATAGCTGGACCTCGTGGTGTGGGCTTTGCTAAACTGGAACAGAGCCAACCTCTTCACCACCAGTGAGTCTGTCTGTATTGATGAGAAAAGCATTGGGTGGTGTCACGTTACTGGATTTTAAGGGGAGCAGCCAGATCACTGCTGCACCCGGGGGGGGGGGATATTTGCCTCAAATTGTATACAAAGGAGGCCATGTGAGGTGTCAAATGAGAGCTTATGGTCTACTGATTCTGTATATTCTATTTGTGTACTTGTATGATGTATGTGAGTGGAGTTATAAATATGTGCTCTGTGTTGATGCTGAGAACTAGGTGACTTTAACAACCTTGCTCTCGTGCTTTTCTTTCTTTTAGTAATAAACCTTTAGGCTGTGTCTACACTGGGCCACTTATTCTGGAAAATCAGCCACTTTTCCGGAATAAGCTGCGAGCTGTCTACACTGGCCCTTGAATTTCCGGAAAAGCAACGATGCTCTACTGTACAAAATCAGCCGCTATTCCGGAAAAACTATTCTGCTCCCGCTCGGGCATAAGTCCTTATTCCGGAACACTGTTCCAGAAAAGGGCCAGTGTAGACAGCCCAGTAGTCTTTTCCGGAAAAAAGCCACGATCACGAAAATGGTGATCGGGGCTCTTTTCCGGAAAAGCGCATCTACATTGGCCACAGACGCTTTTCCGGAAAAAGGGCTTTTCCGGAAAAGCAGCCTGCCAATGTAGATGCTCCTTTTCCGGAAAAACTGAAAATGGAATAGTATTCCGTTTTAAGCAGTTCCGGAAATTCATGCCAGTGTAGACACAGCCTTAGATTTTAGATTCTAAAGGATTGGCTCAGTGTGGTCTTGTGGGTAAGATTCAGAGTGTGAATTGATTGGGACCTGTGGCTGGTTTGAGGTAGGTGAGATTGGGTTCTATAACCCGTTTGAGGTAGGTGAGATTGGGTTCTATAACCCTTCTCTTGTGTGTAGACCCGGAGCTGATTGGGGTACAGGAAGAGCTGGAGTATCAGAGGGGTTTTGCTCGTGAGGCTTCTGGCTGGTCAGATCGGCAGCTGAAGTGCTCTGTGTGTGTGACTGGTTTGTGGCCTCTTTGGGAAGGGCCTCCAATCACGGGCTGTAAGGAGCCTTGAGCGGATGCCCTCAGCTGTGCCCAGACCCAGCCCGGTCCGTCACAAGTGGGTGGTCAGGGATAGTTTACCATTAAGGATTCTGAACCACAAAAAACAGGTAATTTATAGTAGTTAGAATTGTGTGCTCACCCATGCCCCTGATACTGTTTGGGATTTTCTCATTTTTATATAAATACTGTATCTTTTCCAAGTACAGTAAAACTCCATTGATCCGGCATCCAATGCTCCAGCACTCCTGATGGTCCGGCACCATCAGGAACCCAGAAGTGCTCTGGCTGCCGGACAATTGAAGCTGCTCTGCACCCGGCTTCCCCGATTCAGCCGCTGCTGAAACTGACCAGCAGCTGAATCGGGGAAGCCGGGGGCAGAGCAGCTGGGGTGCTGCCAGGTTGGTCCCGTAGAGCTGCCCCTCGGGGCTGCGGGACCAACCTGGCAGCACCCCAGCTGCTCTGCCCCAGGCGTCCCCAAGTCAGCCGCTGCTGAAACTGATCAGCAGCTGACTCCAGGAAGCCCGGGTTAGAGCAGCTGGGGTCAGCCGCTGATCAGTTTCAGCAGCGGCTGAATTGGGGACGCCTGGGACAGAGCAGCTGGGGTGCTGCCGGGTTGATCCCGCAATGCCAAGGAGCGGCGCTATGGGACCAACCCAGCAGCACCCCAGCTGCTTTGCCCCAGGCGTCCCCAAGAGCAGCTGGGGTGCTGCCGAGTTGTTCCTGTAGCGCCGCCCCTCAGTGCTCCGGGACCAACACGGGAGCACCCCAGCTGCTCTGTCCCAGGCGTCCTGGATTCAGCCGCTGCTGAAACTGACCAGCAGCGGCTGAATCGGGGATGCCTGGGGCAGAGCCGGACTATCGGAAGGGGGGGCTATGAGGGGCCTGGGGTGGCATCCCCCTACCCCACCCTAGACCCCTCATAACCCCCTCTTCCGATAGTCTGGCATATTTGATAATCCGGGACCCCCTGGGTCCTAAAGGTGCCGGATTAACCGAAGTTTACTGTAAAAAGTTTTTTTGGTTTCACATTCCCAAGAACTCCTGTGTGCTTTCAAGTGGGGAAAAATGCCTGTGATGGCATCAGGGGAATTTAAAATTTTAATTCCCTAAATGCTGGGGGACAGAGTAAGATTTGCATTTCCTCTTCCACGAAACACCCAGCTATGTCTACACTGGCCAGTCTTGCGCAAGAACATATGCAAATGAGCCACGGCGCTGAATAACGCTGCACCTCATTTGCATACTTAATGAGACGACATTTTGCACAAGAAGGAGCAGTCTACACTGCTCCTTCTTGTGCAAAAACCCCCTCTTGTGCAAGAGACGTTCTGCCTGAAAATAAGCGGCAGAACGGCTCTTGTGCAAGAGAGGGTTTTTGCACTAAAATGGCAGCTCATTAAGTATGAAATGAGGCACGGCGGTATTCAGCGCCATGCCTCACTTGCATATGTTCTTGCGCAAGACTGGCCAGTGTAAACGTAGCCCCGCAATCTAGTCATAGCCTGAGTGACAATAGCTACATCAACAGATGCATTGTTCCATCAACATACTTGCAACTACTCTGGGGGTTGGATCGGCATTTTAGAGGATTTTTTTTCACAAACCTGACCAATGTAGCTATGTGACCTAACTTTTAAAAGCAGAACCAAGCCTAAGAGAGGAATCAATCCCACAGATTTGTGCAGAAAGTTATCAGACAGAATACATTGTGGTTTAAAATATTAATGCAGAATGGTTATGTGAGAGTGTGTACCAGGTTTTGAGGCTCCCTACTGCAGACCTCAGCTGTAAGAGGAAATCTTTTTGGTTTATATTAGCAGCATCTGCATTCTATCTTGGATTTCAGGAACTGGCAAGCCGGAATCCTTACTGGTTGCTGTTCTTCCTCACCCCCACGTACACGTTGTCACCCTTTTTACTGTAAAGTGAGAGAGCAGGGCAGTTACCTGACCCAAGTCTGCCCAGTAGGAGCAGGATATTATATAAGAGCTAGCACATCAGTCAAACAGAACTGCCCATCTGAGTGGCAGAGTGCAGTAGTGTTGACTACAGTGTTGCATTTACCTCAGGTATCTAGGTCTGAGCTCCATTCCATAGGATTCAGGGAAGGATTATCTTACTTGCACGCAAAGGTGAGCTGTCAACAGCCATTCTTATTTGTGATCTTACTTGTACCCATGTTGATGCAGGGGAAGAACAGAAGAGACTGTGTGGAGATAAAACCTGCCTGTATCCTGAGATCCACTTTTCACTAGCTGGTCCACCTGGACAGAATCTGGAGCCACTCCCCATCGTGAGGGCTTTGGGTAAAGCTGCAAGAAGATGGTAGAGACCTTTTGATCCTCCATCGCCCTACTTGGTTTCTGCCTTGAGAAAGAGTAAACCCTATTGGGTCACAGTCAGCATACCAACAGTGTTACTCTGACCTGTTTTCCTTAGTCATCTCTGTTGGGGGGTGTGTGTCTTATAGTTTGCCTTTGTACACCTGCTTATCCTTACCTGGTTAACTGTTTTGGATAAATAAACATGCATTATGTTTGCATCTGCAGTTTGGTTAGTTTATTCTGGAACATATAAATACCATTGACAGATGCAGGATAAGGAAGATGGATCTCTAGGACTGGTCTCCGCCAATTGAAAACCAGTCAAGACAGTGTCCTCCTGTACACCATCCCAGAGAAGAGCAGAAGGAGTCAAGTCCTCCAAGTGGTTTAAGGGGACCTGCAGCCGCTCCTTAGCCTCTCAGGCCAGTGCCTGTGTTTTTCCTTGCAGCAGCCCCAAGATCTGCTCCCTGGGGGATTTTCTGCTTTTGGTCTAGCTAGAGATGCAGCCTGGATCCAAGTGCCCTAGAGTGGTTGGGGGGAAGTAGCCAATGAGGGAGGCTGCAAGGAACAGCCATTCAGGGCCCAGCAGGCTCACATAAAAGGAGTTGCAGGGCCAAAGTCACTCAAATGCTTCCTGGAGCTAAAAGAGTAAGGATTGTGGCTGGCTGATGGAACAGCAAGACCATGAATAGTTTATTTGCTGGCAAGGACCAGAGGAGCAAGAGAGAGATCCTGGCTAGCTTCTGGGACTGACCCAAGATAGTCCTCTGGAAGGGACTAGGGAGCACAAGGGAGGAGCTTCTAGCTGGCTTCAGGGACTGAATAAAGATTCAAAGAGGGTTACAGAAAGATAGTATTTCCAGGAAGGAAGTGAGAGTAGGGCTTTTCTTTTGTAGCTGTAAGCAGGGGCTGAACTACTGCATGCTATCAGCCAGCTAAAAGAAGAGAGCTGCCCTGGAGGTGGGTGTGCTCACCCAAATTGTTTAGGTCTGCAAGATACTTAACTGTTAACTGTTGATATGTAAATACAACTCATGCTGGGATGGGGAAGGAATCCGAGGTATGCTTATGTAAATCCAATGTAACTTCTCTCCCTCTTTCATTAAAAGTTTCTTTTCTACACTCAGACTCTGTGCTTGCGAGTGGGGAAGCATTGCCTCTCAAAGGCACCCAGGGGTGTGTGAATTTCCCAGGCTACTGGGTAGGGGCTCGAGCCGCTTCTGTGTGAGATGGATGAAGAGGGACCAGGGGCAGCCCATCCATATAGGCGAACTAGGCAGTCGCCTAGGGGACCAAGTTAAATGGGGCGCCAAATGGTGGCGCAATATCATTGAGGGGATTGGAGGTGGGGGTGCCGATTGCATGGTTCACCTAGGGCGCCAGTTGCTGGCAGCTAGTCTAGGGCTGCCCCTGAGAGGGACCCCTAGATATTGAACCCAGCCCTGGCTGCTGCCTACACTACCTGGCAGAAGAGTTACATAGCCATTTTGTAAAGCCTAAAACAAAGGTCTGCAGCCAAATTATAAGAGCAGCAGCCATTAGCTCAGAAGCAGGACGTCACAGCCTCATAGTCCATCTAAATTACAGTATAAAACAATGTATTGTGCTCTTAAGAGGGAGACTCTGTCCTAACAGCACCACTATCATCAGGAAAAGAAATAGCTCTTAAGATGGTTTAAAAAATAACCCCTTAGTTTAATAACATTCTGTGTGGCAAGCAACTACTTAACAATAAATAGTCTGGTAGCACTTTAAAGACTAACAAAACATGTAGATGGTATCATGAGCTTTCGATAATATCACAGCCCACTTCTTCAGATGACCAATGTTGCATGTCCAGAACTAAAGTAAATAGGGAGGGAACAAGAGGCTACATAAGTTATGGTTGTGAAATCCTTGTTTCTTCATAGTTTTATCTTTAGTCCTCACTTCTCTATTGTTTATCTGTACCGTCTGATTCCTTGATTGTTTTCTGTCTGTTACATAATTAATATTGATGGTGTGGAAGTAAAATGGAAGGTTCGAGAATGTGGCCCGCCCCAGAGAGGTGCAGAAACAGGCAGCCTTGTATTGAATATTTTTTAACTCTTATTAAAATGCTTTTAACTATAACTTTTTATTTATCAGCTTTTTACATGCGTGGGCGCCAGATAACTATTAACAGTAACAACAAACAAACTGCAATACAATAGAGGAAAATGCCCTGGGGTTTCTCTAAGTCTAAGTAATTATCAATAATACCCCAGGGATTTTTATCAGTTATATTTACATTAATTTCACTCATAAGGTTTAACATCTATTTAACTCTTAACTGTACTATTTAACAATTTCTAACTAACTTACTCTTAACACTATTATTTATCAACCCTTTAACTAACTTTACACAGCAATACTCACATTTATCAGACATACAAGAGACAACAGCATATTCGTTATTCGTCACGCTCTGCAAAAGATTCGGTGAGCGGGAGGGGGTCCTCGGGTGATCAGCCCTCAGAACCTGGCTCGTGTTCTGCCTTCCAAGTTTTCGGGAACCCTCAACTGCATGCAGGAGGGGTAGCTGTTTTATAGAGAGAGCAAGAGCTTTCCCCCGCCTAGTTGTGATAGGCTTGACAGATTCAGTCTGCCTAGTGACAGGCTTTGTATGACCCTTACCTGCCTGGTGTCTTACTCCTGGTTTTTACTGATTTTAAGTCACATAGTGCAGGATTTTTGGTTTGAGGGGAAGGTAAACTTGGGCTAGAAAGGCTATGTGCACGAGGCCTGGCCAGAAAAGAGCCTGTTTTCACAGATGGGTGTAAATCCATGGGTGAGGTATGCTTGTTAGAGGGTTTTGTTAGTACTGGTTAGCAAAATAAGTTGGTTAAAGTATAGCTAAGTAGGACTCAAGTTTCACTAGCTATACTGAGGTTCATAGGAAAGGAGGTTTTTTGGACCCAAGTCAAGATCTGCCAGACCTAAACACTCTGCCAGTGACACAGTGCAGAAATTGGAACCCACTAGATGGACCTGATCCTGACTGGCCATCAAGAACACTTAATCTGTCTTATTGGGTGTGGTGAGCATTGTATATATTGTGAATTCTATTTTGGTGATCGCTAATAAATAGCAGTTAAGAGGAATATTATTGCGTAAGGCTCTTTCACTGTTTAACCCTCTCCCACGCCCCAGAAACCTGCAAAAAATTAAGTTCTGAGTCCATGGAGGGGTAAAATTAGGTGCCTTTTGCCTGGAGCCCAAAGAATTGGAAAAGGTTGGGGTGCCTAAATTAAGAGGGTTATGTCTTGAGTCCAGGGCTGCCCCTAGGGGGCTGTGAGACCCAGGGCAATGCCCCCACCACTGGCCCTGCCACACTCTGGCTTTTGATGCCATAGTGAGTGGGAGGAGGGTTGACCCCTGGTGCTCCCTGCATCAGGCCCCCAGGTAATCCCATGGGCCCCAATCATCCTCTCTCTTGCATCCTCTCTCCTGGCCACACACTGCACCCTCCCTTGTTCCTGCTCCCTCCACCTGGCTAGACACTCTACTCCCAGCCTGTTTCTGCACCCCAGCTCCCTCCCACATCCTGCACCCCATCCCTATCCTCCTTGCTGGCAGCCCTTTCTCATGCACTGTACCCCTCATTTTTGTCCCTACCCCAGAGCCTAAGGAGATCCATAAAATCCACTAACTCCAGAACCCCAGAAAAGTAAATCTGGTCTATGGGAAGCCCTGAACCTCAGTTTCCCCCTTCCCTTCCCCTCACCTCGTGAAGTTGGGGCATCAGAGGAGTGAGGTGTCTCAGTTGGGGCCACATCAGTGAGTGCTGGGGGGGTTTGGAGGAGTCTCTTTGCTTCTCACTTGTGTGGTCCCCAACTGATTTTTTTTGTGGTTAAGTGACCCCAGGCGTAAAAAAGGTTCCCCACTCCTCCCAGAAATAAAGAAAACATTGAAACCTTTTGTGTTGGACATAATATTTTTTTTTAAATGCTTAAATCTGTTTCATAATTTAAATTAAACTGTTCTCACTAGCTGCAGCTGGTTCAGAAAATAAGGTCACCGTTCCCAGCACGGTAATTCTCAATCCCACCTTTTCCGCCCAAGGCCCCGCCCCTTCCAGGTCAGCCAGCGGTCATTTCTGAAATTTGTGAAGTGGCCCCCCTTCCAAAATTATTGCCCACCCCTGCCCTAAAACATGGACACTGGAGCAGCTGCCTGGAGCCATCCTATGTACAGGATGACTCTGCTTGTGCATTAAGTGCCCTAGAGAGTGAGTAACAGAGAATTTGAGAATTTTGTGCAGGTAACAAAAGACCTGGATGTATGTCTCCATACCAAGGCTGGACCTATCTAATAACTCAGTCTGGGGAAGGCTATAGAGAGGCCAAAAAAGGGGTATCGGGATATGTCCCTGGTGGACTGTATAATCTAAAAGAAGTCTGTTCTGTTTCATATATAGACTATGTGAGACTTAGCTGGAGGGCTGAGTCACATATGTGCTGTAACAATCGTAGGGGACGCTGAAAGCCATTATACAAAACTGTAAATGATGGTAAGTCAGTTCAAACCAGGGAGAGTCCCTGCATCACTAGTCCTCCAGCACCTCTGCTGAATCACTGAAAACCCACCTGAGAAACCACTGATAGGGGTCATCACAAACTGAGAGTGTAGGCACATACACTTGACCAGGAGGTGCTTGGGAAAGGTGGGTGACATGCTGTTTCAAGTTCATGTTCATTCTTTTAATATACACTTTCATCCAAGGATCTGAAGCACTTTAGAAACACCGATGGACTAAGCATCAGAAATATTCCTGTGAGGTAAGTATTCTTGTCCAACTACAGATGGAGAAAACTGAGACACTAATGAGGCAAGAGTTTTAGTGACTGACCTAGATGGCGTCTTAATGAGTCAATGGGCAGAAATACAATGCAGGCATTCCAACTAGGGATGTAAAATCCTGGTTAATCAGGTAACCGTTATGTTCCTGGGACTGATACAGAAGGTCTGGTGCTATTTTCACATATCCTGGCAGCATCAGAAGCATAAGGTGGAGGAAATGAAGACATTAAAGCTAAAATGCCTTTGTAACTATAAAACTGATCTGGAGAAACAGAAACCTTGTCTTCCAAGCTGAACACTGAATATTCAAACATAATTGTAAGTCAATCCTTTTATATGTTACTGAAACTTGAAGGCTTATTAAACCTTACCTAAACAGCTGCCTCAGACCAATCATCGATATTGGCTGACAATATAGGTGTTGGACTGGAACTCCCAAACAAGAGTTGATGACATAGACCAAGGATAACATGGAAACATACAACAGAAGTGGGAGGAGAGCTCAGTCAGTGAATTGCATTCCTGGTTCAATCTCCTGCCAGGAAGTAGTAACTGGACTAAAGAGGCATCTGTAATTTGAGCAACTCTTTTACCCAGGGTATGTCTACACTAGCCCCCTAGTTTGAACTAGGGGAGCAAATGAAGCCTGGGATTTAAATATCCTGGGCTTCATTTGCATGTTCCCAGGCGGGCACCATTTTAAAATCCCCTTAGTTCGAACTGACTGCCCGTGGCTACAGGACTTAGTTCGGATTAACATCTGACTGCTGCGTGTAGCCGCGGGCAGTCAGTTTGAACTAAGGGGATTTAAAAATGGCACTCCCGGGCTTCATTTGCAAGTTCGAATGCCTATATTAGCCACCCTAGTTCGAACTAGGGGGCTAGTGTAGACATACCCCAATATAGATTTAAAATCTTTACTACTTTAATTAAATGCTTACTCTGTGATTGTTTTATCCAGTGTTAAAACTAGTAAAACCCTGGTACGTTCAAGACCACATGGCTTGTATTTCATGAGTCTGGTATAATCGCTCACTATAAAAAAGGTTTTCCTGCCGCATGACCGAATGACATCATCAGCCTACTGGAAAATGGAGCCTGTGTCTCGCTTATTCGCACTTCAACCAGAACCAACCGGGAAATTCAGATCTGTCTGTAGTGTTGTCTGTAAAGTAGTACGTGAGCAATAGACCAATTAACATGTTTTTTTTCCCTATACAGCTTCATTTGTTCACTTTTCTATATAATCAGTGTAAGATTAACAGGCTCTCTGGCTGCAAAAGCCATAGGAATTAATAAATACTTCAGTTACATCAATGCCACCCACTTATACTGTAGTATATTTATAGGTCTTCATCTAAAAACTCGATGCTTGCTTAATATATTAATAGCCTGGTGGGGGGAGAGGGAAGACAACTCAAATGAATTTTAAGATTCAGTGTCTGCACTAGGTATCATAGCTCTTCACTAGATTTGAAGGCTTTCTTGATGCACTTTTAAACATTTATGAAATGTGCCTATTCCATGAGCCAAAATAATTCCTGGCCTAAATCCACTGATGGTAAGGAAGTTGTAGCCTGTTTACACTGGGACTGAGCTTGACCAATCTCTTAAAACAGAGCTGAGGAAGCTTTTTTGGGCCAGGGGCCGCTGATCCACAGAAAAATCAGTTGGGGGCTGCACATAAGTGAGAAAAATAACCCCAACCCCCCCCCAGCGAAGTGGTCCCTGACTGAGAAGGAGAAAGACACTCTCCACATTCCCCTTCCACACCAGAGCCTAGAGGCCCAGCTTAATAGATTTTGTGTGCTCCAGCCCTGTAGTGGGGCAACAGGCTCCCCAATACTGCGGGGGGGCTTGAGCGTTGGGGGCCACATCCAGCCCCCAGGCCTGAGGTTCCCCACCCGTTTTAAAAGGCTGCATTATGCAAAAAGCACATTTGTTGCTCAGTCATGTCTGTTTCTTTAATGCTGTAAAAGTGTTGTAATTCTGAGAAAAGAGTGATAACTACAGTATGTAAATAACTATGGGTAAAAAAATAGATTTGAGGCACAACTTTCTTATTTTAGGGTAAAAAATAAATTTTTGTTTTCTTGCATGGATGAGATGCATTCTGTTCTTAAATTCTCATATAAAATATTTGAAGGTATTGTACAATATTCAGATTCCAAAACACACAATTAAATATTTCCTTATAACATTGAATTTTATGATTTAATTCCATCCAGTCAATCCCTGCCAGGTTCTAATAAGTTATAATAATGTATTATATTGTTGGAGACAAAAAGGAGTATCTTTGTAGTCATTTTTATTTCTTTAATCAAAACTCATATTTTAGATAAGTATACAGTTTGTACCCCTCACCAAACCTCGTTGGTACTTTCTCTGTAAAATATTACATTACAAAAATTGCTAAGAGAAATACACTTTCCCTGTTACAAACATTAGGGAAAAATAGGGTTGTCTGGTGTCTGGTTTTGAACCAGACAGTCCAGTATTTGAGCTTTCTGTTTGGGAAACAAATTGAGAAAATATAAATGTCCGGTATTTCTAAATGAGATGTAATGTAAATTGTGATGTAATGTCAAGTGTGTCCAGTATTTTTGTTGAAAACATCTGGCAGCCCTAGGGGAAAAAATGATTAAACAAGTTATATGCTGTGACCTGGAGCTCTCTACATGAGGGCTCACATTTACTAATTAGAGCAGAAAGAAGTCTGAAGCTAGTCAGCCAGCTAACAGAAGCAATCAGTCCCCTGGCTACCCACTTTTATAGTGATTGCAGTCCAGCCAAAATACAAATGCACAACAATCAACAGGTAACAAGTAAAATTGTAACATGAAATTCATACTCTGCTTAGTTATGATATTCTACTCTGAGTGGGCCTGATTTTGCTACCACTGAAATCAATTGCAAAACTCTTTCAGGCTTAAACTGTGCAGGATCAGGGTCATACAGATTTGGGAGTCCCTAATATAGATGATGTTCCTGTGAAATACAAAGCACTGCTTTGGGACACTTAAACGTTGCAAGAGTAAATGCTTAAATAATTTACTTTTATTGGGTTTTTTTAAGTAACTGTAAAACGTTATGGTCCTGATCCTTTGGACTGCAGTCAATGGGACTACTGAAGTACTTAAAGTTAAACATGCATAAATGTTTGCAGAGTTGGGGCTCAAATGTGTACTCTTTAAAATAAGCTAAGTTCAGTCATTATGGGATTTATTTTCATGCTTTAAATGTAGCGAGGTGGCCCCTTGCCCATTTTTATTAGCAATTTCTTCAGATGTCTCAAGCTACAGCTTAATTGTTTGAAACTGCTAAAGGTTGAACCTCTCTAGTCTGGCATTCTTTGGTCTGACAACATCCATGGTCTGGCATGATTTTAGTTAAATGTCTGCTGATTATAGCTGTGGTCCCATAAAGTTTAACAGCCACCAGTCCTGGTTCTGAATATTCTGTGGTGCTAGTTAGCTCTAATTTACCCCTAAATGTCTTCTAAGAGCCCAATAAGCAGTGGAAGTGTAGGTAACTGCTAGACAATATTGACCTTCTGTGGTTCAGCAAATTCTCTTCTTTGGCATTGGTCAGGTCCCAAGGGTGCTGGACTAGAGCTGTTCAACTTATATATTTAAAATAAATTACTTTTGTTCTGATTTGTGAAGTGGTGGTGCCAGTACTAGATGTGTCAGAAGAAGGTATGAGAAACCTAATCATGGACACTTAGGCTATGTCTAGACTACAAAGATAAATTGGAAAAAGAAATGCCATTTGCAGTACACAAATTGCGTATCTTTTTCTGATTCACTTCCGAAAGAGGCATTTCTGAAATTTGGCCTGTCTACACGAGGCCAAATTTTGGGGGAAAAAACCTCTTTCGGAACATCCCTTCTTCCTCATAAAATGAGGTTTACAGGGATGCCTACAAAATGTGTCCGCTTTTCCAACATTCGTTTTGGAAAAGCAGATGCGTTCTTTGGATGCAGTTGGTTCTTTGGATGCAGTGTAGACATACCCTTATGGAATAGCCTGTCTCCAGAGAAAACTTCTTCCTGCTTCTGTAACTTAGGATGCATCTATACTGCACCCTAACTCGAAATAAGATACACAGTTTGAACTATGCAAATTCAAAATAGCTTATTCATCTACACAGCACCAAATTTTGAAATAAAGCACTGTTCTGAAACCTTTCTTACTCCTTGTAGAATAAGGTTTACAGGGACACTGGAATAGCAAGCCCGAAATAATAACGGGCTTTCTGTGAAGACATGGGACAGCTATTTTGGGATACTGATTGGCTTATGCCCTGAAGCATAAGGATATGTCCCTTATAATTTTTATACTCTCTGATGTAACTGTGAAGTTTGAAGCCATTAAGTTTTTCTGGATTAGCCACAATAAATACCTGCCTGAATCATATGAAATATATTAAGCACTTAAAAAGCTTCCCTAAAATAACATTTTTGATCTTGTTACAGATTATTAGATGAAGCTCTAAATGAACTGTACATTATACTGATGATCTCAAGTTCAGCATTTTGCCAACAGTATTCTGCCTTTCCTTACGATAAAGATCTTTCTTGCTATTTTAAGAGTGCTATTCTTGATTAAAGGTTCTAAATATAGTAAGAAATCCATAGTTCTGACAATTTTTTACCTTTGACTCTTTTGGCTGAGAAAGGGATATGTCTGTGGTATTGCTGTTGCCATTTGGTCCAAGGATATTAGAGAGACAAGGCAGGTGTGGAGGATATCTTTTATAAGACCAACTTTTACAGATGAAAGAGACAAGTTTTCAAGCTATGCAGAAGTTCTTCAGACCGTGTACCTTGAAAGCATGTATCTTTCACCAATAAAAGCTGGTCCAATAAAAATATGATCTCATCAACCTTCTAAACCAAGGGAATAAAAGGCATTTCTTCAACTCATAGATTTAAAAACATCTCATAGCTAAAGAAGATGATTTACTGAGCTATGACAGGGTTGAAGCAATGTCTACTGAAGGCCTGGAGCATATTTCCATCAGGTTCAGTGGGCTTTACGTCAGGCCCTAGAAATGTCTTCTGTGATGCAGGAAGAAAATACTTGTACTATAGTTCTGTCAATATTGTAGACTACTCACAACAGACCTACATGGACAACATTAAATTATACTGGAATTTTCCTTATATTAATTTGCATGTTTTAAACAGAAATCTTTTGACCTGGATAGGCTGCTTGTCTATCTCTCCAGTCCAGTATGGAATTATCATCAGACCCATGTTCAGAGCCTCTCTTCAGGGCCCCATTTCTAGACTGTACCAACAATCCTTAGCAAATCCAAAAATAAAATAGTTCAACATAAATGCAACAACTATCTTTCCTATAAGCCAGGTGCTTCCTTGCCCCCGCCTCCTGACTCATTGCAGCTCTTCCTCAGTCCTCGGATAGACTGACTAGAAAAGCCCCCTGCTTGAGGAGTCAACTTGATTCTCATAGCTTCCAACTATCTTTCCAGACAGTACTTTATCCAACTAACTTGGTCACACTACACCTCCTCCTCTGGCTGTTCCTGGCTTACTGCTGCTTTCTCTGAGTCTGGGGTGATTCTCCCTCACACAAACATGAACAGTGGTATCTCATCAAACCACCACTCCTGTGTTTATTACCAGATTCTAGGTTAAACCTTTTGGTCACTGTCTGCCTCAACTTCTATTACTCTAGCCTTGCACGTGGCCTGAGTTTTTGGCAGAAGTTCCTAAAGAAGCTCAGTTACTCTGTACATTTATCATGGTTGCTGTTACACTCACCAGGTTCAATTAGCTTTCGTCCAGCATAATGTTATATTACAGCAAATCTCAATGGTTGGTGGTATTACACAATCTTACAAATTGTCTTCTTAGTATGTGAGCAAATGTTCAATCTTATGAAAACAAAATGTTGTGGTAAGAATCCTTTGTGCAAAAACTGATGCATATGTGTAAATAAAACAAATTATGTAGCTTATACCTATACTGAATGTCACTGATTTCCTCTCCACTAGGAAGCGAACCTGCAAGATCCTGGATATCTGTCATTGTGGTAACTTACCACAGGAAGAAAGATGACAGAGTCAGAATGGGACACAGACATCAAAAGTGCCAGCCTTTCACAGACTAAACTGTTATAAAAAGATAAAGAATTTGGACTCCACTAAGACTTGAACCTAGAGCTCCAAGGAGTTTTGCTGTTTCAGAGTTGAAGTTTCAATTGTTAATCAGCCTGTAAGAATAAATTGTGAACAATGAAACCTAAGAACTCAGATGTTTTATTTTCTTGTAACTTCTACAAAATAATACATTTTAAAAATCCTTCATCATTATGAAAATAAGGGGCCTTGTTGTTCCTGTGATGGGGTGAATGAGCTTCAGCACCCCAACAAAATAGCCTGGGAAAGTGACTTAAAGATCACCAGCACATAGCCATCTGCTTATGCTATTGAAGAGATACAACCTGTTGCTTTCTCTGCCCCGGATAACGCTGCTTAGTGATGGACCCACGTTAAATAAGACTTCAGGTTTTTTTTTCCTCTTTTAAACCCACATCTAAAGGACCTCCCCCCATCCTGAGGGGAGGGTCCACAGAATCTGGAAAAACCAACTAATTACTGGGGACAAATAATGAAAAAACAGGTACAGGTGTGAGGGTCAAAGAGTTAAAACGAGGGAACCGGATGGGGACACCAAGCAGAGAGCCCTAGACAGCGCCCACTGCCCCCCGAAGGTCTCGAGAGAACCAGCAGACGGTGCCCATTGGAACTCTGCCTGGATATGTGAGCGGATGCAGGAACGGAAATAGGCCCCACAGTCGCAGGCCCCTCCCCCGGCCAACCTCTTCTCCCTGGTTTTGTAGATTGCCCATTTGGCCATAGCCAGTAGGAGGTTGACTAGGAGGTCCCGCGACTTTGTGGGGCCACGGATGGGATGTGCATAAATTAACAAGTGGGGGGAAAGTGCAGCCAGAACCGCAACAGGAGGTTCTGGAGGAGCCGAAAGAGGGGTTGTAGCCTGGCGCATTCGATGTAGATGTGCGCCAGCGTCTCCCTCACGCCACAAAAGAGGCACGTGTCGGGGGTGGGATTGAACCGCGCCAAGTACACGCCCGTGCTCACCACGCCGTGCAGGATTCTCCAGCAGATGTCCCCAGTGGGCTGTGGAACCAAGGTCAAATAGAGGCTGGCCCACCGGGGCTCCCCACCCTCCATTGGTGGTAGGAGGTCCCACCACTTGGTGTCTGGGCGGGACAGGAGGGTGGGGAAGTGGAGCGTGTGAAGCACAAGTGTGAAGCACAAGTGTGAAGCACAAGCGTGTACAGGTGTCTCTTTGGAATAAGACTTCAGTTGGTTTGCTCCCCTGCATGAAGTGCAAGCCTAAACCTTTGTAGGGCGGCCTAGATTTGGATACACCAAAAAACACTTGGTAACTACGTCTGAGCTCATACTAGATTTTTCCCTACTGTTGCTTCCCCCACTGGCTCCCGTGTTGGGGGCGCTAGGCCAAGCAGCTGCCACAAGCACTTTGAGCTGTCCACAATCCCCATAGCAAGGGAGCCATGCTCTCTGCACAGCCCGTGCCTGCCCCGCACCCTGTGCTGTGCCGCGGGCACACGAAGAGGCCAGGGGGCTCTGTAGAGCGGGCAGGCTCTCGTGTGCGCTGGCGGGGCTGAGCGCTGCAGGGCGCTAGCGGGGACCGGGAGGCAGCGGCAGTCCGGGCAGCGCAGCCTGTTTAGTGCGTTGAGGCGCCCGCCCGCTCTCTTTCTCCCCCCTCCACTCGGCCGGCTGCGCGGCGCGCCGGGACCGCCGGGGGCGCCCGCCCGCCGGGGAAGACTGGCAGGGCGGCCGCGCGGCTGGGCAGCGGGGCCGAGCTTTGCAGCCCTGGCTGGGGCTCGGCGCGGCGCTGCCCCCTCCCCTCGGGCTGTGGAGGCGGGTTGGTTTGAAAGGCAGGCAGCAGCAGCAGCGGCGGCGGCGTAAGCGGCTCGGGCGGGCGGCAGCAGGAGGCGCCGTTGGGAGCCCCCATGCCGGCCCCGGCAGCCATGAGCGCGGCAGGCGGGCGGCGGCCGGCCGGGGCGAGGCGCTGAGGGCCCGTCCGGCGGCTTCCCCCACCCCCATGGCCTTCATGATGATGAAGAAAAAGAAGTTCAAGTTCCGCGTGGAGCTGGAGCTGGACGAGCTCTCCTCCGTGCCCTTCGTCAACGGCATCCTCTTCTGCAAGGTGCGGCTGCAGGACGGCGGCAGCTTCAGCGGGGAGTCCTCCCGGTAGGTGCCCCGGCCGGCAAGCGGTGCCTGTGCAAGCTCCCCCGTCGTGCCCCGCCCCACAGACCTGGGCAGCCGCCTTCCTCCGGCGCGGCGCCTCGCATGCAGCCCCCTCCCCGGCAGCCCTTCCTCGGGGGGAGCCTTGCGATGGAAGCGGTACCCCGCCTCCGCCCGGCGTTACCGCCTAGGGCCCCTCCGCCCGCTCCTGGGCCGGGCTCTGCTGCTGCTGTGGCTCCCGCGCGCGCGTCGGGATAATAACTGTGCACTGGCAACGCAGGTAACACCGACACCCCTGTCAGAGGCGCTTGCTGTTGCTTCCTTCCAGGCTTCTGAACTGGCCAGCACGTAGGAGCAGGCACTTGAGCCCTTCCTTGAATCTTTGGTGCATAGGTGACTGGTGCTTGGGGGGTGTGTGTGCAGGGATGGCTACCCACAGCAACAGGGGGATGAGGGGCCATCCCAGTTAGCAATTACAATGGGGGGGCACAAGGGGCGGAGCACGAGTGCTACCACGAGTCACCTATGTCGTGATTTGCTAGAGCCCTGTGTGGATATAAAATTTAGCAATCATGGTCTGCATATCTGCAGATTTGAAGGGCTCCTAGGGATGACTGTACGTTTAGACTGGGTTCTTCTGGACGTACTCAGTGGCAATGTGCTAAACTTAAGCATGCCAGGGGCTACTTTCCTTGCACAAAGGTGAGGACAGTGATTTATCTTTGGAGCTTCATCATTGTGGACTTGCTCTTAAATTATTCACTGCTTATGATTAGATTGTGCATTCTGAAATGGGTATTAATGGATCACTGCAGATAGATTAGATGACTCAGAAGTGAGGTGTCCATCTCAAGCTTTTTTTTTTTAAACGTTTCTTGCAAGTTTTGATGGCATTTAGCAATGGACTTTAGGGCATCTCATATCTTCTCATGTAGACATGGCATTTAGTGTGATGTTACAGCTTGGAAGAAGCTAGAAAAAGTTGTGTATAGGCTTCAGCTAGGCAGGTAGTTCAGTGACTAACTATACATGTTTTCCTAAAAGTTTATTTCTTCAGTTAGAAAATAATAGTGTGCAATTTTCAGCAGTTACACATTTACACGTGTGTGTGTGTGGGGAGGGAAGTGGCTCCTGGGAAGCCACCTGAATCCCCACCCACTGCTGCCTCTGATACAATAATGGCCATACTGGATCAGACCAAAGGTCCATCTAGCCCAGTATCCTGTCTGCTGACAGTGGCCAATGCCAGATGCCCCAGTGGGAGTGAACACAACAGGTAATCATCACGCGATCCCTCTCCTGTCATCCATTTCCAGAAAAACAGAGGATGGGGACATCATTCCTACCCATCCTAGCTAATAGACATTGATGGACCTAACCTCCATGCAGTTAGCAGTGTGGGGGTGGGGTAGGTAGCTTCTGAGGAGCCAGTGCTCGCAGGGAACCTGCTTAAAAGTTGGTTCCCCCCTAAGCTCTGGTTCCTGCCTGCTCTACACATTCACTGTCTCTTTAAGAAACAGTCTGCTCTAAAGCATGTACTCTTCAGTAACGCAAAGTTATATTGACTTTCAAAACTCAAGGGAATGTACACTCACAACAGTTCCCTACCTCCGCCCCGTGCCATCTTCTGTATCTATCAACATTAATGTTAATGTAATGAGTCGGCATGTAAGCAAGCAACTAGTCGACTATCCCATAGGCAAATGCTTATGGGATAGTTGACTAGTCACTTCCCCTCCCTTGCTGACTCTTATCAGAAAGAGATAGTTGACTAGTCGCTTCCCCTCCCTTGCTGACTCTTATCAGAAAGAGGCAGCAAGAGGGACTGGGGGGGGGGGAGCAGGATCCGGTGCTGAGGGAAGCCAGCTTAAAAGCTGGTTCCTCCCAGCACCATCTCTATAGGGAGAAGGGGCAGGGGCGCAGCAGGGAACTGGCAGCACTTCCACCTTTGAAATGTAGTGAGAGAAGAACTTCTGCTACATTTCAAAATCAGCAGCGCTGCGGGGTGCCTGGGTGAGCTGGGGACTCAGTCCCCCACTGGCCCCACGCTCCCGGTGGTGCTTTGCTTTTGAAATGTAAAGAGCCTTCCTGAGGCTCTTTTACATTTCCAAAGCAGGGAGCACGGGACCCACAGGGAACTGCTTGAGTCCCCTGCTGTCCGTGCTCCTCGCAGCGCTTCCGCCTTTAAAATGAAGTAAGAACTGGCAGGGCTCTTGGTACATTTCAAAAGCGGAGGCACTCTTATTGACTAATTGAATAGTCGATGCAAATTACATTGACTATTTGATTAGTTGATTAATCTAAATTTAACATCCTTAGTAATAAGTCTATGGAAGTCTGCGTGCAGAAATATTGTAGACAGTTGAGAAAATAAGTGCATGATGTAAAGAGGTTGTGTACTCTTTATTCCCCTTCAGACTTTTTTTAAAGTAAATTCTGACTGGAATTTTCTTACCAGTGAAAGATGTGCATCTATCTGTCTGTCTGACCATGAGTCAGTCTGTTCAAGAACTCCTAAATGGTAAGAGCTAGGAACACCAAATTCAGTATGCATCTTCCTTTTATCCTAACTTAAAGCAAGGTCAGGATTTGGTTCTGCCAAGAAAATGAGAAGTGCCAGGAATGGGACTGTTTTCCATAACATGAAAAGGGGGGGCAAAGAAAGGAGGGATTTGATACTGAAAGTGGGTAGTGGGGGGCAGCAAGCACAGGGAAGAGCTATATTGCAGCTTGAACACTTGAGGTGGCAGCAGAGGGGGTGCCGTGCCACCACACCACCAAGAGAGTGGCCGGCAGGGCTGGGGCTCTCCATCTTGCCTGCCACCAGACTGGGTAAGTAATCCTGCTTCCCCAAATCCTCCACCCTCCCTTTTGGTCATAGGGCCAGGAGGGGGAAGGCCCCTGCTGGCTGGGAGGTGTGGGGGAGAGAGAGAGCCCCTGCCAGCTTGGGGGGGGGGGGGAAGTGACACAGAAAGCACCACTGAATGGGACCTTCCCCCCATCCTGAGCCTCTCCTTACTCCCCAACCCTCACACCCCACATTGCCAGCTCTCCGCCTTTAACCCCTTCTCAACCTCCCACTCTGACTTTTGCATCTCCCACCCCACCAGCCTCTTGCCCTGAAGGACCCAGGCAAATGCTAGGTAAGTCTTCTAGTAACGTAATATGACTAAAAAAGGACAGTTTACCCATTCTATGTTAAAGTATGGAAATAAAAATAATCATGTTCTTACAACTCAGTTTATATAACACATGGTTGTAGTCAGCAGTAGGGATGTAAAAAGCAGATAATTGTGTAATCGCTGAAATTCTAAGTGGTTACACGCACCTGTAATAGAGGGCGGCAGCCAGCTCCTTGGTAGCCGGTGTGTATCTGAAGCTGACTGCACACATTGCTGTACCTCTCCCAGGATGCACTGGCTTCTGCCTGCAGTCCCGCTCCTGCTCCTGCACCTGCTTCTGGGGAGCTGGCTGCTGCCCCCCACTCTGCCGCCTTTGTATCAGAGTAAAAAAAAAAAAAAAGTAGTGTGGGGTGGAAGCCAACTCACCAGAAGTGGGGCGAGAGCCTGCATATAACCAATAAGTCCAGGTTTATTGGTTAATCGTTTAAATGATTATACTTTTACAGCCTAGTCAGCAGTATCCATTAAAAATTTGATTTTAGGCATCCTGTACTGTACTCTTCTTCTATTTGATACTATACTGCTTTTTTCACTTTTTTTATGTATTTGAGAATCACAGTAAAAATATTTAACACAAAAGTATCCATAGAAATATAGCATCTTATTTCTTGTATGTGTCTGAGCCATGCACTTAACAGGAATAATTCCACTGTCAAACTGCAGAGCAAATGCAGCTGTGCAAAGACAGCTGGATTCCTTTTTGCCTCATAGGTCAGCAGCAGAACTATCAGCTCAGTTTTGATGGCAGAATATTTATTTGTGGATGATGGTAGGAGACAGAATGTAACTTGATTTTTATCTTTCCAGATATCAGGAGGAAGTTGCATGGTTGGCAATTATAAACTGTTCTATTCTGGCTTGTCAACTTGTTTAATAAATTCTAGAGAGAAAATAAATATCCAAAACCAATATAATATCAGTCCACTTCATGAATTACACCTTTGCTTTAATGTCATTCGGCAATTATTCATTGTGGCAATTTTTTCAAGGCTGGACAGCTAGAAATCAGTATAAAAATTCTATTGTTATTCAGTGCTTGTTATTAAATTACCCTATATAGGTGTCAAACCTACTGAATTATCTGTTTTGATTTTGTGCATAGAAGTGTCTCATTAGGATAATGTTGAGAATTCCAGCAACCTCAGGGCAGAAAGCAAGGCACAAACCCAGTCTGTTTGTGAGTTTTATATTTAGGCCTTGTCTACACTGGCACATTTTGTTGCCAAAAAATGCCTTTTGGTGACAAAACAGTGAGAGCATTTACACTAGGGATGTTAAAATGCGATTAATTACATAAGCATGCAACTGCTGAAAATTTCAGCAGTTACAAGTGGGGGGGGGGGAGAGCTGCTCCCCGAGCACTGTGTGCATGCAGGAAACCGGCTTTTAAATACCTGAAGTATCTGACAGCTGAGTGATCTGCTCCATTTGGGAAACAGCAAATCAATCGAATGCTCCCTGCTAGAAACACAGTGGCAGGGAGACTGCTGGTGTAGGGGGAGGGTTGGAGAGATTGCTGTGCTGCTTTGGCATTCCTCAGCATGGAGAACTCACAGAGCCACTCACCATGCCACTCCCAGCAGCTGAGAATGCTGTAAGAGAACTCAGAGGGAATCCCAAGAAGTGCAGGGATCAGCTCTGCCTTCTTACAAAACTGCACCGGGGGATGCTTACCCACATCGCTTTTCTCTGTCGACTAGCAAACTGGCCATGAAACATTGATAATGGGAGGCAGAAAAACCAGTTTGACTGTTTTCACTTTTGCATGTTGACAGCGCTTTGTGTCAGATCTTCCCAGTGTAGACATAGTGTTAGATTTCACTAAAGCAGTAACAAGTGTAAATCCTCAGGCACTCTACAGCCTTAACATGGAGTCAAAGACAGTCAGTTCCCTTAGGCATTCCAGTCTATCTTGCCACCCTGGCAAGTTTGTTGGTGATAGATGTAATTTCTGGTGTAAAGTGGCCATGTTCAGGTTACTCCCAGTTAGGAATGTAAGAATGTACCTCTTGAAATGGGTAACCCAGTTTATCAGTTACCCAAATGGTTACATGTGGCTCCAAGTCCAGCTCCAGGTGTGCACCAGCTGCCCCTGTATCAGTCGCAGCATCATGGGGCAGCAACCAGCTTTCTGGGAGCAGAGTGGCAGTCATATACCAGCTCCTGAGAAGCCAGCTGCAACCCCACACTGCTGCTGCTGATGCAAGGCAGTACCACATCTGGAGCTGGCTTAAAAGCTGATGCATGGGACAGCAGCCAGGGAACAGGCTGCTGTGCCATGTGTAACTTCTGAAATTTTCAGTAATTACATGGTTAACCAATTTTAATGCATTTTAACATCCCTACTCCCAGTCCCTTAGAAAAGGTCACTCACACCAGGTCAGTTGTACTCAGATCTCAAATCAAAGAGAAGGCTTGTAGCCAATCCTGTAATAAATTAACTAAAGATTTATTAACTGAGAAAAGAAATGTAATAATTATTTATGACGTTAAAACAGGAAATGTACAAGTACAAATAAGATAACGTTTAAGATTTATATAAGCTTCTGTCATAAGCAGTTTTGTACACTCATTAGGGCTGACTCATGCAGCATGGGAATTGCTTGCTTATGTTCAGAAATCTTTGCCAAGAAAGAACTAGGTAAATTCATCGAGGTTAGGTCCATCAATGGCTGTTAGCCAGGATGGGTAGGAATGATGTCCCTAGCCTCTGTCAGAGGCTGGGAATGGGTGACAGGAGAGGGATTAAATTGATGATTCCCTGTTTTTTTCACCCCCTCCGGGACATCTGACATTGGCCACTGTTGGAAGACAGGATACTGGACTAGATGGACCTTTGGTCTAACCCAGTATGGTTGTTCTTATGTTGTCCCTCAGGCTATATCTACACTGCAGTGCTATTTTGGGATACCAGAGGTATCCCAAAATAGCTATTTCACATTTTTTGAGCACGCCCGTTATTTCAAAATATAACAGGCTCACTACAGTATTCCAATGTCCCTGTAAACCACATTCCATGAGGTGTAAGGGACGTTTTGGAATAGCGATTTATTTTGAAATTAGTGTTGTGTAACTATTTCAAAATAACATCAAAATAAGATACTCAATTTGCGTAGCTCAAATTGCGTATCTTATTTTGACCTGCAGTGCCATGTCGATGTATGCTATCTGGATGCTGAGCGTGCAAGACCTCAATTCCTACTGTTCAGGGATTTGTATTCCCTCTTCTGTATGGGCAGTTCTGCATATAACCTCTTCAGGGGATGAAGCATGTGACAAAAACTTGGTTCTACAGCAGCTCAGTAACCCATCCTGATGATCAGGAGATAAGATCACCTGTTGGAATCCGATATTTTGAATTAGGTGAAGTGTGTGTGTTTTGTAATTGCCCACCACCACCATCTGTTTGAGGTTCAGAACAAACATTTCAGTTTTAGAGCACACAGAGATACAGTAATTCCTCATTTAATGTGTGCCCACTTAACACGTTTTCGTGATAGCACAATTTTTTTTTTAGGGAACTTTTTTGAATTACACGACCATCCCCAGAATAACACGATTTCCCCAGCCGGTCCGTTGCTAGTGGCTGCGCGGGGCTTCCCCTGCCTCCCTGCAAAGCGGTGGAGGGTTTGCCTCTTGCCGCACCATTCCACGGCAGACCCGTCACAGGGGCATACTCCCAAACCAGTCCTCATCCCTTCTTTTCCCCTTCCCTTCCCCAGAGCCAAACACCTCCCCTCCGTGCTGTAACCCAGTCGCCCTTTCTCCCACAGCCTTATGTTCCGCTCCCAACAGACACCACCGCTTGAAATGCAACCCCCACCTTTTCCATTATTTTCAATGGGAAAATTGACCCTGCATAACACGTTTTCACTTAACACGATCATTTTCTGAAACTTATCTATAGTGTTAAATGAGGAATTACTGTATTACCTAACAGCACAGATACAGATATTGTAGGTAGGATTAATACATGCAGTCTCTATAAAATTTAAACACAGCTTTTTTAAGTGTTCAGTCAATGTCTGGCAACACACAATTGCTCACGGGAAACTTATGGGAGTTAAGTGCTGTTCCCAGTGACTGCGAGGAGGACACTTAACTACCATTTGTGTCTTTGGAAATCTTCCCTTTTAAGAAGAGTTTTACTCAGAACTACTAAAACAGTTTTATAAATGCCTTGCACTTCGTTCCCAATACTTATTCTTCAAATACAAGATAACAAAAAAAAAGCCAAATATACATCAACATCAGTTTCTTACAATAGCATGAGATGTAGACAAAATGTGACTAAAATACTACGTACATGCTATGAGCCAAATGGATCCAGCTACTCTTACGTCCACAAACTGTATTGCTAAATTGTATTGTGTGTGTTTGAAGTCCTGACGCTATGTCAATAATAATAAAACAATGTCAGTAGTCTCAGTGAGCAACAGGGGATAACAGACATGTCAGGTAAAAGATCAGACTGTTGGAAATATTTATTCTTCAGCACTTTCATATCTTCCTTGTACAATATGTACGTTAGTGAAGACAAAAGGCTTGTTTACACTGTTTCATAAGTCGATAAATTCAGTCCCATCAACAATGTAAATTACATCAACTTAACACAGTGTCTGCAATGTGTTATGTTGACACAAGATGCTCTCCTGCCGATATAGCTTATGCTTCTTGTTGAGGTGGAGCAATTACGTGATCAGGAAAGCATTCTCCCAGCAACATAGTGCATCTTCACCAGATGCGCTACATTGATGGAGCTGTGCCAGCGTAGCACGATAGTGAAAACAAGCCCTTAGTCCTTGCTATTGGCATTTCACAATCTAAGCCAAAGATGCTTATTTAGTTGAAGTGCCTGGAGGTTCTAGGACCAGAAAAAACGTGCCTTGTACAATAAACAGGACTATGTAGCACTTTAAAGACTAACAAGATGGTTTATTAGGTGATGAGCTTTCTTGGGCCAGACCCACTTCCTCAGATCAAATAGTGGAAGAAAACTGTCACAACCATATATACCAAAGGATACAATTTAAAAAAAAAAGTGAACTCATATGAAAAGGACAAATCAAATTTCAGAACAGAAGGGGGATGAGTGGGGGAGGTAAATGTCTGTGAACTAATGATATCAGAGGTGATAATTGGGGAAGCTATCTTTGTAATGGGTAAGATAATTAATGTATTTGTTTAAACTTAGGCGTAAAGTGTCGAATTTAAGCATGAATGTCAGTTCAGAGGATTCTCTTTCAAGTGTGGTCTTAAAAGGTCTTTGAAGCAGAATGCAGGTAATCAAGTCATTGAGACAATGTCCTTTCTGGTTGAAATGGCAAGAAACTGTTTTTTCTTTGTGATCCTGTCTAATATCTGTTTTGTGGGCATTGATTCTTTGGCGAAGTGTCTGAGACATTTGTCCAATGTACATAGCAGACGGACACTTTCGGCACATGATAGCATAAATTATATTTCTGGATGAGCAGGAATATGTGTTCTTGATCTTATAACTCACTTGGTTAGGTCCAATAATGGTATCAGCAGAGTGAATATGTGGACAAAGCTGGCAACGGGGTTTGTTGCAAGGAAAGGAACCAGGGTTGGTATTAATGTGGTATGTCCTGTGGTTGTTGGTAAGAATCATCTTGAGGTTAGGTGGTTGTCTATAGGAGACTATGGGTCTGTCTCCCAGAGCTTCTTGGAGTTTAGTATCCTGTTCCAGTATAGGCTGTAGTGTATTGATAATGTGTTGGACAGGTTTAAGTTGGGGGCTGTAGGTGATGACAAGTGGTGTTCTATTGTTGGTTTTCCAAAGTGGGCGATCAGGAAATAGCATTTCAACCGCAAGCAGAAAGTTTTAAAAGTGGCCCATGGCAGTGGAATTTACAGTTGTGACCAGAGCAGTCACTGTAGTAGGAAATGGGGCATTGTAGAACAACTGCTCAAGAACTATTAGGGTTGACACGGGTCATGCAATGTTTGCACTGTGTATTGTAATGTGGCACTGAGGTTTGCCAGAGACAAATCTAAGTAAGTGTGTGTGTGTAGACATAGGCCTGGTTAAAAGTTAAGTCACCTTGTGTTGACCTAAGTGGCTTTCATTCAGCTGATGAAAGGTCTGTCTTCTGCAGAAGCCCAAAACTCAACAATGAAAAAATATCCCTGCTCTGCATCAGACATACAGCTCTTCTCTAGGCCAGTGTTCTATTTACAGTTAGTCCTACATTTGAGAATTACTACAACCTGTGTGTCCTTTTTAAAGCAAATCACCTAGTATACTATAGTTTTACATACAGGAAGGAATCATAATTTATGCCTTGCTAATTTGCAAATAAACTGGTGCAAAGTTTTATACTGATTTGTTAATTTGCATTATTCTTAGCTTATTCCTAGTGCTAGTGTTCATCCTTTAACTTTGTAACATTAGTTACAGAAATGTTTGATTTGTCAAGCACTACAACTCCTGGAATGAGTTTCACAGGAAACTGACTCATAACGGAAGGCTTTCACTGTTGTGTCCATTATCATCACCATTATAGTTGCCAAGTAGTCATCTGAGTTTATATCTATGGTAACCAATCAAAATTGTGGGGGAAGCTTTGCATACGAAATAGGAAATCTCAGAAATTACAATATGATTCTTAAAAGTTTGAGTTTAAATAGTTTAGTCACGTGTTTGTTTGTATACTGATAACTTGTCTGCTGAAAAAATCACAAATATCAAAACATGAGCTATACAAATTTTCTTTTGGGTGCTCAGTATAACTAAAATTTTTGTGTGGAACCCTTGGACTAAGTACCATTCAAGTCAAATTGGTTTTTTTAGCTATATATGCTAGGTCTGTGATGTCCAATCAGTTCTGAAGCAGTAGCCAAATAGCCACATGTGGTTAATGGCTAGTGTGGTGGACACCATGGTGCTAGGATATGTTTTTTGTTGTTTCAATTACCTTGTTATTGGAATGAAATGGAATATTAGTGGTTCTTTGTAAATGCATAGATGTAACTATTCATCTGACAGAAATACATGGTGCTTTTTGGAAACCCCATCTGATGGGAATCCACGTTTTTGTATAGTCTTTAAACTTTGTAAAATCATCAACTTAATGATACATATGTGCATTTTCCACATTTTCAAATATATTGATTATGACCGAGAACACACAATATACAGTGTTCACAATTTGAATTGTAAAAAGATAAGAGTATTTTTCACGTCATCTAATATAAGTGCTGTAGTGCAATCTCTTTATCGTGAAAGTGCAACTTACAAATGTAAAATTAGTTTTTGTTTAAGTCAAGGTCTGCAAAAAAAATGTAAAACTTTAGAGCCTACAAGTCCACTCAGTTCTTCTACTTGTTCTTCTTCTTTTTCTTGGCTAAGGCAAACAAGTTTGTTTACATTTATGGGAGTTGCTGCTTCCCAATTTTTATTTACCATGTCACTTGAAAATGAGAACAGGTACTGTTATAGCCAGTGTTGCAAGGTATTTATGTGCCAGATAAATTAAACATTTGTATGTACCTTCGAGCTTGGACCTGTAGATCTTTTTTTAAAGTGAAAATATTTATAATTTAGCCCAGTAGCTGGGAGAAGAAGTCTGCACACAACAGCAGATTGCTATTCTCCCAGATCTTGGCAACCAATGTGATAGAGGACTTTTCATGATGAATACGTGACAGTGCTATGTTGCTAAGCCATGGCAAATGAGGTGCCCATAAATTTCCAGTAATAATACATATAACTTTGTTAAGCTCTATGTTCACTAGCCACATGTGGGACCAGCAACACCTGACAAGGGCACAGTACTCTGCTGTTGAATAGTAAAGGACAAGGACTGATGATGTAAGCATCTGCGGCTTGCACTCCCAATTGAACTAGCCAATTTTCTGAGCAGGTTGTTCTGAGTGATGACTTTGGCTAATATCTTCTATGGTGCAAATCTGATCACTGAAATACATTAATTTACTGCTCAGTCCAACATCTAAGGGGGTATACTTTGTCATTTTTTAAGATAATTTGATTTTTATTAATTTAGGAAACTGTATATAGTACATGTTGAATCTTCTAGTCTGGCACCCTCAGAACCTAACCAGTGCTGAACCAGGGAATTTGTCAGACCACAGGAGGTCAATGTTGTCTAGCAACATTACCAACACTCACACTGCTTACTGGGCACTTAGAAGACATTTAGGGATAAATTAGAGATAAATGGTAGCACAGAACCATGAGAACCAGGACGGGTGGCTGTAAACAAACTTTATAGGACTGCAGGAAACTTGGCCACACCCATTATAAGTGGACATGCAGCTAACTAAAATCATGCTAGACCACGGATGATTCAGGACTAGAGAGGTTCAACCTAGTTGGCTGAACACTTAAAAAAGCTGTATAGCAGCAGTACGTTAGGAATGGTAAGAACTAACTCACGCATGCAAACACAATAATAATTAGATTTTATTAAACTAAATCTTAAGTGTTAAATAAATGTTTCACATTTGCAGTTGCAACTGTTTCCAGAGTTTTCAGCTGATGTCTGTCCTTACAATTTGAAAAAAAGGAGTTTATTAACTCTAACAGAGAAGTCCTCAGAAAACTAAGTGTATGGCGTCTAGGGATACCAGGTAGACCCCCTCCCCCCCCCCAAAAAAAACCAGACACACTTGAGTGTGGGCGGGGGGGGAGGGATCAGCTGGGAGGGGAGCGGGGCTGGGCAGGAGGCAGGCTGGCGGGGGGTGGTGGTATTGGGGGCCGCGGGGCTGGCTGGGTGGAAGGGGGGGCGGGAAGCAGAGCTGGGGGGGCTGGATGGCAGGAGGGGGGGCAGAGGAAGGGGGGCGGGAAGCAGAGCTAGCGGGGGGAGGGGAGGTGCAACCACTGGCTGGCACTCCCTCTAGTTGCTAGTAGAAGCTGGGCGGGGGCGGGGGGAGTGGCTGAGAGCCACTTCCCCGGCCTGGCTTCTGCAGGCAACCAAAGGCTCCCAGCTGGGAGGCAGGCCATGATTGGCGCTGGGAGCCTCTGCTTGCTGGGTTGGGGAGGTGGCTGGGCGCAAATACTGGACTGTCTGGTAGAAAACCGGACACCTGGCAACCCTAATGGCGTCCTTAAAACTTCTACAACTAACTCTTATCTTCCCCACTCCTGCTGTCTTTTTGATGCAGATCTGATTCCAATGTCTCAAAAAAGCTAAGACTGATTGTGCTTACAATGCTTTTATTTTTGAAGTAAGCCCCACTGAAAACAAGTGTAGGATGGAGTTTCTTTGGGAAAGCTGAGTTATGCTAAAGTAAAATGGGGAATATACTTATGGCAGCACAACTTCACAGTTGATTAATCAGCCCCACCTGGTCAGAGGCTCAAGGCTCCTACAGGGAACTGACTGACAGGGTGGGGCTGATTAATCACCTGTGAAGCTGTGCTGCCCCCACAACTTACAGGAAACAGTGCTTATTGCATCACCATTATGGTCTATGACAATGATGTTCCAAAATAAAAGGCATGTATTATGGAATATAAAATAAAAAAATGATAGTGGCAAATGGCAACTCTTTATTTCTCTTTCTGCAGTTTTCTATACTGTATACTTGGGTGATAGATTCTACACCTAGTTAACTAATTAAATAGAACATAAAGATTAGCTAAGATAAAATAAATATCTAGCAATATCCAACATCATAGCTTCAAACACATTCTCTTCCAATAAGCAGTTTTCCTTCTGATGTTTCATTCTTGCAGGTAGGCCCTGCATCAACTTCTTGCACTTCTTACACTTGCTACATTTTTCTTTTTACCCAGAAAACAGATTTTTTCAAAATATTCCCAGATAGGGTCTTTTTTACACCCAGAAGCCGTGACAGATTTTCTGCGACAGAAGGAAGCTGTGTGTGCTGAATAAAACTTCCCTTTTTCTTTCCAGTCAATCCAATGTTCTTTGCTGTGCTGCTTCAGTCCTTTCCTGTGTCTTATGTCTCTATCTTTAGGCAATGTCTTAACTAACTCTGCAGTGCTTGGCCCAAGTCTGCTACCACATAAGCACAGAACAAAAATAATCCTCTCCAAACTGTGTCTGTTTTTGCTCATTAGTCTGCTGAGAAACAGAATTTGAAGATCCAGAATTTTAAGAAGCAAGAGCTGGCTGTTAGGCTGGACAGAGTAGTGTCATTATGTCATTTTTATGAGACTGTAAGACTGTCTAAACTACATCCCTTTTTCGATAAAGGGATGCAAATTAGGCACATCGATATTGCAAATGAAGCCGGGATTTAAATATCCCGGAAAGGCTTTTTAGCGGGGGGAGGGGGGGGGTTCAAAAGATCCTGTACTCCTCATTTTACTTCTCACCTAACAGTAATTAGTCCAGTCATCTTTCTTCTTTGTGTCAAGTCTGTATATCTTTGCATAGCTGAGATACAGATTCTCCTTTCTATGACAATGAACCTGGTTGTCAATTTTTTTCCATCCAACATGTTGCATTATGCCTATCACAAGAGCTGTACTATGTACAGGAAATACTGAACATGGTTGGACTATTTTTTTTTTAAATGGAAAAAAAAGAAGTTGTTTAATTTTTAGTTACATACAGACAGTTCAGCAAAGTTTGATAAGTGATTGGGCAGAAGTGGCAGAACATGAATGTTTACTCCTATTTGTCCAGTTGTCTCTTGTGATCTTAATTGCATATGTAATTTTTAAATGTTTGTTATAATTGCTCTCTGTTCCCTTCCTGTCCCTTTTTGCAGGGAGGTGGTGCAGGCAAATTCTGTTCATTGGAAGAAGAAGTTTTTATTTATGTGTAAAATGAGTGCCAGTGTCACTACTGGGATTCTGGATCCTTGCATCTGCAGAGTATCTGTACGGAAGGTAAAAACAGCATTTTTCCTCATCTAGTTCATAGTTTTATCTTCCAGAGTAGGTTTTTTTTTTTTATTTGCTACTGTTCTCTGTATCTTTATAGTTCTAGCAGACATAATAAAATTAATTGACTGTAGTTATAATACTCATTATTAAATATAATTTTGTCATGTGACCATTGCTTATTTAACTCTAATTCACACATTGTAATTTGAGGGGAGCTGTAACAATGAACATCACTTATGCTAGCTAAATGGCAGAATTGCCAGCTATGATTAATTTCAAAATTAGTTGTGACCTAAGAACCATCTCCAGTGTGCCACATCCTGAGGAATCTCGTTAAGTGATTTTTCTGGCTGACAAATTGAGCAGCATAAGTATGTTGCTACTTTGATTAATGCTTTTTCAAGTATGGTGTTAATATATGAAGCAGAAAGCATTGTATGATTTCAAAAGGAAAAATCATAGTTCTTTATAGATGTACGGTGTTTTCAGAGGTAGCCGTGTTAGTCTGTTTCAGGAAAAACAAGGAGTCCAGTGGCACTTTAAAGACTAACAAATTTATTAGAGTATCAAACAAGGAAACTTTCTTTTCATAATTTATGTTGAAACACAACCAAGATAGGTCAGTGCGCATGCAATTTCAGTATTGTTTCAGAAGGATAAACCTCTCACATTATAAAAACTTCCTTCAATTATATTAAGGTACTAAGTATAGTAGAAATTTTTAAGAGCCTGCAGATTGAATATGTCCAGTTGGTCCTCTGTTAATTGTAACAAGGGGACCGCATCTCTCTACTCTGCCACAAACAGATTTTTCTGTATTGCTAGGGGACTTCAGAGGCTTTTGAAAAGATAATAAGGAAGCATTAATGTCTTCACTTCAACACAAGAACTTAAGGATGAGTAGCGTAAATATATTTAAACTACTTGTTCTTTGATCCAGTAATGGCTGGCTTCACTTTATTTCTGGGAAAAGCCCAACTCTTCCTGGTCAGTGACTGATGCGTGCATAGGAGTTCAGCGCAAGAAGCAACAAGCTTAGGGCATGTTTACACTGGACCTGGGAACTCGTCCAGCCAGAGTAGACAAACTTGTATTAGCAGGGCTCAAGGTACTGCACTAAAAATAGCTGTGTGGACATTGTGGCTCCACTAAAGTTTTAGACTAGTTTCTTGATCTCAAGTCTCATGGCTCAGATGGATTTGAGCTTGGGTGGTTAGCCTGCGTCTCTTTCAGAAGGTCCACACAGCTATTTTCAGAATGCCCGCTCAAGTCTGTCTATTTGAAAGCCGATAAACTCATTCCCAGTTGTTGTGTAGATACACCATTAGAGGCCCTGAACTCATTCCATGTACTGTCTTAATTTTGCTAGTCTCCAGAGGTGTACCTCCTGCACTCCTTACCCTAGCAGCAGAAAGAAACTGGTGCTGTGTAGCACTGAACAACACTCTCTTTCTCCTGAGAGAACTTTTGTGAAGGCAGCAGGGATGAAGCCTTTCAACTGCATGAGTTAGAAAATATATTGGAGGACTTTAGCATTTTTATTTAATTACTAGCATGTTCCTCAATATTCAGGGATAGATGTTTGACATAACTAATATTATGGCAAAACTGTGTTCAGATATCTTGTGGGTTCCTTCAAAAAGGCAACATTTTAAATGTTTAGTACTTGTTTAGTAAGTAGTATGTGTTTGTTTTTGCAGGAATTAAAAGGTGGAAAGGCATATGCAAAGGTAAATGGACATCTATTATATAAACTGACACTTCCGTCTTGCTTTGCTATATGCTTTATATATTTTAGTATAGTAGGCTAGAATATCTATAATCTTGATACCAAAATGATCTTCCATCTTATCTGTTTTGTAGACATACTGATATTTGAGAGATAGCTTGGACATATTTATTTTGTTTAGTAATCTTTACTCCACCTTTCCTGTAGTTTGCTTTTTCCCTCCCCCTCAAGAATGATGGAAGACTGTACTTCTGTATTTTTGTGTGTGTATGAGATTTTAAATATTTAGAAAGCCTTCCTAGGGCTTTTTTAGGTGAAAGCTGAAACTAAAAGAGTACAGTTGAGCAGCATTTGACACTTAATCATATTAAATGGCATCAGTTCTAATAGTATTTACAAGGCTTTGTAGATCTGTTTTTCTTTTCAACTGTAACTTCCTTTGGTCAACCCTTCTGCATGAAGCAGTCATTCTCATTCAAATGTGATTAAAGGTTAATAACAAATACTAATTATTGTGCATCCAGCAAATGTCTTTAGATTATAATGTGATTTCTAACTCATTTTCTCTTAATAGCTGGGCTTTGCAGACCTAAACCTTGCAGAGTTTGCTGGATCGGGAAATACCACTCGTCGCTATTTATTGGAAGGTTATGATACCAAAAATACCAGACAGGATAATTCCATTCTCAAAGTAATTCATATTTTTTTCCATCATACTTTTTGAGGTAAAAATGTGTTTCTGTTAACTGAGTAAGGGAAAAACAAGAAATAATATGTTGTGGCGCTGAAAACCGCAAACATTACATCCAAACATTCAACAAAGTTTAAAATATATTTGCTCTCAGTGAATATCCTCTGTCAGTAATCACTCTTACTAGAGGAAGAATGGACTTGTAAGTAATATAATGCAATGAAAATCTTAACCTTATTTTTGAGAACCAAGTGACATCCATACAAGTAACAAATTGGTGGATTATTTGTGCCAGTTTTGGAATTCTGATTAGACAGCTACATAGAAGAACCATTTTTAGGTATTACATTAATTTTAGTTTCCTATTCCAATAGGAATTGGGCATTGCAATGTAAATTCAATGTAAGAAGACAATGAAAGAATCCAGCATAGACATCGTTTATATAACTACCACTAACAGTTATACGTTGGTGTAACTGTGTTAGTTATTTTTAGTGTAGTTTTCTTTAATTAGCTTGCCTAATTCTGTAATGAATGAGCTGGTTTTAACATTCCACCATGTATTGTGATAGGAGATGGAAATGCCTTTCTACTCATTCAACCAGAGCCAAACAATTTGTGGAAATATTTGAAATCTCAAACCCCGGAGACAGATCTAGAACAACCATTTTTTTCTGATGCAATCCATTTGGACAAATAGAATTTAGGACAGATTTATGTAATCTGATTGAACTGTGCTTTTTGGGGGGCACTGGGATAGATCAGTCACACAGGTAACTATACAGTTTAGGTGTTCAGTTTCTCATTGTTTAAGACAGACCTAGGCTTCTCCAAAACATGGGACTTTATTCCAGAAAATGTTCATGAAAACTCTACTGGTGTTGACCTTTTGGTCAAATAAATCCTGATTCATCATGATTATTGACGTTTGAGATTGTTTGCCTTCACCTGTGACTTTCCCAATGATATGAAGTTTTTGTCTCTTGCCATTTAATAAGCACCTCTTCATAAATGATGAATGTGGATGGAAGAATGTGTTTTGTTGCTGGTGTATGTGCACATGGAATTCCTTGTACATCCGCATTTCTGGTCTAGTTCAGGGGTTCTCAAACTGGGGGTCATGACCCCTCGGGGGCATCACACAAAGTTATTACATGGCGGAGTGAGTTGTCAGCCTCCATCCCAAGACCCACTTCACCTACAGCATTTATAGTAGTGTTTAAAATTCAAAAAAAGCTTTTAATTTTTAAGTCCTCAGACTTAAACGCATCAACTTACGACCGTTCATATTTATGACCAACCTCCTATGCAGCCGGAACCCAAGTTATGAACGAAATCCGCACTTACGCACAGCACGGCCGTATGTAAGTGAATGTAATCCGACTTACGAACAGATCGAGTTACGACCTAGAGTTTGGTACGTAACTCGTTCGTAAGTTGGGGACCGGCTGTACAAAAGTTTGAGAACTACTGATCTGGGGGATAGATGAGTTCTCTTAGGTTACATCTAAACTACATCCCTTTTTCGATAAAGGGATGTAAATTAGACGTATTGAAATTGTAAATTAAGCTGGGATTTGAATTCTCGCACTTCATTTACGTAATGGCAGCCACGGCTCTTTTATTTTAAAGCTGCTTGGGGGGGGGGGGGCGCGGTCAAAATGGGGATTGTTCGACAGAAATGCCCCGTTTCGAAAGATCCTGTAAAACTCATTTTTTGAGGGTTACAGGATCTTTCGAAATGGGGCATTTCTGTCGAACAATCCCTGTCTTGACTGCGGGTTTTGTGGGTTGTGGGTTTTTTTTTTTTTTTTCCCTCCAAAAACCAGCTTTTCGGAAAAAAAAGCCGCTGCTGCCATAATGTAAATGAGGCACGGGAAATTAAAATCCAGGCTTCATTTACAATTTTGATACATCTAATTTACATCCCTTTATCGAAACAAGGATGTAGTTTAGATGGACTCATACAGTCCTCCTTTCTTGATTTCACCCTTACTGTTGATACTTATTTTTCTTGCATTGTCTTATGTCCCTTTGTATAGAATCTTTAGGTAGAAATGAGATAATGTAACTGATTTCAAACACTAATTTGTAGTTTTTGCTTTGTTTAAAAGACTGATATGTAAGGATTATTGCAGTTTAACTCTTCTGTACTAGTATTTTTGGACACAGTTTTCTTTACAGAAGCATGTGGCCATTGTGAGTGCATAAACTAAACACACACTAGAATTTTATTTTCAATTCAAATACAAGGTTGGTAGTTTATATAACTTATTGACACCATACAGCATCACAAACCAATTCCTTTGCTGACTAATGGTATCTTCTTTTTTAAAAAAAATGTGTTTTTTGTTTTTCTTGATTTGTAGGTATTGATCAGCATGCAGCTAATGTCCGGAGACCCATGTTTTAAAACGTAAGTTTATGAACACTCTAGGACCTGGAATTGCAATGGTAATTTAGTGGCTCAACTCTTGTTTAAAGTTGTGCATGAACACAGAAGTATAAATCTTTAATATTGTCACTTGGAATGTAAAGAAACATGAAAAATTGAAATAGTTGAATGCTGACTAACTTATAAAATTGGTAGATTGGTGTCAGTTTTGTCTGCTTTGAAATACTTCATGTTGTCTACTTGAATATTATATCAGTTTTTAAATTTGTAATGCTATAGAAATTTAAGAAAATACTTGGGGCTAATACTGTTCCCTGCACAAAGCCATAGTAAACTTGCTTGATGGAGAGGAACTGTATTGAAGTCAGTGTTTAGAAAACTTATTACTACTACTTTCAGTAACTAAAACAAATAGGATTATAAATGGTCTCTTTAGAATTCAAAAATTTGTGGTCTGATTTGGTACAAAAAAGCTTTGTAAGCAAGGACATTGTGTAAGACAGGAAAAATTGAGACTTATGCTTTCTTTGGAAAGGGAAGTCGTAGTGAGGAAAATACATAACTTTGTATAAAGCACTGTGTGTCCTTATGGAGTTTGATTTGTAGCTAAGGCAATATAATAGTTCTGCTTCATTGTATGTTTACTTCTGCAGCTAACCACATAGCAGAAAATCACGTGCTTCACTTTAGGGGAAAAATGTAGTTGTGAGTAAGATAAATATTGCCTTCTTTCATTTTTATTCCAAGTCTTGCAAGCTTGGCGGGTGGCCAGACAGTAACAGTACAACTAGGAATTTTCCCATTTCCAGAAAGCTAAAATTTGGTAAACAATTTATTTAACCTGATCAGTAGAAATGGAAACATTAGGTAGCATTGCCACCATAAATCATTTGTATAACTCTGAAGGTTCGGTTTTTTTTTTAATTATTATTTTTTAAATGTGCTTTCTCGAGACAGCTTTGATTAACATTAAAAAAATACTTTAAATATTAGATGCATCATTGTAAGATATACAGCATTACCAGAACAGTACAATACAGTATCTAACCTGCTTTTCTGGATTGTAAAGATGTACATAGCTTGTCATTTTTAAGAGACTAAAAACGCTGTCTTCAATTCTAGTTCCCAATAACTTTTTTAAATTTGTGACAAGGTTTTCTAACACTTTTGTCTTATTCCACCAGATCTGTCAGGCTTATGTTTAAATCATTCAAGTAATGTGAACTTCATTTGTACTGAGGTTTTTATTCAATCCAGGTTGTAGTTCAAATGAAATTACATCCTGTATGTAAATGCAAGGTTCTAAATATGACTTTTACTGTATATTTGAACATGGTTTTGGTAGGATTACCAGGTGGCTTCAAAAAAATACTGGACACACTTGATCTTAGATGGGGGTGACCAGCTGGTGGGAAGTGGGGCTGATCAGGGAGGAGGGTCGGGGGCAGTGGAACTGGCTGGGGGCGATCGGGAGCGACTGGCCAGCGGGAAGCGAGGCTGGTCAGGAGCAGCGGGGTTGGACGGGGGAGATCGGGAGGAGGTGGGGGGGAGAACCGGCTGGTGGGAAGCAGGGCTGGTCAGCTGGCCGGGGGAGGTCGGATGGGGACTCACTGACGAGAAGCGGGGCTGGCCGGGAGAGGTGGGGGGAGGGGACGAGAGCGGCCGGCGGGAAGCAGGAGTGGCTGGGAGGGAGTCGGGGGGAGAGGGACTGGTGGGGGGAGGGGAGCAGAGGGAGAGAATCGGCCAGTGGGGAGTGGGACTGACTCGGGCGCACGCAGATCCCAGGGCGTTGCCCATCCTGCGCACAGTCCTGGCAAAGCATGAGCGAGTCTGGCCCTGGGGATTCCCTCCTGGCCTGACTCCGCCCCGCCTCGCGTAGTTGCATTGCCTGGCTGGTAGACAAGCTCATCAGCGTGAGCATGTATACCAGACAGGCAGTTTGCAACTTCATACTGATACTCCTAATAATAATAATAAAACTTACCTAATTAGAAAATACCGGACTGTCCGGTTCATAACCGGACACCTGGCAATCCTAGGTTTTGGCACAGTAATGTTTGATTACATATCACCTCTCTCAGAATATTTGTTGTAAAAAGGTGGGAGTAACTTCAAATCAAATAGAGTTACATGTTTAAAATTATGACTCTGGAGCCAATTTAGTTATTGTCCAAAATAAAGAGCTGCTATTTCGGGATAAGCAGGAGAAACATTAATCTTTCAAAGTCCATATCAAGAAGTATATTTCCTTACTTCCCCTAATGGTTGGCTGTCGAATACTTTCTTTCAATACCCAATACAAAAATATACACTGACCTCAATTAAAAAAAGAAGGTAACTGAACTGATAAGGCATTTGGATGTCATTTACACATTTGTAACTTTAAAATAGGTGAACTAGATACTAAGATTATTTATAAATCCCCTCCTCTCTGAACTGAAATCTTAGGTGGCCAGTTTGGCTCAGCCACTATTTGCCAGGCTATGATGCATACCTTATAATTAATGAGGAAAGAGAGAGACTTATCTGTGGTTTGTAACCTATCCTTTAAATTGGCTTCCATACCTAATGACTGGAAGGTAGCTAACGTGACACCAATATTTAAAAAGGGCTCTAGAGGCGATCCTGCCAATTACAGCCCGGTAAGTTTAACTTCAGTACCGGGCAAATTAGTCGAAACAATAGTAAAGAATAAAATTGTCAGGCACATAGAAGAACATAATTTGTTGGACAAAAGTCAACATGGTTTCTGTAAAGGGAAATCATGTCTTACTAATCTATTGCAGTTCTTTGAAGGGGTTAACAAACATGCGGACAAGGGGGATCCAGTAGATATAGTATACTTAGATTTCCAGAAAGCCTCTGACAAGGTCCCTCACCAAAGGCTCTTGTGTAAATTACATTGCCATGGGATAAGAGGGAAGGTCCTTTCATGGATTGAGAACTGGTTAAAAGACAGGAAACAAAGGGTAGGTGTGACGGGGTGAGGCAACCCCGTCACCCCCCCGCTAGCGGCGGACGGGGTGGGGGAGCATAAAAGCGGCGCGGCGGACTCAGCCGCGCTGAGCGCGCAACCGCTCGGCGTTACGCCGCGGCACGGACAGATGCCTGAGGAGGGCGCCTACGTAACGAGCGCGCCGGGGGCGGCCGCTGACGGCACGGCCGCGCTGGGGCGTGGCAGTGAGGAGGGCGCCTCGGAAACGGGGCATAAAAGGGAGACCGGGGAAGACATGGGGAGGGGGCCCGGAGCAGGGAGACGGGCGACCGGAGGAGACTGGAGGGGGAGCAACCCGCGCACAGCGGAGGAACGCGGGCAGACAGGAGGGGCGAAGGAAGCGCACGCCGAGGGTGCGGCGCGGCGCGGGAGGAAGGTACAGGAGGTGCCGAACCTGACCCGTAAAGGGGGAGGGGTGGAGTGTCTTGGGCCCAGGGCGGGCTGTGGAACCCGTGAGCAGGCGAGTTTGGGGGAACATACCCCGTCTGCTTCCGCAGAGTGTGATACGCTCAGCGTTAGGGCCCTGGGTCGGGGTCCGGAGAGAGGGTGGGCCCGGACCCCCACTCCGCCCCGTGCGTATAGGGGCAAACGCATCAGTCGCCAACGGGGGCGACCCGGGACAGTAGGAATAAATGGTAAATTTTCAGAATGGAGAAGGGTAATTAGTGGTGTCCTCCAAGGGTCAGTTCTGGGACCAATCCTGTTCAACTTATTCATAAATGATCTGGAGAAAGGGGTAAGCAGTGAGGTAGTAAAGTTTGCAGATGATGATAGTAAACTGTTTAAAATAGTCAAGACAGAAGCAGACTGTGAAGAACTTTAAAAAGATCTCACCAAACTGAGTGATTGGGCAGCAAAATGACAAATGAAATTTAATGTGGATAAGTGTAAAGTAATGCACGTTGGAAAAAATAACCCCAACTATACGTACAGTATGATGGGGGCTAATTTGGCTACAACAAATCAGGAAAGAGATCTTGGAGTTATCATGGATAGTTCTCTGAAAATTTCCACACAGTGTTCAGTGGCGGTCAAAAAGGCAAATGGGATGTCAGGAATTATTAAGAAAGGGATAGAAAATAAGACACAGAATATCTTACTACCCCTGTATAAAACTATGGTACGCCCACTTCTTGAATACTGTGTACAGATATGGTCTCCACCTCAAAAAAGATATTTTGGCTTTAGAAAGAGTTCAGAAAAGGTCAACTAAAATGATTAGGGGGGTTGGAATGGGTCCCATATGAAGAGAGGTTAAAGTGACTGGGACTTTTCAATTTAGAAAAGAGGAGACTGAGGGGGGATATGATAGAGGTATATAAAATCATGAGTGGTGTGGAGAGAGTGAATAAAGAAAAGTTATTTATTAGTTCCCATAATAGAAGAACTAGAGGACACCAAATGAAATTAATGGGTAGCAGGTTTAAAACTAATAAAAGAAATTTCTTCTTCACACAGCGCGTAGTCAACCTGTGGAACGCCTTGCCAGAGGAGGCTGTGAAGGCTAGGACTATAACAGAGATTACAGAGAAGCTAGATAATTTCATGGAGGTTAGGTCCATAAAAGGCTATTATCCAGGGGATAGAAATGGTGTCCCTGGCCTCTGTTTGTCAGAGGCTGGAGAAGGATGGCAGGAGACAAATCACTTAATCATTGATTTCGGTCCACCCCCTCTGGGGCACCTGGTACTGGCCACTGTCGGCAGACAGGCTACTGGGCTAGATGGACCTTTGGTCTGATTCAGTACGGCCATTTTTATGTTCTTATAGGCTAACTCAGTGGTCTCCAATCTTTTTACACCCAAGATCACTTTTAAAATGTCAGAACAAGCCAAGATCTACCGCCCCGTCCTTCCCCCAAGACCCACCCCTTCCCTGAAGCCCCGCCCTCTCTATTCTCCTCCTCTCCGTCACTTGCTATCCCCAGCCCTTATACACTCTACACTGCCACTTTTTTTTTTTAATTCTTCTGTAGGAAGAGGTTTTTCCAAAGTTTGGCCTGTCTAGACTGGACCAAATGTCAGAAAAACCCTTTCTTTCAGAAGCCCTCTTATTCTTCATGGAACAAGGAATACAGGGGTTACCGAAAGAGCATGTTTGCTCTTCCACTAAAAAAAGCGGAAGAACAAATGCATCCCTGGATGCTATAATCCTGGAAAAACTCCTGCAGTCTAGCCATACCCTCACTGGGTTGAGAGAGGATTTGTGGGCTCTGGAGTGGGGAGCGGTGAGAGGTGCAAGCTTGTGCAAGCTTTGGGAGGAAATTTGGATGCAGGAGGAGGTGGAGAAGTGGACACTGGCTCGGGGAGGGGGTTCTAGGCTGGGGAGTGTTGGGATCAGATGGAGGGTTGGGGTACTAAGCAAGCCACAGGTTTGTGGATGTTAGGGTGCAGGAATTTGGGTTGGGGTATGTGAGGGGCTATGGGCGGGGGGGTCCAGTGTATGATAGGTTTAGATCTAGGGTCTTGGGTGGGGGGTGCAGGAGTGTTGTGATGCTGCAGTCAGATGGGGGCTTGGCCCCAATTGGGGGTTTGTTGGCCAGGCTTCATTTTTAAATAAAATACTATGTCAAACACAAAAAGTTTCTGCATTGTCTTTATTTATGAGAAGAGCAGGGAACCTGTTTTGAGTCAGGGGTCACTGACCCACAGAAAAGTTAGTTGGGGGCCACACAAGTGAGACGCAAAAAAAAACTCCTCCAAAACCCCCCCAAGCCTCACTAATGTGGGCTTAACTGTGCTGGTGGAAGCAGGGGACATGGTACTGGTGAAGGGTGCTAGTGGGTGCTGGGGTGGGGACAGGGTGCCAGTGGGACTAGGGGACAGGGAGTCCTCTGCACTCGCCTCCTCCCCCCACACACCTCCTCCCCCCACAGAGGAGGGAACTCGTGGTGCGGGCCTCCTCTGGGGACTGCCCGCACGCCCCACAAGTTCCCAGCACACCACAGACATGGGGGAGGGGAGCAGCCAGCGCACTTCCGGAACCCCTGGAAGTGGCACGCAGCTGCAGGACTTCTATCCACCCTGCAGGAAGCCGACACTAACTCCATTGTCATGATCAATGGGTTGGTGACCATGGGTCGAACTAAAGTAGTTAAAAATGGGGTGAAAGTTCTGTGTTATGAGATGTTTCTATTAACAGTATGAGCACCCTCTCAATAGATTATGTAGACTTCTTCAGTTTATATTGTTGGCTACTGTTCTTTTAGTCTGTTCAAACAATATCCAAGAAGACAAGATACAAAAACCTTAGATGATACTCACAGATGTAAAAACTAGTCTAGTATAAAGAGGAAAATAATAGTAATCTGAAAAAATTGCTGTCTTCCCTCTTATTCTGTCAGATGTCTTCTTTTTTTGAAGACTTCTAATTTTTTTTTCCTACATTGTGAGCCTTACTCTTGATCAAAGTTCAGTCCCCTTGTGAATAAAATATAGTGGGTAGTGAACCATTACACTGCTGTCTTCAGAGGCTAGTATGTAAGAACTAATTATTCACCTGTTTAATACATTAAGTGCTATATGAATTTCAGGGATTACTCTTTCATCAGTTAACATAATAAACTTATCAAATCGCCATTCCTTTGTATAATCCATCGGAATATTATAAACTGACTTCAGTTTGTTATATATTCTACACAAATAAACCAATACAAATTTCATTATTAAAGTAAATATACTGGATGCTATTTTGGACTCAATTCTAAGAGATGTAGCACAATATTCTCAGCCTAATGAAAGGTGTGGGGCTGGGGTGACTCTAAGACTATCATTTGCACCTGTCAGATACTGGGAGGCTCCAAAGTTCAAAGCAGACTCTAATGTACTGTAGATGCCTAGAAGGGGCTGTTTAAGTTATGGCAACCAGGGAATTTGGCCATATCCCCTGCACTAAAGCTTGTGAGGGTGTCCTCAGAAGATGACCTGCCAGAAGTCTTTCTTGGTTCTTACAGTGGAGGCAGGGAGGGATTCTCCCAAGTTAGATCTGGAGCTGCTAGAGTCCCGGTACACTGCTCTGGACTCTTTTTAATGGGCCTAGTATAAATGGGTCTGAGTGAAAGGATAAGGATTACATTCTGTACATAGTGAACAGGAAATGAAAATGTATTTCAATCTGTTTAGCAGGGCAGAATTTGTTTTATTCTGTTTACTGTACACACCTGTATTTACTTTTTGAATCATATATTGGCACATGTCTACATGTGTCATTGGAACTGATTACATTAACCTGTATTACTCAAAGCGATGATTGCCAAAGGGTTACTAAATGCTAATAATTTATTCTTTTGTTATGTACACTAGTATTTACAGCTGAAATGAGCATTTTAATGAGGTTTACTGATTTGCCACAAACAGTGTATCTGGGATTTATGGATAACCTTGTTTCCAGAAAAACATGAGTAACCAAGCTTTCCAAAGTCCTGTTACAAGATTACAAGTCTGTTTCTATTGTATAATTGATGTTAGGGGCTTGCATTAAAAGCAAAATAGAATATTTTGGTTGTGTGTTTAAAACTTGTATTTTATTTCAAGATGGTGTGGTGATCTCTTTCAAACTGATGATCTAATTGTTTCCTGGAATATTAAACTTTAAAATAAAACCCAGCAAACATTGTAGCTGATCCAAATGTCTGGTTTTGTTTTTTGTTTTGGTTGCTGGCTGTCTTCTGAGATAATGGAAATTTTCAAATTTTCTAATCTAATAAAAATCAGCTCCAACTACTTTCTTTCTAACTGGCTCCAGGTGTGGAATTGGAAGCATTTCAAAGAATGCTACCATGGAGGAATTTTAATCTTTTACCTAGCAACCTAAATTCTCCTCCCCATCTCTCTCCCACTTTTGTCATTTGTACCTAAGTGTCCCACCACGGGCTCCACCCTAGTACTGCATATGTAAGCTTTTTTAGATGCCTCAAGACATCCGCAACCTTCACATCCATCAGGCAGCTCATCATGTGGTTCTCCTGGTCATCACAAACCCATCTATATTGCTATCTGATCCCTATTGTCTCTTCCTAGTAATTTGGGTTCCCTTCCCAGTAGGGATGTTAAAATTAGATTAATCAACTAATCAAATAGTCAATGGGATTTCCATCAACTATTTGATTAGTCGATAAAGGCGCTTCCGCTTTGAAATGTAGCAAGAGCCACCCAGCTGTTGCTACATTTCAAAGGCTGAAGTGCCACGCAGGGGCTCTTGTGCATTTCAGAGACTGAAACACCACATGGAGCCTGGGGCTAGTGGGGAGGGCCCGGAGCTCCATGCAGGCACTTCCACTTTGAAATGTACAAGAGCCCCTTCTGTGACTCTTGTACATTTCAAAGATTGAAACATCGCATGGAGCCCAAGCTCCGCTGACCTGGTCTCCATGCAACATTTTGATCTTTGAAATCTACAAGAAACCCTTCTCAGTCTCTTGTACATTTCAAAGATAGAATGCTGCTGTGCCTCTGCCCCCTCCCATGCAGCTGGAGGGAACTGGCTTTTAAGCTGGCTCCCCCCAGCACCACCTCCTCTTCCCCTCCCCCTTGCTGCCGCTTTCTGATAGAGGCAGCAAGGGGTGGGGAAGCAACTAGATGACTAGTCTAGTCAATTAGTCGCTTACATCCCTACTTCCCAGTGGATAACTCCAGTGTGAGAGGGTAGCATGACATCTGGAAAGAGGTTCCCAACCATAAAAGAGTTTTCTTCTGCTCCTCCTTGACGATCTCCTTCCCTGAGACTTTCTCTGCTCGTCCTCAACAGCATGGAGGCTCTCAGAGTCCATGATATTGTGGTAGACATACTTCTGTAGTGAAACCAGTTTGTGTTCAATAAACTCTGTCACCTTGAGGTATACAGTGATTCCTCATTTAACACATGCCTGCTTAACATGTTTTCGCAATAGCATGATTTTTTTTTAGGGAATGTTTTTGAATTACATGACTGTCCCCGGAATAACACGATTTCCCCAGCCGGCTCGTTACTGGCAGCTGTGCGGGGCTTCCCTCGCCTCCCTGCAAAGCGGCAGAAGGTTTGCCGCTCGCTGCGCCGTACCCCACTGACTCCCCCTCACCAGACTTGCCATTCCCTGCTGTCTCCCCCTCGCCAGACTTGCTGTTCCCCGCTGATTCCCCCTTGTGCCCCCTCTTCTCTGCCCCTGCTTGCAGGCTGGTGGCTGGGTTTCCCCAGCTGGCCCATCACCAGTGGCTGCACAGGGCTTTCCCCGCCTCCCTGCAAAGCAGCGGAGGGTTCGCCACTTGCCGCACAGTTCCCCACTGACTCCCCCCTTGCTAGACGCAGTGCGGGTCCTGGCAGACCCATCACAGGGGCATACTCCCAACCCAATCCCCCTCCTCTGTCCTCTCCTTCCCTTCCCTTCCCCAGAGCCAGACACTTCCCCTCCCTGCTGTAACCCAGTCCCCTTTCTCCCCCAACCTTATGTCCCAGTCCCAACAGATACCACCACTTGAAATGCAACCCCCACCTTTTCCATTATTTTCAATGGGAAAATTGACCCCACATAACATGTTTTCACTTAACACGATCATTTTCTGAAACACATCGATAGTGTTAAATGAGGAATTACTGTAGTTAAAATTGGCGTGCTGATAATATTTGGTATGGGGTAGCTGAGTTATTAACATTTTTATACATTGAACTGTTCTAGTTTTAAGTATTTTTATGCCTATTACTTGTATATGTAACCAAACTTATTGCTTAGGCAGGGATAGGAATAATTTTTGACCGGGGGTCACCCCAGGCCAATCAGAGCTTGGGGGCGAGGGGAGCACGCAAAGTCTCCACCCACCCTGCCAGGAGCGCACAATGCTTTTATGTGCCATGCACTCCTGGCAGGGCAGGGGCAGGGCAGGAGATGACTTGGTGCACTTCCCCCAACCCAAGGCCCTTATTGACCTGCGAGAGAGGGGAATGGCAGGGCCTCCAAGGGCTGGATCAACTTGCTTGGTGGGCCAGATCCAACCCACGGAGGCTCTTTTGCCCACTCCTGTGCTTAGGTATGCATTTGATCTAAGAACAAGTCAAAGGGAAGGAATAAGGCTTAATAGGAAATATGCCTGCTACATCCATGTTCATGGTTGAGGTCATTGAGGCAGTTGTTAATTATTGCTGTTGCAGACTATGAAAAGCTTTTCCAGATGGAAATAAACCGGACAGCTCAACTCTGCTATTGTTTGACTAGCCAGTGATCATGTAAGCATTAGCTTAGTACTGTGGTATTAAATGTCATTCATTCCACATTGGCTCTCCTTATGTAAAACAAATTAGTAATATCTTAGACTAAAATAAATGTATTCAGAATTGGAGTCAGGGGTCTTGCGTTATATCCCAGCAAACAAACTTACATTCTATTAATGTAAATGTTATGGAAAGGAGACACTGGACACTTTTTTATTTTTACTTAATCAGTGTATTCTGCCACGTATAGAAGTATGTTTATACACTCAAAATGTGTATCCTGGGCTTGAAATGCACTAATTAAAAATTCAATACAAACCAAACACCTTTCCTTCCAATTAAAAATAACATCCAACAGTCAATCAACAAGATGCACCATATATTGGCCCTTAGTAGTAGCTAATATTTCCACGAATCCTTCAGAAGTCTCACAGTCCTCCCTAGGAAGCTGAGCAAATGGATGGACTTCGCAGGAGATGCTGAACGTGAATAGTTTTGGATAAAGGGAACTGAGGGACTGCATTCCTGTATCCTTTATATATTTTGGAGTGCATCTGTCTGTGAGTGCATTTGTTCAAGGACTCCTAAATGGTATGAGGTAGGCCAGTGGTCTCCAACCTTTTTACACCCAAGATCACTTTTTAAGTCTCAGAATAGGTGAAGATCTACCGCCCTGCCCCTTCCTTGAAGCCCCGCCCTCTCTATTCTCCTGTCCATCACTTGCTATCCCCAGCCCTTATACACTCTGTTAAACAGTTTATTTTAAAATTATGCAATATATAAAATTAAAATCACATGTTTATAGTTATGAAATAAGTGGTCTGTTTTTAATTCATGCTATTTAAATGTCAAATGAAGCATTTACAATTATACATTTTGTTCTCTGCTATTTTGTAAATCTAAAATCAAGTATTGATAATTATATAGTTTTTCTTCCAATAACCAAGTCTCAGTGTGACACCTGTGACTGAACAGTATCTGCCAGTGTCTTGAAGTCTGGGTTGTAGTCTGAGATTGCTAGTCATATACAGTCCATCAGATGGGCATCTGTGATCCTGTGTTCAGCCTGGGAAGCTTTCTCCAGCACAGCTGGAGCTAGATGCAGCCTCCCTGGGCTGAGCGCAGGGTAGCCGGGCTGGAGGGAAGAGAAGTGGCTGCCCGGCCAGCTGGCCATGGCGCTCAGCCAGGGTGCACTGAGCTCCACGGGGGCAGGCACAGAGGAGAAGCCGCCAATCAGCTGGAGCGCAGGGCAGCCTCTTTCAGCTGAAAGCCACAGTCAGCTTGCTGGGGTGTTTTCAGCTCTCCTGACCTCCCAGCTCCCACCATTCCTCGCAGCTACTCACCTGTGTTGTTTCTCGGTGAGTAGCTGCTCCTCAAATGAGGAAATCTAATGTAAATGTACTGCGCAGGCGCGCAGTTCAGAGAGGGCTCAAGAGCTACTCTTAGAGCCCCTGAGATCTACCAGTAGATCGCGATCTACCAGTTGGTGACCACGGAGCTAGGCCCACCAAATTTGGTATGCAGCTTTCTCTTTTCTGAACCAAAAGCAAGGTCAGGGTTTGGTTCTGCCAGGACAACCAGAAGCCCTAGAAAAGGGACCGTTTTCCATAACGTGCCAAAGGAGGGGGGGGCGTTGTTCTGAGGGATGCGATATGAGAGTGGTCACTAGGGCAGCAAGCTATACTGCAAAGTGTCCATGTCCACTGGGGGGCAGCCGTACCACCAAGGGAGTGGCCAGTAGAGCTGGGCTTTGCCAGCTTGCCTGCCAGCATATCAGTAAGTAGCCCCTCTGCCCCAACAATTGGCCACAGCGCCGGTGGCGGGGGAGAGGAGAACAGTCCCTGGCAGGCTGGTGGAGGGGCAGAGCCTCTGAGCCCCATCCTCCTGCGCACACACCCACATCCTCAAAGCCCTGCCCTGAAGTACCCAGGCAACACTGGGTAAGTCTGCTAGTTTATATATACTACGGTCGTAAGTGCCAATGAAGTCCAATGTGAACTGAACCTGTACACCCCCCCCCCCAAAAATCATGATCCTTCCAAAATGACAGAAGCATACATAAAAGAAACCCATATCTCTGCATTTGCTTATAGGTCTCCTTCCACAGGAATGTTCATAGCAGTTGCTGGAGAATCAGAATCTTTACATGAGGACAGGAAAGGTGGAGAGAAATTGAAAGAGGTACATTTGGGTGTTTCAGGTATGAAATAATGCCATTGGTTTTACTTGCGTTTGAGATCTAAGTAACGGCTAATACAGTCATGAAATATTTTGAATGTTAAACAGACATAGACATTTTATCCAAAATTCCCTTTCTACCCTACTCTTTGAGCAATATTGCTGTTGGTACCACTATGTAAATGCAGAGTAATTATTTTGATGTGCTGGATTTACACTAGTGTAATTGCAGCAGCATTTCTATTGGAAATGGGAAAGCAAGGGAAACTGGATCAATTGTCTGTGTCCCTTTAAAATTCAGAAATATTTTGTAAGTGTTTTTGGTGTTACTTAAGCAAATCTTAGTGGCATTACTCTAGATTTATACCAGTGTAACTAAGAGCAGAATCTGACCCTTAACCTTTAATTTATTAATGATTATGCTTTTGTGGATACATTGACTCTAAGGCTACACACCTCTGTCGGCAGAGGGATGTAATTTAGATGTATCGAAAGGGCAAATGAAGCCGGGATTTAAATATCCCATGCTTCATTTATATAATGGTGGCTGCAGCTTTTTTTCGAAACAGAGCTTTTCGGGAGATGGAGGGCGGGGGACGGCAGTTTAGACCGGGCATTTTCGACACAAATGCCCTGTTTCGAAAGATCCTGTAGTCCGGGGGGGGGGGGCGAGGGGGGAGGGGCAGAGAACAGGCCTCTGAGCCCCATCCTCCTGCACACACACCCACATCTTCAAAGCCCTGCCCTGAAGTACCCAGGCAACACTGGGTAAGCCTGCTAGTTTATATATACTACAGTCATAAGCGCCAATGAAGTCCAATGTGAACTGAACCTGCTTCCCCCCCTCTCCCCTCCAAAAAATTATGATCCTTCCAAAATGACAGAAGCATACATTAAAAAAAAAACCCCATATCTCTGCATTTGCTTACAGGTCTCCATCCACAGGAATGTTCATAGCAGTTGTAGACTGCCAGTTTTTTCCAAAAAGCCCCGTTTCAGGAAAAAAGCGGCGGCCGCCATTATACAAATGAAGCATGGGATATTTAAATCTCAGCTTCCTTTGCCCTTTTGATACATCTAAATTACATCCCTTTGCCAACAGAGGGGTGTAGTTTAGACATAGCCTAAATGTCTAGCTACAATATTAAATTTGATTTATCATGGATAGATATTGAATAAGGTTTTCAATGGTACAAGTTTTAAGAATCACTTAAAACTCGTGCCATTTATCATACTGAAAGCTGACACTCTAGAACTTGGTTCACTTACTATTAAAAGGCTTGAACTTGAGGGTGAGCTTCACTGTATTTTATTAGTACACATCACTATTAGATTAATATTAGGACATGAAATGGTACTCTGTCAATTAAAACTACAAAAATTTTTACAAAATTGACTGAAAAGTGGCCAGCACTAGGGTAACACTGCTCTTCTGGGACAAGTACCATGGCTCTTAACTCAAGTCCCAAGGTGCCCTGTGGTCATTAATATACTTTAACTGAAAGCTATCCTGTTGTGTACCACTGATCATCTCTCTTTGGGATCAGTAATTATTTATGGACCAGGAGAGTGTCATGTACTTGAATACTGACATTACTTTCAGCACCTAGATTTTCCTTAGAGGCTTTTTATCTAATAGTATCAAGTCCCAGCTCTACTTACTTTGTGAGATCTAATAATATATCTCAGACTTATAATGGCTATAGGCCTGGGGCAGGTAAGATCCAGTCCACCAAGCCTTTTGATCCGGCCCGCCCGCCCAGGTGGCACAGAACATCGCCACTCAAAGCAGCTAGCTGCTCTCTCTGGCTTTCTGCTCTGCGAGGGGGAAGGGGACAGGCTTCCTGTGCTGTCCCCGGCCCCAGCAAAATCTCTCAGATCCTATTGGCTGGAAACATTCCAGTGGGCGCTGGGGGCAGAGGCAGTACAGCTCAGTTTCTCAGTTTCCATTGGCTGGGGGAAGGGGCAGTGCATAAAGCATCCCTCACATCCCTGCAGCACAGAGAGCCACAAGGGACAGCCAGCCAGGGGCTGCTGGCAGGCAGGGAAGCCTACTCGAGTGTTACTGCCCAGGAGCTGGTTAGGTAAGCACCTCCTGGCCAGAGCCTGCCTCTGGCACCCTACACCCAACTGCCTGCCACTCCTTATTATGCCCCTTCCTCAGAATCCCCATCTGCACACATACTCCCTCCCAGACCATGGTACACCATTCTCCTGCCCCAGGTCACAAACGCCTCCTTCACCAAACTCCCTTTCAGACTCCACACCCTCTCCTGCACCCCAGTTTCCTACCCAGAGCTCCCTTCTGCGCCTAAATTCCATCCCAGACCCCAAACTCCTCCATAGAAAAGTGCAGCCCTTGACCACTTACGAAAATCTAAGAGTGGTCCCCCCTGCAAAAATTATTGCCCATACCTGCTTTGTATTCACAAATATTTTCTGATTGCCATTTATTATAGATCTCTCAGCAAAGAGTGTATCAGTCCCAGATGAACTTGGTGCATGTGGACATTCCAGAACATCAAGCTATGCAAGCCAGCAATCAAAACTGTCAGGTAGAAGTTGATGTTGAATTCCTTTGAGGAGTTTTAATTAGTTTCTGTGTTTCAGGAGCTTCACAAAACATTTTGAGATAAATAGGCTTTGGTGTAAAATGAAACTTTCTACCTTGTTAGAGCTTTTGAATTGTTGAACCTTTTTAAAACCAAACTACCAACAGTTGTGAAATTACCTGGGTTTGTATTGGTTTGTTTTGGGGGGACTTTTTTTTTTTAACTCTGTCATTCTGAAATGTTTATATGGAGATAGTGTATATGGAAGCTTTTAACAACAAATAACTGAAGTTTGAATGTTTCTTAAATTGAGACTAAAAGCTTCAAGCATTCTAAAAAGTTGAAAAGGGAAGTAAGTGATGATGAAAACACCAAGTTGTTAAGTCTCATTTCCTAATAGACTTAAGCCCTTGGGTTTTCTAGACTCTAGCAATATCTGGAAGTTAGGAAGACATCTAATAACATGGCTCTGCTGAAAGCTGACTGACTCACCTTATTTCTCATTCATCAAAGTGTAGAATTCACTAAATGGGAAATTCTTCTTCTAATTGTAGTAGATATGAAGCTGTTGATTCACACCACAAATGAAAGAGTAATGTTCAGTGATTACCAACCATCATTGTATGACTTCATGTGATTCCTCTTGCCTAACATTAAAAGAAGGGATATGGAAGAAGCAATTAAACAAAATCAAATAATGAAAACTGCTAATTCTTCTAAAGTAAAATGTAAACATTTTCAAAAATTGGTAAATGAACAAGACTCATGCTCATTCCAAAAGGCAGAAAACTAGATTTTCTAAGTAAAGGTTAAATGTGTAAGTTGAATTGAAATTGCCTGACGTGCTTGACCAAAACAATGAGGAGACAAACTTACAACAGAAGCTTTTTTTTTAATGTCCCTTAGTCCTTTTTGTTCCTTTTGCAGCAGCTGCACTTACAATTATTTGTATCCAGAATATTGGCAAAAATAAATCTGTAATTATGCCATATAATACTGAGAGAAGGATTTGAACTTTATCAAGTTTCGTCCTTCTTTTACATAAACAAAATTACCAAAGCATGTCTGGCTCTGAATATGTATCTCCAAATGCAAGAAGTGAAGAAATTAAAAAAAAATAAAGACCTGAAAAAACCCAACAGTGACCATGAAGACAAAATTAATCAGTCACATATGAAAAGGACCTGATAACAGCTAGTCATCCACATGAGAAAATGTATTCCTACTTCATGTTTCTTTCTTAACCTGAAAAGAAAACACCAGATTATGTCCAAGCTGATGAAGCTACTATCCAAGAAGGCAGAGAAAAGAACAACAAAGACTCCAAAAGCAAATATATTAAGTGATTGGATTGTGTGTGGGTGTGAGGGTGAAAACATTTGTAGGCTCTCATTAGGGAGAAAAAACAAACCAGTGCTTTTCAGAGTTAAAGAAAAACATAGCTCTGGCCTCCAATAATCTAACTAATGTGTGTCTCTTCTCTCTTTTCCAATAGGGTATAGCACATGTCACTCCAGATCATCCAGCGTTTCTGATCTCTGCCATAGGAGAAACACCTCAGTGGGAAGTACATCTACAGGAATTGGAAGTATTCTAGAGCCATGTGAAGAGACTGAATCCAAAGTAACAGATGATAGTTTTTATACTCCTGTTAAAGATATGTCTTCAGAAAAACTCAGCAGGTACACTTAACATAACTTGAAAGGCTTCTTGTAGTGATAGTGCTCTGAATTAAATGTGTTGACCATTAGTTTTAGACTCTCTAAATGTATTTATCCTGACAGGCATCCAGTGAAGCAAGACTCCGTAGAGTCACAATTGAAGCGGGTTGATGCCACCAGAGTAGATGCAGATGATATTGTTGAAAAAATATTACAGAGTCAAGACTTCAGTTTAGACTCCAGTGCAGAAGGTATATATGGGGACAACAAGTAAAACCTTGGAAAGATGATGAATAGTACAGTAGAAGTCCAAATGTACTAATTTAATGAGCACACCCCCACCTCTACTCTGTGGGGGTAAGGAGTGTTTAACAACTGTGCTGGGAAAATTGCTGGCTGATATGGTCTTCTGATAGGGAGGGAAGGTTGCAGGGTATGTGCTCCTAGGACCCATCACTTCAACTAGGGGCACGACTACACAGCAGGGCTAAAGCCAAAATAAGCTATGTAACTTGAGCTACATCAATTGCATAGCTTAAGTCAAAATAGCTTATTTTGGTTTTGGCGCTGTCTACGCAGTAGGAAGTCCGAGATAGAACTCTTCCTCCAACTTCCCTTACTCCTAGTACAATGTGAGGGTTGCAGGATTCGTAGTAAGAATTCCTCCAGCTCGACATTATTTTGAAATAACTGCTTGTAGTATAGACACAGACTATGTTGTTTCTGAATAACATCAGTTATTCCGAAATAATGCTGCTGTGTAGACATAGCCTAAGTCTGTGCTGCAAAGGCAGAGGCAATCCTAGAAGAAAACTGCCTCTCCTAAAGCACAGCTTTTTATGACTAGGTCCCAATTGTTTTCAGATGCAGTCATTTTAAAATATAATTTACAAAGTTCATGGATTTAAAATGGCTTTAAAAAAGATTCTTTAAAGAATATTTGTTTGGCAATATTGAAGGTGTCCTGTTTAAACATGTTAACTTCTTTCCTTAATAGAAGAAGGCCTGAGATTATTTGTGGGCCCTGGGGGGAGTACTTCTTTTGGAAGTCATCATCTACCTAATAGGTATGTAATTTTGAACAATAAATACTTGTTAGGTACCAGTAAGCAAAACCATATTGTACTAGGGTTTTGTCTGACATATGACAGCTCAGATTATTTGGATAATACAAGGCAAAAACTTCAAACCTGGAAGTATAAAGTTAAGTTCCTAAATCCATATTGAGGCATCCAGATAGATGTGATCTAACTGTAAGCATCTGTGTTTGAAACTTATAGTCTTACTCCTCTGGGTCTAATTATTCCACAGCCTAATTGCTCTCAGGAAGCCTTTTTCTTGTCAGTCTTGCCTATTCCTTTAGTATCTGAATTTTTTCCTTATAGTCAGTTTATTTTCCCTTTCACTTAATCCCACGGTAGAGATGTAAAATGCCATTTAAAATGTTAAGCAGTTAAACTATATGTAAGCTTGTTGTAGTCCATGTAGGAGGGTGCTGGTGAAGTATAATTTTAACCAGGCAAACCAATGTCTGCTTTGTAGATCTGGTATTATGCTTTCTCTTTCTGGTTTTGACAGTGGTCCTGTAAAGAGGGAATGCAGCCAGAGACTTAATTCTGTGGCTAAGGCCTTAGATCCCTCAGTAAGAGTAAACATTTCCTGGGGGTCATTTTAGCAGGTTATGTAAAGACCCAATAAATTGACCACTGATCACTGTCCCATCAACTCTGGTACTCCACCAGGTTGAGAAAAGTAAAGGGGAGTCAACACGGGGGAATTTCTCCCAGTGACAGACACAGACACACCTCCACAATAGGGACACCACTCTACTTTGAACTAAGGTACATCCATTCCAGCTACGCTATTCACCTAGCTCAGGGTTTCCCAACCTATGAGTCGGGACCCAAATATGAGTCACCATTACATTTCAAAAGGCTCACCAAGTGTCTCCCCAGGTTGCTCTGCCCTCCCCCCCCCCCTCCTCCCCCCGTTTTTGAATTACCTTGGGTCACCAAGTCTTCCTGAATTGTCAAAATGGGTCCCCATCTGGAAAAGGCTGGGAACCGCTGACCTAGCTGGAGTTGTGTACCTTAGTTTGACATTGCCCCCTAGTGGTAAACCTGACCTAAGAGCTACCTGACCCTGCTGTTCAGAGCTGTGAATTGTAGTGCACACTAGCATGCTGCCTTCCAAGTGCCCTGTTTTGGATGCTGGTGTCATAAACCAGGGGTTTCAAACTCCTAGCCCACAGGCCAAGCCTGTACAGAGCAATTGTGCAATTCAGCCTCGAACTTTGGGGGAGGGGATGTCATACTGTTCATTACCAGTCCTCAGACCCCTCCTCCCTGCCATCACTCCACCCTCTTCCCCCATGGCACCCTGCAAGCCTGCGGCTTTTGGGGGGTTGGCGCCTCCCAGCAGCAGTGGTGGCAATCTGTGGGGGAAGCATAGTGGAATGAGTGCGCATCTCAGTGTGCTCCACTTCCCCCACAGCTCCGGTCACTGTGGGAAGTGCAGTGGTGGGGAGGCCACCACTGTTGCTGCCGCATGGCACCAAGCTTCACTGCCCCAGGAATCCCCAAAGCCACATGCTTGGGGGGAAGGTGCCATGGGTAGAGGAGGGTGGGCGATGATAAGGGATGGTTCTTAGGGGGCCAGTAACAGACAGGGTCTCTCCCCCCCACTCCCCAAGGTTGGGAGAGTCCCAGGGTGGATTGTGCAATTGCTCTGCCCAGGACTGGCCCATGGGTTGAGAGTTTGAGACCTCTGGCATAAAGTAAACGGTAGCTAATTTGCATTAATGTAGTCCTGTTTGAAAGAAACCTGTTAATGTGAACTAACTACCCCTTTTTGTTCATACCAGTAGCATCCACATAGGATGACTAGAACTCAGCAATTTAGTACATGTTGCAATTCACACACCTTTGTAATCTGCAAAAACTAATCCATGATTTGACTACATCAAATAATTGACTACAGGTGCCTTCTTGTAATGAGACTGAGGGAACTGGTGCTTTTGTTTCTTCTCTGGTAAATACAAATGTTATTGGCTGTGTGAGACTTGCGTGTCTTAAACTACAAGCTATACATAACTTCTGTTTGTTATGGAAATTGTTTACCTTCCCCAAGTAAATTAATTGTACTGGCCTGAAAATAAATATGTATGTATAAAAATGAAAACCCCTAGAGTGCGTCTAGACTGGCAAGATTTTGTGCAAAAGCAGTTGCTTTAGCGCAAAAACTTGCCAGCTGTCTACACTGGTCGCTTGAATTTGCGCAAGAGCACTGACTTTGTAATGTACAAAATCAGTGCTTCTTGCGCAAATACTTTCACACTCCCGTTCGGGAAAAAAGCCCTCTTGTGCAAGAATACTTGCGCAAGAGGGCCAGTGTAGACAGGGAAGAACTGTTTTGCGCAAAAAAGCCCCGATGGCTAAAATGGTGATTGGGGCTTTCTTCCGCAAAATTGCGTCTAGACTGGCCATGGATGCTTTTGCGCAAAAGCATCCATGCCAATCTAGATGCGCTTTTGCGTAAATACTTTTAACGGAAAAACTTTTCCATTAAAAGTATTTCCGCAAAATCATGCCAGTCTAGACGCAGCCCTATTGTATACAGTTGTTGATCAATGGCATGATAGGGCATTTTCTAACCTGCATATTCTGCTGTTGTACTAAATAGTTTTACACATTCAAATAGACATCTGGAAACACTTTGCATTTTGTTGTTTCTCTGAATTTGTAAGTAAACAAATTCCATTGTTCTATATTCAGTATAAATACCTTCCATTTAAATTAGAACTGAAAACTTGTTTGTTTTTGCAATATTTTTGCAGGGTGGGATCTGGAGCATACGAACAAGTTGTGATTAAACGCTAAAACAGAAGCATTTGAACATAAGAATACTTGTAGAGTTCCTGAGTGGATAATTAAGATGTGTTCATTTAATTCTAACATTTATCAAAGTTGTGTGTGATGAGAGAGACTCTTTCAAGAGGCCAGCTCACATTTGGTCTGGAGTATCTGAGTGGGGCCTGTTCATAAAAGATCCTTCTTCAGTGGTTCCAAAGCAATTTTTAGTATCTGTCCCTTGTACAAGTTCATAACCATTGTTGTGACTGTTACCCAATGTTAGTGAATTACTTGCTTTTGTGATTTAAGTGTAAAGTATCTTGTGGAAACCTGATAAATGACGTCTATTTGAACATAGCTTAATATGGAAACTCATTAATAAGGATGTGCTCCATTTGCAATGTGACCTTTTAGAAGAAGCCCTTTATAAGATCAGTCTTAAATTAATGTAGTTCAGAACTTAAATTCTACATTAGAAATAATTCTTCATATTTAACTTTTAAAATATTACTTGCCATTGCAGTGCTATAATGGCTTATTCCCTCTATCAGGCCATAATTAATATAAAACGGCGATCAATTTTTTCCCAGAAAACTAATGAGTTGTGCTTTAAAGATGCCATCTGCTTCAGTAGTACTAAACGTGTGAATGCATTGAGCATAATGAACTGTAAGGTTAAATAAGCAGATGGTAGAGAGAAATATATAAAAGCAAAATATAAATGACTAGATCAAACCATATTTGTTGCAACTTGTAAATAAAATATCGTGACTTAAGTACATAAGCAGGACTTCTGGCCCCCTATGTAAATGACACAATTATATTTGAAATTTCACATCAGAATTACCAAGTCATAGTAAAGCACTCAACAAGCAGGTCTTGTATGCTTAAGAATAGTGTGATTTTATGTTTGGGGGAATAAAACTTTAAACTCTTGAGATTTAGCTGTCTAAACAAAAAGTAAAAGTTTCTTCCAAATATGATTTTTGATAACGCCTGAATCTTAAAGCTCAGTGGATGATACTGTCTGGTGAAAAGCAGTCAGCAGCTTGACACCACTACGAACATGTTTTCTAGCTTAATCCTTCACAGTTGCGTATTACTTACATCTGAAGGTGCCTTGTTCCTAGGGGTGGAAGATAGGAGGGAAGGATAGACTACCAAATGAAGTTTTTAAGAATAAATGAACATCGAGACTACTGCCAATATAATTTACTAACAGAAGCACTTTATATAGTATACATGCACTCTGCAATCTGAAAAATCAATCTCTGAGTAAAGGCCTTACCCTTTTTTATGTAGAATCACTATCCACTTCACTATCTGTCTATTGTTACACTTACAGGCATGAAACATTTTGACCAAAATGTATTGTACTCTAATGTGCACAAATGCAATGGCTTTATTCTAAAATGTATTAGTTTTAGACAAATGGTGAATTAAACATCTTTTTACAAAATAATTGTTTTGCTGTCAGCTGTAAAAGTATGTTTATTTTTTTAAAAAAGATTTCCAATGGGCTGCCAATCTAACAGTTCGAGGTTATATGAACTGTATTTCAGTATAAAATTGCAGAAGAAACCCTAGTTTTGTTGAAAATTAACCATATAGTTTACCATTTTTTTTCTTTAATAAACTGAAGGTTTCAAATTCTTCTCTGAAACAAATGGTATTTAGGATCCTTTTCTCTGGAAGTCATCTTAGTCTATATTAAGACATTTTACATGGTTTTACTTTTTCATAAGTGTAGAGTATAAATAAAACTGAGTTCAGTGATGAACACTTTATATTAGCTTAAAGGAAACATTAGTATTCAAATTCTATTGAATATTATTAGATAAGAGATATTTTTAAATCTGGTACGTAAAAGGAGTATTTTCCACTGATTTATGTAATTTTTTTTAATTTGGGCAGTTCTAATGGATAAAATGTATTAAATACAACTTGTTTGTAATAACTGCAGTTAAAAGGTGAGATTGTAGAGAAATAACAAAATGCTTATAAGAAATGTAAAAATGATCCTTTCATTAAAAAGTTGCCATTGAGTGTTTACATCATACAGGTAATACATGCCAATTTGTTTTCCAAATTTTTAAATAGAAAGAGTCGATAAGGTTACTGGCTCTAAGTTAAAATTGAGAGACCATAGCAATAAAGAAAGAAAGTTGTATTTGAAATAGAAAAAATATATACTACTAAATTGTTTATGGAGAGTGTTGTGGCGCCAAAGAGCATAAATAATAACCTAAAACTCATTCTGAAGGGCAAACAACTTCAAGAGGGGTCTATTTTTTTCTTGAAACGTAAGGATGTTGGTTTTGTACATGCTGCTTTAAACTGACTTTTACTCCAGTAAAACTATCCATAATTTGCTTGTTGCCACAAATCAGTAACTAATTTTAAAAGCTTCTAATTTACATTTACAATCTCTTTAAATGCAACCTGCCTAATATTACATCTTGCTATTTCGTCTGTTTTAGCATACTATGTTTTTTTAAAGTTTAATCAATTCAGTCCTTCAACTAATATTGTTTAATAGAGATATTTACCAGACTTTATTAAAAATGTACCACTGTAATAGGCAAATATTAAACACATAAAGCAGAACTTGAGGCATCCTTAAAGAATATGAGGAATAGGGGCTGGCTGCTACTGATTTTTCAAATGTAATCTATATTTTTAAAATATAAATTAATTGTAAATATATATATTTTATAAGGGTAGAAGCTAATGTTGATACTTAGAGGAAAACAAATGTGTCGTTCAGTAGAGCTGGTTGGTTACAGATAATTTATTTAAAATACACAGCATAGACATTGCTAGTAATCCAGTAACCAAAGATGCTCCCCTCATCCCTCTGGCTTTCCTACAGCAGCATGGTTCTGTGACTGACTGCAAAATTATTCATGGCTTAAAATTTAAATGTATGGAGAGTGCTCTTCTGTTTTGAGTTCAATAAAGCATATTTGCAAAACCACCTTTTCTTTTTGAGCTACTATATCTATTTGTCAGCATTCAGAACAAAGGTAGGTGCTCCCTTCACTTGAAAAGGCAAAACGTACTACAGTATTTGAGTACAATGTCAGATTAATTTTCTACAGTGGTCTCTTTCTTTTTTGGAATATCATTTAAAAATGTTTGTAATAGTACTCCTTGGTTTTGCAGAACAGTACTGCAACTGGGTCATTTGATTTTCATTTTGCTTTTATAAAAATAATGAATGTGTGGGCTTCTGTAATAACCTTAACAGGTTCTACTCACTGAATGTGAACTGCAGAGCACAGCAGGGCATTAAACAGTGCAAAGCTAGCTTAACTTACTGTGGTGAGTATTTTGTTCAAAATTCCCTTCTCAGCCTGTGCATACACTAAGGCCCCTTAACACCACCATTCTGGAAGTTTGCAATCACTTATTTTGAAATAATTATTCCAATAGAACTGCTTCATTCAGCAGCAGGTATCATTGTCAGTTCAGAGGAGTCTTGAACATCTGGAATTTTCCATAACAACCTGGAAAATAGTTGCAACATATAGATTTGATTGCATTGAGACCAATGGGTTCAGCTTTTGGTCAAGGTACAGCATGAGTTACTGTAAATTGGTTTCTTGATTCAGTGCCTGAGATCTGAAATGAGTCAGCATCATTAATCACTTAGTGTACAAAAAGCACAGGTGTTAGTTTATAACATTACAAGTATTTAAGCCCTTGATAGCTTTTAGTTTCTGTACCTAATTTTTACAAGCATTTATGCCAAACCCATTGGCTGTGTCTACGCTGCACCCTTTTCCGGAAAAGGGATGCAGATTAGACAAGTCGGAATTGCAAATGAAGCGGGGGATTTAAATATCCCCCGCTTCATTTGTATAAACATGGCTGCCGCTTTTTTCCTGATTTTAAGAGGAATAAGGGATCTTTCAGAAAAGGCTTTATTTTCCGAAAGTTCTCGTCTAGACTGGCGCTTTTCTCTGGCAAAGCCCCCTGCCGGGAAAAAGCGGCAGCCATGTTTATGCAAATGAAGCGGGGGATATTTAAATCCCCCGCTTCATTTGCAATTCCGACTTGTCTAATCTGCATCCCTTGTCCGGAAAAGGGGTGCAGTGTAGACACAGCCCACATGTCCCCCAGCAGGATTTTTGAGCATATGTATGGTACAAGTATATGTATGGTAAATTGAGCTTTTAATTCTGTTTTCAAGTGGCTCAGGGGACAGGGTTGTGGGGTGTGGATGGTGCAGGAGAGTTGTGGCACAAGACTGGGGATGTGGGGAATGCAGGAGTTTGGGGATGTGAAGGGCTCAGGGCAGGGGGTTGAGGTGGGGAGTGCAGGAGTGTTATGATGCTGCAGCCAGGTGGGAATTGGCCCCAACATGGGGGCTTGTTGGCCAGGCTTAATTTTTAAATAAAGTATGTTCAACACAAAAGGTGTCATCATTGTCTCTGTTTATGGGAGGGGTGGGGAACCTGTTTTGGGGCGGAGGCCACTGACCCACTGAAAAATCAGCCGGGGACCACACAAGTGAGATGCAAAAAACCAACCCCTCAAAAAAAAAAAAAAAAAAAAAAGCCTCACTGATGTGGCCCCAAGTGAGACGCCTCCCTCCTGTGGCACTCCTGCCCCATGGTCAGTAGGGAGGGTAGGTAGGACTGAGGTTCAAGGGCTCAGGCCAGATTAACACTTCTGGTGTTCCAGGTTGGTGGATTTTATGGGCCCCCTATGCTCTGAGGTGGGGCCAAAATGAGGGGTCCAGTGTGCAGGACAGAGCTGCCAGTGAGTGGGATGGAGGTGCAGAATGTGGGTGGGAAGTAGGGTACAGGACCAAGCTGGGAGTAGGTGTCTGGGCAGGAGCAGGGCCCTGGTGAGAATCTGGTCTGGGGCCAGAGTGCTGGTGGGGGTCTGGCCACAGGACAGGGTGCTGGATGGCATCTGGCCAGGGGACAGGGTGCTGGTGGGGGTCTGGCCAGCGGAGAGGGGGGCAGGGGCAACTCGGCCAGTACCTGGGAGTCTCCAGGGATGAGGATCTCTGGGGGAGGATCTGCAGACGATGCTGGAAGAAGCGCACACACATCTCCTTTAAGAAATCCAGCCGGTCCGGATCCTGCACCGCCATTTTAGCTACTCCCGCCCCTCTACCTGCCCATGTTCGCAGAGCATGGGGAAGGAGGGAAAGACAAGAAAGAGTGCACACTATTATGTGCAGGACAGGAGTGCGCACTGTGTCTTCCCTTCCTTCCCTATGCTGCCTGCCTTCCTTCCTGTGGCACGCAGGGGTAGTCCCGTGGCTCCGTGCCAGATCCACAGCTGGATCTGGCATGGACCTCAGAACTTCCCATCATGCTGCAAGAAGCCGGAGCTAGCTCTATTTTTGCAGGAGGCTGTTGCACCAGCAGGAGCTCCTCATTGGGGGTGGGAGAAGCAAAGGGAGGCTGGGAACGTTGCCTTGCAATCAACTGGTTGGCGAACATGGTTTTAGACTGTCTAACATGTAGGCCCCAATGACTGCTATGGGAAGTATGCCATCTCTTGGCCAATAACAGCATCACATGGAGACAAATTTTTATTCTGCAACCTCTTCCATTGGGCTTCCTCACTTACAGCATTAGGACTGATCTTCCATATGGACCAGATTTTAAATTGATAAACATATGCTAAGTTGTCTAACTAAATGCCTGTTAAAAACATCTAAAATTAAACTGCTTATTATGAAGAGACATGTTTATAATTATAGGAAATTCTGAGGGAAGGCTTTAATATACTAGAGAACTACACTAGTTTAATTTAAAAATTGCTCTAGTTAAACCAACTTCATAATGTAGACATACCTGAAACCCTTTAAGCTTTGCTTAGATCACTTTAATTTAAATTAGTATGTTACCAACTTATGCTAAGATAATATAAGGCTGAGAGTACACACCGGTGTTCACATTTGTTGGAGGGAGAAAGTCTTTTGTTAACCTAGAATGGTCCATACTGGTGCTTAAATCAGTGCAACTTACATTGCTCAGGGGAGTGGTTTATCATACCCCTGAAGGACATAAGTTTTACCCTTATGTAGTGGGGTGGAGTGACCACCCACTGATCTGGATGTGGAGGAGCTCCTCTGGGAGGCCTAACCAGCTTCATTTGGTGGAGAACGTGAGCACGACCCAACCCCTGAAGAAAGGGGCTCAGGGCGTGCCTCAGTGGTTCAAAAAAAATGTCCCACAATGGATCCAGGCAAAGTTTTTAAGTTCCTGGCTCAGAGCCAGCACCGACAGCAGCAGCAGCTGGTGCAGCAGTTAGGCACCCAGCTCCGGCAGCTCCTCCAGCAGATAGCGACGCAACAGCAACAAGATCCCCAACGGCAGTGTGTCTAGCAGTTGACTGCCATCTGGTCTCAGCCTAATGGGCTGCAGTACGGACCTGCTGGAGAGCCAACCAGCCCCACCACTCCTGTCCACCTCACTGAGATGGGGCCTGAAGATGACCCCGAAGCCATCACCTTGATGGAAAACTTGCTGGCAGTTGACAACCCCATGGGTCTAGGAACCTGCACCCCAACGCCCACCCTACGGGCACTTGCTTCAGCATCAACGCTGCAGCCTAGCCTGAGGGCAGCACCGCATGCCAAACTCCCACCAGCAGAGGGCCCGGGTGGCGTGGCCCCATGTCCAAGTAGGCCCAAGCTACAGAGAAACCCCGAGACACCCCCCCCCCCATCTGGTATCACGGGAACATGGGTGCTACCCTCCACTTGAGGGCCCTGTGAACTTCCCCCATCCTGAACTTGGCCCAGGTTTTTTGGGCAGCTGCCTGGGATACTTACAATGTGACTGCCCCAATATGGGTTGCAACCTGGCCTGCCAAAACTCACGACCCTTGTACAGGTGGAGTCATGGCAAGTGGTAGCCCTCCTCAATTCAAGGTGTGGCCAGATCCTCATCTGGAGAGGAGATAATCCCAACCTCCATGGTACCAGAAGGAGAACTGCGTCTGCAATGCGTTCATGAGTGTGAAAGTGTACCCCCATGCTAGGATCCCCCTAACCATCCAAGGGATGACAGAGGATAATGGTAGGGGTGGACTATAAAAGCCCAGCCTGAGAGCTCAGTTTGGGCCCAGCTTCTAGAGGTCTGTCTGCTGCTCCCTGCCTGGGAGGCTGAGATTTGGCCTAGACCACCAGGTGTGCTTGATGGGGAGAATGGACCTGAACCCTCGAGCTGGCCTGCACCTGAGGACTTGCCTGGACCATCAGCGGTGCCTGACCTGAGGGATCGGCCCAAACATCTCTACAGGCCTGTACCTGAGGATTGGCTGGGACTGCTGGACCTGGAAGGGGTTGAACACTGGCCTGGACCACCCTCGAACCCCCAAGAGACTGGCCTGATGTCCAGGTGTCACGTTGCTGGATCTTGAGGGGAGCAGCCAGATCACTGATGCACCCATAGTGGGGTGTTGGCCCCAAAAAAAGGTATAAAAGGGAGCCATGTGGGGTATTGAATGGGAGCTTATTGTTTGCTGATCTTATGTATGCTATTTATATGAGTGTATAATGTCTGTGTGTAGGTAGTGTAAAAGCTATTTTATGTTTAGCTAAAAGCCATCTTGTATATCAAAAACCATTTCAGCTTTTCTCTCAAGCACATAAACCAAAGAAAACTTTCTGTCACCCCATGAGGAGAGGCCTACAGGATGGGCTATTGGTATGTTAATTGGGCTGGTTAAAACAAAAAATGTACTCCCTCGTACCTGTCCACCATCTTGTTAATAAGGCCTTGTTTTTCCAAATTTAATTAAAAATTTCTGTAATTAAATGCCCTAACGTCAAACTGTTTGGCTAAGGGTATAAAAATACTAAAATTAATTGTATTAGCAGCTTTACTTGGCCCGGCTTTGCTGAAACCACGTTTGGCTCACTTTGCTTTACTAATCAATAAAGCAAATCAGTTGTTAGCCGCCTAAACAAAAAAAAGCATATTTTTGCTTCAACAGTAGGAATCTGTAATCTGTGTGGAAGCTGAATATTTCTCTGAATGTGGTTAAGCATTGCTATGGACAGGCTGATTATCCAGGCCCTGTGGGACAATGGCACTTGATGGGCCGAGGACACACCCAAAGAATGGGGGCTGTCAACCCCGCCCCTGTGGGTCAGACTTAAGTATGGGACAGGGGAAGAAGTGGCCCAAGGCAGGGTCGTGGACCCCATGAGTGGGGGAGTTTAGGGGCCACAGCCCCCTCCACTGAGCAGGGACCGAGGTCCCAGCCTAAGGGCCCTGGGCTGGGGTTCGGAGAGAGGGAGGGCCTGGACGCCCTTCCCTGGTACTCAGAGTGTGGTCCCCGTGCCAGGTGGTCATATGACCATATTATATACCCCAACATAGCGTGCGAACAGAGAGCACTGTGGAAATGGAGCTGCGAACGGCACAGTTACAACTTGGGGGACTTGAACCCCCCGGGGGGGGACTTATAACACCACCCAAGCTCTGGGCCTAGACTATCGAACTGGGGGTTTGGTTTAGTCCCCACAGTAGTCAGGTGGAGTGGCTGTCCACTGAGTCGGAGGCAAAGGAGCCCCTTCATGAGGCCTAACTGGCTACACCTCATAAACAGTAATACAGACATAGCCAAAGTCATGGGTCCATTACTGATTTGTTGTAATAGCTTGGGCAAGTCACATGACCTCACCACGATTCAGTGTGAGCACTTTTACAAGGAAGCTTGCTTACCTACCTAAACAGGGATTTGTAGGTCTTAATGTTTATGAAGTGATTTGAGGCCATACCACAGAAGCACAAATTATTTATCTAGGTTCTATCTTCTCCCTTTAAGAAGCTAACAGCCAGTATTAATTTCTAAAAGTCAAGATTATAGAAGGAAAAAGTAATCGATCATGTTACATGGAAGTTGAATTTTTTGGAGGCAATTACGTGTCCTTTGGTTGTGGGATAAAGGCAGCCATTCTAGTATTCACACAGATCAATTTTCAGCAGTATTTACAGAACAATAGAGAAGTAATCTTTTGAAGAAGAATAACAATGATTCCACAGGCACTCCAACACTTAGTTGTATCATGATATTATATTCAAGGCTAATATTGTTCCAATTCTCACAGAACCCTGTTACTTATTTTAATGATCAAGCTATGAAATATACTAAATAAATACCAACAAGAAAAAACAAAGGCTGGGGAAAGAAAAGGGTGGGAACCAAAAACCCTAAGGCTATGTCTACACTGGCAGCTTCTTGCGCAAGATTTTCTTGCGCAAGGGTTCTTGTGCAAGTAGTCTTGCGCAAGGAAACATCCACACTGCCATGTGCGCACTGTGCTTTTGCGCAAGAGCGCCTATGGCAATGTGGACGCTCCCTTGCGCAAGAAAGCTCTGATAGCTATTTTAGCCATAGGGTTTTCTTGCGCAAGAAATCCTGGCCGAGCGTCCACACTGCCCTCTTGTGTAAGAGCTCCTGCGCAAGAGGGCTTACACCTGATAAAGAGTGTAGCGCTTGCGTAAGAAGCCCTCTCTTACCATGCCATACTGTAAATTTCCTTGCGCAAGAGCGGGTGGGCAGTGTGGATGCTCTGCAGATTCTTGCGCAAGAACGACTGTACTTGCGCAAGAAGCCACAAGTGTAGACATAGCCTAAGAGATATAGCAGTATCAGCTAAATGTGCCTTACAGCCACTGAATTGCAAGGATTTCTTCAAAGAAAGGACAGCTAATGTTACCGAACTCTACATTACATTAAATAGCTGGGCTCATTATTAGACAAAGAACAATTTATTTACAAGCTCTGAATTTTACTTTTTAACATTGAAGGCATTTTACAAGTTAACTGTACAACAAAAAAATACAAAGGAGAAAGTAATTCTAATCAGTTTTGTTTACATGTTAGTGTTTAGTAAGTATAGCTATTTAACAACGATGGGAAAATTCCATACAAAACCAAGTAAAAGTACTAAATTATAAAACACTTGGTATGAGGTGAAATGCTTCAAAGCATTTATCTCCTTCACAGAAACTAATCCTGCTTATAGATTCTCATCTATCCCTCAGAGGTTCTTAGGTCATCCTCTAAAACACTAATTGACCTTTACACAGAACTGCTTTACATTTTTATAAATATCTTTAAAAAAAAAAAAAGGCCTGATCCTGCAGTATGTACTCACCCAAATCTTCCAGTGATATCAGTATGAGTGTCCAAGGAGTGAGGTCTGTACGTTACTCATGAGAAACATTTTTAGCATTTATCAAATATTAACAAAAGAAAATCATGTGCCGTGACCCAGTCACATCAAAAATATTATTTATCTTGAAGAAAGGAGAAAACTGAGGAATTTTTTGCAACAAGTGCAAACATGCTATTCTTGTTCATACATAAAAGTTTTAGCTGTTAGAGATTAATAGTCAGTCATTTGTTTACTACACACTTATGTGTGTGATATATCCTTGCCTAAAGCAGGCCAGCCAGCTCTTTCTAGAAGAATAATCTCCTTGGCCAAAATCATAGAGCTCCACCATCATGAGTATTGCATAGCCTTCTATTTCTATTGAGAGTATTTAGGAATAGTATGTATTAATTATTGCTTTGAGAGAATAGTTTTCCCTTATACATATATAGAAAATTTCTTCTATTAACGATATTTAAACATACACCAGAGATAGCAATTTCAATTGAAATTTGTCCAACTAGTGAACAGCTGAAAAGCACAAATTATTTTACGAGCTCTTTTTAACAGAAAGCAGTAACACATTTTCTTTAGTGGTACAGTGCCTGTACACAATAATGCCTGCCACTTCCCCAGCAGATTATTCTCTTTGACCTTCCTCTGCTATTACGAACTAGTTGTATCATTTTTCCGTTAGCCTGAAGAAGCATTTTATTTTCCTCAAGCCTGATACTGTGCTCTGGGTTGCAATTATATTCATAAAAAGTATTTTGTTAACACCACATGAAGGTGTGACACTCACTCATGTTAACTGCCATTACACAAGTCCAAAGGAGGACATATTTCTATTTCTTGTCTACATTTATTGGGGGATTGGTGCTGCAGTGATCAATCCCACAGGCATCAATTTAGCAGGTCTAGTGAAGATCCGCTAAATCGACTGCCAACTACTCTCTCCTTCTATAAGAACTTGTACAATGGCTGTCAGCCATTAGTGGCTGATTCCCTCAGTATAAGGGAAGTCAACAGGAGAGTTTCTCCCATTAACCCCCCACAGTGGAGTCTCTGCAGTAACTTGCTCTAAGGTACTGCAGCTGGAGTTGCATAAATTAGGTTGACTTTGCTCCATAATGAAGACTACCGTATGTTTCCATCAAGTTATGTGCATGGGATCAATGCTGCCTAAATATGATGACCAAAAAAGGGAAGGAGAAAAAAATATACAAGAACTTGTACAGTGGCTGTCAGACATTAGTGGCTTATTCTAGATGGATATTTTTATTTCTGTATTTAGTCCAAATGTATGCTTTTTTAACTATTCCATTCTGATGTAGGTCTTCTACCTGCTGCTTGCATTTCTCTTGCAGCTGTACCATACAATAAGATAGGTTTTCTGAATTTCCATTTCTCACTCTTCATATTCACTCTTACTACAACAATAAAACTTAAAAACAAAAAAAGGTAGGCATGTTTTACCAAAAACATTAACATTTTGGTCCCTCTTACTCAAGAGCTTGTTTTATAGCTGATAGATGATATAATTAGAAGTGTTGTCTAGGTTTTAACATTGGAATCAATATGTGAAAACAAAGCTAGATAGATGGTGAAGCAGTAGTGCACTACTACAACACCGTTCACATGACTAGTCTTTGAAGTACTCAGTCTCAGATAGCGAAATCTGTGTCCATACACCCAACATACCCAAAATGGCTCAATTATCATGCCTGAGAAATAAATAAGAGAAGAGCAAACAAAGAGAGGCTCAATGAACTATTGCCCTTCAATGGGAGTTGAATGCTTAACTCCTCCCTTTTGTATCTTTGAAATTCTGCTCCATAATCTTTAAAGAGTTGTGTTGCCTTTAATAAGAACTATACAGCAAACATCCTGCCAGGAGCACATGGAGCTTTTAAGTGCCACATACTGCTCACAGGGCAGAGGCAGAGCGGAGGCGGCTTTGCGCGCACCCCCAGACCCTAATTGGGGAATGCAGGAAGTCTCCTCCCACGCCAGAGTCATGGGCACCTCGGGGAAACCATGGGGGGGAGGGGCAAAGGCACTTCCTCACCCCCAGACCAATCAGAGTCTGAGGGAGGGGAACCCAGAAGTATCCTGGCCCCGCCCCTTCCTGTGCAACCCGGGGCTGCTTCAAAAATTTCTGAAGTGGACCCCCCAAAAAATTATTGCCCACCCCTGTTCTAGTCATTGTATAGAAAGAACATCAGCATGAATCTACTAAATAAGGTTTTCTTTGTTACCATAGTTTGAAGGATTTGAAGGATTTTCTAATACTCTTGTTCTTCATTTTCATTTTCAACAGTGACTATCACAGCAGAACCATCACTATTCAGGGCTACTTTGCCAGCAATAAGCTTGTTTAACTTCTCAAAGGTACCACAAAGTTGATTCACTTTGGGAATCAAAAAGATTTTTGCCAGAGGTATGCAAACTTTGTTTCCATCTACAAATGGCTCCGTGCTTCTATCAGCAGCACATTTTTCAGTTTCTGCTAGAGAAAGATTCGTTGAACATCTCATGCAACATTTAAATGGCTGGAATTTGAGTTTCGTCTCATTATGCTTCTTACGCTCAGACTTGAAATTGCCTAGTAGTCTTCTTTTAATGATTTCTGCTCCAAAAATAACTTCATTGACCACTGCATTCTGCAGGTACTTTTCATCTTTAAGACTTGGGTACACTGCCTTGAAAACCTTTAAAACCCAAAATATTAGGAAAGGAATTATCTCTTGGTGGTTTTTTTTATTCCCTCTGTGTTCAGTGAAATAGGACTACATACATTCCTCATAAATAAACAAAATTACATCAAAGATACCCAACTCATTCATCAATCTCTCTTCCAAACAGTATAACCTGCAAGACCCCAACTTTTTGGCCAGCCACTCAAGTAAAAAAAAAAAGGGTAATATTACTTTAGTTAGGGTGAATTTACAAGGACACAAGATGGTTATTTCTCTCATATATATTTTCTAATTTCATACTATTCTTCAAAATACTTATTTCCTCTTAAAAATGCTTATACCTGTAAATATCAATTCCATTAACCAACCAAACCATTAACCAACCAAACAACAATAAACTAGAGAATACAATGGAAAAAGTGTGTTGATAATGAAATATTTTAACCCTAACAATTATATTTTAAGTTAAAATAACCATTTTTGTATAAATTGATTTTCCACTTAAAATAAACTGCTCTATATCATAAAAAAGTAACACAAGACCATTAAGTTTAAACAGCAGAAAAGCTGCCCTGCTACCACAGAAAAGTTGCCCTGCTCTCCTCCCCCAGCTTTAGAAGCTTTTGATATCTAGACCACTGTTAATTTCTAGAATTAAAATGTTGCTTACAAAACCCTTTAAAATATTAACTTAGTTTTCCAAGAAAGCCTTGTTTAAGACAGCAAAATTTGCTTTTCCATATCTTAGGCTATGTCTAGACTACATCCCTCTTTTGAAAAAGGATGTAAATTAGACGTATCAAAATTGCAAATGAAGCTGGGATTTGAATTTCCCACGCTTCATTTGCATAATTGCATCGTTTTATCCAAAAACGCTATTTCGAAAGTGAAACCGCAGTCTAGATGCGGTTCTAAAAGAAACGCCTTTCGAAAGATCATGTACTCCTCAAAAAATGAGGTTTACAGGATCTTTCAAAAAAAGGCTTTTTTTTTTTTTCCAAAAGAACCACATTTGGACCACGGTTTCACTTTCGAAATAGTTTTTCAAGAAACACTGATGCGATTATGCAAATGAAGCACGGGAAATTCAAATCCTGGCTTCATTTGCAATTTTGATATGTCTAATTTACATTCCTCTTTCAAAAGAGGGATGCAGTCTAGACATAGGCACAATGTTTGGTATTTTTGGAAACACAGCAACAAGTTCATTTTCTTCAAAGCGCTCTTGAACATGAGCTGGTCTACACTGGGAACATACCTCAGCACAGGTATGTGTCTCACTCAGGGCTGTGAACCCCTCCTATCTGTGTAGGCAGTATTTATACCAGTGATGGGCAACCTGCAGTCCATGGGCCACACACAGCCCATTAGGGTAAGCAGCTGGCAGGCCCTGAGACAGTTTGTTTACAGTTTCTCGAGCATCTGCAGCCATCACTTCCTGCAGCTTCCAGTGACTGCGATTCACTGTTCCCAGCCAACGTGAACTGCAGGAAGCAGTGGGCCACCAGGACGTGCTGGCAACTGCTTCCTGCAGCTTTCATTAGCTGGGAATGGTGAACCACAGTCACTGGGAGCTGCAGGGGAAAATGGATACTCAACATAAATAGTCTTCTGCCTGCCAGCTGCTTACTCTGATGGGCTCTGTGTGGCCCAAGGACTGCAGGTTGCCCACCACTGATCCATACTGAAGCACTGTACTTATGTCATTGTCACATGTTAGTGCAGACATACCCTATGCTATTAAATGCATGTATCAATAACAGGATATGGTATATACATAACCCTTATGATTCTGTCTCACAAAATTGTCCCTTTCCTATTGATCCCTATATAAAGCAAACTAAGTAGATATGAAGAGCGGAGAGCAGGAGATACTTACAGTTTTGTAAGCATGTTTTGTGTGTTTCTCAGAACTAACAGTTTCACCATTCTTTGGATGGTTTCTCATAAACACACCTATTTGGGTACAAAATCCAACATCCTCAGTTCCAGGTGGCGGGATACCTAGTCCAGTAAATTCCACTGTGTAATCATAGTGAGTAGCTGCATGTATTGCCCTAAGAAAAATAATGTAATCTTATTACATTGAATGATTATCTTTTATTGATAAAGAAATATGAGTCCTCGGCAAAAAATAAGACCACAATCCTGCTAATTCTTATGCACTTGCTTAACTTCAAAAATATTTATTTCAGTGGGACTACTTGTGTGCTTGAAATTAAGCACAAACATTTGAAAGATCACAGCCTTATTCTATAATACAATGAAAAAAAATTACATTGTTACCTCTGCATTTTTAAACAAACCAAAGTTTCTTTAATATTTTGCAAACACCAGATGGAAAACGTACATATCGTTATTATGCCTACTCAGTCTCTCACTATCAGTAAAGCAGACAGAATAAAAACAGAACATCTTAAGAAAAACAGCTTTTTTTACTTTGTCAGGCTTTCATAATTTAATCATGCCATTATTTTTAAAAAGAGGAAGTTACTCACCTTGTGCAGTAACAACAGTTCTTTGAGGCGTGCCCCCCCTTGGATCCTCCACTGTAGGTGTCGGGCTCATCCTGGTGCCACAGGTTGGAGATTCATCAGCCGTAGTTCAGCCAGACTGCGCATGCGCGGGAGGGGTCGCATACCTTTCGCACCGTTTCTGAGTGTGCACGTGGTCCGGCTCCCGCCAGTTCCTCCTACTTAAATCATATCCGAAAGACAAAAAGAAGAGACTCCGAAGTGGGGAGGAGAGCGGGTTGTGGAGCACCCATGGGGGGACACACCTCGAAGAACCATCATTACTGCAAAAGGAGAGTAACTACTTCTTCTTCTTTAGGTAGTGTTCCCGTGGGCAGGGCTGGACGGAGGCATGGGCGAGCCGAGCAGCTGCTCAGGGCGCCAACCCACTGGGGTCCCTGATGGCAGCTATAAGGGGTAGCAGCTGTAAGGGACGCTGTGCATCAGGAGCCGCGCGCTCAGCTCCCGCAGCGCCAGACAGCAGCGTCCTTGCCCCCACGGCTGCAGGGTCCTGCACAGCCCGGCACGTGCGTCTGCAGCGCTGGCCAGCACATGCGCCGTGCGCCCTGGGGGCGGGCCTCAGGCTGCGCACCAGCGGCCGTGACCGGCCCGTGCATGCGCCGAGCATCTCGGGGCAGGCCTCGGGCTTCGCGCCAGCGGCCGTGGCTGGCGCGCGCATGCGTCATGCACCCCATGGGCGGGCTCATGCGCCCTGTGGGGGGCGGGCCTGCACCCCACTGGCGGGCCTGCGCATGCACCCTGTGCCCAGGGGCAGCGCCGCACACCCAGGCCCAGGGCGCCAAAAGGGCTCGGGCTGGCCCTGCCTGTGGGTGCTGCACTGTAGGTGACTACAGAGCAGTAGCCTGGTCTACGGAAGTGGAAATCGGAATTATGATCTATCTGCCCTAGAAAGTACTGCAAAGGCAACTGCTGAGTCATGCACGAGAGCATCAATGGCATAATGTCTTGCGAATGTAATGTCTGAGGACCAAGCTGCCGTGTGATGGATATCTTGTAAGGGGACTCCTCTGAGGAAGGCTGTCAACATCGCCATCGCTCTGGTGGAGTGAGCTTTCATTGTGTTTGGAAGGGGCCTGTTAAGCAATGAGTAGCAGCTCTGAGATGCAGTTCACAGTTAGCTTGGAAGTGCATTGTGCCATCAAAGGTTGGCCCTTAGATCATTCCTAACCGTCAGGGTAGTCAAACACTGGAATAAATTGCCCAGGGAGGTTGTGGAATCTCCATCTCTAGAGATATTTAAGAGTAGGTTAGATAAATGTCTATCAGGGATGGTCCAGACAGTATTTGGTCCTGCCATGAGGGCAGGGGTCTGGACTCGATGACCTCTTGAGGTCCCTTCCAGTCCTAGTATTCTATGATTCAGCCGTACAGAGTAGTAAGCATTGCAATTGCCGAAAGGGACATGTTCTCTGTTCTCTCCAGATAGAAGGCCAGAGCTCTACGTATGTCCAAGGTATGTAGCTGGGCTTCATGGTTGGAAGAGTGCAGCTTGGGATAAAATTTTGGGAGGATTATGGGTTCACTGACGTGGAACTCCGAGTTCACTTTCGGTAAGAAGTTTGGGTGGGGGCGCAGCATGACCCCAGGTAAACAGGGTGTATGGTGGTGTGGTCGAAAGAGCAGCCAACTCATCTACCCAGCGTGTGTATGTAATCGCTAGTAAGAAGACGAGCTTCAGCGTGAGCATTGCCAGATCACAGGTGACGAAAGGCTCAAATGAGGGATACATCAGAGTGTCCAGAACTAGCTCTAGATCCCATAAAACCAGTGGAATTCTGCATAGGAGGTATAGATTGGAAAGACCTTTTAGGAATCATTTGGTCATGGGATAGGCAAATATTGAGTAACTTTTACCAGTTGTCTAAAGGCAGATATCGCTGTGAGATGAACTCTGATGGATGGTAATGCCAAGCCCGAGTGTTGGAGGATGCGATGAATAGAGAATGAGTCTAGGTTATTAGCAGCACACCAGGTATAGAAATGACACCATTTATGCACGTAAGTTGTTCATGTGGAATCCCACCTACTGTGCATTAGCATGTGCTTTACCTCCTGAGAACAGACAATTTCCATCCGTTGGAACCAGCTAGGAGCCACACTGTGAGGTGTAGTCAGTCAATTTGTAGGTTCATCATGGTCAGCCCTCGCTGTGTCAGAAAGTCGGGTTGTTCTGGCAGATGGCATGGAGGGCATAAAGACATTTGGAAGAGAACTGGAAGCCATGTCTGTCTGGGCCAAAACGGGGCTATGCGTATAACTGTGGCTCCGTCTACTGATATCTTCTCCAGTACTTTTGGGAGAAGTGGAATTGGAGGAAAATCATAAAGTAGGTGGCGGCTCCAGTCCAGTAGGAATGCATCCCCGAGGGACTTCAGTCCAACACCCACTCTGGAGCAGTACTCGGGACACTTCGCATTCTGATGTGTTGCGAATAGGTCTATAGTGGGGTACCCCGATCGTTGGAAGTGATGCTGCGTTATGTCATGGTTGAGTTCCCACTCATACTAAAGAAATAAATGTCTGCTGAGGGTGTCAGCAATGGTATTATCTTTGCCCTGGAGGTACGTAGCGACAATGGTGACATCGTGGTGAATGCACTGGTTCCATAATTGCGTCACCTCTGCACAAAGATCTGGACCGGGCTCTTCCTTGCTGGCTGATATAATAGACCATGGTCATGTTGTCGGTAGGGACTTGAATAGCGTGACCGTGAATGGTGGATAGAAATCACTTGCAGGCATTGAATACTGCCCTCAGGTCAAGGAAATTGATATGTTGGAGAGATTCTTGTGTGGTCCATTGTCCTTGAACATGACATCCCGCACGGTGATCTCCCCAACCCAAGAGAGACGCATCTGTAGTAATCTGTATCATGGGTTGTGGACGATGGAATGGAATGGAATGCTGTAAGCATGTTGGTAGAAGAAGCCCTCCATGCCAGGGAGTCCTGTACTACTGTAGGTACTGACACTGATCTGTGAACATTGAGGTTTCCTGGACGATAGATGGAAGCTACCCAGTGTTGGAGGCATCTGAGATCATAGAATCAGAGCTTGAAGCACTGGCTTGCGCACAGGGTGTGCCGGGTATGCCTGGACACACCCTAATGTGGGGCGGACTGGCAGACTGGCTGGCTGGAGGCTGCTGGAGGAGGAGGGGTGTGACAGGGCAAGCCCTGCCCTCCGCCCCCGCAAGAAGATGTAGGCAGCCGTGGCGTCGGAAGCTGCGCATGCTCCGGCGACCCCGGACACTTGAAAAAGTCGGGACTGTACACCATGAAACTGGTGGAGGATGTGGGAGAGCTTTGGGTGTGTGTGTTCCCTCCCCACCACCCATGTGCCTCCTGCGGCTGGCCACCCCCTCCTGTGCACACCCCCGCAAATCCCTCTTCCTGCCTGTGGGGCCCCCCCGCCTTCAACCCCTACTACTGTCTGCCATCTCCAGTGCAGCTCTAGTGACAGTAGAGGAGCCGCTCATGGGGGGGGGGCGGGACGGGGGGACCGGGCTCCCTGCCTCACCAGCACCACTCGCCCGCCTGCACCCCAGCGGCCAATCGTGCTGGGGCCCCGGAGTCTTGCCACTGGCCGGGTCGCGCTGGAAGGAGTGCCTGGCTGGGCAGGGCTGCAGTGGCCGCTCCTTGTGCACTGGGCTCGGCCCCAAGCTGGGCTGCTGGTGGCCCAGCTCCGGAGCTGCCCACGTGGTGGGGGCCTGCTGCTCTGAGCCCATCCAGGGGGGAAAAAAACGGGCGGAAGGCGGGAGGGGAGGGGCTGGCCGGCAGGAGCAGTGTAGCTAGCCTGGGGAGATGGGGAGGAGGGGCAGTGTGGCTGGCTGGCAGAGATGGGGGGAAGGTGTCAGAGGCAGTGGGGCTGGCCAGAGGAGATTGGCAGGAAGCAGGAGTGGCTGGGAGGGTGGCGGGAGCAGTAAGCAAATCATCCGGCGGGGAGAGGGACTGACCCTGGCACATGCTGATCCTGGGACACTGTCAGTCCCGAGCATGGTCCTGACGAAGTGTGAGTGAATCTGGCTGAGGCTCCACAACATGCTCAGGGGATGGGACAGGGCTTCTCCTCCACCCCACGGCATCAGACTCAACCAGGAATCAACAATTTGGCCCCCCACAGCTTGTTCTGGGGAGCTACATTTCCCGGGAAGGTGGGATGTTGAACCTGGAGGATAAATGTGGCTTCCGGTGCCTCTGTGTGTGGATCCTGCTCAGAGCGTTAGGGCTCTGTGGTTACTACGGTCTCGTGTCTCTTGGAGATCTTCCGCCTGGCCCTCAGCCAGCAACTGGAGCAGCTCCACAGACTCCAGCCCCGCAAACTGGAAGGCAGAAGGTTGGGGAGGGGAAAGGGAAAAATAGGAAGGAAGGGACTTGTGCTGAGGGGAGGGGGACTGGGCAGGAGAAGAAAGGGGAAGGCACCAAGGGACAGGGTGCAGGAGAGAGAAATGCCAGCAGACCAAGTGCAGACAATGAGGAAAAGGGAAGGAGAAGAGGTGTCAGTGGGAGGGGGGACAGGGTGATGTTGGGAGAGGAGAGGGTAAGGGCATTGGGGGCTAGAGGAGGGAGGGGAAGGTGCTGGGAGAAGGCTTGAAAGAAGGGGTAGGTATGAGGAAGGTAGGGATGGAGCAAGTCGTGTGAGGGCACAGGGGCATGAGGGGAATGGGGGCAAAGGGTGGTGAGGGGGTGGACATTAGGAAAAAAGGAGGCAGGGGCAGTGAGGGAATAGGGAGGCACCAGGAAAGTGCAGGTGCCAGGGGATTCTGTTGGTAAAGCAGAAGGGCAGACACCTGCAGGGGAGGGACCAGCAGCAGAGGAGAGAGGCAGGGCAGGTGTGTAGAGAGGATGAGGAGGGGTAGTTTACATGATCAGAGTGGGGCTACTGGAGGAGTGGGCACTGGGGGGAGAGAAGGGCTGGTGGAGGGGGGCAGGTCTCAGGAAGGCTGAAGGCAGTGAGAAGGGCAGGAGTCAGGACAGCAGAGGAGGAGGATGGGGGCTAATTTGGCTATGACAAATCAGGAAAGAGATCTTGGAGTTATCGTGGCTAGTTCTCTGAAAATGTCCACAGTGTGCAGCAGCGGTCAAAAAGGCAAATAGGATGTTAAGAATCATTAAGAAAGGGATAGAAAATAAGACAAAGAATATCTTACTGCCCCTGTATAAAAGAAAGAGTTACTCACCTTGTGCAGTAACGGTTGTTCTTCGAGATGTGTCCCCGTGGGTGCTCCACTCTGGGTGCTGGTGTGTCCTCGCGCCGGCGACCGGAGACTTTTTCTAGCTGTTTCTGCCGCGGCACGCAGGCGCCGTAGCGCCCTCTAGTGTCGTTGGGACTGAAGGGGCGCCTGCACGCGGCTCCTCCGTTCCTTCTCTACCCACCAGAGTATCAGGCTCCAAGCAGGGGAAGGAGGGAGGGTAGTGGAGCACCCACGGGGACACATCTCGAAGAACAACCGTTACTGCACAAGGTGAGTAACTCTTTCTTCTCCTTCGAGTGGTCCCCGTGGGTGCTCCACTCTGGGTGACTACACAGCAGTTGTCGGCTCGCAGAGGTGGGTTTGGAGCCATGTGGTAGTAACTGTGAATAGCACTGCTTGTCCAACCGCCATAGAAGATGCTATCGAGGTGGAAAGAGCATAGTGTTGCGCAAACGAGTGGTCAGATGACCAGATAGCAGCGTTGCAAATGTCCTGCAATGGAATGTTAGGAAGAAAAGCCATCGTGGAAGCTACCGCTCTAGTGGAGTGAGCTGTGATAGGTCCAGGTAAGTCTTTGTTATATAGGGTATAAGAGGTTTTAATGCAGGATGTAATCCATTTAGAGATTCTCTGAGATGAGACTGCTTGTCCCTTAGATCTTTCAGCATAGGAGATGAAAAGTCTAGGCAAGGCTTGCCAGGGTCTCGTGCGATGTATGTAAAACGCCAATGCTCGTCGGACGTCGAGAGTGTGCCACACGGTCTATATCGGCTCCGTGTGTGGTTTCGGAAAGAAGGCAGGTAAGTGTATGGGTTCATTCACATGGAAGGGGGAGGGTACTTTAGGTAGAAACTTAGGGTGGGGTCGGAGTATCACCCTGTCCTGTAAAAATACGGTGTATGGAGGGTCAGCCATTAAGGCTGCAAGCTCACTAACCCTCCTACTGGAGGTAATGGCGACGAGAAAAGCCACTTTCATGGACAAGTGAGACAAAGAGCAAGTCGCTATTGGTTCAAACGGGGGTTTTGTGAGGCTCTTAAGGACATGGTTCAGGTCCCAAATGGGGACTGGTGGCCAGACCGGAGGGAAGGTGTTCTGCAGGCCTTTGAAGAAAAGCTTGGTCAGTGGGTCAGCGAGAAAGGAAGTGCCTTGTTCAGAACGGTGAAAGGCCGCTATGGCCGCAGCATGGACCTTGATAGTACTGAGTGCTAGGCCGGAGTGTTTCAGAGAGAGTAAGTAGTCCAATAAGGTATGTACAGGAGCAAGGTGTGGTGGGCTTGCATGGGTTTGAGCATACCATTGGGAGAAACGCGTCCACTTGTATCGGTAGGTTTTCCTGGTGGAACGTCTCCTACTATTAATTAGCATGTGTCTCACTTGTTCTGAACAGGCAGTTTCGGCATCTTGAAGCCATGAAGGAGCCAAGCGTGGAGCTTCAGCTTGGGGATGTCCGGGTGAAGGGTTCGACTGTGGTTTTGTGAGAGGAGGTCGTGATGTGGAGGGAAGGCATACGGATCCATTACCATCATCTTGAGGAGGTAAGGGTACCATGTTCATTTGGGCCATGCAGGTGCCACTAGAATAACCCGTGCCTGGTTCGATCTGATCTTGTCCAGGACTCTGTGTAGGAGTGGGAGAGGGGGAAAGGCATACAGGAGGGAGGCATCCCATGTGATGGAAAAGGCATCTCCGAGGGAACTTCTCCCCAGGGCTCCCCTGGAGCAGTAGAGGTGGCACTTTCGATTGCTCTTTTTGGCGAAGAGGTCATCGGGAAGTATTCCGGGAAGATACACAGCGGAAGGGGTGACCCCGTGTGAGAGGCACCAGGTCCAGAATTTGGTGGCTTCCGAGCATAGGGAAGGGGAACGGGCGCCACCCTGCCGGTTGATGTAGTACATGCAGGTGGTATTGTCCGTCATAATGGTGATGGTCTTGTGGACTATATGCTGAATGAAGTATTGGCATGCATATCTGACTGCCCATAGTTCGAGGAGGTTGATGTGGAGTGTTTGCTCCAGAAATGACCATTTGCCTTGGGCTGTGATGCTTCCCAAATGGGCTCCCCATCCCATGAGTGAGGCGTCTGTTATAATTGTGAGAATGGAAGTTGGACGTTGAAAGGGAACGCCATGTAGCATATTTTGAGGAATTGTCCACCAGAGCAGGGAATTGATAATGCGTGGTGGGATAGCGACGTACTTGGAGATTTGGTCCCTGAAGGGTCTGTACACCGTAGCGAGCCAGGACTGAAGAGGTCTCATGTGGAGTCTGGCCAAACTGACGACATATGTCGTAGAGGCCATGTGTCCGAGGATTTTGAGGCAGTGGCGGACCGTGACAGTTGGTACCGCTTGTGTTGCTTGGATAAGGTCGCAGATTATCACAAACCTGTGTTCGGGAAGAGTGGCCCTTGCTGCGATTGTATCGAGGAGAGCACCTATGAACTCCAGTCTCTGTGTTGGGCATAGAGTGGATTTTGCATAATTTACGTGAAACCCGAGACTGAGTAAAAGGGCTACTGTGGTATCTATCATGACCTTCGTTTCGTCGAAAGACGCAGCTTTTATGAGGCAATCGTCCAAGTACGGGAATATTATGATGCCTTGGCGTCGCAGAAAGGCCATTACTACCAATAGGGTTTTGGAAAATACCCTGGGGGCTGTGGAGAGACCAAACGGGATCACCCTGTATTGGTAGTGTTGGGTACCCACTGTAAATCGGAGGAAGCGTCTGTGAGCAGGATGAATTGTAATATGGAAATATGCGTCCTGAAGGTCAAGAGCCGAAAGCCAATCGTGTTGGTCGAGTGCAGGAATGATAGTTGAGAGGGTAACCATCTTGAAACGGTAGTATACAATGTATTTGTTGAGGCGCCTGAGGTCTAAGATGGGGCGCCAACCTCCTGTCTTCTTCTGGGTTAGGAAGTATGTTGAGTAGAATCCCCGGCCTCGGAATTGTGTTGGTACGTGTTCTACTGCGCCCAGTTGAATGAGGTGTGAAACCTCTTGCAGGAGTACAGTTTCGTGAGAGGGGTCCTTGAAAAGGGATGGGGTGGGAGGGTGGTTTGGCAGGGTAGAGGTAAAGGGAATGACGTAGCCAGATTGGAATAAGTTGAAAACCCACTTGTCCGAGGTAATGAGGGACCATTGATGGAAAAACGCTCGGAGGCGGTGGTGGAACTGAAAGGTAGCAGTTGGGAGGGTCAGTGGACTGGCTTCCTGGCTCTCGACCAGGCCTTCAAACCTGCTGCTTGCCGGATGGGGGATGGGGTGTGGCATGTTGTTGTTGTCGTCGTTGTGGTCTACGACACTGGGATCTCTGTTTGCGGAAATCATATTTGGGTTGTTGGCGGAATGGTTCTCTCGGTCATTGGTAAGGCTGGTATCTGGTTCTCCTAAATGGAGGAGTATACATTCCTAGGGTCCTAAGGGTTGTACGGGAGTCCTTCATAGAATGCAACACCTCATCGGTCTTAGTTGCGAATAGGTTGGTCCGATCGAAGGGTAGATCTTCGACCTTTTGTTGGAGGTCCCTAGGTACGCCGGAGGCTTGTAGCCATGACATTCGGCGAAGCACTATCGCCGAGGCCGTGATTCGAGCCACGGTGTCTGCCACGTCCATAGCGGACTGCAAAGCTGTGCAGGAAATGGTGAGGCCTTCCTGCATAATACTAAGCAGGGTTGGCCGTTTATGCTCCGGGAGGTGTAGGAGGAGGTCCTGGAGCTTTGAGTAATTGGCATGATCATAGTCTGCCAGCATAGCAGTGTAATTGGACGCCCTAAGGAGCAATGTGGACGAAGAATAAACCTTTCGGCCCATAATGTCAACCTTTTTGTGGTCTCTGTCCTGTGGGGTTGTTCTTAGGTTACGTTGTTTACCCTTGTGACGTACAGAATCCACTATTAGGGAGTTAGGGGGTGGGTGGGTGAAAAGAAAGTCCATATCCTTTGGAGCGATGAAGTATTTGCGGTCTGCTCTCTTCTTTGTTGGAGTGACAGACGCTGGGGTCTGCCAAATATTGTCAGCCGGGTCCATAATGGCCTCATGCATAGGGATGGCAATTCTGGAAGCAGTTGGGGGTTGAAGCGTGCGAAGGAGTCGATATTGTTTGACCTGCACCTCTTGAAGATCTTTTTCCTGGGCTACAGCAACTCTTTTAAACAGCTCTTGGAACTTTTTCATATCGTCTCCCGACGGTGGGGCCTCGGTGATGACCGCTTCGTCTGGGGAAGAGGAGGAGTTGTATAGCGGAGATCCAGTCTCGCCCTCAGAGAGGGAGTCATGACCGCCTGAAGGAGCTGGAGAATTCAGCTCTGTGGCCGATGTGGTGGCAGGAGGTGAGGCGGGAGGTGGCCTAGAAGTGGTAGAAGAGGGTCGATGGTGAGTCCTCTTTGGATGTGAGTCCCACGGTTGCCATTGGGTGGCATATGGCGGGGGTGGGTAGGCATACTGGTGTGGATACCACGGATGCGGAGGGGGAGGGTATGCATATTGAACCGCAGGCATTTGCCAAGATGCAGGTCTGTGAGCCGGGCTAGAGTGTTGCGACGAGAACCTGCTTCTGGGTTCAGTGCCGATGTCACTAGCTGAACGAGAAGCAGCCGAAGAGCGGTGCAATCTCGCTGAGTGGATAGAGGAACCCGGGGACGGTGGTGCCGAAGAGGTATGGCTCTGCACTGGGGATCGGTACCGGCTCCGGCTTTGGGACGGTGCCGAGCGGTGTGGTCTCGGTGGTAACGGTCTCGTTATTGGAGATGATGTGGGTGCCGACGTGCATCCCGGCACCGAAGTGCTAGGAGGTGGATTATCAGTACGGGCCTTTTTCGGTGCCGAGCCCGGTGCCGTTTGGTGTTACTTCGGTGCCGAGCGCTCTCTAGACGGCGCCGTCGTTGCAGATGATGGCTTAGGTGCCGTAGCAGTCGGTGCCGCTGATTTTTGTTTCAGCTCGGAATGAGCCCTCTTGTGCGGTGCCTGTGTCTTAGATCGCGGCACACCAGAGGTTCCTGGCATATCCTCAGTGACTGAGGGTACCGAGGGTATAGTTGGAGCCGGAGAGAGTCCGGTTTTCGACCCCGCAGAAGAAGAGTGGGTAGGGGGTTGGTCTTTTTCCATACCCTTAGTCGGCTGAGGCGGTCTAGGGAAGGAAGGCGAGTCCTCTGAGGAGGGACGGAGCGACTTCTCATATAAGAGAGTCGTCAGTCTGTTGGCTCTGTCGTGGCGCGCCCTCGCTGTCAATTTAGAACAATTCGGGCACTTTTGCGTCTGGTGTGCCTCCCCAAGACACTTAATGCAAGTGGAATGTCTGTCGGACACCGGCATGGCATCCCGACATGTCTCGCAACGTTTGAAGCCCGGCGAGCCGGGCATGAAGGGTTGGGGAACAAGCGGCAAGCCGCAACGAGAGAAATTTTTTTTTTGTTTTAAAGAACTAGTGGGGGGGGGGGGGTTCGAAAACTTGGTTGATGAGGTAACTAGGGGGTAAAACGAAGAATTTAACTGTTTTCTTCCCACAGAAATAGGGCAAAGAGAGGGCTCCATCTGCTGCTGAGGACGGTAGAGTGGGAACTGAGGAGCCGCGCGCACGCAGGCGCCCCTTCAGTCCCAACGACACTAGAGGGCGCTACGGTGCCTGCGCGCCGCGGCAGAAACAGCTAGAAAAAGTCTCCGGTCGCCGGCGCGAGGACGCACCAGCACCCAGAGTAGAGCACCCACGGGGACCACTCAAAGGAGAACTATGTATGCCCACATCTTGAGTATTGTGTACAGATGTGGTCTCCTCACCTCAAAAAATATATTTTGGCCATGGAAAGGGTTCAGAGAAGGGCAACTAAAATGATTAGGGGTTTGGAACAGGCCCCATATGAAGAGAGGCTAAAGCGACTGGGACTTTTCAGTTTAGAAGAGGAGACTTATGGGGGATATGATAGAGATATATAAAATCATGAGTGGTGTGGAGAGGGTGAATAAAGAAAAGTTATTCATTAGTTCCCATAATATAAGAACTAGAGGACATCAAATGAAATTAATGGGTAGCAGGCTTAAAACTAATAAAAGAAAGTTCTTCTTCACACAGCGCATAGTCAACCTGTGGAACTCCTTGCCTGAAGAGGCTGTGAAGGCTAGGTCTATAACAGAGTTTAAAGAGAAGCTAGATAATTTCATGGAGGTTAGGATCATAAAAGGCTATTAGCCAAGGGATAGAAATGGTGTCCCTGGTCTCTGTTTGTCAGAGGCTGGAGATGGATGGCACAAGACAAATTGCTTGATCATTGTCTTTGGTCCACCCCCTTTGGGGCACCTGGTGCTGGCCACTGTCGGCAGACAGGCTACTGAGCTAGATGGATCTTTGATCCGACCCAGTATGGCCATTCTTATGTTCTTACGTTGGGGGCAGCAGGCATCAGGGGAGCTAATGGAGCAATGGGAGGAGACATGGCAGGAGAGGGAAAAGGTACAGGTTTATAAGATATATATATATTAATAATTTGGGTACCACAGTGGCACAGCCAAACAAGCCACATGAACTCAGTACTGGTGCACAACACAAAATTCATTCTGCTCATGGGAGGAAACTCTTAGAGTGAACACTTCCCCCAGCCTCTCCACCCCCAAGTTAATGTCACGCACATTGGGTTAATGCAACTGCAGGATAGTTGCATGAGGGAGGTTTGGTGGGGAACCGAACCTTGGGGCACTCCACTAGGAACTGACCGTCATTCTGACATCAGATCACCTTCCCATAAAAAGGGGAATAAGAACAACCCAGGAAACTACAGACCGGTCAGTTTAACGTCTGGCCCAGGGAAGATAATGGAGCAGGTAATTAAGGAAATCATATGCAAACACTTGGAAGGTAATAAAGTGATAGGGAATAGCCAGCATGGGTTTGTGAAGAACAAGTCATGCCAAACTAATCTGATAGCTTTCTTTGATAGGATAATGAGCCTTGTGGATAAGGGAGAAGCAGTGGATGTCACATACCTAGACTTTAGTAAGGCATTTGATACGGTCTCGCATGATATTCTTATTGATAAACTAGGCAAATATAACTTAGATAGGGCCACGATAAGGTGGGTGCATAATTGGCTGGATAACCGTAGTCAGAGAGTTGTTGTTAACGGTGCTAAATCCTGCTGGAAAGGGATAACAAGTGGAGTTCCGCAAGGGTCTGTTTTGGGACCCATACTGTTCAATATCTTCATCAATGATGTAGATATTGGGATAGAGAGTACGCTTATTAAGTTTGCAGATGATACCAAACTGGGTGGGGTTGCAACTTCTTTGGAGGATAAGGACATAATTCAAAATGACCTTAGCAAGTTAGAGAAATGGTCAGAGGTAAACAGGATGAGGTTTAATAAAGAGAAATGCAAAGTGCTCCACTTAGGAAGGAACAATCAGTTCCATACATACAAGATGGGAAGCGACTGTCTAGGAAGGAGCATGGCGGAAAGGGATCTAGGGGTCATAGTGGACCACAAGTTGAATATGAGTCAACAGTGTGATGCTGTTGCAAAAAAAGCAAATATGATTCTAGGTTGTATCAACAGGTGTGTTGTAAGCAAAACTCGTGAAGTCAGTCTGCCGCTCTACTCTGCACTAGTTAGGCCTCAGCTGGAGTACTGTGTCCAGTTCTGGGCGCCACATTTCAAGAAAGATGTGGAGAAATTGGAAAGGGTACAAAGAGCGACAAGAATGATTAAAGGTTTAGAGAACATGACCTATGAAGCCAGGCTTCATGAACTGGGCTTGTTTAGTTTGGAAAAAAGAAGATTAAGGGGGGACATGATAGCGGTTTTCAAATATCTAAGAGGGTGTCACAAGGAGGAAGGAGAAAATTTGTTCCTCTTGGTTTCTGAGGACAGGACAAGGAGTAATGGGCTTAAAGTGCAGCAGGGGAGGTTTAGATTGGACATTAGGAAAAAATTCCTAACTGCCAGGGTGGTGGTGGTGGAATCTCCCTCTCTGGAGATATTTAAGAACAGGTTAGATAGACATCTGTCAGGGATGGTGTAGACGGAGCTTGGTCCTGCCTTGAGGGCGGAGGGCTGGACTCTATGACCTCTTGAGGTCCCTTCCAGTCCTATTATTCTATGATTCTATGATCACTACCCACTGGGCCCGACTTTCCAGCAAGCCTTCTATCCATCTTACAGTCCATTTATCCAATCCACATTCCCTTAACTTGCTGGCAAGAATATTGTGGGAGACCTTATCAAAAGCCTTGCTAAAGTTAAGGTATATCACATCCACTGATTTCCTTATATCCACAGAGCCAGTTACCTCATCATAGAAGCTAATCAGATTGGTCAGGCACGACTTGCCCTTCATGAATCCATGCTGACTATTCTTGATCACCTTCCCCTATTCCAAGTGCTTCAAAATTGGTTCCTTGAGGATCTCCTCCATGATTTTTCCAGGGACTGAGGTAAGACTGACAGGCCTATAGTTTCCTGGGTCATCCTTCTTCCCTTTCTTAAAGATGGGCACTACATTTGCCTTTTTCCAATCATCCGGGATCTCTCCTGATCTCTATGACTTTTCAAACATAATGGCCAAAGGCTCCTCAATGACATTTGCCAACTCCCTCAATATCTTCGGATATATTAAGTCCAGACCCATGGATTTATTTACGTTTAGCTTTTTTAAATAGTTCCTAACCTGTTCTTTCCCCACCAAGGGCTGTCCACCTTTGTCCCATATTGCATCACTTGGCTCATTAGTCTGGGAGCTGACCTTGTCTGTGAAGATAGAGGCAAGGAAAGCATCAAGTACTTCAGCTTTCCCCACATCATGTGTCACTGGGTTACCACCCTCATCAAGTAGGGGCCCCACACCCTCTCTGATCACCTTCTTCTTGCTAACATGCCTGTAAAAACCTCTCATTATCCTTCACAGCTCTTGCGAGTTGTAATTCCAATTGCACTTTCACCTTCCTGTTCACTCCCCTGCATTCTCGAGCTATACGTTTATACCCCTCTCTAGTCATCTGTCCAAGTTTCCACTTTTTATAAGCTCCCTTTTTGTGCTTAAGTTGACCAAGGATTTCCCCAGTAAGCCAATCCCGTCTCCTACCATATTTGCTTCTCTTGCTACGCATTGGAATGGTTTCTTTCTGTGCCTTCAATAAGGCTTCCTTAAAATACTGCCAACTCTCCTGGGCTCCGTTCCCCTTCATGTTAGCATCCCAGTGGATTCTGCCCATCAGGCCTCTGAGGGAATCAAAGTCTGCTATTTTGAAGTTCAAGGTGTGTATTTTACTACTCTTTCTTCCTTTGGTCAGGATCCTGAAATCTACCATCTCATGATCACTGCTTCCCAGGTTGTCACCCCCCTCTACTTCCCCTATTAGTTCCTCCTTATTTGTGAGCAGCAGGTCAAGTTGTGCATATCCCCTGGTTGGATCCTCCAGCACTTGTACCAAGAAGTTATCCCCAACATTCTTCAAAAACTTCCTGGATTGTCTGTGTACTGCCGTATTGGTCTCCCAACAGATGTCAGGGTGATTAAAGTCCCCCCATAAGAACCAAGGCCTGCAATCTGGAAACTTCTCTGTTGTCCAAAGAAAGCTGAAAAAGTGTTTTACTACGTAAGTCGTGGCTGCCATATGTCCCACGAGCAAGCAAGCAGGTAAGTATGGGGACTTTGGGACTGTAAGAGTGTGAACGAGGTTCTATATTGTGTGAAATCTGGCTAGCGGAAAGTAAGCCCTGACCGTTGTAGAATCTAACCGTGCCCCAATGAATTCAAGGGACTTTGGGGGCATGAAGAGTTTCTTCTTGGAGGGAGACACTATCTGTCCCCCTCACTAGCTAGAGAGCAAAACTGCTCAGGGACAAGAGAGAGAGAAACTCCACAAATTCCTTTGTCTCAGTCTGAAATTCTTACCTGCATTCCTATTGGCTGACTCCACCTGGCTTAGGTAGCGTGGACTATCCTGCAACTCCCAATTATATCTGAAGAGCATTAGCTATCCTCTGTATTAACTCTTGAAACTAATGATAGTTATCTGGAGGAAAGGAGGATGCTGATGACATACTCGTGTTTGCAGATGATGAGAAATCTCTTCAGACATTAGTATTGGATTGGTCAGCATGTCATCTAGCTCTAATTCTGAGCACCTATTCAATGAAGGATGAGATGATGAAACAGGGGAATCCTCTTGCATTGAATTAGATGGTTCCAAAGGCGAATATTGAGGATATGAGCTCCCACACAGCCAACCTGGTTGATCCAGCTGTTGCAGTGGTACCCAACGAGTTGAGTACCAGTGATTCCTTGGATGAAGTAAGGGAAGGTATTGCCTTGATGCCATTGGAACCCCTTTGATGGTCATGTCTTTGGAATGGAAGCAGCGGACCATGCATAACATCCTGATCCTCAGAGGAACCAGAATCCTGACCAAATGGCAATGCTGAAGGAGCCACCAGAACAGAATGTATTGTAGGAACATGGACAGAAGGGGGTGGGTCCAAGATGATGGATGGAACGCTTTATGGACACCACATGCTTGCCACAGAGAATAACTCATGACAGACGTTTTGGAACAATTTTTATAGTGGGGGCACTCAGAGCCATTCAACCAAACTGTAAACCCTGTATATAATGCAGAGCTCTTCAAGCCAGAAAGTGCACCCCCACTGGGCATCGTTAGTTCCAGCACCTTTGTCTTATGAGACAAGAGCACATCGGAGACTCCCCAGAATCTATGATACACAGTCTTCGGACGAAATGGGGGCCAGAAAGAGGATCAGTCTCTGGTCCAACAAGTCACGGGATACTTGTGGAGCTGGTGCAGAATGGGTCTGCTGGTCCAGAAATGGGACTGGCAGATCCAGTGAGCAATGTATCTTCTTTGTTGCACTTGTGGGTCTTGGAATGCAGTGCCTCTCTGATAAGGAACTCCTGGATGGTATGGTCTCTTTTTGACCCAGAGGAAGACTTTCTCCCATGCCTAGGCACGTTTCCATGACCTGATGTAGAGTTCACAGCACTGGTCCCAGCAGAGCTGGACTCAAGATGCATGGTAGAAAGTACAATCTCAGAAAGTTCAGGCCAGTGTATGGTTGTGGAAGAAATACAAAGGCAGCAACGCAGGGTGGGGGAGACAGCTCCACAGGAGCCAGAATGCACAGAGAGACAGCTGTGTCCTGCTCCTCTCACTGCTGCCTCTGCTCCCTGTGCACACCAGCTGCCGCCCACTAGTCCCCCTTACACTGTTGATTCTGATACAGGTGCCTGCATGTAACTGTGCACGTTAACTTTTGTGCAAAGGTATTTTAAGTTGTCCAAGGTAACAGAAGTCCAATTCAAACGGTTACATAAAGTTGTTTATGAAAGTTAGCAAAAGGAAAAGACAGATCAACTGATTCAAACTGGATTGGTTAGGTTAAAATACTTGTGATAAGGTCTGCAGTAACATTGGCTGTTGTTTTAGGGTCCCAGTGGAGAGGTAAATCACCCTATAGGGGAGTTCTGATTGGGCTGGGACTCCTACACTGTGCCAGGCTCAGCTGCTAGTCCTGGCTGGGCTGGGACAAATGTGACTTCCTCTTCCCCTGCAAAGGAGGGACTGATGTCAGGTCAGACTCACCCACAGAAACCTCCCCCAGCTGCAGGAAACTCTGCATATGCACCCTGCTTCCTGCTCTTATCGCTCCTCAACCACACGGGGAGGGGCCACTGTACTATGGAAGATGATCCCCCATCCATCCAACCCCTATGCATCCAGACCCGCCAATCTCTCTCCCAATAAGTCTCTCTCCCCTGCACTGAAACCTCCATCCAACCAAGCGCCATCTCCTGCATCCAGACCCCTTCCTGGAGACCCCATAACTCAAACCCCTATCTTGACAAGCCCTCTCTCCCTCACCTGGACCCCACACTGAGCCCCAATCACCTGCACCAGGACCCCCATCCCACTATGCCCCACTCCCCCAAAGCCTCTCTTGAGCTTCCCATACTCAGACCCCCACTGCTGAGTCCTAACAACTTTGCCCTGGACTCCCCTTCAGAGTCCCATTCCTCCTGCACCTGGAAATTCCTGACAAGCCCCTATTCGTCCATATCCTCCTCCCCACTTAAACCCTCCCACCAGACCACTCATACCCAATTGTGCCACAGAAAACCTCATCATGCCACATCTGGATCCCTCTACACTAAAACCCTCCACATTTGAATCCTTCTAGGCTGAGCCTGCATGCCCTACACCTGGATCGAAGATCAGGGTGGGCATGCATGTGAGATACTGTCCTTCTCACTAGCTAGCTTGATGAACCTTGTTTTGAAGGGTAGAGTTCCAGGATATTTCTGGGCTGGGCCAGGCCCATGTACAGGCAGTCCCCGGGTTACACGGATCCGACTTACATCGGATCCCTACTTACAAACGGGGTGAGGCAACCCCACACTAGCTGCTTCCCCCCAGCAGACCAGGGAGACGCAAAGCTAGCGCCCCTCCCAGCAGACCAGGGAGACTCGGAGCGGCTTTTCTCAGCAGACACCTCAGCTTGAGAATAAAGGACTGAGGGAAGTGAGGTGTGGGAGAATAAAACTGAGCTCTGGAGAAATGTTTGGCTAGAGTTTCCCCTACAATATGTACCAGTTCCGACTTGCATACAAATTCAACTTAAGAACAAACCGACAGTCCCTATCTTGTACGTAACCCGGGGACTACCTGTATATCTGGTGCTGCTTCACTGCCAAATCCTTGTCTGGAAGGATGGGGGAAGGAGACAGCAGGGGCTACAGCATGGTCTCCCACCTTCTTGCAGCCAGTAGCCTGAGCTCTCCACTGGCATTCTGGAGCCTCCCTATTTATTTACTGACAAATAGAATATGCAGCATTTTGCAGAATTTTAAAATATTGTGCTCAGAATTTTTAATAGTTTGGCACAACATTCTCTCAGGACTAGTATATGAGGCTCCTGGTAATGTCACAGGTTGAATTAATGAGATGAAAGGTTCTAGAAATGAGAGGAAATAGTTATAGATTAAAATCAATGAAAAGTATTTTCATTGATTAACGGGATGAGATTGGCACACTTTTTTGGATGTAGTTTTTAGGGTCACTGAATGGTGTTGGTATGGCCACAGAAATAGTGATGCAGCTAAATCACTCAATCAATACAAAGCTGGTATCCTTTTACCAGATCTTGGAATAGTTGATAGAGAGCACATGTTATGAATTTCTCCAGTAGTGAAGCTGCAAATTAAAGTCAGCACCAGAAACAGAATCTACACCTTTTATATATTTGGTATTCTTTTCTGTTCCATTTGTGTATGTGAGTGTCTTATTTAGTCTTCAAGGAAACAGGACTAGACTTTAAACAACAACGTCAGATCAGCAAACCTAAATTCTTTTTTACCAAAAAAATATAGTTATTACCATATTTAGTATCAGGAGCGGCCCTAGGCAAAGTGCGCGATCGGCGCCCCCACCTCCAAAGCCCTCAACAGCCGTTTATCTTGTTGCTCTAGGCGACCGCCTAGGTCGTCTGTATTGACAGGCCGCTACTGTTTAGTATCCAAGACTGTCAAAACAGGATATTTTACCAACAAAAATTCTCTACAGCTTACAGAAAAAATGTGATGGTATTAAAATGGAAATTTTACATAACCTTCACATTTCAAATGTCTTAGCTATTTTTCCTTTTTTTGGCTATATTTACCCCCAAAGTATAAGAATTTTACAATTGTTCTTAAAATGAAAGTAAGCCAGTGGTAACTTGACAATACCACAGCTCTCACGTATTTACTTAATGAAACAGTATGCAAGGGTTTCATAAACATATTATCCCTAATTAGGCCCAAGACAACCCATTTTCAACACAACAACTTCCCCCCCAAAAAAACCCTAAATGTAAAAATGTAAATCTCTACCACTTTTTACAGTTTTGAGTACAAATGATGTACTGGATAGTAACTGGCAAACTCACCAACTTTCAAATTGTGCTCGGTCCCATTCAAATTTATGGTCTGAATGTCTGAACAATGTCACTCCTGGGAGTAAAGGATTAAATTCTGAGTTTGGAGTACTGATTACAACCATGGATGGAGCCATAAAACCAAAGACCACTTCTGGAAACATTTCCAGTTCTGTTGCTTCCAGGTGCTCTATTCTGAAAAAGATAAGTCCTTAAAATCTTTCAGGGTCTTTTGACTGTCTCTACAATCAGTTAAACAAAAACTGTGTGTTCCTAATATTTTAGTCATGCAATTAAAATTACATCAGTGCTACAAACCTGAATATATATTAACCGTCTAAGGGGATTCTTTTCTATTTTCATTCTCTCTCCCTCTTTCACGTGTTTTCACCCTTCCATTCACACAAATTGCCCAAGGTTCCTAACACAATTAATTTCATACATAAAAAAAAATCAGCCACATACATCCTTCTACTCTTTCATTTCAACTATTAAAGTAAAAACTTAAACAACAAATGGTCTATCAGCACCTTAAAGACTAACAAAACATGTGCTTTTGTGGGCACAACCCACTTCTTCAGATGACAGGAGTACTGGAAGTCCAGATCCAAGAATAAATAAGGGAAGGGGAGGGAGAAGAGAAAAAGAGACACTGAGTAGATAATCTACAGAGGGACAGCCAAGTTAGTCTGTAACAGGAAAAATGTAAAAACAACAAATAGTCTAGTAGCACCTTAAAGACTAAATAGTTACAAGAGGCTGATAAGAACCATTAGTTTGCACTTGGAAAGGAAGATGACCAACACCAGATTCTACACAGACAAGAACCATTAGCCCCTTCATTGTTTGGTTGGTTGATAATGTGCGAACCATCCAATAACTCGATTCATACCATTTCATAAGAATTAAACTTGTGAATAAAGTTAAGTTCCAACCCTTCTCTGTGTATTGAGCTTGTGGAATTGGTCTAAAACAAAACCGTAACTTGGAGATCCATTAATGAGTGTCCAGGAAGATTAAAATGTTCTCCAATAGGTTTTTATGTTGCCTTTGGCCAATATACATTACAGTGGGGCACTGCTGGCATAGATCACATTAGTGGATGTGCAGTTAAATGAGCCTCTGATTTGGTGGCTGATGTGGTTGGATCTAGTGATGGTATTGCTTATGTAGATGTGTGGGCAGAGTTGGCACAGGGGCTGATTGCAGGGGTGGGTTCTTGGATGATTATGATGGAGATGTGTTGTGTGGTTACTGGAAAGAATTTGTTTCAGCTTAGGGGGTTGTCTATAAGCGAGAATTGGCCTTTCCCCCCAAGGCCTCTGAGAGTGAGGTGTCATTTTCCAGGATAGGTTGTAGATTGTTGATAATATGTTGGAGGGGTTTAAGTTGTAGACGGTAGGTGATGACAAGTGGAATTCTGTTGTTAAATATATAGAATTAAATAAGCTTGATCAGACTAAAGGCTTTACATTCTAATTTCAAACTTCCTGACATCAGTGAGTGTTGCTATATTACACATTACAATGCAAAAGAAGAACAGAATGAAACACGGAATTCTGCACTATTTATGTTTACATTCACAACGTCTTCAACAAGGAAAATTGAAGTATGTCAGCTTAATACTCACAATTCAATGCATGTTACCAAGTCAAAACCAAGCATGCAAGGGTCTTTATGTGCAACTGAGCCATGATGCAGACTCACAGTTAGAGATCTTTCACTTGGTTGCAAATAATCACCAGGAAGAGGAGACAACCTATGCCTAGTAAAACATTAAAATTAAACATGTGTTTGCCTAAAAACTCAATATTCTTACAAAGACTATTAGCTTCGCGGTGAGCAAATGTGCCCATATGCTATGAAGTTGTACTAAGAGGAGGAAAATGTCAGATTGCTATAAATTATTAGCTTAAGAGGTGTTAAATAATGATGAATATTATTAGCAATATTCCAGACTAATCCCAAAAAATATCAGACATTTAGGTTACCAAAATATAGTCAGTAAATAGCAGATGTTTGATCGTGCAGATGGAAATTTATTAGAAAGTCTGGAAATATCATGCTAAAAATAAGGGTGTCTTAATTTTTTTTTAAATCATAAATAATTTCCTGTATAAAATATGCTAACTTGTAAGCAAAATTATAACCAAATAGGGCAAGCTAATCATCAGGCTGCAAGGATCAGTTCTTACGGACTTGACAATGGACCTGTGTTATACACTAACAAATTATTTAATAAAAACAATCAAGGTGACTAATCTAAGATTTCTTTAAGTGCAACACTGAGTAAATTGGAACCTGACTCAATTGGTAACACAATAAAAGGAGGACCTGTTTGGGACAAGATTTTGTTCTCAGTCTGTCCTTATTAAGGGCCTGTTGCAAGAACCTAAGTATGCTAAACTCCTGTTGATTTCAATGGGAGCTGAGTGTGCTCACCAACAAACAGGTATGCACCCCTCCCCCACATCTCTAATGCATTGCCCTAAAGCATCTGGGCAATTCCAAGTAAGTCTGCTAGTAAAAAATAAATATAAAGCTCATTCACCACACAAATAACAACCATTAAGAAAACTTGGTGTGGTACAATCTATATCTTGCAGCTATCACTGGAGCAATGGTATTTCCAACTTCAATTTTTGTATTCAGGGAACAAATCCTTTTGAGCTACTGGTCCATAAATTTGGAACTCAGTCCAAAATGAGTTTACATAGCCACAAGTCTCAGCACCTTTTCAGCAAAATAGAAAACCCATTTGTCTGACCTCCCCTTCCCACACTAAAAACAAACACAACAAAGTCCAATTCATATTGATTGGAAGGAAAAGAGCAAAATATAATTTGTGCAAATGTCAATTTTGGGATGTGCTCACCTAACCATAGTGATAGTGCAACATAAGTACTTAAATGTATTTGATGTCAACAATGGCATATGGCATACCAGTTTTATAAAGCCAATATATTCAATTTTCACATACCAAATAGTTCATAATTTTACATTTACTCATATGTGGAAACCCATGACAACTTCTACCACATGCTATGAGGCTGAACCAAATACTGAATTAAGTAAAATAATGCAAAGAGCATCTTACATTTTCTCTTTCATCACATTCTCCCTGATATCTAGCCCAGCTAGCACCTCAATGCATTTGCAGAATTTCAGCATCCAGAGTAGTGTACAGTCAGCACATCCCAAGTCTGCAACCTATAAAGTAGATTTGAAAATGGCATCTTAAATCCCCATAACTTAAATTATTTGTGAGACTTCCAAAGCAATATATTCTGCATTGATCTTAAACAAAATCTTTTATGAAGTAGGAATTAAACACATGGCATTTTTATTAAACTTTAAAATTTATTTGTACAAGATTTATATGGTCCTGCAAGTTGTTCTACAGAGGTTGGTTTTTATAAAATCAATAGGGCGCCATACAATCTTAAGAGTTCACCCAAGTGAAACAGTTTATAGACTTTGGTCGAGCAAATATTTATATGCTCACAGGTGCTAGACTATAGGTTCTGCCACACTCCCTTTCTCAAAGCAGTAATAAAAACTGAAATACATGGATTCTGCCTTCAGCAGACCCACTATAAAGACTGTCCCAGCACCATTGTACATGCTTAACTCTAGGCAATGAGTAGCCCCAGTGATTTCACTGGGACTATTCACAATACATGAAGTTAAGAAGCTGCCAATCAGATAGCTAATCGGGGCCTACCACCACTGAATTAGTAGTCTCAATCCAGTTTCTGGGGGAGAGCACCCATTTCAATCTCAAGGACTAAATGAGCATGCAAATGAAACAACATTCTCCACCCTGCAATCAAGATTGAAGCATACTGATGCTAAACTAAGTGGGAAAACCTAAACTGTTTCTGGCTACATCTGACATGTTGATAAACAGAAAACTCTAGCAAAGATAGCACAAGACTTTCCACTGGTTTTGCGAGGCTTGTTTCCAGCAGAGAAGTAAACATATAGGTAGAGGGGTTATAACTTTAGCCGCTGCATTCCTACAGAGTTAATAGCAAGCAACAGCAGCCCTTTAGTTTCAATCCCACCCCTGCAACCAGAAGAACCAGTTATATTGAGTTCAAAGCACCACTTTAAAAATTCTAGCTTGAGTTTTGTGCACAGGAGTTAGGCTTGAGGCAAAATCTTAGTTAACTCAAACTAATACTAGGGATAGTGATAGAGATGCAGCCTTGTTAGTCTGGCCTAGATGAAACAAAAGACAGAACTATGTAGCACTTTAAAGACTAACAAGATGGTTTATTAGGTGATGAGCTTTCGTGGGCCAGACCCACTTCCTCAGATCAATTTGTGGAAGAAAATTGGCACAACCATATATACCAAAGTGATACAATCAAAAAAATGAACACATATGAAATTGACAAATCAAATTTTAGAACAGAGTGGGGATGAAGGGGGAAGGTTAGTGTCTGTGAGGTAATGACATTAGGGGTGACCTCTCAGAAACTTCCCCTATTATCACCCCAATGTCATTACCTCACAGACTGGGGTGCTGACACGGCCACGGCCACTGCCACTCACCTTACTGCTCTCTGGGGCTCCTCACCACTCAGTGCTGCTGGGCCAGCTCCGTTGGTCTCCCCCAGCAAAGACGCAGAGGTGAGGTCCCTGCCCCCACTGCAAAGTAGTACAGACACTGAACCACTTCAGGTCCAAGGACAGTGCAGTTTAGGGCCCAGCCTCCTGAGAGAGCACTCCCCAAATGTGATCAAACCCCAAAGAATTAGGTAAGCCCCCTTTAACAATGAAAGGATGAAAGGGGGGGATGTGCACACTGGTTTCCCCCCCCCCCCCTTCCCCTGGTAACAATTATTTACACTGTGTTTGACAGAAAATAAAAAGTATTTTATTCAGTAGAAGCAGTAGGATCTAAGTGATAATAAGTGAGAACAGGCAGAGCAAAGTAAGTTACAAATCAAAAGAAACAAAAATGCTTGGCTAATTCTACACTGAAACCTCAGTACAAACTCTTCAAACTCACCCTAACACCTCTTTTCCAGCTGCCCCTCCAAACCAGGGCTCTCTTCCCCACCCTGGGGCCTCAGGCTCCTTCCTTCAGGTGCAGCCCAGTCAAAAGACCAAGGAAGGCCTCTGCTTTTCTGTTGTTAAAGAATTGAGGCCACTCTCTACTAACCACTGCTCAGACTGAAGGACAAAAGAGATAGTTTAACAGTTGAGAGTAACACACACTATGTGTCTCATTCACACATTTGAAATCCACAAAGTATTCCCCACTCCTTGGCTATGTCTACACTGGCACAATCTTGCCCAGAGATATGCAAATGAGGCTAAGCATGGAATATTGCCAAGCCTCATTTGCATATCTAATGAGCTGCCGTTTTGCAGAAGAGGCTCTTGCACCAGAAGGAGCTGTCTACACTGTCCCTTCTTACGCAAGAAAAATCCTCTTGCGCAATGCCATTATTCCTGAAAATAATCAGTGTAGTGGCATTGCGCAACAGGGTTTTTCTTGCGCAAGAAGGGGCAGTGTAGACAGCTCTTTCTGGTGCAAGAGCCTCTTCCGCAAAAATGGTGGTGCATTAGATATGCAAATGAGGCTCGGCAATATTCCACGCTTAGCCTCATTTGCATATCTCTGGCGCAAGATCACACCAGTGTAGATGTAGTCCATGTGTCTAAATTTACACCCAAAAATGATACATACATCAAAGCAAGGTAAATAGAACCACCAGATCATGACATTAAGATTGATGGGTTACATGAAATCATTCGCTCAAACCACCTTTGAGTTATTTATATTCATGTCCATAAGTCCATTTCAAAAAGCATGGGGGGGGTCCCGTCACACATGACATCTAACATCCCTAGCTAATACTGCAGTAAAGACAAACCCTCAGGGAAAGGAGCTGGGATGAGGGCTTTCAAAGAGGTTTTTTTTAAAATATTTTTTCCCCTCAAAAGAAAATAATAAAATATTCCAAAAAAGTCCACTCGCAAACAAGAGGAAAATGTATTTTTATTGCATTTTTTTTAGCCTAAGTATTTTTTCCTCCGTTAAATAGTTATATGAGCCTAGAAAAAGCCAAACATGGCTATCAGCATAATATGCCAGAATCATGGATAGCTTTAACAAAACTCTGCAAAGAGCTGATTCTTGGCATTGAAATAGTCAGGCAACACTGGTATTTCCTTTTCCCAGATATACTATGCCAGTATTTACTGTATCTTTTTAAAGTTAAGCTCTGAAAAAAAAAAAAACAACAACCATACCAACCTTCTTAGGCTTGTATTTCATCACTAAATCCTTAATAAACTGGTAACGTTGTTTGTAGAGAGGAGGTATAAACTTAATTGTTCTGGTAAAATCATCCTTTTGAAGATTCCTATCCATCATGTGAGCACTAAAAAATTAAAATTAGTTATTTTTCTGAAATATTTTACAACCGATTCTGTCAATGTATTATTCTCTGCAGTACTCAATTCATAAGTAAACAAATATAAATGTGATATTGTTTTCATATTAAGCCAATGTCTAAATTCTTACTGATATCAGTGGAAACAAAATGAGGTTATATGCCCTTTTTACCATATTTTACAATAACACCCTTTCCACTGTCATAATGAAAATCAACCATATCCCAACAACTTGTCTTTGTCCATCCAAATGAGAGGGGGAGAGGTGTCATGCAAAATCCACTATAATGTGTCTGGCTAATTTTTCAAACAATTGCAAAAAAATTAAGCATTTCCTACCCAAAAGGTTTTTATTTTTTTCCTATTTCCTCTGCTTTGTTTTACATTCACTATTCATGTAACTGAGGTGCTGTCTGTGTATTTGTTTAGCTTGATACACTTTATGTAAAGTGACAAATAGGAAACTTTTTCAGCAGTTCAGTCACTCCTTTACTTTAGAGTTATTAAAAACCAGAGGCATATAATTAGTGTGTGCAGTGAAGTTTTACATTATATTGCTAATAAAATGCAAATGTCTCACTGGAACTATCATCACCACACTTCCAATCGCTGCATTTTCTCCCATTAGGTAAGTTACGTCTTCATACAAATAAATGTTTGAAAAGAAATATCCTGCTAAATCTATAAACAGAATGTTGTCAGCAGGAATCAGGTAAAATAGGTAGTGCAAAGTCTTTTGAATAGATGTCTTCCTCGTCCATGCTCATAGTTTGCACCTGTGGGAAACACCTCCCTCGCGGGTCTAATTTAAAAGACTTGCTATCACATTTTTGTGATGAGGTTACTGACAGTTGTGCCTTCAAGTCTCCCTCGTCTTTGAAAGGAACGTGGTTTCGGGAATCCCTCCCAACCCCACACAAGCAATGGAGGGAAACAGCCGCTCGCTGGGGGTTCTCAGCCTCCACTCAGCGCTCAGGCTGGGCCCCTCTGCACGTTGCAGCCACAGCAAGTAAAATGCAGACCTGGGTTTCTAGTCTCACCAACTCCTGAATATAGACATGAAACGCGTGTCACGTGGCTGCAGCCCTCAGGCTGCGCCCACAACACCCCCAAATACTAGGAACCGCCCACACGCCACTCTACAGCTCCGGCGCCTTCGGGCCCTTCATCCAGTGTGACCCAGACTCGTCCCACGCCGACCGCTATCGCGCCCAAACCCTAGGGCTCTGCACGCTGCCCCAGGCCCGGCCCCACCCCACTGGCCGCCCTGGCGGGGCGAGGTGCACCACAGGCCCCTACCGCGGGAAGGTGGAGGCAGAGTGCGAGGGGCCCTAGCGGCGCCCGACACGCGAGAACGGTTAGGAAGTGATAGCGCGCGCCGCGCCCCTGCGAATCCACAGAACAGTCGGGCCCCGCCCCAGTCGTGTCCCCCGCCATGGCCGCCCCGCTATAATCCCGCCTGCACTTCTCCCCCCAGCGCACCTTCTGCATCCCCAGAGCCTCTTCGTCTGCCCCAACCTTCAGTACTGCTCCCCTCCTCCTCCGCTCGCTAGCTCCCCTACCCCCAACCAAAGCCTCTGTCTGGCTTTCTGTCCTAGCCTTACCCTCTGGTAGGGATTGTTTTCCCCTTTGGGGGAAGAGGGAAAAGAACTGAGCAGTTCTACTGCAGGGAGGATCAGTAATGCTCAGGGAGTGAACTGCTGTCACTTTTCCCCCTCATGCATCCCCATTCTTAAAAGATTCTGGACTTGTAAGGGCTCGTGCCATGCATAGGATTTATTTGGCAATGGAAGAATGAGTTCTCAAATCCAAGTCACCATTCAGGAGCTGATGAACTCTTAAAAGATTAGCTCTATTATTCAGCCAAAGCCAATGTGACTAAACTTCTCTCTGTTACAGCCAGTTCTTAAGTTCAGTAAAGACCCCTTATATGGCCACAATATTTTACTTCAGAATTAATGGAGAAAGAGCAGGAATTCACTTATCACATAAACATAGCTGAGCTGGTTTTGCTCATACTTTTTTTCAGTAATACCCATCTTTCAGTATAGAACTGTAGCAGGTGAGGTCCGTCCTTGACCGAGCAAAGTCATTTTGCATAGATTACACTTACATAAAAGTTCAAGAAATTAAATATATGTAATAGAATTTTTTATTAATGTACTTGCAAAAGGGAGGTAAAAGAACAGTTTTCAATTTGTAGGATTTTAACTTCAAACATTCATTTTATTGAATAATTACCATACATGGTAAATTTGAATCAGAAACTCATAAAGCTCCCATTACTCTTTCTGTAATTAATTTGAATTATTTTGTAATTTGTAACAGTAAACATTTTCTTTTATTAAAATGCCAGTTGAATTGGTGACTCGATTTTAATTTTGTTAGCAAATATTTTTATGAACTCTAATCATAATCTTAATCCTTTCACCCCATATATTCTGGTGTAAAAAATAGTGTATTTAGCTAATTTAAATGGCAGGATATGCAAAATTTGGTATCTGTAGGTAATCATGAATATGACTTTATTTTGCACAAGCAAACCCACAAACAAATTCTTCAAAAATGTATACAGGCAGTCCCCGGGTTACGTACAAGATAGGGACTGTAGGTTTGTTCTTAAGTTGAATCTGTATGTAAGTCGGAACTGGCATCCAGATTCAGCCGCTGCTGAAACTGATCAGTTTCAACAGCGGCTGAATCTGGACACCAGTTCCGACTTACATACAGATTCAACTTAAGAACCCCAGGTGTCCCCAAGTCAGCTGCTGCTGAAACTGATCAGCAGCTGATTCCAGGAAGCCTGGGGCAGAGCAACTCTGCCTCAGGCTTCCTGTAGTCAGCCGCTGGTCAGTTTCAGCAGCGGCTGACTTGGGGACGCCTGGGGCAGAGCAGCTGGGGTGCTGCCGGGTTGGTCCAGTAGCGCCAAGGAGCGGTGCTGCGGGACCAACCAGCAGTGCCCCACCTGCTCTACCACAGGCCCCGGGCTTTGCTCCACGTCTCCCTGGTCTGCTGGGGGAGGGCTCTAGCTGTGTCCCACCCCCCAGCAGATCAGGGAGACACGGAGCAAAGCGGCGGAGGATCCGGGCCGGACCGCGGCGCTTCCAGATCAGCTGGAAGCACTGCGGGTCCGGCCGGGTCCTCTGTGGCTTTGCTCAGCGTCTCCCTGGTCTGGAAAAATGGCAGTTTTTCCAACAAAACTTGCGAAACATACGCATTCCCATTGCGTTCTTCTTCAAGAAAATCTAAAGAACAGAGGGGTTTTTCCGACATTGGTAATCCTCATTCTACAAGGAAGAAGTATTTTTGCAAAAGAGCTCTTTTGCAAAAAGGCATGTGTGGACAGAGAAGAGGGAGTTCTTTCGGAAGAAGAGGAAAAAGCACAGGTGCCTTGATGGCCATTCCATCCATAGCAATCATGTGAGAGCGCATCCATTCAGTCTGGATGCTCTCTTTCGAAAAAGAAGATCAATTTTTCAATATACTCTTGCAGTGTGGACTTTCTCTTTTGGAAGAAGTTTTTTTAGAAGATCTCTTCTGAAAAAAACTTCTTCCAAAAGAAGCATGTAGTCTAGGGCTGTGTCTAGACTGGCAAGTTTTTCCGGAAAATCATCTGCTTTTCTGGAAAAACTTGCCAGCTGTCTACACTGGCCGCTTGAATTTCCGGAAAAGCACTGACGATCTCATGTAAAATCATCAGTGCTTTTCCGGAAATATTATGCTGCTCCCGTTCGGGCAAAAGTCTTTTTCCGAAAACTTTTGCGCAAAAGGGCCAGTGTAGACGGCACAGTACTGTTTTCCGCAAAAAAGCCCCGATCGCGAAAATGGTGATCAGGGCTTTTTTGTGGAAAACCGCGTCTAGATTGGCCACAGACGCTTTTCTGCGAGAAGTGCTTTTGCGGAAAAGCGTCCTGCCAATCTAGAAACTTTTCCATTAAAAGCATTTTCGGAAAATCATGCCAGTGTAGATGTAGCCTATATCACCTTATATTAACACAGAGAGATTGAGCGTGAGCATCAGCTTGAATTCTAGTCAATATCCAAATATAAATTAAGCTTAGTTTTAGGTAAGACATCTACTCAATCAGGTGAATTTTTATTTTACAGCTAAATTTTTCTGTTTTAAAAACTTTTCTCTCCTATTGATTTATGAAAAAACCTGGTAGTGAAAAATGAATTTGATGACAATGATTACATGTAAAGGACCTGAATCCTGCAAGCTTCTTTCTGAAAACTTATAGTTATAATTATAAGTAATTAAGAAAAGATGGGTGAGGAAATATCTAAGTTTTATTGAACCAACTTCTATTGGTGAAAGAGACAAGCATCTGAGATGCATGGAGCTCTTTTTCAATCCTAAGAAATTACTCAGCATATCAGAGCTAAATAGGAGATTAAACAGATTAATTAGCATAAGTAATTAACATATATTCTAAGGGAAATGCCCTGTTAACATCTCTGCAGACATAAGACAAAAGAGAAGAGTAAGTGGGTTACAGATTTATTAAAACCAAGACTGCTAACATCTGGCAAAATTATTAATTAAAATCCCATGCTAGTTGTTTGAAGGTGTTGTGCAGGACTACACTGAGGACAAGGGTTGAGAAGCCAGATGTATGCTACATGTATATAGATTATAGAGATTATTTTGTGAAAAGTGTTTGCCCACAGTTAATAGGCTGTTTTTGTCTTTTATGCTAAACATTCTGTTCCACCGCATATTTAATTGTGACACACTGAGTGTTGCTTAAGAGTTATTATGAGATTTTATTAATATTTGTAAAACACTTTGAATTCTTGGGATAAAGAGTTCTCAGTTTCCTTTTTCACAGGAGCCTGGTATAGTTATTACTGGATAAAAGAGTCAATGTAGCATTTGTGAAGAGAGGAAAAGTGAGAAAAAGCTATGCAAAGGGGTAATTATTCCATATTTATCCAAAATAATTTAATAAATATACATCCCCAAATATAAAATGAATTTTTGGAAATGGGGGCCTTCTCCACAATTATTAATTTTTAAATTATTTTTCCTCTATGAAACAAAAATCAACACAAGAAAACATTTGTCTTGATTGTTAAATATTAGATAGTATGTATAGAGGTGGAGATGGGAAACTTTGAAAATTATCAGAATGAAAGAAGTAGAAACTGCTGTCAGGAATTTTTAACTTTAGTGTTTTGTTTTGAAGAATCCAACAGTAAATGTTTGATTTTCTTTTGTCACTCTTGTAAGTTTTGAAAAACTCTTCTGATTAGCAGTCTCAGAGGGATAGCCATGTTAGTCTGTCACTTAATAAAACAAGTGGTCCTGTAGCATCTTAGAGACTAACACACATATATATATATATAGTACCATGAGCTTTTGTGGGCATAACCCACTTCTCCAGTTGAGTGGAGCAAAAAGAAGAAACCCCCGAATTTAAAGCAGAAAAAGAAGGGGGGAGAGGGGAAAATCCTGACAATTATAGTGCCTGTGCTAAATGAGGCTAATTGAGTGGACAGTAAGTGTCCCATATTTAGCTTTTGATATCATTTGGATGCAGAATAAAATGGCCCATCCTGCCCACAAATCTATACAAGTGACACCATCACAGGACCTAATCACATAAGCCATTACATCAAAGGCTCATACATCTGCACATCCTCCAATGTGATATATGCCAGCAAGTGTCAGCAATGCTCCTCTGCTGTCAGCAATGCTCCTCTGCAATGTATATTGGCCAAACTGGAAGACTTGGTGACCCAAGGCAATTCAAAAATGTGAGGAAGGAGGGAGCAGTGCCGTAAATAGCTAATTTTGAGCCTGAGGCAAGAATATAAAATTGTGCCCCCCTCCTGTTTATATATTCATGGTAGTTATTTCATAGAAAAACTGAAAATACATTAATAATAAAATAATAACACTACATTTATTTGAGTTGTGGTGGGGGAAAGACACTCATCCCCAAACCGCTCTCCCCACTCCCCCGGCTTAAACCCCACACTCAGGAACTGGAGGGGCTAGGGAGCTGGAGGGCCTGAGAGTCACACTCAGGGGCTGGAGGGGCTAGGAGTCACACTCAAGGGCTGGGCGTCACACTCTGGGAGTCATACTCAGGGGCTGGGAGTCAGGGCCTGGGGGGCACACTGGGTCTGGGAGTCTCACAAACAGGTGTTCCAAAAATATTAGAAATATAATACACATTATTCAAAAAAACAAGTAAAATTTAGTATTTTACCAAACAGTTTCACCTCAACCTAAATTAATAGGATGGTTGAGCTTGCATTTGCTTTGCTAACTGTTGTATCCTCGGAATTGTTGTGAGTGCGCATTGAAGATCATCTTCCACATTTAATGTATTTCAATATTTGTTTTTAATTGTAAGCAAATGTAAGAAGCCTGATTCACACAAGAAAGTCATTGGAAATTGAAGTAAAATTCTCAAAACAACTTCTGACAAAAGTGGGTAGTACACTCTGCGTCTGATCCAGAACTGATTATTTGGCATGGTTGAGAACTCTGCTTTTATATCATTTCTGTTGATCATATCAATAAATTGTTCCTGGGTGCCTTCAGGTACATCACAAACATCCACACTGAAAGGATTTGTTACAAGAGCAAACAGCTTTCCATCTGTATCTGGAAAATATCGGAGTAGCTTATCACTTAAATGTCTCAAATTCTCCTGTATTGGCAATCACAAATTGTTGTTAATATTAATGTCATTTGTACTTTCTTCGAGAAAGATTGTAAGGGTTGGAAACATATTTTTTTATATCAATTTTTGAAATCCATAATTGGAGTTTCATTTTGAAGGATTTTATTTTCTCCGATAATCTGATAATTATAGACTTTGATCCTTGAAGTGACACATTTAAATCATTTAGTAGGCCAATAATGTCTGCTAGGTATGCTATTTTATATAAACTCTTGTTTTCTGTAAACAAATATTCAAACTCAGTTTTGTTCTGTGACATACGAAATGAACTTAAAACATTTTTAACTCAAACACCCGATTTAGAACTTCGCCTTTCAACAGCCACGTTACTTCAGTGTGAAACAATAATACTTCATGCAAAGAACCTAGTTCTGAACAAAGGTTTTTAAATATGCGAGTTCTGAGTGCGCTGGACTTAATAAAATTTACAGCTTTAATAGTGTCATTAAGTACCTGGTTCAAATAAATAGGTAAAATTTTAGTTGCTAGTATTTGCTGATGGATGAAACAATGAGTTCCAATTACTTCTGGAGAAATATTTTTAACCAGGGTTTGGAATCCAGACTTGCAACCAAGCATAGCAGGAACCCCATCTGGGCAAATGTCTCACAAGTTTTTCCATTCTATGGAATGTTCTTCAAAGAAAATAAAATATTGAACACATCTTGTGCAGGTTCGTAGTTTCCAATAGTTTGCAGAACAAAAATTCTTCTTTCACATATTCATTTTTAATATACCGAACATACACCATAAATTGTGCAAGATTACGCACATTAGTTGTCTCATCGAGCTGCATACTGAATAATCCTTCAGGAGAATTTTTAATGTCTTCAATGACTTGAGATTTCATGTCTTTACATGTTGGTAATTCTACACTTAATTGTATTATTGGACATGGACAAAAGTTGCTGATAATACCCACCAACAGCTAGTCGGCATTTCTTGACATCTGCTTTTTGTTTAAAAAAATCCACATCTCTGCTCTTAAATTGAAGGTGTTTAGTATTTAAATGACATTGCAATTTATTTGGCTTCAGTGATTCACTGGAAAGGACTTCCATGCATATGACGCATTGCGGCCTTTCCATTCCTGCTGTAATTATCAAAGTAAATCCATACCTGATGTATTCTTCAACATATTTTCTTTTCGCTGAAGTTATTTTTTCAAATAAAGGGCAAAATGAAATTTACAATTCCCTGCTGTATTAATAACAAAAACACATGCACACAGTAACGTTGCGCCAAGCCAACACCAGATAGTTGCACTTACACACATTATAATTGTGTGATGCGATAAGTCTGAGACGGCGTATATTACTGGCTGTTATTTACACCAGGGCTACTCAACTTTGGGAGCCCCAGGGGCCACAATGATACCCACAGCACATGCTGAGGGCTGTAACTTAGTGTGGCTGCATATATGCAAATATATGCAGATCACAAAATGTACTAAAATAGCCCCTCTCCTATCCCATAGCCAGGCACCCTCCAGCTCCCCTGCTCCAACCCAATCCCCTTCCCCTCCACTAGAACCTGGTACTCCCCGGTCCCCTGCTCTAACCCAGTGCACTCACTCCTCCCCCAGAACCAGGCATCCTCCAGCCCTTCCGATGCAACCCAATTTCTCCCCCTTTCCCCCGCCAACAGAATCCCAACCTCTGCCCTGGGCCCACTGCACCACCCCAGCACAGTCCCAGCCTCTCCCCTCCAGGCTCCCGAACACAGTCCCAGCCCCTACCTCGGCCCTCCATGGCTGCAAGGTGGCTAGGACTCTGCCCTGGCCGGGCAACACCAGGCGTGGGAACCCCGGCTGGGGCGCTGTGTAACCCCGTGGCCGTCCCGCCCCCACAGCTGCAAGCCGGCCTGGACTCTGCCCTGGCGAGCCAACGCCATCCACAGGAACCCTGCCTGGGGTGGCTGGAAACCTCTCAACCAGACGCCTAGACACCTGGCCCCCCACCTACCTGAGCTGGGTGCTGCTTCTTCTCTGTATTCCCTAGCATTCTAACTTCTTTCCCCCCAAGTCCAGGGATATTTCCTTACTCCAGTGGTCACCAACCAGTACATCAGGATCTAGTGGCAGATCTTGGAGCCTCTGGCAGGTGATCCTGACTGCTTTGGCCAAGAGGCTATCAAGTACCAGTACTTCAGCTGCCCCTCCCCCAACTGCTGCACACCTCCTGCCCTTTGCCTGGGAGCTTCCCCCCACAAGCCTCCTGTTTGTGGTACAGAGCAGGGAAGGGAGAGAAGGGGTGCTGACGTCAGGGTTCCCCTTCTTCCACCCTGTATTACAGCGGTGGCCAACCCGTGGCTCACGAGCCGCATGCAGCTCTTTGATGAAAAAATTGCAGCTCGCGATTCAAATTTTTGTATTAAAAAATTATCGTTAGGCTGGCCGCTCCACATAAGGTTGCTCATGGCCAGACCACTCTGAGCCTCATTCCAGTGCATGGTCGTGGCCACTGCTCTGCTTACGCCCACGTTCACGTCCCCCCTCCCCTCACGCTTGGCGTCCCATCCAGCGTGTGCTAAAGGCTGGTTACTCAGCGCACATGCCCCACGCCTGCAGGGAGAGGCACGTGGTGGTAGCGGTGGCAGTAGCAGCAGCTCCAGCTCCAGCTCCAGCTCCAGGACCTGGGTTAGAGCAGTGGGTGCCTGGCTCGGGGTGGGAGGGGGATTGGGTTGGAAAGGGGTGCACATGGCATCCCACCCAGCGCATGCTAAAGGCTGGCCACTTGGCGCACATGCCTCGTGCCTGAAGGGAGAGGTGCATGGTGGTAGTGGTGGCAGCAGCTCCAGCTCTGGGACCCAGGTTAGAGCGGGGGAGTGCCTGGCTCTGGGGAAGGGGAGGGCGAGGGATTGGGTTAGAGCGGTGTGTGGGGGGGATGGCTCTGGGAGAGGGGAGGAGGATTGGCTTAGAGTGGGGGAGGCTGGCTCTGGGGAAGGGGAGGGGCGGGGGATTGGGTTAGAGCAGGAGGGCTGGCTCTGAGGAAGGGGAGAGGGATTGGGTTAGAGCGGGGCAGCTGGCTCTGGGGGAGGGGAGGGAAGGGAATGAGGATTGGGTTGAGGGGGGGAGAGTAGGACTCTTGGTACTGCATGCCAGCTCTAACTTCTTAGGAAGCACGCAGCTGTCATGGGGAGCAGAGGAAGAGCACGCAATTCCTGAGAAGTTGGAGCTGGCATGCAGTTCCGGGACTCCTACACACACACACCCTGCACAGGCAGGCAGCAGGGGGGAGGAAGTCTCCAGCTCAGTGACAGACCCAGTGTTTCAGGAAGCGTGCCAGCTATTTATTGGAGGGGAAGGAAGGAGAGGGGAGGGGAAGAGCAGCCCACGCACTTCCTTAGACCCAGGATCCCCAGGTACCGGCCGAGCTATTCCCGTCCCTTCCCGCCAGCCAACCTCCCTGTCCCTTGCCACCAGCCCCAGCACCCTGCCACCTGCCCCCGCCTCCATCAGCACCTTGCCCCAGCACTCTGTCCTCTGCCCCAGGAACAATTGGGGCCGCATTAGTGAGGCTTGGGATGTTTTTTGCATGTCACACATGTGGCCCCGACTACTTTTCTGTGGGTCAGTGACCCCTGACTCAAAACAGGTTCCCTGCCCCTCTCATAAAGAAAGACAATTCTGAAACATGTTGTGTTTGACATAATACTTTATTTAAAAATGAAGCCTGGCCAACAAGTCCCCAGTTGGAGCCACGCTCCCATCTGGCTGCAGCATCATAACACACCTGCACTCCCCCCAGACCCGAAACCTGAACCTATCATACACTGGAAGCCCCTGTCCTGAGCCTCTCACATCTCCAAACTCCTGAACCCCCACAACCCCAGTCTTCTGCCACAACACCCCTGCACCATCCAACACTGCAAATCTGTGTCCTGAGCCCATCATACTCCCAGCCTACCTGCCCTGAGCCCCTTATGCACTCCAGCCCAAACTCCTGCACCCTCGCAGCCACAAGCCTGTGACTTGCTCAGCACCCCAACCCTCCACCTGACCCCAACCCTCTCCAGCCTGGAGCCCCCTCTTTGAGCCAGCATCCTCTTCTCTACTTCCTTGTGCACCCACATTCCCTCCCAGAGCTTGCCTCTCGCACCCCTTCCCGGTGCCTTTTTTGTGATGGTATGCCCTGGGATGGCGTACCAGCACTTGTTTCCCCCCAGCGTGGCTTTTTGTTTCTTAACAACTCCCCCCAGTACATAGCTCTTTGCACTCTATCCACTGCTATTTTGGCTCTTCGTCTCCAACGGGTTGGCCACCTCTGCTGTATTCTATCTCCACAGGAGAGGGGGACAACAGGGCCTAGAATGGAAGGAGTTTGCTGGCTGCTTTTGAGAGTTGTGCAGGGCTAGGGCAGGGGTGAGCCTGCCTTAGCCCCACTGCACCACCACCCAGGAGCCACCTGTGGTAAGCAGTGTCCAGCTGGAGCCAGCTCCGAACCCCTGCCCCAGTCATGTACCCCCCTCTACACTGCAAGCCCTTGCTCTAGCCCCCCCAGACCCAAACTTCTTTACAGAGCCTGCACCCTGAACCCCCTCCTGCAGCCCAATTCCCTGACCCAGGCTCAGCTCAGGGCCCCCTCACACTCCAAACCCCTTACCCCAAGACCAAAGCCTGTGCCCCAACCTACCCCTGTCTGGTGAAAGGGAGGGAGAATGGGAGGAAGGAGTGAGCAGGGGCAGGGCCTCGGAGAAGGGGCACAAAAGAGGCGGGACAGGGGTATCTGGGTTTGCGGTAGATCCTGGATTGCACTTACATTCAAAAAAGTGATCTCGTGCTTAAAAAGGTTGGAGACCTCTGCCTTACTCTGCTCTAAGTCACTGAAATGGTATTCAATTCAATTGATTGGTTTAACTGCCTGAAGGTTGTTAAACTAATTAAGTTGAGTACCACTTCAGGTGACTGGCTCCTTAAAACTAAGCCAGCTATGGAGCTGACCAGCCTGGGGACCTTTTCAAATGTGTGAATGGCTCCTTAAGAGCACCACCTGGGGAGACACTTGGTGACCCTCTTGAAATGTAATGGCGACCCATATTTGGGTTATGACTTATAGGTTGGGAAACCATACTGTAGGGGTAAAACAAAAGACAGAACTATGTAGCACTTTAAAGACTGTAGGAGAACATTTTAACCTGCCTGGGAACTCATTAATGGATTTAAAAGAAGCCATTCCTCTACAAAGAAATTTCAATAACCAACTACAAAGAAAGACTGTGGAACTTGCCTTCATAGACAAATTTGACAGTATCAGGGACTGAGCAAAGACATGAACTGGACAGGCCATTATATTCAACCCCTAAACGACATCAAAAGCTAAGTAAGGGACACTTACAGCCATTCAATTGGTCTCAATTAGCATGGGCACTATAATTGACAGGGTCTTTTTTCTCCCACTCTTTTCTTTTTCTGCTTTAAATTGAGGGTTTCCTCCTTTTTGCGCCACTCATCTGAAGTGGGTTGTGCACAGGAAAGCGCTCAATAATATATATTTATATTTGTTAGTGTGTAAGGTGCTACAGGATTACTTGTTGTTTTCTTCTGATTAGCATGGAAACAATTTTTTAAATTAGACCCTCACTACATAAAAGCAGAGATCTTCAGATTTAGTCTATCATCTACAATTTTTCTTTTATTTCTGTAATGCAGTGGCAGATCCAGCCTTCCAAGAGATTCTTCAATATAAGGCTATTTACACATAATAATCAGTAATTTTAGGTGGGGTACTCTTGCTTTATTCAGCTCTGATAGCATCCTAAAGATAAATGTAATAGTTCTAACAGCTTTTAAACTAGCATTGTTTGTAAAAAGCAATACATTTAATTATAGTCCAGATTTTTTTGATATCAGCCCAATACCAAATATTGCACCCTGCAAGGATATTTCTGTTCAGTCACCTCCATTCTAGAAAATGAAGAAGACTCAGACTTATTGCCCATGTTAGCTATTCTGTCAAAATTAGTAATTTCTGAGTTAAAGTAGGAAAAATTGCCAAAATGTAATATGAATCAAAAAATCGAAAACTATGTTCACACTATGTTCTCCCACCAACAGTTACTACTGCTTGATAGAGATGGATTAATTATCTTGATGTGAGGGCTCTCTTCTGTTGGCACAGAGCAGCTACATGAGCGATCATACTGTAGCAAAACAGAGTCGGTACAGCTGTGCTGCTGTCAGCTTGCCAGTGTAGACATGGCATGGCCTACGTCACTGGAATTCCATAAGATGCTTCAGTTCCCTTTAAGTGTGAAATATATGTAATTGAATGAGATTGCAAAGAAAACATTGGCAAAGCAACACTGCCAGAAGACATTATTTCAAGAGTAAGAAAGTACATAGGGCAACATTGCTCAACTTATAATTCAAAGACAAATGGACATTTTTCTGCAACCAGATTCAAAAGATGCTGTGAAGATGGTACTAAAGACTGCCATTTTTTTACTCTTTTTCCATTGACAAATTCCTGTCTATAAAAAGAAATCTGAGTCAGTCTGTATCACATTATTGGATTTTAAAGTGAACAGGCAGATCACTGGTACACCCACGGGGGTTGTTTGCCACAAATTCTGTACAAAGTGGACCATGTGAGGTGTCAAACAAAAGCTTATGCTCTGCTATGTATGATAATCATGTACTTGTATGTGTTTGTATGTGAAGTTATGAATATGGGTTCCGTTCTTGTATTGTAAATGTTTTCTGTCTGGAAGGGAGCAATAGGCTTGGACTATTATCTGCTTAAACGAAACACATGAGATCTTTTACAGGGGAAAAGGCAGTACACTGCATTTATTGAGAATACAACAGTTGCATATGCTTTTCAACCACTCACACATAAACACCATACACACACACAGTCCCGCCAGACGATGTTATAGTTACCAGTCCAGATTCTGTATCAGTCTAGTGGCCAGCTAGATTGAACACAGAGGGAGAGAGCATGGCCTTTGTCGATTGATCAATCCGATGTTCTTCTGGAGTTGGTGGCAAGACAAACCCAAAGTTCCATGGCAAAGCACCCTGCTTTTATAATCCTTTTCTCTGTTGAAATCAATAGATTCCGCTCTGTCAGCCTGTGACTAGAATGTTATCTTGTTGATGTCAATTGTTCCCAAACATCTCCAAAGCTCAACCTGTAATCAATCGTCTTTCAAGGGTGCTAGTTCCGCTTTAAGGTCGTCAATCTGCCAACTGTCTTGAGAGTAGGGGTACGCATCGATGGTTATAGATGGTTTTTCTTTGACACCAGGCCATCTTGTTTTCGCCCACGCTCACCCCTCCTTCTTTGGCCATCTGGTTCTGAGCAATAACTTCTGCACCTTTATCTTGACAGATACATGCCTCTTTCACACATAAACAAACTTTTACAAGGACTTCTCAGGGGAGGGCATAGTATCAATATCTACATTGGGCAAAGCAAAGAGGTGTTGTAAATCAAACAATTAAGGCCTTAGCCGTCAACATTCTTCTAGTCTCATTAACACAGACACAATATCTTTTTACTTAAGCCTATTTACAAAACTCACTAATCTTTAGGACAAAGCAATAGACATTTAACTATAAGGACTTAATTTAATGAAATATTAAATGCGTATTAACATATGCCTTATATTGCTATATTATTGCTACATCATTAAACTACATTACTATATTACTACACCTAAAATACAAATATAAAAAGAAAAAAACTTTCAGTTCCAATAGGACTGCCTATTGTGAGGAAGGATAGTTCAGTGAATGGCTACGCTAACTAGCACTGCTGCAGGGACAATGACTCTCAGGGTGTGTCTAGACTACAGGGTTTTGTCGACAAAACTATACCTGCATCTACACTACCGCCGAGTTCTGTCGACAGTAAGTCGAGAGAACGCGGCAGTTTTGTCAACGGTGGTAAACCTCATTCTATGAGGAAAAACGCCTTTTTTCAACAGAGTTATGTTATTGTATCCACACTGCGCTTTTTCAAAAGAGAGCGCCTAAACCAGTGGTCCCCAATGTGGTGCCTGCGGGCGCCATGGCGCCCGCCGAAACCTCTGGGCTGGCCCCCCCCTTCCTTCCAGCATGCGGCCCATGTGTGGTGCTGGCCCCAGGCACGTGGTGCGTGGGTGGCCCCTGGGTGCGCAGCGCATGCGTGGCCCCACCCCCGGAAGCGCAGCACGTGAGCGGCCCCAGCTCTGCCCCTGGGTGCCCGGCAGCCACGTAAGGTTGGGGAACACTGGTCTAAACTCTGTTGAAAAAGCGGCTTGCTTTGTCAACAGAACTGGCTGTAGCCTAGACGTTTTTTTTTCGACAGAGGCTTTGTCGGCAGTATCTGTCGACAAAGCCTCTGTCAAAAAAAGCCTATAGTCTAGACATACCCTCAGGGTGGCCAATACTCACCTGATGGGGGAGGGATAGCTCAGTGGTTTGAGCATTGTCCTGCTAAACCCAGGGTTGTGAGTTCAATCCTTGTGGAAGCCATTTGGGGTAAAAATTTGTCAGGGATGGTACTTCATCCTGCTCAGAAGACTGGACTTGATGACCTTTCAAGGTCCCTTTCAGTTCTAGGAGATAGGCAATCTCCATTAATTTAAAATGTATTTATTGAGGAGGAATACATCTGGAAACCTGCAGACTAACCAATGTGTAATGGCTACTTGCATGTGAAACAGGGACAGGTCACTTAATCATGTGACCCACTCCAGTTTGGGAGACACCAGAGGTATGTAAGTGCCATGAGGCTGTCTCCATTTTGTCTTCAATCTTGCTACTGATCCCAGATGCATCCTTACTAGAGACAGAGAGCCAAGAAGGATTGCTGACCCATCCTGACAGGATATACACCAGAGACTTTTAAGCTACCAGTTTGTAACATCTTGCTAAAAGTCTGCATCAAGAACTTGGTAATTGATGCATGTAATGTATTCTCCTTAAAAATCTTACTCTCAACCTTTTCTTTCTTTTGTTAATAAACCTTTAGATTTTAGATTCTAAGGAATGGCTCAGTGTGCTCTTGTGAGTAAGATTTCTAAAGTATAAATTGACCAGGGACTGTGGCTGGTTCTTTGGGACTCTGAGGATCTACTCGGAGTTGGTGAGATCAGGTTCTATTATCTCTCACCTGTATGTAGGCAAAGGGCTGATTGTGGCACAGGGAGACCTGGGTGTCTAAGGGGTTTTGCTCGTGAGGCTTCCTGCTGGCAGATTGGCAGATGAAGCGCTCTGTGTGACTGGCTTGTGGCCTATTTGGGAAAGGTCTCCAGTTGAGGGCTGTAAGTAGCCCTGGTTTTGAGCAATTCGCCCTGAGCTGATGCCCTCAGCAGTGCCCAGACCCTGCCCGGTCTATCACAGTCTGTATTATCAGGTAATAAGGCCTGCACTGAACCACAGCAGATTTCTTTTAATGCAGCTCCTCACTCTTTGCAAGTTGAAATCACCTTTGATCCAAATCACCTGTGGATTTGGTAGTCTACACATTAAGATCAGCTGAAATCCCTGAGGGAAGAAATCTAATTTTAGACAGAGAAATGTATAGTTTGCAGTTGAATCAAAGGCCTTAGAATCACCATCAAGGAGAGCGTTTGTGGAAGCCAAGAAGATGTCACCCTACACAAAGGGGCTACGTCTACACTGGCCCCTTTTCCGGAAGGGGCATGTTAATTTCAACTATCGTAGTAGGGAAATGCGCGGGGGATTTAAATATCCCCCGCGGCATTTAAATAAAAATGTCCGCCGCTTTTTTCCGGCTTTTAGAAAAGCCGGAAAAGAGCGTCTACACTGGCCCCGATCCTCCGGAAAAAGCGCCCTTCAAAGTAGGAATAAGAGCCTCCGGAAAAGGGCGCTTTTTCCGGAGGATCGGGGCCAGTGTAGACGCTCTTTTCCGGCTTTTCTAAAAGCCGGAAAAAAGCGGCGGACATTTTTATTTAAATGCCGCGGGGGATATTTAAATCCCCCGCGCATTTCCCTACTACGACTCATGAAATTTACATGCCCCTTCCGGAAAAGGGGCCAGTGTAGACGAGCCCAGGGAGAACTTCATGAAGATATTAAGAAATCTTGACAAGGACAGACAAATGCATGAGTAAATTACGTAGAGAACAGATAATAAAGTAAGGGAAAGAATGATTGTGAATGAAACAAAGAATAGGGAAGAAATAGCACTCGAGCTATCTTTGACAGTGTAACAATCTTTGTGGATAGGGGAGAACTTATAGCATATCTTGAGTTATTAAGGCTTTTGATACTGTCTTGCATAACTTTCTCACAAACAAAATAGGGAAATACAACCTAGAAGGAGCTTACTATAGGGTGGGTGCACAAATGACTGGAAAACCATTCCTAGAGAGTAATTATCAGTGGTTCACAGTGAAGCTGGAAGTGTGTATTAAGTGGGATCCCACAGGAATCAGTTCTGGATCCATTCTGTTCAATATCTATATCAGGGGTCTCAAACTCACAGCCTTTCTGTGGGCTAGAGCATATTTGCAATTGGGCTGGGGATACCAGGAGGCCTGGAGGAAGCATGCCCATCCCCCAAATACTGCCTTCATGCCACTGCCCCAGCCTCTCCCACCCACACTGCACCCTTTCCCCCCAGAGTGATGTGGTTTCAGGTATTAGTGTGGGAACCTGGTGCGGGGCAACAGCAGCTGTCTGGCAACCTGCACATCCCACAGAAGTGGGGGCCATGCACTTATCTTCCCCATGGCGCAAGGTGCTGCAGGGTGCCCAACCACTGCTGACACCCCACATCCAAGCCCAGTAATCCCCAAGGCCAGATTCCTCAGGGGATGGGTTGCAATGGCGGGGAAGTGTGGGATGGAGGCAGGAAGGGGCAGAGCTTAGAGGACAGGCACACCCTCCTCAGATCACCAGTTCTCCCAGGCCAGACCGTGAATATGCTCCCCCAGGCTCACTCCCCGCTGGCCCCAGGCTCCACACAGCATTTCAAAGAGGAATCGCCACATGGAGCTCAGGGCCAGTGGGGCACTCTATGTCCCCCGCTAGACCCAGGCTCCATGCGGTGCTTCAATTTATTTTTATTTTTTGAAATGCACAAGAGTTGCTTGGGCTCTTGTACATTTCAAAGGCGGAACGCTGCACAGCATTTCCGCCTTTGAAATGTAGCAACAGCTGGGCGGGCTCTTGCTACATTTCAAAGCAGAAGCGCCCTTATCGACTAATCGAATAGTCGATAGAAATCCCATCGACTATTCTATTGGGTAATTCATCTAATTTTAACATTCCTAATAGATGGCCTATGGGCCGTGAGTTTGAGACTCCTGATCTACATCGATGATTTAGATAATGGCATCTAGAGTCCAATTTATAAAGTATGTAGAGGATACCAAGCTAGGAAGGGTTGCAAGTGCTTTGGAGGATAGGACTAAAATTAAAAATGTGTGAGAGAGATTCTAGATAATACTGCCTTTAGTGCAAGAAACTGAAGTAGACCTTTCAAGGTCCCTTCCAATCTTACATTTATAGAATTCTTTCCTTTTCTCAAGTATAGTAATAGAAACTTTTGCTGGAGGAAAAGTATTTCTACTCGTTTTTAAATTTAGCAGCAAGACATAGTTCTAGTTATCCTATTAATATAATTTGTCAGAAAACACTAATCATTTGACTACAAGCAGCAATATGTGACAATTGTCAGGCTAAGGGTAGAGAGATTTTAGCATAGTTACTCTAGTCTAACCTAATCCTACAGTCACCGACACACGTTGCTCTTTTTGAAAATTAGCTATCTGCATGAAATAGAAGAGCAGAATGAGACCCCAGTGAGCTCATTCAATAAGCACCATGCACAGACGTGAGAACTAAGAGTGCTGGAGGAATGGCAGCACTCCCTGGTGTGCATCAAATTGGGTTTACAGTTTTGTTCAAATACTGAGCACTCCCATTATAAATTGTTCTAGCAGCCACGGCATCTGGTTTTATAGTTTCTCATTTCACCAGCTTCTTGTTATTTTCCATTTCCATGGCTACTAGGTACCTGAAGCTGGTAATTTCCAAATGTGTTATGCTATTCCAATGTGTATTAGAGGTGGCTGTTTTAACAGAAAGCCTTTAGCCGAAAGGCGTTTGGTTAGCAGCATGTCCTAACCCCCCACCCCCAAGATGGAACTTAGTCCCCATTTTTGGAGCCCTGCACCCCAGCGTACGCTCTCGGCGGGTGATAGAACCGGTGGCTCCTGGCGCTTCAGCCAGGGTGGTCTTAGAACAGCCCCATCAGCCGCTGCACGAGACCCCTCCTAGGCCGTTTCCTGCCAAGCGGGCTTCAGGCAAACGGCATCACTGACGGCCCCGAAGAAAGCGGTTGGCTCAGGAGGCGCGGCCGCGAGGGCCCTCTGGCCGCTGCTAATGGGGGTCCCGGGCGTCACTCATCTCCCGGCGCAGACGGGCCCGATTCCCAGCCCGGGCTGGCGGCGCCATCGGCGCGCTCGGAACCGGGCGGTTCGGGGGACACCGCGAACCCGGTGCGATTGGCTGGCGCGGTCGGTCCCGGAAGACGATTCCGTCACTTCCGCAGGGCCCGCCATCTTGTTGGCAGTTAGCGGACTAAGCAGAGACAGCGCCCGGCTCGGCCGCCCGCGTTTCGGTGCAACGAGTCCCCAGCTCGGGCCGGAGCCCTGAGCCGCCATGGCCAACAACAGCCCCGCGGTAGGCGCCGGCAACTGCCAGCAGCAGCAGGCGGCCCAGCACCAGGGCGGAGCCCTCCCGCCGGCCCAGCCCCCGCTGCAGAGCGGGGCCCCCAAGCCGGCGGCCTCGGGCAAGCAGGGCAACGTGCTGCCGCTGTGGGGGAACGAGAAGACCATGAACCTGAATCCCATGATCCTCACCAACATCCTCTCCTCGCCCTACTTCAAGGTGCAGCTCTACGAGCTAAAGACTTACCACGAGGTGGTGGACGAGATCTACTTCAAGGTGAGGCCCGCGGGCGGGGAGGGCCTTTCAGGGGAGCGGCTCGGGGCCTAGGCCGGCTGGATCCCCCCCGAAGCCTCCGCACTCGTCTACGGCCGGCCCGTTTCCTTCGGGCCTGGGAGCGCTTCCGGCCTGCGGGTTCTTCCCGGCTCGTTCTGGTGGTGGGGGCCGCTAGTCCTTTCTCTCGGCCCAGGCGTGAGAGCCCCGGACCGGAGCTGCCTTTTGCGCTGGGCCGGGCTAAGGGGAGAGCGAGTAGGGCGATCTGGCGCCGAGCGGAACTGAGGCGCGGGGGCAGTGTCAGCGCACGGGGAGGAAATGGCCGCTCGCAGCCTCTCCTCAGGCCCCTAGTTTTGGGGAGCGGGGCTCTGCGGCCTTCCCAGGGCGCATGAAGCCGAGTCCGCGAACACGGTGAGTTGAAAGCTGTAAAACCCACGTGCAGCAGTTGAAGCACGAGCGTATGTCTCTGAAACATCGGAATCTCCTCATCGCATGCCTCTTTCCCAGGGGGCACGGTCAACCTCCAGCACCTAGAGATTGCTAATAGGGGTGTGAAAGGGATGGCAGTGCCAGTCAGCGGTCCCAGTAGGAGCTTGCATGTGGCCTTTCTCGCTCCTTAGAGACTGGAGCATCCAGGTATTGAAACAAGATCAAATGATAGTGCTGCTGTTGGCATTAGTTTGGTTGTGCTGGGGAGATAGATGAACTTCTCAGTGATTCCTCGTTTCAGTTCTTGTTTCGTTTGCAGAACTGAATCAGTCTTGCAGTGAGGCTTCCTTCAAGCCAGGGACACAGGTAGAGATATGTAAAATAATGCTCATCACTTTTATATTCATTGTCCTGGTTAATGTGTACAAGATTAGGTTCAGAAGAGTAGCTGAGTTAGTCTGTAACTAGAAAAATGTAAACAAATAGTCTAGTAGCACCTTACCAAGACTAACAAATCATGTAGATGGTATCATGAGCTTTTGTGAGCATAAACCACTTTTTCAGATGTGTCATGAGGGGCAGCACATGGCCCCATGGAGCCATTGCTGTACATGCTAGCTACTTTCAGGAGTGATGCAGGATCAGGGAGGAGTAAGCCTGCCTTAACTCCACTAATTCACCACCTGGAAATGGTTTCAGTTCAATGGTGCCCAGACTGAGTGGCCTCCTACACCCAACCTCCTGCCCCAAACATGAGTCCCCCTGCACCCAAACTCTTTCCCAGAGCTTGCACTCTGAAGCCCCTATTGGACCCCAATCACCAAAGAAAAGAAGGGGGATGGAGTGAGCAAGGTGAGGTCTAGGACAAGGGGTGGAGCAGGGGCAGGGCCTCAAAGAAGGGGTGGGAAGGAAGTGGGGCAAGGGTATTTGGGTTTGAGGCAGATCTTACCTTGCACTTAAATTGAAAAAGTGATCTTGTGGTTAAAAAGATTGGAGACAACTGTTTTAAGCTTTTCAGGGAGGGGACTGCCTCCTACTGTGATCTAGTACATTGCTTAGCAGGATCAGGGCCCTAGTTTTGGTTGAGTCCCTTAGTTAGGCACTACTGTAATAAAGATAATCAAATCGAAGAACATCTTTTAGTGCTCAGTATCTATTTGGTTTTTGTTTTTGACTGAAAATAAAACCACTTTGTTCTGGTTTCACGGGGGTAGCTGTGGTTGTTTCAGCAAAAACGAGTACAGCGGCACTTGAAAGATTAACACATTTATTTGAGTGTTGGGACATAAGCTTTCATGAGCTACAATTTACTACCTCAGATGCTGAAGAGAAAAAAAGCTCACTAGAGCCATACTGTGTGAAATAAAAGGTACAATTCAGAATGAATAATTTGAAATGTTTCTGTATAACATATATAGTACCTGATTTTTCTGAGTTTTTCATATGTGCTGCTGGTAAAATGTAGGATGTATGTACTAAAGCAGGTGGAGCAAGTTTCCATGTTACTGGTATATGAGAAGTTCACATTTTTAACAAGATGATTACTGCCAATAGTGTAAATAAAACTTGGACCATTCCATTGGATTTCAGTATGCTTTATACATTTATTCCAAATTTTACTTCTAAATAATTCCAAAGTATAAAGTGAAGTAAAATGTTACCATTTTATATTTGGGTTTAAGCAGTAGACAGCATCAATATAAGACCAATGGTTTTTTGTCTTCCAGTTTCTGAACCAGATAGTGAAACTGACAATATTACTCCCTCTCTGTACTACTTAATTTCTAATGTAACTGGAGCAGATCTTTGTGTTTGACTCATTATTAGAGTCCAAAACTAGTGTTTTGTCTACTTTGTTCTAGCACTGATCATTAAGTACATCTGAAAAGAAGATTTAAACTACGCTAAAACCTTTCATAAAACTCAATCTGCCATTATTGCTTAGAATGCAAAACAGGCCATTATCTCAGGGTATCATCACAATCTACAAAAAAGCATTACATTTTTAGATTAAAATATTACAGTTCATAGTTTTCTCTCTTAGATAATAATGAGGGGAAAATAAGAAAATATTAAACTGACCACATAAGCAGAAGGGTATGTGCCCACAGATTAAAATGCTCTAGTAAGAAGCATAATGCTATTGGTATGTTTGAATGGGATTATTCACAATTGACAATAGTATTGATTGTTTTTTTATCTCCAGATTAAATTTTTAAGTAAAGATTATTAAAAATCTTTGATAATGAAGACCAGATATTTTGTTCATTCCTGAAGTTTTCAGCTTGTCTTCAATTAGATATGAGTTGAAAATTGGTTTGGAGAATCTTATGAACTTCACTGAATTTATCTAGGCATATGATAATTGTTTTATGTACTTTGGGGTTATTTATGAAGCTAAATGTGATGAGTGTGATAGTAATCTTTTCCACGCTTTCAGGTTACACATGTTGAACCCTGGGAGAAAGGAAGCAGAAAAACAGCAGGCCAGACAGGGATGTGCGGAGGGGTAAGTAGAAGTACGTGCCTTCTTAAATACTTTTGTGCAATAAATAATCACCTATGAAATATCCCAGTCTTGCCTTCACATGAGACTTGAGTATTGGATCAGAATGTAGATGGCAAATCTACAAATTACAGAAGGCAGAGATTCTCTTTGACTTTGAAGGATGTGAGTTTGGGGAGGCAAATATTATTACTCTTTTCTCAAATGGAAAAGCTTCATTCTTTTTAGGTTTTTATGCTTCTGCTAATGAAAATCTGGAGTAATGTTTTAGCAATTGCCTGCGTTAAATGATCTGGTATATCATTTTTCTATTACTACAGGTGCGAGGTGTTGGAACTGGAGGAATTGTTTCTACAGCTTTTTGCCTGCTCTACAAATTATTTACTTTGAAACTCACTCGTAAGCAAGTGATGGGCCTCATAACACACACAGATTCTCCATACATTAGAGCTCTTGGATTTATGTATATTCGGTAAGTAGCAATGTATTTAACTATGAACTAGTTTAATTTGAAAAAACTGTATTAAATTTACACATTCTCTTTGGTACTTCAAGGTACACACAGCCTCCTACTGATCTATGGGATTGGTTTGAATCATTCCTTGATGATGAAGAGGTATGTCAGCGAGGGTAATAATTTGTTTTCTTTTGTTTCCTTTCATGTTGCTTTTTTAGATTTAAAATGTGGGTACAATTTCCTGTATGAGCGTCTTTCTGTTGTGATTTTCTTTTAATTTAATGACACTAATAGCAAATTAATGGGGTGAGTGGGTCTGGCCTGGAAACTGACAGTTTGGGTTTTTTGTGCTCAAAAGATTTTGTTGAATTTTCCATTGGCTAAGACTAGTCAACATTTTAAACTTACTTTAGAAACTGATGTGAAATTAATTAAAATCCGTGTTTTAAAGTGAGACCTGTGGGCTGCATGGGTTATCTCTAATGGCATTATAGTCTATTCTAAAATAAGGGGGTGAGAAAAGAATATGGTAAACAGATCATGATAGATAAATCTATGGCCAGGATGTTCAAAAATATGTCTGAAAGATTAGCCTCCAAAATGTATGTATGTATTGAAAATTTTCATAACATACTTCAGACGGAGAGAGGTGTGTGATTGGGATAAAAAATTGTACAGTAAAACTTTCTGCTCAATTCTGTGGCTATTATATCACATGTCAATGGAAACTAAACTTCACTGACTAGAAGTGAGCAACTTAATTACTGGATAGGATGGTGTTACCTATACTTTCTGAACACTCCTGTTGACCCATAGAGTAACAAAAGGCATTTTAAGTACTAAGTTCTGAACCCCTTCAGTCAAATGGATCACATTATTATGCGTAAGGGAGGAAGAATGAGAAAGTAGTGTTATAGGAATTATTGTTGTCCCTAATCACAGATTTTCTGGCTAGAGAAATTGAGTGGGAGCATACGTAACACATTTCTAGGGTTAGAGGATTGAGGTATGCAATTCTCAAATTGCAATATGTAGTACTTACTGAGTTTGATTCTCTAGTTATTTATTAGATTTAAGAATGGGAGATTAAAGAACATATTTTCCTTGATTGGTTTAGACTAACACTATATATTACAAGAAATATCAAACTTCATGTTTTCAGAAAAGCCCTATTTTTAATAAAAATGCAGTGTAATACATATGCATGACTACAACACAGTATATTTATTTTACACAGCTACTTTCATACTAAGCATCAAATACTGTACAAAGGAGACATTTGTTAATCCAGGTAAACCTGTGTTATTGTATATTTGTAATGTGATCAAAATATTGAATTCACATGTCGGGTAATAGTTAATTAATAGTTAGCATTTTTCTCCCAAAGTGATTGCTACTTTAATTCTTCAATATGAACATTAACTACATTTCTGTAAAGTGCTGCCTTGTAACTTTTTGGGGGAGGCTTCAATTCTAGTGTACTACAAGCTACTTCCTTCATAGGACCAGTTGAATAAGAAAATGACTGGCCTTAGTTGGTGTCTTTACTATTAAAGGCTCTACTTTTAATTTATACATATGAAATACTACACGATTTTTGCTCTAATATTTTGAATGTCTGACTACTTTCATGTCTCCTATTTTTCAAAGAGTACATTTGAGGAAGCATTAGAACCATTCTTTCCCTGGGACTTCATGTAGAAGGAAGTGCTTACAGCTGGTTCATATGTACTTTTTTGCATGAGTTCCACAAACTCATTTAAATGATATGGTAAACATTAATAAAGATAATTTCAACCTCTGAAGTTTTTTTCTCTAGCCCATAAATCTAAAATGTTGAAGCAGTTCAACATTGTCAGACTTGTCTGTAACACAGGCCTTTTTCTGTTCAACACAGTTATTTTTCTAAATGCTTCTAATGTTTGTTCTGTTTAACCATGTAGATACTTGCAAAGTGCTACATTTAAGCTAACTCATTGTTTTCTTCTTTAGATCTCTGTGCAACGATTATATTTGGAAATACTGTATATCTGAACACTTAAATGTGTGTGAGTGCAAGCAGTTTTACATTTAGATTTTCTCTTCATGTTTAGATAACAAATCTCACTTTCCTTGTGTGCTTGCACTATAGGTTTGGGACTTGACAATAGCTGACTAACATGTCCTGAGCTGTGAGAGGGCATAGCAAGAAGGCCTTCATGCGGTAATGACCCTTTTCAGAGACAATGGTCATCATGGATTATGCGTTTCCAATTATTTGTTCATTTATTTATTTTTTTACATATTTCTAAATTAGAAACCTCACTGCTTCATGGCAGTTGGTTTGCTATTGCTTCCAATTTTGTTAGGACGCCATTTTATATTACAACTTTCTCTATGATCATTTATAGACAGGAAATAAACTAGTTCTAATGTGGATAGGCCACGGTGTTGGCTGCTATTGTGTACAGCCATGCACCCATAAAATGAGGAATTAAATACAGTTATAAAATAAATTCTTAGTTTTAGAGTATTTAAATAAGATACATGATCATACCATTCAACTAGACAGTGTAAGAGGATTAAACCTAAATCTGTTGATTGGGACAGTCCCTTAACTTACAGATGGCTGCAGGCTTTCTATGGACCTGCATGCATGGCTATTAAGTCCTGCTCCCTATTTAACATTTATTGCCAAATCCAAAGGGTACAAGAATTGGATTTTTTTCAAGAACTTTTATTAAAGTGTGAAACAAGTAAATGTTCATAATTGTGAGGCTTCAAGATGGCAATAAATATATCAGCATTTGTTTAAAACAAGCAAAGAACTTTTTTGACGGTCAGGATATTTTTTTCTTTGTGTTTTGTAGGACCTGGATGTGAAGGCAGGTGGGGGTTGTGTTATGACCATTGGGGAGATGCTTCGTTCCTTTCTTACTAAGCTCGAATGGTTTTCAACATTGTTTCCAAGAATACCTGTGCCCGTCCAGAAAAACATTGATCAGCAAATAAAAACCAGACCTAGGAAAATCAAGAAGGAGGCCAAGGAGGGAGTGGAAGAAGTAGACCGACACACAGAACGTAGACGTTCAAGGTTATACGTTATCTTTTCAAAATAATACAGTTGTAAAAGTCAATATCTAGTGCCTTATAATTTATTATCAGAAAAATAGCGTCCTACCTTTTCTGGGACAACTAATGTTTCTAAACCAACAAATCAAGAGTTGATTGGTAATAATAATGCATAACATCATGAAATAATATTAAAACAGAACTTTAATGCTTTGCAATGAAGGCAAGCATGTGGAATGTGAAGACTCATTAAAACAAACTGGAAAAATCCAGGAGGCTCATTGCTAAAAATTTCATCTTATGAATCCTTTATTTTTATGTAGGTCTCCAAGAAGGTCTGTGAGCCCCAGGAGGTCTCCTAGAAGATCCAGAAGCAGAAGTCGTCATCGGGAAGGCCATGGATCATCTAGCTTTGATAGAGAACTAGAAAGAGAGAGAGAACGGCAGAGATTAGAACGTGAAGCTAAGGAGAAAGAAAAAGAAAGGCGAAGATCACGAAGTGCTGATCGTGCATTAGAGCGGAGGCGAAGCAGAAGCAGAGAGAGACACAGAAGCCGTAGTCGAAGTCGTGATAGAAAGAGTGACAGAAGAGACAGGGATAGAGAGCGGGAGAAAGAAAATGAAAGAAGCAGGAGAAAAGATAGAGACTATGACAAGGAAAAGGGTAATGACAGAGAGAGATCTAGAGAACGGTCAAAAGACAGGAAAAGTAAGGGTGAAACAGAAGAGAAAAAACACAAAGATGACAAAGATGACAAGAAGCACAGGGATGATAAGAGAGATTCCAAAAAAGACAGAAAACATAGCAGAAGTCGAAGCAGGGAGAGGAAGCATAGGAGTAGGAGTAGAAGTAAGAATACAGGTAAGCATAGTAGAAGTAGGAGCAAAGAGAAATTAAGTAAACATAAAAATGAAAGTAAAGATAAAGCAAATAAACGAAGTAGAAGTGGAAGCAGAGGAAGAACTGATACTGTTGAAAAGTCCAGGAAACGAGACCACAGTCCCAGCAAAGAGAGATCCCGAAAGCGTAGTAGAAGCCAAGAACGATCCCATAAACATGATCACAGTGATAGCAAGGACCATTCAGACAAATATGATCGTCGAAGGAGCCAAAGTACAGAACGAGAAAGCCAAGAAAAGCAACATAAAAACAAAGATGAGACTGTGTGAACTCAATGAAAAGTGGATCACATTGAATCCTATAAATCTTTGATTAAATCCTGCTTATTTTTTCTTAAAGTTGAGATTGTGCAGTAGTTGAGCACTCTTTTTTCAACCTCCCTCTAGGCTACAGATTGTCATTTCCTATGTTGGGTAGGGAAGTGCCTTTGTAATCCCATTTAATGCATTGATGGTTTCAACCCATGTGTTCAGTTAAATTCATAATGCAAAGATTGTTCTTGCATTTTTATTGTTCAAATGTTTCTGAAATGTACAGTCTGTACATACGTCCTGAAAATGTTTTAATTCCTTTGGCATGGTTGCCATGTTGGTTAAATTTGTATAAGGCAATAAACTGCCACTAATTCTACTTTTGTTTTGTAGCTGTGGAATTATGGTTTATATCTAGAATTTAGCATGGCTGTGCTTTGCATAATGGTATGGCAGAAGCTTTGGGGGAGGGTCTCCATTGTGTACTATAGCTCAAATATTTATGTGCATATAATGTACATAAAGGCTGCAGATTTAGAATTAGCTTTTGTCCTTTGTATCTACTGTCTTAGCTTTTTAAAATATATCATGGTTTGATCCCTGACAGTATTATATTCAGAGTAGATTTTCAGGCAGGTAGCAATTTAGGCAGGTAGGGATTTAGATTATGCTGAGGCTTATTTAGTAACCCTCTAAGAAATGCTACCTAAGAGGGACACGGTTAAGTTGGTAGACCTGTACCATAAACTACCTATGCATTTTTTTCTTGTTTAAAAGGCTATATAACATTGCTCTTTTCAATACAATTATTTTAGTTTGTTTGAATTTTAAAAAATCAGTGCTGTCATCATAATTGTAAACTAAAAAAGGGGTGTGAGAATGGGGAGGAAGGAGAAATTTTGCCAAGGAACAGATTTGAGTTTCAGGCTTTCAAAGCATTTTTATAAATGAAAAACGTAATTAAAATAAGAAATACCTTGATAGTGTCACTTTTTAATTCATAATATTTTGTAAAATAGATTGCTGTTCTGAGTTGAATATTTCATCTCCCGTGTGGGAAAAGTAAATTAGTTTTTAAAACAGAATAGCTTAGCAAAACTAAAATACATTATTGAAAAATCATATAATAAAAGTCCAGGTCTGCTTGGTAGGTTGTTCTGATGACTTTTTTATATTGAGAGAGGAGAACCATTGGTCTGGAATAAACACTGGATTAATTTATTTTGTGATAGGTGTCAACTTTCCCCCATATATTCACTGCCAGTTGTAAAGATGTTGGTGGATTTCTTTATGCCTTTTATCTAAAGGAAAAATATATAGAGACTTACTCAAAATAATAGATTAACTCAGGGCTTAAGACTGTTGAAATGTGGATCTTTTGTGGTTTGAGTGACCTAAAGGTGAAAGGAACTGAGGTTTGTCGCTCTCCCCTCACTCTTGGTATGATGTAACACTTCTAGATATTAGTCACTTTCCCTGTATAGTTCTTAATTTCGTATCATGTCAAAAATCTAGTTAGTTAATTGACTGTAGTGTAAAAAAAAAAAAAAAAACTAGTTGTCCCTCATCTTTCAGACTAAATAGTGAGTGCCTGAATTACTAATGTAAAAAGAAAATAATATTTTGGAGGGGAAAAACCCCCCAGCTAGTTTCTGCATTAAAGTAGCACAAACTCAATTTGTTTTCTTCTGGTCACCTTGTAATTCTAAATGTATTGTTATTAATCTCCCTGGTGTCCCTCCAACAGTAACTTTTTAGTTTTGAGCTGCTACTCCTGTTTATGATTTTTAAACTGTTAGGTAACTGAGTTTGAAATGGAAACTTCAGTAGAAATTTGAATGATTGCAAGAGCTACCCACTGCAGTGGAAAACCCAGATTGCTGCTGCCCTCTATCTTGTTCACTCATTTTAGAAATAAAAAAGCCCCAAATGTTTTCTATCAGAAATCTAATGTATAATCAGCATCTTACTTGAAATGTTTATTACTTTAGTTTCTACTTATTTTATGAGGTGGGAGGGGCTAGCAACAAATATGTAGACGGTAGTTCAGGTATTTGGCTTCAAATTGACACTTCCTTCATTTATACTGATCTCAGTAGTTGCTTGAATTTTTTGCAGTGCTTTATTTCTATTTGTGAATTGGTTGTGCTGATTGAGACCAGATTTCTGTTTACATTTGGTTAAATGAATCTTCAAATTCCATTCAGTAATAGACATACATTGTGGTGGGTACTGATAACACTATTGGTCAAGGAAACAGTAGTCCTATGCTGCCTCCTCCATAACTCAGCCACTGCTTCTTTGCTCCTATTGTGCAAAACCCTGTTGTTCTGTGATACTTCTGTGTAGCGTCTCAGTCATAGTGAGTTGGATAGTTTGTATTGTGGATAAAAGTTGTGGATGGTTTGGCTGTAACCATATGTAAATGGTGGCTTGTTTCCAGATGTGAAAACCTGTGCTGCTTTGTAATTTGAAACACTGCATGTTGATTAATTGCTTACGTTCTTTGCTAGATTTACCTGGTGTTGGTTGGGTCTTTAACTCGATTAATTTTTCTTTTTCTTAAACCATTGTTCTGCAGTGGGGCTGGCGATGAGGGATTCAGTATGCAGGCTGTCCTGGGAAGAGAGGACTATCCCAGCCAGTGTTCCCTCTAAACTGCATGGCAGCACAGCTTCACAGGTGATTTATCAGCTCTGCCCAGTCTGAAGCTCAGGGCTCCCTGCAGGGAGCTGGCTGACTAGGTGGAGCTGATTAATCACCTTTGAGGCTGTGCTGCCCCACAAGTTAGAGGGAACACTGATCCCAGCCACCTCTCTCTGCACTGCAGCAGGTTGGGGCCAGATGGGAAGCACCTAACCACGGCTGCTGCAGCTCCGCAGGCTTAGTCAGAGGAGGGGTGCTTTTCCCCTGGCTGGGAGACAGATACACACAAACTTAATTATATCATAGATAGCCGTCCCTTTCTCCACCCCTACCCCCTGCTGCCTCCATGTGGTCATTATATAGCATAGTCCTCCCTTTCTGTTTTATGAGAACCAGTTCCTTTCCAGGCACAATCAAACTGTTACCTTCTTTTATGTTTAGAGGAAGCTCCATATCATATGCGGTGGTCCTAGCTCTGACTGTTAGGAGGAGTTCTTTAACAGATGTATGGACAGACAGATAAACTCTCTCAAATATATAGTAGATAATAATCAGCAGTAACAATCTGCCAGTTAAAAGTGAATAAAATCCTCAAATTTTGATTTCAAAGCAAAATGCATAATGAACATCCAAACTTGTAGCCTCATAGGTTTAATTTCTTGAATTTTAGATTTACATTTTAATGGAGATTCTTGCAAATAATCTGCCCTTCCATTTGTCATAATTGCTTTGTGCCAACTGAAATTTGCTTGCATGAAAAATATTAACAAGTATATTTACTAGCTAAATGTCATTAAAACTGTCCCCCTCTGAGTCTGCTTTGTAGACCACCAGTAAATTGAAGAAAACTATAGTTGAGGGGCAGTAGCTCTCGGTTCTCTTTTTGGTTGCTCAACAGAACACCAACCATTATACCTTGATCCAGGCATGCCACACCATAGAACTTCACTTGTGATATATATATATATATATATATATGTGCAAACAGTGGGTATCTGGGAGGATGGAAGTAAGAGAGAAAGTAAAAGCTCAGCACCTCTGTTTCCATGACTTGATTCCCCTGTGCTCAGAACTAGAGATGTTAAGGACTAGTCGATGAGCAAATGCTTATCGGATAGTCAGTAAACTAGTCGATCCCCTCCCCCCTTGCTGCTTCTTTCAGAGGTGCTGCCACACGTGGAGCCCAGGGTCAGGTAAGGAGTCCTCAGCTGACTCTGGTTCCACATGGCAATTCAAATTGGCAGCGCAGCATGGAGCCACCTTGAAATGCACAAGAGCCCCCAGTGGGGCTTCTGTACATTTCAAAGCTGGTATGCCACGTGCAGCCCAGAGTCAGTGGGACTTCCCGCTGGCCCGGGTTGCATGCAGAGTTCTGCATTCCTCTGAAATTTCAAAGGAGGAATGTGGAAGCGCCTATCAATTAGTCAATAGAAATTGACTAGTAAATTAACCATTACTTAATATCCTTACTCAGAACCCTGTCTGGTGGTTTTTTTTTTTCTTAAGTTGGTATCCCTCTGGCTGAAGAAAATTGGGAAGTTGCTGCTTAATTGTCTAGTGCAGGGATGTGGAATCTCAAGCCAGCGTGCCTGGTTCTGGCCTCCAAGGCTCAGGGCTCTTCTCTCCCCCACATTGGGAAACCTGTTCTGGCGCTGCAGCCCCCTCGCTTCTCCATTGTGGAGCTGGAACACACAAAATCTATTAACCTAGACCCCTATAGGCTCTGGTGTATGAGGGGAATGTGGGGAGAGTGTCTTTCTCCTTCTCAGTGGGTTTAGTTTTTTTATTTTTGCTTCTCACTTATGTGCAGCCCCCCACTGATTTTTGTGTGTGTGTGTCAGTGGCCCTTGACAGAAAACAAGGTTCTCCACCCCTGATCTAGTGATTGGTGCTGGTAATGATGGTGCATTTTCTCCTTGGGGAGTATCAGCAAAGTGCTATATACAATAATCATAGTATTTTTCAGTTAAAAATTCAGTAATGAGTGTGGTCTAAAAGTCCAGGGTAAAATCCCTTAATGCAGTATTTCTATTGTATGTATGGTAAGTAGTAAATTTCAAACACTTGTTCCAGTAAATGAGATGCCACCTACACATTTGAACAAGCATAACACAGTGGTTAGGGGAAAGGCAGAGAAGTTGAATTCTTTCCAAACACTAGAACAGATACTAAAGGTAAATTCTGCCATTCTTTATGCAGTATTATGCTCTTTCTTTGTGGGGGAGAAAAGGAAGGATGGCAAAAGTTTGCAAAGCAAATATAGCAGTGCTTCTGTTTTAGTACCCCACTGAAAAGGGGTTTGTGGAAAACTCATGGTCTGTATCTCCAAATGTAATTTAACCCAAGGCAAGGTGAGGAATCAAAAGTTCACATTAATACCTAATTCTTATACAGTCATATAAAGACTAATGTATTTGTGCTACCTTCCTGGCACTATGACTCCATACCATGTTGCCACTGGCCATATTAGTTAAACCTGGGCTGTCCATCCCTATGTGGAATGGGATGTAGCTAGTGTATACTCCCATTACTTTTGTTGTATTTCAGATGTCTTGGTAAATATCTGGAATATAATTTCTCAAGGACTTGGGACAATTTAGAATTGTGTAGTGGCAGATTGTTCAACACTTAACAGGGTTTGAAACCTTAATAAATTTTTTCCCCAAGTGTGTGTGAGATATTGGTGTGAAAGGCAAATAGTTTTAAGTAGCTTGAATAAAGATTAATCCTATCAGGTTTCATTTCCTGTGTACTTATGAAGCCCTAATCCTGTACGAGTTCTCGTTATCCACATGCAGCAAAATTTTGCCTATGAAAAGGCAAGAAGAAAAACCATGAGTATTTATACATTATAAAGAATCACAAAGGGCAAGTAATCTGACGCAACAAGGAGTCATACTTACTGAACTTAATCATATGAATAATGCTATTCTAGTCAATAGAATTACTTTTGAGTAAAGTGAGGAATTGTCCCACTGTACTCTGTTCTTGAAGACTTGACGGGCACATTCAAATGCTTGGCTTTTTTAAACAACCCCCTAACTAGGGACGTAAACCTATTTAATTAGTTAACCTATTAAATATTGTTTAATGTTGGAAGTGTGGAGGGCCACCCTGGCACAGGCTCTTCCAGCCCTGTTTGAAGTGCACCCTGCTCCAGTCCCCACTGGTTAAACTAACCAGAACTGGTAAGCATCAGGTAACCACCACTCCTGCAAAAATCTAGGTTAATGGTTTGGTGAGGCCGTGCCAATTTCACCTGGAAAAGTCTAAATTTTACAAGTTGAACTGTATAGATGCAGCCCTGTTCCTAAACACCCCCATTGATTTCAGTGGGACTCAAATAATCTTGCAGTACTGGAGCCTACTCTAGCAAGCAGATTTTGCAACTATATACTGCAGTTCTGTAATAGAAGCAACAGATGGAAAGCATGGGACACTGTAGATGAAGACTCCATAATGTCTGTGCCAAAAAAAGAACCTAGTGGTTACATGCAGCATTTCTTAGAAATGGAATCTGCACATTTCCAGTAATGGGATGCTGTGATGGTGGAACTTTTAATGGCAGTACCCATTGGATTATTTACTCCACCCCCTTCTCCCCCACTCCCTTATGATATTCCTGCGAAAGTTCTGAAGGCAAGCGTATGTTGATACAACTGGTTGCAATGATGTTGCTCTTCGCAGCTGTTTGCCTATTACATATTTAATTCTGTTTGTTAGCTCATCCGTTTATAGTCTTTTGTTAAGGATGATTGAGTTTAATGAGTGCTGCTATTTAAGTAAAATATGCAACATTCAAATTTGATTATCAAGGGCCATCTACGCACAATATGCCACTCATGAGTACCTACATTGTTTAGCAGTATTCTTAACATTCTGAGATTTCTCACTTTTATTAAGTTACTTATGCAGCTATCTACTTACATTATAAAATATCTTATGTAGACTTAGACTTTTTTTTAATAGCAAAAGTGAAAACAGTCATTTAAACTTGTGAGCCATTGTTTTCATTAAAACTAGTGGCTAGACATTCTCTTTAGATGACATTACAAAGATATCAGCTCCAAAAACTATGGAGTAGCATAGCGATACTTATCCATTGTTTTCCACATTTACTTTTAAAGTAAATTGGTAGCTGTAATGATGACACAACTTTCAAAGCACAAAGTCAGTGTAACCCTCCTCTACAGTAACTTTGCCCTCTGAGCTAACTCCTACATTTCCATGGATAACTTAAAATAGCAATAATGACACTTTGAATATTAACTAACTATTTTACTGCGTACTAAAGTATGTCAGGATTATGTGATGTATTATGCAGTACAGATCTGCATTCATGTTTCTGTGTACAGGCAGTCCCCGAGTTACGCGGATCCGACTTATGTCGGATCCGCAGTTACGAACGGGACCCGTATCCCTGGTCTCCAGGAGACCAGGGAGAGGAAGCAAAGCAGCGGAGCACGCGGACAGCCCAGACGCGTCTGGGCTGTCGGCTGCCCGCGTGCTCCGTGGCTTTGCTCTGCTTTGCTCCCCGTCTCCCTGGTCTGCAGACCAGGTGGACGGGGAGCAAAGCCGCGGAACACGTGGGCAGCCGACAGTCCAGACGCGACTGGGCTGTCTGCTGCCCGCGTGTTCCGCGGCTTTGCTCCCTGTCCCCCTGGTCTGCAGACCAGGGAGACGGGGAGCAAAGCCGCGGAGCCCGAGGGCAGCAGGACAGCCACTACGCATCTGGGCTGTCCCGCTGCCCCCGTGCTCCGTGGCTTTGCTCCGGACACCTGTGGTACAGCATCTGGGGAGCTGCCGGTTGGTCCCGTAGCGACGCTCTGGGCGCTACTGGACCAACCCGGCAGCACCCTAGCTGCTCTGCCCCAGGCGTCCTGATTCAGCCATTGCTGGTCAGTTTCAGCAGCGGCTGAATCAGGATGCCTGGGGCAGAGCAGCTTGGGTGCTGCTGGGTTGGTCCAGTAGCGCCGAGGAGCGGCGGCGCTACTGGACCAACCCAACAGCACCCCAGCTGCTCTGCCCCAGGTGTCCCCAAATCAGCTGCTGCTGAAACTGACCAGTGGCTGACTACAGGAAGCAGCTGCCCTGGGCTTCCTGGAATCAGCCGCTGATCAGTTTCAGCAGCAGCTGACTTGGGGACGCCTGGGGTTCTTAAGTTGAATCTGTATGTAAGTCAGAACTGGCGTCCAGATTCAGCCACTGTTGAAACTGATCAGTTTCAGCAGCGGCTGAATCTGGACGCCAGTTCCGACTTACATACAGATTCAACTTAAGAACAAACCTACATTCCCTATCTTGTACGTAACCTGGGGACTGCCTGTATATGAGCAGAGGGTGGGGAGAGACAGCTGCTCGTGAGGACTAGTCTAGGATATAAAAGACATGCATGTTAAAAGAGCTAGGCCTTAAACTATGGGATGATTGGTTTTCGTACTCCCGAAGGCCCAATTTAGTTTTCAAAAGTGGTTGCAGCCTGCTTTTTATTTTTCAAGTGGAAGATAAATCTAGTTTAAAAGTCTGGGAGCAACTAGTGAATGCAAATGCATGCTTAACACAGTTGGCCTTCACTGGGAGAAGTGCACTCATTAAGTTTTTCTACATCTATAAGAACAGGTACAATGCACCCATCTCAATTTACCGTACATGTGGAAGAGGTGAGAAAACTGTCATCTCTTCCTAACCTATAGAGAAGTTTTCAGGGGTCCAGAGCCTCAAATTTTATAGAGCACAGACTGTATGTATTGTTGGCATAATCCACTGCCTGCATATTATGAACTTCCTATTGAGAAGAGAGGTAGTTTAGTGATCATGGCTGACTCAGTCTATGGTACTTGTTGAGTTTCTGGGAGGAGCCAGCACAAACCTGTCTACATCTCAAGTCCTCTGTCCTAGTCTAAAGGGAGGACCCACTGAAACTATGGCTCAAGCAATGTTGGGGGATAACATGATAAAATGGGCAGGAGTAAAGGTTACAGGTTCAAAAGCAGATATCTGGTGTGGAATATTAAGCAGAGAACCTCAGACAGCACTCACTGATGCTCAAAGGGAGCCAGTGAATACAGCCCAGAGGAACTGTGTCCAGATATGCGATCTAAGGAAATAGTAGAGTAGATACAGGCTTCAGTCTCTGAGTACCTGCCTGTCTAGCATGCTCCTCCTGGTACAGTGGATGGACTTCTAGTTTCATTTTAATTGTTCAAATCAAACATTTTAATATTATGCCTCAAACTCTCTGGAGGGCATGAGGGAGGTGGTTAAAATGTATTTTGTGGGACTAAACTGCTACCAAATATTTAAATCCAAAAAGTTAAAAATTAACACTTTTTTATTTTTACAATAGTTAATTGACAAACTATTTCCAGAACTCTTATCACACACATTACTACTCAGCTTAACCTTAGCAACCCACACTTAGCCCCCTTACAGGGCTCTCACTGAGTGCATTCCAGATTTATGAGCCAAGATCAGCAAGATTGTTCTGTGCATGTTTCTAATAAACACATATCCAGTAGGAGAGATGTTTGCATGCTAAATTTCCCCCAAAATTGGGGCTGCTCACATGTGAGGGTCTGGTTCAGCTCCATATCTAGCAGTTGAAGTCTGACAAGGGGAGTTGTGTGGGAATCGAGGATTTGTGTCCACTGGCAAGCCAGACTAGTCAGGACTGCTACCTAAAGTGATTCTGTTACCGTTAGATTGAATGTAGCAGAGTGAGTGATACTAAGCAGTGGGGATACCTGATTCAATTCAGCAGAGACGGTAAGCAGGTGAGTTTGGGATCCCACGTCTCACTTGCTTGAAGTTATGGGGGCTCTCAATGAATGCAGCATGGTATTAGGAAAGGGCTAACATGGCAGGGAATGTCCTTTTTTTCTCTTTTTTTTTTTAAGAGGGAAAAACAGAATTATGCAGCTGAGGACAGATGGCATTGGTTGTGGGGTTGGACATAATACAAGGTTCCCCTGCTGAGTATACTGATCCTCAGGATGTCAACGCAGTTTAGTAAAAAAACATTAATTTATCCGGAGGGTCCTAAGGATTCATAAGTTAAAAACACTTCAATTAATTTAGTATGTCCTAATTACATTTGTAATTTAAGTAACACTTGACTTTTTCTTACCTGCCTGTCTGAACCAGTGATTCCATCCAGACAAATGTTAGTCTTCACTTTCCTCCATAGATAACTACAACAAAAATTCAGAGGGTTAGAGAATTCAGGTGAGAACAAAACAAATGATCAACAAAAATATTTGAATAATTGCTGATGCAGGTGTTTTCAGCGGTTTCAGCCAGGAAATTGAATGGAAAGATTGTATTCATTTGAAACCACAGGAAAAACATAGAATGGACCATAGTGTCACCAATTTGTTGGCAGGAGGTGGTACTTCAATATCAGTGGCGCAATATAGCTTAATTTAATTAATAATTGTAATGGGGCCAGGCCATAAAAAATAGAACACACATTCAAATAGTGCCAGAGGCTCTTTGATGACCAAGAGTAGCTTAGGCCTCAGTTTAGGTCTCATGCAAAAGTAACATGTACTGCAGCAGTGTGCTGGATTATGGGGACAGGACACATATGATGGGTATTGTGTTTCTTAAATAAAACACCAATGCCCTTCAAGATATGTCTACTTATGCAGAGGATGACTTGAGTTCCACTTAAGGCTATTATGAATTTAAAAATACATGATGTGCTGTGTTAACAGCTCTTTATCTGAATGAGTTTGGAATGGTCCCAATACCTAAGAGGGGTGAATTCTCAGAGGGGCACCATCCTGAATTACACACCAGTAGAACCTTAATAGCTCACCACACCACTCATGAGCTCTGTATGTGCTTCAGATGTTTGAGAAAATGAGTTTAAAAAAAATTTAATTGAGATTATTTTTAGCACTGTTCCCTTAAAGCATGCTGCAGTGAGCCCAACTGCAACGACTCAAAAGTGGTGTAATTTTTCTGTATATATAGGTGACACAACTTTACAATGTTATGTCTCTAAACCCTGGAAGGGCAGTGCCGGTTCTGACTAAAAAGGAGAATATCTTCTTAATGGAATAAAGCTCTTTTTTCTGCCTTTCTAGCTCAAACTTCACAGCTGTGGCATTTAAAAAATCCTGTAAATAAGGTAGAGCTGAATTTTGCTTCTCTTGGGCCTCAGATGTATAATTTGTAGCTATGAATGGTACATTTGGGGAACAAATATGAAATATTTCCCTGACATTTGTAAAAATTTTTGTCTGTTTGAAACCTCAGAATTTTGGTAAGTTAGATATCCACTCTTGACATCCAGTAAGTTAGACATCCAGTTATCACTTTAAGGGTATGTCTACACTACCCCACTAGTTCGAACTAGCGGGGTAATGTATGCATACCGAACTTGCTAATGAAGCCCGGGATTTGAATTTCCCGGGCTTCATTAGCATAAAGCTGGTGCCGCCATTTTTAAAAGCCGGCTAGTGCGATAGTACAGATAATACGAGGAGTACAGATAGTTCAACTATGTAGCCATTCCGAACTATCTAGCCCGTGCCGCGTGTAGCCGCACGGCACGGGGTTCGCACTAGCCGGCTTTTAAAAATGGCGGCGCCGGCTTTATGCTAATGAAGCCCAGGAAATTCAAATCCCGGGCTTCATTAGCAAGTTCGGTATGCATACATTACCCCGCTAGTTCGAACTAGCGGGGTAGTGTAGACATACCCTAAGTGACAGAATACCACATCCCCAGGTAAAACATCCCAGTGGTTTTTACTCTGTTAAAAGTTTGCATTTTATTGGGCACTGGACAGACAGACAAGATAAATGTATGACATATCTGTGCTGTTATAATTTGCCTTCAATTAATTTTATGGATCTCGGACATTCTCAGCGGTTTAAGTTTTGTGGGGGGGTGTTGGCCTGGGATGAGTGCTATGGAGGGGGAATCCTATGGTTTTCTATGCTTTGCCAGCTTGCTTCTTTCAGCTGCAGTAGGGGCTGCGGCCAGGAGAAAATGGACATGGTTTGGATTTTCCAGGACTTCGGCAATCCCTATAAGAACCCTTTATGGCCTTTGGCAGGCACTGTACTTTATAGCAGTCTTCTGACTGTTCTTATACTGGAGAACTGGACTGGCACTGAATGGCCCCAAAATGAGGGGACCAAAACCATCTTTGCACATTCCCTCCTGAGCCATGCTGTGTACTACTTAGCTGAGGATCTATCTAGGCCATGTTATGTTTCAGATAATGTAGCTTCCAGAAGTTGTTCTGTATATTATGTTAGGGGATACATTCTATCTATGATAGAATTATTTTCTCCCAGGGGAATTTAATGCATGTTATGTAAAGGTGAAGTACTTCTGTTCTAAGAGAGACACATATCATTAGAACCACCATTTTCAATAGAGGTGAAATTCTGAGTGTGTTCTCGTACCCATTCCAACAGAACTTCCAGAGCAGGTCACTAGAATGAAATACAAAAAAGGTGTATAAAAGTTAAGTGTATAATTACAAGATGAAAAAATATCAATTTATATAGTTAACCTAATTGTATAATATGGCCCTATCTCATTACATTTTATGTTTTAAAATGTCAAATACATTTGAATTTTTAACATGAAAAACATCACTTTCGTTTAGTGCTTTCAAAATAATTCTAATATGATAGATTATACAGGAATACTGTAGACAGTTTGTTTTTCTAAAGGTGGCTCATTAGGTTGATTTTGATTTTAATTAAAAAGAGCATTAAGGTATTTGAAAACCAGTCTACATGAAGAATTACATGAAAAACCAGACTCAGAAAAAAAGCAGAGATTAGTATCCATCAACCAGAACTGATCTCTGAAAGAGTAAAACATGCTGTAAAAAGCAGCTTTGTGTATTTTTTGTCATTCCTTTTCCTCTCCATGTTAATCACTAGGGCTTTGTCTTAACTGGGAGTTCTTTGGCAAAAAATATGCTAATGAGGGACTCATTAGCATAAGTCACAATCACATTAGCATATTTTCTGCCATTTATTTTTGCTCAAGGGGTTTTTACACTAGTAGTAGTAGTGTGGCTGGGGCGGGTTTTGCGCAAAAACCCCATATTGCGCAAGATCCTTATGCCTGTCTGGGACAGGCATAAGGATCTTGCAGAAAATGGGGTATTTGTGCAAAAAAAACACCCCTGGTCACACTGCTACTTTTTGTGCAAAAAACCCCTTGAGCAAAAAGAAATGGCAGAAAATATGCTAATGAGATCACAAATTATGCTAATGAGCCTATCATTAGCATATTTTCTGCCAAAGAACTCGCAGTGAAGAACATAGACTAGCATCCTGACTCAACACACACAGCCCCTTTGCTCTAATACAAATTATTGATGGGGTTGGGTCAAGAGAAGTCCATGTGATTTGAGGTTTCATTTTATTGCCAGCACATAAGCAAAAAAGGTCCTTGCTTTCAAGGCCCTAACCCGAAATGCCTTTTAGAAAATCATGTTGCAGACTATAACATATTCTTTTTGTGGGTTATGTGTTCACTCAGTATTGGGATAGAAAACTTCTGCTCCATGCTGGATCTTTGTTTCCTCTTATTCTGCAATATGCATAGACACAACTGCATGTTAGAATTTGGTGCTATAAAAGACTATACATTACACTAATGTGCATCTAACAAAACATACATAGGATATAAAACATGAAAGGACTATAATGAAGTTTTACCTGAATATATTTTTTTAGGGCAAAACGTAAGCTTTGATCCTCTCTCAGGAACTGGAGAAACTACTACCGTATAGACATCCCCACACGGTATTTCAGTGACATCACAGTAACTCAAACCTGAAATGGGGGTACAGGTGAAGTTGCCTTTTGACCCATATAAATCTGTACTATACTTTATCGACCTTGCAGAAGCTCTCCAGTGTATGCGGATGCCATTATTACCCAATCTATATAATTTCACCCCAGAAGGGCAGCAGGCACCTAATAAAGAAAAGAAAAAAGACCGTCTAAACTACAGATTATATTTGTTCTTGGAAGGAAACTATAAGTCATCTTAACAGATTTCACACCTGATACCTACATTCTAATTACAAAGGCTCACCATCTTACATAGAGTCAGGGTAATTGTATGAGGCAACGGCGGGGAATAAGAGAATGAAAATCACCTTCAAACTAGTATTTAAAACAGGGAACTGTATGGCTTTAGCAATTTCTTCAATCTCACATATAATCTTACTATGAAACAATCTGTCTACTATACTGCAATTTTTCTTTTTAATTCCATCTATTGTTTACATACTGGAAGAGTAGTCTTGATATGTGCAGTCTGAGGTCAAACCACTTTCACTAATCACTTGCAGTGACACGGTATAGTTGGTAGCACATGTAATGCATCCCAGGAGACAGTGGTTTTGGAGAGTGTGGCATTTGATCTGTCCTTTTGGCGATTCCAGTGTTGTTACATATGTCTGTGCACCAGCCCCAACAGACCAGCTGATATTTATTATGGACTGCATGACTTGAGTTACTGTCATGTTAGTAGGGCAGCAAGGAGCTTAAAAGGAAACAAAAATGGGAGGTCAACTTTATTGTATTCACTGAGGTTCTATGCAGATAGTGTTGTAAATTATTTTGTTTTAGAAATAGCTTTTTAAAAATTTATTGAAAAACTGCCAGTTTTGTCATCCACATTTTTACTGATCTTAAGGCCTGATCCAGCTCTTGTTGAAGTCTGTCTTTTCATTAACTTTGGTGGGAGATGTGTGAAGCCCTTAGGAAGAAAAATAATCTTAATAGCCATTAAAAAAAGAAAACTAAATCCTTTTTAGCTAATGTTACCAAAATAGTTAGATATTAAACTTCAGCATGCCCAAGTAGCTAACATCTAATACAAAAAATACCAGGATAATATAAATGATTTATTATTTTTTTAGCCATTGTGTGACAGTTGATAACCCAGGATCATTATGTGAAGATTGTTTCAGCTAGTAGATCTTGGTAATAAAAATAAATGTCTACAATGCATCATCAGAATCTCAGTGGTTTTGTCATTCACATTAAGGATCGAAGTGCTGACAAGAAAGCCATGCATTGCATAAAGAGATTATGCCAGTGTATCTTAATTAGCAGTGACTCAGGAAACATAAGTGCTTGTATTAGGGCTTATCAACAGGATGCAGCTACTAAAAAGTAATGATTTCTCTGTCATATACACACATTAAAGCTGATGTCATTCCAGAGTAATACATGTAGATACACTGTGAAAAAAACACACATGGACATAGAGAGACACACACTTAGCACAGTATTATAAATATACGAAAAAGGTTATACTTTCAATTACATATTGATCCCCACATACCTGTCTCTAAAGGGACACTAGAACTAGGTAAGCTCTGCCCTGCTGTTGTACTTGCCACAGCACTAATAGAGAATACTGATCCACAGGGAAGATCAGTTATGCTACAAGAATTTCCAGAGTTTGTGCAATGCCATAATCCAGTTTCTCCTCTAGCAGTAACAGTGTACATAGCTTCATCATTATTGGCTTGCCAGTGCACACTAATTATGGAAAGATCATCCTTTGAGATGCTTTTTATTTCAGGACTGCACGGAGCTGAAAGATTTAGAATGAAACAGTTTTTAGATGCGTTTTCAGTACATAAATTCCGTTTTACATTGTTTACAATGTCAGTAACTGCAGATTATAATAGATATTTGACAAACTAAGATTTAGTGACATTCTATTTAATAATTTTTGACTAATTTGGAACAGTTTATGAGCATAAACTTTAAAAGGGTTTAATAGGCAAAAACTCTTGAAAAACTGAAACGTTAAGGTTTTGCATACAAAGATATATATGGAAATCAAATCTCATTTTCAGATGTGCTGATTACCTAACGGATTCCAATCTCGTCACTTATTAAAGTTCCTGGTTATGAATGTAGGAATCTTATCTTAGGCACCCATTTTTAAAAATCTTGATTAGATTTTCTTTTTGTTGTGACTATGGATTATAATAACTTTACTTAGCACTCACATTTTTTTCTCTTTCAAAGCAAATTAAGACTTCTATCTAGTAACTACAATGAAAACAACTAATTATTTTGCATGATATGTGAAAAAAATAACCTTATACCTGTTGCCACATATTTGGAACTGCATGATGTATTGCTGCCTCTGATTTCATTGAAAGAATACACAGTGATGTTATATTGTGTGTTACAATGCAATGCAGACAGGATGCAAATTGTGGCAGTGTCATTACACAATACTATACCAATCCCATCAACAGCTTTTGTTTCATACATTTCAGCACCACGGACAGGAGACCAGACAATCTCAACTGTATTACTGGATACAAACACTGGGTAAAAGTCGCTGGGGCAACAAGGTGCTAAAAAAGGCAAAACAGAGAGGAAATGTCAACAGCACTAATGAACTGAAATATACTAGATATTAAATAGGATAGTGACTTGTTTACACAAACACCTCTTATGTGAAATCTCCATTATCAAAAAATGAATTATGTTCTCCACATTGAAGTCCTTCATTTATCCAAAACTTAATCTAGCCAAATAAGTGACATGTCACACATCTTATCTGGATAAAGAGAATTCTGTTGCATACTCTTTCTATAATAAAAAGTAGATTCTCATGTTTTTAAAGCAAGGGTGGGCAAAATGTGATCTGTGGGCTGAATCTGGCCAGCCAAACCACCAGTCCTAGCCCACCGCCACTCTCCCTGTGGCCCAGTGGGAGCCTCCCAGGCATCCTGCCTGCTCCGTGCCTGCATGCCACTCAAAATGACCAGCTATGGTGGCCATGTGCCCCGCATGCTGCAAGCCCCGGAGAGAACTTTGTGTGATGCCCCCACACCCAGCACAGTCTTGCAGCTCTCGCTGGCTGCCTGGGCCATGCTTGCTGCACAGGCAGTGCACAAAGGGCTCCTGCTCCCTCAAGAGACATGCAACAAGCACACGATCCCCATAATTAGATGCTTTGAGCCTGCCTGAGGGACCTGTCGGGCTCCTGACTGAGAGCTGCCTAAGGTAAGTGTCTCCCACCCAGAGCCTCCATCTGGCACTCTTCTCTCCCCACAACCTTTTGCCCCTACTCTTGCACCCTTGCCCCAGATCACAACTCAAACCCATACTGCCTCCCAGACGCTGCACCTCAATCCCCTGCCCCACATCATAACCCCCTCCCAGATCCTGTACCTCCTCCCGCACTCCTTCTCCAGGTCAACATCCTCTCCTGTAGCCATATTCCCCACCCCATTCCTCTGCCCCAAGTTATAACCCCCTTCTTCACTCAAACTCCCTCCTAGACCCCTCCTGCACCTCAGTGTCAACCTCCACCACCTCCGCTAATATCATGGAAGAATTTAGTCCTTGACCATGTACCAAATTCTTGGAATGGCCCCCCATCAAAAATTATTGCCCATCGTTGCTTTAAAGTCCTTACAATAGCAGTTAGTAATAATCCATTTGAAATAATACTGTACTCTTATGTTGAACCGTCTATTTTAGGTTCTCCAAAATGTACAAGTCACTTAACTAAGAATCATATCCAGTATTTTCTCATTTTATACATGGTGAAACAGGCACAGGGAAGGTTAGGTACTTATCCAAGATTACACAGCAAAGCTATGGCAGAACCAGGATTAGAATCCACATATCTTGATCCCAGTCCTATGCATCCCCATTTTTGAACATGTTTTAGAATGATCAAATGATCAAACCTTTTAATTTATAAACTGGTGTCAGACTTGACTGATAAACTGAGTCAAATAAACATTGGCTACAATTTAAACTTTAACCCTTTTCTGTTTAAAAAAATATCTTTTCTAAAGTACCGGTTATCATTAATTAGGGCTGGTCAAAATTTTTCATCAACATTTTTTCCAATGGAAAATTGGGTGTCTTAATTTTTTGTGACAAAAAAAATTCTGCATACATTTTTGACTTTTTGTTGAAAAACTGAACACCAAACCTTGGAAAAAAAATTTCCGTGAAAATACCACCACAGTGCCTCATGCTCCCATTTGCCTTTATAGACCAAGTTCTCCAGCCACTCTACATCTCCCACAACACACCAGGAACAGGGACTTTGAAGGTGTACTGTAGTAAATCAGAAAAGAGAGGAGAATGTGGTATATTATGGAACATAAAGTCCAGCCAGGGAGCCTAGTCTATACAGGAAAATGGGAACATTTGGCATTGCATGACAACTTCCATGGAATACCAATGCAGCATTTCCAAATCTAAACTTAAAAATTTTCTGAACAAACTTATGGGGTAGCAGTCAAGCATTTTCAGATTTCAATTTCTTGCCAAAAGTGGATATTTTCTTCAGGAAAAAAAAAACATTTTCCAACAAGGTCTGTTTTTAATACTACTAAGAGAATCACCAAATATATTTGCATAAACAAAGTGCTACTTACCAGTAGTATAATTGAATACATCCCCTAAAGGACTTTGTCCTGCCTTGTTATATGCAAAGACACTAATGAAGTAGGTGAAACCACAGTCTGATTGGAACTGGCACTGGGTATGTGATGTGTTGCAGTGTACTTCCAAGCCATCATCACTTTTCACAAAAACCACATAATAATCTCCAAGATCTACATTAGACCATGACACTGACAAATCACCAGGACTGTCCTCTTTGATTGTTATACTTCCTGGTGCACAAGGGACTGGGAAATCAAATTTAAAACAGAAAGGGGGGAGGAAGGTTACAACTGTACTTCCAGGATTTTATTTAGGCAACATTTTTACTATACAAATATCGATGAAAGATACATAGAATTTGCCTGATATGTTTAGTTTGAATAGCTAGTACATGTCCAGTTTAAAAAAGATCAGCTCATCTGGATTTGTAAGGATACTGAATATGTGGTTATTTTAATATGTCACTTGTACACCATAGCTACGTCTAGACTGGCATGATTTTCCGGAAATGCTTTTAACGGAAAAGTTTTCCGTTAAAAGCATTTTCGGAACAGAGCGTCTAGATTGGCACGGACGCTTTTCCACTAAAGCACTTTTTGCAGAAAAGCGTCTGTGTCAATCTAGACGTGCTTTTCCGCAAAAAAGCCCCGATCGCCATTTTCGCGATCCGGGCTTTTTTGTGGAAAACAAATCTGGGTTGTCTACACTGGCCCTTTTGCGCAAAAGGACTTTTGCCCAAATGAGAGCAGCATAGTATTTCCGCAAGAACACTGACAATCTTACATGAGATTGTCAGTGCTTTTGCAGAAATTCAAGCAGCCAGTGTAGACAGCTGGCAAGTTTTTCCAGAAAAGTGGCTGATTTTCTGGAAAAACTGGCCAGTCTAGACACAGCCCATATGAAAATATGAGTGTGTAAAGAGTAAAGGCATGAACAATTTACAAAACTTCTGTAGAACAAAGTACACACTATTTCAGTCACATGCATGAAAAAGATCCCATGTTAAGGGCCACACATAAGTGGCCGCACAGGCATCATGTTGTATTTCAACAAGGAAGCGGAATATCCTATATTAGCAATTTGTGGGTTTGGGTAGCATTCAGCAAAATGGGTTGAATAACGGTTGGCAAGGGATGTCCTGAATGCACAAACACCTTGTGTAACTGCCCCAGATGAGTTGTTGACTTTGGTCTTTTTGCTTAGGTTTCATTTTATGGCAGCATCCAAAATAACCCTAACAAATAAGTATCATGTAAGAACAACGAGAAGTCCTGTGGTATCTTAGGGTATGTCTACACTGCCACCCTAGTTCGAACTAGGGTGGCTAATGTAGGCATTCAAACTTGCAAATGAAGCCCAGGATTTAAATATCCTGGGCTTTATTTGCATGTTCCTGGGCACTGCCATTTTTAAATGCCCCGTAGTTCGAACTCCCTGCCCGCGGCTACAGGCGGCATGGACTAGGTAGCTCGAATTAAAGCTCCTAATTCGAACTACCGTTACTCCTCTGCACTTGTCCAGGAGGATGCCCACTGTCTCCGGCCCCTGGCTGGCTCCTGGGAGCTGGGGGACTGGACGGGGGACAGCAGGATGGCACTGGCTGCCCGGCTCATTCTCTGGCCACTGGGTGAGGGGCAGCGACTGCTGGCAGGCCTGGCTCTGGCATACATTGTGGCCAGAGTCTATCCCTTTAAGGGCTCCAGGGCTGGAGGAGAGAACAGTTTTCCTGGTTTGACCCAGAGTGGCCACCAGAGGAAACTGGGAAGGGCTGGAGGCCCCCTATTTTGGAATAAGTGTCTACACAGCACTTATTTTGAATTAGCTATTTCGAATTTGGTGTTATTCCTTATAGAATGAGCTTTACCAAATTCAAAATAAGCACCCCGCTATTTCGAATTTATTTCAAAATAGCAGTTTACCTATGTAGACGCTATTCAAGTTAATTTGAAGTAACAGCTGTTATTTCGAATTAACTTTGGTGTGTAGACAGACCCTAACAGATTTATTAGTGCATAAGCTTTTGTGGGCAAAGACTCACTTCATCAGATGCATGTAGTGGAAATTCTAGAGTCAGGTATAAACATACAGGCATAAGAAAAGAGTTCCAATCAAGAGTAAGGCTAGAGACAACGAGGTCAAGTCAGTCAGGGAGGATGAGGCCCACTTCTAGCAGCTGATGTGCAGGTGTGAACACCAAAAGAGGAGAAACTCCTTTTTTTTTGTTTGCTATCTATTCAGTCTTTGTTTAATCCTAAGGGTGAAAGCCTGCTGTCATTTCTCAGTCAGACTCCCCTAGATTGAAGGAAAAACTGGACAGTCCCTACGTAAAAAAATAATCGGACACAAATCAGATATCAGGAATGGCAATACACAAAAACCTGTAGGAGAACACTTCAATCTCCCGGGATACACAGTAGCAGATTTAAAAGTAGCCATCCTGCAACAAAAAAACTTCAAGAACAGACTTCAAAGAGAAACTGCAGAGCTACAATTCATCTACAAATTTGATACCATCATTTTAGGATTAAACAAAGACTGTGAATGGCTAGCTAACTACAAAAGCAGTTTCTCCTCTCTTGGGCTGTGTCTGGACTACATGGCTCCATTGACAGAGCCATGTAGAATAGGGTTGTAGGTAAAGGGAAATGAAGTGGCGATTTAAATAATCGCCGCTTCATTTTAATTTAAATGGCTGCCACACTGAGCCGACAAGCAGCTGATTAGCTGTTTGTCAGCTCAGCGTGCTAGTCTGGACGCTCCGCGGTCGACATCAAAGCCCTTTGTCGACTGCCCCGTTATTCCTTGTGGGATGAGGTTTACCGGGGCAGTCGAAAAAGGGCTTTGATGTTGACCGTGGAGTGTCCAGACTAGCGTGCTGAGCCGACAAATAGCTGATCAGCTGTTTGTCGGCTCAGCGCGGCAGCCATTTAAATGTAAATGAAGCAGCGATTATTTAAATCGCAGCTTCATTTCCCTTTGCCCAATAAAGAAATCTACATGGCTCCGTCGACAGAGCTATGTAGTCTAGACATACCCTTGGTGTTCACACATCCACATCAGCTGCTAGAAGTGGGCCTCATCCTCCCTGACTGAATTGACCTTGTTATCTCTAGCCTTACTCTTGATTGGAACTCTTTTCTTATGCCTGTATGTTTACACCTGCCTCTGGAATTTCCACTACATGCATCTAATGAAGTGGGTCTTTCCCCACGAAAGCTTATGCTCCAATAAATCTGTTAGCCTATAAAGTGCCACAGGACTTCTCGTTGTTCTTGCAGATTCAGACTAACATGGCTACCCCTCTGATATAAGTATCATGTAGTTCATTGATTTAATAACACTTTCCCTTTCCCTTCTTGGTTCAGGGGTTTATGCTGCAAGCAAGAAATTCGGTATAATGGTGCCTCTCTAGCTGGGAATAGAAATTTGTCAATCCTGCCATCAACCAATTTTGCATCTTCCTCCTTCTCCTCCTCTTCATCAGTGTTTGAGGGAGGAATGTGAATGAGTAGTCAAGCAGCTGATTAATTGATAAGCCTACCCCCTTTTGCTACCTCTGATACAGAGGCAGCAAGAAATGATAGAAAGCAGGAGATGGTGCTGGGAGGAGCTAGCTTAAAAGCCAGTTGCACCAGCTCCGTAATGCCACCTGCACGCCTCCCCGTGCTGCTGCATCTATTAGAGGCACCAGCGCAGGAGTAGGGCAGAGACTGCTTAGCAGCAGCAGCCCCTGTCAGTGGGGGAGGAGGGTCCGAGCTCCCCAAGGACAGAGGCTGCTTTGTGGCAGCCTCTCCCACCCTCTCACCCCCCTGCAGCCTCTATCCATGGGGAGCTCATCCCCCCTGCCATAGACAGGGGCTGCGGTGACCCCATGTTGCTGCCTGTATATCAGAGGTTTTTTAAAAAAATTGGTTTTTAAATGGGCTCCCCTCACAGACTGACTTCTGCCTGGCACCCCACGCTGCTGCCTCTGATACAGCTGCTCCCCTTGCCTCCCAGGTACTATAGAATCGCCAACTAACTACTAAAAATCCATGTGATTAGTCAACTATTCTATTGCCCACAATCTAACATCCCTAGTGAGACAGCACACAAAAGCCCACTCAAGGCTCCATTGTGGTCAGCAATATACAAACAGAAAAATATGGTCTTTGATGTAAGTGATCCCTGACAAAAATAACAGGACTACTGGAGGTCAGACCTGGGTTTGTTGGCAGAACTTTATAATACTTTGTATTTGACAGCATATTTCTGAAGAATTTTAATTCACTTGTGGATGGGTCTCCCAGGCAGCGGGGTTCATTTGTGCTTAGGTCCCCGTGTTAGCTTGGGGCCTGGGGTGTAGGACTTCTGGATGCTTATCAGAGTCTGTTCCTTCAGTTTGGGGCGTGGCCCCAAGAGTCCAACTTCCTTCTGGTTCTCCCCCTTTGCACCTGAGGGAGGGGTTGGAGGCTTATGTCCTCCTGCGGCCAACTCAGCAGACAGCTCTGGCTCAGGTCCTACAGACGGCAGAATCTGCTCCTGCCTGTTTGCTGGTCAGCCTCTAACTGAGCCAGGTTCCCTCCATTTATTCTCCCTCCAGTCCTGGCATTGGCTGCAGGTAAAACAGGGTGGGGCTGATTGGGCAAAAAGGCCTTGTTTAGCCCCTGCACTGCCAGGCCCTCTTCTCACTCCCTCACACCACTTTTCTAATATGCTCACATTAACGCACAAAATGAGCTCAATCTAGTTAAAGACAAAGGGTAACACGAAAACATTCTACAAATATATTAGAAGCAAGAGGACAGGCATAAGAATCTTGTGCAAAATGGGGGTTTTGCACAAAATGGAAGCAGCTACACTGCTTCTTTTTGCTCAAAAACCCCTTGCGCAAAAAGAAACGGCAGTAAATATGCTAATGATGTCATGACTTATGCTAATGAGTCCCTCATTAGCATATTTTCTGCAGCAAAAACTTGAGTGTAGACAAAGCCTTTGAGTATTGTGTCCAGTTCTGGGCACCATATTTCAGGAAAGATGTGGAGAAATTGGAGAAGATCCAGAGAAGAGCAACAGAAATGATTAAAGGTCTAGAAAACATGACCAATGAAAGAAGACAGAAAGAAATGGGCTTGTTTAGTTTAGAAAAAGAAGACTGAGAGGGGACATAATAGTCATTTTCAAGTATCTAAAAGGCTGTTACAAGGATGAAGAAAAACAATTGTTCTCCTTGGCCTCTGAAGACAGGACAAGAAGCAATGGGCTTAAATTGCAACAAGGGAGGTTTAGGTTGGACATTAAGAAAAACTTCTTAACTGACAGGGTGGTTAAACACTGGAATAAATTGCCTAGGGAGGTTGTGGAATCTCCATTACAGGAGATATTTAAAAGCAGGCTGGATAGACGTCTATCGGGGTGATCTAAATCAGGGCTAGTCAACACGCGGCCTGTGGGCCGCATGCGAACCGCCGCCCATTTGTTAGCAGCCCACGGTGCAGTATGGGTTTACACAGGGCTCAGCACTTGGCCCATGGGTAGGAACCAAAACAAAAAGGTAGTCAATATAATGGTCTTCTGTTGATATATATGTGTGCTAGTAGTTAAATTCCTGGACTGTCATTGCTCATTAAAAGTGCTGTCATATGGGTGGAAATCGGGTAACTATTGCATTTTATTAATATCAGCAGAACTGACTTAGATGGGGCCTGTGTGTTGTGTAGGATTGCATGAATCTTTGTATTCATGTCCGTCAGTATGAAAGAAGTTATTTGCATATATATCTGCATGTAGATGTAACCACACTTAAGTTGCGACCATTGGTATGTACTGTGAGTATCAATGTGTCCCCCAAGGCTTCCAAAGTTGAGTAGCTTTATCTAAATGATGCTTGGTCCTGCTTTGAGGGCAGGGGATTAGACTTGATGACCTCTCAAGGTTCCTACCTGTTCTAGTATTGTATGAATCTATGATCCTAGAAGTCTTACAAACACTCCTTTGCAGTACATTAGGGTAATGTGTCATCATTATAAACTGAGGCACAAATAGGTTACATGATTTCCCCAAGGTTGCAGAGCAGTCATGAGCAATAATTTTTAATGGGAGACCACTTCAAGATTTTGGTAAGTGGTCAAGGGCTGCACTTCTGTGGAGGGGGTGCAGGGTCTGGGACAGTGGGTGGGGAGTAGAAGGGAGCTTGGGATAGAGAACAGGGGTGCAGGAGTGAGTGTGGGGTCTGAGAGGGAGTTTGGGTGAAGGAAGGGGTTATAATATGGGGCAGAGAGCTGTGGTGCAGGGTCCAAGAGGACTTATGGGTGCTAGAGAAGATTCTGACCTTGGGAATGGGTGTAGAAAGGGGTGCAGGATCTGGGAGGGAGTTGTGATCTGGGAGAAGGGGGAAAATGGGTACAGAGGGTTTGGGCAGTGACGTAGGACGGGAATGGAGTGTCGAGTCAGGGAAGTTGTATGGGTGCTAGAGAGGATTTTGGCCTGAGGGAGAGTGCAGGAGGGGGTGCAGTGTTTGGGAAGGAGTTGTTACCTGGAGGAGGTGGGGAGAGGTGATACAGAAGTTTGGGTGATGGCCTGGGGCAGGCAGTTAAGGGTAGAGATAGGGTCGGTTTCCAGAGGTAGGCTCTGGCTGGGAGGTGTTTACCTCCCAGTGGCTCCCAGCCAGCAGCTCTGCAGACTCCATGCCCATGTGCTAGGTGAGCTGCTCCACGTGCCTCTGCTCCAGCACAGACAGGGAGGAAGGGGGCTTCATTCACTGTCCCTCCCTTGAGCAAAATTTCTCAGCTCCTATTGACTAGAAACTGGCCAATAGGAACTTGGGAAATTTACTAGAGAGCGGGAACAGCGTGGGAAACTTTCTCCTCCCTGCCTGGCTTGCAGAACAATTAGCAGCTTGCTCCCACTCTGTAGTAAGGGTGCCAGCAAGGCAGCTGCAAGCCGGATTCGGCAGCTTGGTAGGCTGAATCCAGCCCGATAGCTGCCTCTTGCTCACCCCTTTTACAGAGAGAGTCTATGACAAAATCAGGAACAGAATACAGGTGTCAGACTCATAGTCTTGTGCCTGAACCACAAGATTATCCTCTCTCACTCAGTATGGGGTAGCTTGCACACCATCTACTTATGCTCGGCAAATTCTCCTTTTACTTCCACCAGTTTTAGACTGGTGTAACTCTAGTGACTTCCTTGGAGTTGCTTCTGAGTCTCACTTGTGTAAGAGGAAAATCAAGCCTCTTGTATCTGCTGACTAAATATGCCATTCTTATATTAATCCAAAGAAATAAAAATAAAGTGAGCACTGGATTCAGAGGGTGTGAAGTTATTGGATTTTAATATAAACATGCAGATCACTGTTGCACTCCCTGTTGTGTGTTTGCCCCCAAATTCTGGGCCAATTGAGGTGTCTATTGAAATCTTATGCTTATCTGCTTCTGTTTATGCTTATGCCTATATTATTGTTGTATGTGATATTATGAATGGTGGCTCTGTACTGGTATTTTAAATGTTTGCTTCTGGCGCTGCACATGCGCTGACCATGCTGCGTGGCTGCGCTGGCTTGTAATCTACTTGCCACGGGCGAGTAGATTACAGTAATTGTTGAGCCCTGGCAGTAGGTATTGCCCACCTAATGTGAGGGATGGCTACTCAGTGAATAGCTGTAATTCATAGACAATGGCTTTTAAGTTTTGCCATTCAACACCTAGGCTATGTCTAGACTGCCCCCTCTTGAGGAAGAGAATATGCAAATGAGGTGAAGCGGTGAATATCACCACACCTCATTTGCATACTTAATGAGCCACCATTTCTGCACAAGGGGCTTTTGCGCAAAAAAGAGCCGTTTACTCTTTTTTGCGCAAAACCCCCTCTTGTGCAAGAGCCGTTCTGCCACTTTTTTTCAGGAAGAATGGCTCTTGCGCAAAAGGGCAGCTCATTAAGTATGCAAATGAGGCACGGCAATATTCACCACCACCTCATTTGCATATTCTCTTGTGCAAAGGGGGCAGTCTAAATGTCGACCTGAGGAATTCAGCTGCAAACCTGTAGACCAGCAGGTATGCCATGGCTGTTTGTCTAAAAAAGGACCATGGATAGGTGACTTGCTCATGTGACAAACTCCATTTTGGGAGGTACCATCACACAGGAGAACAATGGAATTCCCTCCACATGAGCAAAATTATAAAAGGGGACTTAGGGTTTCTCCACATTTGTCTTCACCCCTTCTCTTCACTTCACTGCTCTTTACTTGCTGTGGACAAGAGGCCCAGAAGGATTTGTTGACCTATCCTAATCAAAGATGTACTCCAGAGACTTTTAAGATAGCAGAGATGAAATAAGCTGCTAAAAGCCTGCATCAGGAAATGCGATTTCTTTAACAATTTCTACTCTCAACCTTTTCTTTTTTAATTAATAAACCTTTAGATTTTAGATTCTAAAGGATTGGCATAGTGTGCTCTTTTGGGTAAGATCAGAGGCATAGATTGACCTGGGAATGTGGCTGGTCCTTTGGAATCAGTAGAACCTGTTCAGATTTGGTTAGATTGTTTTTCATAATCTCTCATCTGGGTAAGGTGCAGTGCTGCTTGTGATACAGGTAAAGCTAGAGTATCTTGCTTCTTGCTGGCCAGAGTGGCAGCTGAAGTGCTCTATGTAACTCATTTGGTGTCTTATAGAGGAGGACCTCCAATCTTGGGCTGTAAGTAGCCTTGTTTCTAAGCAATTTGCTCTAATTTGACCCTCTCAACAGTGCCCCAGACAACTGTCATATTACAGAGAACAAGAGTGAAATTTCGTACATAAAGTACAAAAGTTTCAGAATACACACTATTAAGTGCCACAATAACATGATAGCCACAGAAACAGATGGTTTTTTCAACACAAGGATTAATTTTCTTATAAAAGAAACACAATATGTTAATATTTAACAGGAGCAACAGAAACTCCATTGGAGGTAATGAAGAAGATGCCTATAATATCCCCTTCACGAAAGAACTTGAAACCAACCCCCCAAAAGAAGATGATATAGGCTAAAAAGGGGTCATACTCAGAGAAAGGGATGAACTGCTACTAATCAACCCATAAGGAAATTTAAATGGACTGTCCCTGGAATAATCACTGGGTGGGCAATGGTGGTAAAACAATGCCTGCCCTTTTCTGGGGAGAAATCCCCAGGAGATGCAAGAAGCCAGGCTAATGAAGATACGTGCAATTTGTATCATCTGTCAATATAAAATTGCTGATTGCCCCAAACTTTCAAATACATAATAATTGAAAAGCTAGAGATAAAACAATATGTTTATAAAAACACGATGGAGCAGATTCTTCTCTGTGTTACTTTACTTTGGTAGAGATACTTGAGATTTATACTGGTGTGTCTTAGAACAAAATACAATTAAATTTATTTTAAAAATATTTTTTCCATAAAGTAAAATGCAGCAGTGAAACAGTGTTTCAGTGCACTGTTTTATGGATACATTAGTACTTAAAAGAATTCTGCAATGGACTACCAGGAGGAGGCAGTTTATATATATAATAATGAAATCCTTTCAAATAAGATGTGAGTGTAATACCACGTAGAGGGCAGGCATTGACAGTACTTAACTGTTCTGAAATATCTTACTGAATGATTTGTAGAACACATTCCCCTGAGACAATTTAATATTAAGCTAAAATGTAGGTAACTTTTGCTTTCTTCTCTGATTTCTTGGCAAAAAAGAAATAGTATTATGAGTTATACAACAGTTGTTTTAGCTCACATACCAGTTCTTAAACTCACTGCGTCTGTAGGTTTACTGGATCCCGCACCATTATTTGCTACAACATAAACAGAGTACTCAGATCCACAATGGAGTGAAGCCAAAGTGCAGGAAGTGGAAGATGTGCTACAGTTCAGATTGGAGGCTTCACAACTGGCTGTCACACTGTAATTTAAAGTCCCCTCTGTCGGCATCCAAGAAACAGTGGCTCTCAAAGCTCCACTATCAAAAGCAACTTGAATATCTGATGGTGCATGAGGACCTACATTATTTAGAAAGAACTGTAAATACACTTATGCTACCTCTAAATTACCGTAGAAAGTCGACCTAAGTCGACCTTCAGCTATGTGAACAACATACGTCATTTTACCACAGAATCTACACCAAGTGGGGGGGGGGGGGAAGGCAATGGAAGAAACTCTCTCATCAACTTCACTTACTCTTCTTGTCTGGGGTAGAGTAGAGCAACTGCAGAGCAATTTGCGATTGATTTGGTGGGTCTTAACTAGACTCACTGAATCGACTACCAGTGGATCAAATCTCAGAGCATTGATCTAAGAATGTAGTGCAGACACAGGCTTAGTACAGTAAAACCTGTGTTATCCAGCACGCTCGGGGATTAGGGCGTTCCGGTTATCTAAAAATTCCGGTTACCTGAGGGTCCCATCAACCTAGGAAAAACTAATGGACAATAATAGTAAAACTCAAGTTTTTAATATTGGTAGTTTTGTAGTGTGAGGCAGTGGGTCTCTCATTTCTATTTTGAGTCAAAGATAATTAGTACTTCTCAAATAAAGAAAATGTTAAGCCAATCATAGTAAACCAAGACAGGCCTGTGCACCTGAAGATGTGACAGTATTGTGGCTGGGGGCATTGCTGGTTAACAAAGTTTCCTGGTTAACAGAGTGCCAGATAACAAAAGTTTCACTGTATCTGGCTTGTTATAAAGATGATCCTCAACCAGTACCTGGAATCCAAACATCCCCAAATTTTGGAAAATGTTACATCCAAGCATAGACCCTAATTTTTGTGGCATAGACCCCAAACATCTTATACCTATTACAGTTATACAGAACTTTTTAAACAATTGCTCTGATATTAATATTCAATGGAAATGTTTGTATTTATATAAATATTAATGGACATGTCCTATGCTCTTTTTCTCAGTTTTTGGTCAGGCAAAACCTCAAGTGAAATCAATAGTAGATGTGCCTAAAATGCACAGTTTATAAAATTTGGCCCATATCCTCTAGAATATTTCCTGAGCCTAGAACTGGCATAAATTGCTATACCTCCATTTGAACAATGTCTCGTCAAAAACACACATAACTTATAATTTTATACTAAGTTTGGTTCAAGAAAATAGTTCTTACTTGTTATTTGGTTGTATGTAAAATCATCTCCTGGTATTCCATTAACATTCCAGGCATGTGCCTTGATGGTATAAAGAGTTCCTGGATCTAGACTGGTAAACACCAAGGAGGTTTGGGTGGTGTTCTCTTTCATCATGCTGCCTAAACCATCTGATCTCATGATGGACACAGAGAATCCAACTGCCATATTTACAGCTTCCCACCTCACCACTATGGAGTCGTAACTTGGAGAACTTACAGACAGGACTGGTGCAGCCAAGACTGTTAATTACAAATATACATTAACTATTGGGATTTCCATTAATAGCTGTGCTGTCTAAAAGTTAGAAAAGTCAAATTCAACATAGGGTAAACAGAATCAACTATATATGCCATAAAGAGATTTAAATATTTTATTGGTACTGCTTTATATTCTTCTCCCTGTGAGCCTAGACTATCAATTGACCAATTGTCTAGGCTTTAGAGAAAAATCATAACTCGCACACTTAAGAAATCTATAAAATTTACTCAGTATAACTTATCTATTCATAAAAATGTTCTGATTTTAAGGCCCAATCTCAATGCTGGGCCCCACAGGCAGACTGGGAATCTCTGATTCCATTTCTAGTCTTGATGGGACATTAGATATATTAGACTTTATCATTAGTCCAGGCCTGAATACTGCTCATGTTGAGTCAAAGCCAAATTTTGAGACTGTCCAAATGTGAGTGATAAATGCAATGTATTAGATGGCACAATAATCTATTAACTGAGTAACCACTACATGCATGGGCCTATGTCTACTTTCACTTAAATAGCACCTTCCACTCAAGAAGGGTAAAGTTTTTTGAAAAATTGAGACTTTATGTCATGCTCCACATTATATACAGATGAGAAATGAAAGTATAGAGAAGTTAAGTACAGTCGCAGAACAGAGAACTGAATTCAGAAATCCAGTCCCATGCATTGCCCATGTGGCCACTATATATATATACACACATATATATTGCTGAACACTGCAATGGCGATATATTCAATATTAAAAAATACAAGATAGCACTAATTCCTCACCAGTAAATGCCTGAATTATTTTTACTTTCTGTACCGGAATTGTAAAAGATAGAAAATTCCATGATCCATATGCATATATATTATGCACTGTACAGTAGTAATATGACAGTTGCTATATAAAATCAAAAGCTACCTGTCTTTGCTTTCTTTGAAGGTGAAGGCAGGCTTCTTCCTCCAGAGTTGATAGATCTGATGGTAATTTTATACAGTGTAGCAGCCTTCAGTCCTGTCACTGTACCTGGTGAATTTATGACTGTATTTTCAATTAAAGATTCTCCATCCTGTGCCGTCAGTAGATAACTAGTAGCCCCAGGAACAGCTGCCCATTCCACTGTGATACTGTTGCTCAATTTTGAATAAGCTTGATCTATAACAGGTATCTCAGGTGCTAAAAATGAAATTATGGTAAATTCAAAATCCCTAATCATGTTTAAATATAATGACCTCTGCTGTTAGGTGCTGAGTACATTGAGCATTTTGCAGAAGGAGCTCAGGACAACCGGGATATAATTTCCTGGATACTTCTAATTTTACATGTGTAAATCAAATAGCAAATTTAAATCGCGTACAAATATAATTGGTTTAATTTGTGCCATGAAACAAAAGAAGTGTTTGTTCAGTGTCAACTGTGCAGTTAGCAATGAAAAACTGCATATATTTAGCACTGATGATATGCAATTTATATATATCTTCAGATTACTCTTCAAAGGGAAATAGTGGTACATTAACCAATTCATCTGGTTTGACTTTGGAGAATGGTTGCTTTGTGTAGTCCCTTGGGTAGTTCCTATCCTGCAAATTTGTCATTCATCTCTGTACCTTACTGACTAATGGTGCTGGGTTTTGGTCTCTCGAAATCTGAACTATATCAACTTTATTTTATCTAATCTAATGTAATCCATCATGTGCCTAATGACAAAAACCTGCCAGAAAATTAAATATTTTAAAGGCTTTCAAAAGTGGTCCAAATTAATCATTGACTTCATTAGAGAAGCATCAGCGATAGACTTGGCCTCGCATGGCTTCAAGTCACCAGAATATTGTATAGTCTCTTCCCCCAAGCTGATTATCTTTTAAATTGAAGAAGAGGAGATGCTAAGCTACCTAGATATAACACTCCCAACCAAACTTCAGAAATCAGGAATTTGGGCCTTAAATAAGTACATATAGCAGGTTCAACATGTTATAAGGCTACAAAAGAACAAAAAGAGCAGGAAACCTCACAAAATGGATGGAAGAGATCCAACTGCACTAAATGTAAAGTGAAAAAAAATCCAAAATGGAAGCATGCACTTGGAATACAACTACCATTTTCAAGGCAACTAACCTACTAGTTCAGAGACTTTGGAAGCATTCTGGGAATAATATTTCACAGGTATGAACTCTTGAACGAGGGATGTTAGTGACTAGTCAAGTAGCGACTCAACTAGTTGCTCCGCCTCCCCATCCCTTGCTGTGTCTGTCAGAGAGAGGCAGCAAGGGTTGGAGGAGCAGGGCCAGTGCTGAGGGGAACTGGCTTAAAGCTGGTTTCCCCCAGCACTGGCTCCATGGGGGACAGCGGAGGCAGAAGCACAACAGGAAAATGGCTCAAACCATTCCCACTGCTGGCGCTTCTGCTTTTTAAATGCACAAGAGCTCTCCGAGACTCTTGTACATTTCAAAAGCAGTAGTGCCACAGGGAGCATGGGGTGAGCAGGGACTCAAGCGGTCCCCACTCACCCCATGCTCTCTGTGGCACCCCCCATAGAGGCAGCAAAGGGAGGGGGACAGGAGTCTGTGCTGAGGAGACCCAGCTTAAAAGTCAGTTCCCCCTAGCAGAGTCTCTGGGGTGCCGCCTGCCCCCCCACTGGCTCTATCAGAGGCAATGTAGGGGATGGGTGGGACTGCTGGTGGGCTCCCCTGTGATCAGGGGCTGTTGCCACCAAGCAGCCCCTGTTTGCGGCAGGCAGAGCTGGCCGTGGGCAGGGGCTGCTCAGGCAGCAGCCCCTGTCCATGGCTAGCTCTGACTCCTGTGAACAGTGGCTGGTGCCAGAACAGAGGCTGCTATTTGTGGTGGACAGCAGGGGCGGATATACGGCAGGGCGAACGGGGCGGCCGCCCTGGGCCCTGCGCTTCAGAAAGCCCCGCGCATGCGCCATGGCGCCACTGCGCATGCGCATCGAGTCACTGCATGCTCATGGAAGTATGCTGCCCGGGGCCCCGCAAAACCGTCATCTGCCCCTGGTGGACAGGGCTGTCAGCTGCGAACAGGGGCTGCTGGATTCAGCGCAAGCTTGGACTGAGCAGTCCTGGCTAGCACTGATTGCTGCTGCTCTGCATTTTAAATGTAGTAAGAGCCCAGCAGTTTGGCTCCAGAGTCCGCAGGAGCCAGGACTGCTCATTCCAAGCTGGAGTTGGCTCCTGGACGTACCCTCAGTACAAACTGTATCGACTATATGATTAGCCAGATAACTGCATTTTAATATCCTTATCTTGAACTATAGATCTATTCTATTAGGCCCAAAGATTTTTTTATTTAGCATTAGCCATTTCCCTTTTTCTTCCATCTGTAAAAATTACAAAAAAAACCCAAAAAACCCATACACCTCAATCCCACCCTTTATTCTACATTTAAAAAAATACTGTGCAATTTAAAATTTAAATTCAATCTATGGGAGTCTGACTGAGTAATGACAGCAGGCTTTCACCCTTAATTGGGGACCAATCTTGCAAAACTTCCACATAGGGAATTCGTATTCAAGTAAAATGGAGTCACGTGACCCGGGGACTAGCAGGAGTAGATCCATAATACATTATTTCAGAACTGCATTAAAGAACTTTAAAATAGTATGCCATTTCTTCCATGACTGAGGTAACCAGGTGGGGAATAATTTTCAGGGTAACCATGACCATGAATTTAATTTTAGTAATTTCCTCAATAAGATGAAAATTTGCTTAAAAGAAACAAACAATTTAGTTTTTCAGTTAAAATTTTTTAAAATAAATTTAAAATGATTGATTTAAAAAACCCTAAATATCAGTTATGAAACAGGGAAAAGGGAACACTGTCTATCTAGGTTCTTCTAATGTCTAAGGCTGACTTAAACTGTAAAGAATAAGATTATAAATGGAAATAAAAAGTCAGTTTGTTCACATGTATATGACTTCACTTTTGTGTTCTCCAGTTAAAAACAAGGTGGCTGATTTTGAAAGTTGTGATTAGGTGAGCATTGCCACAAGGGATGCGTGCATACACACACAATTGAGAGAGAGAGAGTTGAACATGCTTCCTCTAAAAATGAATGGGGAAACGTCCATGGACTTCAATATGAGTAAGCTTCAGCTCTAAAAGTAAAATAATATATGGAGGGTGAAATCTTGGCCCTACTGAAGTTAATGGAAATCTTGCTTAGCAACCCATGCCATACTAACCTGTTAATTGCATAGTCTGTGCTTCCGCCAGGATAATTCCATTCTTATCAATGGCTTCCACTTTTACATTGTGAACTGTGTTGGGAGTTAGTGAAGTAAGAATACCGACAACAGGAACATCATTGAAATTTGCCAACAAAGAGTGGCCTACTGTGTTGACGGGGGTCGCTATGATTCTGTAGGAAAAGGCTCCTGAAAACTTGGACCATCTGAGATAAATGTTTCTTGATGTCACATTATATATGGATACAGAGAAACCTACAAAAATACCACAGTAATTTTAGTCTTTCAAAGCTGAAACACACTAAATGGCAAACTCGTTGGACAAAACTTTTTGAAATGTTTAAATAGCCTGAGTTTCAGAGGGTAGATTTTCAGCACTTTTCTGTGGAATTCAGGCCTCTTGAAGGGGCCTCAAGAATAACCAAACTACGTAATCCCCTTTGAAAAATAAATTTTGCATTAAACTATAGCTGAAATAATTTTCTTTGCTTATTTCTGTCACCCATTAATTATAAACGATATTGTTTTACAGTGTCACCAATTTTCATGATATTATTGCCAGGCTCATCACCATTGCTATTTTACTAAAGCCTGGCCTACTTGAATTTTCTGAATTCTTGAAAATCTCTTTAATTTAAAAAATAGTTTCTAGTTCTCATGGTTGCAGAATAAAACATGAAAGTGTGACTCATGTATACCCTATGGCTTAAAAAACAGAAGGCAAATAAAAAGAAGGCAACGTTTTGTGGTGGTTTTTTTTTTTAATCTCATATTTTTTAGATCACTACCTTGTGATTTTTTAACATATGATTTTGGCAGCACTACTATTGTTTACATATGGATTTAATAATCTTGCAAGTGTATGCCTAATCCTTTACCATTCTGTGCATGGAAACTACTTGGACATAAATGTAAGTTCCACACACGAAGAGCTTGCATGATCAGGCCTGCGATTTGTAAAATCTCTAACTATGCTGACTGCAGAAGTAACTGTCCAAATATTGTAGTAAATGTATAGTAATATGTAATGGTTAAGACTCTAGAATATTGTTATATATATTAATATGTACTGCCACAATGTATACAAAATGGATGACTTGTAAGAGCTCAATCCTTCATTCCTTGCTCAGCCAAAACTCACACTGCAGTCAACAGAAGTTCTGGGTGCACAAAACCCACAAGATTGAAGATGGAAATTGCGTATGATTTTAAAAATTAAAGATAAAAATGTAACAAAAAGTTTGCTATTTTAAGAGGGACAAAATATCATAGAAAAGCATGTAAACATTGAATAAACTGTGTAGATAATGGCTATAGGCTGAGAAGGTACTATTCAATGCAAATTAAGTATGACCTTAGACGTGTTTACACAAAGAAAGTTCACGCAAATGTATAGTAGTACAGGTAACTATTTTTCAAAACAAGTTTTTAAATAAATATTTTATATGAAGAAACATGTTCCTTTACATTTGCTGAATCTGATTTCAGTTTATTTAAGAATGAATTTTTGTTTGCCAACTTACTAGAATTTAAAAATCAATTTGAATTAGTTATCAGGAATTTCTATGTGCCTTTAGTGTCTATTTAAAAATAAAATGGTAAAAATACCTTTTAAAGACTTTACCTGTGTTAGCTGAAACAATCTGAAAATAAAGATATAGAACATTAGAATCACAAATTAAAAAATTATTTTGGGAAAAGGGAGAACATCTAACTTTTAGCAGTAATGACTTCTGTAAAACTGTATTTTGTGATCATTGCATATTAAGGTGCAATTTTACTTATATATTCAGTTTATTTAAGCATGCAAAAATATATGGAGTAGTAAGGTGAATTGAAAAGACTGTTACTGATGGGATTTAACATCGGTATGCAGCTCATATTACTATTTCATTATCCTCTATGAATCTGGCTATTGATTCACAAGGGAAAGTTTGCAGTTATTGACAGACTTTAAGACTGTGTTCTTGAAATGTAAGAATGTAGTGTTCCACCTGTGGGTCTGTTAAGAGTCCAGGAAAAAGTAACAATATAATATTTACCAAAATATAATAGTAAACAATAAGAATAAACATCTTATAAATATGTCGCTTTTGGTTTATTTTTAAAAAGGACATGTAAAAATGTTTAACAAAATTGAACTCACCATTTCAAGACTGATGAGGATAAATCCACTAAATACCAAAAATTTCCCTTTTACACTGGACATCTTGTTGGCCAAACTTTTATTCCATGCTTTGTGTCTGGATGTGATCAGTCACATACCCCATAAAGAGCAGCAATCAGCTGACTACAGTACAAGACTAGACTTTGAGACAGTGAAAAGAAATATTTGGCTGTAGCTCCTCCTTCCCAATCAGGCTGGCCTATAAACAGCTGAAATGACTAGTCAGTGAAAACATTGCATCCAACCTCAAATGCCCAGAAATGCTACATGGGCAGACTGTGTTTTGTTCTTTCCTCTGCTACACAGTTGTGATTTTTGTATTGCACCTATGCAACAGATAGCCCAAGTGAACTACTTACATTGGAATTTAGTCTTACTAGTTAAAGTTCACTACATATTATTTGAAAATGTTATACTAGAATTAATAATTTGAGGAAGCATCTTTCTAATTCTTTTTTGTACAGTGCACACTGAAGTAGAAATTACTTTCAGTTTGAATGTTCTTGTCTCCAGATTATTATTATAGTTAGTGATATTCAATTCTTTGTTAAAAGTCTGCCCGTATCTTGCATATTTCACTGTGGCAAAGAATATGCTGTGTAGAAATCTATAGCAATTTATCTGATTAAGCTATCTATATACATATTTTAGTATATTGGACAAACTTCTCAGTCACTTCGCCAAGAATCAATGCACACAACACAGAAATTAGACAATTTCACAAAGAAACAACAGTTTCTTGCCATTTCAACCAGACTGGGCATTGTCTCAATGACCTTATTACATGCATCCTGCTTCAAAAAAACTGCAAACACTAGACTACAAAGGGAAGCCTCAGAACTATCATTCATGCTTAAATTTGACACTTTACCAATGGGCCTTAACAAAGATGCTAATTATCTTACCCATTACAAAGGTAGCTTCCCCAATTATCACCCCTAATATCTTTATCTCATAGACACTAACCTCCCCCCCACCCCTCTTCTGTTCTAAAATATGATTTGTCAATTTTATGTGTTCACTTTTTTTGATTGTATCCCTTTGGTATATATGGTTGTGCCAATTTTCTTTCACAATTTGATCTGAGGAAGTGGGTCTGGCCCACGAAGCTCATCACCTAATAAACCATCCTATTAGTCTTTAAAGTGCTGCATAGTCCTGTCTTTAGTTTCAGCAAGACCAGACTAACATGGCTACATCTCTATTACTATTCTACATTTTAGAGTGTGACTGCCTTTCTGCAAGTCCATTTGTTCAAGAACTCCTCTTAAATGGTAAAAGCTAATGCCACCACATTTGGTATTTAGCTTCCTCTTCTCCTAACTTAAAGCAAGGTCAGGTATTGGTTGTGCCAAGGTAATTGAAAGATCTGGAAAAAGGACTGTTTTCCATACCATGAAAAGGATGAGGCTGCTGTATGGAGAGGCATTATACTAAAAGTGGCCACTAGAGCAGCAAACCTGCAAGGGAAAGTTATCCTGCCAAGTGTCTACTGGGGCCAGCTGTATCAACAAGGGAGTGGCCATAAGTGATGAGGCTCTGCCATCTTGCCTGTAAGCCTACTAAGGCTACATCTACACTGCAATGCTATTTCAGGATACAAGAGTATCCCAAAATAGTTATCCTGCATCTTAACAGCAAGCCCATTATTTTACACTCACTATTCCAATGTCCCTGTTCCATAAAGAGTAAGGGATGTTTCAGAATAGCAGCTTATTTCGAAATTTAGCACTGTGTAGATAGCACCAAATTACAAAATAAGCTATTTCAAAATAAGATATGCAGTTTGAGCTGTGCAAATTGTGTATCTTATTTTGAGCTACAGTGCAGTGCATGTAGAACCCAGATGGGCTGCATGTGGTCCTTGGGCTCCAGATTAGGGATGATACATTTAGTTTAATCGACTAATTGATGGATTTTCCATTCACTAGTCAATAAGCAGGGGAGCCACAGTAGGGTTAGTGACTGGCCCCAGGAGCTAACCTTGCACCAGCTTTGCCCTTTAAAATGTATTAAGAGCCAGCAGGCTCTTAGTACATTAAAAAGACAGGAGCGCAGTGGGGGGCCTCGGCATGAGCTGGGAGTCAGTTGTCCAAACTTGCACTGGGTTCCCCCTGTGAAACTTCTGATTTTTAAATGTGGTAAGAGCCAGGAGGCTCTTAACACATTTAAAAAGTAGAGGTGCAGCCTGTCAGGTGCAAGCTGGGAATCAGCTGATTCCGGGCTTGTATCTGGTTCCCCCTACTCCAGAGATGGTGCTGGGGGGAACCAGCTTTTAAGCTTACACCTGCTCCCCCACCCCCTTGCTACCTCTGATAGAGGCAGCAAGGGGGGGGAAGTGACTAGTCGAGGGACAAGTCGACTATCCACTATGCTAATGTTTATCCGATAGTCAACTAGTCCCTTACATCCCTAGCCCAGGATGCCCACCACTGCCTTGGAGCCCTGGAGTGCTGTGCGGTATCACCCCTCCCTGGGCGCCTCTAGCCATTGCGGTGTAGCCAGGAGAAGCAGAGGTCAGAAGGCTGCCCAGCCGAGCGGGCGCGGAGCGGCGGGAGCAAGTGCTGATTGCGGCGCCCAGAGGGACTTCGCCTCCCCAGCTGCCTTGACGCGGTCAGACAAGGCGTCCTCCGGCGGCGGTTGCAGCTGGCGCTGGTCGCACCTAGAGGGCTGCCCGCCTGCCACACGCGAGTTTCGCCAGCGGCCGCTTCACACAGGCACGCGCCCCTGCGACCGCGCGAGAAAGCCGGTAACATCACGGCCCTGGGGGGGCGGGGCTCCGTGAGAAAAGCGAGACCTCGGGTTGCCGAGTGCGGACGGGATGACGTAGGCGGCATGGCGATGGCGTATGAGTGAGGTGGAGTGGGGAATCAAGATGGCGCCTGCGGCGGTTGGCGCAGCGTCCGGGGAGCGGGGTCTCAAGAGCCTGGTGTGGCAGAGTAAGTCCGGGGTACGCGTGTTCCCTGCCCTGCCCTGCCCGCGGGCCCCCGCCGCGCCTTCTCCTCAGGGGCGGGCTGACCCGGCCCTATGGTAGGGCCCCGCGCCGTGCGGCTGCGCCGAGCCCGCCTGCCCCAGTGAGGGGAGCCCGGGCTGGGGCCCTGCCCTTACTTCTTTGGGGCCTTCCTCCGTGGGCCCCGCAGCCCGCGTTCCCCTCTGCGCTCCCGGGGCCCGCGGAGAAGCAGGGGGCAAGCGTTGGCTGCTCCGGGGAGACGGACTTTGCTTCACTGAACGGGAAACGGCCGCTGGTCCCACCGGGCCTGGGCGGCGGCTGCTTCTCCCTAGTGCTTTGGAGGCTCTGAAGCCCCCGCTGAGCCAGGGTCCCCGGGCAGCGAGGGCACGGGCCGAGCGAGTGGCCATGTTTTGTGGAAGATCTGTCTCGATTTCAGTGATGTCTTTTTTTTTTCCCCACATCGGGTCCTACCTTCACGAGCCTGGGCTGTCTTGTTGATCACTTATGTACGGAAATAAACGTACAACGAGACCAGGTGACTTCAGATGCTGGGAAGTGCCACTGACTTGCACTGACAAGTGGTGTTCTTCTGTGCTCCAATTTGTACTAGTTTAATTAGTTTAGCTTTTGTCCCGATCATCATTTTTCATTGGAATGTTAAGGAAATAGTTCTGCTATGGAAACTGCAACATTAATATTGTTCTAAGCACAGGATTTTCTACTCTTCTCCCTTCTGTGGTCGGTGGGGGGTAGTTGAGTTAGTCTGTTACAGAAAAAAAAATGGTCTGGTAAATAGTCTCGTACTACTTTTTTGTATTGTCGCAAACATTTTGTTTCCAAAAGAAAAATACAGGACTATGTAGCACTTTAACAAGGTGGTTTATTAGATGATCTTTCGTGGGCCAGACCCACTTCCTCAGATTAAATAGTGGAAGAAAATAGTCACAACCATATATACCAAAGGATACAATTAAAAAAAGTGAACACATATGACAAGGACAAATCACATTTCAGAACAGAAGGGGGATGTGGGGGGGGGGAGGAGAGGAAGGTAAATGTCTGTGAGCTAATGGTATTAGAGGTGATAATTGGGGAAGCTATCTTTGTAATGGGTAAGGTAGTTGGTGTCTTTGAGCGCTACAGGTAGAGTGTCGAATCTTAGCATGAATGACAGTTCAGAGGATTCCCTTTCAAGTGCAGATTTGAAAGGCTTCTGGAGTAGGATGCAGGTAATTAAGTCATTGAGACAGTGGCCTTTCTGGTTGAAATGGCAAGAAACTGTTTCTTTTGGAAACTTGATACTAGTAACAATCTATGTAGGAAAATAGAATCTAGTAATAAATTAGGTAATTTTTAAGAAAGATTGTACTGCATATGACAGCATAAATGGATGTAGATTTCATAAAATGTGAAACAAGGGGGAGGGGGAACAGCATTTATTACTGGTGACTTTGTCAAATCTGGCAACACTGGTAGAGTCACTATTGTGGAAATATGTAGAGACTGAAAATTGAGTGTCACCCAGAACTCAAGCATTCCCTTGTTTTGTTTTCCTCCACTGATGGATGGAAAACTTTCCTGGAAAATGCAAGGGAATTAAGCCATTCTACTCAATGTAACCTTTCCTTTGTTGCAAGAGGAAAGCTAAGTTTCTAGCCTTTATGGTTTTGAAAGTAATCTTACCTGTATATAGGGGCCTAACAAATGCATGGTCTAGTGATCAATTTCACACTACATGGTTTTAAAAATAATACATTTCATGATTTCAGCCATTTAAAACTGAAATTTTACAGTGCTGTACAGGCAGTCCCCGACTTACGCGGATCCGACTTATGTCGGATCTGCACTTACGAACGGGGCTTTCTCGCCCCGGAGATCGAGGTAGCGGATTGCTACCTGCGAGCTCTGGGGCGAGAGAGCCCCGTTCGTAAGCTGTTCTGGTGCCCCTGGTCTGCTGGAGACCGTCTCCAGCAGACCAGGGGCACCGGGCGGGTTCCCGCGCTTCTGAGGCTTTGCCAGAGCAAAGCCTCAGAAGTGCGGGGAACCGCCGCTGCTGCCGCTTCAGTCCCTGTGCCTGTGGTCTGCTGGGGACCGTCCCCAGCAGACCACAGGCACCAGGACTGAAGCCGCAGCCGCGGGGGGTCCCGTGCCTCTGAGACTTTGCCAGAGCAAAGCCTCAGAGGCGCGGCACCCCGCTGCCGCTGCGGCTCTGCTCCCGGTGTCCCTGGTCTGCTGGGGGGGGGGCGGCTAGTGTGCCCCCCCCCAGCAGACCAGGCTTTTGTTTTGGACCCTGGAGCAGAGCAGCTGGGGCGCTGCCGATTGGTCCTGCAGCGCCGCTCTGGGCACTACTGGACCAACCCGGCAGCACCCCAGCTGCTCTGCCCCAGGTCCTGATTCAGCCGCTGCTGGTCAGTTTCAGCAGTGGCTGAATCAGGACGCCTGGGGCAGAGCAGCTGGGGTGCTGCTGGGTTGGTCCAGTAGCGCCGAGGAGCGGTGCTACTGGAGCAACCCAGCAGCACCCCAGCTGCTCTGCCCCAGGTGTCCCCAAGTCAGCTGCTGCTGAAACTGACCAGCGCTGACTACAGGAAGCCCGAGGCAAAGTTGCTCTGCCCCAGGCTTCCTGGAATCAGCGCTGATCAGTTTCAGCAGCAGCTGACTTGGGGAAGCTTGGGGTTCTTAAGTTGAATCTGTATGTAAGTCAGAACTGGCGGTCAGTTTCAGCAGCGGCTGAATCTGGACGCCAGTTCCAACTTACATACAGATTCAACTTAAGAACAAACCTACAGTCCCTAACTTGTACGTAACCCGGGGACTGCCTGTAATCTTAAGGGTCCTGGCCCATAAAGGAGTTTTGGGTTAGGGTGGATGTTATGATACTTCTACCCTTACTTTTAGACTGCTACTGGTGGTGGCACTGCTTTCAGAGCTGGAGAGCGGCAGTTGCTGGCAGGAGTCCAGTTATGAAGGTATATCTACTCTCTCTGCACAGTTGGGCCCTCAGAGCAGCTTCTGCTCTCCAGCCATCCAGCTCTGAAGTCAGCCTTACTTCTGAGCTGCTGACACTGCAATTCCCTTAAAATCTCCTACACCCAGTTTGTGACCCGCAGTTTGAGAAATGCTGGTCTCACCCATGAAATTTGTATACTTCAGGGTAATTAGGGGGTGTTAATTAAGTTTAACTGGCTAATCGAATAGTCAATGTCAGTTATCGAGGAAGGTGAAGAGAAGCTAGTGTGAACAGTGCCGGTGCTAAATGAGAAAGGGAAGTGGTATGAACTGATTATGAATATTGATAAAACAAAGATAATGGTATCTGGAGAGAAGGCAATAAGAAGGAAGATCCGTGTAGCTGGGATCGAACTAGAGAAGCTCACGTATTTGGGGAGCAACATGACTTATTTCCTTCTTACAGTCTAAATCATAATGACTAGAATAGTGGAAGCAAGAGCGAGTTTGAAGGCAATGGATAAGATCTGGAAAAGTAAAGCAATTATCTTAGGAATGAAGCTGAGCATCTTAAACGTGTATTTAGCTGCCTGTTGTATGGATGTGAGACATGGGTGATAACAAAAGATTTGAAGATAAGGATATTGGCGTTTGAGAGGAGTTGTTATAGAAGGATCCTGAGAAAAGGATGGATGCAGAAGGTCACCAATGAGGAATTATATAGGAAGATAAAGTCGAAAGAACTTACTGCAGAAGGTTATACAATGGAAGTTACAGCTATTTGGGCATAACTGCAGAATAAAAGATGAGTGAAAAGTTAAGACCCTGGTATGTGGTATAATGGATGGTCCGAATAGGAGAGGCAGACCCCACAGAGAATGGGTAGATGATATAGTAGATTGGTGCGGAGCTAGTCTACAGAAACTAAGCCACTCCGCACTGGACAGGGAAAGATGGAAGGAAATATTAGGAGGCATCGGACACCAACGGGTGTTGAGCCCATGGCTGATGATGATGAGGCTCCCCATGGCATTTCAAAGCAGCAGCACTTCATAGAACAGACCCTGGGCTCCATTAGAGGCAGCAAGGCGGGAGAGGGCAGGGGGAGAAGCGACTACTTGACCATCCAATAAGCAAATGCTTAGCCAATAGTCAAGTAGTCATGCACATCCCTAAGGGTAATAGCACACAAGATCAGATTTCAGTCTGTGTTTTTTGTGGCTATGAATTTGGTAAGCCCCTATATATACCTATGTAATGTGGCCGCCTCAAGTCTGTCTTCAGTGCTGTCTGAAGCTTTTCCAAAGCAGCAGCCAAGTGAATATATCAAGAGATGTAACACTTCTTTTGCTATTTGGAGGCTTGTGAGAATCAGTGAAAATGGCAAAAATCCTCCTTCATTCTGAGCTTCAGCTGAGGCGGGTACTGTTGCTTTCCAAGGAGAAGGAAAATCTCCATTCTGAGAAAATGAGGCTGCATACAGTAGATGCAGCCTCTTCAGTAATGAAAGTGCTGGTGGAAAAGTAAAACATCAGAAATTCTGTCTTGTGTGGAAGATGGCAAGGTATTGGAGGGCCCCCAAACAAACAGGAAAATGAGGCTTTGAAGCAGTCAAAGTGTTTCTCCACTGGGAACTGGAGCTTATGAAACTTGAACTCATGATCAGATGTGCTGCTCAGATGGGCTCCCTTTTCTGAGGGGTGCTTATGGCACTGTCCGCACAGGAAAGGCAATTCAAACTTTCCAGGGGCCTTTCTTTTCACCTGGGCTATGTCTACACTGGCATGATTTTCCGAAAATGCTTAACGGAAAAGTTTTCCATTAAGCATTTTTGGAAAAGCATGTCTAGATTGGCAGGATGCTTTTCCGCAAAAGCACTTTTTGTGGAAAAGCGTCCGTGGCCAATCTAGATGCGCTTTTCTGCAAAAAAGCCCCAATCGCCATTTTCACGATCAGGGCTTTTTTGCAGAAAACAGTACAGTGCTATTTGTGCAAGAGGGCTTTTTCCCAAATGGGAGCAGCACAGTATTTCCGCAAGAACACTGACGATCTTACATGAGATCATCAGTGTTCTTGCGGAAATTCAAGCGGCCGGTGTAGACAGCTGGCAAGTTTTTCCGCAAAATCATTTGATTTTTGTGGAAAAACTTGCCAGTCTAGACACAGCCCTGGAGAGCAGTAAAGATGTGAGTCCTGGCTAGAGCAGTCACAGCAGGGTACTATGGAATGCTTCCTGAAGACCAAGAACATCAACTTTAGCAATGCTGTGTCCTGACTACCATAAAGTAGACCATGCAGGGTTGACTTAGCATTATTCTTTATGAAAAGTAGGAGTACCAAAATAGACTTTAGGGGCCATTAAAGTTGATGGAATGGTAGTGTGGACTCCTTGTTTAGAAAATCTACATTGAGCAGCTAAATTCAGCGAACTCCTAGTGGAGACTAGGGCCGGGATTGAGAAACCTGAATCATGTGATGCTCTACCTGCCCCATGAAACATTGCTAACCCTTCCCAAAGCATCCTACAATTAGTTGTAGAATGGAATAGCTATTTACAGTGCACTGCTTTGTCAGTGCAAAAGCTGATAGTGTGGATGCACTCTGTGGATACAAGGAGCTTAGTGTAGATATGCAAAAGCAATTTAATTAAAATGGCATACCTTTTGTTGGCAGAAATCTAATGTAGGAGTAAAGTCTTTTTTGGCTCATATGGCCAAATAAGTGCTGTATTTACATTCTATACATTACGTGTATATCTAGTGAAATTTTTGACTGCTGCTGTATCTATTTGGCAGACATTTGGAATGAACTCTCCAGTGAACCCAAGATCTTTGAGTGGTAACTAGTTTAAACTCTCTATTTTGAATATGTAGCTATGAGATTATGTACTTGATATTTGGCTTGCATACAGTCTAATCTTTAGAACTACTTCTCCTCTACTATTTTCTGTTCTCTCCCTCTCTCTCTCATATTAAGTTGAATTGATTGGACCTTTCATTGATAAGGGGGTATAGAAGAAAATGGATTTTTGTGAGGAAAGGAGGAGAAATCGGGCATGCTGGTATTAGCCTGTTTCAGACATGGGGGAATAGTATGGATGAAAACCTCTGGAAGAGAGGAGAATATCCTGGGGGCCCTGCAAATGGCATTATTGTTCGCGCAAGAGAGAGCATAATCGGATTGAAGATGTAGAGATTAGTGGCAAGTGGGTTTGGGTTTTTTTTTTTTTTTTTAAGTATTTTGGTCAAACTTCAACAAATGTGATAGAGATGCAGCCGTGTTAGTCTGGTCTAGCTGAAACAAAAACAGAACTATGTAGCACTTTAAAGACTAACAAGATGGTTTATTAGATGATGAGCTTTCGTGGGCCAGACCCACTTCCTCAGATCAATATGTGGAAGAAAATCGGCACAACCATATATACCAAAGTGATACAATCAAAAAAGTGAACGCATGTGAATTGACAAATCAAATTTTAGAAAACATTGATCTTCCTCCGATCAATACGTGGAAGTGAGTCTGGCCCACGAAAGCTCATCGCCTAATAAATCATCTTGTTAGTCTTTAAAGTGCTACATAGTTCTGTCTTTTGTTTCTACAACAAATGTTGCACTGAAAATTGAGAGAGTAATAAACATTTGCCAGGAATAAGTTAATTTTTACCATGTGATCTATATATAATGCTAGATTTAATTTTAAATTAATGGGCTGAGCGTTCTTAGGAGTGATGCTAGAAAGCTTCCAGAATTAATTCCCTTCTGATTTCTGAAACAGAGGTCCTCTAGGACACTGTAAGGTAACAAGTGGAGGGTTCATAAAAATTACTAGTATGATAAAAACATACCAGTACCTATCACACTAGTGTCCAAAAAGATCTATCATACTAATAACTAACAAATTTAAGTTAAAACGACCTGTTTTTTGGCAACAAATGGATATCAACAGCATTAGTAAGAGAACAAATCTGCAGGGATTACTGTGGCTTTTGTTTTCTCTTAAATGGTCTGACATGCATCTGAGTGGTTTTAAACATAGTGGATATTTATATATCTGAAATAGAGACCAGAATATTGAACATGGACTCTTTACTTAGGGCACATCTAAGTTTTACTTTAGAAAGAGGATATACAAATTCCCACCGAATGTGCATGTCTTCTTTGATCACTTTTTCAAAAGGTTTTTTCAAAAAAGCAAGCAGTCTAGATGTGATTATTTCGGTGGGGGGGAGGAAGGAGAACCCTTTTTTGAAAACCTGCAAAGCTCAATTTTTTGAGGAAGAAGGTTCTTTTGAAAACCCTTTTCGAAAACTGCGTCGACCACTTTTTCAAAAACTTTCTCGAAAGCGATCAGATGAAGAAATTTACATATCTTCCGAAAGTAAAACATAGTCTAGATGTGCCCTTAGTGCTTTCAAAGTTGTGGCATCTAAAAGCAACAGCTCAACTGGATCCAGTCTGGTTATGTAAGCTTGAAAGAGGATGCATTTATGAATTTGCCAGAGTGCCAGTTAGATTTTTAAGGCTGAGGACTAACTGACTGCTTTTGCCAGTATATAATAGAATCCAGTAGGATGACCCCGTATTTGAGTCTACAACAGGGATGAGCAAAAGGGCCTCCACAGGCTGAATCCAGCCTGCCAAGCGAGTTGATATGGCCCATGGAGGCCTTGCCTCTTCTCCTCTTCTCTCCCCCCCCCCCCACACCCTCAAACCAATCAGGGCTTGGGTGTGGGGGAAAGCGCATGAAATCTCCCACCCTGTGAGACGTAGTGGGGGTACCTTGCTGGTTTCTATGCTGGGGCTGTGGTAACCCCCACTGGCTGCTGTCTGTACCACGGCCCAGCAGGACAGGGGATGAGTCATTATGCAAAAAGGGTCTCAACCTGTCTGACCAGCTACCCCCCAAGGAGAGAAACAAAGGAAGGTGGAATGCTGCCCCTGGCTGGGGGGTAGGGCTGGAAGAGAGTTAGTTAGTTAGTTTCTGTCGGGAAAGCAGGGGAGAAGGAGCTGGGGAGGGGGGCTGGGATTGTAGGGCCCAGCCACCCCCATCTCAAGGGGGGGCACGGAGGCCTCTTAGCCCCAGTTCCTGTAACCAGATGACATCTGTGCTGTGCTGTATCCTGGAGAGGCAATCAACTCCCTCTATTCTACTTGCTGGTGGAGTCTGTTTGTGCCATTATGGGGGTGCAGGAGACGGGGGAACCCCAACGCGCCGTCACACCCTGCCACGAGTGTGTGGTGCTTCTAAGTGCTGTGCACTCCTGGCAGGGCAGGAGGAGACTGCGTGGGCTCCCCTCCACCCCCAAGCCCTGGGCAGGAAGTGAGACACTTCATGTGCTTCCCGTCCCCAGGCCCTGATGGGTATGAGTGCAGCCGTGAGGAGCATGCAGAGTCTCCTCTTACTGTCAGGGGCACAGGTACTTAGAGGTAACTGTTCTCTGGGGGTGGGGAGGTAAAGACTTTGCATACTCCCCCACTCCCAGACCAATCAGGGTCTGTGGATAGGGAAGCAAAGAAATGTCCTGGCCCTACCCCTTCTCCCTGAGTCCCTGCTCCTTCCAGGGCAGCCCCTGGCCACTTCAAAAATTTCTGAGTGGCCCCTGGTCAAAAATTATTGCCTGTCCCTGGTCTAGAAACTAGGGGTGTTGGCATGTAGCTGTTCACACAATTAACCAATAAACCTGGGTTTATCAGTTAATCCTAATGACGTGGGAGAGGCAGGAACCAGTGCTCAGGGGGAGCCTGCTTTTCAGCTGGCTCCCCATGCATGCTGGCTCCCCAGAGCTGCCTGCCTGCCCCCGCCATGCTGCTGCCTCTGATAGAAAAGAAGCAGTACAGGAGATGAGGGAGGCAGGCAGGAGCCAGCACAGGCAGGAAGCAGCTTTCAAGCAGTCTCCCTGCGTTTGTCAGCTCCCGCAGAGCCACCTTCCCCATGTGCTGCTGCCTCTTTGTCAGGGATGGGGAGGTAGGAGCTGCTGCTTAAAGGCTGGCTCCTCCCTGAACACTGGCTCCCAGGTGCTCCTCCCATGTGTAAACATTTAACTGCTAAAATTTCCTGTCCTGACATGTTTACACAAATAAGCGATAGTTAACATCCTAGTAAACTGCTCATGATACTTAAGACCAAAGCAGACAGTGAAAAGCTTCAAAAGGATCTCACAAAACTAGGTGACAGGGCAATAATGTCAAATGAATTTTAATGTTGATAAATGCAAAGTAATGCATATTGGAAAATTTAATCCCAACTATACGTACAAAATGGCGAGGACTAAATTAGCTATTACCACTGGAGATCTGAACATCCACTCCAATGTGCAGCAGCAGTTAAAAAAGCAAAAGGAATGTTAGGAATCCTTCAAAAAGGGATAGAAAGTAAGACAGAGAATATCTTATTGCCCCTCTATAAATCTATGGTATGCCCACATCTTGAATACGGCGTACAGATATGGTCACCTCATCTCAAGAAAGATTTCTTAGCATTGGAAAATTCAGAAAAAGGTAACAAATTAAGTGGTTAGAATGGTTGCCATATGAAGAGATTAAAAAGGCTGGGACTTTCCCACTTAGAAAAAGAGGAGACTAAGAGAGGATATGATAGACGTCTATAAAATCATGACTGTTGTGAAGAAAGTAAATAGGGGAACAAGTAAATTTTCTTAATGTTGGAAGTAGGTATTGCCAAATGAAATTAATAGGTAGCAGTTTTAAAACAAACAAAAGGAAGTACTTCGTGCAATGCACAGTCAACCTGTGGAACTTTTGCCAGAGGATGTTATGAAGACCAGGATTTTAACAGGGTTCAAAAAAATAACTAGATCAATTTATGGAGAATAGGTCCACCAATACTTATTAGCCAGGATGGGTAGAAATGGTGTTCCTAGCTTTTGTCAGAGGCTGGAAATGGGTGACGGGAGGAATCACTTGATTACCTGATCTGTTCATTCCCTCTTTGACACCTGGTATTGGCCATTGTTGGAAGACCTATCATTTCACCTAGTATGGCTGTTCTTGTGTTTTTAAAATGTGTGTTGTAATTGGCTTATTTTAGTCAAGTCCAGCCATGTGGAAGATTGCATAGAAGGCTTGCTTTTGTAGACTTGAGAACTTGCTTGATCATCTCCTGATTGTTGTACTGGATGCTGATCAGATGATTTTGTAATTTCTTTAAGAGTTGTAGCACAGTTTCTCACTGTAGTCAGGGTAGTGTGTCTGTTTGTAATGAATTTTTCACCTTCAGTCCCTTTTGAATGATGTCTGTCTATCTGGGTGAGGGGTGGTGTCTTTTTTTTTTGTTGTTGTTTTTTTGTGAAGCTGATGGATTTCCATTTCAAACAGCAAAGTTCTGTGCCTCATAACAGGTTTGCGAGAGAGCTGTGTTACTCTGATTCAGGAAAAACAAAAAGGTGTTAGGTGACACTTTAAAGACTAACAAATTTATTAGGGTATAGGAGCATAAGCTTTTGAGAACTACAATTCACTTCATTGGATGAGAACATAAGAATGACCATAGTGGGCCAGACCAAAGGTCCATCTAGGCCAGTATCCTGTCTGCCGGCAGTGGCCAATACCGGGTGCCCCAGAGGGAGGGAATACAACAGGTAATCCTCACATGATCTCTCTCCTGTCATCCATTTCCAGACAAAGGCTAGGGACATCATTCCTACCCATCCTGGCTAATAGCCATTAATGGATCTAACCTCCATGAATCTATCTAGCTCTTTTTTGAAGCCTGGTAAAGTCCTAGTCATCACAACATCCTCTGGGAAGAAGTTCCAGAGGCTGACTGTTGTTGAGTGAAGGAAAACTTCCTTTTGTTTGTGTTAAACCTGCTGCCTATTTAATTTTATTGTGGACCTCTAGTTCTTATATTGTGGGAATAAGTAAATAACTTTCCCTTATTCACTTTTTCCACACCAGTCATGAATTTATGGACCTCTATCATATTCTCCCTTAAAACTGCTCTTTGCTAAACTGAAAAGTCCATATCTTTTTAATCTCTCTTCATATGGGACCCATTCCAAACCCCTAATCATTTTTGTTGTCCTTTTCTGAACCTTTTCCAATGCCAATATATTTTTTGAGATGAGGTGACCACACCTGTATGCAGATGCCTAAGGTTGGGAGGAAAGGATACAGAGATGGGAATATGACAACAAAATGAGGGGTTCAGTGTGTGAGACAGGGCTGCCAGCGAATGGGATAGGGATGTGGTGCAGGATCTGGGAGGGAGGTGGGGGTGCAGAAAGGGGGAAAGGTTGTGAGGTCTGATTTGAAATCTACCATACCATTCTCTCACTTGAATGCACTTTTATGTAGAAAATCGTGATTAAATCTAATCTTCCCAACTATTGATTTTAATAATGTTTTAAATCAATTTGATTTAAATTAAATCTACCCTATTCTTTAGCTAGGGCTTTTGGCACTCTCCAAACCTGTAAGGAAAATACATTGTAAACCATATTGAAATAAGGTGCATTCAACAATTAATTCCCCGCTGGCCTGGAGCTCCATGGGGTGCTTCTGCTTTGAAATGTAGCAAGAGCTCCAGCTGGGAAACTTGTACATTTCAAAGGTGGAACACTGCTACTGTGCCCCTGCCCTCTCCCATGGAGCTGGAAGGAAACAGTTTTTAAGCTGGCTCCCTCCAGGACCCCTCCCCTCTTCCTCCACCTCTCCCCCCTCTCCCGCCTCTTTCTGATAGAGGCAATAAGGTGGGGGAGAAGCAACTAGTCAATAAGTCACATGCATCCCTAGTATAAAATTGCTATATGTCTTTTTGCTTGCATTGGGCTCATGGGAAGTGTTGTTGAATTCAGTAGGAATTGTTCACTAACAAAGTTATGAAAGTAACTAAATATTTGCAGGATCAGGGTGGTCATTTGGACTAGTTACATGGATCTGTACATTTTGAAACTAGTTCAAATGAAAACTACAGCATCAAGTTTTGCACTTTTTGTAAAATAGAGCAGAGAACTAGTTGCAAAAATAATACCTTTAGAGACTCACTAGAAGAACATTTTATCCTGTGCTTTTTGACTATTCAATAAACATAACTGTCACTGAAGTAGTAATGGTGTTTGTTCTTGTATATCTTTACACTGACTTTTTTTGTTCACAGAGTTAAAATCATCAGTATTCGATGACTGTTGGAAGACAAACGAATGGAAGGTATACAGTTATTACTTGCTTAACACATGCACACTTAACACGTTTTTGTGATAGCACGATTTTTTGGGGGAACGTTTTTTGAACAACACGACTGTCCCGGAAATAACATGGTTTCCCCAGCCAGCCGGTCACCGGTGGCTGCGCAGGGCTTTCCCCGCCTCCCTTCAAAGTGGCAGAGGGTTCACTGCTCACTGCACTGTTCCCCGGAGACCCCCTCTCGCCGGACGCCTTGCTCCCTCTCCTCTGACCCAACTTGCAGGCCATGGGCTGGGTTTCCCCATTCCCCACCTCTTGAAACGCAACCCCCACCTTTTCCATTATTTTCAATGGAAAAATTGACCCTGCATAACATGTTTTCACTTAACACGATCATTTTCTGAAATGTATCTACCATGTTAAATGAGGAATTACTGTAGTTCATTTTTTGTTTTTGTAACACTTGAGAATTAGTGTTACCTGAAACCAATAGTCTGTCATTAAGTACACTAACTTAATAGTGATAGAAATGTTTATTTTCTTGTCTGAGACAGTCCTCACAGTTTCATGAAATGGCCTATAGTAGATGAAAAATGGATTTGTCTTCTGGTTTCCTCATGATGTAGATGGAAAACATGAAAGATGATTCTGACCGACCGACCACTGGTGGGAATCCTGGTGCATATAAAGTATTGGTGTGTACTGGCGAGTATGTTTCCACTGCAGTTAAAATCCTGCAACTGGCCTTTGCTGGCTTACTCAGGCTCAGAGTAAAAGGCTGTTTAATTGTGGTTCAGAAATCTGGACTTGGACTGAGGGATGAGACCTTTCCACCTTGCAGAATCCTAGAGCCTGGGCTCCTACCTGTGTCTGAACATCTCCACCATAATTAAACAGCCTCTTGGCCCAAGTCTCAAGAGACAGCTCATCAGGCCAGATACTGGTTTTTAATTCCAGTGTAGACATACATGCAATAGAATTAAATGATATCCGTTTGGAGCAGGGTTAGACAAAATGGTGCTTTTAAAATGCTGGCTGCAGTCTAGAGCCTTCTGTACATGAACATCTCTGTCAACAGTGGGCCTGCACTGGTGGCAGCTCTGATACTCTTTGCCAAAAATATTCCCATGTCTGTCTTAGGGATGTGAATAACTAGTCACCGCCCCTTTTCCCCTCCCGACCCTTCCCTTGCTGTCTCTATCAGAGGCAACAAGGGCAGAGGGAAGACAAGGGAGTGCTTCAAAGTGGCAATGCTGCATGGAGCCCAGGGTCTGCTGTTTTGAAACACCACGTGCAGCCCAGCATCAGGCTCTATGCAGCATTTCAAAGTGGCAGCACCGAGTGGAGCCCGGGGTCAGCTGAGGACTCCCCCATTAACCCCGGGCTCCATGCGGCTCTGCCACTTTGAAATGCCACGGGGAGCACAGGGTCAGCGGGGGATTGCTTGAGTCCCCCGTTGGGTCTGTGCTCCCCGCAGAGCTTTTGCTCTGGAAGTATAGCAATAGCCCATGGGGTGTTGCTACGTTTCAGAGGTGGGTGTGCCTTTATCAACTAACCGAATAGCTGATGCAAATTGCATTGACTACTTGATTAGCCAATTAATCTAAATTTAACATTCCTAGTCTTCCCTATGACCAGTATAGAACTACTAGGAATGATATTAGGGATGTTTTTGCATTAAATTCTAATTAACTGGGAATTAGAAGCTATGTTTGTTCAGTCTGTTAACACAATCTAATTTTTAGAAAACCTTTTCAGGTTTTCTTTATTTAACATGGATCTTAGAGCCAGGTGCAAATTCTTCATTTAAAAACTTGAAGTTTAGTCATGTCTACTTGAACACAGCTTATGGGACATTATAGAGTTATGATTTTTATTTAGAATTTTTGGGGGGCGTTAATCCTAATGCTTGTGAGATTTGTTACACAAACAATAAAAATAATCCCATAGTGGTGATGCAATTGTTTTACCATGAACAAAGATCTGTAAAATAAAAATTGCCCAGGCATATCTGGAGAAGAAACTTAATGATTCAGTTTGATCTGATCTGAAAAGAAGACTTTTTTTCTGCACTAAACCAAATGTAGTAATACCTGCGCTATCTGGAACTTAAGCATCCAGAAAACTGTAGGAACATGCAGATTTCTGATGCTGGGAAAATCAAAACAAACAAAAGGAAACTGGCCCTTTAAGTGCTGGGCCGCTGCTCAGATGAGCGTGCATCATGTACCTGGGGGAAGGGCAAATAGCAGCTGGAAGCAAGCAGCTTGGCTTTGGTCTCCCCCTGCCCCCCCAACAGAATTTTTCCCTTTGGGGGGGGGGGGGGGGGATGCGGCTTAGTATTTTTGTTTCAACCATCTGGCAGCCCTAGCCCCGGCTTCCACCCCTCCTTACCAGGATGCATCCTGTTCTCTCCTTCCACCCCCCCCCCCCCCTTGCAGCTTGTGGCCACTCCCTAGCAGGCCACATTCTGGCCCCCGCATGGCTCCTACTCTTCTCCCTCCCCTCCCAGATGACCAGAATTTTTAGGCTACCAGCACTCCCTAATCCTTGGGCATGCTGGATAACACAGGTTTTATTGTACAATGAAGACAGCCACTGCAGGACTCAAACAGATCTTCTGAGGTAGTGAATTTTGTAGATGAGAGCTAACTCAAGCAAGATGGAAGTTTGGATTGTTGAGCAAGGCCAGCTGGGCTGATCTCAACTAGGGATGTTATCACATTTTTTGTAAATGCTGATTTTTTTTTTTCCAGAGGTTACATGTTTACTTGTGGGGAAGAGGTGGGAGCCAGTATTCATGCCTGTCCCTGTCCCTCCTGCTGCCTCTGCAGAGGCAGCAGTGCCAGGGATGGGAAGAGGCAGACAGCTCTACAGGAGCCAGTACGCGCAGGGAGCTGGCTTGAAAGCCAGCTTTCTGGCTTCCCCTGTAAATAGGCTCCTGCATGGCCCCCTTACCTGCCTCTGTGGGTGGCAGTAAGTGGAGTGGGGGAGAGGGACAGGTGGCTGAGACCTGGCAGAGGCAGCAGCATGTGGCGGGGGGGGGGGGGGGGGTGGAAGGTGGCTCTGCAGGAGCCAGTGGGGAGCAGTCTTAAAAGCTAGCTCCACATAGCAGTGTTCCCTCTAAGATTTTTTCCATCCATGAGCGGAGTGAGTTTTGCCTGGTGCACCAATATTGAGGTCATGTGCACTTGTTGGACGTATGCTACTGTGGCCCTCAGGTTATAAACCTCTTAGTTTTTCCTTCTTTTCTGCCATGTCTCCCACCATCCCCTGACCCCCATCTGCTCCCCTGGAGCCTGCTGCTGCCACCCCACCCCTCACCTTCCTATGCTGTCCTGACTCCTTCCCTTCTCACTCCCCTCAGCCCTCCTCTCCCCTTTGTGCCCACTCCTCCTCTATCTCCCATTTCCTCTAACACCTCCCTCTACCCAACTGCCCTGCCTCTGTCACCTGTCCCTTCTCATCTATCCCCTTGTCTGCCCTTTTGCTTCACCCCCCCCCCTGCCCCTGCACCTTCCCTTTACCCCCAGAACCCTCCTGGTGCCTCCCCTTCCCTCCTGCTCCTGCCCTCCCAACACCTCTCCTTCTTTCCCTCTTCCTCCCTGGTGCCCATCCCCTCACCACCCTCTGTCCCAGTTCTTATAAACACACCTCTGCACCCTCACACGTTACTTTTCTTCAACCCCTGCGTTCCTCATGCCCACCCCTCCATTCAGCCCCTTTTCTCCCGGCACCCACTCCTCTGCTCTTCTCTTTCTTCTTCTTATCCCTCCCTTCTCCTCTCCCAGCATCACCCTGTCCCCTTCCCTCTCCCACTAACACTTCCCATTCCCCCTCCAATCCCTGCTCCTCTTGCCCTTTCCCCTCATCTCCTCTTGGCCCCCTGGCCTTTGTTTCTCCTTCTTCCTGACTCTTGGTGCCTTCCCCCTTTCTTCTCCTGCCCTGGCCCCCCTCTCCTCTCAGCACAATCCCCTTCCTCTCCTCACCCGCACCTTCCCCTTAGTAACCAACTGAGTGATGGGAGGGGAAATATTTGAAGAAAATGAGTTTCAAGCTTTTCCAGCTGCTTATCAATGAAATAAAATTAAAAACATGAAATATAACGTGTCTTGCAGTAACTGTAGTTGATACTGAAGTATTTGCAAATGTGGCTTCATTTTGTTTTTTTTTAGATAATTATCTTAGATGATTTTACCACTAAATTACTGTCATCATGTGGCAAAATGACTGATTTACTGGCAGAAGGCATCACTGGTAAGTGTAAGGTATTTGTTAAAGGTACTTTTCTTAATCCAGAGGCAGATGAAAATGCTGTCTTAAATATATACTCTGTAAGAAGTAATACCTTTAGTAGTAGTCAGGATGAAGTTTCGTTTCGTTGTTTAATATTCCATGGTTATTAATTTCAAGCCTGAAAAACTGCATTTAATGCTGTTTTTTGAAAGTGTCTTATGACATTGGCATGTAGACAAGTATAATTGTAAAATCCAGAAACAGGTACGCCCAAGCTGCCTGGCTATTTGCTAAACTGACAGATAACAGGTATATACTGACTCAGGTTTAGGACAGGGTCCAGCACAATGAATAGCCATGTTTTGATTGAACCACCAGGTGCAAGGTGATGGGTTGTATATAGGTAATGTCAGAGGGTGACAACCTGGTAAGTCAGGAGTGATGTGTAACTTGTCTGTACCTGTATGTGTAAATCTGTTTGGAAGGACTGTCCTTGTCCGGCCTAGGGGGCAATGGAGAATCTGACATTGACTGACCGAACTTAAGCCCATTGCCATGAGCACACGTTCTTAGGGGCCCTGCACCACAGCCACTGCAGCCTGTGCCAAGCTAAAATTTTACTTGCCTGCTGCTCAGACAAAAGTCTCCGGAAAAGATGCTGAAGGAGCCCACTGGAAGCCAAGTCCCATGTTCAGGCAGCCCACGCAACCGCGGCAGTTCCTACTGCAGCGGAGACCTAGCGTCCACTAGTTCCCTGCACGGGCAGGTGTGGGGTGCCCAGCCTGCTGTGCTCCCTTCGAGGGGGTGAATTCTGCCTTCACTGCCCGTAGCACTACTCAGTTGCAATCTGCCCCAGCCTCAGGCCCCTGATCCTGCCCCGGTTTGCAAGAGCCCAGCTGCCCCTGGCCCTACCGTCATTGGCCAGCTACATCTGGGAGCTGGTGACAGCCCCTGGGGAGCAAGAAGAGGGTGAAATATACAATCCCAGCCATGGCTTGCTGGTGCCGGTGCCAGCACTGCTCCAGCCATCTCTATCCCTGTGGGAGAGGTAGGAGGGCTGAGCTCAAGCTGCGCATCACTCGTGTTCCACAGACTGCACTTTGAGAACCACTGACTTAGTTTAACTGGATGTCCCCTTACACTCCAAAAGATAATATTTAAGTCATAAAAGAAATCCTTCGATACAATGTAAAATTAACCTATGGAACTCAGTGTCAAAGCTTTCCAAAATAAAAAGTATTAAAATGGATGAGAATATTCTTGTTTTTTAGCTAAAATAAAAAAATGAAGCCTATAAATCCTCATTCTTCAAGTAATCGCTTTCTGACAGTGTTTAAGAAGAAAGTATTCTGACAGGCAGGCTATTCATAACAATCTGTTACATATTGTCTTGTGCTGTCCTCTGGAACATTTGGTGTTGCCCTCTGTCAGAAGCAGAATATCAGATGAGGTTTCATTTGGTAATATAATTCCTATGATATATTTGAGACTAGATTTTCCTATCATCTTGCAGATGAAACCTTGCAATTATAAACTATGTAGCCTATACAAATAATTAAAAGGAATACTTTTCCTTAGATCAGTCTTTAAAATTCAAAAATATTTTGCTATGAAACTTATTTGAAATGTTTAAAGCTAGCATTTCTATGATGGCAGATTGTAAATCATCTTGGTGAAAGTTTTGAAATTGATAGTGAATGTAAAACTTTTGAAAATTGCTTTGATAATCTTCTCTAGATATTTTTTTTTAAATGAGACATTTAATAGGCTAACTTCACAATTATTGCTTACTCTAAGTAGCCCCACAGACTACTCATGTAAGAAATATTGTATGATTGTACAGTTAATGGTTTAAATTTAAACATTGATGTTAAATCTCTTGCTTTAAATCTGACTTACTCTGATGCAGTCTCTCCTTAGATCCAGTGTGTCCATATATCCAGTGTGTCATATGTTACTTCAGAAAGAGCAGTAAGCACAAATCTCAACTACAGTAAAACTCCAATGGCCTGGCATCTGATGGTCCGGCACCATCAGGGACCCAGAAGTGCTCCGGGCAGCCGGACCATTGGAGCTGCTCTGCCCCCGGCTTCCCTGATTCAGCCGCTGCTAAAACTGACCAGCGGCTGAATCAGGGAAGCCGGGGGCAGAGCAGCTGCAGTGCTGCCCTTCCGGGCTGCGGGACCCAACCCGGCAGCACCCCAGCTGTCCTTGATTCAGCTGCTGCTGAAACTGACCAGCAGCTGACTCCAGGAAGCCCAAGGCAGAGCAGCTCTGCCTCCGGCTTCCTGGAATCAGCTGCTGATTAGTTTCAGCAGCGGCTGACTTAGCAGCTGGGGTGCTGCCGGGTTGGTCTCGCCGCGCCAAGGGTCGGTGCTACCGGACCATCCCGGCAGCACTCCAGCTACTCTGCTGCAGGCATCCCGGATTCAGCCGCTGCTGAAACTGACCAGCAACGGCTGAATCGGGGTCGCCTGGGGCAGAGCCGGACTATTGGAAGGGGGGACTGAGGGGTCTGGGGTGGCATCCCCCCACTCCAGACCCCTCATAGCCCCCCTTCCAATAGTCCAGCAAATCTGATAATCCAGCACCCCCTGGGTCCTAAAGGTGCCGGATTGTTGGAAGTTTACTGTAATTCACTTTTCAAGTGCATCTTTCAAGTAAATAGCTTTGCTCTTTTCATCTGAATTTCTCAAAACAAATAGATGTAACTTAGTCATTAAAATAAGTAAAAAAAAAAAAGGCTATTTAAAGCAACAGGCTGACAGTCCTGATTATAGGTTCATGGTTTGACACAAATGATGGCATGATCAGAAGCAAGGAATATTTCACCATGTTTTCCCACCACTGTTATGTAGCTGTATCTCAGGAAATTCTCTGTGTATTACGTGTAACGTACTGAGCAAGCTAAACAAAGAAGTGATTGGGAGGACATGAGTTGCATTAAATTGTTGGCTTTTAGAAAATGACCAATTTGTGTCACGCAGTTACACGTCAGTAGATTAATTGCACAAAACATGGCTAACATCTAGAAAAATCTAGACTCTTGGGCATTTGTTCTGTGGTGTGGTGGTTTTCTTTCCAATACTGAACAGAAGAATTTCACTAAGGTTGTAATCCTGTAATCTCTATTCACATGCTGGCCCAATGTATTCAAGTCCATTGGTGTCTTGGGACTCTACATGGGGACAGATTTATCTGTGCAAAATAACTTGCAAGATTGGTACAGGCAGTCCCCGGGTTACGTACAAGATAGGGACTGTAGGTTTGTTCTTAAGTTGAATTTGTATGTAAGTTGGAACTGGCTCCAGATTCAGCCGCTGCTGAAACTGATCAGCGGCTGACTACAGGAAGCCCTAGGCAGAGTTGCTCTGCCCCCGGCTTCCTGGAATCAGCTGCTGATCAGTTTCAACAGCAGCTGAATCTGGACTCGTGGGACAGAACAGCTGGGGCGCTGCCGGGTAGGTCTCCGCAGGACCAACCCGGCAGCACCCCAGCTGCTCTACCCCAGGCGTCCCGCAACAAAAGCCTGGTCTGCTGGGGGCGGGGGGGGGGAGCGCACTAGCTGCGCCCCTTCCTCCCCCAGCAGACCAGGGAGAGCCGAGCAAAGCGGTGGAGGCGCAGAGGTCCTGCCGCCTCTGCGGCCTTGCTCCTGTCTCCCTGCTGTGCTGGGGAGGGGGGGGGAGAGTCCCCCCCCCAGCACAGCAGGGAGACCCGAGCAAAGCCGCACAGGCGGTGGACCCCGCTGCCTGTGCGGTTTTGCTCCGGAGCAAAGCCGCGCGGGCAGCAGGGTCCTGCCACCTGTGCAGCTTTGCTCGGGTCTCCCTGCTGTGCTGGAGAGTCCCCCCCAGCACACCTGGGAGACCCGGAGCAGCTTCTCTCGCCCCGGAGAACGCGGTGGCGGGACCGCTGTGCTCTGGGCGGTCCCGCCGCCCGCAAGCTCCGGGGCGAGAAAAGCCCCGTTCGTAAGTGCGGATCCGACATAAGTCAGATCTGCGTAAGTCGGGGACTGCCTGTATCTAGGGGCGTACTTAGTACACAACTCTCTTCTACTGTCTTTATAATAACCTCCTGATGTAAAAAATGAGAGTTCTCTATAGATCGGGAAGGGTGGGAGAGAGATCCTGGATGCCAAATTTAGGCTGCTAGAAAAGAGACTGAAATCCAGGACCTCTATGGTGGCATTCTCGGAAATGCTTCCAGTTCCACGTGCAGGGCCAGGTAGGCAGGCAGAGCTCCAGAGTCTCAATGCGTGGATGAGACGATGGTGTAGGGAAGAGGGGTTTAGATGTATTAGGAACTGGGGATGCTTTTGGGAGAGGGGGAGCCTATACAGGAAGGATGGGTTCCACCTAAACCAGGGTGGAACCAGACTGCTGGCACTAAACATTAAAAAAGCCGTACAGCAGTTTTTAAACTAAGATGGGGGGAAAGCCCACGTAAATTGGAGGTAAACTTCTCTTAGAGGAGAATCCATTGATAGAGATTCTCTAAGCTGTAATCAGAAAGAGAGGAGGGGAGAGGGCAAACCATGGGCCAGAGCAGATAAACAACCGCATGCAAAGGAATCCAATGCATCAGGGAAGGGCAGACAAATAAGCAGTGGCAAATTTCTAAAGTGCTTGTACACAAATGCGAGGAGTCTGACTAATAAGATGGGTGAACTAGAGTGCCTCATATTAAATGAGGAGATTGACATAATAGGCATCACTGAAACCTGGTGGAATGAGGAAAATCTGTGGGACACAATCATACCAGGATATAAAATATATTGAAAGGATAGAGTAGGTCGGGTAGGTGGCGGAGTGGCACTGTATGTGAAAGATAATGTAGAATCAAATGAAATAAAAATATTAAGTGAATCAACATGTTCAATACAATTGCTATGGATAGTAATTCCATGCTTCAATAATAAGAAATTAGCAGTAGGGATATATTACCGACCACTTGACCAGGACAGCGATACTGATATTGAAATGCTGAGGGAGATTAGAGAGGCTACCAAAATAAAGAACTCTATAATAATGGGGGATTTTAATTACCCCCATATTGACTGGATATATGTCACCTCAAGAAGAGAAGCGGAGATAAAATTTCTCAATGGCTTAAGTGACTGCTTCTTGGAGCAGCTGGTGCAGGAACCCACAAGGGGAGAGGCAATTCTCGATTTAGTCCTGAGTGGAGTGCAGGATCAGGTCCGGGAAATAACCGTTACAGGACTGCTTGGGAATAGTGACCATAATATAATAACATTCAACATTCCTGTGGTGGGAAGAACACCTCAGCAGTCCAGCGCCCTGGCATTTAATTTCAAAAAGGGGAATTACGCAAAAATGAGGAGGTTTGTTAAACAGAAATTAAAAGGCACAGTGACTAGAGCCAAATCCCTGCAAGCTGCATGGAAACTTTTTAAAGACACCATAATAGAGGCCCAACTTAAATGTATACCCCAAATTAAAAAACATAGCAAGAGACCTAAGAAAGAGTCACCGTGGCTTAACCACCATCTAAAAGCAGTGAGGGACAAAAAGGTATCTTTTTAGAAGTGGAAGTCCAATCCTAGTGAGAACTAGAAAAGAACATAAACACTGTCAAATCAAGTGTAAAAATATAATAAGGAAAGCAAAAAAAGATTGAGAAACAGCTAGCCAAAAACTCAAAGAAATAATGTTTTTTAAGTACATTAGAAGCAGGAAGCTTGCTAAAAAACCTGTCCGTCTCCTGATGATCGAGCTATAAAAGGAGCAATCAAGGATGATAAAGCCATTGCGGAGAAACTAAATGATTTCTTTTCTTCAGTCTTCACGGCTGATGACGTTGGGGAGATTCCCAAATCTGCACCGTCCTTTGTGGGTGGTGAATCTGAGGAACTGTCCCGGATTGAAGTGTCATTAGAGGAGGTTTTGGAACAAATAGAAAAATTTAATGTTAACAAATCTCTGGGACCGGATGGCATTCATCCAAGGGTTCTGAAAGAACTCAAATGGGAAATTGCTGAGGTATTATCTGTGGTTTGTAACCTTTCCTTTAAATCGGCTTCCGTACCTAATGACTGGAAGGTAGCCAACGTGACACCAATATTTAAAAAGGGCTCTTGAGGTGATCTTGGCAATTACAGACCGGTAAGTCTAACTTCAGTACTGGGCAAACTAGTTGAAACAATAGTGAAGAATAAAATTGTGAAGCATGTAGAACAACATAATTTGTTGGACAAAAGTCAACATGGTTTCTGTAAAGGGAAATCCTGTCTTACTAATCTATTAGTTCTTTGAAGGGGTTAACAAACATGCGGACAAGGGGGATCCAGTAGATATAGTATACTTGGATTTTCAGAAAGCCTTTGATAAGGTCCCTCGCCAAAGGCTCTTGTGTAAATTTACACGGCTATGGGATAAGAGGGAAGGTCCCTTCTTGGATTGAGAACTGGTTAGACAGGAAACAAAGGGTAGGAATAAATGGTAAATTTTTAGATTGGAGAGGGGTAACTAGTGGTGTCCCCCAAGGGTCAGTCCTGGGACCAATCCTTTTCAACTTATTCATAAATGATCTGGAGAAAGGGGTAAGCCGTGAGGTAGTAAAGTTTGCGGATGATACTAAACTGTTGAGGATAGTCAAGACAGAAGCAGACTAGGAACTCCAAGAAGATCTCACCAAACTGAGTGAGTGGGCAACAAAATGGCAAATGAAGTTTAATGTGGATAAGTGTAAAGTAATGCACATCGGGGGGGGGAAAAATAACCCCAACTATACGTACAGTATGATGGGGGCTAATTTGGCTACGACAAATCAGGAAAGATCTTGGAGTTATCGTGGACAGTTCTCTGAAAACGTCCACACAATGTGCAGTGATGGTCAAAAAGGCAAATAGGATGCTAGGAGTTATTAGGAAAGGGATAGAAAATAAGACCCAGACTATCTTACTGCCCCTGTATAAAACTATGGTACGCCCACATCTTGAATACTGTGTACAGATGTGGTCTCCTCACCTCAAAAAAGATATTTTGGCCTTGGAAAGGGTTCAGAAGAGGGCAACTAAAATGATTAGGGGTTTGGAACGGGTCCCATATGAGGAGAGGCTAAAGAGACTGGGACTTCAGTTTGGAAAACAGGAGACTGAGGGGGGATATGATAGAGGTATATAAAATCATGAGTGGTGTGGAGAGGGCGGATAAAGAAAAGTTATTTATTAGTTCCCTAAATAGAAGAACTAGAGGACACCAAATGAAATTAATGGGGTGCAGGTTTAAAACTAATAAAAGAAAGTTCTTCTTCACACGGTGTGTAGTCAACCTGTGGAACTCCTTGCCAGAGGAGGCTGTGAAGGCTAGGTCTATAACAAGAGTTTAAAGAGAAGCTAGTGTCGAAGCAAAAACATGCTCCTCTCTGTTTAGGTGGCTAACAACTGATTTGCTTTATTGATCAGTAAAGCAAAGTGAGCCAAACGTGGTTCTAGCAAAGTCGGGCCCAGTAAATCTGCTAATACAATCAATCCTAGTATCGTTATACCCTTAGCCAAACAGTCTGACGTCAGGGCATCCAATTACAGAAATCCTCAATTAAATTTGGAAAAACAAAGCCTTATCAACAAGATGGCTGACAGGTACGAGGGAGTACATCTCCTGTCCCAACCAGCCCAATTAACACATACCAATAGCCCATCCTGTAGGCCTCTTCTCACGGGGTGACAGAAAGTTCACTCTGGTCTACGTGCTTGAGAGAAAAGCTGAAATGGTTTCTGATGTACAATATGGCTTCTAGCTAAACATAAAATAGCTTCTACACTAGATAATTTCAAGGAGGTTAGGTCCATAAAAGGCTGTTAGCCAGGGGATAAAATGGTGTCCTTGGCCTCTGTTTGTCAGAGGCTGGAGAGGGATGGCAGGAGACAAATCGCTTGATCATTGTCTTCGGTCCACCCTCTCTGGGGCACCTGGTGCTGGCCACTGTTGGCAGACAGGATACTGGGCTAGATGGACCTTTGGTCTGAGCCAGTACGGCCATTCTTACGGACCAGATCCTACCCTTACTTAAAATTGTAATTCAGTTCTCTCCATAGAGAAAGTTTAGACTCATTTTATCTTACACAAATATATTCATGTTAAATGCAATCAATGGTCAAAAGGAGCATTCTCTCAAGATAATCCAGAATGCATTAGTTTTCTTTGTTAAAACACCAAAGTTTTTATGTAGTCTTCCAGACTTCACTAATGAATAAAGATGTACTGAATATTGCATTTCAAAATGTGTATCTTTATATATTGTAGCTGTGGAGAATGTTTATAAAAAACGTGAGCCTGTCCCACACATGAAGGCAATTTATCTCATCACTCCAACTGAGAAGGTTAGTATTTTGAAGAAAATAATGCAGCAGGCTTTTTACTTACTTTTGCTTTTGATCTTTTTTGTGTAGTACAGAAACATGACTAACTGAACCATCGTAACATTACATACTAAGCTATTATAAAGCTGCTATTCAAAATAATGGCTGTGGGAAAATTGTCTACACTGGTACTATAAAAATGTTCAGAAGAGATGGAATCTTGCATTTTTAAATTATCAATTTTTTATAACAAGATTTTTTTCCTCCCCTTTCTTTGCTGCCTACTATATTTTGTTTAACTTCTGCTGAAGATAATATTAATGATTATTATTTGTTATCCTTGGGCTGGAAATAATACTCTGGTGTACTGTTTACTGTAATGACTGATTACAGTCTCTGATTTCACTCTAATCATTTTAAAAAAAGTGAACTGGTCAAAAATGAAGACCAGCAAAAATTTGTTCAAAGAGCAGGCAAAATAGATGCTTTTCTTTATAGTAAATTTTAATTCAGTATTTTTATCTTAAGTCTGTAGATGGGCTTATAAGTGACTTTGTAACTAAATCATCCTACAAGTACAAAGCAGCATATGTCTACTTCACTGACTGTAAGTAATTTATTGAGTTTGGTAACAATGAATGTTTAAAAGTCTTACTTTGCTACTAATATACTCTAATTTACTAGCTGGTTTATATTTGCAATAAACTACTGCATTAAGCTATGAGGGGGATTTTTTTAGACTTCGCTTTACAAGAATTGAAGTGGAGGTGTTTTTAAAAAAAAAAAAAAAAAACCCACCCCAACAACCCATAATGCTCTGTGATTTAAAGCATTGTAGCAAGAAATGGAAAGCCACAGGATGTGGATTTAGTTTCTGTCCAGTGTGGTGGAATGGCTCTTTATTTCCCAGAATGAGCATGATCTTTGTATTTCATGCTTTAGTTTTCAATATTACATGTTTTGGGTTTATTTTTGGTACTTGCTCACTATATTTGTATGCTATAGAATGTAAAAGACATTTTTGAACAAGATTAGGATACACAAGCAAATAATTGTGTAGAAATAAAACCAAAAATAACTTTGGAATGATAGTTTGCTGTGCTATGAAGCCAGTGGTTTGAAGTTCTGATTATATTTCACTTACTTACTATGGGCTCAGTTGTGAGCTGGCTTCCACATGTTTGTTGGGAATAAGGAAATATAAGTGCCCTCCTAATTCCTCTACATAGTATTTCTGCATCCTAGGTTGCCCACAAAGGAAAGAACAGCAGCAGTTCCCTAGATACTTCCCAGTCAGTTCCCACACCAAGGCTTGTGCCCCTTCCATTGTCAAACAGCACAGCTGGAATATTGTGCAGAGGAAAGTTAGGGTGTGTCTACACTTGCCCTTGCTTGACACATCTTTTGTCTTTCATGGGTGCTTAACTCCTTCCCTCCGCCCATTTAACAAAGTTTTGCTGTAGCAAGTACACGTGTGAACGCTGCTTTGTCAGCAAAATCCACCAAAAGTGGATGGAAACGTTTTGTCCGCAGAAGTGGTGACAAACATGCTGACTTTTAGCAGAGTTGTGTCGACACAGCCTTGTCACTAAAAGATGCATGGTGTAGTAGGCGTATTCTAAGCTCTGCTAGAAAGACGCCCATACTCTGTGTCCCTAAACCTCCAGTTGGCAGAGTTGGAACTAGATGACAGGGCGGGATCACTTGTGAACTGCCCTATTCATTCCCACTGAAGCATCTGACAGACCAAGTATATTCTTCTATTTTAGTTTAGCTGACTTCCCCCATGGAAAGCAGACATTGAATTCTGGTTACATCAGTTTGGTCCCTGATCTACTCTTGAGGCTTTACTCAGTCCAGATTAAGAGGCTTTTTTCTCTCTCAAAAAGAGCCCTAATGGCAGTATTATGGCTCCAAATAAAACAATTGCAGAGTTCCAACAGGAAATCCACTACTATAATACTCCACCACCCCTGAGGTCAAACTTCATTCTGCTGTTTCACTTATAGCTTCTGTCTTGTGTTATGCTGTAGTGGTAAAGTTAAAACACCTTAAAATGTAAAAGTTGAGAGCTATCACAGTAGATTTCCATTGTTAAGCTTGTTTTTCCCAGCACATTACTGGGTGAGCTGTTCCTTAGAGGACATTCCATACTCTGTGCTTAATGGTGCCTCTAACATTGCTGCTTTCTGACTGTAGTTGACAGAGTGCCTGGGACCAGCTTGCATGTTGTGGCGAAGGTTCCAACATATAAGCAGCCCTCTTTAGCTTCAGTATATATTATCCCCACTAACTTGCAGTGTCGTTTACTGTTTTTATTTTTTCATTCCTTGTTGGTCTGTTGCCAAAAGCTTGTTTTTTGGGCTTGCTGCATTGGCAGACTGCTCTCAGAACAGTTTCCAAACAAGAATCCAAGTTTTAACTGATCAGTGTTACAGAACATATATATGATAGGTGCAAGAACCTCTGTCTTTTTTTTTTAAGATTGTCCAGTGAACTTAAGATTAATATGGAAAGACAGACTTATTTGTTGATGACCTTTGTTTGGTTATACATTGATGCCACAAAATTGGCTTCCCCGTCAATCCATATTTCATCCATACAGAGCTGTTCAATAGGTGAGCTTTTTTTAAAATAGAAGGTCTTTACAAGTCACAGCCATGAGGAAATTGAGCAGTCTTCAAGGCCTGGTAGTCACTTCTCTGTTGGTGTTTTGATTAGACTAGGCTCCAGATCCCTTAAATCAGCCCTGGGCAAAATACCCTAAGCAGCCGGATCCAGCCTCGAACGGACTTCCTGCTTGTCCCCAGCATGCTGCTGCGAGAAACTGCTGCTGGGTCTGTTTTGAACAGCGGTGAGCCATCACATGCTGCTCCTGCTCCCAGCACAATCCCATTGGCCAGTTTTGGCCAAGGGGAGCTCCCTGTTGTCAATGGGCAGCTTGCAAAGCATCTATTCTCCCTTCAGTCTTGTATTTGTTAAAAAACTTCGTGGACCCTGCAGCCAGTGCAGGGGCAGGGCAGGCAGTTTGAAAAGGCTGCTGGCTGGGAATCAAGCAGGTAAGTCTCCCAGCCAGAATCTGCCTTTGCACCCCAACCCTTCCTCCCCCCTGTCCCCAGAGACCCTGCCACAAGTAATAACCCTCTCCTGCATCCCAGTCCCCTGCCCCATGTTACAGCCCCCTCTTGTTCAAGGTCACAACTCAGATCTCGTGACCCAGTTAAGGGACTAGGGTGCAAATTGCCTCCTTCACCCAAACTCCCTCCCAGCCCCCACACCTTTTCCTGCACCCCAGTCCCTTAATGCAAGCTCCCTTCTGTACCCAACCTCCATCTCAGATCCCATATCTCCTCCATTGATATGGAAGAGTGCAGCCCTAGGCCACTCTAAGAATTTGGAAAGTGGTCTTCTCATTCACCCCCCCCAATCAAAACTTATTACCCACTTCTGCCTTAAATCCAGTTGGCTTTTTGCCTCATTTGAAGTTCTAAGAACTATGCTGGCATGGTAATCTGATGGTATATCTCCCTGTTTTGGTTACAGATCTAGAAACCTGTAAGGTTTGTCTGTTGGGGGGAGACAAACAGCGCTCTCAGATCTACATCTGTTGAAGGCATTTGATAAGCGCTCACATAGTCTTCTCTGCATATATTTACCCATCATAGCTTAAATTCATCTTCCAGACAAGAATCCAAGTTTAACTGATCAGTGTTACAGAACACTTAAAAGATAGGTACAACCAAACACTTGTATCTGCTTCATATTTTGTTTGGGGATTTGTATTGTCCATTCTGGGGACAGGGAGAGGACTATTGTAACTTCCTTTTTGTAATATTTAGGAGGTATCTTGCTACTCCATATGAAAGGGAAGAGAAAACACACACAACCCTCTGGTTACTGTTGTCACTGTTCAGGACATGCTATGTGTCTTTCTTATTACTGTTTATTCCAGTATCTGTTAAATTTGTTAGAAATCTTCCTCAGGTTTCAGTATCTAAAAGTGGGAATCCGCTGAAAAGAAAAATATCTAACTCTTCCCAAACCCAGTTAGATTAACGCCTCTTATCTTTCTCTCTGGGAGGGCTTTATAATATTTTTATTCATTAATAGCAATTGACTCGTGTTTCAGTCTTTTGAAAGGAACTCACAGTAGAATGCTATAGACCCCCTGATTACAATGAGTATGTTTCTGGTTCCTAAATGTTCAGAATTTTCTAACTGGAATAGTTCCTGTTTGATCACCTGCAAGAACCACAGACTAATGTGGTAATTCTCTGAAACAAATCTCATTCTTAAAAGAACAAGAGAAAACTAAATGAGGTTTTATCCTGTAAATGTAAATTTGAATGAATTAACTGAAATAACTATAAAACAGCTTCATAACCTTTTAATCTCTTTTCCCAGTTTGCCCTGACAGTCTCTTCAATAAAATGAAGTCGTGCTGCTCAAAGGTTATAAGAAGGTGCAAAGAAATAAATATCTCCTTCTTTCCATATGAATCTCAGGTAAAGTTGAGTCTTTATATTAGCATAATTCCAGAAATTGTACAGAGTCTTATTGATTTTACCCACTGTGGCAGGGTCAGTCCCACTCCTGGGCCCCTGACCCTTGTCCAGCCCACTGTCCCACAGTCTAGAAGTCACAGTATACAGCTCCCTCGCCTTGGTTTGAGATTTGTTGTCTCCCTGTAGTCTTTTTAACAAGGTTGATGCTGTTCTTTTGGCTCCTCCGGTGTCTTTCTCCAAATGCCTCCCTCCACTCTCCAAAACTCCTTCTCAGTATGCCCCCCTCTTGCGGGTTCTTAAATAGGCCTCCAGGCAGCCCCAATTAGTTTCACCTGGGCCTTAATTGATTTTGCAGCTGCCCCTAATTAGCCAGGATTTCTGACTCTCTGGCTCTTTCCCCTTCCATCAAGCTCTTTAACCTGCTGTATCACCCCTGCTCTGTCACACCACTGAAGTCCTGAAATGTAGTTCATTTTTCAGACGTTGTGACAAATGATACACGAAGTCTACCACCATTTTGGTTTATTTCCATTGTATTTGGAAGGAGGGGGATTGCTACTGTTATCAGAGGTTTATTTTCAGTTGTCTTCACTGTATGATTGGTTTCAGTTGACATGCAAAACTTTTGTCATTCAGAGCAGCAGATGAGTTCTGGCTTGTTTTAAGTAATGACAAACAGCGCTACTCACTATTTTTACGATACTGTTATCCTGATGTTTAACTAGGTAGGATTACTTTAAAAACCCAGAACTAACTCGTCATTGAGATATTGGAATTCAGTAGGAGCAAACAATTCAGAGAATTTAGGACTCCAAAAGCAAAAAAAAGATTAAAAGTAGAGCTGTCAACTAACACGCATTAACGCAGGGCACAATTAACTCTTTAATTTTAACGTGTGTTACTTGCAGGCATTTCTGTGGTGCTGCCCCTTTGAAACGCCACCAAGGCGTTTCAAAGAGGCAGCACAAAGCAGAGCCCTGATCAGCTGGAGTCCCCAGCTGACCCCAAGGTCTGTGCAGCGCTGCCCCTTTGAAATGCTGCTGCAGCGTTTCAAAAGGACAGCGCAACGCAGAGGCCGGGGTCAGCTAGAGTCTTATTGTTGTTTAAAAGCGTGACTAATCAAGATTAATTTTTTAATTGCTTGACAGCCCTAATTAGAAGACGCATTTACGATTAGTAATATGGAGACATGGAGGACAATCACCAGTTAGTGTGTAAACATCAACGAAAGAGGCTGGAAACTGCAGTAGTAGATTTGTCACTCATGTAATTCATATAAAAGGGCAGAGATGGGGGGGGGGGGTTAATAAATCCGGAGTTGGCATCCTATGGCATGTGAGCTGATTTTTCAGGGGCATGCGGGAAGGAGCTCAGTTTTGCCCCTCCTCCCCTGTGCAGCCACGGGAGAGTGCTCCCTCTTCCCTGCAGCAGATTAGGCTGCAATGGGAGGAGGCAGCCCTGGGGGCTGTGGCTCCTCAGCAGTACCTCCCCTGGGGCTAATGGCAGTGGGGCCTCCAACCTCCAGGGTGCTTGGGACCACGTGGGTGCGGCAGTTGCTGTAAGGGGACATTAAGGTAAGTGTCTTCCCGTCCATGCCCGGACCCCTTGCTCACATCTATCCCCCTTGCTCACATCTTCCCTCCCCCACCCTGCCAAGACTCTGCACCCCCCAGCTTGCTTTGACATCACTGTCTCTTGTTCCTGAACCCTCCCTTCTGGTCAGACACCCTGCCCCAAGACCCTTCCTGCACCTTCCCTCCTGGCCTGGCCAGACACTCAGCTTGCTCCTGAATCCACCATTACTCCTGCACCCTTTCTTCTGGCCCCACACTGCCCCCTCTCTTGCTCCTGCTCCTTTCACCAGGCCAGACACCCTACTCCCAGCCTGCATCCTACCTGTCCCCCTTGTGCACATCATCTCCCTCCCTGATCCTGCACCCTATTCCTATCCCACTTGCTGGCAGCCCTGTCTCTCACTGAACCCCAGAGAGTAAAGGGGGTCCATAAAATCCACTGACTCCGGAACCCCAGAAAAGTAAATCTGGCCTATGGGAAACCTTGAACCTTAATCCTCCTTCCTTTCCCTGTGAGGCTGGAGCACCAGAAGAGTGAGATCTCTGTTGGGGGTCACATCAGTGAGGGTTGGTGTTTTTTGGAGGATTTTTTTTTTTTTTTTTTTTTTGCTTCTCACTTGTGTAGTCCCCAACTCAGTTTTCAGTGGGTCATTGACCCCGACCCCAAAAAAGGTTCCTCACCCCTGCCATAAGTAAAGAAAACATTGAAACTTTTTGTGTTGGACACTTGATTTTAAATAAAGTTTGATAAACTAATGAGACTGTTAAAACATTTCATTTGTTTCATAATATAAATTAAACTGTTCTCCCTAGCTGCAGCTGGTTCAGAAAATATGGTCACATTACCCAGCCTGTCCCTGCCCCCTCTTCTTGGCGCACAGATCCGTGAATAAGTTAAATCTTGGCACGCCACTTCTGAAAGGTTTAAATCAACACTGGCCAACATAGGGAAGCCCACAAGACCAAGAACCTTTGCGCGTCTGTAAGAAGTTGTAAAAGTGTCTGAAGGTTACTATTCTTGCATTGTTTTCCTGTAAGTTTTCTTTCCCCAATACATGCCACACTGCTGAGGTGTCAAACTCTTTTACCTCACCTGGTACCTGAGTGTGTGAGGTTCTTGCTTCTTGCTGTATCCTGGTAAGGGAGTTTCCTAACTGAAAGATTCTTTTCCTTTCCACTATTTAGTGGGTAAGTCATGAGACTGTAGTAATGTAATGAGAATCTCCTTCCTAATAACGTCCACAGGGCTTTTATCGCAGCTGGTTGTCAGAGGGTTGTTTTTATTAAACTGCTTTGAACAAAAGAGCAAACACTCTTTTTTAGTTTTGATCAAACATCTGCGTTCAGAGTTAACTGAGGATTGTAAAAGCTTCAATCTGTTATGGAACTCTACTGTCCTGGTCCTCCAGAGAGCTTCTATCTGAAACAGCGACGAGGAATCCTGACACACCTTATAGACTAACAGATTTATTGGAGCATAAGCTATCTGAAACAGAAATCGATCATTGGTTTTCTAATGTAAAAAGTGAACAGACTCCATACCTCTATTCCTTTTGGCTTTTTGTGTGCTGGTGTTGGAAAACTCTTGAGATCTTTGTGAATCATAAACATGCAATCAAAGATGTTTTTGCTTGCTTGGCTGGTACATAAGAATCTCCTGAGGACATTCATCTCAGCCTAGTTTGTATGTTGCTAGAACTGAATAGAGTTGGACTTCATCCTGGGACAGGTTTGAGTGGCCATGTTCTGCAAGAGGGAAATAAGTATTTGTGCCTTTATTTGTAGAGGGAATTCTTGTTTGGAATTAGGCTACATAGCTAAGGAGGCAATTTTAAGTTGGCAAGAGAGCCCATTGACACACAGAATGTGTGAATCTCTGGCAGAAACTTGTTTAACAGGGGAGCATCCAGAAGAGTGGTTTTTAATAGTGTCAGAAAAAAGTGACCCCTTTTGCTGCTGATCTGCAAGTGTATTTGTATGTTTCTCCCCTCCCCCTCCTTGAATGTATGTCAAATTGTGGGTCTAAGCAGGTTAAACTGTGTCCCTTCATAATCGCTTTAGCTTTGTATTGATCCATGCCAGGCTTTAGTGGGTATGTAGTTCTGTTTGCCTCCCGTTCCTCCATCTATACAGGTAGTGAACAGGTTGAAACATACAGGTAGGGGTGCATATGTATGTGTATACAAGAAACAAAGATGAGCTCAAGAGGATAGACAAAAGGAGGGATGATTGAGGTAAATAAAATGGTAGCTTAGCCAATGGTAGCTTAGATATGTATCTATCTTGTGCATGGTGTGGTGTTTTGTTTAAAAAAGGCCGCAACCCTTTGACTATTGTTCTTACAACAGATGTTCTTATTTCTAAAGAAATGTACAATGCTAAGCTTTTTCATGGCTATGCTTTATTTAGGTATTTACTCTCGATGTCCCAGATGCATTCTTCTGCTGTTACAGTCCAACCATGGAAAAAGCAAATGGCAAAGATGCAGTTATGGAGGCAATGGCTGAACAAATTGTTACGTTATGTGCAACGTTAGATGAAAACCCAGGAGTAAGATATAAAAGGTAGGACCGAAAATAGTGATATATGTAAATACGACTTTCAATTTTACAACTTCTGCTTGCAGTGCTGTTCAGAAACAGCAGTGTTCCATCTTCTAATATGCTGTTAGGATAAAATATTTTTTTATTGGTTTTTATTAAGTTGGTATGAGTCCACATATAAAGTAAGTGTGGTACAGATGGCTTTTTGTTTACCTTCAGCATTTAACAACTTTTTGTAGTCAGTCTCTGGATTTTGTTGCTGATCACTTACTGTTTCACTTGCTAATATGGTAACATTTTTATTAGGGATGTTAGTGTGTGTCAATTTACACGATTAACTGATAAGCCCAGGCTTATTGTTTTAATCCTAATGGTTACACCTCCTACCCCCTCGACATGGGGGAGGCAGGAACTGGGAGCTGACTGCCCCCCCACACAGGTAGCAGCTCAGGGGTGTGGGGAAAGCTGGCTTTCAAGCTGGCTGCCTATGCATAATGGCTCTGGTAGAACTACCGGCCCCCTATGCTGCTAACTCTCTATCAGAGGTGGGATGGGGGACTAGTGGGAGCTGGTGGTCACAGGGACCTGGCTTTACAGCACTGCCTGCCTCTCTGCAATGGCTAAAAATTTCAAGTGGTTGCATGTTTACACAACTACATGATTTTTAACATGCCTAACTTGTACTGTGGGGGGAAGAGACCAACCAGGCATTTACATGCATCCTATTACCCAGGTTCTGTATGAGTGTTTTACTAATAACCCAGCTACCAAGCTTCTGTTACTAAGTTTGAGCCTTGGAGAAGGTCTTATTTTTTTGTAGTCCCTGCATGGATTTGGGATGCAACAGGAGCCAGAGCAGAGGGGAAACAGCTAAGGTCAGAGATTGGGGTGTATATGTGGCTAAGGAGCAATGTTAAGAGTCCCATATCCTTTCTGAACCCCGCAAGAGATCAGGGAACAATAGATGCTTGGGAGTCCAAGAATCAATCATAGACTACTAGAACTGGCAGGAACCTTGAGAGATCATCAAGTTCAGTCCCCTTCCCTCATTGCAGGACCAAACAAGGTCTATATCAGCCCTGATATGTCTGTCTAACCTGCTCTTAAATATCTCCAGTGATGGAGATTCTACAACCTCCCTAGGCAGTTTCTTGCAGTGTTTAACCACCCTGACAGTTAGGAAGTCTTTCCTAATGTCATACTTAAACCTGTCTTGCTGCAATTTAAGCCCACTGCTGCTTGTCCTAACATCAGAGGCCAAGGGGAACAATTTCTCCCTCTCCTCCCTGTGACAAATTTGTAGATACCTGAAAACCACTATCATGTCCCCTCTCAGTCTTCTCTTTTCCAAACTAAACAAGCTCAATTGCTTCAGTCTTCCCTCATAGCTCATGTTCTGTAGTAGACCTTTAAACATTCTTGTTGCTCTTCTCTGGACCTTCTCCAATTTCTCCATCTTTCTTGAAATGTGGTGCCCAGAACTAGACACAATACTCTATTTGAGGCCTAATCAGCGTAGAGTAGAGTGGAAGAATGACTTCTCATATCTTGCTCACAGCACTCCCCTTAATGCATCCCAGAATCATGTTTGCTTTTTTTCATCAGTATTACAGTGACTCATGTTTAGCTTATGGACCAATCTGAACACTAGATCCCTTTCTGCAGTACTCCTTCCTAGACAGTCACTTTCCATTCTGTGTGAAACGGATTGTTCCTTCCTAAGTGGAGTACTTTGCATTTGTCCTCCATTAAACTTCATCCGATTTACCTCAGACCATTTGTCCAGGTCATTTTGAATTATGTCCCTGTCCTCCAAAGCAGTTATAACCCTCCCAGGTTGGTATCATCTGCAGACTTAATAAGCCTACTCTCTATGCCAGTGTCTAAATCGTTGATGAAGATCTTGAATAGACCCAGTCCCAAAACAGGTACTGCGGAACCCCACTTGTTATGCCCTTCCAGCATGACTGTGAACCATTAATGACTACTCTCTGAGAACTGTTGTTCAGCTAGTTATGCACCCACGTTATAGTAGCCCCATGTAAGTTGTATTTGCCTGGTTTATTGATAAGGTCATGCAAGACCATAGCAAGTGCCTTTATTAAAGTCTAGGTATACCATGTCCACCACTTCTCCCTTATCCACAAGACTTATCTTATCAAAGCTATCGGATTGGTTTGGCATGATTTGTTCTTTACAAATCTGTGCTGGCTGTTACCTATCATCTTATTTTCTTCCAGATGTTTGCAGATTAATTCCTTAATTACCTGCTCCATTATCTTCCCTGGCACAGAAGTTAAACTGACAGGTCTGTAGTTTCCTGGGTGGTTCTTATTTCCTTTTTTTATAGATGGGCACTGTATTTGCCATTTTCCAGTCTTCTGGGATCTCTCCCAACTTCCATGATTTTTCAAAGATGATAGCTAAAGGATGAGATACTCAAGGAGCTGATAAAGGAGGTATTTTTAGGATGCATTTCAACAGGCCATGGTAACTTGAAGACCTCTAACTTTTCTAAGTAATTTTTTACTTCGAAACCTGCCGCATTCACTGTTAGGCATCCCTTCATCATCAAACTTCTTGGTCAAGACTGAAACAAAGAAGCACCTCTCCTGTTTCCAAGTTTCCTGTTACCATTTCTCCCTCCTCACTGAGCAATGGGCCTATCCTCTCCTTGGTCTTCCTCTTGCTTCTAATATATTTATAGAATGTCTTTTTGTTACCCTTTATGTCTCTAGCTAGATTGTTTGTTTTGTGCTGTTGCCTTTTTAATCTTACCCCTGCATAACTGTGGTGTTTGCTTATATTCATTCTTTGTAATTTGACCTAGTTTCCTCCTGGGCAGGGGAGGCTGCTGTGGAGCAGCCTCTGTCCGTGGCAGGCCCAGGCTCACTGCGGAAAGAGGCTGTTCTGCTGCAGCAGCCCCTGTTTATGGGGGATCTGAGCTCCCTGCAGACAGGGGCTGCTGCTGTTCTGCATTGCTGCTCTGTATCAGGGGCAGCAGCATGGGGTGGCAGGAGGCTCCCTGAGAGTGGGGCTGGAATGCACTGGCTGCCGTCCCCACCCCTGGGGACTATCAAAAAATTGTATGCAGCTCCACAACTATTAATTATATGCTATTTAACATCCCTAGTTTGAACACATGCTTAAACTTATGTATGTGTTTGTGTTTTGAATAAGGGTGCTCTTCTGAATCAGGGCTGAATACGTTAGAACTTCTCAAGCACTTTTGATATTTTGTGAAGAAAGATATTAGGAATATAGATTATTAAATGTCTCTGCCACTTCAGCATATAGTCTCAAAAGCTATCATTTCCTATAATATACTAGAAATAAAGTAGTAAACAAATTCATGTTTAAATGGTGAATTAAAATTATGTACAGTTTCTTGGGTGGATGTGTGATGGAGACCACTTACACAAGCAGCTTTCTGTTAAGTTAAACACTAGCAGCTTTTGACAGTTAAACCATAAAACTAAAGGATGTGATCTTATACCATCTAAAGTAAAAATAATTATAAATCTGAATGTCATATAGTGTAACATAATTTAATGATTTAGCCTTTCAACTAGAATTATGGGGGGAAAACATAAAAATACTTCAACTCAATAGCCATCCCATTGTTGTTCTTTCCCTCTTATTGAGTATTACATATGTAGGTAAGACTTGTCAGTTTAAGCCATTTGTTTTGGTCTTGCTTCTAGTTTATTCCTATTTTCCTATCAAGCCCACAACTCTGAAGTTATTCATATTAGGTTTTCAGGCCGTATGACATACTGCCTGTTTGCATCATGGCACAATGTTTCAAATATTTCAGAAATTTTACTTAATTTTAAACTAGATGTTGAAGATAGGTAGTTGTGTGTTTAAAATACTGACACTAAAATTTCTTAACAAATTTAATCAATGGTATTTGAGACTTTTTTTCTTTCCCTCTAGCCAGCCATTGGTTAATGCCATCAAACTTGCAAAGCTAGTCGAAAATAAGCTTGAAAACTACTATAAAATGGATGAGAGAAGCCAAATAAAGGTAGAGTGAAAAATACATCCTTGCTTGTTTTATTTTTGTAAACAAAGGACATTATTAAAGGATGTTACATAAAATATTCTCTCTCAAAAGATTTGGGTACTAAATATAAGGGTCTCTAGTTCCTTTGTAATTTAAAAACAGTTTGAAAGAGTTGACAACTTGTGCAGTATGTGATAGAAATGTAGCCGTGTTAGTCTGGTGTAGCTGAAACAAAAACAGGACTGTGTAGCACTTTAAAGACTAACAAGATGGTTTAATAGGTGGTGAGCTTTCGTGGGCCAGACCCACTTCCTCAGATCAAATAGTGGAAGAAAATTGTCACAACCATATATACCAAAGGATACAATTAAAAATGTGCAGTATGTGTTTTTATCCCAAGAAAACAGAATTGATACTTGTATAACTCACAGAGGAGGAGTGCTAGACTAATAAATGGGTGGTGTAGAACAGAGGGAACATTCATTTTTTGATTCTATCCCACTTTTTTGAGCACTGGGCAAAGCTGAGGATTACTTCAGTACAGGGCGTTCCCAGCATAGGTCACCCTGGTATAAATCTGTTCCGCACTAAAGTCCTTGACGCTTGTAGGAACTGATGCATTGAGTCCTCCCATTCCCTGCTCTTAAGTCACACACACAAACCCACACCCTAATTTGCGCATATGGTAGTCAGCCACGGGGAACAAATTCCCCACTTTAAGTTGTTTCACTATAAGTCCAAGATTTTTGGAACGTATCTTGGACTTAGAGTGAGGACAGCCTGTAGTACAGTTTTCCTGCTGTAGGATCTAGGGAAATCACAATGCTGTTGGAAAATAAGGGTCTTAGAAATACTTACCATCCTTCATTTCTCCCATAGTGGCCATTAATAGTTCCCCATAAGGGAGTGTGGGGTGTAGAGGGTTGCATGCTTAGGCAATAGCCCACTGATAGTAGCATCTGATTCCATGATAATTAGGTCAGCCACAAAAACAAATGTAACTGAGTCTCCTGTGCCACCAGTAGATAATCCTCCCAGCCCAAGCATGAAGTAGTTTTCTAGTGTTTAGGAAAATGGGATAGGCACAGTCACCAAGAGAATTGGACAAAACAAATGAAAGAAAGAGAAAATAAAAAATCTATTGGGAGAAGCATCCTGTGATAAAAGGATTAGGAATCAGACATGGAACACAGCAGTTGATTACCTTGGCGGACTCTTTTATTAAGCATGTTCTGGGGATCTGGTGCCATTCTGAGTGCTCAGTCAATTTGGTGTGTCTTGCTGATTTTTCTGGCTTGATCAAAGATCTGAGGTTTTGTGATGCTGGCCTTCTAGGAAACTGTGAAGAACTTAGTTTTGAATAGTGATAGAAATGTAGCCGTGTTAGTCTGGTGTAGCTGAAGCAAAATACAGGACTAACAAGATGGTTTATTAGATGATGATCTTTCGTGGGCCAGACCCACTTCCTCAGATCAAATAGTGGAAGAAAATAGTCACAACCATATATACCAAAGGATACAATTAAAAAACACATATGAAAAGTACAAATCAAATTTCATAACAGAAGGGGGATGTGGGGTGGGCGGGGGCGGGGAGAAGGTAAATGTCTGTGAGCTAATGATATTAGAGGTGATAATTGGGGAAGCTATCTTTGAAATGGGTAAGATAACTAGAGTCTTTAAGACCCCCACGAAAAGTGTCGAATTTTAGCATGAATAACGGTTCAGAGGATTCCCTTTCAAGTGCAGTTTTAAAAGGCTTTTGAAGCAGGATGCAGGTAATTAAGTCGTTGAGACAATGTCCTTTCTGGTTGAAATGGCAAGAAACTGTTTTTTCTTAGTGATCCTGTCTAATATCTGTTTTGTGGGTATTGATCCTTTGGCAAAGTGTCTGAGACGTTTGTCCAATGTACATAGCAGACGGACACTTTTGGCACATGATAGCATAAATTATATTTCTGGATGTGCAGGAATGTGTTCTTGATCTTATAACTCACTTGGGGTATGTCTACACTACGAAGTTAATTCGAACTAACGTCTGTTCGAACGTTAGTTCGAATTAACTTAGGTGCTACACATGCAGAACACTAGTTCGAACTTAATTCGAACTAGCGGTGTGCTTAATTCGAACTAGGTAAACCTCATTCTACGAGGACTAATGCCTAGTTCGAATTAACTAGTTCGAATTAAGGGCTGTGTAGCCCCTTAATTCGAACTAGTGGGAGGCTAGCCCTCCCCAGCTTTCCCTGGTGGCCACTCTGGGCACCACCAGGGAAACTTGTATGCCCCCCTCCCGGCCCCGGAGCCCTTAAAGGGGCACGGGCTGGCTACGGTGCCTGTGCCAGGTGCAAGCCTGCCAGCACCCAGCCAGCACCTGGCACGTGCACCTGGCACGGCTTGAGCCAGCCACCCGCTGCCACCCAGCCCTCCGCCTCTTCCCAGGACCAGGCTGGCGGCTCCCGGGAGCCTGCCCAAGTCCGCAAGAGGCGGGAGCCCTCCTGGTCTAGCGCAGACATCGTGGATCTCATCCACGATCTCCGCACTAGGCACAGGAAAGTGGCCATCTAGGGCAGGATAGCTGCCAGCCTGGCCACCCAGGAGCAGGTTGGCATGAAAATCAAGGTGGTCCACTGAGACCCCCGACCCTGAGCTCTGAGCTTAGAATGGCCGTACTGGGTCAGACCAAAGGTCCATCTAGCCCAGTAGCCTGTCTGCCGACAGCAGCCAACACTAGGTACCCTGGAGGGGATGGACCGAAGACAATGACCAAGCCATTTGTCTCGTGCCATCCCTGTCCAGCCTTCCAGAAACTTTGGGCAGGGACACCACTCCTACACCCTGGCTAAGACTACTCCATGGACCCAACCTCCATGACTTGATCTCACTTCCCTTTAAACTCTGTTCTAGTTCTAGCCTTCACAGCCTCCTGCAGCAAGGAGTTCCACAGGTTAACTATTTGCTTTGTCAAGAACAACTTTCTCTTACTAGTTTGAAGCCTGCTACCCATTTCTTTTCTTTGGTGTCCTCTAGTCCTTCTTTATGTGAACTCATGAAGAACTTTTCTGAATGCACCCTCTCCACCCAACCCCTGCCTTTAGAGACCTCTATCCTGTCCCCGCTCCATCTCCTCTTTTCTAAGCTGAACAGTCCCAGTCTCTGTAGCCTCTCCATCTGGGACCTGTTCCCAACCCCTGATCATGTTAGTTGCCCTCCCCTCTCCCAGCCTTTCTCTTCCCCTCTCCCACCTCCTTTTCCCAGTCTCCCCCAGTTTTGTTCAATAAAGACAGAGTCAATGTTGGAAGAAACGTTTTCTTTATTTTGTACATCAGGAAGGGGGGCTAGGGGGAGGGGTAAGTGGAAGGAGGTGAGGGCGGAATGGGGTACGAGCCCCCGATGGGGAGGACTGGGCTGGCTCTGCGGGCTTCTGGGGGTGGAAGCTCTCCTGCACCCCCCCAATTGCCCCCTCTCCCCAGATGGCAGCCCGCGGCAAGTGCAGCCGGTCTGATGGCCGAGTGCTGTGATGTGCCCAGTGTGGGCACTCCGGGCACTCCAAGCCAGGACTGGTTTTCAAGCGGGGCACCCCTGAGAACTGTCTGTCCGGGGTGGGGGTCAGGTCCCTTTAAGCGCAGCCCTCGGCTAGCCTGAGACAGCATCTCCACGCTCTAAGTCCTCCTCTGATGCCCTGCCGGCACTGCTTCCGGCCATCTTTAACCCCGGTTCAGGGTCCACTCAATCTGGACATGCTAATTCAAACTAGTTTTTAGTTCTAGACGCGTTAGTTCGAATTCGCTTAGTTCGAATTAACTAATTCGAACTAAGTTAGTTCGAACTAACCCTGTAGTGTAGACATACCCTCCGATCCCCCCCTCAGTCTCCTCTTTTCTAAGCTGAGAAGTCCCAGTCTCTTTAGCCTCTCTTCATATGGGACCTGTTCCAAACCCCTGATCATTTTAGTTGCCCTCCCCTCTCCCACCTTCTTTTCCCAGTCTCCCCGAGTTTTGTTCAATAAAGAGTTTCTATTTTTGAACACACGTGTCCTTTATTTTGTACATCAGGAAGGGGGTCTAGGGAGGGGTAAGTGGAAGGAGGTGAGGGAGGAATGGGGTACGAGCCCCCAATGGGGAGGACTGGGGTGGCTCAGCGGGCTCCTCGGGGTGGAAGCTCTCCTGCAGCCCCCCGATTAACCCCTCCTCCCCCCTCCGGATGGCAGCCTGCGGCAAGTGCAGCCAGGCTGATGGCCGAGTGTTGTGATGTGCTGAGTGTGGGCACTCAGGGCACTCCAAGCCAGGACTGCTTTGCAAGCGGGGAACCCCTGAGAACTGTCTGTCTGGAGTTGGGGGTCAGGTCCCTTTAAGCACAGCCCTCGGCTAGCCTGAGGCAGCAGCTCCACACACTAAGTCCTAATCTGATGCCCTGCTGGCACTGCTTCGGGCCATCCTTAACCTTAGTTCAGGGTCCACTCAGTGTGGACATGCTAGTTCGAATTAGCAAAACGCTAATTCGAACTAGTTTTTAAGTCTAGATGCGCTAATTCGAATTAGTGCTGTAGTGTAGACATACCCTTGGTTAGGTCCAATAATGGTATCAGCAGAGTGAATATGTGGAGAATGCTGGCAACGAGGCTTGTTGCAAGGGAAGGTACCAGGGTTGGTATTAGTGTGGTAGGTACTGTGGTTGTTGGTAAGAATCATCTTGAGGTTAGGTGGTTGTCCCTAGGAGACTATGGGTCTGTCTCCCAGTGCCTCTTGGAGCTTGGTATCCTGTCCAGTATAGGCTGTAGTTTATTGATGATGTGTTGGACAGATTTAAGTTGGGGACCGTAGGTGATGACAAGTGGTGTTCTATTGTGGGTTTCTAGGTATTCGTCTGGATCTTTCAATTTGCTTTTTTATTTTTATAAAAAAATTAAAATAAAAAAAATAACGCATCACCCTTCTGTTCTGAAATTTGATTTGTCCTTTTCATATGTTTTTTTTATTATTATTATTGTATCCTTTGGTATATATGGTTGTGACTATTTTCTTCCACTATTTGATCTGAGGAAGTAGGTCTGGCCCACGAAAGCTCATCATCTAATAAACCACCTTGTTAGTCTTTAAAGTGCTACATAGCCCTGTTTTTTGTTTGAGTTTTGAATCTACATCAACTGATTCACATTTGAAACTAAGTTCTTAGTCTAGGATTAGATATTAACCATGTTTTTGTTGTTTGTTTTAGGCTTTCTATTGTGTCCAGTTCAGTAGGGATTTTTGCTTATGAGGCGAAATGTTGAAGGATTGTAGTGTGCTTGAAAACATGATACACAAACAGTGTATGAACTCACATTATCTTTAAACATAAAGTTGCCTCTATTTCATGGTTGAAGTAGCGGGTCCAGTTTGATATAGCTAATGCTAACCTAGTTGTAATGTTTTCTGAATTACAAAAAAGTCTTCCTCTTGATCAGACTAAACCAACTTGGCACTTTATAAGATTTTCCAAGGCTGCTTAGAATGTGACCTTGGTTGCTTTAAATAGTTTTGGAGTATTGTAATTTTGTACAGTAAGTCTTAAAAATTTTGCTATCCTGATCTTTTTAGGGTAAAACCCACTCCCAGCTGTTAATTATTGATCGAGGATTTGACCCTGTGTCCACTGTACTCCATGAACTTACCTTTCAAGCAATGGCATATGATCTGCTGCCAATTGAAAATGATACATACAAGCAAGTATAGCTTCTCAAATCTAAATACTTAGGAACTGTCTGTATTTATACAAAGCCAATAAGCTATTAAAGGTGAACTGGTAAGGGAATAATTTGCGATTTTAATAGTTTGTACTGTACAAAGATGGCTTCAGTTGAAAAACTGTTTTTCTTCTGTCTGCTCTCTGCCAGAGGTTTTTGATTGACAGCTCAGTCAGAAGCTTCATTTAGCAAGACAATATTGCCAAAGATACAGCCCCAGTATTAGGACTGATTTGGTTAGGTGGTCACAGGGATGTGGATAACAGTGGCAGGAAGGGAAAATGTCCATAGCGGAATTAATTTTTGGCTTATCCTGTGATTAGAACGGGGTGGGCAAAAGGGCCTCTGCGGGCCGGATCTGGCCTGCCAAGCGGGTTGATCTGGCCCATGGAGGCCCTGCTGCTCCCCCTGGGGACAGGGGAGCGCACAACGTCCTCCTGCCCTGTGAGGAGAACATGGCACTTCTAAGTGCTATGTGCTCCTTGTGGGGCGGGAGGAGATCTCACAGGCTACCCCACCCCCAAGCCTGATTGGCCTGGGGGCAGGGGAGCTGCACAAAGTTTCTTCCACCCTGCGAGGAGTGCATGGCACTTCATAGTGTCACGTTCTCCTGGCAGGGCAGGAGGATGCTTCCTGCACTCCCCTAGCCTTGATTGGCCTGGGGGCGAGGGGGAAGCGTGGGAAGCCTCTTCCTGCCCTGCCAGGGGCATGGGTGCCTAATGGAAGGGGGGGAGCAAAGGGGCTCTGCCACCCCCAGACCAATCACGGTCTGGAGGTGGAGTAGCCCAAAAGCATCCTGCCCTGCCACCTTCCAGTTTAGGCCCCACTCCTTCCGGGCGGCCTGAGGCCACTTCAAAGATTTTTGAAGTGGCCTCCAGCCCAAAACTATTGCCCACCCCAGATTAGAAAAATTAAGACTTCTGATGCAGCTATATTTACTACTCTAATCTGAAGTCTTAATTGGTGATTACTAGAGCTGAACCTTCTGTATATACAGAAGTTGAGCTACTGGTATGAATCTTGCAGCTTAGATCTAATTTAATTTGACACTCTCTTCCATAAAAACTGTGTCCACCTTTATGGGATACAAGTGTCATATGTTGAATATGCCTCAACTTATTTGTGACAAACAAGTTTGATTATTCTGTTGCCATGTCACACAACCCTTGTGGGATGCATTTCAAATATCTGGACCTGTGCTAAAGAACTATATGTCAAATGGAAATGTATAAGAGTAGCAGGAATAATGCTGAGCTTGCAACATTTATTTAAATTTATGTTCTTAAAAGTCTGAAAATTATTTATTTTAATGCAGTAGGTAGACCCACTATTTAGTGGGGGGTTTAGAATTAAATTTGCATTTTTCTCTTATTTCTACTGTCTTCCAACCACTATTTGTGAGCTTCTGCAACAGTATTAGTCCTGGGGGAATTCTGCAACTGTTGCATTTGAAGCCACAGTAAAATCTCACAGGATTATGATATCCAAATATGAATGAAAGTATTGTGTTCAAGATGCCTAGTATACATCTTATTTCTTCAGTTCACAGGAAACTGCTTAATAATTGAAGTCAATGATGCTGACTCTGTTAATCCCACACAACTCGATTCTATAACTGTGTATGTGGAGTTTTTAGACCCAAGTATTTCTATACTTTAAGTGGTAGATAAAATATACATAGCATTAGAAGCCTATCTTCAACATGTCTGACTTTGCACACAATTTACATTCAAAAAGGAAAAATCAAAAATGTACCAGAAACTCAAGTGCCTATAAACCTGTTTTTGTTTAACTCAGATTATTGCACAAATTAGGACCATTGGTGGTTTCTAAAATGCACGTCATTTTGCCTTAATTAAGGACATTGGATCAGTCTTAATTTTTCTTGAGCATTATGCTTGGGTTGTTTCAGAACCACTTTTTAAAAATGTGCATGATTCAAAATGTTAATAGTTATTTAACTTTTACTTAAAAGCAACTGAACATAAAAGCAACTGAACATGTACAATAAAGCATGTACTAGAAAGGTCTAATTTTATGATTGGACTTTTTTCCTGTCAGATATACAACAGATGGGCCCAATGGAAAGGAAAAAGAGGCAATTCTGGAGGAGGAGGATGAGCTCTGGGTGCGGATTCGGCACAAGCATATTGCAGATGTGTTAGAGTATGTGAATAAGTTATTAATGTTTGATACCTTGTACGTTTCAGGGATAGATATTTGAAAATATTTATTACAGTAAATAGAATTAATAAAGATATAAAGACCTAGGATAACTGTAGAAATATTACAAGACTGAGGGATAGCCATGTTAGTCTGTATCTGCAAAAATAACGAGGCCTGTGGCACCTTTAAAGACTAACAGATATATTTGGGCATAAGATTTTGTGGGTAAAAACCACTTCATCAGATGCATGGAATATAAATCAGTCGAGTGTGTAATCGAGTACTTCATTTGACTACCTGATAAGCTTACGCTTATTGGGCAGTTGAGTAGTTGACTACCTGCTTACATCCTTAGTCTGGATTTCTATACAGTGTTTCACAGACGTGCACAGGCTGAAATTGTGAACATCATCACATGCCCCATAATCTCAGCTATGCATAGCCTCAAAACCAACTCTGACATTCTAATCAGAGATGGGCAAAGGAGGTGCTGTAGGGATGTGATATACACGCAGCGTCGGGGGGCGGTAGGCTGTATATACCAACTCCCATGTAGCCGCATGCTCCTCCTGCAGTGCTGGCTTTGATAAAGCCTCTTAAAAGCTGGGTCTCCATAAACACTGTCTCCCGACTGCCCCCACACTGATAGAAGCAGCAGCACATGGGGCATCTCCATGGGATCCGCCTCCTTGCCCTCCTCCTGCCTGTAAACATGTAACTGCTGAATGTACGTTTACCCAAAAACCCCTTATTTTAACATACCTAAGGTGCTATAGTCATCGTGAATAGGTTAGATGAGTGTTTCTCAAACTGTGCTCCGTGGAGCCCCAGGGCTCTGAGAGACCTATCCGGGGGCTCCACAAGGTTGACAAACTGGAAACATCGATAGGTACAACACATACAATCAGTGGACCGCTGGAGCTCTGCATAAATTTTTACACATGTAAAGGGCTCCAGAGCTCAGAGTTTGAGAACCGCTGGGTTAGATTATGAACAGGAGACTCAGACAACTTCAACTCCATATTCTGCAGGTCACTATCCTTTCGATCCCACTAAAAAGTACCAAAAGTAACTCTATCATTTGCTCAAATTCCCTGCAGTAGCACAGGACCAAATCGACACAGACAGACCTCTAAAGTGCTGAACAGGAGTTGTCTTTCTGCTACCCAAGATCCATAAACCTGGAAATCCTGGATGCCCCATCACCACAGGCATTGGTGCTCTCACAGCAGGTTGTCCAGCTATGTGGACACTCCTCAGACCAATCACAACTAGCACTCCTAGCTGTCTTTGAGACACCACTGACTTACTGAGAACTACAATGATCTTCCCGAAAACACCATCCTGGCCACCATGGATGTAGAAGTGCTCTACCCCAATATTCCGCAAGAGGATGGATTACAAGCAGTCAGGAACGGAATCCGTAGTCATGGCACTGGGTTCTTGCCACATCTCAAAGGCGGAGGTGCCCCTATCGGCTAGTTGATGTTCATTGACTGTTCTCATCCACAATTAGTTCAGATTTAGGGACAATTTATACCATCTAAAGTCAGCAACACTGTTATGGGTAATTAGGCAATCTCCATTAATTACTTATCTCCTAGAACTGGAAGGGACCTTAAAAGGTCATCGAGTCCAGTCCCTTGCCTTCACAGCAGGACCAAGTACTATCCCTGGCAAACTTTTGCCCCAAATCCCCTAAATGGCCTCTGCAAAGATTGAACTCACAACCCTGAGTTTAGCAGGCCAATGCTCAAACCACTGAGCTATCCCTCCCACATGACCCTACAGTATGCCAACATTTTTTTGGCTAAAGTAGAATGCTGCCTCAGCTCTTGTCCCCTAGTGCCCCTCCTCTACTTGACTAAATTGATGACCTCTTCATCCTATGGATTTATAGGAAGAATTCGAGAATTCAATGGGATTTCAACAGTTTCCACCCCACCATCAACCTCAGCCTGGATCAGTCCACACAGCAGGTACGCTTTCTGGATACCAAATACAAGTAAATGATGGTCACAAACACCACCCTACACCAGAAACATACTGATCACTATTCTTTCTTACATGTCTCTGGTTTCCATCCAGGACACATCACACAATCCATTGTCTACAGCCAAACCCTAAGATAAAACCAGATCTGCTTTAGTCTCTCTGACAGAGACAAACACCATACAAGTTCTTTATTGAGCATTCTTAAAATTTAAATACCCACCTGAGGAAGGGAAGAAACAGACTGACAGCGCCAGACAAGTTCCCAAAAGTCACATACTTCAGGACAGGCCAAACAAGGAAAACAGAACACTTTCAGCTATCACCTACAGCGCGCCCCCCCCCCCCCGCCCCCCCAGCAAAATCCCCTCCAGCTCAATAATGACAATCTACTACCTATCCTGGAAAATGATCCCTCCATCTCAGACTTTGGGAGGCAGACCAAAGTATCACATGTGCCCCTTTGTCATGTATATTGCCAAACTGGACCGTCTCTGCGCCAAAGGATAAATCGACACAAATCCGACACCAAGAAGGCAACACACAAAAACCAATAGAAGAACACTTTTTAATCTCCCTGGAAAATTAGTAACAGATTTAGAAGTAGCCATCTTTCTAAGAAATAACTTCAAAACCAGACTACAAAAAGAAACCGCAAAACTGCATCCCTTCTTTTGATCTGCTAGTACATATTCCACTCAGTGCATCTGAAGTGACTTTTTTTAACCCGTGAAAGTTTGTCCAAATAAATCTCCTACTCTTTAAGTTGACAGAGTACTCCTCGGGAGGGAGGGAGGGAGGGAGAGGAAAGGGGGGGGGTTAAAGATTTCAGATTCATAAGGGGAAAAGATTCCCTAATTTAGCTGACTACGTTCTTCCTTAATGAGAGTCCCCCGCTGACCCTGTGCTCTTGGCAGCACAGGGCTCTTGTATGTTTCAAAAGAAAAGTGCTGCTGGGAGTGCAGAACCAGCAGGGGACTGCTTGAGTCTCCTGCTGGCCATGCTCCCCTGGATGCTTCCAACTTTGAAAGGTAGAAAGAGCCAGCAGGGTTCTTGTTACATCTCAAAGGCGGAGGTGCCCCTATCGGCTAGTTGATGCAAATTACATCAATTATTCAATTAGTTGATCTAATTGTAACATCCTTACTATACATGAGAACGTAAGAATGTCCATACTGGGTCAGACCAAAGATCCATCTAGCCCAGTATCTTGTTTTCCAACAGTGGCCAATGCCAGATGCCCCATGGGAAGTGAACAGAAACAGGTAGTAGTCAAGTGATCTTTCTCCTGTTATCAATTTCCACCCTCTGACAAACAGCCAGGATAGATAGGAATGTTATCCCTAGCTTCTAATAAATATTAATGGAACTAACTTCCATGACTTGATCTAGTTCTTTTTTTGAACGCTGTTAAAGTCCTGGTCTTCAACCTACTCTGGCAAGGAGCTCCACAGGTTGACACTGTGCTGCATGAAGAAAAACTTTCTTTTGTTTGTCTTTAAACCTGCTACCTATTTAACTTTCATTTGCTGAGTCCTTACGTTATGGGAACAAGTAAACAACTTTTCCTTACTCACTTTCTCTATACATGACATGTTTTTATAGACTTTCTATTATATCTCCCCTTTTTCTAAGCTTAAAAGACTGGGTCTTTTAATCTCTCTTCATATGGTACCCGTTCCAAACCCCTAATCATTTTTGTTGCCTTTCTCTGAACTTTTCCAATGCCATTATCTTTTTTGAGACAAGGGGTACGTCTAGACTACATGCCTCTGGCGACAGAGGCATGTAGATTAGGCTACCCGACAGCGTAAAATGAAGCGGCGATTTAAATAATCGCCGCTTCATTTAAATTTACATGGCTGCCGCGTTGAGCTGAGAAACAGCTAATCAGCTGTTTGTCGGCTCAGCGCGATAGTCTGGACGCTCCCCTGCCGACATCAAAGGGAGTTGTCGACAACTCCCTTTGATGTCGGCAGGGGAGCGTCCAGACTATCGCGCTGAGCCGACAAACAGCTGATTAGCTGTTTCTCAGCTCAACGCGGCAGCCATGTAAATTTAAATGAAGCGGCGATTATTTAAATCGCCGCTTCATTTTACGCTGTCGGGTAGCCTAATCTACATGCCTCTGTCGCCAGAGGCATGTAGTCTAGACGTACCCAAGGCGACCACATCTGTATGCAGTATTCAAGATGTGAGTACCATGCATGTATATGGAGTTAATAAGAGATTCTGTCTTTATTCTCTATTCCTTTTTTAATTATTCCTAACTTTTTTTGCTTTTTTGACTGCCACTGCATGTTGAGTGTATGTTTTCAGAGAACTATCTATAGTAACTCCAAGATTTCTCTCGAGTGGTTATAGCTAAATTAGTTCCTATTGTTTTGTATGTATACTGGGGATTATCTTTTCCAATATACATTACTTTGCATTTATCAACAGCCTCTTGAGTTTACTATTCTACATTCTGAACAGTATGAAAATGTTTGATTTATAAAACATTCTTTCCCTTTCCCTTAATCTGACAGGGAGATTCCAAAACTTTTGAAAGATGTTTCATCAAAGAGAAAAGCAACAGAAGGAAAAGTAAGATAGTTATTGTTAAATATTTCTTTTGTAATATTAAGTAGGCTTCCCAATGTGTTTTTTCAGCAGTCAGTTAAGTTGTTTCTTAGTGGTTTTTCACCTGCCTGAGAATATAAGTTTCTTAGCTATGTAGTTGTAAAATCCCAGCCTCTAGTAGTAAGAGAAATTGGTGCTTGAGAAAGTTGAGTTTAAACTTCTGTCTTCTTTTCACAGTTATCACTAAGTAATCTGGCACAGCTAATGAAAAAAATGCCCCACTTCCGTAAACAGATTACCAAGGTAAGTAGCATCCAGAACATGGCAACACTTTTTGTTTATCAACTGTTCTCACCAAGTAGGATCTCTGGTTTTAAAGGCTATATTTTTTATTATTTTAATTAAAAAAACACTAGTGTGGAAAAAATCTGTTGCTTTTGTCATGCATATTTTCATGTTATGTGCTTCAAATTTTTTTTCAGAATAAATGCATTTTATGAGGGCATAAGCCAGTGTTCCCTCTAACATTTTCTATCCTTGTGCGGGTTGAATTTTTGGGGAGGGGCGTGGAGGGCAGGTTGAAATTTCTTATCTGTAACTCCAATATCGAAGTAGAGTGTGGATATGCACCACCAATATATAAAATGTTTTTTGTTTGTATATAATTTTAAACAGTCCTTATGTGTGGAAGAAAATATATTAAAACAAGGGATAATTAACAAGGAACAATGCTTACAATTATTTAATATGAAATAAAAGAAATTAACTTTACTCGTGGGGTATATGTATCATCCTTTCTAACAATTCAAGCTAGTAAACACACAAAAATGCATATTATCCAGTTTTAAGATGTTAAATCTATGAGTCGCCTAATACAATATTTACTGACACTGGAAAGCAAAAAAGGCATTCACTAAGGCTGATAAAGTTTCTCTGGGGAATTTGTAGGATACTTGCGAATCAAGAACAAGTGAGACCTGTACAAACAGATAAAAATTCTCCTGGTTTGAAACTGTGTGCGTGCGTGCGCAATTCAAAGACCCAAAGCCCCAGAATAAATTAATGCATGGCTTCAGGGTTTGTAGACAGATGCATGTTTCAAAGAACTTGCAAATAAAGTTTCATCCTGCATCACACCTGGTACTTGTTACTTCTGACTCCTAAGAGCCAGAACTCTACCACATAGCCAAGATCTGACCTTAATGCAATACACCATACCATGTATTAATTTAGTAGTACAGAATTAAATAAGAGTTTTAGATATTCAACATTGCAAAAAAAATCTATTAAAGGAATCTTTTTTTCTTACCTTAAGCCATTAACACCTATGTAAACTTTGTTTTGAAATATAATCATGCAAATACCCTGACATGTGCACACACCAGTCTTGCAGCCTGCTCTCTCCCCTCCCCCCAACCCCTTAAACCTGTTGCTTTTATATTGAGCTTTTGTCATGCATGTTTTTGTTATGTGCTTCATATTTTTGTTCAGAATGAATGCATTTTATGAGGGCACAAGCCAGTGTTCCCTCTAACATTTTAGGATTGCAGCAAGTGAGTCAGGACACTCTAAACCCCCCACCTCTATCTCACTGCACAAATGCCAACATCCACCCACTCTTTCCCCCACCTACCCTGTGCAATCTGCTCCCCCAGCCCAGCTGGGAGCTGGGATAGAATTGGAAGGGACCTCAAGAAATCATGAAGTCCAGTACCCTGCCCTCACGGCAGGATCAATCACTGTGTAGATGAGGGCTACTCAACTTTGGAAGTCCTATGGGCCACAAAGATACTCAGAGCACATGCCAAGGGCTGCAACTGAAGTGTGGCTGCATATATATGCAAATAACTTCTTTCACACTGATGGGCATGAATACAAAGATTAAGGCAAGACTATACAACACAGAGGCCCCATTTAAGTCAGTTCTGCTGGTATTAATAAATGCAATATTTACCCAGTTTCCACCTGTATGACAGCACTTTTAATGAACAATGACAGTCCAGGAATTTAACTACTAAAACACACATCAACAGAAGACCATTATATTGACTACCTTTTTTGTTTTTGTTTTTTTGGCTCCCACCAGCAGGCCACATGTTGAGCCCTGCATAAACCCAAACTGCAGTGCGGGCTGAAAACAAACGTGGTGGGCCACATGTTGCGTAGCCTTGGTTTAGATTATCACTGATAGTTGTCAATGCAACCTGCTCTTAAATATCTCCACTGATGGAGATTCCAGAACCTCCCTAGGCAATGTATTCCAGTATTTAACCACCCTGATGTTTAGGAAGTTTTTCCTAATGTCCAACCTAAACCTCCCTTGTTGCCGTTTAAGCCCATTGCTGCTTGTCCTGTCTTCAGAGGCCAAGGAGAACAATTGTTTTCCCTCATCCATGTAACACCCTTTTAGAGATTGGAAAATTACTATCATGTCCCCTCTCAGTCGTCTATTTTCCAAACTAAACAAGCCCAATTGCTTCAGTCTTCCCTCATAGCTCATGTTTTCTAGACCTTTTAAACATTTTTGTTACTCTTCTCTGAACCTTCTCCAGTTTCTGTACAGGCAGTCCCCGAGTTACGCGGATCCGACTTACATCAGATCCGCACTTACGAACAGGGCTTTCTCGCCCCGGAGCCCGCAGGCAGCGGGACCGCCCAGAGCGCAGTGGTCCCGCCACCTCGACCTCCGGGGCGAGAAAAGCTGCTCCGGGTGCCCCTGGTCTGCTGGGGACCGTCTCCAGCAGACCAGGGACACCTGGAGCAAAGCCAGGGAGGCAGAGGGGTCCCGCGCCTCTGAGGCTTTGCTCTGGCAAAGCCTCAGAGGCGCGGGACTCCGCCGCTGCTGCGGCTTTGCTCCCGGTGTCCCTGGTCTGCTGGGGGGGCGGGGGCGCAGCTAGTGTGCCCCCCCAGCAGACCAGGCTTTTGTTGTGGACCCTGGGGTAGAGCAGCTGGGGTGCTGCCGGGTTGGTCCTGCAGGGACCTACCTGGCAGCCCAGCTGTTCTGTCCCAGGCTCGACATTCAGCTGCTGTTGAAACTGATCAGTGGCTGATTCCAGGAAGCTGGGGGCAGAGCAATTCTGCCTCCAGCTTCCTGTAGTCAGCCCCTGGTCAGTTTCAGCAGCAGCGGCTGAATCTGGAGCCAGTTCCGACTTACATACAAATTCAACTTAAGAACAAACCTATAGTCCCTATCTTGTACGTAACCCGTGGACTGCCTGTATATCTTTCTTGAAAACAGCTGCATGGGAGCGCAGCTTACAGGGAACTTGAGTGCAAGGGAGCCTGCTTGAGGTATCTGTTGGGCAGCTGAATGGGAGCTGTCTAGGTAACCACTTCCTAGCCAGAGCCTGTGTCTGGTACCCTCCTCCTCCTCCTCCTCCTCCCAACCCTCTGTCCCGCTCATGCACCACTAATCTATGGCTAGTAGGGTGTAGTTTAGACACACCCTAAGTAACCTATATCCCCTCCCAAACCCTGTACCCCAGGTCACAACCCAAACCCCTGCATCCGCTTCTGCGCTCCTGCCCCACGTCACAACCCGCTCCAAGACCTTGCATCTCCTACTGCACCCTTCCTCCAGGTCAGAATCTTCTCCTGCACTCCTACCCATATTCCCTTCTGCATCCCAGTCTCCTACCCCTGAGCTCCCTTCTGCACCCAACCACCATCCCAGATGTCACATCTCCTCTACTAATATGGAAGAGTCTGGCCCTTAACCACTTACCAAATTCAAGTGGCCTCCCATTAAAAATTATTGCCCACCCTTGTTCTAACCAGTTGAATGTAATGACTTCATCAATTAAGTTGATTGAGGGAGAAAAGGTAGTGTGTAGATGAATAAAAAATACCTAAAGTCTGGTAAACCACCTTTCTTCGTGAATGGTGCTCCTGGTTTTGTGTGCGTGCCATGGAATTGAATAGTGACTCTGCAGATAGTGGCAGGTCATAGAACTTGAAATTCTCAATTACTTGATGAAACTTCTAAAGACTCGTAGGTTGTTGCATTGAAGTACAGTCCCTGTTTTTTAAATTTTCTGTAATGCCTAGAGTGGCAAAACAGCAACATCCAGGGTCATAACTTGCATTCTTATTAATTAAATCTAATATTTAGAAAACTAAAGTACAAAATATAGTTACTTGTGAGAAGACATTTTATAGTCTAGAATTTGAGATCCGTAAAATGAATATAATCCTCCTTAATCACAGAGCATTGAAATTACTGGGCTAGATTGGCTTTGTTAAAGACTTATTTCCAGATTTGTAATTGGAAAGCCACCTTACACAATCTAATGGAGTGGCATCAACTTATAACCATCACATTGTGCTTGTCTGGAAGTGTGTAAAACAGTTAGTGAAGTAGGGTGAGGCAGTCACCAGAAGCTAGTAAAATATAGAACCAGAAGCTAATTCCCATATGCTAAGTGAAGGTCAGAAGTCATCACTTCCCTATTTAGTCCAAAAGATTCTTGATGACATTTTTGAGACACACACAATTACTAGCGGTAGAGAGGTACATGGATTCCAATTAAGGATGTTAGATATAGTGTAATTTAATAGTTGTGTAACCCATGAAAACTTAGCAGCTAAATGACTATTCAATAGTTCCTGGTGGCAGGGCTGTCAGTGAGTGTTCTCCTGGCCCCACTCCTGGAGAGCCCCCTACCACCCTGCGCTGCTGCCTCTATCAGAGGCAGCAGCACAGAGTGGTAGGCGGAAGACCGTCCATGAGGGGCCACAGTTTAAAAACCAGCTCCTCACACAGACTGTCTGCTTGCTGCCCTGCGCTGCTGCTGCCTTTGATACAGAGGAGCAGGGTGAGGGGAATGTGTGTAGTTGAGAGAGACCTGGGCTTATAAATTAATCCGTTAATTGCATAGTCATCTACATGACATCCTTAATTCCAATAACTTCATTGTAGGCTTTGTACTAGGAATTTATTAACTTGTATAATCATAGACAGTCTCTTCCTCCATGCACCTTAGTCAGACTGTTGGCTTTTATGGAAATATGTGAACACTAGTCTTCCTAAATCTTATGTCCTTGGAAAGGATCTCCAGTTTTTCAAGACACGGCAATTTCTGCTTGGTGTTCTAATGCCAAGAGGGGTCATCTAAGCTTTATTTGGCTTTACCTCCTTTAACTTACAGCTGTTACATTTAGTCTTAATAAAACAAACAAAACCCACCCAAGTTTCTGCCTTTGAAAATCTGTAATTTGATCTTTACCGAAAAATACATGACTTCTAAGTGAGGGGGAAAACACCAGCATGAAGTGTTTTCAAAATTAAACTCAAATAGTCAAAGGGCTGTATAAGTAGTAAAAATGAACTGCATTGTACTCCTGTCCTGATAGAACTGTGTGAAAAGAACTGTTTTTTTTTTTTTTTTTCCTCTTACAGCAAGTAGTCCATCTTAACATAGCAGAAGATTGCATGAGTAAGTTTAAATCCAGCATAGAAAAGCTGTGCAAAACTGAACAGGTATGTTAAAGTCATTAGTGTAAATAAAATCTAATGGTCATTTTCATAAAACTGAACTTGTAGCTTATCTTGCCTTTTTTTATGGTTTCTTTTTCTTTAAATTGTCCACTCTGAGGAAACCTGTGTCTTACAGTATATCTTATGTCAGGTTCCTATCCTGTCAATATTTAAGTCTCTGTTTAAAAGACCTACCTTTGCCTATGGATTATCTTGTTGGCCTTTTTATTAAAAAAAAAAAAAAATCCCAATTCTTCCCCCCCCCCCCCCCCCCCAATTTCTTGTCCAGTTATGTCACTTCAGATTAATGTCACTTCAGATTATGAGCTCCTTAGAACTGGTACTCCCTTTCTGAATGTATGGAAAGCAGCTTGTACACTGTGGGCAGTACCATAAACAAACAAGCTAATGCTGTTAACTTAAAGTATGCAGTACAAAATCGTATTTAAAGTAGTTCAAGTTTATTCTTTAATATTATGCACATGACTCTTACATTATCAAATTATAATGTGGGTTTGAGAAGCCACTTTTTTGTTAGTGGTCTTTGATCTGGAGCTTGGTAATACAACATTAAACAAAATATGATCAAACTTTTGCAATAGTCAAAATGTAAAAGCTCTTAGGTTTTGAAAATGTATGTTTGTTTGTTTGTTTAAGCTGCTAGGTCCCTGTCTGTACAGATGACACACAACTAACAATGTAATTACAGATGAAATTCTTTGCAGAGCTGTGTCCTAACAACAGGATTTGACTGGCCAATGTTGACTGTCAAAATTATTTGGCAAAAGGGTTTTAAAAATACAAGCTCTGATATCACAGTTAAAATGCACACCTGTAGTAGTTCAGTGTGAATTGAATCGCTAGTAGAAACTCTACCAACATGTCCATCATAACCATTAGTGGTAAAGTTTAGTGGTAACTCCAGCGCTTTAGTGGAATCAAATACGAAACACAAACTAATGGCATTTGTTTTAATAAGTCACCTAAGACCACTTTATTTGCTTTCAATTTAGGATTTAGCTCTTGGAACAGATGCAGAAGGCCAGAAAGTGAAAGACTCCATGAGAGTCCTCCTTCCAGTTTTACTCAGCAAAAACCATGACTCCTATGACAAAATAAGAGCCATTCTCCTTTATATCTTCAGCACAAATGGTATGATAAGTTGCTTTGTTTTCATTTTTATAAATTTCAATACTAGGTTTTAGTGCAAAGGCCAGTATTGGATATGAGCTAGCTAACCGTTGTACTAGGCGTTGGCAGGGTTAAAAGGAAATACTGCTCATAACATGTAGCTCTTTTCCTCCAGATGCCTCCTTGAAGAGGTGGTTCATACAGGGCTAAAAATGATCCCGCACAACAAGCAAGCACATTAAATTTTTATCAATAGATTATCTGAGCAGCATCTCAGATCCTACATGGGGTATAGGATATTTTCTGTCTTACCCAGGTCAGTGTTGGGAGGCTATGGGGTGGGATTTGCTGTCATGTGAAACCTGGAGGTTGTGTTGATGGGGAAAGTAAAGTGACAAAGAGAATGGAGGGGAAAATGCAGTCTTAAGTTTTCTATCATAAGTGCTGAGTATCAAAAACGTAAGGAACTGATAATGTGATTAAGCTTCAAATGAGGTTTGACTTGCGTTTTGGCTTGCCTCCATTTCCCCAAAAGGGAATTATTTTTTGAGGTGGGGCCTTGTACAACAGATCTTGGTCCTGTACCCAGAAATATACTGATTACTGTTGGAGTAAAGGAAACTGGCTCTGATGGAGATAAGAATATATTCTGAAAGATCAGCATGAAGTGACATTTGAATGTTCATGTTTTTCAGTATCTGAAGTAGGTTATGGTAAATTTTAAAAGGATGGATTTATTATGATCTGAGAAATATTGAAAAGGTTTGATATTTAGTTTAAATATTCAAAAATATGATCATGTCTGGGACTAAGAGCTAATTTTATCTAGCAGGTGGATTTAAACTAATAATTTGCTCGTTTTCTTTGGCAAAAGGAACTACACAAGAGAATTTGGACAAACTCATCCAGAATGTACAGATAGAAAGTGATAGTGACATGATAAAAAATTGGAAATACCTTGGTGTACCTGTTGTAGTCTCGGTAAGTGTTAAGCGCTAACGGGTGGAATGCTGTTGCTGTGGTAATGCTATCTAGGGGACACTTAGCTGTTCCAATTGCTCAGTGCTTCTTAACCAGGTTGAATACCTTCAGTGACAGTGCACTAACACAAGTGCCCTGTGGCAAGGAACAGCTCAGTCAGCAGCAGGAATTTTTGCTGTCCCTTCACACAAAGGTGAAGAAGGTTCCCCGACACTTAGACTGAGACAAACAATTTACATACCATTTTTTGTGTTTCATGACATCTGCTTGTTTCCTCCCCCTGTAAGAACCCCTGAACAGAGCAAGGTACAACAGATTTGATGGTACTCTGAACAAGGCCACCAACTCTTATTGGTGGCCTCACTGACACCTTTTTCCTAAACTATTTTAACTTTAGGAAGAAACAGATTTGCATCCAAATCCATTGGCAGACTCAATAAAAATGTTACTTCCTCTCTTGGTCCCTGTCCAGAGCTTAATAGGTCTTGGGGCTTGTTGTGAAAAGTGATATTTGTATATTCATTTCATGGTACACTAACTTCCTAGGAGGCTGTGAAAAGTGATATTGACAAGTATACAACTTCTCTTCAGAAATAGCTAGTAAGTCTGCTACAAAAAGATACTTGCATGTGTTTAATATCATGTTCCTCAGCCCCAGGACCCATTGACCCCTAGATGGGGGTGGTGGCAAAAGGAGAGGCAGCAGGGGCAAGAGGCGGCGGTGGGATGGTGTCAGGGGAGGCAGCAGGAGCCAAGGAGTGGCATCCAAGACCAGTGCCTGCCACCATGTGACTGGAGCTTGAGAACAAAACCAGCACCTGCTGCCATGCAGCTCAGATGGGCTGGGTGTCCAGCAGCATTGTGCCCTCTCTCTCTCTCTAGAGGCAGTGCAAGTTGGTGCATGCAGGAGCAATGAGCAGGGGCTGGGGCTGAAGCTTTGTACCCCTTTCTCCCTGCCTCCCCCCAAATCATTGCCTAGGAGGAGGCTGTCATGGTTGCACAAAAAGCTTCTGGTGGCTATATTTGAGAAACCTTGCTTTAGATGTCTCAAGCAAAACATTGCTATTCATCACTTTTGTCAAACACTCTTATCTGGTGCTAGGTTAGGATGTGCCTGTGCTGATGTTTTGGCATGTGTTCACGAGCACACACAGACCCAGTATCTGCTTCTTAGGCATGCTTGTATTTTAGCAATACTAGCAGTACTTTTTCCAAAGCTGTGTATCAGAGGATATTTGTAAGTATCTGCTTTAATACATGGCCTGACTTTGGTTCACAGCCTCTAGTTCAGGTCTCAGGTCTTGTACCAGACTGAGTGCTCCAGGCTCTCTTTCTGTCCCTTACAATAAGAAATATTGCATTTTTTTTCATTGAGCTCTAAATTCTGCATTTTGTAACTGTTAATGTGGCATTCTATTTTTTTTTCTTGGAAGAATCCAGAAGTTAAGTTATTTTGCTAGGAATTCTTGAGAAATTCCCACTGCTAAATTTCACAACATATCTAACTTGTAAAACAGTGTACTGGTTTTTACATTGGATAGTTTTCAGAATAATACTAAGGTTTCTACAAAAATCATGTTTTGATGCAAGCTGTTTATTCCATAACTTGTCAAAGCTATGTGGGCTTTGAATACAGTCTAATTTATGAACTCTTCAGTGTTTTATCTCCATAAACTTGACTTCCCTGGTCTGGCATCATTGGCGACCCTGTGGGAGCACTCATGGGAACAGACAGGCTGGGGCCAGGAACATTGCCAGATTAGGGGGTGCTGACAGGAGCATGAAGCCCGTGGGCAACACTAACCTCCTGTTGATCTGGCAAATTCCCTAGGAGGGTGCCAGACCAGGGAGGTTTGACCTGTATTTAAGAATCTGATCATTTTGGTTTGATAGGCAATTCTCAAAGTAACCAAAAAAATCAGTGTTTTGAAATTTCTCTTACTTCCTTGAAAAGAGTCATTATTCATTTTGCACTATTCTATCCAAGTATCTAGTTGCAGTGAACAGGTGCAAGGGTAAAGTTAGGGGACCACTGCTGTAAGCACTAGGCTCCAGCAGCTGGGCAGTAATTATATGTGGGGAGCCATTCTCTTAGTAATTCTATACCCTTCAGCATTCAAACAGTCACTTTTTGGGTAAACCAATATATCCAGCTCCTTGTTTCTGACATGGAGATTTCCAGTAGTTAATTTTGAATTGCAGCTGAAATGTACTAGAGACATGGTACAGTATTTCCTTAGAATATTCTATTGTGTTGAAACTGATTTAAAAGAAATATAAAACCATAGCCTCTTTTTAAAATCTTTTATTTAGTCTGCTGCTCAGCAACGTAGACAATCAAGAAAGGATCGCTCTTCAGAAGAAACTTTTCAACTTTCTAGATGGACACCTGTTATCAAAGACGTTATGGAGGTAGGTAAACTCTAAGAATGTAGTTAATTTCTATACTGCCTCTAGGAAACAAGTGAGGAATCAAGTACTCAACTACTTGCTTCCCCTCCCCCCCTGTATTAAAGGCAGCAAGCAGGGGAAGGAAACAGGAGCTGGTGCTGGGGGGAACCAGCTTAAAAGCTGGCTTCTCCCCAGCACTGTCTCCATGGTGTACTGGGCTGGCTGCAGACAGTGCTGCTCCGGTAGCAGCCCCTATCCACAGGGAGTCCCAGCTCCCCACTAGCGGCACCCCCACCCCCAGGCAGGGGCTGCTGGACCTGGTGCAAACTGGGACCAAGCAAACTGCTCAGTTCTGGCTTGCACTGGTCCAGGACCACTGCAGCTCTGCCTCTTAAATGTAGTAGAAGCCACACAGCTCTTACTACATTTAAAAGGCAGAGGCACAGCACTCTAGGACCTGGCATGAGCCAGGATGGCTGAGTCCTGACTCACACCAGGTCTCAGACCTACCCCCACTGCAGCTCTGCAGTTTAAATGTAGTAGGAGCCAGGCTGCCTACGCACGGGCTCCTTTCACATTTAAACAGCAGAGCCACAGCAAGGCCTCTTGTTGACTAATCATGTACTCCATACAGTTTGTATCGAGCATACGATTAGTCAGCTACTCGCTTCTTAACATCCTTAATAGAAATATCCTTAAGGACATTGTAGGATAACAGTTGTTTGAAAGATAATCTGTTGAAATTATAAAAAGTTTGGGTTAATTACATTTTATATTACACTGAAGAACTTTTTTCATATGAAAGTTTTATGGAATATATAAAGACGTGCACACAGCCACTAAATTTCTATATAAAAATAGAAAATGAAATGAATAAGTGGGAAATAATTTGCTTCAGCTAGTTTTAAATTAGAGGGAGACAATTGAAATTCCTCTCCAGTGGTTGATAGTATGAAATTGGGTTCTCTTTTTTTGGTACCCTGGGTCTTGTTTGATCTAAAAGGAAGATTGCTTCTGCAGCACTCAATATTTTGGTGCTGGATTTAGCCAATCTTTCCTTTTGCTGAGGAATAAGGGAAGCCCATGCAAGTGTTTGCTTCAGTCAGACTCCCACTGTGCAGACACCACCAAGCTCAGCTTAAGGTAAGCAGACTCCAGCTACGTATTCTGCGTAGCTGTAGTTGTGTACCATAAGCAGAGCTGCAAGGTGTAGTGTGGATCTGGCATTAGAGACGAACAGATTCATTAGGGCATAACAGATTCATTAGGATGTAGATCAACCTCAGCCTGGAACAATCCATGCAAGGGATCCACTCAGGCCACGTCTATTTTGCCACGCTGGAGATCAATGTTCTGGCATTCGATTTAGCGGTTCTAAGAACTCTCTAAACTGAATGCTGAGGGTGTCACTGGCAAACAGAGACGAGCTATTCAACCAGGAAGGGGAGTTGACAGGAGTGTTTCCTCCTGTCTGTCCCACTGTGGAGAAGGTGCCAGGCTTGGTATAAGATATATTGATACCAGTTACTTAAGTTGCATACCTTAAGCCAACCTTCCAGGTGTAGTATAGAGCAAGAGAGAGAAATTAAATAGGTTAAGACAGTTATAAAACAAAAATGAAATCTGAACAATTCATAACTTCGCACTGTTTTTTCTTCCTCATGATGATACATGGACTCTGTCACAAATGACTCAGTACTATGGTAATTATGGTGTGGCTTTCAGTAGGAGCACTAGTTCTTATGCAATCTATTTGACTTGTCACTGCTTCTAGACTGGAACTTATAAACTAGCCATCCTTGTCAAGAGTGGAGATTTATGGGCATTTGTATATGCATAAAGTTTCAAGTTAATATAACTGGTTAAAATTAATCTCTTTTCAGGATGCAATAGAAAACAAACTAGATTCAAAAGAATGGCCTTACTGTTCTGAGTGCCCTGCAGCCTGGAATGGTTCAGGAGCAGTAAGGTAAATTGTAAAAATTTATATTAGGGGTAACTAGGGGGCTGTGCCCCCTGCTCACTACACTTGCCAACCCCTTCAGGCACTCTTCCCCCCCCCCCCACCCCCGGAAGGGTGCAGGAGCAGGCTGGGGCCGGGGGGTCTTGGTGGAAGGGGTGAGTGATGGGGCTGAGGGTGCAGGGTCTCAGGTTGTGGGGGTATGAGTGAGCGGGATTGGGTGTGCAGGGTCTCAGCCAAGGGTGTATGTGACAGGGCTGGGGGTGTGGGAGGGACCCATATGGCTTTTTCCCAAGCACTGGGGAGAAGGGGTTGTGCAGCTCCCGCCCTGTGGCACCAGGCAAAGGGGGAGGGAGGGAGGAGATGGGGATAATGAAGTGATGACATCACTTTGTTGTTCCGCAGGAAATTTTGTGTGTGTGTGTGTGGAATATTTTTTAAAAAAAGAGAATGTACTGTTCTCATTTATTTTCTTACGTGTATTGAATAACTTTGAGAAATGATGTGTGTGTGGGGGGGGGCTGAAGTCATTTAGTATAAAGTAAAATCTACTAAAAAGCAGTTCATCTGAGATTCTCTGGAGCTTTGCTAGGGTTGGCAATTTATGGCTCCCGAGGCAAATATGGCTCAGGAGGGAGCCAAATATGGCTCTTTTACAGCTTGAACTCAGTCCCCCTTTTTCTCCCCCCACAGCAGGAAGTCCACGCTTGTGCTCCATCCCCGTGTTCCCCTGTGACCTTGCAACACCAGCTTCCTGCTTGGGGCGGGGGTGGAGAGAGGGGGGAAGTCCCAACCCTTCCTGCTGAATTCCACTTGCAGGGAAGAAGTGGAGCCTGAAGCAGCTCCACGTGTTACTGGTTCCCTTCCTCCTCTCCCTCTCCTGGCTCAGGGAGCAGCAGTACACAGATGCCTTTTCTGGAGGCTTTCCCTGCTGCTCCCATTGGCTGGAATCCAGCCAATGAAAGCAGCAGCAGGTCAGGACTGGGAGTAGTGTGGGGCATGAAAGCAGGTATGTGCCACTCTTCTGTCCAGATCTCTCACCGTCCAGCCTGCTCCTGTACTCCCGTTCTTATCCCCCTCCCTGACAGATTGGTCCCGCACACTGAACCCCTAGGGGGCCACAATTCACTAACCCTGGAACCCCAGAAAAGTTAATCTGGCGTGAGGCCTTCAACCTCAATCTTCCCTGCCCCTCCCCCACCATGGCACTGGAACACCAAGGAAGTGAGGTGTTGCAGTTTGGGGCCACATCAGTGAAGCTTGGGGGTTTTTGGAGGGTGGGTAGGGTTTTTTTTGTTTTGCTTCTCATTTGTGTGGTCTCTGACTGATTTTTTTTTTTTTTTTTTTAATTATTTTTTTTTTTTCTCTCTGTGGGTCAGTGGCTCCCAACCCAAAAAAGGTCTGCCACACCCTCCCATAAATAAAGACTGTGTTGAAACCTTTTGTTTGGACATGATACTTTTATTTAACATGAAGCCTGTCCCCAACCTCCATCTGGCCGCAGTTTCTTGTCCCTGGCCCCGATCCTGAGGTAGGCCCCATGGTCTGGTCCCTGTCTGGCTGCAGGAAGGGCAGGTGGCAGCCGCCTTACTGCTGCAGCACACGTTGGAGGGGAGGCCATGATCTTGTTGGCCAGGGGGTGCTGCATGGGGACCGCGGCGCCCAAACGGCTGCTTGCGCCGCTTGCTCCCCTGCGGCAGCCCAGATGAGCAGCAGAGAAGTCAGCCAAGAGCCACCGCATGAGGTGAAGGTCATGACTCAGGCAACAGCGCCGCCCAGAGGGAACAGCCAGCATTTCAGCGTTAGTCTCAGACATTGGGCTACTACATATATATATATATATATATATATATATATATATATATATATATATATATATATATATATATATATAAAATGTGGGAAGCACTCTAACTAAAATTAAGTGATTTTTTTCAGGGGAGTTAGCTTGAGTAGTTTAGTGTTTAAATGTATGAATATGTTGAGTGCCTGTTTTAGGCTGAAGAAATGTATTTTGCATTTAGTTCTGAAAGTGACAGTTCTCACTTTTCTCAAGTGTGAATTCCTTGGCTAGGTCTGAGATTTGTTTTTTTTTTTTTGTGTGCAACTTTTCTCCACAAACTCTCAGGATTCCCCTCACTAAACAATTTAATTATCCTCATTGAATTTAGCTCTTGCAGAAGTCAGTGGCCCTGGAGAAGGTGATTGCTGAAAGCTAGAACCAATCCCATGGAAGTTTTCAACTATCAGTAACTTTCGAATGAATTCTGTGTTCAGTGGACAAGCTAGTGTGGAGAACATTAGGGTGGATTTGAATTAAATCCAATAGATTTAAATGATGATTCAAATCACTAGTCGGGAATATTCTATTTAATAATGGTTTTCTACCTAAAGTGCATTCCTGTTGGATATCACTTTCTTAATATATATTCACAACTCAGTGTAGGTTTCATTTTTAGTAGGTATACACTAGACATTTTTAAACAGATTTATTTTGCATACCCTTTAGATTTTGTTTTAAAGCGATATCAGAAAATGAATTATTGTTTGGGTATTTCAGTTACCAAAGGTAATTGAAGGCATTTATGAAGTGATTGGGAGGTGAATGATCTCCAATTGAACAGGTTAATCAATATTTGGAGGATTTTAACTAAAATAATTAAATTAAATTTTTAAAATAAAAATTAAATTGACTGTCAGCCAGGTAACATGAGAAACTTAAAATATTGGCTTTTATTTATTGAACTTTTTGAAAGTTTGCACTTTTATAGAGGTAAGGGATTGACTCCATATACAAATTTGCAGCAGGACAATAGGGTTGAGGTCTGTTAATTCTCACTTCTTTATTTTAAAAACATTTAAGCATGTTGGCTCTGGAGACAAAAATCCAGTTTAAGAACTGCAAAACTAAGCATCTCTGATATCTTTTAGACTGAGCACTGAGTCTCAGAGAGTAGATAGATAAAAAGATTTAATCTAAATAATCTATACAGAAGCCTCTAAATCTATGCAGATCCCCATAAGATTCGGTCCCTAATCATGAATGATTGGAACTCATTTACAAAACTTTTCTTAAACATTACATGAATTAGAATTTATAATCCCTATTCCGTGAGAGATCTTTTGAACTGTGATTTTATCTTAATTAAAACTATCTTTACATTGGTTTTTTTTCCTCAAAGCATTTTACCAAAAAATCCAAATTAAATGATCAGATTTTTGTTTTATTTTGAAAATCATTGATTTTTTTTATCCACACTTTTTGTTCTATTTGCATGTGCCTTCACTCCTATTTGTCTCCAGCTGACTGACACAAGCATTGCTGTTAATGTAATCCAGTAATAACATTTCCCGGAATGCCATTGAACTATTGTTGATATATATAATTTATCCAATTGTATGAAAAAGATGCTCTACTACATAACTGTGAAATACTTGTCCGATTTTGTTTGTTTTCATAAAACGTTTAATTGGTCAGACTTTCATGGAAGCTTTCTCATAGCTGGTGGGTGAGAATAGTTTTATTGGACAAGCTTCTGTTAGTGTGAGAAGCTTTCAGACTGCAGAGAGCTCTTCTTCAGGTCTCTGAAAGATAATCAGCTAAATATCAGCTAACATGCATCTGAGGGAACATTTCGAGGTGAAGTTAACCCATTGACGTCTCTGCCATCCATAGGGCCAAAAAGGGGTTCAGTGGGCTAAGGATTGGAGTAATAAGCCATAAGTCCAGGATCTTTATTAAGATAACGATTTTTAATGACAAGCAAAATTATGAGTTTAAGCTCCCCAATTTGTCTTTTGATGGCTACAGCAATGCTGAAGATGTGGAAATTTTCTATCATTTTTACAAATACATTATGGAACATGGGTGATGAAACTAGATGCAATACATCACTGTCCTCAGTTTTCTTATGAACTATTTTACAGTGCTCGCCAGAAGCCCAAGACTAGTTACCAGGATGAGCGAAAGAGTGGTTCAAAGCTGATAGTTTTTGTAATTGGAGGCATCACGTACTCAGAGATACGCAGTGCTTATGAAGTTTCTCAAGCCTACAAATCTTGTGAAGTGATCATTGGTAAGTCTGTCTAGAGAAGAGGAAGTACTAGATGAAATGAGGTGCTTCATCTGAGCATTAGGGTGTGTTAATTTTTAAGTGCATTTTTGAAAAACATTTTCCTTTATCCTTTAAGTCATCTAGAAAAAAGCATAATATGGTTACTATTCTCTTTTGAAACATCTAGTATCCCTAGATGTGCATTGGTCCTTCATGGCTATTGCCCTTAGTTCCTTCTGAAAAGACATGTTCTCACAGTTACCTTGAAAATCTTCAAAGGAAAAAGTGGTAACCAATGTAAGACAATTCAGACCTCAGTCTTGCTACTGTAGTGTTGCATCCTAATTGCTAAAATACTAAATCAGAGAGAGTTATGAGACTCAGGAGTCATGAAGCTGAATCGCTAGCTGTACATATTAGTGAATCTCCTGACAACTGTTTAATTTCAACTGTGCATTGAGTTGCACCTAGCCCACTGCTGAATGTATTGCAGTTGCTATTACCAGTTGAAATCGGAATACAGGCAGTCCCCAGGTTACGTACAAGATAGGGACTGTAGGTTTGTTCTTAAGTTGAATCTGTATGTAAGTCGGAACTGGCGTCAGCCGCTGCTGAAACTGATCAGTTTCAACAGCGGCTGAATCTGGACGCCAGTTCTGACTTACATACGGATTCAACTTAAGAAACCCAGGCGTCCACATACGGATTCAACTTAAGAAACCCAGGCGTCCCCAAGTCAGCTTCTGCTGAAACTGATCAGCGGCTGATTCCAGGAAGCCCGGGGCAGAGCTACTCTGCCTCGGGCTTCCTGTAGTCAGCCCCTGGTCAGTTTCAGCAGCGGCTGACTTGGGGACGCCTGGGGCAGAGCAGCTGGGGTGCTGCCGGGTTGCTCCAGTAGCGCCGCTCCTCGGCACTACTGGACCAACCCACCAGCATCCCAGCTGCTCTGCCCCAGGCGTCCTGATTCAGCCACTGCTGAAACTGACCAGCAATGGCTGAATCAGGACGCCTGGGACAGAGCAGCTGGGGTGCTGCCGGGTTGGTACAGTAGTGCCGAGGAGCGGCGCTGCGGGACCAACCCGGCAGCGCCCCAGCTGCTGTACCCCAGGCGTAGGCAAGAAAAGCCTGGTCTGCTGGGGAGTGGAGGAGAGGGGAGGGGGGGGGCACTAACTGCACCCCCCCCCCCCCCAGCAGACCAGGGAGACGCAGGTGGTGGGACTGCCCGCATCCTCCATGGCTTTGCTCCGTCTCCCTGGTCTGCAGACCAGGGAGACGCAGAGCAAAGCCGTGGAGCACGCCTGCAGCGGGACAGCCCAGGCGCGCCTAGAGCACGCCCGCCTTGGAGCACGCCTGCAGCGGGACAGCCCAGGCGCGCCTAGAGCACGCCCGCCTTGGAGCACGCCTGCAGCGGGACAGCCCGGGCGCTCCTGGGCTGTCCCGCTGCGGGCGTGCTCCAAGGCTTTGCTCCGCGTCTCCCTGGTCTGCTGGGGAGGGGGGGCTTCCCCCCCCCCCCCAGCAGACCAGGGAGATGTGGAGCAGCTTTTCTCGCCCCGGAGGAAGGGGGCGGCGGGACTGCAGCGCATCTGGGCGTCCCGCTGCTCCAGTCCTCCGGGGCGAGAAAAGCCCCGTTAGGCGTCCTGATTCAGCCCCGACGTAAGTCGGATCCGCGTAACTCGGGGACTGCCTGTACACAAACCAGAGTAGTGCCAAAATATTACTGACTTCAAAAGCTTATCTGCAGTGATAACGGAAATGGCAATAGTTCGGCCCAGAATTTTTGGTAGCATTCTTCTAGTTCTAGTTAAGGGTCAGTCATTTAATTCTGATATCCATGTGAAGGACTGCTTAAAACACTAGAAACTGTAGTGTGCCCTGGTTGTTTCAAGATGCATACCAAGATTTAATCTTATCAGTGTAGATGCTGCAGGAATTCTTGGAGGTAGCAACAGCAGCTGGTGGAAAGGCTCTGTCTAAATAGCAGCTAAAAATCTTTTAGTATGTGTCAGAGGAATAAAACATCATAGATTTAAAAATAAGTCTGATGTCCAGAGCTGAATGAGCTGTTGCAGAGAGAGAGGGCATATAAAGGTGGCTATTATTGCCCAGACACCACAAGAGGAAAGACAGGACACCAGAGGAATGTGGTTTAACAAGGCTTCAACTTTAAATAACACACCAGGGAAGCCACCCAGCAACAATTCATCCAGTGTTCATCCTCTGTCCTTTCTACTCTATTCCACCTGGAAAAGAGCTGCAGTTAATCCTCTCATTCGATTAACCTGTCCCTAGCATAGCTTCTAGGACCCATCACCTCACATGAGTTAATGGAATGGGTAAAAAGAGATAGGGAATGGGGCAGGGATTCTGCTACTTCCTTTAGAAGCTCTCCTGATTTATCAGAGCAATTTGAACAATAATCTACACTGGGCACCTGCCACATTGTGGGGGAAAAAAATGCATTTCCCAACTGAACTGACCTGTTGGACCCTTTGGGCTACTGAGACGAGGGCATAAAACCCCACTCCTCACGGTCCAGGCCATTCCTTCCTAGCCCTTAGACTGCTACTGTGGTGCTTACAGTGCAGCCCTGAACTCTGGTCCTCCTCTAATCCCAAATGTGGGAAAGAGAGAGGGATCTTTTCCTCCTGGGCTGTCTACACTGGCACCCTTTTCCGTAAAAGAGATGCTAATGAGACACTTCGGAATTGCAAATTCCATGGGGGATTTAAATATAGGCAGTCCCCAAGTTACGCGGATCCGACTTGTCGGATCTGCAGTTACGAACAGGGTTTGCTGTCCGTCTCCCTGATCTGCTGAGACGGGGAGCAAAGCCTCTGAGGACGCTGGCAGCGGGACGGCCGCGGCGCGTCTGGGCTGTCCGCTGCCCGCGTGCTCCCCGGCTTTGCTCCCCGCCTCCCTGGTCTGCTGGAGACCAGCAGACCAGGGAGACGGGGAGCAAAGCCGGGGAGCACGCGGGCAGCGGACAGCCCAGACGTGCCGCGGCCGTCCCGCTGCCAGCGTCCTCAGGCTTTGCTCCCTGTCTCAGCAGACCAGGGAAGCAAAGCCGGGGAGCACACCGGCAGCGGGACCGCGGTGCGTCTTGGTCTGCCGCCTGCGTCTCCCTGGTCTGCTGGGGGTGGGGGAGTGCAGATAGTATGCCCCCCCCCCCCCAGCAGGCCAGGCTTTTCTCCGGATGCCTGTGGTAGAGCAGCTGGGGCGCTGCCGGTTCGTCCCGCAGCGCTGCTCTGGGCGCTACTGGACCAATCCGGCAGCACCCCAGCTGCTCTGCCCCAGGCGTCCTGATTTAGCCACTGCTGGTCAGTTTCAGCAGCGACTGAATCAGGACACCTGGGGCAGAGCAGCTGGGGTGCTGGTGGGTTGGTCCAGTAGCGCCGAGGAGCGGCGCTACTGGAGCAACCCAGCAGCACCCCAGCTGCTCTGCCCCAGGTGTCCCCAAGTCAGCCGCTGCTGAAACTGATCAGAGGCTGATTCCAGGAAGCCCGGGGCAGAGCAACTCTGCCTCGGGCTTCCTGTAGTCAGCCGCTGGTCAGTTTCAGCAGCGGCTGAATCTGGACGCCAGTTCCGACTTACATACAGATTCAACTTAAGAACAAACCTACAGTCCCTATATTGTACGTAACCCGGGGACTGCCTGTATCCCCCGCGGCATTTGCATGAACATGGCTGCCGCTTTTTTCCGGCTCGGGGTTTTGCCAGAGAAAAGCGCCAGTCTTGACTGGTACTTTTCTCCTGCAAAACCCCGAGCCAGAAAAAAGCGGCAGCCATGTTCATGCAAATGCCGCGGGGGATATTTAAATCCCCTGCGGAATTTTCAATTCCGAAGTCTCTCAGTAGCATCCCTTTTACAGAAAAGGGTGCCAGTGTAGACACAGCCCTGGTGTTCAGATTGGTAGCACTGGGCAGGGGGAAAGGTTTATGCGTATGCAGAAGCAAACAGGCTATATGGAAGAGCATAGAACAACCCTATTAGGTGCTGATTCTGCATTCCTCAACCCCCCGGGGTGGGGGAGGAGAGGCAGAATGGAATCCTTGAAGATTTTTTTTCTCCTGCTAATGCAGTCAAAGCCATCTCCTGTTTTGGGACTGAGAGGAGCATTTGCTTCCATAATCACTGCATCAAAATCCTTAAAGCATTTTAAACTAATATATGAAAGGTACAATAAACATTTAACACGCAATTTTGATTTGGTAGTGAACCATGCATAGTTAACTTCGTCTACCTAAAAGTATATTTCTTTTACCAGGTTCCACTCATATTTTGACACCCAAAAGACTGCTGGATGATGTGAAGATGCTTAATAAACCAAAGGATACAATTTGCATTAAGGATGAAGAGAAACAGTAATGTTCAAGCACTTTTATTTTAGTGATGACTAACTAAAAAGAGATGTTAATATAAATAACATGTAAATATTTTTATGGAATTAACTTTTTTCCAGTGATGTATTTGGGACAATGTAGACCGTCAACTAATCGAGCATCTTTGTATAATTTAAATGTGCTGCTTTTCTTTTTTGAGTAAGGGGCATGAAGAGGAGGAAAAGTATCAAACATCTTGTTTTATATTATATGGGGTATAGACAACATTTCACTGTAAAATGCTTTCTGAAACTTGCACACTAACAAATTATGGAGAATTTAAAAATCATCATGTTTGTGTATATATAATTACTGAAAATCATTTTATTTATATAAAAAAATGATTTTTTCAGTAATTATGAAAACTTTCTATACAGGAAACGAGAGAGGCTTTCTGAAACTGACAGTGTCCTAGACTTAAATATAGATGCTTCAGAAGCAAAAGCTGTGCATAAGTGAATGGTAAGATTATTTCACATATGTTCAATGTCCCTTGCGATATGTAAAATTCAATTAAAACAATTTATATTAAGAAATGGAAATGTACATTGTTTTGTGAAAAAATAGGGCAAAATACTACCCTGGTGCTTTCTGCTTATAGATTGAGAGGAGGGGAATTCATCATGGAAGTACTAAAATAAAAAAAAAAAATGGTTTTATTTCAATAAAGAACTCTGGAAATGTGCTCGTTCATCTTTTGAAATGATTCAGTGCACTAACAATGCTCATTAGGACATTCTTCTGTGTTGCTCACAAAAACAAATAGCCAGCTTTTATTTACTAAACTTTTCCACTGTTATGTGTATAGTACATCTATTTTGTATATTTAGTTGCTAATGAACTCATCTAATGCAGTCTGAGGGGCAGCGGTGTGACTCTCTAACTTTAAAAGAGTTATTCTTTAGCACCTTACAGACTAACAAATATATAGTATCATGTGCTTTCGTGGGTAAATCTAACATAGATTTTGTGGTGCCACCAAAGACTTAAGAGCAAAGTTTGTAATGCAGTGGCAATAAAAAGGGAGATCAAGTGAGTCGTCTCTTATTCCCCCTTGTCCCTGCTTGTTTGTTCATGTCATGTGAACAGTTTGTCCGGGTAGAGAAAACCATGATGAACGTAGGCTGTCAATTTCAAAATCTAATTTTAAACAGGGCTATTTTTAAAAGGAACATCTCCTTTACATAGAACTTAAGTATATTACTGTAATAAAATATTTTAAAAGGGCTCTAGAGGCGATCCTGGCAATTACAGACCGGTATGTCTAACTTCAGTACCGGGCAAATTAGTCGAAACAATAGTAAAGAATAAAATTGTGAAGCATGTAGAAGAACATAATTTGTTGGATAAAAGTCAACATGGTTTCTATAAAGAGAAATCATGTCTTATTAATCTATTAGAGTTCTTTGAAGGGGTTAACAAATATGCAGACCAGGGAGATCCAGTAGATATACTTAGATTTCCAGAAAGCCTTTGACAAGGTCCCTCACCAAAGGCTCTTGTGTAAATTACATTGCCATGAGATAAGAGGGAAGGTCCTTTCATGGATTGAGAACTGGTTAAAAGACAGGAAACAAAGGGTAGGAGTAAATGGTAAATTTTCAGAATGGAGAGGGGTAACTAGTGGTGTCCCCCAAGGGTCAGTCCTGGGACCAATCCTGTTCAACTTATTCATAAATGATCTGGAGAAAGGGGTAAGCAGTGAGGTGGTAAAGTTTGCGGATGATACTAAACGGTTTAGGATAGTCAAGACAGAAGCAGACTGTGAAGAACTTCTAAAAGATCTTACCAAACGGAGTGAGTGGGCAACAAAATGGCAAACGAAATTTAACGTGGATAAGTGTAAAGTAATGCACACTGGAAAAAATAACCCCAACTATAAGTACAGTATGATGGGAGGCTAATTTGGCTACAACAAATCAGGAATGAGATCTTGGAGTCATCATGGATAGTTCTGAAAATTTCCACACAGTGTGCAGTGGCAGTCAAAAAGGCAAATAGGATGTTAGGAATTATTAAGGAAGGGATAGTGTCTTATTTTCTATCTTACTGACCCTGTATAAAACTATGGCACACCCACATCTTGAATACTGTGTACAGATGTGGTCTCATGTCAAGAAAGATACTTTGGCCTTAGAAAGTGTTCAGAAAAGGGCAACTAAAATGATTTTGTATGGGACCTTTTCCAAACCTAGAGAGGCTAAAGCGACTGGGACTTTTCAGTTTAGAAAAGAGGAGACTGAGGGGGGACATGATAGAGGTATATAAAATCATGAGTGGTGTGGAGCGGGTGAATAAATTATTAGTTCCCATAATAGAAGAACTAGAGGACACCAAATGAAATTAATGGGTAGCAGGTTTAAAACTAATAAAAGAAAGTTCTTCTTCACACAGCGCGTAGTCAACCTGTGGAACTCCTTGCCAGAGGAAGCTGTGAAGGCTAGGACTATAACAGAGTTTAAAGAGAAGCTAGATAATTTAATGGAGCTTAGGTCCATAAAAGGCTATTATCCAGGGGATAGAAATGGTGTTCCTGGCCTCTGTTTGTCAGAGGCTGGAGATGGATGGCATAAGACAAATGGCTTGATCATTGTCTTCGGCCCACCCCCTCTTGGGCACCTAGCACTGGCCACTGTTGGCAGACAGGCTACTGGGCTAGATGGACCTTTGGTCTGACCCATTACGGCCATTTTTATGTAATAAAAATGCAAAATCGGAACTCTCAGATTTTGATGAATGAGAGATCAGCTCAACAATAATGTCGTCATTGAACTGAATTAAATATTTTCAATTATTATAGTGGCGCAAATACTGCTATTGTATTTATATTTTTCCAGACGTCCAATACTTTGTTTCCTTTGTGCAGAAAAGCTTTACTTCTGGTTTCACTTTTTAGTTAGCAGGTACAGAAGGAATATGTCTTCGTTTGATCTCGTTCATTCAAAGTGGGAAAAAATAGAAGAAATGCTTGTTTCCTTTTCCACCTTGTTCAAGATTCAAGGAAATGGGGCCAGATTTTCAACCAAATTTCCATTGTTTTTAAATAGGAGTTAGGCACTGAACGTGCCTTGACACTTCAAAAACAAAATCCCGCAAGGTGCCTATCTACATCTTTTAGAAACCTAAAATATCTTTGAAAACCTGGCTCTAAGATTGGAAACAGTCTCAGTTCATTCACTATAATTAATGCTGCCTTTGCATTTAAAGCTGATGTTTTGTTTAAAAACAAACAATCATCTTTCCCTAGTTTTTAATGTAACTATATGAGCACTTTTTAAATTCCAGTTTCTCTCCAGTTATAGCTTGACACAAAATCCAGAGTGAAATACAGGCAGTCCCCGGGTTATGTACAAGATAGGGACTGTAGGTTTGTTCTTAAGTTGAATTTGTATGTAAGTCGGAACTGGTACATATTGTAGGGGATACTCTAGCCAACCATTTCTCCAGAGCTCAGTTTTATTCTCCCACACTTCACTTCCCTCAGTCCTTTATTCTCAAGCTGAGGTGTCTGCTGAGAAAAGCCGCTCCACGTCTCCCTAGTCGTCTGCGGGGGGAGGGGGGGTGCTAGCTTCGCATCTCCCTGGTCTGCTGGGGGGAAGCAGCTAGTGCGGGGTTGCCTCACCCCGTTTGTAAGTAGGGATCCGTTGTAAGTCGGATCCATGTAACCCGGGGACTGCCTGTAAAGCTAGTAAATTAACTTTCCCCTTTTTTATAATGTAAAAATTAATCTGAATAAATGTATCAATATTATGTAGGCCTGTAATATAATCAAAAAGCTATATAATGTTTTGCAACTAAATTAAACAGGAATGAACCTTGCTTTAGAAAAATTAATTGAAATATAAGTGGAAAAAACATGATTCAATCAATTTCCTGTTCCTTAACATTGATAAATCTTGATATTTTTAAAACAGGAGTGCTGTAACTAGATGTGAATGACCAGTTGGCTATCTGATAAGCAAATGCTTATTGGATAATCAAAACATCAGTCACGTCCCCCCCACTTGCTGCCTCTATTAGTTTGTCATGTTTTTTCTCATTACATGCAAACTGAATTATTTTTAAATTGCTTAGCTTTACCAGGCACATGGTCTTCAAACTGTGCAGGTTGGGAGACCGTACTGGGTCACGGAATGTTAGGTATTGGGTCTAGTTGCTGCAGGGTGATCAGTGGAAATGCTAAGGCAGGTTACCTGCCCGTCCTCGGAGGCAGGCTGCTCTGTGCCTCAGAAGTGGCCAGAAGAATGTCCAGCTCCTAGGGGTATGTGGGGGGGGGGGGGGGGGGAAGAGTGAACAGGACTCTATTCACTGCTCCTGACCTGGGCTAGAACCTGCTGCTGGCTGCTTCTGGGATGCAGCATGTTCTGCAGGGCCAGGGCTTTAGTACCTCCTCTGCACTGCTGACCGGGAGCCACTGGAGGCTCTTCCTGGCCTCCTCCCCCCCACCTGAAAGCTGAAGCTCTCATCCTCAGTCACACCCTAGAGCCCACACTTTAGTCCCATGGTGTTCAACCAGTTCTGAAACAGTAGTCATTAGGGAGGTCGTGTAGACTATATGGTAAGCCTAGGCTTATCAATCTTGTTGACTACATGCATTCCCCACCCCTACACTCATTCCCTGCCCTTGCTGCCTCTGTATCAGAGGCAGTGGGGGGAGAGGACAGAGCGGCTGCCAGTGTCTGTGAGGAGCTGGCTTAAAAGCCAGCTCACCACAAACACCATATTTGACTGCTTTCCCTCACTATCAGATGCAGCAAGGGGTAGGAAGAGAAGGGGATGCTTCAAAGCAGCAGCACCATGTAGAGACTGAGGCCAGCTGAGGATTCCCCCACTGACCCTGGGCTGCATGTGGCACTCCATCTTTGAAACGCTGCTGGGAGCACTTTTGCGTTTTGAAGTGTAGCAACAACCCTGGGGCTGTTGCTACACTTCAAAGGGTGGAGGTGCACTTATTGACTAATTGAATAGTCTATGCAAATTACATTGACTATTCAATTAGCCAATTAATCTAAATTTAACATTCCTAGCATGTGGTGGCAGGGGGCTCTCTGGTAGTGAGGCTGGGAGTGCCTTGGCTGCTGGCCCCACCCTTGTGGACTATCAAATAGTTGTGTAACCGCTATATTTTCATGTGGGTACATGACTATAGTTACCCTACATCTATCATCCCTAGTTGCAACTATGGTGCCTACTGCTAAAGTGAACTACCCCACACGCAACTGGCCAAATAGCCACTAGTTGTGGCTAGCATGTTGGATACTATGGCTTTAGTACAATGATGTTGGGTTGTGGACATCAACAATTTTAGATCCATAGTGATGTGTGTAAAAGTCACAATTTATGCAAAGTATCTCAGTGTCTTATGGGACATTGTATAGATCAGCACTCGTTAGATAGCTAAACGATTTCTAGAGGGTGAAAAGAAAGTAATCTTCTTCCAAGTATTTCTTAGTATGCCATGCCCTTGTGTGAGGTTTTTTTTTTTACTGAGGTCACAATCTTCGAGGATAGTAATAAGACTCCTGCATATTTTGAAGTAATCAAATACGTGTCCTCTCCCTAAAGTATGAGGTTATAAAAAAGGATGCTAATAGTATCTGATGTGTATAATTGGTCCTTAAGCACCAAGTTTGAACTAAACTACTCACTGAATTTTAGAATACATATACAATCAATTCTAGTGACAAATTTCCTTATAGGCATTAAAGGAGTTTAGCCCTGTTTGACATTTTTTTATTCATAATGCTGAAATACAAAACTTCAGCTATTAGCTGTATTATGAAGGCCAAATCCAACAGATACTGTGACATTTTGGAGTATAAACGGGGGTGCTGAAAGACAATTTACTAAAGGGTATATTTAACAATACAAACTCTTCTTTGAATATGTCCTTCCAAAAGTGAATGAATGTCACAGCTAAAACATGTTGGAAAAAAATTACCTGTGAACAATGAGGTTCAGTTGTTTCCCTTTGTGATGTCCAGTACCAACCAGGATACAGAGCAGGATTGCGATAGTGCTGAGAGCATGCAGTGTGTTAGTGACGGATGAGATGTTATCTTCCTGGCTCTAAATTACACAGCTTAGACACTAGAGTTCTTTATAGAATTGATCTATGTAACCATACCTGAAGGCTGAGGGAAGTCTACTGTCCAGCCATTCTTCACTAATAGATATTACAAGTTTCAAGAGATCTTGGCCTATACACTGGGCTCTCCAATTTGTTCTTTTGATCTTAAATTGTTGCTAATACCACCCGCAGGAGGTCAGCTGTTCTTAACTTTTGTGCTATTTGTTAATCCACATTTTTTTTACAGTTAGAGTTCTGTTTCTACATTTTAACTGATACGCATTCAAATGTTTGAAATGGACCAGTTAAACTGCTTACTTCGATGAGTTTTGACTTTAGCTAGATCTTCTGCAACTACTTGCATCATTCGCTCCGTAGTTTTCTTTAAACAGGTTGCAGTCTGGATGGCATGATCCAAAGTAGAGTTTAAAATCTGTTGGACATAAAACATATTGTTGGATAGTTACTTACTTTCTGTGATAATATACATACTTTAAAGCTTAATGTTCCAAAACACAAAGAATGGGAAGGGACATTCAATAATTCTACCCTCAGTATTTTAAAAAATGCTGCAAGTTGGGTGTGTTTGGTTTTGGCCAGGGGAGGGGCTTGTATTCTTCTGTGTGTAGCCCATCCTATAGTCACCTATAAAGCTGTTTCCAAGAAAGTTATGCAGAGTTGGAGAAGAGGGTGTGTACTGGAGAATACCAGCTTTGGGTTATGTCACTCTTCCATAGCATAAAGAAGGGTAGTTTTCAGACACTAATAACAAAAGGAGGAGGATTAGTAAAGGCTAATGTAGCCTCCTTATTCAAGAGGTGCACTATACTAAACAGTGGGCACTAACCAAACCCCCGTACCATCATCCAGACCCAGACCCGTCTCCAGTAGCTAGAAAACAAGCCCCTGCCCTCACCGACCACCAGCAGCCTACAGAGCCAGACCTGAGTGGTGTTGCAATTCCAGATAGCAAAACAGAGAAGGAGCTGGGCAGAGTCCCATACCACAGCAGTTGCCACTGTGGAGCAAGCTTGCTCTAAAATTGACCACCATGCCTCCTCTCTGCACCAGACTCAAAGAAGTGTACATTGGGCTTTTTGATTTCATGATTTGTGTGTGTGCAAATATACTCATGAAGCCATACTAAAGCCACTCCTGAAGTAATGTGTACAATGTTAATTGCAGTAAACATTTGACAAATGTTCCCTGCTTCTGTTGCTTAAAAAGCTATTGTATGACATACCCACCATTAAGACACAGGGACTATGTCTAGACTGGCATGATTTTCCGCAAATGCTTTTAACGGAAAAGTTTTTCTGTTAAAAGCATTTGCGGAAAAGAGCGTCTAGATTGGCACGGATGCTTTTGCGCAAAAGCACTTTTTGCGGAAAAGCGTCCATGCCAATCTAGACGCAGTTTTGCGCAAGAAAGCCCCAATCGCCATTTTCACTACCTGGGCTTTTTTGCGCCAAACGGTTCTCAGTTGTCTACACTGGCCCTCTTGCACAAAAGCATTTGTGCAAGAGGGCTTTTTCCCGAACGGGAGAGTCATTGTATTTGCGCAAGAACACTGACAATCTTACATTAGATCGTCAGTGTTCTTGCGCAAATTCAAGTGGCCAGTGTAGACAGCTGGCAAGTTTTTCCGCAAAATCATCTGTTTTGCGGAAAAACTTGCCAGCTGTCTACACTGACCACTTGAATTTCCGCAAAAGCACTGATGATCTCATGTAAGATGCTGCTCCTGTTCAGGCAAGTCTTTTTCCGAAAAACTTTTGCGCAAAAGGGCTAGCGTAGACAGCAGAGATTTGTTTTCCGCAAAAAAGCCCCTATCGCGAAAATGGTGATTGGGGCATTTTTGCAGAAAAGCGCATCTAGATTGGCCACAGACGCTTTTCCGCAAAAAGTGCTTTTGCGGAAAAGCATCCTGCCAATCTAGACGTGCTTTTCCGAAAATGGAAAACTTTTCCATTAAAAGCATTTCCGGAAAATCATGCTAGTGTAGCCGTAGCCCCTGAGAGTATCTAAGATAATACTTTTTGTAGTTCTGCAGTGCTGAGGTTAGAAAAATATATTCTCAAATGACATTTTTAAAGTCTGAAACATCAATTATCTTGATTAAATGAATTCCTTAATTGCACCAAAATGTGTGTGGAGAACTAGAACATTTTGGAAGGAACGGAGACCTAGTTAAGCATTTGAGAGCTGAGGAACAGGAAAAAGCAGCAACAACCAGAGCTCTTGTGAATATCTGGTTCAAAAAGAGAGCCATCTGACTGAACCTGATGGTGAGAGTAGGCTGCTGGGGGCAGTAGTTGAGAACTTGGCTGTGAAGGATATGGTGAAAAGCTGAGTAGAGACACACAAGCTGTTAATAGGAGCCAGCAGTTCTCTAGTCGAGAAGCATGGTGCATCAGCATTTATGGACAATAGATAGGACAACAGAAAGGGGCCCTGAATGAGATCTGACAACGTGACTGAATTCTGGCACAAGGAAAGGTATGGATTGTAGGGACTAGAACTGAGGCCATTCAGGTTCACACCCAGGAGTTTACATAAGACTAGCCCTATAAAGTATCCTTTTTCCCACTGCATCAATGTGGTATTTAGGAACCACCCAGGGCTACTGTCTGGTGCATGAGGTGTCTAAAGTGTGACTGCTCTTTAGCTTGTGGTACATAAATCAACAGCTGGGATGGGATCTCTGCTCCAGGTTTATCCCCTTTATTTTGTGTAAAAGGACCCCTAAAATCCCTGTATCTACAATTGCAGGTGTTGCAATCAGCAGCTTAAGAGTGCCTTCCAAGGGTCTTCTCCCAAATCCTAGGGTAGGAGGTATGCTGAGGGAGAGAGAGGTGTGCAGAGGGAGAAGATCTATACATAGCTTATTGGAGATTGTGGATATCCCAGAGAGACTGCTGTAGTTTAGACAGGCCTCAAGGGCTGTGCAAATTACACTGTAGGCCACAAAGCAGCCCTAGATCAGGGAAATGCGAAAGTGGCTTACAGTCACCTTTGCCTCCTATCTACCTAAGTAGCAAGTTCTGTGCTTTGTATTTCAGGACAGGGTTACACTTTCTGGAAGATTAGCACTGCGGTGATCAATCCTCTGAGGGTCAATTTAGTGGGTCTATTAAGGAGGCACTAAATTGCTGATTGCATTCTTGTAGACTCTGGTACTTCAATGGAAAGAGAAGTATAAGGGGAGTAGTGTGCACTGGTGACTCTGATACTGATGCAGAAGCAGCAACCAACTCTCCAGGAGCAGGGCTGCAGGTGGGAGCCACTGATACAGAGGCAGCAGCATGGTGCAGCAGCTGGTGCCTGCTGGGAGCGTGTAACCACAGAGTTTTTCAGCAGTTACGTGTTTACACATTACCCGCATTTTAACATCCTAAACGGGAGTCGATGGGAGATCTTCTCCCTTCAACTTCCATCAGTGGCGATCCCGTGGCAATTCTGTCTAAGGTATGTGAATTCCAGCTACACTATTCACATAGCTGGAGTTGTGTGCCTGAGGTTGACGTTGCACCATAGTGTAGACCTGCCCTCAGAAGCAGCACCCCAAAAGGCACTGAATGCAAGACAAGTTAAAGTATAATCATTAGCATCTATTCGTAGGATTTTCAAAAGTGACACAAAGTGGGACTTGTTGCTTCTATGTCACTCAAGCATTTAAAATCACAATCTAAATTCTTACCTTTGTGTCAGTATCATTGGTCTGTCTGTTTCTGATACCTATCATTGATTTACTTTCATAAACCTTTCTGCTAGGTAGGTACTGAGGTGAAAAGATAATTGTATCATGCATCTTTGAGCAGCAGGTTTTGGGAATCTCTAAGTTGAATCTAGAAGGTAATATATAAAATTAACAAAAATATTTTATAGTTACAAAACAAAAAATGTGTGTAAACAATTTGTGTTCATGGTCTATAACTTTTTAGCATCCTTGTATCCTAATTTCAGTAGAGTTCCTCATTTTTTGTAATCAAAATATAACTGCATAGTTAGTATGACATTTATAACATATGTCTTAGTCACAGACAAACAAACCTTCATTGAAGGGGCAAGGAATCATTGCAAATACCCTCACTAGAACTTACTGTCTGCTCTGGAAGGGCCAGGGAGAAGCTTTTTATGTATTTAATTTTTTTGCCATCTTCCCTACCTTCACACATTGTTAACACTGTAATTAAGAACCTGCCCTACTTCAGACACTCCAGATATCATTTAATATTCTTAACAAGTAAAATAAAAACATTTCTGAGATAAATAATGGTACTGCAATATCAGTATTGTTACAGAAAACAGGGCTGTCACTGCCAGGCTTGTTATCTGGAATGATAATGACACATTTGAAAAGAGACTTCTTGATTGGATACTACACTAAGGGTATCTCTACACAGCAATGTTATTTTGAAGTAACTTAGTCCACATCTACACAGCAGGCAATTACTTTGAAATAATGTTGAAATGCTGTTAAGCTGGAGGATTTCTTACTTCTTACTCCTGTAACCCTCTTTGTACAAAGAGTAAGGGAAGTTGGCGGAAGAGTGCTCTGTTTTGAAATAAATGCTGTGTAGATGCTCACAATTTGAAAATAAGCTATGCAATTGACGTAGTTCAATTTGCATAGCTTATTTTGAGGTAAGCCCTGCTGTGTGGACATGCCCTAAGAGAATTGGCTAAATTTCTAGTTCTTCCATGATAATTGAAAAATCTCATAAAATCTGTTCAAAATTTACATTTACATTATATAGTTTACTTTTATTAATTACTACTATTTTAATATGTATTATAGTATTACATATGCATGGAGTTGTGTCCACTTACGACATCAGTGATTTAGGCCCACGCTATCGTCAATAATAACATTTTCTGTGGTAATAATTTATATAAAGCTACTGGTAACACTTACTTGTCAGAAAGTTCATATACAAATTGCTCTGGTTGTGTACTTTTACAAACACTTTTGGCAGCAATTTTTTTCTTGAATGAAGAAGCTGAAATTTTGGAGTCCATAATTAAACAAAATTTAACAGATACATAGAAAACTATACTTTCTTGTTTTTAGTACAAATGACAGAATTGGCTGGTGTGTATGATCAGTTACCGTGGATAACTACAGTAATGGAACAGACAAATAGGCATGGAATTACATAACACAGTAATTACACATAACATTAAAAGATCAGAGACAGTTCTTAGGTATGTTACCAGAGAGTATCATACAATCTTGATGCCATACTTCCCTATGAGGTATAGTTAAATACTAAATATTCTTCAACCCAAGGTGAATTTTAACAAGATCTTAGGATCTTTTGCTAACTCAGCAGCTCCAGTCAATGGGATCACTATAGAAATATCTCCACTGAAAATGCCCACCCTAGTTCTAATTTTCATTAAAAAAAATACAAACAAAAATATTCAGAAAAGTATTTCTTTACTAAATCAATTTAACAAATGAACCCAACATTCTTTAAACATGCTGTGTTGCCAACTCATAATTTTATCATGTTTTTATCATGATTGCTGTTTGTCTTAAAGCCTTGGTTGCAGAAGTTTTTTTGAATACTTGAGAATCTCAGAATTCACTTAAAAGTTACCTTTTAACCCTTTTAATTGTGGAGAACAGAATGATAGTGTGACTTAAGTGCACCCTTAATGCTTCAAAATCAGAAGACAAAAGAACCCAAATTGCATTTTAAAAAATCTCAAGCATTTTCAGGGTGACCTGACTCATAATTTTTAAATATTTGATGTTGGAAATACTGTATGTAAATGTCATCATCATCTGTAGGAATAAATCCTATACTGCACGATTGCTTCAGAAAACAGATTTGAGAAGGATAATAAATCCTGAAAAGACTAAAGACAGAGAAGGAGGAACACAGTAAAAAGGTCAAGAGGAAATTTAAATAAATGGCAAGGAAAGAAAGGCTAGAGGAGAAATATCTTGATCCGCCTCTCTTATTTTTTCCCTAGTCTTTTCTTCTTCTGTCCCCAATATACTTCATACATCTCTTCTGCCTTTTATAATGTGTGCTAAGTATCAGCTGTGGAAGTCAGGCCTGTCTCGTTAACAGCTCCCTTCCCTCATGCTCTTTATAGAGATATAAGAGGTCCCCTAAATATCAAACAGGAAAATGGAAAGGTGTGCCCATATTTTAGCAATTTGAATAAGTTAATAATGTTTGGAGGTACCTACTCACTAATTGGAAGTTATACCAGAGAGGGAAAACCATCCTAGATTGTTACTGGTTATCAATGTGACATTCTTTTCCAATGTACTATGAAATATCAAAGTACATTTAATTGGTAGTCTATGTACATAGCTTGTAAAGCATTGTGGAATCCTGCATTGAGGATAAAAAATAGCCGAGCCCTAGATGCCTCTCTCAACCTCCCCAAGTACAATGTTTGCTTCTCATATCATCATTCAGCAGAGTTTCGGAATATTGAGCTCTCTTCCTTGCTTTCCCCTCCTTAGCCAAATCCATTCCTTGTTCAGATCAGACTTCCATTTACTGTTGTACATTTCATTCAACTGGCTATAAAACATGTCTTTAATAAGCTTGCACATGATCTCTAAAGCATAATTGCCAAGCAAAATATTTTAATACAATAAAGACTGATAGTTTGGGCTCATTTACCAATATTATCCTTATCAGATTCCCTGATACATTTGTTTCTTTGACAACTAGTACAGAAATTTGCATTCCAATCTCTGTATTGTAAGGCTGCTGAGAGAGCATACTATAATTACAATTTTGCAGTATAACAATGAATACATTAGTACAATGAAACACACAACATTTTACTTTCCAATTAACACGTACCAATATTAGCTAATTTATATTCTCTGGCACTGTAAAACATGCACATACAGACTGTACCTCCCTTAACTGGGACTCTTTGGTCCGGCAACATCCGTGGTCCAGCAGGACCAGGGATGTTCCTGGACCACAGAGTCCAGGTATAGGGAGGTCGGGACATGGGGTAGGAGCGCAGCAGAGTGGGGGGGAGGGAGTGACTCACCTGAGAGCCTCATGTAGGGAGGGACACAGTGGGGCAGGCGGAACAGCAGAGAGTTCTCCCTGTGGCTGGGAGGTATTGGGTCGGCAGTGGCCGTGGAGCTTTGGCCCCGGCCGCAGCCAGGGAACTCCAGCCCTGGCCATGGAACTGGGGTCCAGCAGTGGCGGCGGAGCTCTGGGTGTGGAGCTTGGGGTCTGGGAACGGCTGCAGAGCTCCAGCCTTGGCTGCAGAGCTCCGGCTGCACAGCTCCAGGTCCAGCAGCAGCAGCTAGGGAGCTCCAGCTTGGGGAGCCATGACTGGGCAGGCAGCAGCGGTGCCGGGCTGGAGCCCTACCCAGGGGCAGCAGGACAGTGTGGACCATATTGGGAAGGACCTCCCCTGGTCTGGCAAATCCCTTTGTTTGGACCCGGCTAGGTCCAAGGGTGCTGGATGAGGGAGGTCTAACCTGTTCCATTATTTCTATTGTATGCTGCGAAACTGAGGCAGATATTTGAGAGACTTTGGAGGCTGTTGCGGGTGCTCAACATTTCTGAAAACTAGGCTCTCTTTGACTTGCTGAAGGTAATACAAGATAATGGCAGGGGTAGCACAAGAATTGAGGAATTCTTGTTCATTTCTCTAGACCACACTGCATGGGTGGTCCAAAGCAAGTGACAGCTAGCATAGTGCTACCTGCAACTTCAGTATTTTGAAGACGTTGGTGGAAAATTGGAAATGTCATCCTGCCCCAAGTGAAAACTGGACAGTTCCACTGTGGATGTAGCTTTGAAACAGAAGAGTTAGTTCTTCAAGTGCTGGTCCCTATGTGTATTCCACATATGTCAAAGAGCCTCCAGTTACATTAAGTAATTTCCATTTACAAATGGGAGTAGGTGTGTGAGCCCAAAAGATTCTATTTTGTTACAGAATTCTAGTTTGGCACTGAGCATGCATGCGTATCCTGCAAGTACAGAACTACATGGACAGAACTCAAAGAGCAACTCGCTTGTGTGCATAAATCTTTGGATTTGCCAATCTTTCCCACTCTCGGTCTATATACTATGCCAGATTTGTGTACTGGTGTAAGTGTAACTCCATGGACTTCTGTGGCCCTTCCCCTCAATGCTGGTATGTGTAGGTTGGCTTTGTGCCATACAAAGCTTAACTTGTGGCTTGTAAACTTTTCTGCAACACACTATACTTATGAGTTGAACTGAGGTTTTTATTTCTACACTAGCCAATTAGCCCGTCATAAGACGGGATTTTCAGATCTCTCCTCCACGTCGGTCTTCTCTCCTGAGCCTCCGGTCTCTCGCTCCAGGTCTCTTTCTCTTTCTCTCTCTCTCTCTCTCTCCTGCTGCCTCCCCCCTCCCTCTCAGTTCTCCTTTGCCCTCTGCCTCTCTCTCTGTCTCTCTCTTTCTCTTCTCCCCCTCCTGCCTCTCACTCTCCCTCCGCGCTCCTCTGTCTCCATCAAGGATGCTTGTCCAGGCCCTGTCCCCTGGCCATGTACGTCACCGCCCTGCCCCCGTGGCTCTTGGCTGATTTCTGCGCCACTCAGCTGGGCTGCTGTGGGGGAGCAAGCAGCACAAGTGGCTGTTTGGGCCCTGTGCTCCCCATGCAGCATGGGGGTGCTGCTGGGGACCGCGGTCACCAAACAGCTGCTTGCGCTGCTTGCTCCCCCCGCGGCGGCCTGGCTGAGCGGTGCAGAAGTCAGCCACGGCAGGAGGCGAAGGACATGACTCAGGCAGCAGTGCCGCCCAGAGGGAACAGCCAGGGAGGCAACAGCGCTGCCCAGAGGGAAGAGCCAGCATTTCGGCATTAGAGTCTCAGACATTGGGCTACTATATATATGACTAGCCAATTAGCCCGTCATAAACGGGATTTTCAGGTCTCTCCTCCATGTCAGTCTTCTCTCTTGAGCCTCCGGTCTCTCGCTCTGTGTCTCTCTCTCTCTCTCTCTCTCTCTCCTCCTCCTCCAGCCTTGTCCTCTCCCTTTCTCTCTCTCTCTCTCTCTCTCTCTCAGCTGTCCTCTGCCTCCTGCCTCTCTCTCTGTCTCTCTCTTTATCTTCTCCTCCCCCTCCTGCCTCACTTGGGGTCCACGGAGCCCAGACGACCGTTTGGGCTCTGCACTCCCCGTGCTGCATGGGGAGCGCAGAGCCCAAACGGTCGCTTGCACCACTTGCTCCTACACGGCAGCCTGGCTGAGCAGCGCAGAAGTCAGCCGAGTGCCACGGCGGGAGGTGAAGGGGTGTGGGGCGGTGACATTCACAGCCAGGGGGCAGGGCCTGGAGCCGCTGTCATGCTGCACATCACCACCCCGCCCCCTTCGCTTCCCGCTGTGGCGCTCGGCTGACTTCTGTGCCACTCAGCTGGGCTGCTGAGGGGGAGCAAGTGACGCAAGCGGTCGTTTTGGCCCCACACTCCCCATGCAGCACGGGCCGCCCGGAGGGAACAGCCAGCATTTCAGCATTACAGAGTCATAGACATTGGGCTACTATATATATAAGGTGCAGGACTGAACGAATACTTTATAATTCTCAAGTTTAAACCAATCTTTGTTTCCCCAGCTGCATCTCCAGCTGAGACCTGTAAACAAGTGATATAGGCAAAATTACACTACAAACATTTTCACATACACGTTTTAGTAGCTATGAAACCACTGTACCTTTGCTTTGTTCTTTTAATCCTGCTCTATGTGATTTAGAATTTTTAGTCCTGTGTTCCATAAATTCATCATTGTGTGACTTATTAAAGGAATCACAGAATGAGATGTCTTCTGTATCACTGCCTAAAAAATTATATCAAAGAGGTCTTAAATACATATTACAGTTCAGAAGCTTAGTGCTGCAGCTCTATATCTAGCTACCCACCAGGCTTCCAGCACTCTAGGATTTGAGAACCTCACAAACATTAATGAATTTTTCCTCACAACATCTCTGAGAAGTATTATCTCCATTTTATAGATGAGGCACAGAGAGATGCAGTGATTTGCACAAAGTCATAAAGGAGGCCTGTGTTAAAGCTAGGAACTGAACTTGGATCTCACAAGACTAGTTTCCTGACCTAGGGTAAATGGTCCCAGACCAGACTCAGTACTTTTTTCCTTAAAATCACTGAAGGCTGGACCTTCCCCTCCAGAACCAATGGAAAGCAAGAGAATCACAAAAGGGAGTGGAGGAGAGTGTGGCCCTCATTTAACAGCTTGTAATAGGTGATGCATATAATGGTACAGATAACAGAGTGAAAGGTACCAGTTCCCAATATGTATCTAAATGGAAAGGCATCACAGAGAAAAGAGGGGCAAAAGAGAACCCAGAATTCAGGTGGGACGAGCCCACATGCTCTGATTTGAAATCAAACCCAGAAACAACTCATACCTTTCAAGTCACACGTGGAGTGTACCAATCTTCACTGCACCACAGTGGGAGGCTATAGAGCAGTGGCGGGCAACCGGTGGTCCACAGGCCATAGGCAACCCATCAGGATTACATGTGTGCCCCATATACCCCCTCTCTGCCCCTTTCCTCCAGAACTCTAGTGCACTGGAAACCTGCACTTACCTACACCTCCCTCTCCCTCCCAGCACTTCTGGTGTACCATAAATCAGCTGATTCACACCAAAAGCGACGAGGAGTCCTGTGGCACCTTATAGACTAACAGATTTATTGGAGCATAAGCTTTCGTGGGCAAAGACCCACTTCGTCAGATGCATGTAGTGGTAATTCCAGAGGCAGGTATAAATATACAGGCATAAGAAAGGAGTATCAATCAAGAAGCTTCAGGGGGTAGCCAAGTTAGTCTGTTTGGGTATGTCTACACTACCACCCTAGTTCAAACTAGGGTGGCAATGTAGGCAACCGGAGTTGCAAATGAAGCCCGGGATTTGAATTTCCCGGGCTTCATTTGCATCTCGCCGGGCGCCGCCATTTTTAAATGTCCGCTAGTGCGGACTCTGTGCCGCGCGGCTACACGCAGCACGGACTAGGTAGTTCGGACTAGGTAGTTCAGACTACCGTTACTCCTCGTTTCACGCGTAGCCGCACGGCACGGAGTCCGCACTAGCAGACATTTAAAAATGGCGGCGCCCGGTGAGATGCAAATGAAGCCCGGGAAATTCAAATCCCGGGCTTCATTTGCAACTCCGGTTGCCTACATTACCACCCTAGTTCGAACTAGGGTGGTAGTGTAGACATACCCAAACAGTTTGGGTTAGTGCACGTGACTTATTTCAATCTTGCGGCTCACTGAGACGACAGACTCACTAGCCTTGGTTGCCTGTCACTGGTGTAGTAGGGCTGACTGTAGGTAACACTGCCCATTGTCCCTTCTCTGTCCCCAGAGAAGTTAACTTCTGGGGGGATCTGGGAGCTGCCCTGCTCAATGGAGTATAGGACATCTTTGGCAGTGTGGCTCTGATGGAACTCTGCTGTTAAGGAGCTGGGGAGGCCACAAGGCCATAAAGTTTGAAGACGGCATTTCCACCCTCCTTCCCATCAACAGACTGGTGGGAAATAATCTCAACGGGGATGCCAGGCACGGATTGTCTCATCAAAATCCTTCCTTTTTTCAGGGGGAGGAGATACTCTGACTCAGAAATGCTGAAACACTTTAGAGGTCACATGTTCTAACTATTATCAGGTATATGCCAAATTTGTGAGTGCATTAGTTAGCATATACAAAAACCTGCACATGCATGAACAAAACAGAATTTTGTACACACATGGAAATGACATGGGTGCTTTTTAGAAAACCTGTTTGAAACTGGGGTCCTATTAGCCTAGTCAGTAAAGTTTGGTAAATGTTCACTAAGATCTTCATTCTCTACAGATCTTGTGAGATGACATCAAAGTGCCATGAGGACTCAGTAGTAATTAAATATGCAGTTTTGGCCATTGTATGCAATCTCTAGATACGAAGGTTAGTACCTGACAAATCTAGCTCCACTGCTTTTTCCTGAATGAAGACCGAATATCTTCCACATTTTGACTTTTCATTTTCAGTTTTTCTGTTCTCTGTCTTTTTATTTCTACATGTTAAAAACAAAAATATTACTAGATCTGAATTAAATGTTAGCAATTGTGGGAAAAGTTTAAAAAAACTATGCCATTAATATTGCCAAATTATTAATTCAGGTAAAGCAATTTATTCATAATAGGAAATATATCCATGCTAAATAGTCTGATCTTGGGAAAAAACATATTAGACCTTGGATTATAGCATGGATAATGGCATTAAGACCCTGATTCAGCAAAGCACTTAAACACATGCTTAAAGTTAACCTCACCTTTGTTCAGCAAATAATTTAAGAAATCTTATGTGTGTGTTTATAAACATGTTCATACATGAGCACTGACAGGCACAATGGTCTGAAGGAGACAGTTCCCCTCTCCCCCCCTCCGCCTGCACTATTTTGAAGTTTGTTGATGTTTTGTGTTGGCTTGGAACTTAGAGTGATAGTTAGCACACACTCACCTATTGACAGAACAGGAACAAAATTCTTTGTTTGCATTTTTTGAGCAATGTATTTTCCATTTGGGATGTAGAATAGCATCACATGAATTTGAGTAGTTTTCCATCCTCCCACAAAAACTGTCTGAGGGATATGCTATATTTCCTAAAATGATAGGGGAAAAAAGAATTGGATAATTGGTGAGTTCCACCTGAGTTATGGAATGACACAAATCTATTTTATATTTGAGACAGTTTGTCTGTCTGTGTGTATCCATCTGCTCGTTCAAGAACTCCTCCTGAACAGTGAGAATACCACCAAATTTGGTATACAGTAGGGATGTTAGATAGCAGGTAATAGAATAGTTGACTAACTGCATGAAATTTTGGTGGTTAGTCGACTATTCTACAGTCCCTGGGGTCAAAGCCGGCAGCCAGTGCAATACAGCTCCACTCCTGGGGAGCTCTCTACCACCCTACACTGCTGCCTCTGTATCAGAGGCAGCAGCGCAGGGTGGCAGGCAGGAGCTGGTCCATGAGGGGAGCCAGCTTAAAAACCAGCTCCCCTCATGGACCAGCTGCCCTGCCGCTCTGCACTGCTGCTTCTGATACAGAGCGTCCCGCAGACAGAGGCAGCTGGGGAGGCTGCTTTGTGGCACGGCAACAAGTCCAGGCTACTGCAGACAGAGGCTGCTCAGGCAGCCCAAGCTAGCTGTAGACAGAGGCTGCTCCAGCAGCAGCCTCTGTCCACCGGGAGCTCAGACCCCTCCTGCGAATAGGGACTGCTGTCCAGGGTTCTCTGCTCGGTGTCCCCATCCAGTCTCCTTGTTTTAAATCTATGGCCCCCTCCCACCTTGATCCTTTTTGTCATTATTTGTCCCCCGACATTAGTTGAACCCTGGGTCTAGTCATCCCTCCCACAAGGCTGGAGGAGGGACTTTGAGAAGTGGGCAGGCTGTGCCCGCCCACCCCTCCCATGGTTTCAAATAGGCGAATAGGGACTGCTGCTGCGAAGCAGCCTCTGCCCGCAGCAGGCCCAGGCTCGCCATAGGTAGAGGTTGCTCCGTGGAATGGGCGTCTCATCTGCTCCCAGCTGCTGTGGTGAGAGGGGAATGGAGTAGTCCTCTCTTTGCAGATCAGCCTGCACACTGAACCCCTCATCTCTAGCCCCACCCCGGAGCCATGATTTCAATGAAGCATATACATTTTCATTTTATTTTCCAAAAAAACAAAAATGGAGTTAAAGACCAATGCAATGCCCAATAAATCTTCTAGTTATTGATTACAATTGAAAGAGTCACACAGCATTTTCTCTTGCTCCTACCTTGCTCCTGATGCACATTTAGATTAATAATTTTGCGGTCTAAATTGCATACGTTGTAAGGCTTGGCTTTGGATGAGCTCATTTGCCAAAAGTTTGAACTCCTGAATAAACAAAACAGCATATTTTTATCACATTAATGTTTCTGTAAGTAAAACAACTAAACTTAACACTGAAGATCTACACAAATGTATCTTTTCCCTTATGTTTGACACTATTCAGACAAGTAAATGCCATTTTTAATCTGGATGCTGGATTTTGTCTCCACTGTTGGTTGTAGAAGTAATTTATGACCAGAGTAGCTGACAGAGTTGCTGGGGCCCTAGGCAGGGAGTGTGTGGGGGCCTGGTTCTGCACTCCCAGAAGGGGCAGAGTCTTGGGCAGAAGAGACGGTGCTGGGGCAGCCAGCCCTCAGCACCACCCAAAGCATGTTTCCCCTCCAGGAGCAGCCTGAGGTGGGCTGTGGCAGCTGGTGCCCCATGCGGAACGCGCGATTGGCGCCCCCGCCTGCAGGGCCGTCAATGGACTGATGTGATTGGCGGGCACCCCGGGTGCCTCCGTGACGTCATCATTGGGTTCCCCGGGCGGTGGCACCCTAGGTGGCGGCCGAGTCCGCCTATAGCCACGGGCCACCCCTGTTCCCCTCCCCACACCAGTCCTTAGAGCCTCCTGGAGAATGTTTCCCCGCCACCAGCCTTCAGCACTGCCCAGAGCATGACTCCCTGCCCCACCGGCCCTCAGCACTGCCCAGAGAGTGTTTCCCCTCCCCACTAGGGTCGCCAGATGGTTTCAACAAAAATACCGGGCACACTTGACATTACATCACAATCTACATTACATCTCATTTAGAAAATACCGGACATTTATATTTTCTCAATTTGTTTCCCGAACAGAAAGCTCAAATACTGGACTGTCTGGGTCAAAACCAGAGACCTGGCAACCCTACTCCCCCCACCAGCCCTCAGAGCCACCTGGAGCATGTTTCCCCTCCCCTCACCAGCCCTCAGAGCCGCCTGGAGTATGCCACCCAGCACTCTGGGGCAATTTAAGGGTCCTGGGGCTCCAGCTATTGCCGCTGTTGTACTAGCTGCAATGGTGGCCAAGAGCTCTGGGTCCAGGGTTACTGCCCCCTTTGGCCCTCCCTGTTGGCAGAACTGTTAGGGTATGTCTACACTACAAAGTTAATTCGAACTAGTGAAGCGCTTAGTTCGAACTAGGTAAACCTCATTCCACGAGGACTAAGCCTAGTTCGAATTAAGGGCTGTGTAGCCCCTTAATTCAAACTAGTGGGAGGCTAGCCCTCCCCAGCTTTCCCTGGTGGCCACTCTGGGCACCACCAGGGAAACTCTTCTGCCCCCCTCCCAGCCCTGGAGCCCTTAAAGGTGCACGGGCTGGCTACGGTGCCCGTGCCAGGTGCAAGCCTGCCAGCACCCAGCCAGCAGACCCTGCACCTGGCACGGTTCGAGCCAGCCATCTGATGCCCCCCAGCCTTCCGCCTCTTCCCGGGACCAGGCTGGTGGCTCTCGGGAGCCTGCCCAGGACCGCAAGAGGCGGGCACCCACCTGGTCTAGTGCAGACATCGTGGACCTCGTCCACGACCTCCGCACTAGGCACAGGAAAGTGGCTGTCTAGGGCAGGAGAGCTGCCAGCCTGGCCACCCAGGAACAGGTGTGCATGAAAATCAAGGTGGTCCACTGAGACCCCCGACCCTGAGCCCTGAGCTTAGAATGGCCGTACTGGGTCAGACCAAAGGTCCATCTACTCCAGTAGCCTGTCTGCCGACAGCGGCCAACCCTAGGTACGCTGGAGGGGATGGACTAAAGACAGTGACCAAGCCATTTGTCTCGTGCCATCCCTGTCCAGCCTTCCACAAACTTTGGGCAGGGACACCATTTCTACCCCCTGGCTAATAGCACTGCATGGACCCAACCTCCATGAATTGATCTAACTTCTCTTTAAACTCTGTTCTAGTTCTAGCCTTCACAGCCTCCTGCAGCAAGGAGTTCCACAGGTTGACTATTTGCTTTGTGAAGAATAACTTTCTGTTACTAGTTTGAAGCCTGCTACCCATTCCTTTCCTTTGGTGTCCTCTAGTCCTTCTATTACGGGAACTAATGGAGAACTTTTCTTTATGCACCCTCTCCACACCACTCATACTTTTAGAGACCTCTATCATATCCCCCCTCCGTCTCCTCTTCTCTAAGCTGAAAAGTCCCAGTCTCTTTAGCCTCTCTTCATATGGGACCTGTTCCAAACCCCTGATCATTTTAGTTGCCCTCCCCTCTCCCAGCCTCTCTCTTCCCCTCTCCCACCTCCTTTTCCCAGTCTCCCCCACTTTTGTTCAATAAAGAGAGATTCTATTTTTGAACACGTGTCCTTTATTTTGTACATCAGGAAGGGGGGCTAGGGAGGGGTAAGTGGAAGGAGGTGAGGGAGGAATGGGGTATGAGCCCCCGATGGGGAGGACTGGGCTGGCTCTGCGGGCTGCTCGGGGTGGAAGTTCTCCTGCAGCCCCCTGATTGTCCCCTCCCCCCGGATGGCAGCCTGCAGCAAGTGCAGCCAGGCTGATGGCCGAGTGCTGTGATATTCCGAGTGTGGGCACTCAGGGCACTCCAAGCCAGGACTGCTTTGCAAGCGGGGCACCCCTGAGAACTGTCTGTCCGGGGTGGGGGTCGGGTTCCTTTAAGCACAGCCCTCGGCTAGCCTGAGACAGCAGCTCCACACTCTAAGTCCTACTCTGATGCCCTGCCGGCACTGCTTCCGGCCATCCTTAACCTCTGTTCAGGGTCCACTCAATGTGGACATGCTGGTTCGAATTAGCAAAACGCTAATTCGAACTAGTTTTTAGGTCTAGATGCGCTAATTCGAATTAGCTTAGTTCGAATTAACTAATTAACTAAGTTAGTTCGAATTAGCGCTGTAGTGTAGACATACCCTCACTGACTTAACTTGTAGTTAGCATGGGGGACATTCACTTCTGTGCAGAGGGCCAACACAGGATCTTTGCTCTATTTAAACTGTCAAAATAATGTTTAAGTGGAATTTAAGTGATGTAATAGGCCTAGTGTTGAATAGGGTTGAATTTCACTGAATGAAATGCTGTCATAGAAGCCACAGACTTATTTTTAGTGAGGCCAGGATTTCATCCTGTGTGATTTATTGCCTGTGTAAAATGTAAGGGCACAATTATGGTTTCTAATCAGATCTTTCCATGTTCAAAGACAACCAGCTTTACTTTGAGTTGAGCCTACCATTAAATTTCAGAGTCAAACATATATCCATGAATGCATACACTTATTTTGGCTGTTTACAAGTGTTTTTAATCTGTCAAATTACATAAAGCACTTACCCTTTTGGGTTTTCTTGATCACTGTTAAGTTTTTCATTTAGTATAAGCTGTTTATGGGATTCCTGACCTCCAGCTCCATTGTCTGCCTCAGGAGGAAAGAAGCACTGCTGTACCACAAATCAGAACATAAGATTTTTATACACTTATTCACATTGTGTATTTCTCAAGAAATATAGCATGTCACACATGCATTTAGATATAATTTTTCTGTCTTTAGCAATGCTTTTTCTCACTTTATCATCCACTCCAAAGGCTATGTAAAATGGACTGCACAACTTCTGCACATTATCCCCATTCTAGAGATAAGAAAAGTTAAGACACAGACTAAATGACGTTATTAGCATAGGTTTAAGAGGATTTGGCATGGATTCATGGGTTTTTTTCCTCATAGCCCTAAACAAGCACAAATGATACTATTTAAAATCCAGTAGTTGTCTATGCAACAGTTTCCAGAACAGTTCCTCTCAGACTCAAACCACATTATGAACGCTTCAGAAGTTTTGACACCCACATCGATAAACCTGAATCATCTTACTTGGCATTTGTACTGCAATGTTCTGACATACTGTGTATCTCAGCAATGACAAAGGTTGAGTCAGTCTGTTGTACAAATTTAACATTGGGTCAGAAACTTAATATTGGAACAGTAGAATATAGTTTAATATACATTATCACATTGGATAAAATAAACAAACAAGCTCATCCAAAGGATTCAATTATACATGAAAATATACCATGTACCATTTCATTTGACGAGTGCTTATTTGCTAGCAGTTGTGCTTTTTCCAGAGGCTCCATTCCTCTTACAAAGGCAGATGCATCTCTTTTTTGTAATACCAACTGGCTGAGGAAACAGCAATTTTTATTTTAAAATACAGTTTTTAATACGTAATAGCAAGATTATTATCATGTGTCTCTCCAACAGAGCAAGCTTCAATATAGATATAACTCACAAATACAGTCTGGACCTCCCTGGTATGACACCCTCGGGACCTGACCAGTCCTAAATGCGGGATTTTGCCAGATATGGGGAGGTCATTTCTGGCCTCCCTACCACTATCCCCACCAGCCCTGGCCTAGCTGCCAGGTTCCCGGCCAGCTCCCCCACTGCCGCTGGCCCTGCTGTGCGCTGAGCTCTTGGCGCCGCCAGGCAGCCCTCCACCAGCTCTCTCTGGTCCAGGAACATCCACAGTCTTGCTGGACCATGGATGTTGCCAGACCAGAGTGTCACGGTTTAGAGAGGTTAAACCTATACCAATAGTCTGCTGATTCCCTAAAAAATGGAATGGAATAGGTAGTGATTTTGGATATTGACATACCTTCATGCTGTTTTTAAAAAATTACTAAAGGGAATAATTGTGCACTAGAAGGATGGTTGGATTAGGTCACTCAATAGGTCATGCAGTGGCATAATCTAACACCCAACCAAATTAACCAGATTCTTTTGATTTCAGTGGTCATTTGATCCGATATGCTCAATAAATGTCTTCAAACTTAGTAATTATAAATCCACTTTAATAAATGACTTCAATACCTATCACAAAGATTAATACTTACATTTTAGGAAAAGGATCACAATTGTCATCTTGTAAAGAAAGCTGACTGGTTTTCATAGGGATCACGTCAGTCACATGACTTCTATTCTCTTCCTCATTCCTTTTATTATTATTATGAAAATTTACTTCAATAGCAGACCTTTCTGGAGGATCACTAATGATTGAAACTGTGGGGCTCTGTACAAAGCAACCATATTACTGATAAGATGGTTATTGTATTCTCTAAAACAGGGGCAAGGCATTTTTCTCAGTTAGGGGCTGCACACCAGTGAGAAGCAAAAAAACCAAACAAACCACACCTCACTGATCTGGCTCTCAACAAGAAAAAAACCCCAAAACCAAAGAACAAAACAAAAACAATCCCACAACTCACTGACTTGGTTCAGGGGCTGCTGGCTCTCACACTCCAGTGTGCATGTGTGCGTGTGTTTATGTGTGCGTGTGTGCGTACTGACACTTGGAGTTGCTGGAACTCGTGGTCCAGCCCATAGGGGCAATGAGGCTCAGAGCTCCCAGTGGTCATGCTCCAGCCCTGGGGGGATGGAGACACTAAGGCTCACTGCGGGCTGGATACAAGTAAGCCGAAGGCCAGACCTTGCACACAGGCCATTGTTTCCCCATCTCTGACCCAAAACCTTGCCCTTGCAACCTAAGATTTCCTGAAAATCTATGCAATTCGGGACTCAGAAAAGGACTCTTATCAGAATTCATATAGTATTTCAAACAATTAGTACAGTTAGAAAGCATTTGCTTGGTGACATGTAAAAGAGTGGGAAACCACCAATTTGCACTTTGCAGCGTATGATCCAGGACTAACCAGTACCATTTTCACCAGCTTTCTATGATATATAAGAATGTGAGCCTTTGAGGCAAACTGTGATATTTATTAATCTCACTGAAGCAGAAGGTTACCATTGTTATAACTTTTCTCTATTAAATTATAGTGATTCACTTGCAGAAACTGCTTTTCAATTTTTGCAAAGATTAAAATGTTTTGCTTTTCTGATAACAAATATGTTTTTCGTACTGACACTGGGGCTGCATCTACACTGGCATGATTTTGCGCAAATACTTTTAACGGAAAAGTTTTTCCATTAAAAGTATTTGCGCAAGAGTGTGTCTATACTGGCATGTGTCTTTGCGCAAAAGATTTGCTTTTGCGCAAAAGCATCCGTGCCAATGTAGACACTCTCTTGCACAAGAAAGCTCCAATGGCCATTTTAGCCATCGGGCTTTCTTGTGCAAGAAATTAACGTGGCTGTCTACACTGGCTCTCTTGCACAAGAATACTTGTGCAAGAGGGCTTATCCCTGAGTGGGAGTGTCAGAGTATTTGTGCAAGAACCACTGATTTTGTACATTATAAAGTCAGTGTTCTTGCGCAAATACTCGCAGCCAGTGTAGACAGGCGGCAAGTTTTTGCGCAAAAGCAGCCGTTTTGCGCAAAATCTTGCCAATGTAGACACAGCCTGGGAGTCTTTTCTCCCAACACAGATGTCATCTATTTAAGTTTTGATCAACATGGCTAATGAGATACTTTAAAGTTTAAATTCAGGAATAAAATATATTACTTTCTTTAATTAACAATCTGCATTTTAGCAAGGTATTGACTCTTAGAAGCGTAAGATCAAATTTGCACAACCCTGTTGAAATTAATGAAAAGAAGAGCTTGCTCTGTAGATTACAGAACTTGATGAGTTACCTCAGGAACACAAGAACTGGATGACCACACAGATTCACATGGAGTGAGTGAAGGAGATGTAGGAGATGTGAATGAAGATGGATATGGACTACATCTATTGTCATCGATTTTCTCTTTGACATCTTCAAGCAGCATTCCAAGCCTAAATATTTCCCCCTCCAACTTTCTAAACCCAAATACAAAATACAGAGTTATATAATCAGCCCTTCAATAAACTTTTGGCTTTTTGTATATCACTGCAGTATCAAAGTTGCATCTCTCTCCAAAAATAAAACAATAACATTAAATAGATTCAAAGGGATAGCTGTGTTAGAATGTAACTTTAAAAACTAGTAGTCCTGTGGCACCTTAGAAACTAACAAAAATATATAGTATCATGAGCTTTCATGGGCAAAACCAACTTTATGTGATGAAGTGAGTTTTGCCCATGAAAGCTCATGATACCATCTATTTTTGTTGGTCTCATTAAATAGATGAAAGGAAACCACAGTTAAATGCTTGACTCTAAACAAGGGGAAATAAGAACAACATGGGTAAATACAAACCAGTCAGTTCAACTTCAGTACCCAGAATGATAGTAGAGCGAGTAAGTAAGCAATAATTTGCAAACACCTACAAGGTGATAACTAACACTCTGCATGGGTTTCCTCAAGAACAAATTGTGCGGGACCAGCTTAATATCTTTCTTTGACAGGTAAGAAGCTTTGTAGATGGTAGGGGTATTAAATGGCATGAAGCTTATTGATACACTTACTGGTTAATTGGAGGAGAGTGGAAATGCCATCATCAAATCTTATGGCCTTGTGATCTCCCCGCTGGGTTGGAACAGCCCCAGCTACAGAGGAGCCAGCAGGCCTGGCAGTGGGATCTCACAGCCATGACTGCAGCACAGCTGGGTGATAGGCCCTGAGTTAAAATGATTAACTCCTTATTGAAGGCACAGAAAGAAGCTATCCCGATGTATAGCAAGAGAGGCAAACATGGTAGGAGACTGGATTGGCTTACAGGGGAAATCCTTGGTGAACTTAAGCACAAAAAGGAAGCTTACAAAAAGTGGAAACGTGGACAAATGACCAGGGAGGGGTTTAAATGTAGAGCTCGAGAATGCCGGGGGGTTATCAGGAAGGCAAAAGCGCAAATGGAATTGCGACTGGCTAAGGATGTGAAGGATAACAAGAAAGGTTTCTACAGGCATGTTAACAAGAAGAAGGTGATCAGAGAGGGTGTGCGGCACCTACTGGATGAAGGAGGTAACCTCGTGACAGATGATGTGGGGAAAGCTGAAGTACTCAATGCTTTCTTTGCCTCTGTATTCACGGACAAGGTGGGCTCCTGGACTAATGCGCTAAGTGATGCAAGATGGAATGAAGATGGACAACCCTTGGTGAGTAAAGAAAAGGTTAGGAACTATTTAGAAAAGCTAAACGTGTACACTAATCCATATCTGGACTTAATGCATCCGAGGGATTTGGCAAATGTCATTGAGGAGCTTTTGGCCATTATCTTTGAAAAGTCATGGAGATTGGGAGAAATTCCGGATGATTGGAAAAAGGCAAATGTAGTGCCCATCTTCAAAAAAGGGAAGAAGGACGATCCAGGGAACTATAGGCCGGTCAGTCTTACCTCGGTTCCTGGAAACATCATGGAAGGGATCCTTAAGGAATCCATTTTGAGGCACTCGGAAGAAAGGAAAGTGATTAGGAATAGTCAGCAAGGATTCACAAAGGGAAAGTCGTGCCTGACCAATCTGATTAGCTTCTATGATGAGGTAACTGGCTCTGTGGACAAGGGAAAGTCAGTGGATGTGATATACCTTGACTTTAGCAAGGTTTTTGATACAGTCTCCCACAATATTCTTGCCAGCAAGTTAAAGGATGTGGATTGGATAAATGGACAGTAAGATGGATAGAAAGATGGCTAGAAGGTCGGGCCTAGCGGGTAGTGATTAATGGCTTGATATCACGATGGTGGTCGGTTTCTAGCGGAGTGCCCCAAGGTTCAGTTCTAGGACCGTTTTTGTTCAATATCTTTATTAATGACCTGGATGAGGGGATGGATTGCACCCTCAGCAAGTTTGCTGATGACACTAAGCTAGGGGGAGAGGTAGATATGCTTGAGGGCAGAGATAGGGTCCAGAGTGACTTAGACAAATTGGAGGATTGGGCCACAAGAAATCTGATGAGGTTCAACAAGGACAAGTGCAGAGTCCTGTACTTGGGACGGAAGAATCCCAAGCATAGTTACAAGCTGGGGACCAACCAGTTAAGTAGTAGTTCTGCAGAAAAGGACCTGGGGGTGACAGTGGATGAGAAGCTGGATATGAGTCAACAGTGTGCCCTTGTAGCCAAGAAGGCTAATGGCATATTAGGTTGCATTAAGAGGAGCATTGCCAGCAGATCCAGAGATGTCATTATTCCCCTTTATTTGGCTCTGGTGAAGCCATATCTGGAGTATTGTGTCCAGTTCTGGGCCCCCCACTACAAAAAGGATGTGGACGCATTGGAGAGGGTCCAGTGGAGGGCAACCAAAATGATTAGGGGGCTGGAGCATATGACTTATGAGGAGAGGCTGAGGGAGTTGGGTCTGTTTAGTCTGCAGAAGCGAAGAGTGAGGGGGGATTTGATAGCAGCCTTCAACTTCCTGAAGGGAGGTTCCAAAGAGGATGGAGAGAGGCTGTTCACAGTAGTGACAGATAGCAGAACATGGAGCAATGGTCTCAAGTTGTGGTGGGAGAGGGCCAGGTTGGATATTAGGAAAAACTATTTCACTTCGAGGGTGGTGAAGCACTGGAATGGGTTACCTAGGGAAGTAGTGGAGTCTCCATCCCTAGAGGTGTTTAAGTCTCGGCTTGACAAAGCCCTGGCCGGGTTGATTTAGTTGGGATTGGTCCTGCCTAGAACGGGGGGCTGGACTTGATGACCTTCTGAGGTCTCTTCCAGTTCTATGGTACTATGATTCTATGACTCCCAAGTGGATGAGAGGAAACAGTAAATGTGGTATATCTTGACTTTAGTAAGGATTTCGATACTATCTCACATAAAATCATAAACTCCCTAAAGTATAGGGCATGGCCCTCTGGGTTTGGGGTGGTGCAACTCCCATTGGAGGCAGGGTGGAAGTGCAGCTCAGCCCCACTCAACCCCCAGCCCTGCTCCAGTCCCGCATCTGGCCTCAGCCAGATCAACGGTCCATCTAGCCCAGTATCTTGTCTGCTGACAATGGCCAATACCAGATGTCCCATACAGAGGGAACACAACAGATAATCCTCATGTGATCCCTCTCCTGTCACCCATTTCCAGACAAACAGAGGCAAGGGTCAAAGTGTAACACTGCTGCAAAGTAAAGCAAACATCATTCTGGGATTTATTAGAAGGAATGTTTCTCTGCTCCGTGCTTTTTAGGCCTCAACTAGAGTATTGTGTCCAGTTCTGGGCATCACATTTCAGGAAAGAGGTGAACAAATTGGAGAAAGTCTAGAGAAGAGTAACAAAAATGATTAAAGGTTTAGAAAACATAAGCCATGAGGGAAATTTGAAAATATTGGGTTTGTTTAGTCTGAAGACAGAAAGCGGACATGATAACAATTTTAAGTACTGTACCTAACAGACTGCTACAAGGAAGAAGAAGAAGAATTACTCTATTTAATCTCTAAGGACAGGACAAGAAGAAATGAGCTTAAATAGCAGAAATGGCCATTTAGGTTGGACTAGGGATGTAAAAGTAAGTTTTAAAAGGTAACCTAGCGGTTACAAGGTTACACGCTGCAGGGTCTGCAGTATAAACCTTAAATAAACTTTATACTGCATATAAAGTTTAAATAAGCTTTATTATTTCAGAGCCCACAGTTAAATCTCCCCAGGAACAGGTCTGCCAGCCCAACTACTGGGGAGGATTTGCTGCTGCAGGGAAGCTGCCTCCTCAGGAGCAGGGCTGGCAGCCCCTGCCAGCCCCACTTCCAGGGAACCAGCAGTATAACCTGCGGTGGGGGGCTGGGCCCACAACAAACAGGGGCTGCTCTGGCCGGCTAGCCGACCAGAGCAGCCCCTGCCTGTGGTGGGCCCTGCAGGGCTGGAGCAACCCCATGTCCAGGGCAAGCAAGGAGCTTTTCCAGCCCCTACAGGTTAACTGGAACGGTAAGCATTATCTATTTAAGGTGATGCTCACCAGTTAGCTGCTTAACCTTTCACATCCCTAGGTTAGACTCTGTGAAAAGCTTCCTGTACAAAACTAAGAATTAATAAGAAGAGTCTGAGAGAAAATAGTTTAAAAAGGGGGAAAATACTTGAAGAAATGAAAGAGCCTTGTTAGCACCTGTTAACACTATGTGACCCTGGACAAATAAGAGAGCACTTTTGGGTCTGTTGTCTGAAGAGGCTTTGTTGTAAGCTACAAAACTGCTTCTTTTGTTCTAAACGCTTCCTTTGTTTTAAGAAGCAGAACTTTTCATATTCCTTTTAACTGAACAAGACTGCATCAAAGTGAGTACCAAACTCAAACAATTTCTACTTCCAACTGGCATCGCCAGGGCCTCAAAAAATTGACGAGGCCCTCAGGTAAAAAATGTGATATAATATTACTTTTGTACCTTAGAGAAATATTGTGAGGATAAATTCATTAATAATGGCTAAAGAGCACAGATAGACATACATATTATTTGCAGGCATCTCTGACCTGTCAGGATCAAACTTGCCAATGCTTGTGGATTTGTGATTGTAGTTCTGTAGCTGTAAACCACGATGCTTTTCCTTAGTGGCTAAATAATTCCGTTCCAATGTATCAAGGCATCCTTTTAGTTCCTGTAATGCCTTCACCAATAAAAGAGATTTAATAGTGAATGACTTTACCATGTAATCATTCAACAATATAATTGGACAGAACAATTATTAACTCTTTGTGGTCTATAGAAGATGTACAAATAGAGAGTTACATTGTGAGGTCTTGATCCTTAATTCAAGTTTTTCTCAAACAAAACTCATAACAACTTCAATGGCTATTTCCCTGAGTAAGGGCTGCCTTCATAAATAGTTTGAGTTGAGATTTTCAAAGGAGTCTAGGGGATTCAGACACATATTGTCAATCTCAAACTTGACCGTAGCCCTTTTCATGACTGTAACTTAATTCTGGAATGGAGAAAAGGGCTTAATTTATTATTAAATATATCTTTCTGAACAACACTAAATAATAATAAACATTTGTCCAAAGCCATTTAAAGCACACAACATATCACTGCAATACATGTACAAAAAATAATTTACCAGACAGCGATCTTGCAAAGGTAAGGTCTCCTGTATTACACATTTAGAAAATTCTTCTACCTTCAATAGAAAGTTTATAAATTTTATTGGGGATCTTAGACATCATAAAAACAACAACTGCAGTATCAATATTAAGTAGGTTTTGAAACAAGTCTCTTTCATATTACTTTAGTTTTCAGTTGCTCTGCCTGTTCCTTTAGCATCTGAGACATCTTTTCTCCTTTTGTTGTATTTTCCATTGAGTTAGGATTTGAACAATGTATTTCTCCTGCTGCAGTGGCTGATGGCAATGATGAAATCATTCTCCCATCTTGTAATCCTATATAACATAATAAAAATAATGAATCTAGTACTAACTAGAATTTCTATATACAGCTTTCCAGATTATGGAACAGAATAACAAAGTGTACAATTAAGTAAAAGAAAGAACCTTTTGGTATTTGTATAACCACTGTAATTTCAACTACCTGAAAAAGATGATTGGGACACACCAACCATAGGCTGGATAGGAACCGAAAGGGGATGAAATATAGACACTTCAGAAGCTGCACCCATACATCTTGAGTGAATGGAAAGATTTGGATTAGGAGAATCTGAATGAGGATATATCTGTTCAAATATACAAAAGAGTATTTCAAAATAAAAGCACAGCTTTATATATAAAATATTCACTTGAAATACTAAAAGAAAACTATTTTAATACTGTATATATATATATATATATATATATATATATATATATATATATATATATATATCTCCTTACAGAAGTTGGTTAGAAAGGGTTATTTAAATTACACATAAAGAACACAGTATAAAGTATTTTTCTCTTTTTATTAACTGAAAAGCATTAAAGTATCTGTGTTTATTTCCCATAAATATATCAAGTTATGAAAATGTATGTTTCTAGTTCAACTATTCTCATTGCTTTAGACATCTAAAAACCTCAAGTTACTTAGTCAAATCTATCTTTAGAGAAGTTCTATAAATAGAAACAACTATATAAAAGGTGGTTCAGTAAATTATATGATTCATATCAGATTCTTAGAGAGAAAATATATTGTACTAAGAAAAAGCTCTCCTAAATAATTTAAATTATTTTATAATATTCAGGAAGACTTACCTTAGCATCAAACCTCCAATGATCAATACAATTCTGATCCTCAGCATGTTTGGTCAGCAACTTGTATTAATCAAGAAATAATAAAGAAAAAATTATTAGTGTGTTGTAATAAGTCTTCCTTATATACTAAGGCCTTGATCCTACAAAGTTGTAAGCATGAGTATAGCTTTACACATATTGGCAGTCCTAATGACTGAGTCTAAATATCTAAAGTGACCATTAAGTCATCTATTTACAACCAGAATAAAGGAAATCCTAAAATATTGGAACAAATAATTTAAAGAGAATCATGTAGCACAGGTGACCGTCCAAGATGTTTATAAATCTTAAAAGATCCATTGGCAAAATCACCATTGACATAAATGGAAGCTGGGTCAAACACACTATTAAAATCTTTAAGATATTAACATTTCATTTAAAGTAAATTTGGGCAGGAATTTAAACATTTTCCTACAGCATTAGAAACAACATATTGCAAGTATGTAAGACTTAAACAATGAAACTGACTATATACAATTTAATAATATGTTGAAAGGAAATAACTTATTAATCATGAATGTATCAGTTCATAACTTCATAAAATATATCAGGTTTATGAACATTATGGACAGAAAGTTCAATCTTATGAATCTTTATTCATGTAAGTAATTCTTAATTAAATTAGTAGAACTGCTGACTTCAATGCGACCACTTGCATAAAGAATTACTCATTTTAGGCTTTGCTGCGTAGTCTCTTCCATTTCCATTGGACTATTTTATTAAATTCTGGACTTATATCTGAAAATATCTCATTTACCTCTATCTGTTGTAAAAGTTCAGGAATTTTCATTCCTTCTTCTTCTTGATTCTTTACTTTAACAGAATCAAAATAATTCATAGTTTCTAAAACATCTTTCACAATTGCTGATTTACCAACCAAATTAGGTGAGAATTTGGTTCTTTTCATTTTGGGAGCTGATTTATCATTGTTATTTCTTTTTGGTATTTTGACCTTTGATGCAACTTTAGAGAAGTCAGGAAGACAATAATTAACTTGGCCTTGGCCATATTTGAGTTCGTGAGATGAACCTGTTCTTTCAAACAAACCTTTTTGATTAGTGTGATTTTTTCTTATGTTTTGGAAATTATTTGCATCTTCATTTTCAGCTGTCAGCTGTGAATTTTCTTGTATGCAGTCTCTCTCTTCACCATAAGAAGTAGCCCTGTCATCTATAACACATTTATTGTCATCTAGTAAATGTTTATATTTGCAGTCATCTTGACATATTTCTTCTTGTATGTTTAAGCAATCATCTTCAAAATGTTTTGCCCACTGTTCTGTTAGAAAAGTGGCCTTAGTGCATTCTGAAATTCTAGTTTTAGTGAGGACAGTTTCATCCACACTTTCAGCAAAGGATAACTCTGGGATAGTCTCACAATCAATCAGTTGGCTTGTGTTTGATAACTCTTCTTTGGAAAAGTGATGCAAAAGAAGATCAGAAATTTTAGAGTTGATGAAACGTTCCTTCCTGTCTGGGATTCTACATGCTCCAACTGATAATTCCATCTCCAAAGACGTACCACACACAGGAGCTTCTATTGCCTTTTCAGTTGTTATTTCATTTGTTCTTGTGGCAGATGTACAGTGACTGAAGACTTTTTCTTGAGGTAGGTATTGTGTTTTGTAATTTATTTCTTCATTTAAATTTCTGTTCATTTCAGAACAGGTTAAATTTAAGAAGTTATCAGAAATGTTTTCTACAGAAACATAAGCTTTCAAGTTATTGGATTCATTATTGTGGTGAGAAGGTTTTTTTAGGTCTCCATCATAAGGTAAATCTTCTTGCTCTTCCTCAGTTGCATCCTCAGGATAGTCAAAGTTATCTGTGAATATGTTATTTACTTGGCTTTTCAGATGGTCAGTTTGTCTGGTTTTACTTGTCCTAATCTGTATGTCTTGATTATACTCCATTTACATTTCATTGGTTCTCAGCTTTCATGTAGCGCTTTTACTATTGTATATATCAAGTTCTGTAATACATAAGAAAACCAACTCATATTTAAATATATTTAGCAATCTATTAAGTAAAAACATAAGCATACATCTAGAACTGATCCTACAGTCCTTCTCCACAAAAACTTCAATAGTCATTAGTGGGAAACATATACATAAAGAGCCTGATTCTCCTTTCAGTTACACTGGTATAAATCAGGATCAACTCAGCTGAAGTCACTAAAGCTATACAAATATCAAATTACTGGGAAAGGATGTGACTCAGTCTATAGTATGAGGTTATCTGTCTTTACAAAATGAGTGAAGTAGTAGCGAAGCCAATGTACTTCGCTACTAAAAGCACTTATTTTATTGCATAACAGGGGCCAAGATCAGAATAACATGAAGCTGGATTTTTCTACACCGTAGAGTTGGATTCTCTCCTCACTACTGCAGTAAAGGCACCTTAACTAGTCAACTAGCCATATAGCTGCCTTTGGAGAAGAAACAGCAATCTGCAAATGCTGTAATTGCTGCTGTCTCACCATTGCAGCCAGCACAACTTTTAGAGCAGTCTGAGTGTAGTGTGGTTTTCTATTGGTCATCTTAAGAAAAATATGTTTTCTAATGAGCTGGAATTCAAAAATTCCTTTAATTGCACACTGAACACTTTACAAGAAAGCTTATTTGGTTGCTTTCACTGTTGTAGGCATTATTTTATAAGCATTATTTGAGTGCTGTGTATTGAACAAATAGATATAGAGATAAGGAGTAATGCAGAGTTCAGATGCTAGAAAGGGAGAGGAAGTTAGTATTCTAAATGTATAAAGTTTGTAATTCTCAATCACTTATTTTGAAACGGTTCTGGCAAAGCCAATTCATATATTGATGTCCCAAATCATATAATGACCCTTTTTGTTCCTGGCAAATGGCAACTCAGCAACTTGGCCCCTGCAGTTCTAAGGCCAATCCTGATTATGGGTGGGACTTTTAAAGGTACTTAGTATTGGCCTACTTCTATTCCAATGGTAAAATTTCCAGAACCTTTGACTATAAATTCTTTGGGTGAAGGACCGTCTTTTCATTATATGTGCATATGGAGCCCAGTGCAAAGGGGACCTAATCTTGACAGGGGCCTCTATCTATTACTTCAATAATGACACTAGGAACGCACTCTTCCACAATACATGCCTCTATCAATAGCAGAATAATGTTATACACTAGAATAACAGGACCCAAAACATGTGTCTCACACACCAAGGACTGTTACTGCTATCACTGACTTAAGGAAGTTTTCTAGAGATATTTTGAACTTTTATGAGCACATATACAATCTATCTGCTAGAAACACAAGACAAACATGGGGATTTAAATGGATAACTTTTCTTTAGACAAAATGAAATTTACTATGCAATGCAATTTCATTTCTTTTTCTTCACCTCACAGAGTATAATTAATTTCTCACACATCTGTACTCACGGACGACCCCAACAAAAGCCCCTTTCTTTGAATCCATTCCTGTTCGCTTGTACTTCATCACATAAAGTATTGTAGATTCTTTCAGAACACTACATGATCTTCTTAGCTTCACAAGGTGAAGAATAATATTGTATAGCTAATTTTCACACTGTATTTGAATGTAACAAACTTCAGCAGAAAAAGAAGAACTTATTTCATTCATTAAAGCAGACAAAATATTTAAAAGGCTATAGTATAAATACTCCCTAATATCATTTGTAGGTGAATGGTTACATTTCCTAGACCACTGCCAGACTTATAGTAGATGCTCTGGAAATTTGTACCTAAGGTAGGTATTAAGTTTTTCATTTCTAAATGCTTTAGTCTACACATGTGATACAGGTGTTCTGTTACACAGTGGGAGCATTTGGTAACATTGGTTGTAACCTATCTCTATGGCAACCAGGTGAGTACAATTGCAGTTTCTCAATAATTGTAACCATATACCTGGCTATTTAGCACTACTGTTCATGCATTTGTGGTTCGTTGATTTCAAAAAGGCTCTGCAACTCAGCAAACATTTTCCAGTTCTTGGTTGGGACAGAAAATTAGATGTAATTGAATTGGTCATTCAATTACATAAAGAACCATTATTTCTATTTGTTTTATAGATTTCATTAACTTTATTTTATATATTACTAGGGCATGGTGCCCCCTGCTCGCTATACTTGCCAACCTCTTGTCTGGGGGTAGGCAGCCCCAGCTCCTCTCCCCCTCCCCCCGGCTGCCAAGGTGGGCCAGGCCAAGGCATGGCAGGCCTGGCCTGCCCCAGCTCTCTCTTCCTGGCCACCAGGCCCTCCTGAGGCTACGCCAGCCTTGACTCTTCCCTCCTCCCAGCTTCTGGGGCAGTTGGGCCATGCCGAGGCTGGCCCGGCACTTTCCCTCCAGCGGCGGGGGGGTTGGGCCAGCCTCAGCCTGGCCTGGCTCTCTCCCTCTGGCCACCAGGGGTTAGGCTGAGGCCAAGGCTCTCCCCCACCAGGGAAAGTCCAAGGCTGTCCTGGCCCCGGATCTTCCTCTCTTGCCCCCAACCCCAAGGTTGCCCCTGCTCTTGCCCCCCCCAGTCTCTTCCCTCCCACTAGCCCCATCTCATCCCTTCTGCCCCTGACCCCAAGGCCACCCCTACTCTTGCCCACCCAGCCTCTTCCCCTGCACCGGCCCGCCAGGAAGCGGGGCTGGGGCAAGGCTGGCCCAGATCTGCCCCCAATCTAGGGTGTGTGTGAGAGGTATGGGGTGCATGGAGGGGGGTGCAGCTCCCATCCCTCTGGATCATTGGAATGGGGAGGTTTTGGAGAGGGGAAGACCCCCTGGAGCACTGGGGAGGGAGGGAAGGGAAAGGCTGCGTGGGTCCCGGTCCATGTGGCTTGTGGCTTCAGCCCCCTTCCGGAACACCGGGGAGTGGGGCTGTTCTGGGCCTCCCAAGGCCCCCAGGTGGCAGCCAAGCATTGGGGAAGGGGGAAGGAGGGAGGGAGCATGGAGGCAGGCGGGATGCAGAGTGACATGATGATGTCACTCTGTCATCCCACAGAAAGTTTTTTTAATATACAGAGACAAAATATACAAAAATGGTAATTTATATTATCTTCTTATTCTTAGGCTCTAGCCTATTATGACTCATGACTAGGACCAAATGATGGGGGAGGGGATGCCAGTGGTGGAAAAAGTACCCAAAAAAGTTACTTGAATAAAAGTACTGCTACTTTGAAGTAAATATAACTAAGAGTCAAAGGCCTTTGAGGCTAGGCCTGACCTAGGCGAGGAGGCTTTAAAAGCCAGAGGCAGAGCGACCAGGGGAGCAAAGCAGACAGGGGGGCTGCAGACAGGGGAGTTTAAGAGGGAGTTTGACATAGAGAGGCCTACGATGGTCAGGAAGACCCGCAACACCTGTGTCAACACTGCTTCTTTCTCCTCCACCTGCACCTGTAGCCGGACAGAATGCCTGAGCATGGATGCCTCTGCCCAGATCTTGGTGTGGTTTGGCAGGGACTGTGGCTTGCAATTCCCACTTACTGATATCCAGGCTGGGGGGACCATCCAATGTGAAAGGTGCCTGCTGGTGGAATCTCTCAGGCAGCAGGTGGGAGAGCTACAGGAGGAGGTGGCTAGGTTGAGGAGCATCCGAATCCACGAGTAATTCCTGGACTGTGTTCATGTGGAGACAGCTGAGGTAGCTGTTCCAGTACACAGTACTGCTGACACTCCACTGGTGGTGGAGGAGATGGCTCAGGGTGGACACTGACAGCTGGTTACTTCTGGCAGTAGGCAGTGCTCCACCCCTGCTCCGAACCCTCCCACCATGGTACTAGGAAACCGTTATGCTCTTCTTGATACAGGAGAGAAGGAATCACCCCTTACAACAGAGGAGGAGAAGCCTCGTACCCCCAGGGCTGGGAGGTCTACTGCCACCACTGCGAAGAGGAAACATAAGGTAGCGGTGGTTGGAGACTCTCTTCTGAGGGAGACGGAGGCGCTTGTCTGTCGCCCTGACATGTCATCTTAGGAGGTACGCTGCCTGCTGGAGGCCCGAATCCGAGATGTTATGGAGGCATTGTCGAGGATTATCTGGCCCTCTGACTACTACCCCATGCTACTCATCCATGTGGGCACTAATGATACTGCGAGGTGTGACACTGAGCGGATCAAGAGTGACTAGAGGACTCTGGGAATACGGGTGAAGAAGTTTGGAGCACAGGTGGTATTCTCTTCAATCCTTCCTGTCAAAGGTAGGGGCCCAGGCAGAGACGGGTGCATCCTGGAGGTGAATTCCTGGCTGTGAAGATGGTGTCGCCAAGAGGGCTTTGGCTTCCTCGACCATGGGATGCTATTCCAGGAAGGACTGATAAGCAGGGATGGTGTTCACCTTTTGAGGAAGGGGAGGACCGTATTTAGATACAGATGGCTAACCTAGTGAGGCGGGTTTTAAATTAGGCTAGATGGGGACAGGTGATCAAAGCCCATGGGTAAGTGAAGAACATGGAGACTTGGGAGATGGGTTGGAAATGGGAGGGAGTGTGGACTATAATAGCAGAGAGAAAGGAGGGACAAGGCAAAACTGGAAGGCAAGATCAAATCAGTATCTTAGATGCATATATACAAATGCAAGAAGTATGGGTAATAAGCAGGAAGAACTGGAAGTGCTAATAACTAAATACAACTATGACATTGTTGGCATCACAGAAACCTGGTGGGATAATATACATGATTGGAATATTGGTATAGGAGGGCACAGCTTACTCAGGAAGTACAGGCAGGGTAAAAATGGAGGAGGTGTTGCCTTATATATTAAAAATGTACACACATGGACTGAGGTGGAGATGGATGTAGGAGATGGACATGCTGAGAGTCTTTGGGTTAGGCTAAAAGGGGTGAAAAACAAGGGTGATGTCATGCTAGGGGTCTACTACAGCCCACCTACCCAGGTGGAAAAGATGGATGAGGCTTTTTTTAAACAACTAACAAAATCATCTAAAGTGCAAATCATCCAGATATATATTGGGAAACTAATACAATGGGGCACAGACTATCCAATAAGTTCTTGGACTGCACTGAAGAAAACTTTTTATTTAAGAAGGCTGAAAAAGCTACTGGCGGGGAAGCTGTTCTAGATTTGATTTTAACAAGTAGGGGGAGGAACTGGTTGAGAATTTGAAAGTGGAAGGCAGCTTGGGTGAAAGTGATCATGAAATCATAGAGTTCGTGATTCTAAGGTATAGTAGATGGAAGAACAGCAAATTAGAGACAATGGATTTCAGGAAGGCAGATTTTGGTAAGCTCAGAGAACTAGTAGATAAGGTCCATAGGAGGGAAGACTGAGGAGAAAAACAACTGAAGAGAGTTGGCAGTTTTTCAAAGGGACATTATTAAGGGCCCAAAAGCAAGCTATTCTTCTGCATAGGAAAGATAGAAAATATGGCAAAAGACCACCTTGGCTTAACCAGGAGATCTTGCATGATCTAAAAATTAAAAAAGGAGTCATATAAAAAATGGAAACTAGGACAAATTACAAAGGATGAATATAGGCAAAAAATACAGGAATGCAGGGGCAAGATTAGAAAGGCAAAGGCACAAAACGAGCTCAAACTAGCTACAGACATAAAGGGAAACAAGAAGACATTCTATTAATATATTAGAAGCAAGAGGAAGACCAAGGACAGGGTAGGCCCATTGCTCAGTGAGGAGGGAGAAACGGTAACAGGAAATTTGGAAATGGCAGAGATGCTTAATGACTTCTTTGTTTCGGTCTTCACTGAGAAGTCTGATGAAGGAACGCCTAGCATAGTGAATGCTAGTGGGAAGAGGATAGGTTTAGCAGATAAAATAAAAAAAGAACAAGTTAAAAATCACTTAGAAAAGTTAAATGTCTGTGAGTCATCAGGGCTTGATTAAATGCATCGTAGAATACTCAAGGAGCTGATAGAGGAGGTATCTGAGCCTTTAGCTATCATCTTTGGAAAATCATGGAAAACAGGAGAGATTCCAGAAGACTGGAAAAGGGAAAATATAGTGCCATCTATAAAAAGGGAAATAAAAACAACCCAGGAAACTATAGACCAGTCAGTTTAACTTCTGTGCCAGGAAAGATAATGGAGCAAGTAATTAAGGAATTCATCTGCAAACACTTGAAAGATAATAAGGTGATAGGGAACAGCCAGCGTGGATTTGTAAAGAACAAGTTATGTCAAACCAATCTGATAGCTTTCTTTGATAGGATAACGAGTCTTGTGGATAAGGGAGAAGCGGTGGACGTGGTATACCTAGACTTTAGTAAGGCATTTGACATGGTCTTGCATTATATTCTTATCAATAAACTAGGCAAATACAACTTAGATGGGGCTACTATAAGGTGGGTGCATAACTGGCTGGATAATCATACTCAGAGGCTGTGTCTAGACTGCATCCCTTTTCTGTAAAAGGGATGCCAATTAGACACATCGCAATTGCAAATGAAGTGGGGATTTAAATCCCCCCCGCTTCATTTGCATAAACATGGCTGCTGCTTTTTTCCGGCTCGGAGCTTTGCCGGAAAAAAGTGCCAGTCTAGACGGGCATCTTTTGGAAAATAAACCCTTTTCCTAAAGATCCCTTATTCCTCTAAAAAAACGGAATAAGGGATCTTTCGGAAAAGGCTTTATTTTCCGAAAGATCTGCATCTAGACTGGCGCCTTTTTCCAGCAAAGCTCCGAGCTGGAAAAAAGCGGCAGCCATGTTTATGCAAATGAAGCGGGGGGATTTAAATCCCCGCTTCATTTGCAATTGCGATGTGTCTAATTTGCATCCCTTTTATGGAAAAGAGATGCAGTCTAGACACAGCCAGAGAGTAGTTATTAATGGTTCACCATCCTGCTGGAAAGGTATAACAAGTTGGGTTCTGTAGGGGTCTGTTTTGGGACCGGTTCTATTCAATATCTTCATCAACTATTTAAATATCGGCATAGAGAGTACACTTATTAAGTTTGCAGATGATACCAACCTGGAAGTGGTTGCATCTGCTTTGAAGGACAGGGTCATAATTCAAAATGATCTGGGCAAATTAAAGAAATGGTCTGAGATAAACAGGATGAAGTTTAATAAGGACAAATGCAAAGTGCTCCACTTAGGAAGGAACAATCAGTTTCACACATACAGAATGGGAAGTGACTGTCTAGGAAGGAGTACGGCAGAAAGAAATCTAAGGGTTATAGTGGACCACAAGCTAAATATGAGTCAACAGTGTGACACTGTTGCAAAAAAAGCAAACATGATTCTAGGATGCATTAACAGGTGTGTTCTGACCAAGACACAAGAAGTCATTCTTCCGCTCTACTCTGCACTGATTAGGCCTCAGTTGGAGTATTGTGTCCAGTTCTGATCACCACATTTCAAGAAAGATGTGGAGAAATTGGAAAAGATCCAGAGAAGAACAACAAGAATGATTAAAGGTCTAGAGAACATGACCTATGAAGGAAGACTGAAAGAATTGGGCTTGTTTAGTTTGGAAAAGAGAATATTGAGAGGGGACATGATCTAAAATGGTGTCATAAGGAGGAGGGAGAAAAATTGCTCTTCCTGGCCTCTGAGGATAGAACAAGAAACAATGGGCTTAAACTGTAGCATGGGAGATTTAGGTTGGACATTAGGAAAAAGTTCCTAACTGCCAGGGTAGTTAAACACTGAAATAAATTGCCTAGGGAGGTTGTGGAATCTCTATCTCTGGAGATATTTAAGAGTAGGTTAGATAAATGTCTATCAGGGATGGGCTAGACTGTACTGGGTCCTGCCATGAGGGCAGGGGACTGGACTCGATGACCTCTCGAGGTCTCTTCCAGTCCTAATATTCTATGATTCTATGATTGCATCTTATTTGTACTTAAATATCCAGAAGTAAAAAGTAGCCGTCCTATGGAAATTTATGGTTAACCACTGCAGTATGTACATGCACATACACACTTTATATATTTAAATATATATATATATATAGAGAGAGAGAGAGAGAGTGCTTTTTTTGTGAAGGTACTGCCCGGTACGCAGTCCCGGCACCTCCAGATGCAGTACCAGCACCTCCAGTCAGATTTAATTTTAATCAGTTGGGGCTGACTGCCCGAGGGAAGGGAGCTTAGGCCCGAGCTCCTGAGCAACCTCAGCAGCCGCAGCTGCAGCCGCCCCCGGAGCAGGAACCCCATCAGCAGCATCCCCCACAGCCCCCATGACAGCCCTGGCCAGGGAGGCCGTCCACGAGGGGCCGACCTGCTGAGCAGCGCCCGGAGAGCGGAGCAGTGCACGGGGAACAGTGGGAAGTGGCCCAGGGCAGAGGCTTGTCCTCTGGGAGGTCGGCGCGCTTCGGCAGGTTCCTCGCTGAGCAGGCAGTGAAACCCTCCATTGCCAACAGGGCCCCTACCTCCCCACCCCACGGTAACCCCTCCCCCTGCCACTTTGGGAGGCTTACCTGTGGAATAGGCCTCAGGGCCGTATATACCCTAGTAGGGGGAACTGTGCTCTGGACTAGGCCTCGGGGCTGTATATACCCTAATAGAGGGAACTGTACTCTGGACCAGGCCTCAAGGCTGTATATACCTTAGTAGGGAGAACTGTGGGGGTGAGTATACCCGGGTAGAGAGGGCAGTGCTTTGAATTGGGCCTCCAGGCCATATAGACTCTGTTAGAGGGACACTTACAAGGAACTGAGCCTATATGCCACTCTTGCCCTGTGAAAAGGGAGCATTTGACCCAGACTTTGGGGCCTTCCGGGCCTTGAGGGGGCTTACTCCTCAACATTTCTTCATATGGATGCTGTTCCTTATCCCTAATAATTTTCGTTGCCCTTTCTGTACATTTTCTAAATCCAATACATCTTTTTTTAGATGGGGTGACCAGATCTGCATACAGTATTCAAGACATGGGTGTAACATGACTTTATATACAGGCAATATGATATTTTCTGTCTTATCTATTTCTTTCCTAATGATTTCCAATATTCTGTTAACTTTTTAATTTTTAGACTGCACTGCACTCTGAGCAGATGTTTTCCAGGAACTACCCACAATGATTCCAAAATCTTTCTTGAGTGATAACAGCTATTTTGGATCCCATCATTTTTGTGTGCATAGTTGGGATTATACTTTTCCATGTGCACTTATCAACACTGAATTACATCTGCTATTGCAGGGGTGGCCAACCAGTTAGAAACTAAGAGCCAAAATAGCTGTACATAGAGTGCAAAGAGCCATATATTATATAGTTATTTTTCTCTCTATCTATCCCACCATGTATTTTAAATTTAACACTACTGCCCTATTATGTCCTGGGAGTTTTTAAAAATTAAACTGAACTGAGAAGTAAATTAGCACAATTTGAAGTGCCTGTTTCACTCCAACTTGTTGATCTCTGGTATGGTTTCCTCATTTTTTTTACTTATGAAGATTATGGCTTTTTTATAGTTCTAAAAATTCAGGTCTGTTCCAGACTGAAAATATGACAGGTTCAAAAACAATAAGGGAGAGACTCATATCTCAGAATAATTGCTCCAGCCTGGCAAACAATAGCCTTTGAATTTTCTTTTAAGAAATACAGTGTAAAACCAGGTACATGCTGATTCTTTTTTTTTTTTTTTTTGCCCTGGAATTAAAATGACATCTGTGTGGGCTGCTGTTGAAGCAAAGGCCTCACTCAGTTTAGGCGGCTAAACAGACAGCTTTATTGATCAGTAAGGCCAAGTGAGCCAAACGTGGTCCCAGCAGAGCTGGGCCCAGTAAGGCTGGCTAATACAATCAATCCTAGTATTTTATACCCTTAACCAAACAAGTCTGATGTCAGGGCAAGAAATCAAAGCGAACTTCAAAAAGGAATTATTATCAGCAAAGAAAGAAACAGGTTTTTTTTAGGGAGTAAGGGCTTCAGCTTAAAATAGTTCATCAACACATTCCAACAGCACATCCTCCTGGCCTCTCCCCACCACCGTGAAGGCCAGTTCACTCCCTCTAGTATACTTGCAGACACAAGAAACTGAAATGGCTTTTGTTATACAGAATGGCTTCTAGCTAAATATGAAATGGTTTCCACACTGCCTTATTCCATGAAGACTTTGGCTATGCTAGACTACATCCCTCTTTTGAAAGAGGGATGTAAATTAGGCAGATCAAAAGTGCAAATGAAGGGCCAATTTAAATATCCTGTGCTTCATTTGCATATTCACGTCTGATCACAAGGATATTTCGAAAGTGAAACCTCAGTCTAGATGCAGTTCTTTCAGAAAAAAAAAACTTTTTTTGAAAGATCCCATACTCCTAAAAAAAATGAGGAAAATTTTGATAATTTGAGCATTGGTATCATCTGACTCAATTTCTTCTTACCATAATAGTTCCTGCTACAATGTCACAAGCTGTTCAGTTATGCGGAATAAATAGCAGTGTAATGAATGCAAAAGAAAAGGAAGCATTAGAAATTTTTTTGATCAAACCTTGTGTTATAGACCTAAAATGCGAAGGAAATCAGTTTAATTTTCAGTCCCTGCCCACAATAGTTTTGCCTCTAATCCAGTACCTCAAATTAATTCAGCACAAGGTGAATCACATGGATTTAGAAATCCTGACTTATGTGGGCATATAGCCACTCCAATTATTAGATCACTTGTGTGCACACACATGGCTCTTTGCATCAGCAGTGTGTCTCCTTACCAGGGGTGCTTCTATAGCCTGTACTGTCAGTGCTGGCCATTGCATGGAGGCTTTTGGGAGCCAGTGACAGTCAAAACTGACTCTGCAGAGACTCACCGGCCAACCCCACCTCCTGCGCTGCTGTCGGGAGTATGTGCAGGGAGCTGGCTTTTGAGCTGGATCCTTTGTGTGCCGGTTCCCTCAAAGCCACCTGGCCCCCACACTGCTGCCTCTTGTCATACTCTCACCTACCCCCTGCGTGTAAATGTATTTTAGCATCTCTAGTTAAGGGTGATTGATTGCTTCCTGAGTAACCAGTTACCACTAAACATCCCTGTTTCCAGCACTGCTATCAGCAGTTAAATCAGAAGTGGCATGGAAGACAAAACCATCAGTGTCTACTCAGGCTCTGAAAGTCTTGGAGACTATGTAGGAAAAACCCACCTCAGCACTAACTCCTTATCTGGCATCAAGTTTGTCTATTTTCCATTGCCAGTACCTTTGTAGTGTTACTGCAAGTCCATGCAGATGTCCATCAGGTTAAGAAATGCCTTCCACAAGAGGGACATAGTCAACCCTTTTCTCCTTTTTAATATGAACCAGGACTTGGGGATCTTACTAGATGATCAGCTTAACACGAGGTCCACGTGAGATGCTGTGAGTAAAAGGATCAATGCAATCTTTGAATGTATACACACAAGAATATCTAGAAGGATTAGAAAGACTTCATTATCTTTATTTGATATTGGTGTGACACCCACTGGAATAGTATTTTTAGTTCTGATATCCCACACTTCTTGAAGGATTTTGATTAAATTGAAGAGAGTTGAGAGAAGAGCAGGAGATTGATTGGAAAACATGTTCTAGTTAAAGGCTCAAGGAGCTCAATCCTTTGGCTTACCCAAAAGAAGGTTAAGGGGGTCACTTGATCAGTTTAGAATTACCCACATGGGAAACAGAGGGCTCTTCAATCTAGCAAATGTATGACAGGATCAGATAGACGCTGATACTAGACTGGAAGCTGATACTAGACAATTCAAGCTAGAAAGCACATGTTGAAGCAAAAAAATGCTCCTCTCTGTTTAGGCAGCTAACAAACAGCTTTATTAATTAATAAAGCACAGCATGAGCCAAACATGGTCCCAGCAAAGCCAGGTCCAGTAACACTGGCTAATAAATCAATCCTAGTATCTTTATACCCTTAGCCAAACAGTCTGACGTCAGGGCATCCAATTACAGAAATCCTCAATTAAACTTGGAAAAACAAAGCCTTATCAACAAGATGGCGGACAGGTACGAGGGAGTACATCTCCTGTCCCAACCAGCCCAATTAACACATACCAATAGCCCATCCTGTAGGCCTCTTCTCACGGGTGACAGAAAGTTCACTCTGGTCTACATGTTTGAGAGAAAAGCTGAAATGGTTTCTGTTATACAAGATGGCTTCTAGCTAAATATGAAATGGCTTCTCCACACAGCATATTAGTTTTTAAAACAGTAGGGTAATAACCATTGGAACAATTTACCACAGGCCCCAGTGGATTCTTTTCCGTTACTGACCAGTAAGCTTTCTCCCTCCCCCCAACCCCAAATTTTTCTAATTCTAACAGGAATTAATTCAGGAGGTCATACTAGACAATCCCAGTGGTCTCTTCCAACGTTATAATCTACGAATGTTCTCCTTCAGTAGGTTCTTGAGTAGCATTTAAAATTACATTTTATAAAAGGAGTAAGGAAATCACACAAGGTTGATGCGCTCCACATCCAACTTATCTTACCGCCTTCCCATAGTAAAGAATTGTGAACAGGTATTTTAAGTAAATGTTACTTAGCCTTTTTCTTTAACATAAATAAAAATTCCACACCAAATGCCACTGAATTAGCATAAAACAAATGATGGAGGAAAATAGTCAAATTTCAGTTTTCAAAATGTGAGTATTTTTAAAAACCCTCATACTGTCTTTTCAAAGTACAAGCTAATGTAAAATGTTTCTTTGCCTATTTATATTCAAATTTCCTTTGTAAACAAATTGTGTGTGCCAACTATTAACTGTTTTTGATAAAATAAGCTTAACATTTGAGAGCATTTATAGGAATGTTCAAGTAACTTTTAATAAAACACATACACCTTAATAAAGATCTATTTTTAAAAAGACAAAATAAGTCATTAAGGTTCCATCATGTGCTTCTTTGCGTAAGCCTAGCTGCTCCAAAATTCACTATATATAAAATATTCTCTTTGTCAGAGTGAAAAGCTTTATCTAATAATGCCTTAAATGGTTTAATTTACTTTATCCTTCTGAGATGCATAATACTTAAGACTAGATTTTAAATGCAGAGGTGAAGCGGTCCAGACCAGCGCAAGCCGGGACTGCTTACTTCCAGTTCGCACTGGGTCTGGGACCTACCCCGCTGTGGCGCTACATTTTAAATGGGGGTCCACAGCATTTGTGGAGCTGGCACAAAATGGGACTCAGCTGAGCATGCTCAGTGCTGATGTAGCGTCACAAACAATATACCTGGGGTGTACCGAGCATGCTCAGTAAGAGCTGCTGTTGCTGCTGCCCTCACTCTGCCCTTATGTGCCTTCAGATACTGCTCCCGGCTCTTTACAATCATTAAAAAGAGGCTCAGGGGGCACATCTCAGTGGGGGGGATGGGCAAGGTGTGAGCAGGGGGCAGAAATTTGCCAGCCTGGGGGTCTCAATTGTGATGGGGCAAAAAAGGGGCTGTAAGGGAAAAATCGGGGGGGGGAGGGGTGAATGTGATTGGCACTGGGGTGAAACAGTGCCAGTCCCTGTACTGGGGTTTTGCCCACACACAGGGAGGGGCAAAGGGGGTAACTGTTACCTGGAGGGGGCACCCCCTGCCAAGGATTTAAATCTAAGGGTGGGGGCACAAAGCAGGGCAGAGAGGGGTTTTTATTTCCCTTCTCAGGAAGTCTGCGACTCTATGCCCAAGCACAGGTTAGCTTCCTGTCTGCTGCCCTAATATGTTGTCTCTGCCTGCTATCTCCTGCAGGCCCTCTCTCTACACTGCTACAGCATATGGGGCAAAATGCTGTACGCACCCCACAAGCAGCTGTGAGGGAGCGTGTAACACATTCTGAGGATTTAAAAGTCTCATCAGTTAATATATGAAGTCTCTAACCGTTCAAATATTTGTTTTTTACATATTGCAGTGATTCCATGAATTGCGTTCCCATCTTCCTAACCCATTTTAATGGTAGCTTTGCTCCTTTACAAGTGTTATTTCCATTACACTTATTAGGGGGCTACCTCCTGTCACGTTATTGGATTTTAAAGTGATCACTGTTGTACCCATGGGTGGTGTTTGCCCCAAATTCTGTACCAAGTGGGCCATGTAAGGGGTCAAATGAAAACTTATGCTCTACTGATTCTATGTATGACACTCATGTACTGGTTTTTGTATGTGAAGTTATGAATATGAGCTCTGTTCTTGTACTTTAAATGTTCTCTGTCTGGGAGGGAGCAATGGGCCTGAACTGCCTATTGTGAGGAAGGATTGCTCCATGGACACTGTTCCATGGACAATGGCTCTCAGAGTGGCCAATACACACCTGAGGAATGTGTCTGGAAGCCTACAGACTAGCCAGTGTCTCATAGCTACCTGCATTAGTAAGAAACAGTCAGGTCACTAGATCATGTGACCAGCTCCAATTTGGGAGACACCAGGAATATAAAAATCCCATGGGGGCATCTCCATCTTGTCTTCAGTCTTGTTCCTGATACCAGTTGCATCCTTGCTAGGGACAGAGAGCCACAGCTTGCATCCAGCCTGTGCGTGCTGCCTGGCAGATGGAGGATGCATCTCTTTGAACAGCAGTGCAGGGAAGCTGTAACTCTATGCTAGATCTAAATTCACTTTTAGGCTATACCCCAGTCGCTTCCACTGGCTAGGAATTGCAGCCAGTGGAAGCATGGGGTGGGGGGCAGTTGCCTGCAAGCGCATGCCTATATGGAGCCACCTGCAGACTCCCCTCCCCAATCTGTACTAGAGAATTGTCACCATCCCCTGCCCCCTCCTCCAGCTGAGAACATGCATCCTTAGTCCCCTCACTCATCCCCAGCCCTCCCACAAAATCTCTGAGCCCCATGCTCCAAGAAGAGTTAATCTGGCTCTGGTTGGAAGCCCTGAACCTTGTCCCCCTTGCAGTTGTGTAGCATGAAGTGAAATAAGCATCCTCCTCTCTCTTTCTTTTTGCTTCTGAAGAGGGGGCCACATGGGTGGGTTTTTTTCATCGGGGGGGGAGCAGGTGAGGGTTTTTTGTGTTGTTTTGTTTCATTTTGGTGGTTTTGGTTTGGTTTGGTTTGTTTGCTTCTCACCTGCTCACCTTTTGCCCCTAACCCAAATAAAATTGCTCATTACCATGCTAGAGGTTCAGGGAAGGGGGGAAAGGAGGCTGAGGGATGCAAAGTGACATGATGACATTACACAAAAAATGTCCTTTGGGACAAGAGTATGTATAGAGAGACAAAACCAAACAGATGTATCCTGACTGGAAGCTTTGTATAACCTTTAAGCCTGGAAAAGGAGATTTAGGGCCCTACGAAAATTTTGGTTTATCATAAATCATAGAACACTAGAACTGTAAGGGACCTCGAGAGATGATCAAGTCCAGTCCCCTAACCTCATGGCAGGACCAAACATAGTCTATGGGTATGTCTACACTGCACGCTTATTTCAGAAAAAGCTGTTCCGGAAGATATCTTTGGGTGCATCTACACAGCAGGGCTTAACTCAAAATAAGCTACACAAACTGAGCTATGTCAATTGTGTAGCTTATTTCAGAATAGCTTACTTCGAAATTGGGAGCATCTACACAGCGCTTATTTTGAAACAGAGCACTCTTCCTCCGACCTCCTTTATTCCTCATGTACTGAGGGTTGTAGGAGTCGGAGTAAGAATTTCTCCAGCTTGACAGCTTTTTGACACTTCCTGCTGTGTAGATGTGGACTAAATTATTTTGAAATAATGTTGCTGTGTACACGTACCCTTCCAGATTAGTGTATTTTCAAATAGCATGTCTACACACCAATTGTATGAAAATAGCACTTTGCAATTTTGAAATAGAGAATCTACACTGTTTGGACACTAAACTGCATTTAAGGTCACCTGGAACCAGTTCAGGCTGGGCATTAGGTCAGCAGTGACTTCCTGGAGCTGCTGCCTGAGGCTGAGATGCGTGCTTAAAGGGACCACCCCCCCCCCATAAATCTGTTTCTTAGGTTCTTCTTCTGCTTGCCTACCTCTGAGGGACTGCAAAGCATTTCCACTGTGAGCTTTGGTTGCTCTATGTTTGGACACCACAGCACTCCCTGCAATGGAGCTGGAGCTGCCTCTGGGCATGTGACAGCCCCTGACTGTGCTGCAGTTTCTTCAGGCTGCCCTCCATGCCCTGCAGGAACACGATCCCAAGCTGTGAGAGAAGACCCCCCAACGTGTCTGGGGCAGCTCTTTCAGGCACACCCCACTGTGGAGCACTGCTTCTGGTGGCTAGACACCAGTTCCTACTGGTAGGGCTGGCTAATGATGGAGCGGTGGGACGACCAACAGTGGCTCCAGAACTCTGATATGAGAAAGAAGATGTTCCTGGAGTTGTGTGCCTGGCTCACCCCAGCCCTCACACGATGGGAAACACAAATGAGACCCACCATCTCCCTGGAAAAGCAGGTCACCTCATGATTTGGAAGCTCACCACGCCTGAAAATTTCTGATCTGTTGGATATCAGTTCAGCATGGGGAGCCTTCCTACAGGGCTGGGGGGCAGAGGCCAGCCAGGAAGGAAGGATGTTTGAACAGCCGTGCACAGTTGCAATCCTCCAGGCCCATAAAGTGGAGGTGCTCATTTGGAAGGTCCTGAGGGAGAGTTTCTTTCAAAGACCCCAGTAACTCTCCCTAGGACCTCCCCACTAGGGGCCTGGGCCCACTGTGCCTTTCCTACCACAATCCTTCCCTTTCCTGTACAGTCAATAAAGACACCAGTTTTGAGTTGAAAAACAAAACCTTTGTATTTTTTCATAATAAAAGCCACTGGATGGGAGAGGGTCGGGGGAGAGGCTCAGGGCTGGGAGTGGCATGTGGTATGCCTGGAAGTGCTGCTGCTAGAGGGACTCTAATGTTATAATGTTGATCTGTTCGTAATGTTTATAGTGCAATTACTGTGTACAGAATTTGGGTAAGGTGCACACTTAAAATGGCGATTGTCATCAGTGACTGGAAAACATGTTGTTTAACTTTAATCTGGACTGAGTTTTCTTGTGAGGAAAAATCACTGGTGACAGATACAGTGTCAGGGGATCTCCCTTCTGGTAACCAGAGCACTTAACATCTTTGATCAGATCCTTATCCTAAATTCTAAATTAATTCAAAAGATTCTACTTGTTACTGAGACTCTGGGGTAACACCGCCTTGGGTCCAGGGACCTCAGCAGTGTGTGGGACCTGGGACAACGGGCGGGGAGGGAGGGGGGAAGTGCACAGGCAGCCAACTCTGACACAGTGAACCTCCATTTATCAGGATTAGCTCCCTCTGGACCAGGGGCTGCGAAAGGCACCTCTGGGCCAATTGCTGGTGCAAAGGCAGAAAAGTGTGACACAGTGAACCCCCATCTATCAGGATTAGCTCCTTCTGTAACCATAAATGGATAAATGGATGGGTAGCAAAAACTGAGCAAAGCAGAAACTGACATACTAATATGTCAGTAACTGCTACTGGGAGCCGATTGTGAGCAGCTGCTTGTGACGCTACACCAGCCTGATGCCGCTCCGCTTTTCTCTCTCAATCACCACCCGCCTTGGATGGGCGATTGTCTTCATGCCTTCAGCCATAGTTTTTCCCTTTGCCTTCTGCAGCAGGTGCGCTTGGTGGGCATGTCTCGCAGTGAGGTTTTACCATGGGCAAGCCCAAGCTGCTGGCTTTGCGGGGTCATTGTCTCTCTACAGGTAAAAATCACCTTGCAGGGGGTGGAAGTGCTGGTTGCCAGATTGAGAGGAGAGGGGCCACCCTGCTGGCCAGGCAGGCGGCATTTCTTTTTCTCTGTGCAAAAAGGTGGTGGCGGCAGCAGCGCTGTCCCCATTGGGGCCCAGTCTCCTGCGTGACAGGCAGGGATATTCAGCACTATCCTAATAAGAAAAGGAAAATGGCAGACTAGCATTATAGCATTGAGGTGATTGGAGAGTTTATGGATGGTGCTTTTTGTTCTATGGGCTTTGCACCTGTCTCCACAGGGAAATGAAAAGGGAAATTCTTCCTCCCCTGGCTGGGGGTAGTGGAAATGCGGAAGACGATTGTGAGGTCGAGGAAATTAGGTGGTGTACCACAATCATTCCTTTTGTGCCTGCATTTTCTTACAGGCCTGGATGCTCTAGGTAGCCATTTGTGCTTTTTGCTTCTTATTATTCCTTTGTTATTCTCAGAGGCTACGTCTACACTGGCCCCTTTTCCGGAAGGGGCATGTAAATTTCACCAGTCGTCGTAGGGAAATCCGCGGGGGATTTAAATATCCCCCGCGGCATTTAAATAAAAATGTCCGCCGCTTTTTTCCGGCTTTTAGTAGGAATAAGACCCTCCGGAAAAGGGCACTTTTTCCGGAGGATCGGGGCCAGTGTAGACGCTCTTTTCCGGCTTTTTTAAAAGCCGGAAAAAAGCGGCGGACATTTTTATTTAAATGCCGCGGGGGATATTTAAATCCCCCGCGGATTTCCCTACGACGACTGGTGAAATTTACATGCCCCTTCCGGAAAAGGGGCCAGTGTAGACGTAGCCAGAGAGTTAGCTGTTTGCTCAAGATGGTACAGTGTAGGAATGCACCTGGTATGGGAGTGCAGGAGAACTTGGGAAGATCACATAGCTATCTTTGCTGAATGTTTCCCACCTGATAATGCTAATTATTTGGCCTGGGAAAATATGCAAAGTACCAACAAGCTAATTATTGGATGTGGAAAAATATGCAATGTATCAATGATGTACCCGGTGGGGTGAGGGGGGAATGGAAAAGAAAATCCTTCCTTCCCCTCACTTGTGCCTGGCAGGAATGAAAAGGGAAATCTCTCTTGTCCTGGCGGAGCTAATGCACGGCGAGCAAAAGGAGCCAGGGCCTGAACTCGCGGCCTCGGCATTATTAGCACCACACGGTAAGCAACTGAGCTAACTGGCCAGTGAGAGCAAACGTGTTTCCCACGTTTTAATTCCGGCAAGCTCAACGCTCCCCACTTCCCTGCACCAGGACAGAGAGAAAGCGGCTCTGCTCTTCGCAGGGCAGTTTCTGCAGCATTTTCAAACCTGTGGCAGCCCGTGCCCGGAGGGAGCCATTAGCACATGCAGGGCAGTTGGAGTCTGAGGTGCAGGCCAGGGAGGCACCTGGCACGCTGCTCCAGGATGCGACATGCGGGGCAGATAATCAAAAGGGGCCAGCGGGGGAACCCTCCCGGGCACTAGAGCTGGCGCATGGGTGGGGCGGAGTTAGTGGGGCTCGAGCTGCCATAGGGGGCAATAGGGACAGTAGCGCGGGTAGGTCACTCTGCCAGCTCCACTAACCTCAGCACGAGACCCACAACTACTCATGCTCGCACTGCACGTATCCTCCACCCGGTCACTGCCGTGGGCCTTGCCCACAGTACTCCGCATGACATCCGACACACATCGGCGTTCCCTTATTGCACAGGCGCCAACGTGCACCTGGGGGGGGGGGGAGGGCGGAGAAGAGTGCCCAAAGCTCCACTAGTCCCCTTGCCGGTGGTAGATACACCCTTTGAAAGGGTAGCACTGGACCTGGTTGGACCCCTGGAGGGTGGGGATACCCCAAGACATCCTAACGGACCAAGGGACAAACGTGTCCAGCTGAGTAATGGCCGAGTTGTGCAAGTTGTTGGGGGTGAAAAAGCTCTGGACTACAGTCTACCACCCCCAAACAGACGGGCTGGTGGAGCGTTTTAATCGTACTTTGAAATGGATGCTGAGAAAATTTGGAGGGCTGGACCCCAGAGACTGGGACCTGTTCCTGTCAGCCCTCTTGTTCACTATACGGGAGGTCCCCCAGGCCTCTACCGGGTTTTCGCCCTTTGAGCTATTATATGGCCGACAACCATGGGGTATCCTTGACCTCTTGAAGGAAAACTGGGAAGAACAGGTGGCAAGGCGGGGAGCACTTCTCTCCTTCCCACAGCTACTGGGGCTCAGGATGGTGGAGTAGCCCTCAGGAGACGCTCGCCTTGTCCACATAGGTAGTGGCACCTTCACGAGTGCAGCTGCACCTGTCAGTGTAGATAACTGGTCAGAGAGGTGGACTGAGAGTAGGAAAGCAGAACCCCGCCTATGGGGATAGGTGGCCGCTGTACGGCAGGCAACAGCCCTGCCGCAAATCTCCCTCCCCAGGGGAAAGGGACAAGCCCCCCCCCCCCGACAAGCTCCTTACTGTCCCGCCCACAGCTAGAGTGGAGCATGACCACGCCCCCAAATCCACTGAGGAACGGGGCCTGCCACTCAGCCCTCCTCCCTCCATTGCGGGAAGCACCACCCCTCCCCCCTTGCCTCCTGGCTCCCCCACATTCCCCGGGCGGCCCCACACGAGGCACCTCTTCCCCTCCCCACCGCACTGACTACGCGACCTCCCGCCCTAGAACAGGACCAGAGCCCACTCAAAGCCCGGCCTCCCATTGGCCAGCTCTGCCCGGCGTCAGAACGAAAACGGTAAGGAACCCTTGACGCATGCGCAGAACGCGACAGTGGCGGAGCCGTTGGGTTTCCTTGCCACAGGGGGAGGGGAACGACATTGGTGTAAGAGCGTCGGCGAGAGCGGCGCCTGCTATTGGCGAGTTCGAAGTGGGTGCGCAGGGGGGGTGGAGCAACGTCTGTTGGCAGCATCGGGGTTCCCCCCCCCTTCTTGCGCTGCAGCGGGTGTCGCTGTGGGGTTGGTCAGTAGTGCGGTGGGCGGGGTGTGCGAGACGGGCGATCGGACCAGGAGGAGGCCGGCAGCTGCGGGCGACCCTAGTACTGAGGTGAGGCGAGGTCAGGCCCGGGGCGGGCGGGGCCGCACTCCGAGCCCAGCAGCCCCGGACAGAGCGGCCCTAGGGGTGAGACGTGGGCAGCTCGGGGCGCTGCTGGGGCAGTGTGAGGTGTCGCGTGGAGAGTTGGGGTATCGACTGTGCAGGCAGCAGCTTTGGGGGCGCCAAGGGGCAGTAGGTGACTCAGGGTATCGCTGAGGGCAGGTGTGGGGGGTTGAGCTGGAGCGACCGCTGAGAGGGGTATCGATTACTGGGGGGGCGAGCTGGGGGAGGGGCAGACGATGGGGGTGCGAGCTGACTGGAGGGAGGGGGTGTCGAATACTGGAGGTGGGGGCTGGCTGGAGGGGTGGGGGCTGAGCCGGGGGTGTCGAATACTGGAGGTGGGGGCTGGCTGGAGGGGAGGGTGCTGAGCCGGGGGTGTCGAATACTGGAGGTGGGGGCTGGCTGGAGGGGAGGGTGCTGAGCCGGGGGTGTCGAATACTGGAGGTGGGGGCTGGCTGGAGCCGGTCGTTGACTAGTTGGGGGCACAAATTAATGAAGATGGAGGTTTTCTGCATGTGGGGTGCTAAGCTGTGAGGGATCAGTTAGGGAAAGGTGATGAGTTGAGGGGGGTGATATATGCAAAGAGATGTGTGATGCTCTTGGGGTAGGGGTGGTGAACCCAAAACGGATGCATGTGCCAGTGGTTGTGGGCATGAGAGCTACTGTTCCTTGTGGATTTTATCCCAGTCCAGCACGCTGATATTCCTTTCCACACAGAGCAACATGCAGGGCTCTTGCTCTAGAAGAAATAACTAATTAATTTCTCTGCAGTAGTGATGTGAGGGACTAGTAGACTGGTTGCTTCCCCCCCTCCCCCTTTGCTGCCTCTATCAGAAAGAGGCATCAAGAGGAGGACAGGAGGGGATACGAAGGGGGTACTTGAAAACAGCAGTGTTGCTTGAAACCTGGGCCAGACCAGGTGTCCCCAGGCTACATGCGGCATTTCAAAGCGACAGTGCCGTGTGGAACCGCTGATCTCGGGCTCTACGTGATGCTGCCACTTTAAAACATTTTAGGGAGCCCAGCATGAGGCTCCTCCCAGTGTTTCAAAGAAGCAGTGCTGCCTGGAGCCTGGGATCAGCTGGGGACTCCCCCACTTACCCTGGGCTCCATGCGCTGTTGCCATTTTGAAACGCTGCAGGGAGCCCAGTGTTCAAAGTGGCAGCACCGTGGGGAGCCCAGGATCAGCTGTAGTCCCCAGCAGACCCTGGGCTCCCTGCACTGCTGCCCTTTTGAAACTCTGTTGCGACGTTTCAAAGGGGCAGCAGCAGTACAGCTGAACCCGGGCTCCACGCTAGCACCTGCAATTAATGCATGTTAATTTTTGTAATGTGTTAATTCTGCCCTGTGTTAATCGCAGGCATTAACATGCGTTAATTGACAGCCCTAATATGGTAGTATTCCCATATGCAGAACCTTCTCTGATGTTATTTCCTGATTTATTATACTCAGTGTTCATCCATCTAATCTTGGAGATGACATATGGTCTTCATTTATGCATCCTGATATGACTAATTTAACTGGTGTGTAGCAAGTCCTGACTGCGATGGAGCTGTCCCTGTTAGATACTCCCACTGAGTCAGGGAGCATGCCAGTGCCAGCCCCTCTCGCTCACATAGGTTGTACTGTGCCTCTCCCTCACTCGGTGTTTTGGAAGCCTGGGCGAGCGGCCTCAGATTTCCCCCTTTCTTCTGTAATAAGACAGTCCCCAAACTAACAAGAGCAGTAGGTAATTCTAAGTAGAACGGAGTTCCCTTTGTGGATGAGCTAGCGCGGGTGCTGTCACTAGTACTTGTTCTAACCTCTTAAAAGTCTCCTGCTCCTTTTTTCCCTACACTAAGGGTTGTTCTTTTCTCAAGAGCCAGTGAAGCAACCTTGTTAACCTTGTGCAATTTTCTATACAATTTCTGGAGAGTCCCAAGGAAAACCATAGGGCAGAGATCTCTTGGGGAATGGGGAGTTTGGTGATCAGGTCTGCCAGGGTTAGCCCCTGGATGGCCCCACGCACTACTGTATTTATCTGCACCTCCACAGATACAACTCCTGTTGGCCATGGATTGCTGTTCCCGGCCAATGGGATCTGCGATTGCCCATACCTGCAGTGGTGCAGATAAATATAGTGGCAGCAGCCCACCAGGAGCTAACCCTGGTGAATTGCTGCCATTTTATTGCTCATCCCTGGGCTGGAGTCTGGATGCTGAGACTGAACGTCTATATTGCTATTTTTAGCTTGCACAGTGAGCCTGAATAAGTTGACTTACATGCTAAGACTCACTGCCACATTATTTTTTCTTCTGTGTAGACTTGTCTCCAAAAATGAAATTTCTCCCATTGGAACAAACGCCACATTGACTGAATCCCTTTAATCTTAGAAAATCTAAACCCATATGAACGCCTAAGGTACTTTTACACACATCTAAGGTACGTTTACAGTGCATGCTGAGCCTTCCATCCATCCATAAATCAGTCTAACTTGGGGTTAGTAAGTACTCAGAGCCCAGTCGTAGGGTACGTCTAGACTACAGGGTTTTGTCGACAGAAGTTTTGTCGACAGATACTGTCGGCAAAGCTTCTGTCGACAAAGAGAGTCTACACTACATTCAGTTCTGTCGACAAAGCAAGCTGCTTTGTCGACATGGCAGTGTAGACGCAAGGACAGTTTACATGCAATAACATCTTCTGTCGACAGAACTCTGTCGACAGAAGGCGTTATGCCTCGTAAAATGAGGTTTACCAGCGTCGACAAAACGGTAGTGTAGACGCAGGTATAGTTTTGTCGACAAAAGTCCACTTTTGTCGACAAAACTCTGTAGTCTAGACACACCCGTAGTACCTTGGTCTTGGAGAGGTTCTGAGGCCAAGTTCTGTTGAGACTGTAGTCAAATGCTGTTGTTTTGCATTATGGATGCAGATCAAGCAACAAACCCAAGTCAAAAGGTTTGTGTAGTATGCACATACTGATGCATTAGCATGTCTGTGAGACCAGGGACATGTAACTGTAAACCTATCTTTATAATGCAATGTAAATTTTCAAGTTTGGACTTGAAAACAGAATCCACAAGCCTGTGTCCTGCAGACCTGAGGTCAGTGTGTGGTGCTGACACATCCTTCTGACTGTCTAGAGATTCTTACGTTTTCATTTGAACTGCATTATGAACGAAAACATTGTGTTTGTTTCAATGCGATCATTGACATACGTTCAAATAATGCCCTGATTTCTTGTTCACTTTTGCCTCTTTTTCAAGGCTATAGTAATACAAAATGCTATGATTCAGACAAATATAGTAATTGGATAATTTAAAGTTGTGGGAAATCCCAGCAATATAAATTGGCCCCTCGTGCATTGCTTGTTTATCTCGTACTTTTTTATAATGACATAAAAATTAATGTATGTACAACTGTGTACCTCAGGGAGGTTCAGTTACCACTAGTATGGGAACTATAATTCCCTCATTCCTCTGCATTCAAAATCTATAATCATTTTTTTTCCTCAGTGGGGCAAGGCATTTTTGGCACTTCTAATATGTAGGTTGTAACACAGTCCTTCCCAGTCCAGGAAGACTGCAATTAAATCTTGAAATGTATGTGTTACACCCATGAATTATTATTAAAAAATTCACACCCACTGTGTACGGTCCTGTAGATTGAATTAGGGCTTTAGAGTTCCCTCCCTTTTCTGGTGACTATATAATGTACCTGAGTTTTGCTGTCATGTTTTGACATGTCTAAAATCTCTTGCTGGAATGCGTAGCTATATTATTCACAAATGCATGCTTATATGTAAATCATGTTGACATGAAAGGTGCTGTATTAAAACCAAACTCATATATATTTATCTTTTAAGCTTGTCACTTGGAATTGTACCCAGGACAAAAGACTAGTGACATAATGGTAGCCGATTCAAACTCTAGCTGAACAAAGAGTGCTTTCTGTTAAATCTTTCTTGATTTTTTTCCCAGCTACTTTCATGCAAGAATTCCCATGGTTACCGTGAAATGCTTTGCCTATCTCACTTATAGTGATTGAAATGATTTAGCATTCAGCAGGGATAGCTTTACTTTTTGCATCAGCTGAAGGTAGCTATCAGTTATTCTTTGAAAATGAGACTTCAAGCCAAGCATGTTGTGTTTCTTTTGCAGAAATGCAGCTGAATGGAACTGCAGGGGCCACAGACACAAGAACTTGAACCACGTTTATGGAAAGTTAACTCTGTTTGTCACTGGTCTCTTTTCCTTATTAATAAAGAAGAGTATTTCATCAGGAGCGTGGGATGTATTAACTCCAACTTGTTAATATACTAACTTGGAATAGTGTACTGAAAACAATTCTACATACCGAGGCACTTGTCCTGCCTATAGAACACTTTTCTGATAATGCAACTCAATGGAAGAAAGTAATGTTTTGATAAGGATGCGTGAAGATCATTCCTTTCATGTTCGCTACAGGTAAGACAATGTACTATTTTGTATGAATTTTTAAGTACTGTGTTTAATAGTAGAAATCTTATGTGCATTTTCAATACTGTGCTTATTAAAAAGTAACAGCAAAATTTTCAACAGGAATCAATTTATTTACTTGTGTTACTAGTGCGACTGTACCTTAAAATTGAAAGAAATATAAAAAAAATCACTTATTGTTTAGTCTGTTAGTTATCTTTTTCTTGTTCAAGCTGAGAAAATAGACTAGTTGGTTGCCTAGTTGATTTCATTTTTCCCTCTTGCATTAGTACAGTGCAAACTCTGATGGAAAATATTTGCACTGGATGGTGGGAACTTTCTATTACAAACTTTTCTAACAGTTTTAGATTTTGTCAAAGCATATCTTTTAACATCTAAAATTTGGTTCAGATTTGACCTAACAGTGTCTCACTTGGTCTTGAACCCAAGAACTATGTGAGATTGAAAAAAATAATTAAAAAAAAAGTAATTCCATACTTCTACAAGTTTGGTTCTGTTCTTTCAAGAAATTCCATTTTTTTTTATTCCTTCCATAGCTCTGCCCTGGAACCCTGTGTGCTGGAACTGTGTACTATTGAAATCCATTGCTGTGTGCGATCACAAAAAAAATTTCAGTTTTTCTGAGGGTTTAGCAAGCCAATTTGCCTTTATCAGGCAGTCATCAAGACAAGGGAAGACGATGCCTCCTTGTCTCCATAGATAGGTGGTAGCCACTGCCAGGGTCTTGCAGGACAGGGAACTCTGGGGGCAGAGGACAGTCTAAAATGTAGAATACTGTACTGAAAATGGTCCTGCCCTATAGTGAACTCGAGGTAGTGTTTGTGGGAGGGGTGGATGTTGATATGAAAATAAATGTCTTGTGGGTTGAGGGCTGCGAACCAGTGCCCCTCGTCTAGTGCCAGAATTATTGTCACAAGAGTGACATCTTAAAGCGTTGTTTGTGCAGAAACTTGTCTAGTTTGCGGAGGTTGAGAATTGGCCTTCATCTGCCAGCTTTCTTCTGGGTGAGAGAGTAGTTGGAGTAAAACCCCTGCCTCAGTAAAGGCTGGGGACCTGTTCCACGATTCCAGTATGAAGTATGTAGTTGACCTCATGGTGTAAAAAGTTGCTTGTGGGTGGGATACCCGAAGAGGAATGGATAGTTGGTGAGGTTGAGGGGAGTGAAAGGGATGACGTATCCTGTGCGGGTGAGCTCTGGTACCACTGAGCTGTTGTATGCACCCATTGTTGGTAAAAGGGGTGTAATTAGTGGGTGAAAAGGTGGCACTGCCGTGAGAGGGAGGTTCCAAATCCTCAAAACTGCTGCTTAGAGGCTTGGGGAGGAGTGGCTCTGGGGGGGGGGCACTTCATTTGTTGATTTGGACTGGTTATAATCAACCCCCCTGTGTTGACGATGGCTGTAGGGGGCTTCTGGGTGGGTGTATAGCATCTTTGTTGGCAAGGTGGCATGTAAATGCCCAAGGTGCACATTGTGGTTCAGGAGTCTTACTGGTATGGAGGGCTTCATTGGCTTTCCTTGAAAAGAGTTTGTCATTGTCAAAGGGGAAGGTCCTTCACCTTGCCCTGCAGCTCCTTTGAAACATGAGAGGCTTGAAGCCAAGATGCTTTATGCATCACAATTGCTATCATGTGAGCGGCAGTGTTGGCAACATCAAGAGATGACTGGAGCACAGTATGTGCTATTGTATGCCCCTCCTGTATGATAGCTTTCTGTACTGACTTTCTGGGAGGTGTTCGATGAGCTCTGCCAGTTTAGAATAGTTGTCAAAATGATAATTCACCAGTAGGGCAGAGTAGTTGGTGACCCTGAGTTGGTGCGTGGCAGATGGAAGTACCTATCCGCTGAAGAGATCTAGTCTCTTATTATTCTTATCCTGAGCAGTAGTCTTGAACTGAGGCAGTTTAGCCTGCTGATGGTCTGCCTCCACAAACAGGGAATTAGGTTGTGGGTGGGAGAACAAGAAGTCCATGTCCTTGGCCGGGATAAAATACTTCATGTCGGCTCTCTTGTTGGTTGCTGGGATCAATACAGGGGTCTGCCAGATCTCGTCAGAGGTTTCCATGATGGCCTCATTGATGAACAATGCTATTTTGGCAGGCACCATGAGTTGGAGGATTTTTAATAGTTGTTTTTTCTGGACTGCTTGAAGGGGGGGATCTCCTGACTAGTTGCTAGCCTCTTGAACAGGTCTTTGAATTTGCTTGAGACTGTCAGAGGGGGACAGGTTGGAGAGAATTACTGCCTCAATGGTGCTACCAGTGCCACCTGAGTAGATGCTGGTGATTGCGACTGATGGTAGGTCTTGGAATCGGTGCTGGTAGAGACGCATCTCAACATGGTAGTGGCGGTGCCCGGCCTATCTCCCTTACCTTCTCTCAGAGTCAGTATGGCAGGCTGTTTCGTGGCTGCCTTGGTTGGTTGGGACCTCTCAGGCTGGGGTCTAAACGGCTCCTGTTATTAAGTCTTCGAGGGCTGGAGTAACTTGTAAAAAAAGGAGCATTTTCAGCCTGAGGTCTGTCTCTCAAGGCTGTGGCCATGAGGCTGCAGCAGTGGGCATATTTCTGGAAAATATGTGAGTCCCCCAGGCATGGGGTCATGACACGGGTCACACTTTTTAAACCCTAGAGATCCAGGCATAGTTTCTCTTCTTCCTCTTCTTCCTCTCTCCCTTTTCTTCTCTTCTGTCTCTTGCTCTTTTTGTTTAACTATTTAGAGGTTAAAATGCAGAATGGAGAAGTAGTTGAGAGAATCATAGAATCATAAAACACTAGAACTGGAAGGGACCTTGAGGTCATTGAGTCAGCCCCCTGCCTCATGGCAGGACCCAGTACCATTTAGACATCCCTGATGTCTGTCTAATTTGCTCTTAAATATCTCCAGAGATGGAAATTCCACAACCTCTGTAGGCAACTTATTCCAGTGTTTGACCACCCTGACAGTTAGGAAGTTTTTCCTAATGTCCAACCTAAACCTCCCTTGCTGCAGTTTAAGCCCATTGCTTCTTGTCCTATCAGAGGCCAAGGAGAACAATTTTTCTTCCTCCTCCTTGTGACACCCTTTTAGATGCCTGAAAACCGCTATCATGTCCCCCCTCAGTCTTCTCCTTTCCAAACTAAACAAGCCCAGTTCTTTCAGTCTTCCTTCATAGGTCACATTCTCTAGACCTTTGATCATTCTTCTTGCTCTTCTCTGGACCTTTTCCAATTTCTCCACATCTTTCTTGGAATGTGGTTCCCAGAACTGGACACAATACTCCAACTGAGGCCTAATCAGTGCAGAGTAGAGCGGAAGAAAGACTTCTCGTGTCTTGCTCACAACACTCCTGTTAATGCGTACCAGAATCATGTTTGCTTTTTTTGCAACAGCATCACATTGTTGACTCATATTTAGCTTGTAATGCACTACGACCCCTAGATCCCTTTCTGCAGTACTTCTTCCTAGATACTTGCTTCCCATTTTGTATGTGAGAGACTGATTGTTCCTTCCTAAGTGGAGTATGTTGCATTTGTCCTTATTAAACTTCATGCTATTTACCTCAGACCATTTCTCCAGTTTGTCTAGATCATTTTGAATTATGACCCCATCCTCCAAAGTAGTAGCAACCCCTCCCAGCTTGATATCATCTGCAAACTTAATAAGCATACTCTCTATGCCAATATCTAAATCGTTGATGAAGATATTGAACATAACTGGTCCCAAAACAGACCCCTGCGGAACCCCACTTATTATGCCCTTCGAGCAGGATTGTGAACCGTTAATCTCTCTGAAAACGACTATCCAATCAGTTATGCACCCATCTTATAGTAGCCACATCTAAGTTGTAATTGCCTAGTTTATTGATAAGATCCTGCGAGACTGTATCAAATGCCTTACTAAAGTCTAGGTCGGGGTGGCAATAGCAGTGGAGACAGCGTGAGGAGCCGGGGCAAAATTTTTGGGGGCCTGGGGGAAGTTGCGCTGAAGGAAAATAGGTGCTGATACATCCGTCCCAGGCCACGGCCATTTTTTGTTGTTGTTGTTAACAACTTTGCCCTGGGTCTTCACAGCCCTGCCCCCTCTCTCCTCCTCCTCCCCCCCAACATCTTTGCCCTTGCTTTTCACACTGTCTCCACTGCTGTTGTGGCTCACAAAAAAAGCACTGGGAAGGGGTGAGAGATGCAAGCTCTGTGAGGGAATTTGGGTGCAGGAGGAAGTAGAGAAGAGGATGCTGGCTCAGGGAGGGGGCTTCAGGCTGGAGAGTGTTGGGGTCAGGTTAAGGGTTGGGGTGCTGAGCAAGCTGCACGTTTGTGGCTGTGAGGGTGCAGGAGTTTGGGCTGGGGTGCATGAAGGACTCAGGGCAGGAAAGCTGGGAGTATGAGGGGCTCAGGCACAGATTTGCAGTGTGTGGATGGTGCAGGAGTTTTGTGGCAGAAGACTGGGGATGTGGGGGTGCAGGACAGGGAGTTCCAGTGTATGATAGGCTCAGGTTTGGGGTGGGGGTGCAGGAGTGTTATGATGCTGTGACCAGATGGGGGCTTGGCCCCAACTGGGGGCTCATTGGCCAGGCTTCATTTTTAAATAAAATATTATGTCAAACACAAAATGTTTCAGCGTTGTCTTTTTTTACGAGAGGGCTGGGGAACCTGTTTTGAGTCAGGGGTCACTGACCCACAGAAAAGTCAGTTGAGGCCACACAAGTGAGATGCAAAAAAAATAACTCCTCCAACCCCCCATCCCCAGGCCTCACTAATGTGGCCCCAAATGTGCTGGTGGGGGAAAGGGACAGGGTTCTGGGGCATGGTGCTGGTGGGTTCTGTGTCAGGGTATTCATCGGGGGGAGGGGTCTGGCCAGGAGGAAGGGACGGACAGCTGGGGCCAGTACTTGGGGATCCTGGGTCTCAGGAAGCGCTTCCCCTTCCCCTCTCCTGCTCTAACCCAATCTCTCTTCCCTTCCCCAGAGCTTTGTGCGTGCGCACACCCACACCCCCCTCTAATCCAATCCCCAGAGCTAGGCATACACACCCTTAACCCAATTACCACCGGCCCCCCTCTATACCAATTCCCCCCGCTCCCCACTCTAACCTAATTCTTGGGTCCTGGCGGCGGAGCCGCCACTACAGCCACATGCGTCACCCGCCAGGCGCTGGGGCGCGTGTGCTGAGTGGCCGGCCTTGAGACATGCTGGCTGGGACACTGTGCGCACCCCACCGCCCTCAAACTCAGTCGCCTCCACTCCCCCAGACTAAAACCAGGCACCCTCTCCCCCTCCCCACCCCAACCTAATTCTTGGGTCCTGGAGCTGCTGCCGCTACAGCTGTGCGTCTCCCTCTAGGCGCTGGGACACGTGCGCTGAGCAGCCGGCGTGCTGAGTAGCTGGCATGTCATGCGCACCTCTTCCCCGCCACTGCCACCCCTCCCTTTCCCCTCCTCCAGAGCCAGACACCACCCCTCCCCACTCTAACCCAGTACCCCTCCCCCACTAACCTTATGCTCAGGCTGCTATCATGTTTGCGACCCTTCCTGCACGTGCAGGATATGACATAGTGCTCTGGGGGCTGTGAGAGGAACGGCACAGGCTGTGAGCACGCATATGGCTCTCAGCGGCCCGGCTGTGAGAGCGGCTGACCTGACCGGTTCCGGGTTCTGTCCTGTTCCGTCAGAAGCCGCAATTTTTTTCTTCACGAGCCGTGGGTTGGTCACCCCTGGTCTAGGTATACATCCACTGCTTCTCCCTTATCCACAAGACTTGTTGTCCTATCAAACAAAGCTATGAGATTGGTTTGACATGATTGGTTTGTTCTTTACAAATCCATGCTGGCTGTTCCCTATCACTTTATTATCTTCCAGCTGTTTGCAGATGAATTCCTTAATTATTTGCTCCATTATCTTTCCTGGCACAGAAGTTAAACTGACTGGTCTGTAGTTTCCTGGGTTGTTCTTATTTCCCTTTTTATAGATGGGCACTATAGTTGCCCTTTTCCAGTCTTCTGGAATCTCTCTTGTCTTCCATGATTTTTCAGATGATAGCTAAAGGCTCAGATACCGCCTGTATCAGCTCCTTAAGTATTCTAGGATGCATTTCATCAGGTAAAGAAAAGGTTTAGTTTATTAGTTGGGAAAAGAGAGGAGGAAAAAAGTCAAAGATTTAAAAAAGAGCAAAAAGGAGCTGTATGAGATTAATTACTTAGAGTGGCCGATGAGCATGAAGTAGTTTTACAAATGAGAACTTCTGCAGGACAAAAACCTTTGGGAGAAAAGAAGACCAGGCGAATAAGTAGAATAACAAAATGAAGCACTGATGTGAATATTTCCACAAAAACATCTTAAAGAGCATTATCCTGTTTAGCTGGGACAGAATTTCCCTAAAAGTAAGAAATGAATGAAGCTTGTTCTCTGTTGTTTCAATGTAGCCTTTGTTATGCACTTGGTTAGTGAATAATGAAGTAATTCAAGTCAGACAATATAACAGACAGGAAGACTATAAAATTACTTTCTTGTAACTATTTAATGACATGCTAAAAAATTGATAACCCAACCTCATCTTGTCTGCCTGCTTTCAATTTAGCCATTTTAGCAGCAGAAATTTAATCCTACTCTGAGAGGAATCTTAAAAAAGGGAGTATTTTTGAAATTGAGAATAGAATGTGTTCAGTAGCTCAGGCTAGTCTCGTAACTATAATGTTGAAAATTATGTAAAATTCCTTTATTAATCAACTTTTAGATCTAGAGCTGATGTCTGTAAACTATATTTTGTTTTGTAGCAGAGTGCTGGTGCAAGAGAACCTAATTAGCTCCTGCCCTGTCAGCTCAAATCAGGAGGAACAGATTGGGGTGATGAAAAGGCCCAAAGCTGGCCTGAGGATTGGCAACACATGCAGTTTGACAAGCTAAGGGCTATATAGGCTGGGAAAGAGCCATAAGTGGGGGGCAGGCAACGAAGGAGAGGTCAGTCAGGAAGAAGCTGGACTAACTGAGGACTCATTCTGCCGGGGAAGAACCCCTGTAAAGTCTGTATAGTTGGGCAATGGTGGGATAATCTTGGGTGACTAAAGATATGGGTTTGCACAACCTTGAGGTTTTTCTGAGCCTTTTTTTTGCGAGGGCAACCACTGCCCAAGAAGGGATGGTGGCACCTAGTTACAGGGCCCAAAACTACATTGACAGAATCGGAGAGCTGGTTAATGATTTATAGTTTGGTACGACAAATTTATTTTTTGAAAAACTGGTCAGTGCAGATATTTGAAATTAATGTGAGATGACTATTTCCTTCTTTTTCTTCCTTCCTCAGATTAAACTAGACCCCAGACTTGAAATAAGTCAATAAGACAGCCATCCAAATGGAAAGTAATTCCTAGAACCAGCCTTTATAAATCAATAGACCCTTTCTATAAGATTAATTCAGACTGAAAATAAGGCACACATTTTAATAGGGATGGTAACCAAGAATTGTTGCCATCATAGGAAAGTCATATAACCTGCATTGTACAGCAGGTCACACTTTATCATAGTGGCCTCTTCTGGCCTTATGAATCTATAAAGCTGTGCTTGTGGTAATATTTTTCAAAAATCTTTCCTTTGACTTTTTGTTCCCTGTCCTCACCTACCATAATGAACAGAGCTGAGCTGGAATCTTACATTAAAACTAACCTAGACTTTTTATATTTCATTAAGCTGTTCACTACTCTTGAGTTTTGTGCACTTTACAGAGAGACAACTTAAATATGCTTCAGCATTTCTTCCCTTTTGCATGGTAAAAAGAATTCTTCGAGTGATTGTACATGTCCATTACACTGTAGCATGTCCTATGCTCAGTCACCTGAAAATTTTCTCTGTAGTACCCATCAGGTCAGCTCTGGCACCCAATGAACTCATGTGATTATAGTGCTGGTATAAAGGGCCTGTCCAGCACTGCACTCCCTTCAGTTCTTTCTTACTGCCCATGACAGTTGCTGGAAATGCTTTACGTTCTTCACGTTTTCTTCTTTTCTTCATATTATGCATATATACAGTTAATGTGTGTGTAGTTCTTCAAGTGCTGCGCATGTTATTTCATTGTAGGTGTGTGGATACCCCAGGCACAACTGCTGGAAATTTTTCCCCTAGTGGTATCTGTTAGATTGGCTCTGGTGCAGCCTCTGTGGGTGCTGCATGCTCATAGTGCTGGTATGCTGAGCCCACGACTCCTCAATTCCTTCGTACCACCTGTGATGGCTATTGAAAGTATGCCACCCAGGAAGGAACAATCAATTTTATGCATACAAAATGGGAAACGACAGGCTAGAAAGGAGTACTGCAGAAAGGGTTCTAGGGGTCTTGGTGCAATACAAGTTAAATATGAGTCAACAGTGTGATATGGTTGCAAAAAAAGCAAACCTTCTGGGATGCATTAACAGGAGTGTTGTAAGCAGGACATGAGAAGTATTTCTTCTGTTCTACTCTGCGCTGATTAGGCCTCAAGTGAAATAATTGTGTCTGGTTCTGGGCACCACGTTTCAGGAAAAATGTGGAGAAACTGGAGAAGGTTCAGAGAAGAGCAACAAGAATGATTAAAGATTTAGAACCATGACTTATGAGGCAAGACTGAAAAAATTGGGTTTGTTTAGTTTGGAAAAGAGGGGACATAACAGCTTTGAAGCACCTCAAAAAGGTGTTACAATGAGGAGGGAGGAAAAATTATTCTGCGTAACATCAAGAAGCAGCCAGGGAGGTGTAGTCAAGATGGTTAAGCTCTGGAATAAATTGCCTAGGGAAGTTGTGGAATTTCCATCATTGGAGATTTGTAAGAGCAGGTTCGACAAACATCTGTCAGGAATGATCTTAGATCAGTGTTTCTTAAAGTATCTTTCGCGGCATACCGGTGTGCTACGAGGCAGTCGGAGGTGTGCTGCAGAGAGAACAATTTAAAATGGCCGCCCTTAAAGGGACAAGCCACCTTTTTTATTGTTTAACAACTTTTCTCTGGGGGCTTTTTTTTTTTCTCAACCAAAAAATACTAGGTGTTCCCCATTTAAAAAAAAATAGTTTGTTCTTCGGTTTTAAAAAGTTTAAGAAACACTGTCTAAGATAGTGCTTGGTCCTGCCCGCGAGTACTGTAGACTGGACTTGACCTCTCAAGGTCCCTTCCAGGTCTAGTATTCTATGATTCTGTGTAGTTAGTATTTATAAGTATAGAAATAGTTGTTTGTGATTTTGATAGTGGTACGATTGGTATTCCCAAAACCATTCTATTGCTGGAGAAGCACCTCTCTTCAGTATTGTAACAGTCTCATTCACTGGTGTCTAAACCCTGCTTCTCTTGTGATAAGCCAGTGCCAACAAGCAAACCACATGTATTTTGGGGAAAGACTGCTGTCCAGATTTTCCAGGAGTTTAAACCTCACATTCAAAAAGACCATGCAGCCAGACTGAAAGTCCTGGTGGATGCAGCACTCAGACCAGCCTTGGACCCAAGATCTGAACACTGCTCCAAGTACATGTATGACAGGTGGGGACTCTCAGCATTGCTTCTCTTCACCAGTGCCCAAGAGGAGACACTGTTGGCACTAGGGATGTAAAATCCCAATTAAACATTAAACCAGTTAACTGATTGGTTAAATATTAGAGGTCAACCTGTCAACTGACTAAGCGGAATCCGGGCTGAGGACTGTTCCAGCCCAGCTGAAGCAGCACCCAGCTCGCATGGTTCCCGCTGCTAGCCCTGTACTGGGGCTGGCTGCTTCCCAGCCCTGCACTGGAACTGGCTCTTCCAGTTCCCAATCCCTGCCAGCTCCTAGCCCCTACTGGTGCAGCCCCTTCTTACAGGGCCTCCAGGCTCCATACGGACAGGCTATCCCTGTCTGCGGCGGGCCCTCTGTGGGCCTGGGAAGGGGCCCCTTGCAAGCCTGGAGCAGCCCCCTGCTGGCGACAGGTGTGGAACTGCTCCATTCTCCACCAGTTACTGGAACTGGTAAGCATTATCTGTTTAGGCACTGTGACAAAAGCCGATCCCCAGCACTGAAGGGAGATGGGCAAGAAACAGAAGACTAGAGTGAGACCCGTGTGGAGCTGCTCTCCCTCCCCAGTACTGCCTCAGTCAGTGGCCTCATTGATCCTGCAAATTCAACCTAAAAATGGTGCATGGACAGCACCATGGATCATTCCATGTGCTGTCTGGCAGAGGACTGTATTTGTTTGTCAAATTGATAAACTAGCTTCTATCAAGACTCCCGAAAAAAAGTGTTGCTTTCTCTAGTAGGCAACGTATAGATAGTTTTTAACTATATGCTATATGGGAGGGTCTTTAACCTGAAAACCAAATAGACCATCACACATGAAGGATGGGAATGTTAAAAAAATTGAATTATTACACAGGTTGGACTTCCCCGATCCGGCACCTTTGGAACCTGACTGGTCCTGAACAATGGATTTTTCCAGACCACGGGAGGTCATTTCTGGTCCCCCAGCCCAGCTTTTCCCGGCAGCTGCCAGCCTCCCCACCGGCTCCGGCCATCCCCTCGCCCCCGCCCCGACCTGCCTGCAGTCCACTGCCATGTTGGGCTCCCAGCTCACCAGCTCAGCTGTGGCAGCATGCAGTGAGGGCTTCCCACCCCCCCATGGCAGACTGCTGCCCTGGTGGAACCCAATGGCATTCGGGGCACTCTGCCAGGCTCCCGGTCGCTGGTTCCCCTGCAGCCAACCCAGCGAGACTCCCGGCCCTCACAGAACTCCTACCTCTGGCTATCTACTGGAACTCCCTGGTCCAGCAACATTCATGGTCCTTCCAGACCACGGATGTTGCCAGACTATGGAGTCCTGGTTTAGAGAGTTTCAACCTGTACTAGAAGTATGAATCTAGATTTTTATAGATTTAAACTCATGAATAATGTCCTTTAATTCTTGAGACTTTTTGAAAAAAAGGGTACTCCATTAAATAATTTCAGGAGGAACAACCTATTGCTGGTGTTTTGTCAAAACTACTAAAGAAATTAACAGTAAATAAGCAGACTGACCGCCAGTACAAACTCTAATGAAGATTTGTAAAAAATCTACTCACCCTGGGCAAGTAATTTTGACAGACCAGTAAAATATTGGTTGTATTTATTATTACTAGATGAGCAGATATTTTGCCTGAGCTAGTAAAATTTTATAGCCAGTTTGTCAGGCTTCTGTAAAGAAAATGTCACACATATAACTTGCAAACTCTACAGATGTAAACTGAGCTCTAACATAGCACTTGGGTTTCTTTCTGCTGATGGTAAATAAAGGTGAAGTTTTGACGTACATTGTTAGTGCATTCTCTTCAGCCCCGCCCTGCCCTCACCAAATGAGTACATCAGCACAGCCAACAGCACATGCTAAAATAATGAATTTTGGTTGCTTGAGACCCAAGATATGTGTTGAATTCTTCTTATTTATCTTCCTATCTTCAAGGCTTTAGGGCAGAGGTTCTCAACTTTTTTGTCCCCGAGTCCCCTGCTATAAAAAAAAAAAATCCAGGAAAAGGGGGCTTTTGGGGGCTGTAGGTCGGGGCCTCAGGCAATAGACTAGAATGACTTCTATTGGGAGGAGAGGGAAGGTCATGGGGTTCAAGCCAGCTCCACGTGTCTGGGAAGGGACTACGAAAACAGCTCAGGGTGCTGGGAAGGGGTAGCTCATGGTCTAGGAAGAGGGATAATTAGGACTGTGTGGGGGCAGAAAGTAGCTTAGGGTGCAGAAAGGGGTAGCTAGAGGCTGTGTGCCAGGAGGGCTCCCCTGAAGTCCCTGTTCCGTGAGGAGTCTACCAGCCATGGAGACAGATCCCCCAGCTCTGTAGCTTTCACTGGTTGTGTGAACAAAGGGGGCTGGGAGCAGCTTCAATCCTCTGGACCAGCAGTAGAGACTGAACACCATGGCTGCCTGCTCCGTGACACCAGCCAGAGGAACAGTTGCCCTGTGACTCCAGCGTCCTGCCTCCAACCTGGCTGGAGGCAGGGAAAAGACTTGTGGATCTGCCCCTTCGACAGCTCTGCACTTGCTGGTGCCCCACCATCCCAAACTGCTCATGGGCTCAGGAGGCTTCTCCCTCACAGGGAGCACTGGGGATCCAAGATTCAGTCCTACTCCTTCAAGATGGAGTGGGGGAAGGGAGGCTGTGTGCCAGGGCTTCAGCCCCTGGGGGGCATAAGAAACTGGTGATGCAGCCTCATAGCCTGAAAGGGCTGGCAGATCCCCACTGAGAAACCCTCCTTTAGGTTTCACATGGGGAAGGGTGACATACACGTCCCCTTCTCTTCCTCTCCCCCTTAACCATCTATCATACACAGAACTGTCTCTCCTCCTACCTGTCTTGCCATCTCAGCACCCTGTCTGAGGGCACCACATGCAGTCACTGACGGGTCACCATCTGCCCACACTAATCCACCAGCTGAGGCTGTGCTGACCACTGAAAGACCATCAGGGGAAGTGAAAAATACAGGTCAGTTGCCTGTTTTTTACAAAAAATAGGTGGGTCACCTGCAAGAGATCTTAAATACGGGACTGTTCCATTAAAAAGAGAACAGATGGTCACTCTGCCTCATAATCATCTCATACTGGGGACAGTTCCTTCACCAACATTTCGTTTCATTAGGTGAGTAGGAGAAAGCATAGAATGCCAAAGTAACATCCATCCCTCCCTCTTTCAGAGGGAGCCCCATGGTTAATATTGGGCTGTACAGTGCCAGGTTCAGCCCCATGGTCAATACTGGGCTCCTCCCCATGGTCGGTACCAGGAATGGGCTCCAGGCTATCATGGTGCTATATGGGAGGGTCTTGGTTCACCGAGGCCATGGAATATGAATGCCTTGAGCCAGAGCCTTGTCCCAGTGGGAACATCCATGGGCTCCAGAATGACCATGGATGCAGATCCCCATAGTGCCACTGGCCAAGCGCCTGCCCTGGGTGCCATGGCAGTAGCCATTCCAGTAGGGCTGGGCAGGTGTTGATAGCAATGCTGACAATCTCAGTAGCTGAATTCTGCCTCTGAAGAGGGGGTGGAAGAGTAATGGAGCAATCACTGCAATGCCGAGACACCCAGTGCTATGCACTATTGGCTAGTGCAATGGCCATTAGCCAGAACGGATAGAAATGGCGTCCTAGCTTCTATCAGAGGCTGACAATGGGTGACGGGAGAGGGACTGCTTGAAGACTCCCTGTTCTGTTCACTCCCTCTGGGACATCTGGCATTGGCCACTATTGGAAGACAGGATACTGGGCTGGCTAGACCTTTGGTCTGACCCAATATGACTGTTCTCATGTTCTTATGCAGAAGCTCGAGGCAGGATGCCCCAGGGAGGGGTTCCCCTAGAAACCAGTCTCAGTGCTGGTTTGATTGTAAAGGCCAGCGTTCTGTAGATGACACCTCCTGATCCCCTAGAGATCCCAGGATCAGAAGCATTATTTAGTCTCTAGCATCTGCATTAGCTTCTGGCATGGACATCACCATGGATCATTCCATGTGCTGTCTAGCAGAGGACTGTATTTGTTTATGTCAAATTGATAAACTAGCTTGTATCAAGCCTCCCGAAAAAAATCCAGTTTGGCCATATCTTTCCTGAAATGTGGTGCCCAGAACTGGGCGCAATACTCCAGCTGAGGCCTAATCAATGTAGAATAGAGCAGAAGAATTACTTGCTTACAAGACTCCTGTTAATACATCATAGAATGATGTGTTTTTTTTTTTAAACTGTCACACTGTTGACTCTCATTTAGTTCATGGTCCACTATGACCCCTAGATCCCTTTCTGCATTACTCCTTCCTAGGCAGTATGTGTACAACTGATTTATCAAAGCTAAATATTCACTTACCTATTAAGGTAGTAATGGCTAGATGTCAGTTTATAGAAGTGAAGTCAAGCAGTGCACATAGATTCTTTCTTAAGAATATGAAACTCCAGTAGAAAGACCATTGCAAAATCTAAAGAAACTTATCTGATTGTGTGACATTCTAAGTCTTAGCACTGAGGAGAACCATATTTTCTTAACATCACGTTAATTGGATGAGTCAGTTAACATGAGGTGCCCGGAGAGAACCTCTTGGGATAGGATTAGTTAAGATTACCCAGTGAAGTGTGTTAAATCTTAAATCTTTTGTTGCTGATGGTATAACATACTGTACATAATCATTTCTGGCTTTTCCCAAACAATGTTGAACACACAATCTGTGCAATAAAATGAAAGAAGATGGCTCCATGTCTGAATAAATAGCAGTTCTTGAACTTCTCCAAACATAAAAGTACTGCATGTGTTATGGATATCCAGTCTGGGAAGTTGGACCTGGGGAGAACTCCATGGTTGAAGTATTTTTTTTCTTCAGCATCTTTACTGGCTGCCAGGCATAAATTATATTTAATTACAAAAGCTAAGAATGTCTTTTATGTCACTTTGCTTAAGTTGTGGAATGTCAAAGACTACCAGGTATGATACAATTTTGTTAACTCATTTTATGGCCAACAATACTCAGGTTTTCCTGAAAAGCAATCCACTAGAGCTTTCAAAAATACTTTGTTCCTGCTCAAGTTTTATGAAATGTTTTGTTACCTACTAATTTGTTAATAATTTTTTAATATTAAAATTTGCATTAACAGTTCTTCACTCCAGTGTTTTGCCTATCTGTATTTTAGTATTGTCAGTGAAATAAATAGCTGCTGGTTTGGGGTATATTATTTTTAATTACCTATATTAGTGATTTTATTTTTCAATTAAAATATTGTTCTGACATTGTATTAATTCTCAGTGTGCTAGAGATATGCCTGGGTGTTAAATGTTTTCCAAGTCACTAGGGTGTGAGCATGTAATAAACTGTACTAGCTGATCTCTGCAATTTCCATGCTTAAATTTCCTTCCTGTCCAGTTTAGGAAAAATGATCTTCTATGGCACTGTGTACTTATTTCCTCATATCTAGTTTTGATGTTAAATTAGGTCAGTGTCCTGTCCAATAACAACTTTAACTCAGAGGCCAAAGAGTTTTCAATTTAGTCAGGAAAGGCAAGATGTTGCAGTTATGCAGAATAATTAATAACAGATTGCATCATTTGAAGAGTTGCCACTGGTTGACTTAGTGGTGGAAAGGAACACTAATAATGGAAAATATTTTAATTGCATTTAAAGTGTTATGTTGAGAATAAGTAGTTGTTAGATTCTGAAAGATTGTTTTTGGGGATGAAAGCTAATCTGGTATTGAGTAGCTGTATTTACTTTGTAAATCAAGTTAAAGAACAATTTTTAGAAGCTATGCCAAAATTTTAGTGAGTGGTTTTGAATAAGATTTCACATTTTTTTTCAAGGCATGCAATTCTATTATTGTAATTTATTACAGTATATCTTTTAAAATGTGTGTATAAATCTCTATGCAGAAGAAGTTTGTCCAGAAATCAATAAAGTAAAACAATGCCATTCGTAGAAATAATTTTTTGCAAGTTTGCTTAGTAATTTTTGTTTATTGATTATAAGCAGTACAGAAAATAGCTGTATCTATTCACATGCTTGGCTCAGGTTAGGGAAACATCATCCAACTGTCTGATTGCGTCTTCTGAGTAAAACAACATCAGTTGAAATACATACTGTTGTTGTCGTTGTCATTGTCTTCTCAGTATGTCCGGTAGTTTGTTTACTTATGTACAGTGCCATTTAGTTTCCATAACAAGCAGCCCCTGTGGCACCTTAGGGCATGTCCATTTTAGGAAATTATTTTGAACTAAATAACTATTTTGAAATAGAGTCTCCACACTACAGAGAAGCCTCAAAATTAGTCCGAGGCAGACTCTCTTAATGTGGACATGCTACCTTGACTTAGAGCCTCAGGCAACACTAGGGAATAATTATTTTGAATGATTCTGGGAAGTAGTTATTTCAAAACAGCAGCAATGGAGCATCCATACTATTGCTTCTTTCGAAATAAGTGTTATTCCTTCTGGAACACAGGAGTTGTTGTTTTGAAATAACTAGCCTCTTATTTCAAAATAATGGGCTTGGTAGTGTGGATGCTCAGCTTCTTATTTTGAAATAACTCCCTAGTGTAGATCAGGGCTTAGAGACTAACAAAAATATATGTAGTATTATGAGCTTTCGTGGGCAAAACCCACTTCTTCAGATGAGCTTGAGTGAAGAAAAAACGGGTGACCCTCAGAATATATAACAGAAAAAGAAGGGAGAGGATAAGGGGGGTGGGGAGAAAAGGAGGGGGAAAAAAGTACTTGTCAATTGTAGCACTGGTGCTAATGAGGCTAATTGAGTGGGATGGAAGTGTCCCATACTTAGCTTTTGATGTTAATGAAGTGTTAAATGTAAGAGAAGCTGGTTTTATAATGGGGCCATCCAGTTCATATCTTTGTTCAATCCAAGGGAAACAGTGTCAAATTTGCATATGAAGGTCAAGTCCATACTCTGTATTTGGCTTGTGAAATTTCTTTGTAGAAGAATAGCTATTTTTAAATCCATTGAGTGCCCAGGAGGTTTGAAATGTTGCCTTTTATATGTTTTTGTGTTTCACAGGGGTAGCCGTGTTAGGGTATGTCTACACTAGAAAGTTAGTTCGAACTAACGGACGTTAGTTCGAACTAACTTTCCTATGCGCTACACTAGCGCTCCGTTAGTTCGAACTTAATTCGAACTAACGGAGCGCTTAGTTCGAACTAGGTAAACCTCATTTTACGAGGACTAACGCCTAGTTCGAACTAGCTAGTTCGAACTAAGGGCTGTGTAGCCCTTTAGTTCGAACTAGTGGGAGGCTAAGGCTTCCCAGGTTTCCCTGGTGGCCACTCTGGCCAACACCAGGGAAACTCTATTGCCCCCCTCCCGGCCCCGGAGCCCTTAAAGGGCCACGGGCTGGCTACTCACTTTGTGCCAGTTGCAAGGCTGCAAGCACCCGTGCCTGCACAGCCTGCACCTGCCACACAATGAGCCAGCCATCCGAGGGCTCCCAGCCCTCCACTGCTCCCCACGACCAGCCTGGCGGCTCCCAGGAGCCTGCCCGGGGGCGCAAAAGGCGGGCGCCCGCCTGGTCAAGTGCGGAGATCGTGGACCTCATCGAGGTTTGGGGGGAAGCCTCCAATGTCCACGATCTCCGCACTAGCCACCGGAATGCGGCCGTCTATGGACGCATGGCTGCCAGCCTGGCCGCCAGGGGCCACCAGCGCAGCCGGGAGCAGGTGCGCTGCAAGATTAAAGACTTGCGGCAGTCCTACTCCCGGGCCTGCCTGCCAGGGGCTGACCCGGAGGCCTGCCCCCACTTCCATGCCCTGGACCGCCTCCTGGGGGCTCATGCCGTCCCTGCCCCCCGGGACGTGATTGACCCCGGGGCAGAGGGACCGCTCCTGGAGACAGAGGAGGAGGAAGAGGGCTCTGAGAGCCAGGAGCCTGCTGCCAGCCTTCCCAGGACCCGGGACCCCCGAGGCACCCCACAGAGCCGCTCGCCTGCATCATCAGAGGCCGGGGAGGCGTCCACCTGTGAGTACCCTCGTGTTCCCCTTATGTGTACGGGGGGCTGGGGCGAGAGGGAGCCCCGGGACCGTGCGCCTGGGCCTTGCCCACCACGGAGCAGCAGCTGGGGATCCTGCAGGGGCCCTGGCCTTGCAGAGGGGAGCTGGGTTTCACACACCTGGGCCCCTGGGGTCATTGACCGCTGGTCTTCTTGCACCACAGCTGCAGCACCGGGGACTGCAGGGCGCACCACACCGCCTGCAGCAGCCGCCCGCGCCCGGGCAAGCAGGACAGCCAGGAACCAGGAGGACTACCAGAGGCGGCATCTCCGGTTCCTGGACCGACAGCTCCGTCTCCAGGACCACTGGGTCCAGGAGGACCTCAGGCTGCGCCAGAGGAGTCTGGAGGCCCTGGAGGAGCAGGGCCGTGCCCTGCGAGGCCACCTCCAGAGCCTGCTAGACCGCTTTCCATTTCCTCCTCCCCCTGCTCCCCCTCTTGCTCCCCCTCTTGCTCCCCCTGCTCCCCCTCTTGCTCCCCCTCTTGCTCCCCCTCTTGCTCCCCCTCTTGCTCCTCCTGCTCCCCCTCTTGCTCCTCCTGCTCCCCCTCTTGCTCCTCCTGCTCCTCCTGCTCCTCCTGCTTCCGCTCCTGCTTCCTCCACACCCCCTGTCCTCTCTGCCCCCCCCTCCACAACCATTCCCCACCGACGCCCCCGGACCCGCAGTGTGGCGAGACGGGAGAGGCACCCAGACTCCCACCCCTGAGCTTTCCTTTCCCTTCTTCCCTTCCCTCCCCTCCCCTTCCAGCTCCCTCGTCCCAGGTTTCCCCCTCCCTTCTCCCACCTTCATTCCTCCCTCCCCCACCCCAGTTCTGTGAAATAAACAGACGTTTTTGTTGGAAAAACAGGTGTCTTTATTTGACAGTAGGTAGGGAGGGGAAAGGGGAAGGGGGGGGTAGGGTGGAAGAAGGCCCCGGTGGGGCATGCAGGGAGAGGTCAGTCCTCCTCCTCCTCCACCTGGAAGCTCTCCCGCAGGGCTTCCCGGATCCGGATGGCCCCCCGCTGGGCTTCCCGGACGGCGGCGGTGCGGGGCTGACCGTAGTGTCCAGCCATGCGGTCAGCCTCAGCCATCCAGGCTGGCAAGAAAGCCTCCCCCTTCCGCTCACACAAATTGTGGAGCACACAACATGCCGCCACCACGGGAGGGATGTTGTGCTCGGCCAGGTCCAGACGGGTGAGGAGGCATCGAAAGCGGGCTTTCAGTCGCCCGAAGGCCCCCTCCACCACGATGCGGGCCCTGCTCAGCCTGTTATTGAAGGCCTGGCGGGAGGGATTGAGGTGTCCCGTGTAGGGCTTCATGAGCCACGGCTGCAGTGGGTAGGCGGCATCCCCCACCAGGCAGACGGGCATGTCCACGTCCCCGACCCTGATGTGGCGGTCGGGGAAGAAGGTCCCGTCCTGCAGCCGCTGGCACACGGAGGAGTTCCGGTACACCCGGGCGTCGTGTGCTTTGCCGGACCAGCCCACATTTATGTCCGTCAACTGTCCCCGGTGGTCACATACGGCCTGCAGGATGACGGAGAAGTACCCCTTGCGGTTCACGTACCGGGACGCCTGGTGTTCCGGGGCACGGATGGGGATGTGCGTCCCGTCGATGGCCCCCCCGCAGTTGGGGAAGCCGAGGGCGCCGAATCCCCGGATGACGGCATCCGGGTCGGCGAGGCGGACCACCCTGCGGAGCAGCACCCGGTTGATGGCCTTGACCACCTGCGGAGAGAGACACAGCAAAGCGTCAATCAGTGGGGCGCCCGGGTGGCTGGGAGCGTGCGTGCCCTGGCAGTGCCCCGCGCCCCACTCCCGGAAGCAACCCCCCTGGCGGCGTGTAGTACGGCCGGGACAGCCCGACCCCTCCGGTGCGGGGCGCTTTCGCCTCCTCCCGCCCCCCCCTTTGTCCCTGGGGCGGCCCATCCCCTCCTCGCAGCCCCCCTCCCCCCCGGCTCGGTGGCCGACGAGCGCCGTACCTGCATGAGCACTGCTCCGACAGTGGATCTCCCCACGCCGAACTGGTTCCCGACGGATCGGTAGCTGTCCGGCGTGGAGAGCTTCCAGAGGGCGATGGCCACCCGCTTCTGGAGGGGGATGGCGGGCCTCATGCGAGTGTCCCTTCTTTGCAGGGCAGGGGCGAGCCACTCGCAGAGCTCCAGGAAGGTGTCCCTCCTCATCCTAAAGTTCTGGGTCCACTGTCGGTCGTCCCAGCGCTCCAGGACGATGCGGTCCCACCAGTCGCTGCTGGTGTCCAGACGCCAGATGCGGCGGGGCACACCGGTGCCGGGGCGCCGCCGCGGCTCCTCCACGGCCCCCAGGGCGGCCAGGCGGAGAGGCAGGGGGCTGACGTTCCCCAGGTGGTGCCAGGCAGCCTCGAGCCATTGCTGGCAGGCTTGCAGCAGCAAGTCCAGAACGTGCACCAGAAGGTGCAGGGCGAGCCGTGGCTCCATGTTGCCACCTGCGGCAGTCCCCCCCGAAGGGAAGCACCGACACAGACGGGCACAGAGACCGACGCTTTGCTGTCCCTCGGCGAGGTTGGCAAGCAAGCAGGAAAAGCTGAGAACCGGCTGTCCAGGGGGGGTCCCTTTAAGCACGAGCCTCAGATAGCCTCAGACAGCAGCCACACAAAGCAACTGCTGACCTGATGCCCTGCCAGAACCGGTTTCAGCTGCCCTTAAATGCCCCCCTGCGTCCAATCAGTGTGGACGCGCTAGTTCGAACTAGCAAAACGCTAGTTCGAACTAGTTTTTAGTTCTAGATGCACTTGTTCGAATTAACTAATTCGAACTAAGTTAGTTCGAACTAGCGCTGTAGTGTAGACGTACCCTTAGTCTGTAACATTGCTGGCACTTGATGGCATATCACATTAGAGGATGTGCAGTGGTATGAGCCTCTGATGTTAGGTACCTCTATAACTCTTAAATCATGTACAGTAGCAATATTGATGTGAATTTAAGTTTGTGTCAGGATATTTAAAAAAAATCCTAATTTGGTGTTGAACAAATCCACTTCTCTTCACTGAAGATTGTTTGGGAAATGTAACAATCTTAGACTGCTCAGCTTTAAAGAGGGACTTATTTGATTTGTTTGTTCATTTGTGCTACAATAGTGGCAGGAGGCATAAATGAAATGTGAAGTTAAAGAAAAAAACACTGCCATATCCTTCTAAGAGAAATCAGATGTTTCCGAGGAAAACTTTATTTTTGTTTGTTTTATGGTGTGGTTTACTTGCAGACAAAAAACAAGAATAGGGTTGTGCATATGAGAGAGACAGAGAGGGTTGTTGAATGGACTGAATCCTGATATCCTTTGTTTTTTCCTCAATTATTCTATGGTAAAATCCCCTTTTGACTTCAATGAAAACTGCCCTGGGTAAGACTCGAAGGTTTGGTCCTACAAATTTCAAAATTCTAGTAGTTGCTTAGACTACATGGGAGTGTTTTACAGGTTTTGGTTTTGTTTATCTGCCAGAACCTGACACAGTTTCTCCCAGTAATTGGCTGAGACATAACCCAATGCCCAGATTTTGGTTTTAGATTTTGAGAGAGGATTTTTCTCTCCTGACTCTGTAGAACATCCATTACCAGCACCAGCTTATGTAATGAAATAGTAGTAAACTTAAGTCTTGTTTTGTGAAAAGGAAACATTGTTCCAAACAACTGTAAAGAATTTTCAGTGTGTATTATAATGAACACTGATTTCTAGTATTCAGAGAAATTTCCCATGCATAAATGTCCTCACAACTCAGACTCTTAGAGAGACAACTATATTTAGGCTGAACATTACCTTTTTTCCCCCACAAATTGTGCAGAATGGAAGCTTCCTGTCTGGAACTGGCCTTGGAAGGCGAGCGGCTTTGTAAAGCAGGAGATTGTCGAGCTGGCGTATCTTTCTTTGAAGCTGCAGTTCAGGTTGGAACAGAAGATCTCAAAACTCTAAGTGCTATTTACAGTCAGCTAGGCAATGCTTATTTCTACCTGCATGAATATGCAAAAGCCCTGGAATACCATCACCATGATTTAACCCTTGCAAGGTAATTTTGCATTCTTTTAGGCATATCCTCAGCCTTGGTCATATTCTTGTGAAGATCAGCAATGCTTTGTTCAGTGTAACATTCATCATTCATGCCTGTTAAGAGACATTGATGTGCTAGTGATGGGAGATTGGATGGTGTTTTGACAAATAATTTGTCTATCATTTTACTGGAGGAGAGCAAGGGTTACCAGATTTGTGGATATGTAGATGGATTCCTCTTTAAAACTCATCTATTCTTCATACTTTTCTGTTTCTAAATCTAAGCTCTCTGGCTCTCCAAAAATTAAGCTGCCATTGTTTTACTATACATAACTGACTAGTCTACTTCTCTTTAAAACTAGTAATGTGTTGTTGATGAAAATGTGCAAAAATTATTTAGGCTTTTCATTACATGTGTTTGGTTCTTTTTTTTTTTTTCCCCAAGCCCTTCTAGTTTTGACACTTCCATGTTTAAAATTTTGAGTTTTTTAACAGTGTGATCTTAAGAAGCTGTTCCCATACAACAAAGAAGGGAAAATTTATACCTCAAGAGCAGGAGTTCTAGATAATTATGTTTAGATGTTGCACTGGAGATTTTTCCTCCCTCGAGAAAACAAATTGTTCTAATAGAGCAGGGCTGAGCAAGAGGCTGTCAGTGGGCCACATCTGGCTCGCTAGCACTTTCACCCAGCCTATGGCAGCTCCCGGCTCTGCCACTAGTGTGTTGACTTATTGCCATCAAGGAGGCACAAGCCCTTTCAGCTCCTGCTATTTAAAGGGCTCACGTCTCCCTGGCGGCTCCCAGGCAATGCATTAGCGACGGGGCCGGGGAGGCATGAGCCCTTTCAATTGCTTCCATTCAAAGCACTTGTGCCTGCTGAGCGGCTGCTACTGCATTGCCTGGCAACCGCCTGGAAGACACAAACCCTTTAAATTGAAACAACTGAAAGGGCTTGCAGCTCCTGGCCCCACTGCTAATGCATCGCCTCACAGCCGCCTCAAGTTGTGAGCCAGAAACCCTTTAAATAGCAGCAATTGAAAAGGCTTCTGGCTTGCAGCTGCCAGGCAATGGGTTAGCAATGGGGCCAGGAGCTGCAAGCCCTTCAGTGTGAATTCCAAGCCTCCAACCCAGACAACTCTAGGAGGAGCCTACCCTCCAGCATCGCCCCGTCTGCTTGAGGTCCCATCCTTTCCCTTGACTGGAGCTCAGGGGGACGGGAACCCCAGGCCAAGCAAAGCTGGGGGCAGGCTAGCTTCCAACCCCGCTTCTGCCTGAGGTTCTGCCCCTTCTGGAGTGGCCCACAACCTCTTCTGAAATTTGGAAACTGGCCCCCCTTCAAAAATTATTGTCCATCCCTGTAATAGAGCTTAATTTAGGTTCACGGGGAGGCATGAACACAGTGCTATTGCACCTAACAATTCATTGCCAACTTTGTATAGTAAAGGTTTTAAGGGCTGAGACACTAATTTGTATTGATTTCATCCCTATCCCTGTTTTCCCTCCCCACCCCCAGACAAATTATAACAGACAACAGTTGTAGATTCAAACCAGATATTTAACATTTCCCAAAGGGTGGGGGAGCTTCTTTCATTAAGACTTTTTTCCTTCTTTGGAGTACTATATCAAGTACTTCCTAATTAGTTTCCAGGGTGTTAGTTTTTTTAGTGTAATATACCAATAAGTAGGAAGTGCCATATTCAGAAACATATTGTGGTTCTAACATAATTAAAATGAATGTCCCCCATGCACTTTCTGTTAAGTCGAAGTCTGTAACTGAACTCTGTGTATGTACATATAATATATTTATAAAATTAAAATCTTACTATACTTTAAAAAGGTTTTTCTTGCAGGACGACAGAGTGACGTCATGCGTCACTCTGCATCCCGCAGCGTCTCCTGCCGCCCTCAGCCGCATGGTCTCCCCTTCCTCATGCTCCGTGAGAGCTGCAAGCCATGTGGTCTCTCATTCTCTAACCTTTGGGAGTGTGAGAGCTGTGATACCTCTTGGGAGCTGGGGTTGGATGCAGGAGCCGCACAGCCTTGTGGGGGCTCGGGTGGGGGGCTCACAGGACATGTGCGATGTCGCCAGTGCTCTGGGGGCTGGGGGCACGCAGGAGCTGCACGACCTTGCCTCTCGCTTGCACGGGGCCAGAGCCATGTGGCCTCTTCCCTCACTGCCAGAGTGAGCCAGCCTCAGCCCAGTCCCAACCCCCTGGCAGCCAGAGGGGAAAGATCCAGGCCAGCCTCAGTCCGCCCCTCCCCCCGGTGGCCTGAGTCGGGAGAGCCGGGGCAGGCCAGGGCTTCTACGCCTCGACTTGGCCCTCCCCAGCGACTGGGGAGAGCCGGGGCTGCTTACCCCTAAAAAAGAGGGTTGTTGATCATAGCGAGCAGGGGGTACTGCCCCCTAGTAAACATACAACCTCATAAATTGTAAATAAAACATGCACTTCATACTATTGTAGATTTTTCTTATAAAAAGAAATGCCTTTCGTGTAATTCTGTTTACAGTGCATTGAACATACATGTATTGCAAATATGCAGGATTTACTGTTTATGTTATTTTAATTTCAGAACCATTGGAGACCACGTAGGTGAAGCTAAAGCTAGTGGCAATTTGGGAAATACCTTAAAGGTGCTTGGGAATTTTGATGATGCTATTGTTTGTTGTCAAAGGCACCTAGATATTTCCAGAGAGCTTAATGACAAGGTAAGAGGAGTGAACATTCAGTTACTGTCAAGCTGGTGGTAATATTTTAGAACAGCTAGAAGATTTAGCTGGTGTTGCCCAGATCTGGGAGTGAGGGGGCTCACTCTCTGACTTCCCCTACCCTTCTCAAGGGCCAGCCCGCAGCAGTGAGGGCTGCACAGGCTGCCTGCCAACTTCTCCTTGGGTTGTGGCCATGCAGGCCACCCAGTGGCTTCTCCCTGGGGGCAGGCTGGAGTGGTGGGGGCTGTGCTACTGGTCAGTAGCCGCTCCCTGAGGCAGGGTCACTTGCTTGTTCCACTATGATCATTCGTGAATATAACTGTCCCTGCTCTCTCATCCCCCCTTTCCTTTTGATGTGAAACATTCCATACACATCACATTGCGCTGTCACAACCAAACCTGGCCTTGCTTTAAGTTATGATAAGAGGAACCTGCATATCAAATTGAGTGGCCCCAGATGTTACCATTGAGGCAGCATTCTTGAACAAACACTCACAAATGGGCGGACATACTCTCTAAAATATATAATAGATGATTATAGAAATACTAAAATATACTGATGAGCCAGTGGTCTCAAGTAGCTTGTCTCACAACCATTTAAATTATGAAGATAGTTGCAAGTTTGATTACTCCTACTTAGGAAACATTACAAGTAGAAGCACAGGTACAATGCTTTGTTGGGATGCGTTGGGGGTGTAACTCTCCAAAATGATCATACTTTCCCATTAATAGATGAGAAGCTTGGTTTCTCTGTCTGATGGTTTTAATCATTGATACTGTGCAGAGTTGCACAGGATTTCTAAATCTTTCCAACATATTGATACTGTGTTCTAGGTTGGAGAAGCAAGAGCACTTTATAATCTTGGAAATGTGTATCACTCCAAAGGAAAAAATGTAGCCTGTGCTGGGACTCACGATCCAGGGGAGCTTCCAGATGAAGTGAAGGCTGCATTACAAAAAGCTGCCGATTATTATGAGTAAGTAATGATATCAAAATGCTGTGGCTGGAAAGAAAAAAAATCATTGAGACCTTCATTGAGACCTTCCTATACTTTAGTTCAGCGTTGTGAACTAAAGTATAGGATAGCATCAGTTAGTGGTACCAGCAGCAACATGTTGGCATTTGGGATAAGTTGGTAAAACATGAAAGGAGTAAATAATCATACCTGGAGTTTTGTGGGACGTGGCAGCTTTGGTTTCATTTTTGAGATATGCTTCTCGGTAATGCCACATAAGGGCTGTGTATCTCTACCTGTTGTAAGTCGCTGCACCATATTGGGGCCCTCCTATCTGTTCAGGAACCAAACTGGGGGTATGTCTACACTACCCTCCTAGTTCGAACTAGGAGGGTAATGTATGCATACCGCACTTGCTAATGAAGCCCGGGATTTGAATTTCCCGGGCTTCATTAGCATAAGCGGGGAGCCGCCATTTTTAAATCCCCGCTGCTTCGAACCCCGTGTAGCGCGGCTACACGGGGCTCGAACTAGGTAGTTCGGACTAGGGTGCCTATTCCGAACTACCGGTACACCTCGTTTCACGAGGAGTAACGGTAGTTCGGAATAGGACCCTAGTCCGAACTACCTAGTTCGAGCCCCGTGTAGCCGCGCTACACGGGGTTCGAAGCAGCGGGGATTTAAAAATGGCGGCTCCCCGCTTATGCTAATGAAGCCCGGGAAATTCAAATCCCGGCTTCATTAGCAAGTGCGGTATGCATACATTACCCCGCTAGTTCGAACTAGCGGGGTAGTGTAGACATACCCTGGGAGATGAAAAAGTAGGATATGTGCATCAGCAAGTCTGAGTTGATATTTGGCCTTTTTATTTAAGTAACCATTTCCCATTTGATGGAAATGCCACAACTGTCTTCCTGCCACAGGAGAATGGATGTACATTTGAGAGTGGCTAGCAGTTTCTGAGTAAATGATCTTCCCCTTTTCCAAGCACTGAACACACCAGAGTCAGATATCTGCTGGTATCAGGCTGCATAATGCCTATTGCTATTGTCAAGGCCACTAAGTCAACTAGTAAAGGGAAAACAAGCTCTTCACTTGTAGTAATAGGAAAATCGATGATTATATGGCTCATAATTTCTTCTGAACAACCTATTAGGTATCTCTCTTTTTCTCCCCACTCTCGTCAGGGAAAACTTGACAATAGTGACAGAGCTGGGTGATAGAGCAGCCCAGGGACGCGCATATGGAAATCTGGGGAATACACATTACCTTCTGGGCAACTTCAGGAGTGCGGTTATAGCCCATGAACAGGTACAAAGACTGTATTTTTAGAAAATGTTTACTTTAGCAGAACACTTTTCAGCTTCTGATTGATCCTTTACATAAGTATATTGTGTGTCTCTCTAGGCTTTTACATACTAACGTACCATTCTTCATCTCTCTATATATAAAAAACTTTTCCGGCTGGACAATAGAGTGACATCAGCACGTCACTCCTGTCACTTTGCTCCCAACTCTAAGCCCAGAATGACCTCTTGCCATGCTACCAGCCTTACTGGCTGCAGCCCCTCCGCACACCATCCCAAACCCCCTCACTCACATACCCCCTGCCAACAACCTGCAACCTCTAGCCCCCCTTCACTTAGACCCCTGCTAAGGTTGTCTTTGAGGAATCCCAAGCTCAGCCCATCTCCCAAGTCCCACTCCCTCCCACCCAGCCACGTGCCTTCAAGGCAGGAGAGGAGGCACTTGGTAATACTGACTTGAGCAGCCCAGGTTCCCTTTGCCTGGTACCCCGGGGCACTATGACTCGCTCCAGGGCAATGCCACTGTTGTTCTTGGTGCTCATGGGCTATTGGACCAGCAGGCTCGAGCAGTGCCAGGTGAAAAGTGAGGCATCCTGCATTGTCAGCTGCCTGTCGCATTCTGAGCCCAGTACCAAGCCGCCCCAGTGCAACCCACTGTGGTAGCCCTGCATCTGGTGCCCCAGCAGTTCTGAGTGTGGGTGGGGTAGCTGGGTTGGAGTGCCTGCGTCTGCATTGTGGCACCCGGAGACCCCTTTCACTCTATGGTCCCCGGCCCTCTTTCCATCCTCCATGTCCTTAGCCCCTGCTTTGCCCCCTCACAGACTGTTGTCCCCCCTCTCAACGTGACAACTTGCCTGGCACAGGGCGAGGTGCCCCATGGTCCCGGCCACCTGCCACCCCAACCTCTTCTGCACCCCAAATGGCCATACCCTGAGTCCAGTGCCAAGCTGACCTGGTGCAACCTGCTGCCACAGCCTAGCAGCCCCTGAGGCATCACGGGTGGCCCAAAAGCTTTTAGAGCAGCTGCCAACCTGCTGGTGCTATTTCCTTGCTGTTTAGGTTGCCTGTTTGTGTGAGGAGGCAGGGTGTGTGTAGGGAGGGTGGAAGGGGATAGGGTGTATGTGAGGATGAATGAGTGGGATGGTGGGGATATGGGGATGGGCAGTATGGGGGTGAGAAGGGGGAGGGGTTAGGGATGGGAGGAGGAGGATGATGGGCAGTGTGGAAAGGCTTTAGGAAGGATGGTGAGTGCAGGAATGGAGGCAGGGGGGTGGGAGTTTAGGAATGGAGGATGGATGGAAGGGGGGGTGAGCTGTGGTCCATGGAGATCTGGGCCCCAGCTCTTCTCCCCTCCCCCTAGGGCTCACTGGGGAATCGGGAGAAGAGCCAGGGCTGGTGCGTCCTGGGCCAGGGCTCAGGGTGGCAAAAGAGATGGGGCTGTGGGGACTGGGAGCAGGGGAGAGCTGGGGCTGGCATGGCCGGGGCGGGGAGGAAGAACTAGGGCAGGCACAGCCTTGGCCTGGCCCACCCTGGTGGCCAGGGAGAGAGCCGGCATTGGCTACCCCCAGAGAGAGGGGTGCTGTTGAGCATAGTGAGCAGCAGGTGCCATCCCCTAGTTGTTAATAGTACCGAAGCAAGCTCTTATACAGTCTTTCAAGAGATGTTAGCTTGAAGAACAATCAGATGTTTATACGAAGCTGTGAAGCCCTGTAAATGTGCTCTTGCAGATAAATTTGTGAAGTGCAGTACATTAGTAAGATTTTGTATTTTTCAGCGTCTCCTAATTGCAAAAGAATTTGGTGATAGAGCTGCTGAAAGAAGAGCATACAGCAATCTTGGTAATGCGTACATATTCCTGAGTGAATTTGAAACAGCTTCTGAATACTACAAGTTAGTTAATTTATTTCTTATATATGAACATATTACCAGTCCTTTTTACATAATTAAATAGGCAAGTTTTTAGCTCTGTTAGTAGTAATAATGCTTAGCACTTGATATATTGTTTTATAACATCCTTACAACGCAATTGGGAGCCAATTAATTATGAACATATAATAGAATTTCTAATTTTCTAGTCATTTGACCGTTCAGCTCTCCCTAAAGTCTGGATGTTAATATATTATGTCTAGCTTTTCTAGTAAGAGGGAATTTTTACAGGGGCATTTTCAAGTGGTGTGGGGCGTCAGCAGGCAGGGAGCCCAGCCTGCCTTGGGGTGCTGCTGGGCTGTTGGCTGGGAGATGCTTAGGTAAGTGCCTCCCAGCCAAAGCTAGCCTCTGGCACCCCAGCCCTTCTCACACCCCAGTTCCCTCTCCCAGATCACCATCCAAATCCTCTGCACCCCCTTGCCCCAGGTCACAACTCCCTCCTAGACCCTGTATCCTCTCCTACACCCCTCCCCCAGGCCGGAATTCTCTCCTGCACCCATACTCCCTCCCTGACTCTACCCCCCCCCCCCAATCCTCTGAACCAGGTCACAGCAGCCTCCTTGAGACAAACTCCCTCTCAGACCTCACACTGTCTCCTGCACCCCAGTCCTTTACCCCATGCACCCTTCTGCACCATGCTAGACCCTGCAAGGCCATTTCTCAGGCCAGTCAAAGACCAAGGACTGATAGCTTCTCCTTGCTTAAATACTCTTCTCCAGGTTGTGAATGTTTTGTTTTGCATCCCTCCCCTTCCCAGAAATTTACCATTTTCAGGATGGGTCCCAGTACTAGGTGGTGTGATCACATATCTCTCCAGACTGACTACCTTCTGGATTTAAAGGAAAAACAAAGCTTTTTACAAGCCAAGTTGTTTACTAAGTCATTGGGCTTCCCAGGCACTGGAAATGGCTCTCATTAGCACATTTAAAATGATATTCACATTTTATATTTCCAACTTGACATACAAGAATGATTCATGCACTAAAATTGTGTGTGTGTGAGAGCGAAAGCGAGAGCGAGAGCATCAGATCCAGCAGGCTGTAATATTAAAACTGATAGGTTTACATGAGTGATTTTGTCTAAAGAATATTCAAATTATGCATATTTACATTCATAAGCCAGTTTTCATAAATCATGAGGTGAGGATCATCGCAAGGTACGTGGGCTATATACGTGTTCAGATTTCAGCTGTGATGCCCAGAACTGGGCATGTTTTCAACTGAGCTGAACATTGGTCAGACAGTTAACTGAGTCAGCCATTAAGTCAATCCCTGTTGAGCATTAGGGACTTACTTCCATATCGAGGCAGCATCTTAACACTACCTACTCCTATTGATTAAGCATTTGCTGTGCTGTTATCTTCAAAAGTTGGCACCAGACTTTGTATCAACTGCACTCTGGATTTGTTTTATATAGTGACAAAAATCAGCATAAATAATGCAATAGAGAAGCAGCTAAAATTAGAATAGGCAGGTTAAAGGCCCATCCTTCTCTCATTGAAATCAATGGGATTTTTTTTTTCCATTCTAAGGTTAGAGGTAAATGGGAAGGGAAATTTTAATTCTCTTGTGGAATGATTATTAGCAGCTAATTTGCAAATTAAAGATTTGATTTTACCATTTTAATCATGCAATTGTATTGATTTCAGTTGGGTTGCACAGGTATCAATTAAGAACATAATTTTTATTGTAGTGATTTTGTGATCCTTTTTTTTTTTTAGGAAGACACTACAATTGGCTCGACAGCTTAAAGACAGAGCTGTGGAAGCACAGGCTTGTTACAGTCTTGGAAATACATACACTTTGCTCCAAGACTATGAGAAAGCAATTGACTTTCATCTAAGGCACCTTACCATTGCTCAGGAACTGAATGATAGGTGAGTTCTTTGGAGCCAATATTTATATTTAACTTAAAGGGATAATAGCATTGGACCTTGGTCTTCTGTAATTGTTCTATATATGGAACTTGAATTGAAGTCAATATGAGTTCCCAGCATGGATTGGCTATAGGATTACATCTTTAATAGGAAAAAGTGGTAATCTTAAAGCTATCACATGAATGAATCCTGAGATGAAATGTAGACTTGGTAAAGTTGTATTTGAGATGAATAGTAACCTGTAACTTATTAATTCACTGATACTGCTAGACTGGCTTTGTCCTGCGTCAGTTTTTTGTTAAGATTGGTTAATTGTTAAGATTAAAAGCTGTTGCATCTTTAATTTGAAATTAATAATTACTATAATTTTGAAGCCTTCTCATACCCACAGATACACTTTTTTGGTGCCTCCACTGGGGAGGAATTAAGTGGAAAGAACAGGATAAGTCCATTAAAATGTTTTAAAATAGTTTTTAAATGTAGATAATGTTAAGTCCTGTATTTCAATATTCAGGGTAACTAAAATTGCTTAATTATTGAATATTATGCTTATTGATTTATAGAGAAAGGCAATTTATAGAGAAAGACAATTTATAGAGAAAGAATGGGTAAGGGAATGAAATGCAAGAAAAAATGTTTATGAACTGGTTTACAAAATGTGATCCCTATGCATTTGTAAACTCTTAGGGCATGTCTTCACTACGAGAGTTAGATCTAATATGGTCTATTTCCTACCACCCGATTTATGTGAAGTTGAAAGTCCATGTCCTCACTGTGGGGAAGAATCGAATGTAGTCCAAAGTAGTGAATCCCCAATAGGGACACTACTGTTGTCTCAGAGAACAAGGCTTTGGACTCTGGGCTATGCTCATGGTGTCTGCTTGGTCCAAAACTCTGCAGCAGGTTACCAGGGGTTCATGTCGCCAGTGTCCCAGAATGCACTTGCTCCACCCTTTGCATGATATCACCAGGAGGCAGTCCGCTCATGCCTTTTTGTGCCCTGGTTGCCCATTTGGAGGCCATAGCTGTGCGAGGATGGAGCCCGGTGTGTAGGAAAGCATTGCCATGCTCGTGTGTTGTGGGGTGCTTTGACACTGTGCTTGGAGAGTGCATGCATGTTGCTCCACCAGGTAGAGGATGAGGATGAAGCTCAGTATGGCATGGTAGCACTCCTCAGGGAAGGCCTGGCACTTATGCCAGTATTTCCCAAATGGTGCTGCGCAAAGTGAAAGTAAGGGTTCCGTGAGAACCTGATCACTCCTTCCTCATCTTAAAGAGACAGAGAGGAGCCGCAAAGATGCCGGCTCCTTCTCTAGTTCCCCACTGGCTTTCAAACACCTTCCCTCCCCCATTTTTTTTTCTTTTTGCTCAACAACTTTTCCTGTGCGCCCCCTGCCCCTTTTTGCTCGACAAATTTTCTCCCTGGCTGTAGGGGTTCATTGAAATTCTTCTCCCTTTAAAAGGGTTCTGTGGCCAAATAAAATTGGGAAACACTGCTCTGGATACATTGCAGTGCTGATTCTGGTGCTGAGAGACGGGCTCAGACTGGTGGGGACCATATTGTGTTACAGTCAGTGACAATCAGCAGTGGCTGCAGAACTTGCAAATGCAGAAGGCCACATTTCTGGAATGGTGCAAATGGCTTTCCCCTGCCTGGAGGCACCAGAATCCCTGAATGAGACCCTCTCTGAGCATGGAGGAACATGTGGCAGTAGTCCTATTGAAGCTTGCTGTGCCAGACAGCTATTGGTCAGTCGGGATTCAGTTCAGGGTGGGGAAATGTACATCAAGGCTGTTGTCATAGAAATAGCCAACGCCATCAATAACATTCTGCTACAGTGGATTATGACTCTGGGAAATGTGGAGACCATAGTGGATGGCTTTTCTGGGATGGGCTTCCCTTACTGTAGTGGTGCCATAGACGGAACACACGTCCCTATCTTGACCCCCGAATACTTTGCCAGAGTATAGGCAGTCCTCGAGTTACGCGGATCTGACTTATGTCGGATCCGCAGTTACAAACGAGGCCCGTCTCCCTGGTCTCCAGCAGACCAGGGAGAGGAAGCAAAGCGGCGGAGCACATGGGCAGCGGACAGCCCAGACGCGTCTGGGCTGTCCGCTGCCCGCGTGCTCCGCCGCTTTGCTCTACTTTGCTCCCCGTCCCCCTGGTCTGCAGACCAGGGGGACGGGGAGCAAAGCGGAGCAAAGCCGCGTGTTCCGGGCAAAGCCCACGTGTTCCGCCACTTTGCTCCCCGTCCCCCTGGTCTGCAGACCAGGGGGACGGGGAGCAAAGCAGAGCAAAGCCGCGGAGCCCGAGGGCAGCAGGACAGCCACGGCGCGTCTGGGCTGTCCCGCTGCCCCCGTGCTCTGCGGCTTTGCTCCGGACGCCTGTGGTACAGCAGCTGGGGCGCTGCCGGTTGGTCCCGTAGCGCCGCTCTGGGCGCTACTGGACCAACCCGGCAGCACCCCAGCTGCTCTGTCCCAGGCGCCCTGATTCAGTCACTGCTGGTCAGTTTCAGCAGCGGCTGAAACAGGACGCCTGGGGCAGAGCAGCTTGGGTGCTGCTGGGTTGGTCCAGTAGCGCCGAGGAGCGGCGGCGCTACTGGACCAACCCAGCAGCACCCCAGCTGCTCTGCCCCAGGCTTTCCCAAGTCAGCTGCTGCTGAAACTGACCAGTGGCTGACTACAGGAAGCCCCTGCCCCGGGCTTCCTGGAATCAGCCGCTGATCAGTTTCAGCAGCAGCTGACTTGGGGATGCCTAGGGTTCTTAAGTTGAATCTGTATGTAAGTCGGAACTGGCGTCCAGATTCAGCCGCTGTTGAAACTGATCAGTTTCAGCAGCGGCTGAATCTGGACGCCAGTTCAGACTTACATACAGATTCAACTTAAGTACAAACCTACAGTCCCTATCTTGTACGTAACCCGGGGACTGCCTGTATATCAACTGCAAAGGGTACTTCTCCATGGTGCTGCAGGCGCTGGTGAATGTCAAGAGCCATTTCAGCAACATCAGTGTGGGATGCTTGAGAAAGGTGTGTGATGCATGCATCTTTTGGAACTCCTGACTCTTCTGGAAGATGTATGCTGGAACATTTTCCCTTGACTGGACAATCAGTGTTCGAGAGGTAGACGTGCTAATAGTGATTCTTGGTGACCCAGTCTCCCCCTTGCTCCTATGGCTCATGAATTCCTATACGGGCAGCCTAGACCCCGGCAAGGAGGAGTTCAATAACAGGCCGGTGGTGGAATGTGCCTTTGGACATTTATAGGAGAGGTTCAGGAGTTCCTGACTCATCTGGACCTCAGTGAATACAACATTCCCTTTGTGGTGGTACGTGTTGTGTGCTCCATAACCCATGCAAGAGCAAGAGGGAAACTTATCTGGCAGGATGAGGCACTGAGACAGAGCAGCTAGCTAGAGCAGTGGTCCCCAACCTTTCGTGGCTGCCTGGGGGTGGGGGCCGCCTGGGGGCAGAGGCTGCCCATGTGCCCTGAGCCCAAAGCCGGCACCTTGCATGTGTCGCGCGTCCGGGGCCAGCACCGCGAATGTGCTGCACGCCAGGGGTGGGGCCAGCCCAGATGTTTCGGCGGGTGCACATAAATGCTCCGGTGGGCGCCATGGCGCCTGCGGGCACCGCATTGGGGACCACTGAGCTAGAGAGTTTGAGCAGCTGGACACCAGCACAGTCAGTAGAGCAAAACAAGGGGAAATGTGAATCCAAGAGGCCTTCATGGACAGTTTTATGCAAAGCCTCTTTTAAGAGTCTACCATGTTGCTCTCCACAAGTTGCCCCTGCATTCCCTATAATCCTCCTCCACACATCTGCGGTTCAACCAATGAAGAGACTGTTCAGTGAACATGAGTTTTTATTGGGGGGGGGGGAAACAATAGGGAAGCGGAAGAACTGGGAACCGGAAGGGGGGGAGGGGAGGAGGGGAATTTGGGAACATGACTGGGACTGCCTTCTGCTTCCCAAGGGCCTGGAGGGTCCAACGACCCTAGAGTCTCCCCCTTCCCCCTATGTCCTGGGGATTTAGCAGCCCTTTGGGATTCTGAGGGTGGAAGCTACAGGATTGGTGGAGGAGGGACTGTGGGAGTGTCATCAGGATGGTCAGGGTTCTGGCCTCTTGAGGGCAAGACACCACATGCTCCATCACAGCGGTAAGGGAGGTGAACATAGTTTCATGATGTCTTGCTTGCTGCTCCCTGGTGGCTGTCTTGCAGAGCAGCAGCAAAATCCAGGCCTGGATCTCTGCCACAAAGGTGTGCATGTAGTCCATTTGCTCCTGGAACATGTCCTCCCTCGTGCTTTTGTGCCTGTGGATGTGAGCCAGACAGGCAGATGCTGGAAGAGGTAGAGGACACACTGAGCTGGGTGCTGTCCCAGCTGTAAAGAAATATTACAAGGGCAAACTTTATAGCAGATATATTGTGGTAAGCCTACCCCTAATTTGTTAGCCTACACCAAAAGTCTCTGTAAAGACAAAGGAGATGTGTTCTGTGCAAGGCCAAATGTTTGCTTTAAAGTGGGCACTTTACAGCAGGTGCTCAGACTTCTCAGGGAAGCACTGGGAAACACTAGTTCCGGAGGGAATTAGTCATGGAAAGGAGCCAGCCAGGGTTGGAGCCTAAAAGTGGGAGAGGGGTGCCAGTAGAGGGCGGCTTCCCACTGTGTCCGGCACATGTGGCTTCCCAGGACAGTACTACTTTCCCAGACAGGACAGGAGCTTGCGGAAGGGGATAGGGTGGGTTGCCGCCGTGTCCAGGATATACCAGGTCTGTCACACGTGGACTCTTAGGAAACACTGGTTTCTTTCCTGCCAGGGTGTGTGTGTGAGAAATGTATGTCTGGCACATGCAGCCTCCCGGGGAGAGTGCTAATAGGTTCCCCTCTTCCCTGCAGGTTGCCATGTGAGGTATCAATCTTCTCCAAATCACATCACATGATTGGGAGTGTATGCTGACTCAGTGTGACCATAAACATGGGTCTTATGCTGAACCGCTTTGTGGGTTCAGTAATGCTAGACCACTTACTGGTGGCTTGGTGCAGGAAGGTGTCCTACTGCAGAGGACAGCATAATGCTGGCCTCCCCCTGCAAACACATAAACAAGCTGTCTCAGGTTCCCTGCGCTGTATAGGCACAGAGTATGTTGCACCTCACACCCAATTGCTTTAAACTGCTTGTAGTTAAACACATTTTTTGAACTCACCGGAAGTGCCTTCTCCGGGTTCAATGTTGGACTGGGAGACATCCGGGGGACAGGGAGGATGGGAATGAAGAACTCCATCATCATGAAGAACTCCTGGCTCTTGGGGATTGCCATCTGGCTACTATCCTCCTCCTCCTCCATCCCAGCGTATCTTGGCTGAACTCCATGATCACGCTGGGGACACTGGCTGGGCTACCTCCTAAATGGCATCCAGCTGGTCAGAGAAGTAGAACATGTGAGGGGCTGCACCACACCATTTGCTTTCCTCTTTTACCTTGTGGTAGAACTGGTGCAGCTCCTTGATCTTGACTTAGCACTGCTGAATGTCCCTGGAATAGCATTTAGCCCCATGCAGCTTGAGATCCTGCTGTACATCTCAGCATTCCTCCTGCTGGTTTGGAGCTCATTGAAGATCGCTTCATTTCCCCACACCTTGATGAAGTCCAAGACTTCCTGAACATTCTTCTGTGCCCCTGGGGACTGGAGCCCTTGGGAGCAGAAATTGTCGAAGTCATTGCACTGTTGTTGGGATTACTCGACACCATCTCCACATGTGCTGTAACACTGTCACGTGGGACAGCCCTTTCTACTGTTCCTGGGGCTTTCTGAGCTCAGTGGGAGAACAGCAGAAGTGCAAGTTCTGGCCAGAGCAGACGGAGTGGAAAGCTGTGGGAGACCTCCCAGGGGCCAATAGCGTTGAATTTCCAGCAACGCTGCATCTACATGAGCATAAATTTTGACAATGTAAGGTTGGGAATAGTATTAGTCCACGTGAAAAGCACTTCTGTTGTCCTTAAGATTGACGTGACAGCCTTGGTAGTGTGGAGGCATCACTTAAAAATCATTCTGATGCAGGTAAAGTCGATCTGAACCCCTAGTGGAGACCAGGCCTTAGATCCTTTGTATCATTATCAACATCTTGTCATTTGAGGCATAATATTCACAAGACTGAAGGAGTGATTTGTCGGTTCTATAAGGTAAAAATCAAAGACCTCACCTTCACAAAATTCCTCACTTAAGTAATAAGTGTTTAAAATGAATGCTAAATGGATTGTTTAAATCTTTGGTTAAATATCTTTTAGTAGTGACTACAATATATTTAATATTTGAGTGCTGGAAACAGGAGTTTTCCTATGCTTATTGGGCCCAGAAGTTACAGTATGAAATCCTGACTACCTACGGTACAAATGAATATTTGTTTAAATTATGTTAACAGAATTGGTGAAGGAAGAGCATGCTGGAGTTTAGGAAATGCATACACAGCATTAGGAAATCATGACCAAGCTATGCACTTTGCAGAAAAGCACTTAGAAATTTCAAGAGAGGTATGACTTGCACATTCTTATGTCTTGGTTAGTAGCTTTTTCACTTGAATCTTTTTCTAATGTCGAATTCTTTTTGGTAGAAGCAAATTAAAAATCTGTATCAAAGTAGTATAATCTGGGAAAGTTTAGTTGATTGTATGTTTACAGTGGCTTCAGTAAATCTCTGCGAAGAGGAAATGTTGGGATGAAACATTGTGGCTCTGCATGTTTATGTCTAATGCATTAGTAAAAGGATTCAGAAACAGTTCTTTCTGTATGGAAATATCACGACTATAGTGCCATAGAAACACAAAGTAATTGTGTAATGTTCTTGGAAAGCAAAATGTACAACATTCTTAGATTTTTCTTAAATATTAACAAAAATTCTCAAAAAGAGCAACATATAAGTGGACACGTCTCCATTTACCGAAGGATTGATGCTCTGGCAATCGATCTTCCTGAGCTGGATTTAGAGGGTCTAGTGAAGATCTGCTAAATCAAACGTTGAAGGTGCCACCCATTGGCCGCAGTACTACTCATCATGAGGAGTAAAGGAAGTCACTGGGGGTGTTTCTCCCATAGACCTCCCGCTGTGGAGTCAGTGCCACGCTTGGCTTAACGTACTCGACCCCAGCTACATTATTTACATAGCTGGAGTTGCATACCGTAAGTCAACCTGCTGAGTATATGGTAGACCTGCCCTGATTCTTCTTTTTCTGTTTTCTGTCACCTTGTGAAATGCTGTTCACTTTCTCTGGTACACCAGTCAACTTTCCCTAGTTATTTACCAGATTTGAAGATGTTAAAAACTTTAAATCCATAAGAAATGTGTTCTCATTCTGCAATTGTTGACGCGGGTGATAGAGACCTGAGCCCACAATTGCAGAATGAGGTTAAAAAAAACACGTGCATGGTCTCTCTTTTTCTCGGTGTGTGTGATTTTGATTCATGCGAGAGATCACACAATTACATTTTAGAAATTTGAAGAATAGCTAATTAAATATATTCAAATGCACTTGATTTCAGGTAGGAGATAGAAGTGGAGAATTAACCGCTAGACTTAACTTATCAGATCTTCAAATGGTGCTTGGTCTAAGCTACAGCATAAACAACTCCATGATATCAGAAATCCATGCTGTAGATAACAGTTTGGATGGTAAGTGCTTCCTTCCAGCATATTTCTTAACTCAAGTAAAAGAAAAATGATTGCTCCTTTATTGTGTACAGAGGCTTTTACTTTTGTGTTTCTTACTCTTCTGCCCCATTATCCCCTTCACTTTCCCAAATCTGTTCTTTTTTTTTGATAAAGGGATCTTTTTATATTTCGAAGAGCTGCATCCTAGTATTGGGCAGTTCTTCAACACATGCTGTCCCTCTTCTCTCGTCACAGGAGGAATAGTCTAAATCTGAATGTTCCCCAATCAATTCATTTAAGGAGAGAAAAGAGGCTGATGTTCCAATACAGATCCTCCAAAAATGTATGTCCTCTAAGAAAGAGGAAAGATGAGGACCTGACTTTTTTCCAGATTAGAGGAAAAAATGCTTAAGCCAATCTCATGGAAAAAAAGTCATGTTTGTATGCATCTTGAAAGAGCTAGAAAAGATGCAAAGTTCAATTTTTGCTTTATAGTCTATTATTTATATTTTGTCCCTGTGGCTTTTTAAAAAAAATGAGGCCAAATATGTAACAGCTATTTTTTAAGGAATAATCTGAGATAAGACTGATTTTATGCAGCAGATAATAGGCTTTTCCCTGCCCCTTCTCTCCATAGCTTTTTTTCCTAGCATTTGGGAAATTGTGGGATCTTCTGATGTCACTTTTTCCTGAGCTCCATAATCAAACACTTTTCTCCCTTCCCTCATCCACATTTGTGTAGCTTCTTCAAAACTTAGCTGAAATCTGTGACTCTGTAGCGTAATTTCAGTTATATTTAGTGTCTGGGGTATTTTGATGCCAGAGCATAGCATTCCTGTATCAAATAATCTTACTGCAAGGAGACAGTCTATATTTGTATATACAGATTGAAGCTCTCTGAACTGGGACTCTGGTATAGTCTCAGTGGAGGACTGGTGGTTGGAGTCCTGTGGGCTGGCAGAGTAATGTGCTGCTGGTGGGGCTAAGAGCCCAGCATGCAGTTGTGGGGCTGCCCAGCATGGCTGGCAGGGCAGTGGCCCTGGTGGCAGAGGAGGAGCCAACAGGGAGAGGCAGAGGCAGAGGGGGCCAGAAATGACCTCTCCTCATCCAGCAAAATCCCTCATCTGGGACTGGTCAGGTGCTGAGGATATTGGACTTTGGAGGTTCAACCTGTTGTTTGGGTTTTAAGAAAATGAGTCTTAAATTCTAAAGTCCAAAACCAAGTGTTTTCAGCCTGGGTACTCTACAGATGTTTATTCCCTGCTGATTTTTTTAACTACATCATTTTGGAACTTAGAATGACAGTATCTTAGTTTGGATGGTATATACCACAATATAACTGAAATGTACAAAAACTTCCTTTTCATAGGCAACTAACTTATTTAGATTTATTTCATCCCTTCCCAAAGGTGCAAGACCCCGGGTAGGACGCCGTCACAGTATGGAAAACATGGAACTTATGAAATTAACACCTGAAAAGGTTGGCACTTGCTTTCTTTTCTTTCTGTTCTGTGTAGTAGAATTGCAGTAATGTTTCATAGCTGTCAGTGCTCCAGTGCTATGAAATGACTAACATGGGTCATTCCAAATAAATTCTTTATTCAAATGCAAGGAGCATAGGTTTTAGGCTAAGGTAACAGCTTTAAAATTGTCAGTAAAATCTTGATGAGTGAAAGGAAATGTCAAGAAGATATTAATCTTGAGAAGTCATACACAAGTTCAATAACTAGCTTTGGCAAAGAGTATCCATGTTCAGAAACAATGGTAGCAAAGTTAATCGTAAGTAATAGTTTACTGGAGGATGTTTTTCTCAGGGATGTGGGAGGAAAGAATTTATTTTCTGTAGTACATGTCAGAAGTGTGTAGAACATAAGAACGGCCATACTAGGTCTGATCAAAGGTCCATCCAGCTCAGTATCCTGTCTGCCAACAGTGGCCATTGCCAAGTGTCCCAGAGGGAGTGAACTGAACAGGTAATAATCAAGCTATCTCTCTCCTGCCATCCCTCTCCACCCTCTCACAAACAGAGGATAGGGACACCATTCCTTACCCATCTTGGCTAATAGCCATTAATTGTCTTAACCTCCATCATCATATGTAGTTCTCTTTTAAACCCTGTTTTAGTCCTAGTCTTCACAACGTCCTCAGGCAAGGAGTTCCACAGGTTGACTGTGCTCTGTGTGAAGAACTTCCTTTTATTTGTTTAAAAACCTGCTGCCCCTTAATTTCATTTGGTGGCCCCTAGTTCTTATATTATGGGAACAAGTGAATAACTTTTCCTTATTAACTTTCTCCACATCACTCATGATTTTATACACCTCTATCATATCCCCCTTTAGTCTCCTCTTTTCCAAGCTGAAAAGTCCTAGTCTCTTTAATCTCTCCTCATATGGGACCCATTCCAAACCCCAAAAGTTGCCCTTCTCTGAACCTTTTCTAATGCCAGTATATCTTTTTTGAGGTGAGGAGACCACATCTGTATGCAATATTCAAGATGTGAGCGTACCATGGATTTATATAAGGGCAATAAGGTATTCTCCATCTTATTCTCTATCCCTTTTCTTAATGATTCCTAACATCCCGTTTGCTTTTTTGACTGCTTCAGCACACTGCATGGATGTCTTCAGAGACCTATGCACGATGACTCCAAGTTCTTTCTTTCATGGAGCTAGCATCTGAGTCCCCCTACGCCATCTTCTATAACAGGGCTACTCAATTGTGGAAGTCCTGGAGGCCACAATGATACTCACAGCACTCACTTAAGTGTGTTACATATATATGCAAATATATATGCAAATAGCTTCTTTCACACTGCGCTCCTGGCACCACCTCCCTGGGGGCTAGAAACACTTGACCGCCTGTACCCTTCTGATCCCACCAGCCCATCTGCTTGCGTCTTTCCGTGCTCACTCAGCCTGGGAGATGCCTCACCATTGTGAAGTGTGTTCCCGGTGAAGGCCATGTTCAAAGGATCCCACCTGTAGGCTGCGTGTTGAGCCCTGCGTAAACCCAAACCGTCCCTGGGTCGCAAACAAACAGGCCACGTGTTGAGTAGCCCTATTCTATAAGGACAAGGTAGTCTCTCAGTTTTATATAAATCAGGACATATTCCTGCTTGTGTTATTTCCTAAATGGCATGCTAATGAGAGAACACATGCCTACATTCTCCCAGTGTTAGGCATCTCCTGGCCTCCTTCATCAAATGCGCAGTCATTCAGAAAATCTCCGCAGCTCTTTGTTGCTATTGCTGAGAGGAGGAAGGGACTTTCCATCTCTTCCTAGCACATCTCATCCTGGGCCACGTTGTGTGTCAGAACGTACTATGACCTGATTAAGACTTGGGACTTGGCATTGATGGCACACGCTACAAAAACTCAGGCTTCATCGGCTGCATTTCTCAAGTGGTCCTTATTCAAGACACATGCAAGGCAGCAAAATGATCTTCCATCCATACTTTCACATCACATTATGCAATTACCCAACAGGCTAGAGATAATGCAACATTTGGCAGGGCAATATTGCAATCTGCAGTTTGGTTAACTCTGATTCCTCCTCCAAGGCTACTGGTTGGGTGTCACCTAATTGCATTACGTGAGCAAAAACTCAAAAAAGGAAAAAGTGTTCTTTACCTTCATCATAACTGTTGTTCTTTAAGACGTGCTGCTCATGTCTGTTTTTTAAATCCCACCCACTTCTCTGTCAGAATATCCCGACAAATGGAACTGTATACACTGCCATGAAAACACCACTCCAGAGGACATCACAGCCAACCCGACGTGTGCCACTAAGGGAAAACCTTCTGACAATTGTTCATGAGTCATGCACTCCCCTAACTGGAATAAACATGAGCAGCATGTCTCAAACAACAGTTACGAAAGGAATAGGCAATAATTTTTGATGAAGGGGGCACTCCAAGATTTTGGGGGGTTGTCAAAGGGCTGCACTTTTTATGGAGGGTTGTGGGGGTTGAGACTAAAGTTGGGTGCAGAAGGGCTCTTTGGGTAGGGGTCTGGGATGCAGGAGAGGATGTGTGGTCTGAGGGAGTTTGGGTGAAGGAAGGGATTGTGATCTTGGGCAGGGGATTGGGGTGCAGGGTCCAGGAAAGGGTCTGGGTGCAGGAGAGGATTTTGGCCCGGGGGAGGGCTATAAGGGGGTGCAGGGCATGGGAGTTTTGACCTGAGGGAGGGTGGATTCAGAAAGTTGGAGTGGTGATCAGGAGAAAGAGAGGTTGGTGACCTAGGGTAGGGAGTTGGGATGTAGGAGGAGGTGAGCTGCCAGAGGCAGGCTCTATCTGGGAGGTGCTTACTTTGGCGGCTCCCGGCCAGCAGTCTTGCAGGACCCCAATGCAGGCTGCCTGTCTGCTTCCTGCAGCTCCAGGTTGCTCATAATGGCTGGCTGCTACCTGTGGCTTTTTGCTCTGGGGACCAGAAATCAGCCAATAGGAACTGAGAAATTGGGCTGGGCCTCTGCTCTGGCGTAGAGAGTCCAGCCAGCCACTTAGTGGAGTGGGACTGCTGTGTGCCTGAGGATCTTGACAGTGCAGCTCACGAGCTGGACCTTATGGCTTGGTGGGCTGGATTCAGCCTGTGGGCATCTTGCCAATCTCTTGAGTAACAAGAAGGTAAGTAACAGGTTTTTCCAAAGTGCCTTTATAATATGCCAAAACTCCGTAACAAAGGACTCCCTTCAAAATATTACTTTTAGAAACTCAAGAAAAGTTTAGTTGAGGAATAAAACTCCAAAAGTCATAATGAGGCAAGGGGGGAAACCCAGTGTAGGAGCTTGCTCTTAGGAACTTAAGGTCTAAATCAGGATCTAAAAGACATCAAGATATGGCTACAAATAAGGTGTTGGTGCCACGCAATAAGTGGCTTTTTCAGAACGAGAATATTTGTTTAGTCTTTATAAGCTTCTAGTGTAGCTGTACATAACTATGTCAAGAGGGCAAAATACTGGTACACTAATCTCTCAAATTGGAATTTGATTTATAGCATTAACTGAACTTACTAACTGAACTGTTTTCAGAGCCATGCTGCTGCTGTTGTCAAGCATGTTTGCAACAAGGGAGAAGTCAGATTTTTAAATTCAGCATGCAGCTTCCCAATGAAATAACTCTTGAGTCTCCTGTTATAAACATTCAAAAGTCTTTTGGAGCAGTGGTTCCCAACCTTTTTAATATCCGGGACGGGCAAACCCATTCACAAACTTTCAGCGGATCAGCGTAATTTTACTTGCGTATCTGCATATTTATTATGCAAATAATGAATAGTCAGATATGAAAATAAAATGTTACCTGTTCGCAATATAAAAAACCCTGGCCCCCAGAGCCAACCCTAACACCTAGAGCCCCTCACCCTTCCACTACCTCCCAGTTCTAGCCACTGACTCCAGAGTTCCCTGCACCCTACTCCCCTAGTGCCAGCCTCTTGTTTCCAGAGCCCTACTGCACCCAATACCCCCAGATTCTCTGTTGGCCCCCCCATCCCTAATATTAGCCAGACCAGATACCCTGAGTCTTGAGTCCACCCAGATGCGTGCCCCATCGCAAGTTGGGGGCGTCTGTAAAAGTCAGGATGGGCGTGAAATGGAGCTCCGTAGCATGCAGGGAGAGGGTACAGCCACCAGTGAAGAACTTCTATCACTGACGGGGGTGGGACAGTTAACACACTGTCCAGATGGTGGCGAGACAGCTTGTACAGGCTAGCCAGTCTCATCTGCAGGAGATGGAGCTGAAGTCTGGCAAAAGGGATGACATAGGTGCAGGAAGCCATATGCCCCAATAACTAAAGCAAGTCCTGGCTGTCGTGACTAGGTAGGCCCCCAGACCCTGAATCAGTCTGCAGATGCTCTTGAAAAGGGCTGGGGGAGGGACACGCCGGCTGCCAGGGAGCTCAAACGTGCCCCTACACCGTACCAGGCTCCCAGATCCAGTGGAGGGATAATTGAAGCCAAAGATACCATATGGAATTTTAACTTCTTGAGGTATTTAGACTGCATAGATCTAATGGGATGTGGACCTGCCGTTGTCTTTTGGGATAAGGAAATAACAGGAATAGAAGCCTGTGCACCCTGAACTATAGAGAGATCTTCTCTACTGCTCCTACCTCCAGGAGTGTCTGCAGCTCCTGCTTGTGAGAGAGGTCCTTGAAAAGTCATGGGGCATTGGAATGAGAAGGTGAGGTAGATAGAAACTGAATGGAATATCCCATCTGTACTGTACCTAGAACACACCTGTCGGATGTGACTCGGGTCCAGACGTGGTAAAAATGAGACATAGGGGTAGGATCCGAGGGAGACTGGTACCTTGCCCTCAGGCTCATCTTCAAAAATTCTTGCTGGGACCTGGTGACTGCCTAGAAGATTGGGCCTAGTTATTAGCACTGCCACTCCCACTACTATTGACACTTGGGGGGCAATGGTGATTTCACTTACTATCCCATCTGTTCTGCTCTTGCTTCTGATGTGGAGGATAGTATCGGGGGGAGGGAGGAAGGGGTTGGTGTGAAACTCCTCTGCTGTGGTACAGGTGTGCGAAGGTCCAAGGACTTTAACGTTCCCTTTGTGTCCTTCAAACTATGCAGCCTAGAATCCATTTGCTTCGCAGACAAGCCAGAGCCATCAAAAGGGAGGTCCTGTATTATATTTTGGATCTCTGGATTCAAGAGTTCCCCTCATAACTATGCCTGTTGACATAGACTTGACTGCCATCGCATCCAGACCTGCCTAAAAGGAGGTTCGTGAAATTACCCTCCCTTCCTCTGAGGGCTATGAGTTCAGACCTAGAGTCTGAAGGGAGGAGCACTTTAAATTTATCCATGGGCACCCATCTATTAAAATTGTAGTGGGCCAACACTGCCTGTTGATTAGCCATTCTCAACTGGAGGCAACTCAATGAGTACACTTTCCTTCCCAACACCCTCTTAGAGTCCTTGGACTTAGTAGTGGGGCCTTGGAGACCCTGGCATTCCTTAGTATTAGCTGCATCCACCATCAAGGTGCCAGGTTGTGAGTGTATATACAATTACTCTACCTCTTCAGAGGGGCAAAGTAGCACCACAACACTTTAGCAGTCAGGGGAATGGAAGCAGGAGGTCTTCCAGAGGGTTTGCATGACAGAGGAGATGGTCTTCATAAATGGGAGAACAACCCTGGTTGTGGGCCCCCCTCCTCCCCCAAGACAGAATGTCCACCAGAGTATCTGTATCCTCTACTAGCTCCTCTATTTCCAGACCCATACTCTGGGCCATATGCCTCAATAGGTCTTGATGTGCCCTTTTGTCCATAGGGGGTAGTGATGTCACCACCCCAGCTACTGTCTCATCAGGTGATGATGAGGATGAGGGGATCCTGCAGCTCCTCTTCTTCCTGTTCCACCTCCGATACCAGTACCGGAGTGCTGTGAAACAGGTGGCACTGGGTGCAGAGACATCCCTGGAACCCAATGCTGTTTGTCCTCCGTGGACTGGGGTGCTGGTGCATGTCCAGACTGTGTGTTCAATGCCAAACAACCCAGATATAGTTTGAAACAACTGTACCCCTTCAGTGGAGTCTTGACCTAGGGGGCTGAAGGAGTGTCCCTGCTAACCAAAGCAATGAAGACTGACCTGGATCCTCTTTCTTATGCCACATGAGACGACAGGAATACTAAGCTAGATGGATCATTGATCTGACTCAGTATGGCCATTCTTGTGTTTCTCATGTTAAGGGGTCTGATATTCTGAACGAAAGAAAAGTTTACTACAAGTTGTTACACTTAAAATCTTTCAATATTGCCAGTGAAATTTAGAAGTCTATTACTGTCTCTGAATGGAATATTCTTTCTCTGATTCACTGACAGTGAAATTATTTCCTATAGTGCAGGATCAATACTTCATGTTAGAATAGAGGACACTCTAGTCGTAGGTTAGGTGATGTAACCTAACAGTTAAATGTGGTTCATTCAGCTACGGAAAGAGATTCTTCATGAATGGGGAGGAGGAGTGAAACTAAATAGATAATAGGCAGCAGCATATGTTTCACATGACTCTTGTTTTCTTAGATTCAGAACTGGAACAGTGACATTCTTGCTAAACAAAAACCGATGGTTGCCAAACCTTCAGCAAAGCTACACTTTGTGAATCGACTAAAAGGCAAAAAGTACAAAAATGGCACATCCTCCAAAGTTCTGCAGGATGCTAGTAATTCCATTGATCATCGACTTCCAGGCTCTCAGAGGGTATGTTTGGAGAACTAAACAAGTTTAATTAGTGGCTTGGTGAACATTTCTAAATTACAAATGAGTGCTCATTTCTGGTGTTGTTAATTTCAGTCCTTGTTCACTTGCTTAGAAAAAAGTGATTGAAGTACAGAACTAGCTTTGTCACAAAATTAATATATAGGTTCAGTTGCATATTAAATTTGGAAAGTAAAAAAAGTTAGGAAAAGAATCTATTTGTGATAATGAGAAGTAGAGCAGCAATTGGAAGCAAGTCTCTTGCTTATAGCGGTCAGCTTTATTTTCTTGGTGACTATTAACTCTGCCATATAATGCTCACATTTCAGTTGTTTTAAAAAAATCTTCCACAAACAGGCTTATTTTGTTGACTTCACCTGTCTTTGTAACATTTTCACAGATTAAATTGCCATGTTTTCTGCATTACAGTTCAATAGCAGATAGTCATAATCCAAAATTTTCCTGACTTTCTTGCCTATCTTTTCAGAAAAATAGTCCTGATATGACTGGAGATGAAGGGTTCTTTGACTTGCTGAGTCGGTTTCAGAGCAACAGGATGGATGATCAGAGATGCTACTTCCAGGAGAAGAGCAGAATGACAGCTGCAGCAGCATCATCTACCCCACCTAAGACCATGAGAAAATGTACATTTTTTTTTTTGATTGCTTGATATAATCTACCCAAATCATGGGCTTCTATCTTAGGTTGATGTCAGTCTTTTAAACTGGTTTAACACACAAGATTTACTATTTCATGGCACATTTCCAGACTAATTTCTTTTGCTTTCTTCTTCCACTTTCAGCCTTTTCTACTTCCATGGTCTCACCACACACTGATGAATTTTTAGATCTACTTGCAAGCTCACAGAGCCGCCGCTTAGATGATCAGCGAGCCAGCTTTAGCAATTTACCTGGGCTTCGTCTTAATCAGCACAACAGTCAGGCAGTCCTTGGCCACCTAATGGCTAGCAACAACAGAGAGTCAGATGATGACTTCTTTGATATCTTAATAAAATGTCAAGTAAGTCAATAAGAACAGTATGTGGAAAAATTCTGCTCAATTTCATGGGGTTGGAGATATGGCATAAGACTGAAGGTCAAAAGAACTTAGTGCTCATTTACTTGGCCCCCATGAGCCCTCCTTTATCTCACCTCAAAAATGGGGATGATGCCTGTATTTATAGAGGACTTTGATATATGAAAAGCACTCTGTAAAAGTACAAGGGGCTGTAATATGTGCAGAAGTAGAATTAATTGAGCTCTTCTTTGAGCGCTTGCTCATATCCATTCAACATAGGTGTGTGTGGCTGCCACATGCACCAGTGCCAGAAGTTTTTTTTCCCCAGAGGTGCTGCAGTCCCCAGCGTCCCCTGGAGTGGCACACGCATGCCACACTGTAGAGCAGTGTTTCTCAGCCAGTGGTATGAGTACCCTTGGGTACTCATGAGAAATCTAGGGGGTATATCAACAACTGAAATTTGGAGAAAACTGAATTTGTTTTAAGTTTTACAGTGTTTTATTATTTTAGTACTTTTTACACCCAGAAATTTCATCGCCTGCCTGGCTACGATTATACAAATGTGTTGCAACAGTAGAAAAAAATGTTGTGTGTCTGAAAACTGTAGATATTAGAGGTACTTAATTTTTTTTTTTTAAAAAGAGGGTACTTTATTTAAAAAAAAATATAATTGAGAAACACTGCGGTAGATGATGCTCCCTGGCACCTCCCTCCTCAGTTCCTTTGCAGTGACAGGAATCTGGACTTTTAATACTCCTTTCACCTGAAGAAGTGAAAAAGCTCATGATACTGTGTACATGTTTTGGTAGTCTTTAAGGTGCTGCTAGACTATTTGTTGTTTTTAATTTTTTATTTGTAAATTGTCAGACTTCCAATTTCCTTTGGAGAGACTCTGCCTGGGGGCTGGGGGTGTGCCCTGTGCTCCTAACTTCAAAGCCAGTGCAGCGTGGTGCATGCCCATGCCATGCTGCCTGCCTGCCTGCCTGGCCTGGGAAAAGGACACATCTCCGACAGTTGTTGCATTTGCAGATCCTTCTGTCCCAGAGTTATTAAAGAGCAAAGCATTCGTCTTAGAGCACTCTTAATGGAGTCTGCACTTGCCCCACATGAGCAGCAGTATTGTCTCTGCCTGGCTTCCTAGCAGGGGCCATGGGCGACTAGTCCCCTTGTAAGGATGGCAGGTCAGAAAAGCCCCAGAAGGCACCAAGCCTGGCATCTGGGTCCCCTTCATCAGTCCTGGAGGTCCATCTTCCCTTCACGCTGGAGGCCTTCCGGGCCATTCAGGACATAAGAACTATGCTGGTACTGCCCCCAAGGCTGATGGGGACCCAGCATAGGGTTAAACCTCTGTTCAGTCCCATATCTCCTGGCTCAGTCTGATCATACACTCTTCCAGCATCCGAGAGGAGAGGGCTCTGAAGTCCCCATAGGTCTGCACATGAGACTGGGTCACAACATGTAATCTCCTGCATCGCTGGAGTTAGGGTGCAGGCATACACTTCCCTCCCCCTCCCCAGCACCAGAGCTGTTGAAGGGGTAGTGATTCTGCCTACTTGCTGGGCCTACATCTCCACAGCACCAGTCACTATTCACCATGCCACAGATACCCACCAGCACTGAGCCTTTCCAGACGCAGAGGCGTGTCCTGCTTCTCCCAGTCTCCATCCTGGCACTGTGGAGCTTTTCTCTGGCACCATTCTCTGGATTTGAGTGGTTGCTCTTCAGGGCGTCGTCATTCCTGCAGACACTCCAGACATTCCTGATCCCCAAAGTCTGTCAGTGGTGGAGTCCTGGCATCAGAAGAGCCACTGTTCCCCTTCTTGTCATGGGCATCGGTGAACATCCGCTCCTGAACTGCAGCTTCAGAGGCAGCCTCCATCTCTTCAGTGCAACCCTTGGTGCCATTGATATTGGCACTGCCAATGCTGTCCCAGGGCAAACCATGGCCACTGTCTCAGTGGCAGGCACAGTGGTGCCCATGAACTCCCTGGGCCTTCCCAGTACAGCCCCAGCTTACCTGCCCAGTTTCAAGTGTCTCAGGCCCCTTCAGTGCCACCAGGGTTTCATGGGCCTCAAGGGGACACCAGCCCTGCCCCCAGATGGCTGGGGCAAGTGGCCAGCCCCTGCCTCATGAAGAGGGCCAACCAGCCCTGGTCTCTTCCTCTTTGTCAGTGGATGAGGTGACTGTGGCTTCTCCCCACCAGTGCTCCAGGAGGACTTGAGAGCCCACCAGGACCTCCTGAGGAGAGGAACGTGGCTAACAGCTTAGGCCTTCAGGTTGAGGAGGTGCAGGAGACTGTAGACTCACTTTGTTCAGGGCCCTGGATCAGGACCTTCAGGGTGGCCTTTCCCCTGCATGAGGTAGTTGCCGAGATTGCCAAGACGACATGGCAGACCCCCGTCTTACATCCCACCTATAGACAAGAGGGCTACTTTGTCCTTTTGGGAAATCATGACTATCTTTACACTTAGTCACAGCCCAACTCCTTTCTGGTGGAAATAGTTAACCACAGGGAGCACCAGGACCAGCCTTCCCCCTCCCCAAGAATAAAGACTCCAAGGCTATGTCTAGACTGGCATGATTTTCTGCAAATGCTTTTAACGGAAAAGCTTTTCCGTTAAAAGCATTTGCGGAAAAGAGCGTCTAGATTGACTCGGATGCTTTTGCCCTGTCCCCTAGCCCAGATTGACCTGGAGGAGGGGGGAGCGTGCCAAGAACTTCTTCCAGGGCATGGGTGCCTAGTAGGAAGGGGTGGCAAAGGGGCTTCCCCCACTCCTAGACCAATCATGGTCTGTGGATGGGGTAGCCCTATCCCTTCCTGTTAAGGCCTCACCCCTTCCGGTAGCCCCCTGGCAAAAATTATTGCCCATCCCTGGTCTAAAGGACTCCCATATGACCTTTTAAACCCTAGGTCTCTACATCCTGGGCTCTGAGAGGGAAAAGCTTAAGCCCCAGTTCTCTTAACAAAAGGGTCAGTATCCCTGTCAGGAGAGAGCCCCTTCACACCTGAAGCCCTCCAAGTTGAGACAGGGCTGCCATCATCTGTTTGGCCAACGGCCAGCTAGGTGAAACCCCAGGGTGCATCCAGGGACAACACATTGGACTTCCAAGTTCCTGCCCATCTGTTTTCCTTCGGGCTCTGTCCTTTTCCTCCCAGCATAGAGGGACATTGGGTCTTAGCCACTGTCCAGCGTGGCTACACTCTCCAGCTCTCCTCCATACACATGCTCCCTCATTCTTTATGGACCCTTCTTACTAGCAGCTTCTCAAACAGAATCTATCTCAGTTGCTCCAGGTGGGAGCAGTGGAGAGGGCAGTGCCAGAGAACAAAGGTTTGAGAACTCCTCCTGCTACTTTTTGATCCCCAAGGTGAAAGGGGGCCTCAAGCGGGGCTCTCTCTTCTGGATGTGTTCCTGTATAGGTGGTCAGAAGATCTCCACTATGCCTTCCCTCCATTTCCCCTCATCGACAAGGACCTGCAAAAGATCAAGAGGGAGAAGGAACTGGTGATCTTTATCGCACCAGCATGGCCTCGCCAGCTTTGGCTTAGGGCACTGATGACTGGTGTCCCGTATGCTCAGGAGGCTGCCGCTGAGACTACACTTACTCTCCCAGGACCAGGAGCACTTGCTCCACCTAAACCTCAGCTCATTCCTCCTGATGGCATGGTTCATCTGTGGTTGAACCCCCAGGAGTTACCAGCATGTTCGGGTAACGTTCGGCGGGTTCTCAACAGTCAAAAGCCCTCAATGCACTCTATGCTGCCAGTTGGGCTCATTTCTCCATATGGGCGCAGCAGTGGTAGGTTGTCTCAGCCAAAGCTTCCCTTCAGGAAATTCAGGATTACTGGCTGCACCTGAAGTGACAAGGCCTTGCTCTGGCCACCATTAGAGTCCACCTGACGGCCATTTCCGCATTTCATCTGCCCATGCAAGGTCATTTGGTATTGTCCCATGGTATCACCTGCCGGTTCCTGAGAGGCCTGGAATGCCTCTACTTTCAGGTCAGAGATCCTCTCCTGTAGAGGGACCTGAACCTGATCCTGGCACAGCTCACGGGCCCTCCATTCGAGCCCCTGGCCACATGTCTCTTGTCGCTGCTCTCCTTCAAGGATGCCTTCCTGATCGCCATTACTTCAGCTAGGCAGGAGTTGGAGCTCGGAGCACTGACATCGGAACCACCATATACCTGGTTCTTCAAGAATAAGATCCAACTGTGGCCTCATACAGCCTCTCCCCCCCAAGGTGCTTTCCATCTTCCTATGTGGACGAGGACATTTTTCTGCTGATCTTCTACCCCAAGATTCATGCGAACAATGAGGAGAGGTGCCTTCACACTCTGGATGTGCATTAGGCACTGGCCTTTTACCTGGAGAGGACACGTGCCTTTTGCAGCTACACATAGCTGTCCTTTGCCGAGGCGGAGTTTGGGCAGGGTTCCCCAATTTCCTCCTAGCAATTGTTGAAATGAATCACTTCCTGCATCCACACGTGCTGGCAGGGGCCCAGCCACTGGAGTTGATTAGGGCCGATTGTACCAGGGCTCATGCTTTCTTGCATGGTTACCTTGCACATGTTGATCTAGGACATATGTTGGATGGCAACGTGGTTGTCGGCACATCTGTTCTGAGAACTGGGAGGCAGTTCAGCAGGAACCAGCGTGTGCGGGGGGCCATATTAAAAGTGGCTCCCCATGGGCATCCCAGCTTCTATCCCCCACCCCACTGCCTCTGATCCAGAGGCAACAAGGGGTGTGTGCGTGCACGTAGTCATTGGGATTAATCGATAAGCTCAGGTTTATTGGTTAAATCATTCAAGTAACCAGGGTTCGACAAACAATGCAATCTATTTGCCTGGGGCGAGTAGATTACACCCTGGAAGAGCCGGCGCAGAGCGATCTGCACATGCGCAGAACCGTGCGGTTGGCAAGCGGGGCTCGCCGCCACTTGGTGAGCCCTGCAAGTAAATATGTTAGTTTTTCTAATAAGTGGCTAGTAGTGTGGGGATTCCTACAAAACACACATCAATAACACTGCACTTTCCAATCTGTACAATATGCACTTGGAATGCTCGAAGAGCAGATAGATTTAAGGTAGTGCAGATATTATTCTTATCAAGTCTGCGGGCACTTAATTCCAGGAAACTGATTGCAGTTTTTCTAGTGTCAGGAAAATATTTATACTCCCTTTTAAAAGCTGCACAGGCTGAAGTCCACAACAAAACTTAGTTGGTGATTTTTCTACAGCCATTTAGTCGAGCACTACTAAGACACATTTGCATTGATAGTGCCAGAGAAGGGGGATGTAAAACAGTCTCCTTAGAATCATAAGCTAGAAATGAGTGCCAGTCATAGTCATACTCCCTGCCACGATGCATGATTTGTTGGCCACTGATGATTTAGACACAGCATGTGGCCTGAATGTGACTCATCAGGGTAATCTGATTGTTGGTCATGAGATATTTTGCTGATGTTGACTGTCCTCAGGTGCAGCTCCCAGTAGCCAGCATTCACTGTTCCCAGCCCATGGGAACTGTGGGGGCAGCACTTGCAGGTGAAGGGGCTGTAGGGATGTGCTGGTTACCACTTCCCACAGTTCCCATTGACTGGGAACATGGAACAGTGGCCACTGGGAGTTATGGGGGGCAGTGCCTGAAGGCAGTTAACATTAGTAAAATATTGGGTGGCCCATAATCAGATTACCTGATGGGCCATAAATTGCCTACCACTGGTCTAAACCATCCATGACATACAGCTACCCAGCCTCTTTGTGAAAACCTCTTGTAAAGGAGCTTTCACAACCTCCCTAGAGCCTGTGACAGAACGTGAAGTGTTGTGATGAGAAGTGTGCTGTAAGAAATGAGTAAACCGCCTGATAGGAGACAACAGATACAGGCAGTCCCCGAGTTACGCGGATCCGACTTATGTCGGATCCGCAGTTACGAACGGGGATTTCTCACCCCGGAGGACTGGAGCGGTGGGACGCCTGGTCCCGCCGCCCACCTCCTCTGGGGTGAGAAAAGCTGCTCCCCATCTCCCTGGTCTGCTGGGGGAGCCAGCAGACCAGGGAGATGGGGAGCAAAGCGGGGACCCGGGGCCGCCTCCAGATCAACTGGAAGCGCCGCGGGTCCGGCCGGGTCCTCAGTGGCTTTGCTCAGCGTCTCCCGGAGCAGGGAGATGCTGAGCAAAGCCGCTGAGGACGCGGCCGGACCCGCGGCACTTCCAGCTGATCTGGAAGCGGCCGTGGGTCCGGCCCCGGGTACTTTGCTCAGCGTCTCCCTGGTCTGCTGGGGGTGGGGGGGGTGGATGCAGCTAGTGCCCCCCCCAGCAGACCAGGGAGACATGGAGCAAAGCCGGGGGCCTGTGGTAGAGCAGGTGGGGCACTGTCGGTTGGTCCTGTAGCACTGCTCCTTGGTGCTACTGGACCAACCCGGCAGCACCCCAGCTGCTCTGCCCCAGGTGTCCTGATTCAGCCGTTGCTCTGCCCTGGGCTTCCTGGAATCAGCTGCTGATCAGTTTCAGCAGCAGCTGACTTGGGGACGCCTGGGGTTCTTAAGTTGAATCTGTATGTAAGTGGAACTGGTGTCCAGATTCGGCCGCTGTTGAAACTGATCAGTTTCAGCAGCGGCTGATGCCAGTTCCGACTTACATACAGATTCAACTTAAGAACAAACCTACAGTCCCTATCTTGTACGTAACCCTGGGACTGCCTGTACTTTCAAAAACTACTGTGAAGCCAGATAAGCTTTACATCTGTCCAGTTTGCTCAACTTGCTTTTAAATGAAAATAGCAAAACAAGAGATTCTGTTGCTAGAAAAAGCAGACACTTAAGGGTCCCATCTACCTTTCCAGTCCTAGCAGTGCAGTTGGATGACAGCCAGAATTCACTGATTCTTTACTTGTATTTTATGTAAGATGCAACTGTACATAAACTCTTATCTATAAACTACAACAAATGGTCAGGTAGCACTTAACAAAACATGTAGCTGGTGTCATGGGCATAGCCCACTTCTTCAGATAATTGGAGTTTATTTGAAGAAGAAGGCTGTGCCCACGAAAGCTCATGATACCATCTATATGTTTTGTTAGACTATGAAGTGCCTACCAGACCATTTGTTGTTTTTTTTCCTGTGCAGACTAACTCGGCTACCCGCTGAAGCTATAAACTATAGTTAAGGGATCCTGGTAAAGTTAAGGTTTGGTTATGACATTTAATTTGTTTTTAAAGTAACTGTCTTCTTCTATTGGCTTTTTGATTTTCCATTTTATTCCTGTGTTGCATAGTAAAACCTATAGCTGACGTCTTTTTCAATATTCTGCTTCATTAACTATAGGAACAATATCAGATACAGAAATCAAGTTGGGAATGTTACTAGAAAATGAAATAGCTCTTCCATAGCCTCATGTGGGGTAGAATGGCAATAATAAGGCTGAGAGGCGCTCTGGTTTCCACACAGATAGAAAATAGGAACGCAAAATCAAAATACAGTAGACTCCTGATAATCGGGCACCTCTGGGACCCAGGGGGTGCTAGATTATCGGATATGCCGGAGTAGCAGGAGGTACTCCGGCCGGGGGCTGAAGGAGGTCTGCCAGGACCTGCACTGCGACTGATGGGGGGGGGGGTCAGTGGGGAGCGGTACAGCGAGGGGTGAATCCTCTGCTATTTTGCCAGGAGGTGGGGGAAGCCACGCGCAGCCGCCGGTGACAGGCCAGCTGGGGCTGCAAGCAGCAGCAGACAACTTGGAGAAACAGCAGAGCAGGGCAGCTAGGGTGCTGCTGGGTTGGTCCTGCAGCACCGCCCCTCACTTTGACCCCTCTACTCCACCCTGCTTGCAGCCCCAGCTGGCTTGTAGCAGGCAGCTGCGAAGGGCTTCCCCCACCTCCCTGCAAAACGGTGGAGGGTTTGCCCCTCGCCACGCTGTTCCCTGCAGACCCCTCCCCACTCCCGCCCCCCAGCTGGACGCAGTGTGGGTCCTGGCTGACCCATCACGGGTATAACCCCTTCCCGTGTCCTCCCCTTCCCCGGCCCCTGAGCATGTATGGGGCTCACAGGAGCTCCAACTGTCCGGCTGGCTGGAGCACTTCCAGATTCCAGTTGGTGCCAGACTAGCAAGAGTGCTGGCCTCCTGGATGTTGGACAATTGGAGTTTTACTGTAATTGCTTTGCTTTCCTTGTCACCAAAATACTCCCCTGCAAAATTGGTTATTCTTTTAATATTTACTGCTCAATAACCAGAAACTAAAGTTAATCACATTTCTTAACTTAGTGTACACATTTAATACACTCTGTTTTTGATGAGAGAGAGATACACTTCAGTGGCTTAATTACTATATTTCCCAGCAAGTGTTGAAGGGAGGGGAAGGGAAGATGTCTGCACAACTAGTAAATGGATGAGACTATATATGTGTAGTATTAACTGTACCAGTATTCTAGATGCAATATAATTTAATTTTATTAAACCCGTGTTTTACTAAGAAATCCTGATTGCTTTTAATGAACCTATTCCTGTGAATAAAAATAAACTTTATGCAATGAACTTTTGTCGTTTTAAATTTTTAGGGTTCCAGGTTGGATGATCAAAGGTGTGCTCCACCATCAACTGCCTCAAAAGGACCAACTGTACCTGATGAAGAGTTTTTCAGCCTTATTTTGAGATCACAGGCCAAGAGAATGGATGAACAGAGAGTCCCTTTACCCTCCCGTATAAACAGACCAAATCCTAACAAAGACTGTTAGAAGGAGAAGCCTTGTTGCATTTGTACTGTAATGTAATAAAGAATCTCTGTTCTTTTTCTGCAGGGAAAACTATAATATGCCTTTAAAGGAAAAGGGGTGGTTGCAGCACCAATGACAGTTGGATATGCAGTTGAAAATATGTGTAAATAGCTTATCGTTTTAAAAATAATGCTAAGACAGTGACTGTGCTACCCTCCTGTGATTGTTCTGCAAAAGGTGCAGTTGCTAGAACTACTACAGATTAACTCTGTGTCAGAGCTAAATGCATCAGAGTACCATCTTAACTGTCTAAAGTGGATAACATTGTAATCAGTAAAAAGTAGAATTTAAGGTACTCTGCTTCATTGCTATAAACTTGTAGTTTTAAATCAGTTTAAAAATTCAGTTATAGAACTATGAATTTTTGTGTCTTAAAAAAAACCTTGATTTTAACTATTTTGTATGTTTATCTTTCTTAGGAAGACTAGTTAGTCCCCTGGACTCTTTCATACCAGTTTTTTTAAAACCCAGAAACTGAGGAATAAATTACCTCTCAGACTGCTCAATTGTGCCTGTAATCTACTGAAAACCTAACTGGGATTGGGAAAAGTTGTTCTCTGTAGAATGCAGGTCAGTAAAAGTCTACAGAATTCAGATACCAGAAAGGTCATTTCTACTAGCTAGTTTAGAGTACAAACTGCACCCATCTCAAACAGCAAAAGTCTGGCTTACAGCTTGAACTGAACAAATCACATGCTGACTATTTTTTCTTTAAAAAGTAGCTATTTATTTAAATTAAGCTTTTGCTTTACAACCAAGCTAGGCTTACTTTGAAATACACCGAGTTGCTTAGTTCTCCATCACAAGGCTTTTGTAAGGAGGCCCATAGGAGTAGTGAGGATCTCCCTACCCCTCCACCTCCGCAAAAAAATAGAAGGATGAGAAGGCCTCAGGAATCTAAATGGCAAACCCAGGTAGTGGCTCTCAACAACAGGCACTGATTAATTTCTGCACTTGCACCTGCAATGGGGTTCCATTGCACCAGGAAGCTAAAACCAAGGCATTAAGGTTTCTGAGAGGTCTTAAGTAGTAGTCTGCTGACTTTGTTCCTGCAATGAGAAGGTTGAAATGTTTATCAATCAGCACGTGGATGCCACAATTAAATATATTCAACTCTCCCTCCCTAAGAGGATGTAATTACTCCATTGAATGACCACCACTGTAATACAGGGAACCCATAGATACCCTAATGTCAGGAGTATTGTTTTTCAAAATAGAAATTGACATATGGGGTAGATTAGAGAGCGGCTTATTGCTTCTAACAAACAGCCACTGCCTGATGCTTCATAAATGCAAAACCACCACCAAATCCCACCTCGACAGCTAAAATACTAACCTGCCAGTCACAACAATTGGGATTATGCCCGAAACAGTTTCTAATCCTGTCTAAACTGCTGATGTTCATGGATGTAATCCTTTTGCCTCCTTTCTGCAACTCGCTGTCGTTAGGTTATATATCACAGACCCCATACCCTGTTTATCACTGACAGTTTTATTGTCTCTCTCTCTCAATATATATATAAAAATTTTCCTGCCAGACAACAAAATGATGCAATCAGTGTTGTCAGCGCTCACATTCCAGCTACTAGGGAAGAGTTGCAGCGGGATGGGGCAGCCAGCCCTGAACCATGGCATGGTTTTCCCTGGTAGTCGCAGCTGACAACCTGGCTCCAAACAGACTGAAGCAGCCTAAGCTGGCTCCACTTGTGCCCCAGCTGGGTCACAGACACCCCTAGCCTGCACCCCCATCCCATCCTTGCCCCCTCCTATATCCCACCTCCTACCCAGATCCTGCACCCCTATCACTATCCCACTCAACGGAATCCCTTGTTTTAGGCCCCCCCAGGCTCTGGGGTGGGGCTAACAAAAGCCATGAACCCTAGAACCCCAGAAGCGTTTCAGGGCTGAGGCCTTGAACCTCAGTCATCCTTGCCCACAGGCCCCCCTCTCCCATCACCATGGGGCTGGAGTACCAGGGGACTGAGGTGTTTCAGTTGGGGACCACATCAGTGAGGGTTGGGGGGGCTTTTTTCCCCAACTGATTTTTTGGGGAGCCAGTGGCCCTGATCCTAAAAAGGCTCCCCACCCCTATCATATATAAGGACAATGTTGAAACCTTTTGTGTTAGAAATATTTTATTTTAAATAAGCCTGGCCAACTAAATTCCAATCTGGGCCCAGCTCCCATTAAGTCAAGTGACCTGTTGCCAGCCCTGATCCTGTGGCAGGCCCCATAGTCCAGCCCCCATCTAACTGCAGGAGGCAACCTTCTCCCCTCCCCCTCTGCTGCACCACAAGTAGAGGGGGAGGCCACGAGCTGGCTGTGGCAGACAGAGGGGGGGTTGCCAAGCATAGAAAGCAGGGGCACAGCCCCCTCGTGTCCTCTAAATATTACAACGAGGGTCACAGTTCTAGCTTCTGGCCTCAAAGAGCTTTTTTTTATTGTAAGTAAACAAACCACATTTTTAGCAAAAGTCTGTATAACAATTTCAATCGTTAATCTCCCTGTCTAGTATATTGTCTGGCCATCTTTTAATTCTATTTCTAAATGAATTTACTACCAGTGATACAGAATTCTAGAGGATGTACAACTTTTTTGTTTAGGGCATTGTACTGCACATTTTTTTTTTTTAAACTTGGCTACATAATTGGCTAATTACACTCAATGACAGTTTGATTTGCTCAAATCATGCCAGTTTTGTCTGTTTTGCCTGAGCTTGATAAATTCCATACGCATGGATGGCACAAATATTTTGTGGTAGCTGCAGATTTTCACTGACTGTTACCCCCTTCACATGTTAAATGCAAATAGTAGAGAATTTTGCTGCACCCCACATAGCATTTCATCATGTTGCAAATTAGCCTTATCAAATTATAGACAGTTTCTGTCTACTTGACCTCTCCTCCCATGACAGTTTTCCTTGTAACCTCCTGTAAACAACTTTTATCAAATGTTTTCTGAAAGTCAAAATAAATTATATCAATAGAAACGCACATCCATCGATATCTGCAGGTATCCACAGATGCAGGTATCCACAGTTCATTTTTGTGAGTACAACGTGGAGGAGTTTAACACATTTAAATCACCAGTTTTAATCTTGATTGCATTTATATTTAATTATTTCCCAGGGATTAAAACAGATGAGAATCGATCTACATACTGTCCAGAATTTATTCTCTCAACATCTGTAGTGGAACTGAATGACCAGATAAATATTTTTCAGATGACCAGAAAACTGTTCTAAAAAAAGGAATTAGTTAAATGGCACCATTTTCATATGAAAACTATAAAAATCTGCACAGTTAATGGTGAAAACAAAATTATTGTAAGATTAGCTTAAATAGCTATTAAAATGTACAATATTTAACATACAATGGATGCTACCACCGGAGGCTCTTCTCTTGGTGGATCTGGAATATCATTTGCCAGCAAAACATCAGCATTTCTGTTGCTATTTTGAAGTTTCATGTGATCATCTCCTCTGTCATAAGGTCTTATTCTGAGGGGACTGGCATCTGAATCAACTGCACTGTAATTTATTTGTTCCTGTTGCTGCCTATCACTTGGAAGAAATGAAGGAGATGATTCCTGCCAGGGTGGATAAAAATTGATTAAAAATGTTTTTTCTAATTTAAATCAGTTTTATTTTTAAATCAAAATACAGGCTGGACCTCTCTGGTCTGGCACACTCGGGACTTAACTGGTCCTGAACAAAGGAATTTGCCAGACCAGAGGAGGTCTGACTTGTATTTCTGCTGCCCAGACCACCTTCCCTCCCTGCTTCCAGCCCCAGCTGCCTCCCCATTGCTGTGCTGCTGCAGTCCTGGCAGCCCAGACTGCCCCAGCCCCACTATCGTGGCTGCTGCGTGACTGGCCCCGGCCCAGCTGACATGACTGCCACCTCCCCTACCCTGCTTCTAGGGGTGACATGGCACCTACTGTGCTACTGGGGCTCTGGCACCAGGCCCAGCCCCAGCCTCACCAGGCTCCAAGCTGCCAGCCGTCTTGCCACTGGGACTCCCAGCCAGGACTCCCAGGTTCAGGAACACTAGCTTTCCTGCCAGACCACAGATCTTGCCAGATGAGGGAGTCCTGGTTTTGGGAGGTCCAATCTGTACTACATTTCTCATTTAAAAACAGTTACAATTAAATCTCATCACAAACCTGCTATACATGGTATCAGCACAAAGTGGGCCATTGTCTTCTCCAACAGGCCCTGAACTGCTGGGTCACACATACAGCATTTCCTGGCTTAGGTTATGAGAAAACCAAGTTCTCAAGTGCTTACTCATGTCCATTCCAGTTAGGTGTGCGCATGCTGCATGCACGGATCCTGGAGCTTTTTTCCCTTAGCAGTACCCGTTGGGCCAGCCAAGGAGCCCCCTAGAGTAGTGCAGCTATATCCATGCTGGCCCTCCACCCCTTTAGTTCCTTTTTACTGCCCATGAGAGTAGCTGGAATGGTTGACTACACTGTTGGTCTAACCGTAGCCTTTTGTATGTAGTGTTAGTTGAAGTTTTTTATAGTGTAAATAGTTATTGTTAGTAGTTAGTTCTGAGGGGAGCAAAATTCCCATTTGAAGCTTATCTTAATGGAGTCCACTCTTCAGCCAGACTCGGTGCCAGCAGTGCGGAGTGCACCAGCCTTATAGCAGGAGCCAGTTGCAGCACCAAAACATACCCCGGCACAAAGTAAGTCTTTGGCTCAGACACACCAATCCCAGTCTCCAGCTCCAAGAAAGAAGAGACAGCATAGGAGATGGTCCCGTCATAGTTGTAGCCACAAAGTGTGGAAGTGCAACTTGATCACGGCATTGTATCATTATGCTCCCGTACCGGCTAGACACCGGGTGAGCTCGACACGTCAGGAGTGTCCCGTGCCAGATGTGGTGATAGAAGAGGTCCAGCAACCATCGACCCCTAAGACCTTCAACACTGCCTGAGAGATCATTGAGCTTCTGTCATCATCAGGCCTGGATCAAGGGGTCAGCACTGGTTGCCTGAGCCTGCACTGGAGTTAGACCCAGCCATCAGTGCCGCGCCATCTAGTGCAGCCCCAGACTGTAATACCAGCACTGGTAATGTCAACGGCACCGCTGCTGACAGCGGCATGGGCTCTGCCGTCACCAGCACCGACAACAGTGCCAGCACCGCCACCAACAACAATGCTGGCACCAGCACTGGCTCCGAGGGATTCCATCTCTGCCAGGCCATCCACCTCCGCGGTACCGCCATACCATCCCATCCCGGCCACATTAGCACACATGGCACCTCCGGTACCGTACCCACAGATGCTATGGCTGGCAGATAATTAGCACAGTTGATGTTCCCACTGGCACCAGTCCACTGGGGAAAACTAAATTCGATGGCCCGGCATACACATCCGCGCCATTCACCTGTGTCATCGGCACCGCTGTGGTCTGCTTTGGCCTATTCACCCAACTCAGAGGCTGAGTTGGCTAGTTCCTAGGCCTCATATAGATTGAGATCGCAGCATGAATCCCGTTCTTAGCACTGCAGCCTGATAGTGCCAGCCTCAGAGCCCGCTCAGTCCTCTTATAAGGAGACTGTGAGGCCTCCAGTGAAGGGGAATGGTAACCTGCCTCACACTCTACCATGGTTGCACCCTCACAGCAGATGAAGGAACATGGCAATCAACATCTGATCAGGGAGTCTTCCTTCTTGTCACCGGACGAGGCGTTGGCTGACCCTGCACCCCCCTTGTCCACAATGGATGCCAGGGCACACCAAGAACTTCTCTGAAGGCTTGTGGCTAATTTTAGATGTGCAAGTGGAGGAGGTCCCAGAGGAATTGGACCCAATGGTAGATATTTTGACAGCAGATGTCCCAGCCAGAGTAGCTTTGCCACAGAATAAGACAGTGGCTAGGATTTCAAAAATCCTTTGGCAAACACCCGCCTCCATTCCACCCATCCAAAAAGGGGTGGAAAGGCACCACTTTGTTCCTTAGGCAGGACATGAACATCTCTTTGCCCTTCCGGCCCCAGGTTCCTTAGTGGTCCAAGCTGCTGGTCAGAAGAGACATGGCCTGCCCGGACCTACGCCAAAGGACAAGGACCCCAAAAAACTGGACCTGCTAGGCAAAAAGGTCTATGACTCTGCAATGCAGAGCAAATATCCCTATAATATATGGTCCACCATGGATAAGTTTAAAAACCTCCTTCTGCAGAAGTGGATATAAGCTGGCTATTAGGAAGTATATAAGCTGGCTATTGGACACAGACTGGCTAACCTTGTGAGGAGGGCTTTAAACTAGGTTTGTCGGGGGCAGGTGAGCAAAGCCCACAGGTAAGTGCTGAATGTGCAGGACTGGGAGATGTGTTGGAAATGGGGGGGACTACGGCCTATAATGCAAAGGAGAAAGGAAGGTCAGGGCACAACAGGGAGGCAAGATCAAATCAGTATCTTAGATGCCTATATACAAATGCAAGAAGTATGGGTAATAAGCAGGAAGAACTGGAATTGCTAACCAATAAATACAACTATGATATCATTGGTATTACAGAAACCTGGTGGGATGGGACGCATGATTGGAATATTGGTATGGAAGGGTACGGCTTGCTCAGGAAGGACAGACAGGGAAAAAAGGGAGGAGGGGTTGCCTTGTATATTAAAAATGTACACACTTGGACTGAAGTGGAGATGAACGTAGGAGATAGCTGTGTAGAGAGTCTCTGGGTTAAGCTAAAAGGGGTAAAAAACGAGGGTGATATCATGCTAGGAGTCTACTACAGGCCACCTAGCCAGGTGGAAGAGGTGGATGAGGCCTTTTTTAAACAATTAACAAAACTATCCAAAGCCCAAGATTTGGTGGTGATGGGAGACTTCAACTATCCAGACATATGTTGGGAAACTAACACAGCGAGGCACAGGCTATCCAATAAGTTTCTGGACTGCATTGGAGACAACTTTCTGTTTCAGAAGGTTGAAAAAGCTACCAGAGGAGAAACTGTTCTGGATTTGGTTTTAACAAATAGGGAGGAACTAGTTGAGAACTTGAAAGTGGAAGACAGTATAGGGGACAGTGATCACGAAATAATAGAGTTCATGATCTTAAGGAAAGGTAGAAGGGAGACCAGCACAATTGAGGTTATGGATTTCAGGAAGGCAGATTTTGATAAGCTCAGAGAACTTGTAGGTAAGGTCCCATGGGAAGCAAGACTGAAGGGAAAAACAACTGAGGAGAGTTGGAAGTATTTCAAAGGGACGTTGTTAAGGGCCCAAAAGCAAACAATTCCGCTGTGTAGGAAAGATAGAAAATATGGCAAAAGACCAGCTTGGCTTAACAAGGAGATCTTGCATGATCTCAAAATAAAAAAGGAGTCATATAAAAAATGGAAACTAGGACAACTAACAAAGGATGAATATAGGCAAGCAACACGGGAATGCAGGGGCAAGATTAGAAAGGCAAAGGCACAAAATGAGATCAAACTAGCTACAGGCATAAAGGGAAACAAGAAGACCTTTTATAAATACATTAAAAGCAAGAGGAAGACCAAGGACAGGGTAGGCCCACTGCTTAGCGAGGAGGGAGAAGCAGTAACAGGGAACTTGGAAATGGCGGAGATGCTCAATGACTTCTTTGTTTCGGTCTTCACCGAGAAGTCTGGAGGTGTGCCTAACGTAGTGAATACAAGCAGAGAGAGGGTAAGTTTAGAAGATAGGATACACAAAGAACAAGTTAAAAATCACTTAGGAAAGTTAGATGTCAGCAAGTCACCAGGTCCTGATGAAATGCATCCCAGGATACTCAAGGAGCTGATAGAGGAGGTATCTGAGCCTTTAGCTATGATCTTTGAAAAATCATGGCAGACAGGGGAGATTCCAGAAGACTGGAAAAGGGCAAATATTGTGCCCATCTATAAAAAGGGGAATAAGAACAACCCAGGAAATTATAGACCGGTCACTTTAACGTCTGTCCCAGGGAAGATAATGGAGCAGGTAATTAAGGAAATCGTATGCAAACACTTGGAAAGTAATAAAGTGATAGGGAATAGCCAGCATGGGTTTGTGAAGAACAAGTCATGCCAAACTAATCTGATAGCTTTCTTTGATAAGATAACGAGCCTTGTGGATAAGGGAGAAGCGGTGGATGTCATATACCTAGACTTTAGTAAGGCATTTGATACGGTCTTGCATGATATTCTTATTGATAAACTAGGCAAATATAACTTAGATAGGGCCACGATAAGGTGGGTGCATAATTGGCTGGATAACCGTAGTCAGAGAGTTGTTGTTAACGGTTCTAAATCCTGCTGGAAAGGGATAACAAGTGGAGTTCCTCAAGGGTCTGTTTTGGGACCCGTACTATTCAATATCTTCATCAATGATGTAGATATTGGGATAGAGAGTACTCTTATTAAGTTTGCAGATGATACCAAACTGGGTGGGGTTGCGACTTCTTTGGAGGATAGGGACATAATTCAAAATGACCTTAGCAAGTTAGAGAAATGGTCAGAGGTAAACAGGATGAGGTTTAATAAAGAGAAATGCAAAGTGCTCCACTTAGGAAGGAACAATCAGTTCCATACATACAAGATGGGAAGCGACTGTCTAGGAAGGAGCATGGTGGCAAGGGATCTAGGGGTCATAGTGGACCACAAGTTGAATATGAGTCAACAGTGTGATGCTGTTGCAAAAAAAGCAAATATGATTCTAGGTTTTATCAACAGGTGTGTTGTAAGCAAAACTCGTGAAGTCATTCTGCCGCTCTATTCTGCACTAGTTAGGCCTCAGCTGGAGTACTGTGTCCAGTTCTGGGCGCCACATTTCAAGAAAGATGTGGAGAAATTGGAAAGGGTACAGAGAAGAGCGACAAGAATGATTAAAGGTTTAGAGAACATGACCTATGAAGCCAGGCTTCATGAACTGGGCTTGTTTAGTTTGGAAAAAAGAAGATTAAGGGGGGACATGATAGCGGTTTTCAAATATCTAAAAGGGTGTCACAAGGAGGAAGGAGAAAATTTGTTCCTCTTGGTTTCTGAGGACAGGACAAGGAGTAATGGGCAGCAGGGGAGGTTTAGATTGGACATTAGGAAAAAATTCCTAACTGTCAGGGTGGTCAAATATTGGAATAAATTGCCAAGGGAGGTGGTGGAATCTCCCTCTCTGGAGATATTTAAGAACAGGTTTGATAGACATCTGTCAGGGATGGTGTAGACGGAGCTTGATCCTGCCTTGAGGGCGGGGGGCTGGACTCGATGACCTCTCGAGGTCCCTTCCAGTCCTATTATTCTATGATTCTATGATTCTATAAGTTTAGACTCAAAATTAGGCGAAGGTTTCTAACTATCAGAGGAGTGAAGTTCTGGAACAGCCTTCCAAGGGAAGTAGTGGGGGCAAAAGACCTATCTGGCTTCAAGATTAAGCTAGATGGGTTTGTGAAGGGGATGGTTTGATGGGATAACATGATCTTGGCAATTAATTGACCTTTCACTATTCACAATGGTAAATAGGCCAATGGTGGGATGATAGGAGTTACTATAGAGAATTTTTTCTGGGTGTCTGGTGGGTGAGTCTTGCCCACATGCTCAGGGTTCAGCTGATCGCCATATTTGAGGTTGGGAAGGAATTTTCCTCCAGGGTAGATTGGTAGAGGCCCTGGAGGTTTTTCGCCTTTCTCTGTAGCATGGGGTACGGGTCACTTGCGGGAGGATTCTCTGCATCTTGGGGTCTTTAAACCATAGTTTGAGGACTTCAATATCTGAGGTGAGTAGTGGGTGGGTGAGATTCTGTGGCCTGCATTGTGCAGGGGGTCAGACTAGATAATCATAATGGTCCCTTCTGACCTTAAAGTCTATGAGCCTAGTCAGGGGTTTGGGGCCTTGTTGGAAGAAGGTGGGGGGGGGGGTCTCCCACATGGCACTGCAAGCGGCATTGAATGCCACAGACTCTGCAGTCCATTTGATGGCTATGGCTGTCGTGATGAGGCAGAGTGCATGGCTACAGGTGTCTGGCATTCTGCTTGAAGTCCAAAACACCTTACAAGATCTCCCGTTTGAAGGGTCACGTTTTTTCTTGGACCAAACAGACTTTAGGCTGCATAGCTTTAAAGACTCCAGGACCACCCTGAAATTTCTCAGTATCCATACCCCAGCATTCCAGGGGAGGCCACTGAACCCTAGACCAGCCCCGATACCCTTCCAGCAAGGATTCAGGCCTGAGGGAGAAGGGGTAGCAATAACAGTAATAACAATGGCAAAAACAGGCGCAGGGGGTCAAGGTCTGACTCCGACTGGAGGTCTGCTCTGCCTCCTAATCAGCAGCCCAAGTCCTCATTTTGAAGTTACGCCCAAAGACAGTGTCCCAGTCTCCATGATAATATCTTCTTTTGGGTGCCGGCTCTTCCATTTCTACCTGGCCTGCTCCCAGGTTACCTAGGACCATTGGGTACTTGGCCTGGTGGAAAGTGGATTTGCTATCCCCCTTCCTCTCTTTACCTCCTTCCCACTCCCCTTCCCATCCCTCTTCAGGGACCCCTCACACAAGCGTCTGTTAAGACAAGAATTGTCTTCACTAGTGCATCTGGAGGCAGTCGAACCTGTTCCAGAGGAGTTCAAGGGGAAAGGGTTCTATTCCCAGTATTTCCTCATCCCAAAGGAGGTCTTCAACCCATCCTAGATCTAAAGGACCTGAATTCGTTTATAAAGAAAGCAAGGTTCAGGATGGTTACCCTAGCTTCTATCATCCCTTCCCTAGAAAGAGGAGACTGGCACACTGCCTTCGATTTGAAGGATATGTACTTCCACATCTCAGTGATCCTGGCTCACAGATTTCTGAGGTTCACAGTAGTCTTGGATCGCTTTCAGTTTGCAGTCCTCCCATTCGACTTTTCTATGGCGTCGAGGGTCTTCACCAAATGCATGATGGTCGTAGCAGACTTTTTGAGAAGTCGCAGGGTCCAAGTATTCCTTTACCTGGCTGATCAGGGATTCATCCATGGAATAGGTAACGCATCACGTAGACCCTGTCAGGACTCTGTTCCACAGACTGGGTTTCCTCATATCCACATTTAATCCTACTCAGGTAATAGACTTTGTTGGGGCCCCTTGAAAGTAGGAATAAGAGATCCTCCGGAAAAGGGCTTATTTTCCGGAGAATCACGTCTAGACTGGTGCTCTTCTCCGGCTTATCCCCAAGCTGGAAAAAAGCGGCAGCCATGTAAATGCAAATGCTGCGGGGGATATTTAAATCCCCCGCGGATTTTGCTATTCCGATGTGTCTAATCTGCATCCCTTTTCCGGAAAGGGGTGCCAATGTAGACCCAGCCAAGGTGTTCTCTGTGCTGACAGACATGACTGCAATGTATTATATCAACAAACAGGGTGGAGCTTGTTCCTCTCCCCTGTGCGAGGAAGCCCTATGCCTCTGGGTCCTGTGCAATGCACATGTTATCCACTTGGAGGCCGCATACTTTCGGGGAATCATCTCACCGCAGCTTTAACAACAACAAGGCCTCTCCACTTCATCCCTGCAGGTTTACTTAGTAGCTATTGTAACATTCCACCTAGGGGAAGGGGGCAGGATGGTATTTGCAAATGTGATGGTTAAGTGATTCCTCAAGGGGTGGACAGGCTGTACCCCTATGTTCACCAGCCCTTACTCCCCTGGGACCTTAACTTAGTTCTTACACGACTTATGAGCCCACCATCTGAACCCTTAGCCACTTGCTTGTTGAAACTTCTGTGGTGGAAAGTGGCCTTCTTAGTGGCTAATCACATCAGTTAGAACGGTCTCAGAGCTGAGGGCACTCATGTCTGAACTCCCGTATATAGTCTTCACCTCCACCCTACGTTTCTCCCTAAGGTGGTCTCCCAATTCTACGTGTCCCAGGATATTTATCAGTTTTCTTCCTGAAACCTCACTCAATGCCTAAAGAGTGGTCTTTACACTCTTTGGATATTAGGAGGGCCTTAGCCTTCTACATAGATCGGACAAGAGAGTTTCGTAGGTCTTCACAACTCCTTATTTCCTTAGCCAAAAGGTTTATAAAGGGCCTCCCACAAGGACACAAGCCTTGTTGATGGCATTTGTTGCGCAGGTGCCTATTCTTGAGAGCCGCAGAGCAGCCAAGTGATCCTCTGTACGTATGTTCACAGCTCATTATGCTAGTATGCAGCAGACCAGGGACGAGGCGGCCTTTGGTAGGCCTGTGCTGCATTCCATTGCAGATTAGTCTCCGACCTCACCTCCTGTCATACAGCTAGGGAATCACCTAACTGGAATGGACATGATGAAGCACTCGAAGAAGAAAAAATAGTTAGTTACTTTGTAACTGTTGTCCTTTGAGATGTGTTGCTAAAGTCCATTCCAAATCCCACCCACCTCCCCTTCGTCGGACTACAGCAAGAAGGAACTAAGGGTGTATATGCACTGATATAGCGGCACCACTCCAAAGAGCTCGCTGGCTGGACCAACAGATACAGCTAAGGGGAAAAAAGCTCCGGGATCCATGCATGCGGCGTGCATACACCTAACTAGAATGGACATGAGCAACACATCTCAAAGAACAACAGTTTCTAGGAAAGTAACTATTATTTTTATTTTGAAATTCTAGTTGAAATATCCTGGAATTTTAATTTTCAGGTGTCTGTATTTAAGCTCTAGCTTTAAATCAAAAGTTTAATTTGGGAGGAGGACCAAAAGAGCATTTTACTTATGCTTAGTTTGTATTAATTCACAGCAAAGTCTTGTAGTTTAACACACAGCATTAGGGTTATTATCCTTAACACGGGCAGAAAATGGAGCACATCCAAATCCGTAATGGTAACGCATGCCCTATAAAAACAGAGGGTCAGTACTCCCAGATATTAGGTGCCTGCTTCAGGGAGCCTAAATGTGACAAAGGAGTATTTGGCTCAAAATGAGCTTACATCAACCATACAGGGTGGCTTAGGAGCATTATATTTTTTTAATTGGTAAATGTCAATCATCAATTTTCCTACAAAATGATGAAAAAGTATTTCCATCAATAACTGAAATTTTAAACAAAAGAAAGATACCACTTGATAATCCGTGAAGCTGTTTATCTTGAATATTTTGACACATGATGTTGACTGTTTTAATGGCTTTAAAACTAACTTTTTAAAACTCAAGGTCTGTCATTCAATAATTATCTCACTCCCCTTCTCCATTTAATTTCTCATAGGTGTGAAAATTTAAACTGATAAAAATTAAGAGTTTAAAAATCTGACGTTATAATAAAAATAATCAAATTGTGCCAAGCCTACATCTAGTTCAATAGTTGTAACTAAAAATAAGAGCACAAAGGAATAGCAAAAGCATACCCACAAGAATCAAAGTTTTGACAAAACTTACAGTAGAGTCCAGAGATTCTTTAATTTCCGGTGTGCCTTCTATTAATCCATGTAGAGTGCCCTTTTCTTTCTTTTCAAGATCTCCTGTTGTATGAGCTGAGTTTTGATTTGTTCTCTCCTTTTTTGAGTTACAATTTTCTTTAGTTTCACAATTCTTATCAGATACTTGTACAACTGGTGCAATCTCTCCACCATGGCTTTGATCTGCTCTGGCTTTTACGTTACAGGTAGTTTGTTCTTGAGACATTGGGTGCAATCTATACTATAAGAGAGAGAGCCTGTGTTATTCAGACAACTAATTGGGTACATTATTTAAGTGATTTAATCTGACCAGGCAGCCTAACACTTGTGAATAGTATACACTGGGCTAAGTTATCAGAATGGGAAGCAGGGTTGCTAAAAGCTATGAAGAATTTCATAATTTCTTGTTTTGGAGAGGGTTAATAATGTCTCTGATTTCAGGAACCATTCATGAAATGAACGAGTTTCATTTACAATGCACATTAAATAACCTGCAAGTTACACATTTGTCTAAGTTTCAGTTCCTTTAGTTGGCAATCCTCATTCATAGACTGACTTGGGAGTAAACCAGAAATCACAAATGAAGAGTTATTTAGATCTATAGATACTGAAATCTTGCATTTAAAAAACCTAACTACTTTAGCTCACTATAATTATAGGAAGCTAATACTCCATAGTGTTCACTCTTTCAGAAAGCTACATATCAATCAACATACCACCCTTGCTTCCAGGAATTTATTCTCTCAACATCTGCAGAGGAACTGAATTAAGCTGTTTTTTCAGATGACCAGATAACTACTCTAGTGAGAGAAAACTTAGTTAAATTGCGCCATCTTTTTCAATATGAAAAATACTTTAAAATGATCTGTACAGTTAATAGTGAAAACTAAATTATTCTAGGCTTAACCTGAGCAGCTTATTAAAACGCACAATTGTTCACATACATTTTATACTACCTTGTGATGCTTTTCTCTTTGTCCATCTGGTATATCATCTGCTGGCAGAACTTTATTGCTGTTGCCAATTTGAAGTCTCATGTGATCATCTCCTCTGTCATAAGGTCCTCCAGCGAGGGGACGAACGTTTTTTCTGTAATTAGCATCTGAATCACCTGTACTATAATTTATTTGTTCCCGTTGCTGACTGTCATTTGGAGGAAGCGAAGGAGATGGTTTCCTCTCAGGGTATGCTAAATGCCTTAATGTAGCAACTGATCTTCCTGCACCATAGCAAAAACCCTAAAGAAAAGACAATGTCTCCTTAAATATTCACTTTTACAACTTGCATTTTCTTTCTTTTGAGTTATTTTTACATCTCCACACAATAGTATGTCAAGGAAAAATTTCAGTACAAGATTTACAATTTTCTCAAGAGTAATTTCCTGAGGGAGGAAAGCTCCTAAGTTGACAGTGTTTTTTTTTAAAGTAAACAATTTCATTACTTTGAAACAGAGTTTAGGAGCAAACTTAAATTAATATAGCTGAACAAACTTCCCTATTTTTGTTACAACCCCTAGAATAACTGTAAATGAAGGATCAGTGAAAAAAATATTTTCAGGCTTTTACTGTCCTATTTTTTAAAGTCAATGGGATTTCACAGTGTGCTGCTCTCTACTCGTCAGTCGGTGTGGGTATGACCTGATTAGTGTCAAGGTTCTCCTATGCTTCCTGCTAATTCTAACTCAGTCCTCTCAAGTACTAAGTGCCACTTTCTGCAGAGGTTCTATTATGTGCTCCAGCCAGAGCTGGTATGACACTTAAACCCATTTATCATGCATGCAGGCTGGAATTCTGACCTTTTTACTTGTAATAATTTTCTGCTTATAGAAGTTAAGAAATTTTTCTTTGCATTTTTATAGTTCACATATCTTTACTATGGCAAAAAATTCACGTCAGAAAAACAACAAATACCTGAAAAAATAAAACACAAGAAATAAAAATCTTTAAAGTTCTATTCTCAGTGTTCAGATCTATATACACTACTGCGTCTAAAATTTTATCAGTGGAGTTTTTTGTTTGTTTTTAGTACAGGTGGCAGAACCACTTTGGTCTAGCACCCTGGGACCAGAGCAGTCCTGAACTACAGAGTTTTCCTGATCATGAGAGGTCCACCCTGCTCCCTGCTGCAGGCCCACTGCACGGATTTTAGAAGTGCTACCTGTAATTTTGTATGTCATGGGTACCTGCCATATTTAGTGAGGCCTAAAATAAAATGATCAAGAACATATACTAACCAGAACAGCCAGAGCTATGATGATTAACACCGGAATCTGTAGTAGCATTGGTATCTCCATCATAAGGGCTTTAATAAATTCACCAATTCCTTTCCCTATAAGTTTTAATGGGTCTGTTACAAAATTGGTAAATGTAACAGCCAACGCCTAAAATAAGAAATAACAACAAGACATGAGGATTATTATTCTTTAGTTTTCAAATACAAAATGGAAGGGTAAACGGTTTATTTCGGAAAAGTCACATACGGTTGTTGGGGGAACTAGCCAAATGGGATTTACTAGTATTGTTTCATAATACTTCTGACAAGGATCATCCTGGAACGTCCATGAACGTCTCACCCATTCTACAGTTAAAAGAATGTAAAAATTATACAAATACATAAAAAGTGACAAATGTATATTATAATGATATAATTAAGCATTAGGTGACAATTGTATTTTATACCCTGTAGTCCAAAATTTTACATGCCTGGTTTCATCTCAAAAAGTTAATTGCATTTTTAAAAATGTCATCAATCCAGATGGAAATTAAAGTTATCAAAGCACAGAGGAGGGCTGGTAAAAACTGTTACTCACCTTTGTAATTGTTGTTCTTCGAGATGTGTTGCTCACAGAATCATAGAATACTAGGACTGGAAGGGACCCTGAGAGGTCATTGAGTCCAGTCCCCTGCCCTCATGGCAGGACCAAGTATTCATGGGTATTCCGACTGAGGTGCGCGCACCATGAGCATGACTCAGAAAGCTTTTATCCTAGCTGCTACCTGATGGATTGGCTGTGGAGCCCCCTGGAGTGGCACCAGTGTAGAGCACTATATATGACCCTGCTGATGCAAACACACCTCAGTTCCCTCTTGCCAGCTATTCCGACAGTGGGGAAGCACGGTGGCTATGGAATGGATACGAGCAACACATCTCAAAGGACAATGGTTACAAAGCAGGGATGTTAAGGACTTGTCAACTAGTCAACTATATGATAAGCAAATGCTTATCGGATAGTCAATTGACTAGTCAATACCCCTCCCCCCCTTACTGCCTCTATCAGACAGAGGCAACAAAGGGGTATGAGAGGAGGGGTACTTCAAAGCAGCAGCATTTCAAAGTGGAAGAACCACACAGCTGAGCCTGGCATCAGCTGTGTGGCACTACTGTGTGTGGAGCCCTGAGTCAGCTAGGGACTCCCGGGCTCCAGCGCAGCATTTCCACGGAACCCAGGCTCAGCTGGGAAATCCCCAGCTGAGCCTGGGTTCTGCGGAAATGTTGCACAGAAACCGCGGTCAGCTGGGGACTCTGGCTCCGCATGGCATTTAAAATCGGCAGCGCAGCATGAAGCCCAGGCCAGACCCCGAGCTCCATGCTGAGCTGACACTTAGAAATACACAAGAGCCCATGCTGGGGACTCTTGTACATTTCAAAGCTGACATGGTGCATGCAGCCCGGAGTTCCACATTCCTCCTTTGAAACGTACAAGAGTCCCAGCAGGTGATGGCAACTAGAAAAACCACCCTCCAGTAAAGGTAAAGTAATGAACAAGTTGCTAAAGGCTCAAAGTGGGGGACCTTTGAGTACTAAGAGGACCAGGTTGAGATCCTAAGCAGGGTCCAGGCACCATACCAGCAGGTGGAGCCTATCCATACCCTAAAGCAGTGGTTCCCAACCAATGGTCCTGGATCCCTGGTGGCCCATGACGGTACTGCAGGGGGTCCCTGGAAGGGTGGTTCGTGAAATTTTAATAGATTTAAAAGGGATCCGTATGCTCGAAAAGGTTGGGAACCACTGCCGTAAAGAAAGTGCCTGACCAGAGGGCTCATGAAAAAACAGAGCAACTGGCTACTTCTGGATGAAAAGGACGCTAATTTTTCACATCGCAATCAAACTATCACACAGACAGTATCAACAGATCCTGGTAAGACATTTACACTCCCAACAGCTGTCACTGGTGATGAGAAGGAACTGAGGTGTGTGGTTGGGTTGGCAGGGTCATATGTAGTGTGCCACACTGGCACCACTCCAGCGGGGCACTACAACCAACCCAAGAGGTAGCAGCTACAGAAAAAACTTCTTGGCAGTCATGCACATAGCACACACGTATCTCAATTAGAATATATATGAACAAACACTTGGAGAAGGGAACATTCTTAACATTAAATCTTTCTTTTAGATGTTAACACTTTACATTGAATAATCCTGAAAGAGGAAAAAAGGTCTGCAATTTTTGCCTGGTCAAAGCAATGATGAAATATCTGGTATATTTTGCACACTGTCACTGGAGTCTGGGGCATACAATCTTATTTATTGCATATCTGTGATGAACTGAGCTTTGTGAATAGTGCTTTAAAATATATTTGTAGGTTTGTAATTGTTAGCAGTCTGGCTTTGTTTTCAGACAGTTACTGGTTAAGACTGATTGTGGAGGAATGTAAGTGCACATAGTCCTGTGAATCTGCCCTGGGTTCTGCGGAGGTCTGTCCCCCTAAGTCTGGGCAGAAACATGCTGGAACCATGTTACAGAAATTTTACCACACACAGGTTGCCATTTTGTCCTCTGCTCACGTGATCTCACACACACTGTGCATAAGAGACCAGGCTAGCACAGATGTTTAAGTAGTAATGGAAATGAACAGTATTGGGATATTTGGTCAGATGCCAAAGGAGTCCTTGGGGTAAAGTTTGAGAACCACTGCCTTTAAGTATTTCCAGAATCGGTTGTTTTGATTACTTTGGGGAATAGCACAACTAGCCACTATCAACTTTATTAAAACTGGTTATCAAAAATCCCTAAGAGACACTTACTAAATATGGAGCCACTCTCATCCTCCTGAGTGGGGTGAGCTGCTGTGAACATGTAATATTAATACCAGTGTCTATGGGCTTGTCTACATTGCATTGCAGTACAGACCTAAGTGAGAACTGCAGTGTGCACCAAAGTAACTGTCCCAAGCACACGCTGCTGATACGAACTAAAAGGTAACTAGTTTGCGTTAATGCAATTCTGTTTGAAAGAGGACTACATTAACACAAACCTTTTACTCTGCATCTGCCTTTTACTCCATAAAGTAGTTGGATTTGTGCTGCAAAAATATCTAGTTAAAGTCTGAAATAAGGAACATTTTTGTATGATTTTATATGAATACATGGCCTGCAGTAACTCACCAATACAAATGAATAAATCACTGGAAGATAGAAGAGTGGAATTCAAGTCAAGAGGATTTTCCTTTCCTTAGTTTTAAGATACTGCATACTGAACTGTACAGGACAACTGTGGAATATTCATAGGCTAGAGAGAGAGATTTCAGATATAGATTCTAGTAGTCAGTACAATGAGAAGTTTAAACCCAGGAGGAGGTGCCATACCATAAATTAGCTTTTGTGATAACCTTGCATTTAATAATTTTAGAGACCAAATACAATAGCATGCTAATTATATGTTACATAAAGCAGTGTTTGGCTTACTCAATTGTATGATGAGAATTTTCAATTCATGATAAGTTTTAAAAAATTATTAAAAAAGCTTCTGTCACTTCTTGGGTGACACCAGCCCTGGCTCATTTTTACTGTTTGCCAGTTTTCTTTAGATAAAAAGTATTAGAAAGGAAACAACTATAAACACCTTACCAAAGAGACTATCCTTCCAGTCAAGCTTCTCAGCACATACTGTGTCATGATCTCCCATTCTGGCCACAGCAGCTTGATTCTGTGCAAAAGCTTTCTGCAACAGAATACGAATTAAGCTTTGTAAAAGCTGTTTACGTGGAATAAAAGACTACTAGTTTAGCTTTCTGTCATCAACCAATAAGCAGTCTAAAATGTATTAGAGATAAAAATCTGCAAAAGCAAACCACCACAGCAAATCAAATGCAGTCAAAGCGTATAATCTCTGAATAGGGGAGAGAACAATTATTTTTAGCTAGCCAAAAGGTTCTGACTGCTTCCTTCACAATAAGGAAGCGTCAACTCTAACAATTTCTGGAACTGAGCCAACAATTCACCACACATCATTATTTTTGAGTTTTAGATATTAACACTGATCACAGAATTATAGTAAGAAAACTGGGGAAAAAAACCCTCACAAGCTACTACATAAAGCAGGGGTAGGGAACCTAAGGCCCTGGGACCAAATGCAGCCTCCAGCTTGCCTGGATTTGGCCCCTGAGGTTCGGCCTCCCCTCCCCATCTCCCTATGGGGCTGGAGCACATAAAATCTACTAGCCTGCTTCCCCACCCCCCCAGGTTCTGATGTGAAAGGGGAATGTGGGGAGTGTTTTCTCCTTCTTAGTCAGGGGCTACCCTCAGTGAGGGTTTGGTGGTTTTTTTGGTGTGTTGTTTTTGTGCTTCTCACTTGGGTGTGGCCCCAGACACAAAAAAGGTTCCTCACCCCAGCATAAAACAATGGTTTATCACACTAGGATTGCAACACCAAGGCTGGTTAAAGCATTTTGGAGTTTCTGATGTGTTCTGCATAATATAAAAGTTTCCAATAAAATAATTTCTAGCTCCTCTGGCAGCAAAGAGATCCTTCTCACTGTAAATAATTTTAAAGGTGTACACACTGAATGCAAGTTCCTATTTGTGATGTAACAAATTTTACAAAAATATTTTGTATTACAATAGTGAGAGGTTGGTTAAGATAACACAAAGGACTCAGATAATAGTATCACAGAAGGAAAGTACATTGAAGAAGGAAAAAAAAAGCACGTCTACATCTGACTACACATGATAAAACAAGTTATAAATTTTTTAAGCTCCCAATTGTATCCAACATGCTATATTGTTCTAGCTGAAAGATCTGTCAATGCATGCAGCATTCAGTAGGCCTACTTAAGTAAGATACATCCTAATTAAGACAGTTATTTATCACCACAGACTGCCTCAGTGGATGGTTTCTCCCTCACCACAAGTGAGATGGCCTTCCACTCTTCCAAGAGCGGAACTCTCCCCAGGTAGACCTGTTTGCAACCAAGCAGAACGTGAAGTGCCCCAGGTTCTGTTCCAGACTCAGTCTGGAGAAAGTTCCCTCGCAGACGCCTTCCTTCTTCCTTGGAAGGAGGGCCTCATGTATGAGCTTCCTCCATTTCCTCTGATTATCAAGGTCCTACAGAAGATCAGACAGGACACAGCACAAGTAAAACTCATTGCACCATGTGGCCACACCAGCACTGGTATAACAGTCTTGTCCTCCGCTGATCCACTCATATTGTCATCCCAGGACTGCGGTTGCCTCCTGCACTCAGACCTGCTACCATTCCACCTCACAGTATGGTTGCTCCATGGCTGAGCCCAGAGCAGCAAGCTTGCTCTTTAGAAGTGAGGCATGTGTTCTTGGAAAGTAGGAAGCCATCTACTAGATCCACCTTCTTTGCAAAATGGACTCTGCTTTTGGTCTGGGCTGCTCAGAAAGGGATCAGTACTGCTGGAACGCCACTGAAATCTTCTGCATCTGAAGCATGAAGTCTGGCATTGGCTTCCATCAGGGTGAACCTGGCAGCGATTTCAGCCTTTCAACTGTCGATCCAAGGTCACTTGGTGTTTTCCCATGACATCACAATCAGATTTGTAAAAGGTCTTGAGAGGCTCTTTCTGCAGATCCCAACCACACTTCCTCAGTGGTCCTCTCCAGGCTGACAGGGCCTCCCTTTGGGCCACTGGCTTCCTGCTCACTTTCACTTCCTTCAAGGTAGCCTTTTTGGTGGCAATCACCTCAGTCAGGAAGGTGTCTGAACTCTGTGCTCTTATGTCAGAACCCCTTTATACAGTCTTTTTCAGAGATAAGATACAGTTTAGATCTCATCCCACCTTCCTGCTCAAGGCGTCTGCGCCTTTCACATGGGCCAGGATATCTTCATGCTGGTCTTCTATCTCAAGCCCCATAAGACCAGTGAAGACAGACACCTACATGCCTTGGATGTTAGGTGGCCACAGAGGATTCCTAAATGGATCACCTTCTGTATCAGGATGTGCTATGAACTGGTGAGGGTTCATTCTACCAGAACACAAGCCTCTTCATCCCACATTCCTATTTAGGATATTTGTAAATAGGACGTGGTCCACTGTGCACATGTTTACATCCCATTATGCAGCAGACCAGAGATGACACTGGGTTCCGCAGAGCTGTGTTGTTTTCAGCATGGAATTAAACTCATACCTGCCTCTGCAGATTCAGCTTCGAATCATTTACATTGAATGGACGTGAACAAGCACTTAAAGACAGCTACCTGTGTCCATAACTGGTGTTCTTTGAGATATGATATTCATGTCCATTCAACATCCTGCCCCCCTCCTCCTCTGTCAGAGTTTCTAGCAAGAAGGAACTGAAAGAGGAAGGGTCCTGGCAGCACTCTATATAGCACGGCATGTGCACACCTCTCCAGGGGGCACTGTAGCCAGTCACCAACGGACACTGTGGAGGGAAAAATCTTCTGCCACTGTTAAATGTGGCAAGCACCCACCTGCATTCATGTGGAATGGACATGAGCAACACGTCTCAAAGAACACCAGTTATGGAAACAGGTAACTGTCTTTTTAATAGGTCAACTTACATGGACAGTTTATTTTCTTAATACTCTTCAGTTCAAAGAGCTTAATTGCCTTATTTAACTTTAGATTGGTGCAAAGAATTTTACTAGACATTGATTTAAAAACGGATATGCCCCTTGGGACAGTTGCCTGATATGCTGAGACGCCACTGGGTTTATTAATAAACAAAAAGTGATTTTACTAAGTACAGGCAGTCCCCGAGTTAGGCGGATCCGACTTACGTCAGATCCGCAGATACGAACGGGGATTTTCTCGCCCCGGAGGACTGGAGCGGGAGGACACCTGGTCCCGCCGCCCGCCTCCTCCGGGGCGAGAAAAGCTGCTCCCCGTTCTCTCTGGTCTGCTGTGGGAGCCAGCAGACCAGGGAGACGGGGAGCAAAGCAGCGCAGGACACGGGGACCGGACCCGCGGCCGCTTCCAGATCAGCTGGAAGCGCCGGGGGTCCGGCCCCGGGTCCTGCGCCGCTTTGCTCAGCGTATTTCTGTAGCATATTCAACTTAGTTTGCATGTTCTATCTCGCTTTAGTAACTTACTTTGTTCTGTGTGCTGTCTCTTATGATCACTTAAATCCTACCTTTTATACAGGCAGTCCCCGGGTTACGTACAAGATAGGGACTGTAGGTTTGGTCTTAAGTTGAATCTCTATGTAAGTCGGAACTGGCATCCAGATTCAGCCGCTGAATCGGGACACCAGTTCTTACTTACATACAGATTCAACTTGGGAACCCCAGGCGTCCCCAAGTCAGCTGCTGCTGAAACTGATCAGCAGCTGATTCCAGGAAGCCCGGGTCAGAGCAACTCTGCCTCGGGCTTCCTGTAGTCAGCTCCTGGTCAGTTTCAGCAGTGGCTGACTTGGGGACGCCTGGGGCAGAGCAGCTCGGGTGCTGCTGGGTTGGTCCAGTAGCGTGGCCGCTCCTCGGCGCTACTGGACCAACCCAGCAGCACCCCAGCTGCTCTGCCCCAGGTGTCCTGATTCAGCCACTGCTGAAACTGATCAGCAGCGGCTGAATCAGGACTCCTGGGGCAGAGTAGCTGGGGTGCTGCCGGGTTGGTCCAGTAGCGCCAAGGAGCGGTGCTGTGGGACCAACCGGCAGCGCCCCACCTGCTCTACCACAGGCCCCGGGCTTTGCTCCACATCTCCCTGGTCTGCTGAGGGGGGCACTAGCTGCGTCCCCCCCAGCAGACCAGGGAGACGCTGAACAAAGCTGCGCAGGACCCGGGGCCGGACCCCCGGCGCTTCCAGCTGATCTGGAAGCGCAGCGGGTCCGGCCCGGGTCCTCCGCCGCTTTGCTCCGCGTCTCCCTGGTCTGCTGGGGGGGGGACGCAGCTAGTGCCCCCCTCAGCAGACCAGGGAGATGTGGAGCAAAGCCCGGGGCCTGTGGTAGAGCAGGTGGGGCGCTGCCGGTTGGTCCCACAGCACCGCTCCTTGGCGCTACTGGACCAACCCGGCAGCACCCCAGCTACTCTGCCCCAGGAGTCCTGATTCAGCCGCTGCTGATCAGTTTCAGCAGTGGCTGAATCAGGACACCTGGGGCAGAGCAGCTGGGGTGCTGCTGGGTTGGTCCAGTAGCGCCGAGGAGCGGCCACGCTACTGGACCAACCCAGCAGCACCCGAGCTGCTCTGCCCCAGGCGTCCCCAAGTCAGCCACTGCTGAAACTGACCAGGAGCTGACTACAGGAAGCCCGAGGCAGAGTTGCTCTGACCCGGGCTTCCTGGAATCAGCTGCTGATCAGTTTCAGCAGCAGCTGACTTGGGGACGCCTGGGGTTCTTAAGTTGAATCTGTATGTAAGTAAGAACTGGTGTCCCGATTCAGCGGCTGAATCTGGATGCCAGTTCCGACTTACATAGAGATTCAACTTAAGACCAAACCTACAGTCCCTATCTTGTACGTAACCCGGGGACTGCCTGTATAAAAGGTAGGATTTAAGTGATCATAAGAGACAGCACACAGAACAAAGTAAGTTACTAAAGCAAGATAGAACATGCAAACTAAGTTGAATATGCTACAGAAACTAATTACTTGGACTTCCATGCCAATTTTTGCAGTCTTACAACCACATTTTCCAATACAAAAAAATTGTCTCCCCTTATTGATGTGTAAAAGACAGTCAAAGTAAATCCCACAAAAATCGACTGTGGGAAACAGCAAATCTGACTATGCATAATGGGAACAAACTGGACAATAGGAGAATTTCCCTCTCCCTCAAATCTCTATATTCATCTACTATATATTTGAGAGAGTTTGTCTGTGAGCAAGCATGTCTGTCTATTCATCTGCTTGTTTGTTCCAGAAACTCCTCTAAAATGGTAAGAGCTGAGACCACCAAATTTGGCATGCAGCTTCCTCTTATAACTTAAAGCAAGGTAAGGGCTTGGTTGTGCTAGGACAATGGGATGTGCCTGAAATGCAAATGTTTTTTATAACACGGAAAGAGGGGAATGCTATCAAGGACAGTTATACTGTGTAACGACCAGGAGAGTAACAAGGGGTCAGATATGGGAACCGGGACAACTATAACCCCATTCAGTCAGCAGGGGGAAACAGTGGAAGTAAGCTTCTTGCCCCATACCCAGCCAGCATAATCCCTGGCATGGCCAGCCCCAGGGAGCTGCCACTAGGGATATAAGGAGTTATCTGGTAAGCATTATCCATATCAGATTAACAGTCAACCTGGTTGGAATGGAGCAATGCCCCCTGTCTCTGTGGCATAGCAAGCTCAACCCATCCTGAGCAGCCATAGTAAGGCCCAGTGCACCATGGGCGTAAGACTACTCGGCTGCAGTGCCTCCCTGCCCACAGGATCCTGGTTAAATATAACATTTAGCTGGTTAACTTTTTAAATGGGATTTTACAACCCTAACCACTGCCCTGCCAGTGTGGCCCCCACCAGTTCCTGAACCCTGCACACACCCAGTCTCCTGCCCTGAGCCCCTCCTCACCCCCAAACCCTGACTCCTGCACCCCACACACTCACCCAGCCCCCTTGCCCTGAGCCTCTTTTCACCCTCCACTGCCACAGAACTCTGCCCTGATCCCCCACATGCAAGGCCAATTCAATCTTTTAGTAATAAATGTTGATGCAATTTGTAATAGTAGGTAAAAATCTTTTGAATAAGTGTAATTTTTAAATCAGTGCAGTGCCTGTAAAATGCCAATGCACATCAAAGATCTGATCATTTTGTTTTAAATTGACCAGCGATAAGCTAAACTCTCAATTTCAAATTAAAGACCAAAGCCTCATCTGGGAAAAGCCAAATTAAATGTGCTTTTTGTGAGGGACTTTTAGGGAGAAGCTGAAGAAATAACAAGATTGTTTCCCTAACACAATCCAAGGTACTATCTATTGTTCTATAACATTATTGAAGCTCTGGTCTTTAGTAGAAACTGCTGTACAGAACATACCCATTATATAGGGTTTTATCAATATAGCACACTGATCAGTTAGCCATTTCCTAAACCCCTGCCACCCTGGTGCTTAAGAGAGTCCCATATAGTCTTCTAACCCTTTGGAGTGGAATTATGATCGTTTTGAATTCTGTGCTCCATTGCAGAAAGGGGAAACAGGAATTTTATTCTAAAACTTGCAATCTGAAGTCTTCATTGAAGTATTCACTCTGGCAATCAATAACATAACAAAAATAATCTCCAAACTCTACAGATTATCATAGCTTAAATGTTTATTCTTAAACCAAACCAGGATTTCTGATTAATTTACCTTGTATAAGTAGATCCAGTTCCATCCAAAACTGATGAGAAAACTGATGAATAAAATACGTTTTACTTGAGTAACCCAGCCAATATGTGTCCATAGCTCAGTAGCTACAATTACTGTAATGCACACCAAACACAAGAGTACCTGAAAAGGAATTAAGAAGGGAAAGTCATGAACCAGATTTGCAATTTTTCAAGCCTATTTCCAGTAGAAGAGAGTTACAAACTTCTCTCTTTTTCAGGTTCATTTACCTAACTAGTTTCAAAACTGAGCTTGATAAGTTTATGTTGGGGATGGCACAAGGGGATTGGCCTAGCCATTTCGCAATTGCTAGCAGCAAATATCTTTAACAGCTACTGGTGGGATGCTATATGGGGGAGGACTTTGAGGTACTACAGAGAATTCTTTCCCAGTTATCTGGCTGGTGGGTCTTGTCCAAATGCTCAGGGTATAACTTCAATACCAAATCATAATATTTGGGGTCAGGAAGGAATTTTCCCCCAGGTCACACTGGTAAAGACCTTAGGGAGTTTTTGCCTTACTCTGCAACTTGGGGCACAAGTCACTTTTGTGGGCTAGCATGAACAGCAGATTCTAGATTCTCTGTAACCTGAAGTCTTTAAATTATGATTGGAGGATTTCAGTAACCCAGCCAAAGGTTTTGATCTATTACAAGAATGGGTAGGTGAGATTTTATGGCCTGCAATATGCAGGAGATCAGATTAGATAACCGTGGTCTCTTTTGAGCGTTAAGGTCTATGTGTCTATGAGTTTAAAAAAGAAAAAAAAAAAAGTAGATAGGACTTTGAAAAGCCAGGCCTCTCAGGAAATATGAGCTTTCTGAGACCAATGTGGAATTTGCTAAAAAGAAACTGCTGGATCTGGATATTAAAAAATAATAAAAAAAAAAGGATAGAGAATAAGACAAAAAATACCTTATTCCCTCTATATCAAACCATAGTACGCCCACATCTTGAATACTGTGTACATATGTGGTTGCCATATCTCAAAAAATATATATACTGACATTGGAAAAGGTTCAGAAAAGGGCAACAAAAATGATTAGTGGTTTGGAACAGGTCCCATATGAAGAGAATTAAAGAGACTTGGACTTTTCAGCTTAGAAAAGAGGAGACTAATGGGGGATATGACAGAGGTCTATAAAATCATGACTGATGTGGAAAAAGTGAATAAGGAAAAGTTATTTACTTATTCCCACAATATAACAACAGGGGTCACCAAATGAAATTAATTGGCATCAGGTTTAAAACAAACAAAAGGAAGTTTTTCATCACTCAGCACACAATCAACCTATGGAACTCCTTGCTGGAGGATCCGGTGAAGGCTAGAACTTTAATAGGGTTCAAAAAAGAGCTAGATAGATTGATGGAGGTTAGCTCCATCAATAGCTATTACCCAGGATGGATAGAAATGGTGTCCCTATCCTCTGGAGGTGGGTGACGGGAGAGATCACGTGAGAATTACCTGTTGTGATCCCTCCCTCTGGGACATCTGGTATTGGCCACTGTCGGTAGACAGGATACTGGGCTAGATGGACCTTTGGTCTGATCCAGTATGGTCATTCTTATGCTCTTCTGATGCTACAATGGATTTATATTGTAAAGGGAATTTATATCGTAAGGGGCTACACGATTAACTGATAAGTGTCTCTTCAGTTAAAAGAGCCTGAGAGCTGACATGCAAGCATGCTGGCTCAGTTTAGACTCATGCTGGGTCCAGCACCTACCCTGCTGCAGGTGCTAGGCCTGGCGCAAGCCGGGATTGAGCCAGTGTGCTTGTGCGCCGGCTCTCAAACTCTTTAAATGCAGAGCTACAGTGGGGGTAAGTGCCAGACCTGGCCTGAGTCAGGACTGAGCTAGCGTGCTTGTGCGCTGGCTCCAAATGTGACAATGTGGAGGGGCATGAGATTGCATGTAGACGATAGCGTTAACTGATTAGTGAATGCTTATCAGTTATTTAACCAGCTACACGATTACATCCCTATTCTGCACTGTGAGGAAATGATTTTCAATTACATTTTCAGCGTGACAGTTGTTAAAAAGGCAAAGTACAAGAATCAACAAAATCAGTGGTGGAGCAGGAAGATGTTGGATGCTTTCATAAAGAGAGAATCGCATCTGGGGCATGCCAGTGAGGCAAAACTATTCTGTCAGCGGCTTAAGCAGAAAAAGAAAGCAGAAGCAAGACTCCTCTACATGACCTTGCAAGCAGGGGGGAGGAAGAGAAGGGGAGGAGACATATAACAGGAAAAGACCATTGAATAGAGAGGTAAAAGGTATTACTAAAGGCATGATGAATTGGATAAAAGAATAATTAACCATCCAATAGATCAGTGGTCCCTAACCTTTTCAGGTTGGCGGGCGCCAGGGGGCGTAGCCGTTCGCCCGCCGGGCGCCAGGGGGCGGGGACACTTGCCCGCCCGGGGGTGGCCCCCCCCATAGCCACGCCCCCCCCCCATAGCCACGCGCCCGGGGGCGGGGCCCCCCGGCAAGCCCCACCCGTAAGCGCCGCGCCCCCGGGGGCGGGGCCCCGCCGGGGGGCGGGGCGCGGCGCCCCCGGGGGCGGGGCCAAGGCCGGCAAGGGCACGCGCGGCGCCCCCGGGGGCGGGGCCAAGGCCGGAGCCGGCAAGGGCACGCGCGGCGCCCCCGGGGGCGGGGCCAAGGCCGGAGCCGGCAAGGGCACGCGCGGCGCCCCCGGGGGCGGGGCCAGCCATGCGCCCGGGGCTGGCACCTGCCAGCCCAGATTGCTCCGCGGGTGCATGTAAAGAGCCCGGCGGGCGCCATGGCGCCTGCGGGCACCGGGTTGGGGACCACGGCAATTGATTCAAAATAAAAATTCATCTAATACAGAGGCATATTTTGACTTGTAAAGAAATTTCAATTTATGACTTATGAATTCACCACAGACCTTCAGTGGAATTACACCAGTATTCATAACTAACTCAAAACCTACATTTTAAAACTGCAGATATAATTACATCTAAAGACACAGAGCTATCAAAAGTTGTAACATTTAAAACTAATCTCGCTCTTTTCTCACCATAAGCAAGCACATTATACAAATCAACCCCGAAAGTAACATCCACAGAGTCCAAATTACAGCCCTCAGGGTGTTTCTGAAACCCTGTAACTTAAGATCCAATATCTGGACCTGGAGACAGATCTGGAATTCTAGGACTAGGAAAGATGCAGAACTCAATGGGCCAGTCTAGGCACAGATCCAAAAGGTGAAGAGAAATAACTGTGAGGCCAAGTGATTGTTTCAAACAGGAAAAAAAAATAAGAAAAAGAGAGGAGGAAAATCAAATTTAAAAATCCCTGATCTGGACAGGCAGGTCATCTTCACCTGCTGGGATGAAAAGAGTCAGGAATGCTCAGCTAGCACTTCATGAGGGAAAGAGCATAATACGTTTATCTCCATCTACTGGCAGAAAGCACAGATAGAATACTTAGTGACAGGACTGGCTCATTAAAGAACATTGGAAAGTACAATAGTACAGAGAATTCCTACTCTCTTACCATGAACACATTGTATGGATCAATTCCAAAAGCGTCTTCAAACTTCCATTTCCACACTTCATAATCATGATGTTTAAAATTAATCAGAATATCACTAACTGCATCATCCAAAGCTCCTGGTTTCCAGTCCCCTTCACTGAGAAATCTGTTGATCTCCAAAAGAGCCTGACTTGTAAGGATGATCTCAGCATCATAATGCCCATTGCCAATGTTTTCATCAGGCTAAAGGAAAGCAAAACAACCATTACACAGTCTAGGTGCGATAGCAAATCAGAAAGACAAATAAAAGCATTAGGAATAGCTGAATTTTCTTTAAATCTGCAGTATTATTTATCCACTGAAAAAGACCCATATTGCCACGTGGAGTCCACTGGGGATTCTTGTACATTTCAAAGCCGGCTCTTGCCACTGGGACTCTTGTACACATCAGAGCTGGCACATCAGGTGCTTCCGCTTTGAAATGTGCAGAAGCCCCCAGGCTCTTGTGCAGTTCAAAGCGGAAATTCCCTCATGGAGCTGGGAGTCAGCGGGACTTCACATACAGCCTGGGGCCAGCGGGGAGTTCCAATTTTGAAATGCACAAGAGCCACCTCTGGGGCTCTTGTACATTTCAAAGGGAGAATGCGCAAGTTCCTATTGACTAGTCGAGTAGTCCATGGAAATTCCATTGACTACTCGACTAGTAAATTAATCATTATTTAACATCCTTAGTTAGAATCCCTCTGATGATGTGGACAAACTGAGGCACAAGAGGGGTAGCATAGCAGGTGAATTATTTTACTGTATGTATTTTAATCAATTTATCAAAATTTAAGCTGTAAAAATGTCTTTTCACTAATTCCCTTCTCTTATTTCTCTTAGTTGGAATAACTGGAATACAGTACTTAAATTACTATGCTATGTTGATTTGTAATCATAAAGAAATGTGTAAAGTAGCAGCTAAAATTCTACCCTATTTTCATCAACATATGAATACTCACAAGGCCAAGTCTTTCAGCTTCAAGTAAAATCTTATTCAAGTATCTCCTAAAAACATGAATGCTGCGACTTTCACTTAACATGGTCTTCTCTTTCTTCTCACACTCTTCAATCTGGAGCAAGAAAACAAATTCCAAGTTACAAACTTTCACTGATGACAAATTAATTTATGCAAGGGATTAATAGTGTTTCTAGTGAATGAAACAAGTTCCTACAGCCTAGCACAAGCTTGTTGCTGCTAATATGTCTCAGAAAATCACAGTAATATATATACTTAAGAACAACATTTTTCCAACTTTTTTCCATGGCACTTGTTTCTAAGTCATAAAAGTTGTGGACTTTTAACCTTCTGATGATGATGTGGTCTGAATCCTAACCTCAATATAAACATTGGACTAGAAAAACCTCAAGATTTGTTCATCCCTCAATATTCTGAAATTTATATCATAAGATGATTTATATCAGTTCAGTTATAAAAAGATTAGTTATACAGAGTGTGCGTGCGCGCGCGTGCGTGCATGAGGTTTTTGCTGCATCTAAAAGGACACAGCATAGAACTCTCACCCTGGGGTGAATTGGGTAAGGGAAGTGTCCACATAGCTGAGGTGGCTTTTAGCCATGTTTGCAATACCTAATCCCGGGCTACTTTGGGCGATTGAGAAGATCCCTACATAATTTAGACAGACCTGCAAACTAACGTAAGTTACAGCAGTCTTCTGGGTCTGTCCTAAAGCTGCAACGCTGCCTAGAATCTCTGCAGGCTATGTCTTGTGGCCCTGTCTCTGACAAACTGCCTATTAGCACTCCTCCCATTTTTTATATTACACAAACAATGAAAGAAGTAGATCAATTTTCCCTGTTTATCTAGTTTAGTCTTTTAGGGTACGTCTAGACTACATGCCTCTGGCGACAGAGGCATGTAGATTAGACTACCCGGCATAGGAAAATGAAGCGGCGATTTAAATAATCGCCGCTTCATTTAAATTTACATGGCTGCCGCGCTGAGCCGATCAGCTGTTTGTCGGCTCAGCGCGGTAGTCTGGACGCATGGGGGTCGACATCAAAGGCATACGTCGACCACCCAGATATGCCTCATCCCAGGAGGCATACCTGGGTGGTCGACAAATGCCTTTGATGTCGACCCCCGCGTGTCCAGACTACCGCGCTGAGCCGACAAACAGCTGATCGGCTCAGCGCGGCAGCCATGTAAATTTAAATGAAGCGGCGATTATTTAAATCGCCGCTTCATTTTCCTATGCCGGGTAATCTAATCTACATGCCTCTGCCGCCCGAGGCATGTAGTCTAAACGTACCCTTAGTTTCCAAAGACTAAAACAAAGTATTCCAAACTTTAATTGCGAGCACTGAAGGGAAAGACTTTATTCCCTTAGATTTAATAGAAATATGTACATGAAATTTTAAACTTTAATAGGAAAATAGATTTTCCTATTAGGATTATCAAAGTGTGTATGCATTATGAATTTCATTTTTAAACAGGCAATCATGCCAAAAACATACATTCTGGGTGTTCTCTTCTAGGGATGTTAGATGACATTTTAGTAATCATATAGCTGCAAAAAAGATTTATGAGTTACATGGTTACTAAAATACTCCCAGGGGTGGGGCTCATGGCCCCACTCCCAGGGAGCCCCCTGCCATACCACGCTGCTTTCTCTGTATCATGGGCAGTAGCACAGAGTGGCAGGAGGAGCTGGTTTAAGCTTCCACTTGCTGCCCCGCACTACTGCCTCTGATACAGAGACAGCAGCCCCTGTCCATTGGTGGCCTGAGCTCTGCGTGAACTGAGGTTGCTTCGGCATCCCACGCAGCAGCCTCTGTCCGCGGCAGGCCCGAGCACCCTGAGAACAGAGTTTGTGTCAGTACTCCCTCTGCAGGAGGCAGCAAAGAGGGGGAAAGGGGGAGCTCCCACAGGAAACAGCACACACAGGGAGCTGGCTTCCCACAGGTACTGAGGCAGCAAGGGGTGAGGTATGTGTAATCAGTCTGATTAACCAATAAAACCAGGTTTATCAGTTAATCGTTTAAACACTCCCATTACTTTCCTGTTAGTACCTTTCTAAAATAAGCCAAAATGTGACAGTATATGACTATCTACAGACTTAACAGATTAATCAAATTAAAAGGCTGAAATATCAAGAAAATATATTGAATGACTATACTCAGCAGCAGTTACATCCACAACTGATCCTCAAGTAATCCACCTGTTCTAAACCAACATTTCTGATTATTTAAAAAAAAAAAAAATGTAAATAACATAAAAAAATAGAAAGTACTTTAGACTTTTTGATAGCTTTCTGAATGAATATAAAATGATAAGATAACCTTCTGAATGAAGAATTCTAATTTCCTATGGCACTCCGATAATGCTGTAGTGCTTCCCAAGTCTGCAACAGTATCCGCTACCTTCTTATTATCAGAGTCGTCATGATTTACCTGTAGTTACAGTGAAGAAAATGTATTTTTATTATAGCCCTTAGCAAGATGTTGGTTAAAGAAGGCTAATATTTAATCAATCAGGTCATTTTATACATTGCAAGAAAATATAAAAGGAAAAGAAATGTAACTGAAGAGCTGAAACCTGAATTTTAAGCCCACGGAGTCTTCCTAAAAATCACCTCTCAGAAGTGCAGCAGAGAGCTGCTGGAAAAAAAAAACCCAGCAAATGGAGGGGGTTTCAAACTAAACATTTGAGGTCACAGAATAAGCCTCTGATGTTTTCTGGCTCCCACTGAATTCAACAACAAAACTTCCTCTGACTTTAATACATGTAAGAGCTTAGATTCTCCAATGCTTAACACACTTAACCAATAAAAGCATATTTCATAAAAGCAATTTCAATTTAAAAATTTAAAGGCAGAATGGAAAATGTCCCCAATGTATACTTGGAACTATTAATATCCTTGATTACATAAATACCAATATTAGCTTATTAACAGCAGTCTGTGTAAATATTTTCCAGAGTATTCTGATTACATTATACACTTCATAACGTGAAAGTTCCCCCAACATAATTTTTCATGCCCAAAGAAATCTCTTAAATCCCAGTTTGAAATAGTCACACAAGTTATTGCTATTTAGTGTAAATCCTATTTCCTTGTTTGGAAGTAGACTGGCCCCTCCACAGAAAAAAAATGGAGATCAGTAAAAGGAGAACTTTGCAGAGACTTTCTGAAATTATTTTAGATGAAGTAACAAAGATGACAGACAAAACAGGCTGTTTGTTCCCACCACAATCCAGAGACCCCACTCCTCCCTGGCTCAATCCAACTCTTCTGTTTCTTCCTCTTAACTCCATTCCAATGGAGCATCTGCCTCAGACCAAATTAAAAAAAAATTACCTAAGCCGGTTGGCCCATTTCTAAGAATGAGGCTAGGGAAAATGTTTGTATTAAACCTGTTAAATCCTGGTATCCTATTCCTTCAGATGCTCTAGTGACTCCATACTCTGGAGCAGAAATTTGAAATTTGTTTGGAAGGTGTACTTTGTGTCTGGAACGTGCCTTTTGCTGTCTCTGTGAAAATCCACCCCAATTTGACTAAATTATGAGACTTGGGGGAAAAAAAAAAAATCACAGTTAGCACATGCTCAGCAGAGACTTGTTTAACTCTTGCAGCTAATCCCTACAAAGATTCCGCTCTCAGTAGTCATGCTCCAGACACATTTGCAAGCTGGGCAGTGGGCTCTAGCACTGAAAGTACAGATTCTGTGGGAAAAAACCCTGCATGTGTTCATAATCATAAATGTATACTCACAATAGGAATGTTAATGATTAACAGGTGGGGGCTGGAGCCCCAACCTCTGTGTTTAAAATAAGTCAATTAAAGTTAATTACCTGGTGAATTAATTAAATGGGATTTTATATCCCTAACTCCTAAGAGTGTAGAATTAATCTTGTTCTTTTGACATAAGAATGTATGAGTAATATGGAGAGAAAGTGACTTTTTTTTTTAACCTTAGCAGGTCTTCTCATTGTTCCTGAAGCTGCATCATAATTGAGCATATCTGTGGGGTCAATCCATTCATCACCTTGAACTTCACCACTTCCTATGATGACAGCTGCATACAGTACCAAGGGAACCAGCATCCTGAGTACAACAAAATCCACACATTTAATTAAAACTGCAAACTGAGGTTAGAAGTTGAACAAATTTATGACATATCAACCTTTTCACAAAGCTGTGCATAAACTGGTTTCCTATAAAACAGAATAATTTTTCAGGATGTCTAAATGGTTAAGCCAAAAGAAAATGTATGAATAATTTATACTGTGAATACACAGACTAGCATATGTAAGAGTCCAAACTTGAGAGAGAAAGCAAAGGGTGTTCAAAAAAAAAAAATCAATACATTTTTCTTCACTTACAAATACAAAACTCCCTTTGATTTCAATAGGAGCAGGATTTAGACCATTATGAGTAAATGAACAATATGGATGAGTCACAATAACTGACAATGGACTAAGATTCTACTGAAGTCCACCCCAAAATACCGAGTTAGAGATTTCCTCACTTGTTAGAACATGAATTCATCTCTATCAATAAGTTTTAGGTGATCATTCTCCCACTGAAGAAATCTTGTTTTCAACAAGTGTAGTGCTATGAATAAGGCTCTACAGCCTGCAAGACTGAATCCCAATTTTGCCTAGCTGTGTCCCTTAATTATGTGGCATTCGCTTAATCCCCATGTTCCTTCAATGCTTCTGACTGGGGGACAGGAAACTTATATTTTCATTTTGCCAGCTACATGTATTTAATAAGATTTTTGGTTTTGAAGTGAAGTGGTCATTCTAGTGAATGAAAAAAAAAATCTAACTTATCTGACTTGTCTGCTTTTCAAATATTTCTAGAAATTTGAAAACATAATTGCACCTTGTACAATAACATACTGTAAATTTTGCACTAAATACACATAAAAATAACAAGCTAGATAATCTACATGGCCTATAGAACAAAACCTACCTAAGAAAGCACTCCAAATATTAAATAGATTTAAGACAATAGACTGAGATTCACTGTCAGGTCTGTATTTACTGAACAATAGCACAACACAGCTCTGCAAGCGAGTCCATGGACTGGAACAATTTGCTGAAGTAAAGTAAATTCTGTTAGCACAGCAAACAATCCAGTATTAATAGATTGAAATATGACCCGTCACACTGAACAAACATTTGCAAGTTTCATAGCTACACCTCCGGGACAACGATCCGCGCTCGGGTTCCCTTTCCCAACGCTAACCACGACGGATGCAAAGTGGGAAGTGAAGTGTAAGGGCGGGGTTTGTATTAAATATGGAGGCGCGTCTGTGTAACGCAACGGGACAGCGAGGGCTCAGCCTCAGCCGCGCCAGTCTCCCGACACTAGCCAGCGGTAAGGCGGGACACCTGTGCCTGCTGGCCAGCAACGACCGAGCACAGCAACCGCCAACATCTGGGGGGCCCCGCGACCCTCTGGCGCCCGCCACAAACCGCGCCGCGTTATGCAGCCGCCTAGCTAACCTGGCGGGTTCATTCCTGCCCCGCGGCGCATCACCCCACGCCGGGCCCCGCCCCCGAGCCCCACAACCCTCGCGAGACAGCATCAGCAAGGACCCCTACGAGGGAGCTACCCTCCCCCAATGCCCACACCTGCTCCGCGCGCCAGGCCTAGCTCCCGCTCTGCACCCTCCGCCAGCGACTGACACCGAGCGGTTCCGCATCTAGCAGGCGGGCCCCCAATCCATGCGCTCGGCGCTCCTCACCCTCCGAGCCAGAATGACGGCGGCGACGGAAACCAAACTATGTATAGCCCCAGGAGCCGTCAGTTGCAAGCGCTGGGGCGGGACGCGTCTCTCGCAAGCCTGGCCTGGAAGTGCCGTTGCCTCTGCTGCAGTGGCAGAAGGGCGGTGCGGTGCAGCTGCTGACAGCGGGCTGGGGCCGGACTCATTTCACACGGGCCCCGCGTTTCTAGCACTCTCAGGTGGATTTAAAAATCAGCAAATCGCGCCCGGCCCGCATCGCCCACCCACGGCTCTACGTGTGGCGAGGTAGTGTGAGAAGCGCGCAGCCTCTCCCCTGTCAAGCTCCAGACGGTGTGTCGGTGCGGGGCTAACGCGGATCGCGCAGCACGGAAGGAGTAATTCGTTGGAACGCGAACGAAGAATGGAAGAGAATCACATTTTGAATGCGATGTAGCAGTTTCCCTGCAACGGAATTTAACGTGACTGTTACAATAGTGCACGACTGCACGCAGATGCTAAATAGCTATACATAGGGAAACAAGGCAGAGCAACTCAAACATCTTGGCTGCGTCTAGATTGGCATGATTTTCTGGAAAAGTTTTCCGTTAAAAGCATTTTCGGAACAGAGCGTCTAGATTGGCATGGACGCTTTTCCGCAAAGGCACTTTTTGCGGAAAAATGTCCCTGCCAATCTAGACGCGCTTTTCTGCAAAAAAGCCCTGATCGCCATTTTCGCGATTGGGGCTTTTTTGTGGAAAACAAATCTGAGCTGTCTACACTGGCCCTTTTGCGCAAAAGCTTTGCGCAAAAGGGACTTTTGCCTGAATGGGAGCAGAATAGTATTTCCGCAAGAAGCACTGATTTCTTACAGTAGGGAGTCAGTGCTTTTTGCGGAAATTCAAGCAGACAGTGTAGACAGCTGGCAAGTTTTTCCAGAAAAGTGGCTGATTTTCCGGAAAAACTGGCCAGTCTAGACACAGCCCTTCAGAATTGGGGGTCTATCTGTAGAACAAGAACAAGCTTCTATAAGTAATCTGTATAATACAGTAGGTCTGCTAAATCAGCAATTAAAGAGGATATGGAAGGTATAAAGTCTTCATCTTTTAATAACATGAATATCTGGAACTGAAACATGGAGATTTATAAAAGTAATACAAAAGAGACCAGACTAAGAGTATGTGAAATAAGTAGTAGTTGTGCTTTCAGGTGTCAGAGGTCTTTATTGAGATTATAGTGGAGATACACTTCCATAATAATCTTTTCACTTTTATACAGTTAGTTAAAAAATGCTTTATAGAGTGAACCGATAATTTAGTCATTATTAGAACCAAATAACTGCATTTCAAATAAATAAATAACCTAATATTTAAGGTTTTAATTTAAAAGGAACTGTACAATATGAAAATATAACATACTTAAACATAGAATCTAAAGTTTCATAGAAATAAAACCTTAAATCTGCATTACATAAACAGTGCAAGAAATAAAAATCCAAATATGCTTCTAGACTGGGAAACTAAATTAATTTATCATGCAGACAGCATTTTAAGCCATGCTGTTGTCTATAAGTGTTGATGGTGCCATTTTAATTTGAGAGAACTGCTGGCCATTTAGCTTATTGTGATCATTGCTGCCAATCCATTCACTTTTCTACAGTACTTTATAAACAGAGGTATTCTGTTGCATTCAAAATGAAATATTACATGGTTTCTAGAGAAAACCCAACATTTTACTTTTTGTTTTCAATGTCTAAGCCTGTTGAAAACATTATGATGTAAAAACAGCAACATTTCCCCAGTTTAGATGAAAAGCAAAACACGCTATATCCTGGACTATAAACGAGAAGCAGTTACAGCCTAGTCACCTTTAATTTTTACAATTATATGTACTAAAAAAAACACAATGCTGAAAGTGTGGAAGGAGGAACAAAAGTCTGACCTCTGGTTGACAAGTGATGCATCCAATAGAAGTGTAAAACAGCAGAAGTACATTTTTATCTTCTACATTTATGTGGACCTAGTTACTGACTTGATTAAAGTGTAATTCAGTTTAAGTTTCTATATAAAATTGTCATTGAGGCAAAGACCAAGGAATGCAATTAATACTAATCTGTAAACACATCATTAATCTTACTTTGAGTGCACATTGACAACATAAGAGCTCTTCCAACAGACTTTGGCAACAAGACTACAATATGTCACAGCAGCAAGAGTTCACATGGAAGACTGAAAGCACTGCAAAGTAATACTAACACACCAAGACCACCTAGCAATCAGAAAACCTGTGACAAGTGCCTTGGTAAGACACGCTCCTGGTCAGATGCTGCTCTTTGAATCTCTAAATTATTTTTACAGTCCAGTAGTCTTTTTGTCTCTGTGCTTTGTCTGCATACTTTGCCTTTAGATGAACTCTAACCATTGTAGGTCCAAAGTGTTACAGTTCTGTCTGCAGAAGATGACAGGAAGGATAGATCTTGCGTATGCCACCTACACTGAATCACTTTGTCCTTATGTTCCCCTACCACCATAATAGGAAGTTGCTTAGTAAGGTCTCCTAAGAGAGAAGAATAAAAATAATTACTTCTTTAATTAACACAATTTTCTTGAATAAACTCTACATATCTATTTCTCTTGCTGAAGAAGTTACTGATAAAGAATCCTTTCACTCACATTAAAAGGGGAAAAGTCTAGTTTGAATGTGAAAGAGACTCATGGGCCTTTCCATTCTATAATCAATAGAACTGAATGCTATAAATAATTATTTAACATTTAGAAATGTAGGGATGTGAAAGTTTAACCCTATAAATGGTTAGTCGATAAACCTGTCTTTACTGGTTAACATTCATGTTACACACAGGCTCCCGGTACATGCGGGGAACCAGCTTAAAAGCCAGCTTCCTACACACACACCAGCTCCTGGGAAGCTAACTGCCACCCCCCTCATGTAACCACTGAAATTTTCAGGCGTTACATGGTTACCTAATGACATGCACTTTAACATCCTCATTATAATTTAGCCATGCGTAAGGCCAAGCAGGTTGGAGCTCTTTTGTGGTGGATACAGCTGTTTACAACACAGCTATATCATAAACTAAAGTTTAAATACAAATGAATGGACCATAAAAATCAGGTTGATAGGAGGACTTATTCAGTTTCTTCCTTTTGACTATTCCCTTTAAAAAAAAATAAAGGAGGTAAATCAAGTAGGAATTTTGCTTTGTGGATCTGAGTTTTGTGCATCACCTCAATGAAGAGGCCTATTCATTAAACAACTTTGGTTTCTTTGCTGCAATTATATTCCTTAATCATATTTAGATGCCAGACTACAGTTTTGACTGCAATAAGAGCAATTTTTTGTTAGCAGATAAGAACCGTGCTGGTATGTGCATTTTAAAGTTTTTTACATTTCACTTCATAGCCTTAACAGATTTCAGATTTCTGCATTTTCAGAAATGAATTTCTTTTGATCCAAATTTTTAAAACCTTGGATATTAACAAAACACACTTCACTGCTCGATTTTGCTTAATGCACTTCACATCACATGATTTACCTTGCAAGTCCGTCACCTTTATTTTCATATCATAAGATCCTGTGAGCAAGTAGTGAGCTCCAGGAGAAAAGCGAACAGAACGAACATCACTGGAATGAGGATGATAGCTCTGTACCATTCGTCCTCCTCGAATATCATACAACATGCAACTGGAGTCCTCTTGCCCTGTAGCTAGGAGACGGCCACTAGGATCAACAGCTACGGATGCCACAGCGCTACCTGTAAGAAAATGCTGTCTATAAACTAATAAAACTTAAATATCTATGTTCTACATTCTTTTTAACACCTAAAGGTTTTTAAGATGTTTATAGAACTGACAATATTAAAACGGTAAAAAACATATCTAGCCAAGTTAAATGTACTTTCAGCTAATTTGCTCTACATTAAATGACAAATCTTATAGTGCACTAATTTTATAATTTGTAACTTGTAGCATAGGTTGATTGGATTTCTTATGGTGGAGTGGTAGCAAAGTCACAGTTAAAGCTGCATCGTCTGAAAAAAGATGAGGACTATCTGCTTAATGTTTTACTACAGAAAAAAGGACTATCCAAGAGTGACAGCTTTCAATTTTCTGCATAGTTAGAATCCATAGCAGAATATACATACTTGACTAACTACTTTCTGAATGGTATCCTTCCTGCCTTATCCATCCACTGACTTTGATCTTTATCTACTCAAGTTTAGCACCCTTTCTCCTGATACATTATGCATAGATGTAGGGGGGTGGAAGACAGAACATCTTCCCCCCCCCCCTTCCCTTCTCCTATTTATTTCAAGTTTCCTTATCCTCTAATCATAACTCCGGTCATCTGAGGAAGTGGGCTGTGCCCACGAAAGCTCATGATACCATCTACATGTTTTGTTAGTCTATAAAGTGCTACCAGACCATTTGCTTGCTGGTTTTTTAATATGAGGATAGTAACTACCTAGCAAGGATATGTCGTTTACAGAACAACAGATTTGCCAAATTCCAACATTTAATTCCAAGGTTGACATTTTTAATAGTTTAATATTCCTTACAGCCATCATGTTTACATTTGTTATCAATTTAAAAAAATTACTGATACAAAAATGGCACTCTTTGTAATGCAGTTTATCAACCTAAATGTTGATGGGGGGGGGGGGAATATGATTGTACATTTTCTCTACTTTAAAGCATCATACAGATGTATGGTGCTACATAAATAATTTTTAATATCAAAAGGTCACAAAGCAAAGAAATAGCCAGCTTTTGAACACATATACCAAATTTCTGTTTTTTAAAATGAGCAATTGGGGGTTATCTTGAAGAAGCCAAAATTCTTCATTTTGCAATGTAAGATTCCTATTCTCAATAAACCAAATGCCAAGAACCAGCTTTAAAACATGTATAATAAGCTTTTTGGCCAGTGCATAAAGAGCAATAGTTTTTACCAGTTCCATGAAATGTTGTTCCAACTACACGAACACAACTTGGTACTCTAAGATCCCAGAATCTTACAGTCTTGTCTTGAGAACCAGATGCAATCATCCACCCACTCCATGTATAAAGTGCTAAAATATGACCTGTAGATAAGAACATGTGTTACTTTACTAGTATTACTCACTATTTAAAGATCACTACTGATTTTTTGCACATATTCTCGTTTCATATACGCACTTATACCTTAAGTAGGGTCGTCAACAGTAGAGTAAATGTTATATTTTGGTTTTACGAACGTAGTCTTGAAGAGATCAGAGAGTTAGAGATAATCAACTAGCTCTTTTCAGAAAGCCTGTTAGATTTCTTCATGTCTCAATTTATTATGTTACTCCACATATACACAACTCTTGGGAAGGGTTGCAACATGGCTTGGACTGAAGAAGTGCCACCAGTACAGTGGCAACACCCTGCTCTACATCTTTTCTAGCATTAACACAGTGAGCAGGGAGACAAAGGGGTTAAAACATGTAACAAGATAGATTAAAAAAATAAACCCTCTCTTGAAGTCATTGTGGATAGGACAGAGGCGCTGTCCATAAGAAGAGCATGATTTGGTTAATGGCGTTACTAGGGATATAAAATCCCAGTTAATCTGTTAACTGGTTAAACGTTAAGCTAACCCCATATTTAACCGATTAAGCAGGATCCGGGTGGAGGCTTCTTCAGTCCAGCTGGAGCAGCTCCCTGCCCCACACTGAGGCTGCCTGCTGGCTCCCAGCTGCCATGGGGGGTTGGGACTGCTGCCGGCTCCTGGCTCCCAGCCCCCACTACAGCAGCCTCTGTCCACAGCATGCTGGGCTCCCCATGGACAGAGGCTACTCCGGATGTCATACTAGCCCCTGCCTCTAGGGCACTCGGGCCCGCTGGAGCAGCTCTTGCCTGGTGCGGAGCTGCACCAGCCCTCACAGGTTACTAGTTAACCATTCACATCTCTAGAGGTTACCAATGCTTGTTAAAAAGGCAGTGCATAGAATAGATTGTTACAGTGTCATTTTTACAAACATACCAGTATGGCCACTTAGAGCATGCAGGCCTTGACCTCTCTGGCAGTCTGTTGTGTAAATATTACAGTCTCCAGCTCCAGCGCTAATTAAAATAGCACCACCACTTTCCGGGCCTTCCATAAAAGCAAGATCTCTAATTGTCCCATCATGCATACTGAACTCCAAGTCTGGTCCTGAAATAATTTAAAATAAAACCAAGAATAGTGAGAAGTACACTAAACAAAGCATATTAATTATGTAACCATTTAAGCACTCTGTTTGAGGTTTACATCTTAGGGTATATCTAAACAGCAAAGAAAAACTCGTGGCAGGCCTATGCCAGCTGACTTGCACTCACACGGCTCTGGCTGTGGAGTTGTTTCCATTGGTGTGTAGGCTTCTGGGCTTGGGCTGAAGTCCAAGCTCTGGGACCTCCTACCTTGCAGGATCCTAGGACTCAGGCCTGGAAGTCTACAGAGCAATCCTGCAGCCCAAGCACTTTGAATGCAAGTCATCTGGTACAGATCAGTCACAGGTTTTTCTTTGCTGTGTAGACCTACCCTTGATATTCATACAATAATTTATTCTCAATTCCAGAGCTGGATTTCAATATGTTTGTTCACAATATTTTATTCCAGTTAGCAAAAAACAAAAACAAACCCGCACCATTACAGTTCTCTAACTGAAATAATATTGTCAATATTAAACAAGTGACGTTAAAATAAGCATTTTTACATTTGTGCAGAAAGACTAAATTCCATAAAATTATCTGTTATTTCTGTGACTGGATTATCCTGGAATACATTGAACAAATAAAAAATATCTTGATCTTGAAATTCCTGGCCAAACCCTTCTGTCAGATTCTGCTTATTTATTAATATTTTTCTTTAAAAGAGTATACTAGCCACGGTAGAATAAACTTTTTGCTCTCACCTGCACAGCAGACATTAATCTGTTTTTGCTGAGAACCTTCTAATATTTAAAACTTCCAAGCAGGAATTCCTTTCCCCCAAAACATAAGTAAGTTTAAATCAGATTCAGGCTATACCTCCCTGGTCCAGCACCCTCCGAACCTGACTGGTCCCAAACCAGAGAGTCTGCTGGACCAGGGGAGGTCAATGCCAGCCCCTCTGCTGCTGCCTACTGTGGGGCTATGCACCCTGCCTCTTCTCTTGAGCACTGTCCCATCCCCACGCCTCCTCTTCCTCTCTCCCTGAAAAGCTCCAGAAGTTCTAGGATGGAAGGAGTTGCTGAACTCAGGGCCCAGCTTTTCCAAGTGAGTGCTTCAGCCCAGGAGCACCCACAGAAATGCTGGACCACAGATGTTGCCAGACTATAGAGGTCCAACCTGTACTCAAAGCTACTTATCTGGAGCCCTGGTTTGGCAGCATTTCTAGCCTCTCATTGGTTCAGGACTAGGTGTGACAGTCTAATACACTTCATTACCAAAATTACATGCATAAATGATTTTGCCATTTGTCACTAACATGACCATCCCAAACACATGACAACATGTTATAGCAGTTATATACACATACACACAAAGAGAGAGAGAGAGAGACACACACACACACACACCCCTTACCTGTTGCATTACAAGTTTCTGCATTAAAAGGTAGTACTTTAACATATTTATCATTAGAACCAGTAGCCAATAACTGACCACAGGGACTCCATGCCACACAGTAGATTGACCCTTTGTGATGTTTGTTCCTTTTGAAACGAATTGCTGGTTGTTTAGGGGTGTTATAAGCACTGAAAAAGTAAGAATTTTCTTGATTTGTAAATATAGAATATGTAACCTAAAAGGTAAGTCAATTGTATTATTCAAAGTAGGCATGAAAGTTAGTCTTTTAAATTATGGCTTTTTTGCAACACATTTAGCAAATCAAGGTCAGATTGATAAAAACTTAATTTTTTTATCTTGAGAATTAAAAGCTTCACTATTTTAAAGTATTGTTTCTACTTATTTTTCTGTTTTCTAACTTTTCAATGAACATTTAAAATCTACAAAAGAGGAAAATCTTCTGTGTAAATTATGGCACTCTTGCAGCCATGATAAGATTAATGCAGCTCATCAATATTTTGTTGAGACTCTCAGTGAAAACCAATTCTATTTGAGTGCATATTTTCAAAGTTAAATTTGTTCCATTCTTCTCCCCCCTCAAACAGTAGGCAAAAAAAGTTAAACAAAAGTGTGCAAGTATAGTGTTTTGCTGACACACAGAAACTATGTTTCTCAACCACATTTTAGCTTTCATGCATTATGCAAAAATCTTCCATACCACATTCATTGTGGTCTGATTCCTTGCAAGCATAAGCAAGTGCTCTAAGGGGCAATGAGAATGGACAAGTGACTGGCAAGTCAAACTTTAAAATTGTTTAGTTTTAATACTGGAAGGCAGCTAAGAGTAAAATATTAGGGTAACAGAGAAACCACAATTAAAACCCCTCCCTTGTTCTCCAATTTCACTATAGAAACATTCCAAGTGTGCCCTGAAATAGATTTCTAAAGTAAACACTATTCACTTAGTGTGCTTGGGCCAAAAAAATAGACAACAACAATCTCAAAACAAAATTTAGCTATTATAAAAAAGGTATTGTCTTAAAAAAAATAAAACCAAAAACTACACCGCTTCATCTTTTTTACAGATGAAAAATATTTTCTGACTCCAAAACAGGTGAAAACAAGGAGATGTATTCCCTTTTGCATCCCTCAACACTTTATGCATATTCTTGACTTCAATGGGACAACTTGTGTACTTAAAGTTAAGCAATTACATAAGTGTTTGCAGAGGCCTCTGTGTGTACAAAGAGCAATGGTCTGTGATCACCATTTCTACGAAGGAAGTGAGCCTGGATTTTCCCAGGTCACCTTTAAGACCTACTCAAACTAACATAGCACACAAAAGTCCACATATTGGATATTAAAAGGTAAGGAAGAGGAGCAATATGACACTAAATATATTTCACCCGTCAGCAAGAAAGACAGAATGAAGCAGTCTGTGCAAAAAGCACAGGTAACTTTGCACCTCTCTAATGCACTCCCTCAAAAGTCATTCAGTTGTACAGTATAGTCATAACACTCCTGGCATTATTTCTGAACAGCCTAAATCAATTTTTACTAACACCTAGCTGAGGGGAAATTCCTATTCTCTATCTCCCTTGATTTTTATGTGTTATTTAGAATGAAGAAATAAAATGCTTGTAGGAAATTAGTGGAAAGTTATAAAGTATTTAAGATACAGTTCAGCATCTAGAATAAAAGCTCATTCCAATAAAGGCAAGAAAACTAATAGGGCAACAAACTAAATATCTTTGCCTGCTAATAGGCACTATTCACTGCATGCCTCGAAATGGTTATGAACAAGATCATGGAGAACGATTCTCTCATCTCAGATTCGCGGACGACATAGTATTAATTGCCAAAAAACACCAACCAATTGCAGAGCATGCTATGAAGACTTGACAAGAAAAGCAGTCAGGTCGGTCTGAAAATGAACCGCTGCAAAACGAAATACATGCAATCAGACGTCTTACGAAAAGTCCGAATAACGATAACAGGAGAAGAAATCGAAGAAGTGGAACAGTACGTATATTTGGGCCAAGAAGTTAATATGCGCCAAGACCTGAACGGAGAACTCTCGCGAAGGATTCGTGCAGGATGGTGTGCATTCAATTCCATCAAAGATGTCCTCAAAGGAAAAATCAGTAAGATCACACTTACAAATATCTTCAATTCAACAGTGCTGCCAGCCATGTTGTATGGCAGCGAAACGTGGGCACTGATGAAGAGAGAAGAGCAGCGACTATTAGTAGCTGAAAGGGCAATGGAGTGAGCTATGTTGGGAATTTCCCTTCTGGATTGTATTCCAAATGAAATTATCAGAGAACACAGCGGTGTGAAAAATATTATCATGGAAAGCAGACATAACACAATGCGATGGGGAAGCCAAACAGCACGGCTCATGGACAATAGGTGGACCACAATTATTGCTGAGTGGTACCCACGAGAACAGAAAAGACCGCCCGGTCAGCCTTCAAGAAGATGGGAAGGTGACAATGTTAAACGTTTTAGATGAATGTAGAGAAGAAAGGCAAGAGTATGAGAAGAATGGTGGATGTGTTGTGATTGGTGCAATCTTAATGATAGCTGAAGACCGATCGATCCAGGTGCTAATAGGCTATTTTCAATACTTGACACAGAAACTGGAAAATGAAATTGACTGAAGCAAAAATGACAAGCTCTCCAAGAATTTTGAATAGATATGCAACAGGGAAAGCAAATAATGTGGTCACTTTACAGTTACAGAATAGAGGTTATAAAAGGAAATAAAGTTACTAGCTACTCTGTTGCCATCTTTACAGAGGAAGAAATGAAGCTCTACCCCGGTATCAGTTTTTGAGGAATGATAGACAAGCAACTGCCTAATATATAAACAAATAACTATAAAAAGGCTAACCACACTTAAACTGGACAAGGTATCAGATGTATTATGGCTTTTTAAAAATGAGAAAGCAAATCTTAACTTTTAATAGGCAATTTTAGAATTTCATTAGATGCAGGAAATATTTCTCAAGAGTAAGAATATGAACACTCTTTACTATGTTTATAGCCTGACAAGACAGTGTAAGGAGATGTACAAGCTGACTTCAGGAAGAAGTGTGGAAAGCTTGGAACATTCTCTTTAGTTTCTTACTGTGCTGTAATTTTCTATCTTATTGATGTGACTATTGACAAATTCAATCAAATTACACACACTTAACTAGGGTGTTAAAGGCTACAGGGATAATCTATTTATAGATTAAAGAACAGATTTTTTGAAATTCCACCATAACATGCCAAACAAATCAGGGGAAGAGAAAGGGGAGGGAGAGGAGGACCCACAACACTTGCCACTTCTCCCCCAAGGCCTTTTTTTATGCCTCTTATCAACATCAAACATTTTGGAATAAGAAGGTTACTGAATCCTTGTTTATTATCTTTGGAAAAAAAAACAACCACCCCAGAATGCATATCACTTTTATTAGGCAGAGACATTTGGCTATAAAGTATGCTTTTGCCCCTAACTGGGAAGATATCCCAGATTCATCAGGAGCAAAATCCCATTTTAGAGAAGTTTTTCTGAAAACTCTCCAATGTTTTAAAAATTAATAAAATTGAAGCAATTATTAGAAATTGAGTTCGAGACCAAGATTTATTTCTGGGAAAAAAAAAAAGGAAACAACAGATATCAACATTCAAGAAGGTCAGGTGGAATTAAGACCAGAAGCACCTGGCCATATGTTTTCTGTTCCTACAATGTATATTTTAAGACACAAACATTTCTTTTACAATGCTAGTGTGTTCAAGACTATAAGAGAAGAATACTACCTAAAGTAAATGTTTTATTACTCATGTCAAAACAGCTTGTCAGTAGCAAAAAGAACTAGCCAAACTAGTCACAAATGCAAAAATAATCACAGCTGGTCTTTTTATTCTATGTTGGTAGTTACTATCTTATCAAAGAATCATTGTAACAGCTTACTGTTAACAGGTTAATATACTAATAAAATTAAGTGTTAAGAAAAGAACAGGTTTGAAATAATTAGACAGCTTTGGATATCCTGTGCTAGGCAGTAGAAACATAAATGATTATGGTAGGACAGTACAGTCACTTATTTTCTGTCTTACCTTGGGTCAATTACTTCTGGATATGCACATACCCTCAAAGTTTTGGAATTTGAGCCAACAGCATATAAACTCCCATTTGGATGGAAAGCCACCGCTCTGACAGCTTGTGTATCTTCTAGAGTATTAATACAAATGAACTGCTTTTGTGATTTATCATCCTGTTGTATAAAAGTTTGACAGTCACAAGAGGTTCACAAACATTTTTAATAATTTACACACATTTCCAATGCTGAGTCAAAATCTATCTCAATTTAAAAAAAATGTATTCAAAAAGTTTACTGGGGAAAAGACTAGGAGGAACCTTACTTGACTGTGATATGGAAATTAAAGATATCATAGCATCTTGAACTTAGCAAAATCATGGAAGGAAAACTTTTTCAAATATTCTTCTAAAAGACCTACAAGAAGGCTTACACAAAATTAAATTAAAATGAAGATGAGTGTGACTTCATATTTTTCTGAGCAAAGAACTTGAAAATCTTTTAATATTGCAGTTAATAAGAAGTGTTTTTCTTTGCAAGAGCTTGTTCCTATTTTTTCTAGTTCCAAATTCAACACCAGTAAAATGCCCCTCTTTCCTTCTTCAAAGCCATCCAACTATTGTAGTTTTATAAAATTAATCTTAATATTTTACATGCACCTGTTAATAGCTAATTGAGATGGAAGACCCAGGGATTAAGAAAGAGCCGACTAACATAGAATAGGTAGAGTGACATTTCACAACCTCTGTTTGGTGTGATTTATATTAGACTAAGAAGAAACAAATACACAGTAAAAGATATTACAATATTATGCTGCGTGTTACAAACATACAAAATTCTCTGCAGAACTTCTGTACCAATTAATTTTCTGATTTAAATATATAGGGAAATATGCAAACTAATACTAAGATTTTGAGTAAAGGATTTTTTAAAGCTATAAATTGTGCTGTATTTGGCAACATATACAAACTAAAATAGTATACTTTTTGTATTTATTTCTTTATGAAAATTTTAAAAAAATTACAAGTTATGTTTTGAAGAGTCCAGCTTTCATAACTACAGGCAGTCCCCGTGTTACGTACAAGATAGGGACTGTAGGTTTGTTCTTAAGTTGAATCTGTATGTAAGTCGGAACTGGCATCCAGATTCAGCCGCTGCTGAAACTGACCAGCGGCTGACTACAGGAAGCCCGAGGCAGAGTTGCTCTGCCCCGGGCTTCCTGGAATCAGCCGCTGATCAGTTTCAACAGGCTGAATCTGGACGCCAGTTCTTACATACAGATTCAACTTAAGAACCCCAGGCGTCCCCAAGTCAGCTGCTGCTGAAACTGATCAGCAGCTGATTCCAGGAAGCCCGGGGCAGAGCAACTCTGCCTCGGGCTTCCTGTAGTCAGCGCTGGTCAGTTTCAGCAGCGGCTGAATCAGGACGCCTGGGGCAGAGCAGCTTGGGTGCTGCTGGGTTGCTCCAGTAGTGCCGCTCCTCGATGCTACTGGAGCAACCCAGCAGCACCCAAGCTGCTCTGCCCCAGGCGTCCTGATTCAGCTGCTGCTGAAACTGACCAGCAGTGGCTGAATCAGGACACCTGGGGCAGAGCAGCTGGGGTGCTGCCGGGTTGGTCCAGTAGTGCCCAGAGCGGCGCTACCAGACCAACCGGCAGTGCCCCAGCTGCTGTACCACAGGTGTCCGGAGCAAAGCCGCGGAGCACGGGGGCAGCGGGACAGCCCAGACGCGCCGCGGCTGTCCTGCTACCCGCGTGCTCCGTGGCTTTGCTCCCCGTCTCCCTGGTCTGCTGGTACTTTAAATTAAAAACAAAAACCAAATCCCCAAACACCTACTCCAAAACTTCCTTCCAGCCAAAAGCCCTTTTTTAAATCACAATTAAGTACAAATGTTTTCAGACAAAGGTAGGTTATGGTTAAAGTTAGAAGAGATTCAAAGTTATGCTTATAATGAAACCAGTTCAAGCCATTACTGTAATCCATAATATAGGCTGCCCACTTAAGACATTGATAAATGTGAGTACTTTTAAGATCAATGGGAAAATTAAAGACCAGGTTTGGCTATTAAAATTTGCGGACACTGGAAAATGTGGATCTCAATGTTTATAATGGCAATGACTTCCATTATATATCCTCCCTCATGCCATCAAGAATTTCCAACAACATTTTTCTACAGTTTTGAATTTATGTGATGAAGCAGATGTTTTTGGAACTCATTATTTACTTCTGACCTATGATCCTGCCTTGATATATCACAGAACTCCAACTGTGTGGAGGGGGGCAGTAATAGAACAACCTGCAAGGACATGTCAATGTGGCAACAGCAGCTCCTTTCATGGATGGGTTTGCTTCAGTACTGTATGATGTGGTCAGTTGCTCTACTCTCTCTGATTGCTGTTGGACCAACATCATTTTGGAGCCACTTAGCTTTCTTCCATCCTTTTTCCCACAAGCCAGAAAGAGGCAGAAGCCTTGAAAATCTGAACCACAGAAAATAGGTGGATGGATGGAAGTGGGGTGAGAAATGGGATACTCCACAAAGCCCTCTTAAACAGAGGGAAACATGGTTTACTGCCTATCTTAGAAAGTGGGTGCAACAAACTAATATCTAGTCATTTGATACTTCTATCATTATCACCACCATCCCCTCACTATATCAAACCCTTCATAAGGAAGATAGCTGGGAAGTTGTGTTGCCTGACTGTAGCCAGACAGGAACCCCTCTGTAACATCCATTTTTGCTTGCTTGGAGCATGCAGGGCACACAGAGCAGTAAAAGCCTTGAACAGAAGGCCTGGATATGCAGGCTGCTGTGACCCTGAATGGCTGTAAACAGAGATACGCCAATTGCTGACCAAAAGGCTGCCGAGGAGTGCCCATGACTGAAACCCATATTGATACAAACACATAGCCGTCCGCGGGGGGGAGGAATCTCTCGCCCAGTAAAAAAAAGTGTCCAGTACTCACAATTTAGTTCTCTCTCTTGAAAGTGTAAATTAAGTTGAAACTTGCTTGTAAGAACTGGCGTCACAAAGACAGACCAGTACAATTCGGCATCTTAGATAAGAAAGAGGATACGGTCCCCTATGGGTATAAAGATGGGTCCTGCAGTACATTTACTCTGAGTGTCAATCTATCATCTATCTCCCATGGTCAGGTAAGGTGTTTGACCTCCCAAGGTTCCATGGGGACGCCCAACTCGTATTCGTCTTTCCTAGGAATTGAGGGACCGGCCCTGGCTTGACCCGCTGGAGTCGAGAGGCACAGCAAGGGGGTAAAAATTGTACCTGGATGCGGTCCTTTGTCTTAAGTGTACACATGGACTTAGCGGCGAGGAGTCCTGTGGCACCTTATAGGCTAACTGAAGTGTAGGAGCATAAGGTTTCGTGGGCAAAGACCCACTTCATCAGATGCATGGACTTAGAGCTCTTTAAAGATTAAGCGGTCACTTGGTACCATTATTTCTATTTTCTATCTTTATTTTCTTTGTAAGCATTTTTAAGATCTATATTTGCTAGCAGTTAAGAAATAGAGCAATAGCCATTGTAACCATATGATTTATAAGCCTTTTTAATAAACCTGTAACTGTTTAAGCTTTAACCTGACTCCTTCAGTTGCTGTAACAGAACCAAGCACAATTTAAAAGAACTTCAGCCGGTCATAAGGGACAGGTATAAGAAGAGTTTGGGCATTTTGAATCGTGTCACTCCGAGGTGACAGATCCGTTGGGGCATCTCTCAGTCTTCCCTAGACTGCCCGCTGCGAAGGGATCCTGTATCCTAGCAGCTGAAATCTGAGATGTAATAAGCTCTTCCTATAAGCTTTGGGGCGTCTGTCAGCCTGTTGGCTGCCTCCGCGATGGGACCCCGGTCCTAGCGGTAAAGGCACGGACGTTAAACCTTTTCTCGGTCTCACACTCGGTCTGACACCCTGACCGGCAGCTGACACTGACTCCATTCAAAATATTCCCAATATTCTTCATGAAAGTAATGGACAAAGTCCCATAAGCACCATTGTGGGAAGTGGCATATGAAAACACAAGTGTAAAAGACTTAAAGAGCAAGCTGCGGTCTGAACAGATTTTCATGGAGTAGCAGTTGTTTTGGGGTGGAACCTGAAATTTCGTTGCATCCAGTCCCCTCACACCTCCATCTTCACATTCATCTTAATTTTCTTCATTTTGAAACTTGGCATGTATTAGAAACACATTACAAATACTGTTGATCTTAGCATCTGATAATATATAGTCAGATTCAAAGGTTGTGTCTAATAAGTATAATGTAAATACCTTTTTAAGAAGTCTCACCTCATCACCTCTTGTTCTAGTTAGATTCCCCGAAGAATCTTCAAGTTGTGGCTGAATGATAGCATGTTCTGGTATGCTGTTTGTTTTTAAAAAACATTTAAAAAAATGAATTCATGCAATACACAACATAAGCTGCTCTCTCTGATTTCTAGTTTGTCTATTTATGAATGTATTCTGACAAGAACAACAATATTCAAGCAAAAAACGTAAACAACAAATGGTCCTGCAGCACCTTAGAGACTAACAAAAAATGTAGATGGGATCATGAGCTTTCATGGGCACAACCCACTTCTTCACAAATAGATAGCAGAGAAAGATAGGTACTCACTAATGGATCTAAAAAGTGACTATTCTATTACAAAGCAATTTAAAAAAAAACCAGCTTGAGAGAGACGCTGTGGAACTTGCTTTCATTTACAAATTTGACACCTGTAATCAAGGTTTGGACAAAGACCTGAACTGGAGGGGCTGCTACATTCCACATCCTAATGACATCAAAAGCTAAGTACAGGCAGTCCCCGAGTTACGCGGATCCGACTTATGTCGGATCCGCAGTTACAAACGGGGCCCGTCTCCCTGGTCTCCAGCAGACCAGGGAGAGGAAGCAAAGCGGCAGAGCACGCGGGCAGCGGACAGCCCAGACGCGTCTGGGCTGTCCGCTGCCCGCATGCTCCGCGGCTTTGCTCTGCTTTGCTCCCCTTCTCCCTGGCCTGTAGACCAGGACGCGGCCTTCTTTGCTCTGCTTTGCTCCCCTTCTCCCTGGCCTGCAGACCAGGACCTGCGGACGCGTCTGGGCTGTCCGCTGCCCGCGTGTTCCGCGGCTTTGCTCCCCATCCCCCTGGTCTGCAGACCAGGGAGAGGGGGAGCACAGCAGAGCAAAGCCGCGGAGCCCGAGGGCAGCAGGACAGCCACGGCGCATCTGGGCTGTCCCGCTGCCCCCGTGCTCCGCGGCTTTGCTCCGGACGCCTGTGGTACAGCAGCTGGGGCGCTGCCGGTTGGTCCCGTAGCGCCGCTCTGGGCGCTACGGGACCAACCCGGCAGCACCCCAGCTGCTCTGCCCCAGGCGTCCCCAAGTCAGCCGCTGCTGAAACTGACCAGTGGCTGACTACAGGAAGCCCTTGCCCCGGGCTTCCTGGAATCAGCCACTGATCAGTTTCAGCAGCAGCTGACTTGGGGATGCCTGGGGTTCTTAAGTTGAATCTGTATGTAAGTCAGAACTGGCGTCCAGATTCAGCCGCTGTTGAAACTGATCAGTTTCAGCAGCGGCTGAATCTGGACGCCAGTTCCGACTTACATACAGATTCAACTTAAGAACATACCTACAGTCCCTATCTTGTACGTAACCCGGGGACTGCCTGTACTGGGAATTACAACCCACTCTATTGGCCTCATTTAGCAAGGACACACTGACAAGATTTTTTTCTTTTCCTATCTTTTTCCTTCTCTTTCCCTCCCCATCCACTCTCTTTGTCTGCTATTTATTTTTACCATTGGACCTTTTACTCCATTCATCTGAAGAAGTGGGTTGTGCCCAAGAAAGCTCAGGACACCATCTACATGTTTTGTTAGTCACTAAGGTGCTACAGGACCATTAGTTATTTTTTAAGTTTTTTCGGTTACAGACTAACACAGCTACCCCTCTGAGACTTAATATCCAACCAGGCATTCAGAATTAACTCATTAATATATAGGTGCAACAGTAACATTTAAGTCTGACAAACAATAAGCCATCATTTTATATAATTTTTTTAATGTTTTTGCAAAGGCAAAGTAAAATAAAATGTTAAATAGTTAACTAAAAGCAATATTGTCATCTTGAAAATTGTATTTGTCTAGGACTGTTGAATTGACTACAAGCAACATCTAAAATAGAGAGCAAGTTTCCCTCTCCCTGCTCCATTATTTTCTGCATTATACAGAAGGTGTGCAGTCATTTTTACCATTTGCTTGTGTAGGCAGTCACTCAGTAAAATGGAAAACAACTGATAAGATTTATACAGACAGAAAAAAAAAATCAGGATATGTTGTTTGCAGGGTTGTCTATCAAAAGAACAAATCTAAATAAACTGAAAAATATCAAATTTCCATTCACCTTTTATCAGGCATGGTATATTGCTGAAGGTCTGCTAAAGCCTAATTTTTTGCCCATAACCCACCTGACCTTGAGAGAGTCCAGTCATTTTATGACCCAACCCCAACTATTTTCCTCAAACCTGCTACTGCCTGCTACCGATGGAGTGAGCTCTCCTGCTCCTACTCACAGAGTCAGCATGGTGGCAGCTCAATGTGATGGTGACTGTGTGTATTGCTCCTGTCATTCACCACCCCCAACTGCACTATATGTGCTATAGAGTGAGACCTTGCCTACAAGAGCAAGTAAGTCAACCTAAGTTATGCTACTCCAACTATGTAAATGACATACCTGGAGTCGACATTGGTTAGATCAACTTAACACAGTGTCTACACCACTCTGCATTGATGGGTAATGATCTCCCATCAACTTATCTTACTCCTCTTGTTCCAGTGGAGTACTGAAGTTTACTGGATACCTCAGATTCTGCATCAATCGCAGAAGCTTCGATCTTCAGGAAGTGTACATATAGACTGAGGTTCGCAACACCTCAGCACATTCACTTCACAGCATGCATAATGCAGCTAGATGGCAGCAGACAATGGGAGAGAGGCACGCTGCCTTCACTGCAATGATTGCACAGCAGGACGAGGAGAGTCAACTTAACCCACCAGTTTTCCTACCCAATCTAGACCTAGCACTTTCACTCAGGTTCCATCAGATTCAGGTCAGGTTGTGGATCTCTATACACCATGTATTTGTGATGAATTTTCTAGTTTTCAAAATACAGTACCCATCCTCATGGTATTAACTGAAGATTAACTAGATTTCCAGCTCTGAACAATCTCTAGTTCTTACGTTTTACTCCCACGAACAGGTGATTCTTCAAGAATGGGCATCTGATTTGTTGATCCACGCTTTTGAGGGGTGCTTGTATTAACATTTTGGGTATCAGAGCCTATTCTTTGACTAACATCTGAAGGTGGTGATACGAAGTTAGTTGCTGGCATATTAGATGCATGCTCTTTACTCCCATTACATTGCTGGCTGAGTGTCTGCACATCATTTCCAAGAGTGTCTATGCCTATGTTTAACTCTCCCAACTTTTGGATAGACCTGCACAAAGGTGATAAGAACAGACAATAAAAGTTTTTAAAAACCACCAGTTTATAATATGGCAACTTGAAAAAGTTTTAAAAAGTGAAGTTGTACCCATGTTGCCCAGTGGCATGATAAGTATAATAATTAATCTATGAAAAGTATGAAGATTATATTTAATTATAATGGTGTTTGACCCAAAGGCTTTTAGTAGCCCATTTGCTTAAGGAGTGACAATAATTTGACATACAGGCAGTCCCCGGGTTACGTACAAGATAGGGACTGTAGGTTTGTTCTTAAGTTGAATCTGTATGTAAGTCGGAACTGGCGTCCAGATTCAGCCGCTGCTGAAACTGACCGCCAGTTCTGACTTACATACAGATTCAACTTAAGAACCCCAAGTCAGCTGCTGCTGAAACTGATCAGCAGCTGATTCCAGGAAGCCTGGGGCAGAGCAACTGTGCCTCGGGCTTCCTGTAGTCAGCGCTGGTCAGTTTCAGCAACGGCTGACTTGGGGACGTCTGGGGCAGAGCAGCTGCGGTGCTGCTGGGTTGCTACAGTAGCACTGCTCCTCGGCGCTACTGGACCAACCCAGCAGCACCCCAGCTGCTCTGCCCCAGGAGTCCTGATTCAGCCGCTGCTGAAACTGACCAGCAGCGGCTGAATCAGGACGCCTGGGGCAGAGCAGCTGGGGTGCTGCCGGGTTGGTCCAGTAGTGCCCAGAGCGGCGCTGCGGGACCAACCGGTAGCGCCCCAGCTGCTCTGCCCCAGGGTCCACAACAAAAGCCTGGTCTGCTGGGGGGGGCACACTAGCTGCGCCCCCCCCCCCAGCAGACCAGGGACACCGGGAGCAAAGCGGCAGCGGGGGGTGCCTCGCCTCTGAGGCTTTGCTCTGGTGCCGGACCGCTTTGCTCCCGGTGTCCCTGGTCTGCTGGAGACGGTCCCCAGCAGACCAGAGGCACCGCGAGCAAACCCGCAGCAGCGGCGGGTTCCCGCGCTTCTGAGGCTTTGCCAGAGCAAAGCCTCAGAAGCGGGGGACTCCTCCGCTGCTGCGGGTTTGCTCGCGGTGTCCCTGGTCTGCTGGAGACGGTCCCCAGCAGACCAGGGGCACCGGGAGCAGCTTTTCTCGCCCCGGAGCTCAAGGTGGCTGACCGCTGCCTGTGAGCTCCGGGGCGAGAAAGCCCCGTTTGTAAGTGCGGATCCGACATAAGTCGGATCCGCGTAAGTCGGGGACTGCCTGTACTTTCCCCACCCTGTCAACATGAAAGACAAAGTATTATCATATGAACAAATTGACAAGATGTCAAAGTAAAACAAGTTTCCTCTAATTTAATATCTTTCCATCATAAAATAATCACAAAAATACTCCTTTACACTTTGTTACCAAAGTGACAACCTAGCATCACTTCAATGAGAGAACTGTAGAAAATAACCATGATCGCTAGCTCAAACATGGAACACTTTATTTTAGGTTATATATTTTACTACATAGCTGAAATAATGACATTTTGGGGATTTCAAGCTCATGAGATTTCTAGTATGAATCTATTATGTGACAAAGTCAGACCAGACACAGCAGGAAGAGATTGGTCCTGCTGGGATCTAGAAAGTGGGTGGGAACATGCCCACCCATAGCTAAAGACCCCTACCCCAACATAAGGTGAGCAGCCACTGAGTCTGGGACTCAAATACAGGGGACAACAGAAGAAAAAACAAGCGTGAGGACAAAGTTAAAAGCCTGAAGGGGACGCCAAGCAGAGAACCCTGGACAATGCCCACAGCTCCTCAAAGGTGTCATGAGAGTCAGTGAATGCAGCTCAAAAGAACTCTGGCAGGATAAGTGAACAGAAATAGTTCACAATCACAGAGCTCCCCCTCAGCCAACATCCTCTCCCTGCTGTTATAGGTGACTGGTCTGGCCATTGGTAGGAGGATGCTGACAGAAGGGACTTTGCTCAGCCCTAGAATGGCAAAGGTCCTTCTTCCCCTCCCCACATGAGCTGAAAAGAGATTCTCTCAAGTTTATGAGGGATATCTGAGCCCAAATAAGGGCTACCCGTGACCTTTAAAATACCATCCTCCTAGGGGGAAAGACCTCTCGAGTGGAAGGCTGCATTCCTCTCTATAGGGGAAGCAACTATGCATATATTGGCATCTAGACCGCAAGCATAATGACGTAACACGCCAGAGATAGGCTAATGAAAAAAAGTATTCCCTCTTTTATATTAAAACAAGTAGACCCATGGCGCCTTAAAAACTAACAGATTATTTGGGCATAAGTTTTCATGGGTCAAAATCACTGTCAGATACATGGGCTCAAACTGGTTTTGACCCACAAAAGCTTATGCCCAAATACATCTGTTAATCTTTAAGGTGCCTCAGGTCTCCACCTTATAGATACAGACTAACATGGCTACCTCTCTGACATTTGTATGTTATTACCTTGTTTCTTTGACTGAAACGTACTCCTTAAGCCTACCAAGAAATCTACCTTGTAAATACCCTGAGTGAGGAACAAAAACTCTCCAGAACGAGACAGATTTACTCCAGGTCCCCACAGCCAGAAGGGGAAATGCTGTGAAATGCTGTGCCCAGAGAGATGAAGGAGGTGCTTTTCCACAACTGTTTTATACCAGACTTGTGTGTTTGATAACAGTTCATACATGGGGTAGATTATTTAGCATAGACCTAACAAACATTAAGAGGTTGTTTTTCTATTAAAAAAAAGAGTTAAAATCTGTCTATTTAGATGTGTAGATTTCTGAATATTGGGCTGTAACTAGACTTATGCATAGGCTTTCCATTAATATCAAAAGCAATCCTGCATAAAAAGACACAAAATACTAGATCTGAGCAATAATGCTTCAACTAATTTGATGAATTTTGCTTCTGAACTCACTTGCTACCAGAGTTTAAATAGTATTCATGCATTCCTTCAAATAAGTCTTGGTTTTAAGAACTAATGAGAATAAAGAATTCCATTTATAAATGTGATGTTCCCTATTATCCTGTGAGTTTTAAAAGAGTTTATTTTACATGGCCAGAAAAATATATCCGTAAGAATTTCACTCTTCTCCCAGAGGGGCTAAAAATTAAAGCAGACATGAGACATTTTAACATGAAGAGCCTGATTTAAAAATAAATACTTTCCATATAACAATCACAGCCAATTAATATTTCAAGAATGTTTATAGAATATTTGCCTGATGACCATCTTTAGGCCTAATTTAAAATTCCCAAATGCTTATTATCAGTAGTTTAAATTACTATTTTTAAAATTATTTGGTTCTATAATTGTATTCCTTATATTGAATAATCGTTGAATTAGGTCAAGTCATTTAGGGCAAAGCAAGGTGGGTTTACACAACAGAACTGGGTACAGCAGACTTGGTAAAATACACCACAAGGAGGTAAAAAATTTTTACCTCTGAAGAATTCAGTACAAAAATGGCTGTACAATTAGTGTCCTTAAAGATTTCCTTAAATATATCCAGTTTTTCAGCATCCAGGTCTAAAACTTAGCACCTAGATCCATGTTTAAACTTTACATTCTTGGATTTAAGTTTGCTCATGTGCTTTGCTAGAAAGTCAAATTATAAACTGTAGTAATCAGACATCAAAAAGTTACGTACAAAGTGCTAAGATTTTCTTTGCAAAATTTGGTCTATTTACTCAAATTTTGAGCAGATAGAGGTTACGGTATTTTGAGGAGAGATTTGTAGCATTAGAATGACAACTGTCATCTTTAGACAAAATTACCTAAACTAACCCATCTTTTTAATTGCTGCTTGGTTTAAATTAAGTTCATTATATTACTAAACATAGGAAAAATGACAAGTAAGCCAGTTGCCTATTTCATCTTCCAATTAAGTTAACTACTAAAGCAGATTTGCTCATTTAGAAATTAGTCAGCTTTCCTCATGATTTTCATATCAATACCCCAAACCTTAGAAACGAATTGTGTAAGTATAAGCTAATATGGAGAAAAGCTCTCCCAATTACAGGGTTATCTTAGTAGAAAATGTTTAAAGTGAGACCACAAACAACTTCAAATAGCTGCATATAAATTCATTACTATTTCACTAAATTGTTCAGTGAGTTATTTTTCATTCCTATTGATGACAGAAGAGTTTGAAAAAAATATTCTGGCAAGCTCAATTTCAGCCCAGAAAGTTATATTTGAGTATATCTGATAAAAAATGAATTCCTTATTTGGCATTCTGAATATCTAAGCAATGTTAAAATAGAAGATTACAATACAGGGGATAATTTATTACAGAAGAGCATAAGATGACATGTCAATGCACGAGCGAACTAAAGCCAACCTGTTGAGAAACTGTTCAGTAAGATTTTGTTGCTGGTCTGTCCCATCTTCCTGGTTTACTCCTCCTTCAAGCAACATTTGCTGATATAGTTGTCGTTGCTGCTCTTTCTGTTCCAAATGCTGCTGGTAACGCAATCTTTGTCTATAATATTCTTGAAACTGCTCCGTTGAATCACGAAGCTTAAAAAAGTAAGGGTTATTTGGGTTAGACACAATTAGGCTTAAAATAATTAGAATTTTAATGTCTGTGAAGGTCCTTTACACACAAATTAACAATTGTTATCAATAATAATATTTACAGATAAGCAAAGTAAGAAAATGCTCTTTGAGAGCAAAGTGTGATTTAAGGATATTTGCTCAGTATATTTTGATATGCAATGTTGACAGTTTGTGCTTTAATGGTTAATATTAAGGTTTAACTTTTTGAACCTGGCTTTATGAAACTGAAGAATGGAAGTGGCTTTGTCACAATAGTAAGCAAGTAAGACTGAATACACATAATACATTTATCTGCTGCTTAAAGATGCCATTTCTGCAGTTTTCAGAGCTATTTTTTACATTAGTAATGCAAGCACAAAGCTATAGCAATCCTACGGGACAAAATTTAAACACTGGAATACCAAAAGTTAAGGTAAAATAATTAGCAGTAGAGAAAAAAGATTTTTCTCCTTTTCAGAAACATTGCAAGTTGGCCTTCTTTTGTCAACTCATATGTATACTGCCCAAAACCCAAAGCAAAAACACCCCTATAACTCTTAATGTTGTAAATTAGAACAAGCTGTCGGTGCACAACTAGACAAGCTTGTGGATCTTCTATTGATGCATGATACTAATTGCACAAGGTACAGATTCTTGTTTCTACTGTAACATAAAATTAACCGTGCTGGAGCAGCCTCTGTCCATGGGGCGCTCGGATCGCCCCACCACAGACAGGGACTGCTGCCGCAGAGCAGCCTCTGTCCATGGCGAACCCCAGGCCCCCACATACAGGGGCTGCTACTGCCCTGCGCTGCTGCCTCTGTATCATAAAGGCAGCAGTGCAGGGCAGCAGATGGAGCCGGTCTGTGCTGGAAGCCATTTTTTAAAGCAGCTCCCCATGCAGACTGGCTCCTACCTGCCGCCCTGCTCTGCTGCTAGATAGAGAGAGGCAGCATTGCAGGACGGCAGAGGGCTCCCCCCCAGGAGTGAAGCCAGGAGCACACTGGCTGCTGGCCCCAACCTCCGGGGACAATCTAACAGTCCTGTAACCAATAATATTAAATGCGTTTACATGACTATTCAATTACATGCTATTTAACAACCCTAATTCTTGTATGCAATAATGCAGGGTGTTATCACAAGTCTACAGACAGCTTAAAATAAAAGCTTTGAAAGATGTGAACTATCCCCACTCACCTCATTAAGAGGTTAACTGTGATGCATGAGTTAAGTACAAATGGAAACAATGTTGTCTATTACCACTTGGCCTAGTTGCCTTTTCTGGACTGAGACCAGTCAACTGTGATTTTTATTCAACTGCTGAATCCCATGTGCTTCTACCTCTCTCGGTGTGAACAGAAGCCAATCACTGTTCTGAGCTTTGGGTCTTTCAGGCACATTTATATATACAGACCTCATTTCTGGCATCCTTCTTGAGCAGTGGGACCCTGCAATCTGGCTGTCTAGACCCAATACTACAGCTTTCCTGAGCCCCCATTTGTTAAGAGATTTCTCCAGAGTTCACTGAGTTATGAACTGTGATTTCTTGAGTAACTGCCTCAGGGAAACATGGAAAAGTTAGGAACACAGGCTTAACAAATGAATTCCTTAATCATAAATGCTATATTTCTTTAAAAAAAAAAACGAGAAGTTTTCCATAGATCTTTAACAGTTCTCAGCATAACCTTCCCTTCTGATTTCACCATACCAGCAAGTCCTGGTTTTGATTTACATCTTTTCATGAGGCAGAGTTTCTTCTGCTTGTTTTGCTTACACGGGAAGTGCCCCTTGCTGAGAAAAATTTAAAGACTCTCTCCCTATGCCCAGTTCCAGCCCTCTTCTACATCACTGGCCCCTAATAGCTTAGTCTTCAGTGAAGTGTTTCACACCCTAGCATGTGAACATGTCTCAAATAGATTGATCTTGTCAAGATCAGAATGGCTTTCAACACTATCTGATTATACATGCAATGTTGAGGTTACAACAGAGTTAAAAGTCAGAATGAAAGTTACAATCACCACATGGTGTTCTGAGAACAAGAGTGTGTTCACAATTTGACCCAGACACATCCCCACACTGTCACTATCTCAAAACCAATAATTTTAGCACAAATATCCAGCTCACTTGTTGAATAAAGAGGCAAATATTTGGGTGGTGGAAAGTGAAGGTAACTCTGTGAGCCTTAATGGGTGAGGCTTAACAGTTCTGATTAACCAGCCCTCTAGCTGGAGCAGAACCTGTCCACTGGGGGATGGAGAGGGAGGTCACGCTAGCCTGGTCCCTCCGCCAAACTCTTTTTACAGCGGTTAACTAATTAAACATTATGTTTAACCAGTTAACCATTTAAACAGGATTTTACATCCCTACTCTTTTCAGTAGGAAGCAGTGAAGCCAACAACTGACAACTCACTCAGCTGCTGCTTAGAGAAGTCTTGGTAGAAGGCCTATGAACATCCCTGGTGATCTTGCACATTCAAGTTCTGACTGATAAGATTTTCAAGCCCTACAATACTTCTTGAAAGTTAACTGAAACAAAAAAGTTGGATAACTTAAATCTGATTTACTTCCCAATGAACACAGTTAACAAGACTTCTGTCATTCATAGTGAGTATATCTTTATATTCTGAATTGGATAGTGCACTCAATAGGTGTACTTAAATTTTTCTTAGTTGTCACAGGCAGGACTTATACAAAATGTTACACTATATCCCACAAACAACTACCTGCAGGTAAATCCTATGAAGGATTTACTAAGCTAAAAAATGTTACAAAAATGATTCATTCTTAGATCAACATATTCTAACAATTATGCTAGCTTTGTATAACTGCACACTGTCTTTAATTATGCAGCAGTTTTTGTTACATGCAAGTTAAGAGCACATTCACCTGCTGCATCATCCAGTTGTACGATACCAAAAGTTTATCTAACAGAAAGGTAATTAGATATAACTTACGTTGAAAATATATCACTTAGAGCAAAACAAGATTCAAAAGCATATGTATCACATAAATGGATGAAGTTCTCAACATACATTACATAACAATTTTCATGCTTATCAGAGTAGGCAGCTCAAAAGGACTTCTTATATGGAAACTAGGGGGCTGCACCCTCTGCTTGCTACGCTCACCAACCCTCCTCTCTCTGGTGGCTTTCGTGGCCAGAGAGCATGAAAGCTACGCTTGCCAACCCCTGTCTCTCTGGCGGCTGCACTCTCTGCTCACTACACTCGCCAACTCCCCTCTTTCTAGCAGCTTTTGCAGCCAGAGAGCGTGAGAGAGAGAGTGCGAGAGAGAAAGAATAAAATGTTACCTCATTTTTTTCTGTCTTGGCTGGTCCTGAATTCTGCGCTCCATTTACTGACTCATTTTCTGGAACTGAATTCTGGCACACAGCCTCACTGCCAATGGAATGCTGTGGCTCCACAGGAGTATCGCTTCTTTCAATGATATGGAAAACAGAAGAAGTTTGAGAAATCTGAATAACTGAAAATCTTCTAAAAAGTAAAAAAATATTTACAGAATAAATTCTGAAATGACTATGTACAAAGCACCCCATTATATGAAGCCCAAAGATACAGCAAAATATCTCATTTTAACCTATTACACTAACAATTGCAAAACCTAAAAACAGAGATAAAATGCTTTGCACTCAGATTTTTCCAAAAAGCCTTATATCTTGGAAGTCCCATTATGCTTCTATTTTTATGTCTTCGATGGAAGGTTGTCCATTCCTTCAACAATCTAAGGGAATGTCTACACTACCCCGCTAGTTCGAACTAGCGGGGTAATGTATGCATACCGAACTTGCTAATGAAGCTCGGGATTTGAATTTCCCGGGCTTCATTAGCATAAAGCTGGCGCCGCCATTTTTAAAAGCCGGCTAGTGCGAACCCCGTGCCGCGCGGCTACACGCGGCATGGGCTAGATAGTTCGAACTGTACTATATAGTACTGTACTATACAGTATATGTACTATCGAGGAGTACAGATAGTTCGGAATGGCTACGTAGTTCGAACTATCTAGCCCGTGCCGCGTGTAGCCGCGCGGCATGGGGTTCGCACTAGCCGGCTTTTAAAAATGGCGGCGCCAGCTTTATGCTAATGAAGCCCGGGAAATTCAAATCCCGGGCTTCATTAGCAAGTTCGGTATGCATACATTACCCCGCTAGTTCGAACTAGCGGGGTAGTGTAGACATACCCCAAAATACCATCAACAAATTACTCAAGCTCTTTAATTTTCGGATCTCTCCCACTTATGAGGATAATTACATCTGTTGGCTTCTCCCAATTTTCCCTAAATTCCTAGTAAGGGAGGAAGCCTACATTCATCACAAGGCACCTCCACAACTGCCACCCAGTCTATACAGGATATTTCTTTAAACTTCATTTAAATTACATTCAACATTGGGGAGCTAGAAAGTTCTTGTTTTAGCTATGCAGGGAAAAGTACAACTAAAATCTGTTCTCACAATGTTGTATTTTATAGGGACTTAAAAAATTAGGGTAAGAGAGGTATTTCTATGTGGAATTGTTTTAGAAAACATTTCAGTAGTAGGGATATAATATCCCATTTAACAGTCATGGCAAAACACAGTGTTTGACCATTTAACCGATTCAAGGGGAATAGGCAGGGTGGCTAGAGTAGGGGCTGTCGCTGTGGCTCCTGGACCCTCTCCCAAGGGGAAGCCCAAGTGAGGCTGAAGCAGCTCTCCGCAGGCGGGGGGCTACTCCTGGTTACCATTAAGGGTGATGCTTACCGGGTAACCGTTTAATCAAGTATTTGTTCACATTCCTATTTGGTATCTAATAAACATGCAGACTACTTTAGAACATGTTTAGGACTCTCTTTAAAGAGTATTCGAACCTAACTAAATTGCACATACTTAACGGTTTGGGGCAGTCATTTTTTTTAAATTATTTTTGAGTTATTGGTATATGTGTGCATTAACAAAACCAATTTAACCTGATTAACAGACATGCAAGTATAAAGGATCTTCCTTTTATTTATTGAATACAAGAGGAAGTATCTCCTTTACCAGTTACAGGAGAGAAAATAAGCTCCCACTCTTGAAAAATCTGCTCAGTTAATTTAGGTACCCATTCCTGGCCACTGAGAGCTCTAGGGGGCCATGCCTGAGGACGGTCAACGTAAACAAAACGTCTCATGACCTGCCAGCAGGTTACCCTGATGAGCCACGTGCCAAAGGCTGCTGACCCCTGAATTAGATACACAGGTGACCACATTTGGAAAAACATTCAGATATTTCTAAGTTCATGTCTACACTACTAGTGGTGGCAGATATGGTATTTGTAACTACATGTAGCAGTGAAAAGCAGGTTGCCTTCATGTTGTGATATGTTGCTACATGTCAATAAAAGGCTCTGGCAAGGGAAAGGCAGTAGGGAGAGGTTTCAGCAGCTCTCTGCTGGCAAACATTTTACTTCGTCCAGGAAAGGCTCTGGCAAGGACTGGAGGCAGGGAAAGGCTCAACCTTTCTCCAGGCGAAGGCTCCAGCAGAGGGGAAGGAACGTAGTCTTTTCCTGCTCTACTCACCTAAGCCATACCACTCCATCTATACTGCTATTTATCCCCATACTAGTGGAGCGATCCGTGTATGTACTCTGTATGCAGCTGAAAGAAGTGTGCAGTATGGACATTCTTTTAAACCTTGCACAGTATACCTGTTTAAGACATTTAGAGTACTAAGTATATAATATTTACAGTTCATAAGACATAAGCCCTGATTTTAATAAGGATTAGAAAGGAAAAAAGTTTCAAGTCATGAAGGTGGTGAGATAGGGGCAAGTTTCCATAAGAGTTTTACTTCTTAACATGAGAAAAATGAGAAAAATCCATTTTACATATTACTGTATATTAACACAAGGTGTTAACTAATTCCAAAGTCATCATAAACTAATTAGCTGTAAATAGAAATATAGGCAGCAAATATGAAAATCCTGCTGAGATTTTGTTTGAAAATCAATTAGGTACAATGTATCTACCTAATACACAGTTAAGTGTAACTGTGGTTACAGTTGCACAAGTTTCTAATATTGGTGATTTTTTTAAAGTCTCTGCTCCTACAGATTTACATATGGACATAGTTCCACTGATTCCAATGAGATTACTCATGAACATGAATAAGAAATGTAACCTTTATTTAATTCTCTGCAGGATCAGCACCTAATTTTGAAATGATAGTTGGTGAAGTATAGTGCCATCCTGTGGACATTCCATTTATTTAAATGTGAAGGCAGGGATATGTGAGAGAAAAGAAATAAAACACAGAATTTAGGAATTCTCCAAGACAGACACTGAATCTAATTTAATTTGCTACATTGCTGACATAGCAGTTAAAAAAAAAATCACAGAAGCCTCAGAATTTCTGCTTCTTCTAGAATAAAAAGGAGTTAGAATGCTGTTATTTACAGTACAATAAAATGCATGTTGAATATTTTAAATCAACAATTGAAATATTTTACATTTCCAAGGCATACCACTATATATCCTCAAACATAGTAAATTCCAATAAGAACTTCAGTAACTAGAATCTAGTGTATATCTGATTTCATATTTAAGCCAGAACTTCATAGTTCTGCTATATTTTGGGTAAAGTATATGTGGGCTTGAATAAAAGCCTCTGATTTGAATGTCCCTGAACTCTTGGGAAAATTGAATTAAAATCTTTTCGGTCTCGTGCCCATTTTTAGTTTAAAAGTATAATTTCTTAAAGGCTTGAGGAGCAAAAAACTGTTTGAAACACAACAGGATTTGCACATTCAACTTTAACTACCATTAATGTAAGTCACAAATGCACCTGGAAGAACATAACCCTTTAAGTTTAACATGATCAGTTATAGTATAGTATTAACAACTCTCTCTCTTTAAATAATATGGAGTTAAGTGAAACTTACCGCTCAGGTGACTCTTCATAAATGCTATGGCAATCTGTATTTTCAAGCATGAGACTTCTGCTAAGATTCTGCACTCCTGGGTAATGGAAATTGGCAAAGGAGTGCGACATTGGAGAGGTTTTATTTCCAAGGTCTGTGATACGTTTATCATGATTTGTTAATCCACATGACAGCCCATCTAAAGCAGGGTTTAAGGAACGAGTCATGTAAGCATCAGCTGATTGAGGCCGTCTCATTGGGGATGATGGGTAAGGAGAAAGCTTGCTGATAAGAGGCGTCAAAAGATCAGCATATGCAGCTTTTGTGGGCTTCAAGAGTTTATCAACATGAATATTAAGCATCTTTTGTTCAAAAGCACAAGAGAAAACAGAAGGTGGAAGATTCTGAAGCCAGGACAATAAACTCAGGTCCAAGTCATCACACCCATTACCACATAAAAGATCAATGCCAAGCAATACTTCACTTTCTGTAATTTCTTCACCTGTTGCTTTACTCTGACAGAATTCCACACAACATTCATAAAGCAATCCCTTCATTACAAGCTGAAATAAACGATTATTACTTGCTTTGAAACCAGCCTCACTTAGTTTCCTGTCTGCAGGAATAAACTCTGCAACCATGATGCAAGCTTCTTCGAAGCAATGAACTCGTGCAGTGCTAGGGTTCCAGTCTTTGAATTCTGCATGGTTGGTCAGACGGGGCAATGTGAGTAACAAACACAGTTTGCTATAGTCTTCTTTAGAAGGACAATATTCTTCCAGGGTATGTAGGCACTGTACAGCCTCTTGCATTGTAAACTCCAGCTATAGAAGAAATATTAAATACAAACAGGGCACAGATTAATTTAAAGTTACAAATTTATCCTTCTACCACAAGCACAGTGAGTTGCAGAAGGTTGACATGAAATAGGATTTCTCTGGTTTTTCCTTTGCTATTACTATAATTTTTATTTTAATTAAATTAGCATAAAGGGAGTCTGCAACAGTTTTCATATGAGAATTTCTAAGACCAAATTCTTCTTAAAGGACGCCAATGTCAAATCAGTTGATTAATATAATGAAAGTCATGCTGATGTGGCTATTTTCATAGAAGCTACCACATGTTTTAAGCTCTCAGAATTTTAATATCTGTAGCTGAACAAATTTGCTACAACTGTAGGTTGAGAAGGTATTTCCACTTTAGGGAGTTGAATTCTCTTTTCAGAGCTATAAAAATAAGATTTATTTTTTAAGAGTTCTTGTCTATACTTACCTTGAAGTTCGAATTAAGATATGCAACTCCAGTTATGTTGATTAGGTAACTGGAGTCGACATACCTTAATTCGACCTTTGAGGTGCTCTCCTCAGCGGGAGGTCGATGAGAGAAAATGCTCCCATCAACTTTCTTTACCTCCTTTCAAGTTGAGGAGTATTGGCATCGATGGGGGAGCCCTCAGCATTCAATTTAGCAAGTCTTTACTAGACCCGCTAAATCAAACTCTAGAAGATCAACCATCACAGGCAGTGTCAATCTTCCTAGTAGTGAAGATGTGGCCTTAGAATATTCAATTGGTGTAAGAAAATAAAGCCCTAAATTTCTGTAATTTTCAGTCACTGGAAATTGAGAAAGCTACTACAGCTTGAGCCTCTCTAGTCAACCATTCTTTGGTCCAGCAACATCCATTGTCTGTCATGATTTTAAGTTAGCCAGATGTCCACTTATAATGGGTGTAGCCAAGTTTCCTGTGATCCCATAAAGTTTGTTTACAGCTACCACTCCTAGTTCTCAGAGTTCTGTGCTGTTATTTAGCTTTAATTTACCCCAATTGTCTTCTAAGAGCCCACTAAGCAGTGGAAGTGTTGGTAATGCTGCTAGACAATATTGACCTCATGTGGTCAGCAAATTCTCTGGTTCAGCACCAGTCCAGTTCAAAGGGTGCCGAACTAGAGAGTTTCAACCTGTATTTGTGTTGAGGTTTTCCATGCTTATTCTCAGACAATATGTGATCTGTGTGTATAAAAACAAGTAACGAAAATCTCCATAGCTCTTTGCAGATCACATATTTAAATATACACTGGCGTGTTTGACATAATTTGTTGAAAATTAAAAACAGAAGGCAAGCTTAAATGCAATACTAAAATTCAGATGTTAGCTGCAGAGAATGGGAAAAAAAACCTTCAAAGTTCTCCCCAACTTACATCATGCAAAAATAGGTAACATGACATTTTGAAATATCCAGCATAGTAAAAGGTGCAACTTCTTGATATTTTTGTATAATGTTCTCCATTAAGACTATGTAAATAATAGAATACTAGAACTGGAATGCACCTTGAGAAGTCATCAATTCCAGACACTTGCCCTCAGAGCAGGACAAAGCACTATCTCCTAGATCATCCCCGACAAATGCCTGTTTAACCTGCTCTTAAATATCTCCAGTGATGGAGATTCCACAATCTCCCTGGGCAATTTATTCCAGTGTTTAATCACCCTGACAGTGAGGAAGTTTTTCCTCTGATGTCCAGCCTAAACCTCCCTTAATGAAATTTAAGACCATTGCTTCTTGTCCTATCATCAGAGGCCAAGGAGAACAATTTTTCTCCCTCCTCTCTGTAATACTATGATTAGAGTGCTACATTATTCAACTGCATCTTTCTTCTAATCTTATATATATATATAACTTTGTACTGCCCTCTGCATGCTGTCAGGTAAAGACCCTGTTGTAGGACATAGGGCAACAAGACAGTTCACTAAAGCAATGTTAATTTTTGATTTGAGCAATTAATATTTTTGTTAGAAACATTTTATATAAAATTCATAATGCTTTTGTAGTTGTACTTAAAATGTTCATATATGAACATAAAAAGCAAAATACTTTACAATGAATGAGCCTACAGCCTAAAAGCCTATTCATGCTATAGTTGTGGTTATCATTTAAAACCTTTTTCACACTAAAAACCTTATTCATAACTCCTCCTCTCAGCTGGTCATACATTCAATGAACTCAGTCCTCGGTGACATCATTTGTTTCATACTAGCAAAGGAACACTGAACAGCATTAGATCTTTGTCCATAAAAGCAACCATAGCCAGGGTACACTGAAGAACTTAAATTACACACTAACATCTGAATGGTAAAGGTGAACTTGCAATTGGAAATCTAATTGACAGGTCAAGATTATTGTTCCATTAAACTTCAAAAATATTAATCAAAGTTTCCTCTTTTAGGAGATATTGAAAACAAGCAAATATATTAAGGAGCTTAATAAGATGTAATATATTTACATATTCCGAGTTGTTAGTCTAAAACAGAGTGCTAGATGGTCCACTGAGTAGAGGTAAAAACCTTTCACCTCTGAAGTCCTCTCTTAGGCAAATAGTTTTCAATTTTTTTTCTCATGACACAATTGAAGAAAACTGTTGATGCCTGTGACCCAACATAATTTGACTAAAGTGTGGGCTCGGGGTGGGGCTGAGAATGAGAGCTTCAGCTTTGGGGATGGGGCAGGCCTGGGGCAGGAAAGGCTTACTTCAAGCGGCTCCTAGTCGGCGGAGCAATGGGGGAGCTAAGGTACGCTTCCTCCCTGGTCTGCCATCACAGACCATGCTACGCCCAAGAAGCAGCCAGCAGCAATTTCTAGGCAATGGGAGTGCAGACCTAGAGCTCAGGGCAGGAGCAGTGCACAGAGCTCTGTGTATTTGTCTGCCTCCGGCCTGCACCTAGGAGTCAGGCCTGGTACTGGCCACTTCTGGTGCGCAGCACAATCTATAGCCTGCCTTAGTACCCCCACTGATCACCCTTCAGTAACGAGACCCAAGACCTGACATTCTGCAAACAAGTACTGGGTTGTGACCCATAGTTTGAAAATCACTGTCTTAGGTGGTAAGCATACACTAATTTAGAGGGTTCAGTTTAGCTTTGCATATTTGCGCACATCATGCAAACAGTGCACTGTTTGACACCACTTGACCAAGTAATGACAAGGGCATTTTAAAGCTAATTTGGGGTGCACCATGCACAGTTAGAATTACACGGGCAAAAATTGCCCAGAATCTATCCAGTACTATTCCCAACTATAGTACTTCACTTTCAGAAAATGTTGTTGTTTTTTATGTCACACATGAAAACTTCAAGCTAAACAAATGACTATCATAAGACTTTAGGAACAACAATTCTTTACTATGGATTTCCATAGTGTCTAATCAATATGAGGTTTTCAACGAATCAGAGTAGCCAACTATAAAATCTTACATGTTGAGGCTCATCTTCTGCTGACATTGCATTGTTCACACACAAGGCTTCTAAAAATTTCTGCTTCAGAATTATATAGCGAAACCTGCACATAAGAAATAAAGTATAAAACACTAAAGATCTTAAAGCAGTAGCCAAGTAGTACATTCTGCAGAAAACTGAAGCTGGAAAGCTTTTTCTCTTTAAATTTAATAAGCCAAGCAACAAAAGAATTGGTTCTTTACAGAAGATGTCTTTTTCCAATGATTTACTTCTGGAATTATTACATGTTAAAATAATTGCTGATTTATAAGAGAAAGGAGAAGACTGTTAATATTTCTTGAATACCTGGGTTACTCTGATGTGAACTCAGAGAAAATACTTTTATTTTAAACTAAACACAATTCTTCAAATATAAACCATTATAAAAAGACACATTAAAGAAGACTTTAAAGTCTGCAGTAAGTTCTAAAATACTTTCAAATAAAATATTTTAATGTAGAGACCTAAACAAATCTATAAATCCCTAAAATTGGAATGGTAAACTATTCTTCTCAGATTCAGTAGTTACAGTTTATTTTTCTAAAAATTTTAAAAAGTCTTATTCCAGATATTTTCCACCTTTGCACATGACTTATGATGCTACTATCCGAGATTCATAATTTTACCTTTTCTTGTCAAATTTTTCCATACACTCAAGAGGCTGAATGAACTGAAGAACCTCATCCCACTGTCCATCAAGGATCAACTGTCTACATAAAAAACAAGCCATCAATTAATTTAACAAGACATTTTTTACTTAACATTTTTTACAAATGCAATTTACAGCTTGATTACAGCTGACCAGTGAGCTTTGTAAAGTTAATGCTTTGCAAAGCAGATACAATCAGATTTAAAAACAGAACAAACATAAAACCTAAATTATTTCTTAATACTATCTTTCTAGTTACATATTCTTAACATCATGAAGGACAAATGGTAGATGTGTAGGTGTTTGTAAAGAGGTACACCAACATCTCTTTGGGAATCTTCTGCTTTATATGTTCGTAGGAATTGTTTTTCCAAGGCAAACAGAAAAGACACTATTCCAGGGGTGGCCAATCCATTTAACAAAGAAAGCCAAAACAGCAACAGAAAAAATGCTAAGAGCCGCATCAGAATTGTCAAGGAGAAAAAAAAAATTTTTTTTAAAGAGACGCTCTGACCCAGCACAGGGAAGCAGAGGCGTAGCGAAGGGAGACAGGGGCGGGGCAATTGCCCCAGGGCGCAATGCTAGGGGGAGCGCTGGGCTGGGGTGAGAGCAAAGCACACACTGCTCTGGCCCATGTGATGCTTTTGAACAGAGACCCGGGAGTTGGCTAAGTGCTCCCAGCTCTCTACACGCTGCGAGCTGAGGCAGCAGCAGCCACTTTAAAGCTTAGATTTGAAGGGGGCGCTCCCGGCACTGGGGGGGAGGCTGGCTCAGGGGGAGAGGTGAGTGCATTGGGATGGGGGCCCTGGTAGGGTTGGCTCAGGGAGGGGGGTGAGTTCATTGGGATGGAGGGATGCTGGGGAAGGGCTGGCTCTGGGGGAAGAGGTGGGTGCATTGGGGTTACTTATAATTTTTTTTTTTTTAAATAAAAGATACTTTATAACAAAAGGAAAAACTTAAAAAAATAAGAGTATGGTTACATTTTAAAGACTAACAAATATATAGATCAGGCATGTCAAACTTGAAGTCCATTGAGAACCACTCAAATGAAAACTGATAGCTTTCAGGGACACCAAAGAAAATGTACTTCTATCGGAAAGTTGTAATTATTTATTATTATAGATTATGTTTCAGGTATATTTTATAATATTTTTTCAGACCTTGTTTTAATAGAATACAATAATTTGATGTGTAAAAATGTTATTTACTCATAAAATAATTTTTAATTTAAATATAAATGTAAGGTACTTTTAAATTTTTTATATGATACATAACTTGTTTTGTTGAAATAAAAACAAGTAGAGAGCATGGTCAATCAAATAGAACAGGCTTCTGTGAAAATTTCAGATACTTTGTAAGTTTGAGATTTTGCATAAACATATGATTATTCATGCAATTTCAAAAAATTGACATATATTTGATATAAAATTAATATACGTTTTGTGATTTTATTTGGAAATAAATAAATAAAACCGAAAACATTAACAAAATATGCCCCTTCACTCCCCCAGAGCCAGGCACTCCCATATTCCCGTTCTAACCCAATTCGCCTCCATTCCCCCAGAGTACCCCCCCCTCTAACCCAATGCCTCCTCTCTCCCCCATACCCAGGCACTCCAAGTCCCTTCCCCCCATACCTAGTGACTGGGTCCCAGAGCCAGTGTCATTGTTGCCACAAATTTCTTCCTCAGGCACTGGGGAGGTGTGAGCACGGCAGCCAGCTGTGAGCAGGCACTTGATGCCAGTGCAGATCAGCCCGGCCAACCATGATCTGCACTCAGCCATGTGCTCTGAGTGGCCAGTGGGCCACACTTTATTCATTTATAAAATGTAGTGGCAGGCCACAAAAAATTTTGATTGGGCCACATGCAGCCTGCCAGAAGCCTGCTTTACATGCCTGATGTAGATGGTATCATGAGCTTTTGTGGGCACAACCCACTTCCACCCACGAAAGTTCATGATACCATCAACATAAGGTAGCCCTGCGACACCGCAGAAGAGGCGGGGCCTAAACAGGAAAGGGTGGGGCTACCCAGAGCATGATTGGTCTGGGGGTGGGGGAGCCCCTTTGCCCCCTCCTTCCCACTAGGCACCCATGTCTCTGGTAGGGCAGGAAGTGGTTTCGGGCACTCTCCCACCCCCAGGCCAATCAGTGCTTGAGGGTGGGGGAGCATGGGAAGCCTCCTCCTGCCTTGCGAGGAGCACGTGGTACTTGGAAGCGCTGGATGCTGCTTGCAGGGCAGGGGCAGAGCACAGAAAGCTTCATGTACTCCCTTGCCCCCAAGCTCTAATTGGTTTTGGGCCGGGGGAGCAGGAGGGCCTCCGTGGACTGGATACGACCCACAGAGGTCCTTTTGCCTATCCCTGATCTACATATTTTGTTAGTCTTTAAGGGTATGTCTACACTAGCCCCCTAGTTCGAACTAGGGAGGCTAATGTAGGCATTTGAAATTGCAAATCAAGCCCAGGATATAAATATCCCACGCTTGATTTGCATCTTCCCAGCCGGTTGCCATTTTTGAATTTACAAGTCCGGACTAACTGCCCGCGTCTACACGTGGCAGGGACTCGGTATTTCAAAATAAAGCTCTAAATCGAACTACCTGTTATTCCTCCTGGAATGAGGTTTAACGAGTAGTTCAATTTAGGGGCTTTATTTCGAAATACCGGGTCCCTGCCGCGTGTAGACGTGGGCAGTTAGTCCGGACTTGTACATTTCAAAAAATGGCGACCGGCAGGGAAGATGCAAATCAAGTGCAGGATATTTAAATCCTGGGATTGTTTTGCAACTTCGAATGCCTATATTAGGCTCCTTAGTTCGAACTAGGGGGCTAGTGTAGACATACACTAAAGTACTACTAGATTGTTTTGTTGTTTTTTAACTTTTTGTGCTACAGACTAACTCGGCTACCCCTCTGAAGCTTATAAAAACAGTTCTATACTATATCATTCCTTTTTGCCTCCCTGTTTCCTTTCTCCTTTGGCGAGTTGGGCAGGCAGGAGTTCTGGTGCACACAGTGCCCACTCTACCTCAGCTGGTGCTGGATAAACAGAGCCTCAATTCTAAAGGAGTTGACATTACTGAAGTGATAGATCACCCCATGTTTTATTGCAGATTTTCCATCTCCCAGTCATAGCAGAGACTTGGGATTAACGTGGCTTTCTCAACTAAAAGTCTTATATGTTTGGATGTTGTGATTATGAACACCTGGAGAGGCAGTCGGCTCAAGGGAAAGTTGGCCTTGAATCTTGATATCTGTGGCTTCAGTTGAATGGCTTGTGTGAAATTTGGAAGAGCAGCTCAGAGAGACCTCTCTCCTTTACTTAAGGATAGAATCTTATCTTAAGACAGAAGCAGACCGTGAAGAACGTCAAAAAGATCTCACCAAACTGAGTGACTGGGCAACAAAATGGCAAATGAAGCTTAATGTGGCTCTGGGAGACAGACCCATAGTCTCCTAACAACCACCTAACCTCAAGATGATTCTTACCAACAACCACAGGATATACCACACTAATACCAACCCTGGTACCTTCCCTTGCAACAAACCCCATTGCCAGCTTTGTCCACATATTCATTCTGCTGATACCATTATTGGACCTAACCAAGTGAGTTATAAGATCAAGAACACATATTCCTGCGCATCCAGAAATATAATCTATGCTATCATGTGCCGAAAGTGTCCGTCTGCTATGTACATTGGACAAACATCTCAGACACTTCGCCAAAGGATTAATGCCCACAAAAGAGATATTAGACAAGATCACAAAGAAAAAACAGTTTCTTGCCATTTTAACCAGAAAGGACACTCTCTCAATGACTTAACCACCTGCATTCTGCTACAAAGACCTTTTACATCTGCACTTGAAAGGGAATCCTCTGAACTGTCATTGATGTTAAAATTCGGCACTCTCCAAAAAGGAATGAACAAACACTCAAGCTATCTTACCCATTACCAAGATAGCTTCCCCAATTATCACCTCTAATACCATTAACTCGCAAACATCCCACTCTCCCCACCTCTAATATCATCAATTCACAGACACTTACCTTCCTCCCCCCCCCCCACCCCCGGCATCCCCCTCCTGTTCTGAAATGTGATTTGTCCTTTTCATATGTGTTCATTTTTTTTAATTGTATCCTTTGGTATATATGGTTGTGACTATTTTCTTCCACTATTTGATCTGAGGAAGTGGGTCTGGCCCACGAAAGCTCATCATCTAATAAACCATCTTGTTAGTCTTTAAAGTGCTACATTGTCCTGCATTTTGCTGTAAAGTAATGCACATTGGAAAAAATAATCCCCAACTATACATACAGTATGATGGGGGCTAATTTGGCTATGACAATTCAGGAAAGAGATCTTGGAGATAGTTCTCTGAAAACTTCCACAGAGTGTGCTGCGGCAGTCAAAAAGGCAAATAGGATGTTAGGAATTATTAAGAAAGGGATAGAAAATAAGACAGAATATCTTACTGACCATGTATAAAACTATGGTACTCCCGCATCTTGAATACTGTGTACAGATGTGGCCTTGGAAAGGGTTCAGAAAAGGGCAACTAAAATGATTAGGGGTTTGGAATGGGTCCCATATGAAGAGAGGCTAAAGTGACTGGGACTTTTCAGTTTAGAAAAGAGAAGACTGAGGGGGGATATGACAGAGGTATATAAACTCATGAGTGGTGTGGAGAGGGTGAATAAAGAAACGTTATTTATTAGTTCCCGTAATAGAAGAACTAGAGGACGCCAAATGAAATTAATGGGTAGCAGGTTTAAAACTAATAAAAGAAAGTTCTTCTTCACAAAGCAAATAGTCAACCTGTAGAACTCCTTGCTGCAGGAGGCTGTGAAGGCTAGAACTATAACAGAGTTTAAAGAAAAGCTAGATAATTTCATGGAGGTTAGCTCCATAAAAGGCTATTAGCCAGGGGGTAGGAATGGTGTCCCTGGCCTCTGTTTGTCAGAGGCTGGAGAAGGATGGCACGAGACAAATCGCTTGATCATTGTCTTCGGCCCACCCCCTCTGGGGCACCTGGTGTTGGCCACTGTCGGCAGACAGGCTACTGAGCTAGATGGACCTTTGATCTGACCCAGTACGACCATTCTTATGTTTTTATTATGTTCTTATGGCAGCCTGAAGAAAAAAGTCCTCATGGCAGACAAAGCCACACTTGCAGGGTATCCTCAGCCTTAGGCTACTTATTGCTTCAAATGCCTTCAAGAAAGTGAGGGTGATTCTTGTATTGTGTGTTAGTTTTATTTAAAAGTTTTTCAGAGTGTTATTTTAACAGGTAAATGAATTTCTTACATTCATAGCTCTCATGTAGTTTTATGCTGTATGATAATGTGAAAAACAATTAGGTTAACTAGGCAAGTAAATGGGCAGTTAGGAAGCATTACAGATTGCCTACAATAAATGTATTAGGTATTGTGTTAGTCTTTAAAGTGCTACGTAACTTTTTTTCTTTATCAAGATCAGACTAACATGGCTACCTCTCTATTACAATAAATTTGATATGCTCAAAATCTTTTTTACTTTTTATTCATTACAGCAATGTGTTACTCATTTGCTATAACAGTGGTTTTAAATGCTTGAATGAAATATAGTGATGAAATTTTATAATATTAATTTATCTCATGTTTTATAAAACTTACATATTTAAGACATGAATCTAATGAGAATGGGATATGAACAAATTAAAGAGAAAAAATTATTTAACAGAATGTGAACCACAAAAGTTCATAATTCATATGTCTGTAGTTAGTAAAATAAGTAATTCATTACACAAATATCCTAAGAGGTGGATTATTTACAGTGGTGTAGTGAGGAGGGCATTGGGAGGAGGGGGAGGGGAAGTGGCCCCTGGGTACCATAACTAGTGAGGTGCCAGTATAGTCCCCGTACACTCCCTCTGTCATCCCTCAGCTCGCCTCTTCCTCCTCTGCCCACGGCTGGAGCTAGTGCGTGTGGGACCCAGCCCCAAACTGAAGGGGGTCAGGTAAGACGCGGTACAAGCTCCCCCCACTCCTCTAAGGGTCGGGCTCAGCTGTGTGCCAAGTTCGGGGCCCCACCAAGTTTGGGGCGTGGGGGGGCCCCAATTTTGCCTTCGCCCCCGGGTGCATAACACCCTCGCTACAGCTCTGCAGGAGTGGCTTCGCAAGCCGCAGTTTTGGGGGGCGTGAGCCGCAGGTTGGCCATGGCTGCACTATTCTATCCAAAAAGTTGGAATAGTTGGCAGGGATGCATTTCAGCCCCATCTGCCCTTGGAAAACCTTTTTTATATATATCTAGAGATAGTATCATGACTTTTCATGGGCAAAACCTACTTCTTCAGATGAGGAAATGGGTTTTGCCCATGAAAACCTCATAACTCATACCTATATCTATATCTAGGTTAGTCTCCAACATGCCACAGGAAATTTTTAAAAGTTGTTTTTAAAGTTACAGACTAGCACGGCTACCCCTCTGAGACCTTAAAAGCCTACTGACATCCTAAGTGCTTAAATGCTACATACAGGACAATTTACAATGGAGAAGCAATACTTGACAAGAGTAAATGGTTATAGCAAAAATGTCTCAATGCTTTTCATGGCTGTCAACTTTTTTGGCTAGTGAACACATGGCAAACATTAAGTTAGTTTTTGTTGTACAAATTATATCAAAACAACAAGACATATCTGGTGCTACTCAGATCTTTTCTTATTGTTTATTTTTGACAAATAAAAGGAAAACGTACATGCTTCATTTAAAACATTGCTCTAGGGTGGGGCGGAGGATGAGTGGTTCAGTATGCAGGCTGCCCAGGGAGAGAGAACTACCTCAGCCCTCTCTCGCCTCAGCAACTTGGGGCCAAGTGAGAAGTGCCTCTCTGTGAATCTGTGCACTTTTCCCTTGGAGCTTCAGCCCTACTCACAACCTTTCTAAAGGGTGGCTGGACGGGGTGCAGGAGGGGGGAGCCCTGGGAGGCTCAGAGCCAAGGCAGCCTCAGATGGGGGGAAGCATTCTTTTCACCAGCCTGATGATTCTATCTCTTTTCCGTATGGTTTATGTGAAAAAATCCCATTCCAGACACATCCAAACCCTTTCACTGTTTTAAGTTATGATAAAAGGAAGCTGTATACTAAAGTTGGTGAACCTAGCTCTTACCATTTAGGAGTTCTTGGACAAACAGACAAAAACAAAAACTGAAAAACTCTCCCAAATATATAGTAAATTTCTACCTCAAAAAAAGCATGTCATCTGAGAACAGGCCATTAATGACTCCGCTTTCCTTCTCAAGAGCCAGCATACTGATATGTAGTTTCTTTGAGTTCAGGAAATCTAAGATTAGTTTAATTATTTCAACTTCTTTTACATTCACTGTTTCTTCAGCAGTCATGATGGTAGCCTAGAGAGAAAAAAACGAAAGTAAGTAATATGGTAAATATCTTGTCTTATGCCTTGTTATCAAATGCTTTTGACCAGAGATTGCAAATAAATGTTTGTTTTGACCATACTGAATGTTGTAATACTGTATTCCAAAATTGGTTATTAGACCTTAGGAAATCAATCAATCAATCAATCTCATACATTTGAATGTGCAGGTATAACTCAAGACTTGATCCTGCAACTGTAACTTTCCAGTTGTACCCCGACTTCATGAAGTGTCCCACTGAAATGAACTGATCAAGAAACACTTTTTTTTCTTGGCTATTCTGAAACAGTATATGGTAAATAAGCCAAGGCTTCCCATCCTTACTTCGTAAGGAGGCCTATACCCATTGCAATGTTTTATGAGGAATCTAAATGTCAAGTTTGACAACATATTTTACTGAGATTTCTGCAAACAGATCAAGACTAGGGATGTAAAAAATGATTAACAATGTAATAGTTAAAAATCTTAGTGATTACATACTATGGACTCTGCAGTACAGCCGCTCTCTCTGTTAAGAACAAGTTATGGACCAACACTTGGTCCATAACTCGAAATGTTTGTAACTCGGACCCCATTGAGTTACATGCGACCGCGCTGTTCGTAAGCGCAGGTCACGTTCGTAACTCAGGGACTGCCTTTAACTCGACCGTTTGTAACTCGGAGAGTGGCTGTATAAAGCTTATATTGCAGAGCCTGCAGTGCAGCCAGCTCCCAGGGAGCGGAGCCAGTGCGCGCCAAGAGCTGGCTAATAAGCTGGCTCCCACCAGCTTCCAGCCTCCTTCCTGAGAAGTCAGCTCCACTGCAGGCTATGGAGTATAAGCTTTATACTGTAGAGTCCGCAGCACGGGGTGACAGCCAATTCCCTGGGAGCAGGGCCAGCAGCTGGAGCCACTGTGCCCCAGAAGCCAGCTTATGCACACCAGTTCCCAGCTAGGGATGTGAATGGGTAACCAGTTACCCGGTACCTGGAAACAGCCCTCTGCCCACAACCAGCCATAGGCAGAGGGTTGTTCTAGTCCCACCGGGGCTCCACACAGGCTCAGGAGCTGGCATCCCTGCACAGGGCCAACAGAACCCACCTGCCTATCACAGCTGGGCAGAAGTGGCCCCCTGCCCACTCGCCCCTTAATCGATTAACTGGTTAAATACCACATTTAACTGGTTAAACAGGATTTTACATCCCTATTCCTGGGGAGATGGCTGCCGCCCCACACTGATACAGAGCCAGCAGAGTAAGGTGGCAACCAGCTCCCGAGGAGCGGGGCTGGAAGCTGGTGTGTAACCGTAACAGAAACCAATAAGCATGAGTTTATCAGTTAACTGTTTGAACAGTTACACTCTTACATCCCTAGTCAAGACCCCTCCACTGAAGCGTGCACCAGCAATAGGCATACATCTCTATTTGCAAAGCTGTGATAATTTCCTAGTTCACTGGCTCATTCTTGCAAGATGCTAAATACCTTAGCTCTCTTGGATATCAGTTAGGTTTGAGGGTTCTCAACACTGTAAAAAATCTGGTTTTAGAACAATGGCTTCCAACCATATTCCTTTGGGTGCTTGCTGGTGGACTGTAGAAAGCTTGCAGATCACATAGTATCATTTTTTTTGCTCTTCATTGCAAAAACAATCCTGGAGCAAGTTGTAAAGATGCATCTACATTTCAGTGACAGCGAACCTCCCAGCCTGTGGGGCTCAAACTGGAGCACTAAGCTTAGCAATGTGGACATTGCACCTAAGGCACTCAAGCCCACATCATTGCCTGGATCTCTGCTGAGTCTCTGCAAGAGCCTCACTAGAGATGTAAAATCTCATTTCACTGGTTAACCATTTAACTGTAATGTTTAACTGGTTAACTGATTGAAGGGGATGCAGGTAGAGGCCTGTTCCAGCCCACTTGGGCTGAAGAGGACCTTCCCTCCCCCCGCCACACCCAGGCTGGAGTGCCCTGCCCTGCCCCATCCCGCCCCAGGTGGGGGCTCCTCCATCTGGGCTGGAGTGCCCTCTGTCCATGGCAAGTCCCTCAGGGGGCACAGAGCTGCTCCAGCTCCCATCAATTAACCGGAATCAATTAACCATTCATATCTCTAATCTAGAATACTATTTTCAGTGTGCCATCTTAAGTCCTACTAGCACAAGTTCATCTACTCAGGCTCAGAGGCTCACTCCCAAGTGTAGACCTGGGCTACTCAACATGTGGCCCATTTGTTTGCAGCAAATGATGCAGTTTGGGTTTACGTGGGACTCAACACGTGGCCTGCAGGTAGGATCCTTTGAACATGTCCTCCACTTGGAACATGCTGCACAATGGTGAGGAGTCTCCTAGGTGGGATGAGCACTGAAAGATGCAAGTGGACGGGCTGGCTAGAACAGACATGTATAGGATGTCAGCATTTCAAGCCTTCAGGGACGAGGTGCCAGGAATGCCAGGGCATTGTGGGAAGTGCTGGCTGCTTAGCCTTGTGGGCAGAACCTGAGAAGTGCTGACTGGCTGTCACTGGCCACATTTGGGTCCGGTGCCATGGCTTAAGGCTTAATCTCTGTATTCATGCCTGTCAGTGTGAAAGAAGCTATTTGCATATATATTTGCATGTATACACAACCACACTTAAGTCATGGCCCTAGGCATGTGCTGTGAGTATCACTGTGGCCACCGAGGCTTCCAAAGTTGAGTATTCCTGGTATAGACCAAGGGTTCTGAAACTGTGCACTGGGACCCTCAAGTGGGTTGCAACCCCATTTTAAGGGAGTTGCCAAGGCTGGTATCAGACTTGCTGAGGCCCAGGGCTGAAGCCAAAATCCATGCTCAGGAACAGGGCCGTTGGCCCCTTGCCCATGGTGGCAGAACCCAGGCAGGCTTAGTCTTTGTCCTCCCTCCCCCACACTCCAGGGCATGCAATATATTTTGTCAGAAAGGGATCACGGTGCAATCAAGTTTGAGAACTGCTGGTAAATACATATCCTAAAAGCAGCAGACAACAAGAGAGGAAAGTGAAGCTACTCTCAAGGACTGGAGTCATCAGTAGGAAACAATGTCCAGGGAAACAGCGGCAAAAAGAGACATTGGCTGGTCTGCAGAAGACAAGAGGCTAATGTAGAGGAAGAGAAATATGAGCAAAGGAAGAGAAAACAACCACAAAGAGAGAGAAAAAAAAAGTTGTCTGAAGTCGGGTAGTACTTTTTTCTTGTCATTTCAAGAATGAGAAAAATACAGTAGATCTAAAATATGAAACACTTTTCCAATATTACTTTTCCACATAAGTAAATATTGCAATTAGGAGGTTAAATGACTGCTAGCAGGAAAAGATGTAAGATGTGATGCTGTGATGGATAGGAGGAGTGAAGTGCTGGCCAGCACTCAGTGACTAAAGGGTTGAATTCAGGTAGCTAAAGGTATCGGCAGGGAGCCAGAAAACTAACGGGATACAGTGCTGAAATGTAAATTGTAAATATATAGCTGCTGCCATTTCTCTGTGTGAGTATTTTTTTAAACCAAAAGCAAAAAAGAGATGGCATGATTTAAATCCAGGCAGGACCACCATGCCTCCAAGGAATTCGGAGCATGGAAATGGACTGGACCATGAAGGGATCATGAGTTAATAAGGGGAAAATGTATATTTAGTTGTGATCAGGTTATTTCTCTTTGTTTTGTTATCTGGTTAAACTTCTGTGTGAAATCCATGTGCCTCCCTTCCCCCATTCACTATAGCTAAGCTGTCCCAGAAATACCATTTTGTGTGTGTGTGTGTTTTAATCTGCTCTTTTCTTAGTTGCTCTGTTAACACCTAGCAACCAAGTATGCTTTATCAAGTCTATATTTTTGTTTTGTTAATAAAATCACCTTTTTAAAGGCGATGATTTGATTCTTGTGTCCTGGAAATAACAGGAGGTGGGGCTGGGGGGTGCATGTGTGCACCTGCCTAGACTGAAGCTCATGATACCATCTACATGTTTTGTTAGTCTTTAAAGTGCTACCAGAACATTTGTTGTTTTTTAGACTGAAGAGTCAACTATTAAGATTGCCGTTTGTTTCCTGTCCCCCCTCCCCCAGCTTTCCCTTCCCCCCCCCCCCCCCACGCTCTCTTGTGGTAAAAGAGCTTGAGGTACCCGTTGGGAAGAAGTTCAAGTTTTCAGGGTTTTAATTCAATTGATGATGGCAGCTTTTCCCAGTGCCAGTGAATCTGTGACTCTGGGGAGTTTTTGTAAGCAGAGCCTATATATACACAAAGTATTTATTAAGGTCTCTTGCGGGACCCCACCTTCTGCACGTGGAGTGCCAGAATGGGGAACAGCCCTGACAAATGCATATTCTAGAGGGCCTCCATTTAGGAGCAGGTAATTGCCAACCTACTTCTACTTTGAAAGTACTGAATCGTAATCAAAAAGCAAGAGAGAGAAAAAAGAAGTTTGCTATATCAAGTTTAAATAATCAGTTTAGCTTGATTTTCCGAGTAAAATGTGTTATGAGGAATTAGTGAACAAATGAACTATTTACTAGGCACACTCCAGGGGAAAAATGAAAGAATAAATACTTGAATATGAAAGCTCTCATTGCTCACAGTAAATGTATGCTGATCAACTCTAACAGATTAGAGAACTCAGCTTTTTTTGTATTATACCTCTTAAATCATAGCACTTTCCATATTCCTCCTTTAGCTATATGCAAGTTCTCTTTAACTGATTTTTCCCCAGAACACCTGACTGAAAAATTATTCAGTTAGTTACCTACTTTATTTTGGAGCACTGTACAGTTGCTTGTGCCAGCTAGAATAACCTGCCTTCTTTTTAAACATAAAAAGTTTTAATTCATGTTTTAGTCACAGAAGGTCTAGTCATCATTAAATATTCTGGTGGCTTCAAAGGCAGGCAACCATCATTTATTTAGGTATATGCTCTCAGCTAGCAACACTGAAAAAAAAAAAATAAGAGTAGGTGGCTCAACACATTTTATGTAAATAATGAAAAGAAACAGAGTTGCATAACTGTGTGTTTGCTTCCAAAAGCTATAATATGGTGAGATGTCATTCCCTCCCTATTGCCAACAGCTGTTCTTCTTTCATCATTATTCTAATTATCTTTCTACAATTGTGGAAGGTTTCTTTGGTCCTAGAAAATAATTCAGTCATAGAAGTTGAGAGGGAAGGAGAAAACTGACAACCATATCAAAACTAACATTTTAATCCCCAAACAGATCTTCAGAAGTAGGTCTCTAGACTTCAGATTTGCCTTTTACTATGGCTTATAATATTATGGTTTTTACTGAACTTTAAATAATTTTCTAGCAGTCAGGTAAACTAGTACCTTAAAATGAGTCTCTTCAGTAGGGTATTACCAGTACATTTCATGCAGAATAAGACTTCCAGCTGAGCAATGAAACATATTAGCTTGGATTTATATTTGGATTGGATGGCACCACAGATTGAAACTAAATAGGGAGTAGAGGCTCTCCATGCCTTCCACAATTGCATTAGGGTTAAATATCTATACACTGTACTGATTCAGAAACCAACATTATACACATATTGGTTTATACCATGTTTGGAAGTACAATTACATTACATGAAAGTTTTAATGACTCTGACAATAAAAGAAGTAATAAGCACAACACACAATCACTTATAAGCCAAGAACAGTCTTGCTTCCACAAGTAATTCAGGAGAATTCTATGGCACTGCAACATGTAAAACTATCACTCATCTTTCACACAAGTAACTTGGATCTTTGAATGCAGGTGTCAAGTTCTACAGTATATAATTTTTCTATATTAGTATGAATACTCTTCTGTATATACCTTTAGAGATAAGAGAAATAAATTTCAGGGTAAGTCTCAGAGGGGTAGCCAAAGTCTGAATCTGCAAAAACAATGAGGAGCCGTATAGCACGTTGGGGTGCATCTACATAGCACCCAAAACTTGAAATAAGATACGCAGTTTGTACTACACAAACTGCGTATCTCATTTCGACTGTCTTTCTAAATAGCTTATTTTAAAATTTGGTGTGTCTACACAGCGCCAAATTTCGAAATAATGTGATAGTTTGAGACATTCCTTAACCCTCGTGGAAGAAGGGTTACAGGGATGCTGGAATAGCACACAGGTTATTTCTAAGTAACAGGCATGTTTAAAAGATGCCGGGTAGCTATTTCGGGATACCTCTGCTGTCTAGACATACCCTTAGAGACTAATAGCTTTATTAGGGCACAAGCTTTCAATGGTAAAACCCACCTCTTCAGATAAATTGGAGTGGAAATTACAGAAGCAGAATTATATATAAAGGAAGAAGTTGATTGTATTAATTAAGCTAATCAAGTCAGAGTGGAAGTGGGTCATTCACAGCATTTGGTCTGGAGATGTGAATATTCAGAGATGGGAAATTGCCTTTATAATGAGTTAGCCAGCTGAGATTCTTATTCAATCCTAAATTAATGTGTTGAATTTGAAAATGAATGTCATTTCAGTTGTCTCCCTTTGTAACTGTTTTTTTTTTAATTATTTTGTAGCTCTACTACAGAAAAGCTTTCATTTAACTGAGGGTTTAAAGGGTAACAAGAAAAAGAAACCCTCAAATTTACTACACTGAATCATACAGTCAAGTTAATCTAAGATACACAGGAACAATGAGTTGTAAAATGTGCAATGTAAAAAATGCAGAGATATGCACACAAAATCTTGTGATATGTGTGCTTATATATCAGTTTTTGAAAACATTATAGATATGAAATGCAGAGCAGCAAGAAAAATAACTGTTAGAGCTCAAGCTGCATTTTCAAACCACTGTGACTGTATTTCCAGCACATATGGCACATAACGTCATCAATGACTTTATCTGATAAAGCGCTAATACTCAAGAATGACTAAAGAGCAGTGTTAGAGGTTTAAAATTCCTTTCTTCGCATTTATACCCCAAGCTTTCAGATTTCTGTTCTAGTTTTCCTTTAAAAACATAAAACAAAAATCCAAAACCAGAGTGTTATAGGTATTGGAAAGGTAACAGAATCAGGAAACATCTATTCTTGGGGGCATAATTTAAACGTATCAGTCTCTATAGGGCATTTGCCAATACATGGATTGGGAACTCCAACTGTGCATATCTATGGTCTTTTAGTATAACTTACAAATGGGTCACCATTACATTTCAAAAGGGTAGCCAAATGTCTCCCCAAGCGGCTCTGCTCCCTTACCTCCCCCCCGTTTTTGAATTGCTTTGGGTCACCAAGTCTTCCTGAATTGTCAAAATGGGTCCCCATCTGGAAAAGGTTGGGAACCGCTGGTCTAAAATAATGGATGTTTATACTACTTCTAAGCAATAGTTATTTAGGGTTGGAAGTGACAATTAACAAAAATAACACTCTCTTAATTTTGCTTTTTTTTTTTTTAAAGACAATATTCACTGCTTAATTTGTGCAAGAAGTTTTACCTTTTTTCCCCAAAAGATCTCCAACATACTCCTATTATTTTTTTTTACCATATTACAAATCTTCTCAGAGTCTCTACATATATCTTTGTATACAAAAGAGCAATATGCATTCAAAAGTCTAGTTTTCCTAGCATGTGTAAAAAACAAGCTGTAAAACAAAATCTTGTTAAAAATGCAGACACTTTTGAAAAGACTCCTTTGCAATAATAACTGTTGCAGCAGGAGTAACTTCACAGAAAGAACATGATAAGTAGTATTAAGGTAAAAATTAAAATAAAAAAGGATTCACTTCTTGTTATGAAATATTAGACACATTTTTATTCATTCTAGAGTAAACCTAGAGCCTGACCCTGCAATGATATCCATCAGCATGTCTACACTAGGAAATTATTTCAAAATTACTAAAATTGACTTAGCTCCCTATTTAACAAAATCAAAATAGCATGTCCCCTCTACGTGGAAACCTCCAAATAAGTTAGAATTTGTCCAAAATAGTGTGTCCACATTCAACGGCGCCTGCCTCGGACTTAGAGCCCCCAGAAGCACTCTAAGGAGGGCATCAGAAGGGCAGATAATTCCTGTGGCTGCTTGTCAGGCAAGCTGTGACATGCTTACAGGGGCTCCTCTCTATGGCTGCATCTCACAAGCCACTCCTCCACCATCTCTCCCCTCGAGGGACACAAAAGGGACGCAGTGGGCACGTCCTTTCTTGTGCTCTGGTTGCCTTTGCGGATGCCACAGCATGGAGCCAGCGTTGCTGCAAAGCAGTGCCAGGCTCACTGGCCTTGTGCTGTAACTCAGGGTGCAGTACTTCTAAACTGTCCTCCTGTTGCTCCAGCAGGACGAGGACCAGCAGGATGGACCCCAATGGGGATGACAGGTCTTGCTCATCCAGGTCCTGGCACTCCTGACACTGTGCATGCCCCTCAATCTCCTGCAAACTGTGGAATGCTATTTCTTGCGGTGGGAGATGAGCTAGGACAGCTGGGACCGCATCGTCCTGCAGGGATGGGACAATCAGCAGTGACTGCAGAACATTCATATGCACAAGGCTGCCTTCATCAAGCTCTGAAAGTGGCTTGCCCTGCCCTCAGGTGACAGGACACCCACATGTGACCTGCCATCACCATGCAGAAGCATGTGACCATCACCCCGTGGAAGCCGGATAGCTACCACTCAGTCGGAACCAGCTCAGCGTGAAGAAATCCACAGTCAGGGCCATTCTCCTGCAGGTAGCCAAGCTATCAACTATGTACTACTCCGGAAAATCGTCACTTTGGGAAACTTGGACACCATCGTCGACGGCTTTTCCGCCATAGGATTCCCTGACAGCAGGGGGGCCACAGACAGCACATCTCCATCCTGACCCCCACCAGACCTTGAACTTTATCAACAGGAAGGAGTACTTCTCCATGGTACTGCAGACCCTTATGGATCACAAGGGATGCTTCACTGACATCAGCGTGGGATGGATGGGAAAGGTGTACAACACCTGCATCTTTCAGAATTCCTGTCTATTCTGAAAGATGCATGTTGGCACTTTCCCCCAACTGCACTAGAGTCGGGGAGGTGGAAATGCCCATAGCAACTGTGAGTGACGCAGGCTCATGAAGCTCTACATGGGCAGCCTGGACCTCAGCAAGGAGCACTTCAACACCAGGCTGAGCAGGTGCCGCACGGTCATTGAATGTGCATTTGGCCATTTAATGGGGAGGTTCAGGAGTCTCCTCACCTGCCTGGACCTCAGTGAGCACAACACTCATGGTGGCGGCCTGCTATGTGCTCCACAACCTTTGTGAAAGCAAGGAGATTTTTCTGTCAGGATGAGGGGTTGAGGCTGAATGTCTGGCCAGAGAATTTGAGCAGCCAGACACCACTGTCATATGGAGAGCACATCAAGAGGCTGTGCTCAAAGAGGCCTTGAAGGAGAGTTTCATGCAAGGCCAGATGTGAAACTCTCCCCAGTGCCTCTCCACAAGGGAGAACCCCAGCCCTCTCTCACCGCAGCACCTTGGAGCCAGATAAGTCCCTTACCATGACTGCTGCAGTGGGCACAGCCAGGGGTACGGTGCATGTGCCCTAGCTGGGGGACAGACAGACACACAGACAGACAAATGTTCTGAGATATTTAGTAGATAAATGTCTCTTTTTTCACCTCTGCCTCCTGCTGTCCCACCTCTGGCTGTGCCCACTGCAGCGGCCATGGTAAGGCACTTTTCACCTGACTCCAAGGTACTGTGGTGAGAGAGGGCTGGGGTTGTCCTTTCTCCTCAGGGCAGCCTCCATACTAAAACCCTCATCCCCAGTCCTACCCCAGAACAAATGAAGAAAAACAAATGAAGTTTTGTTTAGGAAGAAAAACAAAATATATTTTAGTGAAGGATCCAAGCAATCCGGGGAAAATCTTCTAATTTTTATATATAAGACCAGAGTGCTTCTGTAAGTCCATTTTTTCAATAATTCCTTCTAAACTATAAGAGCTAGGAACACTAAATTTGGTTTGCAGCTTCCTCTTACCTTAACTTTATTCAAGGTCAGGGTTTGGTTGTGCCTGGAAAACATGAAGTGCAGGAATGGGACTGCAATCCATAACATGGAAAGGGAGGGACACAGAGAAGAGAGATGTGATACTGAGAGTGGCCACTGGGGACACCTGTTACACCAAGAAAGCAGCCAGCAGGTCTGGGCCTGTGCCATCTTGCCTGCCAATACAGTGGTAAGGAGCCCTCCTGCCACAAACCTGGAGCCTGCAGGCCACAGGGGGGCTGCTGGAGATAGGGGCAGCCCCCAGAGCCTTATGCCCCACAGACATCCTGCAGGCCATGGAGGAAGAGGGGCAGTCCCTGAAGCCTTGCCTGTCCCCAGACGGCATACAGGCCAGGGGAGGGGGTGGCAGCTGGAAACTGGGGCAGGTCCCGGAGCATGGGGGGGGGGGGCAGGCTGCAGAGAGAATGCTGGGGGGAGGCAGTCCAGGCTGCAAAGAGAATGCTGGGGGGGCAGTCCCCAAAGCTTCACTCACCAGACAATCTGCAGTTCACAGGGAGAGGGGCACTGCAGGAGGGGACAGCCCTCCCAAGCCTCAACACCCCTGACAGTCTGCAGACTCTTGGAGGGCCATTGGAAGGGGTGGCAGCCTCCAGAACCTGGTTCTCCCCCCACCGCCAACAGCCTTCAGACCGCAGGAGGAGGGGAGAAACTGGCAGGGGAGCACTGCTCCAGCCCCCTGGAAGGACTTACTGGCAGAGCAGAGCCACCCTTACCACCATGGGTGGCCCCGGTAAGCCTCTTCCCATACTGAGCTCCCTGCCCTGAGTCCTGAACCTCGCACCTGCCTTGACTTCTGCATCCCTCCCCTGCCCTGAGACCCTGCATCTCTCATGCCCTGCCTTGAGTCCCCCACATTAGAGCAGAAGGCTGGGAAAGCCACCCATTCCCTGCTCCTCCTGACCCCCAAACTCTCACTCCACCCTTCATTTTCCTTCATTTTTTAAAAATGCAGTCATTGCAATAAAACATGTATATTTTTCATTTATTAAAAACAAATCAGATGAAGACCCAAGCAATGCTGGATACAGTACATCTGCTAGTAGGGGTATCACCGGAGATCATTTAACCCTTAGGGGCAATGTAATGTAAAAATGTGTATGAACTACATTACAATATAAATACTCAGATTTTAATTTAAAAACCTAAACCTGCATATAAGGAGGAATTATACAATGCATTTTCCCATAATTGACCCTCAACGGAACAGTCTTTAATTCAATGGTTCAACTTTTTTCCACTCCACTGATCAGTTGTTAAAAGGATTCTACCAGGCCCCACATATTCTCTCCCTACCTCTATGAATTAGCATCTGAGGGTTTCACTTTACAGACCAAAAGAAGGTGCTCCATGGCCCAGTTTAGAAGAGACACTATATAACAGGGGTCAGCAACCTATGGCTCGCAAACCAAACGTGGTTCTCTAGGGAGCTAAATATGGCTCTTCTGGAGCCCCAGCTCAGCTCCCATTTACTGCCCCCGCAGCAGGAAGCCAGCGCAGTCACTGCAGCCTTACGGCCCCCACAAAACTGGAATGCCAGTGGCAGAGGGAAGCCCCAACACTCCCCCCTAGATCTGGCATGCAGGGAACAAGCAGAGCTAACCATGACTTGGCGCAACAGCATTTTCCTTCCCCCAGGCGTGGTGGAAACCAGGAACCAAAAATGGCTCCCTGCATACTGCTAATTTGTTCCCTCAGGACACACTTCCTACAGGCATCCCCTGCCAACCCTTCCCAGAGGCTTCCTGCCAGCGAATGAGAACAGCAGGAGGTGTATTACACATCGGCTGCTAGTGTGAAAACAAATGGGTGCCCCCCAATCCCTTCATGCCCAGACTCCTCACCCCCTCACTCACTCTCCCAGCCAGACAGCCTGCCCTCAGCCCCCTGGCCAGGCAACCCTCTGCCCCCTGGCCAAAATCCCCCTGCCCCTGGCTAGACACTCCTTGCCCCCAGACCCCTGGCCAGTCAACCTGCCCTCTGCCCCAAATCCCTCCTGGCCAGACACTCCTTGCCCCCAGCCCAAAATCCCCCCTGCCCTCTGCCCCATAGCCAGGCAGCCTTGTTCATCAGGCAGCTAGCTCCCAACCCACTCCTGCCCCCTGGCCAGACCTAGCACCCTCACCCCCTCCTATACCCCACCTCCTGCCCAGATCTTGTACTCCCATTCCTATGCCATTCACCGGCAGCCCTGTCCTACACACTTAATGTCTCATTTTTGGCCCCAACCCAGAGCCTAGATTGGTTCACACAATCCACTAACCCTGGAACCCCAGAAGAGTAAATCCGGCCTGAGGCCTTGAACATCAGTCCTCCCTGCCTCTCCCACCACTATGGGGCTGGAGCACCAGAGAAGTGAGGTATCTCAGATGGGGGTCACATCAGTGAGGGTTGGGGGGGTTTGGAGGGGTTTTTGGTTTGTTTGGTTTTTTGCTTCTCACTTATGTGGGCCCCAACTGATTTCCTGTGGGTTAGTGGCCCCCAACCCAAAAAAGGTTCCCCACCCTCGCCATAAATAAAGACAGTGTTGAAACTTTTTGCATTGGACATAATATTTTACTTTATTTAAAAATGAATCCTAGCCAACAAGCCCCCAATTGGGGCCCAGCTCCCTTCGGGCTGCAGCATGATAACACTATTGAACCCCCTCACACACTAACCCTGAGACCATCATACATGAACCCCCTGCCCTGAGCTCCAAATCCCCAAACTATGGTACCCCCACATCTCCAGCACCATGCCATAACACTCCTGCACCCCCACACACCCCAAGCTTGTGCCCTGAGTCCATCATATACACCAATCTCCTGCCCTGAGCCCCTCATACATCCCAACCCAGACTCCTGCATTCCTACATCACTAGCCCCCTGCCATAAAGACAGAAGACAGCCAGAAAGCTGGATTTGACTAGTTACGATGTAAACTTCAAAGAACTGTGCAAAGAGATGCAGCAACAGAAGTCCCATTATATAAGGTCTGTGAGTTCGTTTCATTTGTGCTATCATAAATCATGTCAATTATCAATAATATTAAGTTGTATATTTTCAGTTATGCAAATGGGCATTCTTATACAGCTCTTTGTTGACCACATGTTCTGAAGTTTGATGTAGTTTGGCTCTTTGGTTTGAAAAGGTTGCCTACTCCTGCTATATAACATAATTCATTAACATTTAATCTACTATATTTGATAACTGACTGGCAGATTTCCTTGTTTATGTTTTTTTTTTTACAGCCTGAATGCTCTTTGTCTAGATTACACATGTACATCATGCAGAGAAGTATATGAGGGATGCCAAAAAAAGGTGAAATTAAACTACACAATCCCTAAATATTGGGGTAGAGAAGAAAAGGGAAACAACTTTTACTAAAAAAATAATAATTACACAATCTAACAACTAGCTAACATGTTTTGACTAATTAGCAACTGGCGCAACACTTTCACATATCAGCTACGGAATATAAAATCCCATTTAACTGGTTAACTGGAGGGTGGGGGCTAGAACATTTGCAGCATGCCTGCCTTGGACAGGGGCTGCTCTGGCTGGGCTGAAGCACCCCGCATCATGCCCTGTGAGACTTGAGCAGCTCTCTGCCCATGGTGGGTGGGGAGCTACTTCAGCCCCCGCCAGTTAACCAGAACCAGTAAGCATCACCTGTTAAAGTTAACCTTTCCCATCCCTAGTATCAGCATACTTCATTTGTTTTTTTCTCGTGTGCATTTAAGAATATTTTCTCCATTTTGCTACTCAAACCCCTGAAGCAGTAAGGTACTTAATGATATAGTATCAAGATACCAGAAACTATTTCCAGACTGTTTACTCAGAACTAAGAACATACAAGACTTCAGATTAAGGTTTAATGAATCATATTTATACATCCCATTTGCCAGCAATACAGGCAAAAAAAAAGGGAAACATCATCTTGTCCATGTAAACACAAGTATACTAAGAGTCGACACATTCTTTATGTCCAAGGCATCTAATTATGAGGGACTTGTCCTGCGAATGCTACAACAAAGGGAACTCGGTACTTAGATGCCAGGATCACAACAGAGGAATCGAGCCAGAGAACCAGTGTCACCTTGCTATTCACGGGGGCAACGAGCCGGGTCTGCAGGCCACAGAAGGGGACGCGCGCCAGGTTCAGCCCGGAGGGCAGCGGGGTCTGGCTGGGGCGGGGCAGGGGAACGCGAAGATAAATGGGCTCTCGCCAAACCAGCATCAAAGCAGCCAGGCTGTCGTCTCGCCTCGTACTCCAGCACCGCCCCCTCCACTGTCTGGCATGCAAGGGCCCTGCCACCCCCGGACTCCCGCTGTCACCCCCTCACCCCAGACTCTTTTCTACCCCCTTTCCCTGACAGCCCCCCACACCCCCGCTCCCATCCCCCCACGTCTTGCTCCCTCCCAGTCACTCTCCTCCCCCAGTGCCTTCCAGCACTTGATCTCGGGAGCTGCCGGCCGGACCTCCCCAGACTGGGAGTCTCCCCAGGTAGCCCGGCCTACCCCGGCACGGTCGGCACCAAGCCCGGGGCTGCTCCCCCCGATGCCACCGGGAACCCACCTGAGGGGAGTCCGGGACCCCCGGACGCGCAGCTACGGATGGGAGGGACGCAAAATGGCGGCGGGTCCCTGGCCTAGGGATAGGGGGGTCCAGCTCGGCGTCTGCCCCAGCCCTACGGCTCCGCTTCTGGCGGCTCCGGCTCCCTGACTGCGGTTGTCAAGCGCCTCTGCCAATCCGGGCCCGGCAGCGCCGCTCCTCTGGCTCCTCCCCTGCCCGCGCCGGGGCGGGGTGACGGCGCAGCCGCCGGAATGGAAACGGGAGATAGGGAGGGGCGGCTGCTCCCGGGGGTGGAGAGAGCGGGGTGCGCTGCCCCCGGCCGGAGGGAGTTCCGAGGCGGGGCTGAGGCTGCTGGGAGGGACCCCGGGACTTTGTGACACCCGCTGCTGGCCGCCCGGAACCGACGGGGAAGGGCGGAAAGAAGCGAGAGCGGGGCGAGGCGGCCCCGCTGCTGGCGGCTGAGGGGAGTGCCTGGCCCCAGGAGCACTGGTGCCGCGGGTGGAAACGCGAGCTCGCCTGCGAGGCAGCTGCAAAAGCGGTTCCCGATTAGGGCGACGCCGAAGAGAAAGTTCTTGTGAAGCGGTCGCTGGGCTTGGGCAGGACTGGGAGATGTGCGCAGCCACCGCAACCAGCCCTGGCAAGCCCAGCGGGGGCTCCTACCTGTTAATAAAGGACATCGCTGCTGACTCCCCCTGGGGAAATGACTGTGTCTGCCTACGCTTCACCACCTAGGTTCATTTTCCTGAATGGTTTGTGCCCCCTTTGCTCTGGGTAGAGTCCGATCTGCTACACAGTTCACCTGCCCTCCTCCCGCACAAGTCAGCATCTCCGTGTCTCCGTCAGTATGTCTCATTCTCTGCCCTAGTCTGGCTGAGCATCTCCCGAGCCGGTTTAATTGAGATTAAACTTGTTGGTAGGAGTCGTGGGAGGCTTCACTGTATCAGGAAGAGAAGCGGGTCTGCAGAGAGGCTTTTGTTGCTACAGTACTGGACTGAGGCTTAGATCTGGATTCTGGCAATAGCTATAAGATGTAGGTTTGGGCTAGTCAGTCTGTCTGTGCCTCACTTTCCCATCTATAAAATAGTGGTAAAAATGTTTCCTGCCTCAGAGGGTTGTGGTATGGATAACTTCGTGTTTATGAGGTGCTCAGGTATATGGTGAATCTCATAGAAAAGTATATAAATAATCTAGCAGCCACTGCCAGCCAGGAACAGAAGATTCCTCCCATGTCATAGCCACTGCAATCAGCAAAGGGAAGGTAGATCACACACAATGAGATATCTTGCTCATAATTATGAAGTTGCTATCACATGCATTTGTTATGGTCTTCTTTTAAAGTATCCTGTTATAAGACCAGAAAAGTGTCAAAAGAGGGTAGAGTGAAAGAAAAGGACTTCTTAAGGTTGGACATCTTAGCTAACTCTCCTTAAATATTCAGTGAATTGACTAACAGTCAATCTATGGATGTAAATTGTTAGCAAAGCATAGCGATTTCTACATAGAATACTGTTCTTTTAAGCAGTGTTAGCCTGGAGGCAATGCACAGCAATAAGGATGAGGGCAAGACCCGTGGCATAAGCAAACTGCAATAAGGGATTGACAAAGAAGATAGATTTTATGGCAAGTGACTGCCATAAAAGCTCAACATTAATAGACTTTGATTTTTGTGCTGCATGTCACCATAGTTTTTTTTTTCACTGTCTATATATGGAGAGTAAATATATATACACCAAGGCTATGTCTACACTGGCAGGTTCTTGTGCAAGAAAGGCCGTTCTTCCACAGAGCGTCCACACTGCCTGCCCTTGCGCAAGAAGATTTACAGTAAAGCATGATAAGAAAGGGCTTCTTTTGCAAGAGCTATGCTCTTTTATAACAAGTGTAAGCTCACTTGTGCAAGAGCTCTTGAGCAAGAGGGCAGTGTGGATGGATGCAGGGATTCTTGCGCAAGGAAGCCTTATGGCTAAAATGGCCATCAGAGCTTTCTTGCTCAAGAGAGCGTCCACACTGCCATGGATGCTCTTGCACAAAAGCACATGGCAGCGTGGACGTGTTCTTGCGCAAGAACCCGCCAGTGTAGACATAACCCAGGAGTATGTGTATGCTTCCAAATATACATTATGCAAATCTAGTCCTTACTAGTTTTAATATTGCATGGGGGATATGTAAAGTATTGTCAACTGCATAGTGAGTTCCTAGACCTCTCTGCCATCATAATAAGAGATTGGGAATCATTTGGCTTTTCCAGAAGAGAACAGTGCTTCTATCTACAATATGCAGGGTTGGGAACTGTAGCTAGCAAGCCCTATGCCTTTTTTAAAGTTATGGAGCACTAGTGGACAAGTCCTTTAGTTGACATCCCACCTCCTTTGTACTTACTGTTGTACTAACTAGAAGAATAATGGCTGCATGCACGTGCAGGGAAGATGGGAATTATGATGCACTCTATGTGCCCTGTATCAGAGGGGTAGCCGTGTTAGTCTGAATCTGCAAAAGAGGCGAGGAGTCCTGTGGCATCTTATAGACTAACAGAAGTGTTGGAACATCAATGCTACAACACTTCTGTTAGTCTATAAGGTGCCACAGGACTCCTCGCTGCTCTATGTACCCTGGTTTTCCATAGACCCCTAGATAAGGGCTTCATAAAAATGTACCTTGAAACCTTTGTTTTTTTACTATATGACTGTTTAATCTTTTTGTGGTTTGTCTATATTACTATAACACTGTATATATAATACTTATAAATCTCTCTAAAGCTACTTAAATAATCTACAATTAATACAGAACAGATGCACTTGTTTCCCTTGTGATAATGCATTATGAACGCCAAACTGTACGCACACCCTGTCATGCTCATGTTTTCCTTGCTTATGCAGTGGAGACTTATGGCTTGTTGGCAACATATTTAATTACTAGATGTGAGCCTCCCTGCTTCCAGTTTAGTCTTGGATCTTTGTTCTAGTGTCTTCTCACATTTTTCTGTGTCTTACAGCAAATGTGGTTTGCCTTTAATTATAACTGTGCCTTAAAATGTCAAACTGAGGCAGGCCACTTCATTCTTGAGCCTTTTAATTGGATGAAATAAATGTTTCCATTTATTAAATATTTTCATTTTCTGGTGCCTATTATATTTCAGTTTCTTATTAAATGAATCGGTTACGTGAGATGGAGTGCTTTGGATTATTCAGTGCAGCATTTGAAAAAAACCCCCACCAATACCACATGGACAGTAATAGATAGTTCTCACTTCTGATATTTACAAAACAGGTATGTATGATGACTTGGTGGTAAAGGGAGTAGAAAAATGGGAAAACGTGACCATCTAAAGATTCCATTGAAGTATTAGAAGGATTACTTTTGATTTCAGTACAGCAGTATTGGGATCTCTCGGGGGAACCAAATTCTAAGACATGTTCAATACCTCTAAGGGTCACACCCTGAAGAAACAATTTATTTCTGTTTTATCTAGAAACAGACAAAATGTACAAGAAAAATATTAAGTCTTTCGACCTTCTTAACCTGTTCTCTTTATTTTCTAGAAAGGAATACATACAAGGATGCCAAACTCTTTGTCCTGTGAAGTATGATGCAGACAATGCAATTGAAAGGATGAGTACACAATTTTCAGATCCTAGAAGGAAGCCCTTTAGCATGATTACAGTTCTTATATCACATTACATGTAACTTGACTCTCAGGTAAGACAATGAATGCCTCAATTTACATGTAAAACTATCATTTCAATTCAGAGCTCTTTCCTTTCTTATCAGAATGAATGGGCATTATGAATTCTTATCAGAAAATATTATTTTTAAAATAATTAAATGTACCATTTAAAAAATGTAAATATTCCACAATACATCAGCAGTTTGATGGTACATAAAGAAACAAAGTGGCTATAAACAAATGGGAACTGAACCTATTAAGTTTTACTGCCCAAATTGAGAAAAATGTAAAAAGCTATCTATCAGCAAACATTTTGAAAGTCGATTAGATTTAAAAGTTTAGTAGAAATTTATATGTGAAATAAAGGAAAAGTATGTCTTGATGTTTTTATTTTGGCTAATCTAGAGATGGACAAACTCTAGAGGTCATCAAGTCCAGTCTCCTGCACTGGTGGCAGAACCAAGCACTATTTAGGCCATCCCTGACAGGTGTTTGTCTAACCTGCTTTAAGCAAATTTCAGTTATGGAGATACCACAACATTGCTACGCAGCTTATTCCAGTACTTAACCACCCTGATAGGAAGTTTTTCCTAGTGTCCAATCTCTCATGCTGAATTTAAGCCCATTGTTTCATGTCCTATCCTCAGAGGTTAAGGAGAATAATTTCTCTCTCTCTCCTCGTTGTAACAGCTTTTAGATACTTGAATACTATCATCATGTCACCTCTCAGTCTTTTCTTTTCCAGACTAAACAAACCTAATTCTTTCAGTCTTCCCTCATAGGTCATGTTTTCTAAAACTTTAATAATTTTTGTTGCTCTTCTCTGGGCCTTCTCCAATTTTCTTTCCTGAAATGTGGTGCCTAGTGTGATGGTTCTCCACCCCATGCTTTATGAAATTGGCTTATGAATATAATATACATACATCAAAGATGTTTTGGACAAATTACCTCATATAATCTATCGATTTTAATGTTAGTCAGCTGGATCTGCATATCTTATTTTGGTGCATGTATCATTCTTGTGTGAATAGTTAGAAATATGAAATTGTTTATGGTTTGAAATGTGCTAATGAGAGCCATCAATAGTGTTCTGGAAGCCTTAATGACTGGGTGATCTATTTAATGACTTTTAAATAGCCTTGTTTATCCTTTAAGTCTAAGCTGTGGTTGATCCTAGGAAGACATGTGGCTCCCATGCCATCTTGTAATGGGATGCCTGTTTGACCAGTTAATTTTTCATGGAAGAGAGGGATGTAGATTCCCACCCAAGAAAAAGTCTGCTTAAGCAATGGGAAGCTATCAGTTCCTTTGTGTTTGGCAGGCTGGGTAACAAAGACAACTGGAGACCCAAGTCAGAGTAAAAGATCATCTTTTACTTGAAGGCTTTACAGTAAGATTTAGTGTATTAGAACTAGCTGGCTGCATCTAGACTGGCATGATTTTGCGCAAAAGCGGCTGATTTTGCGCAAAATCTTGCCGCCTGTCTAGACTGGCCGCGAGTATTTGCACAAGAACACTGACTTTGTACTGTACAAAATCAGTGGTTCTTGCGCAAATACTCCAACGCTCCCGCTCAGCGATAAGCCCTCTTGCGCAAGTATTCTTGCGCAAGAGGGCCAGTGTAGACAGACAAGTTGATTTTTTGCGCAAGAAAGCCCGATGGCTAAAATGGCCGTCGGCGCTTTCTTGTGCAAGAGAGTATCTACACTGGCACAGATGCTTTTGCACAAAAGATGTCTTTTGCGCAAACGCATCCGTGCCAGTATAGACGCTCTCTTGCGCCAATACTTTTAATGGAAAAACTTTTCCGTTAAAAGTATTTGCACAAAATCATGCCAGTCTAGATGCAGCCGCTATGTGTTTTATTTTCATTTTAATTCTGTAATTTACTTTTTGTCTATTTTCACTTGCAACCACTTAAATTTTACTCTTTGTACTTAATAAAAACTTTTTGTTACTATCAATCCCAGTGTAAATAACTGTTACCTAGGGGAACAATCAGTGTGCACACACACCCTTCTTTCATTGATAAAGGGGGCTTGCCTGAATCAGCATTCATTGTGTAAAACTCTTACACAGAGAAAGATGTATTTATTTGGGGGGTTTGATCCCGTTTGGTGGTTGGTTTCTAGAGCTGTACTCTAGAACTTCAGTCTCCCAGAGCTGAAGTGGTTCACCATCTTCATTGCTCTTCAGGGTAGTGGGAGGGCGATGACTCCAGTTCTGTGCCTTGTCTGGGAGAGACCTGAGAATCTGTCCCAGCAGGACAGGATGATGGGGAGCCCCAGAGAGCAAGAAAGTGAGTGTCAGTTGCATAATCAGCACACCAGGAAACAGTCCCAAGGAGTCTTCTGAGATTGCACTCCATCACACCTAGAACTGGACACAGTACTCCAGTTGAGTCCTAATCAGTGTAGAATAGAGCAGAAAAATTTCTTCTCATGTCTTGCTCACAACAATCTTTGATTTTTTTTTGCAACAGTGTTACACTGTTGTCTCACATGTAGCTTATGGCCCACTATGACTCCTAGATCTCTTTCTGCAGTACTCCTTCCTTGACGGTCGCTTCCCATTCTGTATGTGTGAAATGGATTGTTTCGTCCTAAGTGGAGAACTTTGCATTTGTCCTTAATGAATTTCATGTTTTTTTTACCTAAGACCATTTTTCCAGTTTGTCCAGATCATTTAGAATTTTCATTTGATCTGGAAAGCACTTTGAATCCCTTTTAGCTAGTATGTGGATATCGTCCACATACTTCATGGGTGTATTTTCTATGCTATTATCTAATTATCATTGATGAGGATATTGAACAGAATTAGTCCCAAAACTGATCCCTGTGAATCCTTCGAGGATGACTGTGGACTATTGATAACTACTATCAAGGAATGGTTATCCATCTAGATTGTATTTCCCTAGTTTGTCAACAGGAAATGGAAACTGTATGGAGGGCTGTGAATGCTCATGAGATTGGGGTTGGGGTGTGGGAGTGGGGGAGGACTCTGGCCTTCAGGCTCTTTGGTGGGGCCAGAAATGAGGAGTTCAGGGTGTGGGAGGATGCTTTGGTTTGGGTTGCGGCTTGGAATGCAGCTTGTGCCTGTGTGTGAGTATTCTGGTGGGGATGCAGGCTGTGGGGTGGGGCCAGGAATGAGGAGTATGTGTGCAGTAGGGCGCTCTGGGCTGGGACTGAGGAGTTTGGGGGGCGAGAAAGGAATCAGAGCTGGGGTGGAGGTTGGGGCACAGTGGGGGGAACTCAGGGATGCAGGTTCTGAGCTGTGCTTACTTCCTCAATCAGCTCCCAGAAACAGTAGCATGTCCTCCCTCCCTCCGGCTTTGTGGAGGCACTGCCCTGAGGCTCTGCGCACTGCCCCATCTGCAGGTGCCACTCCCACAGTTCTCATTAGCCATGGTTCCCAAGCAATGGGAGCTGCAGAGGCGGTACCTGGGATAGTGGCAGTGCATGGAGTCCTCTGGCTGCCCTTATGTATAGGAGCCTGAGGGAGAGGGGTCCTGCTGTTGCTTCTGGAAGCTTTGTGGAGCGATGGCACATGTGGACTAGGGATGTAAATGGTTAATCCATTAACCTTTATGGGTGATGCTTACCAATTCTGGTTAACTGGTGGAACCTGGAGCAGCTTCCTGCTCACTGTGGGCAGGGGGCAGCTCCAGTCTCACAGGGCTTGCTGTGGGCAGGGGGTGCCCCACTGGAGTAGCCCGTCAACAGTGGGGGGGTGTGTGCTCCAGCTGAGCTTGGAGGCCCCACTCCCTCTCTCTCTCCCCCCCCCCCTGCAACTCTTCCCTCTAACTGAACCAGTTAAATGAGATTTTACATCCCTAGTGTGGAGCAGGGCATACCCCCCAATACTCCAGCACTTTCAGCCAGCCTTCAACTGCCAGCATGAATGTGATGTGTGTGTGAGTACTGCTGTACCATTAAGAATCCGTACTAATAAACTACCTTCAGTGCTGCTTCAGTTCACCCTTTGGCTGGTCCAAGGACCCGTATCAGGGAGAACAACAGAGCCTGGATCTGCAGTGCTGTTGTAGTAACTGTATTGGTCCCAGGCTATAACAAGGGCTAACCTTAGGCAAAATAGTGTCCTGGGTGAGCTTGTATTTTGGCACCCTTTGGCTACGTCTACACTGGCATGATTTTCCGAAAATGCTTTTAACAGAAAAGTTTTCAGTTAAAAGCATTTTCGGAAAAGCACGTCTAGATTGGCAGGATGCTTTTCCGCAAAAGCACTTTTTGCGGAAAAGCATCCATGGCCAATCTAGACGCGGTTTTCCGCAAAAAAGCCCCGATCGCCATTTTCGCGATCAGGGCTTTTTTGCGGAAAACACTACCGTGCTGTCTACACTGGCCCTTTTGCGCAAAAGTCTTTCGGAAAAAGACTTTTGCCCGAACGGGAGCAGCATAGTATTTCCGGAAAAGCACTGACGATCTTACATAAAATCGTCAGTGCTTTTCCGGAAATTCAAGCGGCCAGTGTAGACAGCTGGCAAGTTTTTCCACAAAAGCAGATGATTTTGTGGACAAACTTGCCAGTCTAGACACAGCCTTTGAGTTTAAGTATATTAGGCTATGTCTACACTACCACCCTAGTTCGAACTAGGGTGGTTAATGTAGGCAACCGAAGTTGCAAATGAAGCCCGGGATTTAAATATCCCGGGCTTCATTTGCATCTTGCCAGGCGCCGCCATTTTTAAAGCCCCGGTAGTTTGGACTCCGTGCCCGCAGCTGCACGCGGCACGGAGTAGGTGGTTCGGATTAGGCTCTCTAATCCAAACTACCGGTACTCCTCGTGGAACCGGTAGTTCGGATTAGAGAGCCTAATCCGAACCACCTGTTCCATGCCGCGTGTAGCCGCGGGCATGGAGTGCGAACTACCGGGGCTTTAAAAATGGCGGCGCCCAGCAAGATGCAAATGAAGCATATTTAAATCCCGGGCTTCATTTGCAACTTCGGTTGCCTACATTAACCACCCTAGTTCGAACTAGGGTGGTAGTGTAGACATACCCTCATAGTGTTAATGTAAATTTCAGAAATAAAGCTGTAAACTCAAAAGTTTTTATAATGTATAAAAAATACAAAAGAGGAAATTACACGATTTGATTCAATTGTATTCAAATAATAAACTATGTAAGTCATAAAAATAACATTATTGCTAAGTAACAAACTAAATAATAAACATTAAACTAATGAACTACAAAACATTTTGTTCATGTATATTCTAAGATTCAGAAGGCAACACTGCATGCTTTTGTTGTTGCAAATTCGGCTATTGCTTGTGAGAGGTCTATATTTTGAGCTACAGCATTCTTGATAGGCAGAATAGACAGAGAAGATAGCCTGCCAAGTCCTATGGTCAATCACAAATATATTTTTATGAGCTTCAACTTTGAGAAGCTCTATTCACTCCTTGCCACAGATTTGGGCAGGGTTAAGATGATTCTGAGTGCTATTCATGTGTTTGGGAAGTTGTAAATTTTAGAACTTCTTAAGGAATGCTACAATCCACTGGAAGCAGACTTTTGAGATAGCTAAGTTCTTCACAAATGTAGATACCATTAATGTCAGACTCCTTCTGTGTGTCAATACACAGTGAAGGTCTTTACAGTGCTTCATGAAAGTTTTTTTGTCAGGGAGTCTGGTCATATTCTATAGAAAGCCCCAAAGGATCACATGGTGATTCGTTTACTCAACCTGTTTTTCAGAGATGCTTGTACAGAGTCTAAGAGCTGGTTGAAAAATTATATTTTTAACTTGTCTTCTGGATTGTTAACTCTTTCATCCACAATCAGCCCTGAATTGATGCTTTTTATGACTGACACATGGGGATGGCTTAAAGTACATTATATCCACATCAAGATTTTCATCTATTTTCTTTGCTGTTGTCAGGGCCCCTTCATAGTTGACTTCCTTGTATTTTACAATAAAATTAAGACAGACATTTATCAAGTTTGTGGCTGCAACAACTTGAGTGTTTTTCTTGCTTTGCATGTTTTTGCTCATCACATTGACTTGGAAAAGGGTATCATGACACACTGCAATAGAGACAAGAAATTTGAATTCAGTTAGATGACATGCCAGGCTAAACGTGTCATGACTGACACCAGCATCTCCTTGCTCCGATTCAGCCAGTGAAATATGGACATTTGTAGACTTCAGCTGTTAGGTATCAAACAGCTTTAATACTGTCAATTCTACACTCTTAACATGTTTCACATATTGGCTTCACAATGACATTGACATAATCTGTGAGAATCTTCCAGTGATGAATAGAGGAAGAGAACAGACTGGAGATCCTTTGCGGAATGCTGAAGATGGACATGAACTCTTCTGAAGATGTTGCAGTATTTCCCAATACAAGACTGAGTGAGTGGCATCCATATGGAACGAAAAATGTTCTTGGGTTTTGATAAAGATACTTACCTGAACACCATTGTTTTTCCCCTTCAAGTTTGCACCACTGCCATAAACCTGGTCCTGGCAGTCTTGGAAATTTGTCATACTCACTACTCTGAAGGAATGTAATATCATTAGTCCTTCCTCCGTGGATACATCCAGTCTCTGTCTACATTGGCATGATTTTGCGCAAAAGCAACTGCTACTTTTCTACACTGGCGGGGAATTCTTGTGCAAGAACACTGATGTTCTAATGTGTGAAATCAGTGCTTCTTGCGCAAGAACTATGATGCTCCCGCTCAGGAAAAAGCCCTCTTGCGCAACTGTTCTTGCACAAGAAGCCAGTGTAGACAGGCAACATAAATTTCTTGCGCAAGAAAGCCCGATGGCTAAAATGCCCATCGGAGCTTTCTTGCACAAGAGAGCGTCTACACTGGCACGGATGCTTTTGCGCAAAAGCACATGCCAGTGTAGACGCTCTCTTGCGCAAATACTTTAACACAAAAACTCTTGCGTTAAAAGTATTTGCACAAAATCTTGCCAATGTAGATGTAGCCCCACTGTTTTAAAACCAATAAAGTGCTCCTGAATTGTCACTTGGCTCGCCTAAGTGTTGAGGGACCTAACAATGAAGGACATCTTTTCAGAATGGCTCACATCTGAACTGAGTTCACTATCACAGAGTTATATTTGGCACTCCTTAACTTTTTAATAATGTCTTGTGACACTGTCTTTGCCAACAATTCAGTTATTTCATTCTGGATTCTTTTTCCACAGCAGTGATCAGTCACCTTCCTGGAAAACATGTGTTGCAAATGCCTTTTCATCATACATTCCTAGAACCTCATCAAACCCAAGAAGTTCCCGTTCTTTGCTGTGAAGTATATGTCAGATGATCTTTGGAAAACCATTTTTAGAAAGATAAAGCGATATAGTCATGAGTTTCTTTATAACATTCTCCCACTGTTTTAAAAAACAACAAATGGCCTGGTAGCACTTTATAGACTAACAAAACATGTAGATGGTATCATGAGATTTCATGGGCACAGCCCACTTCTTCAGATGACTGTCTGAGGAAGTGGGCTGTGCCCACTGAGATGGGGTGCGGTCACAGATGACCCCTTGGGGGTGCCTCCTGGGGTGCTGACACGGCCACTGCCACTAGCCTTCCTGCTCTCTGGGGCTCCTCACTGCCCGGTCCTGCTGGGCCAGCTCCGCTAGTCTCCCCCAGCCAAGACCCCGAGCTGAGGTCCCTGCCCCCACCGAGAAGCAGTACAGACACTGAACCACTTCAGGTCCAAGGAGAGTGCAGTTTAGGGCCTAGCCTCCTGAGAGAGCACTCCCCAGATGGGATCAAGCCCCAAAGAATTAGGTAAGCCCCCTTTAGCAATGAAAGGAGGAACGTGCACACTGGTTGCCCAGGTAACAATTTCTTACACTGGGTTTGATAGAAAATAAAAATGGTTTTATTAAGTTGAAGCAGTAGGATTTAAGTAGTAATAAGTGGAAGTAGGCAGAGCAAAGTAGGTTACAAATCAAAAGAAATAAAACCGCTTGGCTAATTCTCCACTGAAACCTCAGTGCAAAGTTAAAATCACCCTAAAACCTCTTTTCCAGCTGCAACTCTAAACCAGGGCTGTCTTCCATGCCCTGGGGTCCCTGGCCCCTTCCTTCAGGTGCAGCCCAGCCAAAAGACCAAGGCCTCTCCTCTCCTATTCTTTTTGTTAAAGAATTGAGGCCCCTCCCTACCAACCACTGCTCAGACTGAAGGACAAAAGAGATAGTTTAACAAGTGAGGGTAACACCCTGCATGTGTCTCATTCACATGTTTGAAACCCACAAAGTATTCCCCACTCCATGTGTCTAATTTTCCACACACAAATGGTACATACAACAGAGTAAGATAAACCAAACCAGCAGATCATGACATGAAGATCGATGGGTTACATGAAATAATTTGCTCAAGCCACCTTTGAATTATGTATATTCATGTCCATGAGTCCATTTCATAAAGCATGGGATGGGGTCTGTCACACCCACGAAAGCTCATGATACTATCTACATGTTTTGTTAGTCTATAAAGTGCGACCAGACTATTTGTTGTTTTTTTCTGTAACAGACTAACTCAGCTGTCCCCTGAAGCTCCCACTGTTTTGTCTTTTTTAATCATACGTTGAAGCTCCATGTCAGTGCAACTATCCAGTTTTTGTCTTTGCTCTGCTTTTGCCCACGTTTGGAAGAATTGAAATGACTATGTGACTTTTAAGGACACATGAGAATCTGAGACATGTGTTTCCAATCATTTGACCCTCAACTGTTAGGGATGATTTTGGATTCAAGTTGAAGAGCTTGCAGCAGAAACCGTCTGGTCAGTGGAGTCTGAGTAAAGCAGCCAGCTGCTGCTTCAGAACTTCACCATTTACAAGATTTCTGAATAAAAATCATCATAGAAAAATGGAGATTCTGCTTATCCCAAGGAAAAACCACGTTCTTTATTTTTGGTGGACTGTTGGTCACAAGCAGATCTTTGATTCTGCATGAGATTTGGGCCAGAAATCAAGATGAGAAATGGTATTACTGGTGCTTATAAAACACATAACCCTGCTTTATGGCAAGGTACATTACAAACAACAATCTTTGGAATGTCAGGGTAGTTCACAGCCTGTTCCTCATGCATCCTAGGCCTCTCTCTCAGGCCCTGACTGTGCTGAAGGGATGCTGTGGGGTTGACACCTGCTCTGGCAGCAGCCACACACCTTCAGGCTCTAGTTTACTGGGCCCTTCTTCCCAGCATCAGCCCCCCCTCTGTCCATCAGAGTTATGAATCATATGAAGCCACTTAACAGTCTACTACTTTGTAGGGACTGTTGGCTGGGGATATCGCCCTGTGCTATTCTCACTACTCAGAATCCTTCTTGTTCTCTACAGCTGCTCACTGCACCTGGCTCTGGACTGCTCCAGCTCCAGCTTTACTCTGTGTCAGCCGAAATGGTCAGGGCAGTGTGTGCGTGTGTGTTACACCCAAGTCTTCAACTGCTGAGACGCAAAGTCTCGTTGCAGTGGGCAGCCTAGGAGGCTGGAGGGCGCCCCGAAAAAATAGTTTAACGTCTGTGACTTTACTGCTAGGACCGGGGTCCCGTCGCAGAGGGAAGCCAATAGGCTCTCAGACGCTCTGGTGTGTGTGTGAGCTATACACCCGAGACTTCAACTGCTGAGACCGGGGTCCCTTGCAATGGGCAACCTGGAGGAGGTTGATGGGCACCCCAATACGTTTATAGGGAGAGCTTATAACACCTCAGATTTTAGCTGCTAGAATCCAAGATTCCTTCGCAAGCGTGCCCGGGTGTCTAGGTTCTGGCAGCGCCGCTCTAGCTCATCCCTTTCCTTCTGTACCCTTTCAAGCTCCATTTCCAATTTTAAATGGCTTTTACATGCTGTCTGCAGGGCACCTTTAAATAGCCTAATACATGCTCCTTTCCCCTTTTCATTTTACAAGCAGTTCTCCAATTACAGAACTGCAATCACAGTTCCTCGGGGTTTCCCCACTCCTCCTCTAACATTTCTTTATCCCATTTAGGGTCAGCCCAACCTTCCTGGGTGAAACTCTTTTCTACCTTGCTAAAATCAGTGACAGGCTTCATGCTGCTGTATTTTGAACCGATATCACAAATCCTGCCGACTACGCCAATTCTGTCAGCCGAAATGGTCAGGGCAGTGTGTGTGTGTGTGTTACACCCAAGTTTTTAACTGCTGAGAAGCAAAGTCTCGTTGCAGTGGGCAGCCTAGGAGGCTGGAGGGCGCCCTGAAAAAATAGTTTAACGTCTGTGACTTTACTGCTAGGACCGGGGTCCCGTCGCAGAGGGCAGCCAACAGGCTCTCAGACGCCCCGGTGTGTGTGCGCGCTATATACCCGAGACTTCAGCTGCTGAGACCGGGGTCCCTTGCAGTGGGCAACCTGGAGGAGGTTGACGGGCGCCCCAATAAGTTTATAGGGAGAGCTTATAACACCTCAGATTTTAGCTGCTAGAATCCAAGATTCCTTCGCAGCGGGCAGCCTGGGGAGGCTGAGAGGTGCCCCAATGGATCTGCCACCTGAGAGTTACATAATCCAAAACGCCCAAGCTCTCCCTATACCTGTCCCTTTGACCGGCTGAAGTTCTTTTGTTTGTGTTCGGTTCGGGTACAGCAGCACGGGTTCAAGTCAGAAGCTTGACACTCACTGGCTTATTATAGGAGACTGAAAGAGAAAATAAAATAAAAGAAACTTGGTTATATGTGTGTGTGTGTGTGTATATATATATATATATATATTTTTTTTTTATAAGTGAATGAGGGCATCCCACTTATTCCCAAAGTTTATAGCTAAATCACCTTACCAAAGGCAGTTTACAATAGAAATGAAGCAGTTTGCCTTAAGAAACTATAATAAAGTAACTAAACTTATAACAGAGAGACAATGAAAGTGTACACATAAAGAAAACACATTGCAGGTACAATTCTCACCCCTGCGTTCCAGACTTGGCGTGGCCAGCGTCTTTCTCTCAATCCCTCGGGAAGAAGTAGGGCGAGGTTGGGCGTCCCACGGACCTCGGGAGACAATCAATACCTGCCAGCAGGTGTAGGTGATTGGAGCTCAAATGGGGTGGGCAACTAAACCCTCTTTATACCCCTTGGGTCACATGGGCTTCTTCCTGGTCTCAAGTGGCCAATTAGGAAAAATGGCTTTGAATGCCAAGTTTCCCACGAAGGGTGCAAAGCATAATTCACACCTGGGAAGATGCAGACAATGGGCACCTCTGGTATGTGATGGGCGAAGATTTCTCTCCTGAGACAGTGCAGGCGTGTCGATTACTGATACTAGCCATCACGGCGACGGGAGGCCTCCCAGTCGTCAGCTAGCCCATTTACTGTCTGGTTTCTGTTTATGGTAGAGTCAGGAACAGGCATCACACCTGCGTTCCCAGGGCATCAAAGGCTGACTGCCTTTCTCTTGCTCTCTGGGGGGGGAAAAACAAGATGGGGTTCGTGGAAAAACAAGATGGGGTTTGTGTCTGGCTACACTCTGCTTCAGCACTGCTGCTGCTCTGTCTCCGACCCCTCAGCTGCTTCACTGGCCCTTTTGTCTCTAGTTGCTGCAGTTCTCCTCCTAGCACAGGTTTACTGTTGGGGCTGCTTCTGTAGGTCTGCCCCAGCACTGACCTGCTTCCTTGGCTGCTTCTCTGATTTTTGTTTTTTTAAGTGGCTCTGCTCCCTGAGTTGCTTCTCTGGTTGGCACAGCTGGGCTCCTCAGCTTAAACTCCTGCTGTTCCCCCATCTTTGCCCCACTCTGTCTGACCCAGAACTCCAGCTCACACAGAGAATGGGATCCCTTTGGACTTGCAACTCCCTCATTAGCATGTATGCCCTATCAATCAGGCTGACCTGGTAAAATGAACAAATGATCTGGTAGCACTTTATAGACTAACAAAAAATGCAGATGGTATCATGAGCTTTCGTGGGCACAGCCCGCTTCTTCAGATGACCAGAGTTTCACCCACGAAAGCTCATATCATCATCTGCATTTTTTATTAGTCTATAAAGTGCTACCACACCATTTGTTGTTTTTTTTCTATACAGACTAACTTGGCTATCCCCTGAAGCTTCTGGTAAAATGGGTTGGCGAAAAGAAGATGATGGCCTCTCCCCATTGTTCCTGGAGACTTTCAGTCTCCTGTCTTGAATTCTCATTGATCCTTCTCCTTCCCTTAGATACTAGGGAGCTAGCCAGCGAAAAAACCCTACTGAGTTTTAGTAAAGGGCCAACAGTTCCCTTACACCAGGCATGTCCAAAGTTCGGCCCGCGGGCCAATTGCGGCCCGTGTTCCGGTTTAATACGGCCCCACAGGTAATTTGGCAATATCTATCTTTTATGGCCCCCAACGAATCCATATGTATTGAGATGAATACATTGTAAAATCTCAGTTAATGTCAGTTGGTCTAAATCAGTTATAAATATATTTGGACACAACATGTATACTTGGTGTTATGTTCCTGTTCATATTTTTTGAACTTAAAAGTTGACAGACAACCTTTATTACCAATAATATGTAATGTACTTTACAATGTTCCTGACATATATTTCAGCTTCTTGGATTTTTTTTTTCATCTGGCCTTCAGATATGAAAGGCAGAGTGATTTAACACCTGTTTAGATTTGTCATCCATGTGACAAATGAAAAGTATGCTGTTTGCAATAAACTTTGCATAAAATAGTTAATTTGCATTTAATTTTAATGGTTCAAAGAATGTCAGGCAAAATGGTCGGCCCTCAGCATGTTCACTTCATCAAATCTGGCCCTCTTTGAAAAAAGTTTGGACACCCCTGCCTTACACAAAGGAAACTCATCGGTCCTTCTTGTCATAGCACTTTCCATACATGGGGAATGGATTATTTTAGATTACATATTTACTCTAAACTATGATGCAGAGAAGGAAGACTGCTATTTTTGAATGGCATCTGATTGTGAAATGAAACACTGGGTAAAAAGTTGAGTGTGTCACTCACCTGTTGGTGGGGTTTGTTTAGTTTTTTGTTTGTTGTTTTTGCAGATAACTTAGAAATTAGCTGTTGATTTCACTGTACGCACGCAAATCCACAAACATATTTCATGAGTAATTGAAATTTACAGAGAAGGAAAGCAAGAAAATTGCTGCTTGAGAACTTAACAGTCAACATTCAGTGGTATAAAATTCTGAATTGAGCTTGTTACAAAACGGACTGGTGAATGAATAGTTAAATCAACAAATAATTTCTGGGTTTAGATATTTATTTTATAAATCTGGACAGGCATTATTGACACTAGCTGGTATTTTCTGTTTTGTTATACAGCCGCTCCCCGACTTATGGCCACCTCCGCTTATGACCATCCGCACTTACGACCAAAGCCTAACAAAACATGTAGATCAAAAGGGCCTCCATGGGTCGGATCTGGTCTGCGGAGGCCCTGCTGCTCCCCCGACGAAGGCCAATTAGGGCTTGGGGCAGGAGAGCACGTGAAGCTTTCTCTGCTCTGCCACCACCCAGAGAGCAGCACATGGCACTTCCATGCACCATGTACTCCTCGCAAGGCAGGAGGAGGCTTCCTGCGCTCTCCCGCCCTCAAGCTTTGATTGGCCTGGGAGTGGGAGAGTGCACAAAGCCTCCTCCTGCCCAGGGCCGGCCCGAGGTATTCTGGCGCCTTGGGCATGGGTGCGTGGCATTGCCCCCGGGTGCACAGCGCATGCACGTCCCAGCTACAGCTGCTGGCGTGCAGACCGGGCCCGCCCCCGGGGCTCACGGCACAGGCATGGCCCGGCTATGGCGGCTGTGGGGGAAAGGGCGCTGCTGGCCAGTGCCGCGGGGATGCGGGCGGGCCGGCGCCGCAGGAGCCAGGCACGTGGCGCCTGATGGCAGCTGTAAGGGACACCGTGCACCCCTTACAGCTGCCATCAGGTGCCCCAACAGCAGTTGGCGCCCTAGGCAGCTGCCCAGCCCGCCCTTGCCTCCGTCCAGCCCTGCTCCTGCCTTACCAGAGACATGGGTGCCTAGTGGGAAGGAGGAGGCAAAGGGGCTCCCCTACCCCAGACCAATCATGATCTGGGTAGCCCCACCCCTTCCGTGAAGTGGCCACCTTTACGTAGATGGTATCAAGAGCTTTTGTGGGTGGAAGTGGGTCGTGCCCACAAAAGCTCATGATACCATCTACATCAGGCATGTCAAACAGGCTTCTGGCTGGCTGCATGTGGCCCAATCGAAATTTTTTGTGGCCTGCAACTACATTTTATAAAAGAATAAAGTGTGGCCCATTGGCCACTCAGAGCACGTGGCCAAGTGCAGATCATGGCTGGCTGGACTGCTCTGCACAGGCATCAAGTGCCTGCTCTCAGCTGGCTGCTGCACTCACACCTCCCCAGCGCTTGAGGAAGGAATATGTGGCAGCAGCAACACTGGCTCTGGGACCCAGGCATTAGGTATGGGGGGAGGCGCTGGGAGTGCCTGGGTCTGGGGGATGGAAGAGTCATTGGATTTGAGGGGGGTTCTCTGGAGTAACAGAGGGGAATTTGGTTAGAAGGGAGATATCGGAGTGCCTGTTCTATTTGATTGACCAAGATCTATACTTGTTTTTATTTCAACAAAATAAGTTATGTATCATATGCAAAATTTAAAAGTACCTTAAATTTATATTTAAATTTAAAAATATTTTGAGTAAATAACAATTTTACATATCAAATTATTGTATTATATTAAAACAAGACCTGAAAAATATTATAAAATATAGCTAAAACATAATATATATTATATAATAAAATATATTAATTATATTATAATTATAAAATATAATAAAATATACCTAAACATAATCTATAATAATAATAAATAATTACAACTTTTCAATGGAAATAGATTTTCTTTGGTGTCCCTGAAAGCTATCAGTTTTCTTTTGTAGCCTTCAGTGGGCTTCAGGTTTGACATGCCTGATCTATATGTTTGTTAGTCTTTAAAATGTAACCAGATTATAATTTTTTAAGTTTTTCCTTTTGTTATAAAGTATCTTTTATTTAAAAAAAAATATAAGTAACCCCAATGCACCCACCTCTCCCCCCAGAGCCATCCCCTCACCAGTGTCCCCCCATCCCAATGCACTCATGCCTCCCACAGAGCCAGCCCCTCATCCCAATGCGCTCTCCCCTCCCCCTGAGCCAGCCCCCTCCCCAGCCAGCCCCCCCCCCCCCAGTGCCCCCATCCCAATGCACGCACACCGAGCCAGCCCCCCATCTCAATGCACTCATACCTCCCACAGAGCCAGCCCCCCCAGTGCCCCATCTGAATGCACTCACCCCTCCCCCGAAGGAGCTCCCCCCATCAAATCCTTCCCCCCACCCCCTCCCAGAGCCAGGTACAGGAGGAATAGAATAGCCAGGTAAGGGATTCTAACCTGTAAAGTGGCCGCTACTGCCACCCAGCCCTGCTGCCTCCGCGCACAGTGTGTAGAGAGCCAGAAGCACTTAGCCAACTCCCAGTCTCTGTTCAAAAGCATCATGTGGGCCAGAGCATGCGCTTCGCTCCCAGCCCAGCCCAGCGCCCCCCTGGCATGGCGCCCGGGGGCAAATGCCCCCCCGGCCCCCATTTGCTACGCCTCTGAAGTGAGGGGTGGGGATAATGCAAAGGCCCTTCCAAGGAGGCCCAGGGGAGTGTCTTACAGCTGGCCCTGGCTGAAACTATTCCTCAGGACCTCCCAGATGCGCATAGTCCCCTGATGGGCCTGCTGGTTGGCAGCGGTGCATGGCTGCTCAAAGGCCTGGGCAAGCTGCTCGGCCTCTGCCCCCCACCCTGGCAGGAACGTTCCGCCCTTGTGTTCACAAAGGTTGTGAAGGACACAGCATGCAGCCACCATTTGGGAGACGTTCTGGTCGCCAAGGTCCAGCCGGGTGAGGCGGCAATGGAACCCCCCTTTCAGATGACCAAAGGTGGCCTCCACAACACTGTGGGCTCTGCTGGGCCCGCCATTGAGGTGTTCCTTGCTTTGGTCCACATGTCCAGTGTACGGCTTCATTAGCCAGGGGACCAGAGAGTGGACATCCGCATGTCCGCGTCCCCAACTGTGATGGTGTGGTTGGGGAAAAAAGTGCTGGCGTGCAGCTTCTGGGACAGGATAAAGTTTCAGAAGATGAGGGCATTGTGTGCCTTCCCCGACCACCCAATGCTGATGTCCATGAACTCGCCCTGGTAGGCCACGAGGGCCTGCAGGACCATCGAAAAGTACCCCTTGCGGTTGATGTATGTGGATGCCCGGTGGTTGGGGGCCTGGATGGGGATGTGGGCGCTGTCAATAGCCCCTCCTTGAAACCCATGGTGGCAAAGCTGGCACTGATGGGGTCCACGTTGCCCTGGTTGATGGTCCTGCACAGCAGGATGGTGTTCATGACCCTCACCATCTGCAGAAGAAGACAAACTCAGAGGGTTGCCAGAGCCCTCGGGAGGTCCTTGAGCCCCACCCTCCTTCTCCCTTACACACCAGGAGCAACTCCTACTTACCCCCATCCCTCCAGCAGGGCTTTGTGAAGGCAGGACTGAAAGACCTCCCAGACAGGGGACTTCACCACCACTCTCCCTTCCCTAGGGAACCCCATTTCAGCCATTCACCACTCCCGCAGGACAATAGCATGAAAGAGTCATACCTGCATGAGCACGGCCCCGATGGTTGATCTCCCCACACCAAACTGGTTCCCCACAGAGCAGTAGCTGACAAGTGGGGTGAGCTTCCAGATAGCAATGGTGACCCACTTCTGGAGGGGGATGGCGAGTCGCATGTGGGTGTCCCATCGTGTGAGGGCCCTGGCGAGCCATTCACATAGCTCCATGAAGGTGTCCTTCTGCATGTAGAAATTCTGGATCCATTGCTGGTCGTCCCACTGCTCCATGACAATTCGGTACCACCAGCTGGAACTCATGTCCAGTTACCAGAAGCAGTGATGTGCAGTGTGCTGTGGAGGGCGGGTGATATCAACCTGTATGAGCAGTGCGTGAAGAGTTGGGGGCTCTCCTCTTGCTGAGCCATGAGGGCAGCCTGCAGAAACTGCCCCAGGAGGTGCAGCATGAGACCTAAGAGCCATTAACTGCTTGGAGGCAGGTCCGGCTCCATGGCAGAAGTGCTGAGGCGTCCGCATGGCCAACCAGAGCATATAGAGAAAAGGCTTTGCTGTCCTTCCAGGAGGTACGCAAAGGAGAACAGCCTGAGACATGATCGTATGAGGGGTCCCTTTAAGCACAAGCCTTAGAGAGCTTCAGACAGCAGCTATGGGAAGTGGCTGATGCCCTGTCTGAAGTGCTCCCAGGTGGCCTTAAATGCGATTCCATGTCCAATGAGTGTGGACGCTCTATTTTGAAATAGCTCAGAGCTGTTTTGATAGGCATTTGCTTTGTAGACGTGCTATTTCAAAATAAGCTATTTTGAAATATAAATTTAGAAATAGCTTATTCCAAAATAAGCATGCTATGTAGACATATCCACAGAGACAAGCTGTGGCTCACACTCCCCCTCCTCCAACCCCCTTTCTCCTGCAGGCCATCCCAGATATCAGATTGGGAGCCTCTTCCGTAACAGCCCCATCCACTCCTTGTGTCTTCTAACACAGGAGGCCCTCTGTCCTGAGAGTGGAGAGCACCCCTGCTGCTGTTCCCACCAGAGGAGTTACCTGATTGAATGCCTAGTCAAGCTGCAGCTTGGATGTGGACTTTTCCCCTCTCTTTCTGACCCTGGGAGGGCTGGCTGCAATGCTTATATGGGAAGTATCAAATGCTGCCCTCCCCCCCCCAACATTAGTATATTGCCCTGGATCCTGATCATTCTTCTGAAAGAATGGATGGAAGTTGGTCCAATACAAGACATCCTCACCTATCTTGTCTAAGATTTCTGCAAAGGAGCTAGAATTGTTTACCAATCTTTGTGTGAAACTAGACAACCTTTAGTTTCTTTGTATTAACAATTACAGTTTCAAGGTAGATCAAACAAAAAAAATATTGAGCCAACAAATATAATCTGCATCCAGATAATTTTAATAAGTGTCAACTTGTGTGCTCTTGTCAGGTCTTGTTATGCCAAGAGTTAGGTCTGTGATGTTGAGGGAGGGATGAGGCAAATGCTGTTTGAGGCAAAGCTCAGTACTTTATTAGCTCTTAAGCTTTATGCAAGACTCCATTAGCAGATTAGCAGTGACACAAAAACATAAGTAGCTATTACTGTGTATGCTTGCCAGACTATTTATACATCAAGCTCATATACCATAGACATAGTACTTTGTGACGTATCCTATGCAGGTCACAGAAATTCTTTTCAAGATATTTACTGCCCTGCAAATCCAACTAATGATGATTTAGAACTTGTCTACATGGGAAGTGATTCCATAGCTCTGTCCGTGGATGCTCTTAGTCTAGAATAAAGTAATTTATTCAGAATTTGCTTAATCCATGAAGTAGACAAAACATTCTTATTGTAGAATAAGAATGTGTTAATTAGAAATAGCTAATATACTTTAAATTCACAGCCTACCTTAGTCCAGATTAATTTTCATATACAGATGAAACCTTATTCTTAAATATATACTACATTTAAGTTTTGGGAGGTACTTGGAGAGATTTCTTGTTGTAAAATTTCTTATTAGAATTTAGCAGAATCCCATTTCCCACTTTTCTGCTCTCTATTTCAAGGTTACATTGCTTGATCAGTCTTTCTGGTCAATAAGTCAGATTGCCTTGGAGCCTGTTGGTGATGATGATGATCATGGGCAAGCACTTGTTGCTGAGTATGATCATCTGCCATGGGAGCTGTGGACCCTCAGGTGGCTGGTCAGGCCAATCCTTGAATCACAAGTTCTATTACATTGAGGACAGATGTTTCCAGGTACAGCAGGAGCTGTTGACCATGACCAGAAGTCAGTCTCTCCTTCCTCCTGTGCCTCTTCTCTTCTTCAGCATGTCGGTGGGCAAATTCAAAATGCAGGGAGCCATTGCATAAGACGTCTCCATTTTGAACGATCCTGGGCAAGTGTCTCTCAAGTGTCAACGTCAACGTTGCACTTCTTTAAGTTATTCTTTGGCAAGTCCTTATAATGCTTCCGTTGTCCTCCTATGTTACAGTATCCATCTTTCAGCTGGGAAAACGGGATCTGTTTTGGGAGGCAATGATCTGGCATCCGAACAATGTGACCAAGTCCAGTGAAGTTGCTCATGGATAATCACTGTCTCAGTCCTGGTGGTCTTTGCCTCTTCCAGAACATTGATATTACTGTTAGTGTGCCTGTCTTCCCATTTGATCTTCAAGGTCTTGCAGAGGCAGCGTTGGTGATACCTCACAAGACTTTCAAGTGATGTCTGTAGGTTGTCCAGGATGCAGACCTGTACAATAGTGTTGGGAGAATGACAGCTTGATAGACAAGAAGTTTGGTGTCTGTTCGAATGTTATGATCTTAAAAAACCCTATGCTGTAAACGAGCAAAAGCCGCACTGTCATAGCTCAAATGATGTTGGATTTCTACATCAATGTCTGCCTTGGATGAAAGATAACTTCCACGTTACAGAAAATGATTAATATTCTCCAGTGCCTTTCCATTGATTTGACTAGATGGGGTGCATGGTACCTCATTTGGGCTATGTCTACACTGCCTCTTTTTTGCAGGAGGCAATGGAAATGAAGCGCTCATTAGCATTTTATCGTACTTCATTTGCATAATCTCTTCCAATGCTTTTTGTGCAAGAGGTTTTTGCACTAAAAAACCTTTTGCACAAGATCCTTTATGCCTCAAAAAAGGAGGCATACAGATCTTGCGCAAAAGGGTTTTTTGCGCAAAATGGATCCATCTACACTGCTAGTTTTTGTGCAAAAACCTTGTGCACAAAAAGCATCAGAAGAGATTATGCAAATGAAGTGCAAGAAAATGCTAATGAGTGCTTCATTTGCATTGCCTCTTTTGCAAAAAAAAAAAACATAGTGTAGACATAGCCTTGGAGAAGGCTGATGGGGCATTTTGGTTTTCTTGATGTTGAGGGTGAGACCAAGACTTGCATAAGCAGGGCTTGACAATTAGGGCAATCTTCTCACCTATGGCGAGTAGATTTTAGCCCGGCACGGTGCCGCAGTGCGATCAGCGCATGCGCAGCACGGTCTGCGCATGGGCAGCGTGCCAAACCACGCAGCTGGTGAGCGGTGCTCGCCACCGCTTGTCAAGCTCTGTGTATAAGTATCAGCATACACATTCAGGATAACCTGAAGATCTTTCTCAGAGTGGGCAAAACTTCATTATCATCAGCATACTGAATTCCACAATAAATGTGGTGGAAATCTCACTCTTAGCTTTCAGCTTGCTAAGTCTAAAAAGCTTTCCATCCTTTCTTTAGATGATTTCAATGCCAACTGGGAGCTTCCCAACAAGTAGGTTGAAAATGACTGTAATAAAGACTCCAATCGTGTTTGGGTGATGATACAGCCCTGTTTGACTCCTGTTTGTACTTTGAAAGGTTCACACGGGGAGCCAGTGCTACTCAGAACAGTCACTCATGTTGTCATGAAGCAGCTTTTGGACATTGATGTATTTATCAGAACATCCAGTCTTCGAAAGTATAGTACAAAGGGCACAGCGATTCACTGAGTCAAAGGCTTTAGTTATATCAATAAAAGCCATGTACAATGGTCAATAAAAACCATGCACAGTGGTCTGTTTTGCTCCCGAATCTTCTCTTGCTGCTGCTGTTCAATGAGGATCATATCCGCAGTTCCACAACATGGTTGGAAGTCATTCTGTGACTCCGGTAAAATTTATTTTGATGGGGCAGAAGATGGGTTGAAAAGATCCATGCCAGAACGTTGCCTGCAACAGCAAGGAGAGAGATACTACCATAGTTTCCACAGTCTGCTTTATCCCCTTTTTTAAAGGAGGGTTATAATCAAGGTATCCCTCATTTCACCGGGTCTCTCCTCCTTTATCCAGGTTTTAAGGATAAGCAGGCTAAGCTGCTGAATTAACTCTGGTCTGCCATCTTTAAAGATTTCAGCAGGGATCCCATCTGGACCTGCTGCCTTGTTGTTCTTCATCTGCTTGATGGCACTATACCTCATGCAAATTAGGAGAGTCTCCGAGCTCATCCCTAGAAGGTTGTTGGGGGGATTTCCTCAAGAACTTCATCTGCAACCATGGAGTTACAATTAAGAAGATCTTCAAAATGTACTTTCCCGTGAAAATTAATGGCTTCATTGTCCTTTAAAAGTGTGATTCCATCCTTGGAGTGAAGGGGGTTCATGTCATGACAAGCTGGCCCATAAACAGCCTTAATAGCACTAAAGAAACCATGTATATTGTGGGTATCTACAAAATGTTGGTGTTCTTGCGTTCTCTCAGTTCACCACTTGTTCTTGAGTTTTCTGGTTTTATGTTGGACTTCCGCCTTCACCTTAGAATGGGCTTTTCTCTTTGTATTACAATTCATATAATTCTGCCAAGCACAAAATGCCATTCTCTTCCCATTGATGAGCTGCTCGATTTCAACATCATTCTCATCAAACCAGTCCTGATGCTGTCTGGTGTGGTAGCCAATGGTTTCCTCACAGGTATTGATAATTACTGCTTTCAGCTTGCTCCAGTGTTCCTCAATTTCTTTTGGAAACTCTGATGGAAACTTTTCTTCTAAGAGTGCTTAATGGGGTCCTTCAGATCTTGAACCTTCAGCTCGCATCTGATCTGTATCTTTTGCAGCCTCCATTTGGGGGCGATCTTAATTTTCATTGTTGATTGAGTGAGGTGATGATCAGTCCAGCAGTCACCAGGAATTGTCATTGCTCTTGCAATGTCCCTACAATCTCAAGCACGAACTATGACATAGTCGTGAAGATGCCAGTGCTTGGAACGTGGGTGTCTCCAAGATGTTTTGAACCTGTCCTTTTGTTGAAAAAGGGTGTTCATGATGATAAATTCATGTTCAGCACACTTACTCAGGAGTAGGATTCCATTTGAATTGCTTTTGCCAACTCCTTCTTCCCGATTGTTCCTTTCCACAGGTGTGAGTCTCGTCCAACATGTGCATTGAAATCCCCCAGAAGAATTATCTTATCTTCTTTAGGGATCTATGATGAAATGGTTTCTAGCTGAGAGTAGAAATCTTTCTTTATATCCAGTCATCGGTGTCCATTGTTGGCGCATAGGTGCTCACAATAGTTACCTGTTGGTTTTTGGTGAGCATCAGAATGTCATAAGCTGCTCACTGATGCCTATTGGCAGCTTAGAGGCACATTACAAGCTTAGTCTTAATAGCAAAGCCTACATCATACAATCGAGGTCTATGTAAAGACTTTTCCCTTCCAGAAGTAGGTGTATCCTCCTTTCTCCTTCCTCATCTGTTCTTTATCAGCTTTTCTAGTTTCGGACAAGGCAGCAATATCATTGTTAAACTGATTCAATTCACGAGGAATCATAGCTGTACATCGTTCTGGTCGATCACTGTCTGAGTTGTCCATCAGGGTACATACGTTCCAGGTTCCAAAGTTGAAATGTTTCTTACATTTTCAACCACTGGGGTGGTGATCCTGCTGGATGTGGCTATCCAGCCAGGAGAAAAAGAAGCAAGACTGTTTTTAGGGCATTTTTTCTAGCTCCCTCCCCATGTGGGATGAGCAGAGTGGGTCCTAAAGAGAACTGCTCAGCCATGGGTGCACAAGCTGAGATACTCAACCTGCCTCAGTCCTTGAGCAAGACAACTGAATCACACACCCACCGCCTGTGTGTCCGTCTGTGACTAGGAACTTCCGGATCTCACTGTCCTGTTTCTGTCGCCATTTGCTGATCACCACCAGACTTTTGACTTGTACAGGTGTTGTTTCCCCAAAAACTGGAAAATGCCTGTGCGGGGCTTCTTTTAAAGTGGGGAGACCGATGCACAACAGTCACCCCACTGTCCTAGTCAGATAGAGGTCTTGAAACCAATGCCATGGACACCAAGATGAATGGAGATCCTCTGTCTGCTGCAGCCTTCATCCACCTTCACAGCCACTGTAACATTACACAAGAGTTTCAACTCCATTTTGCAGTTATCCTCCATCTGCTCTGCTGTTGAAGACTTCTTGGATCGCACTTTGTCTGGAATCTTACCCTTGATCGTTCTGCCATGGGTGACCCTAAGGGAGTACATGACTCCAGGGAGTGTCACTCTCAGGGGTCATTGGAACACGCAAACCTTTCCACCACTAGAAAGTAATGATCCATGGAGAATTTATCACCAGGAATCCTAGAAAACTGCTTGCCACAGACAAATGCAGAATTTGTGTTTTTAGTACAGCTTTAGTTTTTACATTTTCCTAAAAGTACTAATACTTATTCAATACATGTAACCTCCGCCTCTTGAGGTTGATTTTTGAATGTACTTTAAATTTACATAGCTAAACATATTCCAATAAACAGCTTCTGATGTATATAGGTTAGTGTTTTAATGCATCACTTCAGCCTCCGCATGTGAGTTAATTAAACTTATGAAAAGATGCCAAAAACTTTATAAATCATCCCTAAAGACAGTGTCATTGAGTTTGGCAAGGACACATATCACATTGATGCTAATGTGCTATTCTGTATTGTATGCAGCAGTGCTGTAAACCACATTTGAAAGCAAACATTTGGGAATCACCTAGAAAGCATTAGACAAACTGAATGAAAAGAAATGAAAACAAGAGGCCGAAACAGCAATGCCTTCAACAACACTAAAGAAACAATGCATGGTAACTGGATCACTCTAGCATTTTTGTGCATTTAAAAAACAGTTTTCTGAAAAGAGAGAATATAGATACAGCAATATTTGGAATAGGTGAGATATACAAGTTGCAATTCTGTTAATCTCTATATATTAGAGTGCATCTATCTGTGCATCTGTTTGTTCAAGAACTTCTCCTAAACCGTAAGAACTAGGACCACTAAATTTGGCAAGCAGCTTCCTCTAATCCTAATTTAAACCAAGGTCAGGATTTGGTTGTGCCTGGAAAATCAAAGTGCGGGAATGGGACTATTTCTCATAACATGGAAAAGGAGATGCAAAGATAGGAGGGAAGCAATACTGATGGTACCTCTACACTGTAGGGGTAGGAAAAACTCTGCCACGTCCAAGGAACACGTCTGCTTTTCCGCTTTTTTTGTGGAAGAGCAAACACGCTCTTTCAGGGAGCCTGTATGCCTCGTTCTATGAGGGAATAAGGGCTCTGCCGAAAGAGGAGGCTTTTCCACCATTTGGCCCCGTCTAGACGGGGCCAAATGGCGGAAAAGCCTCTTTCAGAAAAGTGATCGTAGCTTTTTCTGAAAAAACCCTATAGCGTAGACCTAGCCTGAGATTGGCCACTGGGGGTTGCTGCAGCACCAAGAGAGTGGCAAACAGACCTAGGGCTCCACCATCTTGCCTGCCAACTCACAGATAAGGAGCCCCTCTGCCCCAAGCCTGGAGTCTACCCCCACAAGGAGAGCCTGAAAGCTTTTGGGAGGATGCTGATGGAGGGGGGATAGCCCCAGAGCCTGGCCCCTCCCTGACAGCCTGCAGGCTGTGGAGGGAGCTGCTTGAAGTGGGGAAGCCCCTGGAGCCAGGCCTCCCCGAGACAGCTTGCAGGGGCCAGCTGCAGGGAGGAGCAGGCCCTCCAGAAAGCCTGCAGGCCATGTGGGAGCGCATTGGAGGAGGCAGTAGCCTCCAGAGCCCAGTCCCCCCAGACAACCTGCAGGCCATGGAGGAGGACAATTAGTAAGGGGCCACTGGCAAGAGAGAGCTGTCCCGGCCCCCTGAGAGGAGTTGTTGCCGGAGCAGTGCCACTCTTGCTGCCACTCCCCATCTTCCATCATTCTGCCCAGAGTCTGCAGTTCCTATCTTCAGTGACTTCAGCACCCCCTCCTCCTGCCCTGAGCAGGGCTAAAAGTCTGCATGTACTTTACTTGTCAGTTTTGATTCCGCAATAGTAATGTATTGATATTTTCCTAGACTTTGTGTGTGTTTGGCTATAGAAAAATTAAATTGTGATTTCTTTTTGAGAGAGAGAAGCTGTGGAGGTATAAAATGGTGTGCTTTAAATTCCAAATTCCAAATTTAAAATAAGAATTTGAAGTCTTTTAAAAATGGAGGATGCTTGGAATTTCACAGATTGAAAAGCATAGCTAACTAAACATAACTTGACAATATACTCAGAAGGGGTTATGGACCTCAAGGTCACACTTTACGGCTGCACTTCCATAAGGACTGTTTGCCCAGCCCTTGAAAACACTAGAAGGTGGCAAGCGAAAGTTTGTTTTAGTATCAGAGATGGCACCAGATAGCTCTGCAAAGACCAAAGTTTTAACATCATTATATAATAAAAATAATAGAGAATTGGGAAAAATAACTAGGGCTGGATCCTCGTCTTCAGGCAATATGTGCTCATAAGAACATAAGAATGGCCGTACTGGGTCAGACCAAAGGTCCATCTAGCCAGTAGCCTGTCTGCTGACAGTGGCCAGCACCAAGTGCCCCGGAGGGGGTGGACCAAAGACAATAATCAAGCGATTTGTCTCCTGCCATCTATCTCTAGCCTCTGACAAACAGAGGCCAAGGACACCATTTTATCCCCTGGCTAATAGCCATGAAATTATCTAGCTTCTCTTTAAGCTCTGTTATAGTTCTAGAATTCACAGCCTCCTATGGCAAGAAGTTCCACAGGTTGACTATATGCTGTGTGAAGAACTTTCGCTTATTAGTTTTAAACCTGCTACCCATTAATTTCATTTGGTGTCCTCTAGTTCTTCTATTTAGGGAACTAATGAATAACTTTTCTTTATTCTCCACACCACTCATGAGTTTATATGCCTCCATCATATCCCCCCTCAGTCTCCTCTTTTCCAAGCTGAAAAGTCCCAGTCACTTTAGCCTCTCTTCATATGGGACCTGTTCCAAACCCTTGATCATTTTAGTTGCCCTTTTCTGAACCCTTTCCAAGGCCAAAGTATCTTTTTTGAGGTGAGGGGACCACATCTGTACCCTGTACGCAAGATGTGGGCGTACCATAGTTTTATACAGAGGCAGTAAGATATTCTGGGTCTTATTTTCTATCCCTTTCTTAATAATTCCTAACATTCTATTTGCCTTTTTGACTGCTGCAGCACACTGTGTAGATGTTTTCAGAGAACTATCCACAATAACTCCAAGATCTCTTTCCTGATTTGTCGTAGACTAATTAGCTCCCATCATACTATATGTCCAGTTGGGGTTATTTTTTCAAACGTGCATTACTTTACACTTATCCATATTAAACTTCATTTGCCATTTTGTTGCCCAGTCACTCAGTTTTGTGAGATCTTTTTGAAGTTCTTTACATTCTGCTTCTCTCTTGACTATCTTGAACAGTTTAGTATCACCCGCAAACTTTACTACCTCACTGCTTGCCCCTTTCTCTAGATCATTTATGAATAAGTTGAATAGGATTGGTGCTAGGACTGACCCTTGGGGGACACCACTAGTTACTCCTCTCCATTCTGAAAATTTACTATTTATTCCTACCCTTTGTTTCCTGTCTTTTAACCAGTTCTCAATCCATGAAAGGACCTTCCCTCTTATCCCATGACAATGTAATTTACACAAGAGCCTTTGGTGAAGGACTTTGTCAAAGGCTTTCTGAAAATCTAAGTATACTATATCTACTGGATCCCCTTTGTTTGCATGTTTATTAACCCCTTAAAAGAACTCTAAAATTAGTAAGACATGATTTCCCTTTACAGAAACCATGTTGATTTTTGCCCAACAAATTATGTTCTTCTACGTGCCTAACAATTTTATTCTTAACTATTGTTTCAACTAATTTGCCCAGTACCGACGTTAGACTTACCGGTCTGTAATTGCCAGGATCACCTCTAGAGCCCTTTTTAAATACACAGCTCTGTACTGCTGTCTGTGTGGCGAGGGGGGAAGGGAATGCAGATAGTTCTAAATAAACTAAAATAAAGATAGTGCTCAATCATTTTGCTGTGGGTGGAGAAATAAAGGTAGTTCTAAATACCTTTGATTCTAAGACTGGTATTCTCCAAAATATAAAACTTAAGAGCTGAGCCACAGTTGCTGCTGAGGCTCACCAGGGTATGGAGATTTTCCGTTCCTTTCTCTCAGGAATGCCCTCTGTTTCAGGAAGTGGAGTTAGGGGGTGGTATAAATCAGCTATGTAATTTGTGAAACCCAGGAGTGAAAGTAACTTACATTTCTTATAGGTACTGTTCAGGGGTGCCATATCAGATTTTTTGGGGGGGCAACCTGTGCATGCAGTGATGGGGGGAGAAGAGAGTGAGAGAATGAAAGGGGCAGACTGAGGACAGAGTTTTCAGCAGTGTTACTGAGCATGTTCAGTAGAAGCCAAGAACCAAAATGGGGGAGGGGAGAACAACCCCATCCCCCATATCATCTCTATCCAGGGGCTAGTAAGGCACTGCAAAACTACTTAGCAGTTAGCTGACAGGAGCACTGTATCTAACTGCTATAGATAAAAAGAAAAATAAATATCACATCTACTCGCCTCTAATATTAACATATCCTGACATCTTGGGGCAAGTCACTTAAGGGACAGTGGTTAGCATTACCGTTTTAATATATATTCTTACTTTACTAGCTTTGGAGAGAGAGAAAGACGGAGAGAGAAACCCCGTCAGGACTCAACTCTGGAAGGGGAATAGGATCTAGTAGGTTACAGAGGGGGCAGATGCATTTCAGATCTATATAAATCAGAATGGCCATACTGGGTCAGACCAATGGTCCTTCTAGCCCTGTTTCTGGTCTTCCAACAGTGGCCAATACTAGGTGCTTTAGAAGGAATAAACAGAAGAGGCAATCATCATGATCCATCCCCAGTCACCTATTTTGTTTCTTTTAAATTTGCTGCTTATAAATTTAATTAGGTCAGCTAAGCTTCTTTTGTTATGTTAGTGAAGGAATGAATAACATTTCCTTATTCTGTTTTCTAGACATATCATATATCCTGCCACCCTTTAGTCATTTATTTTCCAAGCTGAAAAGTCCAAGTCTTGTTAATCTTTCTGTATATGGAAGCCTTATACAGAGCCACCAACTCTGCATAGCCTGAGATCCCAGCTGCCAGCCCCAGCTTTAGGGGGAAGGATAGAGTAATGGGACTGGATCAAAGCCCTCCCTCCCACCAGCCACTTTCTTACCAGTGTGCTGCATTGGGGTGTGAGAGCCACTTTTCATGCAGGATAAATACAAGCAGCAGTTAAGCTCCTTTTGGAGCTGGATAGCTGAAAAAAATAAGGACCATCCCCCAGGGCACATGCCTCATGCAAGGCTGGTCAGAAATTGAGCTAAGTAGGCAGATGGGTTTTTCTGGGCATTGGTTGATGGAAGTATTTCTAGAAGCAGGATGGCATCAAAGAAGTATCTGTTGTATTCCTCAATTTCTCTTAACAGAAACAACTCAAGATCTTGAAGTTTGGCTGTTTAGAACATAAGAGGAAATGTCTCCTTCCTAAAGGGGCTATTTAGAAAGCCATTTAAGATAACTTCCTGGCGACTTAGTGTTACTTGAGTGAAGCTGAGAGAATCAGGCTCATAGAATCTCCCTTAATTTAACCAAACTGTGAGGAGAGTAAAAAATTGTATGGGCACACTCAGACTTACAAGCATACAGTTTGCCTTTTGTAGCCAATGACATTTTCAGGTGCTCAAAATCTATGAAATTCAGGCCTTTACAATAGTTCTGCCAATTTAAAAGAAAAAATATTGACTTCAAAATTTTGGGAACAGTGATGTTATTAAAATAACTTTATAGTGTTTAATTGTCCTCATTTTTTATATTCTCAGGCTTAGAGAACTATCCAGATTCTAACTACAGGTAGTATAGTTTCATGGTGGAATTAGTATTTCTATGAAACATGTTGAAATACATAAATGAGCATCAATTTGACCTAATGTAAGTCTATTAAATAGCTTAAATAAAAATGTGCTATTTTAGAAATTCATGTTTTTATATGAAAATGTTCTCTGAAATCTAAATTACAAATTAAAAATTCTTCAGTTCATGAGAAATAAAAATTGTTTTCAGTTCCTTTGCAAGTCATTGACAGACTTGATCTGCTACTGGTTTCCTGTCAGGGTGTTTTAAGCTCTAGAATAAATTGCCTAGGGGCCTTGTGGAATCTCCATCATTGGAGATTTTTAAGAGCAGGTTAGATAAACACCTGTTAGGGATGGTCTAAATGGTGCTTGGTCCTCCCAGGAGTACAGGGGATTAGACTTGATGACCTTTTGAGGTTCTTTGCAGTTCTATAATTCTATTATAAATGGGGGATAAAGAGAAAAATAAAAATCTGTATGTATTTTTTCAAAAATATGTAACAGTATCATCTACCACAATGACCATGTTTTGAATAGGTAGGTAAATTGATAAACATCACTTTCAGTTTATATTCAAACATAATACGAGAGAGCATGAGAAAATGTATCATTTTGGTGTCATGCTTTTATTCAACTGAAAGGAAAAACTACACTGTACCACGTAAGTAGCAATACGACAATATTGTACAGCACACTATTTGAAAAAATATGGAAGCAGTGATCCATAGAAGTGGACAAGTAAGCACACAATACACTGTACATTTCTCAACAGTGCCCATTAAATCATAATTAAATAGCTGAATTTGGCTTTAAACAGCCAAGTGATAAAAACAGTCATACTAAAATTTTAAAAATGGTTTCAGTAGCTATTATGACTGTTATAATTTGAATTTTGGTCTGGAAACTAAGATGAATGTTTGGCAAATTCAGTCATAGAAACAACAATAATAAAGCACCAGTGTGTTGTGAAAAAAATCAATGATAAACGATAGCCTTTATGAATTTTTTTCCTTTTATATTTTTTTAAACATGACCCCAACCAAAGATACACTGTAATTAGAAAATTTATAGGCTTAAAAAGAAAAAGCATCCATCTTCACTTTTCCTGTATTGAGTAAAATTTTAAATTGTGAGCAATTAACTTTTCAGTTGCGTTGTTCATATTCTACCTATAGACATTGCACATCTTTTAACCTGTAGACAAATATGAACATAATACACTGCCATATTTCAAATAATCCCCCTGGCATGTATTTTAAAATGGATGTGCATGTATTAGTGAGAAGTGCAAGTCTTCAGTCAAATCCTTGATCGGTTTTAGGAAAAAAAAAAAGCCTCTCATGATAAATAAATCTTCATAGATGTATTCACCATATCCACATCTGTTAATTCCATCCATTGGCACTTTACTCCAGCATTGACTTTTCTTAAACTAATGTTTAATATACACAAGTTCATATAACAGTAGTTGTTTGAGCTATCTAGCAGGCAGAATGTGCAAACCCTCCCCACCCATATTTAATATTTATATAATATATACACAATCTGTATACACTTGAAATAAGAGTTACTTATCCTGATCATATACATGCAAACAATAGGAATCAGCTAGCCACAAGTAGTTTTGAGCCACATACAACTTTAACATGTTTTTTAAAGTGTTCTTTTTTACAGTTTTAACAAATATACATAAATATAAGAACATAAATTATAGTAAAATATTGACACCATTTGAGAAAAAGTTGATATACAACCCAATGCATTTATGCCTAAGGCCTTATAATAATTAAAAAAGTACTGCTCTAAACTGTTTAAAGACATCTCATTCCTGTGAATCTTTAAGTAAATGAATACATCATAGTAGTGAGGCATTATTTCTCTCTAAGAAGTTCAATGAGAGAAATATATAATTTTAGTCTCTACTCCCCATGAAACAGAATGACTTACATAGTTATAAGTACAATACTGTCCTTATGCTTACACAGTTGTCACAACACAAACAGAACAGGATCATAAATCATTCAAATCTTTTCCTGAGAATGAGTTTGTCCCCCTCCCACCAACTAATCCTCTGGTACACAATGCCAAAAAACCACAGATTTGGGGGAGGTTTCAAGTTTGTAGTTTTTTCGGAACAGTGCTACACTGAAAATAATTATACAAAAGAAAAACATTAAGCACAATAATGACATGTAAAATAATGAAACACTTATGAAATAATAAGTTGTAAATAATACTGCACCCATTTGTAAATAAAACTGAAATAAGTTCCATTGGCTATTTTCAAAAGTGTTTCTATTGTTATAAACCTGAAATATCAACTAGGTTCTTCGCCATAGTTATATTGAATGGATAAGAAATTCTTTAAATGTCATCTGTCAGAGTATGTAAAAAAGTGATTTGCTTTTTAGAAAGCTGGACAGACTGAAACCTGTAATGGATGTCTGTCTATCCACAGCAAAAATTGTTTAAGGCAGAGTTGGGTAGAACTAAGGTGAAAAGAACAGATTTACTTAGTGAATTTTGTGACTCCTGAATATTTTAGTTACTAAATAATAATTTAATCTGAAGGAAATTTCACTTTAACCAGCTCAAAGAATTCCCTTAATATTTAGTTTAAAAAATAAACAAACCAGTTGAAATGGAACTGGAAATACAGTGTGATGAATGTTTCTGTAATCATGAGAACATACAATGAGGGTCTTTCAGAAAAAGACCAGGATGTCTTAGAATGATCACAAAATATTCTGTACCTCATAATAAACCACCTTTTTGTTTGTATTTCAGGATAGGATCCATTAGTAAAATTCAATGACATTGAAAATAATATTAAGAAAAGTGAAGGAAAAAACAGCAAGAAAATTAAATTTCAAGACAAGCACAAACACATAAGGCAACAAATGTAAAAAATGTTTTCAGTCACTGCAGATAAACATTCAGTGCTTATCTAATCAAAATATAGAGCAAATGTACCCTACAGTCTGTATTAGCACATAATTTCCAAACATGAATCATACATTTCCATTATCACTTGTAGTTGTATCACTTAAGTGACAAGTCTTCTAAAGTACTCCTAAATACTGTTTACATTCCAGTTGTGCATAAGAGCTTGTCCAATTTCAAGTTCTGTAAGTCTTGTTGCAACTAGAAACCTATTTTCTATAGGCAGTAAAGATGAAGTGCAATTTTACCACAAATGTCTGAAGCAAATATTTTCCCCCTCTACTATGCCTTGGTAGGTAAAAGTTTTTTAGGAGTTACTGGTCTCTTGGTTTGCCACAAATGGCTGTGAATGGTAATTGCATCAACACTGGCAGACAGCGTTTTAGCCGGTATGTGACTAAACTGTTTCCTGTCAGAGTTGTATTTATATAGTCCCTCTATCATTTTCTTTGTGATTGATTTGGGGCCTATCCCAGTCAGCTTATTGATTTCTTCAGTGTCAGGGCAGTATGTATACAGAGATCTGAACTGGCAGCCTGAATCCCGGAATAGGATTAAGAAGTTATTGGCATCAGATTTCTCCATTTCCTTGAAAAGAAAAAGAAAGACAGTGTTCACAATGTGAAATTAATATTACGTGTAGGAAACCTTCAACCCAAAGTTGTAGGAGATTTTATTTTAAATTAACATTATAGTTATATGAACTGTAGTTCATGTTGTATAACATGTTCCATAAGACTGTTTTCAGTACAGTTCCCCAACCTTCAACTATCAGGGCTGAATTTTTGCATGCTGGATATCTTAGGGATGTAAAATCCCAGTTAATTAGTTAACCTAACATTTAATAGGTCAACCAACTAAAGTGGTATATCCCTGCTGGCGCTGCAGTGGGCTTCCACCTCCTGCGCTGGAGCTGGTTCTGCTGGCTCCCAGCCTCCACACAGGGGTTGGGGCTGCTGCTGGCTCCAGGTCTGCATCCCGTCAGAGCAGCCCCTGCCTGCAGCATGCCTGGGCTCCCCATGGACAGAGATGTGATGTTTACTGGTTAACTTTTCATATCCTTAGACTGTCTCAGGAAGAATTTTCATTTATTTAAATAAAAAATTAGGCCATTACAGTTCAGCTTTTCCTAAGGAGATAAGGGAAAATAACTGTGGGGTTTTTTTTTGGAGGGGGAGGTTAAAAATTATTACGACTGTTTAATTGAGAAGCTCTAGCACCTCCACACTTGGAAATCGGAATTTGCAAGGGAGGTTGCCCTAATGTTAAACATGTTCTTGTTGCCATTCCCTGAAAATCTACCCCGATTTGGCCAATCTATATGTTTCTGAAAAACTGCAGTTAGTACATATTCAATAGAGGTTTGTTAAGAGGCTGTAGGCATTTATGATCTAAAGATCCCAGCTGCACATATCACACATCTGAAACAACTCCTCCTACATGCTGATCTGACTGAACAGGCACAATCATCACCAAGTGACTGAGCCTGCTCCATTCTAGGGCTGCAGGAGCTGAGCATGACTTTCTGTGCAGCTGTTCTTCCATACTTCTGGTAGCTGTATGGTGCCAGGCACCAATACTGCCAACAGGGAGACTATTCCCCCCCCCCCTTCCCCCAATGCTCTAGGAGCCCCTTCTGCTGACATGAATACAGAAAAGTGAGCAAAAGAGGCAGGGGAGAGGGCAGAGGGCAGAGGGACTTATCTATGGGAGCACCTACCCCTCCAGAATCTGGAATTGAACACAGGATTGTAAGTCTTGACATGGCTCTGCTCTCAGCAAACAGCTGTAAGGCTACTAGCAAAGGTATGTGTCATACCACTCTGCTGACCAGTGTACATTAAGGATAAAAGTTTGCTATCACTACCAATTGCTCAATTATCTTAAAGATTAACAAAACAAGTAGATGGTATCAGGAGCTTTTGTGGGTATAACCCACTTCTTGTTCCCACGAAAGCGCATGAAACCATCTACATGTTTTGTTAGTCTTTAAGGTGCTGCTAGACGATTTGTTGTTGACTAAGTTTTTCCAGTTACAGGCTAACTCGGCTACCCCTCTGAAGCTTTCCATTATCTTAAGTAGTAGAAACGGGGGCTGTGGAGCTAAAGGTCTCAACTCTGCTGATGATCCACATAGGTTTCATAAAATGTGAATTGTTCTTTTTTGCTTGCTTTTAAAAACAACTTAGAAAATAATGTTTTAAAGACCACAAAATGTGTCAAAAGAATGTTATGGTGCTAAATCAAACATTTAAGTTAGCAAATGCCAAAATTAAGATTGTTTGTGCATATAATTAATTCAGTTTCTCTAAGCATAATACTACAATACTCTTAAATTACACAATCATATACAATTGTTTCCATAATACCCCTTGATCTTTTGGGCCTTCAGGCTAGGGATTACAGACTACTTTAGCCATCCACAAAGCATTTACACAGCCTGGGGGAGGAAGATTTCTTTCCACGCTTCCCTCCATCCTAACATGCCTCCCGTGTCCAAATGAGGCTGGATTTAATTTTTTTTTTTAATTAGAGGGAAAATACCCTTACCTCCAGTATTTTTTTCTTCTGACCTTCATTTACTTTTCCAGCCAAGCAACAATGTGCCAGAGCATTCTGAATAATATGCTTATTGGATTTTGCACTGGGTTCTTTATAGAGTTTAGGGCCTATGAAACAGAATTGACAAATCAGCTAAGTTATTCAGTAATTTATACAGAAAGCAGTCCTGAACACTATTAAATACTTTTTCCATATATCATTTGTGCCTGTAACAATACAATCCTAGCACCCACAAAAAAAAAAAGTAGAGATCAGATCTGTTAACCACATATTTGGATTCCCTATTCTTCTGTTACTGAATCAAAGAATTATATATCAATATAATGCATACTGCTGTCAAGTGAAAAAATATTTTTAAAATATTACTAGATTCACTCAACAATTTATCTTTCAGCATTAGAGCATCATCATGGGGCAATTTATGGTACTATCTTGAAAAAGCCTTATAAAAGTTGTTCACGTGATCATATACTAATGACGAAATGCCTAGTATGGGGGAAAAAAATCCTTTAGCTAACTAGGAGGAGGAGTAGCTTAATTTCTTCTTCTGCACCTCGTTTTCAAGGGGGAGACAGACAACACTGAATTGCTGCTGTGTTTAGAGTCACTGTCCGCCTGCCTTCTGGGATTGGAGGTGTTGTGGAATCCCAGCTGTGTCTTGCCCACAGTGAAGGCAAAAGGGCTTGGTGCTGATTATGACAGGTCATGCAAGACTGCCTGAAGGGCTTGTTTTATCAGAAATTACTAGAAACTGGCTCTGCAGGGTATATAGTGTACATATATGAGCTGTAGAGAAGTTGATAGTATTCACCTCTTGATGACTAATGGATGACCCAGTTGTGTAGAAAACCCATAAACTGGAAGAAAATTGTACAGCAGAAAGTTTAACCAAAAGCCTCCTTTCCCAGATGAAAAATGTATTTTTGTAGAAAAAGTGTTCTTTGCAATGAGGGGAGAATATAACCTAAACTGACATCAAAGCAACATGTAAAGCTTAAGAACCAGACGGCCCCTATAAAACATTTGATTCTTCATCCTGACAATTATTTTGAGGGACTGGTCAATAGAGAATAGATTAAGAATAGATTAATCTTCCTATTTGAGTCAAGACTCTTTGAAAGGAGGCATAGGACTAATAAAAGGGACCATAGTCTTAGAGGCCACGAATAATTTAAAGTCAAAATTAATTTTCACCATCTAAGATTACCTAATTGACTGTTTGAGGGGAGAACAGAATCAATGGAAAAAATGCAAGAAATATGAGTATTCAATATTGCATAGCAAACCCCCCAAATTGAGTGCCTTAAAAAAATCATACTGCATATAAAAATAAAGTCTGAAAACTTAAAGTACAAACAAAATTAAAAAATCCAACTTTTAGGCAATGGGTCTTGTTGATAGAATTAAAGGAGACAATCTAAGTCCAGTATTAGTACCTGTATTAGATTTAATTCTGAGGAGATGCGAGGAATCGATTATGTTGGTTGAAAATGATCTCAAAGATTGGTAGATAAGTACTGTGCAGTATCTATATTTTAAATTTGGTCTCTTCTATAGTTATTGTAGTAGTGTTGAAAGAAAATAGTTTATTTTCAGAACATAAACATTTCCCAGCATAGTTACACAGCCTTATAGATTTAAATTCACCTCAAGGGCTTGTTTATCTACAATACTTGCTGATATTTCAGACCTATTTGCCAGACTTAGTGATAATACATGGAAAAAAAACAGATTTTATAATAATAATTCCCAACATTCTGTAATATCACATGCTACACACAAATCAAAAAGGGGATGAAAATGCTCTGATGTTAGACTCAGGCCACTGAAATATTAGAAGTAAGGCAGCAGAAAGTTTTAAATAAATCTTTAGTTTTTAAAGAGGGATCTTCTTTGAAACAAGATGTACACTATGGTAGGGTTGGGTTAAAAATTCTTCAAATTCTTTTATATTTGTTTATATTAGTGAACAGATGTTTTCTTCTATGGCAATTATATTTTTCTGTTTGAAACTTTTGGTTACAAACTGATCCCATATTTTCTATAGTCTTTGTTCCTCCTGTTACAAAAATAATTTAAAAAATACATGCATAAAATTACTTATGTGAGTGTTTGTGGGATTTGGCCTAAATTTGTAGTTTAGTCTATTTATTTAAATCTACCTCATTTCCTACTGAATCAATATTTTTATTGTAAGAATATTACCAATACAGACCTGTGTATTCTGTAGCAGAGGCCACAGAAGAAGTTGTAGATGCATTTTCCCAATCTTTTTCCCCATTGCGACTACCACAACGACTTGGAGATAAGAATCCTTCCACAGACTCAGACCTATGAAATGTACAAAAATATGTTTTCCTTTCAGGACTGAGTAGAATGAAAATCCCCCTTATTTTCAGCAGAGTGGCTTTTTAACATCAAAAGAAAAACTTATATGTTACAAGTTGAACCTCCATAATCTTGACTTCCCTAATCCGGAAACACCTGTGGTACGAACATAGTGGCTGTGTCTACACTGGCAAGTTATTCTGGAAAATCAGCCACTTTTCCGGAAAAACTTGCCAGCTGTCTACACTGGCCGCTTGAATTTCCGGAAAAGCACTGACAATCTAATGTAAAATCATGAGTGCTTTTCCGGAAAAGGGCCAGTGTAGACAGCACAGTAGTGTTTTCCGCAAAAAAGCCCTGATCGCAAAAATGACGATCGGGGCTTTTTTGCGGAAAAGTGCGTCTAGATTGGCCACGGACGCTTTTCCGGAAAAAGTGCCCTGCCAATCTAGACGCGCTTTTCCGAAAATGCTTTTAACGGAAAACTTTTCCATTAAAAGCATTTCCGGAAAATCATGCCAGTGTAGACGTAGCCAGTCTGTGGTCCCTGTGGGAGAACCCATGGGTACAAACTGGCAGACTGAGGCCAGGAGTATTGACAGACTGAGGGTATGTCTACACTACAAAGTTAATTTGAACTAATGGACGTTAGTTCGAATTAACTTTGATAGGCGCTACACTAGCGCTCCGTTAGTTCGAACTTAATTCAGACTAGCGGAGCTCTTAGTTCGAACTAGGTAAACCTCATTTTACATGGACTAAGCCTAGTTCGAACTTACTAGTTCGAATTAAGGGGTGTGTAGCCCCTTAATTCGAACTAGTGGGAGGCTAGCCCTCCCCAGCTTTCCCTGGTGGCCACTCTGGCCAACACCAGGGAAACTCGTCTGCCCCCCTCCCGGCCCCGGACCCCTTAAAGGGGCACGGGCTGGCTATGGTGCCCGTGCCAGGTGCAAGCCTGCCAGCACCCAGCCAGCAGACCCTGCACCTGGCACGGCTCGAGCCAGCCACCCGATGCCCCCCAGCCCTCCCCCTCTTCCTGGGACCAGGCTGGCGGCTCCCGGGAGCTTGCCCAGGACCGCAAGAGGCGGGCACCCCGCCTGGTCCAGTGCAGACATCGTGGACCTCGTCCACGACCTCCGCACTAGGCACAGGAAAGCGGCCGTCTAGGGCAGGAGAGCTGCCAGCCTGGCCACCCAGGAGCAGGTCTGCATGAAAATCAAGGTGGTCCACTGAGACCCCCGACCCTGAGCTTAGAATGGCCGTACTGGGTCAGACCAAAGGTCCATCTAGCCCAGTAGCCTGTCTGCTGACAGCGGCCAACCCTAGGGACCCTGGAGGGGATGGACCAAAGACAGTGACCAAGCCATTTGTCTCGTGCCATCCCTCTCCAGCCTTCCACAAACTTCGGGCAGGGACACCACTCCTACCCCCTGGCTAATACCACTCCATGGACCCAACCTCCATGAATTGATCTCACTTCTCTTTAAACTCTGTTCTAGTTCTAGTCTTCACAGCCTCCTGCAGCAAGGAGTTCCACAGGTTGACTATTTGCTTTGTGAAGAAGAACTTTCTGTTATTAGTTTGAAGCCTGCTACCCATTCCTTTCCTTTGGTGTCCTCTAGTCCTTCTATTATGGGAACTAATGAAGAACTTTTCTGTATGCACCCTCTCCACCCCACTCATGCTTTTATAGACCTCTATCATATCCCCCCTCCATCTCCTCTTTTCTAAGCTGAAAAGTCCCAGTCTCTTTAGCCTCTCTTCATATGGCACCTGTTCCAAACTCTGATCATTTTAGTTGCCCTCCCCTCTCCCACCCTCTCTCTTCCCCTCTCCCACCTCCTTTTCCCAGTCTCCCCCAGTTTTGTTCAATAAAGAGAGATTCTATTTTTGAACACAATTGTCCTTTATTTTGTACATCAGGAAGGGGGGTTAGGGAGGGGTAAGTGGAAGGAGGTGAGGGAGGAATGGGGTACGAGCCCCTGATGGGGAGGACTGGGCTGGCTCTGCGGGCTTCTGGGGGTGGAACCTCTCCTGCAGCCCCGCACTGAGGAACAGGGGACAGCCCAGGCCCAGCTGGCAGAGGAAGCCCCGCCCCTCCGACCCTGCTGGGCATGCTCCCAGCAGCGGCCGGGTATAAAGGCAGAAGGAGCTCTGCAGTCAAGGAGGCCGCAGGGTGAGGGAGGAGACCAGGCCGGACCTGTGTTCCTGCAACAGCTGGGACCAGAGGTGCCGCTCGTACCTGACATGGAGAAAACAGCCGCTGACCCAGGACCTCGGGAGCGCGCCCACAACCCCGGCAGGTACTGCCTCAGAGGCGAAAGGGCCCCAGGGGAACCGGGGAGTGGTAGGAAGCAGCCCAGGGCAAGGGCTGCAAATTGTGGCTCGGCGTGTATCGGCCGGATTCCCCGCCGAGCCGGCAGGAGCCACAAACCCTGCCTAAAGGGCCCTGGGCTGGGACCCGGTGGAGAGGGAGGGCCCGGGTCCCCCTACCACACAGGCCCCCCCTCGGATAACCAAGGCTGGGGCCAGGAGACACTTCCCAGGAGGAATAGGCCTCTTATACCGTATACCCCCTGATAGAGGGGCCTGGACTTTTGCCTTGAGACATTGTATACCGTATAACCCCTGATAGAGGGGCCTGGACTTTTGCCTTGAGACACTGTATACCGTATAACCCCTGATAGAGGGGCCTGGACTTTTGCCTTGAGACATTGTATACCATATATCCCCTGATAGAGGGGCCTGGACTTTTACGTTGGAACTTTGGGGGTACTGCGTAGACCCAGTAAGAGGGAGCCAAAACCCCTGACAGGGGCGTAGCCCTTGACACCCCCCAATTGCTCCCTCTCCCCAGATGGCAGCCTGCGGCAAGTGCAGCCAGTCTGATGGCCGAGTGCTGTGATGTGCCCAGTGTGGGTACTCTGGGCAATCCAAGCCAGGACTGCTTTGCAAGCGGGGCACCCCTGGGAACTGTCTGTCCGGGGTGAGGGTTGGGTCCCTTTAAGCACAGCCCTCGGCTAGCCTGACACAGCAGCTCCACGCTCTTAAGTCCTCATCTGATGCCCTGCCGGCAATGCTCCGGCCATCCTTAACCCCGGTTCAGGGTCCACTCTGTGTGGACATGCTAGTTCGAATTAGCATGCTAATTCGAACTAGTTTTTTAGTCTGGATGCGTTAGTTCGAATGAGCTTAGTTCGAATTAACTAATTCGAACTAAGTTAGTTCGAATTAGCACTGCAGTGTAGACATACCCTAGGAGACCAGGAGAGTGGAGCCCCTGACTGCTGGAGAAAAACAAGGCAGCCAACAACCTTAAGAACGTGCAGTTCTGGGCTGGCACTGATCTCCCTTGATCTGGCAAGTCCCTGGTTTGGGACCAGTCAGGTCCCCAGGATGCTGGACCAGGGAGATTCAATTTGTATTATGATAGAAGACAGCAGGATATGTAATGCAGATTAAAAGCTGAAATGCCAACAGAAGAATGAGAGGAGCAACTCCATACATTTATCTTCTGTTGCATGTATTATTTAAAGTGTTCGAAAACACTATTACTAAGAGTAATAGTACAGATTGGACCTCCCTGGTCCAGCACTGTCGGGACCTGCCCGGTCCAGAATGGGAGAATTTTCCAGACCACGGGGAGGTGTCTTCTGCCACTGGCGTGAGCCAGCCAACCCCCTGCCTCTGGCCCCCCTCCACTCCTCTCCAGGCAGGCTGTCCATCCTGCTGCCACCAGCCCCCCTGGCCCCAGGGCTGCCATGGGCATCTAGAGTTCTCCAGCTCCTGGCTCTGTGCTTCCCCAACTCTGCGCTTCGTGGGCAGCCGAGTTTCCCCAGTCACTGGTGGCGGCTGGGATTCTCCAGTTCCAGGCTCTGTGCTCCATGGGTGGCTGAGGTTCTCCAGCCTCCGGCCCCATGCTGCTGTGGACAGCTGGGATTCTCCAGACTCTGCCTCCATGCTGCTGCAGGCAGCTGGGATTATTCAGCGCCTGGCCCCATGCTGCTGCAGGTGGCCAAGGTTTCCCGCCTTGCACTGCCGCGGGCTGCTGGGGTTGTCCGGCCCACTCTCAGCACTTTTGTGGGGCTCTGGCTCCACTGCCCCCAGCTGGGCTGCTGGCTCTCCTACCATTAGGCTTCCAGGCTCTCTGGTCCAGGAGCATCTGTGGTCCTGCTGGACCACGGATGTTGCCGCGTCAGAGTGCCGATTTTCAGAAGTTCAGCCTGTAGCATGTATGAATTTGTACACCGTAGATCAAGGAAAGAGTTCTAAAAAAGAAATCTATTATAGTCTTACAGAATATTGCTTGAATCGTTTAGAACTATACTGAAGAAAGCATTGGAGAACACAGTGAGAAAATCATCCTGTCAAGAGCAGGCTAAGTAGACATAAGTTTTTTGTTTTCCTATTTGTACTGTGGATGGCATTATATAGCAGTTGCCAGTAAGGGCTACTATAGTTAAGGTAGCAAAACAGTTTCTATTATAATCTGTTTTCATAAACAGTAATCTTTGGGGCTGAAACAATCAATACTTGATCTCCTTCAAATCAAGGGAGTCACTAGCTATAGAGCAAGAAATGGAGATCCCCTCCCTTGACTTGTTTGCCCCCCATGACTTTTCATAGGCCTGTAAGTCTTCCGCTTTTTGCCTTTCTATACTTGGTAGGATATAATGTAATCACATACAATGTTTTATAGGGTCCCCAGCCCCTGAATTTTTATGAAATGACATCTCAATTCCAAATGTGAATATATTTATTTGTGAAAAATGTGAGGAAAATTACTTCTGCTGCATTTTTTCAATTGAATTCTAAATTTCTTTGATTAGAACTACTGCAAATATTAGTCATGTTTAAAATTCGGCATGGATGTAGTCCTGATCAAGAGAAAGGCCTTGCTTGGTTGGAGAAATTAAGGAAAAAAGGTATTTAAAAACATTTTGAGCATATTGAACTGACATGTGGCAAAACCTTAGTAGCTAAAGAAGCTTCATTTCACTTGCAGTACCACTGTACATTCACTCTGCTCTGTCTGGGCTTGAGGGAAATTACAAAATGGATTTATAAAATTCACACAGTACAATCCTCTAAAGAAAACCCCTCCAACTCACTGACATGATGAAAAAGGGGTGAATTATGTAATTCCATCTTCTCTACCCCAACCTAAATGAATACAAATCAAGTATCTGGCAAATTCCATGCCTCTCATCAATTATTACAGTGTTCTACAACATTCTGAAAACTCAAAGCTCTGAATCAAATTTGAAGTCTCAGTAAGATTCGTGTTTCCAAATCATTTTTATTTCAGTGTAGCATATCTGTACTACAGTTGTGCATGAGTACAGATACATCCATGTGACTAATCTGGTGTAAATAAAACCACTGCAGAAAAGTCTATTTTGTCTGTAGAGTAGCTAATACGGTTAGAAAACACCTCCTCAAAGAAAAACGATAGAATCAAAACATTCCAAATGCAGAGTACATTTAATTAAAAGAATTTATTCACCACTGTGAGAAACAATGAGTCAGTGCGCAAAGCATGAAAAAAAAATGAGGCAATAGCTTATGAAAGCTACAAGGTTAGTCATAGTTAAGAAGTAAAGCACAGTGACAGTAAATACAGGATAAAGTTGGGTTAAGTCTGATCTGAGCCTCAGAATAACTACCTTTGCTTTTTCTTCTCCCTTCTCTTTTTGAATGTAATGGTATGAACTTCTGTTTATTTAATTCAAGCTTTTATTATATCATTTTCAAATGAAAACATCAGAGCCAAAAAGGAGTTTGAAGAACAGCTATCCAAAAATTCAAAAAGTAATAGTAAAATGTTTTTTAAGTACATTGGAAGCAGGAAGCCAGCTAAACAACCAGTGAGGCCCTTGGATGATCGCGATGCTAAAGGAGCACTCAAAGATGATAAAGTCATAGCAGAGAAGCTAAATGATTTTTTTGCATCAGTCTTCATGGCTAAGGATATTGGGAGATTCCCAAACCTGAGCCATTCTTTTTAGATGACAAATCTGAGGAATTGTCCCAGATTGAGAAGTCATTAGAGGAGGTTTTGGAACAAATTGATAAACTTAACAGTAACAAGTCACCAGGACTAGATGGCATTCACCCAAGAGTTCTGAAAGAACTTAAATGGAAAATTGCAGAATTATTAACTGTGGTTTGTAACCTATCCTTTAAATCAGCTTCTGTACGTAATGACTGGAAGATAGCTAACGTGACGCCAATATTTAAAAGGGGCTATAGAGGTGTACTGGCAATTACAGATGGGTAAGTCTAATGCCAGTACCGGGCAAATTAGTTGAAACTATAGTAAAGAATAAAATTGTCAGACATATATGGATAAATATAATTTGTTGGGGGAAAAGTCAACATGGTTTCTGTAAAGTGAAATCATGCCTTACTAATCTGCTAGAGTTCTTTGAGGGGACCAACATACATGTGGACAAGGGGAATCCAGTGGATATAGTGTACTTAGATTTCCAGAAAGCAGGTCCCCCACCAAAGGCTCTTACATAAATTAAGTTGTCATGGGATAAGAGGGAAGGTCCTTTCGTGGACTGATAATTGGTTAAAAGACAGGAAACAAAGGGTAGGAATAAATGGTAAGTTTTCTGAGGGGAGACAGGTAACTAGTGGGGTCCCCCAAGGGTCTGTCCTGGGACCCATCCTATTCAACTTAGTTATATGTGATCTAAAGAAAGGGGTCAACAGTGGGATGGTAAAATGTGCAGATGATACCAAACTGCTCAAGATAGTTAAGACCAAAGCAGACTGTGAAGAACTTCAAAAAGATCTCACCAAACTAAGGGTATGTCTAGACTACATGCCTCTGTCGCCAGAGGCATGTAAATTAGACTACTTGACATAGTCAATAAAGCCGGGAGTTAAATATCCCCGGCTTCATTAAAATAAAAATGTCTGCCGCACTGTGCCGGCTCAGCTGATCGTCGGCACAGCGCAGCAGTCAAGATGCGGATTGGTCAACAGGGAATGCCTTTGTCGACGGCTCCCTTATGCCTCGTGAAACAAGGTTTACAGGAGCGGTCAACAAAGGCGTTCCCTGTCGACTGATCTGTGTCTTCACTGCTGTGCTGTGCCGACGATCAGCTGAGCCAGCACAGCGAGGCGGACATTTTTATTTTAATGAAGCCGGGAATATTTAAATCCCGGCTTCACTGACTATGTCGGGTAGTCTAATTTACATGCCTCTGTTGCCAGAGGCATGTAGTCTAGACATATCCTAAGTGACTGGGCAACAAAATGGCAAATGAAATTAAGTGAACATAAGAACCGCCATACTGGGTCAGACCAAAGGTCCATCCAGCTCAGTATCCTGTCTGACAACAGTGGCCTATACCAGGTGCCCCAGAAGGAGTGAACCGAACAGGTAATGATCAACCCATCTCTCTCCTGTCATCCATCTCCACCCTCTGACAAACAGAGACTAGGGACACCATTCCTTACCCATCCTGGATAATAGCCATTAATGGACTTAACCTCCATGAATTTATCTAGTTCTCTTTTAAACCTTGTTATAGTCTTAGCCTTCACAACCTCCTAAGGCAAGGAGTTCCACAGGTTGACTATGTGCTATATGAAGAAGAACTTCCTTTTATTTGTTTTAAATCTGCTGCCAAAAAACCTGGGAAACAAAATGGCAAATGAACTTCGGCAACAAAATGGAAAATAAAATTTAATGTTGATAAATGTAAAGTAATGCACACTGAAAAAAAATAATCCTAATTATACATACCATATGATGGGGACTAATTTGGCTTCAACTACTCAAGAGAGAGATCTTGGAGTCATTGTGAATAGTTCTCTGAAAACATCCACTCAGTGTGCAGAGGCAGTCAAAAAAGCAAATAGAATGTTAGGAATCATTGTAGGTATGTCTAAACTACATCCCTTTTTCGATAAAGGGATGTAAATTAGACATATTGAAATTGTAAATGAAGCCAGGATTTGAATTTCCCGTACTTCATTTGCATAATGGTTGCCACGGCTTTTTTCCCGAAAAGCTGCTTTTCGAAAAAAACTCGCGGTCAAGATGGGGATCTTTCGACAGAAATGCCCTGTTTCGAAAGATCCTGTAAACCTCATTAAAAAAAAAAAGAAAAAAAAAAGCCACAGCCACTATTATGCAAACGAAGCGTGCGAAATTCAAATCCTGGCTTCATTTACAATTTTGATATGTTTAATTTACATCCCTTTATCGAAAAAGGGATGTAGTTTAGACATATCCTAAAAGAGGAACAGAGAATAAGACGAAAAAATATCTTATTGTCTCTATAGAAAACCATGGTATGGTACGCCGACATCTTGAATACTGCATACAGATGTGGTTGCCTCATCTCAAAAGAGATATATTGGCACTGGAAAAGGTTCAGAAAAGGGCAACAAAAATGTTTAGGGGTTTGGAAAGGGTCCCATATGAAGAGAGATTAAAAAGACTTGGACTTTTCAGCTTAGAAAAGAGGAGACTAAGAGGGATATGATAGTGGTCTATAAAATCATGACTGGTGTGGAAAAAATGAATATGGACAAGTTATTTACTTATATTCCCACAATATAAGAAGTAGGGGGTCACCAAATGAAATTAACAGGCAGCTGGTTTAAAATAAACAAAAGGAAGTTTTTCTGCACTCAGCACACAGTTAACCTGTGGAACTCCTTGCCGGAGGATGCTGTGAAGGCTAAAACTTTAATAGGGTTCAAAAAAGAACTAGATAAGATTCATAGATGTTAGGTCCATCAATGGCTATTAGCCAGGATGGGTAGGAATGGTGGCCCTAGCCTCTGTTCCTCTGGAGGTGGAAGATAGGGGAGGGATCACATGAGGATTAGCTATTGTGATCCCTCCCTCCGGGACATCTGGTATTAGCCACTGTCAGCAGACAGGATACTGGGCTATATGGACCTTTGGTCTGACCTAGTATGGCCGTTCTTATGTTCTAAGTGGTTTTTAGCTCACAATACATTCTGGTATTGACCTCCCGACTACATTTGTGCAGCCACCAAAAAAAACAACAAAAAAAACCCAGAAAACAAAAATCCCTATAAAAAAGTACGATGGCATATAAGCTGATAGCATATGAACAAAGAATCTACAGGTTGAGGCCAAAGCTCAAGTAGATGATTTAAAGAGAGCACAGATTAAAAACATCCAGTGGATGTGCTCGTTGCACTTGTTCACAGCTGCCCAAGCAGCTTAATTAGCAGCACTTGTGAAGTTCTTCATCAGCTGACCATGTTGGGTTGACAAACTTTCTGAAGTGGCATGCCAAGATTTAAGCCTCCTGCCCCGGGCCATGCTGCCCTCCTGGGTGTGGGGGAGGGGCTCTCTGGACTGCACACCACACTTGGGCTACGTCTACACTGGCCTCTTTTCCGGAAGGGGCAGGTAAATTTCAGCAGTCGTCGTAGGGAAATGCGCGGGGGAGTTAAATATGCCCCGCGGCATTTAAATAAAAATGTCCGCCGCTTTTTTCCGGCATTTAAAAAAGCCGGAAAAGAGCGTCTAGACTGGCCCCGATCCTCCGGAAAAAGTGCCCTTTTCCGGAGGCTCTTATTCCTACTTCAAAGTAGGGTGGGGTGGGGAAGAAAGCACCAACCTTCCCTACCAGACCAGCTTGCGGAGAGAGGCAGAGCAAATGGCTCCATGCTGAGGGAACAGCACACGAAGCCGCTTGCTCTGCCTCTGCGAGCAGGGTGTGGACACCTCCTGCAGAACAGGGACCAGCTGGAGCCAGGCGTTCCCGCCCGTCCCTGGTGTCATTTGCCCCACCCCACCCTTGTGCCCTGGCCTGACTGCAGGGGAGGGTGGGAGGGAGTTGAACCAGTGATGGTGGTGGTGGGAGGGAGAGAGGCTCCCTGCGCCTTGGGATGAGTGCAGCTCTCATCCCCACCACCTAGGTAGCCCCAGGGGAGGCAGCAACCCCATATCTTCCTCCCACACGCTGAAGTTCCAAGCAGGCTGCCCCACACCTCCCTCCCCTCATGTGCGCATCAAGCACTGGAACAAGGGAAATGGGCATCAGGAGCAGCCTGTAGCACGTGCGAATCACTCACAGAGCCGCAATAAATAAGAACTGTTGACTGACTCTCGAAGGGGGGGTGTGGCGGGTTTTAAGGGTGCGAGCCCCGCACCCCCAAAATCCCCCGGGCTGAGCCAGCGGGGTGGGGTGGGGCTCCGCGAACTCACCGCCTTCCAAATGCCCAGTTGCCCCGCCCTCCGGGGTCCACGGGCGAGTCTGGCCCCGGGTGCGATCACCCCTCGCCCCTTATGGGGCCGAGGGGGCTCAGCGGACCCGGACCGGTATCTTCCCGGGCGGCCCCCGTCCGGGGGCCCGACCGGGGTTCTTGAGCTGTCCCTCTACTCTTTGCCCCCTTGTCTTGTTGCCCCTCTCTGCGGGGAAGGGGAGGGGTGTTGTGCGCGACCGTCGCCGCCTTTGGGGCTTACGTTGAGGTCGGGGCGTGGGGGAGTGGGGGACCCGGGCCCGCCCTCACCACCGGGTCCCAGCCCGAGGCCCTGAGTGAGATGGGTGCTTTAAAGCGCTCCCCTCACGGCAGGCGGGGCAGCCGCCCGAAACTCGCCTGCCCACGGGCGCCAGAACGGCCCCGCCTCGGACTCCTTCCACTCCCGCTGCGCCGGCCCCCCGGGCCGGTGCGGAGTCAAGTCACTTACCCCGTCGTAGACGCCGGGTTCGTCCCAGGGCGAGCCTCCAGTTGCCGGGGTCGTCTCCCTTAGTCGCCCGGAAGGCCGGGTGCTTGGGGTGCCGGGAAGCCAGGGTGGCTGCCCACTCGCTTCCCCCTGCCTGGGCATCCCAGCGCCCCTGTTATGGGCGCAGCCGGGTGACGTCAGGGGCGTCAACCCCGCCCCCTCCAGCGGGTCCCCGTGCGGCTCCGGCCGAAGTGGGCCCGCGGCTTCCGCCCGGGGCGCGAACCGGGGCGCCTGCGCCGGACGCCTCCCGGGCCCCCGGGGTTTCCCCCGTCCCCTCTGGCGCGCGCCTGCCCCCGCCTTTAGCCGCTGCGGAGCCGGCGGCGCCGCGCCGAGCGGCTTCTGGCCGTCCCTGGCCGCCGCTTTCTGCCGGAGAGGGGGGGCCTCCCCCGCTCCTAGTGCGGACCCTGCTGGGTCCGTCACAGGGGGTGTTGGAGGCGAGGAGCGCAGCTTGAGCCTTCTTGGTGTCTATACCTCCGGCTCCTGTGACTGGCCAGACACCGTGCTCAGCTGAGTGCAGCTGCTCGGGACATTTGAAAGGGTCTGGCACGCAGGAATCAGCTTATTTTTGCACCTCGTGGCAGCACGGTGACCACCAGGCTGGAACAGCAGCACAAGTTCCCCGCTGTGTGGGGGAGATGGGAGAGGGGCTGAGCTTGAGCCACAGACTGTGTATGCGCCCCTCAAAATCGGCTTGCATGCCACTTGTGGCATGTGTGCCAAACACTGCCGACCCCTGGTGTAAGGGATCAGTTTCTCAGTAAAGAGAATCACTTGTCAGAATACAACTTCAGTACTTGAAGCTTTCTAATACATATGTGGGGTGCCATTTTTCTGTCCGTAAATACTAATTTATGTTAAACGAGAAGACTTGCGTTGCTTGGTTCCTTCAGAGGAGGGGACTAGAGGTGTGGGGGGCACACGGGTCTAGTGAGGTTAAATATCAGTTAATGGAATAGTTGATTAAGCTCAGGAATTCTTATTGGTTAACTGACTATTCATAGTCTCAAGGGTGGGCCCAGCAGCCAGTGCATTCTAGTCCCACTCCTGAGGAGCCCCCTGTCATCCCACACTGCTGCCTCCCTTTCTGTTTGATGAGAAACAATCATACTTCATGCACATCCCATTGTCCTGGCACAGCCAAACTCGACCTTGCTTTAACTTATGATAAGGGGAAGCTGCATACCAAATTTGCTGGTCCTAGCTGTTACCATTTAAGAGGAGTTCTTGAACAAACAGAATCGCAGTTGAATGGACAGACACACAGACTCTCTCCCATATCGATAGCAGATAAAGGCATTATTGCATTTACCTTGGCGTTCTCTTGCCTGATTGCACGCTATCATTGTCTCCTGTGTTCAGTGATGCCAATGAAAGACTAGATACTGAAAAAACACGACAAAGTTGTGAACCTGAATAAAAACAAAGTTAAAATTTATGAAAACGCAGGCAGATAGCAAAGAGTCTGTTCATTAGACACAGCACCAGCAGAGGAAAATTGATAAATGTTCTAATTCCTGTATACAGTATGCCTGCATGCATATTGTCACACAGTAAATCCATATATTTACAGACAGTACCACTGAAACTTGTTTGAATCTGGAGTTTGCTGAGGCTAATATTATTGTGAAATGTATAACTAAATCATGGGCATTAGATGATTACAGTTACAAAATCAGTGAAGTCTAGTGATAGTGGAATTAATTTCCCATTATAAACTAGAATTTTGAATGGATTGTCATGGAGCATTTTAAATTGCATTGAAATGAGATGAGGGTAATAACCAACAATGACACAGCATACATAATGTGACAGCAAAACATATGGAAACCTTATTGCTAAAAACACAAATGAGGACACTGCATACTTTCTTCTAAGTGTAAATTGTTAATTTCTTAGAAACGGTTTTACTACATTATTAAATAATTAATGACATGCCACACTTTTTCATAGCACTTTTCTCACAGGGATCACAAGTGCACATGCACTAAATCAGGCAAGTGGAAAAGTAGTAATATAAAGCACCAGAACATAAAGGTAACTTCAGCTGTACTTTAGTTTTTGTCTATAATGATGCAGCAGCTTACAGAGTCTTACCTTATAGTCACCGTTTTATTTATTAATCTCACATCTCTCAAATTTTCTACTTTTTCTTAGCTCTACAGGTGCAAAGAAGAGGTTAGCAGCTAGAAAGCATATGTGAGTGTGCACAAAATCATGCCAGACAGTAGTGCTTTTTGTGTTCATCTAGCAAATCTTTGTGTTTGTTCTTATATGCATGCATGCATAGTAAGTACATCAGCAACATTTGTCATCTTTAACTTCCATTTGTAAATTCTACTTTTTCCAATTCAGTCACATGCAGCTTCAAAAACTGTGTATCAGTTTAGCCAGAGAAGCTAATCATTGAACATTTTGGTTAGTACCACAAGTCAAGCTGGTGTTTTAACATGAACAGACTCTTTTTCTACATCGATATTTGTTACCTGGTGGACCTTTTACTGGAGTTTTGGGTGATTCAATATGATCTCTATGAATAGATTTTGGACGTGGCTTTTTTTGTTTAGATGAGTGTGGGCGTGGCTTTATTATAATATCCATTTCTTCCATGAGCTTCAACTGTTTCCGTCTCATATATTCTTGTTTAATAAATTCTCTACGTGCTCTTTCATCTTCTTTTTTTTGACGCTCTTCCTCTGTCTTGCGCCTAAGAAATTATAAAATGAAGTTTGATTAGAAAATTTTCCTTGGCAAGTCTAGCAGTTGTAAACATCATAATACTAGTGACAAGAGAAAAGTGACTATTGGATTTCCAGAATTTTCCATTTTCATATATAAGTAGGATGAATTGGTCTATAAACAGTTTTTGAACAGTTTCAGATGTTAATAAACTTGAACTTTGCTATTATTGGCAAAGTGAGGACCATGCTTCAGATTTTAGAATTAAAACAAAAATACAACCTTTCCATTTATCTTTTGAGAGATTATCTTTCTCTTCACCATAGATTTTGGGCATGTTTTTATTTGCATCAGGGGAACCAGAAGATTTGGGTCCAGATCTTCAATTAATATAAATTTGCCAGTTTATACCAACTTAGGATCTAAACCCCTCAATTCCTCTGTAAATGTAAACTATGTAATTAAAAAGATTATTTACTTATATAGTATTAATCAAACTCTACACTCAAGTATGTATGAAATATTATTTTTTATTCAAGTGGAATTGTGAACAGATATGACAGAATATATCCTTAGCCTTTAACTCACTTTACTAATACCAGAAGTGCCTGAAATCATTTAGGTAAAAGGTTTAAATAAAGTATTGGGCTCACAATGTGAAAAGGATTTGCTGCAGAAAACAAAGAAGGGCTGCCTCATTACATTATTATTAAAATGTTTGTAATTTTAGCCACAACAAAGATTCTCATATATATTATTACCTTGTCTCTTCTTTCTTGTGTTCTAGTTCTGCTTCCAACTGCTGCTTTCGAAGTAAAGTCTCTCTTTCCCTTCTCAACCGTTTCTCCAATAATGCTGCCCGTTTCACTGCCATGTCATTTTCTGCCTTTTGATCATCCTAGCAGCAACAATATTTAGGAAGAAATAGATCAGGCAATATTAAGGTAAATCTGACTGTTCATATGATATACTTCAGCTCACTAAAAGTCTACATTTTTTACACTGTGTTGATACCCTCTATTAAATATCTTTATTGAAAACTATCCGTTGTCTTCCCCTAGTCTATGGAAAATAAGCCCCCCAAAGCCTAGTAGTACACTTGGAGATTATTTAGCTATGTCAAAGAAGAATTTATACTTCACTTACATCAACAATAAAGATAATGGCTAAAGCGGTGAAACCTATACAGCTCTAACGCCCAAACCACAGCAGTAATAAATGGAAACAAATGGCTGCCTTCAGCTTAAGCTATTGGGACCTTTTTATGTGGGCATCCCCAGACAGATCAGTGGCAGCATAACTCTCTGCCCATGAAGACAAAAAATGCTTAAAAGATCTCATGCCATCCAAACAAGTGGAAAAGAATACCAGGGTTGAAGGGGGAAAAAGGTGCATTATGAACTTTATCCCTAAATTGATTACAAAAACTTGTTATAATTAATCACATATCCTTGTAAGAAAGCTATGTAAGAAACTGTAAAATTTATTAACATTCATACAATGCATTGAACTTGTCAAATGCTGCACAGCTAAAGAGACAATCTTGGTTATTTTTATGATGTATTGATGTCCTAGAGATGACTTTCATCATATTTCAGATGTTCCAGATTTTCAGTTCATCACTTGAAAGTGGTTGTCTACTCAAAATTCATGCTCTGAGGTTTAGCATGTAAGCAGAGATCAGTTAGCCAGCAGAATGTAGGTTAGAAAGACTAAGGCATAAAATAGGGCACCAATACCGAAAATGTACCTAACAACTTTATTCAGAGAGTATTCTCACTGAACTCAGGAGTCTGGATCTAAAGCCCTTTGAAGTCAATGGAACAATTTTCATTAAATTTGAAAAGGTTGTGAATCAGGTCCTTAGTGCCTGTTTGCAGGATTGAAACCCAACTGATTATTTCTATACTTACAAAAATCTTAACATTTGCAGAATACGACCATGAAAAAGAAATAAGAAATAACTCAGTATGATGGCAATTATAAGACACTATTACATGAAACTCAAGAGGTTCAGCAATGAACAGAAGAATTTCATTTTCAGTTAATTGTGGGATGTGAACATGATGAGGAGCATAACACTATGCAATACATAAAGCAATCTTTGCTGGCCAGTTCAGTATCTTTTGCTAATGCCATGAATTGGTTTCCAGAGAAAGTTAGGGCACACATATGTACTCTTGGGTGTATTCTGAAAAAAAAAAAAAAAACTGCACGCACTATAAAATTTTGCTAACTTAATTTGTCAAAATAACATTACATAATCACACCAGTTTCAATTCTTTAAGTTTATTTCAAAATACAGGCAGTCCCCGACTTACGCGGATCCGACTTATGTCGGATCCGCACTTACGAACGGGGCTTTCTCGCCCCGGAGGTCGAGGTAGCGGATTGCTGCCTGCGAGCTCCGGGGCGAGAAAGCCCCGTTCGTAAGCTGCTCTGGTGCCCCTGGTCTGCTGTAGACCGTCTCCAGCAGACCAGGGGCACCGGGCGGGTTCCTGCGCTTCTGAGGCTTTGCTCTGGCAAAGCCTCAGAACCGCGGGGAACCGCCGCTGCTGCCGCTTCAGTCCGGGTGCCTGTGGTCTGCTGGGGACCGTCCCCAGCGAGGAGCTTCCTAGAACCCTCCAGCTTCCTCCTCATCCTTCCAGAAATGTCTTCTATGTGCAAGCTGGGTATTTTGGGCGTCTAATGGCCCCTAGTGGTTACCAGCAGTACTGCTGCCCATTTCTGTCGGGGGGAGGGGACAGGAAATTCTGCATGCAGAACATTAATTTCTGCAAAATTCTGCATTGCACAGTGGTACAAGGAGTAACATGCATGGAGCAGTTTAAATGATGAATGGAAAGAGAATAAAATATGCTAAAACTGTGTTCATGGGCCATGTGAGGGGAGTCTCAGTTCAGTATCACTTTAAATATATGATATTTAAAATACCATAGTGCAAGATTTTGTGCATGCCAAGAAAAATTCTGAAGGATGCATTAAAACTGCCTTTTAAAAATGCATCTTAGTACAGCCTCTCCCCGAGTTATGAACGAGTTACGGACCAAACACTTGGCCATAACTCAAAGTGTTTGTAACTCGGACCCCATTGAGTTATATGGCAACCGTGCTGCTCATAAGCACGGATCGCGTTCGTAACTCGGGGACTGCATTTATGACCGCTTCGGTCATAAATGTGAATGGTCGTAACTCGACCGTTCACAACTCGGGGACCGGCTGTACACAAATGTTCACTTTTAAACTATACCTATATTATGTGACACTTAAAATACTCAGAATACTCTAAGGAGAAGTAATAACCTAAATCTTATTTAACTGGTTGTCATGAGATAAAGGAAATGAAAAACATATTTAAAGTGTGGATACTCAAGCTTGTATTAAAAGAAAAAAGTGTTCCTATATTCAATATGTTTCTTTTGTATTTCCCTCTCACGCCACAACATCCCCCAACATCCTTTAGATATTAGGAATTGAAAGAGCTGTTGAAAATTGCTGGCAGGATGTCATCCCAAATTGTCTTGGAGTCACAATGGCTGACAGACACTTTTAAACACTATGTACAATTGGTCTCAGTGGAAAGTGGTTACTGAAAAGTCCTCTATGAAATAAAAAGCTCCCTTTTAAAAACTAAAATGTATCCAACAGAGTCTAGACTTATACACTGTTCTAATTCACCTACCTTAAAAAAGAATCCACAACACACTTTTTGGTCATCCTCGAATTGTTCTCTATCACTCTCACCTTCATATTTCTCAACAGATACTTCAGCCTTTTCTGGTGGTTTCAAATCTGAGAGGGAAACTTCAATTAGGTTAGCTGTTTTAGGAATCGTTGTTGGCAAACCAGGTTGGCTTAGCTGATCTTCATTTGGGGTGAGGCAGACAGTTTCTGTGATGGGCTGGGATAATACTTCAGAAACCTTAGATTCAAAAGGCTTGATCTCCCTTTCCTTCATTTTTTGTTCACATTTTTCCAAAGTCCCTTTTTGTTGTTGCTCTTTTGCTACATCCTCTGTAGATTTGACTTCTTTCGGAAGATTCCTTTTTGATTGAGGTTCAGAATTACGTTCTCCATCATCTCCAAAACACACAAATGATCTAGTCTGAATGGGAACCTGACTTGGAGAAAATCTTCTCAAACGAGGAAGACTATCCACAGAGCGTGGAGCAGTCAAAGTGCGATTAAAAGGTATTATTTTCAGTTCATTTGGCCTAGGAGTCCTTTGCATTTTTACAGGAAAAGAGGCATTCTTCCTATTAGAAGACTGTGGTGATTGATGAGTAGGACGAGGTGATTCCAAAGCAAATGATGCAATGGGAGACGCTGATCCTGTTTGCCTCGAAGATTTAAGCTCCCGAATTTGTTTCTGAGGTGAAGGTTGAGGAGGTGAAATAACCCAGGCCTGCTGCTCCCTCATTTGCATCAGCATCTCTTGCTGAAGGGACAGGCGTTGCATTTCCTGCTGTAGAAAATGTAGAGAAGCATTTAGCTTTTCAATAGATTTTGTGTATTCTAAAATATCCCCTTCATTTAAGGTTTCCTCTGAGGGGCTTGCTAAATTCCATTGCTTTTCAGCATCCGTAGCCATGCTAGGGGACTTTAACCACTTGGTCTGAGAATTTTCAGCACTTTCCTTTATTACCTCTTTAGTCTTACTAATCTGTTCAACTGGTTTTTGTGCGTCATTTTCTTTCAATCTGTTACTTTCAGTGAATACTTTTTCATCTTCAGCTCCGGCTGCTTCTTCTCGAAGAGGTGATATTCCATCACCTTTCTTTTTCACTACATTTAGGAATGCTGTCCTTCCCATTTTCTGCCTCTGCTTAGTAAAAGCAGCTTCCATTTTCTTCTTCTGTGCTTCTATGGCTCTCCTCTTTTCCTCTAGCTTCATCCTAAGATGGACCATTTCTGAAGCGAGCAATTGTGTAGTGTCTCTTCCTTGAGGAAGAGATGTTTCCTCAGGTATATGAGTCCAAGCAACGACATGAGGAATATTCAACTCAGAGCCTTCAGGGGTAGTTTTCTGAGAACTGCTTCCACTACTTCTACTATCCGGGTTATTCAATTTCCTGAATTTCTGCTCTGCAAAGCTAGTCATTTTGACTCCTGAGCTTGAAGAAGCACTGCTCCCAGCTTGTGATTTGGTACTTATTGAGCTTGGACAGGGACTTAATAGCTCCCTGTGGTTGCTAGCTCGTACATCATAATCTTGAAGGCATTTCGGTGGGTCTTCCATGTCAGAGTCCATGCTTACAGTATAATCTCTCAAAGAAGAATCTTCATCCATAGTTTCTGGAATATCTTCTGAAGGAACGTGTATTCCAGTGTCCGCTTCAGTATTGTCAGTCACAGGACTTAGAGCAACTTTTGTGTCTGTAATGATATCAGGATTAGGCTGGTTTAGTTTAACATTTGAATTCAAGATGCTAATTTCCTGGTTATGAAGAAAGAACCCATTTGTAATTTGGTCTGGCTGGATAACATTAGGAGATTTTTCAGTATCATGAATTATCTGCAAAGCCTCTTCAATGCTTGGAGTCTCAAGTTGATTGCCAAAATCATCCATAACTGCCCTGTTTTGCAGAGCTCCATTTGGAAGCTTATATTGGCGGTTTTCATTGGCATTCCTTTCATTTATGTTAAGAGGCGTGTTGGCCTTTGGTTCATTATGAGATATTATGTCCTTCTCTTCTTCAATATCTTGTGTTTCCTCTTCTCCATTTACTGGCTTGAAGGACAGGTTTTTCCTAATGTGTTTGGGCATGCGGTTGATATTTAGCATAAGGCCCTCATTACTAACAGATCTAGTAATTCCTCTGTTTGGAGTAGATATATTAATGCTGTTTTCATTATCAAAAGGGATGTCAAATGAAACTCCATGCACCGAAGATCTAAATGGAATTAAAATAAAGGAAGCTGTTAAACAATTAATTATTTAATACAAAAAATAAACATACATGTGAAAAATTTAAAATTGTAGTGCTTCATGTATACGAAGATAGAATTAACTTAATTTGCTAGCATTATGAAAATATAAAATTAAATCGAATGTAACATCTTATTCCGGCTCATGCTTTTATTGTTTATTCTATTTTCTTGTGTTAAATTATAAACACATGAATGCTTGTATTTTCATATGAAAAATATGCTTATACATTTTGGGCAATTTCAGAGATAAAAAAAATATTCCTGCCAACCTGTAATAAACTTACAAAATTTTAGGAATATAGGAACTGGTCATACTGAATCACATTAGTGGTCCATCTAATCTAGCATCCTTTCTTTCAGAAAGCAGCCAACACCAGGTGAACCAAAGGAAGGTACAAGCCGGCATACAGTAAGTAAGTGCTGAAGAAATTATCAGAAGGGGAATTTGTTCTAACTTATCAACTAGAGTCTGGTTTATACCTACAACGTAAGAGTTTATACCATATCCCCTCTATTTTGTTCTAAAATTTTCTCTCATCAGTCTTTTCTCATCCACAGAAAAGTACCGACTTAGCTCTTTATATGAATGACTTCCATTGGCATTTCCAGTATACTGTGTGCAGACAAATACATTTAAACCACTAGTTACAGTATGAAATATTGGAGCACCCCAATGTTAGCTCTTACAAGGTTGAAAAATTGACCAATTATTCCTACTTACTTTTCTATTAGTTAGTTTCTATTCAATGCTATTGCTTTACCTCTTACTTGGTGACAATTTGGTTTACTTAAAAGTTTCGTGACAAAGGCTTTTTTAAAGTTATAGATCAATATTGTTTAGTGCTTGATCCATAGTTATCTCTTAAAGTAGCTTCTATGCAATGATGTCTTACCTTTTCTCTTTGGGCCAGGTTCCTACATATCCATCCACATAAGACATAGATGTGGACCTTTTAATGACACCTAATAGAAATTAAAATAGAATATAATGTAACTAAGTTACAACTCATGGAAATTATTTTAAAATGATTTTTCCAAGTATCAAATTAATTCAGCAAATCAATTGGTTTGATTGCTTCAAATATTTCTACTGTAAACTATCACATTGTTTGAGTTTTTTGTTTTTATATAAAATTATTTTATTTTAATATAAATAAAAGTATGACAATCATATACATGAATTATCTCATATACACACAATACCCATCACTCAAAGAGATAAAGGTAAATTTATTGCTTAATACAATATTAAGTTAAAAATAACTGTTGAGAGCCATATTCCACTTGGAGCAGAAACTTCTTTACAAAACCCATTGTTTCAATCAGGGGCAGGCAAGAAGCAGCCTAGGGTTAGACTATAGCAGGCTGCCTGCACTTTATTTACCTGCGTGTCTGCAAGTACAGTCACTTGCTGCTCCTGTTGTCTGCGGATCGCCGTTTCCCACCAATGGGAGCTGCAGCAAGCAGTGTCCCAGGCCACGGCACTTCTTGTAGTTCCCATTGCCCAGCAATGGCGATCCACAGTTAACAGGATGTGTAGGTAAATAAAGCACCGGTGGCACACCAGCATTAAGCTAACCTTGACAAACCACTTCTGTCTTATTGCCCACCTCTGATCTTAAGAATGTGCTCATTATGAAGTTATAGGCCCAACCTTATAAGCTATCCATGTGTGCATCTCCCACAGAAATCAAGGGGAGTTCTGCATAAAGATATCCTGCAAGAGTATCAACAAAACAATATAGATAATATTTTGTCCCAAAAAACCACAGTGCTACGCTGTTACCTGGAGCAGCTGAATAAGGCTGATGGTATGTATGCCTAACAGGTAGAAGTTGATGAGATGGTGTAAAAGTTGGCCCCTCCACACTGTAAAGCAAAACAAATAAGTTTAAAAGTAATAAATAGAAGCTACAGAATCCAGCCAAACTTTGCATACTAGGACAGTACAATAAGTCATTTATGTTTTGTATGAGGGGTGTACATCTGGACAGGCCCGCTGACGGGGAGGGAGGGAGGGAGGAAGAGAGGCAAAGGGAGCAACTACCCTGGGGCCCAGCAACTGTGAAGTGTTTCTGGCTGCCATCACCAGAAACCTCAGGCCATTTAAGCTGCTGCTGAAGCGCTGTGCTGTGGTCTCTTGGCAGCTCCAAGGGCTAGGGAGGGAAGAGGAGGGAAGGGGTGGTGTGGCACACTCCAGGTGGTGTGGAGGGCTGGCTGCTCAGCCCCACCCATTCTGCCTTCCAGGAGTGCTGAGCTGCCCCCGCTCCATTTTGCCAAGGGCCTGGCATGGTGGTTGGCTGCCCCCTACAGCTTGGTGTAATTTTGTTCTTGAAATATTATTAATTTATTAGATAAAAAATACAAGCATCTTATTTACTACTAGAGCCAAAAGAAACCTGTGCAGAACTCAAAATAGAAACATTCCTGTAGTTTTCAAAAATACCTACTGAAAATGTTAGTTTTTATTGGCAAAATGTGTCTTTTCACTTATTCCATGCTGATGTTCTTCTCATGAAGGCCACTTCTTTAGGTTTGATTGTGGCAACACACAACATATAATGTAAATACAAACAAAGGCAGAGGTTTCCTGCTATCCACAGCAGAAAGAGCCTAAAGTAAACTAAAAAGGTACTTTTGTCACAAACCCCTCTTTTTTAAGTTGCTTTAACTTTCTGAAAATATTCCATTGGATCTAAAACTTTACATGCATTATAAGAAGATAGAAAAGAAAGAGGGTTCTATTATGGAATATCTTCACAAATATAACTGAGGTATTCACTATCATAACACTAATTACAAAGGATAGCGCTCTTCCTGCTGATTTTAACGACAGTTACAGATTTGTTTGATTAGGGAAAAGGGCTTTAGTAAACTAGGTGTTTTAGTCTAAAAAAGCTTTAGTAATTCAACTAGTTAATCCATATGCTGCCTTTGTTTCAGAAAGACAGATGGAAAACAGCGTGTGAAATGCTTCTAAAGTAGGAATGTAAAATAGGAAATAGGAATGTAAAATTCTGTTTAATTGGTTAAGTGGCTAAAAGTAAAGTTTAACCAGTTGACCAATTAAAGGAGGAGTGAAGGGGGGCATTCCAGCCTTGCTAGGCTGGATCAACCCGCCCCCTCCTGCTTCCCCTCCTCTGCTACAGGCAGGGGCTGCTCCAGTCCCTGCCTGTGGTGCATCTGCCTTGGACAGGGGCTACTCCATCCTGGATGGAGCAGCCTGTGTCTGTGGCAGGCCTTGCGGGGCTGGAGGAGCCCCATTGCCCATGGTGTGTGGGGAACTGCTTCAAGCTCCCATCGGTTAACCAGAACTGGTAAACATCACCTGTTAAGGGTGATGCTTACTGGTTAACCAGTTAACTTTTCAGTTCCCTAAAACCCAACTCGGCATATTGGATTAAATACTTGGTTTGGTATTCTGTCCTCATATGTGAAGAGGAAATCACAAACATTTTGTCCCATTTTCCAGTTACTAATCTTCAATCTACCTGGTTCTCCATGCATAGTTCCAACCATTTTTTTCATTCCGTTGTATATCAATAGAACTGATATGCAATCTAATTTATTTATATGGCATAGAGGTTTACAGCCTTATTTTAGATTTCAGTTTTAAACATGCCTGTTTCATACTCTAGGTGCCTGTACATTATTTCAGAAGAAAATTTTACTGGGAAAAGATCTGTAAAACATCCTATTAATCAGAAACAAAATCCATTGCTTAAAACCCAATGACATCATCCACTGAGGAAAAACCTGAGGGTGGCATGAGCTATTAATTTTCTAGCATTATACACCAAACTGTTATCTATTTATTTGCTACAAAGTACAAGTGCACTATTATCATACTGTAAGAAGTATTTTAATGATGAAAATTGACTCTACAATTAGATGATCAATTAGTGGGCTCATAATATTCCAACATAAAAACTATACTTAATCCTTACATAGACATGGAAAGTAGTCCTATTGCAATAATGAACCAGGACAACACACTATCCTATTATATACTATGTTGATGATGATTTGTACTACAGTTTGGATCCATTCTCCTGAAACAGACCTACTATAAATTCAGAATATGTGTCAAGGTATATATTTGAGGCAGCTTAACAGACATTACTTAACTCTTAAGTCATTATAAATAAAAGTAAAGCCTTATAAGATCTGGGATCTTTAGGGGCATTGTACAAATGGGATTTAAATTCTCTCTCAAAGCTTCCAATCAATCCTCTTCACTATGGAAGCCAAAGTCATCTAGACAGACAGATATACTTCATATCCAGTGTGTGGAATTCTGTATGGTCTTACAAAGGTGCTTATGTCACAAAAGGACTCTGTCAGAGCAGACATAAATCCCTTATGAAGGGCTCAATTGTTTTTTGTATAATTGCAAGCTATATACTTCCTTCTCCTGTGCTACTGATTCAGTTTTCAGCTAATATTAAAATAACTACAGTAGCAAAAAGTTCAATAATTTAAGCGTAAATGAAGCTATTTGATGTCTTTTCTGGAACTTATGAAGGCGATCCCTGAACAAGGATCCAATTCTCATCTCACTTGGACTACACCAGTGTATACCCAGCACAACTGTCAGTAGGGGACTGACTCCTGACTTACATCAGTGTAAAGTGAGAGAAGAATCAGGCCCTACCACCTAATGGTGGTAAGAAATATTATTCCCCGAGGGTATGTCTACACTAGCCCCCTAGTTCAAACTAGGGAGGCTAATGTAGGCATTCGAAGTTGCAAGTGAAGTCTGGGATTTAAATATCCCGGGCTTTATTTGCATCTTCCCGTCCGGGCGCCATTTTTAAAACCCCTTAGTCTGAACTAACTGCCCGTGGCTACACGCGGCAGTCAAACGTTAACTCGAACTAAGTCCTTAGTTCAAGTTAACTGTTACACCGCGTGTAACTAAGGACTTAGTTCGAGTTAACGTTTGACTGCCACGTGTAGCCGCGAGCAGTTAGTTTGGACTAAGGGGTTTTAAAAATGGCGCCTGGACGGGAAGACACAAATATATTTAAATCCCGGGCTTCATTTGCAACTTTGAATGCCTACATTAGCCTCCCTAGTTCGAACTAGGGGGCTAGTGTAGACATATCCTGACTGACAGGCTCTATGCTATTACTCAGAAGAAAATGAACAGGATTAACCAGGTTAGCTAAATAAAAAATATATACAAAATAGCCAACTAAAATGTTAATGTTATCATTCTGTGCCCCAAAGTCATAATCAATAAACCTATTGCCCATGTTGAAATGTGACTCTCATACAACACACGTTCCACTTCTGTTGAACTGAAGGCCTCCTCTGGCTCCATCAAAAGAAAGATTAAGCAGGAATAAGGTGCAATTCTCCACATCCACTGTACTGTGAGCAAGAGAACAAAATGGAAATACAACATACACTTACTCCACAACTGTAACTAAACTTAACTGGGAGACCTAAGTCAAAATGAATTTAAAGTTTTTAATATAAAAAAAACCCAAAATATGTAGTCAGTTCACTACTCTGGGCTCCCACTTATTTCACAATTAAGTATTTCCTCATAGTAAACTATGCCACATTTTGATTTTGCCTCAGTTAGGATTTCATAATTTTAAAAGCTAATATAAAGATGTGCCACCGTCTTTTCTGTTATTGTTCCTTTCACTTCACTTTCTTTACAACCTTTAGAAATATTTACTCTGGATTTCAGGACAACAATCTATTTTCTTGGCCTCACATATGCTGAACATACCTTAACATAGTTCAGTGTCTGCCAGCAAGAAAAACGTCATACCTGAGATTTTGTCCCAATTTCTATGTGTGAGTATAAATCCCAATCTGATATAATTATTCTACCCTTTAAAATCAGAAGTAGCATTATAAATTGTTTTCTGAAAGCACCCATCACCACAATATTTAAGTGCATTATCAGTATAACAAGGTTTTATTCTTTGCTCACAAGTCCAAAAACATGATATTTAGTACTTCAAGAGGCTCTTCCATTGAGGCACCCATTCCTCTGCTTTAAATGGCTAGTTCTTCTTCAAGTGATGTCCCCATGGGTGGTGGCTCCACTGTAGGTGTTGGGTCACCTCAGCGCCATGTATCGGAGTTTTGCACAGCAATAGTTGGTTGGGCCGCACATGTGTACCAGGTACCTTGTGCCATTCACGCCTGTTGCTTTGCGCGCGCAGCCCAACCCCTCCTCAGTTCCTTCATTGCTGCCCTGGCTGTAGACAGAACTTCAAGCTGCCCTCCTCAGAGAGCTACCTCACAGTTTTAACTGCTTCAATCAGTCCTTTTTCTCCTTAGTTTTTAACATTTTTCAGCCTTTTTAAGCTTAGTCATTCTAGTTCTATGGTTTCTTTTTGTCTGATTTAAAAAAAAAAGGAAGGGGGAAAAAAGCAAGCCTCAAAGCCAGTGGCTCTGCCAAAAAAAAAAAAAAACCATAATATTCTAATCAAATAAATAACAACAATAATGTACAATGAACTATGCCCAGCTCCCCAGGTTTCAAGAAATGCAACACATGCCGAGAGGCCATGCCAGCCTCTGACGGATACTCCTCATGCATTTGCTGCTTTGATGAAGGACATATTCCACAGAAATGTCTTCACTGCAGCAAGCTAACAGCCTGGGCTCGCAAAGAAAGGGAGCTGCAGCTCATGTGCCTCTTCAATAAGGCTCTTCAGCCTTTGGCTGCCGGGGACTTCATTGCTTGTCTCAAGCTGCCCAGGGCAGAGAAACAGCGCACAAGTTCACCAGTGCCCAAGCCTGTGTCAAAGAAGAGACTTTCCCGTGCTAGGTCTCTAGTGCCTTCTACCTTCGGAATCGGACATAGCCGGCCTGCCAATACCGCGGAACTGAAGGACCTCTGTGAAACTATTGCAGCACTGGTAACTCCAGCAGGGGACCCTTGGCACCCAGCAAACAGAAGTATACAGACAAGCCCTCATCAATGGCACCAGCAACACCAACTACTCAACCTGGTGCTGACGAAGGCTCAAGGAAAGCTGAACCATGCCTGTCCTTCCCCAAGCCCAGAACTGACTTTTTTGCCAGCACTGCTATCACCATCACTGGTGCCGCGTTCACTGGCACCTAGGCAAAGTCCACCACACTGCTGTAATATTTGTCATCATATGACCCCAACTAGAACTTCAAGGTGGCTTTCCCCATCTCTTCCCCCGTCCTTCAGGGACTCAATTCATTCTCTATGGTCGCCATTGCCGCCAGTCAGAAGTATCTCTCACAAACGTTTCAGTGTTTTCTCCTCTAGGGATTCTTTCCTGACCAGATTGTACTATGATAGGTATAGACACTCTTTTTCCTATCTGCCATCTCGGAGGACCGAGTGGAGGTACCTTCCATGTCATTACTATCACTGGTCTCCATGTTGCAGATGTTCTGTTTCTTGCCACTACTTGAGTGCCCCCTCCCACACCATCCTCCAGGTAACCTCCTCCTTCACCGCATTTGCACGCTTCACCAGCACCACCTCAGCGAGACATAGAGGGCCAGCTTACAGATGAGAACATTCAACAGCCAGACACCTCCCCTACAGACCAACCTTCATCATCTCCAGACGAGGCATTTGTACTGGGACAGGTTTCCCCTGTCAATGACATTAAGCAATTTCAAGAGCTGTTCAAAAGGGTAGCTACTACCTAGCAAGACCAACTCACAGAGGTTGCTGGAAAACAGCATAGTTTACTTAAGACCAACTAAAAAGTAAAAATAGCACTTCCTATTGACAAAGGTATTATGAAGTCCGCTGATGAAATATGGCAAACACCTGCACCCCCCACCAATAAGCAGGCAGATAAAAATACTTTGACCCTTGATTTTTAAGGGCTTGATTTTTTGTTTATTCACCCTCAGCCTAATTCGCTTGAAGTCGACGCCGCACAACAATGATCCAAGCTTCCACAATACAATAACACACTGCAGGATCAAGAGTCAAAACATATGGACAAAAACGTATGGAAGAAAAGTTTATTCTTTGTTCATGTTGTTGCTTCATATTACAAACTATGCTGCTCTTCTTTCAAATCATGACACTGATAACTACTCCCAGTTAACTGAGCTGATGGAACATCTTCCAGAAAGCAAGAGGCCTATACTCAAGTCCATAGTGCAAGAAGGATACACGACAGCCCACACATTCCTCCAAATATCAATGGATGTCACGGACATGGCAGCAAGGTCTACAGCTACATCAGTTGTTATGCATAAAGCCTCTTGGCTCCAATCTGCTGGGGTTCCCAAAAAGCTGCAAGGGAAGGTGGAGGACCTACCCTTAGATAAAGAAATCTTTGTTTGCCACCAAAACAGATGAGGTTCTTCATTTTAGTAAGGACTCCCAGACCACTCTCAGAACGTTGGGGATGTATACCCCACCATCCACACCTCTCCATCCACATGAACGGCAACGAGACTTCACATATTCGAGAAATCACAACATATCTTTCGATCAGAGCCACTACAGGTCAAGAATGTAGAGGAAGAGGCAACAAAACAACCGTCCTTCCATTCCCCACAACAACAAGCAGCAGATTTGAAGTCTTGGTTGGGGCCTGCATGACCTCTCTCACAGATATCTTAACTATCGCTCTCCTATATTTATCATTGCTTATGCCCCTTTTATCACCAATGGGCTTCCATCACAACTGACTAATGGGTTTTAGAAATACAGCCAGTCCCCGAGTTGTGAACGGTCGACTTACAACCGTTCACATTTACGATCGAAGCTGTCGTAAATGGCGGCCCGAGTTACGAACGCGATCCACGCTTACGAACAGCGCGGTCGCGTGTAACTCTATGGGGTCCGACTTACAAACAAACCAAGTTACGGACCAATTGCTTGATCCATAACTGGTTCGTAAGTCAGGGAGAGGCTGTAATCAAAGCCAGTTACTCTATTCTTTTGCTTCTTCCACCCTACTCACCCCTTCCATCCCTCTTCAGGGACCCCCCCCCGCCATGAGGACCCAGAGGATGGAGACCCATCCTAGACTTATGAGAGCTCAATACCTCAAAAAGCAGTGATTCCAGATGGTCACATTAGCATCTATTATTCCAGCACTGGATGAAGGAGACTGGTTTGCAGCCTTCAACCTGCAAGATACTTCCTTTCATGTAATGATACATCCTTCTCACAGACGATTCTTCCATTTCACCATTGCATCTGAACATTTCCAATATTGTGTACTATCAGTCAGCTCCTTGCATTTTTTCCAAGATGCTAGCGGTTGTCGCCACCTTTTTTGTCATCAGGGTTTGATTACCTTCCCCTATCTTGACGACTACCATATAAAATGGACATCTCCAGAAGAGACCATTCACATGATATCCACAACAAAAGATCTATTCTAATCCTTTGATCTTTTTATCGACAACAAAAAGTCTACTCCTTAGCCGACTCAATCCATAGAATTAATTGGTGCCCACCTAAGACTCTACTCGGGCTCATGCCTACTTACCAACTCAGAGATTCCAAGTGGTTCAGGGTCTTGTCACTGTACTTACCATCAGCCCTTTAGTTACGGTCCTCATGTGCCTACAACTTATGAGCCACATGACTGCTACTATCTATGTAGTCCAGAATGGCAAACTACATATAAGGTGTCTAACACTGGGTAGCCTCCATTTACATCCCATCTAAACACTGTCTCTCTATCCTCCAACGTCCTTTCCTCCTTCAAGGGGTGGACAAGTTCCAACCACCTACTGGCAGGGGTACCTTTCCAACACACTCAACCATCCACACAGATCAAAACCGATCTTTCAGTGCCAGGTTGGGGAGCCCACCTAGACAGTTTTTCCATTCAAGGCCACTGCTGTGAACATGATAAAACTTTACACGCAAACATTCTGGAGCTTGGGGCAGTTTTCAATGCCTGCAAACATTTTTGAACATGAACAACAAATCATGCAGTCAGAATTCTGACAGTGTGTCAACAACGTATTATGTCAATCGTCAGGGCAGAGCTCAAAACTGCTCATTCTGTACCAAAGCAGTCTGCCTTTGGAACTGGTGTATTGCCAACAACACAACACTAACAGAGGCGTGCCTGCCCAGCATTCACAATACCACAGCAGACTTTTTGAGCAGACATTTCATGATAGACCACAAATGGCAGATCAACCCCCACATCATCACATCTATCTTCCGTATGTGGGGATTCCCTCAAGTCGACCTTTTTGCTACCATGACAACACAGTATATCCCAACTGTTGTTCCAGAGCAGGCATTGAATGGGGGGGGGAGGGGTTCAGCAATGCTTTCTTCATCCCTTGGAAGACCTGCCTTCTCTATGCCTTTCCTCCAGTTCCACTCATCTCGAGAACGCTCAACAAAATCAGAAGGGACCATGCCCGGGTAATCCAGCTAGCTCCTGCATGGCCCAGGCAGATGTGGTATCCCTTTCTATTTGAATGTCCCTTTGATGCCCCTGTCCCCAACCTTATTGACCAGATCTCTTGCCTCAACATGACAACACCCATCTGCACCTCAGCTCTCAGAGCCTTCACTTGAGAGCCTGGCTCCTCACTGGTTTCAAGATGCCAAAACACGATGTTCCAATAAAGTAAAAGGAGTCCTTCTCCACAGCAGATGTACTACTACCCGCACCATCTATCTTCATAAATGGAAAAGATTCTCTGCATGGTGCAAGCGAAAGCAGATGGACCAGTAGGGTCCACTTTCTCATCTTAGACTTCATTCTTGACCTGAAACAGTCCAACTTGTCCCTCCCCTCTCTCAGAGTACATCCAGACAGCAATCTTCTGTTGGAATAGGCTACACAATTTACGTAGACGTCCGGGCCGGCCTTAGACCGATTGGACCGATTTGGGCCCCGTGCCTAAGGGGGCCCCGCGCCCCTGCACCCAGAAGTGCCGGCGAATTACAGAGCCGGAGCCCTGCTCCACCACTATGCGGAGCTGGGTCTCTCCCCCGGCTCTGCCTGGAGCGGGCCCCGGCCCCCCCTGCCGATCCTCCCAGCCTGTCCTCCCACCCTGCCCCCAGAGCGTCCCCCTCGGCCCTGAAATGTCCCTGCCGCACACGGCTCCTTCCCCCCGCCTGCTGCTGTCCATGCGCGGTGTTGCACGTGGGCAGGGAGGACGCCCGGGCCGTGACGTGACATCATGGCCTGGGATTCTGAAACTCCTGGGAAGCGCATTGCGGGGCCTCGCTGGCCCTGGGTTCAGCCTCCAGGGCCTGAGCGTGGACTCCGGCCCTGCAACGGGGAAGGCAGAAGGTAGGGAACACTCGTGCGGCGGCGGGAAGGGAGAGAGAGGCGGCGGTGGGGGGGGGGAGGGAAGGGAAGGGGCTTGGGCAGAGAAGAGGAGGTAGAGGGGGAGGAGTAGAAGGAGAAGGGGCTTGGGCGAGGGGAGGGGAAGGCACCAAGAGACAGGGGTGTAGGAGAGACAAATGCCAGGGGGCAAAGTGCAGACAATGAGGGAAAGGGCAGGAAGGGAGGTGTCAGTGAAAGGGGGGACAGGGTGATGCTCGGAGAGGGGAAGAGAGGGGAAGGGCATTAGGGACTAAAGTGGGAGGTGCTGGGTGAAGGCTTGAAAAGAGGGGTGGGCATGAGAAAAGTGGGGATGGAGCAAGTCATGTGTGAGGGCACAGAGGGGCAGGAGGGGAATGGGGCAGAGAGTGGTGAGGGGGTTGGTATCAGGGAAAAAGGGGGCAGGAGAAGTAAGGGAAGGGGGAGGCACCTGGAGGTTGCAGGGCTAAGGAAAGGGTGCAGGTTCCAGGGAATTCTGGTGAAGCAGAAGGGCAGACACCTGCAGGAGAGGGACCAGCACCAGAGGAGAGAGGCAGGGCAAGTGTATAGAGAGAGGTGTTAGAAGAGGGGTAGCTCACATGATCAGAGAGTGGCTAGTGGAGGAGTGGGTACAGGGGGAGAGAAGGGCTGGTGGAGGGGGGCAGGTCGCAGGAGGGCTGAGGGCAGTGAGAAGGGCAGGAGTCAGGACAGCAGAGCAGGGTGAGTAGTTGGGGGGCAGCAGGCACCAGGGGAGATGATGGCGCAAGGAGAGGAGACATGACAGCAGAGAGAAAAGGGAAGGTTTATAAAATATTTATTAATAACATGGTATGCTGCCCACGGCCAGTTTGTTTGCGCCCCATGGTGCAGTTTCGGTTTATGTGGGGATCAACACATGGCCGGCGAGTGAGAGCCGAAACAAAAAAATAGTCAGTGTAATGATCTGCTGTTGATGTGTGTTTCAGTAGTTAAATTCTTGCACTGTCATTGCTCATGAAAAGTGCTGTCACATGGGTAGAAATCGGGTAAATATTGCATTTTATTAATATCAGCAGAACTGACTTAAATGGGGCTTGTGTGTTGTGTAGTCTTGCCTTAATCTTTGTATTCATGCCTGTCAGTGTGAGAAGCTATTTGTATATATTTGCTTGCATATGCAACCACACTTAAGTTGAGGCCCTCAACACGTTCTGTAAGTATCAGTGTGGCCCCTGGGGCTTCCAAAGTTGAGTTAACCTAACTCATCCCTGACAAGTGTCTATCTAACCTGGTTTTAAATATCTCCAGTGATGGAGATTCCGCAATCTCAGTAAGCAATTTGTTCCAGTGTTTAGCCACCCTGACAGGCAGGAAGCTTTTCCTAATGTCCAACCTAAACCTCCCTTGCTGCAATTTAAGCCCATTGCTTCTCATCCTAACTTCAGAGGTCAAGCAGAACAACTTTTCTTCCTCTTCCTCATGATACTCTTTTAGATACTTGAAAGCTGTCTCATGTCCCTTTTCGGTCTTCTCTTTTCCAAGGTAAACAATGTCAATTTCTTTAGCCTTGCCTCATATCTCATGTTCTCTAGACCTTTCATCATTTGTGTTGATCTTCTCTGGACTTTCTCCAGTTTCTCCACGTTTCCTGAAATGTGGCGCCCAGAACTGGACATGATACTCCAGCTGGAGCCTAATATAGATGGCTCATTCCCTGCCTAGGGAACATGAGACTGGGGGGGTTAATTTCCAACCCTCCTGTTTATTCTTTTCCTAAGCCAGGAGGGCACGGTAGTTCTGATGGGGGCTCTGCAGGAAGGCAGCCCACACTGCCCCCTTCCTGAAACCTTGTGCAAGTGTTAAACAGCTGTCCAGCCCACCCTAGAGGTGACTGCATTTCAGCGTGCCTGAAGCAACACTGCACCAGCATTGGACAGGAGAATGGCTCTGGGGTATGGCTTGTTGCAAGTGTCTCCCTGCAGCAGATATAGACACATCACTGTATTAATCATTCTCTCATTGAAGTTTTTAGCTTTGTATTGAGTCCTTTTACATGGAAACTTTGTATTGCGTCTCAATAGAATAGTCCCTAGGACAAGTGAGGCAGAGACTGTCCCTGTGGGGTGAATGAGGTGGGAATGGATAAGGCGGAAGGTGAGCACCTCTGGGCAGTTGCAAAGGTTGGAGAGGGGATGGAAGTCAGATCCAAGATCAATGAGCCCTGGGAAGTGGGCCCATTGAAAGGAGACTGGACCTGTGGATGCCTTGGGGGTCTGCAGCAAGGGCCTGCTTTGGGAAGCCCCATCTTTGGAGGTAAATGTGGCAGCATTGAGACACCACCCAGAAGCTGGCAGACACTAACTGCAGAGTCATGGGATGGCTCTCACAGATCTTGCACATGCATAAGATGATAGATCTGCAGGAAGGTGGCGGGGAACGGCGGGCTGTGGCGTAGTGAGTGGGCCGGAGGGGTCAGTTGCCTCTGGGAGAAAAATAATATAAAATTTAGTTAAAAATAGATGTCACACATTTTTAAAAGGAATACCATATCTCCTGCTTTTGTCTATTTTTTTCTCTTTAGGCCCCCTGTTAAAATTTTCAAAAGCACTTGAGTGACTAAAGTCATTTTTGAAAATTGGATTTGGAAATCTAAGCTCAGATTTTCAAAGGTAATTAAGGTCCAAAAGAGACAGTTGCCAACTCGGATCTTCAAAGATATCTATCTGATCTTTACACACTTTTGAAAATCTGGTCACAAGTGTCCTAGTCAGTTCTGAATGTGAGATGTAGGAGCCCAGTCCTAATTTCTTCAGGCTTTTTTTTTTTTAATTTGAACATGTATCTACACTAATTCCCCTCCTTTCTCTCTCACTATCCAATAAATGCATGGATCAAAATTATAAGTGTTTTGTGACTCTGCTGACTTGAGAGTGGAAAGATTTCATATTGTCATGTATGATTCCTGGTAACCAATCTCGAATATGAAAAACTAGGTTGATTTGAATTCAGTTCCTCATTTGCAGTTATCTCATTAGAATGTTTAGTGGAGAAGATATTTGTGTGTGTGTGTGTGTATATTTTTATTTATACTGTGGGCAAAGCATGGGTTCACAAGAATTCCTCCATTGTTTTACCATGAGTCTCAAAACATTTGGTGTTTTTCTAAAGGCCTGGAGTCAATTGATTATGTAGGAATCTCAGCTTTCATTTTTAAAAAGTTCTCTCTGCTTCTGGGCCTTACACCTAAGGAGGAAAGCTTTAAAACACGAACCCTAAATACTCAAACAAAAGGCCAATAAAAATCCAACATGTATTATTTTTAAAATATCTTATGATTTGTAGACAATTCTCATAACTTTGTGTAGGCATTCCTTGTGATTTTTGGGTTGGCAATACTGCTCTTTGGTGAATTTAGAGAGGTTTCTCCCTTCAGTTTCCCTTTCCACCTTCCTTTTTTGTCACAGGTCATCAGAGAATCAGAGAGACAATGGAGAGTAGGGTGAGTCCATGACTATGGTTAATGACTGGTCAGGGTGACTAACTTATCAGCCAGTGATCTGAATGAGCTATCTACTGCCATCTGTTAATCAACTGTCACATCTAACTGAAAGTCACAGAAGATGGAAACAGGTTTTATTTCTGGTGGTGTAGAGTCTATTTGGGAATCCTCAGTTATATCTGACCCTTTACATCCAGTGTTTAAAGGCAGAGCTGACTAGAATCAATTGAGAGTCCTTGTCTTGTCTCAGTGATCGCTTCAGCAAAAATCATTGATAAAATCTTGTATAGACTGACCTTGGACACAACATGCAGGAAATGTGTTGAAGGGCAGTGCAAAGGAGGCAGTGGTGTGGTGAGGTACCATATTACCTAGTGAAATCATTGGTGCTGAAATCAAGTAGTGGGGGCAAAAGATCTATCTGGCTTCAAGATTAAACTAGATCTGGCTTCAAGATTAAACTAGATGGGTTTATGAAGGGGATGGTTTGATGAGATAACATGATCTTGGTAACTAATTGACCATTCATTATCAGTGGGAAATAGGTCAATGGAGGAATGATAGGACTTACTAGAGAACTTTCTGGGTGTCTGGCTGATGAGTCTTGCCCACATGCTCAGGGTTTAGCTGATCGCCATATTTGGGGTCGGGAAGGAATTTTCCTCCAGGGTAGATTGGCAGAGGCCCTGGAGGTTTTTCGCCTTCCTCTGTAGCATGGGGTACAGATCACAGCTAGAGGATTCTCTGCATCTTGGGGTCTTCAAAGTATTTGAAGGCTTCAATATCTGAGATATAGGTGAGAGGATTATTCTGGGAGGGATGGGTGAGATTCTGTGGCCTGCACTGTGCAGGGGGTCAGACTAGATGATCATAATGGTCCCTTCTGACCTTAAAGTCTACGAGTCTATCATTAAGGACTGGAACTTGACCACAGAACTGACACTTTCTTAACAAAGACTCCATTTTTGCTATTTAAAAAGTAAATCAATGTAACCGAAAACTGCAACGCTCTCTGGTAACTTTTTAAAAATTAAACTTTATTGAAAAAATTGGATAGTTTGCAATTGCAAATATTTGACCTACACTAAAGGCAACTGATTTAATTTTGTGTAAAATTTTGTATAATAAAAGATGGCGTTTTTTTTTTAAATGTTCAACTTCATTGGTATACGTTTTGATCAGATCTACTTCTGATGTGATATTTGTGTGTGGTTGTGGTTTGTGTGGGTGGTTTGCTCAACAAAAAATCCTGGGGGTGGGAGGTCCCGCCAAAATGGTTCAAATTGGGCCCCGCACTTCCTAAAGCCAGCCCTGGTAGATGTACACTCAGGGTGCACTTAGCCACTATTAATATATTCCATCCACCAGTCCAGGAACACACTATTTTTACTCATCCAGTAACTAGATGATTTTTGAAGAGCCTCCAAAACCTTTCCTCACCATCCAGACCTCGCCCATCTTCATGGAATCTTGAACTACTTCTCAACACGTTGACCAGACCTCCATTCAAACCTCTAGCTACCTGTCCTCTACCCATTATGACAACCAAGGTGTTATTCCTCTTTGCAATAACATCTGCATGTAGAGTTAGAGATTTTGCTGCCCTTACTGCGGCTCCACTGAACACGGTTTTTACTAAAGACTCCGTAATTTTACGTACTCATCCATCCTTTCTACCAAAGGTCTCATCAGACTTCCACATCAATGAGCCGATCGGTCTCCAGACGTTTTACCCTAAACCATACTGATCTTCAAGGGATGTCCTGCTCCATACTTTAGATGTTCATAGGGCTCTTGCTATTACATTGACCACACCAGAGACTTTGCACTTCACGACTGTTTTGTCTCAGTAGCCAACCAATTTAAGGGCAAGCCACTTTCCTTACAACATATATCCAAAACTATTGTAGCCTGCATCACATAATGTCATGCCTTACGAGGCAAAACTCTCAATTCCACCTACAGCTCATTCCACAACAGCAGTTTCTACCTCCACGGCCTTTCTGTGAGGCGTCTCACTCAGAGACATTTGTTCAACTGCCACGTGGTCTTCAGATCATACTTTTATGAAACACTACGCGATTCTTAAAAACTTTGCTAATGATACCTCAATAGCCACAGCAGTATTGTCCGCTGTCAACACCAGGTGATTCTGAAGTCTGCCGTCTGGCTTATAATTCACAACTGCTACAACGTCACCTAGAGTGGAGCGCCCACAGGGACATCACTCGAAGAAGAAAAGGAAATTACTCACTTTGTGCAGTAACGATGGTTCTTTGAGATGTGTGCCCCTGTGGGTGCTCCACTACTCACCCTCCTCCCCTTTCTTCAGAAGTGTTTTCTCTATTTTTGTTTCTTATCTAGATACTCAGGAGTACACGAGAAACTGAGAAAGGGTTGGGCCACGTGTGCGAAGCAACAGGTGTGAATGGCATGAGACACTTGGGGTATGTCTACACTAGCCCCCTAGTTCGAACTAGGGAGGCTAATGTAGGCATTCGAAGTTACTTCACGAGGAGTAATGGTAGTTTGAATTAGAGATCCTAATTCGAACTACCTACTCCGTGCCGTGTGTAGCCGCGGGCACGGAGTTCGGACTAAGGGACATTTAAAAATGGCAGTGCCCGGAAAGATGCAAATGAAGCCCGGGATATTTAAATCCCGGGCTTCATTTGCAACTTCGAATGCATACATTAGCCTCCCTAGTTCAAACTAGGGGGCTAGTGTAGACATACCTTGGTGTGTATGCGCAGCCCAACGAGCTACTGCTGTGCAAAACCCTGATCTGCAGCGCCAGGGCAACTCGACACCTACAGTGGAGCACCCACAGGGGCACACATCTTGAAGAACCATCGTTACTGCACAGGGTGAGTAACTTCCTTTTCTAAGTCACTATTTTAAGAGCACATACTGCAAGAATATAAAAAAAGCAAAGCAAATAATTATTTTACATAGCAGCATGTTTAAATAGGGATGCTGGGATAACATATATTCAAGTTTGGAGGCTGCTGGAACTGAACCAACTGACTAGTTTGAATGTTGAATTTCCAGATGTAAGGTTTTTTTGTGGTACAGAATGTTAGTACACTGGTGACAGAGTTCAATCCTCTATATTGTAGTTCATAAGTAACTACATTTATTATTCCTATTTTAGTCCCTACTGGGCAGATGATGATGAACTGCAATCTCTCTGAATAGTCCCCGTCCTTTGAGGTGCTACGTATATTCATTTCCCTCCATTTAAACGAGAGCTGTGTGCCTTCATGACTTGCAAAACTGATTATAAGAAAGTGAAGCCTAAATAAACTGGAAATGCAGGTAGTAGATCTTATTGGTCTGAGGCACACTGAAAGAGTTATGTGTGACAGGCTTCTATATTACAAGCAATTCTTGTTCTAGCCAAACTACCGGTCTTGCATTTCTATAACTAAATTTATTATCAGAATATAACTAATTTTCTCAATCTTTTCATATGTACTCTTACACAGAATGAAAAGAAATCCAGGGAACCAGGTTCAGAAAATTCTATAATAATTGTTAACAGCCTTTTGCTTTATGTTTACAGAATCACGTATAAGAAATTTGGCTCATATTTGGTAATACACCCTCCAGACATTTCTAAAAAGGACATATTTGTGCTTGATTTGAGTGGAAGGGAAAAAATGTAAAACAGTACTGAAGAGACTGATATTACCTGGCTATAAAGTCAGAACCACATGAACTATCCATAACATTTCTTCTATTAGCATTCAAAATAGGAACAGAAGATGCATCTTTCACAGGTTCAGCTGTAACAGAAGACAAAACTTCCACATTATTTTCGTTTATCATGCAGTTAAAAACCTTATCAACAAAGCTGGCTGAAATATTTTGACAGTTTTTTTTTATTCCATAAGCTTACAAAAAGGAATAGGTTTTTTAAAACGTATTCAATTTTTAAAATGGAAAATCTTCATTTTTTCCCTTTGCCCTTCTTCAGTTCCCTTTCCCCCATTTTACCACTGAAAAGGGGAAGAGGAAGAGTTGGAGGCATAAAGACATCTTGATAAATAAGAAAAAAACCCTGTAAAAGCCATGAAATGTTTTTTTCAAGAAATGTTCGAGGAAAAATTGATTTTTGCAAGTTTCTCATTTTGAAAAAGGATATTTTTCTGACAAATTATTTTTGTTCAATATTTTTACTCTGTTTAGTAAAAATAATATTTGAGCTACATCGTAACTTTGTGCCATTTAAATGACCTTTTCCAGATCTTTTGTCTATTTTACAGTTTGTGCATACAAACAAGAACTGTGATCTTAGGTCTCCATGCCAAGATCATGGTACTATAGCATATAATCTTTGCCTTGCCTCCACAGCCTCTAAAAGATCTGCCTGAGAGGCAGATTTATCAGTCTGAAAAATTGCTGAAGAAAGATTGTGCCTGAAATGAAGTTTGTTATGCAGGTGAAGAGTTCTGTCATCCCTGCCTGCAGCTGTCTAATCTGTTAACCACTCTTCCTTCCCTGAGTTATTTTGCTTTTGTATCTCATTCTCAGCAGTAAAAGACTGTGTGTGTCAAATTCTGCCCTCGGCTATGTCTACAAAATTCCACTGCTTTTGTAGGACTTGCACAGATAAGTGAGTGGAATTTAAGTTTCATCTAGATTACATCAATGTAGTTACAACTAGGCAAATTTTTGTAATCTAGAGGAGACTTAACATGTCCGATGATGATGACAGACATGTCAAGGAAGAGGAATCCACCACATTTCAGCTTTGTTGGTTCTTGAAAAATACATTCAAATTTCATAGAAGGAAGGTTTTCTGATTACACAGATACTTTCAGCACTTTAAAGGGCTAGTTTGTAGCCAACCTCTGTGAACTGAATTGCAGATAAAATCTGTTTACACTATAGAAATCTGAACTCTATGGGCTTATTCTGCACTAGTTAAAATGACATCAAAATCAAATACTTAGTTACCTTGGGGATTAATGACAACACGTGGCTGTACAAATGAGGGCTTCACCACTTCAAACCACCAGAAAAGTTCTGCCATGAACACCAAATAATTACTCTACAAAAAAATCAATGAAATTTAGGTAAAGATAAAACCATTCAAATCTTAATCCTAAATAAAATATATATAACATTCAGAAGAGGTCTCCATATTTTGTCCAGTTTTCATTACCAAACCTGTTAAAGTACTTAGATTAGCAGTGTCTATATGTATTTTAGGCTGGTAGCAAAACCTATTATTAAGGTTGCCTGATACTTCCCATTATAAGACCCTTTTTATAAATTTACAAATGTCATCTGGATTAATTTTTTCCATGCGGTGTGTCTGATCGAGGCTGAATTTTACTGTAAAGTTTCATCAAAACAGTTCTCAGTCATGTCTGAGAATTAGGCTATTGAAACATATATTTTGCCCATATTAAAAAATTCTGATGACCTTGTCTCTGGACCTCTTTAGATCTTCCATCTTGAAGCAAGGCCTTGAAAATTGACAGGTGATAGTTGACGTGTCAGAGCTTTTCAGTTTCTCTACGTAATTCCGTTAAACTTTGGCCAACTTACAGGCTCTTGGAAAAATCGCACTTAACACATGCTCATTGGGGAGCTGCTAGAGCAGGGGTGCGCAAATACCAGCCTGTGGGCCAGATCTGTCCACCAGGGTTAGTCCCTCGTGTGCCACCACTGCTATGTTTACCTGTGCTTCTGCAAGTATCACATGATCGCAGCTTTCGTTGGCCATGGATCGCCATCCGCGGCGTCCCACTCTGCGCTGCTTCCTGCTGCTCCCATTGGCCGTGAATGGCAGATCTGCAGCCAAGAGCTGCAATCACCTGATATCTGCGGAGGCGCAAGTAAACAAAGTGGTGGGGGCCTGCCAACTGCCCCCCCTGTGCTAAAGTGCTGCAGCTCAAAACTCCAAAGATTCCATCTGCACTGGGAATGTTTCAGCTCAGGGATGAGCAGGACATTCCCTGCAATTGTCAACAGGGCCTGCTGCAAGCATGTACTTGGGCTAGGCACTAACAGACAGCAGAGAGCTTGCCACTTTTGAAGTCTCAATGATTCCCTCCTCATTCCCCACCCTGCAACACAGAGGAGGGAACTGCCTTATTCAAATGTGGAGAGAATAAGAGCCAGACTGGAGAGAACAGAGAAGTTAGACTCAGGCCATATCTACACTATGAGATAAGGCTGAATCTATTACATATGATTTCTGGTCACCTGATTTTTCAAAGTCGATGGTCCATGTCCTCACCGCGTGCAAGAATTCAATGTAGTTTGAAGTATTGTGTCCCCATTAGGGAAACTGCTGTCGACTGAGTAATGCATTGTAGGTAGATTTCCCTCAGTTCTTGTGCTGCTTTTCATGCTAGATTATGCTCTCAGTGCATACTGGGACCAAAAAACTCTGCAGTAAATGGTTATGGGCTCATCATCAGTGTCCCATAATACGCTTATCTACTCCCTCCCCCCTTGCTTGAGATCAATGGGAAGCAGTCTTTTTCCTCCCTTTTTGGCCTTGGTTGCCCATGCAGACATCATAGCAGTGCAAACATGGCCTCCCTCAAGGATCCCGTTGTGCCTCAAACCACTGTGATGTTGATGTCTACCTTGGTGTGCCTAATGGTGCAGTATTTTGAGAGCTAAGCATGGCACACCAGGAAGAGGATGAAGGGGGCAATCTCCTCCCTCTAGGAGTCTCATGGGCAGGCTACACAGCAAGCCCTTGCATTCAGGAAAAATGGAACTGCAGCCAACAATTGACATTGGGACACCAGTTCCGGTGCTGAGAGACAAACACAGACTAGTGGGTCTGCATAATGCGTCAAGTACGGGACAATCAGCAGTGGCTGCAAATATTGGCCTTGCACATTCAGAATTTTTGCAGCCACTGCTGATTGTTCCGTACTTGAAGCATTATGCAAATAGTTTTCCTCTGACCTGAACTGCAGGGACACCACAATGAGACCTGCTCTGACCGTGAAGAAGCATGTGGCAATTGTCCTGTGCAAGCTTGCAACACCAGACAGCTACCGGTCAGCTGGGAATCAGTTTGGAGTTGGGAAATCTACAGTGGGGGCTGCTATTATACAAGTAGCCAAGGTGATCAATATGATTCTGCTACAGAGGGTAGTGACCAAGGTCCCTCTGTGTGGCAGCACAGCCTCACAGCTGCTTAATGAGCCCCCCCCCCCTCGGGGGCTCAGGGCTCTACCTACAGAGCTACCTGACTAGGAGAGGGGCACTTCTCTCTCAGCTACAGCTGCAACTCCTTGCTGAGGGCAGAGTAGCAAGTCTCCCACAGCTGTTAGGGACACATCCCCTCCCTACTGGCTGGGAGAAACTCTTTGCTCTGTATCCTCAGGGAGCTGCTGCTGTAGCTGAGGGAGAGGTGCCCCTCCTGCAACCAGTCAACTCTGTGCATGAACCCCTTAGTCCCGGCTGGGTGGGGCTCATTAAAGCAGCTGCGAGGCTGTGCTACCACACAGCTTGGTGGGAACCTTGGTAGTGATGTTTGGAAACGTGGATACCACGGTAGATGGCTTTGCCACAACGGGGTTCCCTAACTGCGGTGGGGTGATGGACGGAATGCACATCCCCATCCTGGCCCCCAACCGCCTTGCCAAGGAGTACATAAACTCCAAGGGAGACTTCTCAATGGTGCTGGTGGATCACAAGAGCTGTTTCACCAACATCCACGTGGGATGGTCGGGAAAGGTGCATGATATGTACACATCTTTACGAACTCCTGCCTCTTCAAAAAGATGCACAGTGGAACTTTTTTCCCCAAACCAGAAAATCAAAATGGGAGGCATTGAAATAAAATAAATACATAAATAAATGGAGATTGCCTATCTCCTAGAACTGGAAGGGACCTTGAAGGTGGTCATTGAGTCCAGTCCCCTGCCTTCACAGCAGGACCAAGTACTATCCCTGACAAATGTTTGCTCCAAATCCCTAAATGGCCCCCTCAAGGATTGAACTCACAACCCTGGATTTAGCAGGCCAATGCCAATAGTGATCCTTAGTGATGAAACCTACACCTTGCTCCCATGGCTCATGATACCACACATGGGCAGCCTGGACTGCAGTAAGGAGCAGTTCAATTACAGGCTGAGCAAGTGCAGAAGGGTAGATGAATGTGCTTTTGTGCATTTAAAAAGGTTTATGAGTTTATTGCCTAGGTTGGACCTCAGCGAATGTAACATTTCGTTTGTGGTGACAGTGTGTTGTGTGCTCCATAATATTTGTGAGAACAAGGAGGACAGTCATCTGGCAGAGTAGGGGGCTGAGGTACCTAGAAATTTTAAGCAGCCAGACACCAGGGTGATAAGGAGAGCACAGCACAGGACAGTGCAAATCAGAGAGACTTGGGGGAAAAAAAGTTGTATGAATGGCCAGTTTTGAGAATCATGAATGTTGCTCTCAACAAGGTGCCCCTGCATTCACTGTATTTGCCTGTAATCCCCTGCTGCACCCATGCAGTGCAAGCAATAAAGAGATTGCTGTTCAGAAGTCATGCATTTTTATTTAGGGAAGACAGCAGGGAAAGAAAAAAAGTCCATGGTGGAAACTCAAACAGGGGAAGACTCAGAAATGCAAGGACAGCCTTTTGCCTCCCAATGCTCTGAAGGTTGAGTGTGAGGCTGCCCTTGAGTTCCCTCCCCGTATCCTGGGGCCTCTGGGGATGGAGGTGATGGACCTGGGGAGGGAGAGGAAGGTATTTTGCGACGGGAGGAGGTGGTCCTGGGAAGGGTCTTTCATCAGGTGCTTCATCACCGCTGTCAGGGAGGCAAAGATATCCTTCTGTTGCCTTGCTTGCAGTTCCCTGCACACTTTACTGTTCTGCCATGCTGCCATCTTCTCCTGCCTCTCCACCTCCATCTTATCCAAGAACATATTCCTCCATTCTATTTGCTCCTTAAATGGGTCTTCTCTTGTCCATTTTCATCTGCAGATCTGTGCGACACTGACGGATGCTGGAGAGGGGGAGTATGCAGGGAGCTGCCTGCTGTTCCCACTGTAACGAAAAGTTACAAGGGCACACATTACAGGAGATGCATTGTGTTAAACCTATCCCTAATCTGTTAACATACAGCAAAGGTCTATGTAAAGATAATGAAGATATGTTCTGTGCAAGGCCAAAGTTTTGCTTTATAGCGGCAACTGTATAGCAGGTACACAAAGTTCTCAGGGGAGCATCTGAACTCAAGGCTTCCCAGGAGAGTGCTATGCCATCCTGCAGGAGGCTGCAGCTAGGAGGGCATAATGGAGGGAGTGCCAGAGGCTGACGCCATGCTAACAGCAGAAGCAGCAGCTAATTGCTTCCTCTCCTCCTTCATCCAGGTTGCCATGTGAGATACCAGTTTTCTCTCCATGACACAGAGTGATAGGGAGCTGATGCAGACTGAATATGGCTAGAAACCTAGGCTTTAGGAGGCAATGATGCCAGACCACTTACTGCTTGCTTGGTATTGGAAGGTCTTACCATGGAGGCTAGAACAAGACTGGCCTCCCCAGAAACCTTGTGAGAAGGATCAAAGAGTTCCTATCTGAGAGCTTCATGGAGATGTGCAGGGAGAATCTCCAAACACATTAACAGCTGCTCTACCTCACCCCCGCTGCTCCTGTGATGTGTAGGCACAGAGTACATCACACATCACATACAAATGCCTTAACCCACTTGTAGTAAGAAAAAAAATTGTGAACTCACCAGAAGTGCCTTCTCCAGGATCGGTGCTCAACTGTGAGATGTCCTGGGAGAATATTATGAAAATTTCTTGGCTCTTGCCGATCACCATTTTCCTCCTCCTCTGCCAGAATGCCGTCCTCCACACTGCTGCCAGCAGTGTCTCAAGCAGACTCCACAGTCAGGCTTGGGAAGCAGATCGGGTTCCTTTCCCCCCAGAATCACATGTAGCTGATCACAGAAATGGCACATTTGCAGCGATGCATTAGACCATCTGTTTGCCTCCTTTCTTTTGTGATAGGACTCCTCAGCTCTTTATTTAAGCTTGGCACTGCTGGAGGTCCCTAGAGTATCCTTTCTCCACCATGCACTTTGCAATCTTTGAATAAATATCAACATTTCTTTTCTTGGTTTGGAGCTCTGAGATAATGGATTCTTTTCCCCATACCTCGATGAGGTACAAGATCTCCTGCATGTTCCATGCTGGCATTGTTTTGTGTCTCTGGGAACTGGAGCTCATAGTACTGGAAGTCATGAGCACCTGAGATGTTCAGATGTGCTGCTTGCTCTGAGATGTGCTTATAATGCTGGCTACACCAGAAATGAAATTCAAACTTTCCCAAGGCTTTACCTGTTCTCCAGAAAAGTAGTAAAGGCACAAGTTCTGGCCAGAGAGGTCAGAGTAGGGCATTGTGGGATGCTTCCCAGAGGCCAAGAACCTCAACTTTTGCCAACATTGTGTCTACACTACTGTAAATTCAACCTGGCAAAGTTGGAAATTGTGTTACTCCTTGTAAAAGCAAGAGTATCCGACACTGACTTCAGTGGCCCTTAAGGTCATTGGAAAAGGCATAATAGTGTGGACATATTGTTTAGTAAAATCAACCTTATTTGGCTAAACTCCTAGGCTGTGTCTACACTGGGACCCCTTTCCGGAAAAGGGATGCTAATGAGACCAGTCGGAATTGCAAATGCCGCGGGGGATTTAAATATCCCCCACGGCGTTTGCGTGAACATGGCTGCCGCTTTTTTCCGGCTCGGGGTTTTGCCGGAGAAAAGCGCCAGTCTAGACGGGATCTTGCGGAAAATAAGCCCTTTTCTGCAAGATCCCTTATTCCTACTTTCAAGTAGGAATAAGGGATCTTGCAGAAAAGGGCTTATTTTCCGCAAGATCCCGTCTAGACTGGCGCTTTTCTCCGGCAAAACCCCGAGCCGGAAAAAAGCGGCAGCCATGTTCATGCAAACACCGCGGGGGATATTTTTAATTCCCCCGCGGCATTTGCAATTCCAAAGTGTCTCATTAACATCCCTTTTACGGAAAAGGGTGCCAGTGTAGACACAGCCCTAGTGTACACCAGGCCTCGGACAAGGAGGGTTACATGGCTGGTTTGGTGGAGAGACTGGGACTGGCTAGGGAAAGAGACTAGGACAGGAAGCCAGTTTGAAACAAAGGCTATGCCTACACTGTTGGGGTTTTTTTGGCTAAAGGTATGCAAATTGCAACCCGCAAATTTACCTACCTTTTTCCTATATTTTTTTGGAAGAGGCTTTTGCAAAATTTGGCCTGTTTACACAGAGCCAAATGTGGGGAAAACCTCCTCTTTTGGAAGATCCTTTAATTCCTCATAAAATGAGGAAGGGCTTCCAAAAGAGCGCGTCTGTTCTTCCGAAAAAAGTTTCGTAAGATCAGACTGTTCCCTGGACATGGTGGAGTTTTTCCGGGATACCTCTGGTACCTCGGAAAAACTCCATAGTGTAGACATAGCCTGAGTCTGGAAGACAGAGGGGTAGAAGAGTCACAAATTTCAAGGCCAGAAGTCATTACATCATCTGTCGGATCTCAGAATAGACTGGAAACCCAGGAGGGAAATCGAGGATGGAGGTTTTGGGAGCTAGGGATGAGTGATGACATTGAAACAGGGTGCGTAGCTGGTGGTAAAGGCTGAGAACCAGGGGGCAAGTGGAAGGAAGTGGAACAACTGAGACAGACTGGGAAAAGATATTGGGACAAATTGCTGGGGGAAATAAGACTGGATGAGGAGCTGAGGGGTGGGAGATTGGGAGCCAGTTTAAATAGGGAATGTATGTGGCAGACAAACAGGCAAAGAGAAAAACTGGACAAAGAGGTGGGATGGGGGCAAACTAGGACTGACTGACATGGAGCTGAGGAGAGGAGAAATGGAGCTGGGAGTAGCTAGGCAAAAGACTCAGAGTTAGAAATGAGGGAGGGGACAGTCAAGCTTGGCAAGAGGAGAGGGAACCAGAAGCAGAGTTTCCAGCAGTGTGTGGAATGGAATGATTTCTGAGTCTGACCATTCCTTTACCAGCAGCAAACAACGAAACACACTTGGCAAAAGTATCTCCTCTTGCCCACCCCCAATGCTGTGTTACACAGATTATGACAGCCTACAATGGCTGTAAGGTACTCCATTTGTGGCAGAAATCTGTGCGGTGAATCTAAAAGGTTCCAGCTTGATAACTCACCTCGGTGTCAGTGTTCCCTCTAATTTTTTATGTCCATGTGTGGAATGACTTTTGTCATGTGCACTAATATGGAGATGATGCATCACTATATTGGTGCACATAACAAAAAGTCATTCTGTACATGGACAGTATGTGGTAGGGGTGGGTCCAAGGGGCTGGGACAGAGAGTTGTGGTGCAGGAGGGTGAGGGCTCTGGTTGGGGGTGATCGATTTGTGGAAAAGCTGAGGATGAAGGGCTTGGGGTCCAAGGTGCCCCAGAAATAGAGGTCTTCCTTCAGTCATCTTTCATTGGAGCAGCTCAGGGTCAAGTAAGAAGTACCTGGCTGCACAGCTCCATGTTGGAGCTGGCATGGAGAGGTGCCTCTCTCCCAGCAGTTTACAGGGAACTTAGGTGTTAATAAGATGGCACCTGATGGCATCTGTTTTCAGTTTGCTTTGTTAAAAGTCTAGGAAATCACACACAGTCCTCTATGTTAAAAGAAATGAAGGCTGTGAAACCAAGCATTCAAGAGTTAGAGAAAGCCAGTGCTAAGGTTATACAGAAAAGAATTAAAAAAGTTAAAAAGCCCATGTTTTAGTTCCAGTGGGAGGATTGTTAATTATAATTTTACAAATGAAATTAAAAAGCACCAGGACCACTCACCGGATTACAGAAATAATAAAAGTACTACATCTATTAATGAGTTCTACTATTTAACCATAAAGATACGGCCATTTCACAGACAAACCACATAGAGATAATGACTTTTCTGAGCTAAAAGAATGTTTTGGGTGTAATCAGTAAAATTGTTTTTTTGAAAGTTTTCTTTTGTAAACATTTACATTGTTTTATCTGCAGGCAATTTTCAGATAATTTGTACAAACACATTTATAGAGCATACTTTGCAGTTCATGCATTGTTTTTCTTTGTTCACAAGCAATGAAACCACCCATCAGACATAGCTGTCATCATATAAACAGACCACAAGATGTCAGTGCAGGGGAAAGTGAAGCCATCTCTTTAGTATTTGGGTCTATATAGACGTGTAATTTAGGATAATTATCCTTATGTTCTTTTGATTAATTTTGGAGAAGCACATAGTACACTGGTAGCAACGCTGCTATCATATCACGTAATAGCATACCTAATTTCTTCTTTGGGAATTTTTGTTTGTTTTGGTTTTTTGTTAATACCTACTGCAGCGTGAACATGAAAAAGAGCACTGTGTTCTTGTTTGACAAGTTTCCCATTATTATTTTGAACTATTACAATTAAGAGGAGTTGTGTGCCCACATGGAAGATGGTAGTTCTAAGACAGATGTGGTAGAAAGAGGTCTCAGGGGTAGCTGTGTTAGTCTGTAACTTTAAAAACAACAAGCAGTCCTGTGGCACCATTGGAGTCAATGGGAGTTCACTGCCAGGAGTGTTTTAATTTATTTTTAATAGCAGCAAGTGCCTCTTTCTTGGCCTCAAACCTTAAACTCTCTAGAACATTTTTTATTTTAGTTTTATTCTTGCATTTTTGCTACCACTCCAACTTTGAGTCAGGAACATAAACGCTCAGCTACTCATTCCCAAGCCCTTGACAGAAGCATTTTACAAGCCACAGGGCAAATTCCACTACAATAATTGTACTTTTGGGAATAGAACTGCAGCATCAGACACTACAAGTAACTATTTCTAATAATTGACGGATAATTGCTTTTGCTGCTATATAGAGCCTAGATGCGGTAATTTTCACTCCATTTTCAACTCATCTGAGTAATTAGGTTTTATTCACAACAGCTCATGATCTAATATATTTATTAGTCTCTAAGGTGCCACAGGACTGCTTGTTGTTTTTAAAGTTATAGACTAACACAGCTACCCCTTAGACATATTTCTACCATGTCTGTCCTAGAACTACCATCTTCCACAGATGTTACTTTTACACTTTTATCATAGATAGTTGTTTTTACCAAGTAAACCAAAGGACTCAGGCTCTTAAGTGCCCAAATCATATTTGAAAATGGGGTTTAGGCACTCCTGAAAATGTTTACCCCCTTAAAGCCATTAAAATAATTGCAAACATTGTTCAGAAGATTGAGGACGTTTTCATTATTGTAACAAGAACCATTTTGTTATCTGGCCTGTAATTAATTTGACAAAATATTCAAACAATGCTAATAAGACAAAGGATTTGTCTAATACATTTTGGAACTCCCTTGTCCAGCATCCTCAGGATCTGACCAGTCCTGAACAAGGGAATTTGCCAGACCACAAGAGGTCCTCTGCCTCCCAGCATGCTGCCTATCGCTGTTGCCAGCTCTGCTTCTGGACTCCAGCCCTGGTCCCGCTGCCACTGGGCTTGCGCTCTAGTCCCGCAGCTGTCAGCCCATCCTGGGCCCCCAGAGCCGGGGCTTCTTGGCCCTGCCAGCCCCACTTCCACCAGCTTGGCTGGAGCGCACATCTGGCCAACTCCCGGCTGCAGCTGCCCAACCCCTGCAGAGGCTCGCAGCAAGCTCACCGGCCCCAGCTGGAGCTTCCAGCACCAGACTCCTGGCTGGCTCACTGGCCCCAGCTGCTGGAGCTCTTTGGTCCAACAATATCCATGCCGGACCAAGGATGTTGCTGGACAAGAGTGTCCCAGTTTTCAGAGGTTCAACCCATAATCACATTCTGATATGAAAGTATTCACACATATTTGAGTGAGTATATTTTTTACCTTTAAGCCAATATTAAGTTTAAGTTACAGTCTTCACTATATTCATTAATAAAGAAAGAGATGCTATCTTGGTGGGTGAAGTGGGGGCAGGAAGGAACTCCAGACCACCTCCCTGTGCTCCAGATGCTGTATCCCCTAAGACACTCAGAGCCCACCCCACTTCCCTCCCTTCAGAGGGTTCATTATCCTATCTGTGGGTAATGTTTATTTCAAATTTAGACAACTCACTGACTTTGGTCAAGTCACTTAACTTCTGCTTCAGTTTCCCTAGCTGTAAGAGGGGGAGAATACCTCTCTACCTCAAAGGGATGATCATGTAATGTTTAATTGGTTAACATGTGTTCTTTGAAAATAAAAATGCTATAGTTGCTAAGTACTAATATAAAGATTTCTGAACACTTAAATCAGGATTTAAAAGAGTCTGTTTTAACTTAAATATTTCTTATATAATAAACGGGTTCATATCCTTTTGCAGTTGGTTCAAATAAATATGGACGCTATGGTTTATGATAAGACTTCTGCTATTGTTTCCTTAGTCATAGGTGGAGCAAAATCCAATAACAGATATTAAAAGCAATTTTCCTATGTTCGGGTTGTAATTAGGAACCTGGTAAAAAATGTAGAAAAGCTGATTGCTCTTCACTGTTGAACTCATACAACAACTTCCATGCAAAATACAACTACATATTGCACAAACAGCCACATTTTATAACTGATTAGAGAGAGAAGGTGAGCGAGGGAATCTATTTTCTTGGACCAATTTCTGTTGGTAAGAAAGATAAGTTTTCAAGCCCCAAAAAGCTCTTCTTCACGACTGAAGTAGACTGAAGGAAAAAAAAAAAAAAGACTACTTTGCACACTGTGTCTCTCTACTACCCCATGCTACTCATCCATGTGGGCACAAAGGATACTGCGAGGTGTGACACTGAGCGGATCAAGAGTGACTACAGGGCCTGGGGGTATGGATGAAGGAGTTTGGAGCGCAAGTGGTATTCTCTTCGATCCTTCCTGTCGAAGGTAGGGGCCCAGGCAGAGACAGGTGCATCCTGGAGGTGAATGCCTGGCTGCGAGGATGGTGTTGCCAGGAGGGCTTTGGCTTCCTCGACCACGGGATGCTATTCCAGGAAGGACTGCTAGGCAGAGATGGCGTTCACCTTTCAAGGAGGGGGAAGACCCTATTTGGACACAGACTGGCTAACCTAGAGAGGAGGGCTTTAAACTAGGTTCAACGGGGACAGGTGAGCAAAAGCCCACAGGTAAGTGGAGAACATGGAGACCTGGGAGATGGGTTGGAAATGGGAGGGAGTGTGGGCTATAATGGCAGAGAGAAAGGAGGGTCAGGGCAAAACTGGGAGGCAAGGTCAAATCAGTATCTTAGATGCCTATATACAAATGCGAGAAGTATGGGTAATAAGCAGGAAGAACTGGAAGTGCTAATAACTAAATACAACTATGACATTGTTAGCATCACAGAAACTTGGTGGGATAATACACATGATTGGAATGTTTGTACAGAAGGGTACAGCTTGCTCAGGAAGGACAGACAGGGGAAAAAAAGGCAGAAGGTGTTGCCTTACATATTAAAAATGAACACACTTGGAGTGAGGTGGAGATGGACATAGGAGACGGAAGTGTTGAGAGTCTCTGGGTTAGGCTAAAAGAGGTTAAAAATAAGGGTGATGTCATGCTAGGAGTCTACTACAGGCCACCTACCCAGGTGGAAGAAGTGGATGAGGCTTTGTTTAAACAACTAACAATATCATCCAAAACCCAAGATTTGGTTGTGATGGGGGACTTCAATTATCCAGATATATGTTGGGAGACAGGAGAGATACCAGAAGACTGGAAAAGGGCAAATATAGTAGCCATTTATAAAAAGGGAAATAAGAACAACCCAGGAAACTACAGACCAGTTAGTTTAACTTCTGTGCCAGGGAAGATAATGGAGCAAGTAATTAAGGAAAACATCTGTAAACACTTGAAGGTGGCTAGGTGATAGGGAACAGCCAGCATGGATTTGTAAAGAACAAATCATGTCAAACCAATCTGATAGCTTTCTTTGATAGGATAACGAGTCTTGTGGATAAGAGAGAAGCGGTGGATGTGGTATACCTAGACTTTAGTAAGGTGTTTGATATGGTCTTGCATGATAGTCTTATCAATAAACTAGGCAAATACAACTTAGATGGGGCTACTATACGGTGGGTGCATAACTGGCTGGATAACCGTACTCAGAGAGTAGTTATTAATGGTTCACAATCCTGCTGGAAAGGTATAACAAGTGGGGTTTCGCAGGGGTCTGTTTTGGGACCAGATCTGTTCAATATCTTCATCAACAATTTAGATATTGGCATAGAAAGTACGCTTAGTAAGTTTGCAGATTATACCAAGCTGGAAGGGGTTGCAACTGCTCTGGAGGATAGGGTCATAATTCAAAATGATCTGGACAAATTGGAGAAATGATCTGAGGTAAACAGGATGAAGTTTAATAAAGACAAATGCAAAATGCTCCACTTAGGAAGGAACAATCAGTTTCACACATACAGACTGGGAAGCGACTGTCTAGGAAGGAGTAAGGCAGAAAAGGATCTAGGGGTTATAATGAACCACAAGCTGAATATGAGTCAGCAGTGTGATGCTGTTGCAAAAAAAGCAAACATGATTCTGGGCTGCATTAACAAGTGTGTTGTGAGCAACACACGAGAAGTCATTCTTCTGCTCTACTCTGCACTAGTTAGGCCTCAGTTGGAGTATTATGTCCAGTTCTGGGCACCGCATTTCCAGAAAGATGTGGAGAAATTGGAGAGGGTCCAGAGAAGAGCAACAAAATGATTAAAGGTCTAGAGAACATGACCTATGAAGGAAGGCTGAAAGAATTGGGTTTGTTTAGTTTAGAAAAGAGAAGATTGAGGGGGGACATGACAGCCGTTTTCAGGTATCTAAAAGGGTGTCATGAGGAGCAGGGAGAAAACTTGTTCATCTTGGCCTCTGAGGATAGAAGAAGCAGCAATGGGCTTAAACTGCAGCAAGGGACGTTTAGGTTGGACATTAGGAAAAAGTTCCTACCTGTCAAAGTAGTCAAACACTGGAATAAATTGTCCAGGGAGGTTGTGGTATCTCCATCTCTGGAGATATTTAAGAGTAGGTTAGATAAATGTCTATCAGGGATGATCTAGACAGTATTTGGTCCTGCCATGAGGGCAGGGAACTGGACTTGATGACCTCTCGAGGTCCCTTCCAGTCCTAGTATTTCTATGATTTTATGATTCTAATATCCTGAGGCTGACATAGCTACCAATTTACTGTATTCAAACGCTGATATCTAACAGCCCATTTGAGCACACAATATGAGGATTTATGCATGCAGATTAGAGGCCCAAATTAAAAAAGATATCCCATAATATAACTCACATCTTTCTCTCACCATTTCACTAGCGAATTGCTAATTTTACACATTCTTTAAATTGCCATATTCTGATGAAGCCATGATTCTTGTTTCCTTGAAAAATATTATTAAATAGTGAGGAGTGAAAGTAAAACAGACAATTAGGACAAAAGTTTAAATAGAACATCATTTTAATTCACAAAGCAATGTTCTCACACTGCACAATGACTGCAATTTGTCAAACTATATAAGAATATATTAAAGAAAACAATTCAAAGACAAATGCATCTAACAGCATATGGGACAACCTCTCTCACCACTGGCAACTGAATTTAAAAGGACTGGCATCTTGATTTTTCTACTTTTAGTACCCCTGGCTTCATGGTTTTTGGATGAATGGGAAAATTTCATGTAGTGAGGTGATCACGTGGTGAGGTGATCACATGGCTTCTTTATCTTGCGTTGTGTTGAAGTGAATGAGAAGAACATCTGGCGTGGTATGCGGAAGAACGCACATACTGATATTTGGGATTTTTCTTTGAGAGTTCCAGGGTGTAGTGAGGCAGAGTGACTGAACCGGAGGGGGCGGAATACTTCCCAGAGCCCTGGAGCCCAGCCCCCTGGAGCCCAGCCCCATCCCATCACCTCAATGGAAGTCAGCAGGCAGGGCTAGACCTATAAAAGGCCAGCTCAGGAGCCCAGTGAGGCCCCAGCAGCCTGAGGAGCCAGATGACTGCCCTGCCTGGGAGGTGGCTGTGGACATAAAAGAGGCCGAGGACTGGCCAGGACCACTAGGCCTGCGAACTGACTTTGATCTGAGAGAACTGCCAACCCTGACAGAGTTTCCAACCCCCAGTGCGATCTGGCCTATAATCTATGCAGTTACACCAGTGTTGGGTAATCTGCAGTCCATCATGGTTCTGTGTATGGCCCATGAGACATTTTGTTACCATTGCCCACATTCAGGATTGCCAGTTTCTGCTGGTTTACGTCCAGTTTTTTTTTTTTCCTACCAGTATAATATTTTAGGTGACATGTACATCAAGCCAGGGCACGTGAAGTGAGGTGCATGCTGATTGCACACGACATTAACTGCGAGGTGTGTGCAACCAAAGTGCTGCTACTGTTCAAATCAGCATACCCTGCAAATTCTAGGTATGCAAGCGCAGTTAGCAAAACTACATCATGCTGGGAGACAAACAATCTCGCAGCCCACTGAGATGAAGGACGACCACTCATGCGGCCCTCTCACTATCCAAGGTTGCCCATCACTGAGTTACACACTTTGTATGCTCAACTTAGTAATTATATGCTGAAATTTCATATATGTGACTGCATATTATTTGAAGATCTGGTCCACATTAGATTTCAGATTTAATACTCTATTTAGATAACTGAGGTTGTTCAGGTCTTTCAGAACTGTTTCAGGCTAATACACTGTTACCTCAGTTCACATTCAGAAGGCTAACTTCTCAACTTCTCAAAAAGATTTTAATTTTTTCCCCCTTCTTTCCCCGCATCCCCTATTTATATTGAAACTGGACCTTTAATAACTCCATTCATCAGAAGAAGTGGGTTGTGCCCACGAAAGCTCATGATACCATCTACATATTTTGTTAGTCTCTAAGGTGCTGCAAGACTATTCATTGTATTTTAAGTTTGTCCAGTTACAAACTAACTTGACTACCCTTCTGAAGTTTCTCAACATAAAGCTTTGAATCACAGAATCATAGAATCCCAGGGCTGGAAGAGACGTCAGGAGGTCATTGAGTCCAGCCCCCTGCCCAAATCAGGACCAACCCTAACTAAATCATCCCACTCACAACTTTGTCAAACTGGGACTTAAAAGCCTGTAGGGATGGAGATTCTACTACCTCCCTAGGTAACACATACCAGTGCTTCACCACCCTCCTAGTGAAATAGTTTTTCCTAATATACAATCTAGACCTCCCCCACTGTAACTTGAGACTATTGCTTCTTGTTCTGCCATCTGTCACTACTGAGAATAGCCTCTTCCCATCTTCTTTGGAACCTCCCTTCAGGAAACTGAAGGCTGCTATCACATCCCCCTTCACTTTTCTCTTCTGCAGACTAAATAAGCCCAAATCCCTCAGCCTTTCCTCGTAGGTCATGTCCTCCAGCCCCCTAATCATTCTGGTTGCCCTCTGCTGGACCTTCTCTAATGCATCCACATCCTTTCTGTAATGGGGGGCCCAGAACTGGATGCAATACTCCAGATGTGGCATCACCAGTGCCGAATGAAGGGAAATAATAACTTCTCTTGATCTGCTGGAAATGCTCCTCCTAATGCACTCTGATATGCCATTAGCCTTCTGGGCTACAAGGGCACACTGTTGACTCATATCCAGCTTCTCATCCACTGTAATCCCCAGGTCCTTCTCTGATGAACTACTATTTAGCCAGCTGGCCCTCAGCCTGTAGCAATGCTTGGGATTCTTCCATCCCAAGTTCAGGACTCTACACTTGTCCTTATTGAACCTCATCAGATTTCTTTTGGCCTAATCCTCCAATTTGTCTAGGTGACTCCAGACCCTATCCCTATCCTCCAACGTATCTACCTTTCCTCCTAACTTAGTGTCATCTGCACTGTGATTCTGTTGGTTCTGAACAAGTCATGTAGGTCAGATACATTTAAGATTCCTGATTTAAGATAATATTCTCTAAGGCTTGGTCTATACTTGGAAATTAGGTTGGTACAATTACATCACTCAATGGTGTAAAAAACCCACACTCTGAATGACACAGTTAAGTCAAACTAATCCCTACCTTAGGCAGCACTAAGGCACGAAGAAAATTCTCCCATTGACCTAGCTACTGCCTCTTGGAGGGAAAGCACTTGTACTGACAGAAGCCCCTCTGTTGGTGTGAGTAGTATCTTTACTGAATTGCTTTCAATGCAGACAAGTGCTAAGAACTAGTAGAAGGAACAACAGTAACAGGAGAAATAGGATGTAGGTAATGCCCAAAACTAAACTAGTTGACTTAAATGTTGTTTTCAATCATACAATGTATTCAAATAATTTAGCAATATTTTAACATGTCTTATCTGCCAGTTGGAGCTTGTGATTTTTTTTAAAAGACATCAAATATGTTTCCTCTGATACACTTAGTGGAAACTGGGTTAAGAAGCACAAATTCTAGGATGCCTTAAACTCAATTTGATAACACTACATGGCAAGTAAAGAGAGTGTTCTGACAATTTACGGTTTATCTGTAAAGGTTTTCTGCAAATTCTCGCACCTGCACGGACTCACTCTTCTACCAGGTGAAACATGTGTCTGTGAGAAGGCATAATGAGAGCTCCCCCTTATTGCCTCTTTTCAGGAGCCATGTGATATCCCAGATATGTATAAAGAAAAATATGAGAAAACCATCATAGGAGAAAAGAGCTTGTAGGTGGTGGAAGGACAAGGAACGGCAAGGGAAAAAGGGCAACCTGATCAATCAAAGTTTTCTAAGAAGAAGAGAGACCCAAATGCTGTTATTCTGGCTTGTTGCTTGTTTGATGGAAACACTGATCCAGATGAGGATAGGAATTATTAGAAAAGAAATTACTATAATCCTTATTCCACTTCCTGATTATTTTCTTTTGCCTTACCATTTCAGCACATTTTACCTACTAACTTTGTGACACAAAGGAAATCAGCCAAGAATCACTGATCCACTTTGTAGCGCTGATTTTCTGCAACATCACTCGCCATTACTTTAATGAGTGCACTGTGATGAACTTTGGAGATGGAGAGGGAAAGGGGTACTTTTTTCTTGGCCTCATATACTCCAACTAGTTCATAATTAATTCACCTAGAAATGGTGTCTTGCGAAGCTAACTCGCCTTTCATACTCTAAGTAAGCTAAATAACTATCTGTTACATCACTTGAAAGACTGTAGAATGTGCACACACCATGAAAAACTTCAGATGTTTAATTAATGAAGCTGGCTATTTGTTTGGCTTTGTTTCTATAATTGTGAATATCAGAAACAGAAGGGGTCACTACTTTCTTAGTTAAGTCAAACTCTGAATTCCCATTTCACATGTACACATGAACCATCTTGTCTCTGTGTATTTGTAGGACACAGTGCCAAATACAGTTTCTACCTAACAGGCATAAAGAGAAATAAGGTATAATCTTTACTTTCTGTGCTCCTTTATTTATTTTAGATAAGAGGCCATTTTCCTTTGTCCTCAGCCAACCAGCTAGAGCAAGGGTGGCCAAACTGTGGCTTGTGAGCCAATGTTCCCTTTAACCTTCTTCATCTAGGTGAAGATTTTTTCTATCCATGTGCAGAATAATGTGTGTCAGGTACAGCAAAGCATGAACAGAAACAAAAACCTACTTTGCAGGGACGCTGCCAATCAGCTGGGTAGCATTTGAATCTCCTCTGAGTGGCCACACAAGCATACAGCTTGCAGGGAACACTGTTGTGAGACACATGAAGCTCTTTTACCAATTAAGTGCAGCTCCTGGAGCTCCCACCCCTATTCTTCACCTACCAGACTGGGGTCTTGGGGGAAGAACAGGACTTCTGCCTTTTGGCAGAATGGTATGGTAGAGGGCATATGCCCAGCAGAGTGTACCTGCTGTGGCTTAGGGCTTCACCAGGAGCAGGGCTGAAAGCCTGAGTCTGGGAGGCACCTCCAGTAGGGCTGAAATACCAAGCCCCAATAGGTGTGTCCTGGCTTGCAAACATCTAAAGATTGTAATATGTGGCTCAGAGTCAGTACATTGGTCACCTTTGAGGTAGTCTTCTAGGATAGGATCTTGATAATGGTGACACTGAAGCCCCTTAGGTCAGCAGTGAATTTTTCTGAGAATTCTTTGAGACGACTGTACATCTGGCACGTGTTAGAAGCAAGTGGTGGGAATCTCTAAAAGCAATTGACTCAGGGTATGTCTACACTGCAATGTAAGTCCAGGGTTAGTGGGAGATGAGTCAGTGGACCTGTGTTAGGGAACCCTGAACTTGAGCATCTATATTGTATTTTAACACTATGAGATGTGGCCACTCTAGCCTAAGATTGTGGTACATTGTGAGAAAGCTTTACTGCCTGCCTTATACATGGCTAGAAAGCAGCTTGCTTTGCAAAAGGCTTGTCCAGTTCACACTCTGTTGCAAATCCAGGAGGCTGTCTAATAATGTGCTTGCAGATCAGTGATCAGAGGAGAATGGGTTAATGCTGCCTAAGCTGCTGATATTTGACGAGAGCAGGGGTGATTTCTATTTTCATTAGAGTGGACTGAAGATTGTTGAGACAGAGAGGACTAAGAAAGTTGTCCTAAGAACTATGGGACACTTGCAGCTGACTCCCAGGACAGGAGTTAAGCAGAGCTGCTGTATCTCTACTGCAAGGCAATAAAGGTTGGAACCTCATTTCTGGCTTATCTCGAACTCAGACCCTCCAGGCATGCAGAGCCTTGGAACCCTAGAATAGCAGAACTGCAGGTTAGATGCGAGGTGGTTTAGCCTTGGACCTAGCTCAACCAAAGGCTTACACTGCTATGTAGACATACCTTCAAACATGACATACTTCTGTTCATGGGGCACTGCAGAAAAGTCAGACATGAGGGACAAGTGTTCTCACATCCAAAATGTAAATTATGTACAAGGCTATTCTATTTAGTTCATATACAGATTTAGGCTGGGTCTAAACTAACAAGTTAGATCAAGTCAGCTATATTGTTCTGGGAGCAGATAATCTTCATTATGTTGCTCAGACCCGATTAGAACATGCTGTATCAATTCAAGAATTCATCCATCAATCTTACTACAGTTGCTTGGGGAGGTGGATTAACTACAACAACAGGATAACTCCGCCCATCACTGCAGTGAATGTCTACACTGAAGCAGTATAGTGGTGTCCTTGCAAGACTGCTGTTCTGTTTTTAAGTGTGGATATAGCTGTACTGACTGGAGTCTTGCTTATCAGACCAAGCAACATAATATCAGGCATGCTATATTTTTAAAGCACATATCCTAACTTTAAAATAAGGTACCCTTTTTGGGATACTGAAGCAACATTCCCTGAATCTTCTGGTTAATTATGAGACCTTAGGCTGCAACAGGATGGTATGGAAAGGTGGGTATGTTTAATTACAACAGAGCACAGCAATGAAGAACAGTAGGAAGTCAGAGTAGAGAGTACTTTGCTTCCTTTCCATGTCTGCACTAGAAACTCCACGTACATTCCTGAGGCTCAGCTGTGATTTGTTCCTCTGCTTTCCTTTAAAATGCACTTTCCGCTGGCAGTTTAGTTCTTTCTGTTACTTACAGCATCAATATCAGAGATTAAATGATTTCTGATAACATCACCTGTTGTGCAATCATCCACCTGACAAGTTGCAGCAGCTAAGCCACACACACCCAAGCCAGGAAATGTAGTGAGCCTTCTGCCCTTTTACAAAAAAGGATGTAAGCATATTAGAAATCCTAAGTTACTGCATTAATGATTGCTACTGAGGCCCAAGAGCTCAGAAAAATGTTCAACAAGTGCAAGGAAATTGTTTGCGGCTTCTGCAACTGGCAGAAGATTAGGCTGGGAGGAAGGAGACTGCTGGATTGCATTACCTCTTCCAAAGATATATATACATATATTAATGTTGTACTTCATCTGATAACAAATTTTAAAATAACTATTCTAAAAATGTGTATTATATTGAAGCATTGAATCCTGCCTTTAACATATATAACTTGTTTTTAAATCACTTTGCTTCTTTTTCAGAAAAGGGATTATAACTACAAGCTAAAAGATAATCAATTTATGATCATTTCCCTGGGGTAGGTAAGGAAGCACATTGCATTATATAAGTTGGAGGCAGAAATAAATCAGTCCAGTGATCTGCAGGCTGTGTATACTGCAGAAATGATGTAAACCATCTCTCTGCTAGCAAGTGGCAGTGCATTACTCAGAGCTCTGGCAGAAAGGTAAGGGCGTACATATTCCATTATAACCTTCTAGTCAATGAGATACAGCATGTTTTTCTCATTGTATGAGCAGGACAGCGGCTAGGATACACTGTTAAAATTGGAGCAAAAAGCTGCCAAAGCACACTGTTGTTTCAAACCTATACAACAATATATACTATCACATGGCAATTAAATTAAAAACTACTTTTTCCAGGAAAATTCTCTTTGGAAGAGTCAGCAAATAAAAAATAATTTTATAGGTTTGCATCACTCACTGATATCATTCGTAGTAATTTCTAGAATGGAAAAACAATTGTATGTACTATAAAGCATTTTAATATGTTGTGCAATATTTAAGGTTTCTGCTCACAACATGAGATTTTTTCTCAAAGGGAAAGCTTGATTCATCAAGGGACTATATTCTTATTAGAAGTTACTACCAGTGGATATCCTCAGACCTTTGGAAAACCCTCTTCTTAAATGTAAATTGATTTGAGAATCAGATGTCTTTTCTATATACGCAGAAAAAAGTTTACAGCACCAGTTAATATTTCATGCCAAGGCTTAGGAGGAAAACGTGGCTGCTTTTCTGTGTACCACTTACATCTAAATAGGTATTTGTGCCATAAGTAGTTTGTGAAAACATCACTACAGTGAGCTTTTTCAATTTACAAATGTTCTAAACCTATGGAAGATCTAACTTGACTCTAAACAAATTATTCAAAAGCAGGAAAATTACTTTGTCTATAGCATTTTGAAAGTGTATAATATATTAAATTAATTTATAAAGAAAATATTTATAGTCATTTCTTGTTCTCAAAGCTTTATGTTGGACAGTTACTTGATTCATTATACACTATGCACCTACCATACAAAAATGGCATTACTCAGTTTCATGAATCTGCTTAGCAGGGCCATAAGGAGTAATAGATTCCATATATTCTAGATAGCCATAGCCAAGGAAAAGATCAAAATGCATGGAACAAGTTCAACTCAAGATAGAATGAGCAGAAATTCAACATGGTGGATGCCAGTTGTTCACTTCCCTTTGTCTGCTTCCACAGCACAAGAGAATAGATATTCTAAGCAATAAGAGGTAACAGTATAACAAGCATGTCGATAGGAAGCAGCCTGTCATGTGGAAATTTGAAAATGCCAAAAGTTGACTCAAGCAGATGAAACTGGCTGCTTCCAGCAGTAAGTGATAAAATTTCAGTATGTGAAGTTACAGAATAATTAGCAAGAGCTGACCTTACTGCAGACATTAGAGGACTGATCCTACAGCTTTTACTGACACAGGCAGCCCCATAATAACTCAGTGTAACTACCCATATGAGTAGGGCTGGGCTGTAGGGGTGTGTCTAGATTATAGGGTTTTGTTTACAAAAATTGGCTTTTGTCAACAAAACTATATCTGCGTCTACACTACTGCCACGTTCTATTGACAGTAAGTTGACAGAATGCAGCAGTACTGTCGACAGCGGTAAACTTCATTTTACATTTTTTCGTAAGTACTCTTTTGGAAAAAAAGGTTATATAGTATGAAAATTGTGCTTTTTCAAGAGAGAGCATCTAGACTCTCTTTGGAAAAAGCGGCTTGCTTTGTTGACAATACTGATCATAGTCTAGATGCTCTTTTTCAACAGAGGCTTTGTCAACAGTATCTGTCGACAAAGCCTCTGTCAAAAAAGGCGTGCAGTCTAGACATGACCTAGGCATGCAGGATTCAGTGAACAAAATATAGTCTTCAGCCTTTTTGACTCAATTTGAGAAATTGCTAGAGATCATAAGAATGCAATGAGGATGACCCAATTATTCAGAAAACTGATTACATCCCATCTGCAGTGGCTGTACTGATGCCACAAAATGACCATTTCATTCTGTGAAAACATTCAAAGAAGAATCTTAAGCAAAAAAAGGGAAATATTTTAAATAGTGTTTTAAAAAATATAAAAATGGGGAGTTGCATTTAAGGAAGAAACCATTTCGCTAGTTGTCTCCAATTCTCTAAATTGACATGAAAGAAGATATGTGACTAGTAAAATGAGGCATATTTTTTCCTCTCTTCTCTTGAGAGGAGAGCTAATTGTAACAAGAAATGGGTACCAAAGGAGTAGCAAAAGCTCTGTTCAGTCTCTGTGAGAAATCTCATATGCTAGAAGGATAAGCCTGAAAATATCTATTATAGCATCACGCTATAGTTACAGTCTCAATTAAATTTCCATTGTAAGTCTCTGTAGCTCATACAGAGTAGAAGTCAAAGTATATAACTTTGGAGAAAGACACATTTTGCCCTGATACGCCTTTTCATTTTATAACTTGAAGAAAATCTGTTCAGGTATTTTAATCACCCAAGCAGAGAGAAAATATTTTTCAGCCACAGAAAATATTGCTGAGATGCTTTTTGGCACTTGTAAACTAAAGAACAGTTTCATCTATGTCAAGAAAGAATTAATGTTTTTCCAAATTAAGAGAAAGCTGTTAAATACATCTATAAAACAAAGAAAAACAGAATTGTGTCTACATGTATCTATTTGCCTAAGGCCTTTTGTTCACAAAAAAGTCCACTGATTTAGCTAAATCCATTTAGTTAAACCAGTGTTTCTCAAAGTGATCCGGGGACCCACTCTGAGAAAGCAGCTACCGAGCCGCTACGGTTTGTTTTCTTACCGGCTCCTCAGCCACGGCTCCCATCGGCTACCGTTTGTTGTTTGCAGCTAAGGGGAGCTGTGGGAAACAGCGTGGCCCAGGCCGTTGCTTCCTGCAGCTCCCCTTGTCTGCAAACAATGAATTGTATCTGATGGCAGCCGCGAGGCTCTGTGGCTGCGGAGCTGTTAATAAACAAACCAGGAGCAGCCCGGTAGCAGCTGTCTCAGGGTGGGTCTGCAGACCACTTTGAGAAACACTGAGTTAGACCAGTGCAATCTCCTATGTTGATATTCTAAAGGCAGATGTACACTACTAACTTGCATCAGTGCAGCTGCATCACTTCTGCTGAAGAGGCTCTAAGCCAGAATAGGACAATTCTCCCATCACCTGAATAATTCTACCTCCATGAGATGCAGTAGCTATGTTGGCAGGAGAAGCTCTCCTGTCAACATAGCACCATTGACATACAGGGGTTAAAGTAGGTATAAATACGTCACTCAGGAATATGAATTTTTCACACCCTTGTGCGATGTAGTTATACCAAAAGTGAGCATGTAGTGTGGACCTGGACTAAGGTTGCATCTATACTATGGACACTGCTATGTCAGCATAGTTATGCTGGCATAAAATTGCCACCCACCTGACAGAACAAGTTTTTCTGTTGGTATATGAATATCATCTTCCTGAGCCAAGTTAGCTATAATGACAGATACTTTCATTGATGCAAATGAGTACACAGGAGACTGGGTTAGCATAGCTATGTCAGTGGGGGTGGATTTTTCCCTCATCTCTGACTGACACTGCTCACCATCAACCTAACTTTTAAGTACCGACAAAGCTTATTTTCATCTAAGTCTAGCTTATTACAATTCAACTTGCATCTAATTTTAAATGATCTTAGTTAAACTGAAAAAAGCCTTGGTTTAAACAAAGGAAAGGGGAAAAAGGGAAAGCTTTTTGTGCTGGCTTAACTGAAAAAGTTTCAAATCACATCTTAAGTTAAACATGTGAAATATTGCATGTAACCAAGCCTGTAGTGACTAAGGCCTGGTCTACTCACAAATTTTGTGCCAATATAACTATGTTGATTTAGGAGAGTGATTTTTAGCAATACAGTTATGTTTGTACAACCCCTATTGTGAACACAGGTCTATTTGAACAAAGGTGCCTTTTATCAGTACATCCACAATCAGAGGCCTCACATTAACTACAATATGTGCACACACAAGTCCTGAGGTACACACCAACAAAATCTGGAAGGTTACCAAGCGTGCCTGTGACCTGCCAATACATTCATCTGGGTGAAATCACTGGGAGTTTCAAGTGCTCAGAACTTGGCAGAAATGAGCTCTAAATGGAGTTATTCAGATAAGAGACACAAGTAATGCAATTATACATAGAATTCTGTATACCTATGAGAAAACTCAAACATTTATTTGAATCTCATACTATACTTTATGATAAACATTTATACTGTGAAATTCAGTACAGTTTTCTGTTTTAAAGTAAGGAAATGAAATGTGCACAATGGCAAATGATGCTGCATAAGTGTTATATTTTTAAATTAAATTAATTCAAGAAATTCAAAGTTATAGTTTTCAGAGCCATCATACCCTATCAAATTAATATAGCGTACACACCCACCCACCCACCCACACATAAAATTCACAAGTTAACTCTCTCTTTATGTTTTGTATTTGTGTATACATTGATAAGGGGAGAGGAGTTTGTTACTCCAGAAACCATAACTTTTTACACTATCGTTTGAAAAATTTAGGAAGTCACAGACAACATAAGTCACAAGTACATGGTTAAGGAAATATTGCAGATTGTGGGTTTTTAATTGAGAGAAAAAAAAGTTGACAGTCTGCCCAGAACTAAGTGGTCTCCTTTTAAAAATATATTTTACATTAATATACCATCAAAAATGATGTAATATTTGCAGCTGAAACATGCATTTTATTAGCACATTGTAATTTAATCACCATGTCCCAAAAGATGCAATATCTTTTTTTGCTGAACCATATAGCACTAGATCTAAATGCAGCTAAAATAGCATTGTTAAAGCAGATCAGAAGAAATCACAACTTCAAAAAAACTTTTTTTTACCTTTACTGAAGAAGCAGCATATAGCATATCTTCCAGATTGAAATGGCAACACTGGTTCAAATATTCCTGACAAAATTCTTGAATGAGCTGTAGATTGTATAAGCTATCAGCCAATGACATGGTCTCCTTCAAACAAATATCTAAAATGAAAGAGGAAACTGAAAAGTTTAGTTATAGTTACAGCTCAGAAAATAAAAGTCTTATATTTAGTAAGTGCTTAGCATTTTAGAGGTAGATTTTAAAAAAGAGAGAATTTTTGTCAAAGATTTTTTTTTTAAATTCAGTTTGAATTAGATTTTAATTCCAGAATCTTGGAGGTCTCTCATCTTACTTTTTATTCCATCGCATTCTTATAAATTTGTTTGTATGCTAATAAAGCAGATTACCACCTTGAATACTTTGTAAAACACACTATGGTGGTTGGTTTTTTTGTTTGGTTTTTTTTGGTTTTTTTGTAAATGGTCATTGTAAACTATGATTTATTATTGTCTTGCTGAAAATAAGTTATGATCTAACTCTTTACCCATTTATTGTTTTGAATATTATCAAACATAACTATAACTGAAATATGTTGCATGGCTTACAGTGTCCCTCTTGCAACAATGTGTTAAATGCTGTAATACAAGTAGTATGGTAAAAGGGATTATACATCTGTTAACTGGAGTTCTCCAAGCATACTGATTTCTTACCACTGAACAGTCACTCTTGAGAAAAATGTGCCTCAACATCATAAACTCTATAAAAGCAGTATCAGTTTGGGCACCACATACCCTCTTTTGAGGATCAAAATGTTCAAAATGAGTTTATACAAGGAATTGCAAGCTCTGGTCTCTTCCTTTCCTTTTATTATTCAAAATACATTTTGGACACAGAAGTGGTAAAGGTAGGTGGGTGAGTGTGGTTCTGAAGCAGCAATATATTCTGCATACATGTACAACTAAGTAACTTTCCTTCAGTAACTGCCTCTTAGGAGATATTACTACTAGTCTAACTTCTTAAAGAAATTCTTACAAAATGAGGACCTGAAGGAAATAAAGTAAAGAATACATCTTCAGACTTCATTACTAAATTAAGGGAGTACAGCTAAGTGAAGATGTGAACAAAGTTTTGTATGACAGATTTGCAGATTTCAGGGTGGAGACATTTCTCCAGCATGCCACGAAATTTGTCTTTCAGCTATTAGGATGGGCCACCAGGAAGGAGGATTTCTGTTGGTCATAGATAGGAACAAATCATTTAGCTAAATCTTTGAACGGAAACGGATATAAACTGGGATGTGGTCACAAATGCAAAAAGAAAAAAACCTCTTGAAACAAAAAGTTCACTTTTAAATTAGGTAGCAAATCAACTTTTAAATGAAAATATGCAGGTTATATTCTTCTGTTAAATCTGGTTTGGGAGATGGAATTCGGAGATCAACCTAAGGAGGAATTTAGGATATAGACTAGGGATGTAAAAAAAGTAATGGAAAATTTCAGCCGTTACATGGTTACACGCACCCACAGCATGGCGGCAGCCAGCCCCCTGAGAGGCAGCATGCGCCGGGAGGCGTCTTTTAAGCTAGCTCCCGGCCAGCTCCCGCTTGCTGGCCTCATTCCCAGGGATACAAAGGCAGCAGGATGGAGTGGCAGCTGGCTCCCGGAAGCTGGTGTATGCTGGGAGCCAGCTTAAAAATTGGCTCCCAGCACGTACTATAAAATCATAGAATCCTAGGGCTGGAAAAGACCTCAGCCCCTTTCCCAAAGCAGGACCAACCCCAACTAAATCATCCCAGCCAGAGCTTTGTCACGGAGGACTTAAAAATACCTCTAGGGATGGAGATTCTACCACCTCCCTAGGTAACCTATTCCAGTACTTCACCACCCTCCTAGTGAAATAGTTTTTCTTAATATCCAACCTAGACCTCCCGCACTGTAACTTGAGACTATTGTTCCATGTTCTGTCATCCGTCACAACTGAGAACAGCCTCTCTCCATCCTCTTTGGAACCCCCCTTTAGGAACTTGAAGGCTGCTATCAAATCCCCCCTCACTCTTCCCTTCTGTAGACTAAATAAGCCCAAATCCCTCAGCCTCTCCTTGTAAGTCATATGCTCCAGACCCCTAATCATTTTGGTTACCCTCCACTGGACCCTCTCCAATGTGTCTACATCCTTTCTATAGATGTGGATGCAGTACTCCAGATGTGGCCTCACCAGTGCCGAATAAAGGGGAATAATAACTTCTCTAGGGGTATGTCTCCACAACAAAGTTATTTTGAAATAACAGCCATTATTTCGAAATAACTGTACTAGCATCTACACAAGCCAACCACTATTTCGAAATTAATTGGAAATAGCGGAAAGCTGTGTAGATGCTTATTTTGAAATAGAAGGCCTCCAGCCCTTCCCAGGGTGCCCTGCTGGCCACAACCAAGAAAACTACTCTCCCTCCACCTCTCCCCGGAGCCCTTATAGGGGTAGAGTGTGGCCACGGTTCCTGTGCCAGCTCCAAGCCTGCCAGCCCAACAAACAGTCTGTCCTGCCCCTGACCTAGAGGCCCCAATATGAGCCAGCAAGCCACCAGCAGCCAGCCGTCCACCGCTCCCCAGGAGCAGTCTGCCAGCTCCCAGGAGTCTGCCAGGGGCTGGAAAAGGCAGGCGCCTTCCTGGTTCAGTGCGGAGATCATGGATTTCATTGAGGTTTGGGGGGATTCCTCCAATGTCCAGGATCTCCACACTAGATGGAGGAATGCAGCTGTCTATGGCAGGATAGCTGCCACCATGGCCAGCAAAGGCCACATCCGCACCCAGGAACAGGTGCGGTTGAAAATAAAAGAGCTATGGCAGGCATATGCCAGGGCCACAGGGGGCATCTCCCAATCAGGGGCAAACACACCAAGCTGCCCTTATTTCAACGCCCTGGACCACATCCTGGGGGGCAGGACAGTCCATGCCCCCCATGTGGTTGTCAACCCTGGGCAGAGGGCCCTGACCAGGGCAGAGGAGGAGGAGAGCCAGGAGCTGCGGTAGGCCAGATGGAGCATGCTGAGCAGCCAGGACCCCAGAGCTGCCCCAGCAGACCTGTCGCTGTTGTCATCTGAGGCCAGGGAGGCAACGACAGGTGAGTGCCATCACTGTCCCTTTATGCGAGGGGGAGGAAGAAGGGAGAACATAACAGAAACCAGGGACTGTACACGTGGGCCTTGCTGTCCACGGATCACGCAGCAACCTGTGCATGTGCAAGCATGTGACATGCCACCCTTGGGCATGTGGACCCAGCTGGCTGCCACACAGGGGCCTTACCTTGTTAGCCACACGTGTGTGAAGAGGAATGACATTCTCCTGACTCCGGGGTGGGACACAGCAGGATGCCCTCCCTCCCGAAGGCCACTCTACACAGAGGCAGGGGACATCTTCCCTCCACCACACTATATAGAGCACAGGGGCATGGGTGTGGTCTTGGGGTAGCTCCCACTCCCAGGGATAGCAAGACATTCCGAACATGGCCTCTGTGCAAGCACATCGGCTCTGATGGTGCAGGGAATGGTCATCCTCATCTTGCAGATGGGGGCTGGGCTTCATCCACTGTGTCCCCAGGGATAACTGACCACTTTTCTTGTTTCTCTACAGCCGCACCAGCTGCACGTGCAAGGTGCACCATCCTACCCTGGACATGGTCCTGCACCCGAGGGGTCCGCAGGACCATCTGTGCAGTGGAGGGATACTTACAGCAGCACCTGGAGGCACTGCGAGCCCTGCACTGCACCCTCCAGCACTGGGTGCAAGAAGAGCTGCAGCTCCAGCGGGAGCAGCTTGCCCAGGGACGTGCCATCTGCCAGCACCTGCAGACCCTGGTGCAGAGCGTGCTGCCTCCTGCTGCTCCAGCGCCTGCTGTCTCCCCATCTACTGCTCCTCCTCCTCCTGCCACTTCTTCTTCCCATCCCGCTTCTCTCTTCACACCCACCATCCCCCTGGGGACGCCGAGGCCCCCGCACCCACGGTGCTGGGAGACAGTTGGCCCGACAGGACCCCCAACCCTAAGCCTTGAGCTTCCCCTCCCCGTTGCTCCCCTTGCTTCCCCCTTCCAGCGTCCTCCTCCCAAGTTTCCCCCTCCCCTCTCCCACTGTCTCTCCCCCCTTCTCCCACCTCCTTTCCCCAGTCTCACCAGAGTTTAATTCCCCCCCACCCCAGTTTTGTTAAATAAAGAGAGCTTGTGTTTATAAAAATACATGTATTTTATTTGACATCAGGAAGGGGGGGCTAGGGAGGAGTAAGTGGAAGGACGTGAGGGAGGAATGAGGCACAAGCTCCCAGTGGGGCACACCAGGGAGACTGTTAGTGCTCCTCGGGCTGGAAGCTCTCCCACAGGGCCTCCTGGATACTGACAGCCCCCCGATGGACCTCCCGGATGGTAGCCTGCAGAAAATGCAGCCAGGCTCACAGCAACGCCTCCAAGAGAAGCACCAGAGTGCCCAGGGGCAGCTCTGGCTCCATGTTGCAGAGTGCTGTCGTGTCCCTAGTGAGGGCAACCAGAGCACGCAGAGAAAAGAAATGCTTGCTGTCCCTTATAGAGCTAGGCAAGAAAGCAGGGAAACCTGAGAACCGGCTGTCCGGGGGGATCCCTTTAAGCACAGGCCTCAGATAGCCTCAGGCAGCAGCCACACAAAGTAACTCCTGACTTGATGCCTGCCAAAACTGGTTCCAGGCGGCCTTAAATACAATTCAGTGTCCACTCAGCGTGGACATGCTAATTCGAAATAGCCAAATGCTATTTCGAAATGTATTTTGTGTGTAGATGCTTTATTTCGAAATATCTTATTTAGAAATAACTATTTTGAAATTAGATATTTCAAAATAACGCTGTAGTGTAGGCATACCCTAGATCTGCTGCAAATGCTCCTCTTAATGCACCTTAATAAGCCATTAGGCTGCTTGGCTACAAGGCACACTGTTGACTCATATCCAGCTTCTCATCTACTGTAATCCCCAGGTCCTTCTCTGATGAACTGTTACTTAGCCAGTCAGTCCTCAGACTGTAACAATGCTTAGGATTCTTCCATCCCAAATGCAGGATTCTGCACTCGTCCTTGTTGAACTTCATCAGATTTCTTTTGGCCTAATCCTTCAATTTATCTAGGTCACTCTGAACCCTATCCCTAACCCTCAAGCATATCTACTTCTCCCCCTATCTTAGCGTCTTCTGCAAACTTGCTCAGGGTGCAATCCATCCCCTCATTCAGGTCATTAATAAAGATGTTGAACAAAACCGGCCCTAGAACCGATCCTTGGGGCACTCCACTTGAAACTGACCACTAACCAGACATTGAGCCATTGATCACTACCCGTTGGGCCCGACAATCTAACCAGCTTTCTATCCACTGTACAGTCCATTTATCCAATCTATACTTCCTTAACTTGCTGGCAAGAATATTGTGGGAGATCGTATCAAAAGCTTTGCTAAAGTCAAAGTATATCACTTACACTGACTTCCCCAGGTCCACCAAGCTAGTTACCTCATCATAGAAGCTAATCAAATTGGTCAGGCATGACTTGCCCTTCGTGAATCCATGTTGACTATTCCTGATCACTTTCCCCTCTTCAAAGCGCTTCAAAATGGATTCCTTGAGGATCCCCTCCATGATTTTTCTGGGGACTGAGGTAAGGCTGACTGGTCTGTTGTTCTCTGGATTGTCTTTCTTCCCTTTTTTAAAGATGGGCACTACATTTGCCTTTTTCCAGTCATCCGGGACCTCTCCCGATCTCCACGAGTTTTCAAAGATAACGACCAAAGGCTCTGCAATGACATTTGCCAACTTCCTCAGTACCCTCGGTTGCATTAAATCTGGACCCATGGATTTGTATATGTCTAGCTTTTCTAAATAGTTCTTAACCTGATCTTTACCCACCGAGGGCTGCCCACCTCCTTCCCATACTGCATTGCCTAGTGCAGTTATCTGGGAGGTGACATTTTCTGTGAAGACAGAGGCAAAAAAAGCACTGAATCCTTCTGCTTTTCTCACATCTGTCAATAGTAAGGGCATTCAGTAAGGGCCCCATGCTCTCTGATCACCCTCTGATTGCTAACATGCCTGTAGAAACTTTTCTTGTTACCCTTCAAATCCCTTGCTAGCTGCAATTCCAGTTGTGCTTTTGCCTTCCTGATTGCTCCCCTGCATTGTCGAGCAATATATTTATCCTTCCTAGTCATATGTTCAAGTTTCCACTTCTTATAAGCTTCCTTTTTGTGTTTAAGCTCACCAAGGATTTCCCTGGTTAGCCAATCTGGTCACCTCCATATTTACTTTTCTTACTGCGTATTGGGATGACTTGGTCCTGTGCCTTCAATAAAGCTTCTTTAAAATACAGCCAGATCTCCTGGACTCCTTTCCCCTTCATGTTAGCATCTCAAGGGATCCTGGCATCATTTCTCTGTGCGAGTCAAAGTCTGCTTTTTCTGAAGTCGAGAGTGTGTATTTTGCTGCTCTCCCTTCTTCCATTGGTCAAGTTCCTGAAATCTACCATCTCATGATCATTGCTTCCCAAGTTGCCACCCACATCTACTTCCCCTAAGCTGTGCATGGCCTCTGGTTGATTCCTTCAGCACTTATACCAGGAAGTTGTCCCCAACATTCTCTAATGTTTGCCTGTGTTCTGCTGTATTGGTCCTGGCTCCTGCTTGGTTATATATGGTCCCGGGTCCTGCTCCACTCCCAGGGAATGAGTTTCCACCCTGCTCTGTGAATTTTGAAACAGAACCTGAAACGTGGGGTGACAGCTGGCTCCCTAGGAGCAGGGCAGGAGCCTGCTTGTAACCATTCATGGTAACAGATAAGCCCAGGCTTGCTGGTTAACTGTGTAAGGAGTTATCCTATTACATCCCTAATGTGGGCACAGTATCACTTTAATCTTACTAGGGATGTGAATGACTAGTCAACTATCCAATAAGCAAATGCTTAGCAGATAGTCAATAGACTAGCTGACTACTCGCTTCCCCCACCCTTGCAGCCTCTATCAGAAAGAGGCAGCAAGGGTGGGGAAAAGAAGGGGTGCTTCGAAGTGGCAACGCTGCATGAAGCTTGGGGCCAGACCCTGGGCTCCATGCAGCGCTGCTACTTTGAAATGCCACGTGCAGTCCGGAGCCAGCTGGGAGTCCCCACTGGCCTGGGCTGCACACAGCATTTCAAAGGCTTCAAAGTGGCAGCTGCTGCTTTGAAACACCATGGGGAGCACGGCCCCATGCTCCCTGTGGCGCTTTCACCTATGAAGTGCAGCAACAGTCCTGGGGCTGTTGCTACACTTCAAAGGCGGAAGCGCCCTTATTGACTAATTGATGCAAATTGCATTAACTATTTGATTGGCCAAATAATCGAAATTTTACATTCCTATATCTTACAGAACAAAATGAAGCCTCATTTAGCCTGTTTGTTGAGCTAATAGCTACTGAGTGTGCAGCCTTTGAGGGGCGAGAGTAAAAGTCTGGTTGGTACGGAGTTCTAATCTCAGGAAGGTAAAGGTTCAGACTAGAAGATATATAAGAATTGTGCCCTATTCAGTCAGATAAAGAAAAACTTTTGTTCGCTGGATTGGAACATTATGATAAATTGCTAAAATCAGCCAGGTGGACTTTAAATTACCCAAAGAAGCCCCAGGCATTTTATTTATTTATTTATTTATTATTTTTAATTAAAGGATAGCAAGTAGTCTAGAATACAAAGAATGAGAAAATGACACTGGATCTGTTTCTACGGTTTCCCTGTTTATTAAAAAAAGCATCTCTATTTTAGTCCATACCATTCTGGTAGCTGGTTTCTTTAATTTCAAAATGAGCTGGTACTTCTCGTGTCAACATTCAACACGAATATCTAATAAGTATCAAGAATGATGCCATCAGATAGAATATGCTTCAATAAAGAATTTATATTTTGGTGCTTTCTATAATACTCACAGAAGACCCCCAATTGCCTCTGACCTCATTTCTTAGACAAGAAAGGGAGGACTTTACATGCATATTTTTAAAAGGTGACAGGATATCATGGCCAGAAGATCCAAATAACAAAACTGGGATACTAAAAGGATGACATGATCCCTGTCTTGCTTCATTGTTCCACAAAACAGCAAGTAGAGGTATCTGTGGGAAGATCCCAACTCCAGGCCTAAAAAAAATGCATCAGTCCAAAATTCTAAATCTCTGTCTTCAAACAGCAAGAGGATAAGGGGTGCAAAGTCCCAAGGAGTCAGCATTCATGGCAGCCCTGATTTCAATGATTCTCTGATTAGAAATCCCATATAGTAACAGCACATGCCTGGATATAACACTTCCATAACCTACATAAGCCACCTTTTTCCAATCTCATGAGCCCAAGAAAAATGACTGGAATTTTTCTTTCTTAAATCTGGAGGACGGTGATATTGAAGGCACTGGGGGTATTATCTGGAATGGTTTTGCATGAGGATTTTATTAATTCAGATCTGATCAAGCCTGAGATCCATACACATTCTCCTTGATTACTTGGATCACACGTATTCCCAACAAGGTTGAAGTTTCCATGGGGAAAGCAGGAGCCAGAGCCTGAGCAAAAAGCCAAGACACTTAAGTGTCATATGAAGCACACAGATTAAAACCAGATTCATTATTCTGGTCTGTCAGGAGGAAGATCTGGTTTGAACGAGGCCTCAGAACATAACAATGGCATAAAGTTGCTCATCACTGTAGATAAGCACCAGCTTAAAACTCAACGGAGTAGATCAAACACATTAAACTGTGTGTTTTATTTTTGTATCGACTAACACTGACATTCCAGAAGCTGTCAAGTTAACTAATAAAGTAGACACATGTGAAGAAACCACCTGCTGCACAGTGCAGCTACGGTGTCATGGTGCTTAGTCAACTTGCTACACAGTAAGAATGAAAATGGGGGTAGCTGGGGTTGTGGGCCATTTATATAAATTTGTAACTTGGTCAGATGCATGGAAAGGATTTACTTGGCCATAATGGTCACCGTTTGTTAGATAGTTCCAAGACTCATGGCACTGAGGATGTGCTCTGCAGATTCCTCACGCTTGAAAGACAGCTCCTTATGGAGTCATCTTTACAAACTTATATTTGCTTGGTTATGTATGGAAAGTAATGGCAAACATAATATTGGGAGCTACCCTGATACATGGTGCTCTTTTTAAAAAGAGAGATTTTATGCACTGGTCACAGCTTTTAAGAATCACTCAAATTTTACCTCTTGTATGTCCATGCTCTTTAATGCAACCATATTAATTTATACCAAAGAAAAGTTCATTTTATCTTGCTTCACCATCTTTTTGGTGACCGACTGTCATGTCATATACATACTTACCCTCCAATTTGACAATTTCAGGACAGTAGAAGTGGATCAGAGCTGCTAAAGCACAACCATCTGTACCATCCTTCAGCAGATTTTCTACCAGTGGAATGCAGGGCAGCTGCTTAAGCAATGTTTGCTCCTTTCTGTAACGAGCCTACCATGTAGAAAGAGATTAAAAGAGACATCTGCTCAGAAACATATATGAAAACAGATTTGTACTGTAGAGTCCATGTCCCATTAGTGGAAAAAGTATTGACTAATACCAAGTCAGACACCATTTTGTCAGTCATTACTTTCTGTAGATTAATATTTGTGCTAAACAAATAAGCAAAATGTAGACAGATTTAACAGGAAATAAACCCGTCCACTATTTTGCCACTTTCATTCAAAACTACTATGCTACCAAAATTTGATAAACTATATAAAATATTCTAATTCACTCTGAACTAAGATAGTTCACTTGTCACTATCAGGAGACATTCGGTGGCATTCAATTTCATAGCATTAAAAATTACTTAGCTGTCTAACACAATGAGCCAGATACTCAGCTGGTGAAACTCAGAAAAGCTCCTTGAAAATGAACGGAGCTATGCCAATGTAGACCATATGATGATCTGAACTAATACAAGATTCAGTTTTGAACTTGGCAGCACGTCCTAAGTAGCAAAATCTGGATTTGATCAGCTCCGTTTTCATTATTAATCTGTGTTATACAGACAACAGTTCATCAAGAAGAATATTCATGGTCAAGATTACTAGGGTAAACAAACATTACAAAAAGAAAAACCATTTTGAAAAGAAAATTTTTTTGCTCTAATTTAACACTAGTCATTCTTAATGTCTCTTCTCTTATCCTCTGAGAAGGCAAAAATTTTTTAAAAAGTACCAATAGTATGATGTATTTACTAACTTGATATGATTATTGAGTAATTGACCTTTTAATTTTCAAATAGTACAGAAAGTTTACTTCATACTATGTGCTAATTAGGATGTCAAGAATATCCCTTAGCTAACTAATTTTATGTTTATGTTTTTTTAAAGTTACATGTATATTTAGATGAAATTAGAGGGGTCTTTTTTAAATTCTGAGAATTCACTCACTATACGCTTTAACCCTGAAATCTATACTTTATGGTCACCAGCCTTTTGGTGAGAAACAGATGCGATTCCATTTGGTGCATTTCAGTGTCTCTCGTGCACTGGCCAAAATGGGGGACTCAGAGATGTAGTACTCTCAGACTGCATCACTTGTGGAGAGACACCAGTCCTGAGAACTGAAATCAAGTCTTTATTCTAGCACACCAGAATGGTCCAGATAAATATTAAAACACTAACTGGTTAAAAGTTAACTAGTAAGATTTAAAACTGCACTTGAAGCTTGAAATGTGGTGCCACTATAGCATTAAGTATATTGTTATATGAAGATACAAACGGAAGGACAGTTTTCCCTTGCTGTAGTTAAAGAAAACTTGTTCATCTTTCATGTATTATTAATATTTGATTTGCATATGTTAGTAACACTTTACCTACATTTAAGCAAGACACTTTCTTACTGTCAGCTTTTCCCTCCACCTTCACAATTGGCAATTCTTTGTTCGTGACAACCTCATCTATTGTAATGGAAATCTCTATCATGTCACAAATATAGAATTATGCTTTTCCTTCATGGAAATGGTTCAGAAATGAAGTGTGAAGAGATATGTTTTGAATTTATTTTACACAGCAATAGTGGAAAAGATACAAACACCACAATGTATAAACTGACTCAAAATCATAATTAAAATTTTCTTTTAATAATTTAATATATGAAAGTCAATTTTTAAAGAACATTTTACATTTGTTTTAAATACAGAGTACAATGGCTGGCCTAGCAGCACATCGCACTATGCTACTACATGACGACTTTCTGGAAGAAAGCTTCCTGTCATTTAAATGACTCAAACTGCCTTCTGAATAGTGTAAAATTCTCTTTGGGAATTATATCAAACCTTTAAGGTACCATAAAAGCATGAGTATAATGCGCACTTTTTTCCCTGTTTATTTAGGCTCAAAGCCAGGGTGCGCATTATACACAGGAGAAAATTTTTTTCAAGTTTTAAACTCCCCCTCCCCTCCGCACAGAAACTTTCCTGCTGCAGCGCAATGCGGGAGCTGCCACACTGCCAGGCTCCCAGACAAGGCGAGGAGCCGGTGGTGCCACCAGGCTGCAGCACCCAGTCTCGCTGCCTGTCTGGTGCTCCTTCAGGCTGCGCCTGGAAGTCGCTAGGAATTCCCACGGCAGGTGCGAGCTAGGCGTGGCGCACGGGCAGCTGTCCACTATGCGTGCATTTCCCAGGCAAGCCTGCAGGTAGGAGCGGCACGTCCCTCTCTCCCTCTCTCCTGCTGCCTTTGGGAAGCGGGCGAGGCTGGGCGTGGTGCTGGTGGATTAGTTCCTGGCGCAGCGTGGCAGGCAGTGTTGGACTTCAGAAATTCTGGACTTCAGAAACAGGCTACCTCCTGTTCTCCTGTACGCTGGGCTGCGCATTGTACATAGGAGTTCAGTTTTTTTCATTATGCTAAGATTCTAAAGTCAGGGTGTGCATTATACACAGGTGCGCATTATACTCGCGATTTTACGGTAGATCTGAAAGAAGATGATTGTTTGAAAGAACAGAAGTACCAAACTTCAAGAAAAATTAGTTAAAATATAATCAAAACTAATAGGTTGCTCAAGGTATATGTTGTATGATATTTTAATAGGAATTTACTCCGCATTTGATAAACAGGGCAACAGACATTATACTTGTACTACTTCATATTACTGTGTAGCCAGCAGTGACTTGTTTTATTTTTAATCTGGAAGTGTCATAATAAATGTGGCCCTAACAAGAACATTTTAACATGTTTATCAAAGCATTGGTACCATGTTTATCAAAGCATTGGTACATCACTGCTTTTTATAGCTCTACTGCAAATATACCGTAGATGAAGTTTCTAGTATACTGCTAGGGAATTATTGGTAAACTAATGCTTTATGCAAAACAGCTACAACAAAAGGTTTATTCTGAAACAGCTCTTCACTAGCACCTGGTTTTATGGAAAAACTATGTGTCAGATTATGATTTGAGGTGTACTTTATTTTTGTAGTTTACTAATAGCCTACTTTTGGCTTTACTCCTCTCCCCTATGTTAGTTATGCTGTTGTCCTTTTATTCCTGAAATATGAACATTGTCCAGAACTGAATTTTCTCTTTCAATAATATACTGATAGCAATGCAGGAGGGTGGGCGGAACAAAACTGCAAAGTAATTACTTGTATAGGACAGATGCTTATGAATTTGGGTTCAATTGGCTAGAAATAGAACAGCTGTAGCCTTTATTACAAGCAATGTTTCTTGGGGGAGAGGGATAGCTCAGTGGTTTGAGCATTGGCCTGCTAAACCCAGGGTTGTGAGTTCAATCCTTGTAGAGGCCATTTGGGGCAAAAATTCATCAGGCATGGTACTTGGTCCTGCTGTGAAGGCAGGGGACTGGACTCAATGACCTTTCAAGGTCCCTTCCAGTTCTAGGAGATAGGCAATCTCCATTATTAAATGCCAGTCTTTAGGCAATAGCCAAACTTCATTTACAGTAAACAACTGCCTAACACCTTAATTTCTTTGCATCATATAAACCATATTTTATTAGTTAGAGCAAAGCCATCTAAAGGCCTGTCCATGCATGATTTGACTGGAAGATGAAAAGTACATCTTTGGACAACAGTACAAAAATTAAGTATGCAGTACAGCATTTACTTGACCATCTACAGATTAAGTCAGTTGCAAAGTAGCTCCACACCTGTAATATAGATTCACTGATGCCAGAGAAAAGGGTATATTTTCTTTACTGTTGGAGTGTAGCATAGAATTTTAATGTAAATTGTAATAAGGGAAAATTATAATCTCTTAATGAGAAAGCATCAAGGAAATAGATTTAGTTTGTTAATGAAGCACGGACTTAAGGCTTTTATATTTTAAACAGTATGGGGACAACCAATGTTTTGGTCCCATAAATAATCATCACTAATTGAAGAGAGAGAAACTAGGATAAAAGGAGTATGTGATTCATATTTTTATTATGTGTCTAAAAACTTTAAGTGACACTTAATGTCAACCAACACACAAAAGGTTGGCTTCTGTGCATCTATGTTCTTGGTAAAGTACACAAGCAGCTCTGCTTCATGATGAATTAAGAGTTTGAGTATGAACCAACCAAAGAACTTTACTAGAGAGTAAAGAAAGGGCGTTTTATATTCTGACGCAAGATACCAAAAGGCATTATGAAAAAGTAAAATAGTATCATACGCATCTGTATTGGTTATCAACTGTTCTTAAAGCAACTTCTGATCTACTATTGTACCTTAAGTTTTAATTTTTCCTAGATTACCTTGAAAGACTAGATTCTAAAACATGTGAACCCTAAGGACAGCAGTCTACTACTATGCCATAATCTAATCAATCTAAGATAAATGAAATGAGGAGTATACTAGCATGACATGAACTAACCCATTCTCATTTTAAGCTATTAGATCAAAGGTGACAGAGTTGAGCAAACTTACAGGAACCAGTTTCCAAAACCATTTGGTAGGAGACTTCAGAGGAAGCAGTGGGAAAAAGAAAAAAGCGAAGAGCAAAAGGAAAAAAATTATCAGATTTTACAGTTTATCTTTACATTGGCACTTTAAATTTCAGACATGATAAAATGCAATTCAATAATGAAAATGATCATTTTCAGTTTATCAACAGAATAATTTTCCCCCAATAAGAAACAGATTTTTAAATCAGTATTCTGCAATCAATGTCTGAGAAATTCATCTGAGACTATGATATCACAGCATCAAAATGAAACAAAATACAGGACTATGTAGCACTTTAAAGACTAACAAGATGGTTTATTAGGTGATCAGCTTTCGTGGGCCAGACCCACTTCTGAAGAAGTGGGTCTGGCCCACGAAAGCTGATCACCTAATAAACCATCTTGTTAGTCTTTAAAGTGCTACATAGTCCTGTATTTTGTTTCAGCTACACCAGACTAACACGGCTACATTTCCATCAAAATGAAGTGACTCAGAACGTAAAATATGCAAAAAAAGCTAAGGCAACATATAGTAACCGGTCTAAACATGCTTGTTTAGCAATATTACAAATTTCCAGTGAGTTTTGTAACAGTTAATTCTAATGAAAACCAGTAATGTTTCATACAAGTTTAAAAATATTTTGTAAATTGAATTGTATGACAATCTTCAGAAAAATGAAAGGTACAGGCAATCATGTTTTTGCAATGACAAGTCACATTGGCATCAGCTATATGATGGACAATGATCGGAATGTACAGCCTACTAAACGTAGTTTTCTTTTAGCTACTTTTAGGAAAGAGAGAAAAAAATCAGAATTGGTGGATTTAATAATAATAAATTTAACTATAAAATATGTATGATAATAAAGTTACCAAGTAATCAGATTTGCAAATACAATGAACTCACTCTAAATGTCTAATCCCAAATCCACTGAAAAAAAATTAAAATTATTGCATTGATTCAAAGGCTTTTAGATTAGTTCCTAACTATGCTTATGTGTTTCAGAAAAATATTACAAAAAAGAGCTACCTGCTTATAAAGATAACTGTTGTTTTTTAAGATCTGAGTATAGACTCAGGTGTGTATGCATCCAATGCATGAAAGGTGGAAAACTTTTCCCAGCAGTGCCAGCAGGGGGTGGCACTCATGTCCTCCAGCTCTCAGCCCCCCTTCCCTGGCAATTTAAGGGCAGTGCTACCCCAACTGCTCTCAGTCCCTTTGCTCCAAACATTAATACAAGACACTCCGGTACAGAGGGGATGGAGAATGGGCTGTGGAATATGTGTCTCCACCCACATCTTGGAGAACAACTGTCACAGTACAGGTAAGTAACCATTTTTCTGAGAGGTTGTAGATGGGTATTCCACTCAGTTGACTCACAAACACTACTTTAGGGTGGTGCGGCATGGAGTCTAATTTAAGAACTGCAGGATTGCATTCCCAAAGTTTGCATCTAACCTAGATACGGTGTTATTGCATAGTGCTTGATAAAATATATATTTACACAACCCTGGGTAGCACTGAGGAATGCTATTGATATTGTTTGGGCCCTAAAATGAGCCCATAATCTCTGAGGAAGCACAGTCGGAGGAACAGTTATTTTATATGCTATTGTAATGCAGGAAGTTATCCACCTAGAAATAATCTGCCTAGTTTACCTGACCCTTCCTTTTATCTGAATAGGAGACAAAAAGATGAGGGATGAATGAAAAAGCTTATTCCTCTTTAGAGAAAACACCAAGCATTGTCTCACATCCAGTGAATGAAGTTGCTGTTCATATGCATTTGAGTGTAGTTAAAAATATTACTTAATTATGGTGAAATGGGGAAACCACTTCCAACAAAAACTTTGGATGTAGTCGTAGGGCCACCTTGTCTTTGAAAACCTGTATTAATAGAAGCTCTGCCATCATGGCCTGCAGCTCGCTCACTCTCATTCAAGCTAGAGCAAGAAGAAACGCTATCTTCTGCATAGGAGGGACAGAGAACAGGTTGCCAGGGGTTCAAATGAAGGCCCCATAAGAGCATTGAAGATGTAGCAGATACATCAAAATGTCCCATATATACACTACCCTTGATTGAATCCCCTGGACTAGTGATCACATCAGAAAAGTGCAAGTTGGTTTTGAACTGGTAATTCTTGTAGACAGTTTTCTATTATTGAGTAGCACTTGTTTAAACAGCATTTCTCTTCATCTAAGCATACAGCATTCTGTGCCATTTTATTTCAGAAGGTTAAAAAAAGTTACTGGAGGGAAGCTGTTCTAGATTTGATTTTAACAAATAGGGAGGAACTGGTTCAGAATTTGAAAGTGGAAGGCAGCTTTGGTGAAAGTGATCATGAAATCATAGAGTTCATGTTTCTAAGGTATGGTAAAAGGGATAACAGCAAAATAGAGACAATGGATTTCAGGAAGGCAACTCCGAGAGCTGGTAGGTAAGGTCCCATGGGAAGCAACACTAAGGGGGAAAACAACTGAGGAGAGTTGACAGTTTTTCAAAGGGACATTATTAAGGGCCCAAAAGCAAGCTATTCCACTGTGTAGGAAAGATAGACAGTATGGCAAAAGACCACCTTGACTTAACCAGGAGATCTTGCATGATCTAAAAATAAAATAGGAGTCATATAAAAAAATGGAAACTAGGACAAATTACAAAGGATGAATATAAGCAAACAGTACAGGTATGCAGGGACAAGATTAGAAAGGCAAAGGCACAAAATGGGCTCAAATTAGCTACAGATATAAAGGGAAACAAAAAGACATTCTATAAATATATTAGAAGCATGAGGAAGACCAAGGACAGGGTAGGCCCACTGCTCAGTGAGGAGGGAGAAAGAGTAACAGGAAACCTGCAAATGGCAGAGGTGCTTAATGACTTTTTTGTTTCAGTCTTCATCAATAAGTCTGATGATGAAGGAATGTCTAACACAGTGAATGCTAGTGGGAAGAGGGTAGGTTTAGAAGATAAAATTTTAAAAAAAGAACAAGTTAAAATCATTTAGAAAAGTCAAACATCTGCAAGTCACTCAGGGCCTGATTAAATGTATCCTAGAATACTCAAGGAGCTGATAGAGGAGGAATCTGAGCCTTTAGCTATCATCTTTGGAAAGTCATGGAAGACAGGAGAGGGTTCCAGAAGACAAGAAAAGGGCAAATATAGTGCCCATCTATAAAAAAGGAAATAAGAACAACCTAGGAAACTACAGACCAGTTAGTTTAACTTCTGTGCCAGGGAAGATACTGGAGCAAGTAATTAAGGAATTCATCTGCAAACACTAGGAAGATAATAAGGTGATAGGGAACAGCCAGCATGGATTTGTAAACAACAAATCATGTCAAACCAATCTGATAGCTTTCTTTGATAGGATAACGATTCTTGTGGATAAGGGAGAAGCGGTGGATGTGGTATACTTAGACTTTAGTAAGGCATTTGATATGGTCTCGCATGATATTCTTATCAATAATCTAGACAAATACAACTTAGATGGGGCTACCACAAGGTGGGTGCCTAACTGGCTGGATAACCATTCTCAGCAGATAGTTATTAATGGTTCACAATCCTGCTGGAAAGGCATAACAAGTGGGTTCCGCAGGGGGGCTGTTTTGGGACCGGTTCTGTTCAATATCTTCATCAACGATTTAGATATTGGCATAGAGAGTACGCTTATTAAGTTTGCAGATGATACAACGATGGGAGGGGTTGCAACTGCTTTGTACGATAGGGTCATAGTTCAAAATGATCTGAACAAACTGGAGAAATGGTAAACAGGATGAAGTTTAATAAGGACAAATGCAAAGTACTCCACTTAGGAAGGAACAATCAGTTTCACACATACAGAATGGGAAGCAACTGTCTAGGAAGGAGTAAGGCAGAAAAGGACCTAGGGTCATACCGGACCACAAGCTAAATGAGAGTCAACAGTGTGATGCTGTCGCAAAAAAAGCAAACATGACTATGGGATGCACTAATGTGTGTTGTGAACAAGACACAAGAAGTCATTCTTCCGCTCTACTCTGCGCTGATTAGGCCTCAGTTGCAGTATTGTGTCAGTTCTGGGCACCGCATTTCAAGAAAGATGTGGAGACATTGGAGAGTGTCCAGAGAAGAGCAACAACATGATTAAAGGTCTAGGGAACATGAGCTCTGAGGAAAGACTGAAATAATTGGGCTTGTTTAGTTTAGAAAAGAGAACAGTAAGGAGGGACATACTTGAAAACTTCTATCACCTAAAAGAGTGTCACAAGGGGAGGAGGAGGGAATTGTTCTCCTTGGCCTTTGATGACAGGACAGGACAAGAATCAATGGGCTTAAACTGCAGCAAGGGAGGTTAAGGCTGGACATTGGGAAAAGCTTCCTAACTGTCAGGGTGGTTAAACACTGGAATAAATTGCCTAGGGGGGTTGTGGAATCTCCATCACCGGAGATATTTAAGAGCAAGCTGGATAGACATCTATCAGGGATGATCCAGACAGTGCTCAGTCCTGCCGTCACCTCTCGAGGTCCCTTCCAGTTCTAGGTTCTATGCCCAGAGCTTTGACTAATACGTGCTTTCTAAAGATTCTTATGGAGATGCCTATCTCCTAGAACTGGAAGAGACCTTGAAAGGTCATTGAGTCCAGTCCCATGCCTTCACAGCAGGACCAAGTATCATCCCTGACAGATTTTGCCCCAGATCCCTAAATAGCCTGCTCAAGGACTGAACTCACAACCCTGGATTTAGTATGCCAATGCTCAAACCACCAAACTATGCCCTTCTCCGATGATAGACATGCTGTATTATTATTAAAGTATACTCACTGAAACTTTGTAAAAAAAGTAGTCAAAATGTGTGAAAGTTCATGGTGTTATTTTATATAGTTATTTACTGTATGACATATTGCCTTACATACTTTTTGAACTGTGGAAAGTAACTGCAGAAAGTAAACAAATTTCATTTAGTCTGCATATGAAATAATTTTTTATGAAAAAAATGATCATACACCAGGAGAGGGAGTATTTAATGCATTTCCTCTGCAAACCCACTGTGTTTCATTGAGGTTCTGTATTTTGAGAATCCCAAACCATTTAGAAGTGGTTAAGTTTTAGGTGGGACATACACAACCACCCTTGGATTTGAACATTCCAACCATTTTTATGAAAATATCCCCTTCCCATTGGGTTCAATTCCACTCTCCTTCACTTAAAACTAATAAAACCCAAAGAAGAAAGAAAATTCCTATGGATTTGCAAAGGCATTATATTCAAAGAACTCCCAGTTACATGTAATTTATGCTTACTGTTGACTTTGTGTAGTTTAGGGAATGAGACTGAGGTTAGGGCCAGGCTATCTAATAATGTTAGCTAAACCAGACTTAATCACATTATTAATTCATAATACGTAACCATTTTGTGTTACACTCTAAATACATATTGTTTACACGCTAAATATTTATTGTAGTATTTCTAAATAAAGTTACAACTGCATACAAGGCTTTGAGGAATATATACTCAGTTTTCTTCTGTTTCTGGCTCAAGTAAAATTTATTGAGTAGAAGAGAATTATAAAATGTACTGAATAACTTTGTCTGTCTCTAGCATAAGCAATCTTCTTTAGTTTGGCCAGAAACTAAAATGAAAAATAAGTCTTCAAGTCCTTGAAATCTCTATGTAGATTTTTTCTTCCGATAGCTGCTTGGTTACTTGTGCATACTGGTGAGACAGAAACATTCTCTCTCCTTGCTCCTTTTCCAGTTCAAGCTCCAGAGTGCAACTAATACAGGTTTCCACAATCATGCCCCTTCTTGAGAGCCATAGCTTAAAAAAAAAAAACCCAGGAAATCTGAAGTCTCAGCAGTACGTGGCGAGAGTAGCAGCCCATGTAAATAGCAAGAATCTTCAATGATGCTTAAAGCTGTAGAACAAGGTACTTTTGAACTTCAAGCCATGTCAGCCACATGAAGAACTCACATTACAGCAGAAAGCCTCAGTCTGCAAAGAGCGATGAAAAGAAGCAGAAGAGGCACATTGAACCCCCTGATGTAATATATTTCCAAGTTTTAATGGAAGCAACATGTTGAAGGGGATAAGAAGCAACAAGGAAAGAGGGTACAGTGATGGGCTCCCAATGTAAACACAGAGCTAGAACTGAATGTGAACGGAACGACTAACATTTCCAAAATTCAGGTGTCTAAATTAAAGTAACTGAATAAGTGTCCTTATTTTCAAAGTGGTACCTTGAGCTCCTAATTCTATCATCTGTGTGGTCAACATTTATGAAAATCATGCCACTTACTTGTGTAAATATGGGATTTTTTTCATTTTTTAAAGTATTTAGAACATTGATTATTTAGAAACAGTAAGTAGTACATCTGAATAATCTAAAAAGTATAACTACAACTCTTTGGCTATTACAACAGCAGATTTCAGTCTAGAGTGTTTGATCCAATTAGGTATCTATTGATACCAGTCACTTAGTTCCCAAGAAGGGCATGAAAATGAGAGAAAAAAGCCAACATCACACTGAGTAGTCAGTAGTGACAGCTGCAATTGTATGTCAGCAGCTGTAGGACACTGGCCCAGGAGCTAACAGTCTGTTGTGTAAATGTCAGTATGAGATGTTGGGGGTCAGCAAAGATCTATTATGTGAAATGACATCTCAGTGGCACCGAGCTGTGAAGAAAGAAAAGGAATAGAGGGATGAAGAGTCAGAACTTGGAAACAGATACACAGTGTGCTGCACAAAAGTTTGTGTGTGATTTTTGAAAGACATTTGATAGCACCAGCATTATACTTAACAGTTAAGCTGATCCTAGCACCTTAACAGAAAACTGTTTATGGGAATTCCAGTCAACTTTATTAAAAGGTGACTTGAATTACTTTTTAAAAATTTTATCTTTAGTGTTCTTCAGAATGGTTCAATATGTTCCACATCACAAAAATATAATTTCTAACACAGATTGTGATGAGTTTCAAGATCTCAGCAGTAGTGTCTACATGTGAGAGTATTAACTTCAGTAATAAGTGATAGTTGAAGTACAGTATGAGAGACACACAGGACTTTAGGAGTGTGTTTCTAGCATAAATGGGATATAATAGGAGTAAGGAATGGCAGAGTCATTTCAGTGTCAACCAGGAGAGTTTAGGAGATGGCAATATTCAAGCAGACATATCAAGACTACATAGGTGCTTGCTTTGACTTGCTTTATTAAATAGCAACATGCTCCTAAGATCACCAGGAATCCCCGGAAACGTTTGGTGTTGGGTACTGAGCACTATTAAGAGTACTCAATTCATTGTAGTGTTGGCTACATTTAATAAAGAATTTACAACGCAACTGCACATTTCCAAAGTATGTCTTGTTTTCATATGTATGCACAGTCTTGCAGTTAAATATTTAAAACTTGTACACCTACCTTTTGACCTCCTGGAGTTTCTATACCATGATGCTCTTTTAATTTTTGTTCCTGTTCCATAATGTCTTTCAAATGTTCATTTATCTAAAAAGAGAGACATTTTTCAAGTGATCTCTTCTGTTTTTGAAAGAAGCAGTCCTCTGACTAGTTTTAACCACTGAAACATGATACTCAATACTATCAGGGTCTGTTGAAGCCAACCTAGAACCCAAATCAAAGACACTGAATTGAACTCCCAGCTGCAAAGCTCAAGATTCAGTGTGTAACATTATCTAATCCCACCTCCCAGTAACCTCATCTGCCCCAAACTTCTGAGATGACGGTGCTCTGTCCTCAAATCAGTATGTTTGTGGAGAGATTTTAGGGCCCTGCTCACCAACTGGGTTGGACCCACCCAACCGCTTAGTCAAGAGAAGGTTCTCGCTGGTAGAGGAGAAGCCCCAAAGGGCAGGGGTGCCCATGCTGGAAAGTGAATCTGCCCCACACACATCCTGCAATAGCAGCTTCTGTTCCAATAGAGTGGGCCTGACTTTCTTTGCTCAGAATATTGCAACCTGGCAGAGGGACAGCAGGGCCAACTTGAATGATACTCTGATCCCATACACCAGATTACAACATCTATGGTGAGGAGATGGGCCCAAACCCACAAGACAGGAGTCACTACAACAACATGAATGTGATGTAGGCTCACTTTCCACTCTTTCCTCCACCTCCCCTACCCTGGCGACTCTTTGCTGCAGCAATCTGGCATTAGAATTTCAGTACCAGCATGGTGGGTGGCCAGTGTCTCCTCTGTGAATCAAGAAGAAGGGCACAGCCTTCGATTTTGGGCTTTTCCACAATTTTTGACATTGGGTGGGTTGCAGAAAAAAGACAAAATGCAGTTGGTGGGTCTCCATAGTGAAAGCTTGGGAATCCCTGATTTGGGGAATGCTGGCTTGAGGTTTATAGTTAAACATGTTGAGGAGGAGCCCGAGAAATGCCCCAGCTATGAGCAACACGAAAGGGAGTAATCACCAATTTCCAGGAGCCTCTTAGCTATCACTATCATAGGACTCACTGACAGCATGACCCAATATTTACTTCTCCTCAGACAGAAATGCAACAGAAATCTGGGGCCATCTGAGCCAGCAGATTTGCCAAAGGTATGTGATCGGTCTCTGAATATACCAGATACTGACAGGTACATTTTATTACAATAGGCTGCTATTATAACTGAACATTTTGTTTACTGTATAGTAACTCATCAAGTTGAAAACCTCATACTCAAAATATGCTTAGGTATAACAGAGGGCCCAGTTTCCAACCTGGACACCACCGTACAAATCAACAATGGAAAATTAGACACCACTCTCTACAGAAAACCCACCGACTCATACAGTTACCTACATGCATCCAGCTCCCATCCAGAACACACCACACGATCTATCGTCTATAGCCAAGCCCTTCGATACAACCGCATCTGCTCTAATCCCACTGACAGAGACCAGAAGCTTCAGGATCTCTACCAAGCATTTATAAATCTCAACTACCCACCCAGAGAAATAAAAAAGCAAATTGAAAGAGCCAGACAAATACCTAGAAACCATCTACTTCAAGACAGACCCAAGAAAACCAACAATAGAACACCACTTGTCATCACCTACAACCCCCAACTTAAACCTGTCCAACACATTATCAATAAACTACAGCCTATATTGGAACAGGATACCATACTCAAAGAGGCTTTGGGAGACAGACCCATAGTCTCCTATAGACAACCACCTAACCTCAAGATGATTCTTACCAACCACCACAGGACATACCACACTAATACCAACCCTGGTACCTTCCCTTGCAACAAACCCCGTTGCCAGCTTTGTCCACATATTCATTCTGCTGATACCATTATTGGACCTAACCAAGTGAGTTATAAGATCAAGAACAAATATTCCTGCGCATCCAGAAATATAATCTATGCTATCATGTGCCGAAAGTGTCCGTCTGCTATGTACATTGGACAAACATCTCAGACACTTCGCCAAAGGATTAATGCCCACAAAACAGATATCAGACAAGATCACAAAGAGAAAACAGTTTCTTGCCATTTTAACCAGAAAGGACACTCTCTCAATGACTTGACCACCTGCATTCTGCTACAAAGACCTTTTACATCTGCACTTGAAAGGGAATCCTCTGAACTGTCATTCATGTTAAAATTCGACACTTTCCAACAAGGACTTAACAAACATTTGAACTATCTCGCCCATTACCAAGGTAGTTTCCCCAATTATCACCTCTAATACCATTAACTCACAAACATCCCACTCTCCCTACCTCTAATATCATCAATTCACAGACACTTACCTTCCTTCCTTCTTCCCCCCCCCCCACATCCCCCTCCTGTTCTGCAATGTGATTTGTCCTTTTCATATTTGTTCATTTTTTTTAATGGTATCCTTTGGTATATATGGTTGTGACTACTTTCTTCCACTATTTGATCTGAGGAAGTGGGTCTGGCCCACGAAAGCTCATCAAATAAACCATCTTGTTAGTCTTTAAAGTGCTACATTGTCCTGCATTTTGCTTCAGTTTCCAACTGGATTTCATTACACCAGCACTGGGGCTCTCAACTTCATTGCACCGCGATGACCTGCCCCTTTGACAATAAAGTTACTACATAACATGAGGGGGTGTCAGAGCCAGAGCCCAGCCATCTTGGGTCAGGGGAAAAACGGTGCCCAAGTCCCGCTGCCCCAGGTGGGATGGAACTCAGGTTTCAGCTTCAGTCTTGGGTCCTAGGAAACCTAATGCTGGCCCTGGCGACTCCATTAAAATAGGGTCATGGCTCACTTTGGGGACCCAACCCCCAATTTAAGACTCCTGCACTAGAGAAAGCCAAGGACATAGTATCTATAGGTGTTGTTAAATGATTTAATCATACCAACAAAATTAATCAGTAACTGGTCAGGTTTCATCTCTCTCAAACTGTTTTCCTCATACCAGGCACTGCAGTCAAAACTTGAATTTCAACAGAATGTTTTAATTCATTATAAAAACTTAATTTTTTCCCTATCCTTGCTGAAAGTGAATAATGAACATCCTATATTAAATGAAGTCTGAATATACATAATTTCCACCTATGGCTAGCTGAATCATGTTGATTGTCTTTTCAATTTAAGCATACATTTGCTTTGTTCTTACCTTATTTATCCAGTACATGACAGCATCCTCAATATCATAGGGAAGTTCTGTAGCTTGGAAGAAGGCTGAATACTGCTGAACACATGCAATCACCTTTTCAACACTGACCATCTCTGCTGTATATGCCATCATCAGGGTATCAACCATTGCCAGATGGGCACTCTGCAAGAAAGAAGTTATAAAATCATTTTAAGAGAACATTTGTTTATTTTACAAAATTTAATACTCTAGCCCAGCAGTTCCCAACCACTGGTCCGTGGACCTGTTCCGGACCCCAAACCACTGGCTGCCAGGCCGCGGTGGCTGCCAAAGCTAAAGATGGCTGTTCACAGTGGCTCAGCTCTGGCAGCGGTGGTGGCTGCTTTTGTCTGCTGGCGGCCTGGAGCTAAGGTGGCGGCAGGAGGAAGCGGAGCAGAAAGCGCCTCTTCCCTCCTTCCCCCCAGGTAAGATGGCAGCCCGGACCCCTGCCTCTACTCATAGGGTGTGTCTAGACTACTGAGTTTTGTCGACAAAAGTGGACTTTTGTCAACAAAACTATACCAGCGTCTACACTACCGCTGAGTTCTGTCGACATAACGTCGACAGAACTCAGCAGTTTTGTCGACGCTGGTAAACCTCATTTTACGAGGCATAACGCCTTCTGTCGACAGAGTTCTGTTGACAGAAGGTGTTATTGCCTGTAGGGTTGCGTCTAGACTACAGGGTTCTGTCGACAAAGCAGCTTGCTTTGTCGACAGAACTCAATGTGTCTGGACGCTTTTTGTCGACAGAAGTTTTGTCGACAGATACTGTCGACAAAACTTCTGTCGACAAAACCCGGTAGTCTAGACGTACCCATAGAGGCGTGAGATGCGCTTGGGGAGGGAGGGAGTGCGAAGGAAGAGAGAGTGTGCATGCCACCAATGGCTGCTCCCTCAGCGCACGCAGCAATAACAGCCACGCTCTGCAGAAGAGGGGGCAGCCTAACTCTGGGGAGTACGAGGGTGAGGGCATGGGGGTGAGGGCATAGGGGTGTTGGGCAAGGGTGTGGTGTGCGAGAGGGTGTTGGCTGAGTTCTAAGGGTCAGAGGTTAAAGGGTGAAAGGCCACAGGGAGTAGGGGTTTGGGGACAAAGGGTGTTAAGCACTGGGGAGCAAAAGGCTGAGTTGGCTAGGCGGACAGGTAACATTTTCTTTGCATATTTGCATATTCTTTATTTGCACAATGAATATTCAAATAAAAATATTACTGGTCCGCCTCAAGTTTGTGAATGGGTTTGCCGGTCCGTGGTATAAAAAAGGTTGGAAACCACTGCTCTAGTCTCTATTTTTCATTAAATTACTTTTAGATGTATATGCACCTATAAAACCACCACCAAAAAACAAAAAAACCCACACCTCCAAAAGAAGTCTGATAACTGACTGCCAGCTTTGGCCAAAGGATTATGCTGGAAACATGCACAGCAGTTTTTAAAACGCCAACAGAAAGCACAAGGACATGCGCTTGAAAAAAATGCTTTTTGAAAAGGGAATGACCTGTACTGCCATAGGATGAACACTGCAACAACAAAAACAAAACACAAAGTGTGATTGTAAGGTCAGATGTAAAAATAATGAAAAAATACAGGAATCCTCACTAAATTTTATTGTCACCACAAATATACATGAAATGATTTTCAAGTTTATTTTATAAGTATAAATAAGAGTAGAAAAATCTGTTACCCACTTTTATCTGTACCTGAAAAGGGCAGAGCTGCACAATAAACTCCCTTTGATTACTTCCAAGATACTGAATTTGTACATAGAAAATCTGTTTTTGTATCATGTCAAAATTTATGAAAAATCCATTAAAATTAAATTAAAATACGATAAAATAAATAAAAATACACAAGTAAAATAAAACTTTCACTATAATCAGTGCATGGTGAGAGGAAAGACTCAAGATGTCAGAAGAAAATTATAGCAGAAATATTACAAAGGTTACACAATTAGTTTTAAACTTGAATATATGTGATATAAACTCAAAGGTAAACTGTGTTAATATGGAAAGCATCAAATTCTCCTCATTTTATGGGCTACAAAATAAAACTGTGTCAGTTTCATTATCAGTAACTATTAAAAAACAAAAAAGAAACACATGACCAAATAAGGAAACTTCAGAGATTTTTATCTATTTTATTTAATGTATTTATTTAATCTGACTTGATTAACGTGGGGCAGGGAACCAGGAGCATGCTGAAAGCATACTCTTGTAGGTGCAGCAGAAGGCTGCAAGAAGGCAAGCAGGCCCTCCAAGTCCCCCCTTGTCCCAGCTAGGCCGGGGATGTCCAGAGACTTTAGTTACCAGAGGTGGCCCCCCAACCCCAGTCAAAACCAGGGCACAGTTTTGTTTTGTGCTAGAGAATAAACAGTGTCCTGGGAAAAGGGTACAAATATAAATGAGCGTGCCTCTCTGGTCAGCAGATCAACCAGCTTACAGCTACATTTTATGGCTGTGTCTCACAATGAAAATGAAGATTCCAAAGAATTCAGTGTTACCACTGCAAATAAATTCTATATTGCAGCATTCATACAAACATTTCATGAAGCACAGCAGTTAATAACTTGGTAACACTGATGAACAACAAGCCGCAATGAAAGCTACTACTGTATATAATATTAGTTGGGATCGCATACGTAAATCATGCTACATCTTATTACCAACAATTATTAAGTTTGCATTGCCCTATCTCACTCCTCTTGTACGTCCTGCCTACCTCTAAGATGAACATTTTTATCATTTCCACATCAAAAGTGTGATGCATTTACAGTTATAAGTGACAAAAGAATATTTGTTTTCAATGCAAACACAACAAAGCTAGAAATTCACATGTTCATAAAATATTAAAATCCAGATCAATCACAGTTACATGCTTTATCCCTCAAACATCATGACGAGGTTCCTCCAAAATGCATGGTCCGTTTTGGTCAATTTCACAGTCATAGGATTTTAAAAATTGTAAAGGTCATAATTCCAGATATTTAAAAATGAAATTTCACAGTGTTGTAACTGGAGGAGTTCTGACTCTGAAAGGAGTTGTAGGGAGGTTGGGGTACTGTTATCTTCACGTCTGCGAAGGTGCTGACAGTGACGCTGCCATCAGAATTAGGCAACCAAAGAGCAGTGGCTGCTGGCCGGGAGCCCAGTCCTGAAGACAGAGGTGCTGCCAGCAGCAGTGCAGAAGTAAGGATAGCACAATATGGCATTGCCACCCTTACTTCTGCACAGTTGCCTTCAGAACTGGGCACTCTGCCAGCAACCACCTCTCTTCAGCCGCGATACCATGATTCCTCTAAAATAACCTTCATTTGGATCCTGACCCCAGTTTAAGAAATGCTGGTCTCTCCCGATTAAATCTGTTTAGCACAGGGCAGTGATGGACAACCAAGCCTAGTGAGTAGGCAGTATAACAGGCCCTCCAACTCAGTGGGCCACAAGATCATCATAACTAAGGGAGTGTCCTGGGATAGGGTAACTCCAGTAGCTGCAGGGAAGGGGGAGGGCTGATGCTTGTGGCAACCAAGCTGCTACCAGCTCAGGGGTCAATGCTAGCAGTAGCAGCCAGTGTTTCCTCTAACATTTTCTATCTTTGGGCGGGTTGAATTTTTTTATGTGAAACACCAATATTGAGATCATGTGTGGACGTGCACCAATACAAAAAAAACAAAACAAACACACACACACACACACACTTTAAGCAGTCCATATGTGCGGAAGAAAATACATTAAAAGAAGACCCCTGTGTCTAGTTGCTGCGAGGTATCCTTAGTGACTACAAAGCTAGGGAATTCTTCTTCTTCCACTGAAGGAAAAGTACAAGCCCCAGAAGAAGTTAACATGTGGCTTCAGGGTCTGTAGACAGAAGCATGTTTCAAAGAGCTTGCAAATACAGTTTCGTCCTACAAAACTACCACCACACCTAGTGCTTGCTATTTCTGACTTATAAGAGCCAGAATTCTACTGCATAGCAAAAATCTGGACTTAATGCATTACAATTTACCATGTATTACTTAGTAACACGGGAGTTTAAAAAATCATTAATTTCAGAGTTTTAGATACCTGCAAGCCTCCAAGAAAATTTTATTCAAAGAATCTTTCTCTCTCTTACATTAAGCCGTTAAACACCTATGTCAATTTTGTTTGAAATGCAATCATGCAAATGTTCTCCTAGCACTCACCACCTCCATGCAGAATAGTGATAGAAATGTAGCCGTTTTAGTCTGGGGTAGCTGAAGCAAAATGCAGGACAATGTAGCACTTTAAAGACTAACAAGATGGTTTATTAGATGATGAGCTTTCGTGGGCCAGACCCACTTCCTCAGATCAAATAGTGGAAGAAAATAGTCACAACCATATATATATATATATATATACACATACAGTTGTGACTATTTTCTTCCACTATTTGATCTGAGGAAGTGGGTCTGGCCCAGGAAAGCTCATCATCTAATAAACCATCTTGTTAGTCTTTAAAGTGCTGCATAGTCCTGTTTTTGTTTCAGTTACACCAGACTAACAGGGCTACATTTCTATTACTTCCCTCCCTCCCTCTAGACCTTATTGCCTCCTTATCTCAGCTGCTTATCTTTTCTGCTCTGGGCGCTCTTTCGTTCAGCACCCTGTTAACAGCCTTTAGCTGCTGTTTACAGATGCCCTGCTCCCCCACCAGTCAGCTGAGCTTTGAACCTCTGAGCAGGGCTCAGAAAATAGCTGCAACCACGCAGCTTAGAGGGAACTTTGGTAGCAGCTGATCAGTTGTGTGGGTCCTGTCACCTGCAGCTGCCCACACAGTCTGGGTAGCTGCAAGGCACTGCCCTCCCTTGCTCCTGCTCCTCTTCCTCCTCCCCCCGCTGCTGGCAGCAGCTGGCTCACAGAGCTCACCAGAATGCATGGATTCCAGATCTTCTCTATTCTTCAAGACATCATCTTACCCTGGACTATTGTTCTTTTCATAGACCTGCTGTGGCTCCCAAGAAACTATATTGTTGCTGCAGTTGGACATTTTTCCTGTAAAAGCTAATTGTTCCCTACCTCCTCAGACACTAGCCGGTGAATTACTAGATGATCCAGTTTTTGGCTGGCTGTTCTGTAAAGAGCTGGAGACCCTGCAGGAGGAATGCCAGCATCCGTATGCTCTGGGTTCAACACCAGGACTCTGTCCTGCCATTTCAAAGCAGGTCTAGCGGATGGAGAAAGAGGGAAGCACTAATGTTTCGCAGCCCTTTCTTACCTGCAGTTTTGAGCTGCTCATAAGCATCCTGTCTGCATGTTCTGCTTAGGTTAGCAAAGTACAGCAAAATTAAATAAACTGCCATGATTATTTTGGTAATTTATTCACTGTTAAATGCACAAAATTACAATCACTTACAATCATAATCCTTCAGTTATATTTTATGTATTCTTTTATGAAACACATGCACACAGATTTAATTCAGGTTATTTCCTGATCTGTAATCTGATTGAGTTGTCAACATAAATTTACAGTTCCCTCAATTCAAATTATGTGTGTCATATTTCCTGTTTGTAACAAATTAAGCAATTTACAGCTCATTAATAAACAAATTACGGGGAAGAGAAATAGAAGTGCTGATCTACAGAGAATACCATGCAATACCTAGCTCAGATTTAATAGCGTCTTTTGCTTATCACTGGCAATAATCCATTCTGCAACATTCTTCTGTTCCATCCACGACTAAATACAAATATATTCACTTTATTGAAAGTGAAAAGGAAATGTTATTTTCTTTTTAAGCCCAGATTAGATTCCTAGAAAGGTTAAATAATCCCCACTATCCTCTTATGATCCTGAGAAACCAATTCTATCAATTTCTCAGTGTCCTACCAGCGTGAAGTTGGTCTGTACTACTTAGTTTTGTTGGCCTAAATCAGTGGTCCCCAACCATTTGAGGTTGCCGGGTGCTAGGGGGCGTGGCCGTTCGCCCGCCGGGCGCCAGGGGGCGGGGACACTTGCGTGCCCGGGGGCGGCCCCCCCCATAGCCCCATGCCCGGGGGCGGGGGGGCAGGGCCCCCCCCACAGTCACGCGCCTGGGGCCAGGGCCCCCTCCAAAGGCCGCGCGCCCGAGGCCGGTGCCCCCTCCAAGCGCCACACGCCCGGGACCGGCGCCCCCCCGCAAGTGCCGCGCGCCCGGGGCTGGCGCCCCCCCCGCAAGTGCCGCGCGCCCAGGGCCGGCGTGCCCTGCAAGCGCCGCGCGCCCAGAGCGCAAGCGGCCAATCCGCTGCGCTCCCGGGGCCAGCGCTCACCGTGCGCCATGTGCCCAGGGCCGGCTCTGGCACCATGCATGTGCCACATGCCCGGGGCCAGGCCAGCCCCGAGCACTTGGCGGGCACACACAAATGCTTTAGGGACCACGGGCCTAAATCAATCTGTTTTGACTTGCCCTAATCTACATTAAGATTTAGGTCAATATAAGGCAGCCTCCACCAATGTAACTTGCCCACTATACCAACTTTGTAACTCCACTTCCATGAGAGGCATAGCACTTAAGTTGATGTATTTAGGTCCACATAGAGTCAGTGTAGACAAACACTGCATTGCTTACTTAGGCCATGTCTACAGTAGCAAGCTTACAACAACAGAGACATATCTTAGTTTTGCCACCCCACCTGCCTGTTATTCTGTAACCGAAGTCGAGTCCCAGGGAAACAATTCTCTGTGTTGTAATCTGTTTTCTCAGTTGCTCTGTAACACTTGGCAATGCTTGGAAACATTTTACCAAGAATGTCTTTTTGTTTTTGTTAATAAAATCACCTTTTCTAAGGTTATGATCGGATTCGTGTGTCCTGCGAAGCAGGAAGGTCCATGTGCATGAGACTGAGGGTCAGCTATTATACATTATACTTTGTTTTCAAGCCCTCTCCTGAGGTAGGGTAAAAGAGCTTGGGGTACACCTCTTGGGAAGACATTCCCAAGTGAATCTTCCTGAGTTCAAAAAGAAATGGGGTTTGCACTTGGGTGGTGGCAGCATACCACCCAAGGTCAGGGAATCTATGACCTCGGGGAGTTTTTAAAGCAGAAGTCTATAGAGCCAAGGTATTTTTAAAATTTCTTGCGGGCCTCCATCTTCTGCACTTGAAGAGGCAAAGTAGGGACCAGCCTTGACAGCATCTTACCCTACTAGTTTTCTAGCAGCTGTCCCACAGTAACTCTATCCCCAGAGGTCACAAATACAAGAAGCCTGCCCTGCCCTGCCCTTCCCTCCCCTCCTTCAAAAACCCCACCATGTTTTTGAAATGCTTCTTCCTACTTGCCCATTGTGTGAGCATCCAGTTAATGCCAACTCATTGCAGACAAAGATCTTCACCTAGAAGCTCCAGCCTGGAGTGAGACAGAAGTCCCGCATCTCCTTATCCTGTGGAAAGAAGTGGCCGTGCAAGCCCATTTAAGGAGAAGCTGAAGGAATAGACCTTTGTGTGCAGATCACACAGTGAGCACCAAACTCGGGGAATGACAGGAATGAGCAGCGATGCCAAGTAAAAGCCAAGGAACTTGGGGAGGCATATTAACGGAGGCAGGGCAACAATATGACTGGGTTAACCCTGCAGATCTCTATGGTATATTTAGTTGGCACCTGCCAACATACTGGATGTGACTCTGGACATTTCACAAAAGCAGGACACATCAAGGGGGAGGAGGAGGACAATGAGAGATGTGGGGATGCAAACCATGTGGCTACCTGGGAGCTCTTTAAAATTCTTCCTGAGTTGTGCCAGTCCCATCTGACAAGTACAGGTGAGCCCATTAACTCAGTGATGAAAGGGAAAGGAGCTCAGATTACAGATAGATTCATTTATTTCCCATGAGCATGATTGCTTCTCTTCTGGGTGCCTGAATCTTCCCCTTCTCCCACAACCTCTCTTCACCATTTAAAAATAGCACCCATGCTTAGATAACAAAGAGATGGACTTCAGAGTCCTCAATTTACTTTTCAACCCTGCACTGGGCATACAATTAAAATTGTGCATTTTGCATTAACAGTGATAATGAGAATTGCACTAAGTCGAGTACATGCCTCTGCCAGAGAGAGGTTGGTGACTGAAAAGCAATGTGCAGGATTTTGCAGGTTTTTCTTATTACATTAAAATTAACCCCAGGCAGCTAGTGGTTAGCTTATTCCTGGAAGTATAAGGTTTTAAAATGTCTTGTAACTCTTCGTTAATTTACATAACTGTATATTTTCTCCTAATAATAAAAATTCACAAACCCTTTTTATTTTAATCAAGCACTTTGCCTCAATCATATCTCATGGCAACAGTTCCATACATTAAATTATGCATTGAATAAAAAAAAATATTTCCTTTCATCGTTTTACATGTGTCATGTTTCCTATTGTTGGCTTCTTGCATCCATATGTTATCAGAAATAGTATAGAAAAGATCTCTTGTTGCTATTTATTATTTTAATCTCTCTCTGAAGTCCCACTTTACTCACCTGTGATACACATACTGTAGGACAGTACATACATTATGAAGAGTAAATACCATGAAAATATTCCTTTAGAATACAGATTCTTCCCATGTGCTGTTGTCATTCTTAAAAATCAAGAGTGACAAGAATATATCATTTGAATGATGCAATGTTTCTAAACATCCATTTTCTCAGTTGTTATAAGTACAAATCAAACAGACCAGTTCTTTTTATTAATATTGTGAACGTTTTCCCTTAAGAAACAGCTAAGTATTTGAAGGCCAATCCAACATTCCCTGTTTTAAAAGCCCTTATAAAACAGAATTTGCCTAGTCAGTAAATGTATTCTTGGCTGGACCTGACAACAAATATGCCCTTTCAGCTATCACTCAATGTACATGTCAGGCTACTCCAGCAAGGATATTCAAACACACTTATCTAACTTTTCAGTAGTACACACATTAATAAAGCATCCAGCAATGTATTGCATGGATGCAGTTAACATTATTTGGATCCAGAGACATTTCCTGTCAACTAGGCACACGTATGTCACCTGCTATAGCAGCTGAATGAATTAGCTGTGCTGAACAGATCAGAAAGAGGATTACAGCCAAAAGACTGAATTGCTAAACAGATTCCAATATCTACCACTAGTAGAATAAATGTCATGAGATTTTTCTCAACATGCCCAAAAAGTAGCCAGGTTCAACTGAACACCAGCTCATAGAGAGAGTTGAAAAATGGTACAGGTTGGGCCTCCTTTGTCCGGCACCCTCAGGACCTGACCTGTCCTGAATGAAGGAATTTCCTGAATACGGGAAGGTCCCCTGCCACTAGCCTCCCAGGATGCTCCCTCTGCCTGTGGCTGGCTCCACTGCCCCTGGGCTCCGGCCTCACTGCCCCTGGGCTCCGGCCTACAGGGCTTGGACTTGGGCGCTGGCCCACTGGGGCTCCCTGGGGATGGGGCTCCCCAGTTGCCCCAGCCCCACTTCTCCCCCACCCGACCAGGAATCCCCAGGGATGGGACTTGCTGACTACCCCATTTCTGTAATACAGGCAGTCCCCGGGTTACGTACAAGATAGGGACTGTAGGTTTGTTCTTAAGTTGAATCTGTATGTAAGTCGGAACTGGCGTCCAGATTCAGCCGCTGCTGAAACTGACCGCCAGTTCTGACTTACATACAGATTCAACTTAAGAACCCCAAGTCAGCTGCTGCTGAAACTGATCAGCCACTGATTCCAGGAAGCCCAGGGCAGAGCAACTCTGCCTCAGGCTTCCTGTAGTCAGCGCTGGTCAGTTTCAGCAACGGCTGACTTGGGGACGTCTGGGGCAGAGCAACTGGGGTGCTGCTGGGTTGCTCCAGTAGCACCGCTCCTCGGTGCTACTGGACCAACCCAGCAGCACCCCAGCTGCTCTGCCCCAGGCGTCCTGATTCAGCCGCTGCTGAAACTGACCAGCAGCGGCTGAATCAGGACGCCTTGGGCAGAGCAGTTGGGGTGCTGCCGGGTTGGTCCAGTAGTGCCCAGAGCGGTGCTGCGGGACCAACCGGCAGCGCCCCAGCTGCTCTGCCCCAGGGTCCACAACAAAAGCCTGGTCTGCTGGGGGGTCACACTAGCTGCGCCCCGCCCCCCCCAGCAGACCAGGGACACAGGGAGCAAAGCGGCAGCGGGGGGGGGGGGGGGGGTGCCTCACCTCTGAGGCTTTGCTCTGGCACCAGACCGCTTTGCTCCCAGTGCCCCTGGTTTGCTGGAGACGGTCCCCAGCAGACCAGGGGCACCGGGAGGAAACCCGCAGCCGCGGTGGGGTCCCCAGAGCAGCTGGCAAAGCCTCAGAAGCGCGGGAACCCGCCGCTGCTGCGGGTTTGCTCCCGATGCCCCTGGTCTGCTAGAGATGGTCCCCAGCAGACCAGGGGCACCAGGAGCAGCTTTTCTCACCCCGGAGCTCGAGGTGGCTGACCGCTGCCTGTGAACTCCGGGGCGAGAAAGCCCCATTCGTAAGTGCGGATACGACATAAGTCGGATCCGCGTAAGTCGGGGACTGCCTGTATTAGAATGAAATATTAGATTATTTTCAGATTGCTGCAGAATTTAATGCTTTCAACTATCTGTTTAAATTATTTTACAATGGAATACATAATAAATTCTACTCTGAAAGGAGTTTGGGAATCTCTTATGAATCAAATCCCTACTGAGAGATCTGGGAGATCTGGTGGTGGGGGGTAGAGGATGATTTTTTACCTCTACTAAGCACCTTTTTAGTGGAAGCAGATTTCATAGAATACTAGAACTGGAAGGAACCTCAAGAAGTCATCAAGTCCAGTCCCCTGCACTAACGGTAGGACTAAGCACCATCTAGAACAGTGGTTCCCAAACTTTTCGGCAAACTTTTGCCCCACTTTTTTATTTTTGAAAAACCCTCACGTCCCTCCTCCTCCCCAAAAACAGCAGCAAAGCTTGTTGAGCCAAAAAAAAAAATTAGAAAAAAGAAGAGAACTGACTGGAGCAGCAAAACTTAATGGGGGAGGGGCGGTGGGTCGCCTCGTGCCCTCTCCCCCCAGAATTTCTTCATGCCCCCCCCACCAGTGGTGCATGCTTCCCAGTTTGGGAACCTATGATCTAGAATATCCCTGACAGGTGTTTGTCTAACCTGCTCTTAAAAAAACTCAAATGATGGAGATTCCACAATATCCGTAGGCAATTTATTCCAATGCTTAGCCATCCTACAATTTAGAAAGCTTTTTTTTTTTAAGGAAACTACAAAACATCGATAACCTCCCCAATAATACCATCCTTGCCACCATGGATGTAGAAGCTCTATATACCAACATCCCACATGAAGACGGATTACAAGCAATTAGAAACACTATCCCAGAGGACACTACTGCCAACCTGATAGCAGACCTATGTAACTTTGTTCTCACCCACAATTATTTCCGGTTTGAGAACAACTTATACCTCCAGATCAGCGGCACAGCCATGGGTACACGCATGGCCCCACAGTATGCTAACATCTTTATGGCTGACCTAGAACAACGTTTCCTCAACTCCCGTCCCCTTTCACCCCTCCTCTACCTACGGTACATCGATGACATCTTTATGATCTGGACACATGGCCAAGAAACACTGGAGATATTCCACAGAGATTTCAACAACCTACACCCCACCATCAACCTCAGCCTGGACCATTCTACACGAGAGATCCACTTCCTGGACACCACCGTACAAATCAACAATGGAAAATTAGACACCACTCTCTACAGAAAACCCACTGACTCATACAGTTACCTACATGCATCCAGCTCCCATCCAGAACACATCACACGATCCATCGTCTATAGCCAAGCCCTTCGATACAACCGCATCTGCTCTAACCCCACTGACAGAGACCAGAAGCTTCAGGATCTCTACCAAGCATTTATAAATCTCAACTACCCACCCAGAGAAACAAAAAAGCAAATTGAAAGAGTCAGACGAATACCTAGAAACCATCTACTTCAAGACAGACCCAAGAAAACCAACAATAGAACACCACTTGTCATCACCTACAACCCCCAACTTAAACCTGTCCAACACATTATCAATAAACTACAGCCTATATTGGAACAGGATACCATACTCAAAGAGGCTCTGGGAGACAGACCCATAGTCTCCTATAGACAACCACCTAACCTCAAGATGATTCTTACCAACCACCACAGGACATACCACACTAATACCAACCCTGGTACCTTCCCTTGCAACAAACCCCGTTGCCAGCTTTGTCCACATATTCATTCTGCTGATACCATTATTGGACCTAACCAAGTGAGTTATAAGATCAAGAACACATATTCCTGCGCATCCAGAAATATAATCTACGCTATCATGTGCCGAAAGTGTCCGTCTGCTATGTACATTGGACAAACATCTCAGACACTTCGCCAAAGGATTAATGCCCACAAAACAGATATCAGACAAGATCACAAAGAGAAAACAGTTTCTTGCCACTTTAACCAGAAAGGACACTCTCTAAATGACTTAGCCACCTGCATTCTGCTACAAAGACCTTTTACATCTGCACTTGAAAGGGAATCCTCTGAACTGTCATTCATGTTAAAATTCGACACTTACCAACAAGGACTTAACAAGTCTTTGAACTTTCTCACCCATTACCAAGACAGTTTCCCCAATTATCACCTGTAATACCATTAACTCACAAACATCCCACTCTCCCTACCTTTAATATCAGCAGTTCACAGACACTTACCTTCCTTCCTCCCCCTTCCCACCCCCCCTCCCCCCGCATCCCCCTTCTGTTCTGCAATGTGATTTGTCCTTTTCATATTTGTTCATTTTTTTAAATTGTATCCTTTGGTATATATGGTTGTGACTACTTTCTTCCACTATTTGATCTGAGGAAGTGGGTCTGGCCCACGAAAGCTCATCATCTAATAAACCATCTTGTTAGTCTTTAAAGTGCTACATTGTCCTGCATTTTGCTTTTTTTTTTTAAGTGTTCAACCTAAAACTCCCTTGCTACAAGTTAAACCCATTGCTTCTTGTCCTACTATCAGAGATTAAAGAGAATATTTTTTTCTCCCTCCTCCTTACAGCAACCTTTTGAGTGCATGAAAGCTGCTATGTTCCTTTTCAGTCTTTTCTTTTCCAGACTAAACACATCCATTTTTTTTCAATCTTCTCTCATATGTCATGTTTTCTAGATCTTTCATTATATTTGTTGCTCCTCTCTGGATCTTCTCTAATTTTTGAGCCCAAAACTGGCCACAATACTCCAGTTGAAACCTGATCAGCACAGAGTAGCGTGGAAGAATTACTTCTCATGTCTTGCTTACAACGCTCCTGTTAATGCAACCCAGAATTACGTTTGCTTTTTTTGCAAGTGTCACACTGTTGACTCAAATTTAACTTGTGGTCCACTATGAGCCCATGGTCCCTATCTGCAGTACTCCTTCCTAGAGAGTGTCCTCCCATTCTGTATGTGTGACACTGATTGTGTCTTCCTCAGTGGAGTACTTTGCTTTTGTCCTTATTGAATTTCATCCTATTTCTATCACACAATTTCTCATTTGTCAAGATGATTTTGAATTAATATGCTATCTTCCAAAGCACTTGCAACCCTTCCCAGCTTAGTATTATCCATAAACTTGATAAGCATATTCTCTAATGCCATTATCTGAATAATTGATTGGAGCCAGTTCTGTTCATTGTCTTAAACTGACCATTGCAGAACACCACTTGTTATGGCCTTTTAACATGACTGTGGACCATTGGTATCTACTGTCTGGGAATAATTATCCAACCAGTTACATACCCACCTTATAGGAGCTCCATCTAGCTTGTATTTCCACTGATCATCTATAAGAAGGTCATGTGAGACTATATCAAATGCTTTACTCAAGTGTAGGTATACAACGTCTACCACTTCCTTTTTATCCATAAAGATTTTATCCTATCAAAGAAAGCTATCAGGTTGGTTTGACATGATTTGTTCTTTGTAAATCCACGCTGACATCTTCCAGATGTTTGCAAATGGATTAATTAAATGCGAGTGCGCGCGCGCGCACACACACACACACACACACACACACACACACACACACACACACACACACACACACACACACACCTGGGAATCCAGGATCTCTCCCGTATTGATGAATAGAGGTGGCTTGTAATGCTGAACAAAATATTACGGTAGTCCTTTCAAAAGTTTACAAGTGAACATTGAATATATACATATATGAAACTTTACTACAAAGAAGAAAAAAGCTGTTTTAAACATTTTAAATGTAAATGAAAAACACAGAAACAGCATCCTTACCTTGTCAAATCTGTTTTTTTTATTCCTTTTTTTCAGTCATTTTTAAACACAGAAATCTAATGTATTTGCTTCCCCTCTGACTCCCCATCTCTGATTGATTGCATATTTCCAAATGAGATGTGTTGTTGAGTGCTCAGTTTGTAACACAAAGTGCTGCCAAAACTACTTGAATACTGAACAAACTTACTTCAGAAGAAATCCTCTAACAGCCTCTTAAGCCCCAATGGCTTGAAGAGCTGTAAGCTACACTGATGTTAAAAGTCATGCTTTTATTACTCATGGTCCAGCTAATTCTGAACTTTTCTTAAAAAGTGAAAAACATTTTCCAATATGTGGATTCAGATAAAATTAGAAATGAGTAGGTGATAATTGGTTATATATTTCATGGATCAGGTTTCACAGAATATTCTGGCCTTGCACGAAGGGTAGATATTTCAACATTTGCTGTTATACTGTTCCAAACTCTTTATCTAACCCAGAAATAAGGTTCACCTATTATAATTTCATTCCATTCTCTTACATAACTGCACTGTTAACTTTTAAATACATTTGATAAAGGAATAAGAAATTAAAATCAAATTGTTAGCTTTTTATTTCAGCATTACAAGTTAAATACTATCTGAACCCCCTACCTTCTCACAGCAGCATCTCTCTAAGGCCAGACCATTTTCAGAGAACACAGAATTTTTGGACAAGAGGGGGAGTAAGACCATGGCTATAACTAGTCAGATAGAGAGAGAAAAAAATTGGTTCTAATTAAATAAAAGGCAATTCCCCTCTTCATCTATTTCCACACACACAGACAGTATTCTGGTTCTCCCACATGAAATGCCCAATGGACCTAGTCCCATGGCTTTCTACACACATACTTGGATAACAGGTACTGTTGGGAGGGTGTCCACAAGTTCCACCAAAGCAGTAAAATAACCTCTCTTGCTCCTGTGCTGCAGTAATCACATTTGTGACATTCCAGATCATTTACAGTTTGGAAAAGACAGGATTCTCAAAAAAATAAAGACACTCTATGTATGTCTAGTACATAGCTCACACTAGCCCATGACCTTGGTACAATGTTGGTAGCCACTTGGGAATGGCAAATTCTCTTATTCGTTACAGACACTCTGATCCTTCTGTTTGTAACCAGTAAACAAAACATAATATAGAATCTTGATCTTACATAGGATCATGTTATTACTTCAGAACACAGTTCATCTCAACTCCAGCTAAGTTCTGAGTAAGAATGTGAATGGTTAACTGGTTAACTGATAAGCATCACCCTTACCAGTTGATGCTTAATGATTATGGATTAACCAGTGGGCAGGAGCAGCTCCCCACCCAACATGGGCCAGAGCCTGCTCTAGCCCAATAGGGCCTGCTGCAGGTGGAGGGCATTCTGGTCCAGCTGGAGCAGCCCCCATCTGCGGTGGGTCTGGGCTAGCCAGAGCAGCACACAGCAAGCTGGGGCACTCCAACTTTTTCAGAGAAGCCCCTGTCTGCAGTGGGGCCTGCTCTCCTACTTACTCTTGTTTAAGCAGTTAACCAATTAAACCTAATGTTTAATCAGTTAACTGATTAACAGGATTTTACATCTCTAGTTCTGAGTATTCAGTCACCAAGCAGCTTATTTCCAATGATTGGGGGTGACAGAGAAGAGAAAATATCATAGGAAGCCTAGTTCCTCTTGTTGATTTTCATCAAGTTCACAAGGTGCCTATTAAACATAGGAGGATAGACCCATGAGGAAACTAGAGAAGAAGCATGTTACTTTATATAGAGTGTATCTAAAAATCAGGATTTTATCAGACTCTGGATGCAAAGGATGCCCATACTTCCCTTGACACAAGTCCAAATCTATCTTTGCTAGAGATATTAGAAATTGGGTGATTTAATAGTTGAGTAACCACGTGAATTCTTATCGGTTACTCAATTATTAGTCCATGGGGGCGGGACCGGCAGCCAGTGCGCTCCGGAGAGCCTCCTGCCACCCTGCGCTGTTGTCTCTGTATCAGAGGCAGCAGTGCAGGGTACCAGGTGGGAGTCAGTACATGAGGGGAGACATTTTAAAAACCAGCTCCCCACACAGACCAGTTGCCCTGCCGCCCTGCACTGCTGCCTCTGATACAGAGGCTGCTGTAGGGGGGTATGGGAGGGAGAGGCTGCCACAAAGCAGTCTCTGTCCATGGCGGCCTGGGCTGGCTGCACAGAGAGGCTGGTCCAGCAGCAGCCCCTGTCTGTGGGGGATCTGAGCTGGCCTCTGAGCGCAGGGAGCTCTATCAGAGGCAGCAAGCGTAGGGAGCAGAAGCCATAGCTACAGGAAGCTGGCTTAAAAGCCAGTTCCCTCCACAGGGGGCAGGGGAGGCAGAGGCACAGCGGGGAAACAGCACGAGTGAGGACTGAAGCAGTCCCACTCTCACTGGTTCCCACTGTGGCACTTCAGTCTCTGAAATATAGCAAGAGCCCCATGGGTCTTGAGTCCCCATTTGCCCCGTGCTCCCTGCAGCACTCCCACACACCCCCGTTGCCTATATGAGAGGCAGCGGAGGGAACAGGAGCCAGTGCTGGGGGGAGCCAGCTTAACGCCAGTTCCCCAAGCAGAGTCTCCAGGGGGCTGTCTCGCCCCCTGCACTGCCTCTATCACCAGCCAGCAGTCCTGGTTCATGCTGCTCCAGGACACTGCACCTCTGCATTTTAAATGTAGTAACAGCCCTGCAGCTCTTACGACATTTAAAATGCAGAGCCGCAGCGTGGGTAGCTCCTGGAGCTGGCACGGCTCCCAATCTGGCTGGAGCTGGCACTGCTCCAGATCTGGCTGGAGCTGGCTCCTGGAGCTTCCACCTTTGTCTCTGCAGAGCATTCCTATCGACTAATCATATAGACAATACAAATTGTATGACTATATGATTAGCTAGGTAACTACCATTTTAAAATCCTTAGCGGCAGCTGCCTGATCCCTTAATATTGCAGAGCTGCAGTGGGCAGTTACGCCGGGACCGGCATGAGCAGAGAGGTCTTTATGCACCGGCTCCCCAGTTCCCTAATAATGCAGAGCTGCAGCGGAGGAGTGGGAGGATGCATGTAGTCAATAGTGTAACCAATAAGCTCCCACGTATCAGTTAATCCATTAGCTGACTACACTCGGACATCCCTAGTCTTTGCCCACATCATTTTGATGGGTTTTGACATCATCTGATTAAAATATGGCCATGAAGATCATTGTTGCTATAACTGCAATAAATCTTATACAAAGTGTGTCAATTAAGGTGTCAGTAGAAAGGTTATCATTTGCTAAAGCGTGATTAGGATATTGGCAAGCAGGGCTCGCCGAACCGCGGTGAGCCCTGCTCACCAGCCGCACTGTCCAGCGATCTGCACATGCGCAGATCATTCTGCACATGCGCAGATCGCCTGAACCCGGCTCTATGGCCACTGGCGAGTAGATTGTATTATTTGTTGAGCCCTGTTGGTAAGCATGTATTTTTTGTTTGGTTGAAGTTTGACCGTTGGCACTGCACCACTATTTCAAAATGTTTGCTCCTGTGTAACATTTACTAGGTATTTAGACAACATTTTCTGAAGAGACTATTCAAGTTAAATGGCCCATCAAAAGAACAATTAATTTACAACACGAGATACCCACCTCTACTGAATGGACTTGCCTGTGACCGTTCTTTGTGGGATATAGGTAATGGATTCTTCTTCTATGATTAAGTGGAATCATACTTGGACATCTGACTTATCCAAACACCATCTTGTCAATGTAATTTTTCCCACAGTAAAAACAATGGATTGCTCTTCACTTCAAAGACTATATAAAAGGCACTGGAAGCATCTCCATTTTGATTCTTTTCTGCTCAAACTTCTGGACTATGAACTTATACAAATGGGAGTCTAATCAAAGCACTGAGGACCTTCCAATGATGTGGCAGTGAGCAGAGACTTGAGACCAAAAAAAGCAAACAATACAGTAGGGATGTCAAGGGTTAACCAGTTACCTAGTAAGCATCATCCTTATTGGTAAAGCACTTAACTGGCGGCCTGAGCAGGCTGAAGTGCTCCCCCCTCTCCCAAACAAGGTCCCTTAAAGTTTAACCAGCTAACTTTTACAATGGGATTTTACATCCCTACAAGTACAGCATTAAAGGTAAACTAGTAAAAAATAAAATAAAAAGGAATTTTAAAATAATTGACAAGGTAAAGAATCTGTTTTTGTTCTTGTTTCATTAAATTAAGATGATTAAAAGCAGCTGCTTTTACATAGTAAAGTTTCAAAACTGTATCATGTCAATATTCAGTTGTAAACTTTTGAAAGAACAACCATAATGTTTTGTTCAGAAGTATTTATTCCTGTGGTCCCACTGTACTTGGTGATCTGTTTAAAAAAAAAAGTTGTCTCTATCCCACACCTGATCATGAACTGTTTCCTCTTTGAATAATAAGTCTTGTTGTTATATACAGTATAAATGGGGGTGGTGAGAGAATAGAACCTTTAATTAAGATGCTGTATACAATATATGGTGGTGGATTATTCAATTACTATGTCTGATGCAAGATAGTCTGGGAGGTTGGCTATTGAAAACAATTTTTTAACAAAATGATTCAATATCTGGGGAATAAGCTAAATAAAGGAACAAACCTACCACAATAGAACTCTGGTTAATCTCTGAAACTAAAATTACGATGTTTCACACAAAAGCCAGTAATATTTTCCTTACAGATTAACAGAATACTGAATGTTACATTATGATTAGAAGCTAAATTATAACTGTTACAAGCTGAATTTCAAAACCCATGAGCAAGGAGTAGTAGGGATGGCAACATGTAATCGATTCACAATTAACTGATAAACCTAGACTAATCAGTTAATCCTGCCAGCCACATGCACTCTCCCACCCTTGCTGCCTCTCTATCAGAGGCTACAAGGTGAGGAGGAAGCCAGGGCCTGTGGGGAGCCAGTTCCCGATGAGCACTGGATCTCACAAAGCTGCCTCCCTCCCCCATGCTGATGGAGATGCAGCAGCGCAAAGAATGAGGGAGCAGGCAGCTCCACAGAGCTGGCACATGTGGGGAGCTGGCTTGAAAGATGGCTTCTTGTATGTACCAGCTCCCGCCTCTATCAGAGGCAGTAGTGCGGAGCTGGGGAGCAGGGGAGGCTGCCGAGCAGCAGTCTCTGTCTGCAGTGGGACTGGATTCACCACAGACAGAGGTTGCTCTGTGGATGCCAGTGCAGCCTCTGTCTGTGGGAAGTTCAGGCCGCCCGCCAACAGAGGCTACTGCCACACTGTGTTGCTGCCTCTCTATCAGAGGCAGCAGTACAGAGTGGCAGGCAGGAGCCTGTCTGTGTGAGGAGCCATGGCTCCCAGGGAGTGGGCCGAGAGCGCACTGAGCTGCGGGTCCCATCTCCAGGGATTATCAAATAGCTCTGTGACTGATCACATTTGATGCAGTCACATGATCATTCAGTTATGCAATATCTAACATCCCTGATGTGGAAAAAACTGTCTGTGATCTGTAAAATGATTCAGATAAATATTTATGTTAAGGATGTCAGCGAGTAGCTGACTACTCAACTACTCACTTCCCCACACTTGCTGCCTCTGTATGGGAGGCAGCAAGGCGGAGGAAACTGGAGCCAGGACATTTTAAATGTATTAATAGCAGTCAGGCTCTTACTACATTTAAAATGCAAAGGTGCAATAGTCCTGGAGCGAGCCTCCCCTTATTCACTACATGATTTGTATCAACTACATGATTCGCAAAATACCCCTTTCCTTACTATCCTTAATTTATGTGCACATTAATGTAAAAAGACAAGTCCTGTACTATAGCTTGTTCAGGCTCCATCTGAAGACACTACTTTATCGTCTGTTTATATGTAAAAACCACAGGTCATTAAAAAACCCTGACCATTCAACTTGTTTTCAAATTGCTTACTCTAAAAATAAAAATAATTTAGTAGAATTCTGTGGAAACTTGGCTTGTTATTTTCAAAGGTTCATAAACTGTTCACACTTATTACAGTGCTTTACAATAACATCTGAAAATTCAAATTGATTTTTGTTTAACCATAAAAACTCAGGTAAACAAGTTCCCCAGGGCAGCCTTCACACTGAACTCCTCAACTCCAGGCCCACCCCAGAGCAATGATTTAGATGAAGAAAAACAAAAATTAATTGAGTTAAGAACCTGAGCAATGCCACATAAATCTTCTAGTATCCTTAATAATAAAAAAGTGTGCCAATATGCTGTGCTGCTCTCAGGGTGCCCAGAACTGAGTCACCTTGTTATCCCATTGCCTTCAGCCTGAGGGAAGAGTGCACACACTATCTTGTATGATTTACCTCAGTGTCAGCACCTCACTTAAATACCAGAGCAGTACATTTATAGTGATAACAATACACGTATTATCAAAGATTAAAGAGACAGTGAATAAGGATAATGAAAACAAAAGGGTGGCATATAAAACAAAACTTAAATTGGCTTAACAGGATAACTTCTTATCTAAAGGATTATATTGCTCATAATGTTTTGCAAGGCGTGCAGAGATCTTGTTTTCAAGAACGCAAAGGAAGCTGCTGCTTGGGAAGGCAAGTTCCCCCACCTGTGGCTCTTCCCATACACCACTCCTGCTCCCTCCCCATTGTCTCCCTCTTCTCTACCCTCTTGCACTGTGCTTGCCCTTGCCAGCCCAATCCCTGAACCCCAATGTAGCAAATGACACTTACAAAAAAACCCCACCGTCTTCTAAAATGTATTTCTAAAGAAAAGGGAATATGTTTTCCATTGCATGACAGATTGTGACTGGACACGCAGAAGGTACCTAATGGAAAGCACTAAAATTGAGAATGAAAAAATGTCCATCACAGATCCTGGAATCTGTCAAAAGATTTTTTTCCAAAAACTTTGTAGTAGGAGCAAATTGTGTCTTGTCTGTGAACTATGCCTTGAAATAAACTTTAAAACATTTTCAATATACATACCTCCTTATACAATAGCTGTACATTCCTTTCACCACTGTGTCCCTGGATTTCATTTAAGAACTTACACAATATTATTTGGTGAACAACAATACAGGCAGTCCCCGAGTTACGGGGATCCGCAGTTACGAACGGGGTTTGCTGCCTGTCTCCCTGGTCTGCTGGAGACCAGCAGACCAGGGAGACGGGAATCAAAGCCTCTGAGGATGCCGGCAGCGGGACAGCCGCAGCGCGTCTGGGCTGTCCGCTGCCTGCGTGCTCCGCGGCTTTGCTCCACGTCTCCCCAGACCAGGGAGACGGGGAACAAAGCTGGGGAGCACACGGGCAGCGGACAGCCCAGACGCGCCACGGCTGTCCCGCTGCCGGCGTCCTCAGAGGCTTTGCTCCCTGTCTCCCTGGTCTGCTGGTCTCCAGCAGACCAGGCAGACGGGGAGCAAAGCGGCGGAGCACGCGGGCAGTGGACAGCCCAGACGCGCCGCGGCCGTCCCGCTGCCGGCGTGTTCCGCGGCTTTGCTCCCCATCTCCCTGGTCTGCTGGAGACCAGCAGACCAGGGAGACGGGGAGCAAAGCGGAGCAAAGCCTCTGAGGATGCCGGCAGCGGGACAGCCACGGCGCGTCTGGGTTGTCCCGCTGCCGGCGTGCTCCACGGCTTTGCTCTGCTTTGCTCCCCATCTCCCTGGTCTGCTGGAGATCAGCAGACCAGGGAGACGGGGAGCAAAGCCGTGGAGCACGCAGGCAGCAGGACAGCCGTGGCGCGTCTGGGCTGTCCGGCTGCCCCCGTGCTCCGCGGCTTTGCTCCGGACGCCTGTGGTACATCAGCTGGGGCGCTGCCGGTTGGTCCCGTAGCGCCGCTCTGGGCGCTACTGGACCAACCCGGCAGCACCCCAGCTGCTCTGCCCCAGGCGTCCTGATTCAGCCACTGCTGGTCCGTTTCAGCAGTGGCTGAATCAGGACGCCTGGGGCAGAGCAGCTTGGGTGCTGCTGGGTTGGTCCAGTAGCGCCGAGGAGCGGCACTACTGGAGCAACCCAGAAGCACCCAAGCTGCTCTGCCCCAGGCGTCCCCAAGTCAGCCGCTACTGAAACTGACCAGCGCTGACTACAGGAAGCCCGAGGCAGAGTTGCTCTGCCCCGGGCTTCCTGGAATCAGCCGCTGATCAGTTTCAGCAGCAGCTGACTTGGGGACACCTGGGGTTCTTAAGTTGAATCTGTATGTAAGAACTGGCGTCCAGATTCAGCTTGTTGAAACTGATCAGCGGCTGAGTCCAGGAAGCCCGGGGCAGAGCGACTCTGCCTCCGGCTTCCTGTAGTCAGCCGCTGGTCAGTTTCAGCAGCGGCTGAATCTGGATGCCAGTTCCGATTTACATACAGATTCAACTTAAGAACAAACCTACAGTCCCTATCTTGAACGTAACCCGGGGACTGCCTGTATACAAACAAACATCAGGATAGTCTTGGAAGTGAAGGCTTCTTGAGTTACATATACTCACTGAAGTGGCCTAATGCATAAGATACTAAAATCCAGGCTGAGTGGTAGATCTTTCTGTTTCAACTAAGAAGCAGGAGTCTCAAAATGAATGGCTATATGAATGTAGTACATTTTTGAAGTTCATACTGTTTTCTAAAGGGATAGATTTTAGTGGCAGGAGTTTCCACAAGGAAATAGACCACAGAGTTTTTTTGAAAAAAGTGGCCTTTTTTCGAGAAAAAAGAAAAACGTCCCCTACATCTACACTGCCAAAATAAATCGAAAGAACACAGCAGTTTTTTTGACTGCGGAAAAACTTGCTTTATGAGGAAGAACGCCTTTTTTCGAAAGTGCTCTTTCGAAAAAAGGTGCTATGTAATTCAAACTGTGCTTTTTCGAAAGCATAGACTGCCTGGGTACTCTCTTTCGAAAAAGTAAACTGCATTTTTGGACGTATTGGTTGTAGTCTAGACGCTCTTTTTCAAGAGGCTTGCAGTCTAGACGTAGCCAAGGAGAGGAGAAATAGTGCTATTGCACAGTTCTAATTCCTAGAAATCGTATGTCTCAAACTAAACTGGAATGAATGTTGTTTAACAGTGACTATGGACAACAGTTACAAGCTAATTTATCTCTTCAGACATTGATTTATAGTTTGTTGGCTCTGTTATCAAAACTAGAATTATTAGGTACATAGGGGAAGGAATAGGGAAAGCAATCACCTCAATGTAGTGCTATTGTCTGAATAAATTAAACACTTGTTGTAAGGGACAAATGGATACAACAAGAGAATATGAAGAAAAAAAAACCCTCCCTTGTTTCATTAATATGGTTGGTTTCCTTGCATTTCAACTTCTAGTTCTGACCTTTAATATTCCAAAAGTTCATCAAAGATCAGTCCCTGATGTTTTCAGCAAATATTGCCGAGAGCTCTTAAAGCCATTATTTCAATGTTGGCAGGTTTCCTTCTCTCCTCCAAGCCCATCACCATGGAAACAAAATGATTCTATAATGTGTTTATAGCATCAGACAGCAGAGATGTCATTCCCTATGATAAAGGACTGTGTGTATCGAGCTTTCACTTTTATTACTATTCACATATGATCTTATCTCAGTGATAGTAAGCTTAAAGAAGCTAAAAGAAGGTACTTAAGAAAATTTACCTTTTCACAAAGCAAGATAAAATTGATTGAATTGTTTCCACACATTTCCAGATTAAAAAAAAAATGCTGCTCAATATTAATCATGGTTTTGGTCATTTCACAACTTATTTAATTCTGAACTCACAGAAAACGTGTGCTGTTAAAGGTAAAACAGTGCATTCCCTCACAGAGAAGTCTCGTTTGAAAAACAGGAAATGTATTTTCCTGCAGCTCCTCCACTTCAGGCTGTGATCTTATCAGCTCTCCAACTAGTATATATCAAGTTAAAGTCAGTGCTTAAAATTAAAATTTACAAAAAAAAAAAATCTAGATGTTGCTAACACTCACTGTACCCTAGAATGTATAAAGGTACATTGTGCTGCTTCAGATCCAAGTCCTGCGCTCTGCTACAGTGTAATTCCAGAGAGTGTGCGCAATAAAAACAGGAGCACACACGACAGGACTCATCCCACTGTAATTCAGTTGTCATGAAAAACACACAACCTGTGGCCAAAAAATCACCATCTGTTATACAGTAAAGTGAGATGTCAAAACCTGATGACCTGTCAGGACCTTTGCAGTTTTGCCATTAACTTTAAGTAGTAATAGGATCAAGCTCTCAATTCCAATTTGGGTAATTACATTCTGCTAGCCTAAATCCCCCCTGCAGTTTTAATTTGATATAGTATTTTTCCATTCCTTCTCAAGTAATTGCATTCTGTTGCTGTGCACTCTTAAACAGCTGCTGTGTTCCACATATTTTTCACACACGCATATTTTGGGATAAAAGGAAATTTATAAATACCCTGTATAGCTCAAAAGTTTCACTGTAAACTTGTTTTTGCAGATTTCAAAAATTATAAACAATACTTCATAGGGCACAAATGAATGTACAGAAGAAAACATCTTTAAACTGTTTCAAAGCAATTTTTCAGTCAAAAGACTGGAATGAGAAGCTGAGATACTTTGGGGGAAAAATAATTTGCTTTAATTGTTCTATTACACGTGTGTCATTTTAAACATGGTTAATTTACTATTGGTGAGGTGGCAGTGTCTCCATAATTCTGTGACTAGCTTTCCATGGAAAGATTTTAACTGCATTCCACCCAACTTCCTCAGGAAACTTGCCTCCAGTTGAAATTTCTGACATGAACTTCTTGCCAAAAGAGAATGTTGGAGGGAAGGTTCAGGTTAATTAAGCAAGGAAGTTAAAAAAATAAGAGTTTCTAATTCTCCGGTGGATTTTACTTTTGCAAAGGTCATCTTATGTTTTTGGAAGATCATATCCAAAGCCCTTGGAATAGCTTCAGATTAGAATTACTTATTTGGGCTCAGCGATATGCCTTTTTGTTGATAGGAAGCTATAGTTTTAAGAGTTTCTTTCCTCAAAAGTTTGAGCATCTGAGAACTATGAAAACCACCATTCCTTTATATACTATGACTCGATAAAAATTTGAAAAAGCTGGTGTTTAAGGATTTATGAAAAAAGTTATATTAATCTTTGTTTAACTGCTGACTCGGGAACTACTATTCTTAGAACAGGAAGAGAAGAAACTCTTTTTAGGTTGAGTTTTCTTTGTTGCGCTAGGAAAATATTAGCTAAAGGAAGTTAGAGAATACCTTTTCTGATTATTCCCAGTAACTGTCTTTAAAAAAAGGGGGGGGGGGAGAACTACTTTGAAGTAGGGATGTAATCAAGTAGTCGGCTTATCAAGTAGCCAACTACTTGCTCCTCCCCGCTTCAGCAGTGGGGGTGTGGGAAACAGGAGCCAGTGCTGGGGGGAGCTGACTTAAAAGCCAGTTCCCTCCAGGACCATCTCTACAGTGCCGCCTGCCCCTCCTCACTGCTTCCTCTATCAAAGGCAACAGCGAAGAGAGAGGGGTATGGGCAGTTGCTCCAGCAGCAGCCCGTTTGCAGCAGCCCAAGCTAGCCACAGACAGGGGATTGCTGGACCCAGCACAATCTGGGACTGAGCAAGCCCAGCTCAGTCCTGGTTCACGCCGGCCTGGGACCTACCTCTGCAGTTTAAATGTAGGAGGAGCTGGGCTGCCTGCACACCTGGTTCCTACTGCATTTGAACTGCAGAACCACAGCAGGGTAAGCTCCTGGACTGGCGTGAGCGGGGACAGAGTACCTTCCCTTATTGACTAATTGTGTAGTCGATACAAATTGTATTGACTACATGATTAATCAATTACTTGCCTCTCAACATCCTTACCCTGAAGTATTTGTCCTCCTCAATTACATATCAACTGACTCCTTCCAGATTCCTTATTTACTTTCTAACACCACATACAGAAAAATGAAAAAAAAAATGCTATCACATTCAGCAATGAAATGGCATAAGCCATGATGATTATTTCATTTTCTATATTTTTTGAGGGACAGGACCACACAGCATCAGATCAGGACAACAAGGAGACAACCTCCAAAAAAACAGTTTCCTCTTAAAATGTTCAGGTCAGGAACCATTTTACAGCCTCCTACTTAAAGGAAGTGCTATCACTAACGTAAGAGAAATGAAAATGGACATACAAAATTATACCAGTCACAATAAGCTTGTTTCCCTTTTATCATGACTGTAATAAAACCTTGGAAGTGATAAGCTGCTAAGAGAATTACTAAATCAGACAGCTGACCTGTGCATTTCCATCTAGGAAATAAAGGACTGTGACAGCCCAGCCAGAACAGTGGATGTTAGACAAAACGGAAACGCCCTAAGACTGGGATACTTTTAAGTTTTGAGGGTGGCATTGGTCTGTTTTATAAATATATTAAAATGTCTTTGCCCTTTTTGGCATGTTAATCCAAGTAAAAAGCTTCTCTCAGACACCAAATGTCAAACATCAATAAAAGAGCTTTCCTTAGTTATAATAATCCTCGAAGAGCAAGACACAACAGTTTGTGAGCCTTCAGATTTCATGTGCCCCTCCCCCATTCCTTCCTGCCTCCTCCTTGAAAAAAATCAACTCCCTTCCAGCATACAGCCTGTACTGAAGGAAGAGGGACGTAGATTCCTCCATGGGGAGAGCTGCTGTGCCACTAACCCTTTTTAATAGAGTTCAGGCACCCAGGAGGCTGTTTCATTTGCAAACAGGCATTGCCTCTGCTTATATGGGACAAAATGTTAACCCATCCCTGCAAGTTCCTTTTGGAGTCTGTTCACCTCATTTCAGGATCACTCACTGTACTACAGATTGCTCAAACTTGTCACAATTTATTAAAATCTGGAATGCTATCTAAAACAGTAGCTTAACAGTATTCACCAGTTCCCATTCCAGATTGCAGCTCGTGTAAGAGCCAATACACATATAGGGGAAAATATATTAACATTTTTTCCATGATTATAGCTTTGATAAACATTTTTAAAAAGCCACCAAAATTTAGCTGGTCTCAATACTCTGCTTTCCTATGATGTAAAGTTCCATTTATTCAGTGGATATAACTAGGGCAAACAACTTAGGTAATCAAAAATAATCAAGGGATATTTGCTTGTTTATTTTTAAACAAAATATTATGTAGATTTCTGTTTTACAAGAGGCTCACTCTTCCAAACTTGCAATTGTGCTGGAATCTATCCTTCTGTCATTGATGGAATCTTTTTCAGATAACTTTTTCTGAAAGTTAATAATTTTGCGAAACACCACAAAATTCTAGTCTTTTAAAAAGTACTTGAAAAGGCATTCAATTCTGAAGAGATTAATTCATTTAATATCTGTCATAAGGACCCCTATTCTTAATGAAAATTGTCTTGTGAATATGAACACACATAACTCAAAGATGCTTTAGACAAAATACCTCTTTTAACCTATCTCTTCAATGTTATAATCTGCTGAATGAGTACATCCTATTTTTGTACATGTACCACACTTGTATGTTAAGTTAGATATCTGAAGTGTGGGTCTGTATATGCCTCTAAATGAGTTAGTAAGGGCCATTACCGAGGCCTCAGAAACTTAATGGCAGGGGAATCAAATCAACGACCTGTAAATATTCTGTCCTGTAAACTCAAACAGTGGTTTGTACTAGAAAGACATGGGACCAGTAAGGATGTTAAGAAGCAGGTGTTTGGCTAATCAGGTAGCTGATACAATTTGTATTGACTACACAATTAGTCAATAAGGGACGGCACTCTGCAGGGCGGCCCTTATTACATTTAAAAATAGATCCGTAGAGGTCCCGGACCGGCGCAAGCCAAAACTGCTCTGTTTCAGCTCCCACCCCAGGTCCAGCAGCCCCTGTTCGCAGTGACTTGGGCTGGTTGCAGCAGCCTCTGCGGCAATCTCTCTCCCCACCCTCACTGCTGCTGCCTTTTAAGCTAGCTCCCCCCAACACCGTCTCCTCTGTCAAGCCAGAGGCAGCAAATTGGGGGGGGGGGGGAGGGAGGAAGCAAGTAGAGTACTCAACTACCCGATAAGTTTAGGCTTATTGGGTAGACGAGTACTTGACTACTTGCTTACATCCCGTGAGACCATGGCACCTGGCACTGGAACCCATCTTAAAGCTGTTATTTTTCCATGGGGATGGAAGGTGCTGAACAAAGAATTCCCACCCTGGAGGGAAGTCTACTCAAGCAATGGGAAGCAATTAGCATTTTTCTTCAGCTGGCCTTTGAAACTGCCTGACCCACCCTAAGAGGATACGAATAACTTTGAGGAAGCTGTAGACCCAAGTCAGAATAAAGATCAACCCTGCCTTGGAGCTCTTCACCTGAGAATAAGAACAGTTGATTAGGGTAAGAATTTGCACATAACCAGTTTCTTGGTAATTAGAACTGGCTAAGTGTTTTCTACTCCTTTTAATTCAGTAACTTACTTTGATCTGTTTTCACTTGCAACCAGTTAAATCCTATTTTTTGTACTTAATAAAAAAACTTTTGTTTCATATCAAGCCCAGTGTAAATAATTGCTACCTGGGTAGAGCATCCACTGTGCATCTCTCTCTTCCACTGATAAAGTGGGCAGGACCATCTTATGGGTTTTCTCTGTGTAGAACTTTTACACAGAATAGGATCGATTTGTTTAGGGGTTTGGTCCCTTCTGGAGGTTAAAGAATAAAATACTGTAGTTAAATACTTGCAATTCATATTTAGGCTTACCTGTTAGTGGCATCAAATTATAAATAACTATACCTGGCTATTGCTTCCTTACCCAGTTATATGCAGTAATTTCTAGAAATTGCAGTACCTTGCCCTGCATCATAAGCAAAAGAGAAAGTTACTTATCTTGGGCAGTAATGATGGTTCTTTCAGATGTGCGCTCTCTTCTAGGTGTACGTGTGCCACTGTGCCTCTACCTGGAGATTTTTGGTAGCAGGGCCCATTGAGCTTGTGCATGTGCTCTCCTTCCCTAGTGATGTGCCTTGAGGCTATCTAGCACTACATGGGTGAAAGCCTTTCACTTCCTTCTCTGCCGCAGAGCTCTGTGTAGAACTCTGAAATAGAGAGGAGATGGGTGGGTTGTGGAGCATCCATAGGGACACATCTTGAAGAACCCCTTTTTACTGCATAAGGTGAGTAACTTCCTCTTCAAGTAATGTCTCTATTGGTGCTTCACTGTAGGTGACTCCAAACCACTGGAGGCTGGGACTTCAGAGTGGAGTCTGTTACTACATAGAGTATAATGGAGTTGAAGATGGCATGGGGGCCGAATCTTCAGTGATCACATAATGTTCTCTGAGTGTATGGGCAGAGGTCCAAGTTGCTGCTCTACATATTAATGAACTAGGATTACCTGTAAGGTATGTGACAAAGGTAGAAACTGACTTTGTGGAGTGCATATGGACTTTAGATGGAAGCACATTATGCCCTTGATGATAATGATTAATGCAACCAACTGGCTCATTTGCATAGTCTTTAAGCCAGTATTGCAGAGCTTTAGGATCTTTCTTTGGAATAAAAGGAAAAGTTTAGGGATTTCCTAAAATTCTTAGTCTTCTGCAAGTAGAATGCTAGTGTTCTAATACAGTGCATATGCAGACTCGTCCCCCTGTTGTCACAAAGTAAGTTTGGGGAAACTAGGGAGATGGATCTATTGATTCATATGGAAAATGCAAAGAAACTTGAGATATGGCCTTAGAGTTAATTTATCTTTAAAAAAAGGAATTTACCATCTCTCGTATGTGTGTCTTCTTGTACATATCTACAAGACAGCAAGTTGCCGTGGACTCAAGGGGAGGTCTAGCTAAAGCCCTGAGAACTAGGTTAATAACTCAGACTGGAGCAGGTGGAGCCACACGTGTAGACTCTTTAAAGGTACAGGAAAGCTCTTCCAAAATCAGCAGGTGAGCAAAAACTAAATGTGTGTCTACCTGCTCTTGGAAGGATGTTTTCACTGCAGGATATACCTTAACAGAGCTAAGTGAGAGTTTTGACCTCTGGAGGTCTCAAATATAGTGTAAAATCAAGAGAAAGGGAAGATGCAATTAGATCTACGTTTAGATTAATAACAGCTTGGAACTGTTTCCATTTTGTGAATAAGTATATTGTGGGGTCAACTTTGGCCAGATAGCAACACCTCTTTCAGCTCAGAGAATTCTGACTCTAAGCCTTGGAATTAAGATGGAGCCATGCAGGTGAAGGACTCACAGGTTGGGGTAAAGGAACAGGGCTTTATTTTAAGTGATCAAGTGGGGAATCAGCCAAGGAGGAATAGAAGGGCATACAGTCATCTGTGTCAGGTAAGGGAGTCAGACAGTCTTGGACAAAAGGAGCAATCAGAATAACTCTCACTTTGTTTTGTTGAATTTTCAGCTGAGTCTGGGATAGAAGAGAAAACTGGGAAAAGTATACAAGAGGTCAGTGCACCATGGGACAGTAACAAGGACATTTCTTGTTCTGGTAAGTAGAAAAGAGATCTGTAGACAGGGTTACAACAGTAATTTTCAACAATAATGTCAGCAACAACTACTACATCTTGTCGAACCCGACTGTGTGGGACTGAATGGGCATTATGTTGTTTGCTTGAGGCATTAACCACATCCACAACAATGCAGTTGGTAGATGTAGAATTGCCTCATTAATTGGGGGATGGGGTTCTGGATGATGAGGCAATATACAGAATATCTCCCATTTGTGATGTGTATCTCCTGTAGGGGAATATGCAGTTGATCTGCCATCCTCATGGCAAGATTCTCCAGTTCTGAAAAAGCTTCCAGCGCCCCTGGCTTAGGGGGCTCTGGAAAGCCCCTCTATAGGAAACTGACCACTCAGAGACAGTGGACGGTAGCGACCTGTGTATGTATATTGCCCAAGGATTGCAATAAGGTAAAGGGGGCATGGATGATGGGGGAGGGTCCCATATTACAATTATGGATGAGCTCCAAGGTCCTTGTATTGTGACAATAGACCATGACTTCCTCCTGGTCGCTGTAAACTAACTTTATGGGACCCCGAGAAACTTGGCCACACCCATGCTAAGTGGACATTCAGCCCTAAAATCATGCTGGACCACAGTTGTAGTCGGACCAGAAACTTCCACATTAGAAAGGCTCAAGGTGTATATAGAAAAGCATCATATGTCTGCAGAATTAAGGAATATTAATCATTGGAGTAACTACTGAAATCAATGGAACTTGATCATGATTGAATTTCTCCTGAGGTTTGCTTCTCAAATCCTTGCTTCTTATGTGAACAGTGATTTAGTTTCATTTAATTTTATTCACGCTTGTAAGAGTAGAGAAGGCACTATTTTGAGAAATACTGCTTGAAAATGTTGATATATAGCTTTCTTGAGAATTAAATTTTGAATGACTATGTACATAGTTGGCTCTAAGAAAAGGCAAGGAGGACTTAATAAACAATGGAGCAGCCTAAACAAGAGCCAACCTTACCAGAGAAAATGTGAAAAATATTTTTGTTTCCACTTTGAGAATAGAGCAGCTTCTATTCTACATATTTCTTACTGGAAAATATGTAACTACATCTGCTAGAACTGAACTATTACTCTAGCAATGTTTAATTATTATATGCTAGATGGCAAAAGGAAGTAGTTTCCGGAATGAGAATGTGCAACTCCCTGGAAAAGAGGGAGAGATCAATAGCTTTTCGGGTCAGTTTCTAATCAAAACAGTCTATAAAACCATGAAGAATAATTGGTAGCACTAAATTCTTATCTTACAGGAGCAACTTCTGATCCTTTTAAATAGACACCTTTCTTTTCAAGTGTATAGGAGCAATTACATAAGGCATTCAGGGAAATACAAATTACAATTTCACTACAGCAGGGGAATACTCATACCTATTGTCTATCAATATCATGGTCTCTGGTTCAGGCAGCTCGAGTTCCCTGGGAAAAAGTCATAGTCCAATAGTTGTTTAGGGGCCCAGGCAAAACAAATTGGTTATCTCAGTATATTTCCTAATGAATGGATATCCTCGTCATAAAAACTGCCACTACTGTATAGTTTTCTGGAAACTGAGGCCAATGAGTGAACGGACACAGATAGCAGCCTGTGATAAGCCAGGGTTGAGGCACACTGGCAGCCAAGTGTGAGGAAATTGTTACTGCCTATGACATATTGCTTTTGTGAATTTCATTTCCAGCACCTTCATGTGCACTAAATTCGCACACATTTTAAAAGTAAGCAACATTGTGGAATATTCTGAGGCAGAGAACTGAACTATGTTTAGGTATAACACCTGCTGAACCCCATTTTAAGCACATAGTATAACTCATTCTCTTATGAATGAGTTCAAGCCGACTGAAGTTCTAAACAAAATAAGGTTTTAAACTGGGTGCTGGGTATGGTGCCTACATCTTTTATTGACAGAAGGAAGAGGTATTGCTACTACTACAATTCTGCAGGCCTCATACATATCGGCTTAATTGTCTTTGCATTAAGGAATCAAGAGTGTAACTGTTTACATGGTTAACTGACAAGCATCAGCTTATTAATTTCCATTACAGTTGCACACTGGTTCCCAGCTCTGCTCCCATTCTCTGCCACTGTGACTGTTCTGGCCAAACTGTAAACACAACTGCCCCTCAGACACAGAAGCTGGGCCTCCCAATACTTCCCACATGTTTATGAAATGCCTTTTCCTGATTGCACGCCTTAAAGGGCATTCAGGGAAATACAATGCCTACCAGCTCACTCTTGTTGTATGCAACTGCTCCCATTTACTGTGCCTGCTCCACACACTATATGGGCTCTTGCCTGGTGTAGATGGTGCGGGGGAAAGATTGAATCTAATAAGCCAGTGGGGAGAAGGCTATGCAAACCCAGCTATGGACCAGCTACAGAAACATGCACATCTATGAACAGATTGCACTTGCTTATCTCTGCATCTTTCAACAGGGGCCCTTCCTTTTCTACTGCTATCCTGAAACATAAAAACACCTCTCTGAACCCTTTCATATTGATTATGATGACAAGTGATTCATTATACCTGAAAAGGGACTATTTCAATTCTGAATGTAGCGTGCAATATGATCAACACTTTCAGTGTGCTCTTATAAATGAAAAAGACACCAAAAAATGGAAAAAATGTCTAAGCTTTTAAACTACAAGCTAAATCAGGGACAGGGACACACACACAAAAGCCTGAAGAGACTCAATGCAATGGCATTTGCTTTAACCACTATGTACTCCAACAAAGGAATTATTGCAAGAATTTCTGTTTCCTTGTATAAGACAAATGTAATTAGCTCACAAACTTGGAAAATAAATCGAACTAAACATTATCTTCTTATTCTAATTTGGTTTTTAAATTTTACATCTATACTTTTCACAGTCCAGATGAATGTATTCAGCTGCAATATAAGACAGCACTACTTTAAAGTGCCAGCAATGGCATACAATTACATTTACAGCATAGTAATTATCTGTAAAACTATTTAAAAGACTAATTTTTCAAATGGTATATTAACCTATCCTTTAATTTCCTATGCTCAAGCATTTCCATTTTTAATTGCTCATGTAAATTCAGCCAACAGCAGGTTTTGGAAAAGTATTTGTTACCACATATACAAAAGGTTGCAAAAATGCTTCTGTAGCTAGATACCATAGTAGTCTAAGGTAAAGTCTACTGAAATGTCATTTTTTTAACATTAACAAGTATAAGCCACAACTCCTGGTGACTAAGACTATGTCTACCCTTGCATGCTTTGGTGATGAAAGTGCTGCCAACTAGCAAAAATCCTGAAAACTGTAAACTCACCAAACCATTTTTTCTGGTACCAGCTGTCAACAACTTATGGCCATATCTGCTGCTTCCTTGTCAACAGAAAGAATAAACCATTGGGGGTATGCAACCCAAAGTGCTGTGCAGCACTTTCACGTGCTAAGCCCTGTGGGAAAGCACACCATAGCACGAGGCATGTTGGGAATGTGAAAGACATCCCGTTAACCATCTCATTTCTTCCCAAAAGTCCCTTGATTTTCGGCTTGTTTGAGTTGGCACAAAAGTATCTTCAGCAAGAAAACAGGGATCCCAGTCTGATGGCCCTTATCATAAGCCGTGTGCAGAAGGCATAATGCATTGCAGAATACCTACTTATGGACCTATTAACAGATGATGACAACTCAGATTCAAATTCATATTCAGATAGAGAACAATGAAATCATATCACACAGCGGACTGTTTTTTTGAGTGAGGGAAACCAGCTCTGAGTGATAGGATCGGATTATCATACAGGTGTGGAAAAAAGAACAGTGGCTACAGAACTTTCAAACGCATAAAGCAACCTTCCTGGAGCTGTGTGCTGAGTCGGCCCTTGAAATGCACTGCAAGGATATTCAGTTCTCTGAATGAGAACTGCTTTCTTGATAGAGAAGCATGTGGCCATTGCTTTACGGAAGCTGGCCACCTCAAATTGCTACCATTAAGTTGTGAATCACTTTGGAGTGGGCAAATCTATGATTGGAGCAGTACTTCAGAAAGTGTGCATGGCAATAAATTCCATTTTGATGGACAAGACTGGGCTGTGGGAAATGTGGATGACACAGTGGCCGGTTTTGCTGAAAAGGGCTTTCCTAACTGTGGTGGGGCAATAGATGGGACACACATCCCCATGATTACACCATCCCACCTTACCTCAGGGTACATCAGTCATAAAGGGTACTTCTCTATGGTGGTGCTTCAGGCACTTGTGGATCACCATGGGAGTTTCACAGACATAAATGGGGGGGAAGGCCTGGAAAGGTATATGATGCACACATCTTTAGGAACAGTGACCTGTACAGGAGGCTACATGCTGGCACTTGTTTTTCCAGATCAGAATTTACAATGGGGAATACAGAAGTGCCGCAAGGTAAGCCAAGGTGACACGGCCTACTCCCTGCAGCCCTGGCTCATGAAGCCTTACATGGGACACCTGGACAGCAGTAAGGAGTGGTTCAACAATGGGCTAAACTGCTGATGAATAATTGTTGAATGTGCCTTTTGGCAGACTGAAGGGGAGATGGAGGTGTCTCTGTGGACTTTATGGAGGACCATATCCCCAAGGTGGTGGTTGCATGCTGTTGCTTACATATTTCTGTGAAAGGAAGGGAGAAGTGTTTCCCAACGGATGGAGCACTGACGGTGCTTGGGCTCACACCTTTAGCTGTCAGAGGAGTGCAGAGGTTGGACATCAATATCAGGGAAGCTCTGAGGAACCACTTTGACAATGAGGGATTTCTGTGTGCTGGGGTTATAAATGAGGCATTCCCATGGTAACGAATGTTTCATGCCAGAGTGTATGATGTGGGCTCTTTAATGCAAAATAAAAAACTCATAGAAGCACATATGACATTTGTCTTTGAAAACCTCTCAGTTATGCTCACGTCCAGCTGTCACCGGTGCTTTCACAGGGAGTGGAGTGCAAGGGGAAGAAACCATTACTGGATTGTGACAAGCGTGTGAATATAGAGGAAGGATTACTGGATGCAGACTAGCACTTTTGCAACCATGCATGGTGATGTGTGTGACAGAGAGGGGGTCGAAGGATGGCTGCTGGGAAAAGAGTTCTGTATAGGAGGCCTTTGGTTATGGTCTCTATTATAATCATTCATCAGCATTATACTCTTCAGAATGTCACTTTGGTCCTGCACAAGATGTAGCATGCGTTCAATGGTCTCCCGTCTCTGTTCATTAGCCCTAGTTCATCTCTGCTCCCTCTACTCTCTTTGTTGTGCTTTTTCCTCTGATTGACTTGAGTGACCCAACACATTTTTCACTAGATAATCATGCATCCTAGGCTTCTTTTTCCTCAGTTGCTGTAGTCTATTTGATGGTGTACATGAGGGCTGAGTTGTCAAGGACTAGTCTGCAAGAGTAACCATTAACAATCGAGTGACTGTACTTTTCATGATAAATATTGTTACGTTTCACTAACAAGCATGCCTCTGAAAACAACTTCCCATTTTGTTAGATTAGCCTGGAGGCAAGCACAGATCTCTACAGACACTGTGGTCATCGTGAGTTTTCAATGTGCAAGAGGGGAGGAGAGTTGCTTATGAGTCTCCAAGAAAGTACAGACCACAGTTGTGCAGCACTCTACGAGGAAACAATTTTTGGATAATCCTTCACTTATCTGCAGGCTGCAATCACTGCTGCTGACATATCCCTGCTGAAGGTTAACAAGCAAACTCAAGCTGAACTTTTGGGAAGTGAGAGGAATTGCTCCCTGGTCCTTATGCAGCCAAACTATGTGCTGCCTTGGTTCCAGAAGTACATATTGAGGACTGGTTTGGGAAAGTGTCGTCCCAGGTGAAAAGAGCAATGGCAAGTGACAAAATTAATAAGTACATCAGATGAATCTTCGACACCATTTCCCAGGAAGATTCTATTGCTATCTGTGCCTCCACTTATGCTGTGCTTGGCCATAACGCAGACCCAGAGAGTGAAATAGCGGTCATCTAAGACTGTCACCCCCCCCCTCCATGACTACATAGAGCAACTTACTGCTCCACATGGCCTCTGATGGTTGCCGCCTAACTGTGGGTGCCTGCACTGCAACTACTCACCGGGGCACCACCTCCATACCGCCCTGCATGGCCTCTGTCCACTCAGCGCCCCAACCCACCTGCCTACACATCAACATACCCTGTGTCCCTTCCACCACTTCAGCATGCAGCATCTCGTTCACGATGAGTTGCTGAGCATCCTCACAAACAGCATTTGAGAACAATTCCTCACTGCCGGGCGCTCAGGTTTTCATTGGATTGACCCTGGCCTCCTGGCCCTCTTCCATCTCTTCATCAACTTTGTGTCTGTATCTGGGATATGTATTTCTGGCTCTCTTCTCTTTTGTGAGCTATCTACAGTGTCCCAGGGTTTGGTCATGGGTTCCCCACCCAGAATTCTGTCCAGTTCCTTATAACTGGCATGACTTGAGTGCAGCACCAGACGAGCTGTTAGCCTCCTTTGCCTTGTGGTAGGCCTGCCAGAGTTCCTTGATATTGGTTCTGCATTGTAGAATGCCTTGCTCATATCCCTTGGCACCCAAGACTCGAGAAATGCAATCGTATATGTCCCAGCTCTTACAGGTCACTCACAGCTCCAATTCCACCGACTCTTCATCCCACACACAAATTAAATCCAAAAGCTCCATATTGCTCCAAGTAGGAGAGCATTTGCATCCATGGCCACCACCCCTATTTTCTTAAGACGACTCCATAAGGATCACCACACAGTGTGTCCCAGACACAGGAAGTGGTTTTAAAATTTCCCAGGGTTTGCAGGTAGGAGGGGAACATGTCTTTTCCTGTAAACATTACGTGGCTGAAGGGCAGCCGAGTTCAAGATAATATCCAGAGTGGCTAAACAGAGCACAGTGGGGCACATGTGGGATTCAAATAGACTTGATAAAAACCCTACCTAGTACACGCTGTGTGATTGTTGACAGTGCAGACACGGAAGTCCCTCGTGGGGCTGAAAGTTTTTTTGTTGCCAAAAATGTCTGGGTGTCACATCTGCCGTGCTATAATGTGGACACTCAAATGTGGACACTGTAGACAAGGCCTGAGTAACAAACATTTTTCTACTCTCGAAAAAATGGGTTTGAAATATATGAAACAGTGCTATGATCTCAAAAAAGAATCAAAACATTTTGCATAACGAGTTTAATTTTAAAAAGTACTAAACCACAGTCAACTATATCTATATCATTTAAACAAAAAACAGAAAAAGGTGAACAGCAAATCTCTATCCTCACTGATTACAGTAAAGTTCAAGAGAACTTTACTCCCTAACATGGAAACAAGCTACATATGGAGATTAACATATTGGGAGCTAGGAACATTATCCTGCAACTAAAATGAGATACACATTTATTATTCTATCAACTTTAAACAAGATAAACACGAAAGCAGGATTTACTTTTTCATGTTACAAAACCAAAATACAATTATTTAGACCACTCTGAAAACTGCAAAAAAAAATTATAGAAGTATTCAAATTATGCCAATTTCAAAACTTCTTTTTTAAAAAAGGTGTTTCTCTACTTATGTATGGTGTTTTTATTTGGTTTGGGAAATCAGTCCTGAAGTCAGTAGTGAGGAATGAAGCTGAAGTCTCAGGTTAAAATTAATCTAAACCAGTGTTTCTCAATTTTTATATATAAAGTACCCCCTTTAAAAAAAAAAACTGTAAGTGCCCTCAGTACCTACAGTTTTCAGACACACAAAACATTTTTCTACTATTGCAACACATTTGTTACATAAGAACATAAGAACGGCCGTAATGGGTCAGACCAAAGGTCCTTCTAGCCCAGTATCCTGTCTGCCGACAGTGGCCAGCACCAGGCGCCCCAGAGAGGGTGGACCGAAGACAATGATCAAGCGATTTGTCTCCTGCCATCCCTTTCCAGCCTCTGACAGACAGAGGCCAAGGACACCATTTTATCCCCTGGCTAATAGGCTTTTATGGACCTAACCTCCATGAAATTATCTAGCTTCTCTTTAAACTCTGTTATAGTCCTAGCCTTCACAGCCTCCTCTGGCAAGGAGTTCCACAGGTTGACTACACGCTGTGTGAAGAAGAACTTTCTTTTATTAGTTTTAAACCTGCTCCCCATTAATTTCATTTGGTGTCCTCTAGTTCTTCTATTATGGGAACTAATAAATAACTTTTCTTTATCGGCCCTCTCCACACCACTCATGATTTCATAGACCTCTATCATATCCTCAGTCTCCTCTTTTCTAAACTGAAAAGTCCCAGTCGCTTTAACCTCTCCTCATATGGGACCCGTTCCAAACCCCCTAATCAGTTCTGTTGCCCTTTTCTGAACCCTTTCCAAGGCCAAAATATCTTTTTTGAGGTGAGGAGACCACATCTGTACACAGTATTGAAGATGTAGGCGTACCATAGTTTTATACAGGGGCAGTAAGATATTCTGGGTCTTATTTTCTATCCCTTTCCTAATAATTCCTAGCATCCTATTTGCTTTTTTGACCGCCACTGCACACTGCGTGGAAGTTCAGAGAACTGTCCACGATAACTCCAAGATCTCTTTCCTGATTTGTCGTAGCCAAATTAGCCCCCATCATACTGTACGTATAGTTGGGGTTATTTTTCCCGACGTGCATTACTTTACACGTATCCACATTAAACTTCATTTGCCATTTTGTTGCCCAATCACTCAGTTTTGTGAGATCTTCTTGGAGTCCCTCACAGTCTGCTTCTGTTTTGACTATCCTAAACAGTTTAGTATCATCTGCAAACTTTACTACCTCACAGCTTACCCCTTTCTCCAGATCATTTATGAATAAGTTGAAAAAGATTGGTCACAGGACTGACCCTTGGGGGACACCCCTAGTTACCCTTCTCCAATCTGAAAATTTACCATTTATTCCTACCCTTTGTTTCCTGTCTTTTAACCAGTTCTCAATCCAAGAAAGGACCTTCCCTCTTATCCCATGGCCATGTAATTTACACAAGAGCCTTTGGTGAGGGACCTTGTCAAAGGCTTTCTGAAAATCCAAGTATACTATATATCTACTGGATCCCCCTTATCCGCATGTTTGTTAACCCCTTCAAAGAACTCTAAGGGTATGTCTACACTACCACCCTAGTTCGAACTAGGGTGGTTAATATAGGCAACCGAAGTTGCAAATGAAGCCCGGGATTTGAATTTCCCGGGCTTCATTTGCATCTTGCCAGGTGCCGCCATTTTTAAATGTCCGCTAGTTCGGACGCCGTGCCCGCGGCTACACACGGCATGGACTAGGTAGTTCGGATTAGGCTTCCTATTCCGAACTACCGGTACACCTCATTCTCTTCCTGAGGTGACATGCACTTCTCTTCCTGAGGTGACATGTGGGGGTAAAATTAAAATCCCCCATTATTATAGAGTTCTCTATTTTGGTAGCCTCTCTAATCTCCCTCAGCATTTCAATGTCAGTATCGCTGTCCTGGTCAGGTGGTCGGTAATATATCCCTACTGCTAATTTCTTATTATTGGAGCATGGAATTACTATCCATAGCGATTCTATGGAACATGTTGATTCACTTAATATTTTTATTTCATTTGATTCTACATTATCTTTCACATACAGTGCCACAACTTTTAATTGTTTAAACAACTTAATTGTACCTAGGCAGGCGATGAAATGTTTGGATGTAAAAAGTACAAAATAATAAAGCGCTGTAAAACTTAAAACAAAAATTCAGTTTTCTCCAAGTTTCAGTTGTGTTGACATTCCTCCCAGACTTCTGTCAAGTACCCCTAAGGGTACTCGTACCACTGGTTGAGAAACACTAATCTAAACCACCAGAGAAACAATACAGCAATACAGAAAGTCTAAGCTTTCTTCTTCCTATTCACAGAGTTTTGATTTAAGCTGGAAAGAAAAAGTAACTCAAAGAAAACAGCCATTTTTATTTAAAAATTTACTCTACTGTAGTATTTAAGTTTCAGACACCATACAACTATGAACCTGAAAGAAAAGAAGCAATGGAGAAAAATGAAATCAGCTTCATTGGAGTATAAAGTAGGTTGTCTCAGCCTGCCTTTTTCTAGGACCACACCTTATCTTTGAATTACTAGTATGGTTCTTTATTCCTCTAAACTTCCTCTCAAGACATTTCCCTGTGAACATCTAATAATCCTGGCTGGTTTTGCTAACTTTATTTTGGGGTTCTTCGAATGTCTTCATTTTACAACATATCCAACTTCAGGGATTGTAAAAATCCTAAATTTTTAATAACCAGATTTAAAAATTAAAGTTTTCAGCAACCCTCTACTTATTACTTCCAGAGGAAAAGCCTTATTTTATAAAGCGTAGCATCCAGTGTTGTGTCAGTTATGTATCAAACACATGTACTACATGCCCAGAATTCAAAAAATTGTATTTACAAAAATATGAAAGTCACGCATGTAATCAATCTTCTTGTTTTGCTGGAAAAGCCTGCAATGCTCCTAACAGCATCACGTTGCCTAGGCAACACAACTCTTCAGGCAGATGATTTCCTTACAGGCTATATGGGGAGGAAGAAAGAAGCCACAACATGCAAATGTAGAATTGAATTGTCCATGATAGAACAGAACAAGCAGGCAATTTCTTCATGAGGACAGAAACTTTAGCACAAAATGTGTTCATTAATTCATTCAGTGCAAGGCACTAGGCAACAAAAAACAGAAGTTTAGAAACTGAAGGCTAAAACCCAAACTGCAAATTAGTAGGTAATTATAAACTGGTCACAACCACCTAGCAGCCTGTATTAGGTATGTAATAGTGTAGTCAATTAACCAATAAGCAAAAGCGTATAGGTTAATGCTACAGACTGCATACATTCCTCCCGCCAGTAAATGTTTTAGCAGGCTAGCCAGCAGCCCCTGCTGCAGCTCTGCATTTAAAGTGTATTAGGAGCCAGGTGGGCAGGCAGCCCAGCTCAGTTCCAGCTTTCACTGGGTCCAGATCCTCAGACCACCCCCACCTGGATAGGGGCTGCTGCCACCCCAGTATCAGAGGCAGCCGTGCAGGGCAAAGGGCAGCCAGTATGTGAGGGGCTGGTTTTTAAACTGGCTCCTGTCATAGACCAGCTCCTGTCCAGCACCCCTTGCTGCTGCCTCTGTATCAGAGGCAGCAGCACTGAGTGACAGCGGGCTCCCCAGGAGTGGGGTCAGAGTGCACTGCCTGCTGGTCCCTACCTTGCGAACTATAGAATAGTTGAGTAACCGACAAGAATTAATGAGGTTACTCAACTATTCAATGAACCTATACTTAACATCCCTAGCCTGTATGCAGTTACAGGCAAGCTCCTATTTATCTTCAACTAAGATGAGCAGAGAAAATTTTTGCCAGATAACAGGGTTATTTTGCAAAAAATTAATTTGTGTTTTCTCTCAGCTCTGAAAATAAGAGCTCATATGTCATGGGCCTAATAAATCAGATAATGATACTCTGAATCAGGGCAATTATACAGAAACCTTAGAATTAGTGAGTGTTTGGTCCTTTACTCAAGCAGCATTTTGAAACCTCTACTGTTTTTCCTGAAACAGAATGACCTCACAGAAGCAATAAATAATGACCAACATAATGCCAGTTTCAAAGACATTGAGAAAACACCCTTTATTGCTATTTCATTTGACAAAACCTCAGATGTTGCCAAAAGTCCCAGTTTTCAATTGTAGTGAGTTATATGACCAAGAATAGTAATGTTGCAGAAAAATCTGTTGGTATTCCTGATATTAGTAACAATCTCATTCTTTGCCAGCACATTCAAACAGTGTACCAGAAGTTTAAATTAAGTGACAAGTTAGCAGCTCACACGAGAAGGTACAGTGGTAATGCCAGGTAATGTAACTGAAGGTTGGGAAAGCATTTGTTAAAAGTTCTCTGTGCACTTTTTTATTCATTGCTATGCTCACATCTTCAGTTCTGTAACAACCAGTATCAGAAATTTTCTTCAAAACAGTATGAGTCTCTGCATTTTGATTTCCAAAGTGGTCTGAACTTTCTCAAAATATAGTTATTTATCTTTGTGCCACAAGGGAAAATTTTCATTCAAAGCTTATATAAACTGTGAAGCAGAGCAGACACATTCTAATTGCACTCTTCAAAGTGTGCAAAATCCAGGAGACTGAGATACAGGCTTTCCCCTCAACAAAGGGTTTTCTAGTCATACTTGATTTTCGGTTGGTATTTCTCCTTTGCTTCTACAGCAACATATTTCAAGTGATATTAGTGTTGTCTGATATTCTTGAAAGATGTATGATATTAGGTTTTGAACTGAGCAGATTTGAGACACAATAGAGGAAATTTACTGAAAACAATCCATTTTTGATTAATTTTGGAAAAAAGGTTGGATAAGTGCACATGATCCTTGGAGGAAAAAAAAATAATCTAGGGATGGCCAATCAATATAAATGACTCTTCCTTGAGGTCATTGACTTGACTTGAGTTTCTCCTAAAGGATTCATGAAGTTCCAGCATATTTTTTGGTGATGCTCTTGAATATCTGGAAGCATCTTACAGGAATAATTTTGACATTAGTCACTTGGTTTCTTAACTGGTGTGCTGTGTACAACTCAGAACATTTGCAAAAGGCAGTTGCAATTCACTTGAAAAGAACTATTCACATGATGTATTAATTTAAGTACAACAACAATTTTTAGTGTGGCATTTAAAGGGAAAGGTGTATTTACCCCCTGGCAAGCTAATAATCTGTTTTGTGTCTTTGGATCAATATTTACAACCCTATTCTAAACAGTTAATTGGTTAAACAAGTACAATTATATTGTTTAAGCAGCTAACCGCTGGCTGGAGCAGGGCAGCAAGGTGGGGAAACCTTACCAAGGCTGTTGCAGGGAAGCCAGGTCCCACCTGCCCGCCATGACCTGGTCGGGTTCCCGCTGGCTGGCGCCACACGGCTGGCAGCCCAGTTAACTGGTTACCAAATAAACATTCCAGTAAGCCTAATGCTTCCCCGGTAACCAGTTAACGTTTTACAACGCTACTTTAAAGGAATTTACAAATCTTACTGTCTCTCTGAAGAGTCCAGAAGAGGAATGGACATTGTAGAGCATGGGGTCTCAGGAAAATGTGGAACTGGGAGTGTGCTATGATCACCCTGCAAGTAATAACCAAGCCTGATAGAAGCCTTAGTGAAGCTGCATGGTGGCACACAGGATGCTGGGGTCAGAGCTACAGCAACAGGGCTGTCTGGCCGATACACACTCTGGGTATGACCTGCATGCTAGTAACCTGGTTGTGAGCAGCCTAGGTTGAGAGCTGCAACAACAAAGCAAATGGGAGACCCAAGATTACGCCTCACTGGTCTAGGCTGAAACAGAATATTAATGAACAGTGAGTTATTAGTTTTCAAATGATACCTAAAAGCATATTTTGTACAAAGATAATTAAAATGCTTTGTAGGGAGTGACTAGAGGAGTGTTCAATCTCTCACACCTATTTGTATATTCTCAGCTTTCATTACATTTGACTACCAGTATTGGCCAAAAAAAAAAAAAAATGTTTGGCTCATAAATCATTATTTCTACCTTAAATAAAAAAAATGGTTGCATGCCTCACTAAAAACGCGACTGCACACCACTAGCAAAGCCTTCTTTCTTGAACAATCTAAGCTCTCCAACCTGCTCTGTGGTTCAGACCCTTCTTTCCTCAGGAGCTAGCTGGTAACGCTCAAATTCAAACCCCCCTAACGTCCAAGGAAATAGGCTGGAACACTGGAGTCCAAGTTTTTGTGTCTGAGCATGTATTGATACAGGTTCTTTTAGTTTTCATCAAATAACATATCTGTTTTACTATTCTGCTTCACATTATTTTTCTTATACCCTCATCTTGTATCATCCAACTTTAAATGAATATTTTCTATTCTATTTTCTAACAAGCATGCTTCTAATAATCTAAAGCTGTATTAGTCAGAGAACAATTTGTACCATATAATTTAACACTGAAAGTGTCCCTTTGAATGGCTTTCCAAGTCACATAACACCAAAAAACCAATTTGTCCGAACTTGTGCTTTAATCATGAGTATCCTTCTTCCAATGTGACCAAAAAGATCTGAGCACAAATTATTGTGGGTTTTTTTTTACTTTTAATCACCTGATTACAAAGGGAGATAACTGAAATAGAGTTCATTTACAAATTCAAAACTATAAATTTAGGCTTGAATCAAGATCTTAACAGGTTAACATACTAAAAAAGCCATTTTTCCTCTTGATATCCAATGCTGTGAATGAAACATCCTCTCTGACTTAATTAGCCTTATTAACACTGGTCCTACAATTGACAGGTAACTTCTTTTGCTGTTACTTACACACACACACACACACACACACACACACACACACACACACACACACACACACACACCAGATTCTGTAATTTCCACTCCAATTCATCTGATTAAAGCTCATGACCTAATAAAGCTTTTAGTCTCTAAGGTACAACAAAACTCCTCATTGTTTTTTGACTGTTAATTCAAAAATTCCAATTGTGCAACAGTTGTATGATTCATCACTGTACATACTTACACATGGAAAGTGAGAGAGAGCAATACTTTGAAAACTAGGGCTCATACATCTTCTCTTGAGTGTGTATACACACACACACACACACACACACAAATTCTTCACTCACAACCTTTTAATGTTCAATGACTCATCAGTATGTTAGTTGTACAGTAACCAGTTTTTTTATTCACATTTGCCCTACTGAAAAGGAAGCCATTTCCAGATATTAAAAACTTCAAATGAAAATTTATTTTTAACACTTGAGCAAAAACATTTGAAAACCAAGAGCAGCCACAGATAATCCACAGTGAACAGAAATCTCTCTTGAGTCTTATCTACACAACAAAGGATATAATGTTCCTTGTATTGTGCATGTGAAGTATTAGAATTTAAATCCTCTTTAGATAAGTGTTGCAAGAATGAGCTTAAACTTGTATATAAAGGGTTCACCTCAACCCACCATGGGACTGCAGCCAGTGCCACAGTAAAAACAAGTTTTTCAATTCACAACTCAATATCAAAGATTAGGACATAAAACAATGAAGTTTATTTACATGAAATTACACAGTGAGATTTGTAGGGCAGAATAATATCCATTACAGTCTAGATAGGAAACAGGGTTCAAACTCACCACCCAACCTGCAAGAAGTGCTGTAGAATCTCAGATGACCACAAGCAAGTATATAGCAAGTGCATTCAGTTTGCACATAATCCTTAGAAACTTCAAATTCTGACAGGTTGAACACTCTCCTAGCAAAGCTCAAAGTCAATCGAGCCACATCAGTTTACACCAGCAAAGAATTTGGCATATTTTTAGAAGTACGATTGATTAAAAAACAAAACAAAACACTATCTTCATTGAATGAAATAATCAAAAGGAAAAAATCTTATACACAGCATAGATAAGGTTTTATCATGAAATACAATATTTGTAGTGGGTTAAAATAGTTAAGGTCACATTAAAGTGACACAAGCTTCTGTAGTCATTCTATTACTACGATTCAGTTAACTTTCCATTATATATCCTGATATGAGAAGTTTAATCTTGGTTGCTGTAAATTAAATGGAGCAGAAACCTAGAATATAAATTGTCTTGTTACATATCTTTAAAATAGTTGGAAAATCTCAAATTAACAAACTATTAAAATGGGGGAAGGTAATTTGGTGTTTTTTTTTTTTTTTTAGTAGGTTCTCAATTGGTATTAATTCTATTTCTGGACCAATCTTCAGGTAATTGTCAATGAGTAACCTATAACATTAAAAAACAACTCATACTCCACTTTCTATGTTTTTTTCCTCAAAAAGTTATTAAAATAGTACACTCTTCCAAGACACGTTCTCTCTAAACACAAACTCCTCCCTAGGAAAAGATACACATAATAAAGCAGGGAGAGTCCTCCAAATTAGTGGATTTCCAAGTTAAAATGATAGCCATAACATTTCAATACGTTTCTCAGCCTCCGTGGGTAAGTTTTGTGTGTCAGCATTTCTCTAAAACTAGGTTGTTTGGGGAATACAAAAAACAGGTAGAAATAATCAGAACAACAATAGTGTAGGGATGTAAAGCAACTAGTTGCTTCACCTTCCTTCCCCCTCCTCCCCCCGCCTCTATCAGGGTAACAAGGGGTGGGGGAAGCAGGAGACAGTGCTGGCTAAAAAGCCAGTTCCCCCCAACAACGTCTCCATGGGGGGGCAGAGAGGTAGCAGGGACTGGGTGGGAGCCAGGAATCAACTGATTCCTGGCTCCCACCCAGTCCCAGATGCTGCGTGTCTGCTTTTTAAATGTATTAAGAGCCTGCTGGCTCTAATACATTTATAAATCAGAAGCACTGTGAGGGGGAGGGAAGACGACCCAGCGCAAGTCGGGACAGCTGATTCCCAGCTCACTCTGGGTCCCTCCACAGCGCTCCTGCCTTTTTTCCGTTTAAGGCTAGTGTGCATCAGGGGGACCTGGTGCAAGCCAAGACTCTTAATATATGTAAAAGGCAGAGCTGCAGCGGGGTTACATCACACGACCAGGAGATAACCTGCTGCAGCTCCCCCGTTTATTGACTAATTGACTAGTCGATGGAAAATCCACTGACTAATTGATTAAACTAAATTTAACATCCCTAGTATAGTAGTGTGTATAAATTAGGGTTGCACAAGGTTAAGGGGTTAACGAAAAGCATAATGGGCGATACTTACCAGTTCCAGTTAACCGGTGGGGGCTGGCACAGCTCCCTGCCTGCCACTCTGTCCATGACAGGCACAGGCAGCCCACTAGCAGGGACTGCAGGGGGACCTCCCTACTTACTGATCGTCAACTGGTTAAACAATACCAGTAACAAGTTAACCAATTAAAAGGAATTTTACATACCAGGTAAAGATGAATAACCACATGCTTAGGCATGGGAAGGTCTTCAATTCTAATCTGGTCATTCACTACATGACCTTGAAGTAGTCACTTTAGTCCATCTATTCAATGGCAATCACAATATTTACCCTCTTAACCTTGAGATACTGTGAGAATTGATTAGTGAAGGTTGAATACACAGAGAGCTACGTAAATGCACACTATATAATCTGGACTCATGTCATTAACACGTGGAAGAAGCAGAATAAGTATTGCATGCATGTACGTATCAGTGTTCATTTGCTTTGTATATGAAAAGACACTGATTTGAGCTCTGTCATCCGTAACAGATACTTGGATGTACAGGTAGTCCCTGGGTTACGTACAAGATAGGGACTGTAGGTTTGTTCTTAAGTTGAATCTGTATGTAAGTCAGAACTGGCATCCAGATTCAGCCGCTGCTGAAACTGACCAGCGCTGACTACAGGAAGCCCGAGGCAGAGTTGCTCTGCCCTGGGCTTCCTGGAATCAGCTGCTGATCAGTTTCAACAGGCTGAATCTGGACGCCAGTTCTTACATACAGATTCAACTTAAGAACCCCAGGCGTCCCCAAGTCAGCTGCTGCTGAAACTGATCAGCGGCTGATTCCAGGAAGCCCGGGGCAGAGCAACTCTGCCTCGGGCTTCCTGTAGTCAGCGCTGGTCAGTTAGGGACACCTGGGGCAGAGCAGCTGCGGTGCTGCTGGGTTGCTCCAGTAGCGCTGCTCCTCGGCGCTACTGGACCAACCCAGCAGCACCCAAACTGCTTGCCCCAGGCATCCCCAAGTCAGCCGCTGCTGAAACTGACCAGCAGCAGGTGAATCAGGACACCTGGGGCAGAGCAGCTGGGGTGCTGCCGGGTTGGTCCAGTAGTGCCCAGAGCGGCTGCGGGACCAACAGGCAGCGCCCCAGCTGCTCTACCACAGGCGTCCAGAGAAAAGCCTGGTCTGCTGGGGGGGGTGGGGGAAACGCACTGGCTGCGCCCCCCCCCCCCCCCCCAGCAGACCAGGGAGACGTGGGCGGCGGACCGAGATGCACCGCAGTCCCACTGCCGGCGTCCTCCGAGGCTTTGCTCCCCGTCTCCCTGGTCTGCTGGGGGGGGCTTCCCCCCCCCCAGCAGACCAGAGAGACGCGGAGCAGCTTTTCTCGCCCCGAAGGACGCGGGCAGCGGGACCGTGACGCATCTGGACATAAGTCGGATCCGCATAACTCGGGAACTGCCTGTATTCCTTTCTAGGCAGAAATATGCAATAAGTTCCCTTGGGACTGGAGACAGATCAACAGACATACTTGGGACTGCTGATACTTGCAGATCCTAACTCTGAGTGAGTTTGGTGGATGTCTGAGGTGGCGTGACTTGTGGGACATGGTCCTGGCAGGTAGGAAGGGAATTAGATGGACTACCGGCAAGGTTAGTAGGAGGAGAGATTTAATTATTTATTTGCCTATATGCTGGGCCTGACCCTGATCCCCCTTGCTCTCCTCCTGTCCCCCCCCCCCACCCCATGATTCCAGCTGAGCACATGCCCTGAAACAGGCTGCGAGCAGAGCAGTGCAGGTTCAGAAGTTGGGGCCCACAACCCCTTTGTACAGTGGCGATGGATCGGGCAGAGTAAAAGTAACACAATCCTTTAGGCATTGAGCGCCTGATAGGTATGGGAATGGCTGGTGGGGGAGCACTGCTCTCCCACACCCTCCGCCCATTTGGAAACCAAAGCACCAGGCATCTTACTCATGGCACATTAGTGCAGTGTGGGAGGTTACGTTTGGCTGGGTGTTTGTGATGGGGTGCAGGCTGAGGGAAAGCATGGAAGATAGGTGGAGCAGGCAGATGCGCGTGCAGGGTGTCCAGATGGGGGATGCATGGGGTATAGGCAGGGTTGGGTGTACAGAGCGTGTGCCATAGGGGATGCAGCAGAGCTTAATTTGTGCTGGGGCTCGCCAGGGCTAAGCCCCAGCACCTCTTTCCTTATTGATTAAGCACCGCTCAACATAGTACCTGCTCCTCTGCACAATGACAAAATGCCCTCTTGAAGTTTACAAAATTTATCTGAATCGAAGGAAGAGCCAACAAAAAATGGGTGACAGAGGCTGGCCCAGCTTTGTGACAAATAAAAGATGGCGTGGACTAGTAATGCTATGTTGTATAAAGCTCATAATTTCAGTTCTGTTATGGATCCACATGAGGTGTGCTATGCCCCAACTTCTGAGCAGCCTTTTGGAGGAACCTTTTGTGTGTGGCAGGACCGCCCCACTCCTCATCAGGTACTACTTTTCCTACAGGGTAGGCCACCCTACCTCAAACTGAGCCTGTGGGAATCAGACTCCAGTTACACCTGAACTCTGCTCAGTGAGTCCATCTGAGATAAACTGCTGGTCGGACACTTGTACATGCATCTGGGACTCCTGTGGCTACTTCAAGTGTACACAGTGCCACGTGGCAGCTTTTGCAAAAAACACACAAGGGTTTATTAGTCAACTGGAACAGAGCATCAGAAGACTTTAGGTTAGCATGGAGAAATATAGGCTAATACTTACTCCACCTGGCCAAGCCAGTGCCATTAGCTAGCCCAGCTGCTATGAATTCAATTTCCAGTTCTCCTCCAGCCCTTTCTCAGTCCGTAGGGAGAGCTGCTGAGTCCCTCCCAAAAGACCACTGTTAGGCTTTGTCTACACTACCAAGTGTGGTCGCCAAAAACTGCCTTTTGGTGACAAAACAGTGAGTGCATACACATGATGATGCGACTTCTATAGGGAAAAATGCCTTGATTTGGTGACAAAATACTTCTACTCCAACAAGAGAGTTGGAGGAATTACACAAAAATGAGACTGTTAGTTAAAGAGAAATTAAAAGGCACAGTGACTAGAGCCAAACCCTGCAAGCTGCATGGAAACTTTTTAAAGACACCATAATAGAGGCCCAACTTAAATGTATACCCCAAATTAAAAAACATAGCAAGAGACCTAAAAAAGAGTCACCGTGGCTTAACCACCATGTAAAAGAAGCAGTGAGGGACAAAAAGGCATCTTTTAAGAAGTGGAAATCCAATCCTAGTGAGATAAATAGAAAGGAACATAAACACTGTCAAATCAAGTGTAAAAATGTAATAAGAAAAGCAAAAAAGATTTTGAGGAACAGCTAGCCAAAAACTCAAAAAGAAATAAAATGTTTTTTAAGTACATTAGAAGCAGGAAGCCTGCTAAAAAACCTGTGGGTCCCCTAGATGATCGAGCTATAAAAGGAGCAATCAAGCCATTGCGGAGATACTAAATGATTTCTTTGCTTCAGTCTTCACGGCTGAGGACGTTGGAGAGATGACGGAATCTGCACCGTCCTTTGTGGGTGATGAATCAGGAACTGTCCCGGATTGAAGCGTCATTAGAGGAGGTTAAGGAACAAATAGAAAAACTTAATGTTAACAAATCTCCGGGACTGGATGGCATTCATCCAAGGGTTCTAAAATAACTCAAATGAGAAATTGCTAAGCTATTAACTGTGGTTTGTAACCTATCCTTTAAATCAGCTTCCGTACCTAATGACTGGAAGGTAGCCAACGTGACACCAATATTTAAAAAGGGCTCTAAAGGCGATCCGGGCAATTACAGACTGGTAAGTCTAACTTCAGTACCGGGCAAATTAGTTGAAACAATAGTAAAGAATAAAATTGTGAAGCATGCAGAAGAACATAATTTGTTGGACAAAAGTCAACATGGTTTCTGTAAAGGGAAATCCTGTTTTACTAATCTGTTAGAGTTCTTTGAAGGGGTTAACAAACATGCGGACAAGGGGGATCCAGTAGATATAGTATACTTGGATTTTCAGAAGCCTTTGACATGGTCCCTCACCAAAGGCTCTTGTGTAAATTACATGGCCATGGGATAAGAGGGAAAGTCCTTTCTTGGATTGAGAACTGGTTAAAAGACAGGAAACAAAGGGTAGGAATAAATGGTAAATTTTCAGATTGGAGAGGGGTAACTAGGGGTGTCCCAAGGGTCAGTTCTGGGACCAATCCTTTTCAACTTATTCATAAATGAGCTGGAGAAAGGGGTAAGCAGTGAGGTAGTAAAGTTTGCAGATGATACCAAACTGTTTAGGATAGTTAAGACAGAAGCAGAGTGTGAGGGACTCCAAGAAGATCTCACCAAACTGAGTGATTGGGCAACAAAATGGCAAATGAAATTTAATGTGGATAAGTGTAAAGTAATGCACATCGGGAAAAATAACCCCAACTATACGTACAGTATGACGGGGGTTAATTTGGCTACGACAAATCAGGAAAGAGATCTTGGAGTTATTGTGGATAGTTCTCTGAAAACATCCACACAGTGTGCTGCAGCAGTCAAAAAGGCAAATAGGATGCTAGGAATTATTAGGAAAGGGATAGAAAATAAGACCCAGAATATCTTACTGCCCCTGTATAAAACTATGGTACTCCCACATCTTGAATACTGTGTACAGATGTGGTCTCCTCACCTCAAAAAAGATATTTTGGCCTTGGAAAGGGTTCAGAAAAGGGCAACAAAAATGATTAGGGGTTTGGAACGGGTCCCATATGAGGAGAGGTTAAAGCGACTGGGACTTTTCAGTTTAGAAAAGAGGAGACTGAGGGGGGATATGATAGAGGTCTATAAAATCATGAGTGGTGTGGAGAGGGCCGATAAAGAAAAGTTAATTATTAGTTCCCATAATAGAAGAACTAGAGGACACCAAATGAAATTAATGGGGAGCAGGTTTAAAACTAATAAAAGAAAGTTCTTCTTCACACAGTGTGTAGTCAACCTGTGGAACTCCTTGCCAGAGGAGGCTGTGAAGGCTAGGACTATAACAGAGTTTAAAGAGAAGCTAGATAATTTCATGGAGGTTAGGTCCATAAAAGGCTATTAGCCAGGGGATAAAATGGTGTCCTTGGCCTCTGTTTGTCAGAGGCTGGAGAGAGATGGCAGGAGACAAATCGCTTGATCATTGTCTTCGGTCCACCCTCTCTGGGGCACCTGGTGCTGGCCACTGTCGGCAGACAGGATACTGGGCTAGATGGACCTTTGGTCTGACCCAGTACGGCCATTCTTATGTCTTTTCCTTATACATTTGTATCAGCAATGAGCCAGTCTAGATTAGAGGCTAACCGGTTACCCAGTAAGCATTCGTCTTACCTACATGTGGAATGTGTGTGCCATATACAGCTCCATCTCACCTGCATACTTACTGGAATAACCAGTTAACTGGCACCTAGTGAGGCAAGTCCTGCCCAGCTTGGCCAAAGCAGCCTCCTCTCCGTGGGATCCCAATTAACTGATTATTTTTTTAAATGGGATTTTACATTCTGAGTGTAGATACAACTCTTGTTTTGGTCACTTGAATTTGACCTCCAGACAGTGTTCCACAACACCTATCCTGATGGCTCTCAGCAGTCTGAACTCTGCTGGCCAGTTAAACAGCCATCCGACCCTTCCTCTTGCAAGCTCCGGGAATTTTAAATTCCATTTACTGCTAGCTTGACACGGAGAAGTCTCGCTGCATCTTCTCAGTTGACCATAGCTGCCTATCCCACCAAATGCTCTCCTGCTTGGGCCACCCCAGAGCTGCTGAATGTGATCAGTATACGGGGAGAGAAGGTTGTGCAGTTCCAACTGTGCTTGACCTATAGAAATTGGGATATCTGTGGGCACATTTGTGAGGCTTGTGTGAAAAGGGCTATAACTCGGATATGCTGCAGTGCAGATTAAAGATAAAGGCATACCAGAAGATGAGGGAGGCAAACTGTCCCTCTGGTGCTGCATCTAAGACCTGTTGTTTCTATAAGTTGGACACTATCTTCTGTAATGACCCTCTACGCCACTATGAACCCTGTGAATATTTCAGAGGCCATAGAGGTTTTGGAAAGCGGATCTATCCCAGAGGACTAAGTTATTAATGAAGAGCTGGTATTAGGGAAAGATATAGAGCTCCCTGTGGAGTCGCCCAGCAGAAAATGCATCCAGATGAGGTGTCTAACCTGTCTCAGCAGTTGCTCTCCAGGGAGAATGAAGCAGCAGATGAAATGCACAGTAAGTGACTGTGGATTGTGTATTGAAGAGGTGGATTCAGGGTACCACTGAAGCATCTCTAACAGCCTACCTTTCACTTATAGAGTCATCAATTTCAAGGCCAGAAGGGATCACTGAGATATAGTCTGACTTTCTGTATCAACACAGGCCACAGAACCTTCCCACACTGCTTTTACTAGAGCACAGCTTTTAGAAAAGCATCCAATCTTGATTTAAAAATTGCTTGTGATCAAAAATCCTCCCTGACCCATGGTAAATTATTCCAATGGTTAATTACTTTCGCTGTTAAAAATGTATGCCTTTTATCAGTCTGAATACGTCTAGCTTCAGCTTACAGCCATTGGACTGCATTATACCTTCCCTATTATCAAATATGTGTTAGGTACTTATAGACCAGTGGTCCCCAACCTTTTTAGGTTGTCGGGCGCCAGGGGGCGTGGCCGTTTGCCCACCGAGCGCCAGGGGGCGGGGACCGGGGGCGGCCCCCCCATAGCTGCGCGCCCGGGGGCGGGGCCCCCTCCAAGGGCCGCCCCCCCTCCCTCCCGCCGAGTGCCGAGCGCCCGGAGCCGGCGCTCCCCCCCCTCCCGCCGAGTGCCGCGCGCCCGGAGCCGGCGCTCCCCCCACTCCCGCCGAGTGCTGCGCACCCGGAGGCGGAGCTCCCCCCCCTCCCGCCGCGTGCCGAGCACCTGGCGCTCTCCCCGCCAAGCGCGCTCCCCCCGCAAGCGCCCGTGCGCCATGTGCCCGGGGCCAGGCCAGCCCCAAGCACCTGGCAGGCGCATTGAAATGCCCCCGCGGGCGCCATGGCGCCCGCGGGCACCGTGTTGGGGACCACAGTTATAGACTAATCAAAGCTTATTGGCTCCTGGAATCTTATGATGTTACTTTACACATCAAGTAAATTGCTGAGGGCGAATTTTATTCAATTTATCACATCAAAAGCACCACAAAGTCAGCCACCTGTTGCATATCTTTTGCCTCTGGCCTCTTCCATTTAAACGTATGAACAAACCAAACAGATTTTGTTAATCTGTTCTTGCTATTCCTGCTCCCAGTGAGCCATAATGCTACTACACAAAATGCTAGTATGACATGGAGATTCACTTCAACCTTTAGTTTTTCTACTCTGTTTATACAGAGTCTTTCCACTTCTTTATTTATAGACATATTTAAAGGGGCACTGGCATCACCTTTGGGGGGAAAACCAACAAGATTTAAGTTCAGTTTGGTTCACAAAATCTGCTAGAAAAAGGTAAAATATCATTTCTTTCCTAAACAATTTTGTCTTTTTATGTTAGAATATTTTCCTTTCTGTATTTATAAGAGTACAACCCTACATGGCCCTGCACTCCGTTTATTAATCTCAGTTTACCTAAACCATTCAAGATGTTTCAGTCCTAGAAAACTGTTAAATTGAGCTGCTGTTTCTCCATAGTGGGTGACTCTCTCAAACAATAACACTACAGAAGTATGCCGCACAGTGTTCCATGTAACTTGTGTGCTTGTGCGGCTGCTCAGGAGAGATTCAAATACCACCCAGCTGATTAGCAGAGTGCCCATGGCTAGGTTTTTGTTACTACTGGTGGTGCACATTTGCACATGCCTCAGTGCATATAAAATTGATTCTGCACATGGATGGAAAAGATTAGAAGGAACATTGGTGCTGTAAGAATTGATGTTTACAAAAATAAAAAGTTTCTGTGACAGAATGAGGGAATGCTGTAAGTATTTATTATATCTTAAGACCCATAGGAAATTTTCAGGTTAAATGGTTTTATCGTGGCTATAATCACATGTTTAAGAACTGCATTTTGGGATCTAAAACTACCAGATTAGGGTAATTTTCAGGAAACAACTGAACTCAACTGTCTTTACAGGCCTGAGAGAAAAGCAAGTCTCTAGAGAAAACAAGAATGGAAAAGCCCAAGCTAATAAAAATAGTACAAACTGACGTTTTAATTCTTTCAGAAAGGAATATATTAAAGTACCTAAGGAGATGACAGAATTCAAGTAGGTCTCTTTATGTACAAAACAAATCAAAATTGGTACACGTATTGCGTGCAAATACTTGTACTACACGTCAGTTGTTAATAACATCAGTCTAAGTGATAAACTATGAATGTACAATACAGGCTTCTTTTAAGCTTACAGGTGGCATTGAAGAAGCTCCTTTTAACCTGTAAAATCCTAACTGGTTTGGGTCTTGCTCACCCAATGGATTGAATATCTCCTTGTGCCATACTTCTTGGTTAAGAGTTCAAATTACAGCACCCTTATTACAATTAGATGGAGACATTGGAAGGATATTTTCCACAAAAGGATTGTGGCTCTGGAATATGCTGCACTATTTAATATAATTGTTTTGATGTTTGACTTGCAATCAATGACCATATGCTAAAATTAGGTCACTTTTTATATTTGGAGAACAAAGGCAACAGGAAAAAAAAGTTGCCAGTAATTTTCTAGAAACCAATCTCAAGAGTTCAGTAATTCTACACGATACAACTTACTTGCACAGCAGCTCTATTTAGACTGTATGCTTACTTACAGTGCTATAAAGGAATGTCCCAAAATGGAGTACCTTATCTCAGTTTTATACACCTTTCAAAATTTCCAGCTTCCTCACCAATCTTCCTTTGGAATGATGATAAAGAGAAGCTCTGACTGATAATCAAGCATTGCAAGAGACATTCAAATACTTCTCTTTAGTTGTGTAACCATTAAGTTAATACAAAGAGAGGAAGAAATACCACCAAAATTGAAGAATTAGATATATGAAGAACATACATTACACTTCATTACATTACACTTCATTTCAGAAGTCTTCTAATATAAATTCATGCACAGTTCCATAAGTGATCTCTATACAAATCAGAAGAGAACCCTTCTCTGTAAGAGGACAGATTGCTACACTCAAACCACTACTTAAAACTATTCTTTTAAATGATTTGACAACTGTGGGTAATGCAACAGTAATTAATTTTTTATTTTAGGTGTAAAAAAGACAAACATGCTACTGTTTATTTGATGGAGTAACTGACAAAATCTGTACTAGTGTATTTTGTAAAAGATTCTTAAGGATGCCCAAAGACTTGCAAGTATGACCTTTTAATGGGCAGTAGTAAAATTCAAATAAAGTACAGTACTCTCTAATCCAGCACTCTCTGGTCCAGCAACATCTGTGGTCCAGCATGATTTTAGTTAGACGGATGTCCACTTACCATGGGTGCAGCAAAGTTTCCCATGGTCCCATAAAGTTTGTTTACAGCCAACAGTCCTGGCTCTCAGTGTTCTGTGTTATTTAGCACTAATGTACCCCCTAAATGTCTTCTAAGGGTGTGTCTAAACTACATCCCCTGCCGACAAAGGGATGTAGATTAGGCACATTGCTATTGCAAATGAAGCGGGGATTTAAATATCCCGCGCTTCATTTGAATAGAAATGGCCGTCATGGCACTTTGCCGGCAAAAAGCGGTAGTCTAGACAGGGATCAGTCGACAGGGAAAACCTTTTCCGACCGATTCCGTAAACCTTGTTGCACGAGGCATAGGGGATCGGTCGGAAAAGGCTTTCCTTGTTGACCAATCCCCATATAGACTGCCGTTTTTTGCCAGCAAAGTGCTGCGGCAGCAAAAAGTGGCGGCCATTTCTATTCAAATGAAGCGCGGGATATTTAAATCCCCGCTTCATTTGCAATAGCAATGTGCCTAATCTACATCCCTCTGTCAGCAGAGGGGTGTAGTTAGACACACCCTAAGAGCCCAGTAAACAGTCAAAGTGTTGGTAATGCTGCTAGTAGACAAAATATATTGACCTCCTATGATTCGGCACATTTTCCAGTTCGGCATTGGTTAGGTCCTGAGGATGCTGGACTAGAGAGGTTCAACATGTACTGCATTATAACTTCACTAGCTCACATCAATGACTGGGAAGACCATTTCAAGTTACTGCATTTTGTTAATTATCAAACAATGGCACAAATTAAACTCATTTTGCAAAATTTCCTCAAACACAGTTTTAATTACATAGTGAACTAACTGCAACAGTTTGTAAAAAATGAATAAGTTTCATGAGATCTCATTAGGACACTCTGTACTATCACACGAAACCTTTACTTATAGGGGAGAACAAACTGCCAGGTTTGTGTTTGTAAAGTAGCAAAATGCAGATTAGAAATATTCTATCTGTAACTAATAAAGCAGCTGCTCCAGCCTAGATGGTATATCTCAGGGCTACTCAACATGTGCCCATTGGTGGCCCGAGGTGCGGTGTACGCGGGGCTCAACACACGACCCACAGGTGGGAGCCAAAACAAAAAAGTACTCAATATAATGGTCTTCTGTTGATATGCGTTTTAGTAGTTAAATTCCTGGACTGTCATGACTCACTAAAAGTGCTGTCATATGGGTGGAAGTCGGGTAAATATTGCATTTTATTAATATCAGCAGAAATGACTTAAATGGGGCCTGTGTGTTATGTAGTCTTGCCTTAATCTTTGTATTCATGCCTGTCAGTGTGAAAGAAGCTATTTGCATATATATGCAACCACATTTAAGTTGCAGCCCTCGGCAAGTGCAGTGAGTATCATTGTGTCCCCCAGGGCTTCCGAAGTTGAGTAGCCCTGGTATATGCTGTATTCCTTAGGCACTGAATTCGAATATGATTTTGACCGCTGACTACTATACATACACATTACAGAAAGTTGGATGTGAAGCTCTCAATGTTTATATTACAGTTCCATACCTCTCACTACGTATAGTTCATGATTTCCCATAATAGGAAGAAACTGTTGCTCTTTCAGCAAAGTCAGAGCCTACTATAAACATTTAGAATTTTTAGCTTATTTCTATTAATCAAAATTATACAAAGCAGTGTTTCTCCCATAATTAAAGAACAGCATGCCAGTGCAATCTGAATATTACAGAGACAAAGAAATACTGAAAAGGTTTTTTTAGACGTGATACAGAACCACCCAAGTATTTTCTCTTTAAATAACTATCATATTTAAATATTTAAAAATATTTCTAAATATTTTAAAATATTTAGATTAATATGTTTGTATATCATTTTGAAAATGTAAAGCTGAATAATCTGCAAGTGTTATCAAGATTGCATATACTATGCATTTATGCAGCCGAACACCAAGAAAGTAAAGATTTTATTACTGCACATGTTTTCCAGTGCTGCGGCTTTCATTTGTGTCTTAAGTGTCCACAAAGTTTGGAGACAAGAGAGAATGAGGCAGGATCTGAGGACACAGAAGTAAATTCAGCAAGCTACAAGAGGCTTTTGGAAGATGTGCTCACCCTCTCGAGCTCTACTGAAGTACAGTGATTCAAGTAGGGCCCTACTTCTTAGCCTTTTTCACCATGTGTGTCTCTCTCTTCCCCCCGTCCCTCCCCAACCATTTTGACAATTTATTTTATTTTCTTCCCCAACTTACTCGGTTATTTTTGGATTGTTCTCCATCATATTTTTTGGTTCTTTGCACAGATTTGCAGCAGTTCTTCTCACGTGGAAGCATGCAAAGAGAAAGCAACTAGATGCGGACTCAGTTGCAACCCTTCCATCCAGAGGGAAACTGACTTTAACTAGCTACACTAGTATGTTTATTTCTGCATCACACACAGAGTTGCAGAGGGACTTTGATAAGAAAAGCAAGGTCATATTTCCTGTTCTTTTGCCTCTGACTTACTGTGTAAAGCAACTTCTATAATAGAGCTCTGCTGCAGATGTTGCCTAGAGTGTGACTGGGTGCTATGGTGATTGGGGCCAGATACAGAAACATGGTAAGGGCAACAGAAGTAACAAAAGTGTGTTTATACTATCACAGACCACCAAATGCATGGCAGACATATATCATGCTTCAGTGTCTTGGGAAAGAGAGTAGTTTCTGGACTGTTACTCATAACCTGCATATTAAATGGTTAACTAATCACTATCACAAATTTTAATTAACAGTGTTGCACTGATCTTCACTAGTCAGTGGGAGGCTCTTGCTAGTTAGTGACTAAATGAACAATGAACCAACAAAAACTGAAGATGCATTCTTTGTGGTGCATTCATTTATTTTGATATCGCCACCCACAATGCAAATTAAAAAGGGATGAGCCTCATTATTAGGGAGGTGAAAGATTAACTGATAAAGATCATCCTTGACGGGTGATGCTTACCCAGTTAACCGGTGGGGATAGAACAGCATCCCTGCCGCTGCGGGGAGGGGACTGCTCCAGCCCCATGGGACCACATTTAAACTGTCTGGAGCAGCCCCATGGGACCACTCCAGCTGTCTGGAGCAGCCTCTGTTTACAGCAGGCCTGGGTGTCCTGAAGGCAGAGGCTGCTCCGGCCATCCAGAGGAGCCTTTGTTGGTGGCAGGCCCAGCCCCATTGGAGCTGCATGCCACAGGTAGTGGTACTCCAGCCTGGCCAGAGCAGCCACCCCTGTTTAACTTGTTAACTGATTAAATAGAATTTTATGTCCCTATTCACTATCATCATCGTCCTGGTAAAAGACAAAAGAGAAGATTTTGCATCTGGTCTGAAAAGGTTTATAACATTTTAAGCTCATGCAGCTGTACATCAACAGGTTGTACATGGTTCCCTACTTCAAACTGTGAATTTTTTCAGCCTTCATTTGCTTCTTTACCAGTCAGCCAGCCATAGTGGGCTGTGGGCCAACTCTGGGAAAGCCACTAGCAAGCCTGCAATGCTTAGTTTACCTATAGGCTCCGTAACTACTGAGCCTTGTGACTCCCATTGGCTCCTGTTTGCCATTTACCAAAGTAGGCCTGTGAAACACATTGAGAAACACTGCTCTACTATAAGGGTAACAAGCTTGAAAACAATATAGAAAATTCCCTATATACTGCTAATGCAACAATTCAAAACATTTTTTCCATTTATATGATTCTTACTGCTCATTCATCTTCAATTTCACCATCTTCTGCTGATTTGTCTTAACCTTGCTGTTATTTATATTGTACCTTACACAGTTAGACTTGTTTGCACACCTTAAAAGTTTCCAGGCTTTTTACTTTTTCTGAATAGTGATGCAAATTACAAAGCTGTCAGCCAAAATATCTCAAATAGTGTATACAATACTTCAAGTGGTACAGGTTGGATCTTCCTGGTCCGGCATCCTGGGGACCTGAGCAGTCCCAGATGAGGGAATTTGCCAGACCAGAGAAGGTCCCCTGCTACCAGGCCCCTCAGCCTGCTACCGCTTCCCACCTCTGGCTCCTTCAGCCCGCTGCTGGCTGGGCTACACAGCGGCCCCAGCCCTGCTGCCATACCCGCTGCTCCAGCCACCGTGGCAACCGGCATGGCAACAGGCACCCTTGGGCCCGCTGCTGGGGCATCAGTCCCACTGCTGGCCGACACATGGCACCGATTGAGCTGCCGACCTGCCACGTCCCCAGCTGAGTTGCCACAGCCCTGACTCCAATGCCACAGCCCCAAATGGGCTTCCCCTGTGGGGCTGCCACAGCCAGGCTGCCACGGCTCTGTCATTATTGCCGGGCCCCCATCAGGTTACTGCAGCACAACCCCACTTCAGGGTCAGCACGCACGGGCGGCACCAGCCCCAGCTGGGTTGCTAGGCTCTCCTTGCCCTGCTACCACGGCCCCACTAATGCCGCCAGGCTGCTGATGTCTGGCCCCACTACCACCAGCCTTGCCCAGGGGTTTTAGCTGCTGGCCCTCCTGCCCCGTGACTCTCGATCAGTAACATCCATAGTCCTGACAGATGTTGCTGGACAAGAGAGTCCCGGCTTAGGGAGGTACAACCTGTATTAGGAATACTGTTGGTAGAGTTGCTTCTTTTCATATTATATGGAGAGAAGCTCAGTATTTCTTTACAAAACTATTTTACATCAAGAACTATAGCACCCTTTAGTAAGGTTTTTCTAAAATGGTTTCCTATCTTCCTATTATTAGGCTATCCTAATTCCTATTCCTGGTATGAGGACATTGATCTAGTCATTCCCCCCATTATGCAGCTAGACACAGGAATTTTGAAAAATAAAAGATAAGATTCCTGATAGACAAATTGCTTTCCAAGTAGAAGGAGAGAAACGGAACCAACCCACAAGATCTCTCTTACCATCACTAGATTTCAGGGCGGGGGGTGAAATCCTAATTCCAATCAAGTCCAGGGGAGTTTTGCAATGGATTTCATTAGGGCCAGATTTAATTTAGGGCATCCAAAATGCTACAAGTAAGCTCTCTCACTCTTACCGTAAACTTCTCAGGGATTGTGTCTACTCATTTCTAGAGCACTGAGCACACTGATTGGGGCATCTGGCCGTGACGAGAATACAAATAAAGTAAGGTTTTGTCTATGCTTCTAAAATTGAAACACTGCCCTGTATGCACTTTAAAGTGAAAGTGTTGCCACAGCAGGCATGCTGGGAGAGCTCTCTCAGTGCTTTATTTAAACCAGCTCCGCAAAGGGAGCAGCTAATAGCACTGGGACCCCGTTTACACTGGTATTTTACTGCACTGTAAGCAGTGCTTTTTTTGTAAGAAAAAAGGTGCCAGTAGTCCGGGGGGAAAGTTGTTGAGCAAAGAAAAAAAAGCCACGCTGGGGGCCAAAATATCATTGCAGCCCCTCCTGAGCGGACTTGCATTGGGAGCCCCACTGCCCCAGGAAAAGAGGTGCTGGTGCATCCGAAGGGAATGCAATTCATTTAAGTTATGCAGGGAGCATGGGGCCAGTGGGAGAGTCACCCACTGGTCCCACGTTCACGTCTGCTTTTGAAATGTACAAGGACTCTGCCGGTGCTCTTGTGCATTTCAAAGGCTAAGGTGCCACAGGGAGCGTGGGGCCAGAGGGGTCCCCCACTGGTCCCCTGCTCCCTGCGGGGCTTCTGCTTTTGAACCAGGCAGGCTCTTGCTTCAGTTCAAAGGCGGACGCACCCTTAGAGAGTAACTGAATAGTCAAAGGAAATCCCAACAACTATTCGATTAGTTAATTAATCTAAATTTAACATCCCTAGTGAACAGACCAACATGCTTCATCTTTTGTTACTGTATTTTTAATACGTTGCATAACCAGCCAACAGCAACCCCTTTCTCAGTCAAACATAAACCGACCCTGTGAGAGAATAAGGTTTTATTATCTGAATGTATCCATTCTCTCGTGAGTGTGCACATTAGGGATGTAATAGTATAGTTAATTAACCAATCAACCGACAAGCAAAAGCTTATTGGTTAATGTTATAGACTACACGCATTCCCTCCCCCCATCCCCACTGCCAGTAAATTTTCTAGCATGCTGGACAGCAGCCCAGCTTAGTCCTCGCTTGTGCTGGGTCTGGGATCTAACCCTGCTGCGGCTCTGCATTTGAAGTGTATTAGGAGCTGGGTGGGCAGGCATCCTAGCTCAGTTCCGGCTTGCGCCGGGAACTCAGACCCACACTGGATGGTGGCTGCTGCCAACCCACGCGACTGCCTCTGTATCAGAGGCAACAGTGCAGGGTGACAGGCAGCCAGTCCATGAAGGGAGCTGGTTTTTCAACTGCCAAGAAGACCAACTCCTGTCTGGTATCCCATACTGCTGCCTCTGACTCAGAAACAGCAGCACAGAGTGGCAGGGGGTTCCTCAGGAGTGGGACCAGATCACGCTAGCTGCCAGCACCAACCTTGGGGACTATACAATAGTTGAGTAACCAGTAAGAGTTCATGAGGTTCCTGACTATTCAATTAACAGATATTTAACATCCCTAGTGCACAAACAAATCTCACAAATCAAATGTTTAAAAAGCTGTGTTTTCAGAGTATAGTAACTGTTGGAACCAAAAGCCTCTGGTGACCCTAGCTTTAAGTAGTACTGTAGTTCATATTAGGTACAGAACTAATATTGACAATCTGTTTTAACAGTTTTACCATGGTTTTCTTAACTGGAATGTTTTACACAGATTTAAGTAACTCATAGGAATACTGTGTGTTGTTATATTGGGCTATGACATTCTGTTCAGGCATTGAGAATTTCCATTTTAAAATGGGTCCAAAGGTTTAAAAAGTATGACATAAGAAAAACAGAGGGAAATTTCATTTGTCCAGGGTAGGTTAACAAAACTTATCAAGGTGAATTTCATGGATTTAATCCAAACACTTAGCTTTTCCCTTGAAGGTGCTAGCAGTTGAAGACTTGCAAAAAAGATAGTATTTGCTTTCATACATACATACACAAGAGTAAAATACCTACAGTGAACAGGTACAAAACACACCAACTTTGTCTCTTCCTTCAAAAAATTATTTAAAATTGCAGCTCTTACGCCTCATTACCTCAGCTGTCACTCAACATCCCTAAACATTAACTGTAACACAGAAATCATCTATAGTCACATTTTCCCACAGTCCTCCAATCAATTACAAATATTCCTGAGGAGTCTGTTATGCTATGCTGCTGGAACACTCCCATAAAATACTGCATTAGAAAGTATGAGCAATACTGGGACAAGCTTATAAGAAGTAGTCCTAGGGTACACAAAATTCAGAGGAGTTTGACAGACTAATGGTAACATTTACATTGTCACCGTATTTCCCTTATTTCAGAAATGATCAAGACAGACAAAGGCCAGAAGTTAAGCTGGACAAACCTTTTGTAGCATTCAGCGAATAAGCCACTCTGGATGGCATTTTGACCTAGTGAAGTCAAATGGCAAAATTGTCACTAACTTGAATTGACACAAGATTTCACCCTCCACCTTTAAAGACAATTTGGCACTTTAAGCTGCATCAAACTGTATTTCAGTATTTTACTGAGTGAAAAATTACAGCTAACCATGTTAATAAAGTTAGTATGTCTATAAAAACACGAATTTACAGAACTGCAAAGTGTTCCCTCACAATCAAAAAATTATGAGCTATTCTATAGGAGGTGAAGAGAATAGGTGGATAGAGCGAAAAAGGGATGAACACAGACACTGGGAAAAAGAGAAATGGTACTAGAACAGAAACAAAGATGACACGTCCATTGTTGGGGGAAAAATATATTTTCTTTCGTGTCTGAAAGAAACTTTCAAAGATAAGGCTTCTAAATTTTGAAATGTTCCTCAACTCCCCATTTTGAAAGGGAGAGGCAAGGAAAGACATATAAGTTAATAACCCTCTCATAAGTTAACTGAATCTAGTTCTTGAAATTAAAATAATGATGAGACTTAAGACAAACACAAATAAATAATTGCACAGCTATTAGATGCACAAAGACAAAGTATACAAAAGCCACACTCACCATCTGAATGGGTTTCTTGTGCAGATCTCTTTCAGTTACTAACTTCTCTTGGTCAGTGACATAAAGACCTTTCTGTGCCAAGGCCTGGATAACTGCATCATGACCCACAAGTGGTTTTGCAGCATCACTCTTGAGAATAAGACTTCCAGCACGACAATAGAGTTCAGCAGATAGCAGCAAGTTAACAACAGGTGGCTTAATGTGTTCCTGGTCATACTGATCTGTGTAAAATGGTTCTCGCAATTCCTCTGGAACATTTTCTATAAGAACCAAAAGGCATAATCAGATATACAACACTTCACAATACTAGGAAAAACAAACAACAAATAATCTAAACAGCACCTTAAAGACTAACAAAACATGCAGATGGTATCATGAGCTTTCGTGGGTACAACCCATTTCTTCAGATGAATGGAGCATTCAAAGTCTAGTTCCAAAATAAATAGGGGATTAGGGCAGGAGACGGAAGGGGGGAAATAGTGAATTAGAGTGTTCATGTTACATGAAGCTGATAGAGAAGGTGCAAATTGTGCTTAAGTACCCATTGTTTGGTTGGTTACAGTTACAGATTAACTCAGCTACCCCTTTGAAGCTTTTGAACATGTTAAGTACTAGGAAAGGTACATTATCAATACACACCTTACATAAAAGTTGTTAGGTAGGAAGTATCAATTTTTATATAATCATTCTATATTTTAAGACAAATCTATGCTGGACCCGTTACAGTAAAAGAACGGAAAACAGTGCTGGTGAAAGTTACTTATAATAAGGTCTAACAAAATTAAGCCTCAAACATTAGTTTGAGGAGAGAATCCAAAGTTTTTACATTGCAAAGCACAAAACGGCCAAGATATTTTTTTAAAACAGCATTAATTCAAAATGTCTTGACTTTTTCCAAGTTCATGGCCAAAACCTTCCTTCTTTTAATGCTGTATTTCATAGTCCAGCCACAAAGTCAAAACTGATGTCAGGCTGCCATGATTCCAACACTCATTCCATCATTTTACAGAAATAGAACAATACTACATTCTAGTGTACACGACAGGTTTTTTGGGGGGATGGCGGGGGGGGGGGGGGAAGAAAGCCAGCCCTTTTGCTGAAACTAGGGATGTGAATACGTAACGGGTTAACTGGTAAAAATCACCCTTACTGGGTGATACTTTATTGGGTAATAATTAACCAGTGCCTGGGAGCTTCCCCCCAGCCCTGTTGGGCTCATTGTACCATAAGCCAGAGCAAAGCCAGCAGCCCCCTATAGAGACAGGAGTCCTGCAAGTAGTCTTCCCTATCCCACTTAATCAGTTAACCAATTAAACCTGGTTAACTAATGAAACGGGATTTTACATCCCTAGCTGAAATATGTTCAGGCTGCATCCTGAACTGTGTAACTGGCCTCCTTTTAACAGAGTGTCTTTCTCTCTGAATGTCTGCAGAGCCAACAAAAAGCTACCCAAGTATTTTTCCAATTATGCTGAGATTTTCCACCAAAGAAAATTGGTACAATGCCATCTATCACAAGTTTTACAGAAAGCTCTTGACAAGTACCATATACCAGTTATTCCAGATGCATTATTCATGAAAGACGTCAGCTGTATGAATCAAGTAATATCCCATTTATCAGTATATTCCTAAACAACTATAAAATATTTCAAAATGACATTTGATCAAATGAAATAACATTGGCCATAATGTGCAATAGGGTTTCAATATGGCCTCAGGATTTCTATTCCCATACGTAAAAACGAAAGCATTACAAAGGGATTTAGTGATCACCTGCTGCTAGAAGTGCAGTCCCAGTTATCTCAAAGCATTGATCATTTGTGGGATCAAAGAGACCATAAACTCCAGTCCAAAAACTGGGCACAAGTGCTGTCAGGAGTGTTCCCCACACTGGTACTCTAAATGTAGAAGATGGGGGCCCACAAAGAGCTCCAAACCTTGCCTCTACAGAAACTGGTTATCAATTTCCCCCCAGAATCACAACACACAGATTTTGGAAGATTTGCTGCCACCATCAAGTGCCTTTTATCTCTAAAATCAGGGGTGAACACTTCAAATCACTCCCCAGGGGTACCTCAAGCTCTTTTGCCCCAAAAGAGCTTGCAAAAAAGAAAAGAGAAAAAACAAGCTGCAGTCTCTGGTAGCTGACCCCTCAGTCTGAGGCATGCAGATACACACAGGCATGCAAATACAGACAAGACCCTCCAGAACACAAGAATCAAATCATCACCTTAAAAGAAGTGATGTTTATTACAAAACAAAAGATAAACTTGATAAAGCATACTTGATTGCTAGATGATTCAGAGCAACTAAGGAAAACAAATTAAAACAGAGAAAATCTCTGCCACAATGCTTAGATAGTAAGAGGGTAGGGGAGGCATATAATCACACAGAGCAGTGCAAACCAAACCACAAAATAAGGAAATTTACCTTGAACATGACTGGCCTCCAAATTCCCTGTTACTTCTCATTTTCTCTTTGTTCAGTCCACTCCCATGCCCTGAATTCCATGAGATATGGTAGTCCTGCCTGGGTTTAAATAATTCCTTGTCTCAACTCCTGGTTTCTCTCTCCCACAGAAAGAAAGCAGGAAGGGACCCTATATCCAATTCAAACTTCAACCCTCTATCTCGACTGGTTCTCCGAGGCCAACACCTTTACTAGGTTCCTGAGCTTAACCCTTTAGTCACCAGGTGCCAGTCAGCATTCCTCCTCCTGCCCATTATAAGGGCCCATTCACTTGTGCCAGGGAACAGAAAAACAGCAAGGAAAACTGCAGGCTCTTTCCAGCTTAAGTGACATGATAGGAAAGACACTGAAAGAGTTGGAAGTGATATAGAGAATGATTATTAGTCAAGGTGATTAGGCATGCATCCCCATGCTGGTGTCCCTAAACCTCGGACTGCCAGAAGCTGGAACTGGATGACAGGGGATAGATCACAAAATATTGCTTCTGCCAACACCACACTCTTCACACTGGCACCTGCCACAGCATAACTTTTGGAGGGAGGGGGGGCAGGGAAGAGAGAGATAAGAGGTAGGGATGTTAAATTGGTGTTTCATCAACTAGCTGATGACTTACGACTGATTAGTCAATAAGGAGAGAAACTGCAGAGCAGCAGCAGGGTTAGCTCGCAGCCCCAGGAACTAACCCCGCTGTGACTCTGTCTTTTAAATGTATTAAGACCCACCAGGAATCAGATGTCCTGACTTGTACCTAGTCCCCCTCCTAACCACCCTGCTTCAGCCTTTTAAACATATTAAGAACCTGGCAGCTCTTAATAAATTTAAAAACCAGGGGCTGGGACTGGCAGCAAACTGGGAATCAGCTGATTTCCATCTCATGCATGGTCCCCCGCTACACCTCTGCCTCCCTGATACCCACAGAGACAGTGCTAGGGGGAACCGCCCTTTAAGCTGGCTCCTCTCAGAACTGGCTCCAGCTCCTGCTCTCCCCTCCACTTGCTGCCTCAGACCTTATATTTATCGAATAGTCAACCAGTCACTTACATAGTTAATAAAGGGTAGTAACTCATATGTGACTTAAACCGAGGTTTAACGGAATACATTTGTTTAGTTAATTGGAGCCATAATAGTTTCAACTATGAAACAATATAGAAGGGCCTTTACCACAGTATTATGATTAGTTTGATGTGTTCACAAATAAAAATCAAATACATAACTGAAGTATCCTTGCTTCTACTAAAACTGTACTTTTAATTAAAACAGGATGCCATATGCATTTCTAATTATTTTGCTACTCTTTTTAATGAATGAAGTTGCTGTCATGCATTTCTACTGATTATTCCAGATCATGTGCTCTGAAATGCATAAATTAGTTGGACGAGTATGTTTAAGCTACCAGAATAGTGGTAGAAATGTAGCCGTGTTAGTCTGGTGCAGCTGAAACAAAAAACAGGATTGTGTAGCACTTTAAAGACCAAAGTCTTTAAAGTGCTACACAGTCCTGTTTTTTGTTTAAGCTACCAATGAACTATCACTTTTCCAAAATACCAACTGAACTTGGAAAACTTTTTACAACAGACTAGGAATGTAAAGGGTTAACCGGTAAGCGGTGAACCAGGAGCCCAGCAGGGCCCACTATCATGTGGGCGGAGGATGGGGGGCACTCCAACCCGGCCTGTCCCAAGCAAGTCACTACAGGTGTACATGTAACACAAATTCCAAACTGCATGCAAGCCATAGAAGTTCTGGATGAAGTCCTATTCTGGACAGCATATATGGAAAGATATAATCCCATTTCTATAAGTAACTGGCTTTAAGTCAAGTGGACAGTTTTTGAAGACATAAAACTAAAATAAATGTTCCAAATTAAAGTGAAACCAGATAAATTAGTTTAATAGAATAGCACCAGAACAAGTGTTATTACAGAGATGTACAAAATTACAAAAACATAGGAAAAATTATAGAACGAAGGAATTAGCTGTTGGAACAGACTGAAAGTTTGCCACTAAATCCAAACTTCTGGATTTTTTTTTTTTTAAAAGGAAACCACCACTGAATAAAATTCTGCTTCTACTATACATATTTTCTCTTGTGCAATGTATATATTATAAGAAAACAACTCAAAACTAGTCTTGATAACAGATCAACAGATTTCAAACGTTTTGCCGTTTGCCATTTATTAAGAACTGTTTTATAGAATACAGGCAAGATATAAGTATTTCTTTCATTGTTCTCCTATGGCCATAGTCTTGCTATGAGCTATGGCGGGTGGATCTGTCTGTGTAAAGCCAATGGCTACGTCTACACTGGCCCCTCTTCCGGAAGGGGCATGTAAATTTCACTAGTCGTCGTAGGGAAATCCGCGGGGGATTTAAATATCCCCCGCGGCATTTAAATAAAAATGTCCGCCGCTTTTTTTCCGGCTTTTAAAAAAGCCGGAAAAGAGCGTCTAGACTGGCCCCGATCCTCCGGAAAAAGTGCCCTTTTCCGGAGGCTCTTATTCTTACTTCAAATAAGAGCCTCCGGAAAAGGGCACTTTTTCCGGAGGATCGGGGCCAGTCTAGACGCTCTTTTCCGGCTTTTTTAAAAGCCGGAAAAAAAGCGGCGGACATTTTTATTTAAATGCCGCGGGGGATATTTAAATCCCCCGCGGATTTCCCTACGACGACTAGTGAAATTTACATGCCCCTTCCGGAAGAGGGGCCAGTGTAGACGTAGCCATAGTGTCTAACCAGTTCTGAAGCAGCTGCCACTGTAGTGGCTACTACTATAGTGAACTAGACACAGTCAACCAGCCAAATAGCCACATTGTTCAAGCCAACTAGCCACACGCAACTGGCCAAATTGCTATATGTGGCTAGAGTGTTGGACACCATGGGTATAGAGCCTTGAAGTCAATGGGACTCTGCACGTCATAGTGAGCCATGTTTACATGATGCTGGACTGGAGTTTGTCTCTGTCAAACTGAAGTCCTGCTAGATGCAGTAGGAATCGGATGCTAATTTTAGTAAATTAATACTTCTGCTTCCCCACACCTTGCCTCTAAAAGCATCCCAAGGTCAAGCTTTGAAGTTAATGAGTACTGTAGTTTAAAAAAAAATAGCGGTTATGCTACGCTGCCCAAAAATACAGTTGTTCTTGAAACCAACGCTTAAATATGCAGGAATTATATCTGGCTGGATTGACATTGTCAGTAGGATACACAGGATTCATTTTTGGAAAGCACAAACCACAAGGAGACTACAAATCTTCAACTTGGGGTTACGGATTTCATTGGTCCTGGGCTACCAGGAGACGAATGAAAACAAATGTGCAAACTCAGCATACAATTTTTTGGTTTTTGTGTTTTCCTCTCTGCATGACTGCCACAGAATGAAATTAGCTGGCTTATTCCACTTCATTTACTTGGGTCCAATACTTTGATGATGGTTTTACATGTCATTCTATTCCCTTCCATAGTTTGTAATGGATGGAGAGTATGATCCTGCACACATTTATGCACGTTTACATGTCACACACTGCAGATACTGCTATTATTTTAATAGGATTACTCACAGCACCAAAAGATATGCACATATATTATGCATGCAGAATCCAAGCCTGAAAGATCTGTCTCTTTCATGAGACATGGAGATTTTAGTTAAATCAAGGTTAATAGTTCAGTCATGTTTTCCATTTTTAACCCATTTTACACTGTTTTTAGGGAGTACTTTGAGACCTAAGATGATAATCAAAATGAACATTTAAGTTTCAGGTGCTTACACAGAAACTACTCAATAGTTTCCTTCCTTCCTTGATCAAAATTTTGGAGGGAAATCAATGAATACAATTTAACAAGTAAAATCTTCAATTATTTTCTTGATGGTACCATTTAAAAAACAAGATAATTCACATTACTAGAAAGCATGAAATACCCAAAGATCAAGTGATGACTTCAAAATATACAGAAGGGCCTACACGTTGATGAAGCTCTCGTTTATTGTTAAAGGATTTTGTCACTTTATAAACTTTTTACACTTGAGCTCACAAGGAAGGTAAATGTTTAGACCCAATTATTACAACAGTCAACACTCTCTATAAAAATGTTTCATCAATCTCCTTGCTGACAGGGAGCCTACAATGAAGGGTCAAGACTGTTGGGGTAGGTTAAGCCTTAAAATAGGGGGGTATCACAGAGAGCCTTTTTCCAGGATATTTAACCATGACAGATATTTAATCATGACAGGATAATGCATTCGTAACAGTAACCAGCCGTGAAAGCAGTGTGGACAAAAATCAATTTTTTTAAAAGAAGTGTCAAAACATTGATTTTTTTTAATTCAAATTGGATTTTTTTATAAAATGCTTTTTGAGGGAAAAAACCCTATCTAGAGATGGTTTTAATTAAAATATCTTTGAGCTATAATTTATCTCATCGTGAAACAGGGATTACAAATTTAGTTCTATAGTATAAGACAATATATTCATGCAAAGACAACCAGTCCAGTAGCACGTTAGAGAAACAAATTATATATATACACACACACACACACACACACACACACACTTCCTCAACTCATCTGAGGAAATGGGTTTTACTCATTAATGCTCATGATATTATATGTACATATATTTGTTAATCTCTAAGGTGCTACAGGACTACTCACTCCTTTTAAAGTACCAGGCTAACACAGCAACGCCTCAGACTTTTATTCATGTAATTCAGAAGCAGGAAGCCTGCTAAACAACTAGTTGAGCTCCTGGATGATCGAGATACAAAAGGAGCAAATAAAAATGATAAAGTCACTGTAGAGAAACTAAATGAATTATTTGCTTCAGTCTTCACGGCTGAGGATGTTAGGGAGATTCCCAAACCTGATCCGTCCTTTGTAAGTGACAAATCTGAGGACTTGTCACAGATGGAAGTGTCATTGGAGGAGGTTTTGGAATTAATTGATAAATTAAACAGTAACAAGTCACCGTGACCAGATGGCATTCACCCAAGTGTTCTGAAAGAACTCAAATGAGAAATTGCAGAACTATTAACTATGGTTTGTAACCTATCCTTGAAATCAGCTTCTGTACCCAATGACTGAAAGATAGCTAATGTAATGCCAATATTTTAAAAGGGCTCTAGAGGCAATCCCGGCAATTACAGACCGGTAAGTCTAATGTCAGTACCGGGCAAATTAGTTTAACAGTGTGATGACGCGTTGGGGTTCTCCCGCCTCCTGCACCCCCGTAATGGCACAAACGGACTCCACCAGCCAGTAGAATAGAGGGAGTTTATTGCTTCTCCAGGATACAGCACAGCACAGATGTAATTTGGTTACAGGGCAGGCCTAGGATGCCTCAGCCCCCCTTGATATGGGGGATACTGGGCCCCTAAATTCCAACCCCCTTCCCTAGGCTGTCTCCTCCATGATCCCAGACAGAAAAAAAAACCTCTCTTCCAGCCCTGCCCCCCAGCCAGGGGCAGCATTCCACCTTTCTTTGTTTCTCCCCATGGGAGGTAGCTGGTCAGACAGGTTTGGAGACCCTTTTGCATAATGACTCACCCCTTTTTCCTGCTGGGTCTTGCTACAGACAGCAGAGATCGCCACAGCCCGAGCAAGTTACCCCCACTACATCACAAACAACAGTAAAGAATAAAATTGTCAGACACATGGAAGAACATAATTTGTTGAGCGAAAGTCAACACAGTTTCTGTAAAGGGAAATCATGTCTTATTAATCTATTCGAGTTCTTTGAAGGGGTCAACAAACCTATGGACAAGGGGGATACAGTAGATATAGTGTACTTAGATTTCCAGAAAGCCTTTAACAAGGTCCCTTACCAAAGGCTCTTACGTAAATTAAGCTGTCATGGGATAAGAGAGAAGGAAGATCCTTTCATTGACTGAGAACTGGTTAAAAGACAGGAAACAAAGAGTAGGAATAAATGGTACATTTTCAGAATGGAATGGGGTAACTAGTGGTATTCCCCAAGGCTCAGTCCTAGGACCAATCCTATTCAACTTATTCAAAAATGATCTGAACAGTGAGGCGGCAAAGTTTGCAGACAATACTAAAATGCTTACGATAGTTAAGACCAAAGCAGACTGTGAAGATCTTCAAAAAGATCTCACCAAATAAAACGATTGGGCAACAAAATGGCAACTGAAATTTAATGTGGATAAATGTAAAGTAATGCACATTGGAAAAAATAACCCCAACTGCACATACAATATGATGGGGGCTAATTTAGGTACAACTACTCAGGAAAGAGATCTTGGAGTCATGGTGGATAGCACTCTGAAGATGTCCATGTAGTGTGCAGCAGCAGTTAAAAAAGCAAACAGGATGTTAGGAATCATTAAAAAAAGGGATAGAGAAAAAGACGGAGAATATCTTATTGTCCTTATATAAATCCATGGTATGCCCACATCTCAAATACTGCGTGCAGATGTGGTCTCTTCACTTCAAAAAAGATATACTGTCATTAGAAAAGGTTCAGAAAAGGGCAACTAAAATGATTAGGGGTTTGGAATGGGTCCCATATGAGGAGAGATTAAAGAGAATAGGACTTTCCAGCTTGGAAAAGAGGCAACTAAAGGGGGATATGATAGGGGTCTATAAAATCATGACTGGTGTGGAGAAAGTAAATAAGGAAAAGTTATTTACTTGTTCCCATAATATATGAACTAGGGGCTACCAAATGAAATTAATGGGTAGCCGGTTTAAAACAAATAAAAGGAAGTTCTTCTTCACACAGCAGATCCTCTCCCTGTGATTAAGACAGGCATGCACGCAAAATGCCTGGTTTCCCAAATAACACATCATCATGAGAAGTGTTCCTCCTCAGGAGGAAGCCATGTTAAAGATGATAAAAGAAACATATCTGAACATGCAGGATCTTCAAGTTGGTCATTTTTTTTATTTCCGAGTTCTTTCTTAAGGACTGACTCTCTTCCTTCTGGACTATTCTTGAACGTGCATGGCTGAGCAAAAAAATATAGTGGCTAGCCTATCATTTTTTAATGCAGTTGTGATGCAAAATAAACAGCTGAAATAGGCAGATCTTCCTTTTACAATTTCACCTTTAAAGCAGTATTGTCAGTGAAAGCAATGAGTAATACTAAATGAGCAGCGTGGTAATAATTAAATAACTGCATTGATGTATTTTGTTTAGGAGAATCCATCCTCAGCATACAGGATTCTGAAGACTATCCACCTTCAAGGGCACAATCAGTTTCTAGAATTTCAGTTACAGTATCTTCCAATGAGAATGTTTCAGTCTAATCACATATATGTCACATTAGCCACAGTATATCATGTGTAGCAATAAAATAAAATAAAAAAAATCCATCATCCAGAAATTACCACAGATAAGTTTGGGATAAGATCCAGCAGATTGCAAAAAAAAGTAATTGATGAAAAAGTTGGACAGTTTGTGCAACCGACTCGCATGTGATTGAGAACCCACAATTCATTAACATGGTTAATTCATTAAGAATAGGATATAGTCCACCCAACAGAGCAGGCGTCGCAGGCAAATGGCTGGGTAAAGTGTATGAAAAAGAAATTTAACAATGAGCAAAAAGTCTAGAGGGTAAAATTCTTAACCTGAGTCTTGATTGGTGGAGCAACATCCACAATGATCCTGTTGTACGTGATTGTGTGACAGCAGCAGAAGGGTATATCATCCTTACAGAAACAATTGATACATCTGGGAATGCACACACTGCAGAATACTTACAAGAAATAGCAGTAAAAGCTATAACGAACTAGAAACAAAAGCTGTAACAATTCAAATGTCTAATATGCAACTTGATCACTGACAATGCTATAAATGTATCCAAGATAAGAAGAAATTTGAAAGAGTGAAGAGCATCCCAAGCCAATAACATATGGCTGCAGTGCTCATTTGATGCACCCCAATACCCTGCCTTAGGCCACAACACTCTCCTTCACACAAACTGCCTCCCAGACCCCACACCTACTCCTACACCCCAATACCCTACATAGAACTTCCTCCTGCACCCAACCTCCGTTCCAGACCCTACATCTCCTCCATAAACATCATAGAACAGTGCAGCCCTTCACCACTTACTGGTGCACCTACCACAAAAAATCATAGTCTACCTCTGTTTTAACAGTATGATCAAAGAGACCTATAATGGGGGGGGGGGGTAAGAGGAGCAAAAGCGTGTAGTCTATAGCATTAACCTATAAGCATTTGCTTATAGTTTAATCAGTTAATTGAATACACTATTACATCCCTATCATTGACTACACAATTAATCAATAAGGGGTAGCACTGCTACCACTCAGTCCTGGATCCTGCCGGGTGCAGTAACTACCCCCGCTGCAGCTCTGTACAACAAGTACTTGTACAGCAGAGTTGAAGCGGGGGTTGAGGCCGGGTCCCAGTGTGAGCTGGGAGTGAGCCAGCCTGTCTGTGCAGGCCCTTAGTGCTTGTACTGCAGCCCCAGAATCAACCCCTGCTGTGGTTCTGCATTACAAGAACCAAGAGCCAGATTTTGGGCAGGTTGGCTCAGTTCCAGCTTGTGCTGGGATCTGGCATCAACCTCCTTGCTGCCTCTTAGTGCTTGTAGTGCAGAACCGCAGCAAAGGTAGTTGTCGGGTCCCGGCACGAGCCAGGACTGAGCCAGACTGTCAACCAGCCCTCTAAAAAAATTGACTTGCAGAGAGTGTAGGGTGTTGCATGTAGTCGACAGCATTAACCAGTAAGCACATGCTTAATGGTTAATTGTGTAGTTGACTAAACAATTACATGCCTAGTATATAAAGTTAAAAATATGGAGTATTGAATGGTTTATGGTTTTAAACGTGCAAATGAAGACAATCAAGGGTGTTTCCCTCTATGCCTGGGTGATTACCTGTAAACAGCCCATTTTGTACTTTAAGTCATAGCAGTGGTCGATATTAGGAAGACATGTGACCACCCTAAGCAGCAGGGTCTGATCAGGTAATTTTCCATGGAGAGTGGAATATAGAAATAGAATTCCCACCGAAAAGGAAGACAATTTAGGATGCAAAATTTTCAGGCTTTTGTCTTTGGCTGGCACGTCACTCCCAAGAGAATAAACCAGAGATCCCAGGGAAAAAAGATCTTCCATGGTGTCAGGGGAAACGCCCCCGGCATGGGGTGCATCCCCCTTCTAAGGTCCCGTGCCCCAAGTCCAGGCCCCTCTATCAGGGCGTATACAGTACTTGAGGCCTAGCTCCGGGACAAGCCTCTCCAGGCTGCGATGATTGCCCAGGGTGCAGCAAGGCGTGGTAGGGGGACCCGGGCCCTCCCTCTCTACCGGGTCCCAGCCCAGGGTCCTTTAGGCAGGGACTCTTGCTCCTGCCTGCTCGGTGGGGAATCCAGCCGATACACACCAAGCTGGGATGGCAATCCCTTGCCCTGGGCTGCTTCCTACCACCCCTATCTGCTTTGGCAGCGGTCCTTACCAGGGCCGGGGCTGGTGGTGTAGGTGGTCCAGTCCCTCAGGTGGGGTTGGCTGCTGGCTTCGCTCCCGGAGTCTGATGCTGGCCCTCACTCTGGCCTCAGCTACTGCAGGAACACTGGGATTGCGGCCTGGGCCCTTCTACCCTCCAGCTGCCTCCCCTCCAACTGGGCTCCCTCTGCCTTTATATGCTGGCTCTGCTGGGAGCATGCTCAGCAGGGCTGAAGGGGCGAGGCTCTTTCAGCCAGCTGGGCCTGGGCTACTCCCAGTCCTTCAGTGCGGGGCCTGTTGGCTCCGTCATACATGGGTTGGAGGTTTAGCTAGAACAAGAACAGTTTTAGGATAAGTCTATAATAAACTTTTACTCTGCTAGAGCTAGCTATGAATTTTCTGTTATTTTAAATTTGTAATTTACTAGCCTCTGCCTGTTCTCACTTGCAACCACTTAAATCCTACTGTTAGTACTTAATAAAGTCACTTTAATTTACTATCAAGCCCAGTGTAAATAACTGTTACCTGGGACAGCAACAAGTGTGTACATCCTCCTTTCATTGTTAAAGGGAGCTTACCTGAATTATTTATTTGGGACTCTAATCCAATTGAGCACCTTGCTACTTAGCACTAGAGTTTAAAAACCAGCTTCCTTCGCGGACCGGCTGTCTATTCCCCTGTGCTGCTGCCTCTGATAAAGAGGCAGCAGAGTGGGGTGGCAGTAGCCCCTGTCTAGAGGGAGGTCCTGACCCATAACAAGCCAGGACTGAGCTAGGCTGCTGGCCAGCCTGCTAAAAAATGTACTATCAATGCGGGAAGGGAAATGCGTAGTCTATAGCATTAACCTATAAGCTTTTGCTTATCAGTTAATTGACTACACTGTTTAATCTCTAGTTTAATGTGCTCCTAAATTATGCCACACACAATATTTTTTGGGTTAAGGAACCTATAAGCTGCACTGACTTTGGCAGATCTTCAAAATTTACAAGCACTAACTTAAAGCCTATCACACAGGCCTTAATGCCCCTTACCATATCCAGTTCAAGCTTCAATCTGTTTTATATTAGCTCTAACAGGTTTAGAGACAAAACTTAAAAGAAAAATTGCCACCACAGAAACCAGGTACCAGAGGACTAGGAGAGTCCAAGTTCATAGAATCATAAAACACTAGAACTGGAAGGGACCTCAAGAGGTCATCAAGTCCAATCCTCTACCCTCACGGCAGATAAATAATTTACAGATAATGTCCATCCCTGACAGTTAAAATATCCCAAACAACTTCAATTCTGTAACCGTAACACCACAACTTCTATCCAAATTTATCTGAAAATTTTACATCAAGATATCACACATTTTCTACATTGGCCACACCTGCATTTACACAAAAATGCATCCAACAGACATCTAATACATATGCAACCCCAAACAACCAAAATCTCTACTCCTATCCACTGCTTCATTCTTATGCAATTTCTTCACCTAAGCCAAAGCTTTCAGTTATTTTACAGTATTAACTTGAACCCTTATAAAAAGTCTCCAGTGAGTGTATTCCAGAATCTTCTATAAAGCTCCAGGCTGTTTATATTGGCTCCCGCCACCCATCAGCAGAGCATCTGCAGGATAATTCTGAGAAAGTGAATTTATCAGGTAAATGTTTTTCAAAATTCCTGCTTAATACAAGGTCAGGAACCAAGTACTTTGCAGTCTGTTACTCCAACATTAAAAGAGCATGAATGAATTTTGACCAAACTTTTATATTGAATATAATTAATGTTTGCAACTTAAAGGCTTGTTTGCAAGAATGTTTAAAAAAAAAAAATCACATTGTGATCTCTCTTGGTTGTAAAGATGATTCTCCCTCTCCTGCATCTGTATCATATAACCATGTCTTCACATTACAGTTTGCCTTTATAATTCTCTTACAATACAGTGAATTTTCTAGTGTGGTGATGGTTCCAAGAAAGAAAGAACACAAACTCTTGCAATGTCATCAAAAATTGGCAAAAGCCTGAAGAGGATAAGTCTCTTGTATATTGTGCTAAAATGTATTTAAATTCTTTCCACTAGTCAATCCAGGGCAGCCTCTGTTCACGGCAGACCAGGCACACCACAGGCCGAGCTGAAGCAGCCCCTGTCTATGATGGGGGTTGAGGCCCCGTTCCAACCCAACAGGAGGCGGGGGAGGGGCCACTCCAGAACTGCCTCTTCCTTTAATCATTTAACCAATATGTTGAATTGGTTAATCAATTAAAAACAGGATTTTACATCCCTAAGGAGCTGTCTGTTGAATTCAAAATAATTTACCATATAAATAATTATTTTCAGATTTAAACCCAAATGCTGCCCTTTCAAAATTGCAATCAAACTTCACTTTTCCAGTCCCAAGAATGTTTAAACATTTTTAATTTTTTTTAATCGTTGATTTTTGTCTAAAAGTTTATTTAAAAAAAAATCAATAAAATACTAAATTTCTCATTTAAAAATGACAGTCACAATTAAATTTCATCACAAACATGCTATTTCTATACTTAGGGTGTATCTAGACAGTGGTGCTATTTCGGGATACTTCCACTATCACAAAATAGTATTTTCTGTGTCTTTACAGTGTACCCGTTATTTTGAAATAGCTTTCAAAATAATGGGCATACTATTCCAATGTCTCTGTAAACTTTGCGCTGCAAGGACTAAGGGATGTTTCATAATAGTGCTCTATTTCAAAATTTGGTGCTATGTAGACAGCGCCAAATTTTAAAATAAGCTACTTCAAAATTAACTCAAAATAAGCTATGCAATTTGCATAGTTCAAACTGCATACCTTGTTTTGAGCTAAGGGTACAGTATAAATGCACAGTCTCATAAAAACGAATTAATGGCCTAACCGCCAGCTCTTGCTTCTTGAAAATCCTGGGTCTTAAATTTCTGTTTCTCAGCAGGCTAATATATGGAAAGACAGACACAGGTTGGATAGAAATGTTTTTTGTTCTGTGCTTACATGGTGGTGGACTTGGGCCAAGCATGGCAGAGTTAGTTAAGATACTGTCTACAGACAGAGAGACAATATATAGGAAAGGATGGATGTGACCCAGATATGAACAGCTGAATGGACTGCAAAGAAGAAAGGAAAGACATTATTCAGAACACAAATCTTCCTATATCCCCCTACATTTTTGCCACAGAAAGACTGCCCTAGCTTCTGGGTGTGAAAGAGATCCTATCTGGGAATATTTTCAAGAAATTCACTCCATGGATAAAAAAGGAAAATGAGTCAAGTGAACGCAGTTGAAGATGATGATGCAGAGCCTACCTGCAATAATGAAACATCTTAAGGAAAACTTCTTATTGGGAGAAAATTATGTAGATGAAGATGTGGACATATCTGAAGAACAATGCTGATCAACTTAGCAATGCATCATTCTTCAAGATTTTCTCTAGGACTCTCTCTCTCTGTGACAGGCATAGCACAGTCCAGGTGGCAGCAGATCCTGGGACCACCCGCAGCAGCAAGAGCAGTGCTGTATGGGTGGCGGTGGTAGGGACCGCACTGCTTCTGCAGCCACTAGCTCCCCAGGGTCTCCCAGAGCCATGTGCTTGGGCAGCAACCACAATGCTCAGCCATCAGCAGCTCCCTGGGGGCACCTGCAGTGGTGGCAGCCATGCTGGCTGGCCAAAAGCTACTTCCCAGGGCCAGCAAGGGGGGGTGGAGGGGGCTGAGGCTGCACCGCCCACCTGGGCTCCCATCCCACAGTCCAGTGCTGGGCCTTAGGGGAGTGGATTGAGCTGCAGCAGGGCCGTGCCTATGCATATGCTTAGTACGTGGCTGCACAGGGCTGTATAACAGTCCCTCCTAGAAGCCCTTTCCCAGGCACATCCTGTTTTCCTGGTACAGTAAACTTCCGATAATCCAGCACCTTTAGGACCCAGGGGGTGCCGGATTATCAGATATGCCGGACTATCAGAAGGGGGGGGGCTATGAGGGGTCTGGAGTGGGGTGGGAGGGGATGCCACCCCAGACCCCTCATAGCCCCCCCTTACGATAGTCCGGCTGTGCCCCAGGCGTCCCTGATTCAGCTGCTGCTGGTGAGTTTCTGCAGCAGCTGAATCGGGGATGCCTGCAATAGAGCAGCTGGGGTGCTGCCGGGTTGGTCCTGCAGTGCCGAGGGGTGGCGCTATGAGACCAACCCGGTAGCACCCCAGCTGCTCTGCCCCAGGCGTCCGGATTCAGCCTGCTGGTGAAACTGATGCTGCTGGTCAGTTTCAGCAGCGGCTGAATCCTGACACCTGGGGCAAAGCAGCTGGGGTGCTGCGGGGTTGGTCCCGTAGCGCCGCCCCTCGGCGCTGCGGGACCAACCCGGCACCACCCCAGCTGCTTTGCCCCAGGGGTCCCCAAGTCAGCCGCTGCTGAAACAGATCAGCGGCTGATTCCAGGAAGCCCCAGGCAGAGCAGCTCTGCCCCGGGGTTCCTGGAATCAGCCGCTGATCTGTTTCAGCAGCGGCTGAATCAGGGACCCCTGGGGCAGAGCAGGTGGGGTCCTGCCGGGTTGGTCCCACAGCGCCGTCCTTTGGCGCTGCGGGACCAACCCGGCAGCACTCCAGCTGCTCTGCCCCAGGCATCCCCAAGAGCAGCTGGGGTGCTGCCGGGTTGGTCCCGGAGCCCCAAGGGGCAGTGCTACGAGACCAACCCGGCAGCACCCCAGCTGCTCTGCTCCCGGCTCCCCCGATTCAGCTGCTGGTCAGTTTCAGCAGCAGCTGAATGGGGGAAGCCTGTCCGGCTGCCCCAGCACTTCCGGGTTCCTGATGGTGCCGGACCATCAGGAGTCCCGGAGCATTGGATGCCGGACTAATGGAGTTTTACTGTACAACCAAAGCCTGATTCTGCTTTAAGTTATGATGCATCCCCAATTAGGCAGTCCTAGCTCTTACCATTTAGGAGTTCATGAACAAATGGCCTCATGGACAGATGGACGGACAGACAGACAGGCATGTTTCTAAAAATATACAGTAAGGAGATTAAGACTCTGAACTGATATAGCCAGTTAAGTACAGCTATGGTTTGCAGGACAAGGTTGTGTTTCTTCCTAAGCCTGAAGGAACTGAAAATGGATGCTGAAGGAGATAGAATAAGACTGAAAGGAACCATGAATTCCTACCATTATTTTTATTCTCAAAGGTCATTTCAATCTCATTTGTGCGTCAAGTTCATGCATCATGTTTTTACATGGTTATTCCCCACATAAGAACAAAAGATGTATGTTTTTTCAACCTGCATTACATATGATGTGAACCAAAGTCTACAACATTGCAAAGATGTAAACAGAGCTGAATCTGGGACTGTACGGTATGTTTATTATCAGTCCCATAGCTTGCTATCACTCAAGCAAGAATAGCACTGTCTCTCTGATTTTGGTAAAGTGTATCTACCCCCACACTGTACTTCAGAAGTCCTCTTGTAGAGGATATATTCATCTAATACTGCACAAGAAAGTTGTTCTTAAGAATCACCCACACTTTTATTTGTGTTGCACTAGGCATTTAAAACAAAGCACATCTATAGAACTCCAAATGTATATTTATATCTAAAGAAGAAACAGAAGGTACTTTTTATACCACACACACACACACACACACACACACACAAAAACAGTTTGAACATCCATGAAATAGAATTGCGTGGAGGGACAGGACTTTTCTCCAAACTAAGGAATTACCTGATAAAGAAAGCACTATTTTAACTAGAGAAAGAACAAATGCAGATGTACAAGAAAGTTATTCGATTTTTTCTACAAATTTAGGACAAATTTTGAAATCCCTTATTTAAGAACTGATCATTTCAAAGTCTGTCACTTAAAGATTTTATGTACATGGAACAAGGTACACATCATGCTTTGTATTCATTTGGATAGAATAGATGCATGGCAGAAGGCAGCAGAAATATGGTCTCCATGCAGAAGCTGTAACCTGTTCCAGGGAAAGCTTTCATTCCTTCCACAAAAAAGAGAAGGTCAAACCTTCAGTTCTGCTTCTGTTTCACATATATTTCTTTTACATATATTTGAAACATACATTGTTATGTATACTTCCAAGATCCCACCCTCAAATTTTTCCTTGGTACTGAAGGAACCACTATCATGCAGTACACTGGCTTGAAACTTTTCATAAAATTTTGATTTGGAAGACTTTAGTACAACTCTATTTTATATTATTCCTAGTAGTTGTATTAAGTGGGTCAGATACTAGAGTAGAGCCTTTAAATGGCAAATGATCTGCTCTTAAACGATTACATGTTACATTTCCATGTAGATATCACAGAATGAAAATTATGAGATGAAACAAGAAAATTAAGGAAATTTTGTTTTGTTCAGTCTCACACAGCAATCTACGTAGACAGAACCTTTACCCACCCAATGCAAACTCAGCTAATAGAAAATGAAATATTTTCAACAACTTGAGCATAAAGAATTTGCAGAGCCATATCAGAAAAAAGTTTTACCAGATTTGAATATGCAGACAGTACATAACCTATACTTGATTTATTGGGTACACAAGAAATAAAATAACATATTTAGTTCATCTATATGCAAGCCTACAAAACTGAAACACCTAAAGATGTAAGGTTACCTCATCTCTGAAAACCCAAACACGAATTACAAGAATTTTCACTGGCTTAGCATTTAGTGCTCAAATTTTCATTGATTAAAATGAGTTTATGAACCTGAACTCTACAAAATATTAAAGTATTTTTAATTAAATGGCTTTGTACTAAACCAGAAAAGATTATTACAGACAGAAATTGCTAACACACAACACTGCCAGTAGTCATGGAAACTTTACGGGTGGGCTTTTTTTTTTTTTAATATTAAGGGAAAAAAATACCTAATATTACCAGAACCTAGTGACATCATAAAGACAGCACTTTTAACCCTGTTACAATATGCAACAATACTATGGCTATATGTGCAACTGTTGCAGAATTCCAAGAGGAGAAACCTTTTCCTGTTATTCTACAGAGAATGGGGGTAAAAATGATTGATTGTTCCTGTACACTCCCTTTTCCAAAAATACCAACAAAATTGTCTTATGAAATTGAAAATTAAATAGCAATGTAATTGAACTGCACATTTTTCTATTTTTGAAGTGTTTGCTGTCAAAAATATAAATATTACTGATAATAATACACACGGTATTCCTCAAGGCCCTGGCTTTTAAAAACATGGAATACTTTCCAGAAGCATTACAATAAACTACAATCAACTATAGTATATGTTCAGATGGAGAGAATTCTAGGCAGTCTTGGGGGACAAATGGCATTACATGATTTCCCCTATAACCCAGGTTACTGTTTAATCTTCCCCTAGCTGACAGCAGGTTTACCATCACACATATCAAAACTAACAGTGCACCTCCATTTCTCCTGCTACTTCCCAGCTCTTAAACGGAAAACACTATATTTATTAATTTTTTGGATTACAACTAAAAATGTGAATGGAAAAAACACAATACAAACACATATGATAAAGGTGAATAACCCCGCAAATAAATGCAATTAGACATTTAAACATGACAATTACTCATTGATGGAAAAAGCATTGACGTAAGAAAAAAAAAAGAGTCAAGAGATTACACATAAAATCCACATGATCAAGCAATAGATCCAGATTATTTTCTCCCGTCCAATTCCCTTGGGAATGCTTTATGTCCGCAGGAGTGAAACAACCAGGCAGGAATCAGCATCAAAGAACGGGAAGAAGAAGAAGACGCCACCTACCTGTCCCAAAGGCTTTGGCCACCAGCCACGCTAGATTACAGGCGATTTTGGCTCTGGTGAAATCATAATGGTCAAAAGGTTTGATGGCAGGAACAATGAAAGTCTTTCTCATTTCCTTGCTGTCTGCAGCATCCCCCATCTTCTTATGGCACCTCCTAGAATTGTGATTTACATGATTCTTCTTCCCAAGGCCCCGCTCACGTACAAAAGACCAACCCAAACGGATCAAACCCCGACGCGGTAGAGGACGGTGATGACGAGCTCCGCGCCCGTACGGGGGTGATGCCGCCTCTGCACAGGAACGTAGCAGCCTCCTCTTCCCCCTGCCCTCGCCCTTTGTCTCAATGCAGGCAGACTAGGCCCCCCAGTGCCCGTCCGGGTCCCCCTCCGGCGGGGCTGACCCCGCGGGAATCCCTCCCCCGGCCTCCCCTGCGCAGGCTGGACGGAGCCCAGCGGGAGCTGCCAGCAGAGATTCCCCCGCAGCCGCCGGGAGCGGGCTCCTGGCCCTGCCCGGCCGCCGAGACAGCAGCCGCGTCAGAACGCCCAGCGCAGGCTCCGGGCGCGGCGCCCCCGCTCCCTGTGGGGCTGCCCCGAATTAGCGCCGCTCGCGTCCCGCCCAGCCGCTGCGGCTCTGCCCGGCCGGTGCCGCACTGGATGGGAGAGCAGCACCGCACAAGGCGCATGCGCCCCTCGCCCCCCTCCTCAGCGTAAAGCGGCCTGGGGCGGGGCCTCCTTTGACGTCACGTGGCCAGCCGGACAATGGGGCATTCTTGACGCCCGGCCAAAGCCGAGCAGATCCCGGGCGCTGAGGGGCCTCGGGCCAGCAGGAGCGGGGCGCCCCACGCACCTACCGCCAGTGCCTGGGCAGGGGCCCCGTCCTGCTGCTACGCTCCGCAGCCGCCTTGAGCCCTCTCGCAGTGTGGGCGGGTAGCTGGGGAGATCGTCCCTAGGGGACCCTGGGAAATCCGCTCCGGTGGCCCCGGGGTATTCTCGTTTCTAGGGCGCTTCCTGTCCCACTGGGGGGTTTGTCCCCACATCATTGGCTAAACCATCCTGGTAGTAACACCGAGAGCTCCATGCATGGGCGAGTACTTCAGCGTGGCGGGTGCTGTGCAGGCACATGGGAAAAACGGTCTCTGCCTCGAAGAGGTTACAGTCCGTAAGTTTCCAATTCCCTTCACTAATTGGTTGTCACTTGTCACTTTCAAGGAGGCTGCATTTGGATGGGGGCAAGTGTCTGTAATGTTTTGAGATGAAAAGGGATTATGGGGGAGAAAAACTTTATGCCTTTTATTATGTAATTTACATTTTAATTGAAAGACTCATGGACCATCTCCTATCCAACTCCTAAGTCCAACCCCCTTCCCTCATGGGACATCTTGCTGATGTAGAAAAGTACCTGTAAAGTGTTACTGTATTATTTCGTTTAGTGATTTAGTTGGGTTGAGCAGGCATCTTGACTAGATGACTTCCTGAGGTCTTGTGTAGAGGTGTTAGAGTTTAACTGTTTAACTGATAAGCTGATGCTTATCCATTAATGGTATTGTTTAAACTCAGCGGCCTCTCAGGAAGGTGAAGCAGAGCCGTGAAGCCTTCTCCCTGAGGAGCTGGGGCTGGGGGTGCAAGGGCTACTGGCTCAGTTCCCACGCAGGAAGCTTTGCTGAGGCAGCAGCCAGTGGCCCTGCTCCCTGACAGCCTCTGCTATGAGCGCTGCAGTATATTTTTGTACTGTAGAGTCTGCAGCACCAGTAACCATGTAACTACTAATTATTTTAGCGGTTACCTAGTGACCATATTAAATGATTAACATGCCTAGTTTCTTCCAACCCTAGTGTTCAATGATTATTGTGCTTTAAATTATCCGCTGGAAACAAGGAGCAAGCACTATTAGCCAGGTTTAGGTAGAACAATAGCAAAAGCTCTGCAGATCAGTGTAACAGAATTTGAGAACGACTGTATTTTACAATAAGAGAAATGTGTGACACAGAAAATAGGCTAAAATATTGCCTTTGTATATATTGAAAGAAACACACGACGACTCGAAGACCAGTAAAGTGTGTGTGGGGAGCATACAATTTTAGTATTATCTGTGATAAATTAGGGATGTAAAGGACTATCACATAAAGGCAGCAAGCAGCAGGGAAAAGAGAGGGATACTTAAAAGTAGCAGCACCACCTCGAGCCTGGGGTCACTGCTCCATGTGGTACTGCTGCCTTGAATGCCACAGGGAGCCCAGCATCAGGTTCCTCGTGGTATTTCAAAGCAGCAGCACCACATGGACCCTGAGATCAGCTGGGGACGCCCTAGCTGACCCCAGATTCCATGTGGCATGCCAGCTTTGAAATGTACAAGAGTCCCCAGCAGGGACTCTTGTGCATTTCAAAGAGGAAGCACAGCATGGAGCGTGGGATCAGCGGGGAACTCATTGTTCCCTGCTGACACCAGGCTCCATGTGGGCACTTCCACTTTGAAATGCACAAGAGCCCCCACTGGGGACTCTTGTGCATTTCAAAGTTGGAATGCTGCGTGTAGTCTGTGGCCGGCGGGAAGTCTTGCTAACTCTGGGCTCCACGCCAGCACTTCCACTTTGAAATGTACAACAGCCCCTGCTGGATCTCTTGTATGTTTCAAAGGTGGAACGCAGAAGTGCTTATCAACTAGTCGAGTAGTCTATGGAAATTAATTGCTACTTCACATCCCTATGATGAATACTATCAAAACATTTTTATTCTGCTGTATCAGCTCTTTTAACATTTAAATGCCAACTAACTAAGACAAAGATTGGTTATATATATTCCATAAAATAGAATTCCGTATAAAAACATGGCACATCTGCATTGTTGAAACTTATTAAGGTTGCACGCTAACCGGGGTGGAGATTATTGATGAGAAAGTAAAACACAAAAAATACTTGCATTTAAATAAATACATTTAAAATTGGAATGACAGATTATTATAATTGTATATCATTCAAGATTTTGGGCACATACTTAATAATATCCCTTTATTGACCTACTGCTCACGAGGTTTGGAACACCCTCTCATCTCTATCCACCAAACATTGTATTTTATTCTTTGAATTCTTCCTCACTGATGTTGCATCCACACTCTCTGCCTGAACAATTGTCCTGGGTTTCTTTTTATGTCCAAGAGAGATGCTAATATTGTTCAGGAATATTGGAATATTGCTTCATTATTTCCCTTTGATGATCTGCCAGGACTACTCTGCATGACTGTGACATGCAGTGGAGCAACCAGGATCCAGACTAGACTGACCTTGCCTGGCCAACAGGAGAAGTTCACCTGCCTTTATCAGTATTTTTGAGCATGGCGCTGTATGCTTAGCATGTGTATTTTGCTTCCTTGGCAATTGCTAATAAATAACAAGTAAGGATATTACTGTGTAAACAATTGTGCAAACCTGCAGGAGGGTACGTCTTTCGTGATAAAGAGATTGCACTACAATACTTGAATGATGTGAATTTAAAACTACTGTTGTTACACCACAAATGTTTGTAATAAAAATATGAAGTGAGCATGCTATACTTCGTTTCCTTGTGTTGTAATTAAAATCAGTATCTGAAAATATAGAAAACATTCAAATAGTTAAATAAATTATTGTTTAACAATGCAATTAATCTCACAATTACTCATGATTAACATTAAATCCTTTGAGCACATATATGTATATTATGCACTAATGTATGTATGGACTGAGCCATCAGTTAACAAACCTCATCTTCTATGAAGTCATTGGTGAGCGACTAAGCCAGTCCTCGATTGGCAAAGCTGATTATAGCTGTCATAATTAAAATCTGCGATCTGTGAGTGTTGTCACTCCTCTTGGATCCTGCACTTGGCTTGACATGTCTGAATACATTGGCTCTCAAATGTTTTGAGAGCCTTGTATAATAATTTGCTACGAACACAATCCGTCCAGAGCTGTGATTTCCAGGTCACTAGAAGATATGCCACATGACTTCATGTTGGCCTTTAATATAATTTTATAATGCTTATTCTGGCCACCTAGAAAGCACTCTCTGGGGACATCTGAACTACATTCCTCTTTCGAAAGAGGAATGTAAAGGAGGCAAATCAAAAGTGCAAATGAAGCACGGATTTAAATATCCCATGCTTCATTTGTATATTTGCGTCCGAGTGCTTTTTTGAAAAAGGGGTTTTCGAAAGTGAAAGCGCAATCTAGATGCAGTTCTTTCGGAGAAAAAAACATTTTTCAAAATAACCCATACACATTTTTTCAGGAGTACGGGTTCTTTCAAAAAAGGGTTTTTGTTTTGTTTTGTTTCATTTTTTTGAAAGAACCACGTCTAGAACGCGCTTTTACTTTCAAAAAACCCTTTTTTGAAAAATTACTCGACGCGAACATGCAGATGAAGTGCAGGATATTTAAATCCACGTTTCATTTGGACTTTCAATTTGCCTCATTTACATTCCTCTTGAAAGAGGAATGTAGTCTAGACATAGCTAGCTTGTTCACAGAGGCTGTAGAAGACCATCTTCAGGATGTATCATTGTGACGAACCGTGCCAGGTCTGGGCACAGCTGAAGGTGTCCGCTCAGGGCGAATTGCTCCAATACGGGGCTCCTTACAGCCCCCAGACTGGTGACCTTTCCAAATAGGCCACAAACCAGTCCCACAGAGCGCTTCAGCTGCCTGCCTGAAGCCTCTTGAGCAAAACTTCTCCAACACCCCAGCAATATCCATGCCCCAGATGACCCTGGGCCTCATACACAGGTGAGGGGTCTAGCACCCAATCTCACCTTCCCTGAACAAGTTCTGTCCGGTTCCAAGAAACCAACCACACATCCCAGGTCAATTTACCCTCTGTCCCTTAACCACGCTGAGCCAATCCTTTAGAAGCTACAATCTAAAGGTGTATTGCTACAAGAAAAGTACGAGAGTAAGGCTGTTAAAGAATCATACATTACATGCATCAAATCTCCTAGTTCTTGATGCAGGCTCTAGCAGCCATGTTATAGCTGCTGGCTTAAAAGTCCTTATTACACATCCTATAGCAGGATGGGTCCACAGTTCTTCCCGGCTCGTGATTCCCTGCGAGGCCGCATCTGGGGACGGAAGTAGATCTGAAGACCTCATGGAGTTGACCACATGGCATATTTATACCTCCTTCCTGGTTTCTTCCAGGCTGGCTAGAGTCACATGGCTAGTAGCCAGGTGTGTCTTTGGGCTTCAGATGCCCATTGTTCCCTGGGGCTTCGCTCATTAGCATGTCCATAGGCAAACATTCCTAGCCCATTACTCAAGCACATTCAGAGAGACTTCCAGTCTCTATACAGAGTACAGATCCCTAACTCCACACACAGACATTATACAGCTATATGAAGAGCAGATTCAGAATCAGAAGAAAGTAAGCTTTTGTTTGACCCCTCACATGGCCCCCTTTGTACCACGTTTGGGGCAAACACCCCCCATGGTGCAGCAGTGACCCAGCTGCACCCCTCACAATCCAATAACATGACTAATCCAGCAAAACTGTTTGTTCATAAGCATGCTTCCATGCCCATGACACTACAAGGCTTAAAGATCTCTCTGTTAGGAATTTTGTCCCACCATGTCACATGAGCAATCTTCCTACAGTAGCACTTACACAGAATTGATAGAGTTTCAAAATGTGGCAGCGATATATGGTCCATGACTTCGAACCCTACAGCAGGATATTCAAGAAAAGTGCTTGATAAACTTGGTAGGAAGTTTAACACCATGGTCATTCTATAAGCGCTTGGTCGATCTTCCAAAGGCAGCACTGGTTTTGGCTAAATGAGCAAATACATCATCATTTGTGCTGGAGGACAATAGGCTTCCAAGGAGCAAAACTTAGCAGCAGCCTAAAGGACAGTATCAGCAGCAATGATTGCTGGAGTGCTGGGCTTTTTCTGGCCAGACTGGAACATAATCTTTGTCTTCTTGAAGCTCACAGTGAGTCCAAAAAGGTGAGCAGAAGTATCAAAACAATCAAAAAGCTCCTGTGCACTCTTGATTGAATGAGCCAATGTGAAGGACCAGGCTGAGTCTAGGCACAGCTGGGGCATCTGCTCAGGACGAATTGCTCCTTACAACCCCTGACTGGATGCCTTTCCCAAATAGGCCACAAACCAGTCACACAGAGCACTTCAGCTGCCAGTCTGGCCATCCAGAAGCCTCATGATCAAAACCCTTCAGACACCTCAGCTCTTCCTGTGCCCTAATTGGTCCCAGGCCTGCACACAGGTGAAGGGTTATAGAACCCAATCTCACCTACCCCGAAGGGGTTCTTCCCTTCAAGAGACCAGCCACAGTTCCCAGGTCAATTTACACTCTGGATCTTACCCAGAAGATCATGCTGAGCCAATCCTTTAGAATCTAAAATCTAAAGGTTTATTACTAAAAGAAAGAAAAGCATGAGAGTAAGGTTGTTAAAGGATAATACATTACATGCATCAAATCACCCAGTTCTCAATGCAGGCTCTTAGCAGAGATGTTATAACTGCTGGCTTAAAAGTCTTTAGTATACATCCTATGTCAGGATGGGTCCACAGTTCTTTCCGGCTTGTGGTTCCCGTAGCAGAGAGGGTGTGTCAGCATGCCTCTCACCCCTACACCCTCCCTACTTCTGTCCCCCTCACAGTCCCCTTTTTTAGTCACTTGCCACCTTCTCCTGAAAAGGCTCCTTGCTCCTTTGTTCCTCCAGCATTCGTCTAGCTCCAGGGTCGCCTGTCCGGCTGGGCCACTTCCCTCCCGGGGCTACCTCTGATCTGCCTGCTGCAGCGTGCTGCGCTCCGTCAGCTGGGGTGAGCTCCTCTCCGCCAGTGGGGGTTGAGAGAATAGACAGCTCCTGCTCTCCCCCTCTTCCTGCCCTCTCTCTTGTATTCCCCGCGCAGCGTCATGGCACATCCCGGCGTCGGAAATGGCCAGACACCTTGGGGTCCTAAGGCCCTCGGATTCAGGCTCAGGCACCACCACACCTGTGCAGTCAGCCCGGCGGTCGCTGCTTGGTATGCCGGCTGCTGCTGCGCCTGGGCAGCTTGCCACCGCAGCCAGGCAGCTTTCAGTGCAGGGGTCAGGTCCCCTGTCACAGTTCCCTGGAAGGCTGCCTCTGGGATCAAGAGCTGTGCTGAAGACCAAGATGGAGGATGCCACATGGCACTTATATACCTCCCCTGGCATCTTCTTGACGGCAGCAGGTCACCTGGTCAGTGGCCTATCCCTGTGTTACATGCTGGTAGCCTTTAGGTATCAGTCACATTCCTGAGATGTGTATTGGCACCTAGAGATTCATTGTCTCCTTGCTAATTAGCATAGCCATAGGCTGAGCTTTCCTTGCCCATTGCTCAGCCACAGACAGAGAATTTTCCAGCATCCATACAGAGTACATGTTTATAACTCCACATACAAATATCATATAAATATATGAATAGCATATACAGAATCAGCAGAACATAAGCTTTCCCGTGACATCTCACATGGCCCCCTTTGTATATACTTTGGGGCAAATACCCCCCCGTGGGTGCATCAGTGATCTGGCTGCTCCCCTTAAAATCCAGTAACATGACAGCCAGCAATACACAGTCATCAGCAAACAGGAGACCATGGATGTAGTGAACACTTTGGTGCAAGCCTAGTCTTTGGAGGCTGAAAATGGTATCATCCCCAACATGCAGTCCTTGAAAGCAACTAACAGCACCATCGAAAAGTAGATGCTGAACACGAGAGGAGCAGATACTTCCTTGCTTTGTACCATTTGATACTTCACAAGGTGATGATGTCTCTCCAGTGTTAAGGACATGCCCCAGCATGAAAGGACCATATTATATAATTTTTTCAGGACAGCCAATTTGCCCAAGTATCTTCCAAAGCCTGTTTCTTTTGACCACGTTGAATGCCTTGGTCAGGTTGATGAAAATCACATGATGTCACTCTGCATTTTTCTTGGATCTGCCTGGCTGTGAATATCATGTAGGCAGTGCCTCAACTGGCACAAAATCCACACTGACTTTTAGGAATTATGCCATTTGTGAATGTATGTAATGACAGCTGTTTTTAGAGGATGCAGGCCAGGATCTTAACAGCTATATCCAGCAGCGAGATGCCCCAGTGGTCATCACAGCATGTACAATCACTTTTTCTCTTGTATATGTTTACAAGGCATCTTTGAAGTCCTGGGGACTACTTTTTTCTCCCAAAAGGTGATAAATAAATGAGCAAGACAGTGAATTAGCTGGCCACCACCAGCTTTATAAGTCTCTGATGGGATCACGTTACTGCCACGTGCTTTTCCAAATTTCATCTGCTTGACAACTTTTTACACCTAACCAAGTGTTAGCAGTACAACCAGCTGTTAATCATTAGCCCACTGAGGAATCTCTTCAAGTACGAAGCTATTAAAAGTTGATGTCTGGTTGAGGTCTCCTGCACCCTTCTTTGCTCCTGCTCCCACTGCTTGGCCAGACACCCTACTCCCAGCTGCTTCTGCACCCTACCACCCACCCAGACCTAACCACCTCTCCCCTTTCTGCACCTCACCTTCCTCTGAGATCCTGCACCCCATCCTATCCCACACACTGAACCCCTCATTTTTGTCCCCAGCCTCAAGGGGGTCCATAAAATCCACTAACTTGAGAACCCCAGAAAAGTAAAGCTGGCCAATACAAAGCCCTGGACCTTAGTCTTCCCTGTTCCTTCCCCTTGCCCTGTGGGGCTGGAGTGCCTGAGGAGTGAGGTGTCTCAATTGGAGGCCACATCAGTGAGGGTTGGGAGGTTTTGAGGAGTTTTTTGCTTTTCACTTGTCTGATCCCCAACTGATTTTAATGTGTGTCAGTGGCCCCAACCCAAAAAAGGTTCCCCACCCCTGCTATAAATAAAGACAAAATTGAAACCTTTTGTGTTGGACAAATTCATAATTTTACTTTATTTAAAATGAAGTTTGATAAACAAACATGAGAAAGTTAAAACTCTTAACCTGTTTAATCATTTAAATTAAACTGTTCTCCCTAGCTGCAGCTGGTTCAGAAAATATGGTCAACGTACCCCACCTGCCCTTGGCCCCCCTCTCCCTTCTCCTTTCCAGCACACAGATCTGGAAAATAGAAGTGAATAAGTTAAATCTTGGCACACCACTTCTGAAATGTTGCTGACCCCTGGTCTATGCTCTTTTCCCACAGGGCAATAACAATGCCCTCCTCTCTCAGGGCAGGACAGCCTATTGGCCAGAGTCTATAGTGACACCTGTCTCCAGCCAGGCAGTGTGACCTAATGCACCTCTCCTGCAGTCAGAGTCTGTGACAATGCCCCTGTATCAAAAATGTATATTTTAATATTGGTTATAATTATTAGATTGTAAGTATGATGCATAAGAATTTGATGTAATGACTTGCTTATAAGTTCTGTAGCTTCTGTTTCTCTCTCTGCATCTCTCATGATTAGATAATGCTCACTGCAAGGGCTTGCTCCCTGTTGAGTATTGCAAATTAAGTTATACTCCTTGTAAATATTGATCTTGTCAAACTCTATACAGTTGTGTGGTGTGAGTGGAGGGTGATGCCCAGGTAATCAAGAAGAAGTGGAAACTTTGAACATAAAGCAACATCCATTGTGTCTTGAGGAGGAATTGAATTAGCAGCATTGATGATCCCTGGAGACAGGCAGAGACCTCATGAAGAGAGATACACAATGATGGGAACCCTGACAATCACCATCAAAAGAACATAGATTAATACCTCCTATGGGTGGATGATTGCAGCATGACACTGCAAAACCCAGATGCCAATGGGAACTTACACGTATAAGAAGAGAAGTTCTTGCCCTGGGACTCTGGGTTCAGTCTTGCAAGCCAAGCCTCGGAGGACCCTCGAATTATGATCTAAAAACCCCAACTCCTCACTCAGTCAGCCTTGCCGGGCCAGTAAGACTGACTTGATCTATGACAGACTAGTATCTATGCACCATCCGTAGGATCTGTGTGTATGTTTTTTTATAAAGGATATGCTAATTGCTTCTCTACTGTATTTTCAGTAAATGTGGTGCATTGCCTTCTCCCCTGAAAAAGATCCAGTGTGCTTATAAGCATAACACCCCTCTCTCAGGATCATGGTTCATGGCAGCATGGCCTAGCAATTGGAGTCCATAACAATGCCCCTCTCCCAGGCAGTGTGGCCTAATAGTCACAGTCTGCAACAATAAGTGCATCCCCCCTCATAGGATTGACAAAGAGGATGTGATGGGGCAGTACTACCCCCCCCCCCCGAAGCCCCAGGAGCACCTCTGGCCCAGTTGGCTGAACTAGTCCCACAGCCTTGCTGGGCATGGTCAAGAGTGAGGCTGGGGACAAAAACCCCAGGCAAGCAGTCAGTCTGGAGAGATAGCCAGAGGGGCACGAGCTCAGGGAGGAACTCCTGAACTGCACCAGCTACCACAGCCAACAGAGGAGCAGCGCCAGCCACAGCCTCAGCAACAGCGCTGGATAAGTAGATTGTCAGACTGGAACTGACCCAGGGAGCAGCCTGAAGAGGAAGGCTTACCACGTTGGAGGGGACAGGAAGGAGCCCAGAGTGGAGGGTTGATCTCCAAGAGCTCAGCATGGTTCAGCAGGCATCCTGTCGAGCAGGCAACGAAAACTCTCTGCGCCATCAGGGCCCTAGGCTGGGACCCAGTGGAGCGGAAGCATCCAGATCCCCTTACATCCCCACCCCACTACAACTGTGCTCCCTAGCTGGTGAAGGAGAAGCTCACTGAAGGGCTAGGCCAGACAGCCCTCTACAACCCTACAAGGGTATGTCTGCATTAGCCACGCTAAAAGGGCTTAGCAAGCTGTCTGCCCCAGCAGTTTTCCTTCACCTAGGAATCGTCAATCCATTGTGCCTTATTCTGTATTATTCGGTGCAACTGCTCAAGATCACTCCATGCAGAACATGCCTCAATGTCATAGTACCCCAGGATGAGGTAAGCACAAATACTGTAACTATGATATAGCTTAAACTGGCCTGTACCATAATCCTGTTCACTTCTGCTAACTATCCCATAACCCTGTACATGCTAAGGTAAGTATTTGACTTAAGCAGATACAACAAATGTATCTCCAGTCTGACACGGTTCCTAGGTCATAGTAGAAGCTAGGGAAGTATTTCCATTAGCCAATGCATAGAACTCTAGTAACCTGACAAAGGTAATGAAGAAACAGAATAACAAGTTAGAGAATTGGAGCACACGGGTGGTAAGGGTACTGGAATAGTTTGCATAGTGGTGGTGCCAAACTGTAAACCCTATTTGTGATTAAAACTATTTTAAGCCAAGGGATGCAGTAGCACAAAAGAGTGGTAGCACCTCTGATGATTGGTTGATTTTAATGATGTTTATAGAGATGTGTACCTCTTAAAATCATCATATCTATCTATCTATGTATCAGAGGAGTAGCTGTGTTAGTCTGAATCTGCAAAAGTGACGATACATCTGACAAAGTGGGTCTTTGCCCATGAAAGCTTATGCTCCAACACTTCAGTTAGTCTATAAGGTGCCACAGGACTCCTCGCCGCTATTTTTTTTTTTAATATATAGAGATAGATATCAATATATATAGATATCGATATATATAGAGAGAGAGAGCACGCGCACGCGCGCACGCCCAGTGTCTGAGAGTCTGTAATGCCAAAATGCTGGCTGTTCCCTCTGGCTTGCCCGGGCTGCATGGGGAGTGCAGCTCCCCCACAGCAGCCCGGCTGAGCAGCACAGAAATCAGTGAGAGCCACAGCAGGAAGCAAAAGAGGGCGAGGCAGTGAGAGGCAGGAGGCAGAGGAGAGCTGAAAGAGAGCAAGGGGAAGGCAGGAGGAGGACACACCCACCCACCCCACCATGCCAGAGGCTCAGCAGCTGTGAAGGAGAGACATGAAAATCCTGTCTTATGATAGCTATACTAGCCAATTAGCCTAACAGCAGCTGAAATGTGCAACTTTTGGAACATACCTGTATAAAGGGAATATAACATCACTGCACAAGATGACATCTTATAGATTGCTATCATGAACCTTGTTATTATATCAGTAAACGTGACTGGCATTGATTATTTGTTCTCTTGAGTATATTTGACCCAAAGTGTAGTCAATTAGTTGACTATACAATTTGTCAACAACATTTATCTGGAAAGAAGAGCAGCTGTTATACCTACAGCTTCAATGGGATTTCACCCAAACTTCACCCTACCACCTCATCTGAAATCAGCAGGACAACAAAAATTACATCAACTGAGTATACACTATGGTACATAATTTTCTTCTGCTACTTACTGAAGTTATTAATCAAGCAAAACTCTTCCTTAATGTTGACATCAGTGAAAATTTTAAAGAATGGCAGAACTTTGCTTTTTGTCCAGTGTATCTACCTGTCATTCTTTCATTCCAGTAAATTAGGAATGAATAAATTTGCTTGAACTCAGCTATTGTTACTGTACCTGTCGTGGAGTTAATTAAAGTTATAAAAATAGCCCAGCAAGTGGTAATTTGTACACACTTAATGTTACTGCGTAATTAGTTTAAAAAACATTTTATCCCTAAAACATACCTACTTCTATTTTCATTTATTATCTTTCCATGAACCATTTCATCCCTTTCCCCAAGTAAGTGATTATAATTGGTATATAGCCAAATTCTGACTTGATTTGTCAATGTGTGCAAGATCCATGTGAGAACATGAGAAATCTCCTCTCCAAAACCCGCACTGCATTCCTGTGCAGGGGCAAGCCATAATCCCAATCTTTAACATCCAGAAAATATTACAAAGGGATCCACAGACATGTTTGGCCTTTTTACATCTATAAAACAGCACAGGCTATCCACATGATATTATGTAGCACTTTCTCCTATGGTTTCAAGACACTTTTTACAAAGATGAATGAATATTAGTACAGGTTGGATCTTCCTGATCCAGCACTGTCAGGACTTGATTGGTCCTGAACAAGAGAATTTGCTGGACCAGGGGAGGTCTGCAACCAGCCCCCAAGCCCATGCTGGGCTGCTTGCCCAGCTGCTGTCAGCTCCCTGGGCAACACAGGATCCAGCTTCTGCCACAGGGCTTTGGCCCCACTTGCTATAGGGTACTGCAAGGCTCCCGCCTAGCCCGGCATTCCCAGGGGCTGCTTCAGGGCTCCAGGCCCAGCCTCCCCATCTCCTTCGGGGCTCTGGCCCCAGGCTTCTGGGAGCTGCCAGAAGACTCCGACCCAGTGCTGCCTTGTGGTTCTGGCTCCAGCCTCACATTTCCAGGGGCCGCCGCGGGGCTTTGGTCCCATGCTGACACAAGCTGCAAGCTGCCATGGGGCTCCAGCTCACATTCCCAGAGATGCCAGAAGATTCCACTCTGCCTCAAGCTAAGTTACCGACCTTGTTTTCCACTGCCCTGGCTGACCCTCCTGCCCTTTGGTTCCCTGTTTATGGTCCAGGAGTATCCGTAGTCCTGCCAGACGACAGATGTTGCCAGACCAGAGAATGCCAGTCTTCGGAGGTACAACCTGCATTTCCATTTAAAAAGAGAGCGCACACGACAAGTTTTTTTACTTACTTCAACTAGGGTTAATGGTGTAACGCACTTTTTAAAAATCATGGGTTGAGCACTTGGGAATGAACTATACAGAATTAGCAGGCACATGTGAAATGTGGACCTAACTGACAATGCCAAGGTCACGCAGTGAATTAGCTGTCACTGATAGTGGGAATAGAAACAGATCTTCTGACGACTAATGTCCTGCTCTGACCGTGAGACAACCCTGTGCAATGGGTGGTACTATTCTTTTTCTTTACTGAGGGGAACCTCTGAAATGTTTATTTCAAATAGCGTGTTTCATATTCTATTCCCAACAAAGGGTCTCCTGCTCTGTTTCTAGCAAGACTGCATCATGCTGTGTTAGGTGTATCAGATTGCATGTTTCATTGGGATGTCTGATGGAGGAGTGTTGAGATAGTGGAGTAGTAGCAGCAAGCAGCAACGGATCCGTCTTTTGCTAGTAGGCAGGTCAACAGCCTTGCCAAGCCTCTGGACATGGTGTGTGATGGGGGGCTAGTTTAGTGTTCTCATCAGCTCCTTCCCTGCACACTGAACAAACAGAAGGGAAACCTTTTAAAATCATTCTCAACTGGCTCTTTCATAATAGGCCCCCCCAGGTGTTCTGATTAGCCAAGTCTCTCGAATCTGAAAGCCTCCTAATTGGTTCCAGGTGTTTTAATTGGCCTGATTACTCTGATTCTACCAGCTTCCTGCTGGTTCTGGGGTACCCCCCTGTCCTGACCCTGTCACATTTGTCAGACCTTAGCTTTTAATAACTTAGATTCTAGAGCACAAGTTGGCAGATTCCAAAATAGAGTGTACTAGATGATTTACACAGTAAACTTTAACTCAATTAAATTGTTACATTTTTCAGGCTTCCCTGGGTAGAGAGGGCTACCCCAGTCCTCTCACTGCAGTAGCTTGCAGGCATGTGAGATGCACCTCTCCATGGCTGCTGCAGCTGAAGTGGGCACAGCTGGAGAAGGGGCAGGTCCAAGTTCATCTGGCCTTCTGCACTCCCCAGCCAGATTGAGAAATGGAGCAAAATGTGCACTTTCCCCTCACTCCCTAATGAAGGGGAACAGCCAGCAATGTTCCTGTGTGAACATGGGGGGAGCTGCCATTCCCCAAAGGGTGCCTGGGGGGCTCAGAGCTGGAGCAGTCCTGGATGGGGGAGGACCTCTAACCAGTCCTGTTGATCTGCCTAGTGATTCTCTTTTTTGTATGGCTTTATGCATCTCCATATGTAACGGGGAGGAGGGGCGCTTCACTTCTCACCCTGCTCCAACCCCACTCCTACCCCCTCACACAAGCAAAGCTTTGCCTTGCTTTAAGTTATAAGAGGAAGCTGTATACCAATGTTCATGGTCCTAGCTCTTACCATTTAAAAGGAGTTGTTGAACGAACAGACAGAAAGACTCTTGTTCACAGACCGACCAACTCTCTCAAACCCTCTCTCACTATGAATTGACCCTGCGCAAAAGCTTTAACTGAAAAGCAAAAAGACTTGTAGGTAAACTATGAAGTACATGCATGAACTACTACTAGTTGTAAATAGCAAGAAGGAGGCGTGGAGGACATAATGGCTTTCAGCCTTTCAGAAGAACAACAGACAAAGGAGGAAAGAATAATTTTAAATAGTAAGAAAAGAGGTGCTAAAATGGTATAGGATAGATAATTTTGTTTGGTAACATAGCCATTGGGAGATTGCTCCTCTAGGCAAATCATCTTATGGAATTGTGTCATGTTGGGCTTTGTTTCTGTCTGCCAGCATCTGCCAAAATGAGGAGTGCAAGTAGATCCTGAGTCAGACAAGATAAAAACAGGCTAAGAGGGTAACTGGAGTCATGTTCACTCAAAAAGAAAAAATGCTCTGTAACCAAGGCCTAGGGTTCTAGACCAGATTCTCCACACTCTTGCACCAGGGATTTCAGTTTGGTTACATGTCATGTGTATGACTGACAGGAGAACTTGCCTGCCTGGAACCAGGAGCTAAACAGGGTGGGGAAACTTAATAGAAAACATATGCAGTAAAGATTTAGAGTATTAGTTTGTTTATACAGTATTGTGGTAGTACCTAGAGGTCTTAGTCACGTCAGGGCCCCCACTGTGCTAAGCACAGTGCAGACACAAAGATTGTTCAAGGAATGAGTACACAGTAACGACAGCGCTTTGACACTGGTGCTAGGCAAGCGGTCATAAGTATGATTCTGATTCCATTACTTGCTTTTCTTCCATTTCTTAAGAGGCCTCAGCAGAAAGTCAGGGAGGCCTATCAGGAGACTCCAGCTTCTATGCTGCTGTTGCATCTTTGATAACTCTCCTTGCTCCAGTGGACCTATCCTATCACATCACAGCTTCCTATCATGCCCCACTTAAAGACGGTCCAGTGGCAGAGCAGTGAGAGCAGACATACAATTTAGCCTCTCACTGCATTGCATTTCTGCCCTGAGCTGTCTGGTTGGTAGAGGATCACACTTGACTCCCCTAGTCCTAATACTGACCAGCCCACATAATGCCTGTTTTCTTCCCTCTGTACAGCTCTAGAGGAAGGGGGGGAATACTGCTGCAGAGGTGATTAAAGCCCTTTTTCTGCATGGGAAGTATTCATGAGAGAAGAGCCTCTTATTCACAGATCACAGGGAACTGCTGGATCCAGGCTGTATGATTAGTGGGGACGATGATGATGTTAAAAGGCTTCCAACAATTATTTGGGAAATCAAACAGGGGAAAATAAAGTAAAGAATATGTGTAAGAGTGAAGAAAAAAGAAGAAGCCTTTTCAAGAAGCAAGACAAGTTAAGATGCATGAACGTACTGACTGATACAGAAGAACTCCTACAATACAGAGGAAAAATTATTTTACGGTGGGTTTTGTAATTTTACTCAAATCAACTGAGTTATATCAGAAATCGATGTAGTCAACTGAACTGTTTAATGAATGGTGTCCTCTGAGTTACTCATCTTACTATATATTTTAGAGTTTGTGCATCTTTCTGTCTGTGTTCATCAATCTGTCTGTGAGGCTGTTTGTTCAAGAACTCCTCTAAACAGCAAGAGCTAGGAACAGCAAACAGCTTCCTCTTATGACTAAAAGCAAGGTCAGGGTTTGGTTGTGCCAGTACAATGGGATGTGCATGGAAAGGGATTTATTTTGCCTCAAACGGAAAGGGAGGGGTGTGATAACAGATAGCTATACTTATGAAGAGGGCTCGATAAATAGTGCAATCTTCTCACCTGTGGCAAGTAGAGTGCAACCCAGAAGAGCTGGGTTCAGGCGATCTGTGCATGCGCAGATCGCCGGACAATGCAGCTGGCGAGCGGGGGCTCAGTGTGGTTCAGGAAGCCCTGCTTATGAATGACCCTGTCATTTCTATGGACCTGAAATCAGGATTTAATCTATTTTCTGCAAAATGACACTTAAGCCACAACACCTGTTTATTAGCATACATGTAAACCTGAACCTATCCACGGGCACAGGAACTCCCACCCAGTCCCTTCTGTCCTCCCACTGGCACCATATATAATCTATAGTAATCCATTGTTTGACAGTTTCACTAAGTCTAACATGTGAAGTGACACTCGTCCAGCTCTGTACATAATAAACCCTCGTGCTTGGATCGATACGGTGTTGAACTTCTGTTCCTTCACCCACCTTCCTGGACTGGCCCCAGGGAGAAGACAGCAGGTGCGCGGCACAGCCCCCACTGCCCTGCACCGCCCTAAGGCCAACTCTGGACCTGGGCAATGATGGGTAAGTCTTCTAATACTTTATAAAAGAAATCCTCATGAAAATGTACAACAGGAAAAAAGTCCTGTGCTTTGCATACCATTTTTTTTTTAATCTTTAAAACTTTGGGCTTTCTTAATCCCAAAGGGATTAGATTGTATTCCATTATCCCATTATATGCAAAATTATTTTATAAAAGCTATTTTAAAGTGAGAGCCACAAAAGGCCAACATTTTACACTTGTTTAACCCAGACATTCATAATCGGTTTTAAATTTTTCAAAGAAAAATAATTTTTGTTTCGAGTTCTTTTGAGTCAAGATTGATCATGAAGCAAACTTTTGCAGCTAAATTATAAATCCCTGTAAATCTCCCGATGCTTGACAGAATCCTGTTCTTTACACACAGACACACACAAAACAAAAACAAAACCCTGCCATCTTGTTAGTCTTTAAAGTGCTACATTGTCCTGCATTTTGCTTCAACTACCCCAGACTAACACGGCTACATTTCTATCACTATAACAAGGAGGCATTCATGATTTTGGCTGCACTACAGGCAGTCCCCGAATTATGCGGATCCGACTTACGTCAGCTGCGCAGTTACGAACAGGGTTTGCTGCCTGTCTCCCTGCTCTGCTCAAGGCAAGCAGACTAGGGAGACGGGAAGCAAAGCCTCTGAGGACGCCGGCAGCGAGACAGCCGCAGGGCATCTGGGCTGTCTGCTGCCCATGTGCTCCGCAGCTTTGCTCCACATCTCCCCAGACCAGGGAAACGGGGAGCAAAGCCGGGGAGCGGACAGCCCAGACGTGCCGCGGCTGTCCCACTGCCTCCATGCTCCGCGGCTTTGCTCCGGACGCCTGTGGTACAGCAGCTGGGGTGCTGCTGGTTGGTCCAGTAGCGCTGCTCTGGGCACTACTGGAGCAACCCGGCAGCACCCCAGGTGCTCTGCCCCAGGCATCCTGACTCAGCCACTGCTAGTCAGTTTCAGCAGCAGCTGAATCAGGACCCCTGGGGCAGAGCACCTGGGGTGCTGCCGGGTTGCTCCAGTAGTGCCCAGAGCAGCGCTACTGGACCAACCAGCAGCACCCCAGCTGCTCTGCCCCAGGTGTCCCCAAGTCAGCCGCTGCTGAAACTGACCAGCACTGACTACAGGAAGCCTGAGGCAGAGTTGCTCTGCCCCGGGCTTCCTGGAATCAGCCGCTGATCAGTTTCAGCAGCAGCTGACTTGGGGACCCCTGGTGTTCTTAAGTTGAATCTGTATGTAAGTCGGAACTGGCATCCAGATTCAGCCTATTGAAACTGATCAGCGGCTGATTTGCTCTGCCTCAGGCTTCCTGTAGTCAGCCGCTGGTCAGTTTCAGCAGCGGCTGAATCTGGATGCCAGTTCTGACTTACATACAGATTCAACTTAAGAACAAACCTACAGTCCCTATCTTGTCCCTAGTGTTACATTTTATTTAAACGATTCCAAGGGCATTAGTGGAAATCAGGAACAAAATACACATGGCACATGATTGTCACATTTTTTGTAGACTCGCGTCTTTTGTCATTAAATGTGTTGATAACTGTTCTTCAACTGAATGAATGACATGCCTATACACAATAAAATGGCAAGAGTTGAGGAAACAGGCTAAAGTTTATGAGAACAAAGCTGTTCCACCTACAAAGTGTGGTAATCTAGAAGCATGTAACTAGAAATACTGATGATTCTGTGCCACCATATCCTGACATCAAGTATCAGAGGGGTAGCCATGTTTGTCTGAATCTGCAAAAGCAGCAAGGAGTCCTGTGGCACCTTATAGACTAACTGAAGTGTAGGAGCATAAGCTTTCGTGGGCAAAGACGCACTGACGAAGAGGGTCTTGGCCCACGAACGCTTATACTCCTACACATCAGTTAGTCTATAAGGTGCCACAGGACTCCTCTCCCCCATGTCATGAGAGAACGGGGTTTGTCTACTCAGCATTTGTAACAAGTAATTGAAAAATACCATAAAGGAATCTGAGAAGCAAGAGCCTCAGCAGAAAGTAAACTACCTGCATTTTTAGAATATTTTTAGTGATCTGATTATATCTGTTGCTGAATTATCTTGAATAGTGCAATCTTAGGGTATTTAAAGGGCCTCAGTTTTATCCCATATAGGAAGAGACCTTAACATTCTGGAACCCGCAAGGGGAGAGGGCAATTCTTCACTTAGTCCTAAACTGAGCACAGGATCCGCTGCTCCGAGAGGTAAATACAACTGGAGCATTGGGAAACCGTGACCAAAAGGCCATAACTGTTAACATTTCCCGGGGGAGGGGGGACACCTGGGCAGCCCAACACTGTGGCACCCCAACACTGTGGCACTCACTCAGTTTCAGAAAGGGGAACTACACAAAAATGGAGGAGGTTGGTTAAAAAGGTACAGTGTCAAAAGGAAAATCCCTGCAAGCTGCATGGACACTTTTCCAAGACACGGTAAGAGCGGCCCAACTGAAATGTAGACCCCAAATTTACACACAGCAAGAGAACCAAGTCACCCAAGCAGCGAGAGAAGAGAGGCGCACCGTTTAAAAAGAAGTGCAAGTCCTACTGAGGAAGGCAGAAAGGAGCATGAACGGTCCAATTAAGTGTAAAAACAGAAACAGCCGCCGCCAAAAGGAGTTTGAAGAACAGCTAGCCAAACAGTCAAAAAAGCCATTCGGCTAAGTACATCAGAAGCAGGAAGCCTGCTAAACAACCAGCAGGGCCGCTTGACCATCAAAATGCTAAAGGAGCACTCCAAGGCGATTAGGTCATTGCAGAAACCAAACTAATTCTTTGCTTTCGTCTTCACAGCTGATGATGGCGTTAGGGAGATTCCCAAAACTGAGCAATTCTTTGTAGCTGACAAAGCTGAGGAATTGTCCCAAACTGAGGTGTCACTAGAGGAGGTTTGGGAGCAAAGCGAGCAAACTTCACAGTAACAAGTCAGCGGGACCCGACGCCATTCGCCACCCAAGAGTTCTGAAAGGTCAGATGTGAAACTGCGCAACTATTAACCGGGCTTTGTAACCTAGCCTTTAAATCAAGCTTCCCTAGCTGTCTTTCCGGTCATTAGCTAACTGGACGCCTAGGTTTTTAAAAGGGCTCTAGAGGCCATCCGGGCAATTGCAGACCGGTAAGCCTAACGGCAGCACTGGGCAAGTTACTTGGAACTATGACTCACAGACTCATAGACTTTAAGATCAGAAGGGACCATTATGATCATCTAGTCTGACCCCCTGCACAGTGCAGGCCACAGAATCTCAACCACCCCTCTTAGAATAATCCTCTCACCTATGTCTCAGATATTGAAGCCTTCAAATACTTTGAAGGCCCCAACATGCAGAGAGTCCTTCAGCTGTGATCTGTGCCCAATGCTACAGAGGAAGGCGAAAAACCTCCAGGGCCTCTGCCAATCTACCCTGGAGGAAAATTCCTTCCTGACCCCAAATATGGCGATCAGCTAAACCCTGAGCATGTGGGCAAGACTCACCAGCCAGACACCCAGAAAGTTCCCTATAGCAACTCCTATCATCCCTCCATTGACCTATTTCCAACTGATAATGAATGGTCAATTAGTTACCACGATCATGTTATTTCATCCAACCATCCCCTTATCATAGAATCATAGAACTGGAAGAGACCTCAGAAGGTCGTCAAGTCCAGCCCTCCGCTCTAGGCAGGACCAATCCCATCTAAATCAACCCGGCCAGGGCTTTGTCAAGCCGAGACTTAAACACCGCTAGGGATGGAGACTCCACTACTTCCCGAGGCAACCCATTCCAGTGCTTCACCACTCTCCTAGTGAAACAGTTTTTCCTAATATCCAATCTGGACCTCTCCCACCACAACTTGAGACCATTGCTCCTTGTTCTGCCATCTGTCACTACTGAGAACAGCCTCTCTCCATCCTCTTTGGAACCTCCCTTCAGGAAGTTGAAGGCTGCTATCAAGTCCCCCCTCACTCTTCGCTTCTGCAGACTAAACAGACCCAAGTCCCTCAGCCTCTCCTCGTAGGTCATATGCTCCAGACCCCTAATCATTTTGGTTGCCCTCCGCTGGACCCTCTCCAATGCGTCCGCATCCTTTTTGTAGTGGGGGGCCCAGAACTGGACACAGTACTCCAGATGTGGCCTCACCAAAGCCGAATAAAGGGGAATAATGACATCTCTGGATCTGCTGGCAATGCTCCTCTTAATGCATCCTAATATGCCATTAGCCTTCTTGGCTACAAGGGCACACTGTTGACTCATATCTAGCTTCTCATCCACTGTAACCCCCAGGTCCTTTTCTGCAGAACTACTACTTAACTGGTTGGTCCCCAGCCTGTAACTATGCTTGGGATTCTTCCGTCCCAAGTGCAGGACTCTACACTTGTCTTTGTTGAATCTCATGAGATTTCTAGTGGCCCAATCCTCCAATTTGTCTAAGTCACTCTGGACCCTATCTCTGCCCTTAAGCGTATCTATGGTCAAGCATAAAATTGTCCGACAGATGAACATAATTTGCTGGGTGGGGGGTGGGCAGGGGGGAGGAGCCAACGTGGCTTCTGTAAAGGGAAGTCACGTCTTTCTACTAGAGTTCTTTGACAGGCGACAACAACCATGCGGCCAAGGGGGGGAGCCAGTGGCTACAGTGTACTTAGATTTCCAGAAAGCCTTTGACAAGCTCCCTCACCAAAGGCTCTCACGTCAAGTACGTTGTCAAGGGAGAAGAGGGAAGGTCCTCCCATGGACTGCTAACTGGTTAGGAGGAAAAACACAACCCACAGACTGGGACAGGAAACTAAGGGTAGGAATAAATGGTCCATTTTCACAACAGAGAGAGGGGCCACCCCAAAAGGTCCGCACTGGGACCCATCCTATTTATAAGTCATCTGGGGAAAGGGGGAAACAGTCAGGTGGCAAAATTTGCAGGTGATGCTCGAGATAGTTAAGAACAAAGCGGACCATGAAGCGCTTCCAAGAGATCTCACAAAACTAAGTCAGTGGGCAACAAAATGGCAAATGAAAGTTAATGATGTCGGTGACCGGAAAGTAATGTGCATGGGTGAGAGACAACGCATCCCCGACTTTACATACAAAACGATGGGGACTAATTTAAGCTTTAACCACTCAGGAGAGAGATCTTTGAGTCATTGGGGAGCGTTCCCCGAAAACATCCACTCAATGTGCAGCAGCAGCCCAAAAAAGCACGCATAACATCAGGAATCCTTTAAAAATGGGACAGAGGAGAAGACGACAGAGAATCTCTCATCGCCTCTCTATAAAGCCACGGTACGTCCACATCTCGCATACGGCATTGCCTCCGTGCCAAAGATTAAAACTGGCTTTGGAAGCGCTTCAGGAAAGGGCAGCAGAAACCATGAGGGGTTTGGAGTGGGTCCCATAGGAAGAGAGATTAAAAAGACTGGGACTTCCTCCCTCACCCGCCCCCAAGCTTGAAGAGGAGACTCAGGGGGCGATACGATCGAGGTCTATAAACATCTTGACTGGGGGAAAGGTCAACAAGGAAAAAAGTTTACACTTGTTGCCTTAAGAACCAAGGGTCACCAAATGAAATTAATAGGTAGCAGGTTTAACACAAAAAGGCAGTGTCTCCTTCACGCAGAGTACACTCAGCCTGCGGAACTCCTTGCCACAGGAGGTTGAGAAGACGAGGACTCTAATAGGGTTCAAAAACAGAACGAGATACATTCACGGGGGTCAGGGCCGTCAGCGGCGTCCCTAGCCTCTGGTTTGTCAGTCAGAGCCTGGAAACGGACAACAGGAGAGGGAACGCTCGATGCCAGTCTGTTGGCTCCCTCTGGGGCATCTGGCACCGGCTGCTGTCGGAAGACAGGAGACTAGGCTAGATGGACCTATGGCCGTTCTTACGATCTTAACACAGCCCCCCCAAAAGCCACACTTACCCGAGCTCCACCTGGACATCGCCGAGGGCAAGTCCCCTGTTGGCTGCTCACTCAGTTCGCTCTGGCTGCCTCTGGGATAAGGCTGCTGGCTCCAAGTGCCTTGCTTCCAACCCAATCAGCCCCTGAAGGCGCCCCCACCTGCATCAAAGCACTCTTGACAGCCAAACACATGGTCTCACAGTCCCCGCAACTAGCGCCAGTCAGACAAATCGGACAGACACACACTTGGATACTCATCCCACCAGCCCACAGCACAGCTCCCCTCGCCACCTCCCCCCCACAAAGAGCCACACTTACCCAAGCGCGCCTCTCGGACCTTTCCCAGGCTAACTCCAAAACGCTTCCAGTTCCATGCTCAGGGCCAGGTAGGCAGGCAGGCCGGCCTTCACAGTCTCAATGCACGGAGAAGACGATGGAGCAGAGAGGAGGGATTTAAGCGGTAAAAGGAACTTTAGAGGAAGAGGGAGCCTGTACGGGAAGGATGGGCTCCACCTAAACCAAAAAGGGAACCCGACTGCCGGCCCTTAGCATTAGAAAAGGCGGAGAGCAGTTTTTCAACTAGAGGCTAAAGGGAAGTCGACGGGTGCGGAAGAGCACCTACATCGGACAGAGACATCTCTTAGGGGACATCTCTATTAAGGGAGAGACTGGGTAAGAGCAGAGGAGAAACAATCACACGAAAAAGGGTCTAACACGTCTGGAAACGGCAGACAGCTAAAGCGTGACATTTTCAAAGGGCTTCTAGACAAACGCTAGACCTCTAAATATTAAGTGGGTGAACCAGAGCGCCTCGTATCAAAGGAGGCTACCGATACAATAGGCACCACGGAAACTTGGTGGAAGGAGGACTACCAATGGGACAGTGTCATACCAGGGTACTGTCAAAGTCAGACACACACACGAATCAGATTTGCCAGAGCAGTGCCCAGTGCACCCCACGAAAAAAGCCCACAGGCTACTGCCTCAACCGCCCTTGCGTTCACTCCAAGGATTTTATCCAAGGTGTGGTGCGGCTGCGATTGCGCAGATTCCAGTCACACAGACCGTGGGGACAGGAGCCCCTTGGTCCGTTAGTCCGCGGATAGGGATGACTCACTCACGCCACAGGGAAGATGGATACACACGGAGACAAGACAGTCCTCGGTGCCAACAAAACAGAAATAATTACCTGACCAGAGTCCTGATGTTATATCCCAGGATCCCTACCAGAGCAGAGCGGGAACCAACAGGTTCGACACTGTAGACTTCGCTGTGGTTGTGCACCTTGCCACTGTCAGAGGACCGCTTGGCCCAAACGCCCAAGTGCCGGCAGCCATGGTCATCCTGCAAGACCGTCAGGTATCTCACAGCCTCAGTGAAGATTACTGCCATCACAGCGGGACCTCCAAATTGTCGAAGTCAGACCCACAGGACTCAGATTTGTCAGACCCCGCTGTTTATTAGCAAAGCCCCTCTGCTAATAAACCCAGAAAATGTGAGTACCATACAAGACTCCAACCCCTTACATTGGCTTTTGACTGAATAAATATAACAAGATTAAAAGGTAGGAAAACTTTACATGATTAGTCTGAGACTACTGAAGTACCTTAATTTCCACTTCAAGCACACAGCAATCTCCTGTCCATATCTTTCTGGCTACCTCAATTACTTTCTACCTAACACCTAATATTTCTTTTCCTATTATCCCAGGCTCACCTGGCTTAATTCTGATCTGAATACCTTCCAACATAATCATCTCATTCCTGTTCAAAGAAACAGTATTCTTTCAACTTAGTACAACTCATCTTTCTCTTACAATATAATTGTTTCTACTCACAGTACATATCGGAAGGCCAGACCAGGTCGTGCTGGTGGGGGAAAGGAAGCTATCGATACAGAAACGTAGTGTAATGAAGACAATTCACCAGAAAGCCTTCCAGCATCCAGCACCAGTGAATGAAGTTACACAGACTCTTGCATACTTACCCTAGCCATCTCAACACTGGCACCGCTTCCTATCCAGAAGGAAACACTTAGCTCCCCTTCAGTTTGCCTTCTTCTAAGCTTTCAGGGGAGCCTAATGGCTCTAAAAAGGAGGCCCAGCTCAAAGCCCTGCCTCCCATCCTAGGGCCCCTTGAAGACACACCTCTAACAAAGCACTCTCAGGACACACAATTCAAACTGCTACACACAAGGGAAACCATCCCTGTAACCAGCACAAGTGAAAGCAATCACCACGCACAGAGACTGAGGGATACTTACCTGTGGCTGGCTCAGGGCACAGCCTCCCCCGCCAAAGGCAACACTTACCCCAAGTCCTAGTGGAGCTTTCCAAGGCAAGCTCTCCTGAGGGCTGCTCCTCAGTTTCCCTTGGCAATACTGCGGTGTAACGCGGCAGGGTTCTAGGAAGGAGGCCCAGCTCAGAGCCTTGCCTCCCACCCTAGGGCCCCTTCAAGACGCACCTGTAACGAAGCACTCAGGACACACAATTCAAACTGCTACACACAAGGGAAACCATCCCTGTAACCAGCACCAGTGAAAGCAACCACCACGTGCAGAGAGATTGAGGGATACTTACCTGTGGCTGGCTCAGGGCACAGCCTCCCCCGCCAAAGGCAACACTTACCCCAAGTCCTAGTGGAGCTTTCCAAGGCAAGCTCGCCTGAGGGCTGCTCCTCAGTTTCCCTTGGCAATACTGCGGTGTAACGCGGCAGGGTTCTAGGAAGGAGGCCCAGCTCAGAGCCTTGCCTCCCACCCTAGGGCCACTTCAAGATGCACCTGTAACAAAGCACTCAGGACACACAATTCAAACTGCTGCACAAGGGAAACCGTCCCTGTAACCAGCACCAGTGAAAGCAACCACCACGTGCAGAGAGACTGAGGGATACTTACCTGTGGCTGGCTCAGGGCACAGCCTCCCCCACCAAAGGCAACACTTACCTCAAGTCCTAGTAGAGCTTTCCAAGGCAAGCTCTCCTGAGGGCTGCTCCTCAGTTTCCCTCTGCCAAACTGTCGTATAAGGCGGCCGGGTTCTAGGAAGGAGGCCCAGCTCAGAGCCTTGCCTCCCACCCTAGGGCCACTTCAAGATGCACCTGTAACAAAGCACTCAGGACACACAATTCAAACTGCTACACACAAGGGAAACCGTCCCTGTAACCAGCACCAGTGAAAGCAACCACCACGCACAGAGACTGAGGGATACTTACCTGTGGCTGACTCAGGGCACAGCCTCCCCCGCCAAAGGCAACACTTACCCCAAGTCCTAGTGGAGCTTTCCAAGGCAAGCTCGCCTGAGGGCTGCTCCTCAGTTTCCCTTGGCAATACTGCGGTGTAACGCGGCAGGGTTCTAGGAAGGAGGCCCAGCTCAGAGCCTTGCCTCCCACCCTAGGGCCACTTCAAGATGCACCTGTAACAAAGCACTCAGGACACACAATTCAAACTGCTGCACACAAGGGAAACCGTCCCTGTAACCAGCACCAGTGAAAGCAACCACCACGTGCAGAGAGACTGAGGGATACTTACCTGTGGCTGGCTCAGGGCACAGCCTCCCCCACCAAAGGCAACACTTACCCCAAGTCCTAGTAGAGCTTTCCAAGGCAAGCTCTCCTGAGGGCTGCTCCTCAGTTTCCCTCTGCCAAACTGTCGTATAAGGCGGCCGGGTTCTAGGAAGGAGGCCCAGCTCAGAGCCTTGCCTCCCACCCTAGGGCCACTTCAAGATGCACCTGTAACAAAGCACTCAGGACACACAATTCAAACTGCTGCACACAAGGGAAACCGTCCCTGTAACCAGCACCAGTGAAAGCAACCACCACGTGCAGAGAGACTGAGGGATACTTACCTGTGGCTGGCTCAGGGCACAGCCTCCCCCACCAAAGGCAACACTTACCCCAAGTCCTAGTAGAGCTTTCCAAGGCAAGCTCTCCTGAGGGCTGCTCCTCAGTTTCCCTCTGCCAAACTGTCGTATAAGGCGGCCGGGTTCTAGGAAGGAGGCCCAGCTCAGAGCCTTGCCTCCCACCCTAGGGCCCCTTCAAGACGCACCTGTAACGAAGCACTCAGGACACACAATTCAAACTGCTACACACAAGGGAAACCATCCCTGTAACCAGCACCAGTGAAAGCAACCACCACGCACAGAGACTGAGGGATACTTACCTGTGGCTGGCTCAGGGCACAGCCTCCCCCGCCAAAGGCAACACTTACCCCAAGTCCTAGTGGAGCTTTCCAAGGCAAGCTCTCCTGAGGGCTGCTCCTCAGTTTCCCTTGGCAATACTGCGGTGTAACGCGGCAGGGTTCTAGGAAGGAGGCCCAGCTCAGAGCCTTGCCTCCCACCCTAGGGCCCCTTCAAGATGCACCTGTAACAAAGCACTCAGGACACACAATTCAAACTGCTGCACACAAGGGAAACCGTCCCTGTAACCAGCACCAGTGAAAGCAACCACCACGTGCAGAGAGACTGAGGGATACTTACCTGTGGCTGGCTCAGGGCACAGCCTCCCCCACCAAAGGCAACACTTACCCCAAGTCCTAGTAGAGCTTTCCAAGGCAAGCTCTCCTGAGGGCTGCTCCTCAGTTTCCCTCTGCCAAACTGTCGTATAAGGCGGCCGGGTTCTAGGAAGGAGGCCCAGCTCAGAGCCTTGCCTCCCACCCTAGGGCCCCTTCAAGACGCACCTGTAACGAAGCACTCAGGACACACAATTCAAACTGCTACACACAAGGGAAACCATCCCTGTAACCAGCACCAGTGAAAGCAACCACCACGCACAGAGACTGAGGGATACTTACCTGTGGCTGGCTCAGGGCACAGCCTCCCCCGCCAAAGGCAACACTTACCCCAAGTCCTAGTGGAGCTTTCCAAGGCAAGCTCTCCTGAGGGCTGCTCCTCAGTTTCCCTTGGCAATACTGCGGTGTAACGCGGCAGGGTTCTAGGAAGGAGGCCCAGCTCAGAGCCTTGCCTCCCACCCTAGGGCCCCTTCAAGATGCACCTGTAACAAAGCACTCAGGACACACAATTCAAACTGCTGCACACAAGGGAAACCGTCCCTGTAACCAGCACCAGTGAAAGCAACCACCACGTGCAGAGAGACTGAGGGATACTTACCTGTGGCTGGCTCAGGGCACAGCCTCCCCCACCAAAGGCAACACTTACCCCAAGTCCTAGTAGAGCTTTCCAAGGCAAGCTCTCCTGAGGGCTGCTCCTCAGTTTCCCTCTGCCAAACTGTCGTATAAGGCGGCCGGGTTCTAGGAAGGAGGCCCAGCTCAGAGCCTTGCCTCCCACCCTAGGGCCCCTTCAAGACGCACCTGTAACGAAGCACTCAGGACACACAATTCAAACTGCTACACACAAGGGAAACCATCCCTGTAACCAGCACCAGTGAAAGCAACCACCACGCACAGAGACTGAGGGATACTTACCTGTGGCTGGCTCAGGGCACAGCCTCCTCCGCCAAAGGCAACACTTACCCCAAGTCCTAGTGGAGCTTTCCAAGGCAAGCTCGCCTGAGGGCTGCTCCTCAGTTTCCCTTGGCAATACTGCGGTGTAACGCGGCAGGGTTCTAGGAAGGAGGCCCAGCTCAGAGCCTTGCCTCCCACCCTAGGGCCACTTCAAGATGCACCTGTAACAAAGCACTCAGGACACACAATTCAAACTGCTGCACACAAGGGAAACCGTCCCTGTAACCAGCACCAGTGAAAGCAACCACCACGTGCAGAGAGACTGAGGGATACTTACCTGTGGCTGGCTCAGGGCACAGCCTCCCCCACCAAAGGCAACACTTACCCCAAGTCCTAGTGGAGCTTTCCAAGGCAAGCTCGCCTGAGGGCTGCTCCTCAGTTTCCCTTGGCAATACTGCGGTGTAACGCGGCAGGGTTCTAGGAAGGAGGCCCAGCTCAGAGCCTTGCCTCCCACCCTAGGGCCCCTTCAAGATGCACCTGTAACAAAGCACTCAGGACACACAATTCAAACTGCTGCACACAAGGGAAACCGTCCCTGTAACCAGCACCAGTGAAAGCAACCACCACGTGCAGAGAGACTGAGGGATACTTACCTGTGGCTGGCTCAGGGCACAGCCTCCCCCACCAAAGGCAACACTTACCCCAAGTCCTAGTAGAGCTTTCCAAGGCAAGCTCTCCTGAGGGCTGCTCCTCAGTTTCCCTCTGCCAAACTGTCGTATAAGGCGGCCGGGTTCTAGGAAGGAGGCCCAGCTCAGAGCCTTGCCTCCCACCCTAGGGCCCCTTCAAGACGCACCTGTAACGAAGCACTCAGGACACACAATTCAAACTGCTACACACAAGGGAAACCATCCCTGTAACCAGCACCAGTGAAAGCAACCACCACGCACAGAGACTGAGGGATACTTACCTGTGGCTGGCTCAGGGCACAGCCTCCTCCGCCAAAGGCAACACTTACCCCAAGTCCTAGTGGAGCTTTCCAAGGCAAGCTCGCCTGAGGGCTGCTCCTCAGTTTCCCTTGGCAATACTGCGGTGTAACGCGGCAGGGTTCTAGGAAGGAGGCCCAGCTCAGAGCCTTGCCTCCCACCCTAGGGCCCCTTCAAGATGCACCTGTAACAAAGCACTCAGGACACACAATTCAAACTGCTGCACACAAGGGAAACCGTCCCTGTAACCAGCACCAGTGAAAGCAACCACCACGTGCAGAGAGACTGAGGGATACTTACCTGTGGCTGGCTCAGGGCACAGCCTCCCCCACCAAAGGCAACACTTACCCCAAGTCCTAGTAGAGCTTTCCAAGGCAAGCTCGCCTGAGGGCTGCTCCTCAGTTTCCCTCTGCCAAACTGTCGTATAAGGCGGCCGGGTTCTAGGAAGGAGGCCCAGCTCAGAGCCTTGCCTCCCACCCTAGGGCCCCTTCAAGACGCACCTGTAACGAAGCACTCAGGACACACAATTCAAACTGCTACACACAAGGGAAACCATCCCTGTAACCAGCACCAGTGAAAGCAACCACCACGCACAGAGACTGAGGGATACTTACCTGTGGCTGGCTCAGGGCACAGCCTCCCCCGCCAAAGGCAACACTTACCCCAAGTCCTAGTGGAGCTTTCCAAGGCAAGCTCTCCTGAGGGCTGCTCCTCAGTTTCCCTTGGCAATACTGCGGTGTAACGCGGCAGGGTTCTAGGAAGGAGGCCCAGCTCAGAGCCTTGCCTCCCACCCTAGGGCCCCTTCAAGATGCACCTGTAACAAAGCACTCAGGACACACAATTCAAACTGCTGCACACAAGGGAAACCGTCCCTGTAACCAGCACCAGTGAAAGCAACCACCACGTGCAGAGAGACTGAGGGATACTTACCTGTGGCTGGCTCAGGGCACAGCCTCCCCCACCAAAGGCAACACTTACCCCAAGTCCTAGTAGAGCTTTCCAAGGCAAGCTCTCCTGAGGGCTGCTCCTCAGTTTCCCTCTGCCAAACTGTCGTATAAGGCGGCCGGGTTCTAGGAAGGAGGCCCAGCTCAGAGCCTTGCCTCCCACCCTAGGGCCCCTTCAAGACGCACCTGTAACGAAGCACTCAGGACACACAATTCAAACTGCTACACACAAGGGAAACCATCCCTGTAACCAGCACCAGTGAAAGCAACCACCACGCACAGAGACTGAGGGATACTTACCTGTGGCTGGCTCAGGGCACAGCCTCCTCCGCCAAAGGCAACACTTACCCCAAGTCCTAGTGGAGCTTTCCAAGGCAAGCTCGCCTGAGGGCTGCTCCTCAGTTTCCCTTGGCAATACTGCGGTGTAACGCGGCAGGGTTCTAGGAAGGAGGCCCAGCTCAGAGCCTTGCCTCCCACCCTAGGGCCACTTCAAGATGCACCTGTAACAAAGCACTCAGGACACACAATTCAAACTGCTGCACACAAGGGAAACCGTCCCTGTAACCAGCACCAGTGAAAGCAACCACCACGTGCAGAGAGACTGAGGGATACTTACCTGTGGCTGGCTCAGGGCACAGCCTCCCCCACCAAAGGCAACACTTACCCCAAGTCCTAGTGGAGCTTTCCAAGGCAAGCTCGCCTGAGGGCTGCTCCTCAGTTTCCCTTGGCAATACTGCGGTGTAACGCGGCAGGGTTCTAGGAAGGAGGCCCAGCTCAGAGCCTTGCCTCCCACCCTAGGGCCCCTTCAAGATGCACCTGTAACAAAGCACTCAGGACACACAATTCAAACTGCTGCACACAAGGGAAACCGTCCCTGTAACCAGCACCAGTGAAAGCAACCACCACGTGCAGAGAGACTGAGGGATACTTACCTGTGGCTGGCTCAGGGCACAGCCTCCCCCACCAAAGGCAACACTTACCCCAAGTCCTAGTAGAGCTTTCCAAGGCAAGCTCTCCTGAGGGCTGCTCCTCAGTTTCCCTCTGCCAAACTGTCGTATAAGGCGGCCGGGTTCTAGGAAGGAGGCCCAGCTCAGAGCCTTGCCTCCCACCCTAGGGCCCCTTCAAGACGCACCTGTAACGAAGCACTCAGGACACACAATTCAAACTGCTACACACAAGGGAAACCATCCCTGTAACCAGCACCAGTGAAAGCAACCACCACGCACAGAGACTGAGGGATACTTACCTGTGGCTGGCTCAGGGCACAGCCTCCTCCGCCAAAGGCAACACTTACCCCAAGTCCTAGTGGAGCTTTCCAAGGCAAGCTCGCCTGAGGGCTGCTCCTCAGTTTCCCTTGGCAATACTGCGGTGTAACGCGGCAGGGTTCTAGGAAGGAGGCCCAGCTCAGAGCCTTGCCTCCCACCCTAGGGCCCCTTCAAGATGCACCTGTAACAAAGCACTCAGGACACACAATTCAAACTGCTGCACACAAGGGAAACCGTCCCTGTAACCAGCACCAGTGAAAGCAACCACCACGTGCAGAGAGACTGAGGGATACTTACCTGTGGCTGGCTCAGGGCACAGCCTCCCCCACCAAAGGCAACACTTACCCCAAGTCCTAGTAGAGCTTTCCAAGGCAAGCTCTCCTGAGGGCTGCTCCTCAGTTTCCCTTGGCAATACTGCGGTGTAACGCGGCAGGGTTCTAGGAAGGAGGCCCAGCTCAGAGCCTTGCCTCCCACCCTAGGGCCCCTTCAAGACGCACCTGTAACAAAGCACTCAGGACACACAATTCAAACTGCTACACAAGGGAAACCGTCCGTGGAGCCGGCCCGAGTGAGGGAAATCCCGCCCCCGCTCAGGGGCGCTGACCCGGCTGCCTCGGGGCGGGGGTGGGTTTCGCGAGGCTCTTCTCTCCGCGTCCCAGCTCCCCCGGGTGCGGTGCCCGGCGGTTCGAAGGGCGCTAGCGCGGCGGCCGCCCCGCCCCCCTATGGCCGGGCTCGCCCGGGTGTCTCGGAGCCTGCCCAGGGGAGCTCGCCCCGAGCCCGGGCTCGGTTCGGCGGCCGGGCGCAGGGAGACGCTGCCCCGGCTCCGGGGTCCCTGCTGCGCTGCTGCTGCGGGCGCGTGGCAGGTCCGGGGGCTCCGCTCGCCGGCGGCTCCGACACTCACCTCGCCCGACCGCTCCCGGGAAGAGGCTCCGAGACGTGTCCTGGCTCCGCGCCGCCGCTTCACGAGTCCGCTGGAGAAACGCTTCCCCCGGCCGGCGAGGAGGCGTACGTGTGTAGTAGTAAAAGGGGTGTGGCCAAAAGAGGCCTTTTTATACCCTCTGGACTTGGCGATACCATGTGTCTGCAAAGTGGTGCGGGGGGGGGAACTCGCTGGACCCCTCCGCTTTTTTGGTTCCGTCCACATTTGGCGGGAAAGTTGGCGCCTGCGCAGTCCGTGAACGCTGATGTGCGTCGGAAGGCTGGCGGTGAATTGTGGGCGGGGCAAAGGCGTAGGGGCGGGGCGAGGGGATCCGAGGCCAAGGCGGTTCGGAGACAGGGGGCGGCACCAGCGGCTGTGGGGCTCGTGCTGCGGCTGCAGGAACTGGCCGAGCGGCTTCTCCGCGCTAATTGCCCCGCCCGCCCGGGCCCCGATAACCTCGCCCATCGCCCCGCCCGCCTGCTCCGGGCCGCGCTAACCCCGCCCCTCCCAGGGGGAGTCCCCCGCCCGCCGCTTGCGGTTGCCTCTGTCTGCCGCTCCCCTGCCCGCGTGAGCGTCTCCCCTCGGCACGTGCGGGTGTTGGCAAGTGCCGGGAAAGAGCCTCAGCCAATAGCGGAGCTGCTTTCGCTGCGTGCCGTGGCAGTGAGGCGGGGTCGGGTCTGCGACCCTGTATTGAATTATGAATCAGGGCTTGGGCTGGTGAGCTCAGTTGGTTACAGCGTGGTTCTAATAACGCCAAGTTCGTGGGTTCGAGCCCCCTATGGGCCACAGCTCCTTTTGCTCTGTCCCTTGGCATTTGCTTTCTCAGTGCCCGCTGGGGGAGGCGCAAAGCGCAGGGAACCAAACGGACCCTCAGTAAAGTCTCCTGGCACGGCAGTGCTATCACCACTGCCTGCCGGGCCAGCGGGCGGGACAAGGCACCGCTCCCAGGCCCGGCTCCCGCCGCGCAGCGCAGGCTGCGGGGAAGCGCTGCTGGGCGCGGAGAGCAGGGGGACACCCACAAAGCCTGCTAAGCTCATATTAACAGATGTTTAACATTTCCTTTATATTTAAAAATACTTTCGGGATGTGTTCTGAAAATGGCCTGGTCTGTTATTCTTCCATAAGCTCCATTAGCATGTTTCTGGCTGGCTACTCTATGAAATTGCCAAAAACAATCTGATCCCACTATTGGCTGAGGACCACTAACTCCTGACAGGCATGCAATCCACAGATGGCAAAGGTTTCCTAAAACCAGACAACCCGTCTTCTGCCTTTTCTTCCCTTACGCAGCCAGGGCCCCTTCAAATCCAGCAATGGCAAGGAGCCACTAAACTCAAGGGGTCTGTCTCCACTCGCAGCTTCTTGCACAAGAACATCTTGCGCAAGGGTTCTTGTGCAAGAAGTCTTGCGCAAGAAAATGTCCACACTGCCATGTGCGCACTGTGCTTTTGCGCAAGAGCTCCCATGGCAGCGTGGACGCTCTCTTGCACAAGAAAGCGCCGACGGCCATTTTAGCCATAGGGCTTTCTTGCACAAGAAATCCCTGCCGAGCGTCCACACTGCCCTCTTGCGCAAGAGCTCCTGTGCAAGAGGACTTACACCTGCTAAAAAAGAGTGTAGCTCCTGTGCAAGAAGACCTCTCTTACCACGCCATACTGTAAATTTCCTTGCGCAAGAGCAGGCGGGCAGTGTAGACGCTCTGCAGATTCTTGCGCAAGAATGGCCATACTTGCACAAGAAGCCGTGAGTCTAGACATAGCCAAGGTATCTTCTTACACTGAGCCATCGATGGAGGAATCTCATCTTCTTTGAAGCTGTTGATGAGCGACTAAACCAATTCTTGATCCGCAGAGCCGATTACATATGTCACATAAAACCCGCCAACTGCAGGCATTGTACATTCTTTCAGATCCAACACTTTTCCCGTAATGTCTGCATTGCTTTCTTTGCCTCTGTATTCATGGACAAGGTCAGCTCCTGGACTAATGCGCTAAGTGACGCAAGATGGGATGAAGATGGATAGCCCTTGGTGGGTAAAGAACAGGTTAGGAACTATTTAGAAAAGCTAAACGTACACAAATCCATAGGTCCTGACTTAATGCATCCGAGGATACTGAGGGAGTTAGCAAATGTCATTGAGGAGCCTTTGGCCGTTATCTTTGGAAACTTGTGGAGATCGGGAGAGATCCTGAATGATTGGAAAAAGGCAAATATAGTTCCCATCTTCAAAAAAGAGAAGAAGGACAATCCAAAGAACTATAGGTCGGTCACTCTTACCTCAGTTCCTAGAAAAATCATGGAAGGGATCCTCAAGGAATCCATATTGAGGCACTTGAAAGAGAGGAAAGTGATCAGGAATAGTCAGCATGGATTCACAAAGAGCAAGTCATGCCTGACCAATCTGATTAGCTTCTATAATGAGGTAACTGACTCTGTGGACATGGGAAAGTCAGTGGATGTGCCATACCTTGACTTTAACAAGGCTTTTGACACGGTCTCCCACAATATACTTGCCAGCAAGTAAAGGGAATATGGATTGGATAAATAGACGGTAAGTTGGACAGAAAGCTGGCTTGAAGGCCGGGCCCAGTGGGTAGTGACCAACGGCTTGAGGTCAGGATGGCGGGGCGGATAGTGTACAGATATGTGGTGTGGCACAAAAAGTCAAAGCAAAAGTCCCAGCGCCTTTTCTTGTTAGCATTGTGGTAAGTATCCCCTTCTGTCACATGGGAGACCAGGGTTCAATTGCCTACTCGGGAGAGCGCTGCTGGTGGTGCTGCCAGCCTTTTGCAGGGACAGAGACAGGAATGCAGCCTGCCTGGCCAGCAGGGGGCCTGGGCCCATCTCCTCCCAGTTCTGCAAGCAGCACTCCCGCCCCAGCCAGGTGATTTCTACCTTCAGAGAGACAAGCACCCTGCAAAGGCACCGGCTCCGGCTTGCCCTCGGGAAAGCATCACTGCAAACCTGGCCGTGAAGTGCACGCTGAACAGTGGAGGAGGGAAAGACTCTGGCCGAGGGCATGAGGACAACGGCCCAGCCAAAGGGGGTGGCGAGGGAGAGAGAAAAGCGGAGCGGCAGCAGGCCGGCTGGCCTCCGCTCTTTTTTCCTTTGAGAATGATGTTGAGGGGGAGCGTCACGGGAAGGCCTGCGAACTCGTCCCCCGGACTGGGTGAGGGAGGCGGCCTTTGTGTGAGCACAGAGCTGAGGCTCTCTCACTCAGCTGCTGGGGGGTGTGCAGGCGAGGGCTGTGATGGTATAGTGGTTAGTACTCTGTGCTGTGGCCGTGGCAGCCTCAGCTCAACTCCAAGTCACAGCAGGGGCTTTTCTGGTGAGGGATCTTGAGTGTGCATGGTGAGCCAGCAGTTGTCCCTGTCTCGGGCGTGGGAAGGGACAGGGAGTGGAGTAGATCCTCGGGAAGGAGAGCCAGGGGCCTTCTGGCTGTTGCCAGAGTCTGTGAGCAGCTCCTTCCCTCCCGGAAAGCGCTGTGCTTGGACTGGGCATCCAGCGGGCGCGGCAGGGAAGGCTGTGCAGGCCTGAGGAGCTGCAGCCCCGAGGAAGGGCTTGGAACGGCAAGGGCTCCCGTGGCTGAGTGTGTGGTGGTGTGAGTTTGAGGAGCTTGGGCTGTGAGGAAGGGGGAGGGCAGAAAGCAAGGTTTGGGAGAGGAGGAGGAAGGTGCTGATGAGGCTTCGCGGGAGGAGCAGAGTCCCCCCCGAAAGGACTTCCCCACAGAGCGAGCGTGGGAGAAGAAGGAGAGGGCTATTGGTGCGTGCAGCCAAGGTGTTTTGGAAGTCAAAGTGAAGAAGCGCTGATGTTGCCCTGCGCGGCCGGTGCTGTGGGCAGCGGGGCGGGGCGGAGTGGCGGGTAGAGTGTTGTGGGGAAAATCCAATACAGTGAGCCCTCGCTACTTCGCGGTTCGACCATCGCGGATTCACGACTTCGCGGACTTTTTTCAAAGCCTCGGGGGAAGCTGGCGGGGGGGCATCCCAGGCGCGCCTGGGCTGCTCCCCCGCCGGAGCCCCTCCGCGGCTTTCAAAGCCTCAGGGGAAGCCGGCGGGGGGGCATCCCAGGCGCGCCTGGGCTGCTCCCCCGCCGGAGCCCCTCCGCGGCTTTCAAAGCCTCGGGGGAAGCCGGCGGGGGGGCATCCCAGGCGCGCCTGGGCTGCTCCCCCGCCGGAGCCCCTCCGCGGCTTTCAAAGCCTACTTCGCGGATTTTCAGCTATCGCGGTCGGGTTTGGAACCTATCTACCGCGATAAACGAGGGTTCACTGTAACTCCAATTGTGTCTAAAAGGGGGACTGTGCAGAAATCAAAACTCTCTGAAAGAAAACTGCTGTAAGGGTTAAAAAGTTTTCCAGGCCTCTCTCCCTGTAACAGAGAGAAATCAAATTAGCTCTAATCAAAGACCCTTACAATGCCTCCTATCTCAAGTTCATGGATACTCCTAGTCTGTCACAATTTGTCATGTAAACCCTTATCTTTGTCACAGTTTGCCTTGTAGACTTCTCCACTCCACATTCTCATATGGCTTTGTTCTGTAAAACTTACTTCTAGCACTCCTGGGGTGAACAGAAGTCTCAGAGTGCTTCTGCTGAGACTTTGATATGTTAAGGAAGAACAATCAACAACTGAACTGTCTAAGCATTCTGTATATAGGATACCTGAATCTGTCTCTCATGGCTGCTGCTTCACTCTTGGAAGTGACAGCCTGCATGCATGCATCATAAAGTTTTCTCTTCTAGGTTTCTCTCCTGCCTCACTGATTTGACCTCCGGCCTCGGACCCTTCTGGGGGCTCTGTACCCCAGGGGAGCGAGATTTCCCCCTCAGTGTAGATATCTGGTGTGAGGGAAGAGGCAAAAGCAGGAAGCCCTGCTCCTTTCCTCGTTAGTATAGTGGTGACTATCCCCACCTATCATGCGGGGGACCGGGGTTCACTTCCCCAACGGGGAGAGCGCTGCTGGTGATACCGCCAGCCTTTTGCAGGGAGAGAGACAGCAATGCAACCTGCCTGGCCAGCAGGGTGCTTGGGCCCGTCTCCTCCCAGTACGGCAAGCAGCACTCCCGCCCCAACCGGGTGATTTCTACCTTCAGAGAGACAAGCACCCTGCAAAGGCACCGGCTCCGGCTTGCCCTCAGGAAAGCCTCACTTCAAGAGCTGGCCATGAAGTGCACGCTAAACAGTGGCAGAGGGAAAGACTCTGGCCAAGGGCATGAGGACAACGGCCCAGCCGAAGGGGGTGGCGAGGGAGAGAGAAAAGCGGAGCAGCGGCGGGCCGGCCTCTGCTCTTTTTTCCTTTGAGAATGATGTTGAGGGGGAGCGTCACGGGAAGGCCTGCGAACTCTTCCCCCGGGCTGGGTGAGTACCGGCATCTCTTAAATGGGGGAGTGTACATCCCCAGAGTTCGCAAGGTTGTTCGGGAGTCTTTAGAGGAGTGTAAGATTGAGTCCGTGGTCTCTGCAAAGAGCTTATCCTTGTCGAAGGGTAAGTCCTCGACTTTGGCCTATAGTTCCCGCTGCTTGAAGGAAAGAAGTTCTGCGCATAACGATGGCAGTAGCAGTGGAGCGAGCAGCGGTGTCAGTGACGTCCATGGCTATTTGGAGGGACGTTCTCGTTGCTGTGTAACCCTCTTGGATTACTGACCTTGGGATCGAGTTCTTAAAATCAGGGAGATGATCCATGAGGGGGGTGAGGTATGAAAATGTATCAAAGGTGTGATTGGAGAGATGCGCCGAGTAATTGGCGATCCTGAGGAGTAGCGTTGCTGAAGTGTAGACCTTCCTGCCCAGGAGATCAAGTCTCTTTACGTCCTTATCAAAGCCCTGTTGTTTGAAGTGTGGGGCTCTAGCCCTCTGTTGAGCTGCGTCAACTACTAGGGAGTCAGGTTGTGGATGGGCAAAGAGAAATTCCATGCCCTTTGGTGGTACAAAATATTTCTTGTCAGCCTGTTTGTTGGTCGGGAGAGCCGACGCTGGAGCACGCCACACTTCATCAGCCAATTCCAGGATGCCCTCATCAAGAGGAATGACCAGGCCTGAGCTATGCTGGAGATGGAGATTCCTGAAAAGCTTGTGCCATTTGTCCTTGAGTTCCTGCAGTGGAATCTCTTGTGTGATAGCTACTCTCTTAAACAACTCTTGGAACTGACGGAGGTCATCTGGTGGAGAGCTGTCGCCTGGTGTGACTGCCTCCTCTGGCGGGGACGAGTCTGGGATGGAAATCCCCGGTACGTGGTCCCCGAAGGCGGTGTGATCCGTCTCTGATGGAGGATGAGGTGGTGATGCTGAATGGTGCAGAGAGGCAAGGGGGGCCGGAGTTGGAGAGGGTCTGTGTGATACATAATCGTAGGAAGAACATGATCGATAAGAGTAGCCGCTGCGGGAGTCTTGAGAGTGGGGGTTACTGCGATGATATTTGTCATGTCACGGTGAGCGGTCATCGTGATAGTTGGAACGGGCGTAATATCGGGAATGGTATGGAGAGCAGGGCGAACAGGAGCAGATGTCTGATGCCCTGGGAGAAGCAGGAGACGTAGAGAGCTGCCTGTAGTGATGTCTGCGAAGGGAAGGTGCAGCAGCCAGAAATGGTGAAGCCAGCCTGGAGGAGGCATGGGGGGGGATCCATGCCAGTGGGTATAGCGGCGTGGAGAACGAGGCACCGGGAGAAGCGAGGATGGTGCCGGCGAGAGAAGGCGGGAGCCAGAGCAGCTTCAGCGTGGGGAGATCAAAGGAGCTGGACTCAGTGCTCCTGCTCTGGCGGTGCGAGCCGCTGAGGCTGGGGGAGGTGGCTTCACAATGCCAGAGGTCCCAGGTCTGTGAGGCTGACTTTGCCTGCCATTTAAGACAGCTGGTAAGGATCTCGTCGGAGAGACCCTAGGCTTCTTCTGAAGCCCCGTAGTCGGGGAGGAAGCCCGGCGCTTGTGGGGCTGCTGGTCAGAATCAGTTTGTTGTGGCTGCAGGGCTTTGTAGAAGAGAAGCATTTGCAGATGCCTCTCTCTGTCTTTCCTAACCCTGGAGGTGAGTCTGTTGTACCAAATAAAAGCAAGCAGGATCTTATGAGGGGGATAAGGCAAAAAGCCACATTTATTGTAAAGATAATAATAAAAAATAAAGAAAAGATAGAAGCAAACAACGTTGTTTAACTACTTATTCCTAACACTACTTAACCCTTATACACTTATATATATATATATATATATATATATATATATATATATATATATATATATATATATATAAACCATTCATTCATACATCCATTCATTCAAGTTCTGTGTATAGTTACCAGCCTGGAAGTTGCTTGTGACAGGATACTGGCCAGGTACTCTGTACACAAGTGATGGTAGTGGGGAGCGAAGTCCTGATCAGATGTGCATCTGAAGCTCCTGGTGGGCTGGCAGCAGAACCTTGGACTCTGATTCCATTGTTTTTTAGTCCAGTTCTTATAGGAATTTTTTCCTATGCCAGTCTATGGAAATTGCTGTATCATGCTGATGTCTCCAGGGTGGCTGCCAGGTGCTCATCAGTGATCTCATCGGGTGGACCTCCAGTTTCTCCACTTGACACCTTTTGGTTGCACTGGCACCTGACGCCTTCTTCAGCCCTTTGTTGCTGTATTCTCAGGCTGGCACCTCTCAGAGCCATTCATTCATCATCCAAGCACTCTCTCATACATTCATACAGTATTTTGTATAATAATAAAAGTTGTAGTTACAGAAAGTTCCTGGGTGGTATTGCTTAAAACATTCTCTGACTGCTAAGTAAAGTTAACAATGCCCTTAGACAATTACAGGGCTTGGCTCCCATAGCAGATTTAGTGGCTTGACAATGCATTGTTACAATGTATCTCTGCAATGTCAATTTCAAGCAGCCCCTTGCACAAGCTTGAGCATGCCCTGGAGCACAGAGGGGGGGGGGCTATTTCTGGTTACATAGGATTATATTTTTAACAGTTCTAAGTTACATTACCTAATACATTATATTCTAAAGGGACAATAATAATCATAAATCTAAACATTTAACAATCTTAACAAATAATAATAATAAGAAGAAGAATCTTAATAAATCTAAACACTTTAAGTTGTGGGGAACAAATTATGGGGAGTCACTTCCATTTGGGGGAATCACATTTTTAATACGTTAATATGTTATCCCTACAAGTCTGGTGCAGTGGGTATACTTCTGGGAGACATGAGATTCCCCCAGACAACGGATGCATTCTGAGTGGTCATCGGAGGCTGGCATTGCCTCCCGGCAAGAGCCGCATTTTTTGAAGCAGGCAGTTGATATCTTGCTGGTTGCCCTGAGGCAGTTGTTTGCAGCCAAGTTTTATCTCTGAGTAAATGATAATGTGGTGATAATGTCTCTGTTCTGTTGTCTTTATCTGTTGTTTTTGTCTTTCTCTTTTATTTTTTCAGGGAACTATGTACAAGGGGCAAAAGGGAGAACAGCTGAGAAGCAGGAGGTAAGAACCATAAGGGATTTCTATTCTTACTCCTGTTCAATTCTTGTTGTTCTTTTTTTTTTTTTTAAAGAAATAAGGAGAAAAACAAGGGAAAACGAAGTAAGGGTGTATATACAAGGAGGAAACTAGAAATAATCTAGTTCAGTGAGCTAAATGAAGAGCGCGGTTCCAACCATCTGCAGCCTGAGGTAGTAAAGAGGAACTGGCAGGAGGGCTGGACTGCGCGAGACAGAAAAGAGCGTGAAAGCTGTGAGCCCGCGGCACATGCACAGTCCAGCCAAACACTTCTCATCATAAGCTTCTGTATGCGGCGCCGGGGCAAGCCCAGCACCCATAGTGGAGCACCCGCGGGGACATCCCCGAAGAAGAATGGTCTAGAATTGATTCGTGGTCCTCCTTTTAGAACAGGGAACTGGACTTGATCTCTCAAGGTTCCTTCCAGTCCTATGATTCTATGATTTAGAAATGCATTTTGAGACTTATTTAGCCAATTTTTAACCCATTTAATGTATGCTATGTTAATTTTGATGTATTCTACTTAATCAAACTCAAAATTGCAATTACAAGATTTAATGTAATAATTTATGCAATATAAACTAATACATTTAATTGTATTTGCTTATTTTTCTTTACATCATGATGTATACATGCACTTGATCATAGATTTTTAAATATACATTTGGCTTATAACTGCATAGAAATATAGACTTAGAAGGGTAAATAGTGACATTTTCTAAATTGAAAGATTTGTATAAAAGTAGTGTATTGAAATTGTATGCAAGAAGCGTTTCTTTATATACTTGGTAGCAGATATGAATCTCTCTTCAAGTATCCATTAGATCTGAAAAAATCAGTTCAAATCATCAGTCCTCAGAAACAAGTGGTGAAATTCACCCCTTATTGTGAGGGACCACACAAGTTATTAGCCTCCCTTATGGTATGTCTATACAGCAATTAAAACCCCACAGCTAGCCCCTGACTCAGGCTCATTGGCTAAGAGGCTATTTAACTGTGATGTTGGAGCTGGGGTCTCTAGGATCTTGTGAGGGGGGAGAGTCACAGAGTTTGAGTATAAACATCTTCACTGCAATTAAGGTTCTCAAAGTCACACAGGAAATCTATTACTGAGCTGAACTGAACCCGCATTTTTGGAGTCCCAGTCCAGTGAATGCACATCCACACTCTCTCACTCTGTAGGTTCAAAAGCCCTGCTGGCTGAACCCTGCAAGCCCAACTTAGCAGGCAGGAGCAGGCCATGGATTTTTAATTGCAATGTAAACAAACCATTATGCTCTCTTTTGAGGAAAGATTTTAAGTGGTACACAGGCTTATCTGAGCCATCTGAGCATGGGTGAATTTCATCTAAGGAGAATAAGCATATCCTGGAGCTTGCAGTGAAAGGCATAAACACAGCAAGCCAAACTAAGCTAGAACATATTTAAATGTTTTATTTACCCAAAAGTTCATGAAAAACATCTCTCTCATGGACTGAAATATTTCATAAGGTTGGTTTTTGTTTTTATCAAGGTGGGAAGTAGAAATATTAAAATATGCTTTATAATGGAAGGTTGGCTTCAACCAAAGCTATGAAGAGATACCTCACTCTCCATAATATTAAGCATTTCTATAATGTTCATTGCTGTAGTCCTTTTACAACACTACTCACAAAGTCTAAGGATAACCATATATCTATGCAGAGGTCTGGAAAGCAATGCAGAATTGGCTTTAAGTACAAATGTGGCAGTATATGTAGAACAGTAGTAGTATGGCTCTTCCTTTTCCTAACACAGTATCCATGGCTTCTTGATCAGCCTGTTGGTAAAGCCCATAAATACCAAATGAATACTACAACTGTTTTTTCTTATAATTGGATGGCATAGATATTTGTGCAGCTCATCATGAGAATATATTTAGGAGGCCCAAGGTCCTTTAAATATTTTACTATACAATAATGTGCTATGTAAAGTAAAGCAATACATTACTAACTTTCTGCTTGTATGCTCTTTGATTATTTCATTTTTAGGTTATTGGTGTTAAATAATGACTGCAATGTTCCTATATGGGATAAAACTGAGGCCCTTTAAATACCCTAAGATTGCACTATTCAAGATAATTCAGTAACAGATATAATCAGATCACTAAAAATATTCTAAAAATGCAGGTAGTTTACCTTCTGCTGAGGCTTTTCCTTCTCAGATTCCTTTATGGGATTTTTCAATTAGTTGTTACAAATGCTGAGTAGACAAACCCCATTTTCTCATGACATGGTGGCACCAAATGATCAGTCTACTTTTTAGTTACATGCTTCTAGATTACAAAGCTTTGTAGGTGGAGCAACAACTTTGTTCTCATGAACTTTAGCCTGTTTACTCAACTCTTTCCATTTTATTGTGTATAGGCATGTCATTCATTCAGTTGGATGAAGTACAACAGTTATCAACACATTTAATGACAAAAGACACGAGTCTACAAAAAATGTGACAATCATGTGCCGCCATGTGTATTTCATCCCTGATTTCCACTAATGCCCTTGGAGTCTTTTAAATACAATGTAACACTGGTAGCCTTTTATTTAGGTGGTGACTCTGTAGTAGTGCAGCCAAAATCATGAATGCCACCTTGTTATAGCAGGGTTTTGTTTTTTCGCTTTGTGCATGTGCGTGTGTGTTGCTAAAGAACAGGATTCTGATGAGCACCGGGAGATTTACAGGGATTTATAATTTAGCTGCAAAAGTTTGCTTCATGATCAATCTTGACTCAAAAGAACTCGAAACAAAAATTATTTTTCTTTGAAAAATTTAAAACCGATTATGAATGTCTGGGTTAAATAAGTGTAAAATGTTGGCCTTTTGTGGCTCTCTCACTTTAAAATAGCTTTTATAAAATAATTTTGTATTCCATTATCCCATTATATGCAATCTAATCCCTTTGGGATTAAGAAAGCCCAAAGTATTAAAGATTAAAAGAAATGGTATGCAAAGCAAAGGACTTTTTTCCCCTGCACATTTCCATGAGGATTTCTTTTATAAAGTACTAGAAGACTTACCCATCATTGCCCAGGTCCAGAGCTGGCCTTGGGCTGGTCCAGGGGAGTGGGGGCTGCGCAGCCAACCTGCTGTCTTCTCCCTGGGGCCAGTCCAGGGTGGGTATGGGCCATACAGGCTTTCTGCTGGCTTCTCCCTGTGGCCAGCCCAGGACGGTAGGTGAAGGAACAGAAGTTCAACACCGTATCGATCCAAGCACGAGGGTTTATTATGCATAGCACTGGACGAGTGTCACTTCGCATGCTAGACTCAGTGAGACTGCCAAACAATAGATTACTATAGATTATATACGGTGCCAATGGGAGGAGAGAAGGGACTGGGTGGGAGTTCCCGAGCCCCTGGATAGGTTCAGGTTTACATGTATGCTAATAAACAAGTGTTGTGGCTTATGCGTCATTTTACAGTAAATAGATTAAATCCTGATTTCAGGTCCATAGAAATGACAGGGTCATTCATAAGCAGGGCTCGCCAAACCGTGGTGAGCCCCGCTCGACAGCCACACTGTCCGGCGAACTGCGCATGCACAGATCACCCGAACCCAGCTCTTCCAAGTTGCAATCTACTCGCCACAGGTGAGTAGATTGCATTATTTATCGAGCCCTGTTCATAAGTATAACTATCCCTGCTATCACACCCCTCCCTTTCCGTTGGATGCAAAACAAATCACATTCCATGCACATCCCATTGTACTGGCACAACCAAACCCTGACCTTACATAAGAATATAAGAATATAAGAACGGCCGTACTGGGTCAGACCAAAGGTCCACCTAGCCCAGCACCAGGTGCCCCAGAGAGGGTGGACCGAAGACAATGATCAAGCGATTTGTCTCCTCCCATCCCTCTCCAGCCTCTGACAAACAGAGGCCAAGGATACCATTTTATCCCCTGGCTAATAGCCTTTTATGGACCTAACCTCCATGAAATTATCTAGCTTCTCTTTAAACTCTATTATAGTCCTAGCCTTCACAGCCTCCTCTGGCAAGGAGTTCCACAGGTTGACTACACGCTGTGTGAAGAAGAACTTTCTTTTATTAGTTTTAAACCTGCTCCCCATTAATTTCATTTGGTGTCCTCTAGTTCTTCTATTTAGGGAACTAATAAATAACTTTTCTTTATCGGTTCTCTCCACACCACTCATGATTTTATATACCTCTATCATATTCCCCCCTCAGTCTCCTCTTTTCTAAACTGAAAAGTCCCAGTCGCTTTAACCTCTCCTCATATGGGATCCGTTCCAAACCCCTAATCATTTTAGTTGCCCTTTTCTGAACCCTTTCCAAGGCCAAAATATCTTTTTTGAGGTGAGGAGACCACATCTGTACACAGTATTCAAGATGTGGGCATACCATAGTTTTATACAGGGGCAGTAAGATATTCTGGGTCTTATTTTCTATCCCTTTCCTAATAATTCCTAGCATCCTATTTGCCTTTTTGACCACCACTGCACAATGTGTAGAAGTTTTCAGAGAACTATCCACGATAACTCCAAGATCTCTTTCCCTGATTTGTCGTAGCCAAATTAGCCCCCATCATACTGTACATATAGTTGGGGTTCTTTCCCAGTCTGTTCAGGTTTATGTCCCCTCCATACCGAGTAGCAAATCTTTTGTGTACATTCTAGTGTCAGGTTTTGAAAAAGTAGCTGTACTCTTCAGCATGCAAGCCATGGGAACATATGGTCATATGGGATGACTTTGCAATTATATGAAAATATAAATACCTAAAACAAACTTCTTACATAAACATCTGGAAATAATTTAATTGAAAAAGGTAGTTATTTAGATATGCTGTTAAGGGCAAAATTCTTCTCTTATGTCTTTATTCTGTATTCATGACCATATGCAGAACTCTCTCCTTGATGTGAGTGGGAGTTCTGCAAGTGAAATTAATGCAGAAAATGTAATAGACATCCCAAGTGAAGGTCAGAGATCCATATTGTAATTCAATGGAAATAATTTTGTGCTAAAGGAGAATTTGGAAAACTCTATTCCACGATTGTACACTGAACACTTTACATACCAAGGATGAAATTAGTGTAATTTAAAGAGAATGGGCTATAATAATCTGTGATCAAATAGCACTCAACACAGCTGGGGAGAGATGGCACAAAAGATACCTGTGTCTGGCCACCAGGGCAGTACAGTAAAACTCCATTAGTCCGGCATCCAATGCTCTGGGACGCCTGATGGTCCGGCACCATCAGGAACCCGGAAGTGCTGGGGCAGCCGGACAGGCATCCCCCATTCAGCTGCTGCTGAAACTGACCAGCAGCTGAATCGGGGAAGCCGGGAGCAGAGCAGCTGGGGTGCTGCCGGGTTGGTCCCGTAGCGCTGCCCCTCGGGGCTGCGGGACCAACCCGGCAGCACCCCAGCTGCTCTTGGGGACACCTGGGGCAGAGCAGCTGGAGTGCTGCCGGGTTGGTCCCGCAGCGCCAAAGGACGGCGCTGCGGGACCAACCCGGCAGGACCCCACCTGCTCTGCCTGAGGGGTCCCCACCTGCTCTGCCTCAGCTCTGCCCCGGGCTTCCTGGTATCAGCCGCTGATCTGTTTCAGCAGCGGCTGAATCGGGGACACCTGGGGCAGAGCAGCTGGGATCCTGCCGGGTTGGTCCCGCAGTGCCGTCCTTTGGCGCTGCGGGACCAACCCGGCAGCACTCCAGCTGCTCTGCCCCAGGCGTCCCCAAGAGCAGCTGGGGTGCTGCCGGGTTGGTCCCGCAGCCCCGAGGGGCAGCGCTACGGGACCAACCCGGCAGCACCCCAGCTGCTCTATTGCAGGCTGCTGCTGAAACTGACCAGCAGCGGCTGAATCAGGGACTCCTGGGGCAGAGCCTGAGTATCGTAAGGGGGGGCTATGAGGGGTCTGGGGTGGCATCTGATAGTCCGGCATATCTGATAATCCGGCACCCCCTGGGTCCTAAAGGTGCCGGATTATCGGAAGTTTACTGTACCTGGTGGAAAAAAGAGGAGCCGGATGGTGGCTGTAATCTGACAGCTGGAGATAGCTGAAGTATAGGTGCTCTTTGGTCTTGCCCCCAACACAAAAAGGAGAATTATGTAGCAGCTGCTGTGACTTCTGTATGCCACCTCAGAATTACTTTACGCAGGGGATACATTTGTACTACCCGGGGCAGATTTAGAATGGTTATCATTGTTCCTCCCAGATAGTAGTAAATGTCACTTTTTCGTTTGTTTCCAGACAGATGTTTGAGGGGTACATTGTCATTGAGCAGAACTGGGGAGTAAGGACCTCACCCTCTTACGCCTCTGCTCAGACTGACTCCAGCTCTGACAGGGCAATAGTCACACAATAGTAATACTGCAAGCAATGAGACAGAAAGGGGCAGAACAGGATGGAGTCCTGGTTCCATCTCTCCCGAGTCACCAGATGAAGTCGCTAGCTGGCTGACAGAAGGAGCAAGCTGCTTCACGAAAAGGATTGTAATAACTTACTCTTCTGTGAGTGCTTGCTCATGTCCATTCCACAATAGGTGTGCATGTGCAGCGGTGTCAGATGATTTTCCTCTAGCAGTACACATAGGGGAGCGCCTCTAGCAACCCCTGGTGTGGTGTAGGATAAAGGGTGCTGTGCACTTCCCCTACCTTCAGTTCCTTCTTGCTGCCAATGATGGTGCAGTGGAACAGCTTTGCTCTAGCTACCTGCTGTAGCTTTCTCCCCCTCTGATTGGTTTTTCCTTCATAGCTTGTTCCTAATAGTAGTTAGTTATCTGGTCCCCTTTGAGACTTTTGTCTAAATCAGAGCATGCCATGATCTTTAGGCTTCAAGTCTCACTACTTTTGCAAATGGCCAGGACAGTCAGTGACCCGCACAGGAATTGCTCACACTGCTTGGGTGAAGCCCACATCAGTGACAAATGCAAGATTTGTAAATCCATTAAACCAAGGACCTCAAAGGTGTGGAACATTCTGCTTTGGGCCTTCCTTACGGAGTTAGCCCTGACTCTGGCACACTGATCAAACTCAGTACTGAGCACTGAGGCCTTGGTGTGTAGTGCCCATGAAGTACCGTCCACCAACCAGCACTGCTTCCCCCTCTGGCTCCAGCAAAGAAGATGATGGCAAGGGGTCATTCATCCGCATTCCAGAAACAGCATGATAAAGTGACAGATAAACATAGACCCATAGTGGGCAGCTCCCAGTCTGCCTCAGGATCGCAGGGCCTGGCTTAAGGTAGAGAGTAGCACCCTAGCCCACTCTGTACCTCCCTCCCTGGACATGAGCAAGACCTTGAGCCACTTCAGGTGCCCTCCACACCAGAGGCCCTGCATGCTGTACAAGACATAATGACCCTGCTAATGCTGGCCACCCAGGCCTCCATGACTCCATTCTCCAGAGGCAAGTACCTGTGCTTGGTGCCCCTGGGTCGCCATCATGATGGCACCGTAATCTCTCAGGGAAGAGTCCAAGCACTGCTCAGTGGGGCTGAGCTGCCACAAGCAGGCTCTGGTAAGGAGACACTTACCTGGGCAACTCCTGGCCAGCAGCCCTGTAGGTTCCCTGCTTTCCATGCCCTGGCAGGCCACTCAGAGCAGCTGGCTATGGGGCCACATGCATCGGTGAACAGCTGTGAGACTGAGGGGAGAGGGAGGAGTAGTTCTTGTGCTACCTGGTCTGCAAATAGGCAGCTCCCATTGGCCTGTTTGTGGCCAATGGGAGCTACAAGATTGTGCTGGGATCTCCTCACCCTCTGGCCCTCTTCCCCAAGCTCACCACTGTTCACGGAGAAACAGGGCCTCATAGTCAGCTATTCTGTGCAGGGGTGGGGCAGGGCTTCCACTGTGCCTGTAAGCCACAGGCTGTATTTTGCTTGCCCTTGCTCTATCTGCTTTGGCTACTCTTATTACATGGGCTGTGGCATTTAACTTCATCTCATTTGAGCAATCTTTTCCCTTTGGGTTTTCTTCCTTTTTTATGAGACTAAGAATTTTACATTCACATTCATATAGGTAGATAGATTCACGCTAAGGACAAGGAGTCAATAAATCTTGGATTTTCCGTATTTGGCAGATGAATTACATGTATTTTTAAATTACCACTTAAATGAATTTCTACACTAGGTAGATAGGTATCTGTATTTAAACCACAAATAATTACAACACATTTCTCAAATTTTAACTAGTCCCCTAGGGTATGTCTACACTACCCTCCTAGTTCGAACTACCTAGTTCGTGCCGCGTGTAGCCGCGCGGCACAGGGTTCTAACGAGCGGGGATTTAAAAATGGCGGAGCCCCGCTTATGCAAATGAAGCCCGGGAAATTCAAATCCCGGGCTTCATTTGCAAGTGTGGCATGCCTACATTACCCCGCTAGTTCGAACTAGCGGGGTAGTGTAGACATACCCCTAGGGCCTAGTGGGTGTATCATTACTGAAGGCACCAATTATAAGGAATCCAACAAGCCCTTTAACCGGTAGTTGGTAGCCTGCAGGCTGCACTTGACAAACTGAGGTTCTGTGTGTGGCCCTTGAGACGTTTGCCATTGCCCATGTGCAGAGCTTCCAGATTCCAGTTTTTTTCCTACCGGTATTACTGAAGTGACATGATTGTAAAGCAAGGACATGTGAAGAGAGGCGGATCCTCACTGCACGCAGTGTTGACTACAAGATCCATGCGCTTCCTCTACAGCCAATAAAGTGCTGCTATGGTTCATTATGCACACCTCACAAATTCTAGGTATGCAAGCGCAGTTAGTAAAATTACCCTCACCTGGGAAACCATCTTGGTTATGACAATTTTGCATCCAGCTAAGATGAAGGAGGGTCTCTCATGTGGTCCACTTGCTAACCTGCCCATCACTGCCTTAAATGTTAGAAAGTATGGAGGAATCCAGTTAATTCCCTCCTGTCATGTAACAGTTCCCTGTTTATTATTACCTGAAGCAGTTTCTACCACCCAGTCAATGTTAAATTTGTCCCAATTCACAATCCTTTTGCCCTAATCTTGCAATCTACAAAGTGTGAGCAGATGCTTGATTAGGGTGTATGAGGTCACGGAGTCAGCCTGCACTCTCTTTCATCAGACTTAGGCTCTTTGGTTATTTAATTGAACTATGTGATGGATCCATTTGAATATGTAAGCTGTTTGTGGGTGAACTGGTTGGTTGTAATCCTTAATAATGCATTTGCAGATTTTCCTGGTGTTTCACTTGGTAAGGCTGTTATATGTTGTGACAAACCCAGGGCAGCTGGCTGCAATAGTTTGGTGGAGGGCAAACATACTGGGAACTGGGTGAATGGTTTTCTGTTTCCTAAATAATTTGCCAGAGACTGCAACCATATAATCAAAGCAGAAAGACACATGAGGCTAATTAAGAGCTTGCCTAAAGCAGCAGGCTAACCAGGCACCTGTAGCCAATTAAGGCCTGCTGGGCTACTTTAAAAGGTTTCCCCTCAGGTAAGAGAAGGAGAAGGACTGGGAGAAGGAAGTGTGTTCCTGGAGAGCTGAGAACTGAAAAAAGGAAAGAGTGTTTGTGCTGAAGCAGGAAAGATTTGCTCAGGTATCAGGGAGAAGGTACTATGGGAGCATTTGGGGACGTGGTCCAGGGAAAAGGCTGCTGTATTGGGGCCAGAGGAAAAACCCCATCAGTTGCCACTACCTAGGGTCCTTGAGCTGGAACCCAGAGTAGTGGGCAAGCCTGGGTTCCCCCAAGCCCTCCCACACCACTAAAAAGTCTGCTTGTGGAAAGGGAGGCCAAGATTACAGAGGAGTTTCATCCCAATCCTTGTCTTTGCCAGTGATGAGGCTGGCTCAGTAAACTCTGACCCTGATCTCCAGAAAAGATAAGAGGCAGTTTGGAGTATACAATGACAGCCTAGAAGTGCAACACCCAAAGGGCATATCCAGAGCTTTGCCACCCTGTGTGACAGGGAGGGTGTATTTCAATATTTGGTTGGATGTTTGCTATAGTGCACGTCAACTCCCTTTAAAGATGTTTTCTTGTGGAGGAAGATACCTGTGTACATCATTTGGGTGTTTTTAAACTGGATTCATTAATGGTTCTTAAGTCTCTTAATATTCTGTGATATGAAGGACAAAGTATTACTGTTACCTCCACTGGTTATCCATTTCAGCTCAAAATACTTATTCAGCAGAAACACAGGGCAGTTTATTAGCTATCTGCTGAAATAATAGCCAAGAGAATTAGTTGTACTAAACTACTGCACATTGTCAAGCTGCTGCACATTGTGACCTCTCTACTGTGAATGTGACATTCACCTCAACTTGCCATCAAAGATCCCTACTAAGAGCAAGAAATTAAGATGTGCAAGAGATGATTGTAATATCTATAGCATTTTGCAGAGGAATTAGACTGATTTAATATTTATGAAGTTTTAAAGCATCAGAAGTTAAGATGTTATGTAAGTACAGGCAGTCCCTGACTTACGCAGATCCGACTTACGTCGGATCCGCAGTTACAAACGGGGCTGCCCCAGCGTACACGGACTGTGGGATCTCGCGGTCCCGCCGCCCGTGTACTCCGGGCGAGAAAAGCTGCTGCTCCGCGTCTCCCTGGTCTGCAGACCAGGAAGATGCGGAGCAAAGCCGGGGAGGGGCTCGGGCAGCGGGGCAGCCCAAGCGTGCCTGGGCTGCTCCGCTGCCGGCTTGCCCGAGGCTTTGCAAAGCCGCGGGGGGGCTCGGGCTGCTCCGCTGCCGGCTTCCCCGAGGCTTTGGAAAGCTGCGGGGGAAGCCGGCAGCGGGACAGCCCAGATGACCCGCGGCTGTCCCGCTGCCAGCGTCCTCAGAGGCTTTGCTCCCCGTCTCCCTGGTCTGCTGGTCTCCAGCAGACCAGGGAGACTGGGAGCAAAGCTGCGCAGGACCCAGGTGGCGGGACCGCGGTGCGTATCGGTCCGCTGCCTGCGTCTTCCTGGTCTGCTGGGGTTGGGGGGGGGGCGCAGCTAGTACGCCCCTCCCCCAACAGACTAGGCCTTTCTCCGGACGCCTGTGGCAGAGCAGCTGGGGTGCTGCCGGTTGGTCCCGCAGCGCCGCTCTGGGCGCTCCTGGACCAACCCAGCAGCACCCCAGCTGCTCTGCCCCAGGCGTCCTGATTTAGCCGCTGCCGAAACGGACCAGCGCTGACTACAGGAAGCCCGAGGCAGAGTTGCTCTGCCCCGGGCTTCCTGGAATCAGCTGCTGATAAGTTTCAGCAGCAGCTGACTTGGGGACGCTTGGGGTTCTTAAGTTGATTCTGTATGTAAGTCAGAACTGGCGGTCAGTTTCAGCAGCGGCTGAATCTGGACACCAGTTCCGACTTACATACAGATTCAACTTAAGAACAAACCTACAGTCCCTATCTTGTACAGAACCGGGGGACTGCCTGTAGTATTATAGAGAAGAACTTCAAATAAAAAAACCCAAGAAATCACAAATCAAAAAAGGGGTCCTATGAGGGGGAAAAGATATTACTAGGTCACTATCATGTGGTGGTGGGTTTGTTTTGGTTTTTTTTATCCCCCCCTCCATGCAACATGTGGTGTTCAGTTTTCTATAAACATTTTAAAAAAGCGTGCTGTTCTTTCTATGGAAAAGATGTTTCCATAGCATGGGGGCCAGTATCATATTAATCCTAAAAGCAAATTTATCAGGTAAGTATAATTAATGTTAAGATTACAGACAGTACTCTCTGGTCTAGCACCCTGGGGACCTAACCAGTCTCGAATGAGGGGATTTGCTGGATGAGGGGCGGTCCCTCCCCTGATAGCCCTTGCTGCCCTTGGGCTGGGGCTCCAGCCTGGCTCTCATGCTGTCCCAATTCCCCAGGACTCTCTAGCTGCCATTGGCCCTGCTGCTGCTGGGACAGAGTGACTCTCTTTTTTTTTTTTTTTTTTTTTTTTTTTTTCCATTAGGCCTTGCGACTTGCTTATATCTAACTTACCTTAGTCTTTCCCTACTATATTTTGTGTTGCTTCGCTCTTGTTAATATTAATTGGGTTAAGCATCTTGTTACAATTGGTAATGTTTTAGTGAAATTGGTAGCAAAATAGGCCTTTAACACTCAGCATTCTTGATGTTGTCTATTAGTGCTCCTTTCTGACTGACTAATGGACACACATTTCTGTGTCTCTCTTGATCCTAATATATTTACAGAACACTTCACTGCAGTTTGTCCCTTGCTAGGTGTAACTCATTTTGGACCATAGCCTTTCTGATTTTTTTTTTTCCCATGCCTGTTTATCAGTTTGTCCACGTCTCTCCACTTTTTGTAGGATTCCTTTTTTATTTTTATTAGAGGCCACACTAGTTTCTTACCTTTCTTTCTATTTTTCCATTATGGCTTTAATGTTGTCTCTTTGAGGAACTCCCATCTTTGGTGACAAAAATTTTCCCTTAAATTTTCTTATCAGAGGATCCTACCTATAGTTCTCTGACTTTTTTTTAAGTTTCTTTTTTCAAATTCCATTGTCTGTAGTCAGCTGCTTTCTATTTCCTTTCTTAGAATAAAGAAATCTTTCATTTCATTATCAGTCTCTCTCAAATTGCTTTCCATTGGTGGATTCACCACCAATTCCTCACTGTTGGTCAGAATAAAGTTTGAAATGGCTGTGCCCGGGTTACTTTCTTCTTCCTTGCAAAGGAACAAGTGGTCCCCATGCATTTAAAGAAGTTTTTCAAGATTTTTTTACTTCCCTCAGCGTTTTGCCAAATTTGATGCTGTTTTAGCACAACCAACCAAAAAATCTCTCCCATCCTTGTATGGTAGAACTTTTAATACAGTGAAATTTTAGCTTAGCAATGATTTCACTGTCTTCGCATTTTTAGAACTTGTGCATTTGAAAGTGTCTGAACTGAATCCAAAGTGGACCAATTATAAGTGATGATACAGCTAGGTAGGGGAAAAATTTGAGTGAATGCAGATGTAAGCAGAAGCTCAACTGCTGCTTGCTATCAGCCAGCTAAAAGGAGGGATGGGTGTGCCCACTACAATTGTTTAGCTCTGCAACTGTTAACTGTTACGTAAATACAGCTCAGGAGAGAATCTGAGGTGTGGCTATGTAAATACCATTTAGTCAGGGCTGATGGAGGGTCAGTCCTGAATGGAATGTGGAGAATTGTAAATAATTTGAGACTGTTGTGGGGGTCACTAATCATGCTACCCCTAAATGTGGGAACTGTAAAACATGCCACCAGTGCTTGCAGGAGAGACACCACCATCATGGTAAGAGGTCTCGGAGGAACAAGCCTCCCCCCTTCCAAAGTTGAGTGGACTGAGCTGGGGGGAAGGGTTAAAGAGCTTGAGTCAGCCTGCTTCACACCTGCCAGGTGTGAGCTATAAGATTGGCCCAACTTGCCCCTTTCCCCCTTTGTTTTAAGGACAGACCTAAAACAGACTCCTTGAGGAATCTTTTCTTTTGCTAGTCCAGTTGGATTCCTTTGCCAGTCCAGCTGGTGGCTAAAGAGTTGAAATCACTAGTTTGGCTGAGAGCCAGACCCATTGCAGCCAGTGGAGTGGTGGCAACCAGTAGAGTGGCTGGTGGGAATCACTGGCTGGTGGCGTAACATGGCACGGAGCAGCGGCAGGCGAGGAGTGGCGACCAGTGGCGTGGCAGGTGAGGAGCAGTGAGCAGCGGCATGGTGTGGAGCGGCAGCAGACAAGGAGTGGCGAGGAGCGGTGGCAGTAGGTGAGGAGTGGTGGCAGGCGATCAGTGGAGCGTCTGATGGTGTGGGACAAGACAGCTGGTGGAGCATGGCGGAGTGTCGTCGTAAGGTGCCCTCTATCTATCCCGCCACCCCCATTTCTACCCAGGTTGGGAGGCAAAACCCTGTGGGTGAACTCTGGGACTTTGGGTGGCATGGACCAGGGACAGAGACTTTTGGGGTGTCGGACTCTTTGGACTTAAGATGATTCTTGGCTGGGAGGTGGGGCTTAGCTCATGTATGCGTTATGAACTCTGTTTGTGGTGGTTCCCTCAAGTTAATGCCGTATGATTTCTCTCTCTGTTTCATTAAATGTTTCTTTCCTACACTCAGACTAGTGCTTGCAAGTGGGGAAGCATTGCCTCTGTCAAAGTCAGACAGGACTCACAGATTTGTCAGACCGCTCTGTTTATTAGCAAAGCTGCTCTGCTAAATTGACCCAGAAAATGTGAGTGCCATACAAGGTTCAAACCCCTTGATTTATGCAGTCAAAAGAGAGCCAAATTAACAGGATTAAAAGAGGGGCAAAACTTCACATAATTAGTGTGAGGCTAGTCAAGTATCATCTTTTCCACATCAAGCACACAGCAATCTCCTGTCCGTATCTCCTTGGTTATCTCAATTGCTTTCTCCCTAACACCTAATGTTCCTTTTCCTATTAACTCTGGCTAGCTCTCTGATCTGCATACCTACAAACAACATTAACATACTTTTCTTCCTCCTGTTGAGACAAACAGTATTCCTTCAACTTATTCAATTATAGCATAATTCATCTTTCTCTTACAGTATAATTCTTTCTACTTTCACATCTCTCAGAGGCACCCAGGGGTGTGAATTTCCCAGATTACTGGATGGGGGTTCAAGCCAGTTCTGTGTGAAATGGACCCCAAGATATTGAACCCAGCCCTGGTTACTGCCAGGCCTACCCGGCAGAAGGGTTACACATATAATATAAATTCTGCATGCACTCACTCAAATTTGACTGCTGTCTCCATACACACATGCAAATTTGAATATGGACCATCACCACCACCAGATATCTGATACTTTAGTTGCGTGTATGTGATTAACACAAAAACAAGCAGATTTGATAAAAAAAAATAATGCCTAAATATCTGAAAATATCCAGATTCTGATTTTGTGATGTAATCCTTGATTTCATCCCCTTCCCTTGTCCAAATATTTTAATAAAGATGAAGGGTGGGTTTCTAAGAAAAGCAGTTCTGTACTGCAAGGCTATTAACCCAGCAAGGTGAGAGAACCCACCTGATTCAAAATGCCTGTCTGCAGCTCACTACACACTCTCTTCTCCCCTCCATAGAATTTGACAAACATTTTAACATCCCTAATTCTTATTTTTCTAAATGTGTAACTGCTCAGATTTTCAGTGGTTCCATGATTACATGCTGGGGGGCAGGCAGGAGCGAGTGCTTGTCCCCCATCCCATCCTGTTGCAATTGGTGGCAGACAGTCTTGAAAGCTGGCTCCCTGCATATACCAGTTGCTTCCTCCCCGACCCCCTTCCCTGTTGTGACGTAGTGGGGGTACTTGCTGGGCTGTGGTGACCTCTGCTGTCTGGAGCAAGACCCATCAGGGAAAACCTTATTATGCAAAGGTACCATACCGGTTGAATCAGCCTACCCCCCATGGGGAGAAACAAAGGGAGGTGGAATGCTGCCCTGGCTGGGGGCAGGGCTGGGAGAGGTAGAGTTAGTTCCTGTCTGGAAAGCAGGGGAGAAGGAGCTGGGGAGGGGGGCTGGGACTCCCCTATCTCAAGGGGAGCACTGAGGTACTCTTAGCCCCAGTTCCTGTAACCAGATTACATCTGTGCTATGCTGTATCCTGGAGGAGCAATAAACCACCCTCAATTGCACTGGCTGGTGGAGTCTGTGCCATTTTGGGGTGCAGGAGACGGGGGACCCCCAACGTGCCGTCACACCTGTGTTGCTGCCTCTGTGGAAGGGGAGGTGGCTGTGGGGCACCAGCACACTGTGGGAGCCATCTTAAAAGATACAGAGGGTGGGTGCATGTAACTGTAAGGGCTAACCGATGAGCACAGGCTTATTGGTTAACCAGGTACACATTAACATTGCTAAGGGAAATGCAGTTATTGGGTTCCTGTTCTCCATTTGGTGGATGGGAGCAGTTGGTGGTTCCAATATGATCAGCAGCACTGTACTGTGGAGTTCTTGGCCTGGTGAGGGAAGCTATAACATCTCATGGTCTCTCCCTCAACACCTCTCCTTCTGCAAAAGGAAAAGTAGAGAAAGCAGCAGCTACTAGAAGTATGACCATCATGTGGAAAAGAGAACCTTCATTGTCACTTGTTAAAGATTTAATCCTTCAAAATGGAGATTAGCATTTTTCCTAAATGATTCTTTGTGAGAATCTAGAGCCTGATCCAAAGCTAATTGAAGTGAATGGAAAGACACTGGGTGAAGGAGTTTGGAGCGCAGGTGGTGTTCTCTTCAATCCTTCCTGTCAAAGGTAGGGGCCCAGACAGACAGGTGCATCAGGGAGATGAATTCCTGGCTTTGAAGATGGTGTCACCAGGAGGGCTTTGGCTTCCTCAACCACAGGATGCTATTCTAAGAAGGGCTGCTAAGCAGGGATGAGGTTCACCTTTTGAGGAAGGGGAAGACCATATTCGGTTGCAGCCTGGCTAACCTAGTGAGGAGGACTTTAAATGAGGTTCAACAGGGGCAGGTGGCCAAAGCCCACTGGTATGTGAAGACCATGGAGACGTGGGAGATGGGTTGGAAATGGAAGGGAGCGTGGGCTATAATAGCAAAGAAAAAGGAGAGAAGACAGAACTGGGGTGCAAGATAAAATCAGTATCTTAGATGCCTATATACAAATGCAAGAAGTATGGGGAATAAGCAGTAAAAACTTGAAGTGCTAATAAATAAACGCAACTATGACATAGTTGGTACCACAGAGATTTGTGGGATAATACACACGATTGGAATATTGGTATAGAAGGGTACAGCTTCTTCAGGAAGGATAGGTTGAGGGGGTGGGGGGGAGAAGGTGTTGCCTTGTATATTAAATATTTACACGTGGACAGAGGCGGAGATGGACATAGGAGACAGATGTGTTAACCTAATCCAGAGACTCTGAAGAGGTAAAAAACAAGGGTGATGTCATGCTAAGGACTTACTACAGACCACCTATCCAGGTAGAAGAGGTAGATGAGGCTTTTTTTAAACTAACAATCCACCAAAGCACAGGATTTGGTGGTGATGGGGGACTTCAACTATCCAGATATATGTTGGGAAAATAACACAGCTGGGCACAGACTATCCAGTAAGTTCTTGGACTGCATTGAAGACAACTTTTTATTTCAGAAGGCTGAGAAAGCTAGAAGAGCTTCCCCCCAGTAGATTTGATTTTAACAAATAGGGAGGAACCAGTTGAGAATTTGAAAGTGGCAGGCAGCTTGGGTGAAAGTGATCATGAAATCAAAGAGCTCATGATTCTAAGAAATGGTAGAAGGGAGAAGAGCAAAATAGAGATAATGGATTTCAGGAAGGCAGATTTTGGTAAGCTCAGAGCTGGTAGGTAAGGTCCCATGAGAATCAAAACTAAGAGGAAAAACTAGTGAAAGTACTTGGTAGTTTTTCAAAGGGACATTATTAAAGGCTCAAAAGCAAGCTATTCTGCTGCATAGGAAAGATAGAAAGTATGGCAAAAGACTGCCTTGGCTTAACCAGGAGATTTTGCATGATCTAAACATCAAAAAGGAGTCGTATAAAAAGTGGAAACCAGGACAAATTGCAAAGGATGAATATAAGCAAACAATGCAGGGGCAAGATTAGAAAGGCAAAGGCACAAAAAATCTGTTTCCCTACAGACAAAGGGAAACAAAAAGACTTTATATAAATATATTAGAAGCAAGAGGAAGACCAAGGACAGGTTAGGCCCATTACTCAGTGAAGAGGGAGAAACAATAAGGGCTCGTCTACATTGGCCCCTTTTCCGGAAGGGGCATGGTAATTTTTGAAATCGCAATAGGGAAATTTTAAATAAAAATGTCCGCCGCTTTTTTCCAGCTTTTAGAAAAGCCGGAAAAGAGCGTCTACACTGGCCCCGATCCTCCGGAAAAAGCGCCCTTTTCGGAAGGATCTTATTCCTACTTCAAAAGGGCGCTTTTTCCAGAGGATCGGGGCCAGTGTAGACGCTCTTTTCCGGCTTTTCTAAAAGCCGGAAAAAAGCGGCAGACTTTTTTATTTAAATGCCGCGGGGGATAGGGAAATCCGCGGGGGATTTAAATATTACGATCTCAAAAATTACCTGGCCCCTTCCGGAAAAGGGGCCAATGTAGACATAGCCCAACAGGAAACTTGGAAATGACAGAGGTGCTTAATGACTTCTTTGTTTCGGTCTTCAACAAAAAGTCTGAAGGAATGCCTAACACAGTGAATGCTAGTGGGAAGGGGGTAGGTATAGAAGATAAAATAAAAAAAAAATAAAAATCACTTAGAAAAGTTAAATGTCTGCAAGTTACCAGGGCCTGATGAAATGCATCCTAGAATACTCAGAGAGCTGATAGCTAAAGGCTCAGATACATTCTCTATCCTCTTTGAAAAGTCATGGAAGCTAGGAGGAGAGATTCCAGAAAACTGGAAAAGGGCAAATATAGTGCCCATCTATAAAATGGGAAATATCTGCATAGTTATCTAATGTCAATGGACCAGTGGCCTTTAAGGCCAGAACTATACGATAAGGCTGATGTTTGGAATGCATAATTTTTTGTTTACAGAGAAGATATACCCACTTTTTTATATCTGTGAATCAGTGTTCCCTCTAAGATTTTCTGTCTGTCAACGAGTTTCATCTTGTGCACTGAAATTGATGTCATGTGTGCTTGTTTGGATGTGTGCCACCATAGCACCCATTAGTTACTAACAATATAGATAGATATTTAACAAGGTGCATGACCGTGCACCCACCCACCCAGAAAATCATCTAGCTTGGTACCTAGTCTCACTCCCACCATTCCTGCACCCCCATCCTGTGCAGTGCACACTTTGCCCTTAACTTCTGAACAGTGCCCCCTTCATCCCAACCCCTACACTTTCCTCCCAGCTGTGCCCCCAACTCCCACCCTGCACTTCCAGATTTCTGCTCACTCCAAGAGTTCCCTGGTGTGTAGAGGGTAGGTTGGTGGGATGGTGGGAGAGAGCATGGAATACACAGGCAATACTTTTCAGTGCAGCACTACAGTGGGTGGAATTTTAAAGTGAGGAAACAATTGGAAGCTGTAAATAGTAAAAGCCCCCCTCCACTTAAGTATATTTAGAATAGTCTGATGCCTCACTGCTGACTTTAGTGAAGCAATTTCTGAAAGGAAAAGAATAGAGTCCACAAGGGAAATATAATGAAATAGTTAAATCTCAGTAAACTGCAAAGCACAGGCAGGTAGATATTCTTGATCACTGATGTCTCTCTACTGCTGACAGGACTGGCATAAAAATAATACTTTTTCTCTAAACTATGGCTTTGCCATGAGCCTTTTAAATGGGACAGTGCACTGTTCTGTACCCTCAGAGCAGCACAAGAAGAAGAATCGGATTCAGTCAACATATGCCTCCCAGTTTGCTCCAGTTGGGGAGATAAAGCACCTATAGCAGCCCCATGTCTGGTACAGTCTCTCTCCCTCAGCACACTGGCATGGCTAAACTGAGTAGTGCACTGGGGATGACAGTTAAGGATTTGCCCACATTCTGCCCTAGCACAGTAAGGCAACCAAGAGCTACCTTTCCACACCTTACACATAACTGCAAAGCATAAAAACGGCACAGAGGTGTAAAAGGGTCACCATATACCTCTTATGCAGGAATAAAAAATGAACAGTAAAATATTGCTGATTTCAAAACTAATTTTCAATAAAATCAACACAAGCCATTGAAAATGTGACACTAGAGACATTTTTAAATGTGGGATCGCAGGCTATGTCTACACTGGCGTGATTTTCCAAAAATGCTTTTAACAGAAAACTTTTCCGTTGAAAGCATTTTGGGAAAAGCACATCTAGATTGGCAAGATGCTTTTCCGCTACAGCACTTTTGGCCACGGACACTTTTCTGCAAATCTAGATGCGGTTTTCCGCAAAAAAGCCCCAATTGCCATTTTCGCGATCGGGGCTTTTTTGCGGAAAACACTACTGTGCTGTTTACACTGGCCCTTTTGCACAAAAGTCTTTCATAAAAAGACTTTTTCCCAAATGGGAGCAGCGTAGTATTTCCAGAAAAGCACTGACGATCTTACATGAGATAGTCAGTGCTTTTCCGGAAATTCAAGCGGCCAGTGTAGACAGCTGGCAAGTTTTTCCACAAAATCATGTGATTTTTGCGGAAAAACTTGCCAGTCTAGACACAGCCTTAGACTTCAGTACCAGGGGTTGGATAGCACTTCAGTGAGGTAGACCTATTAGAATGGGGGGGGGAAAAACCCCACCTGAAGGAGATGCTAAGTCATCAGAAGAGGAATCCTCTGTATTGTCTATTACAGTCTTGCAAGGACAAGAGAAAGGAAAAAAAGACCCTATAATACCTGCAAAGTCCAGAGAAGTATTCCTCAATGACATAAAACAAACTGCTTTTATTAATAAAAATTGAAATACAAGAGGAAAGAGTGAATCAAATTTCAATTTGCAAAAGCTTTCTCTCTCAAGAAGAGAGGTTTATGCCACCTGCCAGCCACATGGCCTCAATTTCTGGTTACAACAGCCACTGCCAGCCATGCAGCTCCAATCCTCAGTGGCAGGCTTCAGCCACATGATCCCAATCCCCAGTGGAAGCTGGAGCAGCCACCCCCCAAAGCGGCCTCGGCGGCAGCCAGAGCAACCATCCTGCAATACAGTCTGGGCTCTGGCAGCAGCCAGAGTAGCTGCCCCCCAATGTGGCCCCACCCGCCTGCCACACAGGAGCAACCATACCACTCACCTTCCAGGTCCAACGGGAAGGTAAGTGCTGCCGCACAGCTTTGCCAAGGAGGGGGGCAGGTTTAGATTCTTTTTGTGCATGGCCGCACAGGCGTGCACCCTAGAGGGAACACTGCTGTGAATGCTTCTGTTGCGGGGTAGGTACATCCTTTTATGGGTATCGATTGTGGAGGTTGTAAAAATGGCTATTTGGTGGTCTAAATGGTGTGGATCCAGGTGGTGTGGAGCTCAGGCCAGTATAGTCCAATGGCCAGTGTCATTAAGGGTACGTCTAGACTACATGCCTCTGGCAACAGAGGCATGTAGATTAGACTACCCGGCATAGGAAAATGAAGCGGCGATGTAAATAATCGCTGCTTCATTTAAATTTACATGGCTGCCGCGCTGAGCCGATCAGCTGTTTTGTTCTGATCAGGCATACCTGGGAGGTCGACAAATGCCTTTGATGTTGACCGCGGAGTGTCCAGACTACCGTGCTGAGCTGACGCTCAGCGCGGCAGCCATGTAAGTTTAAATGAAGCAGCGATTTACATTGCCGCTTCATTTTCCTATGCCGGGTAGTCTAATCTACATGCCTCTGTCACCAGAGGCATGTAGTCTAGACGTACCCTAAGTCTGTACTTGTGCTCAGAGTTCACCCCTCCAGGTGTCAGCTACCCCCAGTGTGGGGCAGCCAGGGTAGGAAGACCTGGACCCACCCTTCTCAACCAGGTCCCAGCCCATGGCCCTAGGGAACCAGTACTTGCGTAATCAGTCTTGGTCTCCCATAACAACAGTCACATTTTCTGGCCCGCTTTTCCTTTAAATGCTGATAGCCTCATAGCCTTTACTGTCTCTCCTCTGTCAATGGTCAGCTTGGGGGGGGGGGGGCGGCATCTCAACAGAGCTGGCTTTGGGGTCCTGGTATTTTCCCAGCAAAGGTGAAGGAGTCCTTTGCCCACAGCATGCAGTTAACCCTTGCTGGATAGGATAGATATATCCCATCACAGCTTCCTAAACGGGGGGATTGAAATCTACATATGTTCTTTTTATCAAAGCTATAGAAAACAAAAGGGTAACACAAAGTTTCCACAAAATGTGTTGTGATCCATTGGTGGGTCACAGCTTATTTATGATGGTAGGATATCAGGCATGTTCAAGAAGACTCTGGTAAGATTCACAAAATTGCCATCACATGATGATGACAGTTTTTCCACCCCTTGTTCTACACTGATCCTCTCATTTTAGGGAAAGATTATTAACAAAGTGGTAGAAAAATATAATTGTCACTTGCTTCTAGTAGAAGTTTATCTTTATATCTGATCTTGCATTACTCTGAATCTTTTATTATTCATAACAGGAAAAACTGGTTCATACTTTTGAAGAATTATTGTAGAACTGATGGACTTCATTGAATAAGGGGAACTCACTTATTATTGAAAAAAGAACAAAGGAGCCAGATTCATCCCCTGTGTCATGACACCGAATTACAGATTGAGTCAATCTGGTACAAGGTCTCTAACAAGAAGTGGCCCCTGCTACTCCATTTCTTCTGACTCCCTCAGATTGACAAAGTAGATAGTCCTCAATTTGTGTCTGAATGAATTTCAATCTTTTTTATTATTGTAGTGGTAACCACTTCTTTTTATTTGCAAATATGATGATTAGCCTCTTTTCTACAGTCATTATTTAAAATAAATCAATTCCAACTAACACTAGATAACACATTGTGCTGCGATTGAATGTATTCTTTTTTTTAATGTGCTGTTATATTTTGTAGACATTTTTTGTTTTGGTATATACTCTGAAATGGCAAATAGTACTAAAATAAAGCATATGTTGTATATTTTTAAATTTAGCATTGCCTTAGTGAATAAAGAAATTCCTTAGCAACCAATATAATACAGACGTGATCGGCCATCACACTTGTTCCACAGATTAGACAAGAACAATTTAAAATCCTATATGCTATTTCTTCTAGGTTTTTGAAAACAAAGGGAGGAGAATTAGGATAGGTGAAGTATGAGCAACAGCTTTTGAGACAACATGGAAACCTAATCAGTGTCCCTCTCCACTCCCAGGTGAAAAGGTACAGATCTTATTCAAAAGACTGTCCATTTACTTTCAGCTACTTAAACCAATTTTCCAAGCAGCTAATGTTTGAGTTAATTAGTTGTCAAGAAGTAGAATACTGGGCTAGATTCCTTGCAGGATGTCTATGAGCATTGTTACTCAGGCACATTTTGTAATCTGGGACATTGCAAAGGAACAAAGCTTGCTATAAAAAATTCCTTGGAGGAGCCTGATATAAGTAACTCCTGGCAGATGTGATATAACCTCATGTTATGTCATCAAAGAGGTCTAGTACAGATCACCTTACCCAGGCAGAAAAGGTGGATGAGGCAAGTGGTTTAAAAAAAAAAGTTAGATGTCTGCAAGTCACCAGGTCCTGATTAAATACATCCTAGAATAATCAGGGAGCTGACAGAGGAGGTATCTGAGCCTTTAGCTATCATCATTGAAAAGTTATGAAAGTCAGGAGAAATACCAGAAGACTGGAACAGGGCAAATATAGTGCCCTATAAAAAGGGAAATAAGAATAACCTAGGAACCTACAGAACAGTCAGTTTAACTTCGGTGCCAGCGAACATAATCGAGCAAGTAATTAAGGAATTTATCTGTAAACATCTGGAACAACATAAGGTGATAGGTAACAATCAGCATGCATTTGTAAAGGACATATCATGTCAAAACAATCTGATAGCTTTCTCTGATAGGATAAAAAGTTCTGTGAATAAGGTAGAAGTGGAGACGTAGTATACCTAGACTTTAGTAAAGCATTTGATACGGTCTCACATGGCCACCTTATCAATAAACTAGGCGAATACAACATAGATAGGGCAACTATAAGGTGGGTGCATAACTGTCTGGATAACTATTCTCAGAGAGTAGTTATTAATGATTCGCAGTCATGCTGGAAGGGTATAACAAGTGGGGTTCCACAGCGATCAGTTTTGGGACTGATTCTATTCAATACCTTAGGGTATGTCTACACTACAAAGTTAATTCAAACTAACAGATGTTAGTTCGAATTAACTTTAATAGGCGCTACACGTACAAACCGCTAGTTCGAACTTAATTAGAACTAGCGGAGCGCTTAATTCGAACTAGGTAAACCTCATTCTACGAGGACTAACGCCTAGTTCAAATTAAGTAGTTCAAATTAAGGGCTGTGTAGCCTCTTAATTTGAACTAGGGGGAGGCTAGCCCTCCCCAGCTTTCCCTGGTGGCCACTCTGGGCACCACCAGGGAAACTCTTCTGCCCCCCTTCCGGCCCTGGAGCCCTTAAAGGGGCACGGTCTGGCTACAGTGCCCGGGCCAGGTGCAAGCCTGCCAGCACCCAGCCAGCAGACCCTGCACCAGGCACGGCACGAGCCAGCCACCTGCTGCCACCCAGCCCTCCGCCTCTTCCTGGGACCACGCTGTCAGCTCCCAGGAGCCTGCCCGGGGCTGCAAGAGGCGTGCGCCCACCTGGTCTAGTGCGGAGATCATGGACCTCATCCAGGCCCTGGGCTTAGAACATAAAAACATAAGAACGGCCGTACTGGGTCAGACCAAAGATCCATCTAGCCCAGTAGCCTGTCTGCCAACAGCCGCCCACACTAGGTACCCTGGAGGGGATGGACCGAAGACAATGACCAAGCCATTTGTCTTGTGCCATCCATCTCCAGCCTTCCACAAACAGAGGCCAGGGACACCATTTCTACCCCTTGGCTAATAGCACTCCATGGACCAAACCTCCATGAATTTATCTAACTTCTCTTTAAACTCTGTTATAGTTCTAGCCTTCACAGCCTCCTGTGGCAAGGAGTTCCACAGGTTGACTATTTGCTTTGCGAAGAAGAACTTTCTGTTATTAGTTTGAAGCCTGCTACCCATTTATTTCATTTGGTGTCCTCTAGTCCTTCTGTTATGGGAACTAATGAACTTTTCTTTATGCACCCTCTCCACACCACTCAGGCTTTTATAGACCTCTATCATATCCCCCCTCAGTCTCCTCTTTTCTAAGCTGAAAAGTCCCAGTCTCTTTAGCCTCTCTTCATATGGGACCTGTTCCAAACCCCTGATCATTTTAGTTGCCCTCCCCTCTCTCTTCCTCTCTCCCACCTCCTTTTCCCAGTCTCCCCAAGTTTTGTTCAATAAAGAGAGTCTCTATTTTTGAACACACGTGTCCTTTATTTTGTACATCAGGAAGGGGGGTTAGGGAGGGGTAAGTGGAAGGAGGTGAGGGAGGAATGGGGTACAAGCCCCCGATGGGGAGGACTGGGGTGGCTCTGCGGGCTCCTCGGGGTGGAAGCTCTCCTGAAGCCCCCTGATTGACCCTCCTCCCCCCCCCCCGGATAGCAGCCTGCGGCAAGTGCAGCCGGGCTGATGGCCGAGTGCTGTGATGTGCCTAGTGTGGGCATTCAGGGCACTCCAAGCCAGGACTGCTTTGCTGTCCCTCATTGAGTTAGACAAGCGAGCGGGGAACCCCTGAGAACTGTCTGTCCAGGGTGCGGGTTGGTCCCTTTAAGCACAGCCCTCAGCTAGCCTGAGACAGCAGCTCCACGCTCTAAGTCCTAATCTGATACCCTGCCGACACTGCTTCCGGCCATCCTTAACCTTGGTACAGGGTCCACTCAATGTGGACATGCTAGTTCGAATTAGCAAAATGCTAATTTGTACTACTTTTTAGGTCTAGATGCACTAGTTCAAATTAGCTTAGTTCGAATTAAACAGAAATTAAAAGGCGCGGTGACAAGAGCCAAATCTCTGAAGACTAGGACTATAATAGAGTTTAAAAAGAAGCTAGATAATTTCATGGAGGTTAGGTCCATAAAAGGTTATTAGCCAGGGGATAAAATGGTGTCCTTGGCCTCTGTTTGTCAGAGGCTGGAGAGAGATGGTAGGAGACAAATCACTTGATCATTGTCTTTGGTCCACCCTCTCTGGGGCACCTGGTGCTGGCCACTGTCAGCAGACAGGATACTGGGCTAGAAGAACCTTTGGTCTGACCCAGTACGGCCATTCTTATGTTATGGTCATAATTCAAAATGATCTGGACAAATTGGAGAAATGATCTGAGGTAAATAGAATGAAGTTTAATAAGGACAAATGCGAAGTGCTCCACTTAGGAAGGAACAATCATTTTCATACATGCAGAATGGGAAGCGACTGTCTAGGACGGAGTACGTCAGAAAGGGAGCTAGGATCATATTGGACCAGAAGCTAAATATGAGTCAATAGTGTGACACTGTTGCAAAAAAAGCAAACATGATTCTGGGATGCATTAACAGGAGTGTTGTGAGCAAGATACGAGAAGTCATTCTCCCTCTCTATTCTTCACTGATCAGGCCTCAGTTGGAGTACTGTGTCCAGTTCTGGGCACCACATTTCAAGAAAGATGTGGAGAAATTGGAGGCGGTCCAGAGAAAAGCCACAAAAATGATTAAAGATCTAGAAAATATGACCTAGGAGGGAAGATGGAAAAATTTTGGCTTGTTTAGTTTAGAAAAGAGAAGACTGAGAGGGGACATGATAGCTGTTTTCATGAAAGCAAAGTATCTACATAGGTGTTAAAAAGAGGAGGGAGAAAAATTGTTCTCCTTGGCCTGTGATGATGGGACAAGAAGCAATCAGCTTAAATTGCAGTAAGAAAGGTTTAGGTTGGACATTAGGAGAAACATCCTAACGGTCAGGATGGTTAGGCAGCAGAATACATTGTCTAGGGCAGTGGTCCCCAACACAATGCCTGCGTGTGCACCCGCCAAGTGCTCGGGGCTGCTCCCCCTCCCCTCCCACCTTGCTGCCTCTCTCTGATAGAGGCAGCAAGGAGGGGGAAGTGACTAGTTGAGTCACTATTCACTTACATCCCTACTTTCTCCATTACCAGTGTGGAGCAATGGTAGAGGCATTCACTGGGGCAGATGGAGGGATTTGAATCATAAGGTTACTTTGAGCCTTGTTCACTTTTGGTTTTATGTAGTTAGAGCCCCCACAATGATGGCAGATCAATTGCTTTCCCTTTTGGTATGTGGTTTTTAAACCCATGGCTCCTTCAGTTAATTGTTTTTTAAATCACCACTGTTGGTGTCATGTGGGAAGAAGGGCTTGGAAATAAACCTACCTTGGGATTTTCCTTACCTTAGGATTTGTGCTCCCTGACAGCCTGCAGCCTCTGAAACTGCATAGTATTCTGCCTGTACTTCAGCTGCAAACTACAATTGTTCCTCGACCAACATATCAAATAGTTTTCCATAATCACCTTCAGTCATCTCGTTACCTATTTTATGTGCATATTCAACATATGTGATATTGTGAAACATTCTGAGATTTCTATACATTAATTGATCTCCGAGATAATCTTATATATTATACATATAAAATATATATATTTTATAAGTCTCATACAACTTAGCATCCTCTTCCATGTCATTAAAACCTTGTTTAATTTTCCCAGCTAATCTATCAAATTCATAAGAATTGTGAATCATGCTTTTAGATCCTACTGGGAGACCTAAACACAGGTCTTTGAGGACTATACGGGTATGTCTAGACTACAGGATTTGTCGACAGAAGTTTTGTCGACCGATACTGAGCATCTAGACATGTTGACATGACAGTGTAGATGCAAAGGACAGTGTAGATTCAATAATGCCTTCTGTCGACATTCCTCATAGAATGAGGTTTACAGCGGTCAACAAAACTGCTGAGTTCTGTCGACGTTATGTCGACAGAACTCAGCGGCACTGTAGAAGCAGGTATGGTTTTGTCAACAAAAGTGGACTTTTGTCGACAAAACCCTGTAGTCTAAACACACCCTACCTGTCTCCGAACAGTAAATCAACATTGCAAAAGGAAAGGAAGGGCATAATAATTATAATGGCTCATGTACCACTGCACTGAACATGAAAATTGCCAAATATCATAATTTCATAGGCCTGAGTGTCATAACTTAGTTTTAGAAAAAGCTGAACTGTGGACAAATCCAATTATATAATAGCAGCAGCATCTGCTGATGAGTTGTTGAATCTTTGGAGATTACAGATACTTCTCAGTTCAAACTCCAAATAATATTGTCTTTAGGACAAAGAAATTAGTTTTTTTTTTTGTTTTGTTTTGCACAGTGCGATTTTGCTCTTCTGAGCTGCAAAAATACAGGAAATTTCTTAGTCTACTATATGTCTTTCTATGGAAGGAATAACGTAATCAGTGGGTATTTCTATTCTTCTCATATTATGCCATGATTCATTTTTGCTTACATGCCTTTCCATTTTTGACTCTGTACTGTATGCTGTTCCATGAGAACACTAATGTGTTTGTAATATGAGTGTCTTTTGGTTAGATTTGACATTTTTCTGATCGTTTGCTAGTTATAAATGCAACTTAATAGCACACATTGAGATTCTCCCATCAGCAATCGTGCCTACAACTACATCTTTATCCCCCTAGCTTTATTTTTAGTGTTTAATGAAGTAGATGAGCTCATACTTTTCCATCACAGTGATGATATACTGCATCAAGAGATAAAAACAGGTCACAGACATTTTAAATCTAAAGATGTTAAACATGCCGTTAGAGATGCAACTAGCTAGACTAAAAGAAATTGAATACTCAGTGAGCAATCTGAGAGATTGTTACTAATCCAAAATGGAACTGTAAAATGCTCTTGAGTTCTCATTACATGCTTAATTATCTAGAAACACATTTTAAATTGTTCACTGTTACAATGTTAGATTTTGTTATTAAGTACTTCAATGCTACAAACTCTGTGTGCTGAAAATGTGTATTCTTCCACATTGCAGGACAATTGTACAGAGTCTAGAATTCTGAAAAAAAATGATATCTAGTAAACATTTTAAGCAAATCCTGGAAGAAATAAGAAACTTGGATTTTGTTCAAGAAGCATAATTTTAGATTCTATCAAGTTTGAGTAAAAAATAGACTATCTATTCTTATTCGAGTGATTGCTCATGTGCATTCCAATATGTGTGTGCGCCTCATTAAGTCCATCCAGACCACCATAAAGTTGCTCTGGTAGACTGGCTTCTATTGCACCCACCATCTAAGGAGCGGCTAGGCGCTACTTCATGCTGCAGAGGTGATATGAGCACCTCTATATCCATCCCGGGCTGGGATTGTTGGTGATGGACTCTGAACCACTGTGTGTGTCAAGGTCAGCCTGGACATGTGCTGAAGAATAAAGATGCAAAGATTCTGAACCTATTCAGGTATAAGTTCTATTTGATTAGGGGGCTTCAGCTGTGGATCTCTCAATTGCTATGCCTTTAACTCTTGGAATGTGCTCTCCAAATTCCAGGAGCTTCTCCCCTTGGACACCAGGCAGGAGTTTGTGGCAGGACAGCAGGAAGGCCACACGCTCACCAGGAAAGCTGTGCAGGGCAGCTTTTGATTTGGCTAACTCGGCCGTGTGTTCTATGGCAACAGCCATCACTATGTAGGACAGCTCATGTCTGCAAGTGTCTTGCCTACTGAAGGAGGTGCAGTACACCATGCAGGACCTGCTGTTTGATGGAGTAGATCTGTTGGCAGATAAGATGGACTCCCACCTTCACAGACTCAAGGACTCTAGAGTCATCTTGAAGTCCTTGGGCATCCATACACCAGGCCATCAGCATCGCCAGTTTTGACTGCACCCACCTTCATCTGTCTATGCTGGCTCTCCCAGATAGGACCAAGCTATTGTAAGGGTCAGTGCAATAACAGACAAGACTCCTCTTGTTCCTTCTCTTCTCAGAGGCAGGGTTCCTCTAAGAAGCCATTCAGGCATAAGCCTGAACTTTTGAAAGTGCACCTGAGGGCTGGAGCACAAGCAGCTATCCCAGATCCTTCCCCACCCTTTGCAAACCATCAATCCCACTTCTCCCATGCCTGGGCCCTGATTATCCCTGACCGCTGGGTCCTGAACACAGCAGGAGTGGGATATTATATCCAGTTCTGTACCCTCCTGTCACCTTACTGGAATTTGAGGGAAGCAGCCAGATCATGGCTGCACCCATAGGTGGAGGTGCTGGCCCCAAAAATGATATAAATGGGGGCCATGTGGGGTGTTGAATGGGAGCTTACTGTTTGCTGATCCTGTGTACGCTATTTATGTGAGTGTATAGTGTCTGTGTGTATAGGTAGGAATCTGTAATCTGTGTGGAAGCTGAATATTTCTCTGAATGTGGTTGAGCATTGGGCAGAGCCTGGCCTATGGACATGCTAATTAGCGAGGCCCTATGGGACAGTGGCACTCAGTGGGCCAAGGACACACCTAAAGCATGAGGGCTGAGACCTAAGAGCTGCCAGGAGAGAGAGGCTGAGGGCCAGGTGACCGGCTTCAGCCAAGAAGAGGCCAGAAAGGAGGTATAAAGAGGCCATGTGGGGGACTCCATTTTGTTCTCAGCTCAGCACTTCATCCCAGAGGCAGCATTGCAGGGATCGAAGAGCCCAGAAGACCTGTGAACCCATCCTGATGCTAGGATGTGCAACAAGAACTTTTAAACCAGCAGCTGTAACATCTCTGCTAGAGCCTGCATCGAAGACTGGGAGATTCGGTGCATGTAACGTACTGTTCTTTAACAACCTTACTCTCATGCTTTTCTTTCGTGTGATAATAAACCTTTAGATATAGATTCTAAAGGATTGGCCCAGCGTGATTTGTGGGTAAGATCCAGAGGGTAAATTGACCAGGGATCTGTGGCTGGTTTCTTGGAACCGGACAGAACTTGTTCGGGGTAGGTGGGATTGCGTGCTAGGACCCCCCCCACCTGTGTATGAGGCCCGGGGCCATCTGAGGCACGGATATTGCTGGGGTGTCAGAGGGGTTTTGCTCGGGAGGCTTCAGGCAGGCTGCTGAAGTGCTCTGTGGGACTGGTTTGTGGCCTGTTTGGAAAGGTCACCAGTCTGGGGGCTGTAAGGAGCCCCGGATTTGAACATTTCACCCTGAGCGGATGCCCTCAGCTGTGCCCAGACATGGCCTGGTCCGTCACACCTACCTTCCTTTCATCCCCCTCCCCGGTCCTTTTTAGGGACCCTTCTCAAGATCTCTTTACCCAGGAGATGAGATCACTTCTCATGCTGGAGGTGATAAGAGGAGATTCCTCAGGAGTTCGGGGCAGGTACATCCTTATTCTGAAGGCCAAGGGGGATCTGCATCCCATCTTAGATTTCAGAAACCTGAATGTGTTCATAAGAAGGATCAAGTTTCTCATGGTATCTTTGGGCTCCATTATTCCCTCATTGGTACACCACCTTTCATCTCAAGGACACACATTTTCACATTACCATCATTCTGGCCCACCGTCGTTTTCTTCACTTTGTAGCGGCAAATCATCATCATTAATTTGTGGTGCTGCCCTTCAACCTCATCTTGCTGTCTTGAGGGGGGTGGGAATGGAGGGTGCTGGACTGTTCAGTGGCAGCAACCAGGTGCTCCACGGCAGTGGTGAATGCGGAGCACGTGATCTTGTGCTGCTGGGACAGCTACTCCCAGATGGTGTGCCTCAGCTCCCAGTCAGCATGGCGCTTCTCGAGGTTGGTGACCTGTCTCTGCTGCTCCTGCTCAAAATTTCTATGGAGGGCACTGAGGCAGTCCAGATGTTCTTGCAGTAGGTCATCACAGTGTCGCCTGCACCTGCAGCTCTTGCAGAATTGGGAGGATGGTGTGGGAGGTGTTGAACATGCTACGCTCACAGCTGGCCCAGCTGTTAGGAAAAATAAGAAGGGCAGCCATCCTAGGAGACACTGTGCATGAAGCCTATCTCTAATGTCTGAGCCAACACCACAGGTCTCAGTTTGGATGACGGTGAAGTGCTTCAAACAAGGCCATCTGTTGCCTAGACAGTGGACACTTTCCTGGGGGGGCACAGACATCCCACCAGAGCCTCACTACCCCCACATTCCAGGGACAAGCAGGCATGAGAAGGGGCTGGGCAGGCCAGCAACCTGTGGGCAGGAGGGTGGGACGGGGCGGCTCGGCTTCCTTCTGTGCTGTGCACATGCTTGGTCTGTTAGTGGCAGAGAGAGAACTTCTATCTCTGCCCGCTGCAGGAGAAGGGGAGGGTGTTGGGGGAGGTGTGTGTGAGCAGCAGAGGCTGCATGCTAGGGAGGATGATTCTGAGGTCCCTTTCATTTTCTCCCCTGGCAAGTTCCCATACAGAGGATCAGGAGTGGAAGCTGCCTGAGAGCATGGACAAGACCTTGTGCAGCACTATTGTGTTTTTCCATGATACTAGCCTCCTGAGTGGTGACTTGCTATGGGAAAGTATCCTACCACAGAGTCCAGAGTAAGACAGGCCCGTCCAGGAATCTTGTGAGAAGCAGTGAGGGGTTCCTGTGTGATAGCCTCATAGGGCTGAGTGCTCCAGACTGGCACTCCATGTGCACCCACATTCATAGGCTGACATGTGAGACCCAGGCAGAGGTTGGGTACAGAAGGGAGCTTGCAGTAAGGAATTGGGGTGCAGGATAGGGTGTGGGATCTGGGAGGGAGTTCAGGTAAAGGTGATTGTGTCTTGGGGTACTTTACTGGGGTTCAGGGGTTTGGTTTTTTACCTAGGACAGGAGGGGGTTGTGACCTGGAGCAGGGTAGTGGGATGCAAGAGGGGTGCAAGGGTTTGGGATGTAACATAGGGCAGGAGACTGGGCTGCAGGGGTTTGGGTTGTGTCTTGGGGCAGAGGAATGGGGTGCAGGGTGTGGGAGGGGGTATGAGTTCAGGAGGGAGACAGAAGATCTGGGTTATGTGGGGTAGAAGGGCAGAAGCAGGGGGCTGGGAGGTTGGTGGGCAGTGAAGAGACTTACCTGAGTGACTCCCAGCTAGCAGATGAGCAGGGATCTCAGGCAGCTTCCCTGCCTGCCCCACCCAGATTGCAGGAGCCATGTGCATTGGTGAATGAGATCCTGAAGGGAGGGTGCTCTGTGTGCTGTCTTGTCTTCAATCAGGCAGATTCTATTGGCCAATGAGATTGTGCTCAGGGCAGGAGCAGCAGGTGAAGCACCACTCCTTCCTCCCCTGGACTCACAACTGAGAAAATGAAACAGCTGCAGCAGCTGTTTTTCTGGGGTGCAGAGAGCACTGGGGAAGCAAGCAGCCTGCCTGGGGCTCTCCACTGCCTCTGTGGACTGTATTTGGCCCCTGGGGCTGTATTTTGCTCAGGTCTACTATAGAGTTTGCGGAGTGGCCACTAGGGCAGCTGTGAGAGGCCCTGGAGGCCAAGTATTATGAAATAACAGCTGAGCATCCACACTGACCCTATTTCAGAATAGCAATTATTTTGAAATAATGGGCTTGCTGTGTGGATGCTCACCTTGTTATTTCAAAGTAACAGGGGCTATTTTGAAATAACTCTGGAGTATAGTATGCCCCAAAGTGCCACAGGAGTACTCATTTTTAAAGTTACAGACTAACATGCTACCCCCTCTGAGACTTACACAGGGCCAGCCCGAGCCATTTGTGCACCCCGGAGTGCAGTGCTGCCCCCGGAGTGTGATGCATTTGCAGCCCCACGGCGCATGCATGGCCCCGCCCCCAGGCACCTGCCATGTGCATGGTACCGCCCTGGGCACGTGGCGCATGCACGGTGCTGCCTCCACCCCGCCTGGAAGCCCCACGTGGTGCCTCCTACAATGGTACCTTGGGCTGGCTCGGGTCTTATGTTAAAGTGACATTCAAACACAGGTGTGGTGGTGTGTGCAGAGATACAGAACACCAAGCTTCTTCCACAGTGAAGTAAGTCTAATATAATAGAGAGGGATATGAAAGAACAGAGAGACGAAATGTAGTCAAATAATATGTATTTCACTTTGAGTTGAATTACTGAAATAAAGACCTGCCTGGATGTATGTGTGCATAATCATGTATCTGTATGTTCCAAGTGAGTTTGTTACTGGATAAAAACAATGGGAATGTACTTAAGTGATGGCTGATAGATCTAAAGAAGTGGGCTGTGCCCCCCAAAGCTCATACCACCATCTACTTGTACTGTTAGTCTATAAAGTGCTACCACACCATTTGTTGTTTTTAAAGTTTATTTTAGCTGATACATAAACAGTGTGAGATCACAAGTAACTTTTTTTCATTCCATTCTTTGCCCCTAAGGCATGGCACCTATTTCTTGCCCAGTGGGTGCACATGCCATTTGTGAAACCTTGGTCCCATTTCAGTTATTCCCTAACAAAGAAAGCACCCGCCGTTCTTTGGAAAGCCTGCAAAACAGCAATTCAGCGCCAGCTCAAAAGAGTCTTACAAACGTTCCCAAAAAGACGCCGGCCCAGAAGAAATTTCAGGACCCAAACGTTTTTTCCTATGCAGAAAGTTATAAGGGCCTGATGAGAAGGGCTCGGGCTGACACCTCGGCGGTAACTGCTGCTGCCTGCTGTATGCCCGGCCGCTGCTCACCTAACTCCACGCCTCTTTTTTTGGGGGGGTGGGGCCGACGTGGGGCGTCGCCCTTCCCTCCACGCTCTGTTTTGGGACATTTCAATCTTGCCCTTTAGGGCTTTTTAACAGACCCACCGCCTGCTCCCCCAGCTTGGCCCCGCCTCTGTCCGCAGGCCCGTCCCTCCTCCCCCGACCCATTCGACCTCGTGCTTCTCTCTGCCCGCCCCGCTGTCTCCCGGCGCCCCCCGTGCCCCTCCCCACACGCTCGCCCCCGGCGCCCCGCCCCTGCACGCTGGTTCCCGGCGCCGCCCGCGCGTGGGTTCAGAGCCGGCCCGGCCGGGTCCCTCGCTGCCTGGCCGCTGGATTCCCCGCACTTCTGCGCTGCCGGCGCCATTTTCGGAGGGACGTTCGGCGGCGAGGCGTATGGCGGGGAGTAACGGTGAGTGATCTTACCCAGCAGGCCCTCGCCCCAAGCGCGCTGGCGGGGCTGTGGCTCCGCTCTGAGGCAGGGCAGCACCCCCTGGCCGTGGAGAGCGGTACGGGCGAGTCCCTGCGCTGTGGGCCCGGAGAGGCGGGAGAGCCGAGCGCGCTCCAGCGCCTCCTGCCCCGTGTCCCCAGGGAGACCGGCCGCTGCTGCGAGGCCCGGCCCGCACTAGCCGGGGTTTGCCCCGTGCCGGCCCTGCCAGCGAGCGCTTCCCGCAGGCTGGTTGCGCTCCCGAGCCCGCCTAGCTGTTGGCTGGGGGCTTCTCACGGCCTCGGCGCCAGGGCGGTTGCACCGGCCTAGAAACGTCGCCAAAAGAAACCGCGCCCCGTAGTGGTGTTGTCTGGGCAGGCGAGTTACTCGTGTAGCCCGGCCCCGAGCTTGTAGCCGCGCCGCTGTCTCTGGCTCCAGAACCGTGGGCCCGCTGCAGAGGCGTGGGCAGGGCTGTGAGGGGGCGGCCTGGGGGCGATGCTGCCATAAAGCCCCCGAGCAGGTTTGTTTTGGAGTGTGTCAGGTGGAGTCCAGGGGGGCAGGCAAAAGCTCAGTTTTGCCCGTGTTCAGTTTTCTCTGTGCTTGCACTTCAGTGCTTTGTCATTAGAGTTTGGGACCCTTCCGAATTCACTGCCAGGGATTTTTAAAATTAGTTTGACGTTTTAGATATTTACATGGGGAAATTTCAGGGCGTGGCAGTTGTGGGGTTCTGGACAAAAAAGGCAGTCAGAGTGGGATGGTTATTGTAGGAGGGTCATGAAATTGTCACCCTTACTTCTGCCCTGCTGCTGTCAGGTGTGCTGTGTTCAGTGCTGGCTAGCCAGCAAGGAAGGCTGTTAGTCAGGTACCCTGTGCTAAAGCCAGTGCCTTTGCTAGCAGAAGTGAAGGTTGCAGGGTAGGAGGAGGAGAGTTATTATATTGGGGTGTGGGTTTCTCTGATAGTCTATCCTCCAGGTAGGGAGCTGACAGCTGGAGTCACATTCTGAAAGGTGATTAACAGCTAGAGCCACAGCCTTTCTGGAAATGTGTGTTATTAAGCTGGAGCTGCGGTCTCTCTGCAGGGGAGTAGAAAGGGGTGACAGTTGGAGCTCTGTAGGAAGGGGAGGTGACTGCTGGAGCCGCCACCTCTCTGCCTGGGGTGTGTGTATGTGTGACAGATGGAGAAACAGTGTCCCTGCATTAGGGATGAGGGTTGACAGCTGGAGCCACCCAAGCTTCCTGCAGATACGGGGGAAGATCCTGGTTGTGGGTCAGATCCCCTCCAGGAGTGGCACGTGTAAGGGAAGGTGAAATCTCATGTCTCCACATCTCTAGCTGGGACTAGCAGCTAGCATCTTGTGCAAGGCTCCTGGCTGTGTGCCAGATTTCACAAGGGAGATCGGATTCACAGTCTGTGGCATATTTTTCACAGCCAGGTATTTTTGTAGGGGGCCAACCCTTAATTATAGTACAAATTGGACCGCCTTGGTCTGGCACCTTCATAACCTGACTGGTCCCAAATGAGGATATTTGCTGGACCAGTGGAGGTTCCCTGTTATTGGCCTCCCAACTCCTCCCTTCTGCTGGCTGCTTCTGGCTTGTTCCTGGCCCTCTTGCCTCCAGGTTGGCTTGACCAGAGCTTCCTGGGGCTGGAGCTCCATGTCTGCCTCTATTGCTGGAGCTCCACTGCTGCTGCCGGCCTGCTGCCTTAGGAATCGGAGCTCCCTGCCACAGGGCTCCTTTTGAGTCGCTGGTGCTCCTGCTGCACTCCTTGCCTCGTCACCAGACCTCCTATCCCTGGGCTTTGTGGTCCAGCAACATCCATAGTACAGCAAGACTACAGCTGTTGTCAGACTTTAGGGAGGTATAACCTGTATACTGCTATTGGCAGAGCATCCCTAGTGTAGACATGGCCCAAGTCAGTGTCTTCGTTTGCATTTTTTTCATGTTTTAACTAGGGGTGTTAAAATGTGTTTAAGTAACTGTGTAACCGCTGAAATTTTCAGTGGTTACATGGTTACATACGGGGCATGTCAGTCAACTCTGAGGGAGCCAGTGTGCGTGAGCAGCCGGCTTTTGAGCAGTTCCCTGTGCATACCTGCTCTCGCTTCCCTCACTCCCTCCTTAATTAGTGCTTCTGATGCAGAGGCAGCTGCGCAGGGAGAGGGGAGCAGGCAGCTTCCTGAGAGCTGGTATGCCCATTGGCCTTGCTTTTAAGCCAGCTTATTGCGCATACTAGGAGTCTACATACCAGTAGCCAGATAACCATGTATATAGTTTGTACACAGTTACACTTTTGTATCCCTAGTTTTAACACAGGTTGATAACACAATTGTAAATTCTAGGATAAATATAAGAGTCTGGTATAGGGATGTGAAATTGCGTTTAATCAGCGCATCGAGTAGTTGATGGAGTTTCCATCAACTACTCGATTTGTTGATAAGGTGGGAAATTGCAGAGCTGCAACAGGGTTAGCTCCCAGCTCTGCCTTTTAAATGTATTAAGAGTGGACCCCTGCAAAACCCCACTTGTTATACCTTTCTAGCAGGATTGTGAACCATTAATAAGTACTCTCTGAGTATGGTTATCCAGCCAGTTATGCACCCACCTTATAGTAGCCCCATCTAAGTTGTATTTGCCTAGTTTATTGATAAGAATATCATGCGGGACTGTATCAAATCCCTTACTAAAGTCTAGGTATACCACATCCACCGCTTCTCCCTGCTTGGAAAGCTTCTTTCCCTGGCTGCAGAAAACAGAACAATTACAGTCTACTTGTGCAGAGGCTGCAAATGGATTGGGGGGGGAGGTAGTTTTCTGGTTGAATCAAGACATTTGGTAAGGATTTTGGGAGGAAGGGAAAGAATCCCCTGTTGTGAGGAGACATTGTGAGAGGTGAAACACAAGACTTTGGATTAAAGAGTAAGATGATTGTGAAGCTATGTGTTTCCTTGGGAACAGTGCAAGCTGGAGCCTCTGGTAAATTTGTTCTGTAGATGTTATCTTAGGCAGTTAAGAGAGGAGTGACTTGTTTTAGTACCATAAGAGTTCCCTTGGAAAGGACCTGAGGCAGGCTGCATGAGTAGGGGAAGGTGTGCCAGAACATTTGCATGATTACATTTCATACACAGTTTACATAGGTGTTAATGGCTTAAGGTAAGAAAGAAAAAGCATCTTTTTCCAGCATTTTTTGTGTGTTGCAGAGACCTAAAACTCTGGTCTTAATTCTTTTTTAAAAATCCTGTGTTACTAATTTAGAGTTGGCCTCCGTCGGTCAGTTGACCATGGATGACGTATCCTAGTTCTCGTCTTGGTTCGTGTCGAATTGTCTGGGACAGCGTCGGGGACAGCGTCGTTGGTGGCTGAAAAGGCCAATCCGGGACAGGCATTCTTTGCCGCAGAAGTCGCAGCTATAGGTGGTTCCCTGGCTGTTGTTGTTGCGTAACTTCCTGCGGGCTCGCTTTTCTTCTGATGCACGCATCATGTTCGTTTCGCCTGACTTGAGCTGTGTGGTCAGGGTGCCCCTCCACTTTGGGCGGTCTGCTGCGAGGTCTTCCCAGGACTGCGTGTTTATGTCGATGGCTTTCATGTCCCTCTTCACGACATCTTTAAATCGCAGGTTCGGGCGCCCTGTGGTTCTCTTCCCAGATGCCAGTTCCCCGTAGAGGATGTCCTTTGGGATCCTCCCATCCTCCATGCGGCGTACATGGCCAAGCCAACGCAGGCAACGTTGTCGGAGCATGGTGTACATGCTGGGGAGGCCGGCTCGAGTCAGAACTTCGAGGTTGGAGACTTTGTCTTGCCAGGTAATACCCAGGATGCAGCGCAGACCTCGTAGATGGAAGGCGTTCAGTCTCCGCTCTTGTCTCGCGTATGTGGTCCATGTCTCGCTCCCGTACAGCAGGGTGCTGATGACGCAGGCGTTGTACACTGCCATCTTTGTTGCGGTTGTCAGCCTGGGGTTGGTCCACACTCGGGTTGTCAGGCGGGCTAAAGTAGAGGCTGCCTTCCCGATCCTCTTGTCGAGCTCAGCGTCAAGGGAGAGATTATCGGTGATGGTGGAGCCCAAGTACGTGAACTGGTGGACAACATCAAGCTGGTAGTCGTCTACTGTGATGGCTGGTGGAGTGACAGTGTCCTGGCTTAGGACGTTTGTTTTTTTCAAACTGATAGTCAGCCCAAAGTCTTTGCAGGCCATGGAAAAACGGCTCATCAGCGACTGTAGTTCTTCCTGGGTGTGTGTGACGACTGCTGCGTCGTCGGCAAATATCATGTCCCTGATCAGCGTCTCGCGTATCTTCGTCTTGGCTTTGAGGCGAGAGAGATTGAATAGCTTGCCGTCCGATCTGGTGCGGAGGTAGATTCCTTCCGTTGCTGAGCCGAAGGCATGCTTGAGGAGCAGGGCAAAGAAGATCCCAAACAATGTGGGGGCAAGAACGCAGCCTTGCTTGACGCCGCTGCTGATGCTGAAAGGCTCGGAGCAACTGCCGTTAAACTGCACTGTTCCCTTCATGTCTGTGTGGAAGGATTCAATCAAACTCTGCAGTTTTGGTGGGCAGCCGATCTTGTGAAGGATTTTGAAGAGTCCGTCTCTGCTGACCAGGTCAAAGGCTTTGGTGAGATCAATGAAGGAGACGTACAGGGGCATCTGCTGTTCTCTACACTTCTCCTGGAGTTGTCTTAGGGAGAAAATCATGTCTACGGTTGACCGTTCTGCGCGGAAACCACACTGTGACTCCGGGTAGACACGTTCAGCCAGCTTCTGCAGTCGGGTCAAGATGACCTTAGCAAATACTTTGCCTACGATGCTAAGAAGGGAGATGCCTCTGTAGTTGTTGCAATCACTTCTCTCGCCCTTATTCTTGTAGAGGGTGACGATCTTAGCATCCCGCATATCCTGCGGTACGGCTCCTTCTTTCCAGCACTGACAGAGCACTTTGTGAAGAGGGTGCAGTAGGGAACACTTGCACTGTTTCAGCAGGTCTGGAGGAATCTCGTCGCTGCCAGGGGCTTTTCTTGAGGCCAGTTTATCAACAGCCTTGCTGAGCTCTTCTACTGTTGGCTCTGCATCAAGTTCTTCCATTATTGGCAGGCATTCAGTGGCATCTAATGCTGCGGAGGTCACCGTATTCCGTCTGGAGTAGAGGTCAGAGTAGTGTTCCACCCATCTCCCCAACTGTTGTTGCTTGTCGGAGATTATTTCTCCAGTAGATGACTTGAGGGGTGCTGTTTTGCTCTTGGTAGGGCCCAGCGCTTTCTTGATGCCGTCGTACATGCCTCTTGTGTTCCCTGATATGGCTGCTTTCTGGATGTCGTTGCTGAGCTGCTGCCAATATTCGTTCGCACAGTGTCTGGCAACCTGTTGAGCCTTGCTCCTAGTAGCCCTGAGAATTTGTAGGTTCCTCTGGCTTGGTGACCGCTTGTATTCTGCCAGGGCGGCGCGCTTGGCTTCTATGACTGGAATCATCACAGAGGACTTTGCTTCAAACCAGTCGTGCGTCTTTGTGGTCCTCTTTCCAAAGGTTGCCAGGGCAGTGCAGTGCATTATGTTCCGCAGTGTTTCCCACTTTTCCATGGCAGAGTCTCCTGTCTGTGTGGCGTCAAGTTCCTTCTCAAGCGCTTCTGCGAATTTCTGCGTCAGGTCAGGCTGCGACATCTTGCTGACGTCGATGCGAGGATTTCCTTGTTTCCTTGAACGATAAAACCTCTTCGGGTTCAGCCTGATCTTGCAGCACACTAAGGAGTGGTCTGTGTCGCAGTCAGCGCTATGATAAGAGCGTACGTGCAGGACGCAATTGATAGCTGAGCGGCGAACTAGTATAAGGTCCAACTGGTGCCAGTGTTTCGAGCGTGGATGTCGCCAGGAGATCTTATGCTGGGGCTTGGTCTGAAAGTATGAGTTGGTGATGCACAGGTTGTAGAAAGCGCAGAGCTCGAGCAGGCGTTGGCCGTTCTCGTTCATTTTGCCGACGCCAAATTTTCCGAGGCACGAAGGCCATGAGTCATTGTCCGCACCTACTCTGGCATTGAAGTCACCCAGAAGGATGAGTTGTTCCTTGTCGGGGATGCTGTTGATGACAGATGTTAGGTTCTCATAGAACCGGTCTTTAGTTTCCAATGTTGCGTTCAGAGTTGGGGCGTATACGCTGATGAGGGTGATAGGGCCCGTGGTGGTGTTGAGACGAAGGGTGAGGAGTCGTTCTGAGCCATTACTGCCTGGTTCTACCATACTCAGTAGGCTATTTTTCACCGCGAAAGCTACGCCATGCTGTCTGGGCTCGTCTGGGGCCTTTCCCTGCCAGTAGAAGGTGTAGTCTTTTTCTTTCAGAATGCCTGAGTCTGCCAGTCGTGTTTCCTGTAGGGCGGCGATGTCTACGTTCAGCCTCAGAAGTTCGTTGTTGATGACTGCTGTCTTTCGTAGGTCGTCAATGTCCCATACGTCTTCGGAGAGGCCCGTCAACATTGTACGGACATTCCAACATCCCAGTTTAAGAGGTGGTCTCTTTCTCAGTGTTTTGTTGCCTGGTGCGATGGTTGCAGCCTGCCGTTCGGAATATTCCTAATCCCCATGCACCCAGTGAGGAAAGCAGACTGTGGCGGGGCAGTACCTGACTGTCTGGGGGCTGCCCAGCTTGAGGCGGGCGGTAACTGCCCAGTGAGACCCGAAGATCCCTCCCACCGTCGGGAACAACCCCTGGCGCCATGCTCTACGCCAATTGAGCTGTGGCTTATAACCGGTAAACTGTTGCTCCCCGTGTTTCCGCGCTAGTAGCGCTAGCGAGGCTGGAGTGTCCTCTCCAGGGTTGCGAGATATGTTGGTAGTCGGATACTAGCCAGGGCGATGTAATATGGAGGAACAGGCTATTGCCCACGTAGCGGGTCCCCCCTCTCCACGTCGTCGATGGATCCAAAGGAACAGCAAGGCTGCTACAGTTTGGCATCGGCGCCATCGCAGGAGTTGCCAGAGCGAGGCTGCAAGCAGCGTCGAACTGTCTTAGGGACTCCGACTCCGGATTTTTCCTCGAGGTTTACTCCTGAAGCCTTTTCCATGGAAGAATATAGCCGCAAGGCAGCGGAGGTTTAAAATCAGGGTTTTCCTTCCCCTAGATGAACTGCCTTCTAGGCTGACGAGTATCATCTCCCCGAAGCAACTGGTTATAAGGCGCCAGTGACCTGCCTGCGCCCCTTCTCCTGTCAGTTAAAACAGTTCCGCCGGGTTTACAAGCTAAACCGCACGTGAAGGCCAGGAGCTGGACTTGGTTGTCAGAGGCTATTGGAGACGCACGCCGTATAGGGGTACTTTATAGACAGTGGGAGCTTACTAATTAATACATGGTAAATTGTATTGCATTAAGGCCAGATCTTTGCTATTTGGTGGAGTTCTGGCTCTTAGGAGTCAAAAATAGCAAGTACTAGGTGTGATACTAGCTGTTTTGTAGGATGAAACCTTATTTGCAAGATCTTTGAAACATGCATCTGTCTGATAGAAAGGATGATGATACACATACTCCAAGGTCTCAGAGTGGTAGCTGTGTTAGTCTGTAATTAAAAAAACTGAAAAAACAACAATGATTCTGTAGTAACTTAGAGCAGCGTTTCCCAATTTTATTTGGCCACAGAACTCTTTAAAAAAAAAAAAAAACGCCTGAGGGAACTGGTCGACCAAAAAAACGCCTGCTTGCCCCTAAGACCGGCTCGAAGCGTGGGGGTGGTGGTGGGGGAGTGATAGGTTCTCGCAGAATCCTTACTTTCACTTTTCAGAACCCCGGGGTTCCGTGGGTCACTATTTGGGAAACACTGCCTTAGAGATTAACAAAAATACATAAATATTCTCATGACCTATTGTGGGCAAAACCTACTTCTTCAGCCTAGGGTAGTGTTAGGTTTTTTTAATTTGATTTCATATTAAATAATTATAAGTATTGCTCCTTGTTAATGATCCCTTATTTTAACATATTTTCTTCCACGCCTATGGATTATTTAACATTTATATTTATTTCTTTTTTTGTATTGGTGTTGGACATAAGGAATTTTAACCACCCAAAAGAAAATTCAGCCCTCGTAAGAATGGAAAAATCTTAGAGGGAGTTTTACTGAAATGTTTTTGGCTTTACTTTTGTTTACAAAATTGAAATTCTCTACAGAAAGCAGACATTTCATAAAAAATTGCATGGGATCAAAAATCCAATTTTTGAGCAAAATAATTTTTGTCCAGTCCCATGACTGGGTTATGTGTCATTATTAACTACTGAAAATAATTAATGTGTGCTCTTTGGATATACAGAATGGGAAGTGACTGTCTAGCAAGGAGTATGGCAGAAAGGGATCTAGGGGTTATAATGGACCACAAGCTGAATATGAGTCAGCAGTGTGATGCTGTTGCAAAGAAAAGCAAACATGATTCTGGGATGCATTAATAGGTGTGTTGTGAGCAAGACCTGAGAAGTCATTCTTCCGTTCTACTCTGCGCTAGTTAGGCCTCAGTTGGAGTATTGTGTCCAGTTCTGGACACCGCATTTCCAGAAAGATGTGGAGAAATTGGAGAGGGTCCAGAGAAGAGCAACAAGAACGATTAAAGGTCTAGAGAACATGACCTATGAAGGAAGGCTGAAAGAATTGAGTTTGTTTAGTTTAGAAAAGAGAAGACTGAGGGGGGACATGATAGCCATTTTCAGGTATCTAAAAGGATGCCATAAGGAGGAAGGAGAAAACTTGTTCATCTTGGCCTCTTAGGATAGAACAGGACACAATGGGCTTAAACTGCAGCAAGGGAGGATTAGGTTGGACATTAGGAAAAAGTTCCTAACTGTCAGGGTCAGGGCCGGCCTTAAGCCGATTCGGGCCCCGCGCTTAAGGGGGCCTCGCGCCCTGCACCCGGAAGTCGGCTCCCTCGGCTTGGCTCCTCCTTACCTGCGCTGCGCTGCGCTTGCTGCCGGCTGCTGCCGCCGTGCGTGCTGTTTGCAGGTGGGTGGGGAGACGCCCGTTCGTGACGTAATGTCATGCCCAGGATTTTAAAACTGAAAAGTGCCATGCCGCTGCTGCGGCGCACGCAGTCCGGCCCCTCAGAAGGTAGGGGAGCGGTGGGAGGGGCAGGGGCTTGGGCTTGGACGGCATTGGCAAGGAAGGGGCTTGAATGGGGGCAGGGGAGAGGAAGAGGCTGGTGCAGAGGGGGTGGGGCTTGTACGGAGGGAAAGTGGGGGAGAGAGGAAGAGGCTTGTGCGGAGGGGGAAGGGGAAGAAAGGGAAGGGTACCAAGAGACAGGCTGGAGGAGAGATAAATGCCAGGGGGCCAAATACAGACAATGAGGAAAAGGGCACGAGGGGAGGTGTCAGTGGGAGTGGGGACAGGCTGTTGTGGGGTGAGGAGAGGAGAAGGGAAGGGCATAGGGGCTAGAGGAGAATGTGCTGGGAGAATGCTTGGAAGAAGGGGTGGGCATGAGAGGTGGGGATGGAGCAAGGCATGTGTGAGGGCACAGAGGTGTGAGGGGAACGGGGGCAGAGAGTGGTGAGGGGATGGGCAACAGGGAAAAAGAGGGCAATGGGCAGGGGCAGTGAGGGAAAGGGGAGGCATGAAGAAGGTACAGGGCTAAGGGAAGGTGCAGGTACCAGGGGATTCTGGGCGTGAAGCAGAAGGGCAGACACCTCCAAGGGAGGGACCAGCAGCAGAGGAGAGGCAGGGCAGGAGTGTAGAGGGAGATGTTAGAAGAGGAGTAGCTCACATGATCGGAGTGGGCACAGGGGGGAGAGAGAGGCTGGTGGAGGGGGGCAGGTTGCAGGAGGGCTGAGGGCAATGAGAAGGGCAGGAGTCAGGACAGCAGAGGAGGGTGTGTAGTTGGGGAGCATCAGGCACCAGGGGAGATGATGGAGCAAGGAGAGGAGACATGACAGCAGAGAGAAAAGGTAAAGGTTTATAAAATATTTATTAATAACATGGTATGCTGCCCATGGCCAGTTTGTTTGCGCCCCATGGTGCAGTTTGGGTTTATGTGGGGATCAACACGTGGCCGGCGAGTGGGAGCCAAAACAAAAAATTAGTCAATGTAATGATCTTCTGTTGATGTGTGTTTTAGTAGCTAAATTCTTGCACTGTCATTGCTCATGAAAAGTGCTGTCACATGGGTAGAAATCGGGTAAATATTGCATTTTATTAATATCAGCAGAACTGACTTAAATGGGGCCTGTGTGTTGTGTAGTTTTGCCTTAATCTTTGTATTCATGCTTCTCAGTGTGAGAGAAGCTTTTGTATATATTTGATTGCATATGTAACCACACTTAAGTTGAGGCTCTCAGCATGTTCTGTAAGTATCAGTGTGGCCCCTGGGGCTTCCAAAGTTGAGTTCCCCTAGCTCATCCCTGACAGGTGTCTGTCTAACTTGGTCTTAAATATCTGCAATTTAAACCCATTGCTTCTCATCCTAATCTCAGAGGCCAAGCAGAACAATTTTTCTTCCTCCTCCTTATGATACTCTTTTAGATACTTGAAAGCTGCTCTCATGTCCCTTTTCGGTCTTCTCTTTTCCAAGGTAAAAAAGGCCAGTTTCTTAAACCTTGCCTCATAGCTCATGTTCTCTAGACCTTTCATCATTTGTGTTGATCTTCTCTGGACTTTCTCCAGTTTCTCCACGTTTCCTGAAATGTGGCGCCCAGAACTGGACATGACACTCCAGCTGGGGCCTAATATAGATGGCTTATTCCCTGCCTAGGGGACATGAGACTGGGCGGGTTAATTTCCAATCCTCCTATTTATTCCTTTCCTAAGCCAGGAGGGCACAGTAGTTCTGATGGGGGTTAGAGAGGGGATGGAAGCCAGATCCAAGTTCAATGAGCCTTGGCAAGTGGGCCCATTGAAAGGAGACTGGACCTGTGGATGCCTTGGGGCTCAGCAGCAAGGGCCTGCTTTGGGAAGCCCCATCTTTGGAGGTGAATGGGGCAGCATTGAGATACCACACAGAAGCAGGCGCCACAGACACTGGGTATGTCTAGACTACATGCCTCTGGCGACAGAGGCATGTAGATTAGGCTACCGGACATAGTAAAATGAAGCGGCGAGGAGGCATACCTGGGTGGTCGACAAATACCTTTATGTCGGCAGGGGAGCGTCCAGACTATCGCGCTGAGCCGACAAACAGCTGATCAGCCATGTACATTTAAATGAAGCAGCGATTATTTAAATCGCCGCTTCATTTTACTATGTCCGGTAGCCTAATCTACATGCCTCTGTCGCCAGAGGCATGCAGTCTAGACGTACCCTAACTTCATATTCATAGGACGGCTCTCACAGATCTTGCACATGCATAAGATGATAGATCTGCAGGAGGGGGGGCAGTGGCATAGTGAGGGGGCCAAAGGGGCCAGTTGCCCCTGGGAGAAAAATAATATAAAATTCAGCTAAAAATAGATGTCACACATTTTAAAAAGGAATACCATATATCCTGCCTTTTGTCTCTTTAGGTCCCAAGTTAAAATTTTCAAAAGCACATGAGTGACTAAAATATTTTTTGATAATTGGACTTGGAAATCTAAGCTCAGATTTTCAAAGGTAATTAAGCTCCTAAAGAGACAGATGCCATCTCGGATCTTCAAAGATATCTATCTGATCTTTACACAGCTTTGAAAATCTGGTCAGAAGTGTCCTAGTTAGTTTTGAACGTGAGATGTAGGAGCCCAGTCCTAATTCCTTCAGGCTTTTTTTTTTTTTAATTTCAACATTTATCTACACTAATTCCCCTCCTTTCTCTTTCACTATCCAATAAATGCATGGATCAAAATTATAGGTGCTTTGTGACTATGCTGACTTGAGAGTGGAAAGATTTCATATTGTCATGTGCGATTCCTGGTAACCCATTTCAAATATGAAAAACTAGGTTGATACCTGTTCATATCAGGAGCTGTTGAATTCAGTTTACCATTTGCAGTATCTCATTAGGATGTTTAGTGGAGAAGATACTATTTTTTAAAATTTATTTATACTGTGGGCTCACAAGAATTCCTCCATTGTTTTACCATGAGTCTCAAAACATTTGGTGTTTTTCTAAAGACCTGGAGTCAATTGATTATGTAGGAATCTCAGCTTTCATTTAAAAAAAGTTCCTATATTTCTGGGCCTTACAGTGAAGGAGGAAAGCTTTAAAACACGAACCCTAAATACTCAAGAAACAAAAGGCCAATAAAAATCCAACATGTATTATTTTTAAAATATCTTATGATTTGTAGACCATTCTCATAACTTTGTGTAGGCATTCCTTGTGATTTTTGGGTTGGCAATACTGCTCTTTGATTGGTGAATTTAGAGAGGTCTCTCCCTTCAGTTTCCCTTTCCACCTTCCTTTTTTGTCACAGGTCATCAGAGAATCATAGAGACAATGGAGAGTAGGGTGAGTCCATGACTATGGTTAATGACTGGTCAGGGTGACTAACTATTATCAGCCAGTGGTCTGAATGAGCTATCTACTGCCATCTGTTAATCAACTGTAGGAAAAGGCTTCACGAGCAGACATTATTTATATAGACATACCTACTTTGCCACAGAGATCAGTAGACACACTTGCTGTGTCAGGGTTCTCAATTTTGGCTCTTTTGGGTCGAAATTCACTTAAGACTTTGAGCTGGGAGAATGAAATGTTGTAATCCATATTATATGATTAAGAGGTAAAAGACCTGAACTTAATATGACCTGTCTTAGAATCTACCATAACTTGAACACTAAGCAGAGGATAGTGATAGAAATGTAGCCGTGTTAGTCTGGGGTAGTTGAAGCAAAATGCAGGACAATGTAGCACTTTAAAGACTAACAAGATGGTTTATTAGATGATGAGCTTTCGTGGGCCAGACCCACTTCCTCAGATCAAATAGTGGAAGAAAGTAGTCACAACCATATATACCAAAGGATACAATTTAAAAAAAATGAACAAATATGAAAAGGACAAATCACATTGCAGAACAGAAGGGGGATGCGGGGGGGTGGGAAGGGGGAGGAAGGAAGGTAAGTGTCTGTGAATTGCTGATATTAAAGGTAGGGTGAGTCACATCTAACTGAAAGTCACAGAAGATGGAAACAGGTTTTATTTCTGGTGGTGTAGAGTCTATTTGGGAGTCCTCAGTTATATCTGACACTTTACATCCAGTGTTTAAAGGCAGAGCTGACTAGAGTCCTTGTCTTGTCTCAGTGATCACTTGAGCAAAAATCATTGATAAAATCTTGTGTAGACTGACCTTGGACTCAACATGCAGGCAATATGTGTTGAAGGGTAGTGCAAAGGAGGCAATGGTGGTGAGGTACCATGTTACCTAGTGAAATCAGTGGTGCTGAAATCATTAAGGACTGGAATTTGACCACAGAACTGACACTTTCTTAACAAAGACTCAATTTTTGCTATTTAAAAAGTAAATCGATGTAACAGAAAACTGCAACACTCTCTGGTAACTTTTTAAAAATCAAGCTTTTAACTTTATTGAAAAGACTGGATAGTTTGCAATTGAAAATATTTGACCTACACTTAAGGCAACTGATTTAATTTTGTGTAAAATTTTGTGCAAAATTAAGTAAAGGATGGCATTATTTTACATGTTCAGCTATATTGATATACATTTTGATCAGATCTACTTCTGATGTGATATTTGTGAGTGGCTGTGGTTTGTTGTGTGAGTGCATTTTTTTTTCCGATCAACAAAAAATCTTGGGGGGGGGCGCCCTGTTCGAATTGGTCCCCGCACTTGCTAAGGCCGGCCCTGGTCAGGGTAGTCAAACACTGGAATAAATTGCCCAAGGAGGTTGTGGAATCTCCATCTAATGTCTATCAGGGATCGTCTAGACAGTATTTGGTCCTGCCATGAGGGCAGGGAACTGGACTCGATGACCTCTCGAGGTCTCTTCCAGTCCTAGTATTCTATGATTATCGTAATACTGTTCTAAAGGAATTTTACAGTGGAAAAGCAGTATTATTTAAATGAGACTAAATATTAGTAGTCATGAGTTCTGGTTCCTGTTCCTTTTTCTTACTGATTCACTGACTGACCTTTCCACTTAACTTATCTGTGCATAAATTTCCCTATCTGTAAAATTAGGTTAATAGCATTTTGCTTAATGTGATATTGTAAATAGGGATGTCAGCCATCAGGTGACTACATGAATAACTGATAAGTCTGAGTTTATTGGTTAATCCTGTTGACTACACACACTCCCCTGCCTCGCTGTGTGGTGGGGAATGAGGAGTAGAATCTGGTGCCTGTGAGGAGCTGGCTTTTAAGCCGGCTCCCCATGAGCACTTGATCCTGTGGAACTGCCCTCCTCTCTCCACCCCACACTGTCGTGTCTGGACAGGCAGCAGCGCTAAGGGTGGAGGAAGCGCTGATACAGAGGCAGCAGCATGGGATGGCAGGGGGCTCCCCGGGAGTGGGTCCAAGAACTCACTGGCAGCTGCCCCCGCCATCAGGGACTATTGAAGAGTTGTGTAACTGCTCAAATTGGATGAGGTTACACGACTACTTCAATTACTTGCTATCTAACATCCCTAGTTGTAAGGTTTACTTAATGTTTCGAAAGTGCTTTGAAAATGTGTACAAAAGAGTCTACATACATGAAAAATATGTTGACAATAAGAAAATATATTACAAAAGGTATGTAAAGTGAATAGAATAGTAAAATCATAAGACTGGAAGGGTCAAGAATCCTCATAGTCCAGTACGCTTCAATCAGGGCAAATCTAAGTTTTTATGTAGACCATCCTTGGTGGCTGTTGATTTAATCTGTTCTTTATAGAATCTGTCATTGGAGAGTTCTGTCTCCTTGTGCAATTCATTCCATTGCTTAATTGCCCAGACAGATAGGAAGTTTTTCTTCTGTCTAACATAAAAAGTTGTTACAAGGAGGGAGGTTTATGTACTTGAAAACTGTTCATGTCCTCTCTGTCTTCTCTTCTCTTGACTAAACAAACTCATTTTCTTCAGTTCTTTATACACAGAGCCATTCCCACCTATTGGACAGCTGCCTTGGACCCCAGGCTTTGGGGGCAGGGGGGTTCCACAGGGCCCAGGGCGACCTGGAGATTTACCGGGAGGCCTGCCCCTTCATTCACCAGATGTGATGGGAGCTGCAGGAAGTGGAGTGACCCAACTCCAGACTGCTCCGCTCCATCATTTTCCAGCTGGGTTACTCCACTTCTCAGCAGTGACAGGAAATGGAGCGTCCCAGTCCCAGCCTGCTTCACACCCCAGAGTAATGCAGCTGGGAGCCAAGCTCAGGGCAGCACATCAGATTGGGACCAAATTTCTGTGCTTCCCGCCGCGATGGTGAGTCCAGCCCCTGCTGCCAGCACCAGACCCTCCCAACCCCAGTAACAGTAATCCCATGGGTCATGTTGCTTGGGGAGGAGTTTTGGGAGTAGGGGTGGTGCAGTAGGGTGGAGCAGGGGTGGAAAGGGGCAGGGCTTGGGGAAAGAGGTGGTGTGGGCAGAAGCGGGGGTCTCCGGGGCCCCATGCCCCTCTGCGGATGGTACTATTCATAGCACCTGTTTCCTAGAACTTTAATCATTTTTGTTGCTCTTGTCTGGACTTTTTCTAATTTGTCGACATCATTCCTGAAATGTGACACCCAGATTAAAGGCAGTACTCCATCTGAAGCCTAATCAGAAGAGAGTAGAGCACCATTATTTTTTGTATCTTACAACAGTCCTGCTAATATCCCCCCAGAATGTTTGCTTCCCCCCCCCATCACTGTTGCACTGTTGATTCATTTAGTGTGTGATCCACTGTGTTGCCTAGATCCCTTTCCATAGTAGTCCTTCCTGGACTTCATTTCTCACTTTTTGTGTGTGCAACTGATTATTCCTTCCTAATTGGAACACTTTGCATTTGTTCCTACTGCATTTCATCCTGTTTACTTCAGAAGATTTCTCCAGTTTCTGTAGATCATTTTGAATTTTAATCCCATCCAAAGCTCTTGCAACCCCTCTTAGCTTGGTATTGTCTGCAAACTTTATAAATGTATATACAGATTTATAATTAATTGAGAGACCATCAGTTTACTTTGTATTTCATGTATTTTGAGTATCTGAATTTTAAAATAAAATTACACACCCAACTCCTAAAATAATGCTGAAAAGAGCCAGCCACAAACTTCAACTGTGTTGGACAGAAATTTCTTCTGATCCCTGTGGAACCCCACTTGTTACGCCATTCCAGCATGATTGTGAACCATAAATAACTACTCTCTGAAAATGATTATCCAGCCAGCTATGCACCTACTTTACAGTATGTCCATCTGGGCTGTATTTCCCTAGCTTATTGATAAGAAGGTCATACGAAATAGTACATGCTTTACTAAAATCTAGATATACCATGTCCACCACTTCTCTCTTATCTTTAAGGCTGATTTCCGATAAGGAGGTCATACGAAATAGTAAATGCTTTACTAAAATCTAGATATACCATGTCCACCACTTCTCCCTTATCTTTAAGGCTGATTTCGTATCAAATAAAGTTATCTGATCGGTTTGACATGATTTGTCCTTTACAAAATGCATGCTGGCTGTTACCTATCACCTTATGTTTTTCCAGATGTTTGCAGGTGAATTCCTTAATTACTTGCTCCATTTTCTTTCCTGGCACAGAAATTAAACTGATTTGTCTGTAGTTTCCTGGGTTGTTCTTATTTTCCTTTTTATAGATGGGCACTATATTTGCCCTTTTCCACTCTTCTGGTATCTCTCTTGCCTTCCATGACTTTTCAAAGATGGTAGCTAAAGGCTCAGATACTTCCTCTATCATCTCCTTGAGTATTCTAGGATGCATTTCATCAGGCCCTGGTTACTTGCAGACATCTAACTTTTCTAAGTAATTTTTAACTTGTTCCTTCTTATTTTATCTTCTAAACCTACCCCCTTCCCACTAGCATTCAGTATGTTGGGCATTCCTTTATCATCAGACTTCTTGGTGAAGATTGAAAAGAAGAAGTCATTAAGCACCTCTGCCATTTCCAAGTTTCCTGTTATTGCTCAGTGAAGAGGGAGAAACAATAAAGGGAATAGAAGGTGGCTTGTTATGGAATAAAACTGAGGTGAAGAGACTAGAAGAAAAGGTGACAGGGAGGGTTGGTGCAAGTAGCTAATCATCAGAGAAAGTCCAGTCAAAACTGTAGGAAGTCTTTGCATGTCTAAAGGTTTGTTTTTTGGCTGCTGCTGCTTCTTCCTGGAATCTTAGGCTGGCAGCTCTGTGTATTTTTTTTTTTTCTCCAAGGCCACGTGATGGGGAAGGGCATACGGGGACATAACACCCCTGAAGTGAGGACCTAGCATCCCTGGAGTTGGTCTCCCTTCCACATTTGTGTGTGTTGGGGGAGGGGTGACCCTGGATGGACCATATTTTACCCCTATTTCCCTGCTGCAGTGCAGCAGTTCCTGTTTTAGCTACCCTCTGGAGTCTTTGGCTGGCTCTTCCCTGCAATTTTTCTCCAAGGCCACACTAAAACACTTAATAATTATAATTTTTTTTCTTCACAGAATATTGAATCATGTTTGTTCCAAGGTCTCTGAAAGTCAAGAGAAATGCTGATGATGAGCAAAGCTGTGCATTAAAAAAAGAAAAGTTGTCTTCTGGAGAACCCTCGTTAGTGGAGACCACAGACTTAAGAGATGTTAAGGGATCTATAAAAGATACTTCTGCGTCAGAATGCCATGTATATAAAGCAGTACAAGAATGCACAGAGCTACGCATGTCTCCAGATTCAGATTTCCCCTTTGCTGTCGAATCTTTGGGAAGTGACAACCAAAATGTAGAAGAAGACATTTCCTCTGTGGATGAACCCATTAAATCTTTCAGCAAATCCCAACGGTGGGCAGAACCGGGAGAACCTAAATGTGTTGTTTGTGGTCGTTATGGAGAATATATTTGTGATAAAACAGATGAAGATATTTGTAGCTTGGAATGTAAAGCCAAACATCTTTTACAAGCTAAAGAAAAGGAAGAAAGTTTAAACTCTGACAGTCTTGTGAAAATAGAATCGAAACCAGAAGCTCCTTTGCCTATCACCCTTTATGCCTATAAAGAACATTCCTTTATTTTAAGCCTGCAAGATGACCAGATCAAGAACCTTAAATTGCAATTAGGTATTGCTGTCCATGGTGATGGAGTTACAAGACCTATTTTAGAATTTGAACACTGTGGTTTTCCTGAAACTTTAAACTATAATTTAAAAAATTCAGGCTATGAAGTTCCAACCCCTATCCAGATGCAAATGATTCCTGTTGGACTTTTGGGAAGGGATATTGTGGCCAGTGCAAACACAGGCTCTGGAAAAACTGCAGCTTTCCTGCTTCCAGTTATTGTTAAAGCCTTGGAAGAGGTAATTGATGTTTAGAGAGGTAATTAAAGTTTAAGTATATACTCAGAAAGAGGTGAGAATCTTAATGACTCCACAGTTCTCAGTGTAATTACAAATGGCAGTCATTTGTATTGAAGCTCACTAGTTTATTTTTTTAATCCCACTCCCCAGCACTGTGACCATTTTCTGTTTGGCAGAAAATAGTTTGTTCATGAGCATTAATGTACTTGCAGTTTCATTTTGTTCACAAAAAGTAATCTATTGGAAAGACATTTCTGGTGGGTTTTTTCCAATTTTGTAGTTTTCCTTTTCCCAGTAACTCAGTAATTCATTGCTAATATCCCAGCATGCATCATTCTGTGAAATCATAAATACCACCAGGGCATTACAGACATCCTAATAGTCTTGTGATATCACAGATGAATTCAGGCTGTGATGTCTTCAGCTAAACAGCAAATATCCAGAGGAACTCGGAGGATAAAATAATTTTGAAAAGTTAGGTAAAACTTATTTCTGCACTGATTGCTCCTCATAACGTCATCAAAAGGGGCCCATCAGCAGGGTTGCCTCTAAGCTGCACAGCTGCCTGGTAAGACCTGTGCAGGGGCTCAGGGCTGCTGTACACAGAGCTGCTGCGACAGCTCCCTGCTGGGTCCAGAGGAACGCACTCTGCCAGTCATGGCAATCCCAGCTGGGGCTGGAGGAGCACATTTCTCTGCTGGTCACGGCAGTTCCTTGCTGGAGCTGGCAAAGCATGCTTCTCCCCTAGCTGCAGCAGCTCCATTTAAATCAAAGCGTCTCAGTAACTCAAGAAGTGTGTTTTTTGTCTTTAATACATTATGGTTTGTTTATCTTCTGGTGACTTTGCGAGTGACATATGGAAAACTTTGTCTCAATAACTTGTTAATTTTTACGATGATAAAGTTTGGCTATTATTGGCTGGGAAATGGCTTCACTTTTTCAAGTAATTGGTGACAGCTTAGGGTTTGATGACCCAGAATGCTCAGTCACCATAGTTCTTTGAGTATTACCTTTATGGGTACTCCACTTCAGTGGCACATGTGCCTCTCAATCAGAGCTTTTTAGTTAGTAATGTTCTTTCAACCTGTGCATGTGCCTTCGGCTCCTTTGCTAGACACACAGGCTGTATAGATGTATGCTAGCAAACTGGCCTTCAGTTCTTTCTCAACTGCCTCAGCCTGAGAAGGCATCTTAAGTGTGTCTGCTTCAAGCATGCTGCTTCATCTTTTCTATTTTTTTCTATAGTTGACCAAATAATTAGTATAGATAAACCTAGATAAGAAGTGAGAGCGTTGTTCTTCTTCCTCTCCCTCTTCCCAATAGTCACATGGAAGAGTCTTATCAAGTGGAAACCAACCCACTCTAACTTCCATATGGGGCCCCCAAGTGGCCACACTGGGACTTCTGGGATGCTTATTGGCAGCAGTTTGCAGCGCACTTATATCAGTGGTCCCCAACCTTTTGGGGCTGCTGGGCACCCGGGGAGCGGGGCCGCGCATGCACAGTGGTCACGGGGGCGGGGCTGCCCATGTGCCCCGGGGCCGGCACCGCGCATGTGCCGTACGCCCGGGGCAGGGGCCACTCATGTGCTGCGCTTGGGGCTGGCACCACGCATGCTCTGCGTGCCGAGGGCGGGGCCGGCCCAGATCATTTGGCGGGTGCTCATAAATGCCCTGGCGGGCGCCATGGCAGAAACCACTGATCTATATTGTTTCATGGGAAGGCTAAAGTAGCACAGCCCTCTTTTTCCCCCACACGCACAGAGACCTTTGAAGACCAGGAATCCAGGGTGCTTAAAGAGGTCACCCCTCAAACACTCTTCTCTGGATGTGGTGGTTATACCTCCACCACCATCCGTTGCCAGAGATTTTCAGCAATTTCAAGATGTCCTAAAAAGGCCAGCAAATATCTCTTCAAATCAGGGATTGACAGTACAAACAGTTAGATATCCTGTGGTTAGCAACAGCTTCCAGGGTGGCATTACTCATTAACAAGATATTCCTAGACCCATCTAATAAAAATGTATGTCAGACACCTGTCTCTGTTCTCACTATATGTAAATAGGCAGGTAAATAGTACAGGTTGGACATCTCTTATCAGCACCTGAGCGGTCCCAAACGAGGGAATTTGCCTGACGAGAGATGGTTTCCTGCCACAGGCCCCAGCTGCTGACTCTACCAGCGTGAGGCAGAGGGACTCGCTCTAGTCCCTGCCGGGTTGCCTGCTGGGTCGCTGACACTACTGCTGCTGCTGCAGCCAGACTGCCTGCCTGGCTCCAGCAGCCTGTGCTACCACGGGTTGCTGGGGGCTGGCTCTGGCCCTGATTGGGCTGCTAGTCCCAGCCCTGCGGGCTCTGACCCCACTTCTGTGGGCTACCCAGTGCTCTGGCCCCACGCTGCCATGGACTGCTGGGACTTTCTCCAGACCCTCTGCTGTGGGCCACTGAGAGCACAGGCTCCTGCCTCACTGCAGCCCATAGACTCTGGCCCTGCTTCTGTGGGCTGTCCAGGGCTCCAGCTCCATGTTGCTGGGGGCTGCCACCAGCCCCCGACTTGGTCCCGTTTTAACAGGCTGCCCAGGGCTCTGGCTCTGGCTCTGGCCCCGGCCCCCCCACTGCCACGAACTGTCACCAGCTTGATCCTGTGCTGCTGGGGGCTGCCCTGACCTGGTCCCATTGCCGCAGGCTGTCGGGATGCCTCAGCTCCTGCCGAGTCCTGCTGCTTCAACTCTGCCCCTACTGGATTGCCTTCCTGCCAGTAGGCTGCAGGGGTTCTCTGATCCAGGAATGTCCTTGGTTCTGCCGGACCATGGATATTGCCAGACCAGAGAATTCCACTTTTGGGAGGTGCATCCTGTAATATGTTCCCATTTTGTTCTCCCATGCTCCACCTAACTCCCCAGTGGTTTTGTGTATGAAGTAAATGAGCATGACAGACTGTCTTCAGTCCCATTGTGTCTCCCCTCTACCCCCCACAGTAAGATAAAGACTAGAAGACACTGCATCACTTTGGGCAAGAGAGAAATGGCAGCAGTGGCAGCAAAAGCAATCATAGTTTTCCCATACTTTGCTGACTGAATTCTCAAAGGAAACCTTACATCGTTCAGTAAAAGGATTCTCCATTTGTTCCCCTGATATTGACTACATTGTTAAATAGGGTAATATAGTTTTCCAAGGATATAAAGCTACTTTTTTAAAAGAGTAATTGCAGTTTGAATAAACACATTCTACAAAAAGACTATTGTCTATTGATAAACGTGTCCTTGTAATTGTAATTTTGGAAAAAAACAAGTTAGATAAATATTTTCAGGCCTACACAAGTGTGATATTTCTAGTTTCATAGCTGTATTATTTATATGATAGACTAAATGAAATTATAGCTTCACCATATTGTAATGTACATACATAGTGTGATCAAGGTAATTCTAGTTTTTGGTTAATTTCTGGTTCAATTATCTCTTAATGCTAATAAGGGAATAAGGACATATCTAAGAGAATTTTTCTAGTTTCCTGTTTAAGGCTTGGCCCGCGTCCTATCCTTAGAATCAATTTTAATATTGAGAAAAGCAGTTAAAGGATGCTTTGATTCAAAAGACAGAAGTGATGCATTTATGACCTGATAAAATTAATAAAATGCATTATAAACCATGTAAGTCTCTGTTTTAGTATTTTCTTTAAAAAAAGAAAATGCACTGATTTGGTTTGAATATTCTAGACCTGATTCTCTTTGACTATAAAAGTATGTCTGCTCAGCAAAGGGAAACATGCAGCTGGCCCATGCCATCTGACTCAGGCTTGTGAAGCTGCTTTACTGCTGTGTAGATTTCTAGGGCCAGACTGGAGGCCGCGCTCTGGGACCCCCACCACCAACCTGGCAGGGTCCTAGAGCTTTGTCTCCAGCTCAAACCCAGAAATCTATAAAGCAGTGAAATGACCCTACATTCCAAATCCCACAAGCCCAAGTCTGTTGGCATGGGCCTGCCACAGGTTATTCTTCTCTATGTGGATGTACCCTAACACAGTGCTCTGGTGTGTAAAGGAGCTTTGAAGTTGGTATAAATTACATTGCACTCCCTGCCAGAACAGTGCAAATGAAGCTTGATGTCAGAATAATTTATCCTTTAGTTGAATATTAGAGTTGGCTCTATGAATGGTTTTAGTAAGCTCTTTATTAGCTTTTTAGTTGAAAAATGATTATACTACATAACTATGTCACTGTAGAAAGATTTGTTAGACTTTCGCCTAAGAAAGAAGTAGTTCTGTGGTGGATAGAAGCTTTTCTTTTTTTTTCCTTTTTAAGACTAAAACGCCATCTGCACTTATTTTGACACCAACAAGAGAATTAGCAATTCAGATAGAGAGACAAGCTAAAGAGTTGATGATTGGTCTGCCAAACATGAGAACAGTCCTTCTTGTAGGTGGTCTACCACTACCACCCCAACTTCATCGTCTAAAACAAACTGTTAAGGTAAGAACTATTGTGTGAAAGAGTCCTTTGAAGAAAGATGTTTTTATGGCATCTGTAGAAAATAAAAACTGATTATTTAATTCTTGATTTAAATTGAACGTGCATTTTCTTTGCCAATGGCATCCAACCTTATTACACAGGAAGACCGTATAAACTGAAGCATAACTTACTGTGGCCAAACAGATTCTACTAGAGATGTTAGGGTATAACTGATTAACTGTTTAACTGATAAGCTGATGGTTAATGGTATCCATTACACTCATCCGGCTCTCAGGGAGGCGACTTGCCTTCACTTGCATGCTGCAGCAACTTTCCTGGAAGCCGGGTGGGCAAGGGCTGAGTGACAGGGAGGAGGCTTCACTGCAGCAGCATGGAGTCTGTCTCATGATCCTGCAGGGCTGCTGGCTGTGAGCTACCTAGATAAGCACTTCCCAGCCAGAGCTCCCATATCACAACTCCCTGCCCCAGGTCAGAAAATCTTCCCCCAGGTCACCACCCAAACCCTCTGCACACTTCCTACTGCAGGTCACAAATCCCAAACCCTGCACCCTCTCCTATACCCCTCCACCATGCCAGAACATTCTCCAGCACCCCAATCCCCTGCCCCAGATCCCCATCCCCTCCTTCACCCAAACTCCCTCTCGGATCCCAGGCCCCTATCCCAAGCTTCCTTCTGCACCCAACCTCCATCCCAGACCCTGCACTCCACAGAAAATTGCAGCACTTGACCACTCTTGGAGTAGACCCCCATCAAAAATTATTGCCCATCCCTGCTCTACATAGTGAATTTAGATCCTTAGAAGTACAAATTAGCTCTTGTATAGTTTATACGTGTGAAACATTTATGTATATCCTTCTCAATTTCACACACAAAGAATAATATTTCAAAATTATTTCTCTTTATATTTTTGCTACTTTCAAAGGGTACAGTTTGCCACATACTTAGGTGACATTATAATTTACAACAGGAAATGCATTAGTTCCTTGATTTTAGAATTTTTATTTTTCTGGCGTGGAATACACTTCAGGCAAGTTTTACATATCATTTTCAGAGAGCTAGTTGTTCCATTTGCTTTCAGATACAACTTTGAAGAAACAGGTACAGGAATTTCAAGTGTCTGCATCTGAGCTTAAATAATTAAACACATTTTTAAAAAAATACATAAAGATAATACACAGATGATAAACAAAGATAAATAATGATTAAAAATACTCATCCAACATTTTCTGTCCCCACTAAAAACCAAAACAGAAAGCTTGCATTTTTGTCCTCCAGGCCTTGCAAGTGCTCATCTCAAACATAGTGGTATTTTTTTCAAAACCTGAATACTTTTTTCTTACAGTATTAACTCATATTAGCTTGCTTTTCTAATATTTTGCTTTCTTCCGATAGGTTATAATAGCAACACCCGGAAGACTCTTAGATATTTTAAAACAAAGCTTTGTTCAGCTCCATGGTATCAAAATCGTAGTTGTGGATGAAGTAAGTGTATATAAAATTAAATATTGCAATTAGAAATAAGTGTTATCAAAATATAATGGCCACTTTTAGAGCTCTCATATTTGACTGTTAATTAACAAGTGACTGCCTAATATAAGCCCTGACCTAGCAAAGCGCTAAAGTTGGTGTGTAGTCCCACTGACTTCCTCTGAATTTTGAATATGCATTAAAGTTAATCCTATGGTTTCATGCTTTGCTGGATCAAGGCCATAACACTTAATAAATGGTTTAACTGAAGTCCTAGGTGAGGTGATTGGTCTGCCCAACTATGCATATAATATGTTCATTAAAATACAGTTAGTACTTCTCAGGGTTAAGCATCTTTTACAGACCATTAAAATTGCTTTTTAAGTAACCTACTGAAGGCTGTAGTCTTCTCTTAGATTACATAGCTGACAGGAGCATAAACTCTGCTACAATGCTCTGTGGAATGTCAACAGAATAACAGTCTCTCTCTTCATGGTTTTTCTGATTTTCATATGGTGACAGTGTTGCTATGCTAGTGCCGATTATGTCAGTTAAAGAACAATATGTGATTGTAAGAGCTTTCTTGTGTCTTTTTGTATATTATACCTACAATTATTTTTTTAAATTACATGGTCTTAAATTAATATTTTTATTTAGGCTGATACCATGTTAAAGATGGGCTTCCAGCAACAAGTGCTGGATATTTTGGAAAACATCTCCAGGGATCGTCAGACTATGTTGGTTTCAGCCACAATTCCAGTGGGCATCGAGCAGTTAGCAAATCAGCTTCTGCAGAATCCTGTGAGAATAAGCATTGGAGAAAAGAATCTACCATGTTCCAATGTTCGCCAGATTATCTTGTGGGTAGAAGAACCATCTAAAAAGAAAAAACTATTTGAAATATTAAATGTTAGTATAATATTTTATTTAGCAAATTATTTCTATGTTTGTAATGAAAATTTAATTTATTTAGTTTAATTTCTCTCTTGGTTATTTAAGAGAAATACGTGTGAGGAAAGCAAGAGCAGTAATGCACAGTAAATTAACTATATCACCAAGTTCAAGAATGTCTCCATGGGGGTTCCCTAATAAAACAAAAAGACTGTCATTTACAATGCCATTAAAAGATTGCTAGATTACTTCATTTAACCTAATTCTAGTGAAACTTCACCAGAAAATAATAAACCAACCCTCTGCCCTCCCGTGCTCTCACTAGATGCCCCAAAAAAGTAGGCCTTAATCTTCATAGTAATTCTAGGCTTTCTCTTGTGAGCAATCTTAGCTGCAGTTCTGTAAGAGATGGATATGTGAATTTAACTGAATCTGAGATCTATTTTGCATTTTTAAGTCACCATTTTTTTATTTAAAACACAACTTCTGAAACGTTATTTTTTTTAAGTTGTCAGTACAAACTAGAGACCTGATTTTACAAACCCTTTTGCACATTTTTAACTTGACTTGTGAGTAAAATTACACATTTATGCAAATTTTTGCAAGATTAGGGCATCCTTTATATTAGGAGTTTGGGAGGAGGGTTTTTTTAAATTAATAAGCTTGTTTCATTCTAAGGTATACAATCTATTAAAAATAAAATGAGCATCTCTAAATAAATAGTTGTGGTTGCCCAGTAATAAACTGTGCTGATACAGGGTTAATACACCTATATTAATTTTACAGGACAAGAAACTCTTCAAACCTCCAGTGTTGGTATTTGTGGATTGCAAGCTAGGAGCAGATCTTCTGAGTGATGCTGTTCATAAAATCACAGGATTACAATGCATATCCATGCATTCTGATAAATCACAAACTGAAAGGATAAATATATTGCAGGTGTGTTTCTTCCTGCAATAAAGATCTCTATCATGATAAAACATTACATCTTATTTTTAAAATAGTTTTAATGAGTTAGTAAAGTAGGCATCTTGTTGTGGTCTGTCACTTATAAAGCTTCTGACTAATTTCAGATATCATTAGGTTTAATGGTGGTTTTTTTTTTAACTCTAGGCACAATTTTTATTCTTCAGAATATTGTTCTTTGTAGTGAAGGAAATGCATTGTTATAGTACTTACCTCTGTCTTACATTACTGAGTTTTCACAGTGAATGCTAAAGTGCATGAAAAACTGAAATGAAAGCACAGGTTGTATTTTTGCTAATACGTCAAAAAGTATCTATTTTAAATATTCTTGATTATAGATTATTCTATTGGTTTTAAATATAAATTGACTTGTACATTAGTCTGTAGCTGCTTTTGTGTCTTGCTGAAATGCTGTTTTGTATCATTTTAAGTAGGACTCAGTGAATCACAAAATTTTATTTTCGTGTTCCCTACATAAATCTAGAATACAACAGAGCTTTGTTTTTCTCCTTTCTTCAGCAGCATTTTGATGCTGGTCTTTAAATGAATCAACTGTATCTTGCTCTTCTACAGTAGTTCTCAGGACTTGTAAGGGGAAAAAAAAGCATATGTTGAAAGTAATTACAAGTTATTTTTCCCACCCCAGGGATTATTTGAAGAAAAATATGAAGTTGTAGTAAGCACTGGAGTACTTGGCCGTGGGCTTGACCTTGTCAACGTCAAACTGGTCGTAAATTTTGATATGCCCTCAAGTATGGATGAATATGTACATCAGGTAAAGAGATATGTGTATCTTAAACACTACAAGAGATATTTCTTAATACATTGTTGGAAAAGTAAAACAATATCATACATGATCTGAACTGAAAGATGCAAGCATGTGGTAGATGTACCTCCAGAAAAGTTCTGTTCAGGAGAGGAGGAAGAACGGAATCCTGAAGAGTCTCTCCTTCATCCTATGCAAGAAACATCAAACCTTTGGTCTAAATTGAAGGAGGAACACTCAAAAACAATGTCTTTATTTGCCTATGCCAATGGTGTTTATACAGCTCTCCCTCTGCACCTAAATGTGAAATAGTATCTCTGTTCCTGTACCTTTGTGAAGCATATGTGTATACTAAACATTTCTTTTTTTTTTTATTCAAAACTGAAAGTAATAATGAATGGGAACTCTGCTTATTCATGTTGTAATATTTGATGTTTTGTCTAATTCCAGTATATTGGATCTCAATACACTTGTGAAATAACTGAGAGCTAGCAGAGCATTCAGTGTACTGACTTGCTCATGACAATACTATATATCCAGTTTGATGTAAGAATAACCAGTATGCAGTTTTGTTGCAACAAAAATAGATTAAGAGTTTAAGCAGCTTCTTTTATTCTGGAGGGAATTAGATTACTATTTCTAATTTAAAATAAACTTTGTTTTCATTTGCAGATTGGAAGAGCAGGGAGGCTGGGTCACAATGGAACTGCAATTACTTTTATTAATAACAACAGCAAGAAGCTTTTTTGGGATGTTGTAAAGAGAGTAAAACCAACAGGCACCATTCTTCCTCCACAGTTGCTAAATTCACCTTATCTTCATGACCAAAAGAGAAAAGAACAAGAGAGAGCAAAACAATCACAAAATAGTCTTGTAACGGGTGACAATCTTATGGACATTATTAGAAAACACGACAAAAGTAATTCTCACAAGTGATTAATGTATTATATTTGTAAATATGTAAGTATAATGAAAGCACTGTATTTCTGTAAAAATTAAGCATGAATTTATATAATTGGTATAAGATCTGACATTTATTTTTAAAAACATTTAACTTTTTCTGGTGAACTCTTGAAATTCATTTTTATTATAGTGTTTCATCTAAAAGTGTATTCCAAATTTAAAAATTGCACTTCAGCCCAAATTTTTTTGAGACTATTACAAGTAACATCTAAAAGCATTTTTTTCAATTTATTTACTTTGTGAGACAGACATCTATATAGTTATTTTCATTTTTTGCATTAAATATATAACCTTTTTCATTGTTGTTTCTGTGGGGCTTTTGGATTGCAGTGGAAGAGAGGCATACTTTTAAAACAGGAAAATTTGATTGCAAAACTAAAAATTGGCAGGGGCACGTTTACTATCTGCAGATATTTTTAACTGCTCAGTTAACTATGTTTTAAGTTAATGTCGTTTTAGCCCTCAAACGTCTCTTAATTTTCCTCTCTACTGGGAACCCCACAGGTTTCATCGATGGGTCATAATGAATTATTAAACATGAATATTATTTTTTTCTTCCTATCTCATGTCTGAAACCAGCAAAAAATCCTGATCAAGTAATCCACAACATGAACAAGATTTTTTTCCTGCTGTCATTGGGGCTAGTACGAGATGTGGTTTCTTCAACTTCACAGTAGAAAAATCAGAAAAATTCGAGCTATTAATAAAAACTTGAAATTAAGATAGCGTTCTGTTAATGGGTACATGATTGGGCTGCTAAAGTAGATGTGATACTATGAAAAGAACAGACTCATATAGATTATGAAGGGGAGCAGTTGTCAATTGCTTTTGATCTCAAGAGTATTGAATGAGGTACTCTAGGCTCTGATTTTGTGAACTCTTATGAAATACTTAAATTTAAGTACAGTATTCTCATTGGGCCAGATCCTTAATTTGTGTAAATTGTTGTAGAGCCTTTAAAGCAATGACGTTTGACAATTTACACCAGCTGGGGACATGGCCCATTGACTTCAAGAGGACTACATATATGCTTAAAATGTAATGTGCATCCCTCTGTTTGCTGGCTTGAGGCCCTAGCTGCTAAAATTACTGATAGACATCCTATCAACACAGCCTTTTGATTCCCTTCAATAAAAACTCTATTAATTTAACATTTTAAATTCATGTTGTGTTTTAAATTCATGTCCTGCAGTGTGTTTTTTTTTTTTTAAAAACCAAGCTGTTTACAGAATAAAGTATCCTGTTTCCATCCTTAATGAAACTTCAGGAGAAAACAGTCCATGTTTGTTTATCCTATTTTATAAAAACACAAGTTTTACCATACTCTGGTATTTTTTCTGAGTGAGTCAGTCTTCAGAATGAATGTTGAATTTAAAAAAGGAAAATTGAAGTCTTATGTAAGCTTGTATAGGCATGTGGATGGGTGTGAAATTATACAGTACATGAAAACAGAAGTTTATGGAAACACTCCCTTTTCCTCTGCAAAGATTAAACGCATATTTGCTATGTAGGCAGATCTTTATTTAGTAGCTGCATTCCTACTAAAGCAACCCTATGGTAGAAGAGAACTCAGATGTAAGTTGTTTTTGTGTCCTATATCTTTTGGTTTATAAAAAGGCACCCTTGCAGGCCTCTGGGCCAGTGGTGGGCAATCTGGGGTCCGTGGGCCACATGTGACTCATTGGGGTTCTCTGTGTGATATAAAAGACATTTTGTTTACTGTTGCCCACAGGAAAGGTTGCCAGATTTTTCTGGTTTCCATCCACGCAGCTTTTTTTTTTTTTTCCTATCAGCATTACTAAAGTGACACATGTAAAGAAAGGGTATGTGAAGTGAGGTGAGTGCTGATTGCATACAACATTGACTGTGAGAGCCATGCTCTCTATCTGCATCCAATCAAAGCATTGCTATGGTTCAATGAGAACACCCCCAAATTCTAGGTGTGTTAGAAAAGTTGGCAAAACAACCCTATTCTGGGGGGGACCATCTTGGTTACACCAATCTTGTAGCCCACTTGAAGGAAGGAGGGTCGTTCACGCGACCCATTTATGAACCTAGCCTTCACTACTCTAGACACATGTAAAACAATTAAAACTAATGTTGATAAAAGCAAGAAACCAAGCAAACATACAATCTGTTTGATGATGATTCCGGCTCACTCCATGTCATCCTATCAGCCTAAGAGTGGACTAAATAGAGCTTAGTACTGGACCCTGAATCTCAAAGGTCTGAAAAAGCCAGTCTTATCTTGGAAACAAATTTAGATACATCCTTCTGTCTAGGCCACTATAATTCAAATTTAGAGTCTGGTAGCAGAAAGTGCATCCATTGGTCTCAACTGAGGTGAGAAAGAGGAAGAGAGTGATCTCAGAAATTACCAGCAGCCACAATATATAGTGATTTATTGAGAACACAGCACCTTAAATTGCAGTTGGAGACCAATTGGAAGCCATTGCAGTCTCTGATGAGATCGTGATACATGTTCCATTTCCATCCTAACCGACAATTTAAAATTTCTGGAAAGAAATTCCATGCAATAATCCAGTATCAAAGTTACTAAGGCAAGGATACCTTTTTATGTGGTTTACAAAAAAAAGTATTTCCCAATCCTGGATCAGCTGAAATACTATAAAGAATCCTTTCTTAGTGGATCTCTGAAACACAAGTTACAGAAAGGCATCATGGAAGTACGGAGTTTCACCACTGGGCCATCTTGACCTGCTCTAGATGTTGTTCCTCGGCAGTGCTGTCATGTTTTCTCACTTTCCTTGTAATCCCTAGGGATGTAAAATCCCATTTAGTTTAACTGGCTAAACCAGGTAAATGATTAAACGGGTGGGTGACAGGGAGGGAGCTGGTCCTGCAGGCCAGGAGCAGTGGCAGCTCCAGTCTAGTTGCTTACAGACTGGCACTGGGCTGCCAGCTCCCAGGAGTCAGCAGCCACAGAGAAGGAGGGAGGACCACATGGGCTCACAGGCTAGGAATTGGCAGCTTTCCCCCCTCCCTGCACAAGCCTGCCAATTTCTAGCCCAGTAAGAGTGATGGTTACTAGTTAACCTGTTACCCATTCACATCTCCAGTAAGCACCTACCCTCCTATTCATAACATAACATCTCTGTGGCAAAAAGAACACTAGACCAGCCACACTAGATCAGACTGAAGGTCCATCTAGCTGTGGCCAATGCCAGATGCTCAGAGAAAATGAACTGAAAAGAGCTAATCATCAAATGTTCCATTTCCCATTGCCCAGGGGGTATCTTCCCTATCCATCCCACTAATAGCCATATTCATCCTCCTGTATATTCATCCTCCATTAACTTTAGTTCTTTTTTGAACAGATTGACTGTGTATATGGTGAAAAAATACTTCCTTTTGTTTGTTTTAAACCTGCTACCTATTCATTTCATTTAGTAACCCCTAGTTCTTTGAGTGATTGCTCATGTTCATTCCATTTAGGTCTATGCATGCTGCAAACATGATTGTCGGAAGGTTTTCCCCTCAGTGGTACCCGATAGGCCAGCAGGGGAGCCCTCTGGAGTGGTGCCTCAATAACAGCACATATATATCTGTGCTGGCCCTCCACTCCCTCAGTTCCTATCTACCCCATTATAGGTTATTTCATTTCCTAGGGACCATTAACATCTTTTTACACACCCTCCCCCCGGGTGCAAGCAGCTAGCCACAGAAAGAGGCAGGAACAGGTAACACCAACCTGCATGACCAAGGAGACCAAAAAACTTGACCTACTAGGCTGAAAGGTCTATGTTACTGGTTGCCTACAGCTTTGTATTGCACACTAGCAGACAGTACTAAACAAATATGCATATAATTCATGGGTGTCCTTGGGGAAGTTGAAGGAACTCCTCCCTTCTGACTAGACAAGAGTTTGAAGGAGTGAGGGAGGAAGGCAAGGTCATCTCATACAGGTGGCACTGGACTCTAATGTTTCCACTGCCCATACCACGGCCACAACAGTGGTCATGTGTAGGAACTCATAGTTGCAGGTATCAGGCATCCCACCTGAAGTCCAGAATACAATTCAGGACATATCATTTGAGCGGTCATGCCTCTTCTCTGATTAGACTGATTCCAAGCTCCATAGCTTAAAAGACTCAGGAGCTACCTGTATGTTGCTGGGCATCCATACCCCAGTGTTACAAAGGAGTCCATTTAACCCCTGACCGCCAACACACTGTATCAATCTGGCCCTAGATAGGATTTTGGTAAGTGTAGGGGCAGGAACGCCAATGGTAGGAATGGCAGAAGTGTTCCAGGTCTGCTTCAGACCAGGGTGCAGCTCCTCCAGCATGGGTCAAGGCCCCAAACCACAATTTTGAAAAGTACTCCTGGGGACAGTGTTGCAGTCCTACCCTTGCATTGTTCCTTTATCAATCATCTATCCCACTTCCACAATGCCTAGTCACAGATTACATCGGACTGCCGAGTCTGGACACAGTGGAAATGGGCTATTTTATCCCACCCTGTTCCCTCCTACCTTCCCATCCCCCTTCCACATCCCTCTTCAGTAACCCCTCTCAAAAGCATCTTCTCAACCAACAGGTGCAGTTGCTTCTTGTATTAGAAGCAGTAGAGGAGGTGCCTCCCGAGTTCAGAGGCAAGTGGTTTTACTCCTGATATTTCCTACTCATGAAAGCCAAAGGTGGTCCCTGTCTCACACTGGACCGCAGAAATCTCAATGCCTTTATTCAGAAGACAAGGGTTCAGGATGGTTCATTATCCCTTCCTTCAATCTAGGGACTGGCATGCTGCCCTCAACCTGAAAAATATGTCCTTTCGTATCTCTAGCATTCTGGCTCACAGACGTTTCTTTCATTTTACAGTTGGCTATTCTCATTATCAGTTTATGGTGCTTTCTTTTGGCCTTCCCACAAAGTGGTCATGAATTGCATGGTAGTCATGACCACCTTTCTCAGAAAGTGTCGGGTACAGTTATTTCCACGCCAGGATGAATGGCTTATTGGGGGTATTTTGGCTGTTCAAGTGTTAGAACACATAGCACTGGTGAGGGCTACATTCCTCCACTTGGGGCTCAAGCTGAACAGGCCAAGTCCATCCTCGTCCCCACGCAGCAGATGGAGTTTGTGGGAGCCTTACTAGACACCACCCATGCCACGGCTTTCCTCCCTAGGGCTTGCTTCTTAGCGATAAAGGACATCATAGAATGCCTTCACTTCTCACTGATCACAATGGCCAGAAATTGCATGAGGCTGCTGGGCCACATGGTAGCAGTCACATAGGTCATGCAACATTCCAGGCTAAGACTACATCCCTGCAGGTGTGGCTCGCTTGGGTGCACAACCCCGCCCACCACTCGCTGGACATGGTGATCACAGTTCCTTCCTAGGTCATGCACTCCCTGACCTGGTGGCCGCAGGAGGGAATGGTCTGCAGAGGAGTACTATTCACCAGACCATAGCCTTCTATCCAGGTGGTGACAGATGCTTCCAACATGGGATAGGAAACACACATAGGAGACCTGAAGATTCAAGGTATGTGGTCTCCAGGGAAACTATCACTGCACATAAACACCAGGGAGTTAAGGGAAGTACGCCTGGCATGTCAGATGTGCCTACCCCACTTGAGAGGGAAGTGCATTTTAGTCCTGACAGACAATATAGCAGGGATGTTCTATATAAACAGACGAAGTGGTGCTCTTTCCTTTCCCCTCTGCCAGGAAGCCCTAGACTGTGGGAGTTTTGTATCCAACATGCCATCCAGAGGGAGGCCACGTACCTCCAGGAAACACAAAATGTGCTCCCAGACAGACTCAGCTGGTCATTTTAAACACAAGTGGTCCCTCAGAGTGGATGTAGCCCTACGCATTTTCTCCAGGTGAGGGTATCCCCCTCTACATCTCTTAGCAACAAACAGCAACAGAAAATGCCAAAGTTTCTGCTCTTTCCTAAATCACAGTGTGGGATCCCTGGGGGATACATTTCAGGTACCCTGAATGTCCCACCTCCTACACACCTTTCCCCCCTTCCCTCTCATACAGAGAGCTCTCCTCAGGGTGCAGAGATACAGATCTTCTCTAATCCTGATGGCATCAGTCTGGCCTCACCAGCATTGGTTCACCATGCTCCTGGAGCTCTCAGTGGAAGAGCCTATAGACTTCTCCATGTTTCTAGACCTAATCCCCTAAAACCATGGCCAGTTATGTTACCTCAATCTGCAATCCCTCCACGTAACGGTCTGGAAGCTCCATGGCTGACAGGGATGGAGCAACAATGCTTGGAATCAGTGCAGGCAGTGCTGTTGGGCAGTAGAAAACCTTCTGGTGAAATGTTTATTTGGTCCCTCCAGAAAGGTATAATCCCAACAGAGACTCTGGTCACATTCATTCTGGACAACTTATTAGATCTGAGAATGTAGGAATTGTCTATATTCTCAGTTTGGGTCCATCTAGCAGTTATCTCTGCTTTTCACCTGGGTAAACAAGGCAATTTGGTTTTAGCCAACCCAAAAGTACTTTACTTCCACCCTGGGACCTTAACCTTATCCTCACAAGATTCATGGCCCCACCTTTTGAGTCATTAGCAATTTGCTCTCTGTTGCATTTGTCATAGAAAGTGATTTCCTTCGTGGCTATTACATCAGCTAGATAGTTGTCAGAACTCTGAGCTTTAACCTCAGATACCCCTTATACAGTGTTCTTTAAAGATAAGGTCAAACTAAGCCCATATCCAGTGTTTTTGCCTAAGGTGGTGTCCCAATTTCAGATAAATCAGGATATCTTCCTTCCAGTTTTCTTTCCTAAACCACATGCAAGTAATGAAGAATGAGAACACCCTGGCTGTGAGACATGCTTTAGCTTTTTATTTATAGAGAGCAAAACCATTCTGTAGATCCCCTCAACTCTTCATCTCCATACCAGAGAAGATGAAGGCTCTACCAGTTTCTGCCCAGCATATATCTTCATGGATTATGACCTGTTAGGGCATGTTTTGACCTTGATTAAGTCCCAGCACCAGCAATTATGGCTCACTCCACTAAAGCCCAGGCCTTTTCAATGACCTTTGTGGTGCAGGTAACTATCCTAGATATCTGCAGAGCAACTACCTGGTCTTCCATACATATGTTCATGAATCACTATGCCATCTCTCAATGCAGCGTTTGGCAGAACTGTGTTACATTCCATTTTCAGCTAGTCTATGACCCACCTTCTTTAGCATGGCTTGAGATTCTCTTAAATGGAATGGACATGAGCAATCACTTGAAGAAGAAAAAACGATTGCCTACCTTTATTAACTGTTGTTCTTTGAGATGTGTTGCTCATGTCCATTCGAAGTCTCACCCACATCCCTTTCATTGGAGAATTCTGGCAACTCTAAAGTTCACATCTTTAGTTAATTCAAATTAATTTTCCTGGATATCCTCATGTAGACAAGATCTGTGTGAATGTGCATATGCATATGCTGGAAATGCATAGCACTCCAAGTCTGCACTTGCCAGAATTTAATCCTTCCAATTTCAAATTGACATATTTACATTTTAAATTATTTTCTAATTAATTAATTATATAGTCTAATATTTATGCTAAAATATTGTATTTAATCTTTTATCCTGATTTGTACTGTCTTACAGATACTGCTGGCACTACTTAGTTTGATTAAGATGAGGAAAACAGGTATGTCTTGTTTGACTTTACTGATGCTTCTTAACTTTATGTTTCCTTTTGTCTCCCTCTGCTGGAACTTTTTAACTTTTGCTCGTATTTTAGTTTGGCTGATGTACAATATTTCTGAATGCTGGCTATTTTGTTATAGTTGCCTTATAATAGAGCTAAATGTTTTGATTAGGACTAGTTGAAAAACTACTCAAAACATATAAGATTATGAGACAGATAGATATTCTGATAACCTAAATAGATGACAGTATTTTTCCAGTAGAGAATGTGGGCATGGCGGATGGGGTATAGTATTTGCAAGTAGAACACAACTTTACTGTCTTGTTTTTAGCATGGTTTTCTGTGGATATTTTGAGGGAGAATAATAGGTAATTTTGTTCAATATGAAGCTACAGGCAGTCCCCGGGTTACGTACAAGATAGGGACTGTAGGTTTGTTCTTAAGTTGAATCTGTATGTAAGTCGGAACTGGCGTCCAGATTCAGACACTGCTGAAACTGACCGCCAGTTCTGACTTACATACAGAATCAACTTAAGAAACCCAGGCGTCCCCAAGTCAGCTGCTGCTGAAACTGATCAGCAGCTGATTCCAGGAAGCCCGGGGCAGAGCAACTCTGCCTGGGGCTTCCTGTAGTCAGCGCTGGTCAGTTCCAGCAGAAGCTGACTTGGGGACGCCTGGGGCAGAGCAGCTGGGGTGCTGCTGGGTTGCTCCAGTAGCGCCGCTCCTGGTGCTACTGGACCAACCCAGCAGCACCCCATCTGCTCTGCCCCAGGCGTCCTGATTCAGCCGCTGCTAAAACTGACCAGCAGCGGCTGAATCAGGACCTGGGGCAGAGCAGCTGGGGTGCTGCCGGGTTGGTCCAGTAGTGCCCAGAGCGGGCGCTGCAGGACCAATCGGCAGCGCCCCAGCTGCTCTGCCCCAGAGTCCAAAACAAAAGCCTGGTCTGCTGGGGAGGGGAGCACACTAGCTGCGCTCCACCCCCCCCAGCAGACCAGGGACACGGGGAGCAGAGCCGCAGCGGCAGCGGGGTACCGCGCCTCTGAGGCTTTGCCAGAGCAAAGCCTCAGAGGCGAGGGACCCCCCCCGCGGCTGCGGCTTCAGTCCGGGAGCCTGTGGTCTGCTGGGGACGGTCCCCAGCAGACCACAGGCTCCCGGACTGAAGCCGCAGCCACGGAGGGGTCCCGCGCCTCTGAGGCTTTGCTAGAGCAAAGCCTCAGAGGCGTGGGGAACCGCCGCTGCTGCCGCTTCAATCTGGGTGCCTGTGGTCTGCTGGGGACCGTCCCCAGCAGACCACAGGCTCCCGGACTGAAGCCGCAGCCGCGGAGGGGTCCCGCGCCTCTGAGGCTTTGCCAGAGCAAAGCCTCAGAGGCGCGGGAACCGCCGCTTCAATCTGAGTGCCTGTGGTCTGCTGGGGACGGTCCCCAGCAGACCACAGGCACCCAGATTGAAGCGGCAGCAGCGGCGGTTCCCCGCGCCTCTGAGGCTTTGCTCTGGCAAAGCCTCAGAAGCGCGGGAACCCGCCCGGTGCCCCTGGTCTGCTGGAGACGGTCTCCAGCAGACCAGGGGCACCGGAGCAGCTTACGAACGAGGCTTTCTCGCCCCGACTTCCGGGGCGAGAAAGCCCCGTTTGTAAGTGCGGATCCGACGTAAGTCGGATCCGCGTAAGTCGGGGACTGCCTGTATATGGAACTGTTTTCTTAATATAGAGAAAGATAAATGAAAAATGTATTAATCCTAATGGAGACAGATTATATTATTTGTTTTGTTCCCCAATTGTTGGCAGATACCAGATCAGACATAAGCAATTAGACAAGCGCCATATTACCATTGTGTGGTTTATCTTAAAACCACATTTTAAATCACTATCCTTGTGGTCTGAAGGAAGCGATTTTATTTATCTGAGCAAAAAGAAAGCTTTGGTTTTGATTGATTCAGTTTGAGCTAAACTAAGTTTGCGCCTTAGCTGGAAGTTGCCTTTTCATCTCTTATAACTGGTATATGACAATGACTTTACATTGTCAAAATTATTTTACTGGAGCTCTCTGTAGAAAATTTTATGCAGTCAGTCAAGCCTGAGAAAGATACATCTATTTGAGTTTTATGACACTTATGACAAGGGAATTTTCAAACAATTATAAGACTGTTAATAATCAGATATGGAAAGAAGCAAAAAAGCAAAACGAAACCACTAACAAGATGGTTTATTAGGTGATGAGCTTTCGTGGGCCAGACCCACTTCCTCAGATCAAATAGTGGAAGAAAACTGGCACAACCATATATATGTTGGTATATACGGTTGTGCCAATTTTCTTCCACTATTTGATCTGAGGAAGAGGGTCTGGCCCACGAAAGCTCATCACCTAATAAACCATCTTGTTAGTCTTTAAAGTGCTATATAGTCTTGTTTTTTAATATACTAACCTCTAGAGTAAGTGTACCCAAAGATTTCTTAGGATGAGGAAATAAGATTTGGTTATTTCCAAATCTTAGGTAGAACCTGAATTGAGCAGTGCTAAGGCCCTATAAAATATCTACGCTAGGGTTCCAGGCCCACTTACGGGATGGGCAAAAGGGGCAGTTGCCCCGGGGCCCAGCAATTCAAAAGGGCCTCGGGCTCCCAGCCTTTATCGCTGCTACTGCAGCAGCTGGAGCCACGGGTCTTTAAATCACCACCTGAGTGCAGAGCCGCCCTCACCTTGCCTAGGATTCCATGGAGCCTGTCAGCTCTCCCATAGGATCTGTAGCACGTGCTATGTTCTAGTGCAGTGTTTCTCAAACTGTGCTCCATGGAGCCCCAGGGCTCTGCGAGACATCTCCAGGGGCTCCATGAGATTGACAAACTGAAAACATCGATAGGTACAACATATACAATCAGTGGACCGCTGGGGCTCTGCATAAAATTTTTATGCATGTAAAGGGCTCCAGAGCCCAACAAGTTTGAGAACCGCTGTTCCAGTGTACCAAATCCATGGTCCATCTGCTTTTCTGCTCTTCAGCGTATCCATGTTATATCAAACTATTCGCTTAGCTTTACACGTATAGCTTAGCTGTTAGCTACTGAATGGACCTTCTACTTATTTGGGCATGCCTGGGAAGAGGCTGGTCCTCTGTTCCTTAACATCAGGTCTTCAAGGAAAGGTGTAAGTATGCCAGGCTAAACAATCCTTTATCTTAGAAATGTTGCCAGAGGGAGTCCTAGGATTGTATTAAGTTCTTGGCATCTTTTATTTCCTGAGGTTTGGTATTCTTTCATTTGTTTTAATAAAGGTTTTAACTAATCAGCATTATCCTCAGTTCAAGTGCCCTTGCCATGCACACTAAGAATCCTTTTCTGAAACAGAGTTCTCGGGGTTCTCTCTCACTCTGTAGCCTGTTTTGGGATAAGAACCTAAATATCTTCTGGTTAGATGTGTCCTGTGGCAAGCCATAAGCCATAGCCCATAAATTCAGGTTAACAGGATTGACGCTTGATTGTGTCAAGTGTTATACAACTATAAACATGCTGGAAAATATGAGTCAAATAGTTTCTAAGGCCACATTACACTAAAGCCTTATATTGGTATAACTGCATTGCTTGATGAAGCTATCTGCAGTGGTTAAGATATACTAACCAAAACCCCCACTGCAGATAGCTTCTCCTACTATCAACATATCTACAGTCTTTTATGGAGGTGGATTAACTATGCTGACGAGTAAAAGATGGTATATAATGTACCAGTGCAGCACTTTAAGTGCAGACCTTCCTTAAGAAGAGAAGTTACTTAAGAAGCCTGGGGATAGAGGGATGCAAAGAAACATATGCAACAAACACAATATCTATAGACAGTTGAAAATATTTATCTACATAATATTCTAGGAATGTCATTCTGAAGCCTAAAATGCCTGTGCAGTAAGTATGAAGTGGTGGAAGCAACTACCAGCACAACTAAGAGCTTTTCCTGTTCATAATATCACCAACTTCAATCATCAGTAGGTTTTGCAGTCAGTTACTGTCCAGTTTCTACATTCTCAGCAATTTTGACATTACAAATTGCATCCATGTGGCATACAAATACAATTACAGTAATGCAACACTAAGGCTGTGTCTAGACTGATCGCGAAAATGGCGATCAGGGCTTTTTTGCGCAAAAGCGCGTCTCGATTGGCCACGGATGCTTTTCCGCAAAAAGTGTTTTTGCGGAAAAGCGTCCATGCCAATCTAGACGCTCTTTTCTGAAAATGCTTTTAACGGAAAACTTTTCTGTTAAAAGTATTTCTGGAAAATCATGCCAGTCAAAACGTAGCCTAAGAGATGATGATTGCTCTATGGGAGTAGCTGAAAATGTTGCTGTTCAGGGATTATGGGTAGAGCACAAATCTGAGGATAACATCAAGACCATCCCTACCAATACTGGTGCCTTATGCAGCCCAGCATCAACATGCCCCCCTCCCCCGCACTTCCATCCTGGATGGAGGACTGGCCATTCTGCAAACAGGGGAAGACGGCTTTGGGGGCAGCTGTGGGGGGCAGGAGTTGCAAACTCTCCTGGATCAGATAACATTGCCGCAAATGGTGTCTGGTCTGCCTGTTTGGGAGAACTGACAGTCCTAGGCAGGAGCAGAGCAGAATGGGAGCCTCACCTGAAAGCCTCAGGTGAGCAGATGGGCGACATGGGTAGCAGCAAGCAGCATGAATGCACACCAGAGGAGCAGAGTGCAGCTTCACAGCCCATGTTCATGCTGCTCCTGGCAGTCTGGTGAGTGGGAGCTGGGCCTGACCACAGGAGCTAATGCAGAGCCTGCAGGTGGTAGGGCCTCCAGGTGATAGGGCTGAGGGCCATCAGGGCTGATATGCAGCACCCCAACTGCATAGAGCACCGTGAAATTTGGAGCAATTTTAAGTCCCGAATTTTGTGGTGTCCAATACAGATGTTTTTCGTATTGGTAAGAACCACACTGGATATCCACTTCATATCTGTGAGTAGCTACATCCATCAGGAAATATGTGACAGGAGAGGGATCACGTGAGGATTACCTGTTGTGTTCCCTCCCTCTCGAACATCTGGCAATGACCACAGTCAGCAGACAGGATGGACCTTTGGTCTGACTTAGTATGGCCGTTCTTATGTTGATTTTTTTTTGCAGATCAGTGTGGACACAGATTCTATTTTTGTATTTAGTGCCCTGCTGATATCCATGGATTATTTTTGCAGATTGTAAATTGGATGTGGATGTAGATTTTTCATCTGCTTAGGCCTCTAGAAATGGAGGAAGCAGTTAGAGCCAAATAACACAGGGACACTTTTAAAAGTGGAACATTCTCCTCATTTCTAAATGGCTTTTTAGAAAGAAAAGTGAGACCGAATATCGACAGCAAATTCTTAGCAGCTCCATGTAGGGTTGCAAAACGCCATTTAATTGGTTAACTGATAAAAGGGGGAGCAGGTGGGAGGGCCACTCCAGCCCCCCTTCTAGCCCCAATCCCCCGCAGGCAGGGGCTGCTCTAGCCCTGGGGGAAGACCCCGGCGGGGCTGGAGCTGCCCCGGCCCCCACCGGTTAACGTTTAACTGGCAACGCTGCGCTGGTTGCCCATTCACGACCCTAGCGCCATCGCGCCTCCAACAGCTCGTGACGCTCGCAGGCGGCCAAGGCGGGATCCAGCTGCTTCCCTGCCGCAGCGGCCCGACTGCTTCAGGCAGCATCGTTTGGACTCAGCACAGGAGGGGCGGCGAACGGTTCGCTGAGGGCGGGTGTGGGACCCTCCTTCCCCGCGCGGCCGCGAGAGGGGGCGTTTCCCAAACAACGGCTGGGGCCCGCCCGGCCGTGCGGGGTGTGACGCGTCCAGCGCGGCAGCCAATCGCGGGGGGCGCGGCGCATTCGAACAGGCACGGGCGCTGAGAGCGGCTGCTGAGGCGTAGCCTGGGGGCCGGTAAGTGAGGCTGCGGCGCGGGGCGCGCTAGTTGCCCCTTCCCGAGCGGAAGTGGCCTGCCAGTTGCCTTGCTCGGCGCTAGTCCGGAAATGGGGGTTGGTAGCCCTGGGGCCGGCCGCCCTCCCCAGCAGGGACCTGGGGCCCCCGGGGGCGCAGGCTGTGGCCGGACTAGACCCTCTCTCCGCTGAGGGGAACGGCCCGGTAGCTCGTGCCTGCTGGGAGCGCCCCGTCACTTGCCCCTGCTCCGACACACCCGGGCAGGGGCTGGCAACCCCCTCGCGGCCCTGCTTTGCCCACTCCGGGGAGCCCGCGCAGGGCAGTTGGGTGGTGCGTTCCCCTGCCCGGAAAAACAGGAGCGCACGGTGTATGGGAGGCCGTTAACCACGGAGGCAGCTTGGAAGGGACACAGTGTTAACCTGGCCTGCCCAAGCCAGGCACTCTCAGCCAACAATGACACGTTTATGTAGCAAATGTTTGCAAACAAACAACCATTGTCAGTACTGGGATCTTCGTTTTGTTAAAACTTAGTTTTGGGAGGGAGGTGGGAAGTGGATAGCTTTGACAAGTCATGGCCAAAGGTTGTGTCTTTAGAAACGAGTGCTAGTATTGGGGATATTCATAGATTTGCACCCGTGCATTTGTGCACAGTTGGAGGGGTAGCTGTTTTGGGGAGCATAAAAGGGAAAGTTTATAACTATAAAAATTTGCAACAAATTGTCTAACAGTCTTTTTCTAAAGAGAATGGATTTGTGTGTCATGGTAATAGCCTGTTGATCTCTAAGTTTAACCTAATTTTAAGCACTTAAACTTGATATTTAAATTAAATATCTCATTTATAAATGTATATTTTCTGTATTACGTAACTTTCAAAAATTCATAAAATGGAGGCAGCTAGAAACAGATTAATCTTGCTGCAGAAGTAATATTCTTTAACAAGCTATGTTACTTTTCCTGATCCTATGAAGCTGTATCTTCAATCCAAAGCATTTAAAAAAAACACATTAAAATGACATAAGGATAATGTAGAAGTAGCTGCCACTGGTTCCTGCCTCTCCCCTCTGCCCCATGTATGTAAATGTGTAACTGCTGAAATTTCCAGTGGTTACCCATTTACACCAATACCTGATAGTTAACATCTCTACTAGCTATATCAGTAGCTCTCAACCTTTCCAGATAACTGTTCCCCTTACTGGTGTCTAATTTGTTATACCTCACTTAAACTACTTGCTTCCAGAATCAGACAAAAATACATGCTATTACTGAAAAATTGCTTATTGTCTCATTTTTACCATATAATTGCAAAAAAAGAAACAATATAAATGTTATAATTAAATTTCAATATATCTTGCATGGTGCAGTAGAAATAAGTTAGTTTATGAAAGTTGAGTTTGTACTGACTTCTCTAGTTGTTTTTTATGTATCCTCTTGTGTAACTAGGCAAATAGCTAGCTAAGTTGATGTATTCTTTCGAAGAGCTGTACATGCCCCCATGGGTAGACTTAGCCCTATTTGAGAACCACTGAGCTAGTTTCAAGTAGGGATGTTAGATACTGATTAATAATTGCGGTTACATTATTATTCAATAGTTCCCTGCTCCTGGCCCCACTCCTGGGGAGCCCTCTGTGACCCCACGCTGCTGTCTCTGAATTAGAGGCGTCGGGGGGACTTGATTCATGCAGGGAGCTGGTGGCTCCCCATGCATCTTGGTCCCTGCCTGCTGCCCCGCACTGCTGCCACTGCTGCTCGAGTTCCCCATAGACAGAGGCTGCCTCCTTCCACATTCGCCCCCGCTCTGCTGCCTCGGATAGGAGGCAGTGGGGGAGGAGGAGAGAGAGGGTTGGTAGGCTTGAAAGCCAGTTTGTTGAGTGTACTGGCTCCCGCTTGCCTCCCTTAGGCTCTGCGCTGCTGCCTATCTATGAGAGGCAGCAGTGCGGGAGTGGGGGGACAGGTGGTTCCATGGGATCCCGTACTCACAGGGAGCTGGCTTAAAAGCTGTCTACCCATGGGCACTACTCCTGCCTCCCCACTCTCTTTGCTCCCTTTGGAATGGAGGCAGCAAAGGGGGGGAGTGCATGTAGTTGATAAGCTTACGCTTAATGGTTAACCTTATCAGTTAATTGTGTAGTCAGCTAGAAATTGACATCCCTAGTTTAAAGCTAGTAGAGGTATGGGTATGTGAACTGCAAATCATACCTATCACTGCAGTGTAGACATACTCTTAGACATGAATTGCTAATGAATGTCTCAGTTTGGCCAAATCTGCATCCAAACAAAGTGAGGTGCAATGTTGAGGCCAGTAGCAGTGTAATAAAATATATTTATTGTATCTTTTTTCAAGTGAGGTAGAAGGAGAATACCATTTGTGTTAATCACCAGACTGAATATATATTGCCCAACAAAGGACTTGAATACATTGCAGTAAAAATAACTTGCATTCTTCTGGATAAAAATAAAGATGTTTGCTTTGCTTTACAGATTCCATGTAAAAACTGGATGGCAGCTCATTCTGTTGTAGAGAAGATAACAATGAAAACAAGTTTATTTTGTGGCAGTAGCTTGAGTTATATATTTAAAATCCTAAAATTGAAACGTGCGTGAAGCCAAAATGCCTATATACACAGTTCCTAGTAGAAACAACACCAATGTGCTTGGTGTTTCTCCTTTCCCAAAAAATCCTCAACCAAATACCTTTGCTAAAAGCATCAGTTTTGGACAGCAGCTTAAATCACTGATACCAGAAAATAAAAAAGATAGTTCACTGTCTGTGTCTCTGTCTAAAACCAGTGAAATAAATAGGACCTATGTGATATCTGCCTGTAAAAATGTGGGTGATACGTCAGCTGTGTTTAAACCTGAAAGTAGGTTAACACTCCAGAGAAGAGTTGGAGCAAGCAAAAAATCCACTTCTACTGATAAACAGTTGGAAGAAAACACAACACAGGATGTTGAAAATACCCAAGTAGATGGAAGACTTACCTTGCAGAGACGTAAGAGGATTGGATCAACAGAGAAACATAAAACAAGTAAGAACAGTGACCCTGCGACAGAAAAAAGTGATTCTTTTGCACGGCCAAACAACAAAAGTATGTTCCCACCAGGCATTAGTAGTAATAACACCCATTATGTTAAATCTTGTACTCACTTAGTTGATGGTCAGACAAATGGAAAGAGCTGCTCTGATCTGAAAAATAAAGATTCCCTTGCTAATCTTAATGGTTCAAGTGGAAATGGGTATAGTAAATGTTTGAAATATAGGGAAACTATTGCTGATGCCCAAATTCAAAATGACGTTCCTGGATCAGCACATGTAATAGCAACAAAACTTGTTAACAGGACCCCAGGGGTGAAGCTGGAAGAAAAAGATAATTTTAATGAACTATCTGGAAAGGAAAGGATACAAAATTCAGTTGCTAAATATGGCAGTTTGGAAACACAAAGAATATCCAGGAAAGGTAGTACAGTAGGAGGAGTGAAGGCTACACCACTTCTGGATACCAAAAGTTCAGCTACAACTACTCTTCGGAACAGGAAACCTTGTTTTCAAGTTATACAGAAAAGAACCCCAAATACATCAAACTCTTTATCCATTAGTAGAAGTACCAGGGCAGAAGAAAGTCAAATATTTATGCGACCTGCCACACTCAATGTAGAAACTACAGCTCAGAACACTTGCTCAGAGCAAAATCCTATTACAGCAGAAAACAGTAAAGTGACTGTGGCTGTGCGAATAAGACCCTTCAGTGACAGGTTTGTAATCAACTGTTTTCAGAGATTGCTTTGGACAATTTTATACAATTTATACGGTAAATATTCAATAGAATTGTTCTAATGGTATAAGTAATATAGTTTTTACTTTATTAGTAATGTTTAATTGTTGGTATTTACTGTATCATTTCAGTAGTCTAGGCAGACAGAATGCATGGTTCAAAAAGATATAGAAAGTATTTTATTTGACAGTATTAAAAATCTTCAGCTTGACTTTAATGTCTGCCTTTAATTTCATCATAGGTCTGTTTTACACACTAAACTGAATTAAATTAGTGGTATCATAAACCTAAACATTTTTATATATATCAGGTAGGCAGCATGCTCTTTCTCTTAACATATAATGTATGTTGAAAGGTCTGAAAGGTGTTAAGAGAAAAAGCTTTAACAAGCACATGGATGTGGTTCAGGCTAGAGGCTTGGAAACCACTGGTAGAAAATGTTACAGGTCACTGCTCCATGTAAAAGTCTTATTTTTTTTCTGCAAAATAAAGCAGTTTTTATTAGATGATGATCTACAGAAAATAACTGATTACAAAATACAATTGACGTGACCATCCTAATGTACTTTGTTTCTAATGCTATATTTATCTGTAAAGTTTGTTTTTGTATCTTATTCAGAGAGAGAAAGGAAAAAACTTTCCAGGTGGTGTCCGTGAGTGGTCCAGAGACAATAGTACGACATCCAGAAACAAAACAAGTGTACCACTTCATTTATGACTTTTCGTTCTGGTCTTTTGACAATTGTCATCCTAACTTTGCAAGTCAGGAGATGATATATAAAGCACTGGCAGTACCACTCCTAGAAAAAGCCTTTGAGGGCTACAACACCTGTCTTTTTGCTTATGGACAGACTGGTTCTGGAAAATCATATACGTAAGTTTCTTTGCAAATGGCATGATTTGGAAACATTTTTGTTGGAGATGAATATATGTCACCTGGACTTGCTAAAAAAGGCCTAGTTTAAATTGATTTGTAAATTACTGAGTTCTTAATTTCTATTAAAAGTGTTATATTTAAAACAGATGTTCAAAAGCTTAAGATAATCAGAGTTGGACAATTACTATTAACATAATACATTATTATGCTAATATATCAAGGGCAATATTACTTCCATTGTTTGAGCAAGCAATTAAAGTCTAAGGCATTGGTTTCAGTTGAAGCAGAATTAATATAGTATGGCCAGACAATATTGAGAGAACCATACTGAAAAAATCAGTAAAAAATGTATGTCTCCTAAGAATCGTGTTGTAGATGTGATAATGAAATATGTATCATTGTGTCTAAAGGATACTGATAGCACTTGGCAGGCAGATTTATCAAATCCACAGAAGCTTTTGGAGAGAACTGCTTCCAATCTGAAAACTTTATTAGCTTTATAAAGTAGTAAAGTAATGTGGGATTTTCAAGCACGTTATCATTGGCTTAACTTGGTTCAGTGAAGTTAGTAGGAACGTTTTGGTTAAGCTAAGCACTTCTGAAAATCTGACACTTGTTTATTGTAGTTTGTCATTTTTTGGTGAAACTGATGTCACGGAGAACGTGGTGCTTACTAAAGAAGCCCTTCAAAAGGAAATAATTATGGCTGTTGTTGCTCTGGTAGGAAAGGAAGGAATGATTTAAGGTTTTCCTGGTCTTTTTAAAACACTAACAAACAACTCCCCCTCCCGATATTTAAAGAAAGTCAATGGGAATTTTATGAAAGACATTTTCACCTTGAAATCTAGTCATTTTAAAAGAAATACATACTGTATCTCCCACTGAGTTTTTTCCTAGCCTATTGTTGTGGGTTTTACAGTCAAATATTAGGCTGTCTTCACTAGAAATGCTGTAGCTATGCTACTAGTTCTTTAGTGTAGACCCTTGCTACAGCAACAGGAGGGTTCGCTGTTACTGTAGTTCTTTGACCTCAGAGATGGTAGCTGGAGCAACAGAAAAGTTCTTCTGTTGATCTAGCATTGTCTACAGTGTGAGTTTGGTCAGCTTAATTTTTGGTGTAGGCTTTCCTTAATCCATGTTTACGCTACGAGACAAGGTTGAATCTAGAAAAGTTGATTTCTGGTCACCCACTTTTGCGAAGTTCAAGGTCCACATCCCTGCTGTGCACAGGAGTTCAACGTAGTTCAAACTAGCACATCCCCATTAGGGAGATTGCTGTTGACTTTCAGCACAAAGTACTGTAGGTTGCTATCCCACAGTGCCTGCACTGATTTGCATTCTGGTTTATGCTCCCTGTGTACACTTGGACAAAACTGTAGCGGGTGGTTATGGCTCATGTTGTCAGTGTCCCATAATGCACTCTTTCCCCCACTTGCTTGAGATCAAAGGGAAACAGCCATTTCACACCCTTTTCAGTCCTGGTTACCTGCACAGATGCCATACCAGCACGAACATGGCCCTCTTGTGGGTCCTGTTTTGCGTCAAATCATTGTGATGTTGGTGTCTCTCTTGATGCACCTAATGGTACAGTATTTCAAGAGCCTAAGCATGTCACTTCTCCAGGAAGAGGACAAGGAGGAAGCGCTTCCATGTTGAGGTGCTATGGGCATACTGTACAGGCAAACCCGTGTGTTGAGCTAATTGGAAACGCAGTCAGCAATCAATCCTCTGGAAACAGTGGAATGTTGAGTCTGGTGTTGTTAGACAAGCAAAGACTGATGGGACTGCAGATTGTTGTAGGAATGGGATGATCAGCAGTGGCTGCAAAACTTGTGAATGCACGTGATCCCTTTCATGGAATTTTGCAAATCCCTTTCCCCTGCCCTAAAGTGCAGGGACACCTGAATGAGGCACGCTGTGACAGTGGAGAAGTGCATGGCAATTGCCCAGTGGAAGCCTGCAATGCCAGACAGTTACTGGTTGGTTGGAAATCAGTGCGGAGTGGGGAAATCTACAGTGGGGGCTGTTGTTGTACAAGTAGCAAAGGCAATCAATACCAGTCTGATACAGAGGATAGTGACTGGGAAATGTGGATGGCTTTGCCACGATGGACTTCCCTAATTGCAGTGAGGCGATAGATGGAATGCAAATCCCCATCTTGGGCCCCAGCCATCTTGCCAAGGAGTACATAAACCACAAGAGGTACTTCTTGATGGCGCTGCAGGCGCTGGGGATCACAGAATCAGTGGGACATCGATGTGGGATGGTTAGGAAAGGTGCATAACTGTGTGTATCTTTAGGAACTCCTGCCTCTTCAGAAAGATGCATGCTGGAACTTTTTCCCCCAGACCAGAAATCAGAATTAGGAGGGTGGAAATGCCAAAAGTGCTCCTTGTTGACCCAACCTATCCCTTGTTCATGAAGCTGAAGGTAGACAACCTGGACTGCAGTAAGGAGCAGTTAACTACAGGTTGAGCAAGTGCAGAATGGTGGTTGAATGTGCTTTTGGTCATTTAAAGGAAAGGTTTAGGAGTCCCCTGACTAGGATAGAACTCAGTGACTGCAACATTCCCTTTGTAGTGGCAGCCTGGTGTGTGCTCCATGATATTTGTGAGGGGGGGGGAGGGGGAGGAAGCTATCTGTCAGGGTAGGGGGGCTGAGGCAGAGCACATAGCTAGAGATTTTGAGTAGGCAGACACCAGGATGATGAGGAGAAGACAGCACAAGGCAGTGTGAATCAGAGAGGCTTTGAAAGAAAGTTTTTGTGAATGACCAGTTTTGAGACTGATGCATGTTGCTCTCAACAGGGTGCCCCCACATTCATTGTCTGTAATCCCCCACCCCACCTCTGCAATACAAGCAGTTAAGATACTGTTGTTTCATGCATTTTTATTTAGGGAAGACAGCAGGGACAGAAAAGAAGTCCATGATGCGACCCAAAAGTGGGGAGAGATCAGAAATGTGAGGACGACAGCCTTTTGCCTCCCCAGGCCCTAGAGGTTGAGTGTGAGGCTGCTCTTGAGTTCTTCCCTCCTCCCTCTGTGTCCTCGAGCCCCTGGGGGAGGAGGATATGGAACTCGGGAAGGAGGGAAAGTTGTTTTGCATGGGGTGGAGGTACGGTTGGGGTTCCACTCCACACTCCATCACAGTCTTCAGGGATGAAAAGAGATTGTCCTGATGCTTCGCTTGCAGGTCCCTGCATGCTTTCCGGCTGCTCTGCTACTCTCTCCTGCTACTCTGTCCCCATCTTCTCCAGGAATGTATTCCTCTACTCCATTTACTCCATTTACTCCTTGAACATATTTTCTCTTGCCTGTTTTTGTCTGTGAAATGGTGCAAGGCAGACAACTGCTGGAGTGGGCGAGTACAGAGCAAGCTGCCTGCTGTTCCTGCTGTAACAAAAAGTTAAAAGGGCACACATTGCAGGAGATATATTGTGTTAAATCTATCCCTAATCCAGTGTTTCCCAATTTTATTTGGCCGAGGAACCCTTTTCAGCTTTTCAAGGAACCCCTAGGTTTTTCAAACAAAAATAAAATAAAGGGGGGCTGGGGAGGAGAGAGGGACCCACCAATGCATGAAAATCACATTCCTTCCCCAAGACACCTCCCGCCCCCACTCCTCACCGCTCTTCCTGGAGGCCTCATCCGCTCTGTTCCTCTTCTCTCCATCACTTGCTATCCCCAGGCCTTATACACTCTCAGTAGGTTGAGACAGGAGGTGTGGGGTGGGAATGAGGGATTTGGGTGTGGGAAGAGGTGAGAAGTACAAGCTCTGGGAGGGAGTTTAGATGCAGCAGAAGGGGATGCTGTCTCGGGGAGGGGGCTCTAGGCTGGGGAGTGTTGGGCTCAGGTGGAAGTCTGGGGTGCTGAGCAAGCTATGGGCTTGTGGATGTGAGGGTGCAGGAGTTTGGGCTGGATATGTGAGGGACTCGGGGCAAGAAGATTGTGAGTATGATGGGCTCAGGACACAGATTTGTGATGTGTAGATGGTGGAGGAATGTTATGGTAGAAGACTGAGGATGTGGAGACGCAGGAGTTGGGTGATTTTAAGAGGCTCAGGACGGGGTTCCAGGGTATGATAGACTCAGATTTGGGGTCAGGTGTGCATGAGTGTTATGCTGCAGTGAGATGGGGGGTTTGGTCCCAGTTGGGGGCTTGTTGGCCAGGCTTCATTTTTAAATAAAATATTATGTCAAACTCAAAAGGTTTTAGCATTGTCTTTATTTATGAGAGGGGCAGGGAACCTGTTTTGAGTCAAGGGTCACTGATTCACAGAAAAGTCAGTTGGGGCCACACAAGTGAGATGCAAAAAAACCCAAACAACTCTCCAAAAACCCCCAAGCCTCACTAATATGGTCCCAAACGTGCTGGTGGGGGCGGGGGACAGAGTGCTAGTGGTGCTGGGGCTATGGAGAGGGTGCTGCTGGGTGGAAGGATGCTGGCTCAGGTGGTGGGGTGCTGGGGCAAGCAGGTGGCAGGGTGCTGGGGTCAGGGACATGGTACTGCTGGGCACTAGGGTCACTGGCAGGGTGCTGAGATAAGAAACAGGGTGGTCCTGAGTCCTGGGGTGTGAGGCAGGGTGCTGAGGCCAGGGTGGTGCTAGGGTGGATGGCAGGGCTGCCAAGGAGCAGGATAGGGATGGGGTGCAGGATCTGGGAAGGAGGTCGGGGGCGGAAGGGGTCAAGGTCTGGGTGGTAGGTAGGGTGCAGAAGCAGGCTGGGTGTAGGGTATCTGGCCAGGGGGAGGGAGCAGGAGCAGATTGGGTGTAGGGTGTCTGGCTACGAAGGAGGGTGCAAGGAGGGGACTTGGGTAGGAGCTGGACTTCCCTGATCTGGTGCCCTCTGGACCTAACCGGTCCCAGATGAGGGATTTTTGGACCAGGGGAGGTCATTTCAGGGTTCCTGGTTCCCCGTCTCTCCCCCTCTCCCCACTAGGCTTCTTTGCACCTCTATCCCCTGCAACCCAACTGAGCTGCCCACTCCTTCTGGTTCCCTGCACCTCCCCCAGAACCATCCCCCACAATCCAAGGGAGTGGAGCACCAGTTCCCTGCAGCCCCTCACAACCCAGCTGAGCTGCCCATCTGTATGCCTTCCCGCATCCACCTCAGCCCAGCTGAGCCCTGCACTGGTTCCCTCAATGCCTCCCGCACAGCACAGCTGAGCCCCGTTTCCCTGCACCTCCCCGAAGCCCCACAAAACTGCTGAGCTAAGTGCCGATTCCCTGCCCCTCCCTCCCCTTGAGTCTAGCCCCGGTTCCTGGCACCTCCCTCCTCTTGCAGCCAAACAGCACCACACACACACACCCCACCCCACAGCCCAGCTCAGCTCCCTGGACCTCCCCTCTCTGCAACCCAGCTGAGCTCAATTTCCCTGTACCTTCCCCCAAACCACGCAGACATGCTGAGCCAGCCCCGATTCCCTGCCTCCCTCCCTCCCTCCTCTTGGCTGTGTCTACACTGGCGCGATCTTGCGCCAAAGCGGCTGCTCTTTCACAAAAACTTGCTGCCTGTCTACATTGGCCGGTGTTCTTGGCCAAGTACACTGACGTTCTCATGTATGAAATCAGGGTTTCTTGCGCAAGAACTATGATGCTCCTGCTCAGGAATAAGCCCCTTGGCGCAACTGTTCTTGTGCAAGAGGCCAGTGTAGACAGGCAACATGAATTTCTTGCGCAAGAAAGCCCTATGGTTAAAATGGCCATCAGCACTTTCCTGGGCAAGAGAGCGTCCACACTGCCATAGATGCTCTTGTGCAAAAGCATAGCTCGCACATGGCAGTGTGGACATGTTCTTGCACAAGAAGTCTTGTGCAAGAAACCACCAGTGTAGATATAGGTGAAGAGTTTCCTCGCATGAGCAAAATGAATTTTGTGTTGTGCACCAGTACTGAGTTCATGTGGCTTCTTTGGATGTGCCGCTGTGGCACCCAAGTTATTAATAAATATTTTTAAACCTTTACCTTTGCCCTCTGCTGCCATGTCTCTTCCCCTTGTTCCATCAGGTCCCCTGGTGCCTGTTGCCCCCCACACCCTTCACCCTCCTTTGCTGTCCTGACTCCTGCCCTTCTCACTGTCCTCAGCCCTCCTGCAACCTTCCCCCCTCCACCAGCCCTTCTCTCCTCCCTGTGCCCACTCCTCCAGTAGCCCCATTCTGATCATGTGAGCTACCCCTCCTCATCCCCTCTTCTAACACCTCCCTCTACACACCTGCCCTGCCTCTCTTCTCTGGTGCTGGTCTCTCCCCTGCAGGTGTCTGCCCATCTGTTTCACTCCCAGAATCCCCTGGCACTTGCACCTTCTCTTACTCCTGTAGCCTCCTGTTGCCTCCCGCTTTCCTCACTGCCCCTGCCCCTTTTTTCCCTGAAGCCCACCCCCTCACCACCCTCTGCCCCCATTCCTCTCATGCCCCAGTGCCCTTACACATGACTTGCTCCATCCCTGCCTTCCTCATGCCTATCCCTTCTTTCAAGCCTTCTCCCAGCACTTCCCCCTCCCCCTATTAGCCCCCAATGCCCTTATCCTCTCCCCTCCCAGCATCACCTTGTCCCCCTCCCACTGACACTTCCCCTCCTGCCTTTTTCTTCATTGTCTGCACTTGGCCCCCTGTCATTTGTCTCTCCTCCACCCTGTTCCTTTGGTGCCTTCCTCTCCCCCTTCCCCTGTGCACAAGCCCCTTTCTCTCCGAGCCCTCCCCTACCTTCTGTCTTCCACTTTGCGGGGCTGGAGCCTGTGCTCCGTCCCCGGCCTCCGAACCCGCAACTCAGCTGTGCGGCACAATGCAGCGCCCAGTAGTTTTAAAATCTTGGGCCATCACGTCCGGGTGTCTCCCCACCCACTGGTTTGAGCACACCATGCAGGGCAGCAGCAGCCAGCAAGGGGGAGCTCAGAGAAGGCTGCGCACAGCAGGGATGGGACAGGGGATAGATGCTCTGGGTTTGGGGTAGGAGGATGCACAGGGGGCCGGGGCCAGCTCCAGCTCCAAATATTGCTGGAGCATGGGCACCATGAGCCCATACAACTTGCCGCCCATGCCTCTGCTGGCTAGCTGGCTCGCTCTCTTTTTCAGAGGGGGGCGGGGGAGTGCTGGCTCCTCGCGGAACCCCTAGTTTTGCTTCGCAGAACCCCAGGGTTCCGCGGAGCACCAATTGGGAAACACTGCCCTAATCTGTTAACATACAGAGACCTTTGCTGTAAAGACAATGGAGATGTGTTCTGGTGCAAGGCCAAAGTTATGCTGTAAAATGGTCACGGTACAGTAGGTACACAGCTTGTTTTCAAGGGAACATCTGGACTGATGCATTTTGGAGGCAGGCATGGTCAAGGGCCTGCCAAGACTTGATCCTGCAGGCAAGTGGAGGGGACAGGGTTCAGTTCCTACCTGTACCATGGCTATTCTATGTGATTTTTTTTTTTTTTTTTTTTTTTTTTTACAATTTTTTCAGTAGCTGTTGGGGAGGAGATTGAAGAGGACAGTACTCATCTTCATGTTAAACTAGGTCACATTTTACTGCATTGTTTTAATGTTTGACATAAACTAGTCCACCGTTGGGATTGTAATTCCAGCACAGATTTCTTTATACTGTACTACTGTGACTATCCATGTAAACACTTACCAGCTGGATTCATGTCTTTTTCTTTTCAAACGGAGGCTAAAACTAAATTCAACTAAAGATGCAGTATATTGAAGTTGAGACTGACTAAAGTAAATTAAGAGGGTTATGAACTGAAAATAGTGAGGTTTAATATAGCAACAATCATGCCAGATTTATTTTGAATAGTGGTGATTTTCAAGTGAACTGGTCTCTGTGCATTGATTTATATTTTTTAAATAAATTTTGGTGTACTTTGAAATATGTTAAATATGACTTTCATAAAATTAGTACACTGCAGTAATGAGTTCAAGAAATTGGACTGATAGGAATGACTTGAAAGAGAGCCTCATAAACTTCAATTTAGAATTGGGGGAATAAATTGGTTTGTGTATACTAGAGTTGAAAGGTCACATAGTAGTAACTTTTTTTCTGATCCTTAAATGTGTGTCTGATTTATTTCTATAATGATTTGAATAATTCAGAAATACATCTGGGGATTTTAACAACTGTAACGTGGTCTTACCTACAACATGATTAATATTTACATAAGACAAATATAAATTATCTTCTTTAAAAAAACTACATTGTTTTCTAATTACAGTATGATGGGATTTGGTGAAGAATTGGGAATAATCCCAAGATTTTGTGAAGATCTTTTTACTCAAATAGCACAAATGGATTCACAGAAGGTATTGTCAGAATGTTTGTTTATTGTGAATATATTGAATTAGAAAGCAACCTGTATATTGTTGTCAAGGTTTTGAATATTTATTCTTGTCACTCTACTCTTTAGTGCTATTTTACTTCCTTCAGTACTATGCTTCTGCCTTTAAATTTAATTTTAAAAATTTAAAACCACGGATGTTTCCAGATCAGAGAGACCTGGATTTAGGCAGTTCAATCTGTACTACAGCTTCTATAATTTTTGCTTTTGAATCTTTGTAAGGAAATCTAGCAAAAGGGTTGCCAGGGCAATTGAGCAGGTTAAGATGCTAATTGCTAATCTGTATGTGGTGCTATGTGGTAACTTGGTATGTATACACCTATACTATATATAGAGAAGGACAGAATGAGGTCTTATTGAGTGATTCTTATTAGGGATGTGTATAGTTAACTGGTTGGGCCTGGAGCAGTTCCCCCCTCTCCCTCTCCACTGCAGGCATGGGGCTGTTCCAGCCCTGCATGGCCCACTGTGGGTGGAAGACACTCCAGCCTGACTGGAGCAGCTTCTGTCAGCGGTAGCCCTGGCCCAAGTGTGCTGCAGATCAACTGGAACAATCACTGCAGGCAAGGGTGGACCACTCCAGGCCAGCTGGGCTTGAGCGGCACTCTCTCCGCAGCTGCTCCCCTTCAATCAGTTAACTCGTTAAACATTAGATCCGAACCATATTCTTATCACTAGGAGTTCTTTCGGAGATGTGCTTTGCTTGTTTCTGTGGCTATTGGGATTCAGGCTTTGCTAAGATTGAATTTCTAATAATTCTGTGGACAGAGCTTTTTTTCTTCAATTTAAAAATTAAGTTTTGAGAAGTTTTTTTTGGCATTGAAGGAGATATTATGTACAGAGAATTGTTTATAGGACAGAAAAGGCTGCACATAAGTCTTTGGAGACTAAACGTTACATTTTTGTAGGCAAGCTATAAAATAGCTATGATATTTTTCAGAGAAATAGGAAGATTCTTTAACTGACCTAGAATTTCATTATCTATTGCCAAAGTGTTGTTCAGCACATAAGCATACATAAACACATTAGTATTTGCAGCTGCGAAACAGAATTTATAAAAGGATTGTTAGGCATTGAGGAAACTAAGAAGTATATTGCTGAATTCAGCAATAAAGCATATTAAATTATAATTTCTAACGAATACTGGTATGGTCAATGTGACTGTATTATATGCTTATGGGCTTTTAAGTGATTCTGTTGCTATAAATCATTTAAATTCTGTTTTTCTGTGTGTCAGTTTTTTTTACTTGCCTTTGCTCCTTAACACATTTCAATTTTATAAGTACTAATATTATATATATGAGTTTGAGAAATGGGTTAGTACTTTAATGGAAAAACCTCATTCAACAAATTAAGGTAGTTATACGAGTATGGCTACGAGTTATAACAATGCATGTCCCTTTTTCGATGTAATGTAAAAAATCACCCAAGTGTGCTGACAACACCAGTCACAACCGTTATTTCATGCATTGCATGTATCATACTGTGGAAGCTTAGATTATAAAGGAATATGGGACACCTGCAGGAGTGAATAAAACATTTTTTGTGTATTAAAAGCACAATGTTGACATTTCAGATACATTTTGCAGCAGATGGGAAGTGTAGTAAGTTAAAATTTCTTGTCTGGAATCTTGTTACTGTTGGAAGATGACTTCAAAGTGACATCTTGCAACAGTGATGTAGAATACTTGCAGGTTACCTTCAATTTATTGACTGGAAATGACAAAAGAAGTCTGGCGTAATATCAGATGTTATTTATATTAGATTTTGTATCATCTCGAAGTGAGCTATTTTGAAGTCTACAATGAGAAAATTCATGATTTGCTCATCTTTAAAGCTGAAAATGGACAGAAGAAACAACCTGTAAGTTACCATTCATAATATATACCTGTAATATATTCTGTCAATATACAACTTGTAGTGGTACCTGCCTTCGAGGATATGGCAAGCTTCCTGTCTGGGAAGCTTGGAAGTTGCTGGATAGGTGGATCATGTAGCAACATTGTTAAATGCTCATTGCTTTCTTCTTGCTTGCTCATCTCCAAATATTTATCTTTTTATAAATGCTCCTGCTGAAGGTGGTACACACTAGATTGCTATGAATCATTTTTAGCTATTGTACTCACTGCCTAGAATGTATACTGGTGTGAATTTTAAAAATAGATATGCTAAGTCCATTAGAATATTGTCAAGTTTTAAGATTATTATTCAGCTGTTATTTAACAGCCTTAAATTGAGATTGGACTTCCCTAGTCCAGCACCCTTGGAACCTGAGTGGTCCTGAAGGAGGGATTTTGCTGTACCAGGAGATGTGGTTTCTGCCCCCCTCCCGCCCCCCCAGCCCAGCTCTGCTTCTAGCCTGAGCTCCTGGCAGACTATTTTAGAGCTTCCAGAAATTAAAGATCAATCCTTAATTTAAAAATTGTCATGTGATGAAACACCCAGGAATACATCCAACCAAAACCTGCAATCCTATTCCATGCCAAGGTGCTTGAAACCGATAGTTAATTAGATAGCATTTGAAATAAACAGTTTAATCCCTTCCCCAAAATTGCGATTTGATACTTGGCAGTGGCGACTGCTAGAGAGGGTCCCAAAGTGGGCGCTGGTCACATGACTCCCCTCTCTAGCTCCATTCTTAGCCTGGGAGAGGGCCCTGAGTTGCCTGTCCCCACTCCACCTTATATCCCACCTTCACTCCATGCCTTCCCTCAAGACCCCTTGATGTGGACTTGTACATTTGTGGAGGGGCATGGTGCCAGCAGCAGGGATTCTCATCAACTGCACTCACTTGTGTCGAAGGTGAGTAGAGTGACCTGGCCCCAGCCTGCTCCATTCCCTCAATTTCCAGCCGTGTCACTCCGCTTCCTGATGCTGGAGAGTGGAGGGGGTGGTTCCACCCTTTCCTCCAGCCCCTTCCACACATGCAATGTATTGGGGAGCAGAGCGGGCTTGGGCCAGGTCACTCTGCTTTTCAGGGCTGCGTCAAGACACTTGTATCTCCCTCCCCTTTAGAGCTGCACCAGCTAGGTGCCCCCATTCCCTACTCCTCCTGCCCAGTTCCCGCACCCTAAGCCTGCTCCTGCACCTTCCTTCCCTTCCAGACCTTCCCCAGCTCGTTCTTGCACCCTATCTCACAAAACAGAGAGATACAAGAGAGAGTAAATAATTTGACAGGAATGGAAGAAACAGGAGAGGGAGATGACAAAATAAAGAAATGCTGAGAATAAGAAGAAACTCTCTGCCCTTCAATACAAAGCATTTATTAGTGAAATGCATTCATTTGTATTGAGCACTTTTTAAGCACCCCACAGCTCTGTTAAATTGGGAGGGTTATGTTGGATGTTGATTTTAGTAAAATACCAATTAGCTTATGGACTTGAGCTAATTTTTTGTTCAGTCTTAGGAATGTAACTAAGTGCATTGCAGGTATTTTTAAGACTTCAGTGTCAAAGTAGTAAAAAGTGTTTATAGCATATCCCAGTTATGAATTTTCCTCAATCTTTTTCTATCCAAGCATTGTTGCATCTTTGGCTCCATCTTGTAAGCAACAGTATATTTCAGTTTGTGAACTATTTTGGCTTGGTTACTTTTGTAACTGAGAACTCATTTTTAGTTATCATCCTGGTAAGATAATGTAACTATGTTGCTTTAGAGCATGTGTTGATATTTTTTTTTGTAAGACATAGCCTATCCAGCCCCTAAAAAACATTCATAGCATGGCATATAGAAAAAAATGATTTTTTCACTTAGGTATTTTTTATGAAATTGTTTCATAATTGTGACAAATTTAATATATTTGAAGAGCTTTTTCTTTTACAATTATTTTCAACAGCTCCGTGTAAGAGAACATCCAGTATTTGGGCCATATGTGGAAGACTTGACAGCGTAAGCCTTAACTATTATCGTTATGGTAAATATATTGGTCCCATACTGTAATGTGCTAGTTATGGTTCTTGTACCCTTATGCAGTCTCATTGACTTAATCGAGATTCTCTAGCAGGGCTCTTGATCCTTCAAAGACTTGTGCACATGTTTACCTTTTAAAACTGTAAATAATCTTATTGAGGCCATTAGAATTGTTCACTCTCAGTAAAATTAAGCGTGAGTGCAAATATTTTCAGAGTCAAGGTCTAAGATCTTGCCCAGTCTCGCTGGGGTAGTCACTTTGGCTCTCATGGTGTCTTGATGAAGTTAGGCCTTAATGTATGTTTTTGTTTGTCCATAATTCAGTAAATATTTTTTAAAATTATTTTTTTAATTACTTTTGTAAAAATAAAATGAATTGGTTTGAACCAGAGCTATTTATTTGTTTTATAGGAACATGGTCAGTTCTTATTCTGATATCCAGGTAAGATGATGGTGATGATGAGGAGTAAATATTAAAAATCAGTCTTTTAAAAGCTGCAGGTAAAAATCTCTTTTTGCCTCTTGATTGGTCCTTTCTTTCTCCTGAATGCTGTTTTTGTTGATGGTAAAGATAAGAGCTTACATTAGCCTCTGGCATCTGATCTTGAAGCTGACAGCGTAGGCAGACCCTTGTATCCATGTGAAGTTACTTGCAGGATTGAGGCCTAAACTTGTTTAAGTTTAGACAAAAGTAGTAGTAGTTCTGTTTTTCCTTTTGCTAGCTCCAGGGTCTCATTTTGGCCCCGTGATCAGAGGTGAAAATGCATTTAAAAAAAAAAAAGTAAAATGTATCAATAATGCTCAAAATGTTGATTAAGTTTGGTACTCTACATAATTTACATCTCAAAAGTGTTTATTGGGCTACCAAAATTTTCTACACTCCTGCCAATACCAGTGTATTCGTTTATTTTACAGATTTCTTTAAACTTTTGTGTTAGCTACTCACAATCTTTTTACTTTGTCTTGTTTCTTATCTCTATTATCAGAGTTGGCTTGAGCTAGGAAATAAACAGAGAGCAACTGCTGCTACAGGCATGAATGACAAAAGCTCTAGATCACATTCTGTCCTCACCCTTGTGATGACCCAGACAAAGGTATAGTGTGGGTTAATTTTTCATATTATTGCAATAGTGTAGTTGTGGAAAAATAAATTATCTATTGCCTAAAATAATGAAGGGGAGAAGGGTTGTGTTAAACGTAGTGGGTTGAATAAAGAAGTAGCCTTGCTGTCTAAGCAGCCAAGTCTGTTTTGTTTTATATACTCTCAGTACTACATTTTAACAAAAGTGCATTCTAAACATATTTAAGCTGTACTGTAAACTTTTAAGGACACTGCTTTTCTAATATTTCTGCACTATATATACACTAGTGGCACTATACAAATATTCATGGTTCAGTTACAGCAAGGGAAGAAAATCCTATTATACTCAATTTTGAATGTCTAAGTCACATGTTGTCTCCCACTTACATGATCTGGATGAAGTTTGAGATAATGCAGAGGATTTTGTTGGGTCCTGTTAAATGAGAAGCTGTTGAAACACACATCTGTGCACTCAGGTCAGGAACAGACAGCAGACATGGGCTTCGTGCTCCTCCACCCCCCCATTGTTTTGTATAAAGGAGACCAGCATCCTCCACAGAGAGATGAGAGTAGAGAAGGAGGCAAAGTAGATAGATCTCTTCCCAAGTCTATGGGCCTCAATTTTTTTCCCCTCCACAACTGTTTTTTATCCCAGGCCAACTCAGTTTGCCCTGTCTTCTCTATCAGGTCAGCCTATATGTTAGTGTCCTTTTCACTTACTAGTGGTTTAGTCTTGCACCAGTGAAAGTCAGCGACAACTACTAGCGACTTCAGTGCATGCTGGGTTGAAGCTCAAGTGAGTAGTAGTCTTGACATGCTCCTGTGCAGAAGTAGCAAAACATACTATAAGTCTATCTTTCCCTTTTCACTAATTCTTATGCTTCCATGCTTGTGTGTGTGTGTGTGTGTGTTACCAGAAGTCCTTAGGCATTGCTGTCTATTTAATATCCTCACCTTACTCTTTTCTTGTTGAAACTTATACCATATCTTAGATGAGACTACCATTAAAAAAGTGAAATGAGAAAATGTCTGTCTAATTTATTGTTAAAAGTGAATTGCATGATAGAGTTGACTCTTCATGTCGCTTTTATTTTGGTGATGTAATTGAAAAACATTTAATTTTGCAGACTAAGTACAGTAATCTCTTTTTTTTTCTAGACAGAGTTTGTGGAAGAAGAGGAGCATGATCATAGGATTATCAGCCGCATAAATCTAGTAGATCTAGCAGGCAGTGAACGTTGTAGTTCAACTCATACCAGTGAAGAGAGATTGAAGGTAAACTGCATTTACAGTTTTGTGACAAATGGTTTGTCCCAAATGGCACAGTGGTGTGAGTCCATGAAATGAAAATGCTTTAGGTCTGCACTTGAGAGAAGACCTGTTGGTCTTGGTGTTGAATGAATCTTGATGTAGCAGTATTTTTGCATTGCGTGCTCTCTCTCTCTTTCTCTCTCTCCCTCTCTCACATTTTATTTTTCTTGTCTTGTTTTAAAAAAAAAAAAAAAGAAAGAATGTAGTGTCTGGTGAACCTTCTGTACTATTAATAGTTCACTTCTTGATTTGTTTGCATATCAGTTTCATAAGCATAATTCCCATGACTTAACTTGCTTTCTCTACAATCTTACACTTTTCCATCTAGAACTTTATTTTTCACCAGTTTTTACTGTTTTAAAATGTATATGAATGTAAATTAGAATTGACCTGTGTGTCACATTACATGTTCCGTATAAATAGCGAATTAACATGGAAAATATCGCATCTGCTTTAACTTGATTTGATTATATCTAAATAAGCATTAAAAAAAAAAAGACAGGAGAAGGTGGTTCTCAGTGTGGTTTTTGCATTGGAGGCTTGAACATTTATGGTTTGTAGTCTAGTGGTCTTCCAAAATGCTAGATATTAAATGCTTGCTTTAACTTTTATCTCATATGTCACACACTCTTTCTAATTTACAAAGCTGAATATTCTTATGTCTGAAGCTAAGGATAAACACTTACTTACCTCTAACAAAAAACAGGACTATGTAGCACTTTAAAGACTAACAAGATGCTTTATTAGGTGATGAGTTTTCATGGGCCAGACCCACTTCCTCAGATCAAATAGTGGAAGAAAATTGTCACAACCATATATACCAAAGGATACAATTAAAAAAAAAATGAACACATATGAAAAGGACAAATCACGTTTCAGAACAGGAAGGGGATTGGGGGGGAGAGGGGGAAGGGAAGGTAAATGTCTGTGAGCTAATGATATTAGAGGTGATAATTGGGGAAGCTATCTTTGTAATGAGTAAGATAACTCACTTGGTTAGGTCCTAAGTTATAAGATCAAGAACACATCTTCCTGCTCATTCAGAAATATAATTTATGCTATCATGTGCCGAAAGTGTCTGTCTGCTATGTACATTGGACAAACGTCTCAGACACTTCGCCAAAGAATCAATGCCCACAAAACAGATATTAGACAGGATCAAAAAGAAAAAACAGTTTCTTGCCATTTCAACCAGAAAGGACATTGTCTCAACGACTTGATTACCTGCATCCTGCTTCAAAGACCACACTTGAAAGAGAATCCTCTGAACTGTCATTCATGCTTAAATTCGACACTTTACGCCTAAGTTTAAACAAATACATTAATTATCTTACCCATTACAAAGATAGCTTTCCCCAATTATCACCTCTAATATTATTAGCTCACAGACATTTACCTCTTCCCCCCCACCCCCCCATCTCCCTTCTGTTCTGAAACTTGATTTGTCATTTTCATATGTGTTCATTTTTTTTTAAATTGTATTCTTTGGCATATATGGTCGTGACAATTTTCTTCCACTATTTGATCTGAGGAAGTGGGTCTGGCCCACGAAAGCTCATCACCTAATAAACCATCTTGTTAGTCTTTAAAGTGCTACATAGTCCTGTTTTTTGTTTCAGCTACACCGGACTAACCCGGCTACATTTCTATCACTTGCTTACCTCTGTTTTTCATAATTCAAAGAAGCTAGAAAGTACAGGAGCGGGGGAGTGATCTGTGTGCGCAAGTATCATTTCTAACTTGCTTTAAAAGTGTCTATACACTGCACAGTCAGAATTCACTCCTTCCTGAGGTTTGGCTTCATTAACAAAAACACATTTTATCTTTTTGTAAACTTATCTAGGTCTTCTCCCTAGCCTTCTCCAGTGTTGCTCCTTGGAACTGCTTAGTCCAAAACACAGGTCTTCATGGCATCAGATTGAAGCTCTTTGTGGGCTACTCTTGTGTCCTTTACATCAGTAGTGGATTTAGTACGCTAGATCTGCATCAGTGAATTAGCATGTCTCAGTAAGGCCACATCTACACTTGCCACGCCAGAGGATTAATCTTCTGGGTTTTGATTTAGTGGATCTAGTTAAGGCCCATTAAATTGAACACTGAGCGTGGTGTCGGTTGATGCTAGTACTCCTTGCAGTTGCGAGGAGTAAGGGAAGCCAATGGGAGCATTTGCTCCTGTTGGCCTTCCTCGGTGAAGATGGTGCCAAACTCAGTTTCAGCTAAGCAGGCTCCAGCTACATATTTTACATAGCTGGAGTTGTACACCTTAATCAGACCTTCCAGATCTATTGTAGACCTGGACTTAGCATCTTCCGATAGGACTAGTGCCACCTATTAACAGGGTGGGTTCACAGGAGAACACTGCCAGCTTGTTAGGCTCTGTTTTATCAATTTGTCAGTTTAAAAAATGTTTAGTAATGTTTTATATTCAGAATGATGCATTTTTTTTAATTCTGCTTTATATAGGAGGGTGTGAGTATTAATAAATCACTGCTGACTCTGGGGAAAGTTATTTCTGCACTTTCTGAGCAATCTCTGAACAAAAGGAGAGCTTTCATTCCTTATCGGGAATCTGTCCTTACGTGGTATGTATATTTCATGAAGAGCTATTATGAAGAAATTGGTAAATTCTGTGGAAAACAAAGAAACAGATGAGTCTTAGCAGATTCATGCATCTATAGACTCTCACTTCTACAAATTGTATGAAAAAAAAGTAATCTTGAAAAATATTTTTTCATATTTTGTTAACCATGGGTGTCTATTGTGGGACCAATATATTCTTCCTCAGTTTTCTGTACTGTAGATGAGGAAATGATTATGATGCCTTTTCTTCTCTCAGCAGTGCCCTCACCTCACTCATACAGGAAGTCCCCGGGTTACGTACAAGATAGGGACTGTAGGTTTGTTCTTAAGTTGAATCTGTCTGTAAGTTGGAACTGGCATCAGCCGCTGCTGAAACTGATCAGTTTCAACCGCGGCTGAATCTGGACACCAATTCTGACTTACATACAGATTCAACTTAAGAAACCCAGGCGTCCCCAAGTCAGCTGCTGCTGAAACTGATCAGCGGCTGATTCCAGGAAGCCTGGGGCAGAGCAACTCTGCCTCGGGCTTCCTGTAGTCAGCCGCTGGTCAGTTTCAGCAGTGGCTGACTCGGGGACGCCTGGGGCAGAGCAGCTGGGGTGCTGCCGGGTTAGTCCGGAGCGGCGCTGCGGGACCAACCCGGCAGCCCCCAGCTGCTCTGCCCCAGGGGTAGGCAAGAAAAGCCTGGTCTGCGGGGGGGGGGGGCACTAGCTGCACCCCCCCCCCCCCAGCAGACCAGGGAGACGGCGGTGGCGGGACCGCCCAAGTCCTCCATGGCTTTGCTCCGTCTCCTTGGTCTGCTGACCTGGGAGACGCGGAGCAAAGCCGCAGAGCACGCGGGCAGCGGAATAGTCCAGGCACGCTTGAGCTGTCCCCCTGCGGGCGTGCTCCAAGGCTTTGCTCCCCGTCTCCCTGCAGACCAGGGAGACGGGGAGCAGCTTTTCTCGCCCCGGAGGATGGGGGCGGCGGACCGCGGTGCATTTGGGCGTCCCGCTGCTCCCGTCCTCCGGGGCGAGAAAAGCCCCGTTCGTAACTGCGGATCCGACATAAGTCGGATCCGCGTAACTCGGGGACTCCCTGTATTCCCTTTTTCTCTCCGCACTGAAGAGATGTCTTTCACATTTCTGGCATCTGTTGAACACCAAATCTCCCTCCCCCAAGAGAGGAAACTGTATTGAATATTCTGTTTGCTGGCCTTGCCTTTTTGTCTCCATGATGACTTATTTCCTCCTAAAGACAGATCTGTCAGCAAGTTGCCAGGCTCATTGAACTAGTTATGGGGAAGGCAGGTCACATTAGACACACAGTTCACGAGAGGAGCTATGGGTAGGACTCTGTGGTCTTATTCCCTTCCCTGCCTCCCACAGCCAGTACCCTTCCTCTATCATTGACATAACACACTCCCTATTCTCCTCACTGGTACTGAACTAGTTCCACAGTGTCATGCACTGGGAATCAGCTAATTTTTTTAAAGATGAAGAACAAACCTTAAAACTATGAATGAGTAGTTCTTATGGTACCATTCGTCTGTCTCCTATAGATCAGCTTATCGAGGCAAATGGCCTGTGCTTATACATGCTTGACACTTGAATTTTAGTCAGAACAGGACTTTCTGTAAATCAAGGGCTTTAGTAGCAATTGCTATAAATACTAAATCTGGAGTGGGAAAAATATAAAAATGCATAGGGAAAGAAGCTTTATTTTTTTTATTTTATTTTTTTTTAAATTCAGAAATGGGAAAAACTTGTGCATAGTGTTAACTATTTGTCCTCTCACAGTCCACTGTGATAGCAAGGTCTACTGTCTTGTAAATTGCTCAAAGAACTAGAAATCACTGGCAAATTTTAGAGACCACATAAATTGTATAATTTATGAGATGATGAGACGAAAGTTGGAGAAATGTATTGCTATCAGAATTTGCTGTTAACTGTCATCTGAATTTTAAACCTATTTTAATGCAGTTTTGTCACTAAGAAATTAAAGCAATTAATTGATATGTGACCTACACCCATAACTCGCAATACATTTCATCTGAAATCTTCCATGGTGTTGATGTGCTAGTGAAAATATAAGTTGTCAGGCATTTTTGTTCTGTTATCTTTGAGATGTATGTTTTCTAAAAACAGGAGGGCTTAAATGGAAAACAGAAATGCTTACGTATAATAGTTTCTGTGGCTTGTAAGAGTGTTAAAATATAAAAGGGAGAAGCTATTCAGATGCGTTAAGTAGATGATTGAATTCTCTCAAAGCATAAGAAAAACTTGCTTTGTATCTGTAAGCAGGAGCAGCCACATGATCTGGATTTGGATATCTGTTTGAAACTCATCTTAAAATTAATAGTAAATCATGCAGCCTTTTTTTATTTAATCTTTTTTATTTAATTGTATTATGAATTGTAAGAAATGAATTTGGTTTCAGTCCTGGAAATAACTTTTATTTTCTTATCAATGGAGGTTATTAAAGGAAAGTCTCGGTGGAAATTCAAAAACAACTATGATTGCCACAATAAGCCCTGCTGCCAGCAATGTGGAGGAAACTCTTAGCACTCTTCGATATGCAAAACAAGCTCGCTTGATAATCAACACTGCTAAAGTAAACGAAGATGTGAATGCTAAATTAATTAGAGGTAGGGTGGGATTCTTTCAACTTAATTGTGTATGATAGAGGTTGTTATAGTACTAGCAGTAGGATTGTGGTAATTAGGGTGTAAAATTAGCATTACCCTCATATTTCTACTTTCCCTCCCTCCTTGTTCGGTTTACTGATGGGATTGGGTTACCACTGCTAATTATTTTTGGTATTCATATAGATGTGGTTTTATGTAGAGAGATAATGGGACTGATGACAAAGTAGGATTTTTTTTTTTTTACTTATTAGGTGACTGCTTTTTTTCTTTGTTTACATTAAAAATAAAAATATAAGTAGGTATGAACTCTGCAGAAGAAATAAATATAAACAAAATAAGTATTTAACTGGAATGAAAAATAAAAAGACCCATGATGTAATATGAGAGAGCAAACCAATTATTGTTTTATAAATTAATAGTTCTTGAAAAACATTTATGCAGATTTAAAAAACCTGGCAATACTTAACTGCAATCTGTCTATATGATCAATTGAAATCTGATGTGTAGTATAATAAACTACCTTCAACTCTCTGGTTGATCAGTTAATTTAGCTAATCCTTCCTTGATACATTTTCAATTGGTGGGACCTGTGTGTTTCAGAGAATGGTGCAATATAAAAGTGAAGTGTTGACTAACGAAAGTGGTTTGCCATATATTAAGCATGCAGTTTAGGAGATTATTTCATCTCTCATGTTTCAGGAATAGTCATGTTAAATAAAAAGTGTCTCTCTCCCTAAAAATAACAACAAATGCAGACTTTTGTGTAGGGATGCAATAGTGTAGTTGATTAACCAATAAGCAAAAGCTTATAGGTTAATACTATGGACCAGTGGTTCTCAACCTTTTCAAGCTTATGGAACTGTTTTCAGTGTATTAACATTTCACAGACCTCCCCTCCCTGTAGGAGTAAGGAAAGGAAAAGAAAAGTAAGGATTGGGCCCACAGGTTGGGAACCACAGTTACAGACTATATGCATCTTCCCCTCCCCCTTCCCCGGGCCAGTACATTTTTTAGTGGCATGGCCAGCAGCCTATGTCAGTCCTGGCTTGTGATGGGTCCAGGACCTTCCCATGCTGCAGCTCTGCATTTAAGAGGTGATAGGCAGCTGGTCCACGAGGGGAGCTTGTTTTCAAACTGGCTTCCCTCGTGGACCAGCTCCTACCCTGGCACTCCACACTGCTGCCTCTGATAACAGAGGCAGCAGTGTGGAGTGGCAAGGGCTCCTTCAGGAATGGGGCTGGATTGCACTGGCTGCCAGCACCTGCCCCGCTCCCGGGCACTATAGAATAGTTGAGGAACCTATAAGAATTCATGAGGTTACTTGACTATTGATTTAACCAGTATTTAACATCCCTACTATTGTGCCTGGAGGGTTGTATTAAAGCTTAGAAAGGATACTTTCTAAATAACACACATTCTCTGGTATTTTGCTAAAATTAGGATAAAATCCTCACACTTTGTGTTTTAAATTTTTTTTTTACTTATTAAAATAATGCTTAATGTAAGATACGATGTTTAGTAAAAAAGATGTTATGTTTTTGTTTTTCACCTGTAGAACTGAAAGCAGAAATTGAGAAACTGAAAACAGCTCGGAAAAGTACTCTTAATTCAGATCCTGAGAAATATAGCCAGTGTCTTCAAGAAATAACATCGCTAAGGGTAAAACTACACCAACAGGAGAGGGATATGGCAGAAATGCAAAGGTGCGGTAGTCATTAACATCTTCTGAATAGTAAGCAGCAGTCTTGTAGATCAGGGATATTTTATTCCAATAAGTAATTTATTTTTATTTCTTTTCCTAATATGCTAAGGGCTTGGAAAGAAAAGTTGGAACAAGCAGAACGGAGGAAATTTGAAGAAACAAAGGAGTTGCAGGTACACTTTATCCACAAAAATTAAACCAGTATAGATTGTTTACCACCAATAAACCTCTTAATGTATAGAACTGGGGTTGTACTAAGAATCACTTTTCTAATCTATATTCCTTTTTTGCGCAAGAAGCAGTTAATAATGTTCATGGTCTTCAGTGCCTTAAAATTAAATACCTACAGCACAGTAGGCTGTCTTTAATGATGTACTTTTGATAAATGTACACAAACTAGAAGACTTACCCAACATTGCTTGGGTCCTTAATTATTTTTTATTTTTTGTTCTTCATTTAAATCATTGCTCTGGGGATGAGGGGTTCTGTATGCTGGCTTCCCTAGGGAGACAGGACTACCCTAGCCATCTCTCACCGCAGCAGGTTGGGGTCAGGTGAGAAGCACCTCTTCATGGCCACTGCAGCTCCAAGAGTACAGCCGCAGGAGGGGTACTTGTTCCCCCGGTGAGGGCAGGTACAGGTTCGTCTGCTCCCTGCACTCCCCAGCCTGACTGCGGAATGTACTTCATCTCACTCTCTGGTAAAGAGGAACAGCTGACAATGTTCCTGTTGAAATTGGGAGTGGAGGAGAGGAAAAGCTGAAGCCCCCTCTATCCTCCCTAAAAGACGCCTGGTGGGTAGGAGGCTCGAGCTTGGGGCAGTCCCAGACTGGGATGAGGTGGGGGAGGCTGCACAACCCCCTGCACAACCAAACCCATAATTGCTTTTAGGTTATGCTAAGAGGATGCTACATATCAAACATGGTGGTCCTAGCTTTTGTAATTTAGAATGCGTTCTTGAAAAAACTGACAGATTGACAGACTTGCTCACTTACAGACAAACTCTCTCAAATGTATAGTAGCTAAATCTCTAATGTTTTCTTTCTGAATCCATCACATAGAAAGCAGGAATTACATTCAAGATGGACAATCGTTTGCCAAACCTTGTCAATCTCAATGAAGATCCCCAGCTCTCTGAGATGCTGTTGTATATGATAAAAGAAGGACAAACTACAGTTGGAAAATACAAACCAAATTCTCATCATGATATCCAGCTCTCTGGAGTGCTTATTGCTGATGATCACTGGTACGTGGTGCCCCACAATGAAAGGTCCTTCATGTGGCTGTGTGGGCCCTTATTGCCCCCCACTCCCACCCAAGGCTGGTTCCACTCTGGCTCCCTGAGAGCAGGACTGGTAGGGGCAGCCAGCCCCGCTCCTGGGGAGGCAGCTTTGCTGCCTCAGCGAAGCTACCTCCCTGGGAGCAGGGTTGGCAGCAGCCCTTGCTGCCTGGCTCCTAGGGAGGTGGCTTCTCTGCCTGCAATGCATGTAAGCGCTGTGATTTTTAGTGGTTTCACAGTTGCATTTTTACATCCCTAGTCTCACTATAGAGCAGTGGTCTCCAACCTTTTTACACCCAAGATCACTTTTTAAGTCTCAGAACAGGCGAAGATCTACTGCCCTGCCCCTTCCTTGAAGCCCCGCCTACATTACATGAGGAAATCTAATGTAAATGCACTGCGCAGGTGCGCAATTCAGAGAGGGCTCAAGAGCTACTCTTGGAGCCCCTGAGATCTACCGGTAGATCGCGATCTACTGGTTGGTGACCACGGCTATAGAGTGAACCTGGGCTAGCTTAGCATAGCTGGAGTCTTCCCACTGTAAAGGGCTATCTGTGACAGACCCATGTAAATGCATTCACAATGGTGCTGTATTAGCCAGTCATAAGGAAGTGGATTTCTCATGGGATATCTTATGCCTCATATTGCTGCATTAACCTGGACTGCTGTGTGAAATAATTTACAAGGTGCTCATCTTGTATCTCTCATCTCACATGGAGCTGCTGTTTGCCCAGGATGACAGCCATTATGTGGTCTCTTTTTGGGGATTCAGTGAAAGTCACTCTGTGTTGGTATAAAAAACTATTTAAAAAGATTCAATATATGTATATACGTACATATATAAGTATATGTATATAAGTAGAGAGATGTGCATTCTTATATAAGAATATCAGGATATGTATATGCGGTTCATTTTCAGTCAACAGGTTTCAGTCTCTCCTCAGTTATGAATTACATTGATTGAAACTCCCCAGATGAAATAAATTTAATTTCTGAGGTGGAGTTTTACCTTCGCCAAATTATAGAAATATTGTGTAATGTGCAGCTCTCGTGTTCCCTAGAACCACTTATGTAATACTGTACAAGAAATGTAAACAACATTTCCACATTTAAAAAAAAAAAAAAAAGCATCTGAAGAAATGTGGTATAATGTGAAGTCCTCTTCATAAAATTTTCCATAACCTCCTCTATTTTAGCAGCAAAGTGTGTTTAGATGCAAAATCACCTCATTCCAAAGTGATGATTGCTAAAAATCCATGTTGTTGAGTCATATAATGCAATATCAGAATAGTGTGAACTGTATAATCAATATTTGGGGGTGGGAAGAAATTCAATGTCATATTATTTAAAGCGTGAATTTTATGGATATGTAGCTTAATGCTAGCTTTTTTTTTTTTTTGGTTTTGTTTAAGATTAGTTATTGCTGTCATATCTGATGTTTCTCACTTTCAGTGTTATCAAAAATATTGACGGTAGGGTGAGTATTATGCCACTGGGAGAAGCAAAGACATATGTTAACGGGAAACACATTTCAGAGTCAACAGTTATGCATCATGTAAGTTATCCATTGTTGCTATAGAAATATATTTATGCATGGCTTTGCAAACACCTGACATGAATGGTAAATTATCTGTTGATTACTGATATGAGAGAGCTCTTGAATTGCTCATCATGACAGATAATTCAATATTTTTACTTTTTTCTAATTTTGATGCATTATATAGTTGATTTTAAGGTTAGAGACTGATAGTGTGTGTCTATTTTGCAGGGTGACCGAGTGATTCTTGGTGGAGACCATTATTTCAGGTTTAATCACCCAATAGAGGTTCAGAAAGTAAAAATACCGTCTTGTGGAACTGTTCTTTCGTGTGACGGTCCAAAAGATTTTGAATTCGCAAAAAATGAACTTTTGGTTGCACAGAGGTCGCAGTAAGTAGTATGGCATTTTCAGATTAAAAATAAACTACTCATCTGCTGATGCATCATGCTGTCCTCAAGAAATATAAAATATGGGCATATAAACTGCACAAAAATAAATGAAAGTAAAAAAAAAAAAAAAAGACAAGAGAAGAGAAGACAAGGACACTTTTTCCTTCTCCTAAAATCCAAAATTGAAGTTGAATACTCACACAATATTACAATTCTAGTCATGAAATATTTATTATTATATGTAATTAATACATAATTCTTATTATGACACGTTTCCATGATGAGCCTGAATTTTACTCTGAAATCTTTTTCTCACATAGAATCTTTTTGCTTGCCAAAGGAGTAAATTGGGAATCTATTTCACTATGAAACCAGACATTCATAGAGGGTTATTCCAAATACGGATTATGATATGTTTAATGCAATGCAAAATGGGTAAATGTGAAGCTGAGGGATAGCTTCTTTAATTTCAGGAAGTTGGCAGTGGCTTTCAATATTTTTCTGTTTCTGGGGTCATTGGAAGCACACAGATGAGTGGTGGTGACGGCTCTCCCAGGAACTGCAAATAGACAGGGAAGATACGGGGTAGCTATTCATAGGCTTCCTCTAATCAACACCCAATTGAGTTTTGGCTGCAGGCTTTCTCTTTCCACTCTGATGAGGTCAGTGTAGGAACACAAAATACTTTTTACCCACCTTTTGATATAGCAGCAACAGCACTGGGAGAATGTTGAACAACATTTGTGTCCAGCTGTAGATGGTAGCATGAGGTGCTGAGGTGAGACTAGTTTGTGTGATGTGGTATCCTATTGGCCCATTGAAAACATTGCATCAGCACACGAGCCCCACCCAGGACATTTGAAATTCTTTGTTGACTTAAACTTGGATTCTTACAATCCATATGCCTATAGATTTGTGTGTTTCTATAGCAGATGCTATTTTAGAACTGGTCTTGATAAAACAATTCTTGAAATCATGTGTAGTGTAAAAGGCATAAAATAAGGAGGCTGAGTCTTTTTTTTTTTTTCCTTCCTTCGTGTGTGTGTATATGTGTGGTTTTTTTTTTTTCCCCCCCCCCCCCCCCCCCCCCCCCCCCCCTGTGGGAGATGGTTGATGAAGGGGTAGAATGGAAGGGAGAACATATAATCAATAAACTACAAAAACTTAGAATACAGATGACAATTAAAATGAGATACTAAGAAAGGGGAAAAGCTAACATTTTTCATTTAAATTGCTCGCTACTAGACTAGAATCAGAAATTGAAGAGGCACGACTGAAAGCCAAGGAAGAAATGATGCAAGATATCCAAGTTGCGAAAGAGATGGCTCAACAAGAACTTATTTCTCAAAAAAAAATCTATGAATGCAAGATAAAATCACTAGAAGCAGAACTGGTAAGATGCTCTTGCTTCGATGGACTATGTAATTTTCATGCTATCTCTCTCATGCCTCAACATCTGAATCTGTGGCTTTATCTTTACTCTCCTTTGAAGCACTTACAAAAGTCCACTTATTGCACAAAATATTCTGTAATAATGTACTCTTTTTGCATAGGGGTTTCATTCTTTCTCATATTTGCTATTCTGCTAGTCTACGTGTACCTTGGAACAAGGTCTGTTACAAGCAGAGTACAATTTTCAGGGTATGCTGGTTCTTCGAGTGCTTGCTCATGTCCATTCCATGTAGGTGTGTATGCGGAAACTTTTTCTCTCATCAGTACGCATTGGACCAGCCAGGGTGCTGCACTGCTACATTGGTGCGTATATACCCCTGCTGGCCCTCCACCACCTCAGTTCCTTCTTGCCGCCCACTATGCTTGCTGGAACTCTTCTCGCTTGCACTGCAAGTGCCTCCTTAGCGGTTCACTTGTAAATGGTTTGCATTTAAATAGTTAATTGTAGTGCACTAGTTCAGTTAGTGTTAGCAGAAGTCTCCCATGATCGTTCCCCCTCCTCCCCTTGAGGGGGTTGCCTGTGCCGCAGTTTCAAGCCTTGTTCTCAGTGCCTAGGACCAAAAGAGAGGGATTCCAGACTCCAACTCCTACTTATAGAGTTGGCTTTCCAACCTTCGGCACTGGCTTCAGCTCCGGTTTGAAGTGCACCAGCATCAGTGTGTAAACTGTCAGCAACTCTGAGACCTTCGGTGGCACTGGGCCCCAGTATGGCACCTCAGCACCACTCTCAATCACCGGTGCTGCAGAAGAAGACCCACAAAGGCAGGTCTCCATCCTGGTATGAGCACAGAGCACGTCTGCAAGTAGGACACTCCGTAGCTCCATCATGGCTGATGCATCTGGGTGCTTCTATGCTGGTTAGGTGTCAGTCAAGCTCGGTGAGGGTGGGCAGTCTGGACTTACAGGACATGCCTGTGGAGGATGCAGCCCTCCGTACTGGGCACCTTTGCTGCTGCTTGAAATTTAATAGAGCTGACGTCGTCACCAGGCTCGGCACTGACAGGAGCCCTGTGCCTTGTCACCACAGACAGACATTCAGTACTGATGACCTCACCTACCCATCTGGCACTGGTGCTTCAGACACTGCCACAATCTCCATCCCTATCACCAGGCACTCCTCAGATACACATGCTGCCTCCATCTCCACTGTTCCATAACTGGGGCAAACCAATGGCCATGGCCCACCATCAGGCTTGGCACTGCTCACCGGCATCATCATATGCATCAGCTTTGGTCAGTCTCAAAATAATCTTCAGAGGTAGAGTCAGTGCTACTGAGAACCTCATCCCGCAGGTCTCAATCTCGATACTATAGCTTAGCATCTCACCAGGCATTGGCCCCCACAGTGGCAGCCTCAAAGTCCAGTGGCCATTTTGGACCCCATGGGCCTATCCTCAAACCTAGAGGCAGACAGTTTCTGGTGGGGTCTGCTCTTGGCACTTAGCCTAAGGGCAGATACAATCTTGGATAGGGTGCCTCTGGAGTAAAAGCAGACCCTATCAATTATACCCCTTCCTCAGGCACAAGCATCAGAACGCTGACCGAGCCTGTAGAAGGAGGATGGCAGATCCACCCAGGCCATGTCTAGCCTGGCAACAGTCCTGGTCCCTCCTGAGACCTAAGAAAGCCATCAGGGTAGGGTACAGCTGTCACCTGGGGAAATTATGGAGGACTTGGACCCTATGGTGGACACTCTTACGATGGATGCTCCTGCTAACACTCTTACGATGGATGCTCCTGCTAACATTTTTCATTTAAATTGCTCGCTACTAGACTAGAATCTCCAGGGTGGCACTCCTGCTGAATAAGACAGCCAAAATCTCCAAAATGCTGTGGCAAACCTCCACAGAAGGAGGTGGAGCGATGGTATTATGTGCCACAATCTGGCCCACCTAGCAGCACTTTTGGCTTTTCATCCGGGAAAGTGGGGTGGAAAGGTTTTCACAAATGTTTGTTGGGCCATTCCTGAAGGGGACGGAGAGGTTGAACCCCCATGTCCAAGAGCCCCTACTACAGTTGGATCTTAACCTGGTTCTCACAAGACTCATGGGCACCTGGTTTGAGCCATTAGCTACATGCTCCCTAATGCACCTCTCCTGGAAGGTTGTTTTCCTGGTGGTCATCACGTCAGCTAGAAGGGTATCAGAGTTAAGGGCCCTCACATTGTACACAGTGTTCTTTAAGGACAAAGTTAAGCTATGTCCTCACCTAGAATTCCTGTGCAAGGTGGTATCACCATTCCACGTGTCGCAGGACATTTTCTTACAGGTGTTCTACCCAAAACCTCATTCCGCTCACAAAGAACAGGGGTTACATGCATTAGATGTGAGGGGAGTGTTAGCGTTTTATTTGGAAAGGACAAAACCATTTTGTAGGTGCATGCAGCAATTTGTTTCAATAGCAATGATGATGAAGGGCCTTCCAGTATTGACCCAGTATCTATTATCATGTTTTACATCGTGCATGCTATGACCTGGCAAAAAGACCGGCCCCTCCGATCACAGCCCGTTCCACTAGGGCACAAGCCTTGTTTGGCCTTCCTGGTGCAAGTACCCATCCTAGATATCTGCAGGGCAGCCACTTGGTTGTTAGTGCACACATTTACCAACCATTATGCAATTGTGCAGCAGGCCATGGATGAGACAGCCCTTGGTTGGGCGGTATTCCAGTCCATATCTATTTAGTCTCTGATCCTATTTCCATAGGTAGAGCTTGAGAATCACCTACATGGAATGGACATGAGCAAGCACTCAAAGGAGAAAAAATGGTTATTTACCTCTCCTAACCGTTGTTCTTCAAGATGTGTTTCTTATGTCCATTCTAAATCCCACCTGCCTCCTCTTCATCAGAGATTTCTGGCAAGAAGGACTGAGAGGGTGGAGGGCAAACACAGGTATATATGTGCCAATATAGTGGTGCAACTCCAGGAGGCTCCCTGCCTGGCCAAATGGGTAATACTGAGGGAGAAAGCTTCCAGAACTCATGCATGTGGTGCGTGCACATCTACATGTGTTGCTCATGTCTATTCCATGTTGAACAACAGTTATGAGAGGTAAATAACCATTTATTTTAATATAACCAAGCATAATGTATGGTGGCAAAGATATACATTTATGATGCTTTATTGCTCTGCAAGTGTTCTATTCGATAATACAAGTTGAACCTCTCTGGTCCAGCAACATCTGTGGTCTGGCATGGTTTTAGTTAGCTGGATGTCCACTTACCATGGGTGTGGCCAAGTGTTCTGCGGTCCCATACAATTTGTTTACAGCCACCAGTTCTGGCTCTCTGTGTTCTGTGATTGCTCTCATTTTCCCCTAAATGTCTTCTAAAAGCTCAGTAAACAGCGAAAGTGTTTATAATGTTGCTAGACAATATTGATCTCCCATGGGTCGGCAAATTCTTTGGTTCAGCACTGGTCAGGTCCCAACAATGCTGGACTAGAAAGGCTCAACCTGTAGTTGATGTTTGTTGACTGGGATATAACCTCCCATTGCAGAGAGTGTATTTCTCTCTTAATTTATAGTGATCATTAATCTCTTATGGACTGAAAGAACGGACTTTAATATCCATCTTTAGTGGATGGGTTGACATGATTTTTTTTTTCCGGTATCCCATTCATTCTGTCCTTTGATTTTCTAGAGAGAAGAATCTCATAAGAAGCAAATTCAGGAAATGAATAACCAACAGAGTGCTAACAAAATACAAGAACTGGAAAAAGCAAAGCAACATCTTGAGTTGGAAGTACATTTCAGCAAGAAGCGTCTGGAAATGGAGACACTAGCCACCAGACAGGTAATCTGAAAACCATGAATTTTGTCTGATAAATCATATATTTAAACAAACCATTGCATTTTTATTTAACTTAATTGGCTCTCTTAAAAATAGTCCTCTTCAAAATGATTTTAGTATAGATATATCATTTACCCTATGGAGCTCCCCTCTTATTAAATCAGCTGCTATTTTGGGAAATGAGAAATAACGAGGTCTATAATCTCTGTCTATATATAAAAAAGTTTTTCCTGCCAGATGACAGAATATTCCTGCCTGGCAACAGAATGACGTAGTTACGTCATCAGCGTCAACAGGCTGTGTGAAACAAGTGGCTAGAGGGGGAAGTTGGTGAGTGTAGCTAGCAGAGGGTGCAGCCCCCTAGTTGTATGTAATGGTGGCTCATTCGCTTATCTTCCAAATTTAGGGGAATGTTGAGTTTCCCAAAAATGATAGCCTCAGGTGTAAGTATGTAGCCATGCAGATACAATGCCTAGAATGCTCAGTATTTGGAAATATCCGAGAGAGCCAGAATATTTTCAAAAATTGTTTAATTGGATAAAAACATGAAAGGAGGTTGGATAGCACTCCTGAAAATGAAGGATTAATTCTAAATAGCATGAATAGATATAATATCTTACCTTACATTTTGACCCATGTTAGGTTTCTATACGTGCTAAATACAGTAGACACTAAAACTTAATTATTTTTCATAACAACTAGTGCAAGTTTTTTCATCTTCCAACTTCTGGGATAATTATTTTAAAAAGAAAAGAATCAATATAAAATTTTGTTCCCTTTTTCTTGAATTCAGTAGTTTACTTTTAATAATAAATGCTCCAAGAGATGCATCTGAGCAAGAAATGAAAATTGACAAAATTTATGAGGCTTAACTGATGCAGAAGATGGATCAGATTAGAGAACTGTATGGTAGAGCTTGTACCACCACTATCTTGTGTTTCTTTTAAAAGCATTTTCATGTACTTCTCTTATTTAGGCCTTAGAAGATCATACTATTCGTCATGCAAAGATTCTTGAAGCTTTGGAGGCTGAGAAGCAGAAAATTGCCAAAGAAATAGAAACTGTCCAGCAGAATCGCGGAAATGGGAATAAAACTAGTACGTGGTGCGGTGGGAGTGTAGTTGTGTGTAGTGTAACTTTCATTCCATTTATTATTTCCTCTCCTGCCAGGCAGTGGAGAGGCTTTCAGTCCTTCTCTTCCCACTTTGTGGGAGGTTTACTTCTGACAGAGAGATCTCTTTAGTCTCAGTTTTCACCATACTTCTTGTGAGAAAAATGCTGCACTTCTGGCTGAGATGGGATTCAAGTAGCTTACTCTGTGATCCTAACATGTTCTCTGTTGTGTTTAAGTTACAAGATCTTTACTTCATTGTTAGGAAGCAGTCCTTGTCCTTCTTGAAACATGCACATCAGGCGGGGCTAGAGTGATATTTTGATCACATTTGGTTTGGCTGGGTGAACATACAAAAATATGTACATTAGTGTACTTCCTCAGCAGACCTAAAGATTCTTCCATTATCACATGGCAAAGAGCAGGAAACAAAGTTATGGAAGGTGGATCACGAGAGCAAGAAGGCAGAATATATTTTTCTGAAACTATGCTGATAAAATATCTGCCATGATTTATATAGCATTCCAGTTTTGAAATATCCTTTGAAAATGTTAGCTGTCTTTTTTGTGTTTTCAGTTCCATGAGACTGCCTTGTCCACTGAACTCACTCCTTTAAAGGTTTCCTTTTGGGGGGGGGAGGGGGCTGGGCTGTAATTATTTCATTATATTTCATCGAATTGTCCATAAATGTATGTACTCTTTTTTTATTTAGTTAAGCCTAACTGGGATTCCATGAAACTCTCTCTCATGATCAAGGAGGCCAATGCCATTAGTAGCAAATTAGGAAAGCACACAGTTTTCCGCAGGTGAGTTATCTAATTCATTCATAGGGCACATGTAAAAAATAAACTTTGTTGGATGTGGAATGAGCTTTTTTTTTTTTTTTTTTTCTTTGTAAGACTTTTGCTTAATTGTTCTTAATTCAAACCTGTTCTTCAAACTAGCTTTCCCATGTTGAAACAAAGTATATATTATGCCCTGCTGGTTTGCAAGCTGTTTTGAGTAAACTGATTCGTAATAAGTACACAACAAAATCTTATCTTTAAGGCTTGTCAAGAGCCAGGATCTTGTGTGTTGTTTTGGAATTTCTCCCTTGAATCTGACTACAATAAAAGTAAATTTTACAGAATTAACTTGATTTTAATTAGCCCTTAATATTATTTGTTATTTGATTAGGATAAATTTCTCAAAAGTAATCTTTGTCTGCTTTGATACATTATTAGCTTCTTAGTATTCAACTATTACATGCTTTTGTTAATTTTGGTGATGATGGTTTTTGTTTTTTTTGTAATTAGGTATGATATATCAGAAAAAGGAAATGGCACTGGATCTTCTATTCAAGTGCAGGTTTGTAACATCAAGCTGGGAATTGCAACTTTTTGGAGCCTGGAAAAATTTGAATACAAACTAGCAACAATGAAAGAAGTCTATGAGGTCTGTAACAATTGAAGAAAACTTCACTAATTGTAACTGTTTAGCTTAAGATACTGATGAAATCAAACAGGAATAGAGTCCAGAATTTGTCAGGTTTTAATGAACCAAGCGTCTCTTTATGTAGGGTTGGGGAAATCCTAATTTTTAGTAAGTTGTATGCATTTTAGTTTATACTCCATCCTTTCTCCAGGAAATGATTTCTGGACTAGGATCTCATCTTTGTAGCTGGTATCTGTGTGTATGTGCACAAACTCATACATTCTGGAAAAAAAACAACCAATTGTAAAAGGTCTCATGCAGCGTTGCCTCTAATATTTTCCTACCCCCTGAGCAGAATGAAATTTCTTATGTGCACTGACGTAAAGCTGGTGTATCACACATCATCTTCATATTGGTGCACATAACAAAATTCATGTGGCAGTAGTAGGGTCCAGGGGTTCTGAGTGTGGGAGGGTACTCGGGGCTAAGGTGCACGAGTGTGTGGGTTCTGGATGGGAGTGCAGGGTCTAGGGTGGGGCTGAAGTTGAGGGGTTTGGGGGGTTCTGGCTGAGGGTGAAGGATTTGGGGTTGGGCCGGGAATGAGAGGTTTGAAGTGCAAGATGGGCCCCAGTTTCGGAGAGGGGCTCAAGGCTGGGAATTGGTGTACAGTCTCTGGGCTGAGTGTGAGAGCTTTGAGGTGGGGCCTGGGATGAGGGCTTTGGGATGCAGGGTGGGGCCTCAAGTTGGGACAGGGGTTTAGAACTTAGCTGGGCAGCTCCCAGCTGAGGATGGGAAGGAGGGGCCCCTTTCCTTGGGCTGCAGCAGATCCATGCTAGGGCCAGCCCTGGCAGCTTCTCGGCTTGGGGAGAAAGATCTCTTCTCTGCTACAGCCTCGAGCCTCTGTGTGGGGCTTCATGAGAAGTTGCATTACTGAACAGATTGCGGGGAACTTGGGTCTCGAGTTGGGTATCTTTTTTTTCCAAATTTTCTTGGAACTCACTGGGAGTGCTTGTGTCAGTGTGCAATGAACCATGGGGACATATCCCAGTGTGTAATCCACCATTATTCAGTGCCCTCTTTTGGGTGGTAATGGCAATGCAAGTTGGCAGAAATGCAGAAATGAATTCAAGACATAATAGGTGTAATGTACACAACATAACCTTATAAGCAAGAATACATTTTAAAAAGCAAATGCAAGTGTTAAAGACAATGTACTTGCTTTACAAATCAGTTATAAATGTTTATTACACTATTTCTCTTTTAACATAGCTAAAATAACTGGATTTCCTTCTCCTTTCAGAGTAATGGTAGTAACAAAGCTGATGATGTATTTTATGATCCTGATGATGAGTGGGAACCTGACCTTCGTACTACAAACGTTTCTTCCTTTTCCAGAAGGCGGTAATTTTATTTTTTGAATTTATTAATTACAAAATAACATTTTCAAAACTTTGTTGATTGGTATAATCAAATGTCTGAACAAACATGCATGTTCTGTTCTATTCTATTTTGCACGCATGGCAATAGTAATACAATAAATCAAAGTTCAAGTAGTTGTAGAATGGTTGCAGTATGCTTTTATTGCATATCCGTGACTTTCCTGTTGTGAATGTGATATACTTAGAGAGACCTAAAGGGGGAAAAAAAGGATTACTCCTTCACTTGTTACTTTGTCATATGTAGGAGGACTGAAAGATGTAGGCTTTTCTAATGCTTTTTTCCTTTTTTTCCGTACAAATATTCAGAATGTTGAGTCCACGGGTCCTTTCAGAACCCATTCACCTTATGCACACTATACCATCAAACATCTTTTCACTTGTCCTGTCTTAAAATCACAGCCCACACTTTATTTTCCACCAGTAGCGGCCAATCTCTATTGCAGGAAGATCACGGGCCCTGCTAGTGACACAAGCAACACAATGCAGTGATGAAATGAGGAATACTGAGTTTGTGAAGGATGCATGCACCTCATTCTTATGATTACATGCACAGGGCTCATACCAATTCCAAAGGGTCGCAGTCTTCCAGGTCCCATCATATCACAATCACAGCTCTTCGACCTATTACAGCTTTCCTTCTCCATTCAGTACAGCTATTCTAAATGCAGTGAATAAAGCTTGAGTACGTGTAGATAATTCCACTGCCAGCTCTGAGGGGCAAGGTTAAGGTTTTGTGGGCATTTAACTTGTACCTGAATTTTGGGGGGGAAAATTTCCACACGACAACTTCAGGCCACATTGATACATCATAGATGGGGGTGGGATGGGGTGGGAAGGTGGAGAAAGGGAGACATCTTTAAAGGCAGACTTACTGTATTTAGGTAAAGTATAGTTTTGGGGGTTTTTTTCTATTGGGCATTTTAAAGCTTTAATATAATATTATCAAGTAAGCAGTACATTTAACTACAGAGATTAGTTATCATTTGCGTACAGCGGTTACTTTATAGTCCTACGGTTTGAAGCTGTGTGAGATTGTTTTTTGGGGGAAGGAGGAGAAAGAAGGGGAAACCATCACAGAAATGTATTATGATCTAAACCAAAACTTTTATTTTCAAATAAGGTGTTTAGGTATCAGCAGTACAAAACAGTGTCTCATTCAGAAGGTTCATTTACAATTATATAATTTAAAAGAATCAGTTTTAAAAAAAAAGTAAATTGTGTCTGAGCCAAGACCTTGCACATGAAGTTGTAACCTTGTAACATAATTTGACTGATTTGCAAACTCCTGCAAATAGTAGCTTATAATGGAAATGCTGACAGATCCTTAATTATAGCTTTGCTACTGTGCACAGATATGATACTGTTATTTCTTAGTAAAGCAGTATAGTTCAGCTGCTGTAAATCTTTATATGCATTGTTGACAGCCCAAAGTAAATTCTACCCTGGGGTTAAATAGAACATTATTCTAACCAATATTTAGACTAGAAATAAAGAAACTGACTGTCAGAATCTTTTTAAAGAACTTCTAACAGCAATATTTTTCTCATCTGAAGTCACTTACTGGACAGTACTGGAATGTTATTCCTGTGCACTGTCAGTCTGCTGTGTATTTAATCTGTTTTAAAAAAACAATATCCTGTATAAAGGTGAATTGAAAGAAAAAGCTCTTGACCTGTCAACACCTGAGTTCAAGGTTCTGTGTGTTTTCAGTAACCCTTGGTGACATCACAAATGGTGAAGGAGACTGAATTCAACATGCGTTACAGGGATTTGTGATGTTGCTTACTATAGCAGGGGAAAAAGAATACTAAACATCCTGGCATTCAGAGCAAGTAAGGATTCATTTTAAAATGTGTAGATTTACATCACACATTTGGAAAAGAATTCTGTGTACTTTTGCACTCTCCCAAAAACATGATGTTAGGTTGGTCAACCAGCAAATAAATCATTGCTCTAGGGTGGGGCTGTAGGTGACTGATCTAGTATGCAGGGTGCCCCAGGGAGAGAGGACAATCCCATCCCTTTCTCACCACAGCAGTTTGGGGCCAGGTGAGAAGCATCTGTCCATGGCAGCTGCAGCAGGCACAGCAAGTGGGAGGGGTGCATATGTGTCTCTCTCTGTCTCTGTCTCTGTCTCTCTGTCTCTCTCTCGGATAAATAGTAGATAGCTGTCCTTTTCTCCACACCTGCCCCCTGCTATCGCAGTTAGTTATAGCTGTCCTGGTTCCCATTTCTGGCCCCTTGCTTGCCCCTCTGTGGTAATTAGACAGTACACCCAAATAGCATAACTAAACCCTGACCTTATTTTAAGTTCTGATAATAGGAAGCTGCATACCAAATTTGGTGGTCCTAGCTCTTGCTGTCGAGGAGAAGTTCTTGAGCAAACAGATTGACTGACATGCACACATGCACGTACATTCTCAAATATATAGTAGAACTAGAAGTCTTATCTGGCGTTGCCTGGGCCCTTCAGGGAAAATGTGGAAGGATCAGGGTACGAGGATGGGGAGTGCAGCAGTCAGGATGGGCGGTTGAGGAGGGGCTCAGGAAGGGGGGCTGGGAATGTGGGGGTGGTGTATGAGAGGGTTGGGGGGTAAGGAGATGCAGGAATCAGGGGATTGGGAGGAGGGGGAGTTTAGGGCAGGAGGTGGGGGGTGACCATTGGCTTGTCCCCAGGATAAGGGGGACTGCATACCCTGCCTGTCTGCTTGTCCCGAGGGGGCCATGCTGGGAAGGAGAGGCCCAGTGTGGTAGGGCACATAGGCTGGGCCTGATGGTGTTTCCCAGACCAGAGGGCAGAAGTAGGCAGGGGAGAAGGGGGGATGCACTGGCTGGCCTGTTGCTCCCCTTCCCCCGGCCTGGTCTAGGGCTGGAGAGAAGAGGTCTCTCACAGGCCAACTGAGAGGGCGGATGTGCTGCGTGGTGCTGTGCGGGGTGGGTTGTGGCTCCTTCCCCACCCCACCACTGTGGTTTGGCAGGGGCCTTGTATCTTTTCAGGGAATGTAAGAAAGAAGGTTGAGGGGAGTGGGGCTTTACCGCATGTTCGCAAGGAGGTCGCCTAGGGTTTATCTTGCCCAGCAAACATGAAAACTTACAACTGCCTTTTCAGCACTAGGATTTTCCATGTAGTAGATATCATATATTAGCTAAGACGGAGGGTTTGAAAAACAAAACTGCTTTTCTTAGAGGAGACACGATCTCCGTGGTTAGTCTAGCCCAGTGGTCTCCAACCTTTTTATGCATGAGATCACTTGAATTTAAGTGCAAGCCAAGATCTACCTCAAACCGAAATACCCTTGCCCCCACCTCCTTTGTGCCCCTTCTCTGAGGCTCCACCACTGCTCACTCCATCCTCCCTCCCTCCCTCCCTCTCTCTCTCCTCCATTCTCCTTCACTTTCACCAGGCTGGAGCAGCAGGTTAGGGTGCAGACTCTAGTCTTGAATTAAGGGATTTGGAGTGCAAGAGGGGCACTGAGCTGATCTTGGGGCAGGCAGCTGGGGTGCAGGAAGGGGTTCTAGGTGCAGGCTGGGAGGATGTTTGGATGCAGAGGTGCTTGGGGCTAGGGCAGGGATATGAAGGGCAGGAGGGGGTTTATGACTGGAGTAGGGTTTCAGGACACGGGCTCCGACTGGACCCTGCTTACCTTAGGTGGTTCCTGAGTGATGGTACAGTGGGGCTAAAGCAGGCTCACACCTGCCCTGCATTATCACTCCCAAAAGCATCCAGCAAACTCCATCCCAAGTCCTGTTGTGCCCCCCGCCCTGCTCTGTGGATATAGGATACAGGGTGGGAGAGTGCTTGACATCAGTGCTCCTCTTCTCCCTCCCCTGCCTTGGACAGGCTTCCAGGGATGGGGGAGGCAGCTCCAAGCCAAAGGGCAGGAGTTGCACAGCAGTAGTGGGGAGGTGCAGCTGCAATGCTGGTACTCAATGGCCTCTTGGCCAAACTAGTCAGGAACACCTGTCAGAAGCTTCAAGACCTACCAGTAGATCCCAATCCACTGGTTGGTGACCACTGGTCTAGCCTCTTCCCTGAATGCCTGCTATTGTTCAGAACCTAAGGTCTGTGCTGTGCAGGCACAGAAAGAAAAGTCATATTCCTGTTTCCTGTGACTTGATGAAGACAGCCACCCTCTTAAAGAATTCTAGGATGAGGGTGAGACTTGTAGATAAGGTGGAGTGTAGTCTAATACATTATTCATTTGATGGGAAGGAATTGAACTTGGAGGAAGCAGACTGTTGAGGAACGTAAATTCTAGTACAGGCAGTCCCCGGGTTACGTACAAGATAGGGACTGTAGGTTTGTTCTTAAGTTGAATCTGTATGTAAGTCGAAACTGGCGTCCAGATTCAGCCGCTGCTGAAACTGACCGCCAGTTCTGACTTACATACAGAATCAACTTAAGAACCCCAAGCGTCCCCAAGTCAGCTGCTGCTGAAACTGATCAGCAGCTGATTCCAGGAAGCCCGGGGCAGAGCAACTCTGCCTTGGGCTTCCTGTAGTCAGCGCTGGTCAGTTTCAGCAGCGGCTGAATCAGGACGCCTGGGGCAGAGCAGCTGGGGTGCTCCAGTAGCGCCGAGGAGCGGCGCTACTGGACCAACCCAGCAGCACCCCATCTGCTCTGCCCCAGGCGTCCTGATTCAGCCGCTGCTGAAACTGACCAGCAGCGGCTGAATCAGGACCAGAGCAGCTGGGGTGCTGCTGGGTTGGTCCAGTAGCGCCCAGAGCGGCGCTGCGGGACCAACCAGCAGCGCCCCAGCTGCTCTGTCACAGGCGTCCGGAGAAAAGCCTAGTCTGCTGGGGGTGGGGGGGCCTACTAGCTGACCCCCCCTCCCCCACCCCAGCAGACCAGGAAGACGCGGGTGGCGGACCGAGACGCACCGCGGTCCCGCCGCCTGGGTCCTCCGCGGCTTTGCTCCCAGTCTCCCTGGTCTGCTGGAGACCAGCAGACCAGGGAGACGGGGAGCAAAGCATCTGAGGACGCCGGCAGCGGGACAGCCGTGGGGCGTCTGGGCTGTCCCGCTGCCGGCTTCCCCCGCGGCTTTGCAAAGCCTCAGGGAAGCCGGCAGTGGAGCAGCCCAGGCGCGCCTGGGTTGCCTCGCCGCCCGAGCCCCCCCGCGGCTTTGTAAAGCCTCGGGGAAGCTGGCAGCGGAGCAGCCCAGGCGCGCCTTGGTTGCCTCGCTCCCCGAGCCCCACCGCGGCTTTGCAAAGCCTAGGGGAAGCCGGCAGCGGAGAAGCCCAGGCGCGCCTGGGTTGCCCCGCTGCCCGAGCCCCCCCGCGGCTTTGCTCCACGTCTTCCTGGTCTGCAGACCAGGGAGACGCGGAGCAGGTTTTCTCGCCCGGAGTACACGGGCGGTGGGACCGCGAGGTCCCGCAGTCCATGTACTCCGGGTCAGCCCCGTTCGTAACTGCGGATCCGACGTAAGTCGGGGACTGCCTGTACAGTAAAACCTGCACTTTCTGGAACTTAAGCATAGTTAAACTGTATTGGAAAACTGTAGAAAGTGGCAAATTTCTGACGCCGGGAAAAGCAAAGCAAAAAAAAAAAAAAAGGAAACTGGTCGTTTAAGTGCTGGGCCACTCCTCAGACAAGTGTGCAGCACATACCTGGGGGAGGGGCAAACGGCAGCTTGAAGCAAGCAGCAAGCATCTTGGCTCCCCCCACAGCTCCTGGCACCCCCAGCAGGCCAGCCTTCCTGCGGCTCCCCTCCCACTCCTGACAGGCCATCTCCTCCTCCCTCCCCCCCCCACACTCCTGGCTTCAACCCCCTTTTACCAGGCCGCCTCCCTGGCGCTTTTCCATCCATGAGCGGAGTGAGTTTTGTCTTGTGCACCACTATTGAAGTCACGTGCGCTTGTTTGGACGTGTGCCACCGTGGCACCAGTTAATAAGCATTTTAAATCTCTCCCTTTTCCTCTCTGCTGCCATGTCTCCAACCTTGCTCTCCCCCCATCTGCTCCTGTGGAGCATGCTGCTGCCACCCCACCCTTCACCTTCCTCTGTTGTCCTGGCACCTGCCCTTCTTAGTCCCCTTAGCCCTCCTGGGACATGCCTCCCTCCCCATTCTCTCTGACCCCTGCACCCACCTTTTCTTCCCCCCTCCTTTAGCCCCACTCTGATGATCCGTAGCTGCCATCTCCATCCTCTCTCCTCTAACACCTCCCTCTACCTACCTGCCCTGCCACTCTCCTCTGCCCTAACCCTCCTCTTGACACTCATAAGTGTCTGCCCTTCTGCTTCATCCCCACAATCCCTTGACATCTGCACCTTCCCTTACCCCCTGTACCTTCCTGGTGCCTCCCTCTTCCCTGACTTCGCCTGCCCTCCCAACACCTGCCCTCCTTGCCCTCTTCCTCCCTGGTGCCCGCCCCCTCACCACCCTCTGTCCCAGTTTTCCTCACCCCTCTGCACCCTCACACATGACTTGCTCCATCCCCTGCCTTCCTCATGCCCACAGCTCCGTTCAATCCCTCTTCTCCCAGCACCCACTCCTCCCCTCTTTTCTTCCTTCCTCTTGCTCCCATTGCCCCCTTTCCTCTCCCAGCATCACCCTATTCCCTCCCTACTCCCACTGACACCTTACCCGCCCCTTGCCCTTTCCTCTCATTGCTGCCTCTTGGCCCCCTGGCATTTGTCTCTCCACTGTCCTGCCCCTAAGTGCCTTCCCCTTTCTTCTGCCCTAGCCCCTTCTCCTCACCCTTAGTTCTCTCCCTGCCCCTTCTCTTACCTTCTGCCTTCCTAACCTCTGCTCCTGCTGTGGGGCGGCCACATGGCAGGCGGCTGCCCCCTGTGCTGGGGTTGGAGCCAGGGCCGTGATGCTATTTTTCATACCACATCCCAGGCCTAGTACATGCAGCAGCCTCCTGCAATGCAGCCCCACCTTGGGAACAGCTGGGGCTGGGGCCAGGGCTGCTGTACTAAGAATAGCACCTTGGTCTTGGCTCCAGTTCTGGCGCACACAGCAGCTGTGTGTGGCCACGTCCTGTGTACCAGGACTGGAACCAGGGCCATGGTGATATTTTTAGGACCATGGTCCTGGCCTCAAACTGCCACGCAGCCCCAGCTGTTCCCGGGGAGGGGTCACAGGGCGGGTGACTGCCACATGTACCGGGACTAGAGACTGGCTGTGGTGTTATTTTTAGTACTGTGGCCCAGGCTTCAGCTCCCATGACTGCCATGCAGCCCATCCTGGCTGAAGCTCCAGTCCTGCGGAAGGGCTGTAGCTAAGGCCAGAGCTAGGGCCACATTGTGACTACCCAGCTGCTTCTGGACAAGGCAGCTGCCCACTATTCAGCCCTTCCTTGGAGCAGCTGAGTCAAATTGTTGGTGTGCGCCTATGCAGGTGCACCCCTTAGAGGGAACTACCACAATCACTACTGGTTCATCTAGAGACTGCTGTTTTGATCCAGTCAGTGCAATATAAGTGGGATTCTCACTAATCTTTGAGGCAGATGTCTGTAGTTTTCCATTTCCCTTCTGGAATAAATGTAAATAAAGACCTATTTCTCTCTTGTGTTTCCATTCCACACTGTCTCATTCTAGGAGCAGAAGTTTCATGATGAACAAGAGAATTTCTGGATGTTTGTCTGACATAAAATTGCAGTCGCTCCAAAATCTACAGACATCACACTTAACAGGTGGTTTTTCTGTTGTATGGCAGATTACCTTTTATTTTAAACTGAGAACCTGGAAACATATAGCTTACTAATAGTAATTTATGCATGTGTAAGAATTTATTGTATAGAAAATGCGAAGTCTGATGTTTTCGAAGTAAAATATCCATATTTGTAGTGGGTGGTTCTGTGGCTGCTTGAAGATACCACAGCAGTGATGGGCAACCTGTGGCCCAGGTCTTCATGCAGCCCATCAAGGTTATGTGTGTGGCCTAGGACACATTTTGTTTACTGTTGGCAATGCATGGGGTTGCCAGATTCTGTTGGTTTCTGTCCATGTAGGTTTTTTTCCTACTGGTTTTACCAGAGTGACACACATGTAGAACAAGGGCACATTAAAGTCAGGGGCATGGTGATTGCACACAATATAGACTGAGAGCCATGTACTCCTTCCACATCCAATCAAAGGACTGCTGTGGTTCTAACAGCACACCCTTCCGGTTCTAGGTACACAAGCGCAGTTAGCAAAACTGCCCTATCCCGAGAGAACATCCTGGTTATGACAGTCTTGTGGCTCACTAAGATGGAGGGCCATTCATGCTACCCACTATCTATCCTCGGTTACCCATCACTGCCTTACAGCATTCTTTGCCTAAAAATCTGTCATCTTTTTTTGAGGGTAAAACCCTCTTGAACAGGGCTTCTTGCCTAACACATGGAGGTGTTTGACTGGAAACTTGCTATATTTAGTTAGGCTTGAAGGTTATGTCGATGCTGTCATCAAGCCTTCCCACCAAGTGGGAAAGCCTTTGCACAGAGACAATCCCACTCTCTCGGCCTCAGAAGTTGGAATCCAGTGGAAAAAATCATTACTTCTGGAGACTACCTTGGCTGCATTGGATGGCCATGTCATCTTAAATGCTCTGACATGCCCCACGCACTCCATAGTGCGCTGCTACAATGCCTTCTCAGCCATTAAATCATGGATTTCCTCCGCCTGATCCATCGAAACAGTCTTCCCATGCTGGGATGAGCAGGTCCCTAACTCACCGAGGGTTTCAGACCCATCGGCTACCTTCACCTAGTTTAGCCGGCCTGTCAAAGCCGTTGCCCGGGGTGTGGCTGTTGCCACGTGCAAAGCAACTTTGCGGAGCCACAGGTGAGAGCTGGCTGCCAGTAAAAATGGGCCACTCCCAAAAAAGTGCGACAAGCCCTCTTTTAGAGGTACTACCCAATTAGAGGTACTACCATGCAACCCCGTACACCCCTATACACACTATGGTATTGATATCGCTGCCTTGAGTGAAACCAGGCTTGCTGAAGAAGGATTTCTCACTGAACTAGCTAGTGGTTATACCTTCTTCTGGAAACGGAAAGCGCAGAATGAGGATAGGATCCATGGAGTCGGCCTGGCCGTCAAGACTAGTCTGATGAAACAACTTTTGGACCTACCTGTCAGTATTAACGAGAGGCTCATGAAGCTACGCCTACCCCTTAGTCACAAGCAGTATGCAGTAGTCATCAGTGCATACATTCCCCCCGTGAACAGCACAGAGGAGACAATTGAGCAGTTTTATATTGACTTCAGTTCTGTTCTAGTCTCAGTGCTGACCAAAGACAAGTTGATCTTGTTGAGAGACTTCAACGCCCGAGTTGGCTGTGACCAGAGTTGATGGGAGGGAGTGCTAGGGAAACATGGCATGGGCATGATGAACAGCAACGGCTTATTGCTGCTGAGCAAATGTGCAGAACATTACCTTTTCATCAAGAACAGTGTTCAGGATGGCAAACAAATACAAGACTACCTGGATGCACCCTAGATCGAAACAGTGGCACATGATAGATTGTCATTGTTTGTCAGCCTGATATTCAGGATGTCCTTATCACCAGAGCCATGCGAGGAGCAGAGTGCTGGACTGACAATAGGCTTGTCCGCACCATTTTCAAAATACACATTGCTCAGCACTGCCCAAAGCTCATCCAAACAGCCTTTAACATTGCCAGATTCCAGCAGCCTTCTCATCTGCGCGAGTTCCAGTCAAGCCTTGATGAAAAGTTGACTGCCAATGGACCATTGATTGCAGGTCCAATTCAGAAGTGGAGCCAGTTTAGAGAAATGGGGATGGAGACAGCGAAGTCAGTGCTTGGTCCCGAGAGAGGCACCCTGAGAACAACAGTGCTATTGAGGACCTGCTTGCCAAAAACAAGGCATTTGTGGAGTGGCAGAATGACCCAGACTCCATCTCTAAGAGAGACAGGTTTAAGTTCTTCCAGGCCCAGGCTCAGCGAGAAATCCGCAAAATGTACGATCAGTGGTGGGAGAAGAAAGCTGAAGAGGTGCAACACTATGCTGACTTAAACAACCCAAGGGAGTTTTTCAGCTCCATCAAGTCAGTCTATGGTCCTTCTAAGTCTGGCTCTGCCCCCTTGTTGTCTGTAGATGGAGCCATGTTATTCAGGGGTAAGGCTGACATTAATAACGGATGGAAAGAATATTTGTCAGCTCCTGAATCATTCATCATCAGTTGATCAATCAGCACTGGAACAGATTCCTCAGAAGCCAACCCTTGAAGACCTGGGAGATCCTCCATTTATTGATGAAGTTAGAAAGGCCATCAGGCAGATGAGTTGTGGCAAGGCATCCGGCAAAGATGGAATTCTCGCAGAACTGTACAAGGCATTTAATGAGGAGTCACTTAAGGTTTTTCATAATGTCTTGACCAGTATTTGGATAGAGGAAGAAATGCCATCTGACCTCCGTGATGCTGTGATAGTTGCTCTATACAAGAATAAGGGTGCAAGAGCCAACTGCGGGAACTACAGAGATATCTGGCTGCTTTCCGTTGCCGGAAAAATCTTTGCCCACATCATCCTGAATAGGCTGATTTCAACAGTTTCAGAAATGAGTCTCCCTGAGTCACATTGTGGCTTCCGCCCTAATCGCAGTACTGTCGATATGATCTTCGTAATGAGACAGGTGCAAGAGAAGTGCCTTGAGCAGAAGATGAACCTCTAATCTGTCTTCATTGATCTGACAAAGGCTTTCGACACGGTTAACAGAGATGCATTGTGGATCATCCTCAGGAAGCTGGGTTGCCCACCGAAGTTCTCACTCATCAAGCTGTTTCATGATGACATGATAGGAGAGGTGCTCTCGGATGGTGTGCCATCTGAGAAATTTAACATCTCCAATGGCGTGAAGCAGGGCTGCGTATTCACCCTGGTGCTTTTTAACTTGTTCTTCACTCAAGTCCTCATGCATGCTGTCAGAGACACAGATCTTGGTATTTACATCAGATACCGTTTGGATGGTTCACTGTTTGATTTGCGACGTCTTACTGCAAATACCAAGACACTTATCACTGAAGCACTGTTTGCTGATGACTGCGCCCTTATGGCACACCAAGAGAACCACCTGCAGACCATGATTGACAGGTTCTCTGAAGCATCCAAACTGTTCGGTCTCACAATTAGCCTCGGAAAGACAGAAGTCCTCTTCCAGCCTGCACCAAACAGTGTTCCTCCACAGCCATGCATCACTATTGACGGCTCACAACTGAAGTTAGTAGATAGCTTTAAGTACCCAGGCAGCACAATATCAAGTGATGGATCCCTTGACAAAGATTACAACAAGGATCCAGAAAGCCAGTCAGGCACTTGGGAGAGCGCGTATTAAAGTTTTTCAGCACAGAGATATTCGCCTTTCAACTAAACTCAAGGTATATAATGCCATGGTCCTCACCTCTCTCTTGCATGGCTGTGAAACATGGACCCTGTACTGTAAGCACATCAAGTGGATGGAGCAGTTTCACATGCACTTCCTACGATCAATCATGCAAGTACGTTGGCAGGACCGAATTACTAACCAAGAAGTGCTTGATAGAACTAGTTCTACAAGCATTGAAGTCAAGGTCCTCCAAACTCAGCTTCGATGGTCTGGCCATGTTCTCTGCATGGACGAAAGCAGGATCCTGAGGCTGCTGTTCTACGGGGAGCTGGTACGTGGTAGTTGCAAACAGGGATGCCCGAGGAAGAGGAATAAGGACAGCCTGAAGACCAACTTGCAGAGGACAGACCTTCAACCTCCACAATTTGAACTAGCTGCTTCAGAAAGGACTAACTGGTGTTCCCTTATGAGGAAAGCAGTGACAAAGTTTGAGGATGACCGCTGCCAACACCTTGTAGCTGCACGTGAAAGATGACATAGAGCTGCATTCTCTTCTGTCTTGACAACCGGCGCCCCATGCCCTATCTGTAACCGCATGTGTGTTTCGACCTTTTGGCTCTGGAGCCACGTGCGTTTCCACAAATGAAATGCACAACATGTCTTCCTCGGTTCCTGAGAGACCCCCAGCACCACCAAAAAGCTGTCACCAAGCACCTAATGTTGGCTGTATCAGACTGTTGATTCCAATAAAGCCATTAAGTGTTTCTTTGCTTGAGATGTTGCTACTTAGTCAACTTCTGACATTGTCTGGTTTGTTGTTTAGGTGCTACAATTTTGGAAATTAAAAATGTAAAACATATGTTTTTCATATATAAAGTTATTTGAATCTCCCAAATATGTATACTTGTATGTATTCCCTCATTTTAGATCAGCTATGCTTTTATTTGATCATAGCTACTGATAAGTGCAATTGGAAATAAATAGTTTTGTGACAGTACATATTATTACTGTAAATTTCCTTTCAAAAATGTTTATTTTCTTGGCATACTTTTTTCATTTAGCTAATAGAAATTTTTATGTACAGGTTGGACCTCCCTGGTCCAGCTCCTAGGGGCCTGAGCTGTCCCGGACCAGGGAGTTTGCTGGACCAGGGCAGGTCAGTGCTCTCCTGATGCCTGTCCTGCTCTGGGCTTCTCTCCTTGGTGCTCCCTGCTCTGCTGCTGACCCCACTAATGCTGGCCCAGCATGGCTCTCCACCCTGCTATCTTTGGGCTTCCTGGCAGGGACCGTTTGGCCACTGCCGGCCTTGCTGCTGCGGGCTGTTCCCTGACTAGGGCCAGTTGGCTGTTGCTGGCCCCGCTGCTGCTGGGGTTCCCCAGCTGCGGCCACCCAGTTACACCCCGCCCCCCCCGGTGCTGCTAGGGCTGCCCCACTGCCACTGGGAATTCTGGGGGTTTCCTGGCTGGGGCCACCAGCCCCACTTCAGCTGGGGGGTTCCCCGGTAGAAGCTGCCTGGTCACTCTGGCCCCACTGGCACTGGGGTTGCCAGCAACAAACCCCTGGGTTGGCCTGGAACTCCTTGGCTACCTGGCCCTACTGACGCCAGGGGTTCCCTGGCCAGAGCGCAAGCTCCACAGTCGCTGTCTGGCCCCGCTGAAGAGGGGGGTGGGTGATGTCCCTGGCCAAATTGGGCACTCCCCAGGTGCTGCCTGGCCGAGCTGGGGCTCACCAGCCTCTACGTTCTCAGCTAGCTCCAGGACTTGTTGATCCAGCAAGATCCGTGGCCCTGCCAGATCTCAGATATTGCCAGACCAGAGTCTCCTGGATTTGGGAGGTTCAACCTGTGTATTAAATTTTCTAAACAGAAGTATATCAATTTTTTTCCTAATTATTTTCATCCTTCAGGTTAGATAATAGAGGCAGAAGCAAACCAACATGAAATTATTATAAAAGGTTACATTTGTCTAACAGACCCACTACTTTTATAAGAGACATTTTAATTCATGTTGCTTTTCTATTAATACAGGTCCAGTCAATAAATCTAACAGCATATGTTCCAGTTCTTCTGAATCATTTCTACCTGGAATTTGCAAAGAATTGATTGGCTCTGCATTGGATTTACTAGGACAGAATCATGAAGAAGAAATGTTTATAGCAAATAGTCTTCTGGCCAATTTATTTACTATTTATAGTGGAGTAACTACCATTTCAAATGCCTATGAACAACAAGATGAAGAAAGTCAAGAGAATTGTAAGCATAATATCCTGCACTCTGTTTAATCTGTCATATCTTACATATAGGAAGTATAAATGTTCCTGCTGTTGTTTGCAGACCTGTGATTCTGATTAATCTTCCCCCTCTTTTTTTGTAGTTTTCTCTCTTGATCGTGCTACTCAGTCCTGCAGCATCAGAATTACCTCTGCTTTTGAACAACTTGTGATTCTAACCAAGCATTGGCTTAATAGTTTACAAAAATGCACTGATTCCATAAAAATTGATGAAGAATTGAGACAGAATATAAAAAACTTGGGAAGTTACCTCCAGTTACTGTTGCAGGTAACGTGGCAGAGCTCCGTCCTCACCTCGGGTCCTGTACTTATAGGCGGATAGTGTTTGCCTCAGGCTTGCTGTGGCCCTCCACATCGTCTCTTGCCCTTTACTGGAGGCAAAGGTCACAGCCTACTGAGCCAGCCTCATCATGGGCCAGTCAAATAGGTTTGAAATGAACCCTTAATGTCAGTTTTAATTAATCCTCTCCATGAATTCTTTATGGATGTATAGGAATACCCTACTTTATACAACTATATTCAGTTATTACTTTCTTTTTAAATAATTGTCTGTTCAGATATTTTTAATTTGATAGGCTTGTCAAAGTCATTCTATAGACACTATGGGTGTTTTCAACTCATTTGTTATTCCATCTTGCTATTCTAACATGTGTTTGCAGTCATAGTTTTTAATCCTGCACTGTAATTGTAGTAGTGGTCACAACGTTTGCTCTGTGTTCGGTTGAAATAATGACTCAGCCACTTACAGTAATACAAGAATATGATGTTGGTAAAGCTTCAAGATAATTTAAACACTTGCATGTGCAATTGAAAACATTTACACTTTCATTGTGGAAGTTTTCTAAATCATATTAAATTACATCATATCAATTATTAAATCATAATTTTCATTTCTCAGGGCTGTTTTTCAGATATATCCTCAATGGTAACAGAAGCACACAACAAAATAATCCAAATAGTGAAACAAACAGGAAAACATATAGGACACTTGACAGCACTTACAGGATCTGACCTACATCTCTCTGAAGAGAACAAAGAAGATGCAACTGTCTCACAGGTAAATACAATACTTAGTTGAATACAACAACTTCTGTAGTTTATATCAGAATTTCTTTTGTACTATGACTACATTAGGTCAAAATAAAGGTGTCTTCTGAATACTATAGAAAGTATACTCTTCACAGTATAATCTTCTACACAAATTTTCTCTTACACTGTGTTAATGTATTAAATACTCCTCTTTATCACTTCAATGTATTATCTACAGCATGGCTACTCAACTTTGGAAGCCCCAGGGGCCACAATGATACAGCACAGGCTGAGGGCTGCAACTTAAGTGCGGTTGCATATATATGCAAATAGCTTCTTTCACACTGACGGACATGAATACAAAGCACTTCCCACAATGCCCTTGTGCTCCTGGTACCACCTCCCTGGGGCCTAGAAATGCCGACACCCTGTACCTGTCTTTTCCAGCCAGCCTGTTGTTTGCATCTTTCAAAGCAGGGCCGCCCCGAGGCATTCTGGTGCCCCGGGCATGGGTGTGCGGCACCGTCCCCAGGCGCATGCACGGGCCCGCCTGTGGGGAGCGGGCTTGCCCCCCATGGGTGCGCAGGCCCTCCCCGGGGCGCACGGCGCATGCTCGCCCCAGCTACGGCTGCTGACGTAGGCTATGCCCCCGGGGCGCATAGTGCAAGTGCGGCCCATTCCAGCCCAGACGGGCCGTGTAGGGCCCCGCAGCCATGGGGGGAAGGGTGTTGCTGGTCGGCGCCGCAGGGATGCGGGCGGGCCAGCGCTGCGGGAGCCGGGCGCACGGCGCCTGATGGCAGCTGTAAGGGACACTGCGCGCCTCTTACAGCTGCCATCAGGCACCCCCCATCGGTTGGCACCCAGCTCGCCCATTCCATCCGGCTCTGCCTGGGAGACACCTCACCATTGTGGAGCATGTTCCCAGTGGAGGCCATGTTCAGAGGATCCTACCCACAGGCCGCATGTTGAACCCTGTGTAAACCCAAACCGCACTGCAGGCCGCAAACAAACGGGCCGTGGGCTGCATGCAGTCCATGGGCCACATGTTGAGTAGCCCTGATCTGTAGCATAAAATTTGGCTTTATATAGCATCTTTTGAATGTAGAGTGTTTCTCAAGTCAAGGACTTAGACCCTTTTTATAACCCTGTAGTCATTTAACTGTACTGATACAGCTAAAGTAGAACAACCTCTCTAGATTCAGACTAACACGGCTACCCCTCTGATACCTAACCTCTCTAGTGTGTCTGAAATTATACTGCGAGAAGTATACTTATAATTATTTTTGTATAATCTATTCCTGTATGAGAACAGGAATAAATATCTTTTATAGTGATATATAACAGTAACTATTGTGGCAAAATTCTTACCTCTAACCGAAATAGATGTGCCAGTACAAAATGTGTGGGTAGATAGGCTTCAGCTGTGACAAAGCAGTTTTTGTGTGTTTACAGTGGGTCCAAGGTATTAAAAATTGTTTTACCATTCAAAGGTTAAAACAGGTCAATAGAGCTAAACTTAACTTTTTTTTTGACCTCTATATTGACAACCTATGTTGAAAGCTTGAAATGAATAAATAATTTTTTGTGAGGTTTTTTTGACTAATATTCTCATTGTAAAAGTCTGTATCAAAAAAAGAATTCTCAGAAACCCAAATAAAAGTTGAAGATAGATTTTTTTTTTTTTTTTAAAGGGGAAAGAATTATCAGAACCCTGTTGACTATATTAGTTCTAATTTGGGCATAAATGTTGGTCTGTCTGTGTTGATCCATTTGCTTAATATAACCAAGTGTTACAAATTCATTGATGCAAAGGTCAGTTTTTAAATAACTCTTGGAATTTTGAATATTTTAGAAAGATTTTATACTTGCCATTTATGATGGAGTAGGCTCAGGACTGAAGAGGCTCTTGGATTCTGTACAGAAAAAAATAAGAGAGATGCAGAAAGAACTTTTGAAACAGTATCCACAAAATGAGGTGTGTGTGTGTTTGTGGCTTGAGGCTGTTTGTTTTTAGTGCTATCTGCTACACTATAGCTCTGTGCCCCCTGGTTGTTTGCTACATTTGCTGACCCCTCCCTCCCTGTTTGAGGGTAGGTGTCTGTGTCTGGCTGGGAGAAGGGTGTGGGAATGGGTTGCAGCCAGGGTGTTTGGCCTGGGGGGAGAGGGTGCAAGAGTAGGGGAGGGGGCCAGGAGGAGTGCACAACAGGAAGATTGGTGCAGTTGTGCCAGTGTTTTTTTTTCTCAACCAGCCTTGATTCCAGTCAGAAGCATTTACTCTGCCTACCTCTCCTTCTCTACAACCCAATGTTGAGCCTCCCACAACTGGCTCTGTTTCCAGGGAATTTAAACTCTCCCTATTCCCAACCAGTAAAATTTGTATTTTTATTTTTTTGTCAAAGGTGGGCATTCATCAGCTCACTTCTTGTAGCAGAGAAGTATGGAACCATAAGGTTCTAATATATGCTGCCCTTCAGTGAAGCTAACAAGCATCGGAGAGAAGACAAGGGGCTTAATGCTAACACTGAGAATTATGATGATGGTGATTCAATCCAAGTGGTCACTTTGCTTAGAAAAACTTTAAAGAGTACTCTGTTGACTTGCTCCTAGAATAAAGTCTAATGTAGACCTATTGATATGTTTTCATTATTGCAAATTATGGTAGAAAATTCATCATTCAGTTATTGCTTGTGCTGTAATTCTCTTTTGAACACTTCCCTTTGTGATTATATGTGCTAATTTTCTTGTCTCTGAGATATGCTTTTACACATTTTGCATTCAAAGTATAGGGAAAAAATGCATCAAAATAATAATTAAAATGTCCTTTGATAGGTCCAAAATCAAATCAAGAATAATGCTATGGCTTTTGCCAGATCCCTTGAAAATACAGTATTGGACTGCAAAAAGGTAAAGAAACCCATTCACAAAATTACATTGTTTAAATGTTAACTTTAAAAATTTTTTTTTAAAGTGTAATGAGAGAGAATAATAAAAATTACTACCTGTATGCATTTATGGACAAGCTAATCTTGCTGTACGAACTTTACATTTTGCATTTTTTTTACTTAATTATCTTAACTATTTCATGGCTGTATAAATATTATTTTTGCATTTATTATAATGAAATTTGGTTCATTCTTCTGTTTTACAAATTTTAAATCAAACCTCCATAATACTTGAATTCTTTTGTGTGTGCCAACAAAATGGTGGAAAAACAAGATGTAATTTATTTGGTCTTTATAAATTTTTTCTTACAAAGTCTCTAGTGAGAGGCTAGTAAGAAAACTATGTGGTCGTGAGGTCAGAAATTAAGTATTATTATGGGTTAGAAGCTGCTTCAGTAACAAACACTTAGGAATAAATTGCTACTTCTCAAAATGGCAAAACTAGGTTAGGCGACTAAGGTTTTGGGGTTGCCTGTTGTTAATCTGATAAAATGGATGATGTAGAGGTAGCAGAATTTGTGGGTGGAATTTTTGAAGTTATTTCTTACTAGAAACGAGTGAGGATCTCCAGAGGGACTTAAAGTTTAGATGTTTGGTTATTGTGTGGTGGATTGAAATTCAGTGCTGACAAATGAAAGATAATATACATTGGAAAAAATAATTTGAATTGCTCATAGACATTTTGAGTTCTAAATAGACTATACTGACTTAAGGAAAACACTTGAGGAGACCTTCAAAGGTACCTGTGCCTTTGAAAATTACCTTCCCCCACACACTGTCTCTCTGGACAGTCCTGTAAATTAATCTGCTAGTTGTGTAGCTGCAATTAAAAAAAAAATTTTTTTTTCTAAAGATACATTGATAATGGTGTGATAACATTGTCTAATCTGTTTCATGCTTACCTGGCACAGTATGTCCAGTTCTGGTCATCTCACCTTTGAAATTATACAGCAGAAATGCATGTGGTTTAGTGGCAGGCAACCAAAATAAAACACTGCCAATACAAAGTAAGATGGTTTTGGTTTGTATTGAGTTCATCTGGAATTGATGAATTAAATTATATGTAAATCAATTACAACACTTTGAAATAAATAAAAATGTGTTAGATACTAGGAGTTATACTCACAATGTGCAATAGCTTATGGTCTTGACTGTTAGCACCTTGATTTATTTTGAGTCAAGAATGTAATATTGACCAAGATATGTAAATTATCTATCCCTTGAATGTCAAAAAATGTTCCAGGATCTTATAGTTCCAGCTGGTAACTTTAAGGCTGGCAGGAACTGCAATTCTTGCTAAAACTGTATTTTGAAACATAATCTCTCCAACCACACAACATCCCCAGAATACTTAGCAACAATGAAATACAAAACTGTGAACACTGGTGTGAGAATTGAACCCATGACCACATTTATCATTAAAATTCTAAACAGTAATCATTACTGATATATATTATAGCTTTCAAATAAACTGCTGTTTATTAATACAGAAAGAATTGGGATCTCAATTAATAAAAGAGGAATCTGTCCACCAGGAAATAAAGAAGGCAACTAATCTTGCTTCTGAATACTTGGAATTAGAACAGTGCATAGATAAAGTCTCTCAGATCATTACTACTTCATTACAAGGTATGTAACTGAGCTGCTGTTGTATCAGTAAATTAAACACTAAAGAAGACCTGCAAAGTGAGATGTTGTGCTCTTTTTTTGATTCTTTATTTGGTGGATGTTGGAGATCATAAACAGTGGTTGTTTTTTTTTAATTTGCTTGGTTATTTTTATTAGTTTTTTTTCAAGTAGACGCAGACACATATTCCACTTAGGTATGTACATTCCCAGTGCACCAGAGCTGGAGATATTTGCCTACCAGTAGCCACAGAGAGTTGTTACTTGCACCTCATGGCCATAGTCCCTCCTTTGGCTACCTGAAGCAGTGATTCCCCAACCATCCCACAGTTTTTTCTTGCAGCTTGTGCCAGGAGTCACAATTCTGGGATCTTAGCTTCACAGCCTCTCATATAGTTTTGTATCTTTCCCTTTATGTAGTTAGGACACTTAGTTTTACCTGTAATACTTTGTTTCCCTTGGTATTGCCCTCACTTGAGTTTAAGCATTGTTCTTTGTGTGGGGTGATGCCCATGAAGTGTTTTCCTCTGCCTTCAGGCACACATCAATGTTGCATGTCCTACAGATCATTTAAAAAAATGGGGTTAGTCTGTCCCTACCATCTGGGAGAGACTCACTGTTCTATCCTCAGCAGGGAGCTGCTGCTGTCGCTGAGGGAGAAGTGCCTCACCTGCACCCAGGCAGCTGTATGCATGGAGCCCTGAGCCCCTGGCTAGGTGTGGGGCTGTTTAAGCAGCTGTGGGGCATGCTGCTTCGCAGCCTAGATGTACCCTTGGTTGGGACCTTCACCTGAAGCAGCAGCTGCTTGGACATGGTTCCTGATGCTTTAGTACTGTTGGGTTGGTGATCACCCTCGGGTTCCAAGTGTGGTTCTGTTTCACAGTCCAGAGAATTCATTCTTATTCAAAGAAACACAAGAGCTGTTGACTGCACTGAGGAAAAGGTTGCATAAGATCAATTGAAACTTCTCCTGAAATCCAGGTGACTCTTCTGCCTTCCCCATAAAAATTGTGGACTGCCATGGTGCAAATACCTCTAGTCTTTCTATGACTTCAGTTCCCACTATCTATTGTCTACAGTATCAGAGATGGAGATGACAGTACTGACTATTTCCGTATCAGCAGCATATCAGGCAATTACAGACTTTCTTCACCTTTTGGTTTTGATTTGTCCTTTGGTCCAAGACTTTGCCGGACACTGTCATTATAGCTCCATTGATTGATTGAATGAGCAACTAACCCCACTGGTCTGTTTGGACTGCACCACAGTGTTCCCCTTTCACAGATTATGTAAGCAAGGCTAGTATGGGAAAGGAATCTCCTTGGTACCGCTACATTCATAATCACAAGTTTCTGTGGCCTTTCACCACCCTCAACATCAATATTGTCAGATGCTTCAGCATTGCTGTTCGCGTACAAGACTGGCATGCTTTGTATTGATGGTATCACTTCTCGCTTCATTATGGGCAATGATCATCTTGCATTGTCTAGTCAGACATATTGTTTCCTGTCCATTTGAACAGTACTCAAACGTACCGTTTGTTCAGCATTCAAGTTAAATTTAATTCAACAATAACATAATCTGATTAATATCCTTCCATGAAGAATTTTTTTCTTTTAATAGCAAGAATATCATAAACTTATTAGCTCTCCAGTGACTGATAAAGATAAACAAGACCCAAATTTCTGAGGTGGTGATAAGCAGGAGAGAGAGATTTTAGTGGGAAAACACTTACAAGCATAAAGAAGCAAGTCATGCAGCTCCATGCGTCACATAACGCAGCTGAATGAGAAGGAAGAGCAGTGTTTATTGGCTGTTAAAAAAGTCACCCTACCAAGATGGCCTATTCACTGAAGATCACTTCTATTTCACTGTGGTCACTAGCCTGAGGAGACGAGCATTGATTGGATTCTATCCAGGACATTTTGATGTACTTTCTACACCTTCAGTAGTCGGGTTAGTATTGAGTTCATTGAGAGTGCACCTGGTAGTGATTATAGGAAACCCTTGCCATTCATGGCGGATGCATTCCTGGCACCACTGTGAATAGCAAAATCCACGAATATTGGGGGCCATGGCTCCTGGCCCCTGGCACGAGTTTTCTGCAGCTCCTGAAACCATCGGCACTCCTGACAGCCACGGGAAACTCACTACAGGGGTTTGGGAGCCTCAGCCATCTCCTTACACCATTCCAGGAGACACCAGCGAATACGGGGAACCACAAATTGTGAGGATCTCCTGTACTGGAATTGTATTGCCATTCCCAACATTCAGAGAAGATTTGTCTTCTCCAATGACATGGTATCAAAATTCTTAAAAGGGGTTCCTTAGTCTACATCCATCCAGTCCATGAGCCAGTTCCTCTCTATAATCTTAAATCAATCCTTGCAGCATTAATGGGGGGGCACCATCCAGTCCCGTGGCATCTGGTTCCTTTTTGCTGTTGTGTTAGAAAACAGCATTCCTGGTAGCAATAACATCTGCATGGAGAGTGTGAGAGTTGCATGCTATGTGGGCAGGGCCTGGTTCTGCACAATTGTTCAAAGACAAAGTGACTTTATAGCCACAACTGAAATGTTTGTCTAAAGTGGCTTCTCAGTTTTATTTGAACCAGGTGGTCTATTTACCAGTACAGGTTGGACCTCCTTGGTCTGGTACCCTCGGGACGTGACCTGTTCTGAAAGAGGGAGTTTGCTAGACGGGGGGGAGGAGGGTCAATTCTGGTCCCTCTGCTGATGGACTCCGAACTCTCTGGGTCCATCAGCAGACCCAGCCAAGCTCCCCTCCTGATCCCACCATTTGTTCAGCATTCAAATTAAATTTATTTCAACAATAACATCATCTGATTAATATCCCTCCATGAAGATGTTTTTTCTTTTAATAGTAAGAATATCAAATTACTAGCTCTCCAGTGACTGATAGATAAAGATAAACAAGATCCAAATTTCTAAGATGATGATAAGCAGGAGAAATATTTTGGTGGAAAAACCCTTTCAGGCATAAAGAAGCAAGTCACCTTTAAGAGAATTCAAAGTATTTGTTCCAACATTAAGAAAGAGAATGTACAAATATTAAGCCAGTTACAATCACTGACATAGTTAATTATTATATTTTCAAGTTCTTGTTTCATATGACCAGAGTATCATAAGGTAATTTTTCTTTGCATCTAGGTTTCCTTATGTTTAATTATGTGTTGGGTAAGATACAGGAATCAGGCACAAATAAGAAAATTAAAACTATTATTCGCATGTTACTCTAAATTGATCCGGGAGGCTATATCAGCAATTTTTTGTTGTCTCTTCAAGAATTTAAAGATTCCTATGGAAAAATTAGGTTTTGTTAATACACATGGCTGAGGAAAAAACTTTACAAATAGTGGACCAAAAGAATGCTGCTTACTGGGTCTACAGACTAAAACAGTCTGGGGGGCACGTCAACACAACTGAAATATGGAGAAAACTGTATTTTTGTCTTAAGTTTTGCAGCACTATTACTTGTGTACTTTTTACACCCAAAAATTTCATTGCCTGCCCGGCTACAATTAGATTGTTTAACAAATGTGTTGCAATGGTAGAAAAAAATGTGTATCTCTGAAAACTGTAGGTACTGGGGATACTTATAATTAAAAAAAAATAATGGGTACGATATTAAAAAAAGGTTGAGAAACACTGGACTAAAACAATGTCTTTATTCTGTTGATTCACTGTTGATACCAATTCACTGTTGATTCTGAAACCTAATTAAAAAACCTAAGTGTTCACTTCAACCATTTCACTGCTGATCATGTTAAAGAAAACTCTAGCTAGCTTCTTTAGGATTGTAGGTGTACCTTGTGATTGATCAGTCTGGGACTATAGGCAAAGTCTTGATATTTCTCCCTGTCCCCCACCAACTTCTAATGCTAAGATAATAGTCTCACAGTAGATTTACTGAAGCTTCAGAGGGGTAGCCGAGTTAGTCTGTACAGGATAAACTTAAAAAAACAACAAATAGTCTGATAGTACTTCAAAGATTAACAAAACATGTGGATGGTATCATGAGCTTTTGTGGGCACAGCCCACTTGTTCAGTTGACCAGAGAGTTGGATGTCCAGGACCAAAATAAATAGGGGAGAAGAGGGGTGGGGGGTGGAAGAAGGAAAAAATGGGAGGGAGGGGTAACAAGAAGAGGCAGTGGGTAAAAAATATCAAGGGGAAAGCCGAGCTGGAATGAATAGGAGAAACAAATAGTTTCTAAGTACCTAAAGGCTCGATAGTCAAGAGGCAGATAAGAACCATTAATTAGCAAACAACAGATGGTCAGATAGCATTTAAAGATTGACAAAACATGTAGATGGTATCATGAGATTCTACATAGACAACGAACCATTGTCACCTTCATTGTTTACTAACATGCTTTCAAAATACATAATTATTTTTAACGTAAATGAAAGAAAAAGATGTGCGTGGAGGTAACATGCTGGTTAGTTTTTTGCTTTTGTACTCCACAGGATCATACAGAAACACAAATCCGCTTCGAAGCTATACAGAAAAGATTTGCATCTTAGTTGGACATTTTAATAATTACAGTAATTTACTTAGCTTGTCTTCTGCTTCACCAAACAGACCTACCCACACAACAGCCAAGTCATTTATGGTCACTTCTGAATTAGATTCTCAAGCGAAGTCACTCATCATAAGTTTTGAACTTCAACAAGGACATAATTCATTGGCATCTCAGGCCATTTGTTTGCAAAATAACAAGACTGAAGAGAAACAACTTGAACTTGGTGAATCTACTTCGAAACCAAAAGGAATTCCAAAACGTGAATATAGACTTCAGACTTCAGCTACAGATTCAGGGGATCTTTCACCCAGTGGGATACAGTGGGTATAAAATTAAGGCATGAAATATTTTAGACTCCTGCATGTTGGAAAAAGTAAATATTATATGGGTTATATATTTTTTTTAAATGAACAAGAGATATGGAGAGCAAATCAGACTTTAGTTTTGGAAGGAAAAATAATATATTGATATATTTTATCATGAGTATAGACTGTATTGTATGAAACTGGAGGGCTTGGAGGTACAAAATGATATAGTATGCTGAGTTGCTTTCTCGATTTACATTTCTTCCAATGCATTACATTAGACTTTTATATTTAAGAAAATTACAAAGGTAAGTATTTTTATTGAAACCTATATCTAACTGTAGTAAATTATAGAGCAACAGACAAGTAGTAACCAGGCAATGAGTTAAAATCTAGTCCAAGAGAAAAATATATACATAAAAAAAAAAAGGTTGAGAGAAGTTAAGAAATTCAATATTAAAAATGGGCAGTCTATCCTCCATTCACAATGTAGCCTCACTTTAATGCATGATGATTTATTAAGAGTGCAGTTCATCCTTACTGTTATATTTTCTGGCTTTTTTAAATTTTTGGTTTGAAAATCTTAATATTTCTCAGAAGTTGTTGGTGTTTGTTTACTTAGGACAGATTTGAGAGGCTACAAAAATTGTGTGAAAAACACATTTGAGGGGATAATTTTGTATAGGTTTATAATCCCTTGGAAAATGTTAGTCAGGGAAGGTTGTAGAGCTGAAATAACATTAATGCAGATGGACTATATCGATGTTGAAAATTATAGCAAAAAAATCACGTTTCTTTGAAGTTTTAAATCTTTAGTACTGTGCATAGCAAGTTACACACACCACTTTCAAATATACAAATAAGTCGTCGTGTGAGTCACTTGAGAATTATGTTGACAATGCAGCCTATTCTTAATATGTTTGACTTGACATGAAAATTTTAGTATGAGACTAGCTCTTTGCAGGTTCACAAAGGAGAGGGAAGTATGCAAGACACTTTTCAAAGAACCTCTAAGCTCCTGCACAGGTTCAGGGCAGAATAATAGGACTCTGGGAAAATCCTATTTACCTTGACTTGAATAAGCTTACCAAACCGAGTGAGTACACAGCCATCTACTACTACTATTACTGCTGCTGCTAGATTTATAAGAATATCTTGGTAACTAGTTTACAGAACGCTCACTATAGTGTTTACTTTGCTTTGTGAGAGAAACTCCGTTGTGATTTTTCTGCAAGGATAAAAACGGATACCTTTGAGACTATTTCATTTTTGTGTGTTCCTATAGGATAGCCAGAGTAGTAGAAGCAAACACGTGGACCAAAATCAAGACCATAATGTATCAAATCTATAAGCAGCTTTTCCCCTCTCCTCTTTTGGGTGCGCTGTTGTTTTTAAAAGTTACAGTACTTACAGGAAAAGCTAATGATTGCTGTGAAAATCAAGGATAATGGTGCATTTGAGAAGTGTTGAACACTGGGAACTGAGAGATCATAATACAACATGTTCTAAACAGAGCACCTGATTTGCTCAGCAGTCCTAGGATGAATGACATTTAGTACCTAATATCAGACCTTTCAATTATTCCGTGATAGCATGTTTCTTCATAGTTTTTTCTTTTCAAGTGTAAAATTTCCCCTCAAAGATACCAAGTTATTTTGCTTGATTAATAAATTCAGTCACCATATCAATGCCATTTTTGTTCCTTTCTCAGCAGTTCATTTGCTCTTGTTAGTCAGTGCTTTATTTGGTGATAGTGTGATGGAACAGAAATGTGCCACCCAACTGTGGATAGAATGGATAAAATCCCAGCCCCATTAAAGTCAATGGGAAAATTCCAGTTGACTTAAGTGAGGAATGGATTTACCACAGCAAACAGTGAAGTTTGAGTACACCAGAAATGATCCTCATTGAAGTGATATAATGGAACAAAAGGAGACAGTAACAGAATATAAAATATTTCTATCCTGTGACTTTACTAATTGGATGCTAAGGATTATTATACAATGAGGTTTTTATATTTAGGGAATTGTAGGATATAATCAAGGAAATATCAATATGCCAAAGACTATTTATTCCAATAAAATGGAAAAAAAACATACACTCCTCCTGTTGCAGTTATTTGTGAAATCATCTTGCAAAAAGATATGCAAAATGTGATTTGTACTGTATACAACAGCACCAGAACACTACATGACCTGAAAAATTGGCTGTAACTACAGTCAATAGAAAATTCATCACCTGTTTTGTCAACTAGACATTTGTTTTTCACTTTAAATATTGTCCAAATCTTTTGTGAACAGTAATTTCATGATTTTGACAATGACTATATAAATTGTTTCTCTGGTCTATGTTTCTCTGGTCTTTTGCTATTGGGGAAATAAAAGTTTTGCTTCAGTTGGCAATGCTGTCCTGAAATTTCATATACTTAACTTTTTCAGAATTGTTTTGCTGTGCAGTTATGTTTTGTCTGTGTTTTTAAACAACAATATTTTTACTGTTAGTAGCATTTGTCGTATAACACAAAATATGATATTGACTTAATATCAATAATTGACTTTCCATTTTCATTGAGAAGGAATGTAAGTTTATTCATAGCTTGATATAATATACTGTCAGGAAACCTTTGTGTGACGTAAAAATAATTAAAAATAGAATCAAACACATTACACCTTTTTAAAAAATGTTATTTTGTATTGGACCGTTTTTTTAAAAGAAAATAACTTGCTGTTCAGAATCATGTACTGTGTATATAACTGTAAACTATTGTAAAGTATAGAATCAGATTGTTAAACTGAGATTAAAATTTCCAAATTTAAGACGCTTTGTTTGTAAACGTATTAGTTTCCATTTTTATGATTGGGTTGAGACCTGCCTTTGGTACACCTGCTGCCAGCATAGCACAGCATGTTACAAAAGTCTGATAAATATTCCCCAGTAAGCTAAACAAATGTGCAGCGTGTTGGAGGGAGCGGGAGGCAGAGGTTGGGCTCGTTGATATTGAAACAAGTTTCTTTAGTTTTGTTTCTGTTAACACACAGTATTGTCACATAGATGCAGGTTGGGGAGGCCGTTAGAAGTATGACTGTAAGTTAGATCATCGTACTCTAGACATAGCCTATCGGAAAAAGGTATGCAAATTGTGCTCAGCAATTTGCGTACCTTTTTCTGATAGTTTTTTTTTTAAAAGGGGCTTTCCTGAAATTTGGCCCGTGTACGCTGTGCCAAATTTCGAATGAACCTCCTCTTTTGGAAGAGCCCCCCCTTCCTCGTGGAAGGAGGAAAACAGGGACTTCTGAAAGTGTCTGCTCTTCCGCAAAAAAAGTGTTCCCTGGATGCAGTGGAGTTGTTACAGGATACTTCAGGTATCGCAGTAAAACCCCATAGTGTAGACATAGCCTTAATGTATGATGAAATCAGATCTGATTTTAATGTAACAATACCTGAGCTTTTTATATTTTGAGTCAAAATTCGTTGCTTTATTACAGCCTTAGAATCACATTGCAAAACTTTTCCTCTGTGTGCATCTGGGAAGCTAATTAAATCTTTGTTTGACGTCTCAGTAAGAATCTTTTCCACAGGAAGAAGTTTATCTTGTCTGAAATTCTGTAGCTAAAGCCTGGGATTATGAACACCGACAATTCTCACCAAAGTCAAGGGGAGCTACAAGTGCTTAGCATCTTTGAATATCAGGCCCAAGTATGTATTAGTTATCCTTTTGCAAACCTAATATTCAGCATTATTAAAATGCAGTCACCAATGGTATGAAAGGGCAGCAGCTATAAAGACAACTGACACAGCAAATTTTGGCCAGTGTACTCTTAGCCTGGCATCAGCATGTTAGTGCTGTGTTCAGTTTTAGCCCATTGTGTTAATTAAATCTCTTGTTACAGTTATACATCACCAAAGTGCTTTACTCTGAGTGTATGTTGCAATTATACTGTAGGTCATTGGGGTGAACTAATGTTCTCATGACATATTGCATTTATATATCAAAAAGCTAGCTGTGGCTCTAGTAATGTATTAGTGTAATAGATCATCAAGGAGAGAAGGCGGGTTATGGTTAATCTATGGCTGTTGAAGTTTGGATCCGGCTAAACAGATTAGACTGATATGAACAGTGGTAAACCTGGGGATGAATAAAGTTCAGGTCAAGACAGGTGTTGATATGGTGGATATGGTATAGCTTGCCTGATGTAGGAAGGTCACCAATGTAGTAGGTCAGGAGTTACTGGCATGGTGTCCTGATAGGTCTCCTGATCTCAGTGATGAGAACCAGAAGGCTGTGTGCATGAGTGTTCAGTGAGGTGTGCCGTGTTGACTTGCGCAATTAGTCAACACAACAGACTCAGAGCTCCCAAACACCGCAAATCAGATAAGGATCGGAGGTGCTTGGCCAGATTTATTGGTAAGTGAAGTACAGTAATAGTTGTCAGTTGACTCCTACAAACCACTACACATATGTACCCCTAACAATGGGTCAACTAGTGGGAGGTCCCACTGCCCCTTTGGCTGGACAAAGACTGCCCCCCCCCCCCCCCGACACCATTTTATATACAGATACAAGTTACACATCATGCCACCCTCTGATGCTACTTAGATACCACCCATCACCTGGCACCTCGTGGTTGATTAGAACATCTCCATCCATCATGCTGTCAGTTTAGACCTTTCCCTGAGCCTGGGTCGGTATCTGTGGGGAGTGTGGGTACCAAGGTCTTTTTTAGTGAGTTGATGGTACTGTCCTTTTGGAATGTGCTTTCAACTTATGACCAGTACCAATTACTGTTCTAAACTTGGGCTTATTACCAATTAGTGTTTTGTGTACTCAGCCGAGTTTGTGCCAAGTTATGTGAGCAGGGGCCTGCCTCTTGCTCACAGCTTAGCTTTGCTTTCTATTAGCCAAGTTTTGTCTGTTTAGGCTTCAGGCCTCAAACCAGGCCTGTGCTACATGGGTTTTTGTTTTAGGCCCTCATCTCTTATTACACCTGATATATTACAGGAATGAAGTAGAGACTGATATTTTCTCTTTGGTTTCTGTGATGCACTAGGCCTTAGTAAGATCATCAACTTATAAAACAAAATAGTCATAGTTAGTTTTTGTTTTTGTGGTGTGCTGGGCTGAGCCTAGAATCTACCTGGGCAGTCCAGTCCCCCTTTTTGTTTTTAAATTATGCATCTAAAATATATAGTACCTGGCCTCACTGAACAGTATAGTACAATTATTAATCAAGACTCACTTTTCCTTTCCCACGCAATACTGTACCATGAAGGGCTAATTAGATTCATGCATGTGACATGGCACAGGATATAATTGAGGAGTTTAATACCCATTAATTAATAAATGAATTAATAATTTTCAAGTAATTTGTGGAAGAAAAAGAATAGGATTTAGTTGGTTTGAATGCAAAGATTAATTCATTCCTGGCCCTATAGTTCTCCCTTGTTTTTGTATTTCCAAAAAGAGTCTACTACGTATTGGCACATAGAGAACCTTCCTAAGTCATGACTCAAACTCCACAGTCAGTGAAGACACTGCTAAGTTCCTTGGATGCTGGTGAAAGAACTGCTAATATAAGCAAAGGGGAGTTTTGGTTTTTTTAATTTTGCACAGATACAAGAAGTGGAATATTATTTTTGCAGAATAGTTTAGAGAGGAATTTCTTTGTTTGAAAATGTAATGCTACTCGTTTTATAACTTCTCTAAGGGTAGTACAATTTTCTCCTTAACTGCAAGATAACCTTTTCAAAAACACAGATCCTGACATTTTAGCTGGCAGTAACATGACCCGAGGTGGCAGTAACATGCAGAGCTATAACACAAAGACATCAAGGGGTGAATTCATCTTCGGTGTAACTCCAAAGAAATTGGGGAAGTTAAACCAATCATAATTTTGGCCTACTGTGCCTGAAAAGCCTGTTTAAGTTTGTTTCACATGTGGACCATATTTCTGAAGTCTAGAGTGCTGTGATATCTCGGATGAAGATTCACTTTAACTGGAAGAAAAATGTGAGCAGGAACACCAGACTGGTGTAAAGTCCCTCAGTGTGTATCTTAAAGTACTTTGCAAACCTTTTTCTCTGTAAAAATAAAGCCAACACATTTATATAAAGGCAGTTCATAATTATACCTTTTTATAGAACATTCAGCAAGCTTTTCTAATTAGGGCACACCATTAATGCACTCACCAGTACCTAAACATTTTGAAGATGAAGTAAATCAGCAAATTGCAGCTTTACTTTCCTTTAGTTCAGTCATAGCACCCACAAGTCAAAGAGGAGATTACACTGTTGCATTTATTATTTTTACATTCCCTTAAGCTCTGGTGTGTGAAGGGAGGCCATGTAAGTGAGGTTGTGGGTGATAGTGGGTTTTTTTTTCTTCCCAACTGTTTTTTCTGTGTGTCAGTGGCCCTGACTCAAAAAAAGGTTCTACCCTGCTAAATTAGACCATTCCTATTACTTTTAAAGCCTGTTTTTTCTTTCTTTTGTTCTCCATCTTTTTTTCCACAATAAACTATATGAAGCTATGAGATTACAGCCACACAGAGCCTGATTCCAGGCACAGGTAGTGAGAGAGATGGGGGGGGGGAGGGGGGAGAGTCATGGTGGTGCTGCCTCATATAGCCAGAGAAGGGGCCACAGCCATAATCAACAAGCACTGCCCCTCTACCACTATTTTTTTTTAAACTAGAAGCACCAGTTTATTAAAGAGAATTCAGACACATTTGGGGAGGATCCTGTCCTGCTGAGTCAGCCCATCTACTACATCAGCACGTTTCTAAATCCCCCACGCTCAGGCACCAGGGGCAGAAAACGATCAACTAACACTGCTTATAAGCAGCCTGAAAGAGCCTGTGTAAGTTTAGAAACACCCCTTTAGGAATGGTTAAAACAAAATGGTTTAGAAATATTTTAAAAGTTCCCTAAAGGTCTGCCCTGCATAACTCTTCTTTTGGGGCTCTGTGATAAGACTGCTCTACCAGTGAAGGCCACAGGGAGGAGTCTTCTCATCTTTTGTGGCTTTCCAACAAGAAGGGTGGGATTTGAACATCAAAGTGGGGGCTATAAAGCCTCTCAAATGAAAAAGTACCCCACATGTCACCACTGGATGCCTGCAGGGAGACTTGTTTTGAAATGCTGGCTGCTCTTTGGATAAGACTAGCTATCTTCCCACAACTCCTCGACCCCGGACTGTTTCCAGGGTGCCAGACAAGCTATATATCCTCCAATGCCGTTCTCACAATTGTACCACCACGTTGTCAAGGTTCTTCAAGCGGTTACAGTGACACGGCCAGTAGACATGGGAATTCTGTGCTTCTATCATGCCCATGTAGAAGGGGATGACGGTGATTCTGCTATTCTTGGTGGTTTGTCGGTGCATGTCAGACAGCTCTAGCCAGGGATGATTCTTTTCCTACCATGTACATACCGTTTCCCTTGCTACGGAAGGCGGTACTTTTGTCTGGTTGTACATAAGAAACCTCTTAAAGAGTTCATGCTGGATTGGCACCTGATCAGTGATTACGTCTAGGCACAAGTGTCAGGTTCCAGTGCGCTGGGTGTTTGTTAAACACAAGTGGAATACACCTCTGCATCACATGTCAAAGAACCACACTTACAGTAAGTAACTGTTTCTTCATAGTGCTTGAGTAACTCTCCCATAACGAGACTGGCCATACTAAAATTCAGAGTGAACTTCAGGGAGCCTCTGACTCTTTTCCCATGCAAGGAAAGCTCTCTGTCTATAAAAGAGGATTGATTTTTTTGGGTGAGGGCAGAGAAAGGAATGTGGATATTCACGTTCTGGTGATGGTGGTGGATAGTGTTGATCAAATAGCAAACACTCTGGTAAGACATTATGATGGACTAAAATCTCAACCCTCTGTGCTGACTCAATTTCAGTAGTCTGTAGTTCTCATATAAACCACTAGATGGAAGTGTTTCACCATTCTATGCTAATTACAAGGCCTTTAAGAAATGTCTGTATTAACCTCATTCCTGGAAGAAATTTAACCACAAATAAAAAATTAACATTTGTAACGTAACAGCAGAAAGCAGCTTCTGTAAAGTCCTGTATTTTTATATATTATCAGGACGGTCCTTTTCTTTACATAGTTTTCCAAGTAATTATATGTAACACATAATAGCAATTACATGGAATAGCAGGATATACATGGAACAATCATAACCATTAGATAGAAAAATATATAGTGTTTACAAACAGACTGCAATAATACAAAAGAAATTCCTAGTGTTCTTGTTCTCTTTTGTTTGTAACCTAAAACAACTGAGTGTATATGTCTATAGTAATTGTAACAAGACTGTCCAATATCACATCTTGTATCAGATTTCCAAATATTAAGCCTCACTACATAGAGCCTTAAGTAAGGACTTCCCTTGTGATACTTACTTAGCCAGTGTGCTAGTAAAATGTTAACTAGTTCTGTTTTACAGTTGGGGAAAGTGAACTATGGAGAGATGAAGCCAAGTATTAAAGCACATGCTTAGCTTTAAGCTCCTTCGCCTGTCATCCCTATTCATAAAGGGCTTAAATATGTCCTTCAGTTGTTTGCTGTACTGGGTTGGGGGACATCTATTTTGTACTTGCGCGCACAGTAAATCAATGATAGAGTGGGGAATAGAACCCGTGAATTTTGGAGCCAAATCACTGTTCTAACCATTAGATAACATCCCCTCCATTCAGAAAAAACAGAGGAGTTTGTGAGCTGTCTTGGACAAGTCGTAAACATTAACTTGTTCTAAATGTTTTTATTCCTGGTGAAATAAAGGTTCATAAATGATTATATCTGAGTAACAAAGGAATATTATGAGGAGAGAGTTGAGTCTCACAAGGAACATTATTATGTAGATCTGTATCTTGTGTAACCTTTCCTTTATTCTTTATTTCAACATAAATTAAGACATCTGTTAACTTAACGTTGCATCATAATTAAATAGTTAATCCTTTAGCGCTAAAGCTACAAAGGTTTGAAATAAGCTCCATGTATCTCTTTCCAGCTTCAGCTATTCTCCTCAACAGACTGACATTATAAACCAGAGGTAGTCTGCATAGGGGTGGGACGTGGGAGGGACAGAGAGCAGGGGGAAGAGAGTGAGTTTTCGGATTGGTGAGAAATCTGCATTTATCCACATCATATACTTTGGACAAAAGTAGTCCAAACTGTCCATTGCTGTGCCTGCAAAAATTTAGACCAGGTGTTCAGAATCTAATTTGTTTATTGTGGTGGTGTGGGATTTTTCATGTATTGGTTTGGCTGCTTTTACCATCTGCCCTGTGAGATGAAAAGGTTAACAAAAATATAAAAACGAAATGAGATTGGCATGAAAAGGTGTATGGTGGTGTAGGATTTCTCTTCCTGATGGGTCTATTTGCTGTTTAATTTGCAGAGTAATTCAACTTCATATTGTATTTATCAGCAAATCAAGAACAGTCTGTTTTGGCGGTGTTAGTGTAGGGAGAGAATTTGTTACAATTTTTGTATGCTTGTCCTCTGGTCATTCTCCACAGACTGAGTGACCTAACCAAACACTGAGTGAGAAGGGTTGTTATCTGGCTTGTAGGGAAAGGTGTGTGGCTCCCTTAAAGGCTAGATGGCCATAATGTGACTTACTGGAGCAGCTACAGGCCAGATTAGTGGGGGAATGCTGACCCATCTTCCTTCCACCCCCAAGGTGGCCAGAAGAGAGCAGACATTAGTTAGGGCCACACTGACCCAGAAAAAGCCCTCTTTTACCTGGACCATTCAAAGCAAGCACCTGCCTCCTGTTCACGGGTGTTGGTTATATACCAGGTTTTGTTATGATTTTCTGTTGGTTACTCTAGTTGCTGCTTTCTCAGGAGACTGAGAAGGACTTTTCCATTCCTGACAGACTGGCCAATGTGAGATGGGTTTTTTGCCTTCCCCACAACGGGTTGGATGTTTTAGTTGAGGCAGATGAGACATGGTGATTAGGCTAGGATTGTCATAACTGATTATTTAAATGGGGCAGATGTCCAGTGCAGTGCACTGCAGGGAAGGAATACGGTGATCAGATAAAGTAGACTGGTGAAGGATTTTAAAAAGTGTTCTTTAAAGGAGTAGAGACGGATGGGGGAGTGTGGAGACAGATGTGTGTGGGGGGGTGTATGTGGGGAGGAATGTTCAGGGCTAATCCTATGGCCAAACGAGTAAAAAACTCCTTTAACCTTCATTGAAGTGGGGGTGGATGAATATCAGGTCCCAGTAGTGGGTTGATTGGGGGTAAGGATGGGTGAAGAGCAGCAGCATTCCTACTCTTGGGGATATGTAACTGATTATGAGACTTCCTGTGCTGTTCAGTTTTTCTGCTGGGTACTCCCTGACATTTAGGAATAATAAGCCTAATTAAACCATATCTAGCATCTCCTGTCCTCCTTCCAGCATAGCAAGACAATGCTTCAACTGTCTGTGTCCCTGAGGGTATGTTTACACTGTGGGGTTTTATTGGGATACTGGTGGTATCCCGGAAAAACTCCACCGCATCCAGGGAATGCGTTTGCTCTTCTGCTTTTTTTTTGCGGAGGTGCAAACGCGCTGTTTCAGAAGCCATCTTCCTCATTCCATGAGGTTCTTCCAAAAGATGAGGATTTTTTAGGTAGACGGGCCAAATTTCAGAAAAGCCTCTTCTGGAAATTTTTTTTTGGAAAGAGCGCATTTTGCATAGCTTAAGAAAAAAAAAAAAAAAGCTGTAGTATAGACCTAGCTTGGGTCAGCATCAAATTGTCACCCTTTCTCCACAACCGGGTGGAGGGTTGCTATGGTGGGAATGTGAAACATATATTTAGCATTTTTCATCTGTAGATCTCAAAGTACTATACAAAGGTGCGTAAATGCCATTATTTCCACATTATAGGTAGGGACACTGAGGCTATGTCTATACTGCAGCCTTCTTCCACAAAGGCTTATGCAAATGAAGTGCAGAGTAGAATATCACTGCACTTCATTTGCATAATTAATTAGCCATTTTTGCACAAAAAGCCTCTCTTGCACAAGAGCTGTTCTTGCTCATTTTTTCAGGAAGAATGGCTCTTACTCAAGAGGGTTTTTTGCACAAAAAGGAGCCGTCTACACAGCTTCTTTCTGCGCAAAAGCCACTTGCGCAAAAATGGCTGCTAATTAATTACGCAAAAGAAGCATAAGCTTTTGCGGAAGAAGGCTGCAGTATAGACGTAGCCTGAGAGAAAAGTTAACTGACTTGCAAAAGGTGAATCAAAGGAAGAACTGGGAATAGAATCTGTATCTAATTAATCTTTCTGAACAGCACTGATACAGGTTCTTCAGTTCACTTTAAATCTACAACATGTTCTGATCTTGACTAGTACAATTACCTTATATTATATTAATTATTGCAGCCTATAGGTCAGATGCACAATTATTGGTCTAAAGGTGCTTAAATTGGTATAATTTATTTCCAGAAACTCTGTAGAATAGTCCTTAGATACTATGATGACAGGTGAAGTAGAAATTACTGTATTGTTTTTTTTTTTTTTGTTACCCTGCAGTCTGAGAGTCCTGCACATAGGTTAGCCATGCAGTTTAGGTGGAGAACAGTTTAGCAGCAAGAACAACATGGTTTCTGGAATTCACTAGTAGCCGATATGACAGTACTAGGAACCCACAGAATTCAACTTTCTCTTTTGATGGCTTTTTTTTCTTTTCTGTATGTGAAAGTAGAGTTTGTTCCATACTAGCAGATGAACCCTGTGTTCCTTGGGTGGAAAGGGGGAAATAATGAAAAATATACAGGCTGTTGAGGTGGGGGTGAGGCACAGGGGGGCTTTCCATGGCCTTCAGCAGCCCCCTTGTGGACTGCAGGATGTTTGCGGGGAGGCTCTCAGGGCTGCCTCGCCATCCAGTGTCTCCCCCTCCCTACAGCCTGCAGGTTGTCTGGGGACTGCCCCCTTCTCCAACAGCACCGCCCTCCCAACGGCCTGCAGGCCGTTGGGGAGGCCACGCTCCTGGAGGCTTACAGGCTATTGTTGGGGGCAGGCTCAAGGGACTGCCCCTCCCTTCCAGTGGAACCCCCAGGGACTGCAGGCTGTCACTGGGTGTGTGTGTGGGGGGTGTTCCAGGGGCTGCCACTTCATCTAGTGATACCCCCCACCATGGAGAGCCTGCAGGGAAGAGGTATCAGGTTTGGGGCAAAGAGCTACTTACCCTCTGTGGAGGCAGATAAAATGGCGGCGCTCCAGCACGGTTTGCCACTCTCTTGGTTCTGAAGCTGCCGCCAGTGGCCACTCTCAGTATCCTGTGTCTCCTCTCTTGGCCCTCTTCCTTTTTGTGTAATGGAAAATGGTCCCATTCCTGGCACGTTTTCCAAGCACAACCAAACCCTGACCTTGGTTGAAGTTAGAGTAAGAGGAAGCTGCTTGCCAAATTTTGTGGTTCTAGCTCTTATACAGTTCAGGTGTTCTTGAAAAAATGGACTCTCAGATGGACAGACAGAGGCACTCTAGTGTGAGAGAGAGAGAGAGAGATTGATTGATTACAACAATTATGGCCCAGGGAAGATGAGACTTCTGTGAAAGATGCAATACATAAAACACATTTATGACACATGGCAGTGCTGTGTTGGTAGGTTATACTGTCCAGTGAACAAAGATAGTTCTATGTGCTACACACTACAGGCAACCAACACCATGTCCTCAAGGAGCATCTACATCCACAGCAGCCATCTGCATCCAGAAGTCTAGACATCAAAGACCCACTTTTCTCAAATGTGCGCGCACACATGCAAAACAGATCTCTTTAGACAGCTTTTCTTTTTCCTTCTGATTTCTCAGCAGTCAGAGAGAAAAATCCACAGGCCTTTTAAAATTCATAAAGAAACCTCTAAACATTTTATGTTAACAAAGTAAAATGTAGTAGCAGACCCCAATGAAAGTTCACAACATTTTGAACATGCAAAGCATTAGAAAAGTGTTAAATAATATTGCAGTCGTTGTTTGGGAGACTGGATCTTGTACATGCACTAAACAACAAAGGAAGTTGCTTAGGATATCAGGGAATAATGTGACTTTTTTTTCTGAAAGTCTTCTCTTATGTCTATGCTTCTGGATATGAAATCTATGTATACCAGCTTGCTGGTGGTTGGTATTGCCACACAATAATCATCCTAAATATGGAAAACAGAAATTCCCCTGTCATGGAAGGTCTGTTTTCTCTTATCTGTTGTGGGAAAGGACTCAGTTGCCAGGAATATTCAATGGGAACTTAACAATTCTCTTGATGATGTGTCAGTCAGGTAAGATTCCAGCTTGCTTTCCCATAGCTGCATTGACTCTGTAATCGCAGCAAGAAACAAGTACTAAAACTTACTTTAGCCTCTAAAATGTTGAGTAAGAAAGTACCATTTTTACAGTTGCTTTTCTATTCACAACAGCAGTTGAAGAGGTCTGCATTTCTATAAATCAAAATGTATATAAACATTTCCCTTGGGAGCACAGAGCTGTTCTTTTTATAGACAAAAAAGAGGTCAATAAAAGCCATATTCATACTGCATAGTAGTTTATGACTGAGTTATTAGACTCTTGTTAGATTCATCCAATCCTGGAATGCAATGGATCCCTAGTGGCATTATGTTTTCTTAGTAAATAGAAAGTAAAAAGCACATATTCGTGTGTGTGCACACGTTTGATCTTGTTTCTATTGCTTCTATATTTCCAAATGTCACAGTGTTCAGAGCATATTGCTGTATGCTATATTCCCAAGAAGCTAACAGCTAGGTCCACATTATCTTGTTTTTAGTCTGTTGGAAGCAGTATCCTTTGATTTTTTTTCATCTTTATTTTTTATATCAAAAAATGTATAACCGTTCATATTTTAGCCAAAAAGCAAGATCAGCTCTTATATTTGGCTCCTGGGGGTTTCTAACAATGTCACATGTCACTACCACATCTGTGTTAACAATTCTTCAGCCTAAGGATATTTTATATATTATTTAAATTGTGTTAGTGCCCACTATGTGGTAGGTATTTTCCAAACCCAGAGAAAGATGCTCTCTCTCCCTCAGAGTGCACAATATCTTTTTTAAATGGGAAAGGGTTAAAGCAGAAGTTGGCTTTTCTTCCCAGATCTGCTTCTGATAGATTTAATTCCTAGATATAGCAGTCTCAGAAATTATGATAATCTGAATTGCATCACTTATCGGTTTGGAGGTGAGGCAAGGGGGTAAAATCTCTGAACAGCTCGTAGGCTTCTAAAATGTTACTTGCCTATCTGCTCACCATAATAATTCATTTCATTTTTAACTATGAGTATTTTCAGGCACCATATTATAATCTATTATTTTTATGATGGTAGCCCCCACAGGCTTCAAATGAGATCAGGGTTAGTTGATGAGTGTGTCCTTATTAAAAGACATTCATTATGCCAAAGAATGTATAATTTAAGTAGACTAATGAGGAGGAAATGGAGGAATTGCTATACCCATTTTACAGATGAGGAACTGAGCCACAGATTAACTCATCTTAACTAAGAATTGATTCCAGGTTTTCTGATCAATGTTCAGTGCCTTAATTTCAAGACCATCGTTCATCTCTGTATTGCTAGGATAGTTTCGTAGGTAGTCATATAGAGATGCAGAAACTATTCTCATTCAAACTTTATAGCTAAAGAGATTGTCTATTATTGCACTTATAGTGAACCCAGCTCTTTACCTCCCCTCTGTAGCATTTATTTCTAGACCTTTTGTCAGCATTTATTCTGAGATACTCACAAGAATAAGACTCTTCAAAGATACTGGTTAAATGCCAACATTGATCCAGATACTTGAATGTATCTTAAGAACAGTAATATTATTTAAAGAGTGCCCAAAGTGAGCTATGACATGGAAAAAGTCAGAGAGAGAGAGAGAGAAATGCATTAGACAAAATGATAACCTTGCACCTATGGATTATTGGCAAATTCAGCAGAGACCCAATTCTATTTTCAGCGTGAATAGAGGTGCAACTCTGATTCTGGATTCTGACTTACGCAGCTGGATCTGGAAAAATGGCTGCAGTTCTCACCTTGGCCAGGGGAGGAAACTAGTGAGTTAAAGATGGTCATTCTAGTTTTTCCTGGTCCTTCTTACCATAATTCCTGCTCTGTCTGATAGTTCCTTTGCCCATGCTTTAAGTGCTTTCCTGTAGGAAGAGGAAAATGGATCCTTAGTTCCTATCCCAAAAACTGGCTTTCAAACCAGAGCACAGAGGTAAAGCACAACACGGGAGAACTGGTTTTTAACAAGGTACACTTGAGACAGATGAAGATGACCCACACAGATGTCAGATGGAAAGAGCAGAGTTTCCATCCATATCCCAGAAATAGACACTAGAGGGAGGAAGAAATCATATTGTCTAGCTCCCTGTCATGGTTGACTGGAACAGGACAGAGAGCTGAGAGCATAGACACAAGGTAAGGAAGTACCAATGTGTTTTGTGGTGATGGATGGGGAGGATTGTCTTACCTGACGAGCCTTCTACAGAACCAGAGGAGCGCCTACAGATATTACACTGTTTATTTGAGCTGATCCTAAACACTGACATTTGGGGCCTCTCTCTGTCATTTAGCATGCATCTTCACAATGCAGTGTGCTTGCTTCTGAGACATTTTTGCCATTGTTGTTGTGATAAATCAACATTACCTATTGAGATGTCAGCACAAAAGAACCCCCCTGAAATTCACCAGGATGCGTAACCTGATTCTCCAGTGTCTGGCTCTTATGTGGAGCATTGTCCTTGTGTAAATGGTACAAATATTGTTGACCGTGTTCTGTGCTGCGTACCGTAATTATTTTACCATCTTCATTTTGCTGGTGTATAAGTAAACTGTATACTGTGCTAGTGTTGAAACTGTGTAGGAATTATCAGTTAAAGCAGGAGTTGCAGCCCTATAAATTGTATGAATATGCCATACAGTGTCTGGAAAGTAACCACACAATTGTGTGGAAACCAGAGTGATCCCTCAGATGCTGCCACAGGAATCTAGCACCATTACAACTTACGTACTCGTTCACTCAAATAAGGAATGATAGTGGACTAAAGGAGGACACAGTACACTACAAGAGTGTTGTAGTTGGGGGTGATTTTTGAAAGCAACAAAGGTATGTTGGACCACAAGTTTCATCAAAAGTTAATGGGCCTTGTGCTTCAAAATCTCTTTAGCCCTTTTGCTCCTGTGTTTTAAACATGATACTTCCGAGATATTCATGTAGTGCATTTCATCCTTCCAAGTGTGGTCTCCAGCAGCCAGGCTTCTGCCTAAGTTCTTTCTTTGATACCCAGGCAAGTTTTAAATCTTCAAGCTTGTCAACACAGGACAGAATCTGCCTCCATGCAAAACAACAGCAGAGCGAACAGATGCCCAAAGTTTATAACGGTCTCTATTCATTGAGTTCTGAGTCCGTTCTGACTGTTGTTAAAGTTCATGGGATTATTTACCTTCCTGTCTGTGAACTACATGTAGAACTTGCAGACATATTGCATCAGTGTGTGGTCCAATGGTGCAAGACAGAAATATGAACACATTTTCTTTGGGTTGTCTGATTTATATCATTAAAACCTCATGAAGGTCCTGATCCTGCCATTGGTGCGGGCAGATCTAGGGTCAGCACAGGAAGGGCTAAAAGCACATTAATGATGCGTAAATTTGTGAGTGAGCCAACAAAAGATGGGGCTGCCTGCATGATTGGTATTTCAGGTGAACAAGTGTGATGTAACTAGATGCTGAGTAAACATCAGGTGGACAGTTTAAATGCTTACATATCAGCGTTGAGCCTATTATGTGTGTGATCATTGGGGACGGGTGTCCTTTCAAACCTTCTGTGCAGAAGGTAACTCCCATTGATATCACACATTCTGTGCATTCCGAGTCAGAATTTTCATTGCATGAGTCAGTTAATTTTTTAGATAGTTCTAAAAAACAGGATAGGATATTGGATTTTTTTCAATACCATTGTCAGAACATAGACATCAAATTAGCTGAACTAAAGATCAGCTTCCATTTCAGTACCAATAAACAGATGGAATTTCAGTTGTCTAAAATGAATACTGAAGCTTAGCTTAAATCAGAAGGTAAAGGTAGAATGTAGTCCTTTCATTTAAAATGATACAAAACGTTTTAGTAAGTGAAATTTTGATGGAAAATTAGATATCCAAGAAGAAAAGCCTGTGGCTGTTGACACTGTTGCGTCTATTATTTTTACATTCCCAAACCAATTTTAATATTAATCAAGTAAACAACACACTGTCCCTCTGATATTTACCTCAGATGAACAATTTTTCAAGAGGATTACAAGGCTGAGTAGTCAGTTTTTGAGAGGTGGAGTGTGGTTTAGTTGGTGGGCCTGCTGTGATTGGAATTGATTAATGGGTGTTGTGATAAGCATGGAAACAGATCAGTGGCAGCTTATCCTGCTTTCAGCTGTCACAGCTGTGCCTCTTCACTCTTCTTCTAGCCCTATAACGCTCCCTGGCAGCCTTTAAAGCACCCTCTTCCCTGTGGAATTTCTGCAAATCATTTATTCAGATGCCAAGATACCACAGAAGCAGCTGGTTCTGAGAAAAATTTGTTCAGGCTTACATATTTGTTGTGGATAAGAATACTATTCAAAAGAATCTTTTCTTATAGAAATAGAAAACATGTTATACCCTTTGGAGCATGTCAAACCATATTTCTAATGGCCTGATGCACTCCTAGTCAAAAACTTTCAACCTTGCCATGCTGAGTTTACAAGCAAGTTGACTAAATAATGCCATTGCTCCTGCTTGACAGGCACAGTAAAAAGCACCGAAAGTTAATTTTATTGCTAATGGCTTGATAGAAATAACATTACAGCCTTATTAAATCCTTCTGGCTGCCATATCTGAAGCAACGTTCAGAAAATGTTATAACTTATTCATATGTTCACATTTTGAATGTTCTGAGACAATAGTTAGCTGATTTATTTGTGACCTTTGACCTGAAAAAATTATCCCTGAAGCCCCGGTAGAAGACTAAGATTATTGTGGCTTCACAAAAAGGGCAGAATTAGGTGACTGAGAGCTACCAGACAGGGTAAGGACCTGAGTCTGTCAATGTGCAGATGCTTATCTTCACTCATATGAGTAGTCCCATTACCTTCACTGGGACTACTTTAGAGACTAAAGCTGCAGGAATGGGGTCCAAGAGTCTGAGGGAACTTTTCTTACAAATATCCCCAAAATGATTGAGGAACATAAATAAAATTTGTGGCTGAAGAAGCATAAATGATGAGGGTAATTGTAGCATTAGTCTGTATTTGTTACACTTCAGCATTGTTAGTATTTACATAATAAATAGTAAATCGTTTGCACATTAAATACCTAAGAGTGATGCAATAACATGATTTAATATTTTAGACTGGTGAACCGTTATGATCCTTCTCTTATGCTTTCAATGTTACCAGGAAATGCAAACTTTTAAAAAAAGAAATGCTTGTGCATAAACTTGATTTAAAAGGAAATCTATTTATTTCAGAAGGGAGATCTGTTAATTTTCCATTGCATGTGTGTGTTCTAGTTGTACTTGAATTGGTTGTTTATAAATGACCAAGACACATTTAGTGGAAAACCAATTCTCCAACAAACAAATACGGACATTTTGTTAACTTTTGGATTTAAAAAAATTACGGAGATGAACATGTTTAAGGACCTCTTGTTTTAAAATCATACTATTTATTTATTCTGCAATTTTACTGTGTGTCAGCTATATCTTGTGATGCCTTGTGTCATACAAAAGCAAACAAAGTCATGTTACATTAATGACTTGTCTGAGATCATATGACTGACTGGCTATAATTCCATGCCCCTTTGCTACAAAAAACATGACCCTGAATCTTAAATAGATTTTGAATAAAAGGACCTTCAATTATGATATGGTAACAAAGTTCACAGTATTTATAACTTTGCTATTTCAGTTTTCTTCATTTACTGGTTTGAACTTCAATTTTTTTCAATTTAAATCTTACCTGTTTTTTAATACACTTCAAATCACCAAAAGAATTCAGCGTTTGCACTTGATTAAAATAACAGGCAGATTTTTTTTCCCCTAGCTTTAATAGAAACTACAAAAACATAGTTCACTGTAAAGGGAATTAAATATTTGTAAAGAATTGCTTGTTAGGTACTCATTTCCGGGTCCATCCAGGAGCAGTTGGTGCAACAATGCAGTGTTGCTAAAGGCTGTGCTAAATGAAGATCTAAGTCAAAATCTGACACAAGCAATAGATTGAATTTGATCAGATATTATTCACATGAAATGTGAGTGTGTGGTTTTCTGCTGATGGGGGACAGGTTCTTCATGGCTTTAGTATGCACTTTTGTCCTTCCTGTGAGTTCTTATTTCAGGCTTGATAGAGAAAGCCTCTACTGTTGTGTCATTTCCTTCAGTGCTAACAGCTTTTATTCTATTCAACAAGTGTTTACAGAAAAGTGTTGATGCTTATTAATCTGTTTCTTGTCTTCCAAATGTGCTTATGCATGATTTGTGGTAAAATTGGCATTTCTGACAGCTCTCAATGTAATCTGCAGTGCACTAAAAGATTGTTACATTGAGCAGATGTGGCTTGGAGTTGTTATTCTTTGTAATTACCCTCATTAAGTGAAAGCATGTGTCAATCAACTTTGTACTTAAATAGACCAATCATTTGCAAAAGGCTTGCATCTGTATTTCAAATACAAATATCAAATATTTGTTCTGAGGTATTATTTTCTGTGGGATTTTAATTTTAATGTGATAGTGTATTAAACACATGAATACTCTAAAGAATGCTACAGTAACAAATTAACAGGTACAACAAAAGGCCCCTTTGGGGTCATTTGATTATGGTTATGTAGACATGTCCTCCCTTTGCTTCAGTAGAAGTGGGCATTTGCAGCTAATTTAACTGCTATTATTTACTCTCTGCTACATATCATCAAACATATCATGTTTCTCCAACTATAGAATTTGGTAGCTTATTTTGTGAGTCCCCTCTAAAGGGGCATCTCACCCAGTATCTTCTAGAATTTTTTTTAAAAGTCTGATAATTCTGGAGGGGGCAGTGAGAAGAACTAGTAACTGTAGATTAAGATAATGTGTGATCTTTTGCCCACTGAATAGGAAAGACCTGTTTGTAAGCTGGATCAAGGCCTGAATCTACAGTTTGAGTAGGCAGAAAGTAAACATATTTCTTAGCATGATTGCACAACAAATGACACTAAAGGCTTGACTTAAATTCATAAAAGAAGAGGAGTTTGAAGTTGATTTTTTTCTTGTTGTTTGTTACCACATTCTGCGTACTATATATATGGTGAGGGCCTGAAGTCTGTACATAATGGGCTTTATTATATGCTGAGCACCTTCAGCTCAGCACCAAGCAGGATCAGGCTTGCACGAGCAACAATACCTGGTTTAACATAACATGGATGGTGCTAAATTTATAAGGGACGTCCTGTGGGTTGCTAATAGAATATTTGTTCTGCACTTGCATTTGTATATTACTCAAAATACTGATTTCATTACTGTGTGTGTAAAATATAAAATAACGTCATAAATTACATAACATGTTATAGCAGAGTATGTAACCCATTATGGAACCTTTCATTTGATGATTTATGTGTTGAAAAGTTTTTTGGTTGCAGAAGAAAGACCAATACTAAGGCAAACATCTTTCTCTGAGATGAAAGAAAAGCTATCAGTAATTTTTCAATGGACTTAGAATATACTATGGCTCTGCAAAGAAGGGTCAATCCATAGATAAAAGGTATACAGTGAATGGTCTATGTTAGGCTGAAATCAAGGGGCCAAGCTAAAGAAATGAAGTCCTTGGAGTACTGTGGACAAAATATTCTGTATTAACAGATTTTTTTTTAAGGCCATAAGAGACCATTATGAACAGCCAGTCTGAATTTCTGCTTAAGAGGCCATAACTTCTGGTTGAATTAGAACCTATTTTTTTATAACGACATCTAATTTTGATTTAAAGCCTTTAACTGAGAGAGAATCTTACTAAGGGATGTGGTAGTGCTTCTAGTGGTTATCACCCCTTACAGTTAAAAGGTTCAGTTTTATTTCCAGTTTGTATTTGTCTAGCACTCTAGCTTCGACTTTTGGGCTTTAGATTTTGTGTTTATCTGCTATGTTAACGATCCCTCTCCTATGTGTCCTGCTCTATCTGTATCTGTCGTCTTACCACCATTGAACTTTGTGCAACTACTTTCTTTTGGTCCTAACGTATGTTTAGCAATTAGGGGTGTAGCGTTTCATCTGAACGGTAGCTATTCCTTGGATATCTATATTCTAAATCTCAGGGACAAAGCGAAGAGTCAGGGCTGCTGGAACTGCAATCATTGTTACGGAGTCCTTTCAGAATTTGAAGGCTAGATTGAAAGAACAAATGCCGAAGAGCTAGAAAATGTCATTTCTAAAACAAAATGCTCGAAGCAAGGCTTCCCTTTGCCTAATCTACTGGCACAAACTCTCTAAGGAGCAAAGTCTGAAACCCCCAGAGCTGACCTATGGAGACAGTACTAAGCTATGTGAAAGTACTGATGTAGGTGGCTATAGGCTCCCTGATTTGGTGAGGCCAGAAATGTATGTGCTAACCACAACTAGTTCTCCTGTGGACAAAGGTGTATCCAAATAAACTGAAGGACAGATTTTGAATTACTGTTATGAGGACACCTGGAAGCCATGTTCAAAGGTCACTTGATAGTCATCTTGGAGCGGTTGTGTCTGTTGGAGAGCAGTGGCAGTAGAACTGTGCTATGCTGTCAGTTGGCAGATGAGCCAGGTCTTCTGCTTAGCAGACACTGAGGTCTCTGGTCCCAAGGATGGGTATTGCAGCAGAGGTGCGCATGGACTGACCAGAGAGCTCCTTGCACCCTAATTCTGGCTCGGACCTTCTCAGTGACTTGAATCAATTTCAGCTTGCTGCCTTCGTTTCCCCATCTGTGAATGGGGTAATACTTATCTGGTTCCTTCAGGGATTATGATAGCACTTGAAAAGTGCCTTAGAAGTGCTGAAATGCACCTGAATGCATGGTACAACTTTGGTAATGGGGGACTCCGCAGCCTTAATGTCTCTGGTTTATTTGCATAATTGTCCCTCACACAAGCCATTTTTCAGCTGTGCCCAGACCCCCCACCATAAACAGCAAGGCTCCCCTTCTGCAGTAAGAGATGGTAAGGAGGGGAGGTGGCAGTAGGAGTTAAGTTTGGTTATACTTCAGTTAATTATCTTGCTGAGGTTCTATGGCCAGCCCATCGCAGGGTGGTGTATGATCATAGTGAAGAATAAATAGTTATGTTAAATGATTTTTTTCTAAAGGCCCACCCAAAAAGGCTAACATGAACACAAAATACCATTCTTGTGCCAAATGGATATATGAAGAATTTAGCTCCTATGTGTTAAGCTATTTTTTGAGTGAATGGCACATCCCTAAGGCAAAATGCCCATTAGGGATATGCACATGCACATTTTAAAGCTGCAGCTGCTTTGTGTAATGGGGGAGCAGGAGAGAGTCACACCCTCAACACTAGTTCAGTTTGTACTCAAAAGGCCAGATTCTGCCTCTGTGTCCTTTCTGACCTAAGACAAGGCTGAATATGGCCCAGGTTCAAAATAATTGAAATCAAATTTAGTGAAAAGTATCCTTCCTTCTTGAACTTGGACCATCTTATGGCTGCATATGAAGTCCTTGTAAACAAGCATCTTTAATGGAGATGCTGGTGTCCTAGAGCAAGGGTGGCCAACCCGGAGCTCATGAGCTGCATGTGGCTCTTCTCCCCGAAAAGTGTGGCTCGTGAAGCCGCTCCTATGGCCTCCCCTCCAAACACTCTATCCCCAGTGTCCCCGGCTCTCCCTGGGGTGGCAATTCAAAATGGTGCCCAAGATGGCATCCGTTGACGGGAGCCTACTATGGCAAAAAAGCCTACGCTCGTTTCTTAAAGGGGCAGCCTCTCTCTTTTTTTTTTGTTTTTGTTTTTGCTTGACAATTCTGGCAGGGGACGGGACGGGGATGGTTCTTTACATTTTTTTCCGCCACTGTTTCGGCTCTTTGTTAAATGGGTTGGCCACCCCTGTCCTAGAGGAAGGTGTGTACAGTAGCCTAAGTGAGGAAAGGTCTCTCCCACACTTGTGCACACAACTGCACACAAATTCAGAGTGATGTCCAACTTCGTAGCATCAATATGTCACTTCATTTGATAGTTGAAAACTTTCCAACATCAGAATCTAATATGGTTGAAGTACAGCAGGGAAAAATTCAGTCCTTAAGTTGCTCTGTGTAATACCATAGAAGTTGGCATCAGAAAATGTCTTTTGAGCTATTTTTTGGCCCTACAAAACACTTCAAAAAAATTAGATATGTGGAAAGGTTCTTGCTCACACAGCCCAGGCACTTGGACTCACTGTTGTTTTTATTAGTATCATAGTAGTGCTTAGGAACTTCAGTCATGTGCCAGATGAAAAAAAAGAATTGATAAACTCAGTACCAGTTTGCATGCAGAAATACCTGTTTGGACTAGCCAGGAGACTAGTTTCTTATGAGGTTTTAGCCAGTCTAGTTTTAAGTGACCTACATATGGGGTTTCTAGCCTGTAAGAGGAGATTACATTGCATCTGTGATCTAAGTAGGGAACAGTGTGATTGAATGGTTTGGGCACCAGTACTTTAGGTGCAAGTCCTGATTTTTGTTCCTGCCATTTGCTCTGATTTGTTCTGTTCTCCTGGGCAAAGCATTACACTCTTGCTGTGCCTCAGTTTCCTCATCAGTAAGATGTGAAAAATGTTATCTGTTTTTTTGTCCTGTTCATTGTGATTTACAGATGAAAAATGGTCTCTAAAACGTTGATAAATAATTGATTAATTTTTCTCCAGTATGGAAATCTCAGTTAACTTTCAAAAGTTTCTAAACACGTATTATTCCAGATCAGTAATGGTTTTGTTTTATTTTAAAAGGAAGATGAGTTTTTTAAAAATGTGGGTGGATTGAATATTTTTAAATGCATATTTGTAAACTTTTTTGTAGAATTAGTTTGGCAGTTTTTTAGAGCCAAGTAAGTACCCTATAAACAAATAAAGCTCTCATCCTGCAATGAACTGCATGTGGGCAGGGGCTGTGCCCACATGGAGTTTCCCTGATGTCAATATGGCTCCATGCAGGTCCAGCTGTCCACCCATATATAATCAATTTTAAGATTGAGGCCTTAAAACAATTCAACGTCTGGCACCTTCTAAATGAAGTGGTAACTCCATGTTACTTATTTCTAGTCAGTGCTTTCTAACAAGAGACGCTGAGTCCTCTGGTTACATTATTTGATAAGTTTATACAAATTGCTGAAAGTAAATAAAAAAGATGCCTAGCTTTGAGCAGTGGTATCTATATTCAGTGAGTTCACGATGGGTTTTTTTTGTTTTGTTTTGATGTTTATGTTCTCAGAAGTTGGCTTACTTTGTTTTAAACTCTGCTTTATTTGGATGTGTTGCTTTTTAAAACAACTCTTATTAAAATGCAAAAAAACCCAAACAAACCCAAAACAAAACAGAGGCTTTTCCTCTTAGGCTATGTCTAGACTGCAAGCCTCTTTTGAAAGAGGCTCTTTCGAAAGATACTTTGAAAGAGCCTCTTTCGAAAGAGAGCGTCTAGACTGCACGCGGAACTTTCGAAAAAGCGGCTTGCTTTTTCGAAAGAAAGCACCCAGTGAGTCTGGATGCTCTCTTTCGAAGAAGCCCTATTTACATTCAAGAACGCCTTCTTTCGAAAGAGGAACTTTCGAAAGAAGGCGTTCTTCCTCGTGCAATGAGGTTTACCGCCGTCGAAAGAAAAGCCGCATTCTTTCGATTTAATTTCGAAGGAACGCGGCTGCAGTCTAGACGCAGGTGAAGTTTTTTCGAAAAAAGGCTACTTTTTTTGAAAAAAACCCTGAGTCTGGACACAGCCTTAGAGAAACCCTGTTTACAAAATGGTAAAACTGAAGGAACAACAGAAGAAAAAAATTGTCATGATAAATACAGCATACAACTTATTCACTGCAAATTTGAATATATAATAATTTTTTTAACATTGGAGACTTTGACATTAAAGAACATGTAATTTCCTAAAAAGGCTGAAACCCCCTAATGTTTAATTTCATGCAGAAAGCATGCAAATTGCTGAGTGTTTGATCACTGAGTCTCTTTTGAAGTAGAAGAAGCAGCATGGAAAAGCCTTTTCTTTTTAAAAATGTTCCAGAACTTAACACATACAAACTTATATTGTTTATGGTTACTTAAAACAAGCAGAGGGTCAGTTTAAAAGACATTGAAAACAAGTTTGGCTTTTAGTTCATAAAAAGTGATGTAACACAAATCATTATTGAACAATGATTTATATCTTGTTAAACTTTGTAAATTGCCTTACGATATGGAAAGGATGGGTATCAATAACTTGGGCTTGACAAGTTTAGATTCATGGGAATGAGTTTGGAAGGAGGAAAAGAAAAGACACATACTACCAGAGAAATAATATTATCATTCTGAACTGATTATTTACGGTTTTCCTGGGAAAAAAGTCTGACTAGATTACACAGTGAAGGTTTTGTTTTCATGTACTTCTCATTTTGCCTTCAAGGAAATACTTCCGGAAAGCTTTTAAAATACACACAAATAAATTTAGAGCAATTGATTGAACTGCTCTACCATCACTGGAAGTAATTAAAAAAATTAGATGTGGACTCTTGATGTTTTTGTTTTGTTTTTTGCTTTTAAAAATATGTGGGAGTTCCTCAGGCGAGCAAAACTATTAAAATGTTCATCTTTTCTATGTAAGAAAGTGGTGTCATTTAAGTTCTTTTCAATAAAACACAAAGGTAATTGATATACTGAAAGATAATTATTTACTCTGCCCCTCACCCAATACATTTCTTGGATTCTACTGAGTCCCATGTAAGAAAATGCTTCTAGTAAAATAGGTTGCTGTTCTCTAACCTTTGTTTTGTTCAAAGATAGTATGATGTGTGGCATCAGTTTTTCTTTTACACATTTTAATTTTTTAATGTAGAACCACTAGCAATTTTAGCTATACCATATAGGACTGTTGTATGCCATAACAAAGGGATATGCTTGAAATGTGGACCAGGCAAGTGTTATGCTGTCTGTACAAATCAACACAGTGAGACATTTTCTCCCTCTGAGGTGCATATTTAACTTTCATTAACATTAATGAGAATTATGAAAATGTAGCCAAAGGAGGCTATATGCCAAAGTATATACTGCATACAGGATATTAACGTCCCATAGGGCCTGCACATTCTGTTACACACTAGAGTCCAGATATGCACAAAAGGCTATCCAGGACCATGACATTTAGTTTGTTAAATCCAACACAACTCACCTTTGACTGTAATTAGTTCCTTTTGACAAGCCAGTCTTTCTTCTCTTGTTGCAATGGGTAAGATGCTTGTTGTTAGTAGTACAAGTAATCAGTGAGAGCTGCAAAAGATGAACTGACAGTTAAAAATTGAGATTTCCTAATGTAATGTTTTACCTTCTATGCTAAAATTAATATTAGCAAGTATTTTAATTTTGGGTTTGAATTTTCCCAGGATCTGAATTTTAGCCTCATTTTGCTTGTTCACTGAAATTATCTTCAGCAAATCAATTGAGTGCTCAAAATTCTTTATTCTGTAGCTATCACTTAGACAGCTCCTTGGTTTAAGATAGATTCCAGAACGCGAAGGAAGTATTTTAGCTGAGGATAATGATACTTGACAATATCTGTGCTGCAGGAGGACATGAAATCACTATATTTAGAAAATAATATTTTTGCTACATATTCAGGTTAAATGTGCACATCTTGGTAGCTAGAACATCTGTTTCTATAGCTTGTTGTTCCTCTTGGCTGCTTTTCAATTGGATTTCCTCAAGCAGGTCCAAAGCTTGTCACCTTAGCCAGGGTCTGTTAACTATCACCACTGGGCCCACATTAAGTAGGAGGTTCAGGGCTAAGCTAATAACTCTTCTGCCTTTCTGACTGATCACAGTGATTCTCACTGTGGCTACTTATCATGCTGGGCTCCTTTGGGAGGGTTATCTTCTTTGTCTATACTCCTGGGTGGAATAGGTTTTGTTTTCTCTCATGCCTGGGGTTACATATGAAAATATTGAAAGCAATGTTGCTCTTATGAAGCAGCTGTTTGATCATTTTGCATTGTTTCCCCATCACTAGGATCTAACCCCCCCCCCCCCACTGTATTTTATGTCTAAATTGCTTTTTTCCTCTGCTGATTCCCCTAGGAGATACTGTAACCAGGACTTTTTGTCACTAATTTCATAGAAACCCAGACTCCAATTTAATGATAAGTTTACAACTGAACTGACTTTCATGGCCTTAGCTTAGGTAGACAACGGCACACATTATTTTAATAAGTCTTACATAATTTGGCAAGCTCAACTTTGTCTGTGTACAGTGTTTAACTAGTTAACGGAGCTGATCTCTGAAGGATGAGGAAGGGAAACTGAAGTATTAAATAAACGAGACTTTCCACCAATGTGTGAAGGAAGATGATCAGTCAGGGGCTTTGGTCCCTCACAAACTACAGGCCTGTGAAGTCAGTGGAATAACTCCATTGGAACAGGTCCAAAGTGAAAAGGTTACGCTTGTCATTCAATAGGTGACTTTTCAGAAGCAACTACTGCAGCACTGCTCTGTGGAATGATCAGTCATGGTGGTGCTGATTAGTCCATGCACATTCCATAATAGATGTGCATCATTAGGAAAGAATAAAACATGTGAGGAACAAATCTTATGTGGTTTCTCTCACTGCATTTCCATCATGTTTATCTGTAAGACTTCTCCAGGTGTTGGAAAATACTGCTCACATAAGTTGGGGGCAGAGACCTTTCTTTTCAAGTATTTGCAAAGTGCTATGGCATACCAGGTAAACAATAAATTGGCCATTCCCTTCATCTGTCCCCAACAGAGCAGACTGTCAGTTAGTTAGTTTTCAGATAGAATAACAGACATCTTTAAAAAGATCCTAAATCCCCCAGAACTTGTTTCTGCTTAAAGATTATAATTAGTTACAAACAAAATAGCAAACTAGTGTCCTGTCTGTCAAACCACTTTGTTGGCTATTACTCCTCATTATGATAACTCTCTGCCTTACATGTTAATTTGCAATGTTCATCATATCCCTCCATCTTATGAATTTAATAGAGAAGTAGTTCTGCCAAAGGGGTTGAAGGATACCATGCCCTGGCATGCAGCAGGTTGTGCTGTCTTGTTACCATCTTCAAGGAGAGGAAATTCTGTGTCTGAGTAGTAGAAATGAAACAGGCTTTCAAGTCAACATTAAGAGTGAAGTGGAAAATACCCTAATGTGAAATTGCTCTGGGGAAGATATGTGAAACATTAATTTGATGCTACAGTTACAGATTTGAGGTCTGCAACAGAAGCATACTGAGTTATGAATGGAGCTCTGCAGAGGACTGTTTTATTTTGCAAAGGATTGCAAGATACTAAAGTGTAGCGTAGTTCAGAATTTGCAGTGAAAACTGAACAGCTTTGAAATTCTCCACTTATTACAGGTTGGCTGAACATTGTGTTTTGATGTTGACTTTTATTTTCTATTGTAATACAAAATTTAAACATTCAAAATAGTTTCAAAACAAAATACTCAAAACCTTTTGTTCTAAAGTGTCAAAACAGGATATTTCAATGTTGTTAGGGCTTTTATCCAGTTTACTTCTAAAATGAAATTCCAGCAAAATCAACCCAATTCTACATTTAGATTTTAATGGAACTGCATAGTCTGATGGAATTTGTTTCAGTTGAAGTTTCTCCAACCAGAATGTCACATTTGCAATCAGTATGTCTCATTCTTTTTGGGATTTCATTGTGCTAAAGGCTGTAGGAAAAAAATGGTTTTGGTCCCAATCCTGCTGCCATTTACACGTGTGTAATTTCACACACGGGAGTAATCCCATTCACTTCAATTGGAGATAAGACCACATTTTCCACGTTAGTACAACCTTTAGTGGCACAGTAGACGTACTTCAGAAATTAAATATTTTCAGAACTGGGGTGTAGGAAATTCAGTAGTGCTCATGAGAGTCTACAGAAGCACGTTTCTCTCCACTTTTCTTTGTTTTACTGTCCTATTCTGTTACTTTGGGATGAGGCACTAAATGGAACCCAAAACTCATTACAAACAATGACACTGAGATGTAGCAACAAAGTGGATAGTGCTAGGACTCAATCCTGCCTGCTGTTGAGTGACTCTTAGCACTCTTTACCAATAGGCACTGTGGTGCCTCGGCACTCAGGAATTTCATGTTTCTGTAGGATTTAAAGCTGGAAATGTTACCCCATCCTAAGTGACAATCACAGCTTTAGGCCAAGACGTCAGCCCTGCTTGGCATCTTGCAGGGTGGTTTCCCCGATGCACAGCTATGGGGAGAATGGTAATTTTGGCCAAGTTCAGTGGGGAAAATGCAGCTCCTGCACAAAATGGTATGGGATCTTTAATGTATATATGAAGGAGATGGGTCCACAATATTTTTGAGAATTTCTGAGACCCGCCCATAGAAAATTAAGCTTATTTGCCTGGGGGAAACAAAAAGCTGATGCAAGCTAGGACAGGCACTTCCAACCTGAAGGGCACACCAGATTTTCTGCACTATCCCAAGTCTTCCCTCCACTCTGTGGTGCTACATGGCACAGCACCTTGGATACTCTATGACCGTTGCCAGGAAGCAGCAGGGAAGGAGAGGGACAAGATGATGTGTAGTACATGGCAGGGGGCTATAAGGGATGGATCACTTGATGGTTACCTGTAGGGATGAAAGTGAGTAGTCAACTAACTGTGAAACTTAAAGCTTATTGGATAGTCAAGTCGACTACCCGCTTCCCTCCCTTTGTCTCTATATCAGTGGCAGAAAGAGGAGGAAAACAGGAGCCGGTGCTGCAGGGAGCAGCTCCTGTTCATGGCGGCCTGGGCTGGCCACGAACTGGGGCTGCTGCCAGAGCAGCGTCTGCCTGCGGCTCGCCTGGCCCGCTGCAGACAGGGGCTGCTGGACCTGGCACAAGCTGGGACTGAGCAAATCCAGCTCAGTCCTGGCTTGTGCTGGTCCAGGACCACTGTAGCTCTGCCTTTTAAATGTAGTAAGAGTCGCCTAGCTCTTATCACATTCAAAATGCAGAACTGCAGTGGTCCTAGCCCTGTTCTGACTTGTGCTGGTCCAGGACCTACCCCCACTGCAGCTCTGCAGTTTAAATGAAGCAGGAACCAGGCTGCCTGCTCACCTGGCTCCTACTACATTCAAACTGTAGAGCCATAGCAGGGGTAGCTCCTGGATTGGCGCAAGCTGGGACAAAGTGCCTTCCCTTATCAACTAATCATGTAGTCAATACAATTTGTATTGATCACACAATTAGTCAATTACCTGCCTCTTAACATCCTTAGTTACCTGTTCTGGTTATTCCCTCTAGGTACCAGCTACTGTCAGCAGACAGGATACTGGGCTAGTATGGCTGCTATTATGTAACAAACAACTATGTCCCTAAAAGGAGAGCTGCAGGAGAGAACAGCATCCACGCTAGAGTGGGGAGACATTGTTTGGGATCAACCCAAATTTGGAATGAGGGAGTGGCCTCTGCACAATGTGGGGGAAGACCTAGTACGGGGCAACAGCAGACAGCTGGGACAGAAACTTGACACTTTCTTTCTTCATTCCCTTTCTCTGTATGTTCAGGGAGAGAGGCTGTAGAGCAACATTTGAGAAATGAGGCAGGTAAAAAGAAAAATGAGGGGGGAGTGAATAAATAGGCAACCCCTTCCCCCAAGCTATGAAACATTGCATGTGTGTTAGTGCAGTCAGCTGCTGCAATGTAAGGGCAGAAGTGGAGAGTGAGAGCTGTTGTTCTAGGGAGCCTGATTCCAGAGTTGACTGAAACCAAGTGGAATTTAAGGGGTAGGAGTAAGGAAGAGGGGAAATCCTGTTGAATTTTCACTTCAAATTAGAAGAATAAAAAAAGAAGAAATATTATGAAGAGTCTAAAAACTTGCAACCCATATAGGAAGAGAAACCCGATTCTATTTTAACTCTCTCTGAGCCTGATCTGAATTCTCTCTGTAAAGGAGTCTATCGGGGCGCCCCCTGGCACCCCATACTCTCCGCCTGAGTCTCGTGCTCTCCTCACCCCGAGGTTCACCGTCTGGCGTCCCCAGTCAACTATCTTCTTGGCCCAGGGGCCCCTTTAACATCAGGGGTCTCCAGGCTTCCCATAGCAGGCAGAGGGGGTCCGGGCCCGCCCCCTCTCACGGACCCCAGCCCAGGGCCCTAAGGACTCGGAACGCTTACGGCGTCCGGTCCAGCTGGCGGGGCGTCTGCCGTAATGCGCCAGCCCTCAGGCTCCCTTCGCCTGCCCTGGGCTGCTTCCTCTCCCTGTTGCGCTGTCCTGCCGATGCGGGCGCTTACCTCCGCAGTTTGGGTCCGATCCCCCCCCCCTCGGGTAGCCATGTCTGGCCTTTTAAATCCCCACGCCGCTTGTGGCCGGGGGGTGGAGGGGCTCCGCCCCCTGTACGCGGATCTACTTCCGGCGGGGCGGCGCACCCGCCACCTGGTGCTGCCCCCCGCGTGATGTCAGGCGTGGTCTCGGTGGGTGCAGGCGCGTTGCCGCCTCTGTGGCCTGGGAGCACCTGGCGCATCGCCGCTCGCCCCACGCTGGGGCCGCCCAGTTTGTCCCCAGCGCCTCCGGTTCCTGCCCGCACGCCACCGCTCGTAGTGCGGCTAGTGCCGGGGCTTCTCGCTCCGACCCCTGGGTCGCCGCGAAGGCAACTTCCAGGGGGATCAGAGTGCGGGGCACCTCTGCCCCGTCACACTCTCAAATCAGGACAATGATCTATTTGGATTGGGCCCTTTAAGCACTACTCAGAAATGGAATTCTCTCTCTTTTTTTTTTTTCCTTCCTTTTAGAAACTTGCTGGAGACTGGGTGCCAAACTCAGACTCAGGGTAGTGGGTGCATCTCCATTGAAATCCCTGGGATTTCCCCCTTTAATACTGGTTTTAGATCTGGATGTTAGAATTCAACATAGTTTTAAGCCTGGGAAGTTTCTTTTTTCTTTTTTCATTGATTTAGGTGATCTATGGAATTAAAATAAATCTAGTTTAGTGAACTGGATAGTACATTTAAATACTACTAATAATGAAAACTAACTGAATATGCTCTAATGCTATTTCCTCTGTGAAACTGTTTCTTTTAATTTAAACATGCACAATATTGAAAATAGGTTCAAAATAAAATGATAGGTTTAGTTGTACATGCACTATAGATGTCTATGTATTTATACATCTGTGACCATATTAAGGAAAGAAAAGAAGGGGAATAAGGATGGAAAGAAAAGAGAGAGAGCAAGAAAAGTTATTAATAGGTCTGTAATGGTGTGAAGTTTATTCTAGGGGTGAGGTAAAACTTAATGGTTCATAAATAGCAAATTCATTATGTTTTTAATACTCAGGTTATATTAACACCATATAACATCTTTATGGTACCATTAGTACCGTTTAATCCCAACCTCAATTTAGAAATAAACATTTCCAAATCTTTTTCATGGAACAATTGGCCAAATAAATTTATTTAAAAATATTATTTGATTAGTGCATGGCTGGTTAGATCATAAACAGACTTATGAATGTTTTATGTCAGCTGTTACAAAGAGTTCTTAAATGTTAACAAATTAATTTATTTTAAAGGCCATATCAAGGTGAAAACGCCCAGGGCCCTGGGCAGCAGGACAATACATCACACCGCCATTTCTCATTCAGTCACAGTAATGGCAGAGGATATGTTAAGACATAAAACGTGATATGGTTTGTTAAATATTCATTTATAATTTGCATTCATGATTAAATCATGTGTTAGAACTAATCTTTAATCTTAAATACATAATATGTCAAGGCTTATTTGAAAACATAACTATAAATATTTAATGTTGTTCATGTTGCTTTTTAAAGGTTTACTAGAATATACCAAAATACTTGTTGTTAATGCTATTTAATTATTCCAAAGAGAATTGATCTGCATTGATGTTGATTTCAATAATTCATTTCTGCCTTTAGGTTAATATAAAATAAATACCTGTTTGGGGAGACAGCCTGTTCTATGATTAATGGTAAGTTAGCTCTTCAAACACTTCATGGCAATACTGTCACTCACTGAAATTCACTGAGAAGGCTTCAAACAGTATCTCCAAGGCTTATTGCATACTGATCTGTAATAGTCTGCATGATGACAATAAGCAAGTGTAGTTTTCTAAACATATTGTTGCATTGCTTGTGGATGTTGGAGGTTTTCAGTGTATGACACAATGCTTTAAATAATTAGAGTTGTGAAGTTGAGATGGGATGGACTGCAAAGTCATTTTCCCTATTAGGAAGTAGACCTCCTAAGTAACCTAATATCTGCCACGGTCCCATAGAACGGCTATTCAATTTGCATTTTGTAAACTAAAAAGTAAAGGCTGAATAAAACTGAATGTGACAGAGGAGTGATTTGTATTATACGAGAATGGGAGCTATCCAATGAACCATGTAAAAACAGTTCATTAAAATGTTTATGTGCTTGGCTGACTAATGCAAAGAAAGCTTTATTGCAGTCTTATAAAACCTTGGTAACTTCATGTGGGAGACGAGTCAATGCATTTGTAATAATTCAGACACATGTACAAACCAGGTAAGAACTTCTGAGAGAGGTTCAAGAGACAGTGCCGCTTCCTTGATTTGTGTAATTTTTTTTAACAAAATTAAAATGTGTATGAGTGTTTTGTTTCTTACAAATAATTGTTTCCAGCTCTTTACCAGAGATTCAAATTCTGATGAATAAGCTCCCTAAACTCACTGTTGTTTGTCCAACAGGTTGATCCCAAAGAGTGAGCTGAAAGTTGTATCGATGAGCTATTGAACCAGCTGAAAGCTCCTTTGCCAGAAACAAGTATGATACTGCCAAAATCATAAGATAATGTTAAGGAAGACATCACCATGTGATTTTTCTCTCCCCCCACCTTGCAGCCTTACCCCATAATGGATTTATTGTGACAAGAGAGGTACAAATCCAACAGGGGAAAGGCAACAACATGACAGCATGGTTACATTCTGCCAAAATAAATTCGATACTGTAGCAATCCATCCTGGATTACAAAGGCATTAGCCATGCAAAAAATGTCAAATGCCCACTTTCTGAACAGATCATATTAACTCTACTGCCATATTTACAGTACACAAACAAAAGTTAGGTCTGGGCTTTAATTTATAATGACAGGTTCCTAGCTTACAATCCATTCTAGTGAAGGAAGGCGGGGATCTGATTAGGGATGCTAGATAGTGATTAATTGAATATTCGTGTAACTGCACAAAATATTATCGGTTAAGTGACTATTGGATAGTCCCTGGGAGCATATTGTATCAGACGCAGCTTGAAAGCTGGCTTCCCGCATGTACTGGCTCCTACCTGCTCTCCTTACCTTCTGCACTGCTGCCTCTCTATCAGAGGCAACAGCATTGGAGTGGGGTGGGGAGGGCAAGTGGCTCCCTGGATTCAGTGCTCATGGGGAGCCTGCTTAAAAGTGGGATCCCCACAGGGACTGGCTCCTACTCCTTCCTACCTTGCTGTCTCTGATACAGAGGCAGCACGGTCGGGGAGAGGGGGATGTGTAGTCAATAAGATTACTGATAAGCCTAGACTTATCCCTAGACTTGATTGCAGTGTGGGGCCCCCAAAATTTGACAGTTGGGATGATTTCTACAGTTAGTGATAATTTGTTATTCAGCATGGGCTGAAATTAATGTTGCATGGAACAGAGCAAATAGGACATCCACTTACAATATCTCAGCAGAACAACAGTGAAATTGAAACTGATCAGCAATTTCCAAGGAATTTGGCATAGTAAGAAAGAAAAGAGCCCTCTAAAAGGTCTAGGGTCAGAAAAAAACATCCGCTTTCTAACTGGCCACAATCTCTCCTCATCATTCTGAAGAACATGGACTATCAATTTCTCTATAAGATGAAGGGGATGTAAAGCAGTGGTTTAGCATCCTATACATTATCTCATTTTTATGATTACAAATAGAGCACTTATGTGTATTGACCCGTATCTCATACCAGCCATCAGTAGCCAGATCCAGACTCAGCCTATTGTTCCAGCATTGGATTAGGCCCTAAAGTGAGATCAAGACCAAATTTATCTAACATGATCACTTGATTGTGACGTTTTTGTTATTGGCTTTGTATGTAAGGCTTGAATATCTGAGAGAGTGGGAGACAACAGTGGAGTATTTTGGTGCCCAACCTGAGCAAATATCAGTGTTTTTTTTATAAGTATCGGTAAAGGGGACTCTTGCTAGTTAAATTAAGCTTCCCCTCTGCTTGCAAGCTTAAAAAATTAGTTTGCTCCTCATACACGTTTCCCCATCTTTCAGCTATAATTGTAAGTTTAAATGACCCTCAGTTCTGCAGCATATCAACTTGATGTGTATAATTGATAGCCAAACATTTTTTACAGCCTGTTAAATTGTGAGGCTAAAATATAATATATATAATGTTGATTAAAGTGCTTTTATACAAAGGGGTCAGAGACATTAGCAAGTTAAAAGAAAGTGTGAGTTCTGTTGTTGTACTTTTAACCTGTATGCTTTTAGTTCTCGTAAGTGATACCACATGTCTACTCTAAGCAGTTCTTGTTAAGTTTCAGGTTGCAAATGTTAAATGCATTTGGAATACAACACACTTCTGGTGAGAACACTATTGCAGAGTGCTCAGCAATGTAGACTGCTGGGACTATAGTATTATAATTATTATAAAATAATTTAAATGACTACAGTAGCTTGTAATTGTATGATAAAATATAATTGTTTAGGTGAAAAACAGTAAATCTGAAATGGATTAAAACAGACATTCAAATGATAATTGCCATGTAATTTTGTTTTGGTTAAACTTTGTGGTGTTATTTTTATAACTGACATGACATGTAATATGTTTTTCAGGGTTCTGCAATAGCTAACTGACAAATGGAATATGTCACAAAATATTTGTAACTTGCCTTAGTGTTGAAGGTTCTCATGCTGTTAAAAGTACAAGTACAGACTGAAATATTTTCAGCATATATACTGATGAAATATTTTCTTAATGTATTAACTATGGACACCTGCAGTAGAACAACTTATTTTGCCCTCTTCTTAAAACAATCTGTTCTCATAACTAGTGGATGCAGGTCTCATAACTTGAGGATTTCTTCGGGACATCTTTTTTAATGTACTGAAAGGTGCAAAAAACTCTTCCCCTTCCCCCCCAAATCTATGGCACTGGTACAACACGGGTTCACTGCCAGTCTTCAGCCTTCCCATGGTCCTCTGCCAATGTGTATCACAGCCCTAAACTACAGAGGGTCTACCACAACAGTAGTTAAGTGGTTGGTCTTTCTGGGTCCTGTTAATGCCAGTAAAGAAGGATAATTGCTCTGATGTGTACATGTGTCAGTTGGGAACTGGACACAGACCAACAATTTATTTAATATACACTCCTGAAGAGCCATCAGATTAGTAACAACTGTCAGTCACTGCCAGTCTGGACTGGATTTGAATAGTGGTGAGAAAAAGTTCATATTTCATTTATCAAATAATACCCTGAATGCAAGGATAAGATTTTACTAATTTATATAGCAACATTATTGTGTTGGATCACTACAAATAGTTTCTTTGATCCTATTTTTCCTTTAAAATGACAAATTCTTATATTTTTTAAAAAATGTAATTCTTTAGATACTGGTTCAATTTATATGTTCATATAGCTATAAAATTTAAAATACAGCTTTCTTTTATTTCCATATGAAAACTGTTGCAAACAGATGAGAATATTTTTTGAGGGCAGAGTTTTGTGATTAGTATTACTGGCTGGCCATTTTTATTGATAATCATTTAACAAAAATGTATATCACAGACCTACTATTCCATATTTAGATTAGATTAGAGCTAATGATGTAAAACTTTAACAGGAGAGATTTAAGTTCACTTTCATAATGCTAGATAACTTACCTTCTATGTAGAGGAAGCTAAAACTCTGGTTACTTAAAGTGGTTCCAGTGTTTTCCTTCCATATCAGCATTTTTTTAATACGGCATGGACAATAATTTTTGTAGATAGGTTTAATTCAAAATAGAACATTCACTATTTACCTATTAATTATTATCTGTAGAGTGCTATATGTATACTGGCACTTTACATGTGTATAAAAAGGAAAACTTAGATAAATAACCAGCAAATAATTCGCATTGTGCTAGGAATATAGCAGGAAGTCTGACAATAGTAAATGATAGGAAGTGAATACTTTTACTGGAGGGGTGTTGTCATTATTATTTTTTAATTTAATAGAAAACTCGTCATCTAGGTCTCAGATCATAGAATCCTAGAACTAGAAGGGACCTCAAGAGGTCATTGAGTCCAGTCCCCTACCTTCATGGTAGGACCATTTTTCTACTTTGTTTATTCTGTTATTTTGCCACTCTCACTCACTGGAAATTAGTGGTGGTTCTCACTGAATAATTTTCAACTCAGATTTCACCAGAGTTAAGCTTCTTTCTGAAAAGTTTTATTTAAGAAAGCTCAACAACACTGAAGTTAGAAATGTGTTTGTGTCTTTTTTTCTCTTCATGACTAGCCCATGTCTATTCTCTATGAAATTGATGTCAAAAAAGTATTATATATTTTCAGTGGGAAATAGAAGGCTGCCCTCTACTATCCTTGTCAGGACGTCGTATCCCTTTAATCATACTTTTCATTTCAGTACATTGAAATTTCCGTTACCAAGGACAACATCATAAATAAAAGTGTTTGTGAAATTTTTACCTGCAGCTTCCTAACTTTGTGCATTAAGCATGAGACTAGCAGAGAGGTGGTCAAATGTGAAAATTTATAATCATTTATTACGTACGGCTGAAGCGAGAAGGGAATAAAAGCGTGAAGGCATACATCTATAAACTGGAGCAGAAAAGCTTAAATGAAAAGTAAAGTGAATTTCTGTGTCTTGTCATAAAGTAATGAGAAGCTAGAGCTTTTATTCATAGCAACCCAAGATGCATTTACTCTCAATCTAGCTTTAGCAGTAAATGCTTCCCTGATGTATTGCTTTGGACTTACAAAGAAATATTTGTGCTCTACATAATAGTATAGTTAGGAGAATTACTGCATGGTTGAGAAGATTCTTATAAAGGTTTATAGCTGGTGGTCTTACTGTAATTTAATCACAATGTAGCTAATGCAGTACTTTAATATCACAGGTTACTTTTTTATTTACCATTTATTAGTTACTGACAGAGTCAATCATCACAACATCATAAACAAATCACAGAGAATTCCATAGGACTTCTAAAATTCCAGAACAGATGTATTGTAGCTCTTCTTTACAACATGTTCCATAATGTGTTAACCATCAAATTATTATTTAACTGTGTAATCATACAAGTTAGGGTTCTTGTTCTCAGTCCATCAGCTAAAGAAAATGCTGTGGACATTTCCTGCCATGAATACAATTAGTATTGCTTATTGTGTACACATACAAGAAATAAGTCATCAAGCCATTACCAGTTATACTGGGAGATGAGTTCTCAAGAATATTTGGAGCACTCCAGTAAAGACTGCTATGTTCCCTACAGTCTCACTGTATCTTGATGAGTTTATCTATATAGTTGAAAAATTATCCTACCTTACTCCCTGCCCACTTTCTTTCAACACTACATTGGGTTTATATCTCAGAGAAGGTGAATATAGTTTCCATCCATCAGCATTCAACTCTGATGTTCCATGAATGTTTATATCTCGATGTATTTCATGTGGTAGCAATGAGTTATATAAATGGCATTTTAAAATAGTGGTAACTAATTATTTTATACAAAATTTTCAGAATCATTTTTTTTTAATTTTAAGATATACTTTCAGAGCCAAATATCTTAAGTTTTGTGTCCACAATACATGATTCCAACGGGAAGGGAATATAATTTGGTGTGTGCAAATTCTATAATTTGGATATGTAATAACAAAATGTCACATGTACCCAGAGATCAAGCTGTTAAATGTCTAAATTAAAATTCAGGGAGAAATGATATTTTGCAATTTTGTACTTCTATTTGAGCAGGGGTCTAAAATTAGAAGCTGGCTTGTAGGCCCTTTGAAAATGTTGCCCGTTTTATAAACATAAATGTAAACATTGCATAAAAAGGAATGATTATGGCTTTATCATAGTCCCAAAAGGCTAAATATTACTTTTCTCAGACATAATATGATATATTAATACGGATATTAGATTTTAACTTTTTTTGGTTAGCTTTTGATTACTTTCAAGTTATAGCGGAATGACCAATCGCCACTACCAGAATGCAATGTGGATTAATACACATAGCAATATGTCACCCGAAGACACACAGGCTCTTGTCTTATGTCCTGGTTACATTGTCAAGAAAAAATCTGAAGACCAAATAGCTTCAATCATCTAAAAGGTTTACCAGTAAGTTTACTGGTGTACTCTATTGGTACTGGATAGTGTCAACTTGATTTTTTTTTTTAAAATCTACTTGTTTTTAAAAGTCCAGCTTTGGATACAGGACCATGTAAATACTATTCCCAAAAACTATTCTAAAAAAATCCCATAACTTAAAACAATGCACGAGGGTTTTTCTGTTTCCTTGATGTTTGTAAGGGCCTTTGAGAAAGAGAGAACATGAATCACTAATGTCTGGATCCTGTACTTATTCCACATGTGTTGACATCTGTGCCCATGTAGATCTGAATGGAACAGGGGGTAGAAACTTCTTATGTTAAAGTTTCAGATAATCACTTGAATTATGATAAGTGCAAGAAGTAGTGGGAAACAATATTTGTCTTTTTAGTTTTACTTTTTACCTTTGACAAGAGGTTGTATATAGTCAGTTTCAGTTTCTTTGAGTAGTCCTTTAAGTCACAGTCCTGCAAGTCATGCTGCAAGGGTTGACTTCTATACCAGTGTGGAGTTACACTGGCTTTTAGATGGAAATGTGATTCATTATCCTTTTAAGGTGTATTTTCTCTTTTAGTTAGACTAACAATGGCTGAGCTGCAATCACAAACTACTGCCTCAAGCTGAGGGTTTAGTATCACATGAAGTCAGTTGATACCTTACATGTTCACATTTCCTATTGATTGCTAATACTTCCTCTTGGACCATTTAGAGGAATTTTCTTTTCCTGATCAGCCCTTTAACATTCATCTAGATATCTAGGTCTGAGAGTGACAACATTTCTGACATTTTAATCCAGTTGTGATCTATCCCTTTTATATTGCACCCATTTGAGCACAGTGATGCAGTCCCCTACTTCACTTGCATCACCTTTCTTCCTCTCTTGGGCTATGTCTAGACTGCAAGCCTCTTTCGAAAGAGGCTTTTTTGAAAGATACTTTTGAAAAAGCCTCTTTCGAAAAAGAGCGTCTAGACTGCAAGAAGTACTTTCGATAAAGCAAGCCACTTTTTCGAAAGAGAGCACCTAGGCAGTCTGGATGCTCTCTTTCGAAAAAGCCCTGTTTGCATTCAAGAATGCCTTTTTTTGAAAGAGCACTTTTGAAAAAAGGCGTTCTTCTTCGTGAAATGAGGAGTACCGCCGTCGAAAGAAAAGCCGCGTTCTTTCAATTTAATTTCAAAAGAACGCAGCTGTAGTCTAGATGCAGGTGATGTTTTTTTGAAAAAAGGCTACTTTTTTCGAAAAAACCCTGCATTCTAGACACAGCCACAGTGCCTGACCATATTATATCACTTTGTCTCTTCCTTTCTCCTTCTGTCTTCTGAGCTCTCCCTGTACTCCTTAGTATGGGAGTTTTCTTAATGTTGCCCCTGTCACAAGGTACCCAGGAAGTGATTATTTTCCCCTCTTGCTAATAGTGAGAACAGACAATTTGGGTGGTGTCTTTATAATAGAGGATGGGATAAGAATGTTGGAAATCATGTTCCATGACAGTTGTCCAAGGATGGGGATGTTTAGTTGTGACAGTGATAAGGGATCTCAATGGGAAGAAAAGAGATAGAAGGAAAAAAAGATACCAGCAGAAAAATAGGCTTAATGTGAAACCCACTGAGGTCCAGCTCTCTCTCTCTCTACTGAGCAGGAAATGCTACCTGGTTTGTCTTTTCTTCTTTAAATATAAAAAGAGCAACGAGGTCTCTAACATGTACTTGTTTTTAAATCTCCAGGCAGTTTTTGTACTTTTGCTCCAGCATCTAAATGTAACAGATTCCTGTCTACTTTCATGTATGGGACCAAGATAAGGATTTTCAGGAGTTAGTGAGTTGATGCTTTGGAATGTGCCTGGAACTTAGCTGACATAAGAACCATGGTGGATCTGGGGAGCTTTAGGTTTCTTCCATTCCTTCCCCCCCAAACTTCCAGCTGTGCTGGCACTTATAACAACTGTATTTGTAAACTTAACACGTGCATGGAAAAGACTTTGAGAACATAAACATGGAACCCCAGGAAACCATTTTCAGATTGGAATCTCATTTTAAGACTTAAAAAAAACCCCTCAGATCTATTTGAGAACAACCATAGGGAAAACTTTGGGATCATCACAGTTCTTTTGTGTGCTACTGGAATTATAGTTCTTCGCAAAAATTAAATGCCAACTTTATAAGTGTAATATTGGGGTTTGTAACTCTGACTTTACAGTAGTTATGAAATACAGGTCCCCATCTTGTAAGGAGGATTCTGCTCATACTGCTGGTCACAGTTGCGAATGGCGAGTGCAGCTTTTCAGGGCTCAGGCTCATTAAAACATATCTTCAGTCGACAACGGCCAATGAGAGACTGACATTGTTTGCTATGTTATTGCATGACAATTGCATTGGCCAGTCTTTGGAGCTCTCTTCAGTGAGATTGTTCATGTCAGTAAGTGTTGGAGAACTGTCCCAATAATGTAATAGAAGAAAATGATTGAAAGGTTTTAAAGGATTTGATTAAATAGTATACCAATGTAGGCCTGCCAAAAAATGTCCCTCAGCTCTGCACCACGAATGAACTGGAGAATTTGGAGTGGAGAATGCTTCCCATGTTGCAAAATGTGATGGATGTTGTTCAATACAACCTAGAGGTCTTTATCATTGAAGTCAAAACACTCTCAATGGGTCTATTCTTCTCCGCACCAAGTTTTTTCGTGGTGCTTCATTTGTCCAAACTTTTCTTCAATTGACATTTGAGCAGTGTCAATGAACAAGCAAAAACTCCCTCCTGAATTTTTCTTCCGAGCTTCCAATCACCTCATCTCTGCCTGTGGGACCAAACAGCCTTAGCTTCTGATGAATAGGTGTTTCCTTGAAGATAGGCTCAACTCTTACGTTTTCCACCATTTCTTTGGCAGTAGTGATGACATCATCAAATCTATTGTCTCTGCTGTAGGTGTCAACAAAATCAAGGCAGCTTCTCATCAAAGAGGAGTGGTCATGATCTCTGCTGACTGAGTGTATAATGCCTTGCTTACAGCATTCACTTGGGACAGGATATAATGTCAAATTGTTACTGAGACCAGAAGTTTGAAATCAGAGAGATCTGGTTTGCCAGGCTTTGCACCTCATATGCGACTCTGACCTCAGCTTAACTTGACTGTGCCAATTCCTTTGGGGGTGTTGTAATCTTCAGTCACTTGATACCTCACCAACCTTATGCTGTCAATGTGACTCTCCCAGTAAGTGTCACTTAGCACCTTCACAATCAGATTTGTAATGTTGTCCATGAGAATCTTCCACCTGAGAGTTGATGCTGAAACCAAGACTTGAATCCTTTGCAGTACTCTGAGGAAAGATACCGACTCTAAAGATGATGTTATATCTGACACAACCAGGTTGAGGGAATAGCTGTCACAAAGCACAGCAAAAGCTCCTGGATTCAGCACAACAGTCCTTTCCTGGATGTCTCTATTTCAATGTTTTTGCCATTGTCATAGTCTTGGCCACAGCAGTCTTGAAGCTTTATTTTTTTCCTCTTTCAGAACATTCATAAACAGTTTTGTAAGGTATTTTCCAGTAGAATCATCAGACCTTAAGCAGATAATGTTCCTTCACTTGGATACAGCCATCTTTGTTGTAAAAAAATCTTACTATAAATGACATCTTTACATTGTGACTAATAGCAGGCGTGCAGTCTCTTATTAACGGTGCAGTAGTTCACTTTGTCGAACTGCATAATATGTTATGAAGCACCTTGCCGTAAGGTCAATCAATTCGTTTTGAATTGTTTTGCTGCAGCAATGGTCCATGGCTTCTTTACTAACTACTGAATATAGGTTCTCACACATGACATTGTCGTATTTCCCAAAGAGCTCTACCAAACCAAGGAAATTACCATTATGTTCAGTGAACAACTTATCCAACGAGCCCTAGGAAGCCAAATTATTCTTTGCAGGGAAAAGGGTAATTGAGATCTGACGCTTGAGCACGTTCCTCCTGTGCTTTGTTTCTACATTAATAATGCACTGATTTTCTGCATCTGTGCATTTATTCACTTTGAGCCTTAACTCGACCGCCATCCATTTGGAGTAAGCCATAAAATGGCTGGGTGACTTCTCATGTTGCTTCAGAGCATCAGTTAAGTTATGCAAGTAACTGTGCGCAGAAAGTGCAAGCAACAATTTGGCATTCTTGTTAAATATTTTGCAATGAAAACAGAACACTGTCACTTGATTCCAAGTAAACTAGCCAACACCAGGTCAGTTTCTCACCATTCTCTAGCACTCTTTTGCAGTGTGATTTTGAGAAGTATGATTTCTGCTTATTTACTGGAAACATCATAGCCTCAATTTTTCTTGGCACATTCAAAATCCTATGATTAATATGGGCAGAGTTTAGGATTGCCCACCATAAGCAGGATCTGATGTATCGATTTGGAGTACACAGTTTTTTTCAGAACTGTTTTTGTCATCATGCGAGGGTGATTCTTCTTTATTGTTTCTCCCCTTTTCATGTAAACCAGATTTCTTTGTCATTAATCTCCTTTTCATGCGAGCCACATTCTTCTCATTCTCCTTTATATTGCCAGGAAAACTGGATGATTCTCCATCACTTTGATCACCTTTCTGTTCCTTACCTTTAGTTAAATCTGCTAATTCCTCAGTAGGAATTCTATCATTAACATTTTACTCCTCAAATTTTTTCTGCACTGGAACAATTACAACTGCTTGAAGTCCAGTCTATCATATTCCGCTTTAGATATTTTCCCATCAAATTTCCCTCTTGCCGCAACCTAGATTACAACTGAGCTTTTCACGTCCTATCCTGATCTCCTGAAGGCTTCCTCAGGGGCATCTTTCATTTTCTATGGGGGAAAACAGACAGTATTAGGAAGAATATAAGTCTGTTTTGCAGTCTCAGAAAGTTATCAAACGTGTTAAGCCTGACAAGAAGTAAGAGTATCTCTTTTATATTATTGCATAGGTAGAGGTTTGGTGGATATCTCTGGCATTTTATTCAATATGTCCTTTATTAGTTGCTACTTACATCCTTCAAGTCTTAGAATACACATATGCTTTCACAATTACACAATAAAACTAAGTTCATAATACTATAGCTGGAGTCTCACTTCACTTCACTTTGTTCTTGTATCTCAGCATCTGTGAGGACACGGCTGACAACATTTTAGGAAACAGCTCAAAGAAAATGTAATTCTCACAAAATCTGGAATGTTCCATGAGATTGTACAAAGGTCCAGAAAATTCTAGGATCTTAGTGAAACATACATCTACATACAGAATGCCTGAAACGTTTTACTGCACACGTTCTATTTTTCCTTTTGTTGCTAACAAAAACAGCACCCAGAGCCTGCACTGTGCAAACCTGGCAGCTCTCTCTAAATCTAGTGGTGATTGCTTCCAACCCAAAGAGACTAAATCTGGGTTATGAAAAATGAGGACAAGAATATGGCAAAACTGTTGAATCACTTGACGTTAGCTCTACAGGAAACAACATCTAGCAAGAACTGAGATGGAAAGATTTCATAAATTATATCTATGCCTCACTAATGAAACATAAAATGGCTAACCCTCTGTATGTTTTTGTCAAAAAATAAATTCATATTTCTAGAGCTACAAGGTTGTTTCAATGGTCTGAATTCTGACCAAAAACACATTTCAGAAAAGGTATATATACAATTTGCACTAGATCCAATTTACTTTCCTATCAACCCTTTAATTAGTCATAAGAATGGCCATACTGGGTCAGACCAAAGATCCATCTAGCCCATTATCCTGTTGGGTGACAGTGGCCAATACCAGATGCCCCAGAGGGAGGGAACACAGGTAATCATCACATAATCCCTCTCGTGTCACCCACCTCTAGAGAAACAGAGGCTAGGGACACAATTCCTACCCATCCTGGCTAATAGTCATTGATGGAACTAACCTCCATGAATCTATCTAGCTCTTTTTTGAACCCTGTTAAAGTTCTAGCTTTCACTGTATCCTCTTGTCAGGAGTTCCACAGGTTGACTATGCGCTGAGTGGAAAAAAAACCCCTTCCTTTTGTTTGTTTTAAACCTTCTGCCTATTAATTTAATTTGGTGACCTGTAGTTCTTACACTGTGGGAATAAGTAAATAACTTTTCCTTATTCATTTTTTCCACTCCAGTCATGATTTTATAGACCTCTATCATATCCCCCCTTAGTCTCCTCTTCTCTAAGCTGAAAAGTCCAACTCTTTTTATTCTCTCTTCATATAGGACCCGTTCCAAACCCCTAATCATTTTAGTTGCCCTTTTCTGAACCTTTTCCAATGCCAATATATCTTTTTTGAGATAAGGGGACCACAGTATTCAAGAGGTGGTTGTACCATGGTTTTATATAGAAGCAATAAGATATTCTGTCTTATTCTCTATCCTTTTTAAAGATTCCTAACATTCTATTTGCTTTTTTGACTGCTGCTTCACTCTGAGTGGATGTTTTCAGAGAATCATCCACAATGACTCCAAGATAGTTGTAGCTAAATTATTCCCCATCATATTGTATGCACAGTTCGGTTTATTTTTTCCAATGTGCATTACTTTACATGTATCAACATCAAATTTCATTTGCCATTTTGTTGCCCAATCACTTAGTTTGGTGAGTTCTTTTTGAAGATCTTCGCAGTTTGCTTTGGCTTTAATTATCTTGAGTAGTTTGGTATCATCTGCTAATTTTGCCACCTCACTGTTTACCCCTTTTTCTAGATCATTTATAAATAAATTGAATAGGATTGGTCCCTGAACAGAGCCTTGGGGGACCCCACTAGTTATCTCTCTCCACTCTGAAAACTTACTATTTATTCCTACCCTTTGTTTCTCCTGTCTTTTAACCAGTTATCAATCCTTGACAGGATCTTCCCTCTTATCTCATGACAACTTACTTTACTTAAGGGCCTTTGGTGAGGGACCTTGTCAAAGGCTTTCTGGAAATCTAAGTATATTATATCTACTGGAACCCCCTTGTCCACATGTTTTTGTAACGTTTTTGTTATAATAGTATTAAAGTGTATTATATTACATTAGTTTAATCCAACCTTTAGATATTAAGAACTTAATACAAAAAATCAAATCAATGGAAAAATTCCCATTGATTTGAATTAGCTCTGGCCCTAAATTATTAGGCAACAAAAGGAGGGACATGTTTGGGTGGCATGTGAAATGGCTGCTGCATTTTGATATATTGTCAGGACCTTCTGCAGAAAATAGACTTATCTGTAGATCCAAGGTAAACAAATACCTGGAAGTATGGAACTGTACCTGACAGAAACATTTGGATCACATTTCGAATGCATCAGTGTACGCCTATACTGTGACATCTGTGTGTGTCAGTAATAATTTTAAACCTTCCATCTCCCATGAGCCAAAGTCTGTCTAACTTACTCACATTAAATAGTACCTTACTCCATGAATTGTCTCATTGAAATTAATGGCATTAATTATGTATAAGGTAATACTAAAGGTGAGCAGGGATAGCAGAATTTGGGTGTATGTGATATTTATGACAATAGCCTGGCAGATGAGTTTTCTCCCTCATTTATAAATCTCATTTATTTCTATAGGAATTTCCATGAAGCCCATTAGGAGCACTTGTTTCTGACGAAGATGTTTGCTGCTGCAGTCTAGATAATTGTTTTTGTCTACCGTTGCGAGGTATGGATCATCCCTTGGCTATAACTTAGTACTCTTCAACAGATGTTACCTCTTTTCCTTTGAATGGGTTCACTCAACCTTTACTAAAGAGTCAAGGACAGAATTTGTCCTCTGACATAGGCCGGGCTGTTTAAAGTTTTGTTCTGTTTTAGATCTTCTCAAGTACTGGGTATATTTGTCCCCACAGCAATATGCATAGGGCAGACTTGAGGGGGGGGCGGGGGGGGGGGGGGAGGGGTGCAAAGGCTTTATTCTTGCGGTGGGAGAGTGAGCCAGAATGTGACTTGATGTGACTATTAAATCTTTGATCATTTAAAAAAAAAAGTCTAGTTTTTATGGTTATGAAGAAAACCTTCTGAATGTGAATGCAGATGGACAGATTTGCTCAATAGCCACTAGATGTGAGCTGTTTCTATGGATGTCTGTGAAGCACTAACTTTGAAGCTTTTTAATGTAATTTTAAATGGCAACATGGTTCTGTTAGAACCAATATTTTGGACAAGCTAATGGAAGTACTTTTTTAATTTGAGTGGCAAAAGCCTGTGCTTTTGGAATTCAGGCTATTAGGTTCTATCCCTGATGCTGCAAGGCCATGCACAAGCTAGTGACTATGAAGCCTGGTCCTGGAATGGTAAAAATTTTCTATAGCCTTGTCAAGGACAAGAGTTGATGTAATTTATCTGATTTTAAGGAGATTGCTCAATCCCAGCAGGTAGCTTTTTGCAATCCAATCCATACATGCCTACTGCAATAAAACATGCAGCCATTTCTTACACATGGAATATATAAGCATAATTAATTCAGTATGTTGTCAGGTGAAGTGTTCTCTCTTTCTTTGTTTTCTCACTGTATGTATATTACAGAGTTTATTACAACACAGAGAATTATTTCTATAATGAAAGGTTTTGATAAGTTAATGCTAGATGCATATGTTAAAGTATTTGTTGTCATCCCAGGAATTTACATAGTAAAACTACAGTTCAAATATTTTAATTCCTTCACATTGCATCAGTGATAAACTTTGATTTACAATTTATTTTCTAATATATTTAATCCACTGAAGTCTTTCTGTTTTCAGTTCTTGAGAATTTTTAGTTGATCGCTTTTATTTCTATGTTAAGCAAATGAAACTGCAAATGCCTCACAAATGTAACTATTACAGGTAAATAATTATATAATACCATACACACTGAAGGATGATAGATCCAACAAAAAAAGTCCGATACAGGGAATATTTAAAACAATGTTGACATAACACCAAAAATGAATATAAAGTGTGTTATGCAATGTTTAACAGATGTTGACACTACATAATTTAAGTTTTTCAAATCTTACAAATATGTTGTCAATAAAGAAAAGCTTTTAGCAAATTTCAAATAGCAGCCGTTTGAAGGAAGAAATGATAAATCATGAGGTTAATGTTCTGATAGAGGAACTGGGCCTCAGGCTTCTCTTGACTAAAGCCAAATAGACTATTGATATGAGCTCAAACTAGCTACAGACATAAAGGGAAACAAGAAGATTTTCTATAAATATATTAGAAGCAAGAGGAAGACCAAGGACAGGGTAGGCCCATTGCTTAGTGAGGAGGGAGAAACAGTAACAGGAAACTTGGAAATGGCAGAGGTGCTTAACGACTTCTTTGTTTTGGTCTTCACCAAGAAGTCTGATGAAGGAATGCCTAACATAGTGAATACTAGTCGGAATGGGGTAGGTTTAGAAGATAAAATAAAAAAAGAACAAGTTAAATATCACTTAGAAACTTTATATGTCTGCAAGTCACCAGAGCCTGATGAAATGCATCCTAGAATACTCAAGGAGCTGATGGAGGATGTATCTGAGCCTTTAGCTGTCATCTTTAAAAAATCAAGGAAGATGGGAGAGATGCCAGAAGATTGGAAAAGGGCAGTTAGAGTGCCTGCTTATAAAAAGGGAAATATGAACAACCCAGAAAACTACAGATCAGTCAGTTTAACTTCTGTTCCAGGGAAGATAATGGAGAAAGTAATTAAGAAATTAATCTGTAAACACCTGAAAGAAAATAAGGTGATAGGTAACAGCCAGCATGGATCAAACCAATCTGATAACTTTCTTTGAGATGATAACGAGTCTTGTGGATAAGGGAGAAATGTAGGATGTGGTATACCTAGACTTTAGTAAGGCATTTGATACAGTCTCGCATGATCTTCTTATCAATAAACTAGGCAAATACAACTTAGCTGGGGCTGCTATAAGGTGGGTGCATAACAAGCTGGATAGCCATTCTCAGAAAGTAGTTATTAACGGTTCACAATCCTGCTGGAAGGGCATAACAAGTGGGATTCCGCAAGGGTCTGTTTTGGGACCGGTTCTGTTCAATATCTTCATAAACTATTTAGATATTGGCATAGAGAGTACGCTTATTAAGTTTGCAGATGATACCAGGCTGGGAGGGGTTGCAACTGCTTTGTAGGATTAGGACATAATTCAAAATGATTTGGACAAACTGGAGATATGGTCTGAGGCAAATAGGATGAAGTTTAATAAGGACAAATGCAAAGTACTCCACTTAGGAAGGAACAATCAGTTTAACAAACAGAGAATGGGAAGCGATTATTTAGGAAGGAGTACTGCAGAAAAGGATCTAGGGTCATACTGGACCACCAACTAAATATGAGTCAACATTGTGATGCTGTTGTAAAAAAATCACACGATTCTGGGATGCATTTACAGCAGTGTTGTGAGCAAGACATGAGAAATCATTCTTCTACTCTACTCTGCGCTGATTAGGCCTGAGTTGGAGTATTGAGTCCAGTTCTGGGTATCACATTTCAAGAAAGATGTGGAGAAATCAGAGAAGGTCCAGAGAAGAGCAACAATAATGATTAAAGGTCTAGAGAACATGACCTATGAAGGAAAACTGTGAAAAAATTGGACTTGTTTAGTTTGGAAAGGAGAAGACAGAGGGACATGATAGCCGTTTTCAGGTTTCTAAAAGGGTGTCACAAGGAGGAGGGAGCTAAATTTTCTCCTCGGCCTCTGAGAATAGGATAAGAAGCAATGGGCTCAAATTGCAGGAAGAGAGGTTTAGGTTGGTCATTAGGAAAAACTGCCTAACTGTCAGGGTGGTTAAACACTGGAATAAGTTGCCTAGGGAGGTTGTGGAATCTCCATTTCTGGAGATATTTAAGAGCAGGTTAGATAGACATCTATCAGGGATGGTCTAGAGATGGTACTCAGTCCTGCCACGAGGACAGGGGACTGGACTCAATGACCTCTCAAGGTCCCTTCTAGTTCTAGTGTTCTATGATTCTGAGAGTCAGCTATTACTAACCATGCTAGAACATATTTTGAGAAATAATTAAAACTGCCCATGGGCTGTCTTATCAAAGGTAGGAAAAGACAATTTTGATTACAACAGTTGAGGTTTCAAGATGAATGACTGATTTACATCAAAGAGAGAGTCAGTTAAAGAGGGTTTCTGAGTAAACACTGGACAGGGCAAAAATAGTTTTGTTTTTCAAAGTCCAGAAAGTAGTAGCCTTTATCTAATCTGAAGGACTGGTGTGAACTTGTAGGTAAAACAACAGAGTAAAAGTGTCACACATTTCTGTTGAACTCCTACTGCTTCCCTTGTGTCAACTCATTTTTCTTGCCCCTTTTCACCCATTCCCTGTACTCCTGTGTGGAAGAGAAGTATCAGGAGTTCAGCTCCTGCTTTTACACTTGCAACAGAAAGCCTAGAGGTATCTTACTCCTCCTCTTAGGCCTGAGCAGCTACATGGGTTCAGTACATAAATAAAAAAAAAAGTAACTTTTGTCTTAATGTTGATAAATGTCCAAAACAGATTTCAGTACTAATTGACATGAGTCTGTATAAAGTATCCATGTTTATATAATAATTCAGTGCGCAGAATATTAGAAAAAAGTGAAATAATGTTTGAGCTTTGTAACAATTGTGATACTTCTTGGATTACTGCATATCACATTCATCAAATTGGACAACATTCAGAGAGGAACAACAAAAATGATTAAAGGTCTAGAAAACACGAGCTATGAGGAAAGATGAAAGAATTAGGTTTGTTTAGTCTGGAAAAGAGAAGACCTGAGAGGGGACAAGAAAACACTTAGGGCACATCTAAACTACATTCCACCTGAAAAAATGAGGTGTATGAGTTCTTTCAAGAGAGTTTTTTTTTAAAGAACCCCATCTAGACTGTTTCTTTTTCGAAAAACCCTTTTTCTAAAAGGTGTGCTCTCACGATTATGCAAATGAACCGTGAGATTTGTAATCCACATTTCATTTGCATTTTCGATTGGGCTCATTTACATTCCTCTTTCAGAAGAGGAATGTGGTTTAGACGTAGTCTTAGTCTAGAATCTTAAAGGTTGTAATAAGTAGGAGGAGGAGGGAGAAAACTTGTTGTTCTTAACTTCTAAGGATAGGACAAGACCCAATGGTCTTAAATTGCAGCAAGGGAGGTTTAGATTAGACATTGGGGAAAAACTTCCTGTCAGGGTGATTATGCACTGCAACAAATTGCATCGGGAGGTTGTGGAACCTCCATGACTAGAGATTAAGAGCAGGTTAGACAAACACCTGTCAAAATGGTCTAGATTAGTGGTGGGTAACTTACAGTTTGAGGGCTGCATGCGGCCCACTGGGGTTCTATATTTGGCCAGTGAGACGTTTTCTTTACTGTTGCCCATGTGCAAGATTGCTAGCTTCTGCTGGTTTCTGTCCACGTAGGTTTTTTTCCTACTGATATTAAAGTGACACACACTTAAAGCAAGGGCATGTAATGTGAGGCGCATACTGATTGCACACTACATTGACTATAAAAGCTGCATACTCCCTTTGCATTGAATCAAAATGCTGCTATGGTTCAATCAGCATACTAAAAATTCTAGGTATGAAAACATAGTTAGCAAAACTACCCTATCGCAGGAAACTGTAGTGGATATGACAATTTTGTGGCCCACTGAGATGGAGGGCCACTCATGTAGCCCTCACACTAGTTTAGGTTATCCATCACTGGTCCAGATGGTGCTTGGTCCTTCCATGGGTTCAGGGGCCTGCACTTGATGACTTGTAGAGGTCCTTTCCAGTTCTATGATTCACTTCATTTGATTATTAGTTATTCAAATTTTGAACACTGAATTTAAATTTCATAGATTATTATTTATTACTTGTTACTATATATCCTGTAACCATCATTATTTTACTTTCTATAACTATATTTCATTCATATTTGAATTTTACTTCAGTTGATGAAATATGTAATTTCAAACCAATCTAGTCTTTAGTCTAAGGAACATGGATTTCAAATTCTTCTGTGATAGAAGTCAGAGTTCACTAAAAACTTAATTAACCCTTGTCTTTTACACTATGTTCCACATAAGGAATTTTACGCTCATCCTCATTTGAAAGTAAAATTAGGACCCAGTTTTGCAAGCACTTACTCATGTAAGTAACTTCATTTATATTAATTGTCATGTTTTCAGAATCGGTCACTTATTTTGCCAACAACCACAATATAAAATTTCAGAAAGCTCAATACTGAATGTAGGACATAGCTAGAACCAGGTGTCTATCCTTTGCATCAGTCTATATTAAAGAGACTGCTTTCATCAGGATTAGAAACACTCCAGAAAGTGTTTATTATTATAAATTAATTAAGCAATCTTATTCTCCCCCTCAGGAGTTTAACTTCAATGCTGTGTAATCTGGAGAAATAATAAATCTGCATAATCTCCCTTATAGTTCAATGTCTCTTGGTTCAGTAATGCTGAGGATGAAGTAACTGCAGAAATACTGTTGCAGTGTTTAACTCATTTGTACACAGAACTTAAAACTTGTAACATCTTTTGTTATTTTCTATTCTGTTTGAGAAAACTTCATGTGTTACAGGCAGCTAGTACATGCCAATGGAACTCAAAGCAAACAAACAAAAAAGATTTTATTATAATATGAATTCATCTGAATTCAAATGTCTGTTGTGCAAATATAAGATTTTTTTATTTTTTCAAGATAATTAAACCATAAGTGTTGAACTGAAGTTACTGAAAAGTTTCCTGAAGAAACTACTTTTACAATTTTATAATTTTTTTTCTGATTTGCCATGTTCCTAATTTACGTATTTTGCTCATATTTTGGAGACTCTTATCTACAGTTGATCTCTGGAAGAATTAACAGTATGTTAATTCAGCCCTTGATCTTCCAAATAGATTCCTGTGAAAAGACCACACAGAGTCCCATTGAAGTCAGGAATGTCTTATGATAGTCAGTTTTGAATAAGTTTATAAAATACATTTCCTTTGATAAATCAGAATTAATATCTACTGTTCTGTAATATTTTGTATTTTCTCTGCTATTAGAGTTCTCTGCTCCCTAAGAGAGAACTCTCTGATTAATGAAATATGGAACAACTTAGCTATTCATTTTTGTTACCTTTCTTTATACTTTTTCATATAATCCTACATCTATAATTATCTATTTTAATTTATTACAAAAAGTTGAGTATTTGTGCATGCATCTATATATCAAACACATGCATGCATGCATAATAAATTTTTATTATGCAACATATAGTAATAAACACTGATAAAGTTTTTACTGATTTGCATTTTAAAAGATGTTTAGAAATATAAATATTTGCTCTCTTCTTAGTTTGTTTTAATAACATTTTTATTGTGTTTTATTTCATGTTCAAGACACCATTCAGGTATGACATAAATTTTTCTAATTAACATTTTAAATTCTTTGGTCCTGAATATTTTATAGCCAAACAGTTGAATAGCACGAATACTGTAAGCAATGTACTCCCACGTTATCAAATAAATGCTCAAGGAACAGCTTATAATGTTGAAAAATAGAAAAATAAATTGACCTTGATGAAGTGTGTCTTCTTTTGTCTGTTCCCAGGAAAGTTTATTTCAGGTATTTCTACTGCTGAAATGATTAGAGTTAACAGCTTTTTCCCTCCATTTTATTTTACAGGGTCTCTTCATCTTCCTGATATATGGGGTGTACAACACAGAGGTAAGTCTGCTTGGAGTATCTCAAGGCTGACAGAGTGAATGAGAGAAATGACAGGTTTCTTATCTTGATAACTGAGGGACAAAGTTGGCTTTCCATATGAGTGTCCTACTGCCCTTCATGCTTGGACTAGCTTATATGCATCCCATCTTACCATTAAACATAGACACCCTGAATAAAGGGACAGACTCATTTCTCATAGGCATTGACTAATATTTTACTGCTGCTTTAAGTTTTTGAATTCCTAGTCTGTCTTTTAACACTCAGCTACACTTGACAGTATTAAACTTTCACAATTCAAGTTGGTTTTTACAGATAAATAAGTTTGTTTGCATGCAGCTTAGATGAAACTGCATTTACACTTACATGAAATGTAGCAAGAACTAGTCTTTCTTAATAACTGACTTTAAAATTCTGTAGGGTATGAAACTTATGTTCCAGTTTTAATATTTATATCTTTCATATATTTTGAAAGACTTTTAAAATCTACTGCAAGGCTTTTCAATAATTGCAGACAAGTCTATGGACATTACTTGATCATTAGGTGATATAATCAGTATTAGCAAATGGAATATAAAATTATCCTAATTTTATCATAGTTTGTGACCACTATAGTTCCATTAAAAAATAGTTTTAATCGCTTCATTAAAAAGTTACTAAAGCACCTGTGTGTGTATTAATTTTCAAATGACCATTAAAATCCCATAGAAATGAATAATAAAAAAGCTTTGGGAATCAACTGTTGGAAATGAAACACAATTTTATTCAAAACTTATTCATAGTGAAGGCTACATATGTAGTTTAGCAACACAAGTGAAAATGAAAATAAAAATAGAAAGTCAGCTTTAATCTTTCATGGATATATATTTTTTTTAAATTAAAGTGTTTGTGAATGTGTCTTTGGAGTTGCATTAGTCCATATAATTACATTTGAAAGGATTATATTTTTACCAGTAAATGTCAGTTAATGTTGATTTCCCTGAAAACACAAACTGATGAAAAATTATTTCTACCACTAATAATAGCAATTTACAGATAAGCAAAGAGAAATGCTGGCTGACAACTTATTAAAGTTTAATTTAATTATATTTATGTTGTATATGCTCATGTGATGTTGGCAATTTGTTTTAATAGTTTTAAAGCTATAACTTTTTATATCTTTCTACTGTCATTAAATATTAGTCACTGGCCCCTGTAATTCCCAGTAATTGTGAACATTTAAATAGATAAGAATTGAATAAAATACTTAAAATATACATTGATATGTCAAAATTACAAAAAGATACTCCAATTCTGCCAAATATAATAGTGAAGAGATTTTCATATGTTCAGTTAAAATGGCAAAAAGCATGTCAGGCACGTGCAGGCTTGTTGTAACTGTGTGCGCCAAAGTGTGTTGCAATTGGGCTGCACTGATCCAAGAGGGATTACATAGCGGTTTTCAAGTATATTAACTATCAGTTCTCTAAAGGTACAGTACATCTCTTTAACTGAGCTGTCTTACTCTATGCTATTTGTTTTCAGAAGACAGGGTCAGTTACCTAGGTGTGTTATCCAGTTTGCACCCCCTCAAAGAAGTGGTTCCATTAATGCTAATGAAGTCAGGGCACTATGCTAACCTCAATAAGGGTATCAGAATCTGGTGCCATATAAACACACATAATTTGTAAAACCCTTCAGAGGAGTAGTCAAGTTAATCTGTCATCTGAAGAAGTAGGCTGCGTCCATGAAAGCTCATACCATCTACATGTTTTGTTAGTCTTTTAGGTGCTACCAGTCTATTTGTTGTTTTTTAAAATTCTTGTGTATAGAAGGGACTTAATAAAGGGTATCAAAGTAATTATTTGAGTTTGGCAACGCAACCCATAAACAGATTTGTCTGTCCCCCTTAGGTCTCGTGCTGGTGGGCTAAAGAGTGTGATTTCCCCTCCTGCCCCATTAATTCATCTAAGTTAGTTGAGACATGTGTGAGAAGCACTGTTACATTTCAGGCTCCAAACGGGCCATCCTCTCCGTTCTCAAGCGGGTGGCACTCTCAGGCCTGTCGGCAGGGCTGCAAGGAGGCTAGTTAACAGCGATCTTGCGCCCAAACAGGGAGCGCTCCCCCGACCTGTGGCAGGGCCGGGCTTTCCCCTCCTGCCATGCTAACGGGACAGGGTGCACAAGGCCAGCCGAGTGCTGCCCAGGCGCACGGCACAGTGCAGCGCAGGATGTCAGGGGCAGGCCGTGGCTGTCGCGTGCACGGCGCCTGCGGCAGCCCCTGGGTGCAGCGCACAGACGTGCACAACTGGGTCCTGCCTCAGCACAGGAAGGGCCGCTGCACTTCGCCCTCCCCCGGGACCACGGTGTAATTTCCTCCCCCCCCCCGCCTCTGTCCCCGGGTGCAGCCCAGGCGTGAGTGGCTGCAGGGCAGAGATGGCTGATGGGTGCCGGGAGGGGAGGGGGTGTAAATCTCTCTTACGCCTGCGCACTGCTGGCCCAGCGCTGCCCTCCTGGCCGGGCCGTTCCCAGCAGGCCGCGCGCCGCGCATGTGCAGTGCCGCGCTCGGGGGCTGCTAATTCCATTGTGGAGCGGACGCGGCGTTATTTTTGACTGGCGGCGGCGGCGGGAGCCGTAAGTGCAGCCTGGGCCGGGTGCTGCCAGTCGGCGCGGGCGGGGCGGTGACGATGCGCCCGGGCGGGGCCGGCGCGGGGAACGGGCGCTGAGCGGCGAGCGGCGTCCGGCTGCGGGCGGGCGAGCGGCGGGTCCCGCAGCCCCTCTGGGCCGCGCCTCCTCCCGGCCCGGCTTCCTGGGGGATGAAACTCGGCAGCGGCTTCCTCGGCGGCGGCGGCGGCAAGCGGGCGGCGGCCATGGAGCCCACCTTCCCCCCCAGCATGGTCATGTTCAACCACCGCCTCCCGCCGGTCACCAGCTTCACCCGCGCGGCCGCGCCCCCGCCGGCGGCCCAGCACCCCTCGCAGTGCGTCTTGCCGCCGCCCCCCTCCTCCTCCGCCGCCGCCGCCTCGTCTTCCTCTGCGGCGGCCGAGCCGGCCCCCCCCCAGGACGTGACTTTCAAGAAGGAGCCGGCTGGGGCTTTCCCCTCCTCTTCCTCCTCGCAGAGGAGCCCCTGGGGCTTCCTCCAGTCCCTGGTGAGCATCAAGCAGGAGAAGCCTAGCGAGGAGGAGCAGCAGCAGCACTACGGGGGGCTCTTCGGAGGGGCTGGGGAAGAGCGGCACCCAGGCCTGGGCAGTGGCAGCGGGGAAGGAGCCAGCCAGAGTGTGATTCAGGACCTCAGCCTTCTCCACCACCTGCATCACCGGGACATGTTACTGAGCGGCAGGAGCGAGGGTGCCCTGGGGGGCTCCGATGAGCCAAAGCACGACGCCCATGGCAAGAAGGTGAAGAGGCCAAAGGCAGAATCTCAGGGAATCAAAGCCAAGCGCAAGCAGAGCACCTCATCCAAACCCCCACTGATGGGAGACACAGAAGCTGCCATTCTGTCCCCAAGTCAGAAACCTCATGTCTGTGAACACTGCAGTGCGGCCTTCAGGAGTTCCTATCACTTGCGCAGACATGTGCTCATTCACACTGGGGAAAGGCCTTTCCAGTGCAGCCAATGCAGCATGGGTTTCATCCAGAAGTACTTGCTCCAGAGACATGAGAAGATCCATAGTAGGGAGAAGCCATTTGGATGTGACCAGTGCAGCATGAAATTCATCCAGAAGTATCATATGGAGAGACACAAGAGAACACATAGCGGAGAAAAGCCATACAAATGTGACACTTGTCAGCAGTATTTTTCAAGGACTGATAGATTGTTGAAGCACAGACGAACATGCGGTGAAGCCATAGGTAAAACAGGTGCTGGAATGGAACCTGGGTCATCAAATCATAACATGGGGAGCCTGGCTGTGTTGTCTCAGGGAAATACAAGTTCTTCAAGGAGAAAAAGTAAAATAAAAAGTATATCCACTGAAAACAAAGGGCATAAGTCTAGTAATAAAGTAACTGAATCACAAATTGCGAGTAATATGAGCATGCAGAATTATGCAGTAGAAATACCTGTTGTGTCTTCCAGTGGTGGGTTAGTTGGCGCTGGCATGGAAGAATTACAAAAAAAGGTGCCAAAGCTGATCTTCAAAAAAGGAAACAGAAAACATTCAGACAAAAATTACCTTAATTTTGTGTCTCCATTACCAGATATTATTGGGCAAAAACCAATACCTGGGAAACAGAGTGGCTCTCTTGGTATAGTAACCAATACTGGTGTAGAAGCTGTTGGCCTTCTCCAAAATGCAGGTGGGAAACCAGGTCAAATTAGTAGTAACTATGATGATGCCATGCAGTTCTCAAAGAAAAGAAGATATTTACAAACTGCCAGCAATAACAGTGCCTTTTCTATAAATGTTGGACATATGGCCTCCCAGCAGTCTGTCATCCAATCTGCAGGTGTCAGTGTTATGGATAATGAAGCCCCTTTATCTCTTATTGATTCAGCATCTCTAAATACGGAAATGAAATCTTGCCATGACAAGTCTGGAATTCCTGATGAAGTTTTGCAAAGTCTCTTGGACCAGTACTCTCACAAGTCAGAAGGCCAGAAGGAAGATCCTTTCAGCATAACTGAACAGCGTGTAGACATGCACACCTCTGGAGAACATTCAGAGATGGTTCAAGAAGAAAATTTGAGCCCAAACTCTCAAACAGCTTCAAATGACAAGGCAAGCATGTTGCAAGAATACTCTAAATACCTCCAACAAGCTTTTGAAAGAACAACCAATAGCACTGGTTTTGCTTTTGGACCCAGCTTCCAATTTGTTAGTTTGTCTTCAACTCTCCATAACCACACTTTGTTCCAAGACAAACAGATATACACTACGTCCCCACTTGAGTGTGGCTTCAGCCAGTCTGTTACCTCAGTGTTGCCAACTGCATTGCCAAAGCCTCCATTTGGGATGTTGCTTGGATCTCAACCAGGTTTTTATTTATCTGCTTTGGAGGCACATCAACAGTTGACTCCTTCTCAAGAGCTGGATGATCTGATAGATTCACAGAAAAATTTAGAGACTTCATCAAACTACCAGTCTACTTCTCAGAAACTGAGTAGCCAGAAGGAACAGAAAAATTTAGACTCTTCAACAAGCTTTCAGATTCCACCTCAGGAGTTAGCTAGTCAGATAGATCCCCAGAAGGATGTAGAGCCTAGAGCAACATACCAGATTGAGAACTTTGCACAGGCATTTGGTTCTCAATTTAAGTCGGGCAGCAGGGTGCCAATGACTTTTATCACTAACTCTAATGGAGAAGTGGACCATAGAGTAAGGACTTCAGTGTCAGATTTCTCAGGGTATACAAATATGATGTCTGATGTAAATGAGCCATGTAGTACAAGAGTAAAGACCCCTACCAGCCAAAGTTACAGGTAAGGTCCCAAGTGTGACCAGGCTGTGGGGTCTTTTTAATGTAATTTTGTTTTATTTTGATAACACTGCCATTGGAATGTTTCTACATGGTCCTGTTAAGAATAATGTAACATGCCCTTTCAATGCAACTTTTCATATTTAGTTTATTTTGTTAGTGTAATTTTTTTTTAGGTCTGTTTATTATGGGTTTTAATCAAAAAAACAATAGATTAAAATAGTTTTTTGTTCAAATGACAATGTTTAGCAATCAAATTTACATGTGTAGCACGTCAGGGAATAGCCCAAAAGTTTAAAATGCAAAAAAAAAATAACTTTGTTCCTAGGATTAAGGTTTATTCTAATTGCTTTACTCTCAGGAAAGTGTAACGAAGCATGGAAATTCTACGCACCATTAGTGTACTGGAACTTCCAATTTACAGATAGTGATAAATATATTTCAGCATTTAAGGAAGGGATCTAAGACATTTTCAGAATGCTGTCTTTTGTATCTAGGCTGATCCAAAATTCTGAGATTTTCGCTACTTGCATCTTGATGGAGCTTTAATGTGCTCCTCTTCTTCCAAGTGACTCATTCCATATTGGCAGGGCAAACATTCTTGGATCCGTGCTAAATGCTTGGAATGGTAGCTTTAATATAAACAATAATGTACCCTGAATTCCTGTATAAGGCTGTAATTCCATGAAGAGATTCTAATGACATCAGCCCTGAGAATAAAAATTAAGTGTCTGGTTCATGTCATTAAAACCCCAATTTGAAGTACAGCCATAAGTTATACACACTTTTGGGATACATTATTTATTATACATGGTTTAAAACAAATCAGTGTTTTGCCCTTCTCTTCCATCTCTTCTTCTGTTAGTGTACTAAGTCCCATTTTTGCATATTTTTTTGTCCTCCCTGATTCAGTCCTACATGGTTAGTGGTCCTTCCCTGGTTACTTGCCATCTTAACAGTTGGAATTTGAAAAGATTTACATTCCAGAAAGTACGTATGATATGTACTTACGTTGTCTTGTGACATCAGGTACAGAAAAAATGTAAACACCCATTTATTTTATAATTCTGTTAAGGTTTCCATGTACAATAAGAAATAATATACTCCCAATTGTACATAGTTAGGCTCTGATGCTGCATTGGGATTTAACACGGACATCTGTATCCAACAGATCCCAATAACTTCAGTGGGTTTCTGTATTTCACTGCAGACTTGGGGCCTAAGGCTGCAATTCCATCAAAGGTTTCTAGTGATGTTATATACCACAAGGGTAGAGCTTGAGTGGCTTGTTAATGTCACCAGAACCCTTCCTGGAATTATTGCCTTACTTTATGTATATTTTGTGGTACATTATTTATTATATGTGAATCCTGATGAATGCCTGTGGAGCCACGGAAACCCAGAATTGCCAGTGGCGGTTTGAAGCTGCTGAAAGGCAGTGGCACTGCTCTAAACCACTTTTTTGAAAATGTTTTTTTTTCTGCTTAGTTTTTTATGTAATTTTTGGTGATGTTTATGCTAATGGTTTTTTATGTACTCTTGGTGATGTTTCAGTCTTACGTACTTCTCTGGTGTCAGAAAAGTACCGTGGTTGTTTGCAGTCTTATTGTGTAATCAGCCTATTACAGGCTTCCATGTATAATAAAGTAATTAACATTGTGCAAGTGTAAAACACTTCTGATATGAAAGTGGTGTTTTGAAAACTATGGAATTATTAAACAAATTGTTAAAAAAATTGGGTAATTTATCTCCCATTGTCCACCACCCCTCCCAAAAAACAAACCTAAACCCTGTTTCTGTAAGTGAATTATCACCTTTTTACTATTAATGGGCTTGCTTCCACAGAATTAATCTCATTAACTTTCTCTATGCTTGATTATGCATTTCATTCTTATTTCAATTTAGTGCAGTAAGTTCTTCTGATTGCCAGACATAGAACCCAGTCTGTCTTTGAGGGATAGAGTAGACCATAACTTTTGTAGGCCTTGTGCTTTTTATCATCTCTTGTTTTGCAGAGGTTATGATTTATTTTCTTTATATTGTGTGTACTGGATATTGCGTATGTATTCTGATTGCTTTAGCTTAATAATAAAAACCTATTACTCACAAAATCATAAAGAAAGAAAATATCACTTATATTATCCAGTCACACTGCTAAGACATTTTTATTAAGAAAATTTGATAAGATGTTTTAAATAGCATTGCAGAAGCAACATTATAGCTTGATGCATATTTTAAGGTATTTTTATTGTAAGGTTTTGTTCTTTTAGATCAATAAAAATACTCTTGGTATATTAATCATGCAGACTTAAATACTTTATGCTTTTAGATTATTAATTTGTTTGGAAATCTTATTTGAATATACTATTTAAAAAATTGAACTACATTGTACCATTAACGTTTAACTTTCCTTTCAGATCAGTTAGATTTTGCTTAAACTACATTCACAACTTGACTATGTTGCATATGACTCTGTACAGGAGAACTGCACATAATGTTGTTTGAGTATGTGTTATAATTTTTGTTGACAATTGAGCCAAAATTTCTGTAGATTTTATACAAAATTAATGTTCTAAGATAAGATATTCTGTTAGCTGCTTTTTTGTAGCAAAACCACTGTTCAGACGAGCAGTAGATAGTATAAGGGTATGTCTACACTTAAACTGACACAGCTGCACCACGATAGTGCTTCTGTGTAGACACAGTGTATGCTGATGGAAGGGATTCTCCCACCAGTGAAAGTAATCTGTCACTCTGGAAGGGGATAGGTTTTTTCATTGGCCCAATGCTGTCTATGCTGGGGATTATGTTGGCATAGTGTCCTCTCTCTAGCATGTTCGTTTATCATGCTTTGGAGAGACATACCTATGCTAATGTAAGTTCCCAGTGTAGACCAGCCCTGAGTCTATGTTCTGTGATTCCTTAATAGGTTTATCTCTTGTATCATAAACTTGCTTGTAGAAAATAAGTGCAATAGTGCTAAAAGTCCCACAGTTTGAAAAGAGTAGTAGTGAAATTGGAGTCTCCAGTAATTTAATGTAGGCAAATGTAAGAAGATATCAGTATGCCAAAAGAGTAACAGAATGTTAACTACAGGCAAAACCCAAACTACTATATGATCACAAAGTACTTACACAATTAATTTAGATCATATGCAGAGGGATTGGCAAGTGCCCTTGTAGAAGATTGAGAGATGCAAACTATTAAGCGTCACACTCTGGTAATTATGCAATTACTTGAAAATGTGTTTGAGTAGAACCTAGATATTTTTCCCAGCTAGCCACTGGACTCAAATTTCTATCCAAGACAGCATTCAGTGTACTAAATTTATATGCTTGGATTCCTAATATTGAGCACTTGCTAAATTTTAAGAAGCTGGTGTTTCTGCTAAACACACTACCCCCAAATTACCTATTGTTATAGCAAGGGGAAGCAACATACGTCCCAAAGGTAAATTAATTAGTGTCTGGAAGTATATTTTGAAAAGGAGGTTGGAAAGGAATTAAACCCTATTTCCTATTCCCAAGTGGGGAGTCTAGGTTGAAGGTAGTGAAGGGGAATTGTGTTCAAGGAAATGATTGTTAAGAAGTGGGTATGCATAATAAGAAATTATACATACATATATTGAAGCATTTATTTTCCACTAAATGTAGCTCACATCTCAGAACCAATGTTGAAGCAGACAGATTAGTGTGGTCCTCTTTTCTCCAAATGATGAGTGGATGTAAACCAGCAAAACTCAGTGTTGTGCTCCAGAGTTTTTAAAACTTAAAATAAACACAGCTGAAACTGGTAATATTTGAATATAAATTAAAACAGGAGGCACTTTCGGAACAGCAAATTGGGAGGGAGGGAAGGGACTTAATGAAAATTTAACCATATTTCAAGATTTTCTGGAATCATGAAGCAAGCTTGCGCTTTCCAAAAGAGTTTCTGCAGCGTGTAATACAATGAATTTGTTCTTACATGTGTATAGTTCTCAGCCTTGGCAAGTGAAATCATCATCTAATTCCTGTTGAGTTGATGAAGTGCTCAGTGTTAAAGTGTCTCACCACACATACTCAAATCAAGAGCAGACAAATTGGCACAAAAGGCAGAATTTAGTGCTAACAAGGATTTTGTCTTTTTTGGCATTTAAACAGAGAACCCCTGAGACAAACAGTACCTCCTTATTAGACTGGAGAGAGGGTTCCCTTATAAGAATTCTAGTGTCTGGATGCTTTATAATGTAGAGTAGAAATTCAATTACTGCTTAGATCAACTTAGTACAGTTTTTACATATTTACTGTTGTGGTAGTGCTTTGGTTTTTAAAACTATCTGATAGATACTGTGGTATCCAACCAGTTCTGAAGCAGTAGCCACCATAGTGGCTACTGCTGTAGTGAACAAGCCACACTCAAGCGGCCAAATAGCAACATTACAAGCCAACTAGCCACACTCAACCAGCCAAATAACCACATGTGGCTAGAATGTTGGACACCGCAGTGATAGAAAGAGCAGAATGTGAAAAAGTCTTTAATATTTTTGTTTATAGATTGCCCCCTGGTATTGTAAAATATGGCAACTCACCAATTTTCTTTTGCTCCAAGGAGATGATAAAAAGCTGCTGATGCCTCCTGAAAACCTTGAAAAGATTTTGAAACAATTCAGCTAGTCATTTTCTCTAGTCTTATCTCTTATTATTACTAACAACATTTGCATGAAAACAATCTTTGGTTGCACTTTGCTTTTAATATTCCTCCCACTAGAAATGAGTCTTCTAAGTAATGCAATGTGAAAGGCATTTCAACCTTTGCTTCCTGCAATCTCTATTTAGTATAGACTGGTAGCCAGATACTTTTCATTATAAAATCTTCTTTTCAACTGCTTATAAATTCACCAAATTTTAACCATTTTGGGCTGAAATTTTCTTGCTGGGTATTTGACACAGCCTGGATTTTGTGGAAAATGTAAGAAAAAAAAGTTAACCTTTTCCCTAGAACAAAATTAGGTTGAAATAGTGTCTCTTCCCACATTAAAAAAAAATCTTACTACCATTTAATTGAAAAACTGTAGCACCTCCATGCTTTATAGCTGGTGTTTGACATTTGCCATGGGAATTGCTCTTACGTCAGGGATGTGCCTTTTGTAATCCTTGAGAAAATCTGGCCTAGTTATGAGCATCTGAAAAATCTGTTTGCATATGCTCAGTAGAAATTTGCGAGTCTAGCAGCTAAATTCTCATATGATTCCGTCTGTGCTGGATATGATCTAGCACAGTGGTTTTTACATAATCCATTGAAAGAAAATGTATGCCCTCGACCCAACATAATTTTGACTAGAGTGTGGGCTCTGGGATGGGATTGAGGATGAAGTGATTGGGTTGCAAGAGGGGGCTGTGGGTTTGGGGGCAATTCAGGGCTGGGGCAAAGGGTTGGGGAATGGAGTTGAGGCACAGGCTTACCTCCAGCAGTTCCTGGGCAGCAATGCAGCAGAGGTGTTATAGCAGGCCTCCTACCTATTCTAGACCAGTGGTGCTCAACCTTTTTTCATTTGTTACCCCCTGGAGGTGGGAAAATGTTTGTTGAGAGAAAAAAAAACCCCACTCTTGGAACATTTTGTTGCGGCCCCTTTAATTTAAAGCGCCGGTCTGCTCCTCTGTCACTCACCCTATCCCCGCCATGTGTACATGGGGCACTGAGCCAGGAAGAGAAAATACCAGCCAGCCCAGATCAAAGCACTACAACCCCCCCAGGAAGACGGCTGCAACCCATGGGTTTAGCTGCCACAAACCATGGTGCAATCTGCAGCTTGTCCAATTCCTAAGTGAAAGTGAGCTTTATGCACAGCTCTTGGCTGCAGACATCATCACCCATCATCTCCCATTGGCTGGGAATTGCACCTTGAACCTGAATCTAATGCTAGCCACTTCTGGGGCACAGCACAGTCAGTGGTGCCAGGACAGGCAGGAGAGCCTCCCTTAGCACCTAGTCATCCTATAGCAAGGCGACCCAGTACTTGGTAGTGACCCATACTTTCAAAGCTACTGATCTAGCATGAACAGAGGCTGAACAGGACTTTTCACTGAAATTTGTTCTTTGACAGCAAGGAGATGCTGTGACATTGATAACAAGAACTGTGAGCAGGATGATGTTCTCTTGTATTCTGTATTTCTGCTGCTGATACAGTCAGTAAGGTGGGAGAGGAAACAGCCTGATTCAAATGCAGAGGAATGGGGAGCTGGGCCTTGAGGTCTGGGGGTCACAGGCTGGGCTGAGATACCGATTTCAGGCAGTCTGGGACAAGGATAGACCGAAGGTCTAGGGACAGAGAGAGCCTGAGGTCAGGGAGACATTACAGAAGCAAAAGTCTGTAACCATTAAGTGCTCCCCTCAGAGCTAGGATGTAAACAGTTAACCATTACCCAGGAGCAGCCCATCCGGACCGCAAGGACCACGGATGTTGCTGAACTAGAGAGCCCCAGCAGAGAGGTTGCCCGTGGCCGGGAACAGTGCTGGCCATAAGGGCACCAGAGCATCGAAGGGCTGGGGAGACAGCAGAGCTTGCAGCAGCCAGGGCTGGAAAAGGGAAGGGGCTGTAGAGCTCACAGGTGGTGTGGCGGCGAGCACTGTTATGGCTGCTGGGGCTACAGGTTGCCTGCAGGGCTGCTGCAGCCTGGGTGTTGGGGCAGTAGTGGTAGGTAGCTGGGGAGTGGAGCTCAGTGGAGATGCTGGTGCCCTTCCCTCCTCCAACTTTCCCTGGTCTGGAAAACTCCCTCATCCAGGACTGGTCAGGTCTGAGGGAACTGGACCAGAGAGATCCAATCTGTATACGTATCTCTGACTTGCATTAGTGGATAAAGAAGCACTATACCAAGAAGTAGAAATTTTTTCTTAATCTGTATATTATGTAAATGTTAACATTAGCTTTAATAAAATTTTAAAATCTGTTTTATAGCATTTTGCATGTTTAAAGTACAGCTCTTACTGAGTTGCAGGTCCAAATTCTCAACACTTATCAGACCCCAGAAGTTGCGTAATCAGAAAATGAAGAAATATGAGGAAATACGGCTATCTATGAAAAGTTTAGTTCATGTGACTTGTCCACAATCACACAGGAACTTTGTTGTTTGCAGTGGTTTTGTAGCCATGTTGGTTCCAGGATATTAGTGACACAAGATGGGTAAGATGTAATATCTTTTATTGGACCAACTTCTGTTGGTGAAATAAGTTTTCAAGCTTCACAGAGTCCTCCTTAAAAATGGCAAAGCCAGGGATGGAATTCAGTTTGCTTTGTGACAGTCAGCCGCCTCAGCTGCAAGATCATCCTTGCTCTTTCTACAGCCCTTCCAACTTCTGCAACAAAGGTAGTTGGGGGCCAATAGACAACAGTCTAAATTTAAGTACACAACCAAGATTCATTCCCTGAGCATTGTATATCCTCTGCATTGACAGGCAGGGTCCTGTGGGGAAAAAACATGTGATTTGTGTAACTAGAAACTGTCATAATGCATATATATAAGGCAGTTGTATAACTGTTCTACAGACAATCTTTATTCTGGCATTTTCTAACTTCTGAGTACTTTCCAACCTTGTTCTTTCAATGTAACTATGTAATATAGTAGTCTGAGATCTAATTTTGGTGGGTATAAATTGGGAGTTTATTATATTTACTACAAGTTTGTTTAATTTACACAGTCCTTAGCCTGTCATAGAACACTAGAACTGGAGGGGACCTTGAGAAGTCATCAAGTCTAGTTCTCTGCTCTCATGGTAGGACCAAGCACTGTCTAGATAGTCCCTGACAGGTGTCTGTTTATCCTGCTCTTAAATATCTCCAGTGATGGGAGATTCCACAACCTCCTTCCTCCCCGGCAAGTTATTCCACTGTTTAACCACCCTGACAGGACTTTTTCCTAATGTCCAACCTAAACCTCCCTTGTTGCAGTTTAAGCCCATTCCTGCTTGTCCTATCCTCAGAGGCCAAGGAGAACAATTTTTCTTCTCCTCCTTATAACACCCTTTTTTCTAATATTTTTCTAATGGTATGTTAGAGATCTGCCTTAGAGATGTTAATTTTTGATTAATCAGCTAATTGAGTAATTGATGGGATTTCCATTGGCTACTTGATTAGTCAATAACGGGCGGTGGCATTCACTATTCCTGCTGCACCTCTGCCTCTTAAATGTAGTATGAGCTGCCTGTGGCTCTTACTGTATTTAAAAGCCAGAGGTGCAGTGGGGAACCCGGGGCGAGCGGGGACTCAAGCAGTCCCTGCTTGTGCCAGGTTCTGACTGCTGTGCCTCTGCCTTTGAAATGTAGTAAGAGCCCCGTGGGGTTCTTTAAAAAGCAGATACACAGTGGGGAACCCAGGGTGAATAGGGACTCAAGCAGTTCCCACTTACGCTGTTTCCCCGTTGAGTCTCTGACTTGCCTGCCCTCCTGTGGAGACGGTGATGGAGGAGCAAAGGGGGGAGGGGGAAGCAGTTAGTCAATTAGTGATTTGACTACACTTATTGTGTGGTCCACTAGTCGCTTACATCCCTAGGCTGCCTGCATATTTAGTAATTAGGTTCCCTGAGATCTTTACGTTTTTTTTTGTAGCCCATCACCAGGACTTGGTTAAAGGATCCTCATTTTGATGTCTTGTCCAAGGCCAAAGGACAGTCTGGCTAGGTTAGCATTCTCAGAATTCCTCCCTGTCCTGCACTTCTCTGTCCACCTAGGTTACATTTTGATTGTGTGGATTGGGGACGGGTTTCCTTTTGGGGAACTTTTAGCATGGATGCATGATTCATACCAGTGATACAGATAGTCATCAAGTTATTTCCAGTGTCTGCCAAAAGACAAACACAGTTTTTCCAAACATGAAAAGAGAAAGGGCTCTGATACTAAGGTGGCGAGCAGTTCTATAAAATCTTAAAATATCTAAGAGTTGAAAAGAATAGTCATATATAACCTCCTAAGTGAAAGTGACTAGATCAGTTTAATTCACCTTTGCAAAAAATGGAGCATATATTGGTCTCTAATAAAATATATATCACACCAAAGTGCTTTAAAATGGCACACAAAGTATGCCTAGGGATTTCTTCATCTGCTGGTAAAAGTGCATCCATCTATAGAATGAAATGTGAATGATTTAAAAGATGCTTACCAATACTGCAGAAGAAGACAGAAAAGGACTAGTTTATGCAACTGAAGAAAGCATTTTGATGTCATAATGTAATGATCTAAATTGGATCTACAGGGTCTGGGAGGGGATTGTAACCTTGGGTAGGAGTGAAAGGGGGGGTGCAGGGATTTGGGCTGTGACCAGGGATAGCAGTTTGAGGTGCAGGGTCTGGGAGGGGGTTGTGATCTGAAAAGGAGTGTATGAGGGGATGTAGCATCTGGGAAGATGTACGGGGACTGGAACAGGGGTGCAGGAGGTTTGGGTTACATGGCATAAGGTTGCAGGAGGGGGGCAGAAGGTGGAGGGAGGGAGGAAAGGGCTGGGTGCCAGAGGCAGGCTCTGGCTGGGAGACCTTACCTGGGTGGCTCCCAGCCAGTAGCCCAGCAGGTTCCTTAACCAGAGTTCCTGCCTTGCACACCCATGTACTCCTCACAGCAGCTAAAAGGGTTATGTGAGCCCATGAGATGAGGGGGAGGGGCACTTCATATGCTGCCTGTCCTGCAAACAGACAGCTGCTGTTGGCCAGAAACTAGCCAATGGAAGCTACTAGGGTGGGAGCAATTTTAGAAGCCTCTGCCCCCTCTCCTGGACCCTCCGCATTCACAGAAGCCACATGGTCGTGCAGCAGCCATCTTCACTGAGTGCTCAGCGTGAGCGGAGCAGGCTGGAGATGTCTGAGACTCTCGTGGGTCAGATGCAGTGGCTTGGCGGACCAGATCTGACCTGCAGATCATATTTTGCCCAGCCCTGGTATATAGTCAGAGATAGAAAATAAATAGGAAGTGGATCAAATAGATGGTGTAACCCATCAGCTGTACCTATCTTATTAAAGCAGTTTATTTTGATTTTTGATTTTCTTTGCTTGACATTGTAATACTCCTCTCATGTAACCAGTGTCTATAGTTGTTCAGAAGGATGGTGGCTCATGAAAGGACTGGCGTAGAAGATGCTGGCACCAACAGCAGAAGTTGGACCCCTCTCCACGTTCACCACAGTGGCAGGAGGCAGAGCAATAGGCCCCAGTTTGCTGTGCTCCCTTGAGCCCAGCTTCCAGCTGTGTTCTACAGAAGGCAGTGGAGCTGGCTGGGGGTCAGGGTGCTCCACATCCCACTGCGATGAAGTGGAGCAGCCTAGCTGGGCGAGGGTAAAGCAGAGAGTCACTCTGCTTCCCATGGCTCCTGCCACCACTGGTGAGTGCGGAGGTGGGCCCAGCTCCTGCTCTTGGTGCCAGGTCCCCTTTGATAATACCCAAGGTGCCTTAGGCTCCAACCCCCCAAAGGACAGGGCCTGAGGTGGCCCCCCTAAACCACCCAGTGGCTCTGTGTATAAATAAGATCTCTCAAAGGCTTGAATTTGGGCAGATTTTTACAGTGACTACAAAAAGCAGTGTAGTCATCCCCAAAGCACGAGAGTGGGAGAGTTTTGAAGGAAAAGATCTCAAGCATTTTTAACATGAGCAGAACAATGTCTTTTTCTCTAGTCTTGTTCTCGTACATAATAGAACTTTTTTGGCTGATTTTTTTCCTAAAAATATTCAGCCTGAGGCAGCCATCTGCCATGTACATTTTTAGCACAAATTTTAAAGTTTAGCAAAGTGATAAGCAACTGAAAACAAGGCCTTATTATGGGAAATGACAGGCAATCCTACAACAGGCACGGTTGCCAGCCCTACCTAGAATATATAATACATTAGTTAGTGTAGTACTAAATAGGTGTATTGGGGTTTTTTCAGTTCTTTTTGAAGCATTTGGAATTCCACTGCCAGAGGTAAGTTATGTGCCTAAATGGATCATTCATTTTATCTGGTGTAGCTAGTGCTGTATGTCTATAGATGAGCTATTACTACAAATTATCTATTTACAACATAGTAATCCTGAGACATCTGCTCTTAGTGAAGTTTGATACTAAATAGAATGAGATTCAGCATGAAATAATTGTATAGTTCCAGTGTGTGTGTGCACACGTGTGTGCGTGCGCGCGCGTGAGCGCATATGGTTGTCATGAGAAGAACTAGCCTTGGGAATTTCTGATGAGACTGTATTTCAGTGCTAAAAGTGGGTTGCCACATATAAAGATGGGAGAGTTTTAATAGAAGACTTCAATCTAGGAGCTATTTGACTCTCTTCGGTTCATTTAATTTCTTTAAAATACAGGGCAAAAATCTGTTTTCTGCCCACTGGTGATGGGTGAGAGAGGTGATCTTCTCTCCTAGCATTAGATGGACAAGAGAAGCTAAAATTTAAAGCTAATTAGTTTTACTCTTTATTTTATCTTCACTGATGTATTTCTTCAATAGGTACTACTCTCAAACTACTTTAGTATTCACCAGATTCTCAGCTTTCATTTTTAAAAGAAATAGTTGTTATAGTTATGAAGAAAAATGTGAACTGAATGTTACTGATGCACGAAGGACTGACTCTGCAGAGAGCCCGAAGAACAGCTCCCAGAGTTGTGAACTTAGTTGCTTGATGTTGATTTAAATGCTAACATTAGTAATTCTTTCTTTCCTCATGTAAGTAAGGGCGGGGAGGGGGAATCACCAATCTGCACAATTTGCTCTGCGGTCCGGTCTGCACCAGGACTTGCTGTCAAATTTAGCCACATATGGTTGATTTTCTAAACAGTGCTTCCACACTACCAAGGCTGTCAGGTTGAACTTAGGGGCTCCTGAAGTCCATGTTGATTTCATGAGGAGTAAACGCTATTCCTGCCCTTGCGTGGCTGAGTTTACTGCAGTGTAGCCACAGGATTGGCAAAATTCGAGGCTGTTGGCCTCCTGGAGGCATCCCACAGTGCCCCACCCTGGCCAGAACTTGCACCTTTACTGCTCTCCAGGTGAACAGGAAAAGCCCTGAGAAATTAGAGTTGCATTTGCTGTATGGCCAGCATTGTGAGCACATCTTGGAGCGGGCAGCTCAGTGCGGCACGCGTGGCCATGACTTCTAATGGCTCAAATTCTTCCATGATTTCAAATGTTTCTAGTCCCCATATTTCTCCAGTTCCCAGGGGCACAGAAGAATGCCAGCGTGGGGTGTCTGAAATATCTAGGAGCTCATTGAAGCATGGGGTGAGGAATCCATTTTCTCCGAGCACTGAACAAGCAAACAAAATGTGGACATTCATGCAAAGATTGCCTGATGGCTAAAGGATATTCTAGGGATGCCCAGCAGTGCAGAGTGAAAATAGGGGAGCTGAGGCAGTCCTACCACAAGGCGAAGGAGGCTAACAGATGGCCTGGTGCAGCACTGCACACATGAAGGTTCTACGAATGCGATTCTGTGGGTGGGGAAACCCTGACCAGTTTCCCAAGCCTGATTGTGGAGTCCAGCCAAGACACTCCTGCCATCAGTGTGGAGGACAGCATGGTGGTGGAGGAAGAAGAAAAGGGAAAAGAGAATGGCCTGGCTAGCTGGCGATCCTGGAGAGCCAAGATCCGTTCATTACGTTGGAGCCAGTCCCCTCCTCCCAAGATGTTTCCCAGTCAAATGCCAACCCTGTGAAGGGCACTTCTGGTAAGTTAACAATTTTTTTCATACTACAAGCACGTTAAGGCAATTGGGTGTGATATGCAGCTTGGTCTGTGTCAACAAGGCGCAGGAGGCCAAGAACAGCTTGTTAATGTGTTTGCAGATGGAGTGGGAGTCTCTTCCCTGTGCTGCTCCATGAAGCTCTCAGGAACTTTTGATCCTTATCACTAGGTTTTTGGGGAAACCAGCCTTATTCCATCCTCCATGGTAGACCTCTTCCCATGCCAAGCCACCAGTAAGTGGTCTGGCATCGTTGAACCACAAAGCATTGCAGCAAAAGGCCCAGGTTTGTGGCCACATTGTCAGCATCCACTCCTGATCACTCTGTGTGATTCAGTGAAAACTGATATCTTGCATGGCAACCTGGATGAAGGAGGAGGGAAGTTATTAGCACTCTCCCCAGAAAGCAGCGTGTGCTAGACATAGATTCCCCTACCTCCTTCCCGATTGCAGACTCCTGTGGGCTGGGAAAATAGCATTTCACACAAAGCCACGTGTACCGCACCTGGCATGTGCTGCATACAGAGGGAAGCTACCCTGCCCTTTTCCCCGCCTCTGCCCTGGCAGGCTCCTTACCATGCCTGCTTTCCTCTGACTTGCATGCGTCCAGATGCTCCCTTGAGAACTCTGTGTACCTGTTGTACTGTGGCTGCTTTAAAGCAAAAATTTGGCCTTGCACAGAACACATCTCCATTGTCTCTACAGAGACGTTTGCTGCATGCTAACAGATTAGGGTTAGGCTTAACACAATGTATCTTCTGTAATGTGTTCCCTTGTAACTTTTCATTACAGTGGGAACAGCAGCCAGCTTGCCACTCGCTCCCCCGGCTCTAGCATCTGTCTGCTTGGCGCTGATCCACAGGTGAAAACGGACAGGGGAGGACATGTTCAAGGAGCAGATGGAGTGCATGAACACCCTCGTGGAGGAGATGCAGGCAGAATGCTAGGACAGGATCAAAGAATGCCAGGAGAGAAGAGCCTGCAGGGAGCGGTAGGAGAGAGGCAGCTGGAGACCATCTTTGCTTCCCTGACAACTGTGATGGAGCACCTGGCTGCATGTCTGAGAAGACCTCCTTCTAGAACCCTTTCTACCCCGATTAAACACCTGTCCCTTCTTCCCCAGCTCATTTGCTTTTACCCCCAAGGTCTGCCAGAGCCCCAAGGCATGGGGGCAGAGGGATCTAAGGGCAACCTTACTCTCTAGGACCTTAGGAAGCAAAAGACTATCTTTCGTGCATTTCTGAAGCGCCCCCCCCCCTTCAGGTACCCTCTTCTTTTCCCTGCTGTTTCCCCTAAATTAAAATGCATGTTCTGTGAACAAGTCTTTTTTATTGATTGTACTGCAGGGGTGGGGTGTGGGATTAAAGGCAAACACAGTGAATGTAGGGGCAACTTGTTGAGAGCAACATCATGAATCTCAAAACTGGTTATTCGTAAAACTGTCCTTCAAAGCTTCCCTGATATGCCCCATGCTGTGCTCTCCTTATCGCCCTGGTGTCTGGCTGCTCACAATCTCTGGCTAGACGCTCTGCCTCAGCATCCCACCCTGCCAGATAAGTTTCCCTCTTGCTCTCACCAAGATTATTGAGCACACAACGGGCTGACACCACAAAGGCAATGTTGCATTCGCTGAGGTCCAACCTAGTCAGGAGACTCCTAAACCTATCTTTTAAACATTCAAAGGCACATTCAGCCACCATTCTTCACTTGCACAGCCTGTAGTTGAACTGCTCCTTTACTGCGGTCCAGGTTGTCCATGTACAGCTTCATGAGCCATAGAAGCAAGGCGTAGGCTGGGTCACCAAGGATCACTATTGTCATTTCCACATCTCCGATTCTGATTTTGCTGTCTAGGAAAAAAGTTCCAGTGTACATCTTTCAGAAGAGGCAGGAGTTCCTATAGATGCGTGTGTCATGCACCTTTTCTGACCATCCCACGTTGATATTGGTGAAACGGCCCTTGTGATCCACCAGCACCTGCAGCACTATGGAGAAGTACTCCGTAGCAAGGTGGTTGGGGGCCAAGAGGGGTGTGTGTGTTCCGTCTATCACCCCACTGTAATTAGGGAACCCCATCATGGTAAAGCCATCCACTATGGTATCCACATTTTCCAGAGTGTCAATTCTCCATAGCAGAATAGTATTGATCGCCTTGGCTACTTTTATAACAGCAGCCCGCACTGTAGATTTCCCCAGTCCAAATTGATGCCCACCTGAATAGTAGCTGTCTGGTGTTGCAGGCTTCCAGAGGGCTATTGCCATGCGCTCCTTCATTGTCATAGTGAGTCTCACTTGGGTGTCCCTGCACTTCAGGGAAGGGGACAGCCATTCGCACAGTTCCAAGAAAGTGGCTTTGTGCATACGGAGGTTTCGCAGTCACTGCTGATTGTCCCATCTCTGCATCACGGTGTGGTCCCACCAATCTGTGCTTGGCTCATGGTGCCAGTACTGGCATTTCACTGTGCCCACAGGGTTGACTGGAGGCTGTGCTTGCATCAGCGCAAGGGCTTGCATGAGCAGCAACCAGAATTCCCTCTAAGTTGCGCGGCAGCACAGCTTCACAGGTGATTAATAAGCCCCACCCAGTCAGAGGCTCAGGGCTCTGTGTACAGAGCTGACTGAGCGAGGCTTATTAATCACCTGTGAAGCTGTGCTGCCATGCAGCTTAGAGGGTACCCTGGCAGCAACTCCATGCCAAATCAAGATTCATCCTCGTCCTCTTCCTGGCAGAGCAGCACGTTACATTCTCGAAGTACTGCACCATTAGGAGCACCAAAGTAGGCATCAGCATGACAATGGTATTCTACAACATGGGAGCCATGCTTGTGTTCTACGGTGTCTGCGTAGGCAACCAGGGCAAAAAAGAGAGCACAAAGATGGCTTCCTGTTGATCTCAAGCAAGGCGGTAGGGACTACGTGAGTGTGTTATGGGATGCAGACAACAGGTACCCATAACCTCCTGTTGCACAGTTTTTGTCCCAACTGGCACCAGGAGTATAACCCAGAATGCAAAGCTACCCACTGTGCATCGCTCTCTGAGTTGACTGTAGGCTCCCTAATGAGGACACGCTACTTCGGACTATATTCGATTCTTCCCCACAGAGAGGACATGGACCTTCAACTTTGCAAAATTGGGTGACCAGAAATCAACCATAAAAGGGTTGACCTTATCCTGTAGTGTAGCCCTTGCCCGAGTGACATCTTGTTGTAGTGCCACAAGTGGGATAGTCGGGAGATACCACAGCTTACTACATTTCCCCCCATTAAAGAAGGTGCCAAAGCCAAGGAGACTAGAAAAGGCCTCGGGCAACTTCTGGCCCAACTGAAATTCACTGAAGATGTTTCTGACCCTCTTGTCAAGTGGTCTGTGATGGGGTGAATCTACCCCACACTGTGGGGCAGAGAGTCGCCCTGGCCCAGCTGGCCGAAAAAGTCCCACCCCTATAGCCCTGCTGGGCATGCTCCCAGAGGGGCCAGGGTATAAAAGCTCAAGGGCCACTCATTTGGGGCTGACTGCTGGAGGGGAAGGAGCACAGTCCAGAGATCCTGCTCAGCCCCTGGAGCAGCCGCTGCCACCCAAGGGACAGCAGCACCAGTCGCCGCAGCAGCCCCTGGAGCAGCAGCCCCAACAGCAGTTGCCGCATCTGCAACCCTAGACTCCCCAGGAGCAAAACATCCACAGTCCCAGCAACTGCCCTGACCCAGAAGGCTGACTACTGGGCTACGACCTGCCAAGCAACACCCGGGGAGTGGAGCAACCCGCTGGGAGTGGTAGGAAGCAGCCTAGGGTGGAGGATTGTCCCCCGGGAGCTCTGCCTACAGGGCCCTGGGCTGGGACCGGTAGAGGAGGAGGGCCTACCTCCTCACCCCACAACCAAAGGCGGGGAGAGGCTTGCTGGTGACTAGGCCTCAGGGCCTGGTATTCCCTGCCAGAAGGAAAGGTACTTTTGACTAGGCCTCAGGGCTGTAAATAACGTGCCAGAGGGGAGTGCACTTTTGACTAGACCTTAGGGCCATATATACATGGTGAGAGGGGCATCCTTTGTAAACTGCACCTACAGACCTTGTCTGCCCTAGGGAAAGAGGGCCCTGCACTAGGCTTCAGAGACTTTCATACCATCGAGGGGGCCCACCTCTTGACATGGTCCTTTAGATTTTTCTGGTTTCTCTTCACGTCTAGAACTGTAGGCAGATAGATCAGCTCTGTTGACTTAGATTTTCTGTATCTTGAGTTCTGAGTTGCTCCTTTTATCTGCACATCCGTCTTTTCCCATGTCTGTACAAGAACAGAATTCCAAGATGCTAACTTTAAATGCAGCACTTAGGGTTTAAGATAGAGCTACTCAACACACAGCCCGTGGCCTGTTTGTTTGTGGCCCACGGTATGATTTGGGTTTATGCAGGGCTCAACGCGTAGCGTGCCGGTGGGATCCTTTGAACATGGTCTCCATTGGGAACATGCTCCATAGTGGTGAGTCAATATAATGGTCTTCTGTTGATACGTGTTTTAGTAGTTAAATTCCTGGCCTGTCACTGCTCATTAAAAATGCTGTCATATGGGTGGAAATGGGGTAAATATTGTATTTTATTAATACCAGCAGAACTGACTTAAATGGGGCCTGTGTGTTGTGTAGTCTTGCCTTAATCTTTATATTCATGCCCATCAGTGTGAAAGAAGCTTTGCATATATATTTGCATATATATTTGCCTGTACATGAAACCACACTGAAGTTGTGTCCCTGGCATGTGCTGTGAGTATCATTGTGGCCCGCGGGGTTTCCAAAGTTGAGTAATCCTGGTTTAAGAGAGTCTCTTAAGAATGATTTTATACATATTTCAGATGATTGAATATGATGCAAACAGATGGTATGCATTGACTCTAGCTTAGTCATTTAATTGTAACACAATCTTACCAGTGTACTACAAATGTCTTTTCTCTAATTTGAAGGGAACAGAGAGAGCCAGGATTTCATTTGCAGTTGCCCATTGAATAGAGGAGGTCACTTCTTGATGACAATTATACACAAATTAAATTTTCATGTTCAGACTAGTGGAGACTATTGTCACTTATAACTTGGAGTAATGCTGCACCGTAGCAATCAAAATATTATTAGACACAGTTCTTTCCATACCTTACTTTCCTTTGAAATGCAGGGTGACATGACATTTTGTAATACTATTGCAGCACATCTTGTACACTCTATGTACAGATTAGGGATATAGTTTTAATATTTTTTTAATTCACACATGATTTACCTGACTAATTGTTGAAACTCTCTGCTTTCTGAGTTGTCTACTATTATCAGAATCTTGCACAATTTTGACAAGCTTGGGGAAAAATAGTTTCTCATATTTTGTATATGCAAGTCAACACATTTTTGTGGTTAACATTCTCCAGTTTCCACATTATACCTTTATACTGCATTCTGCTGGAACAGTTTACATAAATATGGGAACACTTAACTTTTCTATTATTTTGAATGTCCAGTTTTACTATTTAATTCATACCTTGAGTTCACAAAATTTAGAGAAAAATTAGATTTCTCATTAGGAAGCCAGATGGTTGATGTAAATTTGTGTAACTACATTGATTTAATTGGAATCACATCATGTCCAAAATAAGTGTTTACTTTGTACTACAGCAGCTTAGTGAATTTCATAAAGAACAAAAGAGGTTGTTTTGAATGTTTACATACCTGTGTGAATGAAGACCCCACCAGAGGTTTCGGAAACATTTTGTGGATTACATGCCACAGACTCTGTCTATATAAACTCTGTCTGTTTCTTTTCACCCTACTTGCAAACACTTATGCATATTTAAAGTAAATGATACTTTTACACATGCATAAGTGTTTTCAGGTAAGGCCATGTTACTGAAATGACTATAGTTGGTATATGTTTTAAGTGACTGTTTTGTTGTATAAAAGTTTCATTGCTCTTATTAGAAAGGTTTTTAATTGTTTTAAATGTGATCAAATTTAAAATTATATTTCAAGTGGATATAAAAATCAAATACCTGTACTTGTCTTATAAATAACATCTTACATTTCTAAACAGAAAGATTATTTCATGTGCTTTAAACTATTAATTCTATTTACTATCTTTGCATAGTACATTACACTTTAAGTCACCACAGTTGATTAATAAGTTTCATTTTCTTTTAATGTTCAGTTTCATTTTTCTGATTCTCCTGTATGGGTTTGCAAATTCAGGACTATTTAAATTCAGACAAGCTGTTTACATAGAGATTAAAAAAAGAAACATAACATTAGGTTTTGTAAAACTTGTTTTTTGTTGAAACAAACTAAATTTGGGTTCTAAAGCTTCTGAAAAAAATCTCTCTAATCCCAAAAATATAAATGGCTATAATTAATTGATTTCCTATCTGATTTTTTTTGTAATTTGGAATAGTTTCACCCCAAAGATGATGTTTGGGAGAAACTGAACTCTCTTGGTCATTAGTATTCTTTTCTTTGTATGAAAGTATAACATCCTCTCTCTGACTGATTGTGCAGTTATAGCTGAGGTGAAGATCCAACTTTAAACATTGCAAGATAAATCATTTCCACATTCTTGCTTAAGAGGCTATTTTAGTGTAGAGTAGTGTAGGGAAGCACATTTTCTATAGAGAGCTAATGCCACTGTCTCCTTGACCCAAGGTCTTAACAATTTTTGAGCAAGGTAGGTATGGTGATTAGTCTAGGAAAGAGTTTTGTAAACAAAACAAAATTGTCTTGTTGAAATTTCTCTACCTTGCAGGGTTGTTGAGTGACAAAATCTTTGACTAGAAATAGTATTTCATGCATGGTATTAACAACCTTGTGTTCTTGTCCTTTATTATTTATAAAAATATTGGCTTAATATTCAGGCTTCACAGAGATGATTTGGCAAAAGGAAACCTGTTTCTCAAGCTTATATTGCACATAACTGCTTTACTAGTATTGTAACTACTAGGGCCCTGTATTCACAGGGAAAAAGAACATACCCACTAGAATAACAACACAAAGTTAGCAGTAAGAGGCCACTTTGGTTATAGTATGTGTTATCTGGTTGAGGTAAGCCCTAGGGATTCACCTATTATGACCACCAAAATATTTACCTGAACCAGTGAATGTGGGTTAAAACTTTGTCTCCTCTGGGATTATAACATGGGATTAGCTAAAATGAATTAGTTTAGCATGAGTTAAAGCTGTGTGTTTACTTAGTTGAAGCCACAGTTTTATGGCCTTGTGTGCTAGGATTTGAGGTCTCAAGATATGGGTAGTACATTTTTTGCATCTCTCTAGCTTGACCCAATAATGTTCCCAAAGACTTCTCCACATTGTCACTATTCTGCTCCATAGCACATGAGGATTACTGAATCCCACTGAAAGTCCTGTCCTTGGTTGTCTTACTCATAGCAGAGCTATGACAGTTCCATGGTATCCGGAGTATTCTGGGTTCACAGAGAAGTGACAGCGTCTCTCCTTTAGGGATATTAAATTTAGATTAATTGGCTAATTGAATAGTCGATGCAATTTGCATTGACTATTTGATTAGTCGATAAGGGTTCCTCTGCCTTTGAAGTGTAGGGGCTGTTGCTACACTTCAAAGGTGGAAGCGCTGTGTGGAGCACGGGGCCAGTGAGGGACTCAAAGCAGTTGCGCTGCCTGGAGCTCAGGTCTGAGTTCCCAGCTGACTCTGGACCCCTCATGGCGCTGCCACTTTGAAACACTGTGTGCAGTCCAGGACTCTCAGCTGGGGACTCCTCACCTGGCCCCAGGCTATGTGTGATGTTTCAAAGCGGCAGCGCCACATGGAGCCCAGAATCTGGGCCTGGGCTTCCTGTGGCACTGCCGCTTTGAAGTACCCCCTATTCTCCACCCCCACTTGCTGCCTCTTTCTGATAGAGGCAGCAAAGAGGGGAGCAACTAGTCAGCTAGTGTGTTGACTATTTGATAAGCATTTACTTATTGATAGTCGACTAGTCAACTAGTCATTCACATCCCTACTCTCCTTATTACTATTTTTATTTAAAAAAAAAAGAGGCCTTGAACACCTGAAAAAACTCTTTTAGCTTAAAAACACAGGGAATTAGTGTGTATTTAAAAAGAGAAAAGTTAAATAGATGTAAGCAGGGTCTGAACCACTTCTTCCAATGCAGCCAGCTGACAGGGCAAGGGAGTCCCAGGTGTTGTGATGCTCACTCAGTCAGTTAGCCATGCAAGATAATCAGCTGTTTATATGTAAATACAGGTCATGCTGGAATGGGAGAGGAATCTGGGGTGTGGTTATGTAAATCCAGTTCAGCCAGTGCTATAGGCCTGATGTCAATTGTTGGAATGGAATGTGGTGTATTGTGACTAATTTCACTGTAGTGAGATCACAAACCATGTTAATCCTAAATGTAGGAATTATAAAATATGACACCAGTACTTGCAGGAGAGACACTGTCATTGTACAGAGTCTCGGATGGACAAGCCTTCCCTCTCCAGACTCAAGTGGATTGGTTTTGGGGGGATGGAGCTTGAACCAGCAGGCTACATGCCTTCCAGTTGTGAGCTGTAAGACTGGCTCAACCTATCTCTCTTCCCCCCTGTTCTAAGGATACATCTAAAACAGACTCCATAAGGAGTCTTTTTATTATTTTGAAATATTATTCCAGTGGAAGCTGGAATCTTTTGGCCAGCCTAGGTGATGGCCAAGAACTGAAATCACTAAGAAACTGACAGAGGAGAAATCACTAGGCTTGGCCCAGAGCCAGAACCATTGCAGAAGCAGCAGCAGGTGGCCAGCAGGGTGACTGGCAGGAGCAAGCGGCCAGCAGGTGGCTGGTGGGTGCAGGCGGCTGGCAGGAGCAACAGCAGACAGCCAGCAGGGTGGCTGGCAGGAGTGGGCGGCTTTTAGGCGGCTGACAGGACTGACTGGTGGCAGCTATAGGAGCAGTGGCAGGCAGCCAGCAGGGCTGCTGGTGGGGGCTATCAGTGCGTGGCTGGTAGGAGCAGCGGCAGGCAGTCAGCGGAGTGGCTGACAGGAGCAGGCGGCCAGTGGGGCAGCTGACAGGAGCAGGCAGCCAGCAGGGTGGCTGGCGGGAGCCGCAGAAGGTGGCCAGTGGAGCAGCTGGCAGGAGCACGTGGACAACAGGAACAGCACATAGATGGCACTGCCTCATGCTCAGTGAGTGAAGACATCAGGGTGGTGTGTCTGGTCTGCACTGACTGGACAGAGCTATAAGTGGGGTGTTTGAAGTGGGGTTGAGCTAACAACCTTTAGGCAAAAGACTTTGCCCTGCAGACTCCGGGGGTGGTACTTTGCTTTCAGATTTCTTTCATACTATGGTTTTTTTTTATTTATGTGATTGTGTGGATTGGTGCTTGATTACTGTTAGTAGACAGACTGTTTCTATCTCCGACTCAGTACTTGCGAGAGGGGAAGAATTGCTTCTAAAGGTACCCAGTGAGTAGGTTGGAATTTTCCCATTTTACTGGGTGGGGGCTTGAGCCAGTTTTAGTCACCTTGTTGAAAGAACCTGCCTAGATACTGAACCTAGCCCTTCTGGTTGCTGACAGCTACCAGCAGAAGGGTTATACATAGTTATATTATTATTGAAGTTTCTAATCTGTTTTATCTATTTCAGATGCACTTAGTGCTGGACTGTCTGGTACTGACTGTTGTGCACGAGTACATGTTTTTAATGCAGTACTATGCACACTTTTAAATTACTCCCTGCCCCTCAAGGGTCAACTAGTTGTCTTAAACACAGGTAGCTAGAAAACTGTCATACTCTCTTCAGCTGGTCCACCTGAATTGTTTGTTTGTTATTACATGATCCTTGTTCTCTGAGGGCCTAATCTTGTACTGCTGACGTCAGTGATAGATTTGCCATTAACTTCAATGGAGAATTTATAAGAAAAATTGCACGAGGACAGCTCAGACAACATACTTGGGATTTGAAACTGTCTCGTTAAACTGGTTGAAAAATGTGGGGAAAATTCAACCAAAATATTGATTTGCTTCTCTTTTTCATACAAACTTGAAAAATTTCAGCCTATTTTATTTATTCCCTGGTTGCAGTCAATAACTATATGTTTTATAATACAATTATGTGTTCCTCAGGAAAGATAAATCTAGTGAAATCCAGCTGTTTCATGGCTGTATAGTTGGCATGACAAATACAGGGAGATAAAGTATCAAGTGTTGTTCATTCTAGGTTGGATATTATCTTGTTAATGTTAACTTGCCATTTGTTGTTTAGAAGTGTATGTTATCGCTGCTTTGGGGCTTATTGACATTGTTTGATTTTTTTTCTCTCTGAAGTAGCTACACTCTTACTAACCTTATTGTAGCTGTGTTGTGCCATATGTCAGTTGAGTAAGCTTCACTGATGCAAGGCAAATATCGTTGTGCAGCAAGAAGCTGGTTCTCTGGGATTCTGAATTCCTGGGAGAAAACTGAAAAGGAAATGCATGATACAGAAATTCTTGTCTGATTATTGGCTTGCTTTTGGAATGTGCGTGTCACTCATTTTAAGAACTGTATCAGTGAATTCTGAATGCTAGAGTTGTCGTTTAGGCACACCTCTGAAATGTGGGGCATATGGAGCCGTGCTACTGAAAGAGAAGAATCAGAGGCAATCCTGCCTGGGTGATGTAGAATGCCTCCTAGTGTGCAGCCAGAGTGCGCACACTGCTTCATCTCTTTATGATGTGCAGCAGCTTCTGTCTCTTCCCCTCCCTCCCCCATGAAGCTGCTTGGCTCTGCTGACCGGAATGTCGGGAGGATGAAGAGAGATCTACTCTCTGCCTCATCTCACCTCTGGAAAAGTACTGGATGAGCAGCCCCTTCAAATTGTGAAATGTAGGACTTGCTGTTCTGCTTAGCCTTTGGAGTCATACTGGGAGTATTGCAAGAAGCATCTTATTCCCTCCCCTTCTGTGTTGTGCACCCATTTTTAGGAGGTAGGCAGAAATCTGCCCTGTGTGAATTCCACCTTCATACCTCAAGCTGCAACTTTAAGGAATGTTTGAAGAAACACCATTTTGCTGCTATCTCCTTCAGGGACTGGTAAAATGTTGGACATAAAGACGTTTAAAATGAGGCAGTGGACAAATACATATACGGTACATAGCTCACCTACAGGAAAAGCTGTTGTTAACGATAGGTAAGGAATAACATAGGGGTGAGTGTATATATGGTATTTAGACTCCAGTATTCCTAAGAGTTACAGATGAACTAGGAGGTTGGAAAATTGGTTCCTTCTGTTTAGAGGCAACCCATTCCCTTCAGGGGGACAGAGCGAGGGTACCTAACTTTAGCAGTTAAAATCAAAGGGGTGAATGTGACCCATCTAGGGGGCACCTGACCCCTCATGCTCCCACAAGTAACCCATGCTTCTGTTGGAAGAAGCTGGTGTACCTCTAACTATAATGAGCCCAGTTACTATTGTTATAGGCATTTTAGTAATGGTAATAGTAATAATATGTGCAGCAATTACAAGGATTAGCAACAACAGCCCAGCAACATTTTCCAGCTGTGGGAACTGAAGGACAACTAAACTGTGGAATAACCATAAAGTATTGTTCATGAATCCTTATCTCTGACTTCCTTCAAGCTGTCTGTCAATCAGTTACCTGTACAACCTGATCTTTGATGCCTACAACTTGTAAGGTTTCTTTTCAAAGCACACAGTCACATAAGCTTCCACTAGTGGTAATATAGATAAAAACCCACATATTGGTTTCAAAAGTCTCCACATTAGCTTTCCAGCATCAAAATAAACCACATTCCTTCTATGGATGTTGAACTAGTCATGTTGTACAGCCATGAGATCCTCAGCCCTAGAGTAATAGCAAGTATTGTACATATCATAAGTACAATATATAACTATTTGAGTATTACTTCAGGCAGTGGATCTGTAGCAAAATCACCCAAGGCTTTTTTTTCTTTTTGCATGAATTGCAGTTCAATGGAAGCTGAGAAAAAATAATTATTTTTCCAATTATTACTTAGTGATAACTGCATATTTAATTTTTGTATTTCTGTTCTTTCTTTCTTTTCCTGAATGGAAAATCCTCACAAAATCCCTATTCATACTACATGAAAAAGAATCAGAATATCAGATACTGGCCTTGATGCACACTGAGCATTAAATCCAGTGATTGATGTGTACATAACAGGAAAATGTTTTAAAATATGAGTCTGATTGCATTTGAAAAGAAATGAAGGTTTGCAAACTCTTAATAGGTAAATATCTGATGTTACTTGTACTACCTATTTATTCCCAAATCTGAAAAGATGCTTTTATAGTTAATAGACAAAGCAAGGCTGTCTAATACTTAAATTGTGTGTACTAAGGTACGTATTTATTAGATTTGTTTGAAAAGGAGGTGATCAAATATAATGCACTACAATACCTTTCTAATTATAGGAATTATATCAGTGAAAACAAAATGCATGTGGGTGGCTCTTGTCCTTAAAATTGTGATTTAAGCTTTGATTTCTACAATTGAGTCATAGCAATTCAATATTTTTTCACATAGATGTACAATATTTTTGACTCGCGTACAACTATGGCCAGTTTTAGTGAAAGTTAGGTTATTAAAGTGAAGGTAAATGTGTAAGCCAAAGGGTGTGGGTTTTTTTTGTATGAAGAGCTGATGATAGTACAGTGCAGTAGCTTCTAATCTGTGAGCTGTGTAGCATTTACTGGTATGTAATATGATGCTGTCTCCTTATTGCTTGTTTAGGAATCTGGATGCTTCTTTGCACGGAGGTCTGGTACTGTTCTGCCAGTATTTTAGTGAAACATGCTGAAAGTATTTTTAAGTGAAATGATGGTAAAAACAGGTTCTGTTGCAGGAGGAGTTTACATTAAGGTTTTCAACATAGCTGGATTAGGGTCTTAGATGGCCAGGGGTTCAGTATTAGTAGGAATATTTTTGTAAATGTTCTCAGTGTAGGGGAGACTTAATAGATGAACAGCAAAATTAGAGTGGTTGAATGCACAAAGAAAAACTGAAATAATGGAGAATTCTTTCCCCAAACACTTTAAATTAAGAGTAATTTTAGGTGTAACTTACACCTCAAATAGGTACAGAATTTTTGGATACAAATAATGCTATTTAAAAAAGTGAATGCCATTGTTTAATCAGCTGATTCAGACTTGGGGGGCTTGAGCCTGTTTAATTGTGATGATGATGTTTAGGCAAGCTCTGGGATCCTCCCACCTCACATGGTCTTTTTTGTTGCAGTGCAGACATACAAGTCAGCATCTTTAGCAGTAAGTCCTTACTTAACCCTTAGGAGCAAAGATAGTTCTAATAATTGGAGGTAGCAAAATAAAAATGTTTTCTTTCAAACTTCTTTCTTACTATGATACAAATTTTTTGATCTATTTAAGGCCGTGGTCACCAACCAGTAGATCGCGATCTACCGGTAGATCTCGGAGGCTCTAAGAGTAGCTCTTGAGCCCTCTCTGAACTGTGCGCCTGCGCAGTACATTTACATTAGATTTCCTCATTTGAGGAGCAGCTACTCACTGAGCAACAGCACAGGTGAGTAGCTGCAAGGAATGGTGGGAATTTTTTTTTAAAGTAGCAGTATAAGGATTGGGGATAGCAAGTGATGGAAAAGAGGAGAATAGAGAGAGTGGGGCTTCAAGGAAGGGGCGGGGCGGTAGATCTTGGCTTGGTCTGTCATTTAAAAAGTGATCTTGGGTGTAAAAAGGTTGGAGACCACTGATTTAAGGATTAAGCTTGGAATTTACAAAAGACAAACCTCATTCATATATGAAGTAACCTTTTGTATTTCTTTCAGAGAACAAAATAAAGACTTTTTGATTCAAATATTGAAGATATTTTGCATCTTGAAGAACCCCCTTATCTTCTTTTTGTCTCCTTACAATGCTTCTGCCATCTCCTTCACTCTATTTTTCTTTCTTTCCTTGAACCCGTCTCTGTTAAGAGCCTCAGCTCGGCTTTGATTCCTTTACTATTTCAACAGATTACTGGTATGATGGCTCTTAGTGTGTACAGTGTAAGGGCCGTCTCCTCTCTCTCCTATTTTGCTCTGTGGTTCTAGGCAGAAGCTTTTATTCCATTTATTTTGGGAGAGCAGCAAGTTTTTTTTTTCTGGCTTTACTCGTTAAGAGTCATGTATTGTTCTTAAATGTTGCAGATAAGCTCTGGGACTTTAGTAATTAGACATCTTAATGAAATAATAAATAACCACTACCATTTCTAAACTTTATTGCCAGCTGCTGACCCAGCTGTCTCATTTTGCCTTCACCATTGAAATCTTATAGTCTATAAAGCTTTTGCTTACGTTTCTTGCCAAAGGGGGAAGCACTATGAGCATAGCATCTTTTCAGAGCTGGTGAGTTTAAAGCAAAATAAACTGTGGTGGACTACAGCTGCTGGCATTGGTGCCTATTAATATTTTATTAGCGGTCAGAACCTATAGAAGAGGATCTGGGGAGGAGACAGGAATTGGTGAGGGGAATATCTTGTCTGAAGTGATCTGGAAACATAGTTGAATGAAGTACATATTAAATAGGGCATGGAGCCACTCCGCCCTCCCCACCCACCTTAATTAAGGGGAAAAAGATTGTTCTTGGATGGACCAAAGGCCCAGAGTGGAATTCAACTTCTCCTTTGGAAAAAAAAAACCCTACCTGATTGGCTCTTGATTGTTGGGATGCCACAGAGCCTGTCATTCAAGGGAATAACTGATGGCAGAAACAGGACAAGTGGAGCTGGCCTCTCATTTCAGTGAGAAGTTTTGAATAATTTATTATTTTACATAGCCTCATATATCTCAGAACTGGTGGGCCAGTTCCATTGGAGTTTCTCCTATATGTTGAATGATGGTGTAAAATAAAGCTTATAGTGAAATTAGTTTTGTGTTTTATTCTCCTTGTCACCTTACTGTTGGGGGAAGTCAACATCTAGTTTACCTAATTTGAGCTTACAGCTGCAGTTCACCACTGAAGGCCAAACACTGTACAGGAAACAGTTTAGATTTTGATTTAGATACATGTAAGGACTGAGGGCTTGTGTACACACAGGGTTAACTTTGGTGTGATTGTAAACTGATTTAATAACACCAGTGCCATAGGCTGTGTTGCTGTTCATATTTCAGCTTGAATGAGGCTTAGTCAGGTAGAAAGCCAGGTAGAAAGGTAGACTTAAGCCAAACCAAAGAGAACAAACTCAAAACAGAAATGAAGGTGGCCATACTTGGGTTTCCACTAATTTAACTGACACAGTTGAATTAAATCAGCACAGGTTTGTGTATAGACAAGGCCTTAGGGCACGGCTACACAACTTTGGAAGCCCTGCGGGCCACAGTGATACTCACAGCACATGCCGAGTGCTGCAACTTTAATATGGTTGCATGTACAGGCAAATATATATGCAAATAGCTTCTTTCACACTGATGGGTATGAATACAAAGATTAAGGCAAGATTATACAACATCAGGCCCCATTTAAGGCAGTTCTGCTAGTATTAATAAAATGCAATATTTACCCCATTTCTACCCATATGACAGCACTTTTAATGAGCAGTGACAGTCCAGGAATTTAACTACTAAAACACGTATCAACAGAAGACCATTATATTGACTAGCCACTATGGAGCATGTTCCCAATGGAGGCCATGTTCAAAGGATCCCATGGGTGGGCTACATGTTGAGCCCCACGTAAACCCAAACTGCACCATAGGCCTCAAACAAACAGGCCGCGTGTTGAATAGCCCTGCCTTTGGGTAAAACTGCAGATAAAAGGATGTTGGGAAATTATAAGTATAAGAAAATTAGCCATTTTTAAATTTCAGTATTTTTTCTGAAGAAACTTTTTCTGAGAGTTAATTTGCTTTCTCCATTGTGGCAACAGACTTTTTGTTTATCTAGCTCTGGTGCAAAGCTAAGCTGTAGTAACAGCAAAAGTGTAACCTATTCTCTTACCTTGGATAGATTCTAATCTAATTTACATCCCTGTAAATCAGAAATAATTCTATTGGATTCAATGTAATTTCTCCTGATTTATACAGCGATATGTGAGATCAGAATCTGAATCCTTGCACGCCTTTTGGAAGTGTTTAGTGCAGCGATTTAATGAACAAGCACTCCTATTAGAGTACCAAAACCAACCAAACAACCCCCCTAAAAACCGCACAACACAAAAACCCAAAATCTGAAGTGAGAACACTTCTTGAAGTCACAGGAATTTTTTTCTGATTAAGGGGGAAGAATTTGTTCCATGGTTTTTTGGAGGCAGGGTGGGTGGGTCAACATTCTCTCCACTTTTTTTCCACATATAGGCTCTATTTGTGTGTGTGTGTGTGTGTGTTCGTTCTAAGAGACTGGAAAAAACTGTCACATTCATTCTTTTGCAATTCTGTAAGGATTGCAAGAGAGGACACAAACCCATTTATCTCTACAAACTGCTGCATCAACCACCTGGGAGTTTGTGTATTAGAGATTAAAAGTTTTCTCTGGTGATTCAGCAGATAATTCTGCAATTGAGATCAACAACACAGAAGAAAAAATGGGCTTATGTCTTCCACTTGGCTGCCTGTTCTTGCATCATTTGAATTGCTTCAGGAATTATTAGGTTTACTTGCTAATGAAGCAACATTGTCAGAGCCACCAATGTGTCATTTTTCACTTATCTTCATTTCAGAAGCATACCTGCAAGAGAGGTTGAAAGTTGGTTCATTCTTTAAAGTTAATCATCTGTAGAATTTTGCAAAATTTAAACCAGAGCCTCAAGGGAATTTTCTAGCACGTTCAACAGATAACAGTTGTCCCTATAGTAAGATACAAATGTGTTTAACAATTGAATACAAAATCAAATATATATTAAGTGAGAGTGCCCCCAGAAATGCCTGGTGGAAAAGGGAGAAATTCCTTGCAGTCCTCCCCCAACAAGAGGAATAGTGGCTTATTTACACTTATAACTCTTCAGAGGCTCAGTGCAGTGCTTCAGTGAAGACACTATCTGTGCTGACAGGAGAGGTTCCTTTGTTGGCATAGGTAATCCGTCTCCTTGAGAAGGCAGTAGCTAGAGGCTTGTCTACACTACAGAGTTAAATTGACTTGACTACATTACTCAGAGCTGTGCAGTGTAATTAAGTCGGCTTAAGCCCCAGTGTAGATACCACTAAGAATCCTTGATTTGCTATAGCAATGGAAGAATCCCCTCCCATCATTGCTGTAAATGTCCACACTGCAGCAGCATTGCTAGTGTAGACAGTCCTTCATTTGCACCTCGGGGAAGCAAGAGATCTGATCTAGGTTGATGGAAAATTCTCCTGTTGATTTAGCGCTGTCTGTGCAGGGGGGTTAGATCAACTTAACAGCATCACTCAGAGGTATGTATATTTCACACCCCTAAGCAACATAGTTGTATCCGCCTAATTTCCTAGTGTAGATCAGGCACAAGTAGTAACTTATTACTACAGTGAGTCTTAATAGCTCTAGTCATTCCTTTAAAGTGCATCTCCTTGCCAACCAGCCTGACTTCTTATTTAAGCTTGTGCCAGCTACTTTTCATCCAGTCCTCACTTCGTTTGAACATGCTGTCATCAGGGAGACTGTGCCAGCCCCATTTGCTAGAGGCGCATGGCTTGGTCATAGTGTTACATATTGCGGATGCTGAATGCATTAGCATCATATAATCTCACTGCTATATAGTAAAAGCTGAAAAGATTGAGCCCTAGGAGATACGATAAGTGATGGAAAATCCAGGGAAATTTCTACATTGAAGCTTATTATTTAGTGAACTTGTATTTGCTTCAGACGATCCTCCCTATATTTACACCTATCAGATCTGATGCAATTCTTACTCTGTCAGACTAATGCAGATCATAATTTTATCTGTTCCACAATTTCTTGGTTTTTTTGGGGGTCTCCTGATTACTTCATTGATTTCCTCCATATGAGCGATGGCACAATGGCATCTGTATTACAAACCACTCTTTAGAGCCAAACAAGATAACGTAATTTGCTTTTCCAATGCAACCATCACATTAAGCATTCCTCATTTATATTACTGTGTTACAGCAGCAGAATTTTAAAAAAAGTCACCTTCGGGAGCATGGGGAGTGTTTGTGAGGATTCTAGGGTTTGTAATTAATCTGAAATAATGACCAGTTTTATTTAAAAATAGCTTTCTACAAATTCAGCCCCTTTTACCAATATGTTTCAATTTTATAATTTATGGAAAATGTGTGGGAAACTATATCCATAATTACTTGCTAAAATATATGGATGATAGGAAATTTTGTAGGAGGAACTGGGGGAACAGCTGAGTAAGTATCAGAGACTTCCATTTCTCTGCTCAATGATAGATGAGAGGAAACCAATCCACAGTATCATCCTACATCTAAATTAAACTAGCTTCTTAGGAAATGGACCGTAGGCGCTAGAAGAATGAAGAAGAAATGAACCTTCTTGGTCTTAATGTACAAAGGAGAATAAGATGTGATTAAAAATGCAGGAAACAACCCTCTGGTACTGTTGAATCTTTAGCTAGTAGTTAGCTCTGTGATTCTCATGCTCGTGATACAAAACATGGACTAGTAGATGGTTTGTGAGCTTTTAACTCTATTCTTAAGCTGTTCCTTTTCCCGATATATGAGGGATCACTGCAGGGGCAGAGATGAAAGGTGCGTTTTAAGAAGCCGTTGACTACTTGACCCTCAGCAGCAGGTTTGCAGTTGGACGTTAGAGGTGATATGTCTATTGAAGTTTTTATGTCATCTCTCCATGTGGTATTTGAGCCTTTACCAAAGGGCTAACAATCTAATTAACAAATAACAGCCCAAATTTTTCTTCCAACTTTTCCCAAGAAATATGGGCAGTTTTATTCAGTTATTTAGTTCTCACTTTACTACTTCATGCTCCTACACTTCAGTTAGTCTATAAGGTGCCACAGGACTCCTCGTCGCTTTTGCAGATTCAGACTAACACGGCTACCCCTTTGATACTTTACTACTTCCTTTCCCTTCTTTTTTCATCTCTTTTTACTCCTGTGCTGGACCCAAAGGTTGGGAGCCAGCAATATAAGTCATACATTGTTTCATATTTTACTGCTTTCTTGCAAAATAATGCATACTGAAATCCTAAGAATATGTTGTAAATAATGGACCAAAATGCTACAATCCTTAGTCAAAACTTCTATTGTTACAATGGATATTTTTCCTGAGTAAGAAGTGCAGGATTTGACCCAGTATCAATTGTGGTGATGTGCTATGTATTAAAGAGGAAATTATTTTATTGTGTTTTACTCTCTGGTAAATGTATTCTTTCAAAAGCATTCATTAACAATTTAAAATGTATTAGTTTTACTGTTTTTTTATATGAATTGGACATACAGAATCTGTTAATTGAATCCTCATGTTCTTTTAGCACTTACTGTTTTAATTTGAATTTCTGTGTGTATTAGCAAGAATAGAGACTTCTTATGAAGTATTTCCAGGCCAAACATGCTTAAAATGTTGAACGCAAACAATTTATACTTCATAGGATTAGCTGTGGCAAACACCAAGGAACTCAAATTTGAATAAGGATGGAAATCTTGTTTATGTGGCAAAATCGTTACTCTAGTAATCATTATTCTAGCAAGTAGAATAAAATCAGCAAGAGTTTACATTGAATGACTTGTATCTACTAATTTATAATTTGTTGACAATTGTGTGTGTTTTTATAAACTAATTTTTTTTTCTTGGTGCTGCTGTAGTGGTTTAGTTGGAGTACTTCACACTGTCATCCTTTGGGTTTCATTTCCAGTGCTCCAGCCATGCTTTCTGGAAGGCAAGTGATGTGTAGCAATTCCCTTGTGTCTTTTTAACAGCCATCCCTCTGGCTAAATGACAAATTGCAAAAGGCTCCTCTTCCATCCTCTTTGTTCAAAAGGATGATGGATGCTATGCAAGGTCACACAGGAGGAGTAAAAAGTATGTAAGTTTGGGGGATCCTTGAATCTACCCTGAGGGCCTGGAAGGGAAAAAAAGAGGTCTTAGACGAGTGTGATCTTAAGTCAATTTGTGTTCTAGCTCGTGCATCTTTTGGATCCGATAAATGTTAGAAAATGGTCTGCATTGCTTTCACCTTCATAAAATGTTTGTAGATGCCAGTGTTCAGGAATCTTGTCTAATATTAGCTTCCCTTTGTCATGCTGCTCTTAGTTCATACATATCTAAAATACCTGGAAAGATGAGGTCGGTGAGGTGTAACAGCTTTTATTCGATCAACTTCTGTGGACAAGACCAGAAGAAGAGCTCTATGTAAACTTGAAAAAGTATCTCTGTCACCAATAGAAAGTTGATTCGGTAAAAGATATTACCTCAATTACCTCATGTCTCCAAGATCCTGGGACAACAATCCTGAATACAAATAATCTAGAATCATTTAGCCATTTTAGAGGCTAAAGCATTGTAACCATTGTGGAAGAAAACAAGCCTTCACTCTGCGTTTGCCAGCAACAAGCAGCCAGAGGCAGTTTTATTTCATTCAATTGCACGGGAAGCCTGATTCGGATGGTGGGGGGGGGGGGGGATCTTTGAATACAAGCAGCTATGAAGCTGTATACAGGCAGTCCCCGGGTTACATGGATCCGACTTACATCGGATCCCTACTTACAAATGGGGTGAGGCAACCCCGCGCTAGCTGCTTCCCCCCAGCAGACCAGGGAGACGCGAAGCTAGCGCCCCCCCCAGCAGACCAGGGAGACGCGGAGTGGCTTTTCTCAGCAGACACCTCAGCTTGAGAATAAAGGACTGAGGGAAGTGAGGTGTGGGAGAATAAAACTGAGCTCTGGAGAAATGTTTGGCTAGAGTTTCCCCTACAGTATGTACCAGTTCCGACTTACATACAAATTCAACTTAAGAACAAACCTACAGACCCTATCTTGTACGTAACCCGGGGACTGCCTGTATATAGTTTCCCATTACATATACCAATGGCTAACAGTTATCTCTTAGTTCCTCCCAGATGCTACCTCATCTCAAGGTCCTTGCTGGAGTCAGCATTCCATCCTTATCTTTGAGAGCGAAGCAGAGAAAGCGTCTCTTAATGTCTGCTCTCGTGTTGTCAGGCCTCAGAGTGAGCCTGACTCTTGCTTTGCTACTGACAAACCTAGATGACTGCATGCAAATCCTCTTTTCCTGCTTCCACACCATCTATGATTCATATATAGGTGACATGAATAATTTTCTGGTGCATCTTCCTCCTTTTCCTATTCTTTGCTTGTAAGCAGCATACTTAACTTAATTATATATAGAAAATGCTTGTATTACGCGATTATTTACTGAGTTGTAATGGTTGCCCTAGAGCGGTAGGTTTAAATGATTATTTATTGACAGCAGCATCCACTTTGTAGTAGGTGATATTAAAATACTAAAAAGATTGTATTTGCTCCCAGGAATTTAGTCTATGGATGTTATTACAACTGCTCTATTATTAGAGGAGGGGATGATAATACCATCTGCTATTGAGGTTGCCCAACATTTAGCTGTATAAGCAGTTAAAATCACTTAGGTTGAAATTTTCCTGGCTGGGCTTTGGCTTCAGATTGAATATTTCTGGAGAAGCTCAAGAAAATTGTAACAAATAGAAGTTTATAAATAAAATTGAAATATAGAATACATTTAGGGGAACATGCCCTGTTTTGCCTACATTAAAAAATCTGGATCTTTTGTCTAAGAAGCTCTAGCTCCTCCACCCTTTGAAGCAGAGCCGTGACTTTTGGCAGGGATGTATATTTTTCACAATCTCTGTGAAAATCTGCCCAAATATATCCAAGTTAGAACCCTTTGTAGAAATCAGTTTGTACATACAGTACTCAATAGAGACTTATTAGATACTAACAGCTAAATTCCTCAAATCTTCCTTCTGCACTGACATGCTACAGTCTAGGACCAAGCAGAGCTTTTCCTACAACTGAAGCACTGGATTCTTGCAAGCATGCCAGGAGTATAGGTTTGGGCAACCGTTTGAGCTAAGAGTAGAGATACTGTCTTTCCTGTGCTCTCAGTGACCCCCACTGCTAGGTCCAGGTATCATAAGAGGAAGCTACCTGATTTGAAAGCATAGGGAGTAAGAAGCAGAGCTATGAAGGAGGGTTGGAAAGACTAGTTTGGGACAGGGAACTTAGGGATGATGGAAACTGAGACTAGAAGCTGGCAAGGAGGGAGACTGGGATTGAGAGCTGGGATGAGACAGGATGGTTGGGCGAGAGGGCTTTGACTTTAAAGGACTGGCCGGCAGTAGGTATAGGAGAGAGTGAGACTAGGTAAGGAGTTTGGGTGGGGGAGAATGGTGTTCGAGAAGAAACAGGCGACCCAGGAGCAGATGGGGTAAACAGAACTGCTTTATTGCCTACACACATTTACTTTGGACATTCAACACAACGTCCGAGTGGCAACAAATTGGCAGTAGTCAGAACCTTTTATCTATTTTAGTATGTCTATCACTACTTTCCCTAAAACCTTATTTAGTAATGTTAACTCCCATAAAATGAATATTAATAAGCAAAGAATGAATACAATTATACCCAACCCTAATTACTATTTATATAATTTCTAATTGAATCAACACTTTCCTATACTACAAACTAACAGGTTACAGAGATTACAAGGAATTTGACCCTGAAGATGTTATGCAGAGCCAATGAGGATAAGCAAGAGACATAACAAAATAGAGCAACTCCATACTTATCTGGTTTCCTAGGCTACAAGAACGGGGAGAGAGAACATGTTTATACATCAGAAAGGATAATACTGGTTTTGACCGGACCCTTAATCTATTTTCCCAAACTACAAAAACAAAAGGAAAAAGCATATTTAAAGGGTAATGCTGTGGCTGACCCTTGAACCACTAACACAGAGCCATTTCAGACCCATTAATTTTTACATACCCCAACAAAAGGGATTAAGCAAGGAAATTGAAATTGACAACTAATGGGGTGGGGAGAAGGAGGTGAGTGAAGGTGATAGGTGTCAGTTTACATGGGGAGAACTGGGATTGGCTGGGCAAAAAGATTGGGCCAAAGAGCTGAAAAGGGTAACACTGAGATTACATGAGAAACCAGTTGTTATGAGGAACATCTGCATGTGATGTCGAAAAAAACCAGGATATGATCATATACTGAAAGTCAGTATCTAATGCACATTCACAATGGGACAGAAACTTTAATCCTGGCATTTTCTAATTGCTGATGTGTGTTTGCACACATGTATAATAGTAATATCTGTGTCTCCATGTGGCATTTACATTGTACATATGATAGTCTTGTGGTTTTCATTTGGTCCTTTGCTACTGTCTGCATTATCCTTTCAGGCTTCTGTTGAGATCAAAGGTCTTACCTGGAGGGCAAACCATGTAGCCCTTACACAGATTATATTTTCATTGCAATTAATGACTGTATTACCTGACTAGGACCTGTAGGATTTGAGCCAAAGTTTATAAGGTATGCCCAGCAAATTTCTTTTTCTAGTTTTGACACATGTGGCATTATCTTTCTGAACAGCAGCCTAACATCTGCAAAACTGGTGACATCTGGGACGTGGATTTAAATATTTACAGACGCATCTGCACCCTTTAACTGATTGAAATGATAAATATCATTATTATTTTGGGGCAGTAACTGCTTCAGTAAGTTTGTATGCAATGCTCACCTTTTTTCTTTGCATCTTAATTATGTTAACTGTATTAGCATACAGTTAACATATGTCTTCAATTCACTGTAATCGTCTTCCTTTCATGGGGAAAAGTCAGTCAGCCCTAATCATTATTTAAAACTGCTACTTTATCAGCTCCCTACATTGTGGTTCTTTCTCTGTAGGGTTTCAGAAATAACATATACCCTAAGGTATTCCTGTTAGTTTGCATGTTAGCTCATTGTATGACTAGATGAAGGCAAAGAATACAGCTCCCATGGAAAATTCAACTTCTCTGAAAATCTCTGTAGATGTTACTGTGGGGGCATGGGTCTGATTGTTAGTACAGAATATGACTCCAGCTTCAGTTATTTCACTCAAGAATCCTTCACACATATGCTATTGCTGAAGCGTTCTTCCCAGAGACTTTACCTCTCAGGCTTTGTTTGAATGCAAAATAACTGCAAGCCTATTTGGAGCTAGAATTCTACTTGAAATGAAACATATGGGGTTTTCTAGGCTTCATTTTGAACTTCAATGGCTGTCAAGAATACTTTTCAAGGTAATGCACATAGCTGCAGTTTAGCATGATAACATTCAAAATTGACCAATTTATATATTCCATATGAGATTGAATTGACTATATCAAAGATTTCCCAGAAGTTCTTCATCCTTAATTAAATTCTCAAATTTGCGACTGGCATATTAAACTCATTTGAAAAATACTCTGTAAAGGTCCACACTGGTAAGAATCATTTTGACCCTTCACACACTTCTAAGTTACTGTTCATTCTGGTGCCCCAGTTGCAGCACTTTCTTTGTTTTTAGTCCCCCAAAGTCCTTCCAGTTCTTTGAGAACCATCTCAGTATGGTTCTGCTGAATACCAGGGACTCACTATAAAGGGGTGCTAATATTGTTTCAAAATGATCAGATACATTTGTTCACCATTTTCCAAATGCTGAGCACCCATCTGCAAATTGAGATGTGGAAATCATTTGGAAGTCAAATGTTGTAGCTTTTATTTAAATAACCAATAGAATGGGATAAAACACACTAAAAGGTAGGCATCTGGACTTGAATTCATTATTCACTAGCATCCAGCACTGGGGGGTGGGGGAGTGGGTGGGAAGAGGGAGAACCTGCAAGATTTGTAAGGTTTGAAATGCTTAGATAGAAGCTGCTGCAGAAGGGCAAAGTGATTGTATTACTATTTGCCTGGTAATATCTTTTGATATTTTGTTTTTAATGAAATTTGTCTTCACATCTTAGTCATAGACCGGTCTAATGATAACTCTTTAGATAAAGTCGTGGCTAGACGTAGCAGGGTCCATTTTAATGGAACATATAGAACGTTCTTCCTCTTTCTGGGATCTGGCTTAGAAAGACTGATATGACCAAAGTTTCCCAAGGGCTGAATGCGTGTGTTTGAGGGGTATTTGATGGTCATGGGTGGGCGGGAGGGGTGGTGTAGTATTCCACTTGACCATTGATCGTGTAGCTGTATGGATTAACTGCTGCAACATATTTATGTGCTTAGACTAGCAGTATTCTTTCACGTGTTGGTCAATTTCACAAGGACAGAAGGAGACCAACTGAGAGTGCTTATTTAGAAGATCACAAGTATTTGGACATCAAGAGGCTGAAGGTATTTTACAATTTCCAGGGAGTCCATTACAAGGCAGTTTATACAGTTGTATTCTGAGTGTGATATCTGAATAAAGTACAAAACGCATGCAAAGTCATGACTCTAAGAAGCAGCCCCAAAGTACCTTAATCCTTATATCGACAACTGTACTATTGGGTTACACAGTTTTAATCCCAGAGGAGTTGTCTCTTGACATTAAACTGTCCAAATAGTATTTATATCTGCTGCTGCCCTGCAAGATCACTTAACCCTGCACTGCAGTTTAAAAGTAGTTAATGACAGACCCAGCATGACTTGCCTCTTATGAATGATCACATAAGTTCGACCTGTGCTGTCATGGTTTATGGAGGAAGGCAGTTTGTCCATAGCCTGCTTCAGCCACAGTAGGTAATTTGAAATGAAATGAGACAGTTTCTACAAGCAGATTGATTTGGGAATCTTGCCTGTTCTTCCCTTTGACCCTTGACAAGTTGACACTACAAAGATTGTGACTTTAAAAAATGATTGGGTGCAAATACATTTAGGTAGATGATTTACTGTGTGTTAAAGCAAGGACAGTGCATTTAGAGTGAAGCTATGAGGGAAGGTAATTGTAAACTTTAACAACTCATGTTTTATGTTTCTGTGTCTTATTAATTATCTGACTAGGTGACTCTACTAACAGTGGATCAAGTACTTATCTAACAGAGTCCATATAAGAGATCCTGGATATTGAAATTCGGGCATTGGTTTTTAAAACGTTAATTAAAAATACTTAACCCTTGCATTCTAATCAAAGTAATTCTACAGATAGAAATATGAATCTTCTATTTCAAGATATAATCTTCCCATCCTAATGTCCTATTTTTGTTCCTCTTTTGTAAATGCTGTTATGTAAACATAAATATTGAAAGAATAAGATCTAACATATGATAGTTTAGGTCATTGGCAAATAGCACAACAATAAAATGATTTCAGAAAAACAGATAAAATCACAATTATGTATCAATAAATATTTTCTTCTGGCCCCAGAAAACACACATGTCCTTTTCAGCTAAAACATTCATGTAATATCTGTAAGTCCAGAAATTCCTGATTATTTAGAGTTCAATCTTTTGATATACATTGCTGAATTCTTTACAAAGCCAGTACGTAATTGCTTTTAGTGTCATTTGAAAACAAATAACTACAAATAGGTTGTTTTATAAAATTAACCTCAGGATGTTTCAGTCTAGCAGTTAGTAAGCTGACATGCAGATAGCGCTAAAGAAAGTATTACACAAAATTTGATGATTCTAAATTTAATAAATAGCATGAACGAAGCTTGATTTAGTGATTTAGCGATATAATTGTGAATGCCAGTACCTTGAAAATGTGGCAGTAAATGCACTGTACACAGTTAATGTTTTCACAAAAGTGTGTTGCTCTTTCTGAAAGGTTTTTTGCTTCTCTCCAGTCTACCTATTGTATTTTGAAGCATAATTTTGAAGATGCTTGTAAAACAACAAAAATTCCTTATTGGTATCAGTTTTAAATTATTCACTGTCCTTTTGACTCATGTCTTCATTGAACTATGTTAAAAGTATTTTGCTGAAATGTTTCTTTATGTTGTCCATTGGGTTTAATAGACGTGCCATTTAATAAGCTCTACCTGTAAGGATAGACTGTTTGACCTTTGTGACCTGCCACTGGTAGACATAGTATAAGATTGCTTTGTGAAATAAAGCTGTCGGTAACATCAACAAAATAAAAAATGATCGTATTCCAATACTCTCTGCTGAGTACTATGACAGCACTGAAATATGGAATAAAATTGAAAGTAGATTAGTTTTGGGTCCTAAGTCATGCTTTGACAAGATATAAGAGAGGCAAACATATCTTTGAACTTTTAGTTTTAAAGTTTTTTAATGAAAATATTTATCATTTTGTAAGGTTCCTTCTTTTTTTATCACAGCTGGGCTGTATAACCTTAAAACAATCCATTCTCTTATTGCGAGGGATATAAATACTGTACTATCTTTTATATTAAACATCTTAAAGGATACATGCAGAGTAAGCTGCTTGACACTTGTAAGTAACGGACTGTCATGTTAATAAAATAGCTTATTGGGGAGGCTGAAAAATCAGTCATTAATAAGCCACATATTTTTAAAGTATGTAAAGCATGTAAATACTGCAGACAAGAAGGCTGTTTTTGCCATATTTTCTCTTTGCTTTTTGAAGTGTTTTGGATCTGAAGCAATAGTGAAAAACAGGTGCCTTCAGATTGTCTTTTCTGTGATTGTTTTCAATTTTAAATAAATTGAAATTCACATTATTTTAATAGTCTCTGATGAATTCATTAATCAGATCAAGAGCATATGAGGAAGTAACATTGATGTGATTGAGAATGCCAAAATTATAAAATTCATTGCCACTTTTTTCTTCAAATTTGATACAATAGTTACCATCCTTCCTTTTCTTTATTTTACTATGTAAGTGAAAATGATGTAGCTTTCATGACTTGCATTAAAATTCATAACAAATACAAAGTTGTTAAGATTAAATTAAGCAGACCTTTTCTCCCCAAGACTAAAATTGCTGCCATTTTTCTTTCTTGGGCCTTTTTTTTTAGTCACTAACTGTGACGGGGCCCTGCAACCCCGCACTAAAACCCCTGCGGCAAAAGCCCTACTTGGGTGGCAGGGGAGTGCGCACCGGCATTGTGCCGGCTGCACCCGCGCCGCGGACCAGCTGACCACCTCGGTGGCGGTGGCAACACACGCAGTGGGAGGGGTGGAGTCAGCTGGTGACGTCAGGAGCATGTCACCCTCCGGCGCCGGGCGCGGTGGGAGGTTTAAATGCCTCCTCAGGCGTGAGGGAAGGGGCCTTCGCCCAAGGAGGTGGGGCGAGGGCAAACTCCCCACTCTTGGCTGCGGAAAGCAGGACTTCGCGGACCGCCGTGGAGCAATGGGGTCCGGAAGATCGTCCGGAGAGATGAGTGGCTGACCCAAGGAGGGTCGAGCAGGCCAGCAGCAGTAAAAGGGGGGGGGGGCAGAATGGAGAAGAAGTAACCCAGGGGAGGGCTCTACTGGAGCCCCCTCATATGGACAGGTTTCAGGAGGACGCCCCTGCCATACTAGCCCCGGACTGGAGCTGGTCCGTGTCCTTTGGGGCCCTGGGCTGGGGCCCGGGAGTGAGAGGGTGGGCCCGGGCCTCCCTCTCTCCCCCCTACCCGGCACCCCCTTCCCTGGCCTCCGTGGCATAACTGAGAAGGAACGAATCCTCCCCCCCCCCCGGAAGGGGTAAAGCCCAGGCTGTGTGGGCACTGTCAGAGGACAGTGGCCTGAATTGGGTAGTATCGCCGTCAGTAGAGCCAATTCCCTGCAGTTGATGATGGGCAACGCTGTGGGAGCGGACGGAAACCCTACAAGATGGTGGAGAATGTGGGAATCTAACCGACCCCCTCCCCTGGAGTAAAAGGGGACAGTATCAGAGGAGATTCGCTAGAGAGTTTTTGGTTTAAGATTGATGGGGGAGCCTAACTTAATGTTTGCTTAGACACATTTACAGGAGGCGGACCTTTTCCCCTCTCCCCACCCCTCCGTTGGGGGGGAGGGGAGGCAGACATTGCGGGCACCGGCAGGATGGAACTGGCCCGGGTGCTGGAGTGGCTAACCCAGGTCCAGCGACAGAAACTGCAGCAACAAACGCTCTTGATACAACAGCTCTCTGCGCAGCACCAGGAGCAGCAGAGGCAACTGGTGAGGGAGCTATCAGAGCAGTTCCAGAGCAGGCAGAAACAGTGGGTGCACTCACAGTTTCTAAGTATCCTCCCCAGTGGAGGGCCACGTGGGGTGTGACGGCGCCCCCCCCCCCGTCAACCGTAGATGAGGCGGTCGACCTGAGGAACGACTATAAGGCTGTAGAAATGGCGGAAGGAACGAGCAGCCCAGGTAGGACCGGCCCTCCCCCTAGGACCGAACTCCCCTGGCCATGGCGACAAAAGGGGAGCCCTGAGAGGGATTGAAGCCAAGTAGGAGGTCAGGGGGCGGGAAGGAGGCTGGCTCCAGCATGGACAACGCCATTGAAGGGTGCTCCGCCCTGGGTGAAGGCGGAAAGGCTCCAAGTAAACTGGGACCGCCTAAGGGGGCCTGCGACAGGGGCGGGCTGGAAAGCCATTTTCAAAAGCGCTGCCCGTACATGGACTGCACCTATGCGCAGGCCCTGACGGGAGAGAGGGACCTCAACAATGGGAGGGGAGGTTGAATCCTGAGACAGGTCCAGATTGGGGACCTCCGGATCCTAGCCCTTGTAGACTCCAGCTGTAGCCAAACTATAGTAAGGGCGGAGCTAGTCGAGGAGGGAGGCCCGAGGGGGCCGCCCATGTGCGTGCAGTGCGTACACGGGGACATGCACCAATACCCCACTACCTGGGTCCGAATAGCGGACGACGACCAAGTAAGTTGGTGTTATGTGGTGGTAGCCCCGAAATTGGTATACCCTGTTCTACTGGGGCGAGATTGGAGTGGCTTTCGAAGGGCCATGGGCGAATGGCAACGCCAGGGTACCCTTCCGACCCGGGAAGGGTTGCTTGGGGGACCGGGCCAGCAGACCGAGCAGCCAGACGGCGGCCCTATGAATACGGATGGAGACCTGGGAGCCAACCCTCCACACGGGGAGGGTGAAGACCAGGACATCTATTCCCCCCTCGGCATATGGAAAGGGGACTTCCTACGAGAACAATGAGAGGACTTGGCACTTCAGCGCGCCTGGGCTGATGCCAGGGATGCGGACGATCCGGTTACCGAGGAGGAGGGAAAGCACAAGGGCCCCCGCTTCGAGGTATGCCAAGACCGCCTGTACCGCGTCGCAGAGGGGGAGGAAGAGGGCGGCTTGGTGCATCAGCTATTGGTTCCCCGGAGATATCGCCCTCAGCTCTTAGAGCTGGCACATGCCAACCCGTGGGCGGGACACTTGGGATACGAGAAGACCCTGCAGCGAGTGTTGCAGAGGTTCTACTGGCCAGGAATATATAGGGAGGTGAAGGACTTTTGCGGCTCGTGCCCCGAGTGCCAGCGGGCAGGGCCAAAAGGGGTACCAAAAGCCCCTCTGATCCCTCTTCCAGTGATAGAAGTCCCTTTTGAAAGGATGGCCATGGACTTGGTGGGCCCCTTGGAAAGAATGAAGGCGGGGCACCAGTATATACTAGTGCTAATCGATTACACCACATGGTACCCCGAGGCGGTACCATTACGAAACACCACCGCACCGAACCTGGCATCAGAGTTGATAAAGATTTTTGCCAGGGTGGGAGTACCCAAGGAGATCCTGACGGATCAGGGCACAAACGTTACATCCAAACTGATGGGAGAGTTGTGCCGACTCTTGCAAATAAAGAGCCTGAAAACCTCAGTGTACCATCCCCAAACCGATGGGTTGGTCGAACGGTTTAATAGGACCCTGAAAGGGATGTTGCGAAAGTTTGCAGGCGAAGATCCTGAGGAATGGGACAAATTGTTACCCGTGCTACTGTTTGCGGTGCATGAAGTCCCCCAAGCCTCCACAGGCTTCTCACCGTTTGAACTACTATATGGACGCCGGCCTAGAGGGATTCTGGACACCCCACGGCTCTGTGCAGTACATCCTTAACTTGAGACAGAAATTGCATATCCTTGGGGAGTTTGGAAGGACTAACTTAGAATTAGCCCAAGCCACGCAGGCAGGGTATTACAACCGGGGCACCCGCTTGAGGACTTTCGAGCCGAGTGAGCGAGTCGTACTGTTACTCCCAACCCAGGACTCGAAATTACTCGCCAAATGGCAAGGGCCCTTCGAAATAGTACGAAGGGTGGGTGAAGTTGATTACGAGGTGAAATTAACCGGGGGTCGGAGGGGGACCAAGGTATATCATGTCAACCTCTTGAAAGCATGGAAGGCCCGAGATGGGTTGTGGGTGAATCCAGTGCCCCCTGATCCTGAATTAGGGCCGGGGGAAGGGGAGGCCGCCCCTACAGTGTCATTTCAGGTGGGAGCGAGTCTATCACCGACGCAAAAGGCAGACCTGGAGGCTATTCTATGCCGGTTCCCGCGGGTGATGACTGACCAGCCCGGACAGACCACATGGGCCTACCATCATATTGCGACCGAGTCTGGGAAAAGGGTACGAGAACCAGTCCGTCCCCTCCCCCGGAAGATGTGGGAACCAGTACGAGAAGAATTACAACGGATGATACAGTGGGGAGTAGTGACAGAATCGCGCAGTGAGTGGAGGAGCCCTATAGTCCTTGTCCCAAAACATGACGGGTCAATGCGGTTTTGCATCGATTTTTGTAAAGTCAACAGCGTGTCCCGGTTTGATGCCTACCCCATGCCCCAAGTAGATGAGTTGCTGGATCGCCTTGGGAGGGCTCAGTACCTTTCTACCATCGACCTGACCCGAGGGTATTGGCAGATCCCCCTTACTCCTGCCTCACGAGAGAAGACGGCATTCTCGACACTCTTTGGGCTGTACCCTTTCATCCGAATGCCCTTCGGCCTTCATGGCGCAGTGGCAACTTTTCAGCGGCTAGTGGACAAAGTCCTGAGGGAGCACGGTCAGTACGCCGCAGCCTATATAGATGATATTATCATCCATAGCACAACGTGGCCTGAACATCTCCAGAGGGTGGAGGCCGTACTCAGCACACTCCAAGACGCAGGGCTTACCGCCAACCCAAGTAAGTGCCATTTTGGGGAACGAGGTGTGACCTACCTGGGCTACACTGTGGGGCACGGCCAACTCAGACCCTTGGTGGACAAGATCGAAGCCCTGCGAAACTACGCACCACCGAGAACCAAAAAGCAGGTACGACAATTCCTGGGGCTGGCAGGATATTATCGGCACTTTGTACCTAATTTTGCGGCAATAGCCGCACCCTTAACCGACTTGACACGGAGTGCCTTGCCCAGGAAAGTACAGTGGACACCGGAATGCGAGAAGGCATTCCAGGTGCTAAAGCACCAACTAACCCATGCCCCGGTCTTAGCTCAACCGGACTTTGATCGCCCGTTTATTGTACAGACCGATGCCTCGGAGAAGGGAATTGGGGCCGTGTTGTCCCAAGGAGAAGAGCATGAGGAACACCTGGTAGTATATATTAGCTGGAAGTTGTTTCCACGTGTGTGTAAGTACTCTACTATAGAAAAAGAAGCACTCGCCGTGAAATGGGCAATTGACATGTTGCGCTATTATCTTCTAGGAAATTGGTTCCAGGTGGTGACTGACCACGCACCACTACGCTGGCTGCAAACAATGAAGGATTCCAATGCCCATGTTATGAGGTTAGCTTTGCAGCCCTATGCCTTTGAGGTAGCCCATAGAGCGGGGGCCAGACACCAGAATGCCGATTTCTTTTTAAGGCAGTATGATACAGAAGACCATGAAGGTCAAGGGATGGAAGGTGACTTAAGGGGGGAGGTATGTGACGGGGCCCCGCAACCCCGCACTAAAACCCCCGTGGCAAAAGCCCTACCTGGGTGGCAGGGGAGTGCGCATTGGCATTGTGTCGGTTGCACCCGCGCCGCGGACCAGCTGACCACCTCGGCGGCAGCGATGGCACAGACGCAGTGGGAGGGGTGGAGTCAGCTGGTGACGTCAGGAGCATGTCACCCTCCGGTGCCGGGCGCGGCGGGAGGTTTAAATGCCTCCTCAGGCGTGAGGGAAGGGGCCTTCGCCCAAGGAGGCGGGGCGAGGGCAAATCCCCCACTCTTGGCTGCGGAAAGCAGGACTTCGCGGACCACCGTGGAGCAACGGCGTCCGGAAGATCGTCTGGAGAGACGAGCGGCTGACCCACGGAGGGACGAGCAGGCCAGCAGCAGTAAAGGGGGAGGGGGGCAGAATGGAGAGGAAGTAACCCAGGGGAAGCCCCTCACGTGGACAGGTTTTGGGAGGATGCCCCTGCCATACTAGCCCCGGACCGGAGCTGGTCCGTGTCCTTTGGGACCCTGGGCTGGGGCCCGGGAGTGAGGGTGGGCCCAGGCTCCCCTCTCTCCCCCCTACCTGGCACCCCTCCCCCGGCCTCCGTGGCATAACTGAGAAGGAACGAATGCCCCCCCGCCCAGAAGGGGTAAAGCCCAGGCTGTGTGGGCACTGTCAGAGTACAGTGGCCTGAACTGGGTAGTATCGCCGTCAGCAGAGCCAATTCCCTGCAGTTGACGACGGGCAATGCTGTGGGGGCAGACGGAAACCCTACACTAACCTTTTGTTAAAAGTTACACTAAATTATTGACAGAACAATTTATCCCACATAAGTGTTACCAAAAGGAGGGGGGAGGACAAATATCAAAGGTAAGAGAATACAGTAGAGCTGGGACAAAATAGGCAGACCTGCCATGGTGAAGGAGGGGCAAAGAGGGCAATTTCTACTCAGGCCTGTGGATACAAAGAGGTCCAGGGCTCCCAGCTGCTGCTACTCTACTAGTGGTGTCAGCTGGAGCCCTGGGCCATTTAAATGACTGCTGGACCACCACATGCTCCTGACAATGCTGAGAAATGGGGGGAGGGGGGACTCTGGGCAGCACTGAGTGCCCTGCCCCCACGCCATCCAGGATCACAGAGCTGCTCTCCCCACCTTGCCCAAGAGCCTGGAGAGTCTGCCGACTCCCCTGAAGATAGGTAATGAGTTACAGTAGATGTACAAGTTGTTTTAATAAAATTGACATCAGAATCCCAGTTCATCCCATTGGGCTCATCTTTCCTCTAATGATTCAATTGTAAATCTAACAAGGTGCATGAAAGTCACTCCTCCAGAAAACAGCTAAGTACAAAACAAGTAACAAACGTTGTAAGATACCTGGGACTTCAAATCTCAAACAGTGTAAAGGAATCTATGAATTAAATGTCAAACCATGACTTCAACAAAAGGACAAAGACCTGGCGTGCTGGGGGAAGTGTGCAGTATCTTAGCTGGGAAGAGTAGCCATAGAAATTGGTCCAGTAAAAGACCTGTAATCAAAATGAAACATTCTGCCAAGGATATCTTTCTTGTTTCCCAGATAAAGCCCCAGTAGGCAAACCGTTAGAATTTAGGTAGAATAAGAAAAGACCAAGACTGAGACCAGATATTTTGTACAAATTGATTAAACAAGGTGGACTAGCTGTTCCAGATATTCTGTGAAACAATCACAGTAGTGGTGTATTGGGTGCATTCTAACCCAGCCACTGGGTGTTTGTTGAACAAGAACACTGTAAACATCACTTGGCTACCATGTATTAAAAAATCACACTGCCATTATGATGCTTATGATATGAATATGATATAACTGGTATGCACTTTAGACAAGATAACACATGTAAGGTATTGTTCAGTAAATCATAACCTTTCCAATATGATTAGCCTACTTGTATGCATGTATCATTTTCATATCTGAAGTTAGTAATATTGACTTGTGTATCTGTATTTCGGGTACCACAGTGGAAAAGGCAGACAAGGGTGATAGGCCATCAGTGAGGACAATGGGACTGTATCCATACGGCCACTGACTCATGGATGCTGTGATTCTACAGAGTCAGGTGACATGGGTCAAATGATAATTACCTTCATCTTGGACTGTTGAACTGTTCCACTAAGAGGTGGGGGAATCAAACAAAGGAAAGGTGGGGGAAGAAAACAATGAAGGTTTTCAGTTTTCTTCCTCTGTTTCCTCCTCCTCCTCCAAAGAGATACTTGAAAACACCTGGAAACAAAAGGACTTGAACTGAGGGGAATGAAGGAGCAGAACTGCTGGATCCAGGCTAGAAAGATACCTGTGGCCTATGAAGGAATCTACCTAACACAATATCTAGAGTGAGTAATTATTATTTGTAACAAATTTCTGTAGTGAATCATGTTTATTTTGTGTGCTTTGCTTCATTTTCTTACTAATCTGCCTTAATCGGTTTGCTACCTCTTTACCCACTTAAAATATGTTTTTGTAGTTGATCAACTGACTTTTTGTTTATATTATAAACCCAGTTTATGTAATTTCTAACGGGGAGAATGGGCAAAAAGTTACAACACAATAACAGCCATACCGGGTCAGACCAAAGGTCCATCTAGCCCAGTATCCTGTTTTCTGACAGTGGCCAATGCCAGATGCCCCAGAGGGAGTGAACAGAATTGGGGAATCATCAAATGATCCCTCTCCTGTCATCCATTTCCAGCCTCTGACAAACAGAGGTAAGGGATGCAATTCCTGGCCAATAGCCATTGATGGACCTAATCTCCATGAATTTATCTAGTTCTTTTTTGAACCCTATTAAAGTCCTGATCTTCAAAACATTCTCTGGCAAGGAGTTCCACAAGTTGACTGTGCTCTGCATGAAGAAAAACTTCCTTTTGTTTGTTTTAAACCTGCTACCTATTCATTTCATATGGTGACCTCTAGTTCTTATGTTTTAGGAACAAGTTAATAACTTTCCCTTATTCGCTTTTTCCACACCTTGTGCGTACCTTCCTGCATGTTGAGGGAGGAGGTGAATTTCATGTAACTTTGAGTCTGCACTTCAAGGAACATGAACATGTGGGAGCTGTGGCAAGTCCCTTAAGATGAGCCTTCCCAGAACTGATCTCAGTGTCTGTATAGTTAAGCAGTTAGATGTGGCCCTACCCTTGTGTATGCTGGAGAAGGCTTAAGAGCCTGGCTGAGCAAAACAGAACTAAAGGCTAGCAGAAAAGACAGGCTTTGTACAACAGCCCAAGGGGTCCAACCTATCTCTGACATCCTACAGAAATTTACACTAATGAAACCCATTGCAAATAACTCAGACCTTAACCTAAACCGTGAACCATGCAGGAGCCCTACAGTGAACGTAGCAGGCCAGCTATTCAGTAGAGACATTTTCCAAACATGTTTAGAGATTAAAAGTAACTGTAACTGGCCCACTTTCTTTTGATATCACTATTTCCAAGTCAGGCATTAAGTTTCTCAACTCGCTGGAAGACCTGTTTTATACAGAAAGTTAATTTGAATCAATTGGGAAACAGAAAGGATGCCAAATTGATACCAATCTTTGCAGACAACTTTCCGAATCAAAAAAACAAAATAAAAACCGAACAAACAAAACAACCCAAGCACCTAAGTTCATATTTCACCTGCTGGGAAAAGTTCCTGGCTACATGAATTAGCCCAAAGAAATAGAGTTCGATAAGGAAAAGAAGACCAGAAATTCGAGTATGTAACAAATAAAAGGATACTGTTTCAGTGGTATCTCAGACCTGACAAGTTCAATTTCATATATGTGCGTGTATACAATTTTTCTGAGTTTATGCCTCTATCTGTGAATACATTTGTTCAAGAACTCCTAAATGGTAAGAGCTAGAACCACCAAATTTGGCCAGGGTAACATCCCAAGAAAATGGGATGTGCCTAGAAAGAGATTGTTTTCCATAACATGGAAAGGGTGGAGACCGATAGGCAGGACAGTTATATTGCAGTGTGACCACTGGGGGCAGTGAGAGTGGAGGATAGCTATACTGCACAGTGACCACAGGGGGATGGCTGCACCAGGTAGCGAGTGGCTAGCTGAGGCCAGGCATCTTCATATTGCCAGCCACCGGCCTACGTAAGTGGCTTCCTTGCCTCAAGCTTTTCCTTTAGACCTAGGCCACAGGGCTGGACAGGGAGACGGGCTCAGGCCTGCCCCACAGCCTTCCCACATCTTGAGAAGATAATGGCTGGAGCATGGCACCCCCCTGCCTCCGTCCAGACAAGCTGGTGGCCAGGGCCGGGCACCGCAGCTCTATCTCCCATCCCAGGAGAAGCCAGGAGGGCGGCGGCAGCAGCAGCAGCAGCAGCACTCTCTTTGCTGCTGCAGGTGGCCTTGGTGAGCAACCCCAGCACTCTGGCCTGAGCCCCCTGCCCTAGAGTCCCCTACCCACTGCCCTGACTCCTGTGCTTCACCCCCTTTCCTGAGCTCCCCCACTTCCCACCCCCTGTCCTCACTCCTGTCTCCCTGCCCTGAGACCCTGCACATGTGAGCTCCTGCCCTGACTCCTGTACCCCCAAATATGTGCCCTAGCCCCCAAACCCTGCACCCCCCCCAATCAGCAGCCACCTCCCCTGAAGGACCTGAGCAATGTTGGATAAGTCTTCTAGTATATAATATACACACTGATTGAATGGGGATAAATGTTGGATAAACTGTGGTAAGAGGCATATATGATGGGTGTGACCAGTCATTTTTCATGTGCATCCTGAGATGCATGGATTTCAATTGTACCTATAGTCATCAGCAACATTTACTTATGGGAATAGAGGGCACCTTTAGTCATAAGAATAATTCCCTCTTGTGGTCTCTGATACTGCAAGTCCAAGTCGTAAGGTCTATGGATTTTCTTCTAGCTCTCCATATATTTTGAGATCTCAAAATAGGGATGTTAAATTGTGGGTAATTGATGTATTGAAGAGTCGATGCATTTTGCATAGACTATTTGACTAGTCGATAGGGCGTTTCCACTTTTGAAGTGTAGAAACCTCTCTAGGGCTGTTGCTACACTTTAAAGGTGAAAGTGCCACGTGGAGCCTGGGGACAGCTGAAGACTCCCTGCTGACCCTGGGCTCTGTGTGGCGCTGCCGCTTTGAAATGATGCCACAGGACCCCAGAGTCAGGCTCCTCACGGCATTTCAAAGCGGTAGTACCGTGTGGAGGCCGGGATCAGCTGGGGACTACCCAGCTTTGAAATGCCGCTTTGAAATGCTGGGAGGAGCCTGATGCTAGGTTTCAAAGAGGCAGCACTGCATGGAGCTGTATGACCTCAGGCTCCAGGCAGTGCAGCTGCTTTGAAATACCCCGCCCTCCCCCCCACCTTTCTGCCTCTTTCTGATAGGGGCAGCAAAGGGTGGGGAGCGACTAGTTGACAAGTTTGTCGATTATCCAATAAGAATTTGCTTATCGTATAGCTGACTTGTCGTTCACATCCCTATGTCAGAACACAAAGGGGAAGTATAGAACTTTGCTCAACAAGTCAGATTAACTGCTATTTAACATTAGATTCTGTAGCTGTGAACAGGAGTGTGCTGGTGGCCAAAAGTTTGCCCTAAGAGAGGCTTGGGTGGCTCAAAATAGTGTGTTTTGTTGACATTAGGAAAAATGACAGCATGTTTTTAAAGTAGGGGGCCAGTTAAAGTATTTCAGTAAGGTGGGTGGGAGTCCTAACTAGCAATGAGCAAACAAGCCTGTCTAATTTCAAACTCATGTGTATATTGTGAATTTGAAAGTTTACCTCAGTCTTGAGTATTTGGTTCATGTTTCAGTTAGGAGTGGCAGACACAAACAGCATGGCTGCGTCTAGACTGGCATGTTTTTGAGCAAAAGCAGCCGTTTTTGCGCAAAACCTTGCTGCCTGTCTACACTAGCCATGAGTATTTGCGCAAGAACACTGACTTTGTAATGTACAAAATCAGTGGTTCTAGCTAAATAGTCCAACGCTCCCGCTCAGGGATAAGCCCTCTTGCGCAAGTATTCTTGCGCAAGAGGGCCAGTGTAGACAGCCACGTTAATTTCTTGCACAAGAAAGCCCGATGGCTAAAATGGCCATCGGAGCTTTCTTGCGCAAGAGAGCGTCTACACTGGCATGGATGCTTTTGCGCAAAGGCACATGCCTATATAGACGCTCTCTTGCGCAAATACTTTTAATGGAAAAATTTTTCCGTTAAAAGTATTTGCGCAAAATCATGCCAGTCTAGACGCAGCCATAGGTTAGAGTGTGGGGCTGAGGGAGGCAATATATGTCAGCCATTGACTTATGCTGGCTTATCTTTTTTGGTTGTTTTCCCTGCCTTAATACATAGTACAGATTTTCTGTTAGCTAGGAAGACTTTTTTTTTTTTTTTTTTTTTTTTAAAGAAACCTCTTCTGAATACAGCACTTGAAAAACAAATTAACCAACTCTCATCTCCCGAACTTAATGTAGTTTTCTGAATGCAAAAATAGATTTCTGTGAAAGTGACTTCCTCAAGATATGCCTGTCCATAGTCCCAACACACTTACATTGTTAGGAATAATTCTTTTTTCTATTAAAAATCAATTCTCCAGCTAGGTCTGGTATATATTCTTGTGGGAGCTGAAACAAGGGAAAGTATACCTTGTGCATAGTTTTTATCCATTTTGCCAGCAAGCCATTGATTTTAAAATACCCTGCCTTTCAGCCATAATTGCACTCATTATGGTCTGGCTTTCATGCCAGGTAGTGTGATGCTTTTGTTACTCTGGAGGTATTCTACCACCATCTCCTCTGTAGGTCAGATATTGGTGAACTCTGCCCTTTCAGCACTCAGAAGACTTTTTAGCCCTAACTATTTACTTAATTCAAAAATTTGTTCTTTACATCATGTGAACTAAAATCATAGATATACAGTAGACTAGTAGCATAAAGCATCATTGATTCCTTGAAATGTTGTTGTTGTTGCTGTTAATAATTTATCTTTGGTAGCATCCAGTGCCTACAATCAGGAGTGGGACCTATCATCATGCTTACAAAATAAAACTAGTTTCCAATAAGGATTATTTTAATGGGGTAAACGATTGCTCTTTTCTGTGGCACTGTTTATATAGATGACCAAAAGGTGGCAGCACTCTCTTCATTGTCATTGTCCTATCTTTCAGATAGGTAGCCCTGTTTGTCTGTTTCAGCAATGAGGAGTCTAGTGGCACCTTTCTAACTAATTTTGTACTGGTACAGATCTTAAAAAAAGAGGAATAGATAAAATGAAGAACTTGTTATTAGTCACACTGAATTTTATTCCACTTATCATACTACAAGGATCATAGTGGTGTTTTTAATTAGCTGTGTTGTGTCTTGGGCAAATGTGTAAACAAGAATCATGTTGCAGATTGAGCGTGTACAGAATCGAGACACACAGATGTAGTGATTAGTTGAATGTGTGAATGTCTGACAGTATAAAACAGAATATTTCCCCCAGAACTAAGATGAGTTGCTTTTTATAGAAGTTTAAATCACTACCTGAATGCAGAATTTTACTTTGGGCAGATAAACACTGTAGCTTCTGTTAACCAGAGACAGAGAGATGAGATTGGCTTCTTCATTGGCTGTCTGCCATTCTCTGACAGCTGTTTGATTAATAACTTAAAGGGAAAAAACTTTTGTATAGTGATGGTTTATCTCTGGTTACTTTGAAATTATTTTTGTGTGAGACTGATACATTTTTGAGAAAATGTTCTACAGTTTGAATGGTCCTGGTCACTTTATAGAACAGCCTTTTAAAATAACGGTTATTGTTACATATCACTTTTATGGCCATAGTAAAATCAACTGAAATAAAACATATTTATGTAGTACAGCATCTATTTAATGCTCTATACCTATACACATTTTCCTTTCTGGGACAACCTTTGGATTTCTGCTTGAGAGCTGAAGATCTGTTCCTTTCTCCATCATATTAGCCCTCTTCCTCCCCTTCATTTTTGAGGTCATCTCTCCTTTGGAGGAAGAGGCTTAGACATGTTTTAATTCAAAGTTCCCCCCATCACCAGTTCTTAATTTTCAATAGGTAATGTATAATATCGTAAATCTACTGCAGAGTGTATGGGAATCCATCTTCGCTAACTCCATAGTTTGCTCCAGCATTTAATTTGCAACTCAGATGGATTGTGCTAGTGCTAAGTTAGCAAACTGGACAATAACTGTTCTTTCAGCTTCCTGTAATCTCAACAGCTCTCTTGTTTTCTAAGTTATGAGAAAGGGATATTATACTTGGTGATGAGAATTATAGGACATTTGTCAGCAGCAAGAATCAAGCTGTTCCATTTGGGCTGAATAGCTTATTTCCCACTGTCTCAGAGGGACAGCCGTGTTAGTCTGTAACTGAAAAAAATTAAAAAACAATGAATAGTTCTGCAGCGACTAACAAAAATCTAGATGGTATCATGAGCTTTCGTGGGCAAAACCCACTTCTTCAGATGAATGGAGTTAAGGGGTCCAGGGTACGAATAAATAGCAGAGAAAGAGGGGATGGGGAGGGAAAAAGAAGGAAAAAATATTGTTGATTAGAGCGTTGGTGCTAAATGAGCCTAATAGAGTGGGCTTTGAGCCCCAATTTGCTTAGAAAGAGCGATTATGATAATGAGTGAACCTGGATATCCGAAATGTCAGGGCAGAGCACTAGTACTGGGCTGCCAGGTTGCTCACTTAGAAAGTACACTGGATTATTAATTAATGTAAGTTCCATCAGTGTATTATATTATAAACTACTTCTCACCCATCAGATCTACAGACACTGTTGCATAGGTCAGTGGTTCTCATCCATGAGTCTAGGGTTCCTTGGGAGGCTGCAGGTGGGTGTCAGCAGGGCCAATGTTAGATTCCCTGGGGCCACAGGCAGAAAGCCAAAGCCCCACTGCATAGGGATGAAGCCTGGTACCTTGATCCCTATCACCCAGGGCTGAAACTGAAGCCTGAGCCATGTAGCTTTGTACAGGCCCCTGTGAAGTGGGATCCCAGGCAGCTGCCCTTCTTGCTATCCCCATATGCTGTCCCTGGCTTTTATATGTAGAAACCCAGTTGCTGTGACACAGGTGGGCTGTGGAATTTTTATAGCATGGTTGGGGAAGCCTCAGAAAGAAACCAGTTGACAGCCCCTAGCATAGGTCACTTCCAGAAGTCACTGTTACATCCTTCCTCCTCCCCCTATCTTAATTGAAAGATAGAGTTTGGAGGTGGTGACAAAAGACATCCATCTGACCAGTTCTAGAGATGCTTGCGCAGCTCTGTATATGCTCCCAGAATGTACAAAGCAGCAATTGTATGTCAGCTCCAAAATGAAGTTTACGATGTTTATGAAGACGCTGTTCGTTCCTGTTGATGTTAACCTAGAAATGGCAATTGCAGCACAGCATGTTGAGATGGTAGTTTATAGATCTGGTGGAGCTTGCCAAGAGGACTCTATCCCACTGGTGGTGATATCCTGAAAAAACGGAATAAAAGGGAGGGGTGATTGATTAAAGAGCTGCATGATTGCATTGTGTCATCACCAGGACACCTCTGCTGTCCTGACTCCTGCCCTTCTCACTGCCCTCAGCCTCCCCTTCCACCAGCTTTTCTCTCTCCCCCCTGTGCCCACTCCTCCAGTAGCCCCACTCTGATCAGGTGAGCTACCCCTCCTCATCCCCTCTCCTAACACCTCCCTCTACACACCTGCCCTGCCTCTCTCCTCTGGTGCTGGTCCCTCCCCTGCAGGTGTCTGCCCTCTGCTTCACCCCCAGAATCCCCTGGCACCTGCACCTTCCCTTACCCCGCACCCTCCTGGTGCCTCCCCCTTCCCTCACTGCCCCTGCCACCTTTGCCGCCTTTTTCCCTGATGCCCACCCCCTCACCATCCTCTGCCCCCATTCCCCTCATGCTCCTCTGTGCCCTCACACATGCTTTGCTCCATCCCTGCCTTCCTCATGCCCACCCCTTCTTTCAAGCTTTCTACCAGCACCTTCACTTGTCCCCTCTAGCCCCCAAAGCCCTTCCCCTCTCCTCTCCTAGCATCATCCTGTCCCCCCTCTCACTGACACTTCCCTTCCTGCCCTTTTCCTCATTGCCTCCACTTGACCCCCTGGCATTTATTTCTCTCCTACACCCTGTCCCTTGGTGCTTTCCCCTTTCTTCTCCTGACCTGCCCCCCTCCCCTCAGTACAATCCCCTTCCTCTCTGACCCTTACCCCCTATTTTTCCCTCCTCTTCTGGTCTGTAACAGAGTTCTAGGGTCGTCCGGACTGTCACCCTTCTGGTGCTCCCCCTACTCTGTCTTTCTTAGGTTTCTCAGCCCCCTTTTGGGCCACAAACCCCCACTCTGCAGACTCTGGTTCCCAAAGTTCTGGCAGTCCCCATCACTTGGTGCCTGCACCGAGTCAGACTCATAGGGTTCCCAAAAAACCAGACATAGTTGATCTTGGGCGGGTGGGTTAGGGGGGAAGAGGAGATGGGAAGCAGCTCTCCGGGGGCGTGGGGGCCAGCCGCACTGCCCCCAACCCTGGTCCCCCCTTCCTCCCCAAGGCCAACCACACTGACCCTGACCCCAACCCCACCCATCCTCCCTCCCCGAGGCCAGCTGCGCTGCCCCCGACCCCCCCTCCCTCCCTGAGGCCAGCCGCACTGACCCTGACCCCAACCCCAGCTGCGCCCCGGGCCAGCCACGCTGCCCCGACCCTCCCTCCCCTGGGCCACCCATGCTGCACCCGATCCCCTGCCCAGGGCACCCCCCCGCCTTCCCGCCCGGAGTTTAAACTCACCTTGCTTGATGGGACGGCCAGGTGACGGTGCTGCGTCCCTGCTACCTCTTTCCGTGGGGTCCTAAGACCCGCCGGTTTTGACCGCGTGTGTGCGGGAAACACGGCACGGTGTCTGTTCCCCTGAGTGCTGAAGCGGCTCTCCTTCGCTCACGCCCCCTTTGAAACATTAGGGTGTGCCTGGGCACACCCAGCACGCCCCGTGCGCACGCCTATGGTAAACAGCCCAAGCTGGGTGTGTAGGTGAAGAACTTTTTGCATGCAAACAAATATAGGGACAAATATATTGCAGGTGTTTTTAAAGTCTCTTTGAAATTTGTTTTTGAGTTTAATCTTTTGAACGGAATGTGCCAGGAGATGTATAGTAGAGTTAATATGGAGACTCAGTAGGGCCATGTTACCCTAACTTACTCTATACATAAGAAAATAACATAAACACAGCCATACGGGGTCAGACTAAAGATCCATCTAGCCCAGTATCCTGTCTTCCAAAACTGGCCAATGCTAGATGCCCAAGAAGGAGTGATCAGAACAGGTAATCATCAAGGGCACATCTACACAGCAGCGTTATTCCAGAATAACGGACGTTATTCCAAAATAATTTTGCGAGCATCTACACAACAAGCCCATTATTTTGAAATAATATTGAAATAATGGGCTTCTTATTCCGGATTCTGTAATCCTCATTCTATGAGGAATAACTCCAATTCTGAAATAGCTATTTTGGAGTATGGCGTGTGTAGATGGGGCAGCTGGAGTTATTTAAAAGAAAAAAAAGGGGGGGCCTCTAGGAATTCCCATAGGTGCCCTGCTGACCACTCTGTCCACACTCATCAGAACTCTATAGATTCCCTACCTCCTGCAGCCCTTAAAGCTGCATCCTCAGGGGAAACAGTGTATGGCACACAGCAGGCCCTGACAGCCCTGAGCCATAAGCGACCCCGTTGCTTCCTCTGAGCAGCCAGCTCCCAGGACCCTGCCTGGGGAAGGAAGAGGCATGCGCCTTCCTGGTCTGGTGTAGAGATTCTGGACCTCACTGAGGTCCAGGGAGAGGAGGCAAACCTCCAGGCTTTCCCCACCAGATGCAGGAATGTGGATGTCTGTGGCTGGCTGGCTGATAGCCTGGCCCCCAAGGGTCACACGTGCACCCAGGAACAGTGCACATGAAAATAAAAGAACTAGGGCGGGCCTATGCCACAGCCAGGAAGCGCAGCTCCCACTCCAGGGTGGCACTGCAGGCCTTCCCTTACTAGACCCAGCTCAACCACGTCCTGGTGGGGTGTTTCAGTCCCTTCATTCCCTCCTCTTCCTGTTGTGGACACAGGGTTGGAGATGCCTATTGTTGCCCTCTTGGGGAGGAAGAACCAGTAGGGAGGAGGAGCTGGCCAAGGCCAGCACCAGCTCAATGCCTGCCAGCCAGGAGATCATGATTGCCCTGGAGCTGGTTCCTCCCCTCCCAGGATGTCCTCCCAGACTGGGGATTGTGCAGCAGCCTGTGCACATGGAGTGCCAGCCTGGGAACACAGCCCCAGGAGACAGCAACAGACCCTTGTGCTCTGGCTCACAGAGTGTCCAGAGAAGTCTGTCTTACTCCTAACACTGGGATGGGACACCCTCCACAACCTGCCACCTCTAGAAGGACACTGGGAACATGGAGACACGAACACACACACACAGAGCAGGGCAACACAAGGCACGTGGGCATGCCTGCACTCTCAGGGCAGCATCCATTCTCGGGGATAGCGCGATGAGGCGCAGGAGCATCTGCCGCTCACAGATGCCTTCCTCTAGCCCTTGCCCGCCCTCCCCTCCACAGGGCAGGGGAACAAGTCCTCTCCCTGTAGGATGCACCATGGCCAGACCCGGTGTGTACATGGCATGGAGGGAAGTCTAACTGACCCATAGCCCCCTCTCGCCCGCAGGCTCCCGGTCTGCCTGGCACCTTTCCAGGCCTGTTTGTCCCTGGGACGTGAGGGTAGTACGGTTCCCCCCTTGGACATCTGTGCCTGTGCAGGAAAGGGCCCGCTGTCTTGGCCACAGACGGGCCTTGCTTGAAGCACATCGCCTTTGTCTGACCTGAGACCTTTCGGTCTCAGCTCAGAGATGAGGGATAGGCTTCATGCATGGTGTTTCCTGGGATGACTGTCCTCCTCTTTGTTCTCCACAGCTGGACCAGTTGCAAGAGGGGAACAGTTGCCACCTCCCATGCCAGCCTCCCAACCCCATGTGATTCACTGGCCATGAGGACACCATGAGGGAGCATATCACTGCCCTGCAGTGCTCCATGGACCAGCAAGACCGGAGACTGGAGGAGGACCTCCAGCTGCGCCATGACACTTGGCGGGAGCTGCTGCAGCAGAGCCGATCCATCTGTATGGCCTTCCACATGATCATTGACACCTAATGGCTGCTCCCACCCCTCTGGCTTCTCCTCGTAGCCTCCCCATGGCAGCCGAGAGCTCCACACGAGGTGGTGGCACCATCCGGTGCAGGCACCACTCCCAGCCCCAGTCCTGAGTCTCTCTGCTTACCCTCCTCCCCGCTTCAATTTCCTCCTCCCCACCTTCCAAGTTATTTCCTCAGTCCCTCCCTAGCTACATATACCCCAATAATAAAAACAGAGTCTATTGTTTCCAAACAAAAAGTGTGGTTTATTGTCTGTGCAGGAGAAGGGGGAGGAAGGGAAAACAGGAGAAGGGAGGAGTGTAGGAGGAAAGGCAAAGAGGGGCAATGCACAGGCCTCTTGTGGGTAGGCCCAGGGGAAGAGTATCACTGGGGTCCTTGTGTGAAACTCTCCCTCAGGGCCTCCTGGATAGGCACAGACCCCTGATGGGCCTGCTAGATAGGGCCCTCCTGATCTGGTCAGCTTTTGCCCTCCACCCTGGCAGAAACGTGTTCTCTTTGCTTTCACAAATATAAGGACACAATACATTGCTACCACCTGGGGGATGCTTCGCTCGCCAAGGTCCAGCTAGGTGATGAGGCAATGGAACCTCCCCTTGAGGTGCCTGAAATCACCCCCAACTACAGTTGTCCCTGACCCTGATGGTGCTGTCAGGGGAAAAAGGTTCTGGTGTGCAGCTTCTGGAACAGCTGGAGTTTCGGAAGAAATGTGTGTCGTGTGCCTTCCCTGACCACCCTATGTAGATGTTGGTGAACTGGCTGTGGTGGTCAATGGGGGCCTGCAGGACCATTGAAAAATACCCCTTCCCATTAATGTACTCAGATGCCCAGGGGTTGGGGGCCTGGATGGGGATATGAGTGCCATCAATAGCCCCCCTGAAGTTGAGGAAGTCCATGGCGGCAAATGGACTGGCGATGATGGGTCCATTTCACCCAAATTGATGACTCTGCGCAGCAGGATGGGGTGGTTGGCCCTCACCACTTCTAGAAGGAGACAGAGAATCACAGGGTTGCTAGGGCCTTTGGGAGGTCCCCTCCCCTCACCTCAACCCCTACCAGGAGCAATTCTGACTTGCCTCAGCCCCCTGTCAGGGCTTTGTGAAGGTGGGACTGAAAAACCTCCTGGGGAGTGGGCTTCCACCGCCATCATTACTACCACCCCTTGCCTAGGGAACCCCACTCCAGCAGTTCAGTTCACTGCCCTCCTGGGACAATAGCATGAGGGCACCATACCTGCATGATCACGCCCCTGACTGTCAGTCTCCCCAGGCCAACCGATTCCTGACAGATCAGTAGATGTCCGGCGTGGTGAGCTTCCAGCTGGCAATGGTGTCTCACTTCTAGAGGGGGATGGCAGGTCTCATGTGGGTATCCTGTCACTGGAGAGCAGGGGCGAGCCACTCTCATAGCTCCAGTAAGGTGTCCTTCTGCATACGGAAATTCTGGAGCCACTGCTGGTTGTCCCACTGCTCCACGATGATCTGGTTCCACCAGTCAGAGCTGGTGTCCAGTTGCCAGAAGCAGCAGTCCATAGTGTACAGGGGAGAGTGGGTATGGTGGAGCTGCATGAGCAGTGCCCGGAGAGCAGAGAGGAATTGCTCCACAAGGAGCTGGGGGTCCTGTTCCTGCAGGACCTGGAAGGCAGCCCGCAGAAACTGAAGCAGGAGGTGCACTAAGAAATATAAGAGCTGCTGACTGCTGGGAGGCAGGTCCAGCTCCACGGCTAGAGAACTGAGGTGTCTGCCAGGGCATCTACAGCAGGCAAAGGAAAGGCTTTGATGTCCCTCAATGAGGCAGGCAAAGGAGAGGAGCTTGAGACACGGCTGTACGGGGGGGAGGGGGAGGGGACGGGACCATTTAAGCTCGAGCCTCAGGCAGCAGCTCCAGAAAGAGAGGGCTGTCTTCATGCCCTGCCTGAAGTGTTTCCAGGTGGCCTTAAATGCAATAGCAACCAATGAATTTGGACTCTCTGTTTTGGAATAGCGCAGCGCTATTTTGACAGGCAGTTGGTGTGTTGATATAAATAAGCTATTTTGGATTATTTTTCTCTGAAATAGCTTATTCCAAAATAAACATGCACTGTACACGTGTCCCAAGTGATTCCTCTCCTCTCCTGTCCTCTCCTCTCCTCTCCTCCATTTTCAGCCTCTGACAAACAGCAGCTAGACACACCATTCCTACCCATCCTGGCTCATAGCCATCAATAGACCAAACCTCCATGAATCTATGTAGCTTTTTTTGAACCCTGTTAAAGTCCTGGTGTTCACATCATAGAGACATCTGTACCATTAAATGGCACCATTTCATGCTCCGTATTCAATATCTGGCTTTTGCACAGTCTTCGTGTAACTTTGGCCAAGTCACTAAATCTCCTTTCCTCATCTGTAAAATGGTGATGATAGTACTTTCTAGCCTCAAAACAGGTGTTATAAGGTTAAATCCATAAATGCTTGGGAGGATTTCATATATTACAGTGATGGGAGCCATACAAATACCTAGATAAAATGTTCAGCATTCACTATTTCTGACTCACTTTGACATTATTCCAATTATATATATATATATATATATATATATATATATATATATATATATACACACACACACACACACTGCTTTTCTTTTGTCAGAAAAAAGGTACCAGTACTCTGGGGCAAACCTGTTGAGCAAAAAAAAAAAAAACCCAACCATGCTGGGTGCCAAAATGCAGTCACGGCCCCTTTAAGAGCCCCTGAGCCAGAAATAAACCCGCTGCACGCCCCGAGCAGGCTTCCATCAGGAGCCAAGCTGCCCGAGGAAGACAGGTGCCAGTATACGTGGGGAAAATCCCATTCCTTTTCTTTGGGCTGGGAAAATAGGTGATGGTATGCCATTCCGGGCAGTCCTGTCACAAAAAAGCACTTTGTGAGACTATGTATGTGTGTGTGCGTGTGTGTGTGTGTATATATACACACACACACATACACTTCTCAAGTACAACCAAGACTTTCTGAGGGCACTGATTGTTGCAGGCCTGCTTAAATCAAAGCAGGAAACTCAGAGTTGTTAACTCAACCAGGGAGATAAAATGGCTACATGTTCTTGGGATGGAGTTAGATGGACCCCTTGCAATAAATAGTGCAGCTGCAATGCCTGTTGTTACTGTACCTGCTATGTGATGAGTGATTGGAGGTGCAGGCATTGTGAAGATTCATGGACTTACAGTACTATTGGGTATGTTTGTGCATTGGTGAGATCTTTTTGTGTATACAAAAAGCTTTTCAGGTGTGACCACAGCTTGTATTTCTTGTGTAGATGAACTTAGGGGAACAAAAATGTTCATGCCATCCTTTTTTGGTAATTTCTAACCCTGTGGCCCTAGACTCTGAAGTGATTATCTGCTTTTATCTCCACCTGTCCTTTTCCCAGGGATTCCTTACGATGATCTGCCCCTTCTGTGGGTATTCTGTGAAACCATTGTAACCAACCCACAATTCTGCTAAGTTGTGACTTCTGTACTACAGTCATACAGAATTTCCCTGCCCTTAGACTCCTTCTTCAGATGTGCTTTCCCAAGAGAGTCCCAAGTTCACTCAGGAGGAAGACCCATTTGTCCTTTTTGGGTGTAGGAAAAAACCACGTGCTATTGCCTCCTAGACATCTCTATGTTGGATAGGTGCATATATACAGCCAGTCCATTTTCCTCTAGTGTGCATGGTTTTCTGGCCCAGCAAAATCATTACGTTGACTTAAAAATCATGAGATATTTTAAAGCAGTTTGGGGTTTTTAAATTTACCATCTGGTTTTTGAGGCTTTTGGGTATACCCGGCCCTTATGTTCAAGACTTTCTTCGTAATTATGAGATTTAGAAACTTTTATTCTATTTTTAAAATAAAAACCGTGGGCTTTTATACATATGGAGTTCTTCTGGAATTTTTCAAAGTGCATTAAATTAAACAGCAACAAGGCCCTCTTATTTCAGAATAAGAGTATCCATACATGGAATTACTCTGGAATAGGTCTTGTGATTTATATTTACACCCTGCTATAATCAGAATTAATTTTCAGGTATAGACAAGCCCCGAGATTCTCCCACATTTGTATGTCTCCAGGAGTGGGAGGCTTTAAGCTGAACATCAAACATCACAAGATTCATAATAATATTGTGAAAATTGGCAACACTGGAAGGGCACATTTGGATTTATAACTTGCTTTAAAGGGTCAGCACAGACAGTGATAGTAAGCAGCAGTTTGAAAATATGAAAAATATCAACGAGTTGAATTGTAAAAGTTTTCTATAGTCATTCACAACTCTGACAGAGAAATAAAACATAATTCTTCTGTCTGCCCCAGGTAGAACGGAATGCAACTTTACAATTTTAACCCATTAGCACTTTTTGCTTCAGTAAGCTTTGTTTTTTAATCACTAGCAGACCCAAACTGCTTACAAATACAGAAGCAATAGCCACTGGGTAACCTAGCAAATAACCTTTGCCTCTATGAATCACTGTCTTTTAGTGATCAGCAGAGGGAAATGATTAATACTTAATGCAAGTTTGACGTTCTATCCAGTAGAGGGCAACAGCATGTGGACAGGGGTACACATATTTCATTACAAATACATTATTCCAGGAAAAGCAGACAAGCTTGAATTACCTAAAGGTATGTTACATATGATTATATTTTTAACCTCTAGTGGCAGGATGTGGAGTTGTAAGGTAGGAGCAGATGCTTTGAATATATTGCCTGAAACAAGAAATGGGCTGTCTGCTTCAAAGTGATATTTTATTAGAAAGTTCCTTCACCCATGTATGTATGTATCTTGTCTATAAAATATCTAAAACACAGTTATTCAGTTCTGGAGGTTTATAAAAACTACAAAAATAGTATAGTTTCCACATATTTTCACGTATTTTCTGAAAGTGTGTGTGTTTTAACTTTTAAATATTTGGTTTCCGATTCTTTATTTTGTATTGGAATTATTTTTCTGCTGTATTTATACATAATAGCACATATGTCTGTCAGTATTTTATTAAGCAAATTTACATGCAAAATATTTTTGCCTTTGAAAAGAAAAGAAAAACTTTTGCTAGTATCTGATAGACGAGAGTTATAAATAATTGGGAAGAACAGGCTGCTTCCTTCCTCCTTCCCTTTACCAGCAGGCAAAATAACAAGTGTATTGCAAAATATTTTTCTACTGAAGTAAAAATTCACCTTCTGTGCTCTCACTGAAATCAATGGAAAAACTTCCAACAGCTTCCCCAGGAAGAGGATTGGGCCCTAGAATGTATCATGGCATTTTTATTCTCTTTAGCAGATTTTAGATTGTATGTCAAGTATATTTTCTAAATGAAATCTATAGGAATTTCCTTCTTAAATGTGTGGAATTTAATAGAAATTAAATAATAGAAAATTAGCCTTTCTATAGAATTTTTGCATTTGAACGTTCCTTTTCATGTCAAGTCTACTTAGCCCTACTCTGCTATTTTGATAGCAGGTATTCTAAGAGACCATTCAATAGTATCAATTGCCATTGGACCAAGTTGTAGAGAAAACCCACACTATTTCACTGCATTGTGGGAGTTGTACTTTATAGCTGACTTGGTAAACCTCACCTTTTTTCTGAACCCTTGTGATTTGTCCTTTATAATGACTGGGCCAACGGGATGGGACAGATATTGCTCCAAATTCATAGCACTAGGCTTGTTGGAACAATGAGCTTTCTTTCTCAGTCCATCTATGTTTTTGCCCTTCTTTTGCTTTTGCTTTTTAGGGTCCCCTCCTCCCGACACTTGGTTAGAAGATAGTTGCTCTTTGACATGGTTAATTCATACTTATTCCTGGCAGCACAGGCAGGCTCAAAGTGTGTTGTCTTTCCAAGCAACAGTTCTGATTATAAATATTCTCGATTGTGCTTTCATATCTATATGCAGTGTCAGGGTTTCCTGAAGTTGGGTGAGCAGCCATGCGGTTTGGCGTTTGAGAATAGTCTCTGCTCAGTCAGGGGCGCTGAAAGAGGCAAATAGGAAAGCCATTCCAGGTTTTTTTTTTTCTGTTGTGAGGATACTGTGTGTTTTGTCTCAAGAGACCTTTATTTTGCTAGTCAGGATCATGCTAATTTGACACCTGGCTTGCTTGCTGTGAGTGGTTTTAATACCTGTTACTCCCCACACCAGGAATGCACAAGATGCAGAATGTCCAGACTAAATTCTAATTCACCTGCACAGTGGATGTGCAGCCTGGCAACAGCTCTGTGTCCCAGGGAGGCTCCTCGCCTGCAGAGGAGGTTCCAAAGAGGCTGTTCTCAGTAGTGACAGATGGCAGAACAAGGCGCAATGGTCTCAAGTTACAGTGGGGGAGGTCTAAGTTGGATATTAGGGAAAACTATTTCACTAGGAGGGTGGTGAAGCACTGGAATGGGTTACCTAGGGAGGTTGTGGAATCTCCATCCATAGAGGTTTTTAAGTCTCGGCTTGACAAAGCCCTGGCTGGGTTGATTCAGTTGGGATTGGTCCTGCCTTGGGCAGGGGGCTGGACTTGATGACCTCCTGAGGTCTCTTCCAACTCTATGATTCTATGAGGAGGGGCTGCTCACTACGGACCATGGAGCTCAGTCCCAGAAACTGCCTTCCCTGTTACATACGGTAGCAGTGAAGTACGGGAGTAATGGTGAGGAAGTGGTGCCTCTTTGAAATCCTTGGCCTCCCTAGTTGAGTGACAAGTTGGACAAAGGCCAGTGGTCTTCTCCTCCCCACCCTTTCCACCCAGCATGCAAGCTGGCTGACAACTCCAAAAAGCAGCTGTCAACTAGGAGGGTGGCCCGGCAGCACCAAACGTTCATCCTGCCCTGGGAAAAGGAAGAGTCTATTGCTACCACAGGCTTCCCTCTTTACCAGCCTCTTAAGTGCTGTTCTTGTGAGATGTGTACGGAGACCTGCCTCTGATGCCCTTCCTATTCTCTGGACAGAACACTTGAGGCGGGGGCGGGGAGCTACTGCTGCTCATAGTCTAGAACAGCCTGCAGAGCTGCTGAGCGAGAGAGGAAGGAGTTACAGTGGGGGACTTCATGAACACTCTCCCCTGTGCTGACTGTAGAATGACTTATCACCAATCAGCCTCTCTTCTTCCCTTCCTGCGCTTGCCAGTCATCCTTAAGATCAGCTAAGGCCTCCACCCCTTCAAGTAGGATACTGTATGCCCCTTGTCCTGTAAAATGTAATCAGTGAATTCTCTCTAAGTGTAGTGGCTTAGTGATCATATGTGAGGGACAAATGAAGTGTCTGCTGCACTGAACAGAATACTGTAGAATCCCTGACAGTGCTACCTAAGCTGAGAATTGTAATTGCGGTCCTGTTGTAGCAAGTTTCTGGCTCTTGTCATGCCGCAGGGAAATAGACGGATTCTATAGGCCCCAAGGGAGCAAAACCTGGAGGAAGATGTTCCAGCTGGCTGCACATGGTTCATTTGGCTCACTTTGTTGGAATTACACTGAGCAAATGACTGAACTTTAATAAAAGGCTTCAGTGGCAGCTTTGTGGTTGCGGGAATAAGGGAACTCAAGAGAGTGTAAGGTAGGACAAGACAATCAAACCCAGCACTACTTAACTACTTACAACCTCCAGGTATAATCTTGTAATTTGTTGCTTCTGGGGAAGGGAGGGATATATCACTTCCATGGATGTGAAAGGCTTGTGATTTAAATAAATTGTAGATTAGGTTACAAATAAAATTTAGTTTATTTGCTTGTGGGCTTTTTAAAGAATGAAGTTGAGATGATGCATCTATAGACCGTACATAATCACTGGTGCATTCTTTACCTCATGTCCATGGAACTGGAGACGGACCAGGAGTTTTTAAAAGTACTGCAGTTCACTATAGGCTCTAGTCTACAATCCTTACTTACATGGAGCACTATTTACCTGCATGAATAGCCTAATTTTACTTTATTTGCACGGGTAACTGATACTGAGTGTATGTAAGGGTAGTAACATTTATCCTTAATATAATCAGCCAGAACTTATGAGAGAGAGTTTGATCTTGCTGCATGTAAATAAAAAGTCTTCAGAGAACTGAGTAGGCAGAACTTGCCTGGTCCTATTTTTGGCATCTTCTGTCTGCTTCTGTGGTACTAAGGTAAAGAGTTCCTAAGATAACATTTCTTTGATGTATATGTCTAGCTTGTTTAATAAGAACATATTTCTCCTTTGGTAAGAAGTAAAACTTTCGTCTCAGTGTTCTTGAATCTTTTTCAGGTCTTACAGAGGTTGATTAAAAGGAGAAATAGAAGACTCAAGCACAGATTTATTCTGTATTTTTCCATAGTTATGTTAGAATTAAATACTTAAATTTAAAGGAATGCCAAAGCTATGAACAAATACTGGGTTACACCAGTGGTCCATTTTGATTCCAACAGTGGCTGGAGCCAGAGGCTTCAGAGGGAATGGACAGTACAGGGCAATTATTGATGATCCATCCCCTGTTATTCAGTCCTGGCTTCTGGCCGTGTGTTGTGTGAAGAAGTACTTATGTTAGCTTTAACACGCTGCCTGTTCATTTCATTGAGTGACCGCTGGTTCTTGAGTTTATGTGAAGAGGTAAATAACACTTCCCTATTCACTTTCGCCACACCATTCATAATTTTATAGACCTCTGCCATATTCCCCTTTAGCCATCTCTTTTCTAAGATAATAAAGAGGCAACTTTAATCTCCCTTTATTTGGAAGCAGTCCCCATATCCCTAATCATCTTTGTTACCCTTCTCTGTATCTTTTCCAATTATATCATTTTTGAGATTGGAGTGACCACAACTTCACAAAGTATTTAAGGTCTGGGCACTCCTTTGATTTAGAAAGTGACATAATATTTTCTGTTTTCTTATCTATCGCTTTCCTAATAGTACCCAAAATTCTGTTAACTTTTTTGATAGCTACTGCATATTGAGCAGATCTCTTCAGACTATTTTTTCATGTCTACATGATCTCTTTGAGTCCCTCTGCTGGAGGCTCTGTGGGATTACCACACCCTGCCTCAGGAAAAGAAGCAGTGAAGCTGGGTTCTTCAGGCCTGCCTAGAAAAGCTACAGGAAAGCAGCCAATCAGAATCCACTAGACTGAGTTAAAAGGGGTCTACAAAGTCTGAGCAGGGCAGTTGCTGGCTTGGACCAGAAGGATGAAGAAGGACAAGAAAGCTGTGAGACTCCACAGATTGGGGAGAAACACTGGTCAGTCAGAGAGATAGGACTGTGATGCTTCCCAGTGAGAGATGTCTAGGGGAGAGAACTCAGTCTATAAATGGGGTAATAATATGTAAAAGCACTCCAGTAAAGAGGCCCGAGAGGCTATTCGGCTGTGTCTAGACTGGCATGATTTTCCGGAAATGCTTTTAACAGAAAAGTTTTCCGTTAAAAGCATTTTTGGAAAAGAGCATCTAGATTGGCATGGACGCTTTTCCGCAAAAGCACCCGTGGCCTATCTAGATGCGCTTTTCCACAAAAAAGCCCCAATCCCTATTTTCGCGATCGGGGCTTTTTTGTGGAAAACAAATCTCAGCTGTCTACACTGGCCCTTTTGGGCAAAAGTTTTGCACAAAAGGGACTTTTGCCTGAACGGGAGCAGCGTAGTATTTCCGCAAAAAGCACTGATTTCTTACAGTAGGAAGTCAGTGCTTTTGCGGAAATTCAAGCAGTCAGTGTAGACAGCTGGCAAGTTTTTCCGGAAAAGCTGCTGATTTTCCGGAAAAACTGGCCAGTCTCGACAGAGCCTTCCGGAATAGTTATTCTGAAATAGTTTATTTCAAAATAACATATCTACACTGCAGGGAAGCCTCAAAATTAGTCTGACACAGGTTTCCCTAGTGTAGCCATGCTATCACAATTTAGAGCCCCAGAAGGCACTGGGGAGGAATAACTTAGAATGGCTAAGGGTGAGGGGCTATTTTGAAATAGCAGCAGTGGAGCATCTACATATGCCTTATTCTGAAATAGCTATTTTGGAATAGGCATTATTCCTCATAGAATATGGTTACAGATTTTGGAATAAGCCACCCGTTTTTTTGAACTAACAGAATGGCTCGCATAGTTATTTCAGAATAACTGCTGTTATTCCTAAATAACGTTGCTGTGTAGACATACCCCGAGAGACCCTGCTCAGACAGGGAACAGAGAACCCAAGAAGGTAGTGGGACAGAGTGGGAAACAGCCCAGGGAATACAGCAATAGCAACAAGCAAGGAGAGTAGCATGTGGCTGCCATTTGGAGGCTTCCTAAGTTGGGACTCAGACTAGTGGATGGGCCTGATTCCCCCACTGGCCTTCAGTAAAGTGGCCAAAGCTCTGAGAAGAAGACATGTTTTGAAGCCTGAGAATAGGCCCAGAGATCCTGAAGAAGGCCAACTATTGTTGGACTGCGTTACCCCAGATGTGATGGTTTCATACGTTTAGGCCATGTGTGGTTTAGCCAGAGGGATGAGCTACTGAAGACCCTTATGATGAGGGAAATAGCGGACAAGAGGCCACACAAGCAAAGAGGGTGCAGGTTCACAGCCAGCTGATGCGGCACTCCTGAGAGGTGAATGCGCACCATCACAGCTTCTTAGGACGAATATAGAACCGTTTGGTACCATTGTCAGATTGAATTAGGTGAAAGCTTTTCAGGGCAGAGACTGTGCAATAGCCATTGGTAGCTTACACTATCCTTATGTATTGCCTGTGAAGGGGCCTCCGATTCACAAAGGTCTGAGATGAAATGCTGTAAATTGCAAAAGATATTGGCCACAGATAAAACAAGGTTGGAAATGTCATTGTTATGCTCAGGAGTTATTAATACTAATGCAACGGCAGTTTAAACTAGAAAGAAAAATAAGGTACCTTCTATTCTATCTTTACGGCCAATAGAGATTACTCCAAAGGTTTGCAGTTGAAAATGTTTATAGATTAGATAGGTTTTCCCCCTAATGTGGTCTGACAAAGCTCTTAACTCCACAGTCTCGGTGGACCCGTCAAATCATAGAGAGCTGGGTACACCCCTTTATTTCCCCCAACTAGTCTTTTCCAAGATTGGAAATGGGGAAGGGAATATTGGGGAAAAAACAGGCCTATTCCCTACTCTGGGTTTCAGCCCAGGGCCTTGTAATAGCAGCAGCTGCTTATAAAAGTCTCCAACACCTGCTGTGAGACAGCCCAGGGGTTTTGTAGCTATCTCCCCACACCTTCCCCAGCACCTTTCTTATCTCAGGCTATTCCTCCTAGTATCCACTGGTGCTGCTCCATCTAGGCGAGGGGTGGGCAATAATGTTTGATGGGGGGCCGCCCTAAGAATTCAGAAAATGGTCAAGGGCCGCAGTCTTCCATATTAATGGAGGAGGTGCAGGGTCTGGGATGGAGGTTGGGTGCAGAAGAGAGCTTGCAGTAAAGGATTGGGGTACAGGAGAAGGTGTGGGGTCTGGGGGGAGTTTGGGTGAAGAAGGCAGTTGTTACCTGGCTTAGGGGACTAGGGTGCTGGGTTTTGGACTGTGACCTTGGGCAAGAGGGGTTATAATCTGGGGAAGGAGACTAGGATGTAGGAGGGCAGGTGGAGGGGTTTAGGCTGTGACCTAAGGCAGGGGATTAGGGTGCAAGATCTGGAAGGGGATATGGGGGCAGCAGGGGCACAGAGGGTTTGGGTTATGTTGGGTAGGGGGCAAAAGGGTTTGGGGTGTCAGAGGCAGGCTTTGGCTGGGAGACTTACTTGCTTGACTCCCAGCCAGCAGCCTTCCCTGTCTGCCCCACCCCCACACTGGCTGCAGGGGCTGTGTGGTTGCTGAACAGGTAGGAACCTGAGAGGAGGAGGGGAAGGTGCTCTCATTGGATAGAAACTGGCCAATCGGATTGTGCTGGGGGCGGGAGCAGCACACAAACCCTTTCTTCCCTCCCCCAGGCTCACAGCTATTCAAACAGCCCCGCAATATTTCTCAACAGCATGCAGGGGGCAGGCTGGGAGTCTACAGGCCAGATCTAGCAGTTTGGTGGGCTGCATCCGGCCCATGGAGGGTATTTTGGCCAGGACTGACTTTGACCCTCTGCAGTACACCCTCCATCCTCTCAGCTTCCTGCACACTAACTTACTGCAGAGAAGCTCTTTTTAACCAGTCTCAACTGGTTCTTTAATTGAATCCAGATGTTCTAACTAGCCTTGGCTCACTTGACTCTATAAGCTCACTTAATTAGCTCCAGGTACTTACTTGTGATTGATTCTGGCAAGTTCTCACTGTTTCTGGACCCTCGTGAAAGCTGAGTGACTTCATTTGCTCTGCCTCAGTTCTTCAAGAGGCACTGGAATTTCCATGGGTGCGTTTTGTCTCCTAAGACAGTGTGTACCAGTTGTCATGTGAATGTTTGTTCAGTGGGAACCGGACTGAAATCACCAACTCATTTCCACAGAAGTCACCAAAAATCCATCAGATGGAAATGACAGTCACTACTGATGTGGGCTGGATATGAGTCAATAATCTAGAAGTGAAAGGCATTGTCACTCATTACCAATTCCCTTTAGCCATCGAATCCCCCTGCTTTTCACTCATCTTTCTGCCTTTACAGCTCTCACAAGTTAATCTTTCTTCTTCTACATCTAATGTTATAATCTTTCTTCTCCTACCCATCTGCTTTTGACTTTCCTGACAGTAGGGCTGACAAACACCGTTAGCATTTTTCTTCTATTGCTGTAAAATATTAGTCAGTAGTGCAGTGTGCAGCAAGAGTTTAAATAAAAACGGGGCAAGGAACTCCTTATATTAACCTTTCGCACCTATAACAGTCCAGTAACTGTTATGTGTTTAAAACTCTGAAATCTTCTGATAATGAGAGTGCTTACAAGTAGGCTGAAACCTGTAAACTTGTCCAGGGGAAAAAAAAAAAATCTCGTACAGGATCTCCAAAAGAGGATCTGAATCTGTCCAATGGGACTACAGCTAATAATATCTGTATTGGTCCCAGCCTGGAGGGAGGCCAAGTTAGTAGGCCTGCTTCAGGGCTGGCCTGCCATGTCTAGGGTGCTGCAGCCTATAGCCTGACTAAATAGTAGTCCGAGTTCCCTGGCCCTAGCTGAGGGCGCGGCAACAATCAGAGTAAAGGTTCAGGTCTTCTTTAGGCTGAGTGATAATTCAAAGGTCTGCTTTTGCTCAGGGCAGGGCCACAGTTTAAGGGCTCAGGCCTGTTGGCAGGCTGAGCAGCAGTTTATGTGCTCAGGCCCTTGGTCAGGGTGGGTCAGAGTGTCCATTGGCTCTGGGTCAGGGTTAAACAGCAGTCTGGGCAGCCCAGGCCAGTCTTGTGGGCCTGGCAATAGCCTTGATGGCTCACGCCAGTTCTCTTCTCTTGGATGCTGTGGTTAAGCCTTCCCCCTCGGGAGCTTAGGCAGAGAGTCTGTCTTCCTTTGTGGCTGGGCCTCAACTGAGCCCTTAGCTCTAACTTTTATACTTCTGGCACTGCCTTTCTGCTTCCTGTGGGTGGGACTGAGTTGCCACCAGAGGATGTTAAGGGGTCCTTCCCCTTCTGGCTCAGTAGGGAGGCCAATCTACCTCACTACAATTCTGCTCTACTAACTACATCAGTTTATTTTTAATTAAACAAAAATAGCCAAATATGGAGTCCAAGTCTCCTGGGTAGCTGTTCTTTCTGGTCTCTAGTTTCTTGCATTTTTATTTATTGTTTTGGTAAATCTATGGATAAGATCAAGTTTTGGGCCAAACATGGGGCCTAGTCTGCACAGTAAAATCTGCTGTGTTGAGAAGGATCATAATGTTCCTCAAAAATGTCATAACATAATTTGGTGTTGCCTTTGTAGATGGAACTAGCCCAGGGATCTGTGTGTGCAGGTGGGTAGCATTTGACTGAGCTGTAATGAAAGTTCAGATTAGGATTTAGGACTAGATTTGGGTGAATATTGCAAACCTTGTTAAAATTCATTCTTCTGATTGGGTACTTCTGTTTTGTATATCTGTTCAAGTGGATATTTGCAAATATATATTCATGTGAATATTCACAGTGGAAATGATTTTGTATGGCCATCTTGAAGTTGCTTTATGGTTGCAGGAGTTTTCCAGTTAGGAAAAGAAGCCAAACTATGTGACTGCATTAGCTAATTTACAGGAACAAATTATGAATAGCATTTACTCAAAGCAGTAGTTGCAGTAAATAGGACGAGAAAGATCTATCTGTCTGAAATATGTTCTCATAAATTATCTGATGAATAAAAACTTTGCTAGAGTTTGGCTGGCTCTACATTGGTTAGTTTAATGTTTCTGTTTATTGTGTGGTGTTCTAATGAACTGATACAACTGGTTGAACCTCTTTAGTCTGGCACCCTTGGGACTGACCGGTGCTGAATCAGGATGTGTCTACACGGCAGGGCTTAACTCAAAATAAACTACGCTGATTGAGCTCCATCAATTGCTTATTTCGAAATAATAGGGAGCGTCTACCCAGCACTTACTTTGAAATAGAGCATTCTTCCCTTATTCCTTGTACAATGAGGGTTACAGGAGCCGGAGTAAGAAGTCCCCCAGCTTGACAGTATTTTGACACTATTTTGAAATAACTGCCTGCTGTGTAGATGCGGACTAAGTTATTTCGGAATAGCGCTAGTTATTTTGAAATAGTGTTGCAGTGTACACATACTGTCAGAGAATTTTCCGAACCAGAGGAGATCAATATTGTCTAGCAGCATTTCCAACACTCACACTGCTTATAGGGCTCTTAAAAGACATCTAGGAGTAAATTAGAGCTAAATTAACAGCACAGAACACCGAGAGCCAGGACTGGTGGCTGTAACTAAATTTAAGGGATTGCGGGAAACATGGCCAGATCCATGATAAGAGGAAATCTGGCTAACTAAAATCATGCTGGGCCAGGAATGTTGCCAGACCAGAGAGTGCTGGACTAGAGAGATTCAACCTGTATAGTGAAATCTCTTCTTCTAACCTATGCTGCTTCTCCAACAGCAAAATTAGAAAGAGTAGGGCCTATTGTTTCTATTGAACAGTTTTTTAAAGTTAGCCAGGAGGTGCGGTTTCTTCTGTAATCCAGTGCTTGTAGACATAGTATTTTGCCAATAAAGCAGTGCAAAAGATATGAAATAGAGATGTGCCAGGAATCATGTTGTCTATAGCACGAAGTAAGAAACTTCAAAAGGCCATATTTCATTGTCTTAATTTGCTTTCTTCATCTTACTTGTAAAATAATCTTGAAATAAATCACATTTCCATTCTTACAAAAGAAAATGGGAAATTTTAGGAATTTTAACTAGAGCAAATAGAATTTACTTACTGCATATGTAGCCTGTAACTGGGAATCCCCTATAATTTATATATGAAGTCTTAATATAACCGTAAATTAGCTAGTGTAAAAATCTGGCATTGTTCTGCTGCTTCCTTCCATGTATTTTATTACATGCTATATATTTTCTGAAACAGTTTGCACTTACCTTAGAGTTTTAAATAATGCCCTGGAGAATAAACATTTCATTTCAGTAAACAACCCCCACCAGTAGATTTTTACCACAAGTAGTTTGTTTTCAATAACACATGATGGTTCTTAGAGTCAGATTCCTAATGGAACCATAAAAACCTATGTCAATCCCCGCATCTGACTTCCCCTCTTTGTCAACTTTGTAACAGATGTGTCAGACTTTCTGTAGTTACAGGTCAGCTTCTGTAAATAAAATGTTTATCTGTCATTAGTTCTGGAACTGTAAGCTGACATTTACAGCTCCACAGCAATTTTTTCTGGCACCAGTGGCCATACACACTAATTTATATGCCACTCATTTTAAATTCTGAAAGTTCTGAGTAAAGTTTGCTTTTAGTGTGGTCAGCATTCCGATACTGTTTGGTATTGTTATAGTTAATAGCTAGCATTTTGATTAATTTAATTTTTTTCAGGAAACAACCCACCTTTTTTTAAAAAGTGGGCCTCCATGCCCTGCTCCTGCCCAAAGCATCAGTGCCAAGCTCCCATTGGCCAGGAATCATGGCCAATAGGAGCTGCCAGGGTGGTGCCTGCAGGCAGGTGCAGCAGGTGGAACTGTAGGGATGTGCAAACTGCAGCATGCACCCTCCCTCACTGCATCTTGCACCCCAATGTCCTACCCAAGTCCTGAGCCTCCCTCACTCTCTGAACCCCTCAGCCCCAACCCAGAGCCCCTCCTTCCAGCCCAAATCTTCGTCCCTGCCACCACCACAGAGCTTGCACTCCCAGCCAGAACTTTCACCCCAGCACACCCTAATACTCTTCCCCAGCCTAGATCCCCCTCCTCCACCTCCAGCCCAGAGCCTGTTCCCCCTCCCATATCCTAATCCCCTGCCTCAGCCCAAAGTCCTCTGTTCCCTTGGCCCCAGCCCATATCCCCTCCTGCACTCCAAACCCCTCGTCCCAGAGCCTACACCTCCAGCTGGACCCCTCACCCCCCTCCCACACCAAAGCTTCCTATCCCAGCCCAGTGGAAATGAGCAAGCGAGTGAGGGTTAGGGAGAGCAAGCAATGGAGGGAGGTAGTAAAGGAAGGACAGGGCCTCGGAGAAGGGGTGAGGCAGAAGTGGGGCTCTGGGGCAGAGGGCAGGGTAAGGGTGTTTTGGTTTTCTGCAATTAGGAAGTTGGCAACTATAATATGATCCTGAATGGGCATAGGGGAATTTTCAAGTGATGATTACTATGTTGTATTCTAATGCTTCTCCAAGTGATGAAGTTATTATTCTGTTGTGAGGATACGATTTAAGTGTCAAGCTAAGAAAAGCATTAAGTGTTGTTGATAGGACTGCAATCTTACATGTCTACCTGATATGTGGGTGGAAAAATTAGGGGCAGGCTGTAATCACTTTGGGCCCATAAAAGTAGTTTCTTAAAGGGAGACAGAATAGATATGGCCGCAATAGACATAATACTGCATTCCCCATTCATGCCAAATTTCCATGAAGCACATGGAACTCTATGTAGGGACTGAAGATTATGAAAGGGGGAAAAACACCCTATCTATTCATGTAAGGTATTCCCAAAACAAACCAAAACCCATCAACCTGAAGTTGTGTTAAGGGACATGATTGTCAGAAAACATGTTAGTCATTAATTTCTTCTCACAAAAATTTTAGCTACAATGTTTTTATGGGGGAGGGGGGATAATCAATTTTACATGCCTAGTGCTAGTAGATGAGGATTAGGTGAATGCAGATTTACATGGATAAATCAATATAGGCTTTAGAAATCCCTTTTTGCTAATGAAAAGGACTGATTACACAGTTCACAAACTCAGTTTTGTATCTTTTTTTATACGAGAATACTGGTATCTGCACCAACATCACAAAAACATCAGCAAAAACAAACAAGCAACACCCCCCCAAGAAAATCTCCCTAAACCAACCAACTGATCAAGAAACTCTCCAAAAAACACCCTACCCAAACAAGTTAAAGCAAGCTATCAAAGACAAAGCCTCCATGTAAATTTCCCCTTATACAGTACTACTTTTATCCTTTAGGGAAAATATAGTAACAAAACAAGAAAACTCTAAAAGTAATTTGCCTGGAAAAGAATTAATAAAAATGTCAGTTAATTTAAACATTTATTGCTCCAAATAATGCTAGTACATAGAATTTTCAAGTACACATCACTAAGCACTATATAGACTAAGCTAAAGTGTCGAAAGAGAAATCTCACTTTTGAAAGCCTTTTCATGAGGAAGCGTGGCTTTTTGACAAAGCAGTGGGGGAAGGCCCGAAAAGCCGTATCTAAACTACTTTCACTTTCGAAAGCTCTGCTTTCAAAAATGAGATCCTCTTTCTACACTTTAGCGTAGTCTAGATAAGGCTATTTCCAGAGCAGCACTTTGGTACAGAAGTTACAATGGTGGGTAATAAATGTTTACACTAATTAGTATAGGCAACAGTTATCCCCCGATTTGATGTGATGTTGATGAATATTGCAGAACCCCCCTAATGTAAGGTGTTCATGTTTCTCTGGAGGAACAAAGGGCCCATCTTTTAAAAAGATTGTAGATTGTTTGAAATCCTCCACCTCTCTTATGTTTACTGAGGGGCCTAAATATAGGGGGACAGGGATGGTTTGACAATGCCAGGAAATGAAAAGACTGAGAGGGTTTCACTATTCCCTCTGCGCTTCAGAACTCCTTAGCAGTGCTCTCTGTGGGCTTGTCTACACTACGGTGAAGATTGACCCTCCAGAAGTTGATCTTCTAGTGTTCGATTTAGTGGGCCTAGTGTAGATTCCCAAATTGAACACTGAGGGTAGCCCCTGCTCGTGTTGTGTACTCCTCGCCCTGTGAAGAGTACAGGAAACTGATAGGATTATGTGCTTCCATCAGCTTCTCGCAATGTAGACGCTCTAGTGGCTCATGTTAAGGTAAGCCAAATCCAGCTACACATTTTGTGTACCTGGGTGGTGTACTTTAATCTGACCCTGCCTGGTCTAGTGTAGACCAGGTCTATGACAACGTAAGGTTTGTAGCTGGCATAGGAGTGGCTGTGGCGTGAGCAGCGGGTCCAGGAACCAGGCAGATCCTTGGGATGCAAATCTTTCATGTGGGAATAGGGTTGCACCAACCCACAACACCTGATTCAGCTCGGGGGCTGGAGCAGTCACTTGGGCATATCTGTGAAGGTGCCCTGTGCTCTGCCTCCAGATTAAGACAAGGACTCCATCCCTTTCCAGCAGTATCACTGGCTCACTTACAAAGCTAATTTGTGTGAGCATTGTACAGGGGATATGTAGTTCACCTGAAGTGTATCCAGTTTAAGCAGTACGTACTGTGAGGAACCTCACATGTTTTATTGCCATTTAAAGCTCTGTGCTGCCTTATGAAAATAGTTAAAATAGGAACAAACCACATTGAGAGGAACCACATGCTGTTAACATTCAGGAGATTTGGTTCTCTGCCTCCTTCTCATAGACTTTAAGGTCAGAAGGGACCATTATGATCATCTAGTCTGACCCCCTGCACAGTGCAGGCCACAGAATCTCACCCACCCCTCTTAGAATAATCCTCTCACCTATAACTCAGATATTGAAGCCTTCAAATACTTTGAAGGCCCCAACATGCAGAGAGTCCTCCAGCTGTGATCTGTGCCCAATGCTACAGAGAAAGGTGAAAAACCTCCAGGGCCTCTGCCAAACTACCCTGAAGGAAAATTCCTTCCCGACCCCAAATATGGCAATCAGCTAAACCCTGAGCATGTGGGCAAGACAACCCCTCCCGCTCCTCCCCATGCACAGAGGCAAAGCATACTGTCAGTCTAGATTATTTGAATTACAGATTAAGGTAAACAACAAATAGCACGCATATAAAAGATAAGAATGGGCCTTTCCTTCTGTCAGAGCTTCCACCTCAACTCCTCCACCATCCTCTCCTGCCACAGCCCTGCTACCTTGCAGACTTGTGTCCAGGGATGAACTACACAGACACAGAATCCCAGAAAACATGGTGTGTGTCTGAGTTGCTGCCCACAGCCCACTGTGGGTCTGAAGAGTCATAATTGGTTGTGTGTGGATAGGTTTCCACACACATCTGGTTTTCCTTTTGCTCTCAAATGGGATGGAGGGGATGTTCACAAAACATTCTTGCTATTAAAATATAGCCCAGACTGTGAAACAACATGTGAACCTCTGTGTTGTTAATCTCAGCAGCCTAACCAAATCATCATCTGCTTTTGATATTATGGATCAGGTGCATGTGACTGTGAAGTCTTGTACTTTGCACTGTTTTTAAGAAGAACAGTATGTTTTATTAGTTTCATACAAATAATTCCATTCTGTCTTTTTTAAATGAACACGTTTTGTGAGAAGAAATGCTGTGATTAGTTGCATTTGACTACTGTTATGACTATTGAGCTATTGATGCATTAATACTCTTCCTTTGCTGGATTAAGGCAAAGGCCCTATTTTAATTCCAGCTACGATCATATAATTTTCTGTGTGATACAAAGGTTGATGAGAAATGGATTTAGAATGTGGGACTTGATTTTATGACCTTGATAGTCCCCTTAAATGAAAGTTTTTAATTGTGTTTTTGTATAGGTTTTGAATGGACTAGTGTTGTAATGTTAAAGCAATTAGACACAACTATTACTGGTTAGGATTATTGTCTTGAGAATCCTGAATCATCACAGGAATCTGGAATATATGTTAATAATGAAATTACTTTGGATTTAAGTGCCTCTGTGGTACATTGACAGTTTCTGCTTGCTGATAAAAGATTAAAACAGGGTTATTTTGGGTTTATGACTGTATTAGAACCTTCTTTACTATCATCTGGTACAACTGTTTGGTGTTGCTCCCCCTCTTCCCCAAGTGTTTATCTTGACCTGCTACACATGAACTACAAACTGCTTTGTGCTCACTTGGTTGCTGTAGCCATGCTAGTTAAGATATTAGAGATGGTGACAAAGCTCCTATTTAAACTCTGGGTCCTATGCTTCCTGGCGAATTTGCTTGCCTGAGAGGCTCACCGCTGCCCCCAATTTTAGGCACCATGCCTAGAATGTTATTTTGCTGTCTAATGAGCTCTTTCTTCAAGGAGCTGACAGAGGAGAGCTATCATCTTTGAAAAACCATGGAAGTTGGGAGAGATTCCAGAAGACTGGAAAAGGACAAATATAGTGCTCATCTATAAAAAGGGAAATTAGAACAAGCCAAGAAACTACAGACCAGTCAGTTTAACTTCTGTACCAGGGAAGATAATGGAGCAAGTAATTAAGAAATTAATCTGCAAACATCTGGAAGATAATAAGGTGATAGATAACAGCCAGCATGGATTTGAGAAGAACAAAACATGTCAAACCAATCTGATAGCTTTTTTTGATAGGATATCAAGTCTTGTGGATAAGGAAGAAGTGGTGGATGTGGTATACCTAGACTTTAGTAAGGCATTTCACACAGTGTTGCATGATCTTCTTATCAATAAACTAGGGAAATACAACCTAGACAGGGTTACTATAAGTTGGATGCAGAACTGGCTGGATAACCATTCTTAGGAAATAATTATTAATTGTTCACAATTATTCTGCAAAGACATAACAAGTGGGTTCCACAGGGGTCTGTTTTGGATCTGGTTCTGTTCAATATCTTCATCAATGATTTAGATGATGGCATAGAGAGTACACTTATTAAGTTTGCAGACGATACCAAGCTGGGCGGAGTTGCAAGTGCTTTGAACGATAGAGTCAAAATTCAAAATGGTCTGGACCAACTGGAGAGGTAATTAGGCTGAAGTTTAATAAGGACAAATGCAAAGTACTCCACTTAGGAAGGAACAATCAGTTTCACACATACAGAATGGGAAGTGATTGTCTTGGAAGGAGTACTGCTGAAAGGGATTTAGGGGTGATAGTGGACTGCAAGTTAAACGTTAGCCAACAGTGTAACACTTGCAAAAAAAAGCAAACATAATTCTGGGATACATTAACAGGAGTGCTGTGAGCAAGACACGAGAATCATTGTTCCGCTCTACTCTGCACTGATTAGGCCTCAATTGGAGTATTGTGTCCAGTTCTGGGCACCACATTTCAAGAAAGATGTGGAGAATCTGGAAAAGAACTACAAAAATGATCAAAGGTCTAGAAAACATGAGCTATGAGAGAAGGCTGAAGGAACTGAGCTCGTTTAGTTTAGTAAAGAGAAGACTGAGAGGGGACATGATAACGGTTTTCAAGTATCTAAAGGAGTGGTACAAGGAGGAGGGAGAAAAATTCTTCTCATTGGCCTCTGAGGATAGAACAAGAAGCAATGGGCTTAAATTGCAGCAAGGGAGGCTTAGGCTGGACATTAGGAAAAACTAGCTGAGGGTGGTTAAACACTGGAATAAATTGCTAAGGGAGGTTGTGGAATCTCCATCACTGGAGATATTTAAGAGCAGGTTGGATAGACATCTATCAGGGATGATCTAGACAGTACTGGGTCCTGCCATAAGGGCAGGGGAATGGACTCTATGACCTCTTGAGGTCCCTTCCAGTTCTAGTATCCTATGATTCATCATTGTCCAACATGTAATATAAGGGGAGAGTAGTCTCCACTGTCTTCCCCAAGTGGAAATGAGGAGGTGGGTGTTGGGAGAACTTGGGCCCCCCTCTACTCTGGGTTCCACCCCAGGTCCCTGTAATAGCAGCTGTCTGTATGAGTCCCTTATGCCTGCTATAAGATAGCTCCAAGACCCGTGAACTACTTCCCCACACCTTCTCCAGCACCTTCCTTCTCTCCAGTTCACCCTCCTAGTACCCACTTGTTGTCTCTTTTCCTCTTACTCCCAGTGACACTTTCCTCCATCCTCTCAGCTACACACGCACACCATCAACTTCAGGAAAGCTCCTTTTTATAGACAGTCTTAACTGGTTTTCCTTAATTAACCCCAGGTGTCCAAATCATCCCAGGCTGGCCTGGCTCTGCAGGCCTGGTCAATTAGCCCCTGGTGTTCAACTACTGCTGATTGCCTCTGCTGATTCTAGACCAGCCCCTCCCTGTTACCATGGGAACAGAGATCTCCTCAGTCTGAGGCTTATATATCTCCCCTCCATTACCTTTTTATAGCCTTTTGATCTGACCCTGCCACAAGACATAAGGTGGGTGAGGAAATATTTTTACTGAACTTCTGAGCTATACTGAGCTCTTCTTTGTGTCCATATTGTTATTTTGCCACATATTAGTTACCAACTGTTAGCTCATGGCAAAAAATTCCATCCTTTTCCTAGTGTGGATGCACCCCATGAAGATTAGGAACTTTTGATCCATTCATAATTGCTTGTTTGTGAGAGCTGGGGCGTTAAGAAATTATAAAATATCATGAGAACTTGTGCAAATTTACAACCCAAAGTTTCATGATTTTTCTCCCTAATCATATTTCCTGATTAAACTCCAATTTTTGGGCTATGTCGATGGCCCTCATTTCAAACCGGATATTTACCTGTTCAGCAATAAGGATGGCAGCTTGGCTGAAGTGAAAATTACTAGAAATACCGGGGAGTGCATACATTGAAAAAATGGATACACTGAAAAAAAGCATCCACTGATGCATGAAAACACCCTTATCGAGGTCATTCACCACCAAAGTGAGGAGCTTCCTTAGTTCATCCAGACCTAGCTCAATCATACTTCCCATATATTTTGATCCTGTAAGTCATGTATAGTATAAATACCATTGTGGTATGTGTTCATGATTATTGGGGAATAACTGGTCCACTGATGGAATGTGCCCATGGGTTGAGAGTCAGCAATTTTGGTATGATCAGCAAATGAATTCAAAATACGCCAACACATCATTTTAACAGATAATCAGTAAAACCTGATATTGACTGATCACTGTTGATAAAACATATAGCTAAAACGTTGGATTTTTCTAACCCACTCATGTCTGCAATGTAGTAGATAATGTATTTATTGACATATATTTATTAATTTTTTTTCAGGCTTATGTTCATTTTTATGTATGTATACTAGAACTATTTGTTAAATTGCATAGCTGCCAAATTTATCTTAGGAAAAGATTTTTTAACAATTTTATCTCAAGAAATAAGAGAGAAATGCTCAGTGAGTAGCATTTATTAGTCTCATCAACATATTTTTTAAAAGAATTGGCAGCTGCAACAACCTATGCATACTTCAGCATCTGTTGTGTGATTTTTCACAAAGATAGGATGCTAGAATAGTCTTGATCTCTATTTGGGCGCAAAGGAGCTTTCCCCATTTGTGAAACTCTATGCATAATATGTACTCCAATTGGAATGAGGATTAATTCATTTTTTAAATGATTTAAGAAGTTGAGATGAAAGATACTAAGCATGTGTAAATTATTTATAATTATAAACCCAATCCATGAATCCTGAAGTCTGATGATTAGCAATTGGCTCTTACTTAATATAAAAGTCATCAAAACAACAGGACTTCATAGTCATTCATTTTCATTCAATTAGATCTGTTACATTATGCTGCTCTGTCTGTATTTGTAATGACTTTGAAAATGATGTGGCTAAGAAATGACACTGTAATAGTCCTAAACAATATTCTATCGTTATATTAACCTGAAGATATTAAGTGTATAATTACCAATCCAGATAATTTAAGAATTTTTCAGGGCATGGAAAATGACAGACAGTCCATCAACAGTGAACCCATAAGAAGCACTGGCATAATTTCATATGGGACAGGAAAGTGAAGACTTGAGACTTATTTAATCCCTCTAGATTCCAAACTGTGAGGACAATACTGTTTTGGCTATAAGAAGACAGAGGTCTGTGGGTGCTGGAAGGAAAGACCCATATCTGAGCACCTGGCTCATCACAGTCATTTGACTCAAGTGAGTGTTTTCATTTACTCTTGTGGTGGAGAGAGTATAAACTAGATAAGACCAAGGAAATGTTTCCTGTTCACTCGTGCAGGGATCAAGATTTGTCATGTGGAGATCTGCTTGTGATTACCTTAAGAGTAATCTTACAAAAAGTGGAAACATGGCTGAATTGCTAAGAAGGAGTATAACCATTTAGCAAAATAAACAGAGTATAAAAGGCGATACAGTAGAAGCAAGAGAAAGATGCAGGAAAATAGAAGTTCTCTTTACAAGCTATTAATATTGATTTTCAGAACTCCTTGGAGTACAGGGGAAGTTCCAGAAGACTGGAAATAAGCTAATGTGTGAATTTTTAAAAGGGCAAGTGGGATAACCTGCATAATTATAGGTCTGTCAGTCTGGCGTTGATTCTGGGAAAGATAATGGAAAGGCTGATATGTGACTTGATTAATAAATAATTAAAAGAGGGTAATATAATTAGTACAAATCAACATGGATTTGTGGAAGATAGACCCTGTTAAACTAACTTGATATCTATTTTTAATGAGAGTACAAGTTTGTTTGATAAAGATAATATACGTAGACTTCTGTATGGCATATGACTTGACACCACACAAAATTTTGATTAAAAAAATGGATGCAAAATTAGCAAAGGGCATATTAAGCGGAATAAAACCTGGCTAATTGATGGGTCTCAAAATGTAGCTGTAAATGAGGAATCAACATTAGGTGGCTGCGTTTTCACTGGGATCCTGCAGGAATCAGTTCTTGGTCTTATCCCATTTAACATTTTTATCAGCAATATGGAAGAAAACATAAAATCATCACTAATATATTTTGCAGGAGGCACAAAACTTGGGGAATGGATAAATAATGACAAACATAGATCATTGATTCTTAGTGACCTAGATTACTTGGTAAACTGGGCACAAGCAAACAATCAACATTTTAATAATGCTAAATGTGAATGTATACTCTAGGAACAAGGAATGCAGGCCATATTTACTGCATGGGAGACTCTATCCCGGGCAGTAGTGACTGAAAAATATTGGGTGGATGTGGTGGATAATCAGCTGAACATGAGCTTCCAGCGTGATGTTTTGGGCAAAAGAGCTAATGGGATCCCAGAGATTCACAGACAGGGGAAGTAGAGTAGGAGTAGAAAAGTTTATTTTGCATCTGTATTTGGCACTTTTGGATTGCTGCTGGAATACTGCATCCAATTCTGGTGCATCCAATTGAAGAAAGGTGTTGAAAAATTGGAGATGGTCCAGTGAAGAATCATGAGAATGATTAAAGGCTTAGAAAACCTGCCTTCTAGTGATAGATTCAAGGACCTCTATTTAATTTGATAAAGAAAAATTTAAACAGTCACAGGATTACAGTTTTTATGTATCTTAAGAGAGAACATGATCCAAATTTCAGTAAGGGTGGTTTGGGTTGAACATTAGGAAAAACTTTCTAACTGTCAGGTGGTTAAGCACTAGAATAAATTACCTTGGGAGGTTGTGGAATCTCCATCATTGGAGGTTTTTAAGAGCAGGTTAGACAAACACCTGTCCCCGATGAACTAGATTTTGCTTGGTCCTACCATGAATGCAGGGAACTGGACTTGATGACCTCTCAAGGTTTCTTCCAGTTTCATGATTCTATGATCTAATGGCTGGAAATTGGAGCTAGACAAATTCAAACTGGAAATAAGATGTACAGTGGGAGTAATTAATCACTGAAACAATTTACTAAAGTTAGTGATGGATTCTCCCATCACTGATAATTTTAAAATCAGGATGAGATGTTTTTCTAAAAGTTATGCTCTAGTAATTATTTTGGGGCAGTTCTGTGGCCAGGAGGTCTGACTAAAAGTTCATAATAGTCCCTTCTGGCCTTGGAAACCATTAATCTTTATGCTCCAACTCACCAACCCAGTTTGCACTAGATTCAAACTCTATAGATGAGAGTGAAAAAGACAACCATAACAGAGATCTCGGTGTTGGGAGGATATGGGAAAGTCCCGTAGGATAATAGAAGCAACAAAAGAGAAATCAGTGGGAAATTGGCTCAATATTAGATGATTATACAAAGGTATAGAGAATAAACAGGGGGAACTGGAAATATTAGTACATATGCTAAATTATATCTTAATTGACATCACAGACGCTGGGTTAAATCTCATTACTAGAACATTGGTCTGGAGGGATAGAGGAAGAATATGTAGGGAAAAAGGGAGAAAAGGTGCTGCATTATACACACGTTCTAAGGTCCAGAAGGAATATAGTGGCAGGCCAATTGAAAGTCTCGGGATACAGATAAAAGGGGATAATGTAATAGGGGGAATATAAATGTAGTTATTTACCGTTTACCATCTAATCAAGGGGAAAAATTGTTTCTAGAACAACAGAAATATCCAAAGCACAAGCTCTGGAAGTAATGGAGGAGTTTAACTGCCAGACATCTGTTAGAAAAGAAATACAGCAAAACACAAGCGTCCCAAATGTTCTTGCAAAGTACCAGAGAGAACTTTTTATTTCAGAAAGTGGAGCAAATAACCGAGGCAAGGACCATCTGAGACTTGATTCTGACCAACAAGGAGGAATTGGCTGAAAATCTGAAGGTGAAAAGTAATTTAGATGAAAGTGATCATGAAATGATACATTTCATGTTGCTAATGAAAGGAAGGAGTGAGAGCAACAGAATAAGAACAATGGACCTAAATACAGGCAGTCCCCGGGTTACATCAATCTGACCTACGTCGGATCCCTAGTTACAAACGGGGAGGGGGTGCAGCTAGTGCGGGGTGCCTCCCCCACTGTTGCCGCCTCTGGCGGCACAGTGGGCACTTCCCCCCAGCAGACCAGGGAGACGCGGAGCTAGCGCCCCCCCCCAGCAGACCAGGAAGACGCGGAGCGGCTTTTCTCGCCGTGGAGGACGCGGGTCTGCTGGGGGGAACAAGACACCAGCCAAAAGGGGGCACCCCAGAGTGGAAAAATTAATTTCCTAGGGAACAGCAGGAGCAGCAGGCAGTGAGACCCATTGTGTTACAGTCTCCACCTTGGGAGCAACAGGTCTTTCCCTCTTCAGCACTAGAGCTGCAAGTATCTTGTTAGCGTCACGTGAAATTAACAAGTCCCTTCCAGCCTGGCAGAGGTGAAGCTGAAAAATTACCCAGTGGTGTGGGTGGGCAAGAATGGGGAGGAGCAGGACAGAAGGGAAGAGGGGATAAGCCCCAACCCCTCACCCTAGCTGGAGCGGAGCAGGGTAATCCCCAAGGGGATGGGTCTGGTTGCATAGTGGGTGAGTGGACAATGAGGACCCACCTGTGGCTAAACTCCTGTTCCCAACACAGAATTTTTCTTTAAAATTAATCCTGTGGATAAATTCACACACGCACTTCACAGGAAGGGATTTCCATTTTCTACTCAGCAGAATACAACAACAGCTTTGATTGTATCAATATTTCACTGTGCTCTCCAATGACTATTGATTACACTTAATACCCATTTCACTGAACCATCTGTAGCAAATTCTATTTGGAACAGTAATATGCATTGAATAAACTTTTTTTAGTTATAAAAAACAAAGATTCTGACTATTAAATGAATAACTGGGATCTTTCAGATACCCCAAAAGGAAGATTTGGATATAGCATGAAACACTGAAACTTACGATCAATTTTTAATTAAAATATCAACCAAAAAAAATTTCATATCAAAACAATATGTGTTTTTCTTAGAATAAGGAAGATGTATGAGAATCAGGGTCTTTTCCACCTAACTCCAGCTCCCCGTCTCCCTCCCAAAATATATACCAGTTCCGACTTACATACAAATTCAACTTAAGAACAAACCTACAGTCCCTATCTTGTACGTAACCCGGGGACTGCCTGTAATATAGACTTCATCAAACTGAGAGATCTGTCAGATAAAGTATCAAGGGAAGAAAATCTGAGAGATAAAGAAGTAGAGGAGATTCTGTTTCTCTAGAAGATTATTTAAAAGCACAACTGAGAACTAACCCAATAAGAGAGACAGACAAGAAGAGGCCAATGCAGTTCCGTCAGGAGCACTTTAATGATCTGAATATCAAAAACAATGCAGTTGCAGCAAAGGCTAATATTATTCTTGAATGTCATAGTAAGACATGGGAGCTAATTATCCTACTCTATTAGGCACTGACAAAGCCTCAGCTGGAATTCTTTGCCCAGTTCTGAGGGCCACACTTGATGAAAGAGGTGAATACATTGGGAAGAGTCCAGAGGAGAGCAACAAAAATGATAAAAGCTTTAGAAAACTTGACCAATGAGAAAAGGTTAAAAAAAAATGGGGCATGATAGTTTTGAGAAAAGAAGCGTGAGGGATGGACCTGATAACAGCTGTCAAATACGTTAAGGGCTATTGAAAGAGAAAGGTAATAATACATTTTTTCATGTTCACTGGAGGAATGGGAGTGTGACCTTAAGAGCACTCCAATGCCAGGTAGGGAACTTATGTCATGCTATTTACCCAAAAGGTGGCATGCAACTAATAACTCCCAGATCATTAATACCTGTGTATGATATATGTGTAGTTAACCCAAAAAGAACTGATGATTTGGGGGAAACTTGGGACTGGGAGGAGATTGGTGTCACAATGCAAGGACTAACCAACTCTGATAGAAGCCAGGGTTAGGTCACTGTGCTATAGGCATGTGGGATTCAGGGCTTTTAACCTAGGCTATCCTGCACAGAGATGTCCAAGGTTACAGGGCAGATTGTGGTAAAACTCTCTGCTGGTCTGGTTTGTACGTCAAAGCAGCACAGGGAGATTTAGGTTAGAAAGTAGGAAAATCTTTCTAATTATAAGGGTAGTTAAATTCTCGAATAGGATTCCAAAGAAGATTGTGGAATCCCCGTCATTTTAGGTTTTTAAGAGGAGGTTGGACAAATGCTGGCTTGGGCTAGACTAGGTTTTTTCTGTCCTACCTCAGTGAAGAAGGCTGAACTTGATGACCTTTGAGGTTGCTTCCTGCCATGCATTATTATGATTCTGTGTTAAATATAATACATAATCTGAAAGATTAGTTATTTAAAACAGCGCTGAGAGATGTATTCAGTGTCTCAATCTTTTAAGTTAAAGGTTTTGTTGCCCTCCTTTCCTTGGCATCAGCTCTGTCGCATTGAATAAATTATGTACAAGCTATTTTTATGTTACAAACTACTGGATAATTTTTCAGTAATATTCTTTCAGTTACAGTTTGAGTTGGAGTACAGAGGTATGTGTCTTGGTGTATCACAAGCAAATGTACACACTATGCAATGGATATTTCGTTTTGTATGTTCTCGTTAAGAAATGCTGGGCAGTGTTTGTTTCTAGAATTTTTTGGTCTAACTCCTGTGACTGTAAATGTCAGTTTAGCTCCAGTAAGTAATGCCAGTAGCACAGGTAGATGGATCTGACAGGACTGAGAACTAACAGCATGTCAGACGCTTTTCTCCAATGAAGTCTATAGATCAGAGGTAGGAATCTGCTGGAGCCGAAGAGGGTGACAGGGGAATAACATCCCTTTCTCTTCCATCGACAGGAGTAATAACTCCTGGCTCTCTAGGGACAGATTGTAAAAGCCAATAGCCAGAAGCTGTGAAGCAGGGAGGGTAGAAGAATGGAAAATTAAAGAGGGAGTGAAAATTTTGTGTAGGGCTTTAGTGAAGTGTTGGAATAAACCATCAAATGTCATTCTTTTAATTGCCTCATTGTTGATATAAATGGTTCTTGAAAGTTTAATATTTATTACTTTAAGATATTAAAATGTTAGTAAATTATTAGTTAAAATGGTTAAGTAACAAATATTGTGCATGTATTTCTGTATGGCTATTTTCAAATATTCTATCATTTGAAAAAAATCATTAGAGAGAAAATGTTTTACTAATAACTATTGAAGATTAAAGATCTACTAAATAGTAGGAAGTTTTTTAGTATAGTTCTTGTACACAGTCATATACGAGCATATATATGAGATATACTTGCATATAAATCATGTAAAATAGCTAAATAACTGTATGTATGAAATATGCATATATTAATCTATTTCCACATGCATACCTTCCCATTTTTAAATCTTTAAGACAACTTATTTTTAGAGCATTTCATAGCTTCTAAAACAATTAAAATGTACCCATTTATATTTCTGATTAGGAGTGTTAAATTTTGATGTGCACTAATGTTTAGAGTATTTGCATTTTACAATGACTCTTACATTCACTTCTTCATAAAATACCCTTTAAGAATTTAGTAATCTGCCAACGAACATTTAAACAAGCAGAAGCATAATAAAAGGGAGTTAAGATACAAAAAGACTTTTAAGAAACTGGTGCAGGCTATCTTATGAGATGTACTTATTTAGTTTTTAAACTGTGACTAGTGTTTAGTTAAATCTTATACAGACTCAGTTCACTGAAGGTGACAGAAGTACTCACTTGAGCTCAATGAAAAGTAGACATGACAATAAATTTTTCAGTCAGAGACAGGAGATCTTGTTATAGGAGTCAGTATGAGGGTCAGGGCAGAGCCTGTTGATGATTGAGCAAAAGAGAAGTAAATTCATTCTGCTTCAAGCACTTTGTCAAGTGCCAGTAGTTTACCATTGAGGACTAGTCACCCGTTCTAGTCTTACGGCCCTAGAGGTCACTCATTTGATATAAATCATAGCACTGCATAGGCTCAGCAACCTATTGCCATTCTAGATGAAATAAAAAAGAGGAATGCTTCATTCTGAATTGAAATGACTGTGAATATCCCACCACATGTTGCTGTTTAATGCAATATGTGGTTAGATATTGATCTCCAGAATCAAGTCATTAAAATGTGCAGTTTTTGTTTATTGGAATGAAGCAATTAAATGGTTCAGTTATGCCAGACCTTAACTTTTCTGATGAAAAGTATTGATTTCTTGCCACAGCTTTATAAGCGACAATGTTTTTGATTACTCTTGACAAACCTCCTTGGAGTGTTAATTAAAATTGTACCAGATGAGCAGGTGTGGGAGATCATTAGATCGCCCGGATCACACACTACACTTCATATTCTGCAGCCTTGCATAATGAATAGGGCACAAGAGGGGAAAAACAATATCTTCATCAGCAGAATTAGCATCTTCACTTTTTTATAACTAGGTGACATTAAATTGTACAGTACACACATTTATCAGCTATTGAATAACTTCTGCATTTGATTGAGTTTACTTTCTTTGTTAGCATATTTTTTTAGTGAAAGACCAGCTGCTTTCATTTTTGTGGTTTTAAATGATTTGAAATGTTGTTTTACAGTATACATGTAAGATATGAAGTATGAAGCTGTTTAATCAAGAATAAACTCACGAATAGCAACATTTACCCCCCCACCTAAATCTGTGTTTCACAAATAAGAAATATATAAATATTTTCCCCATATTTTCTTTTGCATAATGACCTAGAAATATAAATAAGTATGAAAGCTATTGATTTGTTGGCGTTAAATTTAATGACTTATATTAATTTACAATAAATATTTTATCTTGTAGAATATTAATTAGTTAATTTTTAAAAATCTCTTCTGTACTAAGATACTTTTTCTGTGCAGTGTTAGTAGCACATGGCTTTATGTGTAGCAATAATTTAAACTAGGGTGCTGCTGGTTGTGAAGTTTGTTGTGATAAGTATTTTTGTTTTAAGAATGGGTAGAAAACAAATTAATATTTTTTGGAAGGGAAAAATAAAATAAAGATGTTATCAAAGTACAGATAAGATCTGTGTTTATATCAGTGTAGAAAAGTGTATAAAATATCTACTCACAAAATACCTGGCTTGTAAGTAAATAGAAAGCTTCAGTTTCCATTAATGTGATCTGTGAGCAGTAGTCAGCAGTAACTGAAACCGTGAGTGCTTACTGTTCAGTCCAAGTCGCACTGAAACAAGCAGTTTGGGAGTTGGCTGTTTAATTTTTTTTAAATGCACTGCTTTGCAAAGCAAATATCAACTTACGAAAAAGGTGAATGAGGATTTGCAATATTTGGAATATGTTCTAGTGCTTAGAACAAGGAACTTGTTTCCAGTTGCAGATGTGCTACTGAATTGCTGTGTATTTTTGAGCAAATTGTCCTTTTATATGTTTTAGTAAGGTGAATATAATACTTGCTTGCTTTAAAGAGGGATGTTGTAGGATTTAATTAATGTATGTAAAGCTCTTTGAACTCCTAGAAGGCATGTGCCCATGCTGATAATGGCTTCTGCTTGATAACCATCCAAAACAGAGCAGACTGACGCATGCTCATTTTCATCATCTGAGGCAGATGCCACCAGCAGAAGGTTGATTTTCTTTTTTGGTGGTCATGATAATGGGTCATGATGATGGGTCATCATTTGAGATTGCTACAACATGAAATATATGGCAGAGTGTGGGTAAAAGAGAGCAGGAGACATACAATTCTCCCCCAAGGAGTTCTGTTACAAATTTAATTAACACATTTTTTTTTAATGAGCCTCATCAGCATGGAAGCATGTTATCCAGAATGGTGATTGAAGCATGAAGGGGCATACAAATGTTCATCATATCTGGTGGGTAAATACTTTGCAATGCTGGCTACAAAAAAAAGTGCCATGCAAATCCCTTTTCTTACTTCCAAGTGATGTAAATAGGAAGTAGCTAGCATTAATTCCAGTAAATGTATGAAAACCTTATTTGTGTTAGTGATTGGCTGAACAAAAGTAGAACTGAGAGCACTTGTAGGCTCTAAGGGTGTGTCTAGACTACAAGATTTTGTCGACAAAAGTAGACTTTTGTCAACAAAACTATTCCTGCGTCTACACTGTCGCCAAGTTCTGTCAACATACCGTCGACAGAATTCGGCAGTTTTGTCGACGGCGGTAAACCTCATTCTATGAGGAATAACGTCTTTTCTCGAAAGAGTTCTGTTGACAGAAGGCTTTATGCATCTACACTGTCGTTTGCATCCACTCTCATGTTGACAAAGTGGCTTGCTTTGTCAACAGAACTGAATGTAGTCTAGACGCTCTTTGTCAACAGAAGCTTTGTTGACAGATACTGTCAACAAAGCCTCTGTCAACAAAAGCCTGTAGTCTAGATGTACCCTAAAGTGTTACATGGTTTTGGTTTTGAGTGCAGTTATGCAACAACAACAAAAATCTACATTTGTAAGTTACACTTTCACAATGAAGAGATTGCACTACAATACTTGTATGAGATGAATTGAAAAATAGTATTTCTTTTGATTAGCTTTTTATAGTGGAAATATTCGTAATAAAAACAATATAAAGTGAGCACTTTACACTTTATTCTGTGTTGCAGTAGAAATCAATATATTTGAAAATGTTAAAAATCCAAAATATTTAAAATATTTAAATTGGTATTCAATTGGATTAAATGATTTAATGTGGTTAATCACAATTAATTTTTAAAATTCTGATTAATTTTTTTGAGTTAACTATGTGAGGTAACTGCAATTAATCTAGAGTCTTAATAGTAATGAGCTGAAAAAGGAAGATCCTACATATTACTTCAGCTACAGGTTTTACAAAACTTGTCTATTTATTAGAAGTATTTTTAGGTATACTGTTAATATAGAACAAAATAATTAAAGGCTACCTACGCAATGAAAATAGATATATTGTTTTCTAGGGCCAAATGCTCCTGATATGTCTCCTGTGAGGAATCCTATTGACGTAATCAGGTGTACTCATGTAAGTAAGTCTAGGTAGGGTTTTACTTTTCATTTGGTTTCAAAGCTCTAACTGATTATGGATTTCCAAAGCATACTTCCTAATGACTCCTATGTAGTCTTAACTTCTATTTCAATATGGTAATAGTTATCATTTTATCTTACACTTTATTGGCTTGATTCCACAGTGCACTGAGCCCCCTTACCTGCAGTTGATTCCAAAAGGAATTGAGGGCAATTAGTTTAATTTAGGTACAGGTCCAATTTTTTGTAAGTGCTATACAAACATTTTCTAATTAACAAACTTACCTCCTGCTGACTTCAGTGGAAGTTGAAACTGGTCCATAAAGGATCACCTTGTCCTAAGTGTTGGTTCAAATTCTTCTACTTAATTTGAGGGAAATCTTTCAAAGGCTCAAAGGTAATTCACTGAGGCCATGTCTACATTAGGAAATTATTTCAAAATTACTAAATTTGACTTAACAAATTTTAACTAGCATTTCTACACTATAGGGAAGCCTCAAAATTAGTCAAAGGTAGGCTCCATTAATATTGATGTGCTATCTCAGACTTTATTCCAAACACTGGAATAAATTGCCTATGGATGGTGTGGAATCTCCATCACCGGAGATATTTAAGAGCAAGTTGGATAGACATCTAGCAGGGATGATCTAGACAGTTCTTGTTCCTGCCATGAGGGCAGGGGACTGGACTTGACCTCTCAAGGTCCCTTCCAGTTCTAGTATTCTAAGATTCTATGATTTCAGAATTAGCATTACTCTTGATGAAAAGCAGGCGTACAGATTCTTAAACTGCACAGCCCGTTATTTTGAAATAACGGGCTTGGTAGTGTGGGCGTGCCACTTATACATTTGACCTGGGGGCAGGGATGGTCCTAACCAATTGGCAGCCCTGGGCGACTACCTGGTTCACCCGTAGGGTTGCCAGATGATTTAAAAAAAATACCGGTGAAAATTTGTCAAGAAAAATAATTTTTTAAAAAAAGGGCTTGGGAGTAACCAGGGAAACCTGGGGGGAAGAATTGGGAGGTCAGGTCCTTGAAAATAGTGGCCCTGGGCAACCGCCTGGCTTACCCGCTCCTAAGACCAGCTCTACCTAGATGGGAGGGTTATTTCAAAATAAAGTTCTAGTGTAGACCAGACCTGAGAGGCATCTATCTCTGACTTTTGAGTAAATGGAAGTTTTCCTTTTTGAAGTGTCATTTCTTCCCTTCTAGTGCTTTTAAAAAAATATGATTACCAGTCAGGGGACCAGATAGCTCAAGGATTATGAGATAATAACTCTAGGTTTCCAGTTAAAATTCATACTTCTTGTGAACCCAGAGATAATACCTCCTAGTGACTGGTTGTCTGATAGCATGAAATATGTAAAATGAGTTTTGATACTCTCAGGTGAGTTCCCTGTAGCTAAATCTCCACATTATAGAACCTCCACCACAAATCTTCTGATTGTTCCCCCTTGATCTCTCTCTGAACAGAGAGGTCAAGGACTGAAATGGGTTGGAAAATGACTTACCATCTGGACTCCAAAGATGGGCTGTGGCTACTTCAGTCCTGATGTGCCAAAGTTGGAAGGCATGGATGGAAAGCCTTCAGGGTCACTGCTTGTGCCTTATCTGTCCTGTAGATACAGATGACTAAATTAGTTTTTAAATAAGCCATTGTGAATATCTAAGGCTGCTCAGACATCAAAATGGTCTGTGAGAAACAAATTAAATGTTCTAATGACTATAATTAGGAGAGGGAAAAAAGGGGATGGCAGGTACTCTGTAGGTCTGTCTACACCGCAAAAAACAAACAAAACCCCTGTGGCTGTGCAGGTTCTTGCTTGTGACGTTTCTGCTATAGCACTAAAAATAGCTGTGTAAATATTCAGGCTTGTGCTGGAGCCCCAGCTTTGAAGCCTGGGAAGGAGAGTTGTTTTCAGAGTCTTAACTCTAGCTTGAGCCCAAACATCTCCACATCTATTTTTAGTGCCATAGTCTGAGCCAGTGAGCCTCAGTCTGTGTACCTGGGTTCTGAGACATACTGCTGTGGTGGTTTTTTTTTTTTGGGGGGGGGGATATTTTTGCAGTGTATGCATTCTCTTCCTCTCTAAATTCAGCAAAAGATTGCTGGTGATACGTGATTAAGAAGTACTTAAATTCCTGCTGTGAATGAAATTTATTATATAATAACTTCCTATTTAAAGTCTCCTAGGTAGCAAAAGTCAGTGTGTTGCCATTACTTTTTCCAGTTCTGCTTTAAGCATCCCAAGGTAGTGATGATCTGAAAGGTAGGTTTGGGTTCCATGGGGGTGCATAGCTCACCACCTAACATTAGAAATTAAATAATAGACAACATTGCTTTGTGCAAGTGGAAAAATCGATGTGCTTTTAAATGTTAATAGCACATCTTTTTCCATAACAATAACATCATGTTTGTGGTAGCTTTTTCTTTTGTTGTGTTCTAAAGGCTTGTTTGTTAGGCACATTGCATGTTAAGTGAGTGAAACCTGGACTCTCTCAGGATTAATGGCTCTCTTTATTCTTTGCTCCATATTGAAAATCATTCCTGTCAGCTGATGCTCTCCAAGCTGCCTGGAAGAACTTTGGCATAGTTTTCCTAACCTTTCAAACAGTAAAAGCAAAACTCTCCTTTGATAAAAAAGCCGGAGGACTTTGGCACAGAGCCATTAAGGATGTAGGTGACTCTGCTGTGATCTGACAGAATATTCCACAAAACACTGAAAAGTTCTCCTAAGAGTCCCTGGAGTGGGCCGCGGCACTTTGCTTGTACTTAACATATATCAACTGTCACCCGACGGCAGTCAGTGTTGAACTGAACACAATGGAACATCCAGATGGTCTAAACAAAGCGAACAAATGTTCACTGCTATTAAAAGCTGTTTACATCAACTTCCAGTATTTCATGTACTGAAGTTTATTTTGTGTCACTGCTGAGGTGGTTAGCTCCATCCTAAACTCATATCAGGCTTTTATAAACTATTGTTGCTTCTGTGTTAAAATAACATTATTAAATACCTTAAATACGTGCCATTGAGCATTGAAATGAAATAGGAAATTGGTCATTGTATGCTAATCATATACTTTCAAATATTTTAATTGATTGTCCCTTCTAAATTCCCTTTGCTATTGAACCCACCTATAGCCCTTCCTTCTAAAGCCTCCCCCCCCAACACACATACAGCATGCACAACGCCATGCTGTCTTCTCTGATTTAGGTGCATAATGAATAGCTGCTTAACTGCCTATCTGCCTTTGCAGACTGTGCCAACAATTCTTGTTGGCCATTTGATGGGGATGTTTGTGCAGGGAATAGTTTGTTTTCTTCTCCAGCAGACTCCGAGATATCTACTGCTGTCTTATTAGAGATTAAGATGCATGAGTGACAAATGGTCATTTTACATCTCCTTCCTCTGACCCTTGTTCCTGGTACAGTATCCACTTTGCAAATTTCCAGGTTCCTGCCTTCTACTTGTTACATAAAATAATTGATGGGAGAAATGTCCAACTCACTGTATTGTTTTCAAGAAGCGACAATGAAATTCTTGGGAAGAGTGGGGGAAGAAGAGTTTTTAAAAACTGTCCTATATTTTGCAAATATTTGACTTTAGATGTATTGCATAATGTGCCTTAGATATTGGAAAAATAAAGCAGCAAAAATCATTAACTGCACTCATTTTAACTGAAATGCATGTAAGATAAAGCTGTAAGATAGAGGAACACAAAGATAGAATCAAATCAACATTTTATAAATGGGTAGAATGTTGCTGTTTATTAAATATAGATCAGCTATTTTTTCTTCCACTTTGTTTTAAAGATGAAGCAAAGTGATTTAAGAATAAATATATGCAGAAGACTGCATGAGGTTATAAATCAGTAAATCAACTAGATTGTAAATTCTTTGAATTTTATGTATGGCTTATATCATGTAGTCCTGGTCTAACACTGGAACTCCTAGGTGCTACTCTATTATAATTAATAAAATGGGAAGAATTAAATAATTCACAAATACATTTGAAAATAAAATATTTGAAAATAGTTTCTTACTGAGCAGGACCTACTTTGGAATTCTTTTTTCCCCTTTCAATATCATTGACCCTAAAACCAGCATTTGGTGTGCAGCTTCACGCTATATGAGTTAATGATGTCATTTCACATTCAGGAAAAACAGAACCCTGAACTCTCATTCCTCCTATGAAACGTATGAATTTTTATAGAGACTAAATCTAAGCAGCATCTAAGTAGAGGGTACTATGGAAATGCTCTAAAACGCTGTAGAGACTTATATAAGAAATAATAGTCTTTCTGAAGTATTTTTACTGGGCAGAAGAACACTATCGCAGGATTATAATTCTCTATTAAATTCTATTGCATGCTCAGAAAAACCTGAAGAATTTATTTTTGTATTAAATTGGCAGAACCATTTTCAATAAGGTTTTTTAGTTATCCTGATAGGAACTTTGAGTCATGTTTTAAAATGCATTGGTCATTTAAAAAAAACTATTGTATACATGTAGTATGTCAATTGACATTACACTGCTGATGCTGAAAAACTTGACCTCCTTCTTTTTCAGGAATGCGTTGTGGAAAGTGGATGACCACACATCTTAAAGAAGAACTTGTTCAGGAGCAGAATTTGCCATTAAGACTCTACAACACTCACCACAGGGTTAAATGCCATAGAAGTTATCTTTAATAGAGAGATAAGAAAATAGGGCCTGATTCTGCTCCCATTGAAGTTGGTGGTATAGGATTGGGTCCTACAGACTCTTTGTGGGAAGCCAAGCCATTCCCTACACTGCAATATGTCAGAACATGACAATAAGGGAGGCAGATGTTATTTCTGTCTAACAAAAAGATTAATTACTGCCCTTTCCAATCTACTGGTGTTACCACCTGGACTGTATAGAGATTTTCGATGCAAAATATTTAAAATAAAATGTGAGTTTATTACCTTAAACAATTCCCTGATTTAACAAGTTCCATTTTCCTTGATCATTCAGAGTAATGGAGAAGGAAAGGTTTCTTTTATATGAAAGTGTTTAGACTTGTCAGGACATGAAACTTTACAAAACCGTAGTTTTCATGTTTGACAGGGGTCAAGCATCGTGCCCACTTTAGATGAGCAATTTGGAGCCAGATTGTCAATCCAAATGCAAGCTGCTCCATTTCCTGTTTATGACTGTGCAGAGTTACACATCCTGACTCGCTTGCCTTCAGCTGCAGGTTTTTCCGCACTCCCTGGGAGATTTCTTCCTTAAAATTGTTTATTATTTATCATATAAGTAAGCCATTGGAATTTTGTTAATTCCTGTTTTACTTAACACATGCAAAATGCTATCATTAGCTAAAGGAAGATAATGTTAAGGTTGTAGCAGTTACTGATAGTACTAATTAAATCACCTTTGAAAAACAAAACCTGCTCAGAGAGTGCATGAAATGAAGAGAATTGATGCCAAGTTTACTGCCTCACTGAGACCCTGCCTATTGTATACCTGACCTTAGGTTATCAGCAATTAAAACCTGGTCTACTAACTTAAAAATAAGCTTTAGGGAAATTCATATTTTTTGTTAATTACAGTTTTAGAATTGGCTACATAATCTGTTGTACTTTGAATGAAATCTTTTCTATTTATATAGAGAAAATAACAGTGAAAAGTTCTTTAGATGTATTCATTTGGATCCAGGGTATTTATATGCTGTTGTTGAAATCACTTGGGATTTTTCTGTTTTTTCATTAATAACTTTCTGGATCATTATTCTTTTTAGCGAGCTGAAAAAATTGAACAAACCAGGTAGTAAATTGTGATTTCTCCCTTTCTCCTCCTTTTTTAAATAACAAACTATTTAAAAGAAATCACAAACAGCCGTGTCACTGTTGTAAGCTTTTTCATTTGTACAAATTCCAAAACACCAGTTACTCTATTTCTTTCTTTAAAAGCCAAGTCAAATGGCAGTCATATCATGCACAGTTCTTTTCTCTCTATTCCCAGTTTTCTTGAGAATTTTACTTGATAACAGCTGATTTGATTATTTATATTTTCATCAGAGGAAAGTATTGTTTGACTATTATCTATTTTCATCTTTTATTGTTTGCTTCCTATTTTTGAGAGGTTCTTGATTTAAAATGCAGAAAATAGCAATTTAAACCATTTTCCTCAGTTATCCCTTTAATAAACATAACCTCATCCAAATATTATTCAGTGCCCAAGTTAACTATAGAGTGATTATACAACTAATTCCCTCGATGATCATGTTCAGTGTAAGATGTATTAGCACAATTTTTTGTCTGTCAGACCAAAAGAATATCCCATCTGGGGGGTTTTCCCCTTAGTAATCAAGGTTAAACACAGAGCAAGACAGCGTTCCCATCAGAGGTTACATGAACAAAATGAACTCAACAGATGTTTAAGACTAACCCTAATGCTATGATATACTTCTAACATGATCTGCCTTTGTCAGTGAAGCAAGACACAATGAATATTTGTCCAAAACCTGTAGTTTAATTTGCCACAAGAGTTTTCCTTCACATAATGTTCTCAAGGGTCAGATCCTTGGCTGAGATTAATTAGTGATACTCATTTACCCTATCTGGGGCTCTGGCCTGTATTGTGTACTTATGTTGACATGCATGGAAAGCATTTAACTTCTCATTTTCTAATATACAGAGTATGCTTTTTAATTACATTTTTCTTGATGTTCTGATATGTGTAACATAACAATATGTGTCTGATATTTTATTAACTTACTTTGATAAAAGGTTCATCAAGTCCATATCCAGAAGGGACCATTGTAATCATCTTTCTAGTCTAATCTCTTGCATAATGCAGACTACAGAACTCTCCCTAAACAATTCCTAGATTGTACTTTGAAGAAAAACATCCAATCTTGATTTTTTTAAAATGGTCATTGATGGAGAATCTACCAATAGTTCATTACTCTTACTGCTAAAAATTCCTCATATTCAGTCTGAATGTGGCTAGTTCCAACTTCCAACCACTGAGATGTCACAACTTTCTCTGTTAGTCTGAAGAGCCCATTATGAAATATTTGTTCCCCACATACATACTAAAAGACTGTAATCAAGTCTCCTTTTAACCTTTTCTTTGTTAAGCTAAATAGATAGATCTCCTGAAGTCTATCACTATTAGGCATGCTGTCTAATCCTTTAATCATTCTTGAGGTTCTTCTCTGAATGCTCTCCAATTTATCAGCATCTTTCTTGAGTTGTGGACACTAGATTTGTGACCTCTAAAATGCCTAATATTTCAGGGTACGTCTACACTACAGCGCTAGTTCGAACTAACTTAGTTCGAATTAGTTAATTCGAACTAAGCTAATTCGAACTAACGCGTCTAGAACTAAAAACTAGTTCGAATTAGCGTTTTGCTAATTCAAACTAGCAAGTCCACATTGAGTGGACTCTGAACAGGGCTTAAGGATGGCCGGAAGCAGTGCCGGCAGGGCATCAGAGGAGGACTTAGAGCATGGAGATGTTGTCTCAGGCTAGCCGCGGGCTGTGCTTAAAGGGTCCCGACCCCCACCCCAGACACACAGTTCTAAGGGGTGCCCCGCTTGCAAAGAAGTTCTGGCTTGGAGTGCCCGGAGTACCCACACTGGGCACATCACAGCACTCGGCCATCAGCCCGGCTGCACTTGCCGCAGGCTGCCATCTGGGGAGAGGGGGCAATTGGGGGGCTGCAGGAGAGCTTCCACCCCCAGAAGCCCGCAGAGCCAGCCCAGTCCTCCCCATCGGGGGCTCGTACCCCATTCCTCCCTCACCTCCTTCCACTTACCCTTCCCTAGCCCCCCTTCTTATTGATGTACAAAATAAAGAAAACGTGTCTTCCAACATTGACTCTGTCTTTATTGAACAAAACTGGGGGAGACTGGGAAAAGGAGGTGGGAGAGGGGAAGAGAAAGGCTGGGAGAGGGGAGGGCAACTAACATGATCAGGGGTTGGGAACAGGTCCCAGATGAAGAAAGGCTACAGAGACTGGGACTGTTCAGCTTAGAAAAGAGGAGACGGAGGGGGGACAGGATAGAGGTCTCTAAAAGCAGGGGTTGGGTGGAGAGGGTGCATTCAGAAAAGTTCTTCCTGAGTTCCCATAAAGAAGGACTAGAGGACACCAAAGGAAAGGAATGGGTAGCAGGCTTCAAACTAGTAAGAGAAAGTTGTTGTTCCCAAAGCAAATAGTTAACCTGCGGAACTCCTTGCTGCAGGAGGCTGTGAAGGCTACAACTAGAACAGAGTTTAAAGGGAAGTGAGATCAAGTCATGGAGGTTGGGTCCATGGAGTAGTCTTAGCCAGGGGGTAGGAGTGGTGTCCCTGCCCAAAGTTTGTGGAAGGCTGGAGAGGGATGTCACGAGACAAATGGCTTGGTCACTGTCTTCGGTCCATCCCCTTCAGGGTACCTAGGGTTGGCCGCTGTCGGCAGACAGGCTACTGGGCTAGATGGACCTTTGGTCTGACCCAGGACGGCCATTGTAATCTCAGGGCTCAGGGTTGGGGGTCTCAGTGGACCCCCTTGATTTTCATGCACACCTGCTCCTGGGTGGCCAGGCTGGCAGCTCTCCTGCCCTAGACGGCCACTTTCCTGTGCCTAGTGCGGAGATCGTGGACGAGGTCCACGATGTCCGCACTAGCCCAGGAAGGTGCCCGCCTCTTGCGGTCCAGGGCAAGCTCCCGGGAGCCGCCAGCCTGGTCCCGGGAAGAGGGGGTGGGCTGGGGGACATCGGGTGGGTGGTTCTGTGCCGTGCCAGGTGCAGGGTCTGCTGGCTGGGTGCTGGCAGGCTTGCACCTGGCACGGGCACCGTAGCCAGCCTGTGGCCCTTTAAGGGGTCCGGGGCCGGGAGGGGGGCATAGAGTTTCCCTGGTGTTGGCCAGAGTGGCCACCAGGGAAACCTGGGGAGGGCTAGCCTCCCACTAGTTCAAATTGAGGGGCTACACACCCCTTAATTCGAACTAGCTAGTTCGAAGTAGGCTTAATCCTCGTAAAATGAGGTTTACCTAGTTCGAACTAAGCGCTCCGCTAGTTCGATTCAAATTCGAACTAGCGGAGCGCTAGTGTAGCGCCTATTAAAGTTAGTTCGAACTAACGTCCGTTAGTTCGAACTAACTCTGTAGTGTAGACATACCCTTAGATACTTTCTGTTATAATTACAGTGAATGTAGCATCCCTGATATTAACAATGACAACATTTTACGGAGACCCAATCTCCCCCATTGACTTTGACTGCATTGGGAAATAGACAGGGAAGGAAGCATTGGGATGTACCTTCCTTGGCTGCAGCCCTGCACAAGAGTTAAGCGCTTGAGGTACTGCATCTCCTGCGTAATGGGGTGGCCTCTGTTGGAGTCCTGATGCCATCCATAGCCTTGTCGGGGGGAAGGGAAGGAAAGGCTGTGGACATAGCACCATTGGGAATAGGACCGCAGCCTGGATGTCAGGCTTTCTACAGGGAGAAGGGGCCCTGGGGGCTTGTAGAGTTGCATGGTCTTTCTCCTGACTGCTGCCATACCCACAGCTCCCATCCCTGTTGCTCTTTTGCCCATAGGTAGAAGTGAAAATGAGCCAATACAGTGTATTGGCCACTGATATCCACCTGTACATGCATATTAAAGTGCTGCCATGGCAACGCTTCAGTGCCACTTCTCTCCTCGGCTTCCCCTCATTGGTGGCCCTGCCAGTTGGGTCTGGCAGCACTACTGGAGCCTGCCAATAGGCCCTCCAGTGGGAGGGCAGGTGTCAAAAGGGGCAGCTGCCCCGGGACATGACAATTTAAAAGAGCCCATGGCTCCTAGATGCCACTGCTACCACAGCCCCAGGGCTCTTGGCTGCCATGGCAGTGGTGGCCATGAAGGGCTGGCTGGGGGAGTCTGGTCCCTACTCCCACCTATTTTGGGGACTGAGAGCCACCCCCCATCTTGCTCAGGACTCTAGCTGCCCCATCCTCTGTACTGGTAAGTCCTGCTACTTACTTTCACTGCTACCCACAGGAAGGTTTTCTTTTTCTGTCTGCAGTACCTCGAATCTGCCATCTGCTCATTGGTAACTGCCAGATAATGGCAACCCTTTGCTGGTAATTGAGGGGTGCTAATAAGCAGAACATAGAATATTATTTCCCCCCTGTTGACTAGATTTCTCAGTCTTGCCACAATGAGGATGTGCCCTACTGTGCCCTGGCACAACTGACAGGAATGGAAACAAACATTCTTCCCAATCTGGCAAGCACGCAAGGAGAGAAAGATCAGTAATTGTTAGGCTCAGGCAATTCCTGCGAAATGCTGTCATTGATAATGGAGCATCGTTCTATGCTTGTAGCTGGGAACTATGGGTTATACTCTCAGTGTGGGATGGCATGTGGAAGCAGAAGGAACCCACCAATGATAATTGTTTTGTCTGTGTGTTTATAGTTCTATTTAAAAAATGCCACTACACAAGGTGGCAGGTATGGAGAAGAAGGATGGTCCAGTGGTTAGAGCACTGGGATGGATGGGAGCATCTCATGCTTAATTCCCTGCTTCAGACAGTTTGTCACTGTCCATCCCTCCATTCTTTCCAAAAGAGTATTTTAAAATTATTGAAATAAAATTGCCCCTTTCTTCCTGGATACTTTACTTTCTCTGGCTGGCAGGAAATCAAAAGAATAGCAATACTGCCTACCACTGGAGAGAGGGGACAGACAACACAAGGAAAATAAAGAAACTGAATGATCAGCAGCTGATATTCTTCTATAAATGACTGCAGTGTTGGGCAGTGATTGCTCAGTCTTACAACTTACATGGTTTAAGGCAATTTCTACAGAAATGGCCATGGAACTTCATCTCAGAGGCTGCAATACCAATTTTCTTCCACCCTGAGTCACTTGGGGAAGCTATAGGTCAGCAGTACCCCTATTCCTGCTGATATCATTCCAAAATGGTGTTCTGCAATAGTGACCATGACTCAGGTGACTGTGTGTGGCTGAAAATAGTGATTGGGTCAGTGTTGCAGTCATGTCCTGGTGTCTCTGATGGTTTCACAAGCATGGATATTTTGTCTGTTTTTATAACCCCTGCAGACTCTGGTCATCTGTTGGGCTGGCTGAGCCCGATGCATGAGCATACCTACATGCTGTTGCTTGTCGTCTTCACCAAGCCAGCAAGTTCCCTATTCCTCTTCTATCAAATCTCCTCTCCAACTTGCACAAACAATGTGCTGCTCCTATTTCCTACCCACTAATCTGAACTGTGCCCTGACCTGGGTAGGAAAAGAACATTTATAGAGTTCATGCTTGGGTTGTGTTTTCTCTACCATTAGGGGCATGATAACAGCTTTTGGTTGTAACAGATTGTTGTGAACAATTGCAGTAACTATTTCTCACAATTCAGTTGCAGTATGTATTATTGCTTATGCTATTCAAAATGTGGCTTGTTTAATTTTTTTTAAAGTGAGTCCATCATCTTTGTCCTCTCTCCTGGTGACATTAGTAATATGTGGCATAGCAATTTTGCCTGTGTATTTATCCTTGAGTAAAAGCATACTTCCTCTATCACATGTCTGAAATGTTTGGTAATGTTACCTTAATTTATAAGGTGATGGTCCTTTAAAAAAGCCACTGATTTTAAGTTTTCTGTTTTGATCCTTTTCCCAAAATTGATTGTCTTTATTTCATTTTTTAAAACCCTCTATTTTAACTTCACAGGCATAGTAGACATGTAGTTACAATCAGAGACTTCTAGCACTACTAACATCTTTACTCTAGACTTTGTGATAAATAGACTTCTCCATTTACCACTGAAGTGTGTGAAGAACGGCCTATAACATGATTGAACTCCATTGATTTTTCATAAAAGTTTAATAAGATGATACAGGTCAAAAGCTTTGCAAAATTTGCAATAAATTTCTGTGGAGATCTGTACAAGACTTAGTTGGGAAAGCTGGCTTACAAAGAGTTTAAATACAAGTTGAGTTGTATTGAAGGTAATCTGACTATGAAACTTTCTGGTTAATCGTTTTGAACATTGTACATCAAATACTGCCAAATCAGATGCTGATTTCTGAATATTTTAGATACCTAACTTTTATATGGGATTTTTGTATTTTTAAATACATTATTTATCTTATCTGTCCATCCGGGCTTCTGTAATAGCAGTCACTCCTATAGTATCTGAGCACCAAATGAGTTAAAAACAAATGTGCAAATGTCTGTCCTGAGACCTTGTTTTCTTCCTTATTTTCCCTTGAGGCAATAGTTTAAGTTGAAACTTTAATTTACTTAAATCATGTTGGGTTCCATCCAAACTACAACTTTAGACCATGTTGCAACCATGTCAGGATACAGTTGTGAAGTATCGAGTTCCATGAGTTGGTTATGGTTGTAGTATAGATGGGACATAAAAGCTGCCAATTGGCTCTCCAGATCTGCATCAAGGGTAAACTTTGGCATGTGTCCTTTTGTATACACGGCAGAAACAATCTCTATGAAGAGTACCTGTAGATCCTCACAGAGGTAGTGAATTATGTACAGGCCCCTGCCTTCCCACTGTTTGACTTCACAAGCCACAGCTGCTCATGGGGATAAACAATAGGCCACTTCTGTTTCTCGTCTTCCTTGACTGTGTGTGTGGCTCCTCCAGCCCAGAGTCACAGACTGAAGACTGAGCAAGGTGATTTGGCGATTCTGTCCCTCAGCACCTGAGTTTTTCCTGTGCCTGCAAAGCCCTTTTATAGTTTTCTTTTGTTCCCTAATATTGTGCACTAAATAGGAACAGATGCTTACTAACATTTCCATTTCAGAGGGACTATTTTTCTTTTTACAAATAGAATTAAAAGGTGTCTCTCTATTTTCTGCCTCATGTTTAGTACTTATAGCTGTCCAGTGTTGCAGGTATGTTAATTACAAAACAACAACTCATTGCTGACCTCCATAAATGTAGGATTCTCGGTGTAGAGGCCAGGAATTCAGGAAATTTGAGTTGAATTACTGACACCGAAACAGTGTGAGATCTGAGACAAATTACTGACCCACTCATTTAACACCTTTGTAAAATGGGGATGATATGGTTTACCCACTTTTGTAAAAAGTCCCATTGACTTCAGAAATCTTTGACTTAAGCCCAGTGGGAGATTTCACTGATTTCACTCAACTTGCAGTTTGATAAATATCTACACGATGATTGTGATTGAATGGAATTTTCCAGAAACTTGTACATTTTTTTATGTATGAATGAAATAAAATACTAGTCTTAGTGCTATTTCATGGAAGTGTCACTATTGATCAAATCTGTAGCTCAGTGCCAGATGCTATTAGAGATGTCTTGTTTTGCAAAAAGTTCTGCTTCTACTAATACTTCATGTCATATGCATTATCTACATTAAGTTCAGAATAGATGCAGAAATTTCTTTTGTGATCCTATTAACATCACAGTTTACTTGAAATTGCCATAGCTTATTTTCCATAGTTTTTGCAACCTATTAATATAATTAATTTAAAGATAAGTAAGCTTGGCAAAATTTGATTTTCATTATTATATAATTTCAGCAGTTAACACCTCTTGGTAAGCATTTTTTTAATTAATTTAAATGTTCATGACTATGGGAAATTGTGGATGGAACTGACAATTATTTAATGTTGCTAGATGTTCAGTTTCAAAAAGTTAAAAGCTTTTAAAATGGTTAAAACATAAATTGTTGTCATATGTCAAATATACAAAATATACTTAAAGCAACAAATCGTACTGTTTTTACTATTCATTCACTTGTTCATTTGTAAAAAGTCTAATTAAACAGTTTAATGCACTGGATTCTGACTCTAAGAAGTTCTCAGGGACAACTTGATATGCCTACCTATAAATTTTGATTATTACAGATGAAAATGCTTTTTTATTGCTTTGCGTGTGGACGGTGAAAATGATATGTACTGACATTTGCAGATAAAATTGTAATCCTTTCAAGCCTAATGATAACCTAGAAGGAAATCTTCACATTGAGCCAAGCACAGAAAATGAAGCTTTGTGTCTCCTTATTAGGCAGGCAGTGCTACGAGAGGAGAAGTCATGACAAAACATGAATCTAAACAATCCTTTTAACAATTCTTTATAGTTCCAGTAAAGTCCGTGTCTGCTATTGACATCACAGATACCAGAAAACCCCTCAGAACACTGAGGTGGCCCATAAGGACCCTGAAAAAAACTTATCATGTTTTCCTGTGAAGGGCTGAGTTTTCAAAGGTTCTTGTTTATTGTCATCTTCATAACTGCTTTATGTATGAAACAATAAGTATTTTCCTCTGGGCTTTATGGACTGACGTAGTTGAGCTGTGATGTCCCTCAAAGGGGTGTCAACAGTGAATCCAGAAGTAGCAGGAGTAATAAATTGCCTTCTTCTGAAGGGTTATTTCTGGGTTGATTTTTTTCCACATGCACCCTGGGCACTCAGAACTTATTTCTGTGCTTGGCTCAATGCTGAGATTTTCTTTTCAGGCTGGCATCTATTCTAAGAACTACATTGAATTCCTTCTGATTACCTATTAAGTATGATGGTCCTGGTGATTATACAATATTTGTTTTCTTTGGAATTATAGTTTGCTAAGAGAAACAAACAGTGATTTCCATTTGGCTCTCTGTTCCTTGCTATCAAATGCACCAATATTCTTTAGACTTTAAAAACAGTCCAACTAAGGCTGATATGCTAGTACTTTGCAACACATACATTGCTTGTGTTCGGATGTTGACCGCCAGCCAGCAATGAAGGAATTAAAGTGTTTCAGAGAAGGCTAATTAACCCGAGGGACATTTAGGCTCAATTTCTAAGCACTAATTGAAAATGGAGCCCATTTTCTAAGGAGAAGGTTGGGGCTTGTATAAAGCCAGGAATTGAGAGCAGAAGAGGCTGTGGTATAGAGGTCTGCAGTCATTCTCTGGGCCTAGAGATGGAGGAAACCCAGGACAGCAAGGAAGAGGGGAGCAGAATCCCTGCGATCCACCTGGAAGGAAGTGGAGAAGAAAGGATAGTGGAGAAGAAAGCCTCTGGAGGGTATAGTAGGAAGAAACCCGAGGAGACAGATGTAAAGGTTGAGATTGTGCCAACCTGGCTGGGTTCCCATGCCAACCACTGGGAAATGGTAACTTAAAATGGCACCTGGACAGCTGGTCCAATGAGACATTTTTCCCTTCCAGGATAACAACTGTATAGGGATCTGACTGGAGGGCTGAGGTACAAAGGACAAGCATTGTGATTCTAGAGAATAAAAGGGGCCCTAGCGTGAGAAAAGGAAGGGGCATCAGACCAGCCACCGCTAATCCCCAGATGCAGTCGCAAGGGGCCACTCGCCAGTGAGTATTCCCTTTTACATTATTATTAAAATCTATCACTGCTGACCTAGTTTTCAGTAGGTGGGAAGCAGCATGCTGCATCCATTGCTCATTCCACCTCTGCCTCCAAGCCTGCACCTACACTCTACATTTATTTCGGAATAAGCTATTCCAGAATAGTTATTCTGAAATAGCTTTTTCAAAATAGCACATCTACGCTGCAGGGAAGCCTCAAAATTAGTCCAAGGCAGGCTTCCCTAATGTAGATATGCTATCTCAATGTAGAGCCCGAGGAATACCTTAGAATGATCCTGGTGAGGGGCTATTTCAAAGTAGCAGAAGTGGAGCATCTACACAGCCCCTATTCCAAAATAACTATTTTGGTATAGGCATTATTCTTCATAGAATGAGGTTTACAGAAGTCAGAATAAGCCTCTTGTTATTTCAAAATTCTTTCAAAATAACGCTATTGCTGTGTAGATGCTCACATAGTTATTTTGGAATAATGGTCGTTATTCCGAAATAACTTTGCTGTGTAAACACACCCTAAGAGTTGCTGGAAATGGAATGGTTGTGTGGGTGCCCTGCTGCTACAACATGTGCTTATGCTCTGATTTTTGTCCTATGGAGCCAGTATGGTCCTATGTAAAAATATGAAACCAGGAGACCTTGGTTTCATTCCCTGATCTGCTATTGGCTGGCTCACTGTTTGGCTTTAGCCAAGGCACTCGACTTTTATTTGCCTTAGTTTCTGCACCTGGGAAATGGAAATAATTATATGTACCCTGCTATGTACAGTTCTTGGCGATGTACAGATGAAAGCTGCTATATAAATGCTAAGAATTATTATTATTATTCCCTCAGCCCCAGAGCGGTGCAGTTGATTTTTGTTTGAACAAAGCTCTTTTCATGATGTCTTTTCTCACCTTTTCAGAACGGAGCTCACAGTGTGTTTGTCTCTGCTGCATTTTCAGGTGAGGAGTTGAATCGTTCCCTCCTCTGGTTACATTGTACATTGGGCTTACTGCATTCCTTATGAGCCATAATGTTCTTACTTTGATTTATGCTTCTGAAGGAAGCAGCTCTGCAAGAATATGTGGAATGTGCCGTGGCAAAAACAATAGAAAAATATTAATGTATTTAAAGTAAGAAACACCGCCCCAACAATAAACAAATTTGCCAGTAAATTATTAGGATGTTATGTAATTGCATACGGAGTAACTTACTGTAGCTCACTAGAGGTACACTGCATCCTGTGGACTTACAATAGATTGTTTCTTTGAGAAATATTGTTATGTGTCGTGTTAGAGGATGTAGTCTTACAGATTATGCCAAACACACTTGGAGATATCTGTTTAGGGAATTTTACAATTAACATGCAGAAGTAACAGGATGGTATGGACATTCCCTGTCCTTTTTTTTTGGTCTCACCTTATCACCCCAAAAGTCAGGGTTCACTAAGAGTTTCCTCATTAAAGTCTACTCCAAATTAGATGGCTGAATTTAAAAAATGTAAAACCAGGGACATTTCTACAGTAAGAGACTCACAGATTTTATGGCCAGAAGGGACCATCATGATCATCTAATCTGACCTCCTACACATTGCAGGTCACAGAACTTCCCCCATCCACTCCTGTAATAGACCTCCGAACCTTTGGCTGAGTAACTGAAGTCCTCAAATCATGATTTAAAGACTTCAAGTTACAGAGATTTCATCATTCACTATAGTTTAACCCTGTGAGTGACTTGTGCCTCATGCTGCAGAGGAAGACCCAAACCTTCCAGGTCTTTGTCCATATGACTTAGTGGAAAATTCCTTCTTGACCCCAAATATTGCTACATCCTCCCCATAAGTGTACCAAGCTCAGCCATGAAGTCAATTGGGTTTTTAGCTTCTGCTCTCCTTGAAGGATGTTCCAGAACTTCACTCCTCTGATGGTTAGAATCTTCTGTGTAATTTTAAGCCTAAACTTTATATGTGTTTGCTCTTGTGCCAGTATTGGCATTTAGCTTAACTCTTGTTACTTCCTAAGTGCATGATATTGCACTTTGTATTGAATTACATCCCATTTCTGTTGCTCCAATATTCAGGGTTATTCATAACTTCTTGTATAATATCCTTAGCCTTCTCCTTATTGGCACTGTCATGGGGCTCCACCATACTTTATGAAAATTGAGTTATGAATATGTATAATTCAAAGACACTTTATGCAATACAGATCATGTGACATCTCATTTGAAAATTGGTAATCGGCTGACTCTGTAAATCTTATTTATTTATCTGTACATCTTACTTGTATTTTTCTTATATGTGAAGTTAGAAATATTAAGTGGAAATCTGTTTTATTAGTGCATGTATTCTAGTAAAAGCCATTAGTGATACTTTAGGAATTTCAAGATTCAATGATCGAGTCAATGGCCTGTGAATGGTTTAGGTTTTCCTGTAAACCCAAATTGTGATTAGCAGGGCTCGCCGGGCCACGGCGAGCCCCGCTCGCTAGTCATGCTGTCTGGTGATCTGCGCATGCGCAGATCGCCTGAACCCAGCTCTTCCGGGTTGTAATCTACTCGCCACGATTGTCGATTGTTGAGCCCTGGTGATTAGTCCTTCAAAGACATGTGATCAGTCTACCTGATGCAGAAATCCATTTTGTATCTGGTACTTTTCCACTCAAGGGGAGAGAGATTTGAACTGAGCACAAAGAATTCCTCCCTTGAGCAAAAGGGATATAAGGAGGAGGGGAGAACAAACAATAGAGGCAATCACCAGATGCCAGGAGACCCCTTACCTACCACCTAAGATGCTGGCTTGAAATGTCTGACTAAACAGGGGGAAGGATCGGGCCCAAATGAGGAGGCTGCTTAGCTTGCAAAAGAGATGATTAGAGCAACTGAGAGGTAAGAATTTACATGTAGCAAGTTTCTTGGTCTCAGTGGGGTAAGTGTGTTAGTCTGTAACTAAAAAAACTTAAAAAACAACAATGGTCCTGTAGCACCTTAGAGACTAACCAAACATATATATAGATAATATCGTGAGCTTTCATGGGCACAGCCCACTTCTTCAGATGACAAATATGGAGCAAGAGGTACAGAGGGTGAATTATGAAGCAGAAAAAGAGGAGCAAGGGAGAGAAAGAAAAAAACGCTGTCACTTAAAGTGTCTGTGCTAAATGAGGCTAATAGAGTGGACTGTAAATGCCCGATACTTAGCTTTTGATGTCATTTGGGTGTTGAATATAACAGCCCGTCCAGTTCATGTCTTTGTTCAAGCCATGCAAGGTTTGGCCTCAAATTTGCATATAAAGGCCAGTTCCACAGACTCTCTCTCTAGCTGATTCCTTAAATTGCTTTTTAAGAGAACAGCCACTTTTAAATCCAATAATGAGTGCCTGGACATATTAAAATGTTCCCCAACAGGTTTCTCTGTGTTACCATTTCGAATGTCTGATTTATGTCCATTAATCCTTTGTCGTGGAGACTGTCCAGTTTGGCCACTATACATAGCAGAGGGGCATTGCTGGCACTTGATGGCATATATCACTTTAGTGAATGTGCAGTTGTATGAGTCTCTGATGTGGTGGCTTATGTAGTTAGGTCCTGTGATGATGTTCCTTATGTAGACATGTGGACAGAGTTGGCACCGGGGTTTATTGCAGGGTGGGTTCCTGGGTGAGTATGCTTGAGGTGTAATGCATAGTTGCTGGAAAGAATTTGTTTCAGGTTAGGTGGCTGTCTGTAGGCAAGGATTGGCCTGTCTCCCAAGGCCTGTGAGAGTGAGAGATTGTTTTCCAGGATAGGTTGTAGATTGGTAATGATGCACTGGAGGGGTTTTAGTTGGGAGCTGAAGGTGATGAATAGTGATCTGTTACTTGACTGGCTCTGTCAATCTGTTTTTTCACTTCCCCAGGTGGGTATTTAAGCTTTAAAAATGCCTGATAGAGATCCTTTGGGTGTTTGTGGGATTGGAGCAAAACCAGTTGTATCTTAGGGCCTCACTGAAAATAATTGATTGGGTACTGTGTTCTGAAATGAGTAATGTGAAAGCTCATGATACTATCTATATATTTTTTGGTTAATCTCAGAGGCTATGCCTACACTACCTGGTTTTTTTGAATTAAGTTATTTTGAAATAATAACTCCAGAAATAACTATTTTGAAATAATGCATCCAACACTACAAAGCCCCAGTGAAATAGCACAGATCTATATCAAAATAGCGTGTTCACACTCACTGGAATCTGAATCGCATTTAAGGCCCCCTGGAAGCACTCTGGGCAGGTAATGAGGACAGCAGTCACTTCCTGTAGCTGCTGCCTGGGGCTAGCTGAGGCTTGTGCTTAAAGGGGTTCCCCTCTACGACTGTGCCTCAGACCCTTCTACATTGCCTACCTCTTTGAGGGACAGCAAACACCACACTGTGTACTCTTGTTGCCCTTGCAGACACCACAACCCTCTTACCATGAAGCTGAACCTGCTGCAAAGCAGTTGCTGGCTCTTAGACCTACTGCTGCAATTCCTGGTGCAGTTTATGCAGGCCCACATGATGCTGCAGGAGTACAATGACCAGCCTGGAATGGGACACCTCCTCACCCAAGCCTGGCTGCTCCTCATGTACCACATTCCCTCCCACCCTGTCCTGCATACTGTGCACCACCACTTCTAGTGCTGTGAGATTAGTACCAACTAGTGGGTCTGGATTGTCATAGAGTGGTGGGACAACCAGCAGTGGCTCCAGAATTTCCACATGCAGAAGAACATATTCCTGGAGCTCTGCGAGTGGCTTGCCCCTGCTCTGTGCAACTCATCGTTGCCCTCCAGAAGTATGTCACCATCACAGTTTGGAAGCTCATCATACCAGACAGCTTAGTGGTGGCTTGTGGTGGGAAGGTGGTCCACCATAGAGTCTGGAGTATGGAAGGCCTGTCCAAGAACCTTGTGAGGAGGAGTGACCGGTTTCTGTGTGGCAGTCTCATGGGCCTGTGTGCTCCTGACTGGTGCTCCATGTGCACAGGGTGTTGTGCGATCCCCAGGCTGAGAAGGCTGAGTGAGGAGTATGCTTCACCTTGCAGCTTGCTGCCTCCCCCCCCCCCCGTGTATAGATAGGGAAAGCTTGAGAATTCACCTGATGTGCCTTCCCCGGCCGTGTCTGAGCCCTGGGAGACATCCTGGCAGGGGCAGGGTGGTGACACAGGCTCCTAGCTGGTGGGCATCATGTCCAGGCTGGCTTGCTGCTGCTGCTCCTCGTCCTCGTCCACAGCCCCACCCTCCTGGAGGCTGAGGATGGGCATGTCCAGGCTGGAGTCCATGATGAGGGGGTGGAAGGGACTCTCTCCCCCCCCTCAGGATACCATCCAGATGGGAGTAGAAGCAGGCTGCCACTTCACATAGGGAACTTTGTTCCCTGGCCTTGGCATAGTCCTTTCATTTTCATCTGTACCTGCTCCTGGGTGCGGGTGTGCCCCTTCTGAGCCAGGCTTGTGGCCATCCTGCCATAGATGTTGGCATTCCTGTGCCTGATGAGGAGATTCTGGAGATTTGACACCTCACCCCAGACCTCTGTGAGATCCAGGATCTCTACACCAGTCCAGGATAGGCCCTCTTCCACCCCAGCCAGGGGCTTCTGAGGTGGCTGCCAAGGTGCTTGGAAGGAGTGCTGGGATCCACCATAGCAGCAGTGAAGTCTGTGTAGGGTTCTGCTGTGTGGCACGATGCGAGCAGAGCCTGTGTCGGGCCATAAGCCCTATCCCTTTTGTCTGAAGATTTAAAGGCTGCAGGGGAACGGAAACTATAGAGTTTTGAGACGTATGGACAGAGTGGCCACCAGGGCAGCTGTGAGAAGCCCCAAAGGCCAATTATTTTGAAATAAGCACAGCTGCGCTGTCCACACTCACCCTATTTCAAAATTGCTATTTCAAAATAGACGTTATTCCTCATGAAATGAGGGTTTATTATTTTGCTATAGCAACCCCGATATTTTGAAAAAAGTTTGAAATAATGTACTTGCTGTGTGGATGCTTGCCTTGTTATTTCAAAATAGCACGAGTTATTTCTAAACAACTCTGTAGTGTAGACATGCCCATAGGTACTACAGGACCATTGTTGTTGTTTCTGTAAGATTCTTAGTGTATTAGAATTAGCTGATGTGTTTTGTTTACTTTTGGCATAGTAACTTACTTTGATCTCTCTGTTTTCACTTGCAGCCACTTAAATTCTTCTTTTATACTTATTAAAAATGCATGTGATTATTATTCAGCCCAGTGTAAATAATTGTTATCTGGCAGGATGGCGCAACCACTGTACATATCTGCCTTTCATTGATAAAGAAGTGAATTTATAAGCTCTTTCTATGTAATAATTTTATACAGAGTAAAACAGATTTATGTGGGGTTTTGGTCCTCTTTGGGGCTGTGTTCCTGGGTATTATCAAAGGCCTTATAGCTGAGTCCCCTCAAAGAGATGCAGCAACTGTGTTGCTCTGCTAGGGGGTGATAACCTCAAATCTGTGCCTTGGTTGAGAGAGACTAGAGATTCTACCTTAGCAGGACAGGATTTTAGGGAGCCCCAGAGGGCAAGAACGTGGCAATCAATGCCTTGATCAATACACCAGATGACAATCCCAAGAGAGGACCTTTATGCTCCAGCCAGTAACAGGTAGTGCTTCCAAACATTGTCGTATGCAAATTTTATTAGCGCACTCATTTTTTGTGTAAAGCTCATTAATGAAAATGCTAAGTAGAATTTTCCCTTAAAATAATCCCTGTGGAACTCTACTAGTAACTTTCCTCCAGCCTGGCATTTCACCTTTTAGTAGGACCCGTTGTATTCTCCCCATTAACCATTTCCTTATACACCTTTCAATTCTCATGTTAATCCCCAACTTCTCCAATTTTATTAATAATTTCCCAAATTGAACTGTACCAATGCTTTACTGAAATCCAGGTAGATTAGCCCTACTGCATTTCCTTTGTTTAAAAAAATCAATTATCTTCTGAAAGGAAGAGGTTAGGTTGGTCTAGCATGGTCTATCTTATGTAAAACTGCGGTGTGTTTTCTCCCAGTTACCATTCGGCTCTATGTCCATAATTACTTTCTCTTTCAAAATTTGTTCCAAGACCTTGCATACAATTGAGGTCAAACTAATGGGCCTTTCGCTTCCTGGATCACTTTTTTTCCCTTTCTTAAAAATAGGTACTATGTTAGCAATTCTTTCTGGTATGCAGAATACAAAAGGGCTTTTCCGTCTGACTTCTCTGCCTGGGTTGGAAAAGTTTTTCCTAGCACCCATCAAAAAGAGGATGAGCCCTGCCTCTTCTCAGCATACCCATATATTCCTTATTCTTTGTGTGGTTCTGGTGACAATAGAGGGGAGCAAAGTGAGGGCCAGAGGAGATCAGCGTCAGCTCTCCACTTTCTCCTACACCAGCTCCACCAAATGGCCAGTGCAGAGGTTGTTGGCACAGAACGCTTGCTGCATAGTGAGTGATGTGGGGATGTATATAACGTGATGTTGATATGACAAGATAACTTCAACAAACATCTGGCAGTTTTAAAAATTACAAATGTTTTGGATGATAAAATAAAATGAAAGAAGTCAGACACTGAAAGAAGTTGCTGGAACAGTTTGATACCATAAAAAAGGAGTCCGTCCTGCTAAAACAGGAACCATATGGTCTCCCCCACAAACTGCAATAACAGTGGTTGGGAAAAGTGGGTCTAACAAGAAAAGGCTAGGTTCTCCAGGCATCCCACAACTTCTAGCAGAGCAGACCCTACTACTCTGAGGCACTTACTCCCAGCAGCTTCACCTCCTCTACTGATTCTGATGCACATGGCTGAGCATTGGACTTTTCTAATGGCCTTAAAGGCCCAAATGCTACTGGAAGCCACAGCTGCAGGAGAAGTGCTGTTAATGCCAGGCTTGCTGGGTCTCTAGGCAAAGTGTGGGGGGAAGCCCAGCTCCACAATCCCAGAGAGGGGGAGGTCCCTGGGGCAGAAGGGCAGGGGCTAGGGGCAGACAGCCCTCACTACCACCTGGAGTGCACTGGGTTGGCATCTCTGCAGCTGTCAGAGGGCATTGCCTGGCAGTGATTTAAAGGGTCAGGGCTCCAGCTGCCACCTCTCCTGTGGTAGCGTCGGTGGAGGCTGGGAGTCCCAGGCCCTTTTGAATCGCCAGACCCTGGGACAACTGTCCCTTTTGGCTCCCCAGTCCTTCATCACTAGGCCTGGCTAACACTTGTGAAATCATGAAGCACTAACTAGGGATGTCAATGAGTATTCAACTAGACAATTAACCGATAAGTTAATCAACTATTCACGTTTCTGTCCCCCCTTGCTGTTTCTTTATCAGAGGCAGCCAGGGGGGAGCAGGAGCTGGTGCTGAGGGGAACCAGCTTCACAGTGCCACCTGTCTCTCTCTCCCCCCTCCATGCTGCTGCCTCTATCAGCTGCTGCCATGGGCAGAGGCTGCTTTGCAGCGGGAGGGCCAAGCTCCCCACAGATGGAGCCTGCTCTACAGCCCACAGCCCACCATAGACAGAGGCTGGTCCTTGGCAGCAGCCCCTGTCCGCGGGGGACATTATATATTGATGGTTCCACACATCTTCACGAAATTTTATATGTGTGCTATAACCAAGGGGGAACAAATAGAGGTTTTAAACTGGGCATGAGCTAAGTGATATGTTTCTTCCCTTTTTAGAAAAAAAAAGTTAGGGAAAGTGTGTCTCATAAAAAGCCAAATGTAGGCCTGAAGGGGTTACATTTATATTCCTCTAGGCCAGCCATGAGCCCTGCTGGTGAAAATACCAGGTGTTCTTTATCAGACGGCCTTCATCAGCTGCAATTCCCTATGCTTGATAGCTGAGAGCTGAGTATGGGATAAATAACATGACCTTCGTTCTCAGCCCCATGGGAATGTTGAGAGTGGCATTGGGCCAGTATGCGCACACCCGGTAAACAACTGTAGTATAACTAGTGTAGGGAGTCCCGTGTCTGGTGAGTCTCACCAGGGACCTAGACCTCAGACGGTGCCCTGGATTCCCCCAGCTGGAGCCACGTCCACTGATGCCTGGTGCGAGGTGACAGGAATGGGACTCCCCGCAGACTGAAGGGGCATAAGCATTTCCAAGTGCTGTTGCTTGCTTTTATGCATTGCCTTGCCTATGTTTATTGGTGTATTACTTTGCAGTAGCTGTGTAACCATCTGGCAGTATTAAGCCTGTAATAGTAGTGACGTAGTGAGATTAATAAAAGCACATATCCATAATCGACTCTGTCTTGAAGTGAATCCATAATCCTGTTGGGCCCTGGCCCTGTGAGTTGACAGAGTGGCTCTTCTGGAAATCTTCCTTTTCTACTGGCATCTCTAATAAAAATGTGTTTTAAATCTTGTACATTTCCCATTTGTTTTAAGATATTTTAGATCAGTAGTTATTTATTTATCACACTGGCCCTATTTCATATTTCATTAGAAAAGACTATGATGAATAGTAGACTCTAGATTATTTCATGGTATGTTCTAGTTTATGTAGGCACTCATCATCACAGTTTCTGAGAGTCTTCCAGTAGTGTATTAAGCAACATGACTAAAATCTGCCATGCATTTGCCCCCTCATCCTCCTCAAGGAAGAGGAGTGGGTGCAATGGAAAGTTTTATTTTGGAATGTTTACTATATAGATACATACATAGAAACTATACAGAATGTTAAGGGATACAGATTCCAGAGAGATTTTCTAGTTTCGCAGAATGGCAAGAAGTTCTGGGTATCCTTATTCTGACTGAGATTTTTCAAAGGAGCCTCAAGGATTTAGATGCTCTACTCGTTGTATTATTGGAACAATTATTGAAATTCTGGGGGACTTGGGAGCCATGGCACAATGGACTAGTGGTCAAGCAGTATAAAATAATCTGTGATGCAGGACATGAGAAGGGTCATTGCAGCCTTCTGGCAGCTGGTCATTGAGTAAGGGATATTTTTCTGGCTCCTTCTAACCAAATATTGGCACAACCACACTGGAATTCTAGGAATGAGAACAGGGAAATGTAGCACAGCCTCTCAGATAGGGCACTGCAATGGATGTCAAAGCTGGATTCTGTTCCGGCTTCTGCCATTTTGTAAAGGGGACATAATGATCACCTACTTTTGTAAAAGGCTTTAAGATTCTCAGATGAGAAAACACTAGAGGCCAGTGCCAAGGGGGCTAAGTGCCTTCCTGTGCACAAGTGGGCGTGGGGTGTAGGAGGGATGGCTGTGCCAGTGAATTGGAGAGTGTATACAGCAGAAGAACTAACACTGTTTACTCCCGTATATACAGCAGACCTACATCTAGACTGGCATGATTTTGCGGAAATACTTTTAACAGAAAAGTTTTTCCATTAAAAGTATTTCCGCAAAAGAGAGTCTAGGTTGGCAAGGATGTTTTTGTGCAAAAAGTGCTTTTGCGCAAAAGCATCTATGCCAATCTAGATGTGCTTTTGCGCAAGAAAGCTCCGATGGCCATTTTAGCCATCGGGCTTTCTTGCGCAAAAAATTAAGGTGCCTGTCTACACTGGCCCTCTTTCACAAATATTCTTGCACAAGAGGGCTTATCCCTGAGTGGGAGCGTGAAAGTATTTGCGCAAGAAGCACTGATTTTGTACATTACAAAACAAAGTCAGTGCTCTTGCGCAAATTCAAACGGCCAGTGTAGACAGCTGGCAAGTTTTTTGCGCAAAATCTTGCCAATCTAGACACCCCAGGAGAACTGACACTGTTTACTTCTGGGCAGCCAGAAGACTAGGAGAAAGACTGACTACTCAAATCACAATTCAGTATGAGATTGAGATTGCAGTCCAGACTGTTTTGAGGGGCCATGCGTTGTTGGAGGAGGGATGACTGTGAGTTGATTCTGCTCCAACAGTGTGTTATCCTGCACAATAGGCTAGATTGCAATTTGATTAATTTCACTATGAATTGGCACTAAGCATTATTAGCTATTGTTATAACAAAAGAAGGAAAGGAAAACTAACCCAAACCCATACGCTGTGAATGCATGAAAGCACAGCTGACTGTCGAAGTAACAGAGTATGACATCAAAGTGAAGAATTCTGGCACACTGTCAGAACAGTTCCTTCAGCAGCTGGTGGTGTCTTTGCTAATTTATGCTGTAAAGATTTTTTTTGGGGGGGTGGAGTGAATTGGGCAGAGAAATGTGAAGGGAATTCTAGGGAACCTCCACATTTATCAGGTGGCACTAGCAATCTCTTGTCCCCAGAGAATACTTATTTTATTTCTGAAACTTAAAAAAAAAACCTCATAGTATAAATAAATTGAAAAAAACACAAAACTTATCTTGATCTTTCTAGCTGTTGCTATGTTTTTGAGTAATATATTGTTTAAGCTATGGCACTGGTGTGATGTATTAAACTAATATATCATCAGAATGCCATAGCTTTGGTGATGTATTCATATAATACATCATTAAGGCACCATTGCTCTTGCAATGTAATATTCCAAATATTACCAACTGGTTGGGTCAATGCACAGAGATCTATGTGAATGGGACAGAAAAGCAGCAAATGTTTCTAAGTCCTAATAGATGGCAGAACTTAATGAAAATGCTTCACATCATGCAAAACAGTGGATTTGGAACCACACAGCTTGTGCAGGAATGGATGAACTGTATAGGAACATAAGGACCAAAACTGAGGTTTGAGTGGCAAAATTTACATTTTAAACATACATGCGGTGATTCTACTCCTGTCAAAGGCAATGGCAAAATTCCTATTGACTTTAAAGGCAAAGTATCTATCAGTAGTCTCTGTAGATGGACAAATGGAGTTTGAATAAATATGAACCCACTTATACATCTCTTTAGAACTTGAATTAAACCTTTATGAATAAAGTGGGTTTTTTTTAAATTTGGTTAGACTTGTTACAGAGCACAGTTCTGCACTGCACTGTGTACACATAGCTCCCATAAACTTCAGTGGGAGTTACATGGGTACGTCTAAAAGTAGAATAGTTAGTTCCCTTGATTTGTATTTTTGTCATGCTTCTGCAGTTATTGGTTTCAGCTTGATATAGATGTGAAAATGCTCCCATATCTGAGAGAGGTTGTTGCTGTCACAGCCTGACTGACATTGACAAGTTGTGAGCATCTTTCAAGAAAGTCTGATCTTGCAAAATATCCAGCTTTTGTTTCTTAGATGTGTCCAAGGTCTTTGAACCAAACCACTAATATGTCCGAGATTCATAGTCTCCTTTAGCACAGGGGCAGGCAAAATACATCCTGTGGGCTGGTTGTGGCCTGCCAAGTCTCTAGATCCGGCTCGCGGGAGTCTCCGCCAGACTCCTTGCCTTTCCTGTACACTGCTCAGAGCAACCCATGTAATGCTGTGAGCCCGGGGGGAGGGCAGGGAGAGTCTTCATGCACTGTCCCTGCCTCCAGCACAATCTTGTAGCCCCTCTTTGGCCATCATAGGGTGTAGAGAGTCCATTCTGTTCCAACTTCTAAAAGGTTAACAGGGAGACAAGGAGCCTCTGCAGCTAGGGCTGACTGGTGACCCTGCAGCTTGGGATACCAAAAGGATGCTGGTCAGAAGGAAGGCACGCCTGCCAGAGAGGGTGAGTAACCTCTGAGTGCAGAGCCTTCAGTTACAGACTGGTGGGAAGTCCCCGTGTAGTTTACCTCCAGAGGAAGAGGCTCACAGAGCTTGAGTCTGGGAAGCAGCCTATGAGAGAGGCATAGTGGGAAACAATAAAGGTTTGAGGGAAACAGCTTTATCCATTGGTGCCATGAAAGCAGTTTCAATTCTATGTCCTGTCTAAATGAAGATCTTGCCAAGTCTAGAGCATTAGCTTCAGTTAGGTGAGCTTGAAATAGGTTTCTGCCAAGATACTTCATGAGCTTGCTCAGAAATGCAAGTTTGAAGCCTCTCCACAAGAGGTCCCTGCATCGCCCCTGTGGGCCTTTCCTCCCCACTGCCCCCTTTCCTCCTTTCCCCTCCCCTCCAGAGTAAATAAAAAAGTATTTTTTTAAAAATAACAACTCTGTTTATTTGGGGGATATACACCAGGGGAGGGACTGGGGAAAGAACCTTGAATGGAGGTGGGGGGCTCAGGGATGGGACTGGGACTGGCAACTCCCTCAGGTAGCTCAGGAGGCTTTGGCTGCCTGAGAGGTTCCACAGTCCCGTGTTCTGGGGCCCCAGTGGCTCCTGGGGGATAAGAGGAGAATCCACAGGGTAGGTGTGGGGAGTTGGGGGGGGAGGGTAGAGGTGGGAAGGTGGCTCGTAGCCCGCTCCATGCATGTGGCCATGCATTCCATCACAGAGGTTATGGAGAAGCACGTGGCCTCGTGCTGGCACACCACCTGGTCCCACATGGCCTTCCACTGCTTCAAGTCAGCTCAGCACGCTTCCTGGTCGGTGGCCCGCTACTGGAGCTTCTCAACGAGCTCCTGAACAAGGGACTGGAGGCAAGCCATCTGGTCCCTCAGCAGGTCTCCCTGAGTTCACTTCTTCCGATGGATCCCGCAGAGTTGGGAAGATGGTGTGTGGACGTGGCATACTTGCAGCTGTGAAGATAAGCAACAAGGGCAGTCATCCCAGGAGACACTGTGTATGAAGCTTATCCCTAATCTCTGCATTGATACCAAAAGGTCTTGATGGCAATGTGCTTTTGACCAAGGCCATCTGTTGCCTAGACAGCAGGCACTTTCCAGCAGGGGCACAGACATCCTAGATGAACCTCACTGCATGCATGGCCTGAGTACAAGCAGGCATGGGAAGGTGCCAGGTAGGCCAGGAGCCTGCGGGTGAGAGGGAAGGGAGACTGGGTGGCTCGACTCAGCCTCCATCTGTGTCCTGCACATGCAGGGTCCAGCACTGGCAGCATCCTGCAGAGAGAGAACTTCTATCCCTGCCTGCTGGAGGAGTTGGGGTGTGTGTGTGTGTGTGTGTGTGTGTTGGGGAAGGTATATCTGAGTGGCTGAGGCCACTTGCCAGAGGGAGTGCTAGTGGCCTCTGCTTCCTCCCCCTGGCAGGTTCCCATCTAGGGGATTCGTGTCCACCGCATCGCCATGCTTGACCAGAAGTGGATGCTGCCTGAGTGTGGGCATAAGCTTGTGCCATGGGCGACACGGCTGTGTATTTCCGCAACCTCAGCCTCTTTAGTGGTGGCCAAGAAGTCCCACCACGGAGGCCGGAATAAGGCAGGCCTCTCCAGGAACCTTGGGGGAAGGAGCGAGGGTTCTGTGTGTGTGTGAGTGCCATGGATCTGAGTGCTCCGGACTATATAGGAAAATGATGGAACTTACCTGAAGTGCCTTTGCCAGGATTGTCTGAGGCCTGGGAGACATCCTGGGAGGGGAGACTGGCTCCAGGGTGAGGAGCAGGTCCTGGCTGATGGGCATGGTGTCCTGGCTGACCTGCTCCTCCCACTCCTTCTTGTCCTCTTTCTCCTCGCCCTCCACAGCCCTGCACGCATGGAGGCTGAAGCTGGGTGTGTTCTGGTCAGAGTCAACAATGACAGGAGGGAGGTGACTGGCCCCTCCCAGGATGGCACCGAGCTGCTCGTAGTAGGGACTGGTGTGAGGAGCTGCCCCAGAAGGTCCACTTTCCTTGGCCTTGTTGTAGGCCTGCTGGAGTGCCTTTATTTTCATGAAGCAAAATGCAGGACAATGTAGCACTTTAAAGACTAACAAGATGGTTTATTAGATGATGAGCTTTTGTGGGCCAGACCCACTTCCTCAGATCAAACAGTGGAAGAAAATAGTCACAACCATATATACCAAAGGATACAATTAAAAAAATGAACACATATGAAAAGGACAAATCACATTTTCATGCTGATCTGGTTGAGGGTCTGCATGTGTCCTTTTTTGGCCAGGCTGGTAGCCATACAACTGTAGACATCCCCATTCCTCCTCCTGGTGCCAAGATCCTAGAGGCTGGTCTCCTCCCCCCAGACCTTGATGAGGTCCAAGATCTCTGCACCAGTCCAAGCTGGTGCCCTTTTTCATCCCTGGCCTGTGGCTGGCGAGGGTGCTGTGGGAGTGCTGGTAGCGCAGAGTGACCGCTGGGGTCTGACAAAGCTCCTGCAATGGGTGCTGTGTGGCATGGGGCTGGCAAAGCTCTCCTCATGCCACAGCCCCTTTTCCTTCTGCTTGCTGCTTTAAAAGCTCCACAGGAGAGGGGGAGCATTGGAGTTGGCAGGTGTGGCTAGAGTGGCACAAGTGCAGCTGTGAGAGGCCTCTGGAGGCCAATTATTTTGAAATAGCAGCAGCTGAGAGTCCACACTACCGCTATTTCAAAATAATATTTTTAAAATATACGTTACTCCATATGGAAAGCTGTACTTACTATTTTGAAATAACCAGCTTGTTATTTTGGTAGTGTGGATGCTCCACTTGTTTTTTGAAATAAGAGGAGTTATTTCGAAAACTCCCTAGTGTAGACCACGGCTAGTGGGAAACCCATATATGTTTATTCATACCAATATACTCCATAAATTACTTTTTCACCAGCTACTCTGTAATCTGATACCACAGTCTTTGCTTTTGTTTGTCAGTTCTTTTGTGTTTTACCATATGATGTCATTGCATGGTAGGTGTGGTGGATATAGCTGGAGTTGCTGGATGAGGCAGTCACTTGAAAAATGTCATTCCCCTAGAAATATCTTGTATGTTCCCTGGATTTTCATAAGGGTGAAAAGAGACATTAGGTTTTATAGCTAATAGACTAGCATATGTTAATTTCATCCTGCAAACACAGAAATGATCATCATTCTATTAAAAGATTCTGAGTATCATAGTCAAAAGGTATTTCCTGTACAAAGTAGTATTTAATTGGAATTACCATCAGAGGGCAATAAATCAAAATGCAGGGCTATGTGCATATAATATAACATTGTTTTCCTAACCCAACAGAACTGAGCAATGTTTTGCACAGTCTTGTTCCCATGGGAGTTGGGAGCTATAAAAACTTGGCTGACATCTTTAACACTGCTTTTTCTAACTTTGCACCCTTAGCACTGTATTCTTTTACACAATTGTGTTTGGACACAGCTTAGTGCTAGGACAGTGACTGTGGCCTAGCCAGAAATGGGATCTTCATCCAGTTTGGATGATGTCAGGCTGAGGGCAGAAGTGTGGAAGACTGAAAAGACAGACTGTGGAGGGAAAAAAGCGCCAATGGGGAGTGAAGAACTTGAGGAGAATCCCAAGGGTTGGAAAGGAATTTTCACTCTTAGAAACACCTAAGCACATGGTCCTCTGCACAACAAAGAATTTTGGGTAGCTGAAGTTTGACTGGTTGAGGTGTAACTATAGTAAATATGAAGTTTCTAACCTGTTGCCAAAATACTTGCCACTGTTTCTCCAACTCCATTGCTGTGGCTGCTATTGTTGTGCCATTTTACTGATATTTCTTTGCAGAAACCCCAAGTGTAGAAGGAGTGTTTTAATGATTTTCTAGTAAGCCGCACGTGACTAACAGCCCACAGAGCCCTTTGCTAAAATGCTGCACTAATCACTACCAAGGGCAACAGGAAATATACGGAAAGTCACAACTGAGCACTTAACCTTCAAACTCATTTTACAGTTTTAGCTACATTTTTTGAGCATAAGTGAATACACATATGTTAACTGTGAGGCTAAATTCTTTGTCTTGATTTTGTTAAAAATCTAGCTCATTATTGTCTGAATCCTGCAAAAACTTATATTTACTAACTTTAAATTGTAGAGTAGTCCCATTGACGTCAAGCTTCCATTGGTCCCATTTGTAGGATTAGGACCTGAGTCCCAACTGATTCATGAGGCTCCTGTTTTCTGATTAGTGCATCTAGAAATGGAAAACACAGCTAAGTTTCTTAGTAGCCAGAAAGACAGCAAAGCCTTATTTGTGCTTAGGTTGGAAAACAATAGTAATTCTCTGCTGACTTTTGCATTAAAGGAGAAAATGTTATACTGATGCGGAAAAATGCATAATCTGTGTTTGCTCTTTAGGTTTCTAGGTCTTGTTTTCTAAGTGTTACACCTTTATTGATATATAAGCATTTTTTTAAAATATACCTCTCTGCCAATAGTCTTTTCTTGTATGAAGGTTCCTGAGTTACTTGTTTGTTTTGACAGCAACTCAAGTCGGGTGGCTATGTTACAAATGGTAGCGGTAATAGGTCACAGACAGCTTGACAGTTTGGCACATTTTGTGACAAGAAGCAGTTCTCAGACCTAACAGATGCTACTTCACTATTCTCTTTGATCACTACATGCCTGCTTAGGAGGCACTGCTGCTGTAAGTGTGTCATTTTCATTTCAGAGCTTGCCTACTGATATCAAGTGACTGCTACTGGGACTGAGCCTGCAATCTGCATTACATGGGAACTTGGGGTCTCCTTGTGTATATGCTAGACATAATAAAAATTTCCTTCCATCAGCCGATACAATTTCTTCTGGGATGTTAGTGTTAAAAAGGGTTTTGAAAAGCTATCTAGCTTTTGGTGACTGGCTATGACAAAATCACTAATAAAAACATACTGCTTTAAATATACTACATGGCTTTTTTTCTCTGTAGATTGTCATGATTTGCGTTATTGATGGAATTTACATATCATAAATAGTAAATGAATTGTTTATGAAACAATGGCTTCTGCTTCCTTTGTAACGCAGCCCTATTTATTGCAGTAGTAAATGTGTCTTGCAGTGGGAAACCATTCATAATCAGCCACTAATGGAAGTTATTGTAATGGTAGTTTAATAACATGACATCTTGCTTAGAACTACAGGGAAAAGCATTTCAAGAAAAGTCCGTCTTATAATTCTTAATTGCTATCCATCTTTTTAATAATAAAAAACTATGAAGAAAGAGCATATAGAAATGAGAGCAACAAAAATTAAAAAATTGTGGTGAGTCTAGGTAGCTTTGCAGTGCTGCTTGATACAAGTGGAACCGGGGGATTTAATGCTGGTGCCATCTCTAACACTCAGTTTTTTTCATTAAACAGCCACATTATTTAACATTCTCACATTTATAGCATGGTAGTGTCCAGTGCAGGGATGGCCAACGCATTTAACAAAGAGAGCTGAAAAAGTGGCAGAAAAAATGCGAAGAGCCACACCAGAATTGTTGAGCAAAAAAAGGGAAAGCCCCTTTGTCAAGCAAAGAAAGGAGGCTGCCCCTTTAAGAAACAAGTTTAGGCTTTTTGGCCATATCATGTGCCAGTCAACAGCCGCCATCTTGGGTGCCATTTTGAATCATTGCCCTAGTGAGCACAGAGGAGCAGGAGCGGTTTTGCCAGCTGTACTTTTGGGGGAGAAGAGCTGCATGCAGCTCGCGAGCTGTGGGTTGGCCACTCCTAGCCTAGTGGCTTCTGGATTCCATTGTGCTGGATGCTATGTAAAAACTTGTAATATTCTTCACAAAGGACCAGTGCTTTTTACATTAGTATATATTTAAAATCAGTGATATTACAAGAGGAAAATGTCCCTCCAAATTAGGAATGACATCCTTTTTCAACCTGCGTGGTCCAAAGTGAATAATTTTCTTTGCCGTGGAAAGATGGTGCAGAAATTTCACCCTATTTTTGTGTTTCTAATTAGGCACATTCTCAATCATTAATATTTCCTAGTGTACAAGTTCAGCCTGATCTTGTTTTGATAAGATTCCAGCATTCTCAAGAGCACAGAGAATTGATGCATCACTTTTTTCATTCCAAAGACCCCTTAATGTCTACAGTTTATACTGTGTGCCTTTATCCCCATTGTATCCACTTTATACCAACACATTTGAAATGCCAAGTATTCCGTCTTAGGCTACAATCTTCCTACAGATTCTCTTCCATATTCCTTGTAGATATTTTGATCTTGCAGTGTTTGGGTATATTTAAAATATACTGAAAGAACTACATAAGAGCTAGATATTATTAATACCTACGTATTATTAATTATTGTAATTTTCTAGGCTTCTACAATTGCCTACAGCTTTGCTTTCCAGAAACCTGAAAATAGCTAGCACTAAACACAGAAAGGAGGGAAGGATTGGCTAAATTTTGCTTCTAGTTGGATACAGCAAGAAAGCTAAAAGGAGACTTTTGTTAGCCATGCTTTTGTGGCTTAGTTTCCTTACTATCAATTATTATGCCAATAATTTCATTCTTCTGTGTCTTTTCCCACTGTCAAGTTTGGATGGTTATGATATTGTGAAACACACCTGCTTTCATGTTGTAAAATAACATTCATTCCCATCCTCTCCATGATTTCAGAGTCCTTAATGTTTCTGAGCAGATACTGATTATGCCTAAGAGCTGTACATTGTGCTTTAATTCTTCTCCCTATTACCATGCTTTAGAGTACCTTGTAACCTAATTGTAACCTGGTAACTTTAAAAATGTTTCCCTCAAGTGGAGAGTTTTCTCAGATCCTCTTCACACGCAAGTCTCAGCTGGGTAGCAGATGAGAGTGGGATATGGCCTTAGAGGAGTGGGCTTATATAGGGCCCAAGTGAAATGCAGCTGTTCTGTCTGCCTGCTTATTTTGAACAATAAGTAACTACCACGGGGCAGAACCTTCTGTTCCTCATGCTCACCAACCACCTCTCTTTAGGGGTAGGTGTCTGGCCAGGTGAGGGAACAGGAGTAGGCTGGGGATAGGTGTCTGGCTAGGGGGAAGGCTACAAGAGCAGGCTAGGGATTTGGGATCTTGGTGGAAGATGATAGTGAGGTGGTTGGAGGTGCGAGGTCTCAGTAGGGTGGTGAGTCGGGGCTGTGGGTGTGAGGTCTCAACAGGGTGGTGAGTGGGGCTAAGGGTACAAAATCTTGACAGGGTGGTGAGTGAGGGGGCTGGGAATGCAGGGTGTTGGTGGAGGAGTTGTGTGAGGAATGTGTGGGGTTTCAGCAGAGGGTATGTGTGATGGGGTTGGGGATGCACCTGCCCTCTCCCCCATGCTACCGCCCGCATGTAAACATATAGCCACAGAAAATTTCCTAACATTTACCTAAATACGTTTTAACATCCCTAATTTGTAAGCATTGCGGAGAGCTAAGCACGTTGTAGGTGCTAAACAAATTAATTATGATAGTGCTAAAGTGGTCTCAGTGTTCTCAGATCCAAGCTTGGACTTCTGAAGACAAATTATACCAATAACCATTCATCCTAAACTCCAGTTCATGAACTAAAATTCTGAGATGACATTTTTTTAAAAAAAAACAAAAGGTCTAAACACAGAGGGTTATTTGATTCTGTGAAGTAGTATCATCAGAGCCAAGACGCAGCAGGCTGACCAATGACCTTGTCTTTGCTGTTGGCCGGATGATTCTTCAGCCTGATCTGACCAGGCCAGATGTTGCTTTTCCTGTTTTGACATGTTTTGGTCATTTTACTGCTTTTTACACACAGCAGGCTTGTTATTTTGCATCCTAGAAACTATTTTCAGGTCACATAGGTAACATTCATGGCAGCTTTCACATATTTTGTGCAGTTGATTTGTAAGCTTTCCATGCGACATAGAAAAAAGAGGTTACAGGGAGAGAAGTGATGTGGAAAGAAGATAGAGAACAGATTTAGGGGGAGACTGTGGAAAGTGAAGGTGAGAAGGCAGCAAACCGGAGATAGAAACAGAAGTGTGCTCATGTTAAAAAAGACTTTGATTGATTGTTTTTAATTTCCAGTTCTGTTCATCATTCATTTCTTCCCATTTATTCCACTCTAATTCTAATGATTAGTTTGCTTAGGCTCTCCTACTCAGATCAAAGTTCCCAAAAGGAATAGAAACAAAACAAAAGGAGTGAGATGTCAGGAAGCTTCCTGAGTTGTCAGGAAGCTAACTAATAAGAGAGTTAAGGATGTTCCATCTAGTATGCATGTCATGTTGGTATGTCATGCAATGAGCCTCCACACTAGGTGAGTTTCTCCCTTAGGCCACAATCCAGAAAAGCTCTTAAGCCTGTGCTTAACTTTAAGAACACAGATAGTTACATTGACATCAGTATAACTATTCCTGGACAGCTGGATCAGGACCCCTTAGTGAACTTGAAATTCTAGCTATAATTAAGTAGACTGACAGTTCCACGCTTTGCAAATGTGGACTGTATGTCCAGTTACAGTGAACCTTTACACACAGAGTAAGTTCTGTAGTAAAATGACTTCACTTTTTTAAAATCAGATTTTGGGGTCTTTTTTTCTAAATAGAAAACAATCTTTCTACTATGGAAAACAAGCTTTGCAGTTTGAATTTTCTTAATAGTCTGAGAGACAATCATCCTCTAAAATTTAAATAAAAAATGGTCTAATTTAATCAGAAGCATCAGTTTTCTCAGCATGATCTGAATGAATTGATTGAACATATTTAATCAATTATACAGTGTTCTGGCTTTCTTAATCTTCAATTTGTATGGATTGGGTAAAATAAAGCTTAGATGTAAATGAATAATAATATCACTTTATATAGTAGCTCTCTGAGATACATAAACAGTAATTTAACCAAGACTTGTTAACAAAGCAGTGTAATAATCCAACATTTTATTTAGTTTTATTTCTTCTAGATTAAAAGTGAACTAAGTTTAAATATTTATGAAACATAGAAGTAATATTCTGCATCTGTGCTTCCGTCTAATTGTATTATATTTTTATTCTTTCTCTGCTCTTCCCTGACCCCATCCCCTTCCTGTTACATTTTATGGGTTATATTCACAATAACATAGACATGGACACAACGGCATATGTCTCGCTGTGGAATGCTAATGCAACTAGTCATCCAGCTTCTCTGTGAGCTCAAGTAATTCATTAATATCTAGCATCCAACTGGAGTCAAAATGATCCTCTGAAATTAGAGTGCATCAGTCTCAAGATAGGAATCCCTAAATTAGAAGACACTTGAAATTTTGGCCCTTCTATCTGTGTCTCAGTTCCTCCAAATATAAAATGGGGATAATATTATCTACTTTTGTAAAAATGCATTTGATCCTTGGACAAAAGATGCCGCAGAACTGCACAGTATTAATTTGTTAGTCTGCAGCATGTATTGAAGAACTTTTTCCACCCTTTGGTGTATATAGACAGAGACAGACTCATGAAATTCAGCAAGATTTGGATCTTTCAAAGGAAGATGGCACTAAGTGTACTTGTTCATATATATTGCACATGACTGGTAATAAGGAATCCAGAATTCACAAATTACAAAGTCCTGAAGTAGCATGAGTCCACGACATTACCGTTTTTTACCATCAAGTCTGGAATCCTTTATTCTTGAGGACCACCATATTACTTCTGCAGTATTTATCAGGCACCATTGGACTGGCTGACTTGTAATCTTATGCTTTGTTGAACGTTATATCATATTTGGAAACTTTTCCGCAGCACTCGAAGAATAGGAAACTGGCACCATGAGGGAATGTAAATTACAGAGCAAGTGGAAATCTCTAGCTTCTTATTTTACAGTATTTTAAAAGCAAAGTCTAAAGAATTGGTGAAAATGAGGTCAAAGAATGAGACGTCTCACTCTGTAAGCACTCTCACACTGGAAATTAACATCTATCCTGCAGTGAACCACTGAAGTAAAACCAACCAACCAAATGCAAGCCAAATTAAAGAGAACAAAAAGAAACCAGTTTTATTCAAATTTCGCATAGGAGATTTCCCCAAGCTGAGATGGCAGCATAACAAACTTTACCCCTGAAGGAATTTATTATTATTATAATGTTCTGTAAACAGGAGTTCAAGAATGAAAATGCCATTTCAACTTTACCAATACAGTGCTTTTTTAGCTAAAAAAAAAAAAAAAGCCAGGGTAGGGCCCAACATTGCCCCTTTAAGACACGCAGCCCAGCCGACTGTTGGACATTTGCATACAGAGGTGCTGGTATGCATTGATAGCCCTTCTGCCAGGACTAAGGACTAAGCACTGCCTATAAGCAGTGTCACCTCTAATTTTTTCCATCCATGTGCAGAATAAATGTTATGTGCACCCAGGCATGTGCAGATGTGCACCACCAGTAGAAACACATGCTGCAGGCTCCGGGCACTGTGGGTGCTCTGCTAATCAGCTAGGTGGCAACTGAATCCCTCCTGGGTGGCCACCCAAGTGCTCAGCTTGCAGGAACCACTGACTGTACGATACCTACTAATCTATTCTTATGTGGAAATGAGGAATGGCAAGGAAAATAGTTTGTCACCTGGACTTACACAATGGGACTTCCTCAACATTCTCTATGGAACTGCAATTTATTGTGGTAGGTAATATATCTAGAATCTGCATGGGAAATATCCAGATCTAGTTTTATGTTTATATGTGACCCTTTACAGTCAGTACACAAAGTGCTTCTATGGCAGTCATTTTAAAGAAATATGCAATTGCTACTTATTTGAAGGATAGTTTAAATAGATTCTGGGTCCCACTGGACCTTAGGGATGGAATAAAAACTCTGAAACTACTTTTATATTGGGATGGATTACAGTCTACATGACAGCTGGAGAAGGGAATCCCCCTCAGCCTGTATTTCTAGCAACGCAGTCAAAAGAAACAGGCATTTTACCATACAGCTAGTTCTTCCTTCTGTCAAATCTCTTTATTTCTAGAAGGTTGATGCTGAATGACTTCCATTAATGTTGCTTGTGTTTCTGAAGACTACACTGAAGGAAGATGGGAGAACAACATTTAACTCTGCAAGGAACTGGTTTCATTCTATTATTTCCAGTGGTCACAAGAACATCTCTGCCCCATTAGTGATGCACGTCTATGGGAGTAAATTATACTCGTCAGTAAAAGCACTGGTTGACAAAACTCTGGGGGGCTTTTATCATGTTTTCTACTTACACATCTACTGTAAAGCACTGCTGAAATTTTCATTGTATTTACTTTGGAAATATTAAAGGCAATAGATACAATAAATAGTCTAGAAATGTCCTACAAATAATTAAAAGAAAGTGACAATACATATTATGAATACGGTGCTGACATTCTCAAAATGCTTTCCAAATGTGAAACAAGGACATGTGTGGACCAGGGTAAAGCCAAAGTGTTACCAATATGCAGCTCTTCCATTCACCTCTCCTTAAAAGAGCCTCATCAGAGCCTGGCCTGGTGTGAGGCTGCATGCTGGGGGGGATTCTTCCTGTAGGAATGTAATATTGACTGCTGTCACTAGGGAGATGCTGATGTATAATGTCTCAATGCTAGGGACATGCTAAATGTAATTATTGAAAACTAACAGGTTAGAGCTGTTATCAAATGAGAGGACATCCATTTTGGAGGGAAGATAAAGTGCTCTGTCTTTAGCGCAGCCCTTGCTAAACATGGTATGAAGCTCACAGTTTCACACTCAGTTTATGAATATGCACTTGGTTCTTTCTTGGCTGCTAAACAGAGAATAAGGTGGTTAATCTTTTCTGCCACAGCACTCCTACTCTAAAAGAACCTGGAAAAATCATTTTGATTCCAATGGTTCCCTTTCATCTCTATGAGAATCTTCAGGGGGTAGCCGAGTTAGTCTGTACAGGATAAAGTTAAAAAAACAACACTTAAGCGACATCTAGATTACAACCCTGTTTTGAAAGAGGCTTTTTTTTTTTTAAATGCTTCTTTTGCAAGAGAGCGTCAAGACTACAAGCAGATTTTTTGAAAAAGCAAGCCGCTCTTTTGAAAAAGCACAGTTTGCATTCAACAGCACCTTTTTTCGAAAGTATAGGGGTAGGCATGTTAGTCTGAATCTGCAAAAGTGGCGAGGAGTCCTGTGGCACCTTATAGACTAACTGAAGTGTAGGAGCATAAGCTTTCGTGGGCAAAGACCCACTTCGTCAGATGCATGTACTTTTTTCGAAAGAGTACTTTTGAAAAAAGGCGCTATTCCTTGTAAAATGAAGTTTATCGCGATCAAAAACACTGCCACTTTTTTCGATTTACTTTTGAAAGAACGCGGCTGCAGTCTAGACGCAGGTGAAGTTTTTTCAAAAAAACACGGTAGTCTACACACACCCATAGTCTGGTAGCACTTTAAAGACTGTTTTATTAGTCTTTAAAGTGCTACCAGACTATTTGTTGTTTTTTTTAAGCTCTACGAGAATTACACATTTTTGATGGAAGTTAATAACGATGTCTCCCTGTACATGACATACAAATTCTGTGGCATTTGAGGTGAATGCATGTGTGTATAGCCCCTGGGTGACATCCTACTGCCCTGTTCCTTTTGCCTCGAGATACCTTCATTATCCCCAGAGCATAACAGATGCAGGTCCCTGGAAGCTTAGGGTGACTCTGTAGGTGGCTACTGCCTTGCTCTGTTAGTAAACCTGGGACAGGTCCTCTACTGGGGTGACCTGACATTGACATTAATGGTGTTACATCAGTTTATCCCAGTGGAGGTGGAGCTGGTTGTCCCAGGATGGTGCCAGTGCACCTCTTTTATAGGGCTGGGAAATTGCTATGCATAAGCTAATATGCAGGCTAGGGTCTGAGTGAGCTCTCCTCTGCCATCTATTGATGAATGGGGGGAAAAGACTTACCCAGTGAAATCACTGAAACCCCTAAGAACTGGGCTGAGCGGTGGGACTGCTGAGTACGGCATTGCAGCTAGAAGTGCAGCCAGCACTGAGCCACAGCAAAGATGGTGGTAACAAAGGCAAGAAGTGGCATAGGCAACGGAGACCATGAAGAGCAGAGGCAGAGGCATTGCGCAAACTATCTCCTCCCACTCAGGGGTGGGATGTACAACTGTGTGTGCATCCAAATTCTGCCTAGCTGTGAGTGGGAGGTGGTGGACAGAAAGTGGCCTTGTGAGTTAAAGGGGTATTTGTCTATCAGATTTTGGCACCACAAAGTGAGACAAAGGACTACAGCCAATGATACTGTAGGGTGCATGCTCACTTACGGAGCTATTCCTATATCATAGAGCTGGAAGGGACCTTGAGGGGTCATTGAGTCCAATCCCTTGCCCTCACGGCAGGACCAGGTACCATCCCTGACAGATTTGCCCCAGATCCCTAAATGGCCCCCACAAGGAATGACCTCATAAGCAGTGTAGCAGGCCAATGCTCAAACCACTGAGCTATCCCATACTTTTGAATCCTAGTGCAGTTTTTTCCTAAACGAATCATGGGATAATGTTTAGTTTTCCCAGCTTTCTGGATGAGAGGTTTAAGCTTGCTGTGTTAAACCTGGCTTTGTTGCTGCTGGCACCACCTGGCAGAAGGACTTTCAATGCTTTTTTAATCCAGCAGGCTGCTGCTTTGACACACAGATGACTTGAATTATGCCGGCATAACTAGGGTACCACTGTAAGCCTCTCTTCATACGGTGTTGTTAATGCTGCTGGTTGACGCAGGCGATGATCATTGTTACTTTAATACTCTTTGACCTAAAAATGTTGCCAGTTTAGCTATTAGCACCTAGTTTCTACATAACAATAGCTTTTTCTATTAAAGTAGCTCATTGTGTAATCGTACACATAGAAAACGCTTTGGTGAGAGTGCTATTGTTAATATAGCTTCTGTTAGAGACCAAATTACTGGCGTCCGGTGAAGGGTTAAAGAAAATTGTCATTTAGCATTCCAGGAAATTGCCAAGATCACTAAGCATTGAACTGAGTTGACCTGAGTTACACTGAACTCTCTCTTTGCATGTTTTCAATAAAAATGTACATCAACTTGCTTCAGAACCAATGTCAAACTTAATTAAAGCTAAAATCCCTCCTAGTTTGTGCATACTGTATACTAAGTTCATCATTCAACTATTTATCACTATTAGGAAGATTTTTCTTAGGTGATGCTAACATGCTAAACTTGACATTTTCTGTGGGGGGGCTGATTCAAAATTATCTTGTAAATTGTTACTTCAAAATAAAAACACATTCCTCTAACTGCTAAGCCACACAATATTATCTTTAATTTTTGTATATCTTTAAGGAATGATTGCTTCTTTAGGAGTGGTTGTTTCCTTAAAGAAAAATATTTGTATGTAACTAATTATAGACCTAATCTTTCACTGCTAAAGTTTTAACATTGACTTCAGTGGGAGTCTGACCAGGGAAATTAAGCTAGAAAAGGAATTGGAGAAAGGTGTGTTAGATCTCAGTAGTAGGAGTCTATTGACAAATCATTGTGTATCACCATTTATCACGTTCTAGAAAAGGCTGGCAAAATAATTTTTTTAGTGGCAACCTCATCTGTCTCCTTGGCAGACTCCTCAGGCAGTTTAGTTGAAAGCTCATGGGTTCCCCCTTACATTGCTGAGAGGTTAGACTGAGCCCTGTTGCCTTCCTGAATGAATGCTGTTACTGAATTGTCTTGTGATTTTGCCCTCATTAATGCATTGCTTAATCCTTTGTAGTTAAATATCAGACTTGAATATCAAACTGCTATTACAAAACTAAGAATGCTGTTTAAGATTACATATATAACCATGTACCTAAAAACTAATGCATGCTATTTTGAACTGTTTTATCGTATCCACTCTTCCTAGTCACGTGTATTGCGTTCAGCCTAGGCATCTACACCGTGTTCATCATGAGATTCTGAATTTAGTGTTGAATACATGCAAATGTATATTCTTTTTTACATCAAATTTAGTTTGGTATTTTTAAACTTCTGCTTGAGTAATTGATTTTTATTTGATTAGGAATGCACATCTAATGCAATGGGATTATCATAAAAACAATTTTAAAATAATCAGGATGGGCATATCAATATTTATTGAAATACTGGAAAAAATCCATTGGTGATGCATAACTCCTGCCAAGAACTGACATGACAATAGGTATTTCACTGATACAGTAAGAGAACTTCAACAAGTCACTAAACTGCACATTCTAAAAGTTGCATGGATTCAAATCCAAGGCATCTGCAGAACATCTGTAAAACAAATATTAAATGTTACAGATTGTCTGCTTACAAACACAGAAGTATTATAAACCAGCCAAGCCAAAACCTTTATAGTTCAGTCTGCTTTTACTAATATGTCCTGTAAACAATAAGGCAGTCATAAGTAAATGTCTGGTTACAAAGTAGTTAACCATTAACTTAGGGAGATTTTTATTTGAAAACTTTGAGCAATCTGAAGAGATTCTTGGAACCACAGATTCTGCTAATATATGTTACAGTTTATCTGAAACTATTCCCATTAACTTGTATGAAAATTGTTATATTTTACATCCTCTAGTCCTGTATATAGATAATGGTGCTGTGTATACAGTTAGAAAACAACACATTTTGATTTATTTTTAAGCTTTAATATTCAGTGAGGTTCACTGTAGTGTTTCCATAAAAACAAATCAAGAATTTACAGAATACGAACACTCGAAAAAGAAAATAAATATTTTCCCCATGTTGTACAGATGTGACCACAGCAATTTCACCACCGCGCTCAAACGCCATTCCTATCTTACTTTCTATAAGCAGAGCTGTTTTGTGTTTTCCACGTAATGCTTCCATCCCTATTGACTATACATGGTACCCAAATGAAATGTTTTCATATTACATTTGAGCTGTAAAACAGCATGAGTGGTGTTCCATAATGAGACAGACTTCTAGGTGCTGCTGACACTAGACTTAGCTAGGTTTGTACCCTACACATGGACAGAGTATTAGAGGTGATTAATACAGGTGATTAAAATAATCTGTTTTATACTAATAACTGATGTCTTTGGTATACAATGTACAATGTTTGGAAAAGAATTTAAGATAAGAATGCACCATGTTAAATTCACATAAAACAGAAGAAGCTACAAGTCACATAATTTACAATAGATTTAAATAAACTACATTTAGGATTATGAAGATTTACAGACATTTAATCAAGTGAGTGATTTTAATTTGTAAAGACCTTTGTATGTCCCTGAACTATGTTCCACTAACTTGAAGACATGCTACAGTAAACACACATATTTGGCTTCTTCATTCTGGCTATATCTTATATAAAGATGAAACCAAGGACCAATAAATTAGCATCATAATTGTCTACAGTGGAAACTATGATATACAATATAAATAAACTATTCAAAAGCCAGCAATCTTCATGAAAAAAATTAAGGGATTAGGAGTTTATACAGTTTCTACAAGTGATTGTGCAGCCGATAATCTCAAAAAATTAAAGTCTAAATGAGATTCCCTTTTTGATTTTAGTGTCTCACGACATACAGTAATTCAGTACTGGTAAAATAATTACCAATCAGAAAGCAACACTAAGGGAATCACTTCTTTGCAATCTTATCACAGATTTTTTTTCCCACAGGACCTAAAGAATGTAAACACTAGGCTTTTAAAATGTAAAGTATTAATACTCTGTTTTAAACATATGTTGATCCACATTTGCCCAGTTACCTTTTAGTATAATGAAATAAGGCAAGACTTTCATAACTGTGGCACTACATGTTATAATACTGATATCTTCATTTGGATAGAGATGTAATTATTTGTCCTTCTCCAATATTTGTTCTGCAGCAGACTTTGGTCTACATAGACATGGCAGTATCACTCTTCTTTACCCATGTAGAATATTTTTAAGTTACCAAACTTTTTTACAAAAATATTTGATTTAAATTATGTGTTTAAAACTTACTTTCTTCTTTTATTGGTAATTGTAAAGATTTCTTAGCAAGACATTTAAATTCACCAGCTCATACATTTTGATTTTTTTTTTTTTTTGCATAGCTAAATGCACTTTAGTTGTTGACTTGCATTATTTAGCAATGTTATCATTTGAAATCGCAGGAAATTTTCTTTATTTTTAAAAGAGACCAACTTTCAACAGGATGGTTAAAAGACTGTAAAACTTCAGCAAAAACTTATTTGGCATGAAAATCTTAGAAATGCCAGGGCAACAATGCCAGAGCCACGTTTTTGCCACTGTAATTGAAACAAGGTTGAATTGGCAAATTTGCCTTAGAGCAACTCTTTGTGATGTTTTATAGCCATCCCGTGTAATGCTCATAGAAGAGGGATACTGCCTGATTTAATTACATGAACACACAAAAAAAAACAAAAAACCTCAGAACATATTAAGAATGTCAATATAACTTATTAACAGATTCTTCATAATATCTATTTTCAGGCCTGAGACACAGACATTCAAAACCAGGCTTTTATGATTTGGTGGAGCTTCTAAACAGTATGTGGCCTACTCCAGACTTTTATTACAGACTGAATAGGTGCCTCAACATTTATCACAGGCGAAGGAAGGGTCGGGTCCTTGGAAGGATGATTGAAGATGTTCTTGGTGCAGTTTTGCATCCTTTAGAGTTGTTTTAGAAGTCCTGTTGTACAATGAAGGATTTTAGTGCACTCAATTTCTCCACTATATTTGCTTAATAACACAGATTAGTTTGTTCCTAAATTTCTTCATAGTGGCGATCAGAAAAGTTAAATACACAAGAATCGGGTTTTTTTTCATGTTGACATTAGTGATAGATCCACTTGTAAGTTTGTTTCATTCCAGTACAAAGTCCTATACAGATTCCTTTGGGGATGTGTAGCATTTGATTCACAGTTTGCAATACAAATACCCTGATAACATCACTTATTTACTATTAAGTATTTGATTATTATACCATTTTGCAAAGTCTTAAAACCAAGTTTTTAATTAGCATTGCTTGGAGCAGTTCAGAGTATTTATTTTCTTGAAAGCAGAAGCTCTAATGGGTATAATTTATGCTCTCTTTGCATGCAGCATTTCAATGAGAAGGTTGTTACATGGCACATCCCCATTTAGGTGTTTGTAGTAGAGGTATTCTTCGGCCTGCATACTGATGGCCCGGATTTCTGGTAGTCGCAGGAGAAGCTGCCCAAATTTGTCCGTCTGTTGTGGGTAGTTGCACATTGTATAGTCCAGCAGAGCAGCATTTACTTGTTCCTGAACACCTTCCACAAGCTGGAAGTTCTCAAGGTTTTTGACATCTGATGGAGGAAAAGAAAGTAACATTTCAATTGCATTTTAATTCTTGTTTATTAAGCAGTGTTTTACTTAATGGATTTTTTTTCTCTTGACAAAAGCATATTTTGCATGCTCCTGAATATTCAATAAATCCATTCTCCAACTTCCCTGGGAAAATGAGCACAAAAAACTCTAGCAAAGTGTCGTATTGAAATTTTGCATATACTTCAACTCAATTAGATACCAATGAATTTTGAGCAAGGTCAACTCCTTTCATAGCTTACAAAAGGAAAGGTTGAAGATTCCTGAAGTAGAGTACCATAATATATTGCCAGCAAATGAGTCCCCAGAGGAAGACCAGCTTTAACCCAGTATATTATACAATTCATATCATTCTGTATTAATTTTTTTGACCCAAGGTGAAATCTGTGTCCAGAGTATGATGTAGTTAATTCTAATAAAAAGTGACAGGATTCTTGTTTCTGTTTGACATTTTCTAAATGATTCTGAAAGCCTTTGACTTGTCTAGTCTATGCTAATGAACCATCTGGTACACTCCAGTGACTGCCAAAATAATCTTCCGTACTAGAAACTCTCTAAAATATACATTTCAATGACTAATGATCTTTATAAAATAAAACCCATGTCCTTTGGACAGAATAAAAGATTAGTGCCCTTTAAGCTGAATGTGCTTTGTAAATTCCAATACATTGATTTTCTTTGCTATTGGACAACTGTCATTCACATTGGTGAGGTGGGCACCATCAAATTGTTCATTCTAACAACCTATGATTTTCTATAGTTACTATAGAGTGCCTCTGAGCTCCCTAGGAATGTCAAAGAGATGGTTTTTATATCTGTCTTAGTTCCATAAAAGTTTGGTGGCATACTTGTAGGCTGCGTCTAGATTGGCATGATTTTCCGGAAATGCTTTTAATGGAAAAGTTTTCTGTTAAAAGCATTTTTGGAACAGAGTGTCTAGATTGGAAAAGTGTCTGTGCCACAAAAGCACTTTTTGCGGAAAAGCATCCTTGCCAATCTAGATGAGCTTTTCCGCCAAAAAGCCCCGATCGCCATTTTTGCGATTGGAGCTTTTTTGCGGAAAACAAATCTGAGGTGTCTACACTGGCCCTTTCATGCAAAAGCTTTGCGCAAAAAGGACTTTTGCCTGAACGGGAGCAGAATAGTATTTCCGCAAGAAGCACTGATTTCTTACAGTAGGAAGTCAGTGCTTTTGCGGAAATTCAAGCGGCCAGTGTAGACAGCTGGCAAGTTTTTCTGGAAAAGCGGCTGATTTTCTGGAAAAACTGGCCTGTCTAGCCACAGCCATTATGTCTACATTGAGGCTACGTCTACACTGGCATGATTTTCCGAAAATGCTTTTAACGGAAAACTTTTCCATTATAAGCATTTTCGGAAAAGCAAGTCTAGATTGGCAGGATGCTTTTCCACAAAAGCACTTTTTGCAGAAAAGCGTCCTTGCCAATCTAGATGCAGTTTTCCGCAAAAAAGCCCTGATCGCCATTTTCGTGATCGGGGCTTTTTTGCGGAAAACAGTACTGTGCTGTCTACACTGGCCATTTTGCGCAAAAGTCTTTCGGAAAAAGACTTTTGCCTGAATGGGAGCAGCATAGTATTCCCGGAAAAGCCCTGACAATCTTACATGAGATCGTCAGGGCTTTTCCGGAAATTCAAGCGGCCAGTGTAGACAGCTGGCAAGTTTTTCCACAAAAGCAGATGATTTTGCAGAAAAACTTGCCAGTCTAGACACAGCCTGAGTGTTATAATCCTCAAATGAGGTGCTGGTCTTACTTATTATTTATAAAAGTGTAAATTAAAGTTCTGTTCACTGTAACTGACACCACTAATTGAATTTCTTGATCTTTTTGTGTTTTTAGTTTCTAACAATACTTTCAGATTTTCAGAGTAACTAAACCATCCTGCTTACATGTATGCTCCAGATGCTGTCAAATTAACATCTTAATCTACAGGTTTTCAGAGGTCAAGGGAGAGAACCTGTCTTGGTTGTCAGCATAACATTATGACATAAATGAATGATAACAAGAAAGACAATAACAACGTTAATTAATATGAACTTAGGGGCCAAATTTTCACCTGTGCTGGTTGTTCCATCACAGGAGGCAGGGGATTTACTGAATTTCTACTTCTGGAGTCTCATTCAGATCTTATTATTGAAGGGAGGTGAATGGAATTATTCAGAACAAAAATGGGGTTTGCTCTCCCCCTCCACCAAATCCACCAATAGTCTGAGATACATGTGGCACTTGAGCTCAAGCTTTGACCTAATTTATTTTAAGCTTTAGGCTATTAATGTTAGAATGTGCTTTAATGCTTTTAATAAGTAGGAGTAAGGATAAGAATGCTTCAAGTGCAAGTAGATGAACACACAGTATAAATTACAGGCTAGGCAAAAAGGTGAGACCAAGCAAGTCCTATAACAAAAGTGATATAAATAATTCAGGAGTAGGCATTAATAAGTCATCTATGGTCAACAGTGTTTGGGACTTTTTGCAATTTGTATCTTGTAACAAGCAAGTTAGTCACACAGGCATGAAAAATAAATTATAAAGTAGCTTTTTTGGGGATTTGGGGTTTCATGTATTCATGGAACTGTCTGCATTGATGTATCAGAAGCAATGAGCAAGAGGTTGACCTAACTTTCCATGGTTGGCCTTATTGTTAATTATGGGTAGCCAACCAAACAAGGTTTCCCAGAAAATCACAAATAGGCAGGAGACAAACCATTGCCAAATATCATCCCAGGCATGTAAGGAAGGAAAGGTGTATAAAGAAGAAGTGCATCTGACTTTGGTGAGATACCTTACCAAAGGGATCTTAATCTTAAGTAAAATTAGCTTTCATGGAATAAGAGGGAAGAGCCTCTCATGGACTGATTAAAGACAGGAAGCAAAGGTCAGGAATAAACTGTCAGTTTTCAAAATGGGAAGAGGTAACTCTAGTGGTGTTCCACAGGGATCTGTACTGGGAGCAATCCTATTCAATATATTCATAAATTATTTGGAGAAAGGAGTAATCAGGGAGGTGGCAAAATATGCAGATACAAAATCACTTGAGATAGTGAAGCCCCAGGAAGACCGTATGAAGAGCTCCGAATACTTGGTGACTGGACAACAAAATGGCAGATAAAAATCAATGTTTGTAAATGCAAAGCTATCTATTTTGGAAAACATAATACCAACTATGCATATAACATGATGGCGCCTAAATTAGATGTTACTACTCAAGAAAGAGTAATTGTAGATAGTTATCTGAAAATGTCTACACAATGTGCAGCAGAAGTAAAAAAACAACAACCAAACAAACCACCAAACAGAATGGTGGGAATCATTTAGAAAGAAATACATAATAGGACAGAAAATATCATATTGCTGCTATATCAACCTATGGTATGCCCACATCGTGAATACTACATGCAGATGTAGTCACCGCATCTCAAAAAAAGATACATTGGACTGGAAAAGGTTCAGAAAGGGCAACAAAATTATTAGGGGTTCAAAACAGATGCTATCTGAGAAATTAATAAAACTGGGACTTTTCAGTTTGGGAAAGAGATGACTAAGTGAGCATATAAGAGGTTTATAAAATCATGATGTGTATAAAAGATAAACAAGGAAGAGTTATTTACTCTTTCCCATAAAACAAGAACTAGGGGCACCAAATGAAATTAATAGGCTGCAGGTTTAAAACAAACACAAGAAATTATTTCTTCACATGACACACAGTTAAGCTATGGAACTCCCTGCCAGAGGATGTGAAGGCCAGGACTTTAACAGGGTTCAAAAAAGAACTAGGTAAATTCATGGAGGATAGGTCCATCAATGGCTATTAGCTCAGATGGGCAGGGATGGTGTCCATAACCTCTATTTGTAAGAGGTGGGAATGGGCAACAGGGGATGGCTCACTTGAGGCACATCTAAACTACATTCCTCTTTCAAAAGAGGAATGTAAATGAAGCAAATTGAAAGTGCAGATGAAGCGCGGATTTAAATATCCCATGCTTCATTTGCATTTTCGCATCTGAGTGCTTTTTCGAAAAAGGGTTTTTCAAAAGTGAAAGTGCAGTCTAAACGGGGTTCTTTTGAAAAAATGTCCTTTTTCGAAAGACCCCAAATGCCTCATTTTTTTAGGAGTATGGATTCTTTTGAAAGTTTTTTTTTAAAGAACCCCGTCCAGACTGCGCTTTCACTTTTGGAAAAAAAAAACTTTCGAAAAAGCGCTCGGACACGAATATGCAAATGAAGCGTGGGATATTTACATCTGCGCTTCATTTGCACTTTCAATTTGCTTCATTTAAATTCCTCTTTCGAAAGAGGAATGTAGTCTAGCCATAGCTTTGATGATTATCTGCTCTGTTCATTCCCTCCGAGGCACCTGGCATTGGCTCTTGTTGGAAGACAGGATACTGAGCTGAGTCTGTATGGCTGTTCTTATGTTCTGTTCTTATCTTTGGTGAGTACCCGAGAAGCTAATGTAAGCTGGACCATCACGTCCCACTTACTGTGTAGTCCACTGATTATATTTTTACCTGTTTCCTATGTCTTCAGAAGTTTGATTATGGCAACACTAGGGATTTGCTGTTTCTATGCATTTGGTTTTTTGTTCCTTTGCATGGATGATTTGGGCTCTTTAGTTATTAAACACTGGCAGATGTGCCTGGTGTTGCTGGGCCTTAACTCTTTTGGGCTATGTCTACACTCGTGGCTTCTTACGCAAGTAGGGCCGTTCTTGTGCAAGAATCTGCAGAGTGTCCACACTGCCCACCCGCTCTTGCACAAGGAAATTTACAGTACGGCGTGCTAAGAGAGGGCTCCTTGCACCAGAGCTACACTCTTTTTTATCAGGTGTAAGCTTTCTTGCGCAGGAGCTCTTGCACAAGAGGGCAGTGTGGACACTCAGCAGGGATTTCTTGTGCAACAAAGCCCTATGGCTAAAATGGCCATCAGAGCTTTCTTGCACAAGAGAGGGTCCACACTGCCATGGGAGCTCTTGTGCAAAAGCACAGTGTGCACATGGCAGTGTGGACGTTTTCTTGCACAAGACTTCTTGCACAAGAACCCTTGTGCAAGATGTTCTTGCGCAAGAAGCCGCCAGTGTAGACATAGCCTTGGGATGGAGGATGCAGGAGTCAGGGAACAGAGTGGAGACTTCAGGAGTCAGGGCAGGGGGGTTGGAAAGTGTGTGTGTGTGTGGGAGATCAGAGCAGGGAGTGGGGATGTGGGGAGGTTAGAGTCTGAGCAAGGGTTTGGGAGGTATGAGAAGGCTGAGGGTAGGTTGTGGGGATGCAGGAGTCAGGGCAGGGAGTGAGGGCTCAGGGTAAAGGGTAGGGGTGTAGGAATCAGAGCAAAGGGTTAGTGTGTGGGGGGCAGCAGTGAGGGTTCAGTGGTGAGGAATGACTCAGGGTAGGGGATAGGCGGTGAGGCAATGCAAGAGCAAGGGTTTGGGGGTTAGGAGAGGTGCGGGCAGGGATCTGGCAGGCTCATTGGGGTCTCCCGTAATGGCAGGGGTGGCGCAGTCTGGAGAGAGGCAGGTCCTTGGGGCCACCTGTGATGGCAAGGGCGGTGCCGTTGGTGTGGCAGGGGCAGTGGGGGCTGCATTAAAAGTTTGGGCATCCCTACACAACCCTGTGACGTCTGTTCATGGGTGCTGCAGGACTTCTCCCTTCCCCCTCCTCTGCATGCTGCTATTGACCAGCAGAGGGCTATCTGCTGCCAGATCGGGGCAGAGAGGAGTCCTGCAGCTCTGCTCTGCTCCCAGAGAAGCCCATGAGTCCTGGTAAACTGGAGAAGGGGAGAGGCAGGAAGCCCCCGGCAGCAGCCGCACAGGATTGTGAGGGGGATAGGGAAGTTGGCAAGGTGCTGTGTGGGGTGGGGGGAGAGAAAAGGAGAGGGAAGCCCCAGGCTCCTAGCTATAGCAGAGCCATGAGGGGAGAGGGGAGGAGAAGGGAGGGAAGCCAGCCCTAGGCCTCCTGCAGAAGCCACGTGTTGGGGGGCAGGGGAGAGGGAGGGTAGAATCTAGCCCCTGGCAGAAGCTGGAAGAGGCCCTCAGCTGCATAGGCCCCCATAATTGGTAAGGACAGCCCTGACCTGTGGGATGTGGGGACCAGTATGGGAGGTGGGGAACCCTGCCCAGCATGGGAACCTTACCCATGGACAGTGGCCTGGCCAGTAACATTCAGAGCCTCTCCCCCAGCCCACCACTGTCTTACTGGTGTGGCCGCCCCACCTTTGGTCATTTTGCAGTATAACTGTCTCTCTTACCAGCCCCCTCCCTTTCCGTGTTATGGAGAACAATCCCATTCGAGGCAGTAAGAAACTCCCATACACCAACAGATAAATAGGGAGTCTGCAGGTTAGACTGTATTAAATGAACAATTTTGTATTACACAATCAGTACTTCAAACAGCATCTTATAAATGTAATTTTTGAACAACGGCTGCTTTCAGATACTGTGGACCTGATCCAAAACCTATTGAAAAGGCCGGGCATCCTTTTACTTAAATGGATTTTGGATTAGGCCATATTTTAGGTCAAATTATTATAATATTTTAAAGAGCACATGACTTCTATTCTATGTTCTTAAACGTTACTCATGTAATGTATTTTCATTGTAATGTCAAACAGCTTCTCAATTCTTAGCAGAGATGAAGCACAACCAAAGTCAGAATACACACACTACCTACTTAGGGGGTTTTTCTTGTATTTTTTTTAAAGGCTAAGTATGTGCTGCTGGGATACACATTCTGCTGCCAGATGTGCTGGTACCAATTGGAGTCAACGAGGCTGCACCCTGTCCTTAGTTACACTTGGGCTACCTGTGGCCTGTGCCATTAGTTATGCCTATGTGACCCTTTTTGCGTCCAGTGGCTCAATTTAATTTAGTGGAGGCTGCATGGAGGTGAATGCAGAATCTGTCTCTGAGATTTTCTCATCACAGTGCACTCATATAGAACAGTGATGCTCACTCTCGTAGTGCCATATAAATAACTTCAGTTAGCAACAACATCAAACACCAATGCTAGTCAAGTTGAAAATATACTTCTTAATGCACTTACTCTAGAGGAGTAGTCTTCATAAAGAATTAGCATTATCTGTGGTCTTGGAAACCCCCCCGCATTTCTCAAATTATGTAACAAACAAATGTAGAAAAGCACAGGAGATTGAAGCATTGACATCATAGGAACACAGGCTTCATCGATACAAGATTGTTATGGGGCACTGATATCATGATATAGGCTTCATTGTGATGCCCATTATCCCTATACCATACAGTATTTACTTCATTCTTTTCTGTGGAACCCTTATGGATGTACTGGGATGAATAACACTGAAAGGAAAATACAAAATGTATGGTATGTCTGTAGTTGTCTTCAGCTTTTCAGGTTGTATAATACCATTGGGCTCATTGATGCTTCCTGATTGATGTGCGTTTAGCTGATTATTTATAAATGTGGCACTTAAATTTTGATTTTCTTTTATTCTATCAGTTGTTTTAGGATTTTTTTAACATTTGTCATTGTACCTCTAGGTAAAGCGATTTGATTTCACTATAAACATATTTACCATCTGAATAAAGAAAGATTCTATGGCCACTAATGTTTTATGTGGACATAGTGGCAGTCATCATGCTGAAATCAACTGGGATAAAATTCACCTAGCAGGTAGAGTAAGAAAATCTGCAATGCTTTTTATAAAATTATTCAACCTATTCTGGATTTTTTTGTCGTCTATATGTCTCCTATCTAACTTTGTATCTCTTAGTGAGATTTTAAAGTACACATTTAAAATTAATATAATAAATTAGTTTCTAAGATTTAAAAACTTGCAAAATAAAATGAGCAGAAATAGACCACCCTTCCACCCATACACCCTTTAAATTCTAGCAACTAGAAAACACATGTTGTGTTGCTACAGTAAGTCCAATCTCTTATCTCATCTACTTTATACACTCAGGGACTAATTACCAACTTTTTACATGAAACAGCCTTACTGCGAGCTCACAGTGGGATGTACATCTTTTTCCATCCTTATTGGAGAGTAAACCCTTAGGTCTTCTGGAATATATTACATATTTTACTAGAACTAGCAATAGCTGTTCTGTCAAACTATAGCATTTGTGTTCTCTATAGTTTGCTTCTGAAGATGAAGACAAAAAATTATTATAGTGGTGCCAGTAGCAGCCCTTTAGTCATAGTAAAGGTCTGTCAGTATTCCTACTAAATCCTCAATTTTCAGGGGTTCATACCTCTGTCATAAAATTATGCTCTAAGCTGAAACTTTGCATACAAAATGAGCGCACTTGGGTTCTGAAGAAAACACTTTTGCATATTTTCCAAAAAATGGGTCTGGCCTTTAGAGAGGGGGAAAATATTTAGATTTCAGAGAGATTCCCTTCCCTCCATGCTCCAAAACTTGAATTACTAACATTTGGTGCCCTATTAATCTATAGAGAGCACTCGGGTTGGGAATTTTGAAAAGAAAAATGAAAGAGAATGAGAGATTTATCTTTGAAAAATGGTTACTGTGCAGGAGCTGTGTAAATACTTTTCAAAGAAGATTAATTAATTTTTATTACTTCATTCATTTCACCAGCCACTCCTATCTGGATCACATGAACCAACTGGCCATGTACATACATAGGAATCAAGACTACTTCTTCTCAAGACTGGCATTCTTGGCTCCTACTCTGATAACACATAGGAGAATGCTCAATATTGTCCTCAACATTGTGAGATATGAGAGGAGAATTTTTCCAATATTTCATTTTCTCTTCTGTTAGAGCTCCCCAAATCACATTGGGCTGCAACATTTGAATCAGGTAGATTTCAACAATATTTTAGACCAATAGTTTTTTTTTTGGCTGAATTTGCAACACTTTACATTAACTTTCTATTCTCAAAGATCAGAACATGATCCATATTTCTGCAACAATATATGCTCCCTTAAATGTTTAGCATAATATCCACTTCCTTTTGCACCAAAATATTTTCTAATTGCCTCCTACTCCTGTTAAACTCTGCAGAGAAATATGACTAGGAGTGAACTGTTTCTTCTGACTTTGCACAAGTTCCTATGACATAAGCTTGTGTAACCCAGAAGACAAGGATATCACTGAAGACTAATTTGACTACCAGAATCTTTATTACTGGGGACAATACATGAAAAGAATGAAGCCAGTTTGATTCTCAGGTTGAATTTGAAGGGCTGATGGATGAAACCAAAACCATTATGAATTTTATACATTTATTTTTTAAATAATTGAGACAATAAAAATAGAACCCTACAGAAGCATATTTACCATACCACTTTTCAAAGCCATGATAAATTTAAGTCCTGCTCCAAACCCTACTGACTTTAAGGGTCACAGATCAAATGCTTACATTTATTATTAAACTTTGTTTCTCAAAGGACTCAGCTGTAAGGAAAATTTATAGGAAAATACGGCAGTATGGTTGATGTATACAAACTGCTTGAGTGCCCTGTAAAAGATCTTTTGCCTCCTCACCATGTACACAGTAGCTGAAGCACCCTTCAGACTCAGCCTCCTGAGGTCACAACTGACACTTAAACATGAACTTCTTTGGCCTCTGAGCAGTCAGGTGCTGGAACTCCCCACACTCTCCTCTTCCCTTTTCCCCTCATACCTTCCCTCTTCCCTCCATTCCTTCTGTCCATTTTTTTCTTCATTATTCACCTACCTGTCCATCCAATTAATAAAACAAATAAACCTGAATCTAATAAGCCACATGCCAAGCATTTGAGTGACCACATGACTTGCACCTTTTCCCTAAATGTATTTATATTTTTTCTTTTAAAATTATAAACCCCGGCAAAGTCACAACAGGGAGTCAGAGCAGCTGGCTGCTGCACACTAATGGAAGGAAGGTATACTAGGCTCTGGGTGAAGTTTTCTGTTCCCTGAGTAAACAGGGGCTGAGCCGACTGCAGCATATTCAAGTGGGCGCCTAGGGCCAATTAAGAGCATGCTGGAAGCAGCAGACTAATCAGAGTACTGGTCACCCATTAAGGCCTGCTGGGGCTTGTTTATAAGGCCTCCCGACAGGGAAGGCATTTTAATGCAAGGTCTTAGAGTGAGAAGGTGAACTGTGTGTGAGACCTGAGGACTACAAGCAACACTGAGTCCCATGGAGGAGCAGGACTGACTTGCTTAGGTACCAAAGGAAAGGTGCTGGGAGGGATTGTTTTGGGGAAGTGACCCAGAGAAGAAGCTGCCAGAGTAGGAGTAAAGAAACCCTGTATGTTGCCACTGCCTTAGACTCCCTGGGCTGGAACCTGAAGTAATGGGCAGGCCCGGGTTCCCGCGAGCCCTCCCCACACCACTACAGAGTCTGCCCCTGAAAGGGGAGAGCAGGACTCCAGAGGGGTTTTCGCCCCACACTGTGGACTAGATATGATGAGCAGGGCTCAGTAGCTGTGACCCTTGCCTCTAGGAAAAGAAGAGGCTATGTGGAGGGTCACAGTGAGAATCTGAGGCAAATACTGTCCCCAGGAGTGCGGGATTCCCGCGGCACTGTCAGAGCTTTTCCACAATATGCAAGGTTAAATGGCAAATGTGATATTTGGGGTCTATCCAAAATAAGGCTCCCCAGAGGTTTCTGAAGTTGAACAAAAGATGTTAAGACCTGGCTAATCCACTAATCATGTAGTCAATAACATTTGTATTGACTATACAGTTAGCTGATAAGGAAAGGCTTCCTCAGTCCTGACTTGTGCTGGGTCCGGGAGCTACCCCCACGGTGGTTCAGCAGGTTAAATGTAGTAAGACCTGGGTGCAAAGGCAGCCTGGCCCCTACTACATTTAAACAGTGGAGACACACAGGGGGTCGCACTCCAACCCAGCACGAGATGGGACTGAGTTGGGATTGCTCAGTCCTAGCTCTCACTGGGTCCAGAAGCCCCTGTCGGTGGGAGGTCCCAGTGGGAAACAGAAAAACCCCACAGACAGGGGCTGCTGCCGCAAAGCAGCCCATCTGTGGTGGCCTGGGCTGGCCATGGCCAGTGGCAGCTCCGGCAACAGCCCCTGTTCACAGCCAGCCCCAGCTGCTGAGGGCAGAGGCTGCTCCAGCGACAACCCCTGTTCACAGCCAACCATGACTGTGAACAGGAGCTGCTTCCAGAGCAGCCTTTGCCCGCAGCCAGCTTGGGCCGCTGCAGGCAGAGGTTTATTGGTAGCATCCTCCCTTGTTCCCTCCCAGCGTGGAGATGGTGCTGGGGGGGGGGGGAAATCAGCTTTTAAGTCAACTCCCCCCAGCACCAGCTCCTGCTTTCTCCTCGCCCCCTGTTGCCTCTGATAGAAGTAGCAAGTGGGGGGCGGGGGGGAAAAAGGGGGAGAGGGAAATGAGTAGTTGACTCTATTACTCGCTTACATCCCTAAGTTGAACATGCTCAATTATGGGATCTCTTGGAAAATGTGGGCAGAAGAAGCTTGCTGAAGGTCACACAGAAAATAGACTCTATTTACTCTTCTTGTGGCATGGAAAGTAGACACACTACATGTATTGCTCCCTGCCACGGGGAAAGAAGGCAGGTGATGTTCATGCTTGGTTGTGCAATGGGTAGCTGTGTGCTACAGTGAAAGGCTCTGGCCATGGGAAATGATCCAGCAGGAAGAAACCAGTGAGGAATGTTCAAGCCTTTCCTCATTGCCTCTAGAACTTTTTACTGTGTCAGGGAAAGGGTCTGGCAGCAAGAAACTATACTGCTAAAATACACATGGGGGACTCTCCTGGGGCATGTAGAGAGCTTTGTGGATAGTTTGGGGAATGTACACTGGGGGTTCAGGCATATGGGACACTGTATTTGTGTAAGCTGAGTCTTACTGTTGACACTGTTATTTGTTAGCCACAAACAGTGTAGTGTGTCGTGTTTGGACTCTACATGCTTCCAGATATAAAATAGAACCCATATTACTTGATTCCTATGCAAGTCCCCTTTCCACAGCATGACTTGTGAGGTGAGGCTGAGGGAGTGGGGCTTATTTAGTCTGCAGAAGAGAAGAGAGATGGGGGATTTGATAGCAGCCTTCAACTATCTGAAGAGGGATTCTAAAGAGGATGGAGAGAAGCTGTTTCAGTGGTGACAGATGACAAAACAAGGAGCGATGGTCTCAAGCTCCAGTGAAGGAGAGCAAGGTTGGATATTAAGAAACTATTTCCCAGGGAGGGTGGTGAAGCACTGGAATGGGTTACCAAGGGAGGTGATGGAATCTCCACCCCTGGAGGTTTTTAAGGCCCTGCTTGACAAAGCCCTGACTAGGATGATTTGGATGCGGTTGGTCCTGCTTTTAGGAGAAGTTGGACTTAATGACCTCCTGAGGTCTCTTCCCATGCTGTGATTCTATGAGTCTATGACTATTGTCTAGAAATATTTGTACTATTAAGCAAGCTAATGTTTTCATTTGCCCAATTATTCTCCTTACTGCAGGCTTCCAAACATTTCTCTAACCAAATGTGTCCTAATCTATTCAGTGAAATTATGAAATTTATGAAATTATTAGAAATGGTGGGTGGGGCAACCTCCTTCATGTCTTGAAGCTGAGATCAAAGTTCAATGAAGTGTTCTTATATATTTAGTTAATGACAAACCACAATAAAACCACAATAAAACTTAAGGGAATGAGGAAATACACATTCCTTGACTTGGAGGTATTAAGTGTTTGCAATAAAGAAACTGAGATTTTTAGATGGGCATTCAGGAGGGGGAGAAGTTGGAATATTATCTGTTTCCTCTTTACTAATTAAACACTGTTTATACAAGGATTAGTTTCAAGTGTTGGTTCGACCTTAGTCAATGAAATTACACCAGGAATGAATATGACCAAAGAAGTAGTACAAATATTTTCTGAAAATATAGCCTACATAAATTTTGACTGTGGTTAAAATACAGAAGTGCAGCTGTCACTGAAACCCTCTGGAGTAGCAGGCTGTATCCTGTTATAAAGCCGATCTGTCTGTATGAAAAATGTATGATCATAAAAATCAGTGTTCCTTAGGGAAAACTCATAGACACTTTACAAAACATTTTTTAAACCTAAGTTTGCATTTGATTTTCATTAAGTAAGTTTTTTATTTTCGCAAAGTTTTCTTATTCTATTACAATAAGATATGAAGTTCAGTTTGTTCAGGTGGCAAGTCCAGACTATGAATAAGCCCTGTTACCATATGAAAGAGAATTAAATAGGCAGATCCAAGTGGGGATATATTAAGCCAAATTTAAGCTCCGGTTGTTGAATTTAGCCTGTACTAGATGTCTGGTTTGCCTCGGGATAAATTCAGCTTTTCAGCTAATCGAATGAGGAAAACTGCCTCGGGTATGATAAAATTTACAAGAGAGCTCAGTCAAACATTTCTTGTTATAAATATTAGCTTAAAGGCATTCTTCTTGTTTTAGGAGCAGGACTGTATTTACATTTAATTATTACATTTAAAACTGTTATCACCTTGGATAAAATTTTATGCTAGCCAGCTATATTATGATGATCTATAGGTAAAAACAGAACTTCATGCTACTTTTACTTTTGAATTATTCCACCATTTGGTTTCAGTGTAACAGAGTCTTTGCAAAAACAAGAATTATAATTTCTTTTCTTTAAAATGAGAAAAGATACCTTATAGTAAAAATGATTTAGTGATTTATTAATCTCAGAGATCCTGTATTGTGCCATGTTTTTCTGCCAACATAATAGATAGCTAATTTGGAATGTTAAGAACACTTGAGTCTGAATGCAGTGTACTAATCTGGTTAACGTTTTCTGCTGCTCACTCTTAAGAATGTTTCATAGGACACTACAGGTGCCTGAATCTATCTAAACCAGGACTCTGGGGTGGAGCAATATCGGTGGTCTGTCAGGGCAGTGGGCTACCCACCAGTGCTAGGAGACAGGCACTCCACAGCTGGGCTGTCTGGTGAGGCTGGGAAGCCCAGAGCTCCACAGCTGGGTTGCCTGGTGGGGCTGGGAAGCCCGACTGGGCCAGCAGCCGGGCCAGGGCTGGAGGGAGGGGGCCTAAAATTACCTTCTCTGGTCCGGCAACATCCCTCATCTGGGACTAGTCAGGTCCTGAGGATGCCGGAGCAGGATGATCCAACCTGTATGTGACTTTGCTGTTCAAATTTTGGAGTGTTTGCACTGACTTGAAGATATGAGAGACTGACCCTTTGATTCAATACGTCATGTCAGGGGAAGCTGATCCTGTTTTAGTAGGAGAACAAGGAATATATGTGTGGGGGTCTGGTGACGTTGCTACCAGAAAAGGGAGAAATGACTGGCTTACCTGAGATGAAATTAAACAAATGTTAGTAATTAAATCATACCAAACCAAAAATACAGATGAAGAACACAAATATCCAGGTGCACTGTGTAGTCCAGTTGAAAGATGGCTAAAAGTTTATGTACATTTTAAGTGTGAAGCATAGCAACATGTTCTAAATGGTGTGGTAACACACAGCCCTCTCCTAATGGACAGTCATAGATTGTTCTTTTTTGAACTTTTGCACAGTGTGTGTGTGTATATATATGTGGGGAATTTCCATTAAGCAAATGACTCTTCTTGTTTACTCTTTTGTTTCTATTGTCTGAACATTTTAACTCATACCTTAAAGGGCTAAGTCCTGCAAAAGGCTGAGCACTCTGGTCCCAACCTAGCAAAGCAGATTAAGTGTGGATTTAACTTAATGGGTTGAATCTGGACTATATTGTTCAGCAGGACAAACCCCCCATGTGGCTTTCTTGGAAGCAGCAAATCAGCATGGACACACTCACTATGTTCACAGGGGCCCAATACTACATTACTGAAATCAGTAGAACTTTTGCCTTTAGTTTCAATGGGACCTGGATCAGGCCCTTAAAATTTCCACATAAGACAAAACCTGGGGTCAAAAAGGTAGGCGAATAATTCAGGGACTAGCCATCATCTTGTTTCTGGGGGAAAAAAAAATCCACTGTCAAAGTGATTTCCTAACAAGATCATTAAAGGCAAGTTCTTATCAATAAGTTTTTGACTTTGTTTAAATTATTTATTCATCCAAGTGCCTCAGGAAATGTATTTTGTGTATGAAAGACAGTAAATCCATAGGGTGATTTTTGTCTTCTGCACTCAAAAGAACGTGACAGAGGGAGCAGCAAGGGATACTGACCAGAGGAATCTTGCAATACATTAGCCACTTTGTATCCATTATATAGGCACACTAAGGTGTGTTAAGAATGCAGTGACAGCCTCACTTTTTCCCCATGAGTTCAGTGCTAACAGTAGAGGGTTTTGTTGTTCATAATATCTATTTCACTATATCTGGCAAGTAGATACCATAATATGAATAAAGATGTGCATACTTGTTATGGTTCAATAATGTGCTGTACAGTATGCTATAACAACAGTGATAATAAAGTTTAACTATCTTGATGTATTATCAATGAAAAATTCAAGCTTTATTAGTATTACATATGGGATAGTTTGTATTGGTAGCATTTGCATTTTTCACAATGTATACTTTACAACTACAAAGATGGCGCAAGATTGGTAATGAAACAGGGGACCTTCCCAGGAAGGCCACTGACTCAAATCCATCCAAAGTTATTGATGATTAAAAGTCATCTGACAACAGTTTGGTGGCATATGTAAAATGAAGGTGTGGGAAGTCCCACTCCTTGATGGCAGATGTGGTCCACCATGAGTATTAAGGGTGAGGATGTATGAGAATCTGTATTTGTACAGACAATAGTTACTGCTGTTGGCATTCTTGACAGAGGGGACAAAGAATGAATGGGCCTGGAGCCAAATGACTTACTCTTAAAAGTGGTCCCTCCAAGTCGAAACTAGGCACTACTAATTCTCTAGATAAAAAGCAGGCTTCACTTCCAGAAACCTTGACTTTCACTATCATGAAATGCAGTTAAACTATGAAATATTCTTGTAGAAAATCACAAACAATCTTCGTATTACATAACCTAGTTACTTATCTGAAAAGTGTTAATTTTTCAACCCACACTTTTTGACTAAGCTTGGATATAGAGGTGGTTTGGATACTTAACATTACAGAGGCAGATTTCAGCCTCTAGCTTCCACATGTCCACACACATGTTGAAGGTGTCAGTGCTTGAAATATACACTTAACAAGTCTAACACTTGCACACCTGAAAATGTCAAAGTCTGTCTTACTCATTTTCCCCCATTGGATCTTCTGTACTAGTTGTTAATTTACATCTGCAGATGTTTGCAATTTCATGCACATACATGAAGTGGCTGGGTAACACTGTCACTGAAATTTCACCCCTTTCCCCTCCCCCAGGTGATTCTTTTCATAGCACAATTTAACTGTATAATCATGTCTGTCTGTCAATAGTGTTATTTATTTATATTTTGGTAGTGCCTATGGGCCCCACTGCAAATGAAGCCCCACTGTTCTACATGCTGTATAAATAAATAGCAAGAAGCGGTCCCTGCTCCTGAGGGCTCAGAATGTAGATAAAACAGACAGGAATGGGGGGAAAAGGATGGATTATTCCCCTTCTTTTATGGATGGAGATCTCAGGTACAGAGAGAGAAACTGACCTAAGGTCCCGCAGGAAGTCAGTGGCAAAGCCAAGACAAACTTTTAACCAAAATCCCATCCTTCCTTAAATACTGTTTGTTTTATACTTGGTGGCCATGCTGTTTTGAACACAGGCATTCTATCGGTCACTTCCTTAATTTTCCCTGTCATAACTCAGATGGGCATAATTCAGATGGGTAACTATAGAGTAGCAGCAGAGCACATGTTAAGTGTTCCCTGGTATAAATATGATGACTAATTAGGGATGAGTGAGCAAGGTTAAGTAAATCCCAGACCTCAAATCAAATTCGAACCTTTGCTGAGGATAAACAGCATGATCCTGTGAATTGCTAACTGGTCTCAAGTAATTCAATGCCACTTTAGGCTGCTCCACATTTTATAGGATCAGGCCCTTAATTCTGCCTCTGCTATCAAATGTCTGTAAAGACTTCTGATCCCAGTTCCATCTTCCACTGCTGTTTTGTTTTCCCTATGGGTCTGCTGGGTGCTTGGCTGAGATCAGGTGCACCTCTTCTAACTGCCACCTAGTGCTTGGCCTTTAGAGGACCCGTTCAACTCCACTGAACTCAATGGAAGTATTTCAAATGCATTTAATGATAGCTGAACCAGGTCCTACTTGAAATTGAGTGTCCCAGTGCACCTCAGAGCATGTGAAGTTTCAGCAGTGTTTACTTGCAGACAGGGTAACATTTCCCATTCCCATTTTATTTTAAAGAGTGAATTTATCTCTTCTTTTTATTTTTTACAGCTTCTCATTGATCTTTCTAAATTAACAGTAAAAGTTACACTAGTTGGAGCTATAGAAATCTCAAAAGAAGCTTGAATTTCTTATTTTTAAATGTGAGGTCATTACCATGAAATATTGCTTTTCCATTAAACCACAGCACTGAAAGAAGGGGGATATATGTTTTGTGGGATATAATTTGTTAAGTAAGCACACACCCACACTCTTCTGTTATATATGTACATAAACATGCAGACTTTCCAGTTCAAAGATAGTCAGCAGCAAATAGTGCATTCTCTGGTTATACATGATCATACCCGACAAATGCCAGAGTAACTGCTAAAATTTCCTGCAGCATTCTCCCATCTTTGCTGGAGAAAATTATATTTAACTGATGGAGAAATTCAAGGGCCCTGATTGTATCCCAGGCTATCAGCTCATAAATTTTCTTTTGTTTCTCTGCATTCTTGATTTACATTCACTAATTGGAAGTTAATGTGCTCCCAGAGGCAAGTAAATCATATTTAATCTAAAAATCACACTACTTTCTTCTAAGGTGTGCTTCAGAAGGCCACTGAACATGTTAAATATTCCAAATGCCATCACTGTAGCAGCTGTGTCATCGATAATACTATATTGAACTTTTTTTGGTAGATGCTGCTGGTGGTTCGATTTTTAACACTTAGGTTATTGTTACCATTTGCTTTAGTCAGAGGAAATTTTCTGAATGTGGGCTAATGAACATTAATGCAACTCTCACTGTATCTGTTTAGTGGATTTTAATGAAATGATTGTAAAACAAAGCAGTGAACTATTTCATCTTGATATTAATTTCCTAGTTCAGCTTTTTGGGGTAAACCAACAAAGAGTGCCCAGTATAGAAAAAACAGCACTAGCATCTACCCTGTAAAAGAATTACCAGCTTCAGTAACTTGAGATAGGATCCAGTTGCATCAAAAATCCTAGATATTTGATGTTTCAAATTCAGACATCCATCATTTAGACCAAAATAACAGACATTTTTTGTGTACCTTACAGCTGGTGACTATTTAACAGCAAGGTGCTCTCACTGCATGGTACTCTTTACTTTATGTGCACAGTAATGAAAGTTCACTATCGATTTTTCTGTAGCTGCTTGTAACTATTATAGTTGATACATCAATAGAAAAGGAAAGCACAATGTTTCACAGGAGGCAGAAAATCACAGAATACATGATGCTGTGATAATAAATCACAGCATAATCTCAGGAACTGATAGATGGTTACTGCTAACTTGAAACCCATGGCTTTCTCTGAAAAGACTACCCTATAATCGCCCAATATGTTCTAACAGACTGACTGCCTGTAATAGTGCTAACGGACACAACACAGTGTTTCATCTTCAAAGTAATAGTTTCCACAAGCCCAGTTGTTTTGTTGTGGCAGAGTCCATTTTGCATCTTTTTGCAGAGAGCGAGCGAGCGAATATGGTTTGAATATGGGTAGGACTTGAAGTTTGTATGAGATTATTTTTGCAGAAAAGAGCACAGAGGGTTTAAACGAGTCATCATTAATTCTCAACTTGCAGAAGTCTGCAGCTCTCCGTAAAGGAAATGCCTAAGAATTGGTTACTCTTGGTGTCAAAATATTTGAGCTGTTTTGTCAAAAAAGCCACTGCACAGAAAATACGTTTACCACAACCACTTCCGGTTCCAGTGTTCTGAAAGGGTGCCAGAAGTCATGTGAATAATTGGTGGTGCTGTGAAGTGTCTGCTGCTGTGTCTGCAGAATGTTTTCAGGGCACAAATATGTCTGAACTGTAGATTGTGCCTTGTGAGGTTTTTACCAGGAATGCTCTCAGTTGCTTGGTTCCTTTTCCACCTTTATCCCAGCTACCATAGTTTTCTATGTGGTTTTGTTAACTGTATGGTCTCATCTCAAGGTTAAACTTTTAATATATAAACTTCCGCAGTTAAGAAATGGGATATTATTGGGGGCAAAACTCCAGATAACATTGCTGCCTGGCTGACGCGTTGTGTATTATTTATGCCTCTTCTATGGCTCCCCCAGTAGCCATTTACCCATGTTCTTGTATTTGTGGCATTCCCTTTTAGATCTGTGTGTGTGTGTGTGTGTGTGTGTGTGTGTGTGTGATGTTCTGATTTTTGCCCCTCTCTAAGCTCTCCAAAAAGCAGCATATGATTCCATTTTCACAATCCTGAATGTCTGCCAGAAGAAAATTAGGTATCCACAAAGGATCAGACATCCCCAGAAAATTACCTGCCTCCGTGCTGAACTTGGACAGCAGCTCCCCTTTGAGGGAGAGTCTGTCTGCAGTAATTTATTCTGTTTTGGTTCACGGGTGTTTTGGGAGAGGAATTGTCAGGAGGAGACCTACGGTACGTCTACACAGCAGAGTTATTTTGGAATAACATCTCATATTCCGAAATAACATTATGCGCTTTCTACACAAGAAGGCTGTTATTTCAAAATAAATTCAAAATAAGGGGTTTCTTACTCTGACTTTCTGTAAACTGCATTGTACGAGGATTAAGGAAGTGAGCAGAATAGTGATTTATTTCGAAATAAGCGCTGTGTAGGCAGCACAAAATTTCAAAATAAGCTATTTTGAGGTACATGCTACTGTGTAGACCTTAGAGTCTTTGCCTTCCCTGCACCCAAGCAATCCATCCCCAGGAAGGGCCTCCTGAAGTGAGGAGAAAGTAGAGGGTGCTGTTGAGGTGCCACTCCCCATTTTGGCATCCTACCCCAGCGGTAGCTCAGCCACAGTAGGTGGAGGGGCAGACACTGGAACCCACATTTCCCAAGGGCACTGAAAATCATCTGTCTGGTCAGGATGCACAAAGAATATTTTCCACATAAACTTTCAAATTTAATTTATAAATGCGAGTTAAGATTATCTCCAATAATTAAGGACGCTGAGTGAATCTTGTGAGGGCTGAAGTTCTGGAAACTGCATTGAGTATTTTGGGGTTTCTAAAGCTATTTCTTCTCTATGGGTATATCTAAATTACAGAGCTTTTCCGGGATACCAAAGGTATCCCGAAAAAGCTCTGCCACATCCAAGGAATCAGTCTGCTTTTCCGAAAAATTTTTTGGAAAAGCAGATGCGTTTTTTTGGAATCCCTGTAAACCTCGTTGAGGAAGAAGGGATGTTCAGAAAGAGGGGGTTTTTCCGCTGACATTTGGCTCCATGTAGGCAGGCCAAATGTTGGAAAAGCCTCTTTCAGAAGAAAAGTGGAAAAAGATACGCAAATTATAATTTGCGTATCTTTTTCTGACTTTTCTTTGTAGTGTAGACAGTCTATGCTTCACCATTGTGGTAGGCACTGTACAAACAGATACAGACATTGGGACTCTACCATGAAAAGCTCATATAAATAATTACGTCCTACTGCCTAGGAATCCAGTCATGGGGTTAGGTGCTGTAAACACAGTTCAAAAAGACAGTCCCTGCACCAAGAAAATCACATCTCACTTCCAGTCGTATATATGGTTGTGACTACTTTCTTCCACTATTTGATCTGAGGAAGTGGGTCTGGCCCACGAAAGCTCATCATCTAATAAACCATCTTGTTAGTCTTTAAAGTGCTACATTGTCCTGCATTTTGATCTCACTTCCAGTCTAGAATAAGACTATGATTTAGTAATGGGTATTTTGAGTAAAAGTCATGGACAGGTCAGAGACAATAAACAAAAATTCACAGCTTGTCCATGTTTTATACTATAAATGCCCCTGACTAAAGTTTGGGAGAGGTTGTTTCTGGAGGGACACTCTAGGGCTATGTCTACACTGGTGGGTTCTTGTGCAAGAATGGCCATTCTTCTGCAGATTGTCCACGCTGCCCGCATGCTCTTGCGCAAGAAGATTTACAGTAAAGTGTGGTAAGAGAGGGCTTCTTGCGCAAGAGCTACTCTCTTTTCTAACAGGTGTAAGCCCTCTTGCACAAGAGCTCTTGCAATAAGGCAATGTGGACGCGAGGCAGGGGTTTCTTGCGCAAGAAAGCCCTATGGCTAAAATGGCCATCCGAGCTTTCTTGTGCAGGAGAACAGCCACACTGCCATGGATGCTCTTGCGTAAAAAGCACATAGCAGTGTGGACGTGTTCTTGCACAAGAGTTCTTGCACAAGAACCCTTGCGCAAGATGTTCTTGTGCAAGAAGCTGCCAATATAGACATAGCCTAAGTGTGCTCCTGCTGGAGGGATAACCGGAAGGGAGGGGGCCACTACTCAGGGTGGAAACTGGGCCTGGCACCAGCTGCTAAGGGCCCCTGAGAAGCAGCTGCCCTCAGGGCTGCTGCTCAGGTGGACTCTGGGGCCAGCTGCACTGGCTGCTTCTTGGGTGGGCCTTGAGACCAGCTGCCAGGGGCTGCCAGAGAGGGGTATGGTAGGAGAGAGTTATACTGCAGAATGACCACAAGAGGGCAGCAAGGGAGCAGAGATAGGGACCAGCTGATGTGGCTGGGCCCTGGGGCTGCCTGAGTGGAGGGCTGCAGAGCTGTTCCTCAGTGTGGCTGGCCCTGGGGCCACCTGAGAAAGTAGGCCCAGATCCAACTGCTTGGGTCATAGGGACCACTGCACAAATCATGGAATCCATGATGCCTATCACCTCCATGACAGCCACAGGGCCCTAGTCGTGAAATCTGTCTCTGGGCTTTCTTTCATTGCTTTTTTCCTATTTATTTATTTCCCTTCCTTCCCCTTTGCTAGGAAGCCACTCAGACTATCCCAACTGTTCTTTCTACTCCACCCCCAGTCCATGTTCCTTCCTTTTCTTCTCTCCCAGTTTTATCTCCCTTCTGTCTCTCCAGGTTGTCCCTCCTTCACTCTTTCCCAGACCATATTTTACATATCTCCTTTAATTCCCCTTCTCAGTTCCTATGGTTACAAGAGCGGTCTAGCAATGAAATGTCCTTCTGTCTGTAGTAAGTGAAATAATGTTCCAGAAGATAGTGCTCCAGAATATACAGCACTGCACACAGAATTTCTAGGGATCAGTAAAATCTGGTGTTGTGCATTGCAAATGGATTCCTTTGTGCAGGTTTTTTGCTTCAGTTCTTAACTTCTTTCTAGTTTCCATTCCTGTCTCCACCATGGCTAATTCCAACTGCGTGCTCTTGGCTGCAGCCAGGATAGGCCCAAGAATCAATTCAGCAAGCTGCAGAGAGTCTTTTGAAGCAGAGCCAGGATAAAGCAGAAGCCACTGCTGTTGTGCATGCCTGGCCCTCCAAGTCAGACCTCTCAGCAGCATCCACTCCTGCTGCACAGTGAGGAGGTAGGCAAGTGCACATTTGGTTAGCCAGCAGGGGGCAGAAATAACAGCTGCCATTTGGCACTGGCGGAGGCACAGTTCTGCTCGTAGCATAGCAGGGCTGCTACAGCTCAAGTCTGGCATCAATGGGACAAGAAAACAGTGCTGGGGAATTCTGGCACACTTTGAAGGACTTGTTCCCTTAAAGCCCCCTATCAAGTTTATGTTGGTTTTCACGTGATCATCTATGTTCGTACTGTGTTTACACATGTTTGTAGCTACCCGCTCTGATTCTGGTGTGGAATGGGCCTTTGTTGGGTTAGATTTTTCTGTATCTCAGACTTAGGTCATAGGTATTTACAGCACATCCCTGTCCCCTTCTACACCTTATCATGAATTAATGCTTGTAAATAAACTTCAGAGATATTAGAAATTGGCTGGGAAAATCACTGTTAGGATTTTAAAATGTTCCATATATTCAGTACTGCTAACTCCTACAAGTTACACATTATGGTCAGATTCTGCTTGTCCTTATAATGTAACTAGACGCACTGACTTCTCACAGGAGTATGGCTCTGCAAGAACCTTTTGGTTTTATTCTGTGGGAGGGGGAACAATAGTAGGGTTACCAGGTAGGTTTAAAAAAAATACTGGACACACTTGATGGGGGGGGGGGGAGGGAAGAACAACTGGAGGGGGGGGCTGGCTGTGAGGGGGCAGGTGGGGGCAGCACGGCTGGCCGCGGGAGATGGGTGGGGTAGGGGGGCAGGGCTGGCAGGCAGGGCGGCTGGCCTGAGGAGATGCGGGGGGGTGGGAGGGGTTGGGGGCAGCATGGCTGGCCGGGGGAAAATGGGGGCCTGGGGAGGTGGGGCTGGTGGGTGGGGGGTCGGGGCAGTGCGGCTGACCCAGGGAGATGGGAGAGGAGGTTGGTGGCAGCGCGGCTGGCCAGGGGAGATTGGGAGGAGAAGAACTGGCTGGCAGGAAGCAGGGGTGGCCGGGAGGGGGTTGGGGGCAGTGCGGCTGGCCCGAGGAGATGGGGGGGGTGGGGTTGGGGGCAGCATGGCTGGCCAGGGAAGATCGGGAGGAGAAGAACCGGCCGGCAGGAAGCAGAGATGGTCTGGAGAGGGGAGGGGGCAGGGGAGCTGATCAGGAAGGGTCGGGAGAAGCGGGGGGGGGGGGGGGAGGCGGGACTGACTCAGGCACATGCAGATCCCGGGGTGCTGTCGGCCCTACGCACGGTCCGGAGAAGCGCGAGTGAGTCCGGCTACAGCTCCACCACACGCTCAGGAGCAGGGACTGGGCTTCTCCTCCCCAAGGCATCAGACGCAGCCAGGGCTCCCAGCACTGATCGCGTCCCACCTCCCATCCACTCCCCGGCCCCTGCCAAGCTTCCGTCTGGTGTCCAGCCAGAAATCCAGGAAATACCGGACATTGCACGTGTCTGGTATTTTCTGGATTTTTTTACTGGACAGAGGGCCCAAAAACTGGACTGTCCGGTAGAATACCAGACACCTGGCAACCCTAAACTATAGGGAGAATGAATACCAGTTCTATATAAATTAAAATTACCTTTTCTACATAGTTTCAGAGGGGTAGCTGTGTTAGTCTGTAACTAAAAAACCCATTAAAAACAACATTTAGTACCTTAGGGTATGTCTACACTACCATCCTAGTTCGAACTAGGGTGGTTAATGTAGGCCTTCGAAGTTGCAAATGAAGCCCAGGATTTAAATATCCCGGGCTTCATTTGCATCTTGCCGGGCGCCGCCATTTTTAAATCCCCGTTAGTGCGGACTCCGTGCCCGCGGCTACACGTGGCACGGAGTAGGTAGTTCGAATTAGGCTCTCTAATTCGAACTACCGGTACACCTCATTCCACGAGGAGTAACGGTAGTTCGAATTAGAAAGCCTAATTCGAACTACCTACTCCGTGCCGTGTGTAGCTGTGGGCACGGAGTCTGCACTAACGGGGATTTAAAAATGGCGGCGCTTGGCAAGATGCAAATGAAGCCCGGGATATTTAAATCCCGGGCTTCATTTCTAACTTCGAATGCCTACATTAACCACCCTAGTTCGAACTATGGTGGTAGTGTAGACATACCCTTAGAGACTGACCAAAAAAGATATATAGACAGTATCATGAGCTTTCGTGAACACAACCCACTTCTTCAGATGTCAAATATGGAGCAAGAGGTGCAGAGGTTCAAAATATTTGAACTCAGTGGAGTCACATTGAGATAAATCTGCCCCATTCATTGCAATACAGTACATTTTATCTTCGCAGTGTGGCTCCACTGAGTTCAAATTTTTTGAACCTCTGTGCCTCTTGCTCTGTATTTATCATCTGAAGAAGTGGGTTATACCCACAAAAGCTCATGATACTGTCTATATATTTTTGGTTAGTCTCTAAGGTGCTACAGGTTTTTTTTAGCATTTCTACATAAAATATTAAAGTCTCAGCCTGTCATAATTACTTTCAGAATCTATCCACGCTTTCAGAATACAACCTTATGTCCCAATTCAACAAAGCACTTACAAGCATGCTAACCTCTAAAAATATAGGGTGGACCTATTGAATTCAAAATTAAGCAAATACATATATTTTGCTGGATTGAGGGCATTTGGACGCCAAAACTCAGGAAACGGTCTTAAGGAAGTTTACTGCTTCTGTTTATAGTACTTGAAAATTCTGTATGTCTACTCATCTCCCCACATGCAATACAGTACCATACGGACATTAAACATATATCATCTACATTAAAGCCATATATGCTACACAAATGCCAATAAGAACTATCAGACTCAATTGTGGATATATGCTGTTGATGTTTTATGATCTGAAGAAGGGGTCTGCCCCACGAAAGCTCTTCTCCTAATAAACCATCTTGTTAGTCTTTAAAGTGCTACATGACTGCTTTTTTTGTTTTTACCAAAATCAGATTAACATGGCTACCTCTCTGTTACTTTTCAGTATAGCTGTTAACAATGGAGGAGGCATCTACTACAGTAACTGATATTCTATAAATTCATTAGACAGATAAAGTCCCTTGGCATTAGGACTGCAGAAGGTACTGAGAGGCTTGTTCTGAACTCCCCAGTGAATGCACATAAAGACAGTATAGAAAACAAACCTCACTTGGATACTCATGTTTCTAATCACTGACAAAATTGTATCTAACAAATATGTGACCTAATTTTCTTTTCAGCATTTCAGCCTTTTGTTGTTTACATTTTTAAAAACCCAGTGAAAGAAAATGCAGACTTTTTTTTTCTTTAGCACCTTCCTCCTCCGGAAAGGATGGTGACAATCTCAGAAGTAGTTCATGACTATGGGTATGTCTACATTACAGAGGTTTTTTTTGGAAAAGTGCCTGTTTTTCCGACAAAACCTGAGTTAAGTCCATACTGCAATCATGTTCTTCCAAAAGCAAATCGAAAGAACAAAGGTTTTTTTCCGGCATTAGTAATCCTCTTTCTACAAAGAAGCCTTTTTCCGAAAGAGCTCTTTAAGAAAAAGGCATGTGTGGATGGGGACAAAGGAGTTATTTTGAAAGAATAGGAAAGAGGAAAAAGCACAGGTGCCTCAGTGGCCACTCCGTCCATAGTAATCACAGCTTAAATCTGAGATAGCGTCCATTCAGTGTGGATGCTATCTTTTAAAAAAGCAGGTCACTTTTTCAATACACTTTTGTGTGTAGATGCTCTCTTTCAGAAGAAGTTTTTCTGGAAAATCTCTTCCGAAAAAAGGTTCTTCCAAAAGAAACCTGCAGCTTAGACATAGCCTAATATAACTCCACTGAACTCAGTGGAGTCATACTGAGGTAAATCTGCGCCATTCATTGTGGGTGTGTCTAGACTATAGAGTTTTGTGACAAAAGTGGACTTTTGTCGACAAAACTATACCTGCGTCTACACTACCACTGAGTTCTGTCGACATAAAGTCGACAGAACTCAGCAGTTTTGTCGACGCTGGTAAACCTCATTTTACGAGGCATAACGCCTTCTGTCGACAGAGTTTCTGTCGACAGAAGGTGTTATTGCAAGTAAACTGTCCTACACTACCATGTCGACAAAGCAGCTTGCTTTGTCGACAGAACTGAATGTAGTGTAGACGCTCTTTGTCGACAGAAGTTTTGTCGACAGTATCTGTCGACAAAACTTCTGTCGACAAAAGCCTGTAGTCTAGACGTTTTTCATCAAGAAAAATCAACAAAAGAATGATGATTATTTCTACATAATTTTAGCTTAGTGCACTTGTTAAAAGACAATCAGTGTAACCAGAAAATGGAATGGTACCTTCTAATTCCTTTTGAAGAGTTTATTATCCATGACTGACATCCAGAGCTGAGGTGAATTATAAAGGATTAAAACCCAAAATAATTGGTCCTCATCATAATGTATTGACCCCCCTCCAAATCTGTTCATTTTACTCCTTAATTTACTTCTTCAGAAACATTGAACAGAATAGATTTAGAAAGTCTTTGAAAAAAGGTCAACAAACATTAGCCTTCTCTTTTCTTTCTGAGCTGTTGGTACAGTGTTTGAAAACCTGCATTTAATGCTGTCAGCACGGCGAATAAGTGTTATCCAAGAAGCAAAGAGTAGTCTTGCATGGTCAACCTAGTTTATCAAAATCATCACTCCACACATCATCATTTAGCATCTGTAACAACTTCAGGAATCAGGACTCATTTTCTATTATTAGGCTTTTGTTACTGGTTATGATGGATGAAGTAAAAGGAAGACAGCTTGATTTCTTTCCTTATATTGAATTTAGAAGAGCCAGAGTAGCAAAGGAATATGGTTTTGATATAAGGTAGCAAAGGAAAGTCATGCATGTCACTTTGTGCTGTACAGTATATGAAATGACAGTGTTCAGGTGTGGAAAGTGACCTTTGAAAGGATGAATTTCCAAATGGTTCCACAGTTTTAACCACCCGATTTCCACTGACATGAAAATGTAGGACAATATTATACATGATTTATAAGGAAAAAGACTTCCTCCACCCTCAATAAAGGTTTTTTAATCAGAGGTTTAGGCTTTTTTTTATGGAGTCTGTCATAAGGCAGTCCTGTCAGAGAGCCCTCCTGTGACAGGCTGCAGCATGGCAGGCATATTTGCCTTAGTTTCCCCTTTCAGAATTCACAGTAACTCTGTGTAAGCTGTCTAGACTTACTTTACACTGAGAACCCTGTCACTGCCACAGTGCCACTAAATATTTTAAAGTATGGTAGTTTTCTTATGATATTTTCAGTTATATAGCCTCTTTCATCCAAGGACCTCATTATTGCTTACAAAGTTGGATCAATATCATTGCCATTTTACAGATAAGATGACTGAGTCATCATTTGAGTGATTGTTTAAAGCCAAAATGTGAATTTATGATGGTCAGGAATAGAAAACAATTCTCCATCCCTTGGTAAAATCCTTCATAACATGAGTTAATCCTAAATGTGTACAATCCAAAGCAACCAGAGTAAAAGAAATAGAAAATAAACAAAAGTTATATGTGAAATATCTTTTTCTGAGCTGGAAACTGACAGTCTGGCCAAACTATTCATGACAGAGAAAACAGCAGAGGACTCAGCAGACACTCAACCTCCTACAATATTCTCCTATGACTCTACCAGCTAGTGGTCATACAATTAACCCTGACATAACAATGACATAACACAGGATATACAACAGTAAACAACTCCATGCATACACACAAATGTGTCAGAGTACCCCACCAAATAATTCTTCCATCAAGCTCATAACTTCTATTTAAATAATAGATTATCTTTTAGCAACATATCCAGTCATGATTTAAAAACTTCAAGTGACAGAGAAGCTACCATGATTAACTACCATCACTGTTAAAATTTGCACTTCCTTATTATGGCCTGCCTAAGAAATATTTATTAGCTAGCTCGCCAGTGTCAATTAGGGCTTGATCCCAGGATGTAACTTCAGTTTCGTCACATTAACAAATACCTGCAGGACTAAAACTTTAGCTTCATTGAGCTAGGTCCTTAGAATTATTCACCTTGTGTTCAGATAAAGGTGTCTCCTTGCTTGTGCAAGTTATTATTAGTTTACATTCCCTATTCTTTACTCCCAGCCTACCTTGGTCATTTCCAAAAGTCACCTACACCTATGCTAAATACTGTCAGTGAAGTAAACAACATTATTAAGCTAACAAGCATCATACGGGATAAATATATTGTCAAACTGCTGTTCGGAAAAATATACTTAAATACATGGGGTTTTTAGGCTATTTTAGCTGGCTGCGAGCTCGCAATGAATGAAATTCACTCCTTCCCTTGATATAAATACATATTGATTAGGTTTAAACTCTGAACTTCAAAATGAGTTATATCTGCCCATTGCTCAACTGCTTTGTTTACCAGAAAGAAAGAAAACCCCAACACCTATTATACTGCATTTAATTAAGACAAGCATCAGCTTTATGTACAATTATTTGCTTCTGCCAAATCTCTATGGCGTAAATATTGAACAGTCACATCTCCTGAATGCTAATCAATCCTCTCTGAATTCCAAATGATTACATAAATTTAAGGAAATGTTTACTTGCCAGTATTATCCTCAGATGCATACATTAGTTAGACATTAGGATCAAGATATGTGCATCTATTTGACAAGTGTATAGTAATTTTTCTAAATTAGAATATCATATGTGGAAAGTTAAAAGCTGTGGCTGCATGCTAATAACCCTGAGAACCCCAGGATATTCCTTCTGCTTATCTGAGTTCACTAGATACAATTTTTCTAATGCAGCACTTGGGTAACAGTATATGATGAATACATTACAAAGACATTCACTGAGTATCACTAAAACCCATCACAATATTAGGCCAGTTACAAAAAGACATATTTTATAAGCTGCCAAAGGTAAAACAATCAATCTGGAGTGACCATGAGGCTCATTCTGAATAAGATTAAATTAAACCCTAAGTACTGTCTGTTACTTTCAATAAGAATCATGAATATTTAAGGCTACAATTCTCCCTTTGCATGCAGGTATGCAGACAGCTTGTATTGAACTCAGAGCTCTGCATTTGCTTCTGGAGTCAGAGTTTGTCCCACAGTACACAGATTGTGCCTCTCTGGGCTGGCACCCTCAGGACCAAGTTGGCCAGACCAGAAGTGGTCATTTATTACAACTGCCTGCGGGGCTCTGCTCCAGTAGTAGCAGAGGGATCGAGAGAAGGCTGATGGGGTCTTTGGGGGAGAGGCAGGGTGGCTGCAGGGCCTCCGGGCCCATGAGCTCCATTGTCACCAGGCTGCAATCCCAGCCTCCACAGATGGCCACGGGGCTGCGCTCCTGGCTCCCACCATGTAGCATTTGCCTTGAGCTCTTTATATGCTATAAAAATGCAAAGTATTAGTAGTATTATCTGTGAGCCTCACAGCAGCCCTGGAAAGTTAAAAAACAGAGGTTTCTATTTTATAAAAGGTGAAACAGAGGCACAGAAAGTCTCAAGTAACTTGAACTGGAAATGAAACTTCTGGGAATAGCTTTGTTTGGCCTAATCCTTCCTCCTATTGTTTTATGTTCCCAAATTTAGTGAACTGAGCCTTTAACAAACCCAGTAACAGCGTATCACTAACTAATGTCTGTCTAGCTCTCTGATTTTCTCTTCTGTTCCCTCCTCAGCCCCCCAGTACCTTGCTTAAGACATATGCTCACTGGCCCTTAGTTCCCATCTTGTACTCACCAGATCTGTGCATCCAGAAGTCTTGTAACTCCACCACAAATAGTCAGTATGCTGCTTCCAGACATGTTCCTCACCCAAGAAGAGCTAACTAACCACGTAATAAATAAACCCCCAGTAAAAAAATGTGGAACTGACAAGATACATGTGGCCCATAAAGCTTTAGCTGCGTGCTTTTCCTTAGCTTTTGCCAGTTTAGATTGTAAGCTCTTTGGGGCAGGGAACCATTTCTTGTCTGTCAATCACCCAGCACCCCGTTGGTGCTATATACATACATAATAGTGAAAATGAATACTAAAATGCCCTTCCAGTTCAGGCTGCTGCTGAGTTCTTTGAACTAACTGAAAAATGCTGCTGCACAGATTTCTCTATGTGCTTTCCAAGAAGCAAATGATGTAGCACAATAATGAGAGCTATCCTCTCCCATCTGTGCTCTAGTACTATAGAGTCTATAGAGACCCAAGTACAGGTTCCTTTGCTAATATCACTCATATCTGGCAAAAAAGGGGCACAAGCCTAAATGACAATATAACATCCAGAGAGAATGAATCACAATGGTCTGCCTTTGTGACGCTGTATTCTGTTTGAAAACTAAGGCTTTCTTTGTTTTGTTTAATAGCCCATTGTTTGCCATACATAATGATTAAATGTTTACCGTTTCTACAAGTCCCTGTTGCCTCATGTTAAGTGAGATGCAAGATCAATAGTTGCTCTGCAATTATTTGCCCATTGATAAAGCCTTCATTTCTTAAATGATGTACATTTATCTGTGTTCTGACAGTGATGAAAGCAGTACCAGCCAGTTGCTGACTATTCTAGCATTAAGCTAGGCAGGCAGACAAGTGACTGGACATGGGTCAAATGATGTCTAACTTTCTTCCTATTGGCATTTCACTTTACAAACTGTTCTGATGGAAGCGTTGACAAATCCGTGCTGAGTTCTAATGATGAAAGCTAGCAGGACTAATAGGAAGTTTTGATAAAGGGAAAACAATGGCCGGATTCCAGTGTAAATGACTTGACTCTCAAAATACTGGACCACAATAAATAAAAGGCCTATTGCACCTGAAAAATGAAGATGATAGAAAGTATCCTAATGAAAGATATTCCTGGTTGTTAAAATGTTCTTCTCTAATTAGTCATTTAGTTGATGGAAAATTAATCTGAACTCTTCTGTTTTGTAGGAATGGGACCTAATTTAGAGCTAACGTCCGAAATCCTGGCCTCATAGAAGTCAGAGGCAAAATTAATATTGGCTTCAAGGGAGGGAGGATGTCACCTAAATATGCTGTGCTTATCTGCTTATGCTTTGGGTTTGCAGAATTTTAGTATTAGTTAGCGAAGTGGCAAATTGGCTATGCTGTTTTGCTGCTAAAATGCACTTTTCTGTTAATGTGTGAATGTGAGGGGGAGTATTTTGACTTTGTTGGATTTGTAAATAATTCATATATTTGTAGCTTTGTTTATATTAACTGTTATTATTAAGCAATCTGTGCTAGTATTTTAATTATTTTAGAAGTTTAATTTTGTTGGGTGAATTGATACCTGTTTCAATGAGTGCTGATTATTTTATTTAGATAGAGAGCCAAAAGTAGAATAAGCAGTTAGTACCCGTGGCTACTTTGTTTACTAGGTCCAGAGTTTGGAGATGGAATATGTGTGCATGGGATGTTAATACATTAGGGACTTGATCAAGTATGATACTGCACTATATGTAATACATGCTGAGCACTCAAGAGTCATTGATTTCAAGGGGAACTGAAAGCTCTGAACACTTTGATGAATCAGGATCTGTATGTAGACATATTCTGTGGAATTACAGATTAGGATTTTAAAGACTGTACAGTATTTTGTACCATTTTGATGCATCTTGCACTTCAGTTCCCTGTAAAATGAAATCAAGTGGGATCTGGTTATTGAATATAGGTGTTTGGAATTCCAGACCATATTTTGCTACCCTTTATGAAAATGCCATAAAGAGATTAATAAAAATAATTTAGGTTTTGAACTATCCTATAGAGAATTATACTTCCGTTGTAGAATTCTATTGAATGTTTCTAAAATCCCATAGGAAGGATTCCATTCCTTGTTAAATTCTATAAATGTTGAAGGTAATTCAACAGAATTCTGTTTAATCCTCATAAAATTCCATGGCATTTTTTAAATAAAAGGCTCACTGAGAATGATCCTGCTCCCACTGAAGTCAATGATAAAACTCCCATTGATGTTAATGAGAGCAAAATCAGTCCCGTGAAGAGCACAGGAAAAAGTGGGACTGTTACATTTCGTCAATGTCTGGAATCATTTCTCTCTGTGTGTGTGGGGTGGTATTAAATAGGTAACAATTTAGTTATATTTTGGTGAGACTTGATCTAGTTGTGGTAGAGAATGGGTGTTGCTGAGAGTGCTGATTGATTTCAGTCTAATTTATTTTAGCGGTAGGTAACTTCTTTTGATATCTATGGGATCACATTCTCTTTCCTGAAAGGAGACGCTGTTTCCAGATAACTGGGCTAGCTGATTCTCTCCTGATTTGCTCTGCTTGCGAGTTAGACTATGTCTATATGTTATGATCAAAGGTGTAATCAAAGAAGAACTGGGCTTGGAGTGGAGTCTTCTGTAATAAGAGAAGAAACAATGGGGTGGAGGGAAGAGGCACCTGAAATGAATGCCAAAGAGGGCACAGGGGAATGACAAGGAGAATCTGAGTAACTCTCTCCATTTTCTAGTTTCTAGCTAACTTTGGGATTGGCTGGACTTTGGGACTACAACACAAATCCTCTTATGGAAGCTTCAACATCCTTTTATCATCTTTGGAGTCAATCAAAAACATTTTTCTGCACAAGCCCTCTGGACCTCTTCACTAGTAGATATTAACAGCCCTCTTGAATTTTACACATAGACCAGTGGTTCTCAAACTATGGGGCAGGCCTCTAGAAGAGGTGTAGGAATGAGTCAAGGGAGGGGCCAGATTATATATAATCTGAGAGAGAGAGAGAGAGAGTGTAGAGCTCTGTCTGTTAGCCCTGGATGGCTAGGCTGTGGCCCATTTAGAAGGGCCACACACACCTGGGAGGTGGGGGTAATGCAATAGCCAGAGCCCTGCCATCTAGACTTGGGCTCTCCTTCCTGCCCTCATCCTAATCCTTCTCTGGGAGCAGCTCCGTTCCTCCTTCGCCGTCTCCTCCATTCCCTCACCTGAAGGCAATGGATCAGCCCAGGATTGCAACAGCACAGAAGTAACAGTGGCAAAGAGGTGCTAAGTCAGTGTGTGAAAAATCACTTTTCACATTACCTCACTTCTGTGCTCCTGCTGCCACAGTGCTGCCTTCAGAGCTGGGTGTACAGCCAGCAGCCATGGGTCTCCACTTTGCCTCCAGAGCTGGGTGGCAATATATGTATATATGTGTACACAGGAAGTGTCAATGATGAAAAATACAAGGAAAGGGGCCCTGGTAAAATAAGTATGAGAACCACTAATTTAGCCTGGACACTTTATTATTTCAAGGCAAAGTTAAATTAAATATTGTGGATGCTCTGGGATCTTATGAGTTTCTGAAGAAGATTTACTATTATGTATTTGTACATCACTTGGCTCAGTCCTGGTCCCCAGTCCTTCTCTCAGGCCTGTAAACCAACACCCAGTGGCCCTCTTTAAGCCCAGGCCCTGAGTACAGGGTGGGGCAGACAAACAAATTACAGCTCACAGTATAGGTAGGCCCAGGCCCTGGTTCAGGGCAGGGCAGACAAACAGATGTAGTTCACATTTTACATAAGCCCAAGCCCTGGTGCAAGGTGGGCAGGCAAATAAACAGTAGATTTCTGGCAGGAGAAGGGGAGACTGACACCCAGTGTGTGGGGAGGCGGAAGGGACGCAGGCCCTCCTTATTCCACCGTGTCCCAGCCCAGGGCCCTAGCAGTGGCAAGCTTGGCCGCTACTGGAGTCAGCAGGGATCTGGCCCGCAACATGTTGACTCACTACAGGAAAATGAGATCAGCCTGACTGGTGTTGGCTTCCCCAGGCCACTTCCTAACACCATCTTGGCATCTACCTTGCTCCATGGTTGCAGCAGGTTGTTGGGGTCATCAGAGTCTGTACACTCCAGCAGGTTTACAAGGGTCTCCTCTTCTATGTGGGGGCCCCAGGGTCCAGGCAAGTCCTGAGCCTCAGCAAAGTCATCAGTGGCCTCCCTGCTCAGGAGCTTAGGGCAAGCCTCTGCCTCCTCCAGCGGCTGGGGCCTTACTGAGCTCCTGGGCTGGGCTTTTATACTATTTGTCCCGCCTCTTGATTTCTGGGGAGTTAAAGGGGCAGCACTAGGCTCGGCCCACCTGGGCACAGAGAGAGGTTCTTCCCCCTCTGCGTCAGTGAGCAGCTACCCCTGCTCACTACAGTATTTTGTTACAAAATGTTATTATTAGTTTATATTAGTATATAGTATTATAGTTTATAACTATATGACTTATTGACTCTGAGTTACCATTGAAAAGCTTTGTGGAAGAAATGTATTTTTAGTAGGACTGAAATGAGAATAACTATGTATAAGTAGCTAATTTGATTAGTATTTGTAACATTAACATCCTTAAACGTTAAAAAGATAGTTACTGAGTGCTTTGTAATTGTGATAAGAAGCATACTTTCAAAAGAATTCAGCTGCCATTTTGACATCAAAATAACTTTCCAGATTTTCAAAAACATTGTTTGAAAATCCAGCCAATAGAGCCTGCTTCTGCTAAAGTAAATGGAAAACTCTAGTAACTTCAGTAAGGACATGATTTGGCTCAGTCAGGCCTGCTGATGGGTGGGGGGAAGAGGGAGAAAGGAAAAGAAAGGAGGAATTCAACATCTAGTTTCAAATATTGGGCCAAATTCAATCATGCAGTAAGTAGGAGCCATTCCATTGAAGTCATTTATGTTGCACTTGGCTGTGCTGGGCCTGCATTTGGCCTTGTGGGTTCACTTGTTTTCAGATGCACTGGACCTGTCTCGAATACACCATTTTAACATTGAATTCCTTTGACTGCAGTGGAGTTGGCTGTTAGTGCAAGGGAGAGGAGAATCAGATCCTCTGTCTCTGCAAAGGGCTGGGCACTGTAGCACAATGCTGGGTACTCTCCACTCCTTTGATGTCAAGCCCATCGCCTTGCAGAATTAGGCCAACAGCCAAAATAGAAAGGCAGGGAGAATAATAATTCTGAAGTGAATGGAAAGTACTTGAAGAGTTGATGATAGGGATCAGACATAAAGATCACCTCAAGTAAATGTGTTTTCCAAATCTGTTTCATTTATTCAGCTAATTTAAAATACCACTGAAGTGAGATGAATTTCTCTAAATATTTTATCAGGGAAAAGCTATAAGTCTTCTCATACATTTCTAGAACACTGATGCAAAAAAGACTGCAAAAATATACTGTACCAGAACTAAGGAAGCAAATACTTCTCTTTATACCAGGTTCATTCATAAGACAATACTACTCCTGCCAAGAAAGGTCTGCTTTCTTTCCCTGAGCTGAACATATGGGAAGAAACAGATCTCCAAATGTAGACTGTTAGGCTACGTCTACATAGTAGTGTTAAGTCAGAATAACTCATGTTATTCTGAAATAACATAGTCCGTGTCTACACAACAAGCAGTTATTTTGACATAATGTCAAAATAATGTCAAGCTGGAAGACTTCTTACTCCGACTCCTGTAACCCTCATTTTACGAGGAAGAAGAGGGCTCTTTCTCAGACTTCTTGCTGTGTGGGCAGCACCAAAAGCCAACATAAGGTATTTCAACTTAAGCTATGCAATTGACATAGCTCAAGTTGCATAGCTTATTTCGGCTTTAGTCCTGCTGTGTAAACCTGCCCTTAGTGTGTGTTGGTCAGTAGATAAATTATACTTCATCTGTTCTTGGGGTTGAGAATGTACAAGCCTTGCAATCATCCAATAGGCCTGCCAATGCTGTCATCTTCAGATTTTATTTAATACCATTTCTGGCTAGGTTATTTCACTATACATCCTATATCATAAATTATTCTTTCTTCTTTAAGATGCCCATATTTAAAATGAGTTTCCTTCACAGACACTCTGGCTTTCAATGAATGCTGTACGGCAAGTCTAAGAATACAAGGCACTACGAGGCAATTTTGAACCTTAGGATGTAGCTCTCAGATTTATGTTGCTGCCCGGTCATTTCACTGTTGCAGTTTATTTATAGGTCTGCTGAAATAATTCTTTAATTTTAAAGTTTAATTCCTTTGCACAAGAGCTTGTAATTAAAATTAAAGAAAAAATGTCAGTAAATTTCAACACTACTGTATTTGTTTTTATTACATTTGGTGTAGACTAGCATATTCTATTTGGACAAAATGCCTTTCGATATAAATGCGATTTTTGTCTGTGGAGGGATGGCTGGAGCAGGCCCTGTTTATACTTTTCAAGTCTCCCCCTTTTGCTGTCTGCTAGCATATAATAAATTCACTTGGCAAAACTTTATTTGTTGGCTTTATTAAATCAACAAAATGCAAACCTAAAACAGAAGACAGGCAGAAAAATCTGGTCTCTTGAAATCAATAAGAATCCATCTCCCTAATCCCCTTTTTATTCCTAGCAATAGTGATTTTTCTCGACTGATTTATTGGGAGCACTGATTTAACGAATATGTCTTTCCATTCTGGGTATCTTTTCCACTCTAAGACCTTTCTACTAGTACAAAATAATCTTCTCTTTAACGTGTATTTCCTGGATAGATCTTCCATAAAATATCTATCATTTATTTTTATTTTAATAGTGCCTTTCATTGTGCTTTTAAAATATTAGTAACTTTGTTGATTTATGTGTTGCAATAGTGACACTAAAATGCTAACAAGATTGCGTGTATTTACCATGTATGGTCTTCCAAAATACATGTATACGACAACCTTACTACTTCTCCAGTTCTTACAGAGTTGGTTTATAGAATTCAACACAAACCTTCTTTAGAATTTAGTCAAAAACTATATCCCTTATTTAAAATTTTATAGGATATTAAAGTAGATGTTGTGCATGTTGAAAGCTCATCATATCCTATTAAATCCCATAGAATCATTTCCACAGAACACTACTTTGTAAATCCCTCTTACATTCTATAGCATTTCCCCAAAAGTGATAATTCACAAATAATTCCCAGTTTAATGTGAATATCATAAAATATGTTTTAAAACCTTACTTCATTTTACGGCAAAAAAAATTTTTTTAAAAAGCTTAGAGCCGAAGTGTTCTAATTAAAAGAGATTAATATTAAATGATTCATAAATAATAGGTTTTACCTACCTAAACTAAAGAGCACCAGGAATTTGAGACACACAAACTCTCGTAGATCAAACTGCAGGGAACGAAGCTTTGCTACTAACTCCTGTGCGTGGCTCATAAGGTTGTTGAGGGTGGCTCCGGCTTGAGATGCTATTACTGAATAATCCACCTGTAAAAGAAGATCACATTTCTGTCTGATTATCATTGCCAGGTATCATGTCCAGTTGGAGATTCTCAAGAAATCTTATGCAGGTGAAATATCTCAGGGATGTAAAACATTATACTTTAATCTCAAAATAATTATGAAACCAAATCAGGAGGATTTTGTTTAGAAACCTACTTATGCACAGTATTTATGTACTTTTCAGATGCTATTGGTATAAAACAAGTGAGTATATGCTTTGTAGCAACATTTTAGAGTACTGGTTTGTACTAAATTAAAAGACAAAATATTTTTTATATGACCACTGCATATCAAAACTGTCCCCCCTATCTGTTGTATCCAGTTGTTGACACTCACTCTCTACCTAGATTGTACTTGTAAGACCTTCACACAGGGCCCATCTTTTCATAGTGTGTGTGTACAGTGCATGGCTGATCCCTAAACAGGAACACTTTGTGCCATTACCTACTGGACCGTGAAAATAGTTGGATTCTAGGAGCTGAAATCCTGGTCCCATTAACGTCAATGGTAATTTTGCCATTGACTTTAATGGGAGCCAAGCTTTCACAATAAGACTTTGAGGATCAAAAAGATAACTGTACTTAAAATATAAAGAGTCATCTCTGGCCTTCATTTATACCTCCCGTGATTTCAGTTGTACTGCTCAGATGTAATGACAGACTCTGCCCCTGCCTTTCTGTTCTGCAGTTGAGGCCTGTACTTTTTAAAAGGGATTTGCAATAGAAAGCACTTTGAAAGCTATGTTTGAGAAGAGCTCTATAGGAGATAATTAGTATTATGTTTTGTTGTGAGATGAAATCCTCCCTCCACTTTAAACAGCATTTCTCTGTAACTAGGCTGACTTAATGAAATTTACTCATTGACGAGGTCTTGTACAAGGCTGTTTGTACTAAGGAAACACTGCGGTACCCTTGCTTGGTGGGCACTAGTAGAGGAGCCTCACAGGGTGATCTCTGCACCTGTTGTATACCAAAGAGGTGGACTCCATGTGTGCTCTGAGTACACTGACCCAAAGGGGAGTATTGCATGTGTTTGAGAAGAGCAGTGTAGCCTCTGTCAACTCTCATAAATGGAACAGTTTGGGACAGTGGTCTCTCTTCCAGCCCATAAACTGTAGTCAGTAGAAAGTCCCAAGTCTATGGGAGGGATTTCTATCCCTATCAACCCCTGTCAATCCAATGAAGTCCCATGTGCTACAGTGACTTCTAATGGACTTTAATTCCTCTCAGAAGAGTGAAGCAACAGAAGTAGCCTCATCTTCAATACATCATTTGACTGCTGCAATGACTGTAGTAAATTTCTCTATATAAGGAGGAAAGCGGGACTACTTTGGGGTTTGCCTTCATTGTGATGAACCCAATTTACTCCTTATAGGAACTAGAACTGCTTATGAACTTTCCTAAGCTATCCTCACATGTGCAGACAGAATCAAATGTTGGAATTCATACATTGAATTACCAAACCTGGTGTGCAAGCACAAAGTATATTTTTTAGAAGTGGCTTTCATAAATAGTAGCCAATTTTTGCCTGATCACTTATCTCTAAGAGGGAGACATTCTCTTTGCTAAATTTCAGGTTTCAACATTATGCATTAGAGCAGTTTGAAAGAAAAAGTCTATATTTTTAAAAAATGGAAACAAGTTTTTTAAATTTTCTTTCACTGCTAAATTCATTAAGCCCAAACTTTTTAAAAAAATAGCTACAAGGTTGAGAACCTGCCAAATTTCAGCAGAAAAATGAAAGTTTAAAAAAAGTTGTAAACAACTAAAATCCCCCCCAATGAAAGTCTTTACTATAGGCACTACTATGTTTCCCACCTGTAATAATAATTAGTATTTACATATTGGTTAATATGACCCATACAACTGCAATACTCAACTTTCATGAAATATTAAGGTGCATGTCAGGACTATCACTGCCTCTGATTCAGTAAACCATTTATGGATCACCGAAGTCATGCAACTTGCTTAAGTGCTCTGGGGAACTGGGACCCTGCGAGGAAGGTATTATCATCCTCTTTTTACACCTGGGGAAACAGAGGTAGGGAAGTAAAATAACTTGTTCCAGACTACAAAAGAAATCCGTGATAAAGCCAGGATTTAGAATGCAGGAATCTCAGACTTGTAACTCTGTGTTCTTGCTCACGGAACAAGCTGAATCTCACATACCACCTTGGTTACCAAAATAATGGTTCAGTAAATAAAAAATTGCAACATTAATAGATCTGTCAGAACAGTAATTTTGTGGAAATGACATGATGCTAGCTACTCATTACTATGAAACTGTTCACAGCATAATCATCTCATTCACAACTTAATTTCCCCTTTTGTAATTATACTGTTTTGTAGGGGGAAAAAAGTCTCTCAGCGCTGTACCAGTGTGAGAATCTGCATGGGTGAAAATATGATCTTCACTTCATTATAATAAGTTAAGATGTTTGGACGGATTTCAAGAATATAACTGTCCTCATTGATGTGATTATATCTAATGGAAAAACCCAATAGGTGTCTGAACATCCCACCTTCCCTCTACTAGCGAGCTCTCAGGCAACCAGCTACTCTTTCAGGTGCATTTAATATTTGCAGCACCAGCAAATTTGTCTGGGAGGCAAGTCCTCACCTGCCACTCACCAAGAGCAGACTGTATTAAATTTTTATATTTATTGACATTTCATTACCATAATTGACTGCACTTGGTTCTCTAGTAGAAGGCACAGGGCTGCCTCCTAAGCAGGAGAATTGGTCCCTTGAGGAGGATTTGCAATTAAAAACAAGGCAGAATGGATTTTTTTTATTGTGTAAATATGATGAGTTGAATTTTTAGCTTTAACTAGAGAATACTGGGTGTACAGAAGCCTTTTTCAAGAGTGAGAAAATTATGAGTCAGTGGAAAGACGACCCCCAAAGGTGTCAATCAGTTTATATAAAGTCAACTGTGCATGAAAAAGCCTCAGTTAATGTCTGTTCTGAAAAAAAGTGTTCACGTTAAACAGCATACTATCCTATCTGCCTTGTATGTGTGCAGTGTACGTAAGTAGAGGTGTATGGTCAGAGTGGGGTTTATTTCTGTATTGAAGCAGCTAAATACCAGATACCCATGGATCACCACAACTTCTGTCACAAATCCAAATGTACCAAGCAATTTGTTATCTATAACCAAGCACTCTGGGTATGTTCGAACTAGGGTGGCTAGTGTAGACATACCCTGAGTGCTTGGTTATAGATAACAAATTGCTTGGTACATTTGGATTTGTGACAGAAGTTGTGGTGATCCGGGGGTATCTGGTATTTAGCTGCTTCAATACAGAAATAAACCCCACTCTAACCATACATGGCTAATGTAGTCATTCGAACTTGCAAATGAAGCCCGGGATTAAAATATCCCGGGCTTTATTTGCATGTTCCCGGGCGCCGCTACTTTTAAATGCCCGGTAGTTCCAACTCCCTGCCCGCGGCTACATGCGGCACGGGCTATGTAGTTCGAACTAAAGCCCCTAATTTAGACTACTGTAACTCCTCATTGCAGTTCGAACTAGGGTGGCTAGTGTAGACATACCCTCAGATATCACAGAATATATTCTGGGGAGAAAGATCAGGATATACATCTTAACACACAACCACCTTCACCAAACAAGGATACTCAAACTGAAAAGTTGATTCCATCATGGAATGTGCTAGCCAAAGACCCCAAGAGAACCTGCTTCAATACAGAAATAAGCTCCCTCCAACCGTACACATCTAGAAGTCACACATTGGAACCTATATGGGGTATCATCAAACAACTACATTGTGGTGTTGTTTCCAGACCTGATGGGGATCATTCTGAAAGAAATCTTTCCTGAACCCCTCTTCTAGCCTTAAAATAATTCTTCTACCTCTTCAAGCTCAACATCAAAAGCAAGCTCCCCAGAGACCAGGACCCACAAACTCAAAGCTCCATCAGACCCTGTCAGAATAACAGATTCAAAACCTGTGGATATATCTCCACTGCTACAATGATCAACGCATCTTTCAAAGTCCTTGGGTCCTACACATACATATCACAACATATGGTATACCTCACCCAGGGCACTAAATGCCCCAGTAACAACTATGTGGATGAAGCGAGGTAATTACTACACTTAAATGAACTCACACAGAAAAATTATATAGATAGATAAAAACACCACATCATCACAGTCTGTAGGTAGCTGTACTTTGTAACGGTGATGCTCTGAGTACCTTTCCTAGATCTGAAGAAGAGCTCTGTGTAAACTCAAAAGTTTGTCTCTCTCACCAGCAGTAGTTAATCTGATGAAAGGTATTTCCGCAACCATCTCATCTCTCTCTACCCCTTCCAACTCCCCCCCAAAAACTACATGTAACTTGAGCTGGAAATTCACATCATATGCAGTTGTATACTGTAGAGCATAATGTGCCATCAAATGCTAGTTAATTAAACTGAAACCCTGACTGAAATTAAATGTCGACTTCTGCCTTAGGACCGATGGCCTGATATTGTACAATAGATCTTAATGCCGAAAAAAGTGGTTCAACATAATGATAAACACATTCAAAAATTAGAGCTTAAAAGTAAGTTCCTAAACCCATATTTAGAGGCCTGAAGTTGGGATTTTTCATAAGTGTCTAAATTACTTTGGAGTACTGCTCCCTTTGAATGCAATGGGAGCAATGTTAGATCAATGCTGAGTACATTTGAAAATCACACCTTTAAACTGTAAGATATTTAAGTAAGATATTTACTTAGATGTGGCCAAATTCTGCTGTCTTTACCCACAAAGATCTCTGAAATCAATTAGAGGTTTTGCCTAAGAAAGAATTAAAAGCAAATCTTGTTCACAGGGTCAAGCTATATTCTGGGCTACATTAGCTCTGAGCCTGAAGGCCAGGCTCTGAGTATTACTGGGTTAACAGGGACTGTCAAATTGAGTACTGCTGTTCATTATAATAATTCTTCTCACCTGCTCTGACTGGCTACTGGCTATGACTTCCTCAGCTTCTGAATTTCTCTCCAGCCTGTCACTTGACTTTGGCTGGACTTCTCCACAAGCAAAAGGGGTGGTGGAATTGGGACAGTGAATCTTTTGATCCCTGAACAGTTACCTGCAAATCTTTTGGAACAGAACTACTGCTCCTAGCGAGAACTTCAACACATAGTCAAACAATTGGCTGTTTGCCATTTGGTCCATGGCCATAGAGGCTTCACAGCTTGAGAGTTCAACATCACAACAGACTTGATGGACTCATAAAACGGGGGTGGGAGGGGGGAAGGGTCTTCCTCAGGGCTGCCTCAAGCCCCCAGTTAGTGGAATTTTATCATGGATGATATAAGCCAGCCAGAGAACGATGTTTGCTGGAATGTCTTGTGGCATTCTTGCTAAGACTAGTAGCTTCTTAAAAATAGATTAGGAAGAATGAGATCCACTTCCCTTGCACAGCACAGCAGAGTGGGAGTGGTCTGCAAGGAAAATCAAGCTGCAGCTTCCCAGAGGGTAGCAGTACTTCGGCTGTGGTGTGCTGTTCGGGATGAGCCAGCCAGAATTCAACAAGTGATTCCACAGAACTCTTCCACACACACATCCCAGTACAGATCCTACAATCTCAATGCACATTCTGGCTCGCTCCCTGCACTAAAATCAATTATTTTTAAAAATTATTGTACTAGGCTTAGGTGCGGGAGAGCAAGGTGACTTGATATAAGTGAGCTTCATACCCAAAGCTTTCTCACAAGGATGTGAATACTATGGTGATAAGCATGGTTTGTACAGGGTGGTTTTTAAGCATGGTTTTTATATTTCTAAAGCTACCTTTGTTTTACATACATTGAGATGGGCTCATCATGGACAAAGACAGGTATAGTTAAATCAGTTTTAGTTATATTAATTAAAATTGTGATGACTTGTACAGCATTAGATGCCTGTCATTTTAACATGATACACAATAATAGAAGATAATGAATTAAGTTGCCAGTGGACCTTTCCCTTAGGATAATGTTATTGTGTTTGCTAATTAGCTATAATATGCAAATAGTGAAGCTGATTACACTTCAAAGTAGTGTATTTGTTTTGTGTAACTTACATTATAAAGATCACTAGTACATCAAGATAGGAATAGTTTGCAGTTTCCTGTATTGCGCCATATATAGATTATCTAACAGTGACCAATTTGACTTTGTTATAAAACCTACAACTGTAAAAGTATTCTCAAGGGGCTGGGCAGATAGCAATTTTAATCAATTACTTGGGCTTTGTCTACATTTAAAAGTTTGAGAGATCTCCCAGAGCTATGTGTAAACCAACCCTACCTCCAGCCTGCTCTACACTAGTGCTTTACAGTGCTGTAACTTGCTGTGCTTGAGTGTGTGTTTTTTCATACCCTTGAGCCAGAGAGTTTACTGCGTGGTAAAGTGTAGGCTTAGACTTATTTTTCTAAAGAAATAATGATCAAGAGCCAGTTCTTCAAATTAACAACACTCTAAATATTATGTTAAAATGGCATGCAGGACCTGGATAACTCAGTCACTACAATCCATTGTTAAAACTGCCACTCCACTCTTTGCTCACCCCATCTTGATAAATACTATCACACTGTGCTCAGAGACTGACACAAGATTCCTGTAGGAATTACTATAACGAATGACCTATCCCTTGGAACATAATCAGAATGTATACATAGAGATGGCCTGGAACCTAATCCCTGAGCCTGAACATGACTGAAATTCAGGCAAGTTTAAATCTGGGATCAGAACTTTCTACTTTTGTGAAAGACTATCGCAGATGCCTTGTGGTCATAGCAATCAGGGCTGGATTAAGACCTTTAGAGTCCCTAAGCACTGAAAAGGTTATGGCGCCCCCCCACCCATAGCTCCAAGCAATTCACTATTTTCTGTCTGGTAGGGAGTGAGGAGATGCTTTTAAATTCAAGGATTTAACATTTCCTTTTGTACACCCCTCCTAACCCTCTATTGTTTCAAATCTCTTTCCACTGGCTGAGCTTAGTCTGGAGACCATCAGTGCCACTAGTCCAACTGCCCTGAGGAACTGCTAGAAGTGATATTGTGTCTCCTCCCCCCCCAGGGATGGGGTATGCTGCCTTTGAAATGCTCCCCTTGCTTGTTGGTTCTAGAGATTGAAATCTGATATGGGACCTACACTGGGCCCATTGTGGTGTTACTACCAGACTGCCAGTCCACTAGTGCACACTGTTTGGCAAGATACCTTTTTCTCTTTCTGGAAAAAACTGTAGTAAAAAATGAGAAAGGCAAACATTTCCCAAGGAAAGCCTACGTGTTCAAATGATGTGAATCCCAGCAGTTTTAGTTCATGTGGATCAATAGAAGATGCCCTCCTTCCTTTGAGGGCTTATCTAGACTACAGGGAACAGTCAAAAGAAGATATGTAAATTCCACAGGTATTTGAATATCTTCTTCCGATTACACTTTCGAAAGTGGAGCAGCTTTTTTGGCGAATCCCCTCCTTTGTCGAAAAGCCACGTAAACCTCCTTTTTTGAAGAAGAGCGGCTTTTCGACGAAGGGGGCGGTTAGTCGAAAAAGCCGCATCTTAATTACTTTCACTCCACTTTCGAAAGTACAATCGGAAGGAGATACGCAAATTCACACAGAATTTGCATATCTTCTTTCAACGGTTCCCTGTAGTCTAGCTGAGACCTGAGAATCCTCATCCCTATATATATTTTTTGAGTTTTTGAGTAAGCTGGTTTTGTATCAAATGCATAATGCAGCAAAACCTGCTAAGCAAACACCGATCATGCCAAGATTGTTGAGAAGTAGGTCTAGGGTTACTTGAAAAGTTCAGGATCTGTACTGAACACTTAGACAAAAATAAATTTGGTATTTGAGATTAAGCCAGAATGCTTGTGAATTTTGGAATAATTTGGGGGCATCGCTGTAGATTTTCAGCACAGCTAGAATGAACACTCCATTTTAACATTGTTTTAAATTTATTGGCTAAGGTTCTGTTTCTTCTTTCCCTTTTGGTCAGAGAGAGATTAGGTGTGACTTGGTCAGACCTGAACACAAGAGAACAATAAACTGTACAGTAAAATAATCATTGCTATGTACCATTTGTTTTCAACTTGACCCAAATCCTGCAGCTCACTGCTTTCGGGACTTCAGAATTTGGTCACCTGTACACAATTTAATACTGGATGCTCTGTGTGAGAATGCTATTTTTAAATAGCACCACAAGCTGTACTGACTGCAATGTGTTCTTGACACAAAGTTAGTGAGAAAGAAAAAGAAATACTATTTTGTTGTTTGGAAGTTCCTTTGGAGTGTCTCAGTTGATGACCATATTTCAGAGCAATTTCAGGCAAAAGCTAGTATCATTACCATATGCCTCTTTTATAAAAATCAAGGGTAATGATAATTTTGTTGTTAATTCATTTGTGGATTCCAGTTGTGGATTCCATTTCATCCTGATATTGAGGACCGGCACACAGATATTTGTTATACAGTTCCTACTTCAGCCCTTAAAATTTCTTCCAATAATATTGGCTGAGTGCAAACAAAATCCTATAGCCTTAATACATAGCAAGTTTGGACCTATTATTAGAGTGAAAGTTTCGCCTAAGCACATAGGTTGGACAAATTCAGAAAAATTGAACAATTGCAACACCAAGTATATATTAGATATTTATTGAATGGAACTGAGTTTTATAGTTGAAATGATAATGAAAAAGTGATTAAGAGTACAATATAAATAATGCCCAAAGAACATTAGAGATATTTTTTCAATCCCAGGAGCAATAATTTTGCATTTAATTATCTAAAACTAGTTTATATTTTTTTTCAGTCCTTCTTTACAAATTGGAAAAAGAGAAGATCAGTTTACTGATGTCCCTTCTTTAACAGCCCCTTTTTTCTCTGTCCCTACAACTACTCTTCCTGTCATTTTATTTAGGTGTTGTTGACATGGAACTGCGTTGAAAATGGATTCCTGTATGTACCCATCGCCTGGGAAGCTCAGTTGCGCCCCCCCAGTTCTCTCCATCAACTGTGTGCTGACAAAATGGATCTTGAGGCAAACTTGATCTCCAAAGGCACAGGCTAATGTGACTGAGGTGAGTAATTGTCCACCAGAGATTAGGGTAGCAACATATCCCGCCCTTCCCCAACCCGGCTCATCTCCGCCAACACCTGGTAGTAATGGGGAGTTGAAAGAAAGCTGTGAAGTGTTCCAGCAAGAGATAGGTTTCAACCACAAAATTCAGATGTAGGTTGAAAGTCAGATCTTATCCTGCTTCAACACTGGAGGTTGTTTAGGTCTGGAATTTCAATTATAGCCCATCCTCACAAACCCAATTGGTCATGTGATCTGTTTCAGTTATTGCCAACCAATCAATTTTTTTTTAATCTCAAAAAAGTCTCAATGTTAGGCAAAGTTATATTTTTTATCTGAATTGACTTGACCAAATGTGATGTGGGGTAATCTGGCTGTACAATTGTATGAATTCGGACTGTTGCTCTGAAATTGTTCTTATGAAAATACTGTATTATTGAGAACCTCATGGAATTTGCCATATGTTGACAAGGCCTGTAGCACATCCAGTCCAGATTAGAGATGGTGGACAGTAGTTAACCTTAATTATTGCATTTTTACCGCATATTAGCAATATTAAGAAGATGGACTGCTTTAAGGAGAACCAATATTTTCTAACCCCTCCAACTGGGGATTAAGAGCGAAAATCCCTTTTAGAGTAGCAAAACAAAGGATGTGTTGTTATTGGTAGGACATATAAACTAAAGGGACTCAGAGAGAAGGAGTAGGAGTTCGGCATTAAAAGAAGATTCCGGTATGCTTTCATAGCTAGGGGAAGCCTCTGCTTAATTGCCAGAACAAGCAGTGTCAAAGAAAGTCAGTACTCCCTGGTTTAGAAATCAAGACATGAGCTGCAGCAGAAGTATCCTGGATCTGTCCTCTGTCCTTAGCCCAAAAATAGTCTAAAGTGGTGAAGAAATTGAGGCAGAGAAATATGAGCAGAATTATCTATTTTGAAATAGAGCTGTGCATTCTGTGTTTTTAAAGGAAGAATGATGGTTTTAGAATTCTGTGCAAAGTCCTTCTCGTTGTGTGATGCCTATCACAAGTCCTGACTGAATTAACCTGTGGACCTAGAACTCCCATACAACTGGAATTCTGAGAGACTGTGGTTAAGCTGTAGGGGAATCAGGGAACATCGTCAGTGCTGGTCCCAGGGTTTTGGCAATTGGACTACAAAGTCTCAACTCTCAGGATGGGCTGCTAGGATATACATCCCAATAGTGTGCCTGATGACCCCAAGCTATCAGCAGCCTGTGGACTCTGCTAAGACTCCAGAGGCTTAAAGCACACAGAATACAGATGTTGGATCCCTCATTGCAATCTGCTGAAATTCCAGGAGGGGAAGCTCAACTAGATTGGTAACACCACACTGAGTAGAAAACAGAGGGTTGTACTGCAACTATAAGGGGAGTGTGGGTAAAATCAAAATGAATAACTCAGGTCCCGGCAGCCTAGGTAATATATCAAATGCCGCACATTAACTACTGCAGCAAAATGCATGAACAATGAATAATATTCTCTAGTCATCTGTAAGTTCTACTCCGAGTCCCGAGTACAAAAAAAGTGCCAGCAGATTATATAGAAAATCCAGTAGAATAGCACATAACCTTGGAGAAATTAAAGTTTCTCTTTAATAGGAAATGGTTTATTGCTATCACATCCTATGTGTGAAACCCAGGACATGGAAAGCAATGTGGAAATGTTTTGCAATTAACTAATACAGTGCAAATCATTCTTTGGTTGTTTTGTGTTGTGAAATTTGGAGACATGTAAGATGCACTTGTGCTAGTTTATTTCCTTTTGAAATGGTAATTAATGTTGCTGAGGGGCAGCACTTAGTACAGAAAATGAAACATGCACAGAAAGGAACTCATTTGTGAGGAATTGCTGAGGGATCATAATGATCTGAAAAAGTACTTTTTTGAAACACACACAAAGGAATCTCGTTTATGAAACTCCAACAAAATAAACGAATAAATAAACAAACAAATAAACACACGAATAAATAAATAAATAAATAAAGCAAAGCCTTGCTGTGCAAGTCCAGTGCTCGCTGCTGTTATTTTTCAATAGACTATTTGATTCAGCTACTGTTCATCTCTAATTCTCAGCGAAAGTCTGTAGGAGAGGTAGTGGAGACTGGGTTAGCTGTCAGCATGAGTGAAGTATGCAGTAGCCCATCCATAGGAAAGGCACTGAAATTGGTTGTTTCTGTGTTTCTTCAGTGTGGGTCCCTCTATTGTCTGAACATTTCAAGTTGAAGGAAGAATTACAATAAATGAGGAGAATCTCTTTTCAGGGGATACTGAGAGTGCCTGCACCAGCTAATGCTGGACTAATGTCTAATGCTGGAAGCAATGTAGGTGAAATTGGGTCTGAAAAGAGGCCATATTTTACCTGCTTATTGGTGTTGGGGCAAAAATATATGCAATCAGCACAATTTAATCATATTTTGATTTTGTTTGAGTCTATAATTTTTCCTAGAAAAATAAAATTTCCAATTTCTAAGTAGTGCAATTATTATACAGCTTGCTCTGCATTATTGTCCAGTAGTCATGAAATCTTCTGCTTTGTCTTTGTGTTACATACACATCTATGTTTTTTTGTGTACAGGTGAAAAGTGGCCAAAGCAGTAAGAAATTAGTACTGTGCACAAAGGGATGCAATGCAGGGGAATAAGTTAATAATCAAATAAAATTAAACATTAATTTACTATAGCTCTCAGGAACAGAGCTATGTGCCAATGCGCTTATTGAAACAAGTGACATTTTCGATTTTGAAAGGGTGTTATAAATACAAAAATCATATGCATCCTTGTTCAATAGGTAAATCGCTCCAATTATCTACATTTTGCAGGTGGGGAAACAGGATCAAATTTGCTTTCAATGACATCAATATAAACCGAGAGTAATTACACTCATTTCAGCTGATGTCATAGGGGAAGGGGCAGAATTGTAGGGACATTAAATGATTTGCCCAGTGCTGCAAAGGGCCTCAGGATTATCCAAGATTAGAAGGTGGCAATGGTGTGGCTGCCCAGTCCTGTTCTCACACCACTGTATGACATTTTTTATTACTAATAGTAAGTAGGCAGGGACACTTCTATGACCTTTCATATATGCTTAGAACACTTCTTTGGAGCACAGAGAATCGACCCACATTCATAAAATTATGGCTAAGGCTCTAAGCACAGCATAGATACATACACAATGTAGTTCTGTAGTCAGAAGAAGGAGTTGTTTCCCACTCTGCATAGAAATCTAGGCATTTTAGTTTGCAGTTACTTAAATGCCAGTGGACCATCTTTTATTTTCACTTTGAATCAGGAATCAAACATTCATGCATACTCTCCTTCTCACAGATACTGTACATTTTGTTCCATTAAAGTCTGAATTCTATGAATAAGGTTCTCCTTTTCATTGTCAAACCCTTTGTGCTTTTGGAAATTATAAATGATTCAAAGCTTTCTATTTATTTAGCTTTCCCCACAATTTTCTTCATTTCATAATTTAGTCCGAATTTTTGCTGTCAGACAGTCTAAACCTCTGATGCCTGGAAACAATTAACTCTTTGAGAGGCTGTTTAGCAACAGTGGGATGTACAATGCTAGCTTCCTAGACAATGTGTTAAATCATTCTCTCATGGATTTGTGTTCGTTCTTCCTAAGAGAGAATCTATCCCTCTCTCACACACCCTCAACCTTTTCCGACTCTGAGCAGGAAATTTGGAGGTAATAATTGTAGGGTGTCTGGGGTTCTGAACTTCTAAATTGACCAGCAACTATTCTGAGTAAACCACAATTCTCAAAGAAAAATAAACTTCTATTGCTCAGGTCCAAACCCTACTTTTTGCCAGAAACCATTTTAGTCTTAGGAAATACAACTTCTTGAGAGACACTTCTGATCTACTCTCTTTCAATCATAGTGGTATACAAGTAGATTGGAAAAGCAAAGTGCTTATGATTATATCTGCTTCTATAAGTTTAACAGTAATCATTGGACTAGGAACAGAGTGCACAAGTCATTTTATCTACATTATTTGTACTCAATCTCTCTGTTTCAGAACACATGAGTGCTTCTGACCTAGTTAAACTCCTGCTATTTTGAAGATGATTAATAAAAAAACAACACCTCTTTGAGTCTGCACACTCACTTGTTGCCCAGTAACCAGAAGGATGGAGCCTTCTTTTCCATGTACCACTTGCCGATAAATGTGATCTAGAATTAGGAGTTCACTCCAGCAATTCTGAAGCAGCTTCATTTGGTCATCAACCTGTAAAACAAACAGAAAAACTGATAGTATTACTTTGGTAATAACTCTCTTAAAACTCAGACAACACAGACTGCTGATGGAGAAGATGGTACCATAGCATCCTTTTTAGTTTTCTGGTTAGGTTTCAGATATACAGATTTAATGTTATCAGACTGGAAGTGATGTCAATAATTATTGATTTTAGAACAATGATATTGCAGCTATACAATATCAGCCTTTGTCTATAGGGCTTCGGGAGGTGTCCTGAAATAGCTATCCCGCATCCCGACAGCAAGCCCATTATTCTGAAATATAATGGACTTGATAGTTTGATGACCCTATAAACCTCATTCCATGAGGAGCAAGGGACGTTTCGGAATAGGGGTTTATTTTGAAATTTAGCAGTGTGTAGACAGTGTCAAATTACAAAATAAGCTATCTCAAAATTGACTCAAAATAAGCTACACCATTTACATAGCTCAAATTGCGTAGCTTATTTCGAGCTATGGGTGCAGTGTAGAAATGCCCTAGATGACCCAATCTATGATTAAGCAGAAGATTTACAACTGTTACATTGCTAGAATAAGACGAAACATGAGCACTAATATCCAATTATATCAGACACTGGGTGAAAGTCCCACTGACGACTCAGAGCAATTAATTTTATTTTTCTATTTATTATGTGCCTGTCTCAGGAGATCAGCATTCTTTTCCTTGCTCAAAAACTAGCCTGTGTGCCTCATGCCTCAGTTTCCTTATCTGCAAAATATAGGTAATATTTTCCTTAACCTGCTTTGAGATCTATGAACGAAAAGCTTTGTAAAAGAACTCAATACTATTATATACCTACCATGTTATTAGGATGATGTTTTTTTAAATTGAAGCTTTCACCATGGATTAATATAAATTGAATAGCTGAGTTTGACACACACTTTAAAGAAACAATTAGTTGAATGACAAGGAGGTGGCTGAAGAAGTGTCAGTGGTGGTGTTGGACTGAAAAGAAAGGATGCTTCCTCTTCATAGTTTAATCATAGAAACAAAATGGAGCAGAAAGGTCTCAGGCCGGAGAAGAAAATGTATAGACAAGCAATAGTCACAGTATTTGTACAGTAATAAGTACTGCATCAGTGGTTGTGTCTGGTAATAGCAGAAACATATCTGACACTAATTCTGATTCTGACTTTCCAGAATATTGTCCAGGCATTAAAACATAGCAATTGCAGCAATTATAATCTGAGATTTAAATCTGAGGCAGAGTACAGATTGGAAGAGGCTGCAATTAAAGGAGTCTGTCTTCTCCTAAAAGGGAGGAGAGGAAAAACATGCAAATAAATGGTAAATGTCCTATAAGTAAAACACATTACTGAATGTGGAGAATATATAGTGTCAGAATGAATCTAGAGAGGTCATGATTGCTACTGTATAATGAAACCAAGATTTTAAAAAATGGATCCATACATTGTATTTAGGCAACAGACTCCAAAAGTGCTGAACATTTGAAATGAATGGGTGTTGCTATGTGCTTAGAACTTTTGAAAAACTTTGAATATACAGGCATGACACAAACTAAATCAATGCTATGGCATTAGGTGAAAAAATAATCCTTTGAGAGAAAAATGCAGACTAGCCAAGATACAGGTAGGAGAGATGCAGAGCAGCAGAGATACAGGTCAAGTGCACAAAGCCAATGATTTTCTTATAGAAACTGGTCCCATTGACATAGATGATACAACACAAGCAGACAGAGATGTACAATTGTAATAGCACTGTATAAAAAAATTGATGAAGTTTCAAAAAAGAGTGCTTGTGCCTTCTTGCCACATTGTTAATCTTATTTCTATACTTAGAGAAAGACATCGTAAAACATATAGGCTGTGTCTAGACTGGCAAGTGTTTCCGCAAAAGCAGCCACTTTTGCGGAAAACTTGCCAGCTGTCTACACTGGTCGCTTGAATTTGTGCAAGAACACTGGCGATCTAATGTAAGATTGTCAGTGTTCTTGCACAAATACTATGATGCTCCCGCTCAGGGATAAGCCCTTTTGCGCAAATGTATTTGCACAAGAGGGCCAGTGTAGATAGACAGGGGAGGACTATTTTGCGCAAAAAAGCCCCGATGGCGAAAATGGCGATCGGGGCTTTCTTGCGCAAAACCGCGTCTAGATTGGCATGGATGCTTTTGCGCAAAAAGTGCTTTTGTGCAAAAGCATCCGTGCCAATCTAGATGCTCTTTTCCGCAAATGCTTTTAACGGAAAAACTTTTCTGTTAAAAGCATTTGCAGAAAATCATGCCAGTCTAGATACAGCCATAGAGTACAATGGCACCATATTTAATATCATTATTAAAGCTCAAGAAGTGGGGGAGTATTGCACAGTACTTAAATTTGAATAATACTGAAGGCTTGCTCCGACTCCTATAAAAAAATAAGGGAAAATAGCATTTGCTAAAAGTGATTTGTCAGAATGGGTGATAATAGCTAATGGCAAATTAGAAAAGTTTAAAATATGATACGGTTGCAAAGAAGTAGTCTGCAGTGTGAGGCTGCAGGCAAGTGGCTTGCAGTACAAGGATATATGCACAGTGCAGTTTGGGTTGCTTATGTAAAGAGGCATCCTGTTGTGGAACAGGAAAGTCTCAGTGACTGTATCTCTCAGTGAAAATGGATGTGAGTGCAACTGGAATATTGTATTTAGTTTAGGGCTTTTTTTTTTTTTTTTTTTTTTTTTGCCAGGATGTGAGTGAGAAATTGCAGGGGAATCATATAAAGTTAGCACAATTATTAGGGGGTGAAGAGTCTGACTTTTAAGAAATGATTAAAGGCTTGACGCTGCACAGTCTCATTACAAGCCACATTCCTACTGAAATAAAGTGAGGTTTTGCTTGGTTAGGATACTGTAGGATAATTCTTTAAAAACAATAAATATACGTACAGTACCTTTGCTGGGCAACAGTTAAATGGGAAAGCATGGAAGATTTGACAAATATTTAAAATCTGTAAACATCACTGATGGATAGGAACTGAGGATAATTAAAATGTTTGCACTTCAGAGAAATAAACTTAAATTACACAAGGGAAAATTTAAGCTGAATATCTAGCTAAAACAATTTCTGAGAGACAAATCTATTAGGCTACAAAACAGTCTTCTAATAAAGGGGTAGATGCCTCACAATTTGATATATTTAAAACTGGACTGGGAAAAGCACTAAAAACATGTATTTCAGGGAGCAATCCTGCGTAACTGGAAAGCAAGTGTAGGTGATATAAGAAGTCTTTTCAATTTTTAACTTGCAGGACTCAATGAACTCTTTCTCAGTTGCATCCTTTCTGACTAAGGCCATAGGCAACAGGGGTACTAACTGAATGGTTTGCTTAGCCTAAGAAACTGAAAAGTTTTAATATAAGCAGTGCTGGTAATGCTGTCTATTATTAAGGTTACTTTACATCTCCTATTATAAGTTCTTGTTTTCAGTTGCTTATAATTTAGTGAAACTGTATCCATTTGGGCTGAAATTTTCTACAGTGGTTGTCTGCCTCAGCCTGAACTGTTGTGGAAAGTTTCAGCCAAAACAGTTGAGCCAATTTTCAGGAATGAATTGAGGGAAAAATGTTCTGTTAAAAAAAATCCTGGAGATGTTTCCATTGAGACTCTTCCATGCTTTGGATTAGGGACTTGAATTTCACCAAAGGGGTGGTCTTTGTATGAGGAATATATCCTTGTCCAATCCTGTGAAAATCTGCCTACATTTGGTCCTAAAGCAGCCTTTGAAGAATTGCAGTTCACAGATGCTCAGTGCCGACCATTCAGATTTTAGCAGCTCAATTTCCTGAAGATTCCATCTGCACTCAGCATGTTGTAGCCTCGTGCTGAGCAAGGCTTCTGCTGCATTTGCAGTTCTAGAGTGTTACTGGCCATGCCAGCTCTGAATCTGGGCACATGAACTTGGAGCAGGGATACTATCTATGGGTATGTCTACACTACCCCGCTAGTTTGAACTAGCGGGGGTAATGTAGTCACCCGCAGTTGCAAATGAAGCCCAGGATCTGAATTTCCCGGGCTTCATTTGCATGAAGCCGGCCGGCGCCATTTTTAAATGCCGGCTAGTTCGAACCCCGTGCCGCGTGGCTAATCCGAACTAGCTACTCCGTGCTGCGTGTAGCCGCACGGCACGGGGTTCGAACTAGCCGGCATTTAAAAATGGCGCCGGCCGGCTTCATGCAAGTGAAGCCCGGGAAATTCAAATCCTGGGCTTCATTTGCAACTGCGGATGACTACATTACCCCCGCTAGTTCGAACTAGCGGGGTAGTATAGACATACCCTATTTTCTTCTCTCAGGGTATGTCTACACTTGCCCCCTAGTTTGGACTAGGGAGGCAAATGAAGCATACCAAAGTTGCTAATGAAGCATGGGATTTAAATATCCCGTGCTTGATTAGCATATTCACGGCCAGTCGCCATTTTAAAATGCCGGTTGCCTGATTTAACTTGCCACGTGTAGATGCGGAATGTAGTCCTATCCAAAACCCTTTCCTCAAATTAACTGTTACTCCTCATTGCATGAGGAGTAACAGTTAATTCCAGGGAAGGGTTTTGGATTGGACTACCACGTCTACACGCGGCAAGTTAAATCAGGCAACCGGCATTTTAAAATGGCAACTGGCCGCGAATATGCTAATCAAGCACGGGATATTTAAATCCCATGCTTCATTAGCAACTTTGGTATGCTTCATTTGCCTCCCTAGTCTGAACTAGGGGGCAAGTGTAGACATACCCTCAGGGACTCCTCTGCTGGGCACAGATAAATGTGGAGGAAGTTGCCTGATTCCCACACAGAGGGATAACAGCTGAACCTGTGTTGGGGTGGGGGAGTATGTTGGGATAAGGAGGCTGGGGCTGGCAGACACAGAAATTGGCACTTGGTGAAAGTAGGGGTGAGGGAAGATTGGGGTTGCAGGCAGATTGTGAGTAAGAGCCAAGAATGGAGACTGGGACTGGCTAGGAAGGAGACTGGGACCCAGACAAGACTGGGATAGGTACAGGTTGGAGAGGGGAGAGCAGTGGAGCATCACTGGGGGAGGAATGGATAGAAAAGCATGTGCTCACTAGACCACATCCCCCTGCACAGTCAGTGGAACCCAGGACTCCAGTCATCTGAAGAAGTGGGTTGTGCCCACGAAAGCTCATGATACCATCTACATGTTTTGTTTGTCTTTAAGATGCTACCAGACTATTTGTTGTTTTTAAGTCATCCCTCTTCTGTAAAACTCTCCACTGGCCCCCAAAGAGGATGATGGCCTACTACTGTTATCAGTTACTGCATTCGTTTAAATAGCAGAGGTCTATGTGATGGAGATTCCAGCCCTGCTGATGGCCTATATGGGCATCAATTTGATGCCAGAGGATGCAATTTTGTATTTTTTAACCCCAAGAAGTTGCCCATAAAATCTACATTTTACTTTTAATAACAATCTTTTAAAGTCAATGACTCAAAAATTAGGGAACACTAGAACTCAACCTGAATGTGTGCCTCTTGTGTGTATGCCTTATGATATAGCCTTTAATTACATGATTACGTGGTATTTTCCATAGGCCTCTGTCTTATTCAGTGCACAAAGTGGGCCTGGTTTGGGGACCAATGAAAGTTCTTTAGTGAATTGTTGATGCCTGCTTCATTTGTTGCAACATGTGCCTACTATTTGGAATGGTGGCCAGAGGGTCTAGGCCTGCTCAAAACTGAAGACCCACCTCCTCAAGTAAGGGAAGGGGCCACTAAATCCAGGCTTTAGTTGGGAACAACAAAGGAGGAAATAGGAATAGGAGTGAGGTTAAAGTTTGAAAATTAGGAACCAGAAGAGGACACTGGGTACCAAGCCAGGGACAGTACCATTGTGCCTCCAAAGGAGTTCAAGAGTCAGTGGGCTTTGTCTAGACTGGAGGAACTCTGCCCAGAGAGATGAGCAGACAAGGGACTGGAAATAGGTTCAACAGTTGCAGTGCACCTCAGCCCCATTCAGCTTCCATGGCCTGGTTTGATTGATGGCCATTTTGGCTAGAACCAGGAGGAGGTTGATGAGGCAGTCCCATGACATTGTGGGGCAGTGCATGAGGTGTGTAAGAATTTGGAAATGTGAGGAGAAAGTGCAGAGAAGAGAGACTGCAACCTGACATACTTCATGAAACTTTGCTTATCTCACCACAACGGGGATAGATGTTGGATGAGTTTTGGGCCTGTGCCGTGTACTCGTGGGTCCATGAAGGAGCTGTCAAATAATATTGCTGATAGGTCATAGGCTGGCAGGTGTGTAATGACTGAGATGGGGGATTGAGGGAAGAGAAGAGATGATCTCCTGGTTAGGATACATGAATGTTGTCCTAAAAATTTGGGTTCTGTCTCAGCCTCTGCTAAAGAGTTCCTGTTATGGTAGTCAAATCATGTGTACCAGACTTTTCACAGATGGTGATTAATAGCATATTCCTTAAAAAAATAAAACCCCACCAAAACCACAAAAAATATGGAGTTCTGTGGTACCTTAGTGTATTCTTCATTTTCTGGGTGCTTGAACTGAGATTCTGAGGTCTGATTTGCAGAAGTGCTGAGCATGGCAGCAACTAAAGTCAGTGGGCACAGTGTTAGAACATATGAAGTGTTATACTATGAAAAAAACAGGCCCAGGGTTTGGCACCAAAATTAGAGGATATTTTTACTTAAATGTCTCTGTGCCCCAGCTCCACATCTGCAAAATGTTCCCTCATCTCACAAGTGTGTTGTGAAAATAAATTAATATTTTTAGTGATAGCGATGAGCACCACAAAAACGTCATAAAGAAATGTATACTGTCTTCAGAGCAGAGTGTGACTCAGTGTACAAGAAATGAGGCAGGGGGCCACATATTGAACGTGTAAAAAATATGGAATAGTTTCTTATTTAGTAAACACCATCCCTTTTGAGCATTGCACAAGGCAGTGGTCCTGGGGAAAAACTAGTATTTGATCATGTAATTAAAGACTATGGCATGATATATATGCACAGGGGGACAAACAAGGGTTGGACAGACTTCCTTTAACCTGACATTTCCTGACTTTTAAGGGCTTGACATGGCAAAAATACTCTTCTCACGTATTTTAAGTGAATTGTTTTAAATGAGTGAAAAGACTCTTGCTCTCCAAATTACACCCACAGCATGCAAGCCAAGTTCATATATACACGCTCATATAATAGCTACAATTCTGGCCTACCAAAAGGAGGGAGCAAAGGGAGCAGTTTTCCTGGAGCCCAGTAATTCAAAATGGCCCAGGGCTCTGGCTGGAACCTCAGGCCCTTCAAATGACCACCAGAGAGCCACATGTGCTTCGGGCGGTTCTGAGGGCTGACAGAGGTGGAGTGTGGTGCAGCATGCTCAGGGCAGTGCTGAGGGCTGAGGGCCCATCAATCTGACCTCCACCCCTGGCAGCAATGAGTCTCAAAATCCGGGGCAATTGATTTGGGTTTATGGAGCTCATGCTATGGAGATAAAAACAGAGCCCAGGCTCCAGCCCAAGTTTGAATGTCTATGTGGCTTTTTTTAGCCCCATAGTTCAGGCCCCATGAGCCTCAATCAATTGACTTGGACTTTGAGATTGACAGCCATGGGTGTTTTATTGCTGTCTGCACATACTCTATGGGCTAGATGTTAAGTAAGTGGAGTTACTTGAAATTTATACTCGCATCACTGTACTTATGCTCTGCCGCTATCGTCTGAATACCTGAAACTTTGCTTTGGTGTTGCTTCACTGTAGCCAGGGGTGCTGAAAGCTTATGGAAGCCCCTGGGCGAGGGGGAGGGTGGTTCTGTGCTTCCGGAAGTGGGAGGACATCAGGCAGATTGGGCGGAGCTGGGGCAGCCAGTCCTCTGCGCTGCCCAAAGTGCATTGCTCCGCCCCACATATGAGCCCCCAGAGCCAGATGGAGTATGCGGCACAGTGCTCTGGTGGCGATTTAAAGGGCCCGGGGCTCTTGCCACCATTGTTACTGCAGTAACAGCAGCAGCAGCTGGGAGCCATGGGCCCCTTTTAATCCCCGGCCCCAAAGTAGCTGCTCCCTTTGCCTGCCCTCTTGGCAGGCCTGGCTCTAGTTTACTCTTCAAAACAAGGATTACATTTAAAGCAGTGGAAGATTTAGAGTTTGTGGGGCCCTGTGCACAGCTTCAGTTTCTGCTCCCTCACCTGGGATCCAACCAAAAAAAAAAAAGAACATTCTAATTTATCTCCCCTCCATTTTTCAGTCTTTTTTTCTTTCTCCTCCTCATTATAAATAATAGGAAGGAAATGAAAATAAAATGAGGTGCCTTGATTGAGGCAGGGAGTTGGCTGCAGGAAAGTGTGTGTGGGAGTTTGGGTGTGGGGTCTGGGCTCTGCGCAGGGGTTTGAGCTGTGAGATGAGGTGAGGCGTGTGCATTCTGGGTGGGGGCAGGTAGTGTGGCTATGGGAGAATGGGGGTGTGCCAACTCTGAGCATAAATTTGGATGCTGGCTCTGGGTTGTGATGGGGTCAAAGGTGCAGCACTTACCTTGGGTGGCATGGCCCCCAAAGGGAATGTCACACTCCTCTGGCTCCCGTGTGGGGCTGGGGAGTGCACAAAGGCTCCTCCTGTCCTGTCTGGAGCGCACCACGTGCTCTCCCATCCATAGGTCCTGATTGGCCTGGGAGCGGGGGAGCGGCAGGGCCTCTATGGGCCTGATCATCCTGCTTGGTGGGCTGAATCCGGCCCATGGAGGCCCTTTTGCCCACCCCTGCTCTCATTATAATTATCTCCAATATAAATTGCAATTCACACATTACTACGTCTCTAATTCTGTTTACCGCATAATAAAACAAGCTTTACAACAGAGTTTAAACATACAATCATCTCATTACAACATCAGTCCTGGGAGAGCACAGTATGTTGGCAAATTCACAAACCCCCCATGTTTTCACATAAACGGCTCCTGCTGTTGTACAAGATTCATAACACTAGCAACAGTGACCATCTGTCAGTGGCTTACAAACTCTGCACCTATTTTAATTTAATGAGCACGGGCCAGTAAAATCAGTAGAGAAAATAGCAAAATACACATGCACAAATTAGGGCCAGCTTGAGAGAACCTACCTGATGCATCTCTTTTGCCATCTATCAGAAAGGCTGGTCAAGCAGCAGAATGCTATGCAGTTTGCATTAGAAGAACAGAGAGATTAATGGAAAGGTGGCAGTGTTCTACTACATTGCGAGGGAAGCGATCATTTATTGAAAACTCCTGCACAGTGTTGTAAACAGGGAAGAGCCACATGAGATACTGGTGTTAGTAAAGTATAAGTGAAATAAACTTAGCCCCACAGTCAACTATTGAAAGAAAAAAAACATGGGAAGACAGGATAACTGATTGATCAATGATGTGTATAAAACCTATGAAGAGATGTTGCTGGTATACAAAGATTTAAATAATTGCACAGTTAAACCACAAGGACCTCATTGCCTCCATTCATATATCGGGAGCCAAGTATGTTTATGTATAACGCAGCAGAAGCAAAATCAATCTGAGTCTAAACCAAGTAAATGTCATTAGCATTGCTCCCTGAAAGCTACCAGCCTCAAATTCTGGTGGCCCACTAAGTGGAATGGATTTCCAAGATGAGGAGGGCCTTCTGCAGAAAAAAGCCACACTGCTCAACTTGCCAAATTTAATGTTACGAACCAACAGTAAGATCATGCTATCAAATTTTAATCGAGGCAGGGGGCTAAAAGGTAAGATGTTGTCTCTTGGTTAACAGGGTCCCAGACTGATCAGGACTCTTATATATCATCGCTGTCATCTTGAATTAGAAAGTGAGCTTGAGACCAGCATATGGACTTGCATTATTAGATGACAGGAGAGAAGAGATACTGAAGAAGATAGAAGTCATGTAAAACCTTGAAGGCAAGGATGGTAAATCTGGACTTGATGTGGACTTGAAGGAGAGAGAGAGAGAGAGAGAGAGAGAGTGCACATGTGTGTGTGGGAGAGAGAGAGAGATGTGGTTGGACTGATTAGTGAGCAAGATGATCTGGCCACACAGTAATTAGAATGAATGCGAGGTGCCCAAAGCATGGACCTGTGCAGTGTCTCCTCTCCTTGACATGGAAGTGGGCACACATAAGTAGGGGAAGAGAAAAGAATGGAGGCTGGAGTATTATCCTGGCACCAGTGCAAGTTTATGCATTGGTTTAGGTAGCGTGGGAAAAGAGAGTCAAGGGGGAAAAGAGAATACTCAGGGGCAGTCCATGGCATCTACCTTCTGAGTGGGTGCTTGGGAGAAAAACATGGCAATAGGAGTTCAAAGGGAGCAAAAGGATCTAGGAATTAAAGCTCAAACCCTGCCCCTGTGATGTCCTTGGAAGCCCAATTTAGAAGGGGAGGCTTGAAGTGAGAACTGGGAGCCTGCTGTAATTTCGTGTTTCATGCTGCTTGCACTATTTGTATTGCCTCCTTCTAGAAGTAGAGAGAAATACATAGTTGTCACAAAGACCCAGAAGTAAACAGCCATTATGCTGCCTACCAGCTGCTTTTCCAGCAGGAATCTATCCATTTAACCACAAAATGTCAGCCTTGTGAGGAAATCTCCTGGAAATCTCCTTGTGAGGAAATCTCCTATGTCTACACTACAGAGTTTTTTTGGAAAAACACCTGTTTTTCCAAAAAAACTTCACTTACATCCACACTGCAATCACGTTCTTTTGAAAAAAATTGAAAGAACATAGGGGTATTTCCGACATTGCTAAACCTCTTTCTATGAGGAAGAAGCCTTGTTGCAAAAGAGCTCTTTCAGAAAAAGGTGTGTGTGGACGGGGAAGAGGGAGTTCTTTCACAAGAAAAGGAAAGAGGAAAAAGCACATATGCCCTGATGTCCTCTCCGTCCATAGTAATCACAGCTTAAATGCGAGATAGTGTCCATTCAGGCTATGTCTAGACTGCAGGTTTTTTTTTAAGCGGCCTTTTTTCGAAAAAACTTCATTTGAGTCTAGACTGCCACTGCGTTCTTTAGAAATTAAATCGAAAGAACATGGCAGTTTTTTCAACAGCGGTAAACCTCATTTTATGAGGAAGATGAACGCAAACAGGGCTTTTGACCATCTTGAATGCAAACAGGGCCTTTTCAAAAGAGAGCATCCAGATTGCCTGGGTGCTCTCTTTCAAAAAAGTGGATTGCTTTTTCGAAAAAAAGTGGTGGCTGTCTAGACGATCTCTTTTGAAAGAAGCTTTTTCAAAAGATTATTTTGAAAAAGTTTCTTTTGAAAGAAGCGTGTAGTCTAGATGTACCCTCTGTCTGGATGCGATCTTTCAAAAAGCAGATCACTTTTTCGATGCACTTTGGCAGTGTGGATGCTCTCTTTCGGAAGAAATTTTTTTGGAAATCTCTCCCGGAAAAGCTTCTGAAAGAAGCCTGCAATGTAGATATAGCCTAAGATACTGGGGAGGTGGTGCTGGGGTGTGTGTGTGGGGGGGGGGAGGAGGTAGAAGGTAGAAGGGGGGAGTTAGTAACTCATGACTACATCTTACTACTGATTTGCATGGAACTTTCATTGATAGGTGTTCTTCATGCCAGCTGACAGCAGAATACCACCACCCTGTCTTTGCTGAGGAGAATTTAAGAGTTTTTAATTTCAGAACTGGCTCAGAATGTGTCCAGTAAAATTAAGATTGTTGTTAATTATCCAAACGGAAGTATGAAGATAGGACTCCTTGGTTCGATGTCTGAGTTCCTCCACTGACGCATTGTGGAAACTTGGGCGAATTACTCATGTCTTTAAGTTATTTTTAAATAACTCCTCATGAGATAACTAATACCTGAACACAACAATGCATAAGAAATATAGCACATATATATGCATTTTGGTTGATTCCTTTTACATACTATAAAGCACATAAAAGGATCCCGTGTAGGATATTTATGTGTGTGAGGTAAATATATCTGTCTTTTGTCAAAAATGTAAGATCCAGTTCTGAGCTCTGTGGCATCACATTACCTCCAGGATCAGATCTGCCTGAGAATTCCTGCCAAATTTGGGCCTAATTCGGTCCCAAAGAAATCAATGGGAATTTGTCATTGACTTCACTGGAGCAGGAGCTGGGCCTTGTTGACACTGTAATGCATAGCAGCACATGTGTATCAATTCTAGTTAAAGGAAGGACTTATCTCAAAAATGTTGGTTACTCATCATAAAAATGTTCTGTGCTGGTGTTATAGACGAGGGAAGCTAGTGTAGTACAACAGTAGTATTGTTGTACAGTGTATACTTCCCACAGCACAGAATGTTAATCATTAGAAACTTGTTTTCTCTGAAGAACACTGAAACTGGCAAACAGTAAAATAAAGAAAAATGCGTATGTTTTGTGGAAATGCACTCTAACCTTATCAAAACCACACTGTAGCCTTCTTTTTTAGAATAGCACTTCACAATGCTTTCATATTGTAATCAAGAACTGCAGCTCTTTTTCAGTTTTCCTCTTGAAGAAGTGTTTTCCAACTGGAACTTGATGAATTACCTGTTATGAGTATTCAGGGATTACTATTGTTGCATTTTTTTTTAAGAACACAATCGGTGTTCCAATTTTACAGCTCCTTTTTTGAGGATCCTATTTCATGCAAACATAAATTGCTTTTTAATTTGATTGAACTGTCAATATATTTTTGTGATCTAATGCTAGTAAAAATTCAAGAGGGTATCCAATGACTGAAATTAAAATCTAAAATTGCCACGATAAAGTTGTGTTCATTTTGTTTGAATCATTTTTGTTTATGTTTCTAAAAGGTAAGAAGTAACTGGAAGCATTCACATGAAAATTTTACTTTTTAATTCCCCGGCCATTGGATAGCCTTTTCCCAGTGAATCTGAAGTGATTAAACATCTGTCTAAACTGATCATCCTGAAGCACAGAAATTCAAGGGATGCAGGAACTTTCTTTCAAGAGAGGTTTGGAGATCACTCAGAAGTCATTGCAGACCTATAGGTACAATAGTTATTACATTTCATAGAATCATAGAATCATAGGACTGGAAGGGACCTCGAGAGGTCATCGAGTCCATCCCCTCGCCCTCAAGGCAGGATCAAGCTCCGTCTACACCATCCCTGACAGATGTCTATCTAACCTGTTCTTAAATATCTCCAGAGAGGGAGATTCCACCACCTCCCTTGGCAATTTATTCCAATATTTGACCACCCTGACAGTTAGGAATTTTTTCCTAATGTCCAATCTAAACCTCCCTTGCTGCACTTTAAGCTCATTACTCCTTGTCCTGTCCTCAGAAACCAAGAGGAACGAATTTTCTCCTTCCTCCTTGTGACACCCTTTTAGATATTTGAAAACCACTATCATGTCCCCCCCCCCCTTAATCTTCTTTTTTCCAAACTAAACAAGCCCAGTTCATGAAGCCTGGCTTCATAGGTCATGTTCTCTAGACCATTTCCTTATGCTATGGTGAAGCAGACCCCCCAGATTAAAGTTTTATAAGACTAGTGCACTCTAATGGCCAATTTCGGCCCTAGAAGGGAAGTTTAGCTTACAAATTGTTGCATAAGTGTGTGTGTGGGAGAGAGGCGGGGAGAGGGAGAGGGTGGTAACAATGAAAACTCTTGCATACAGCATTGTCTTCTGAATGCAGGAGTGTGTGTGTGTGGCGGGGGAAGGGGTGGTTAAATGAAAATGCATATAACTTTCTGAATCAGTGAACACTGTTATAAAGTCTGATGATTATCTGTAAGTTCAGCAATAAAGTGCTACAAAGTCCAAAAAAAAATGATTTAATATAAACTTTTATTGTTCCAGTCATCTTAGTACTGTAGTATAAATCTATCTGCCAATAAAAGTGCCCTTCCTAATTAAGGGAGAGGAAATATGTTTACAAACTAGGGGCCCAGTTCATCATTCCCCTGCACCTGTTGTACTTATACCAGTGCAGAGTGGGTATCAAATCCACTCTGATTTGGGAGCATTGTATTTGGTGCTGCTGTGAGTGGCTCCAGCAGGTGCAGAGCAATGGTAAATCTGGAGTCTATGCAGAGCAAGTGAGCTCTGTCTATTCCATTGTATATCAGCTAGTGTATATCAGCACTAATAGATATACTGGTTAACTGCACATTGTAGCATGATTTGTGTATGCTGTTTGCTGCTCATTCATCCTACATAAAGGGGACCTTATAAAAAGTTTTAAATATTTTTTCTGTTTTTTAAAAAACATTTGGAATGTCAAGCCCTAGCTTCTCCCCTTTCAATCTGTGGAAGACTTGTAGAGTGACACGTACATTAGATCTTCCCCTCCTTCCCTTCAGCCAACAGTATTGGGAACTTGAGGATAACATCTGCTCCCAAGCCCCCTTGCTCCAGGGGCTGTGTCAGAGTGATGTTTAATGCTTTTTGTTTAGGAAGTCCTGATAACGTTGTTTCCACTGTGCTCCCAGCCATTACCAACCTCCTGGAATGGCATGCAGGGCTAAGGAATAGACCCTAGGACTAGACCTAGCACAAAAGTTCAGCTGAAACATCTTTGGGGGGAAAAATTGCAGATTCAGTAACAGAAAAAAGTTGTGCAAATTCATTTTGCCAGATTATTCATATAAAAATTCTGAAGTCTGAATGTTTCATTTCAGCATTTAAAATAAAACATTTTGATTTAAATTACCTTTTTTACAACATTTCCTATGGTTTTATTTAAAACAAAAATTTAAAATGCTCAAAATAAAAAAAAAAAGACATCTGTTTTGGGTCACATCCGTTTTTTGACTTTTCAAGAGGCTGAGAATTTTTTTAAAAAATGGAATTGACCTGATTCCGCCCCACCCCCCAATTTCCAGCAAAACAGTTCACATTTCTACCTACCAGTCTCACAATGCAAGACAGAGCTCTCACTACTGACTTTTCTGCTAATAACTATCTTTTGATCATTCAAACATTTGCCACTGTTCTGAAAACACATGGAACAACAGTGTGTACAGTGTAGTCCGCTGCGATGTACTAGGCTCTTGGAGAATAGCTTTATCCTTTTACTTTGAATTTTATAAAGCTGCATTTCAGAATAAAATATTCACTGTAATAAGTTAGAGGTAGGGCCCCGCACCCTCTAGCGAGAGGTGAGATAAAGGGCGCCCTGAGAGTAAGGTGGTGGGGCAGGTTCCAGTGTGGCCTAGGGGATAGGGTTTTTGCCTGGGGAGGGCAGGGTGGCAGGCTTTAGCCCCAGCCCCAGCCCCAGCCCCTGCCCCTCCCCTGCCCCTGCCCCTCCAGGGGTAGGCAGGATAAAGGAAGAAATTGGATGTAAGGAACTGTGAAAATGAAGAGCAATGCCTCTATGGCCATCAATAAGATGACATCAGATCACTGTAAAGTAGGGACTCCAATAGTCAGGCAATGAGACTGCCAGGTTGTGATAATTTCTAAACTGCATTCTTCACTCTTGAACTTGCAGGAATACCAGCATTAGCAGCACTCTGCTCATGTAGTCCTCTGAGTCTGGAAGAGTACAGCTCAAAGGTGTATGCACCAGGGCACTACACTGTTGGAAGGGGCCCAGAAGAACAGCAAATGGTAACCACACTGCAGAGCTGGGACTTCTGTTCCTTATGTCTCCTTAAAATTTACATGATTTGCAGATTACACTCCCAAGGGAAAGGTGAACAAAAGCATGCAGAAGAACCCACAAATGATTTGAAAGTTAAAATGAGGTCATATCTGTATATTTATATTATATATAATGTATCAAATGCAAAACTTAAAATACTAGCATGGGCTTTTCAGAAAAAATAGACTTCTCTCTCTGTAATCAGTGTTAAAGTATATGTAGATTATTCAGTATCTCGTAGCCAGCATTATTTTTGATGAATTATAAATGTGTATTTCTAGGGCTCTTTTATTTTTTTTTCTTTTACAAAAAAAAGTTATTTTGAGTTTCAACCTAAAATTCTGCTTACACTGCAGGGACTTTTCTGTATCAAAGTGGATACAAAGCCAGGTAGAGAGAAACACTGTAGTTTCCAACACATATTTTACTAGGAGGCAAAAAGATGCTTTTTTTCAGGATCTGGCCAATAAACCTTACTTCTGTGAATAATCCTTACTCACATGAGTGGCTCCATTGAAGTCAGTGAGGCCATGCAAAGCTGGATCCACAGTAAGTAAAATCTTACTAAAGCTTCATACATTGTATGTTAGTTTCTGGTATTGAAAATATTCTCTTCCATTCAGTAGACCTACTTCTATTTCCAACATGCCAAATACCAAAACACCATGGGTCTGATTCTTATCACACCTACACTAGCAGACTGGTGTAATTCCATTGATTTCAGTACAAATGAAATCAGAATTGGGCCCAGTGGGTTCTCTGCAGCCCTCCTGGGGCTGCACTAGTTAACATGATGCACAATGATACACTCCTGGGAATCAGGCGACAGGACAAAGCCCAGTGAATTTTAAAATGCTGCTGGTGAATTTATTTTGAATACATTGAATCAGCAATTACAAAATATTATGTTACAACAGGCTTTGATAAAGGTCCCTATTGACATCTTTGAACCACAAGTGTATCAGCAGTATGGAAAAGGATTTCAAATATTTAAAGCTCGTCTCCTGCTTGGTGATTTATTGGATAGTAACTGCATCAATTTTCTCACACCTATCCTATTTCAAAATAAGCTCAGCCCTCTCTTCACAAGCAGGAGTTATTGTTTCAAAATAACAAGCCCATTATTTCGAAATAGCAGGGCTGGTAGTGTGGACACTCACCTTATTTTGAAGGAAAGGGAGTTATTTCAAAATAACTCTCCAGTGTAGACATGCCCTGTCTCATTAGTGAATTTTATGAGAAAACAGCAATATCAGAACCTGAGAGAAATCAATACAACACCTACAAATGCATTGTTAATAGTGTAAAAGTTTAAAGAGGACCTTCATCCTAGCACGTACAGAATTTATTTCTTGGAATAAGAGCCTGTTTACAATAAACTAAATAAAAGATGCAAAAAGTATCTCCTGTGCAACAGAGACATGCTAATTTCGAAAAAAACCTCTGTCATGGTAATGGACGACTAGAATAAGCTCTCTATGCACTTAGGGGTCTATATGTTCAAACGCTGCATGCCCCATAGCACTGATTTTTGCATACATTAAAACACAAGAACTTAAATTGGCTCTCATTTAAATTTTCCTATATGTATATCCTCCTGTCTATCAGATTCAGCATCTCTCGATTTCCATTATTGCTACTCAAGGGGGTGTGGATAATAGGAAAGAGCCAGGGAATAAGAAAAAGGAAATGTAACCTTTCTCACTAAAAAAAGTAACACAGTATCTTCTAAGAACTGGTTTGTACACAAAATGCCAGATTCTGTTCTCAGTTACACCAGTACTGATCTACAATTACTCCACTGATTTCAATTGTAATTATAATTCCAGTGAAGTTACTATGAAATTGCCTTAGTGTAAAGGAGAGCAGAAATTTGTCCTAGGTATGTATCAGAAATTATTAGCTCTTACATCTTAATAGAACATACATATATGGGATGACATATGCCATTTCTTATGAACACCCAGACCTTCAGCTAGAACAGTCTTATCACTTGGTATGGCATGATTCTTTTATAGTTGATCTACATATAGAGCAGGCAATAATGTCTAAATTCTCAATGGTATATTATAAAATATTTAAGATGTGGATTCCCGTAAAGATCCATTAGTGTTGTTCCAATATTGTTTATTTGCTTAATTGTAATCAATATATTATATATGAAGCATTATGTCTGACATGCACTGATCAAATTTATATTTTAAGAGTTGTTTAATCTTTGATTGCTCAGTCCACCCACTTTGCCTAGGGAATTAAGAATTAAAACAATTTTTTTCACAGCACCATCATCTATTGGCCTCTCTACAACTCTTTTGACACACATCTGATCATGTCAGGGTAGATATTTTCTTTTGTGCCCATGTTTGGATGTTTTTTAAGGGCATGGGCCTCAAAATATTTCTATTGGCCCACTGATGGCTACTTGGTATAAAACAAAGAACAGAAAAAATAGCATTAATATTGTGGTTTTAGCAATCCAGATAGATAGTATAATGCTGCATTGCACCTTTAATACAATCTCCAATGTACTTTACAAAGTTAAATAATAAAATTACTGAAGTAGATTATAGCAGAGGGGAAGCAAAAATGTATTCTCAACTGAGATTTGAATGGAGATAACACAAGGATGAAATAAAAAGGAACGCTGTTTTAGAGGTTGAGAGTTGCAGAAGAGAAGGGTCTAACAAGAATCAGGTTTTGTGGTAGGAACTTCAAGGCCAAGAATAGCACCAATGGTACAGTAGAGACAAATAAATGTGAATTAAGAAAAAGAGGAACTGTACTTAAGGAAACTCCTGTGGCCCACAATGTTTTTGAGGCAACTGGCTCAAGGAAAATGAGGTCACAAATTTGTGGTCAACACAAGAAGAGGAGGAGGGCAAGGAGGAATCATTAAAGGTGTTACCATATCAATATATTTGGGTATCATCAAAGCCAAGGCTAGAGGAGAGAAAAGGTATAGAAAAGAAGAGGACCCTTGTGCAAAAGGCTGATGAGGCACAGAAGAGCCACCATGAGTGACAGAGAACCCATGAGAAGTGAGATGGAAGCAGAGCCATAATAGGAAGGAGCCTTTGTAACTTGGGAGGTATCTCTGGAAATTGAACAGCTTCATGGTATCAAAGGCTATACTAAGTTCCAGGAGAATGGCAAGATAGAAGAAACCACCAGCCAAAATAAGAAGGTTGTTAACTATACAGAGTGGATGGGCTCATTTCAGAGAGATATGAAGATATGAAAAGTGTATTTCAGAAAAAGACTAAATGATGTCAAAGTGACAGTGCAGATTATCTGCTACACTGACCATGAGGCAAGAGTAAATATTAGCATTAGTAATAATATCAATGCAGGCAATCATATAATACTTTCTGTCCATCTTTGGTACTTGTAAAGCAGCTATCACCTTGCTATTGCTTAGCATCTCCAGAGAGTGGTATGAAAATATTTATTACTTCTCACAACTTTTGAGGCATAAAAGAATCATCTTCATTTTACAGATCAGGAAGCTGAGATGCTTTGTAGACTCTGCTCCTGGCATAGGTGGAGCTACTCTGATTTTACAGCAGTGCAAATAAAATCTGATTCTGGACTCTGGATGTGAAATGACTTGCCCAAGGGTTTAGCCAACTAGGAGTAAATTAGATCTTTTCCTGAAAAATTCAAGTGTAAAAGAGCATCTGAAAAAGCATCTGAAATATTGATTAAATGAGAGAAGAAACAGCTTTGAGGAATAGATAATTAAGCATTAAAATATTTTTCCAGTAAGGGACTTGGTGCTTATTCAAGGCACAAAATGGACCTTACAACTACTGACTATGGAATGCTGGAGCAGTGGTCCCCCACCATCGCACTGAGTTGGATGTAGCCTTGGGAGAACACTGCTAAATCTTGTAAGGTGAGGTCCTAAATCCCCATATTCAAGAGCAGGCTCTTTCTTAGTCTGAGAAGATGTTTAAGAGACTGTTTTCTCCAAGTTAATAGGTTTTCTCTGCTCACTTGGGGGTGTGGCTGAAGAAAAGAGATATGCTGCTTGAAGATGGTTATGATGCCTTCACTTGGTGAGCACTTTACACACAGTAATTTGTCAACGAGTGAGATCTAACTAAATGGTTCAAGAACTCAGCCAATATGTATTCTTTATTCACTAGGGGTATGTCTACACTACCCCGCTAGTTCGAACTAGCGGGGTAATGTAGGCATACCGCAATTGCAAATGAAGCCCAGGATTTGAATTTCCCAGGCTTCATTTGCATAAGCGGGGCGCCGCCATTTTTAAATCCCCGCTCGTTCGAACCCCGTGCCGCGCGGCTACACGCGGCACGAACTAGGTAGTTCGAACTAGGCTTCCTAGTTCGAACTACCGTTACTCCTCATGGAATGAGGAGGAAGGGTAGTTTGAACTAGGAAGCCTAGTTCGAACTACCTAGTTCGTGCCACGTGTAGCCGCGCGGCACGGGGTTCGAACGAGCGGGGATTTAAAAATGGCGGCGCCCCGCTTATGCAAATGAAGCCTGGGAAATTCAAATCCCGGGCTTCATTTGCAATTGCGGTATGCCTACATTACCCTCCTATTTCGAAATAGGAGGATAGTGTAGACATACCCTAGGAAATTATATGAGCTTGTAATAGAGAATGCAAGAAATTTGTAGAAAATTAAGTTTTCACGTAATCTATTTGTCAGATCTGGCAATTCACAATTAGTCTGAGACATCTCTGTGTTAATTATTTTGTAATTATTTGATTATTAAATTACCTCTGATTGTCCAGGCTATCCAGACACTCAGTTGTAAGTAAAATTATTGTACATGTACTCTCAGCTTTATCAAATGAAACTCCATTGTGACACTGCAATATTGACTGGGAGACAGGAAATTTTTGGGTCTGCTTCTAACCTCCTGTATGACTTGGGCAAGTCTCTGTGTCTTTGTTTTCCTTCCCACTGTTTGTCTGTCCCATCTTGGTCTCAGCTAAGGTCTCTGTGCTATTATAAATATAGTAAAAGTTGGCTTCACTGTGTGGAATATGAACAGAAACTTCTTCTATGTAAATAAAAAAATCTACCTTTCCCCATAAATGGGTAACCCCCAAAATAAAGCCAGAATAGATAGGGAAATAATGCAGCACAATTATTAGTAAAAAAAATTAGCAATTTGGTATATCATATTCCATGTGCATCATCTGAAGAATACAATGAGAATGCCTAACTTTATGTGCTTTGTAATGTTGCATAGCCATGTGCCCTGCAACCAGATATGCCTGAAACTGGGCTGTATTACATTTAATGTAAATACTTCAGAGCCTGATCCCAAAGCCAATGTTCAGAGAAAGCTTCTTGACATCAAGAATGATCAGGGACCTCAGTTTGTACTTGTAAAGGTTCTGTGATAAAGCACAGATTTTAGCATAATCCACCATTAGCCAATTTCTAAATTTGTCTTCTGACAACAGTTTAATTTTGATCGCAGATTTCCTGCATATGAGATAACATAACATTAACATCCAATGTACGGTATCAGATATATGCATTTTGCAAAATGTGTGACTGTCTGATAAACTAGGTTCAGAGTGGGGTCCTGAAAATTATCTTTAAAAACCGAAAAAATTGCTCTTTTTATGTTTTAACTCAATTACTCATGCAAATTATCATTTAAAGTCTGAGCTGGACCAACAATATTAGTAGTTCCCTATAATACAAAGACATCTATCTTTAATATCCTGTCATGATAAAAGGGGGTTAGACTATATGACCCATAAAGTCCTTTCCAGATCTAATATCTATTATGATTACTTTGTATTGGAAAAATAACATTATGTGGTTGCTGAAGGTAGTCATGCTTAGGATTCAAGTTATTCATGTCTATTTTGTATGTCTTGGTTGGAAAAAATTTGTTATAGTGCAAGTATAAATCTTAACAAAAATGTCTTGTTCTGAATAATTGATAAAACAATTACATGACCCTTATTCCCTTATAATGTGAGTCATGCACATAATGAACCACCCAAATGAAGTAATGAAAACATTTACTTCTCCTGTCATGGGTGGTACCCTGATAGAATCTTCAGATTCTGAAATCTATCAATCTCTTTTCACACATGAGCTAATCAATTCAAGGAGGGAAGTGCCAATGAGCTATTAGGTCAATATGATGAAGTATGGAGATTGATCTTATCCCAGAGTGACTACATTAACAGACTCGTCAGTGTGACCTCTGCCCTATAGTGCAAATTATACAGTACCACAAAGCTCATATCTGAATGAAGACCTCAGGTCATTGCTTTTAATAAATCTCCTTTACAACAGAGAAAAGAATGTAAGCTGAAAAGGGAAGAGATAGCTCTGAAAATACAGCGTGTTTTTATTTTCCTCTTGCTTTTTAGTTCTTATAGAAATTACACCAACCTTGTGCAATTGTCATGGAAATTTGCCAGCTCTGCTAGAATTCTACTTACCCATTTTTACTATAATCAGTGCAGATAATGGATAAAGTACAGCTAATGATACTTTACTGACCTGTCAAACAAAAAATTACTAGCTTTGGAAAAATGGATGAACAGAATACTTGAAAGGCTGAATTACTGTAACCGATGGTTTTCAGTCTCTGGTCTGCTGATCTCTGGATAGTGGCATTGGAACCATTTGTATTATGGAGGTGCTGAGAGCCATTGAAAAAACTGTAAATCCTGTATAGGAGGGAAACCACTTCAAGCCAGGGGTTGCTGCCCTTTGCCAGCACCCCTGCCCTGAAGTCTGCAGAATATGTCTTAAGTGGTCAATGAAAGGTTTTTGTTACCATAAAACAGTGGATTTCAACCTGTGGTTTGTAGAACCTGTGGGTCCATAGCCTAAGATTTCCAAAGGGGTCTGCACCTCCATTCAAAATATTTGAGGGATTCACAAATGAAAAAAGGGTTGAAAATCATTGCTGTAACTGATTAAGCAACAAATCTAATAGCTCAGTTTAAATTATGGAGGCCATGGCTAGTGTACTTTCTTTAACGTAAAATTGTAATAGTGGCCATTGTTGATAAATTTGGTAAGAAAACTGCCATGTGATGTAATTACTTCATAACAAACATAACCCTTTTAATACTTTCTGTTCACTCTGAAAAAATCCTGATTGTCTATCATTTAAACCAAACCCTACTGGTTTCAGTAGGAATTTATCTGAGTAAGGACTGAGTAAGGAATTAGTCAAAAGTCATGGATAAGTTCCTCAGAATGTGGCCCTTACTATTACTACTTCAGATACTGATCCCTCAATAGGATCCTAATAGGCAGATTCATGCCTGTGTGGTGTCCTGTTTGAGCCAATGGACTCCATAAAAGCATAAGTAGTCACCTCTTGCTTAGGTCCTTTTGAATGCTTGGGGATTTGTAGTATTTAGGACTACTACATGCACACTTCTTATAATAGTGTCTGGCTCTTTAACGAACTAGATCTCATAACTGGTATTAACTTTAGTGGGATTTCTGCATGGGAAATGATTGTAGCACTGGGTGTAATCTATAAGTGATGTTTTGTGCAACCATTTCAGTTTTTATTTTTTAAACAGTGAATTTCTGTTTACTACAGGGTTTCAAAATTGTTCAACAAACCATATTTAATTGCTCAAAATCTTGAGGTTTCTATGTTAAAATATATTTATTTTTGAAACCTTACATATTCTCCCTGTAACACACTATTTATATATTAAGCACATTTTAGTATCGTATTTTTATTATACTAAACATTTTTATTATTCAGTGTATAATTGAATCAATGAATTAGAAGAAGGTTACTAAAAAGGATTAATGCATTTTTAATGAAACTGAATGATATAACTTCTTTTATTCACTAAGAATAATAGCAGATCTATCAGTCTTGTATAGATAAGAGGTTTGTGAGTTTATCTGAAAGCTACATAATGACTCTCATTTAACTGTAACCTACAAAAACAGACTGTGATCCTATTCAGCTTTAAAATTCATTGTTTATTTATATGATTTCTAGTCCTCTTTGTGATCCGATCACTTGTCTAAGCATGGAAATGCAAATTGTTATAATAACTATATTCATTTCCCATAATAATACATTTTTGAATAACACCATTTTAAAATCTAGATGGAAGAACTGAGATAAGCATACAATACCACTGGGAAATATTTTGAAAACCGTAAGTTCATAGACAGGAGAACTGGTGAGAACTTTCTTCGGTAATAATGAGAATGTGGTTATTTCAACATTTGTACAGTTCTAACCTTTAATTATCCCAAAAGACTAAATTATAAATTCTTTCCAGGTAATTACTGATGCTTTTAAACTCATATTCCATTAAAAACCCTACGTTAATATAACATTACATTTGAGATGTTAACAATACACAAATCAGTACATTTATAGTCAAGATTGCCACAGTAATCTTATCTCTGGCCCATTATGGACACAGGCTGTATTGCAATATGATCTTGCAATTACAATAACACTTGATAGTGATAAATGCTATTAATCTAATAACTCAAAATGATAATACAATGCAAGATTGACTTTTCCCTACAATTGTAGAGGTATATTTGACTTTTGCATTAGGAGTAGCGTTATTAGATATCAGTTTGAGGAATATTATACATAGATACATCTGTCTGTTCTTCTTAATATACATATGTGTATATGCCTACTGAATATCTATCTTACATATATCAAATATACTCAACATATAAATAAATACATACTATATCTTATACACGACACTATGGTTTAGTATGCAAATTTGTAGCACCACCACCTACTGTGGTGACACCATGCTTGAAGTCACTAAAAATGGGCAAAACAAAATGAAATAAAATAAATATCTAGACAGCACTATGATATTGTTTTTACAGCACATATTTGCTGGAGAATTTTATTTAAATGTTTTAGATTTGCATTTTTAAGAAGTTCTCACAGTCCTGACTTTGTATTCTTCCACCCATAAAGCTAGAAGCTTGCGTACGAGTCCCACCACACAAGCCTCAGAGGGGCTCTGATATAGAGAAGCACTTATGCGCTTGTTTAACTTCAAGCATGTGCTTCAGTCCCATTAAGTAAATGCTCAAGTACTTTTGTGAATAGGGATTCTTTGCTGAATTGGTGCCAGAGAGAAAAAAAAGTATAACTAATAATTTTCAGAGACTCTAAACAACAGCTAAAATACATTTTATATAAATCATAATGTCCTTTGAAAATTCAGTGTCTCACAATGTACCTGTGCTAGAAACAAATGTTTTCTCCTAATGGAAAGGGGAGGTTGCTAGTTCTCCAGCTGGATAAAACACCAATTTCTAGTCAGCATAGTTTATCGTACATTGGACCTTAACGTTACTGTGGGTTTTATTACTGAATATTTGTTCTCTTAGCCCTCACATTGAAGTAGTTTTGTAGGGAAATTCCATCCTTGTGGATAAATAAGGAAACATTTTTTGCAGCAAGTTTCTTTTTTAAAAATGGCAGCTGCTTGAAAGCTGCTGAAAGATTTAGACTCTGAGGCAGTAGAGATCAATTAGTGGGCAGAGTTCAGGTGAGGCAATCAAAGTCCATGATAAATTATTTATCATACAAATCTGCAATTTGTCACTTTGTGGAACTATTTATAACCTGGATTCCACTACTGCATGTTATACCAACAAATCTGTTTATCTATTCATAGTATCCATCCATAGTATTAGTGCCAATAGATATTACTACCTAGATAGCTAAATGATGCTTATTTATTCAAGTACAAATAAATTGCATGTGTCTTTTCTTAATCAATTAAAGATAACACTTTTCCAACTTTCGATAACTTAGAAATGATTGAACAGAATTTTATAAAACTTTCAAAAAGCAGTTACATATAGACAAAAACAACCATCCAAACTTTCAGCAACAAAATAATTTGCTGGGAAAGTTACATTAGATTGAAAATGAATTTCTGTCCAAATACATATCTCAGCCTCCAAAGAATAAATAATAAATGTTTTCCAGGTAACTACTACTGCTTTTTTGATAACATATATATTAATAAATGAAAAATGTTTGCAGACTGACAGCAACTGTTTTGTGGGCTTATACTGGAAAGCCAACAACTAATTATGAAAGCCTGACTTGACTAATCAATTATTCAGATGAACATTAGGTGCCTATTATATACATAAACATGGGAATTGTATTTCCCTTAAGTAACTTACTAAAATAACGAACCCCAAACATTCAAATTTGAAATGGAAAGAAATGACAGAGATAATTTGACACCGTTACACAAACATTGTATGTATAAAATCTGAATTATTCAAGGAGCGCAGAATCAGGCCTGTTGGTATTTTAACTCTGAGCAACCCAGCAATAATTGCACATGCCAGCTGTATTTGTTATGTGTACTATATAGATCTAGCTTGTCTTTGCTGGTAGTGTTTTAGATTTGTTCTATATTGAGAGGTGGAGGAGAGAGGGAGGAAGTATCACTGTACTGATGTTTTTACATCTGTTGTACACACAATTATCTTGAAAATGAATAAAACTACAATTTGTATTGTTAAAAAAGGGATAAACATTGTAAGAGAACATATGAGGTACTGAACTGTGTTTTGACAAGATTTATGGTTGCACTTCCAATTCCTGTACTTAAAGATCCCGTGAGTGGTAATATATAAGAAAATTACTGAGTGGATTCCTGGGCATTTCATTTAATTTGTCACAAAACACACACACAATAAGCTAACACATAACTGTCTTTGCATTTAGAAAACACCAAGCTCTTAAACTGATTGCAGCAGTAGGAAAACCAGAAATAGATGTGACCAGACACCTGCTGACAAATAGTGACAAATCCCACTGACACTGCAATGACCCCCAGTTAGTCAAGATTTAATTAAGGAGTATAATTAAGTCAGTGGAACAGAGCACTAATGAGTGTTTTTTTAAATACGGGTAATTACATATAAGAATACAAAGTAAGATGAGGCCCTAAATACATTGTTACAGTGAACAGCATAGAATGACACACAAGGCATTAAGAATGCCTTTTGCTTTGTCTGGAAGAATGAAACTTGAAATAACTCAGTTCCCCTAAAGCATTTACAGTTTGATGGGCCTGATTCTTTAAGTCCTTTCTCCTTCAAAACTCATTAACATCAGTTAATGCCAGAGGAAGAACTAAAGTATTACCCACTGCCAACATTTAGTTTCAGCTAGACTGCTTATTGGCGTAAATAAGCTGGCGTAAAACACCTGATCTCACTGACCACTCGGGGTAGAAAATGATATGGCCCCAATCCTGCAAATGTGGAAGCATATCAGTAAACTGAAGGCAAAGGGATTGTGCATAAGTGGGTTGTGTTTGCAGGATTGGGCCCTATGCGTGGTGTCATACACTTGTTTGTTTCATGCAGGGTCACTTGTTCTAACAGGCGATATTACTTCTGTAATTCCCATTCCAGGTATAAAATCCATTGATTTTATAGTGTCAAACATTACACCCACAAGAAAACAACTACGCAGCTGATTACAAGCAAGTTACACCTCCCAGGGCACGCGTCCGATTATCTGAATCCTAGGTGCAAATCCTTCATGTTCAGAACAAACAAGAGATCCACCAATACAGCAGAATTTTATATTTGATCTAATTCTTTGGCATTCTGGGATTCCTCATTCTATTAAATGAAATATTGGAAGTATTTTTGCCTATTTAATGAGAGGCAAATAACACAGGGAAGACTAAAATACATTTTAAAATAAACTTATATGGCAAACATTTTAACCATGGACAGAAGATACCCACATCAACATTGATGACAACTGACAAACACAACTTCTCTGTATTCTTTATAATTTAAAAGAATGCCTGTGTAGTCTGGGAGCAGCTTTCCACCAAGTATATTCTATTTGCTCCCAGCTGGTATCTTCTAGTTCATGACAGCCTTTTATCCATTATCAAAGCAACAAGTGGAAAAGCAGATCCTCCTGACTGCTAACACCCTCTGTTCAGTTCTCTCTGTAGAATTTCTGCTTCTAAATCTTTCCTTTTAACAAGTTCTCAGATTTCCTTCCTACTGCTGCAGTAGGTACTAAATATGTCTCTCAAGTCTTTAGCTCACTTGTCTATCCTAAACTCTGCTGGATTCTAAAGGAATCCATAATTGCTTTACAACAGTGCATTACCTACAGAGACTGACTGAAATACAAGATTATCTTGATCCTACTTCTACTGAAGTGAATGGTGGTTTTGCCTTTAATTTCAGGGAGAGCAGAATCAGGCCGCAAATCCTTAGGCACCACAATACATTAGGTACACTTCTTTTCAGCATTAATTTCAGATCAAGCCTCTCATGAATCTAGGTGTAGTTTTTAACCTAACAACCACTTTATAAAAATCAATTATTTCTGTAAACATAAATTCTTAAAGAAATCAAATATAAATAAACAAAAACTATACTGTAATTTATAGATTTTGTTTGCCTGTAGCAAACAACGTCAAGAATAACAACATGGCAGATTTGAAAATAATTGATAAGAACTGTATTAAATCTACCAACTAAGGTGAAGTCTATTCAAATAATTTTAATTTAATAATATTTTATATAGCTAAATTATAGAGCCAACTTTTCCTTAACTCACACTGTCAAAGTATTGGAACATGTCATCTCAGAAATTTAGTTTTATCATAGATACAAACATTATATGTATATTTACATCCTCAAAATCGAAAGAAAAACTTGTTAGCAATCTATTAACTAGCCAGAGGTACTCTGTACCATAAAATGTGCTAGGGCTTATTTATATATCTGGATTATTTATTTATTAAAACAACATGCTAGATGCTAATTTATCATGATCATACAAACAAAGAAAAGTCAAAGAAAATTCTGTGTGCACAATGAATGCAGGATCAGGCTTTTTGCTGAATTGAGACCTTTATCAAAAGGTATTTACGCACATGCATGTGAGATTTATGCATATATTTAAGTGTATTGCTGAATCAAGGCTCATAAAAATGTGCATATCAATTTTCAGAGCAGGGAGCTGATCCTGCAAACACTTACTGTTGGTTGCAGTATTTACCACTCATCATAGTTCTATTTAATCGATAGAATTATACTTGCTATTAAACGCTAATCTAAATAATACATTTTTCCATGATCGTGCCCTGTTGGCCTAATCCTGACTATTGAACTCAATTATAGATTACTGATAACAATGAAAGCAGCATTGGGCCCTAATTGTACAAGAACTTAATTACAATGCGGTCAGTAAGCACCTGATAGTACAAGGTGCTGACCTTCGGATGTTTAAGCTCACTAGCTAGAGCACTCATCCAGGATACGGAATTAATCGAAGGGGAGACCTAGGTTTAATTCCATCTTACATGGTGCAGAGTACTTCATGATATGTGTACAGCAATTTACAGTAGTTACTCAGCATTGTGCTGGATAGGTTCTCCCCTGCCCCAGCAAAGTATCTTTGGCTATGAATTGAGTAATTTATTCCCACACCATACACGCTAGCACATTTTTAAATAATTAGTAAAAATGAAATATTATAAATAAAAATAGTAGGGGATCGACAAAAGTTCTCAAAATTGTTATTTTACACTGTGTAGCCTTATGTAAGTACACACAATATTGCATTAGAAGACCTAAGCTCATCTTAGGACTTTGACACACATATGCATAATTGATTCCTGATATCTATTTTTTTTCTTCTGCAAGGCCTCCCTTATCAAGTTATGTATGAATGAACAGAAGTGTCTTTCATCCCCCCACTTGCCTCCTGGTTCAAAAGGAACTACTAAAATAGCAGCCACAAAAATTCAACAGCCTGCCAAACGGCCTGCACACATCCCATTCTTAAAGGCATGTGAAAGGTTGGAAAGCTCAGCAAAATTTTTATGTACGGGAGCAGGCCCAAGGAAAACTCACACGCCATAACCAATTGTGGACAGAGGATCATCTATCAGCAGACAAATGCAGGAACTCCAGAATGTCTCTCCTCAAATGAAATAATATATCTTTGAAAGCCAATGCCCGTTTTAGGCCTGAGGCCCATATATCAAGCCTGAGAGGCTTGTGGATACGCTCCAGGGCCATTAACCTTCCACCTGTTTCCCCTTGTCCTTCAGGATGAGACCCTGCCCTTGATTTTACTCCCTTCCCCTGTTCATCTTCCGACAGAGTGTAAATGTAAAGCAGAGGGCCTGTGAAATAATTCAAAGGCAATGGACCAGGGACATGGTTACAAATCTCTGCCACTGGCACTGTGACTTATGCAGGCAGTTTGTCACACATGAGCCAGGTGACCTCTGTGACATAACAGAAAAATATTGCTTGAGATCAAAAGATGAGATTCAGAGCACTCTAACTAACTCTGGTTTGCAAAGTGATATTATACAGTGTCCAAGGTTTCCCTCTTTTCCAAGCAATATTTGTTCCAGTTAATCAAAGCTAGTGTAGGTTCTTTCTAATTTAAGTTCTCCCTGATTTTCTTTTAAATCTTTCCTATATGATTGAAATGTATTTCCAGAGCACGTTTCTCTTTTTTAACACTTAACTATAGTCTGGCAGTGAAGTACAACACAAATTATTCAGTAGAAATGTAACATATTACCATCAACAACATTTTCAAAATGGACTAGCTGCTTTTACAAACAAAAGACTTCAAAAATATCTGGTAATTACTGAAATGCTAAGTAATAGCAAAACTTTAAAATAACCACATTCTAGTGATAGTATTACAATTAAAGGTCTTAAATGTCACAAGTGTTTGTTAGAATACAATCTGAATGATAGCTAAAACAAGATTAATATTAATGTTGAAAAAGACAATGCACTGAGATAACACAACAACTATAAATCTATATTTTAAAAAGACATGGACTATGGGTCCAGGAAATAGTCTAATGAAACAAAGGCTAATTAGAATTAATTTCTAACTTGGATTCATTATTCAAGTTGTATACTACACATGAAGTTTCCCAGCTGTTTTATGCATTCAAGGCTTCTTCTCTGTTGGGGGCAGTCTAAAAAAGGATAAGGCCTAATAAATTTATCCCTCTCTACTCTCTTAACCTAATGACATGTCTGGTATGAACATTCAATTTTGTCTTTTTCATAAATTAAAAATCTGTCTGTACAATCCAAAGCATGATGATGAAGTGAAAAATATAACTGCTGCCTGATCAGTTTAAATGCCTGGTCAAATGCAGATTTAACTCTGATCCTAAGTATTTGCCAACACCTATGTGATGAAAACCTTAATTTAATCCATGCACACATATACAAATACACATATAATTTATGACTATATTGTGAATATCTGGTCAGTTAATTTGTCTCACTTGCATCATGATGAATTTGGAAGTCAGGCATGGAATTTAAGCTTTTAAATCATTCAAAGAAATAATGCTCCTCCATTACAACTATTCTTTTATATCAAAACCATTCAAGTTGCAGGACCATAAGGGGATCTTAACATTCAGTTCTGTGATAGTTAAAAAATAAAAGCCACAGAAATGAAGATGAGCTCATGTTTTGCTCATTTCATGTGAGCAGTACTGAAGTAGTCTATTGCAAGGTATGTGAAGCAATAAAAACAAAATTACAATTACGGAAATTCTGTCAAGTACTACTCCATGTCTTGGTAAACATTAATCAACACTTTGGCTTTATAGTTTTAAAATAATTTCATTCCTGTTTGAACCCTATCATGAATATGTTCTTCTTTTTCTTTATTGAAACACGCTCACATAGTTGATTTTTGTAGCTTCCATTTGTCACCAGATCGGAATTTTACCATTGACTTTACTGGGCACAGAATCAGAGCTAAGATGTCTTAATTTTTAAACATATCTTGAATGTTATATCACAAATTTGCAGTGTAAGAATACAACAGTAGTGCTCCTGAGCAACAACACTCACGTCTTTAACTTTCATTATGGCTCATATTGAGAAGAAATTGTTTTCATAAATATGGTCACATGGTAGGCTTGATTTCAAGTAGCTTTTCTATACCCGGTATATTGTTAAATATGGTTGATGCATCTCTGAAAAATTAATATTTAATTTAAAAAGCACCTAGGCTAATCCATTGTCTCTTACAGTAAGAATGATCTAGTGCATTTGCTTTTGTAATATTCATGATATTTTCAAATCAAGGCTAAGCATTCTATTCTCTTCTCATAAGAAGATTTTACTACTTTGAGTGTTTGATAATTTTTGAATGACTCAAAAATCTTGAAAAAGTTGTCAAGAAAAAACCCTGTTTTATATATGAGAATGTTAATTTGCAATTTTCACAGAAGAAAACTGTATTGCTGAGTCTTTAGGAAAATAGATGGATACTGTGGACCAGGTTCTCTGCTAGCACCATTAACTGAAGTAGAGTTTTATCCATTTAAACATTTTCATAATAATAATAGTCATGGCTTTAGGAAAAATGCTGTAAACATTGTTGGGTACATCATTACATAGATGCATCAGCATATTGTAATTTGAATATTTAATTCTTTAGTCAGTCATTTAAAGCAAAGAAAACATGGTGTGTGTGGCATCTAGCAAATGAAAAAATAATCATTTTGGGCATGAATCACTCCTTACATTCTTTTCTACCCACAAACAATTTCAGTTGGGAAAAGTGCCATATAGTATCGACAGTGACAACAAATTGTATTGTCCAGTGAACATCTGTTTCCGACTCCCACACTGATATTGCAGGTTGGGTACTTATGAGTGAGTTAGTCTTCACAAGCTGCCTGGCCACAAAGGAACTGGAAATTACTGGTACGTTCAGCTTTTATTATTGGAACACAGGAAAACTTTATCATCATGCTGGGAAGTTCTGTACCTTTTGAAATATTGGAACTGGGGTTACGTTAGCACATAAAGACACATGGAATACTACTAAAAAGAGAGAAAAATGCCTCTTGTTCAATATGTCCTTGGGTACATGTGGGCATGCAAGCTTGAGATCAAAATCCCACAGCAGAACAATATTTTTTGTTCTCAATATGTTAACTACAGTTGCAGAAACTTTTTTTAAACAACAAAGCAGGAAACACTGCAAACTAAGAGAGAGATTCTATAAGAATTACTCAAATTGGGTTGCATCTTGCCACTCACGGGATTGTTTGCATGGTATATTATTAATCAAAGTGAACAGAGGTGGCCGGATCTTTCCTTACATACAGGAGAGAGAATTTTGGTCCCCTACACAGGAAGCTTAACTTTTTCTAATTTACATATGGGACACTAAGATTAACATGAGGATAAATAAAATATTTAGCTGCCTAGATAAATATACTGCTGATTTAAAACAAAATAATTTGAATTTTTTTATAATTAATGAGTTTGCTAGGGTACTGGTGTTTAATTTTTCTTCATTGGTATAACAGTTTTTTTGAGCGGGTTACAGAAAGATAGGTCATGTTCCAGAGTTATTGGGGTAGTTATAGAAAGAATGGAAAAGATGGCCTTGGTTGACAAGGAAATATGCATGTAAAAATGTACAAACAAATGTCTATTTGATGTCATTTTCTGCAGCAATTTAGCTCTTCCTAATAGTACCAAATCTTGACACTATGCCTCAGCTTTTTGGGCATACGATAGTCTGGGCATGCTTTTTATGAAGAGTTGTTCTACCGAATACATTATCATTAATAAATGGAGGCCCAGAGAATCCTCTGTGAGTGGATCTCTTCCAAACTGCACATAAGGGGGAGACAGAGAGTTCTACATCTATGCACTATTCCCCCCTCTAGTGTGCCACAAGGTCCCTCTGTAAGGAAGGAACTCTACTGATTGTGGAAGTGAATACCAAGTTACCTGGGAATGGAGCACAAGATTTCAATCATCTGTTAGCTCCTGGATTTCTTTATTGAGAGTTAGAAATGGCTGCCTCTGGGCCATCTTTGTGGCTATTACTGAGCTCCAGAAAGGAGACCACTGGAATATTATAGAGACAGATTTTGTCCATGTAGAACATCTTCTTCCCACAGATTTGTGGCTTCAGGAAGGATGGGAGGTCTTACTCCTCCTCCTCACCTGACAACCCCACATATTCCTCTCTCCTGAGAGGATAATTCACAGAGACCACTTAGGGGGAAACTCAGACTTATTCTGGTTCTCCACTGTGGATTTTTCTAGGGAAGGATGCAGTCTGGCCCATAGATATAAAAGAGTAAAAATAGTACGTCAGGTGACAGAGCTGGTGCTAACACAGTTTTCAAGAGGCAGGGAAATGAAAGGAGAAAGGAGTAAATATGTAGGAAGCTGAAAACAATATCTTAGAAAAATACAATAACCAGAGATTTAACAAGAGAACACATACCTAAGAAAACAGGCAGACACTACACATGAAATTCCAAGGCCTAAGTCCCTAAGCCTGCACTCCTTAGTCAGACAAACTCCCATGGAAGTTTTTTCCTAGTAAGGTATGAGAGACCGAGACTGCAGATGCAACATTACTCACATCGATAGATACTAAATGAAAGGTTGTTACTTTCTCAATCACCCACCTAGAGAGCAAGTGGGAATAAATGCTTCTCAGCTTTCTTGCACTGCATACCACAGGGGTAAGAAATCAGCTGCTTCCCTCTCATCCCCATCAGGAACCAGGACGTGAATGACGACAAACTTGTCACCACTGCTAAGCCCTTTCCCAAACAAACAAAACAAACAAACAGTGCTTCTGATTTCCGGAAACTAATGTACATGAGCTGTTCTGAGGTAAAATCATAGTGAAGACCAGTCACTTCAAATTTTACTGTGGGATTAACTTCCCTCAGTCAGACCTATACTTCCAACTGGGGTTACTATTGGTGACTCTATCTCAAGGTGTACCTCATGCTAGTTCATATTCACTAATTACCCTGAGGCAAAAAAAATGCAATTCTTTTAGCAGCAAAGATAACCTGTAATTCACAGCACTGTGCCTTACATAGGGCAGATCAGGGTCATATTGTAGCCTCACAAATATCACTAATCTATAAATATTTTAGAGATTTGTGCATCTGTCTATGTCTGTGAGCCCATTTGTTCAAGAACAGCTCCTAAACAATATGCGCTGTGATCACCAAATTTGGTAGGCAGTTTCCTCTTATCCTAACTTAAAGCAAGGTTGGAGTTTGGTTTTACCAGGAAAACAGGATGTGCCTGGAATGTGATTGTTTTCCATTACATGGAAAGGAAGGAGGCACAGAGAGGAGGGACACAATCCTCACAGTCACCACTGGGGGGCAGCAAGCATAGGGGAGACCCTTCCTGCAGAGTCAGCACCACCAATAGCCAGCTGTAGACTGGGCTCACCATCTTACTTGCCACTGGCCCAGGTAAGTGGCTCCCTGCCTCAAACTCCTCTCCCTTGTCTTTGGCCCCAGCACCAGACTGGGGAGGAACCTCCCTGGCCTCACTGCCATGGCCCCCCACAGGAACATAACCATGGCCAGGAAATGCAGCCCTGGCATCCCCTCAGAACCAGCTGGCAATCCCCGTCACCTGCACTGCTGGACTGCCCAGAATGCACGTAGTGGACCAGCTTATGTGGCTTCTCCCTTCTCCCCCACCCCAGTCAGCCTGGGGAGCACTGATGGGGAGGCCAACACAGCCTCCTTTTCCCCCCCAGCCCTCCAAACTGGGGACTACTGGTGGGGGAGACCTCTTTGTCCCCCCTTCCCTCTCATGCCCCAGGCTGGAATCGGGGCGTGTCAGCAGGGAAAGACTATGCTCCCTTCCCTCAACTCCCCAGCCCTGGGCTGGTATCCCCAAGCCTCGGCCTGGGCCAAACCCCTCAACCCCTGGCTTCCTACTCAATCCTATTCCCCAGGTTGCCCCACAACCTCTCAACCACCCTCCTCAAGCACCAGGCTGCCCCCTCCCAGCTCCAAGCCATCCTGAGGAGCACTGGCGGGAAGCCTGCACCCTCCCCCAGGCCAGACCTGGCAACACTGAGTAAGTTTGCTAGTATATACATAAAAATAATCAGCTGAGACAAGTAGACCATGCTCATTGTAGCAACAGCATGAAAATATAATTCTTTGTCACATCCAGTGACACTTAGGAAGGATGATATTTCCTGTATATAAGAAACATGCCAGTAAAAGAATTTTCTTGGCAAAGAGACAATATGGAAATGTCCCTTTAAAATCAGTTAATAGCCACAGAACTCTTGAGTTAGCTAGAACCGTTTCCTATGCTATGGAAAGAACACTTGAATAAAGTTAACCAAGACATTCACTCCTCCCCTCCTCCCCGGTATCTATTTCTGGCTATCTTCTTTTGTTCACCCTTGGCTAATTATAGTGGCCTAGCTTAAGTGATATTTATAGTCTTAAAAGATATGCTTGACTTTTTGAACACTTTATTCATGTATATTTCCTGTGTTCATTGTTGCTTTAATGCATTAAATTTATTTGATCCAAGATTTTATTTAGCAACGACTTTTCAAAACTACTTTCCTTTCTACAAATGAAAGAGCTGAATTGAGATGTAAACATGATTTCCCCCCCTATTTCTGTATTAATGGAGACAGATTTTAATTTCTTTCCAAATACAAGACTGATGACCACTATAGGAATCTCCAAAATGAAGAAAACAAATATTCCTTTTTCCAGTAATGTTTTAATTCAATGCCTTACCAAACATTTACTTTAACTTTTCTTGTAAATTGAATTGCTTTAAATATTGGTATGTTACCAGGACACAAGTATTCAATAATTTAAAAATTACCCAGTTTGATTTGATTTTTACCTGCAGTAGATTTATCTATCTACCAAGCATGCTTCTAAGTTACTGATTACCATAGGATCCATGAGAAGTACAAATATTATGAGGCAGTGAGCAAGCGCATAACAAGCTATAATCTGTCCGTTGGAGTCTTTCTTTCGGTCTTCCTCCCCTCTGTTTGCCCTGTGCTTGTCCTGACAACATAATAATAGTGACACCAGTGGCAACTGCTTACAACCAATACTTAAAATGTATAAATAAGGTACATTTGGAGGCAAAACTTGTACCGTGCCTTTTAACTCTATTGAAATCAATTGGCTGAAGAGAAGCTTTGGAGGAAAGCATGAGAAAATGATCAATGATTTGCTATTTAATAGGGGCCTATTGACTCAAATCTAGCACTGAAACAAGGGGAACTGCATTTGTATGGAATACAAATCTGAACAGGTGCTAGCCTACCTCCATATCCTATTTATTACATGCTGCCTTGAGTGTGAATCCCAGTTATCTTGCAACTGAGAAGATGTAATGAACTTTGTCCAAAATGGCTGCTGTACACTTGAGATCAGGAGCAGGAAATTTAACCCTAACCACTCCTTAGTCTGATCCAAAAACCTCATATAGTCCCTTTTCCTGCCTTTGTGCCAAGGTGGAAAATGAAGGGAAGATGGGGGCAAAGGCTATGGGTCAATGTGCATGAAATACACCACCCCAGGCCCACTGAAGTCCAGTTTGGGGAGTTTATATAGTGCATAGGCCTTAGTCTGTCCCTTTGTACACAGATGAATGTCATGCAGGTGAAAAACGTTGTGTAAGATGCAGGTTATTTGACAGGTCTGCACTTGTGGTGTGTTTCCCCTACCTCTTTTTGCACTGTATAAGACTTACCCCATGTTGCAAACATCAGTAAAAGGAAGCAGGCTTATTGTTAGACAGCTAACTGTTGAGATTTTTTAATCTTTAAACTAGTTGCTGTTAGGGTATTGCTTCCCAGAAGTATGTTGCTTTTGTTCAGGCAATAATGGGCATTTTTCCGCATTTCAGGATGAAGTCATTTCAACAACTAGCTCACAGTTCTGTACTCCCTTACTTAGGCAAAATTCCTATTGATGTCTATGTTTTTTTTGTCTGAGTGAGGGCTGCATGTCTATTTTTGTACCACACACAAGGTAGTACAATCCTCCATCCTGCTGCCAAACTAAATTGACCGAACAGAGCATCAAGAGACTATAAAGTACAAATGTAATGATAGTTTGAGTACTTTTAAAAATTAGTCATTTTTTGAAGAAGTATAAATGAAAGAGCCATTTTCAGATGAATGTTATGATATGGAAAGCCCACAGGTAAGCAAAATGTGCTCAAATTTAGTATTAACTCTTCTTCATTCACTGAATATAAATTGTGCTTTTTTATCAACCGTACTTACTTATAAACCTTAAAACTACAAGAAAAGATAATTAGAGGGGTTTTTCATTAGAAAATCAATCAGAAAATAATCAGGAAGTTAGAACATTCAATCCCCAAGAGCTTTCTTTTAACAAAAATATTTTTTACTATTTGGCTTTTGAAACAAATCATACCAGAAGGTTTAGGGGGAAAGGGACTAATTAATAGAACTGAGCAAATAATTGATTTTTCAGTTCAATGACTGAACAAAAAAATAACCCTGAAAAATAATTCCATTTATTTTGAAATGAAACTGAATATTTTACAAGGGCAAAAGTTTTTGTTTTGGATCAAAGGAAAAAATGCCAATGTCCATTTGAAACAACATTTTGAACCAGAATGTTGATTCAAACCGACATATCATTTTGAAAATATTTCCAAACTAAATGTCAAATGTCAAAACAAAAATGTTTTAGTGTTTCCAATATTTTTTCATACTTTTCCTGACTGACACTACTTGTTAAATTAGACTTAAAACCATAAATAGTTTTGGTGTCCTGACAAATTAAATATTCACTAGAAAGTTTTCCTGCTTTAATGATTACATAGCTATGTTATTCATCATACCTCACTGCGGCATTTGTATTACACCTATATCTAACAGAACAACAACTTTTGGACATAGTCATTGTATTAAGTGCTACTCAAGTTGAGCTGATTTTTGTTTTGTGTTAGTAGAGTTAACATTGGGAAAAATTACATAGAAATTGTAAAGTCCACTGAGATATAAGCTAATTACCAAAACATTATCACATCTCTACTTTGTGTAATGAAGCTATGATAGATTTCACATCAAAAGTGAAACATGTCTGTGGAGGTTGTTTTTGTTTCTGAGAAATTAGGAAGAGTAGTTAGCATGAAAAATAATTAATCAACTGAATTCAATTTCCACTGCATGACTTTATCTCCTGTTTGAGTTTACAAGTAAAGCTGGAAATAATTTGAATGCTCAGAAATTGAGGCTCTGTAATGGAGCAAACTTTGATGGATTCAATAAATGCCAAAATAATTTTAAAAATCTGGAGTCATATCTTTGGCTAGTGTAAAATGGTACAGCTCTATTGAAGTAAATGGATTCAAGCCATTTATGGACCAGTAAATGGATCCCAATGAATGATATGACACTTTATTTATACTGACAAAAATTAAGAAATTCAATCTACATCTTTATTCCTTTCTGCCTGCAGATCTTAAACTGATTTTTATAACGCAATCTTAAAATCAAAGATAGAAAAGGCATACTAAATCATCTGGTCCACTCCTCTGCATATTCTGGAGAGTTCTCTAATGTACAGATCTATACTTTGTCCAGAGCAGTTTTAAACTTCTCAAGCAATGGACCTTTCACCGCTTCCCCTGGGAGACAATTGCACAGTTTTCTAGCTCTTGTCATTAGGGAGTTTTTCTTGATAGTCAGCCTAAATTTTCCATTTTTAGTATTTCTCGGTTACTCCTATGCAGATAGGATACAGTTCTTCACTGTCCTTGGTGTTTGCTTCCTTTACATACAGCACTTATAGGTGGTATGTGGCTTTGAGGTGGTGGTTTGATCAAAACACTGCATAAGTGTTTTAAATGTATCTTTAAAGTCAGTTTTTCCAATCTCAGTTACAACTGCCACTCTTCTCATGGTTCCCTACAGTTTGACAATATTTTTCTGTCCCAAGAATTTAATCTCATCATCTCCCCCCTCTGTAACAAGTGTAAAATTGCACTGGCCAGTACTGTAGAGGCAGCAACCCCATTCCTTTGCAGCTGGTAAAAGTTTTGCCGTTGGTACCTAAAAGGCCAGGATTTTACCCAAGGTGTAGCAGTTTCCTTGACAGAGCTGGATGAAAAAAACTTTCAATGTAACTGAAGAAAACTCCCCCCCTCCCCATTCATGGCATTATTTGCAAACTGCAGAGCATTTTGTTCTCACACAGAATTTTGCAAAAATTAAAGGAACTTTTTACAAGAAGAAACCTGCCACCATGACTCTGACATTCCTTTGTGAATAGACTAATCTGTGATTTCCCCAGGGACTGGCATGTCTTCCCTTTTTTCCACCACTATAAACGTTGTGTTACAGAACAGAAACAACGAAATCGCACCCTACAAATGCATTCCAAATAATAGTCCAAATAACAGTTTGGAAGATTGGGGACCATATCAGACCCTTCTCTAGCCTCACCCTGTGCAGTGGGTGTGGAAATGATGATTGCTGCCTCTGTGGCATTCACCAACATCTGCATGTGAAATGGAGCAGGTGATGGGTGCAAAAGATGTAACATCTCCTTATCCATCCCAGGGTTCTTTAGTAGATAACACGAGGCAGATCTAGTTGCCATAAAACTTAAAACAGCTTTCTACCTCCATGTGGATGAATATTCCTCAGATGGGAGAATCTGGGGTGAGCAGCCAGTACAGGAGCCTTAGACTGTACCTTTGAGGAAAACACCGTTCTCTCCTCCATTTTACCCAAAGTGGGGCAGATTTCCAAAGGTATTTGCGAGTCCAAAGATGAAGAGAGATGCCTACTGGAATTTTTCAAAAGCCCCTAAACAGCCTCAATAAAAACAAAGGGATCAAGGCACCTAACCTGCTTAGCTGGTTTTGAAAACAATCCTAGGTGCCTAGGTGCCTCTTCAGGCACCACCTAAATACTTATAAAAATCTGTCCCAACATTCATTGCAGCCCACTTGCTGATCAACGGCTCAGTCCTTATTTGAATTGAATTTAGTATGGTTTTCACTTGATCAAAGCCTACAGAATGAGGTCTATAAGAACAGCATTCTCTTTTGAATTCCCTCCTGGATGGGTCAACAGTCTCCCATGCAACAGTTCAAAGTTCAATGCAAATAACTGTCTTGAACTTCTGGATTTTGCACCTAGGTTTTGAAAGGGAAAGTTAAACAAACAGGAATTCTGAATTCCTTTATGTGGCATGTTTCTAGCTAACTGCTGTTCTGTGTGCCTTTGTTTATCACACCAGACCCTAATTCTAGACTGGAGAGTAGGCCTCATGGTATCATCAGTGGTTCAAGTCCTGCTCAGTTAATAAATGACTAAACATCATTATCACTTGTTGGCTTATTCACTAAGGTAGGCTGGTGAGTCTCAGACTATGATAGAGGAAAGTGTCAATTTCAAAACAATCCTCCCCAAAGGTGCGTGTTTATGGGCGGCCTCGGCACAAGCTCTGCAATAATTGGGCCAAGAAGGCTTTGGATCAGGACTGAATCCAGCATTCAAGAATTGTGTCAGACTGACTGCCCTAAACATTGAAATTCTGTAGTCACCCTTGGAACAGATACAGGGAAGACACCGCACGGACTAAGAAAGCTCACCTCTAGACGGTGTGCATAGCTTTTAGTCTCCATGCTTCATCAATCCTTTTCCTCTCTCGAGGCTTTTCCTTTTGTAATATTGATTTTACCACTGCCTTCCAAGTCTTTGCAGATAAAAATGTCAGTATGAACAATTGTTTTTCATCAAAATACACTCAGCGTTTGTCAATTCAAAGTTTTTTTAAAAGAGTAATTCTTTCAGTTGTACAAGATTAATACTTTCACATAATATTTCTTCCACACAGTTTGAGAAACAGACTAAGAATGAAGGCAATTCCTTTTTCAATATTATGAATACATTTCTTAATCTTGACCAGAAATCCACGACTATGCATGACAGCATGTTAGCTAGCTAATGTGACCACTGATAACTCAGGGAAGTCCCGAACCTAAATGTTTTAAGCAGTGGAGCTGTTCTTTCTTTCTTTGCTCTGGAAGATCCCTGATTGAAAGAACACCGTGAAAGATTCCTTTCATCAGCTCTATTAGTTACATTTTCTGCTTTGATAAATGTATAGTACAAGAAAAATCTAAAGCACTTCAGGCTACCCAGTTGCATTTGATTAATCTGAAAGACTGAATAATGTAACAGTCTTTCAAGACTCAAAGAGAAACTGAGTTTCTCTGCTAATATTTTTCTTCACAAATGTATACATTTCCTACACTATATAATTATCTTATAAGAGATAACTTGATATTTCCTGGACTTCTGCAATTCAATTTCCTGTTTGTATGTGTTCTCTTTTGTGATGTTTAATTTATTTGTTGGAATTAGAAATTTGGAATTAAAGGTGCTGTATGACATGTCTATAATGCTTTTCGATGGAAGATATAATCCAGTAAATTTGTTGATTCTGTCCACACTATGCTTTTTACCACATTAAGAACCCATTTTAGTTTGTGCTATCGGATGTACTGATGATGAAAATGGGATATGAATTTATTTAAATATCTTTTGCCCAGTTGCCATTTGCGTCTGCTAGTAGGGCAAGTAAATTTCAAAGTGTTAATATATAGCAGAAATAGTAGAGTAGACTGGATCCTATAGAACATAAATTGTCTGACTCAGTCTACAAACTCTGTATCCATGGTTGTGCAAGAGTAAAGGGAATGCTATCCTTAACCCAACTTTGCAATGCCCTCACCAACAATGAAGACAGTAAATATGTTTGAATGTGGAGTGGCACCTTGTCCATGGGTGCAAAGTCACTTATGGGCAGGCCCTCCACAATTCTTTTTTCCCTGCACAGGAGAAATAAGTTCCTGTAGCCCCAGGTGGGCATTAACTCAAATGGAGTTGCTACACAAAGGTTAAAGAGGATCAAAAACATCACTGCTGGATGGGTTAACTAAGACAGCAGCTTCTGGAGGGCCTTCTTGGGGGGCGGGCTCTCTTCCCCCCTGGCTGCGGGAGGAAAGAACTTTGCCTTAATAAATGAGTCCTCTCAACGTTTTTTAAAATGGGATATGTTCAAGACACTCATTCTAACTTTAAATTGCATCAAAAGTCGCAGAGGGGTAGCCGTATTGTCTCAGAGGGGTAGGGATCTCACTTCCTCGCTATTATCCTGTCTTGACTGCGTTTACCAAATTGTTATCAATATAACAAAAATGATCATCTTAATTACAAATGACAAACGTGGAGGGAGGACTTACACCAGGAAAAAAGAGAGAGAGAAGAGGTGAGACAACAATACATAGATTAAACTCTTCTCATTTCAGTCCCTGCTCCTCAAAGGTCAGTTAAATTACATATTCAAATAATTCTGTTCCAACAATTTAATGGCAGGCGAGCAGTGTAAAACAAGAGAAAAAGGGGCACAACTTGAAGTTGCAAGAACGTCAAAGGGGAGCACCCTGGACAAGGAGAGGGGATTTGTGTGAGTGCAGCTTTGTTTAGAGTCCTCCTTGCTATAAGGAGGTATAATTTCACCTGCGTTGGTGAAGCTGTCCACACTTGCAACCATTTACTAAATGTCCTTACCACACAGTAAATGGTAGGGGCTGTTGTCTGGCTTATAAAAAAAATTGCACCTTGTGGTGTGGGGAGCAACTTAGGTCCACCCTGGTGCAAAAAAGCCCTCTGGCCAAAGAAAACATCACCAACCCTCCTTCCCCTAAAGGAAGTAATTAAATGCCAAGTTTTTGTCACAATCTGCTGTGGTCATGCTAGTTACTCCTTTCCAAAAGGCCTAGGAAGGACTTTTTCCCTCACTGCCTTGTTGTCCAAGGCGAAGTGCATTGTTTTCTTCCCACAGTGGGATGGGGGCTAAGTCGGGGTGGACATGAAACAGGGGTTAGGCTATGATGTCAGAACTCATTCTGTTAACATGGGGCAGATGTCCACTGCAGGTACTCCGTAGGGAAGGGATGCAGACTTCAGACAACATGGATTGGTAAAGGATATAAAGCAGATATTCTTTAAAAGGAGAGGAAATTGGGGCTTGGGAACTCTGACGACTGGTATAGCACGCAGCCAACCCCTTCTCCTTTATAACTCCTTTAACTCTCATTGAAGTGGTGGGGGCCCAGCAGCAGGCTGTCTGGGGACCAGGATTAGTAAAGGGGGACAAGCTCCCCCATACTAACTGTTAGCATAGGTAAATGATTATGGCATTACCTGTGCTGTAAGCTTTTATGTGCTGGGTACTCCCTAACATTTAGGAATAAAGTTACAGCCTAATTAACCCACATCCACTACCTCCTGTCCTTCTTCTGTCATAACAGGTTAATGGGATTTTATGCCCCTATAGTATTTTGATTTAGAATATTCACTCTCAAAAATAAGGGAATAAATTGAGGTAAACATTACAGTATTTTTGCCTTTTATATAGCTACCAACCTCAGGTAATTTTCTGAACCCAGGGCCCCTGGTTATTTTCGGCAACATAATCAGAACCTCATCCAGGAGAAGCAATTGGGTGACTACTGGCTCATGGAAGTGTTACTTATGGTCTTCCTGAGCTATGCAACAACAGAGGAATGGAATAACCTGTTCCATTAAAGAGCAGGAAATAGATTAGCCTTCTTCTCTGGTTGACTAACATTTTGATCACGAAAGATGGAGGCCACTGGAACTTTCTATATCCAGCTCTGGGGCCATGAGCTCTCTGGACTAAAGAAACTCTTGCAATATTTTCTTTTCAGCTTTGCAAAGACCTTTCTCATGGATAGCAAAGCCTGCTACACAGCCATCATCTGAGGCAGGGCTACTCAACATGCTGCCCCATTTGTTTGCAGCCCGCAGTGCAGTTTGGGTTTATGTGTTGCTCAACACATGGCTCGGGGGTGGGAGTCAAAACAAAAAATTAGTCAATATAATGGTCTTCTGTTGAGATGCATTTGAATAGTTAAATTCCTGGACTGTCATTGCTCATTAAAAGTGCTGTCATATGGGTGGAAATGGGGTAACTATTGCATTTTATTAATATCAGCAGAACTGACTTAAATGGGGCCTGTACATTGTGTAGTCTTGCTTTAATCTTTGTATTTATGCCCGTCAGTGTGAAAGAAGGTATTGCATAATTTGCATATATATTTGCATGTATATACAGCCACACTTAAGTTGCAGTCCTTGGTATGTGCTAAGAGTATCACTGTGGCCCCCCAAGGCTTTGAAAGTTGAAAATAGCCCTGATCTGAGACTATGCACAAGATTTATGTTTGAGATATTAATAAGATGTTGAAATCAAAGTTTCCAGACACCACCTACCTAGTTGGAGCCAGATTTTGACATCCATATTCATGATGCACAGTATTTTACTTCATGAGTGGTTCCATTAATTTCAAACAGGACAATTTTCAGAACAAGGTGCCATTTATGAAAATGGGACAATCTGGCCCTTAGTAAGTAAGATTAACAGTCTTAAAACATTTTCTTAATATCATTTCACTGCCAACCTTTAGAAGTATTTTATGCATACTTTATAGCTCATTGCTGCAAGTGGTAATGAATATCATTTGAAGATTTCAATGATTCCCTTCTTGCTTTCTCCAGCACAGTCCCCCAAAATTAACTCATACATGGATTGAAAGACCTTTAACTTCATTTCACAGATCTGAAGAGCCCTGTACAATGCAAGAGCATTCAACAGTGTCATTTAACTGGCCTTTGAGGAGCATGTGCCAAAAGTAGAAGTTTAATTTATGCATTGTCATAGTAAGGTAAGTCTCTCTCTCTTACACATTCCTGGTGTAAGTCTACTACCCTAGTAGTAGGTATTTTCTCGTTTATGTAACATCATGGACCACAAAAAGAGGTGTTGGCATTTTGCTAGATCAGATACACTCAGAGGAAGGTGATCATAGATAAACTGAATGGAAACTTCAAGACAACCATTTTAAAAGTAAATATGCATTTATTATCATGTGAATTGATAATTATGTGCTAAAGGGAAAGAATAAAAAAGGAAAACTTAAAATCATGAACAAATTGAGTGGCATTTCCCAAGGATGCCCATAATCCATTTATGAACTAAGACAGCACTTTGTCATCATGTCTTCTTTTCAGTCCTCTTTGTTAAAGAATATTTAAGCTTTATGGCTCCAAATTTGTAGGGTTGAGACAAAAGAAAAAGTTTTCCCTTTCTCATGCATTGAAGAGGTGAGCATGCAACACGTTTGAAAGGAACTCGATGGCTTGCTAACACCCTGTTTAGTAATTTGCATTCATTTATTTAATATGTGATCTATACGCATTGGATCATTATGAATTTCTTGCTAGCCCCTATTTATGCAGATTGCGGTTATTTAATCATTTATGATTCACTCATTCAAGAGAAACTCTTATTCCCAAACTTCTTTTTATGCACCTGTCTCTCTTGTAATGGATCTCCAAGATTCATACTTTAAATTTAGAGAAGTAGGAATAATAGAAACAAATTCTCATTCTTATACATAGATCTTAGATGTACTGATTTGAATCAATTGAGAATGGCAAGACATGTGCTAGTTTATTTTGCAAACTAGTCCCTCTTTCCCCAAAAGTGCCTCCCACTGCCATACTGCACTTATTCTTCTAATCATATCCCCAGTCCTTATATATGCGTCCTCAGTATTCATGCTCTGTGGAGCATTCTGACATATCTGTTCCTCTTGCACTGATCAAGTGGACACCTTAAATTGATGCAAGAGGTGATAAAAATGGGGGACCTGGGAAAAAAGCCAAGCTCAAACAGGGATGTAAGTCTTGCTTTAGTGCTGTTTCTCTCAATCTTCCAGCAGCAAAAGGATATGCTGTTGTCTTTTACTCTAGGAGCTGATCCAATGATGTGCTGAGCGGCTACAACTCCCACCAAGGTCACTGGGAGTTGACTATGCTCAACATTTTGCAGGATCTGGACCATAAAATCCACCAGGTATGGAGTGATTTCCTATATGTGCGGGTGTGTTTCATTATCTTGTGATTTTTCAGGAGTGCTCTGTGGTTTAGAAGCTCATTGTCCTAGAGGAAGATCTAGGTCAGCAGATATTAAACTTCCAGAAGTACAAGGTCCTATGATGTAAAAAGTACAAATATTAAGATGAAAAAGCACCTTTTTAAAAAAAGGCCTAGTTAAAAAAATCTGCTCGCTGGATTCAGTGTGTATGTAGCCCACATACTTTTAGAGCCAGGTATGGAACAAGTTTCTGCATCTTGTGTAGTTATTGCAGTGCATGGAAGGGATAAAGAGACTTTGCAAAGCTGATGCTGGAGGTAATGGCTGTCTCCTATAGCTGGCCTCACTACAGCCATCTGATCAGTTACAGTCTTCACAGGCACTGGGAATTGGGACCCCAAAAGATGAATGTTTAAGGAATACTGATTAAGCATTTTTTCAGATCAACATTTCTCCACATAACTACATGAGAATGTTTTGCTCGATCCTGCCATTCTTACTCACATTGAGTACTACCTTACTTAGGGTATGTCTAGACTACCCCGCTAGTTCGAACTAGCGGGATAATGTAGGCATACCGCACTTGCAAATGAAGCCCGGGATTTGAATTTCCCTGGCTTCATTTGCATAAGCCGGGCGCCGCCATTTTTAAATCCCGGCTGGTTCGAACCCTGTGCCACTAGTTCCTAGTTCGAACTACCGTTACTCCTCATTCCACGAGGAAGCCTAGTTCGAACTACCTAGTTCGTGCCCCATGTAGCCGTGCTGCACAGGGTTCGAACCAGCCGGGATTTAAAAATGGCGGCGCCCGGCTTATGCAAATGAAGCCCGGGAAATTCAAATCCCGGGCTTCATTTGCAAGTGCGGTATGCCTACATTACCCTCCTAGTTCGAACTAGGAGGGTAGTGTAGACATACCCCCAGTTAATAGTGTCAGTGATTTCAGTAGGTTTTCCTCAATGTAAGAGCAACAGGCTTTGGTCCTTTATAAATAAATTTGATTTTTTAGGAAATTGTTTGCTAAAATGTTATTGTTTCTTCATTTTGTTGCTTTAAATTATTTAAAAGAGCATATGGCTTATTATAAAACCTTAAATAATTTATAGTTGCAAATAAATCAGATGAAATTAGATATTTATTTTCTCTCTCAAAAATCAATCACTTTCCCTCTAAATGGCCTTCCTCATTATTCAGGCTGAGTACCCAGTGCTCCTGCAACCATGCTCATGAAGGGAGTGAAGAGCCGTCTGAGATCAGAGTAACCCATACGCCAGTTGCCTGAGTAGCATCTTTGAATGGCGTTCAGAGATCACTCCAAATGTGTCTTAGCATCATCACTTTTACAACAGCCAACAGCTCTGATGCAGCAAGCATCCTATTCTGTACTTGTGCCTTTTTTAACCAGATCCCCCTTCAGGTGCCTGATTCACAAGGGAGGTTTCAGTGTTCAGTGAAACTCTGCAGCCACAGTCCTATTAGCATACTGGATTACCATCCCTTGGCTACAGAGGAGCCTGCAAGGAGTCAATGACTTAGCTGGGCTAGACATAGTGATCAGGCAACAAATGATGTTGAAGCAACAGCATCTCTAACTAGCAGTAGGAAATGCAGAAACAGACACTAGAGCAGGAATTTTCAGAGGTGGATTCCAATGCGTCTTCCCATTTGGGAACAGAAATAGATCAAGAAATATTCCCCTGCCCCCATTAAACTAGTTGCTATCAATGTTACCCCCTAACATTCTGGGCCTGATGTTTGGCCTTTTCTTCCCCAATCCTTCTATGCCAGACCAATTGCACAACAGGACTATAAAGCTGCCCTAACAAATCAACTGAGGAATCTCTTGGTATGAGGGAATTCCTGGCTATCACAGAGGAGTCATTCATGTGTGAGGGTGCATTAGAGGGACCAGCTGCTTAGTGCTCCAGCAAGCTTTGGCCTGAGGAACAGCCTGTAAGGGGCTGTTGCAGCCACATGGGTTAAGACAGTCCTTTGGTGCCTCTCAGGTTGGGGGAGTGCAAAGGAGTCCTTAAGATTTTTGCTTGCTCTTCAACAGGTCCTACGCTGAGTGTAACTTAGATTGAGACTCAGGCCTTCAGTGTTGCTCACATATAGACCGGGAAATAACATTCTAGTAGTACATAGTAATTTTGGAGCTGTAAAAGATAAATGCATAAAGTAGTGTCTCCCCATATGTAACCAGGATAAAGGGAGCATTAGGTAACTGCCGCGTATAGTGGTGTAACTTGAATACAATATACTCAGTGGATGCATTTAGAGGAGTAAATGCTTTGTGATCAGAGGAGAAAGAGAGAGACATGCATTAATCATAAAAAAGGCTGAATAGGGCCCAGTCTTTTTCATATCCGACATAGGTTAAAAATAGCAGAATCAGTTGAAAGTTTATTCTTATCATAATAAACCTACATGAAGCTGAAGTAAAGAAAGCAAGAGTGATGCATTTTAACAAAATGACAAATCATGTTTTCTTGCTTAAAAACCTGTATCTAGAATAGTATGAGCTTTTTACCTACCTTAAGTTCTCTAAAAAAGATGCTACTTCTTGCCCACTCAACAATGGAGAAGAGGGTTTGGTCAGCCATTTTACACATAAGCCCAAACGTGTTGAGCTTTTCATGTTTGCTTCTGTTAGCTTGCTCTTGCTGCAAATATGCCATGATCTTAGCCTGGACTTGTGGCTCATCTGGCTCACACTTCAAGAGTTCCAATATCAGATGTGGAATACTTGCTGGTGAGCTTGTCTGATAACTATCCATGTAGGAGTAGCCCATTATTGACTCTGGAGAGCTAGTGTAAGGGTCAGGGTATTCAGACTTAATAGCACGGCTTGGAAAGTGGCCATAGGTTTGGTAACCTTGTAGGCTGCCATGAGGCGGCATTGTCATGCTAATTGGAGAGGTTACAAAGGGACTTCTGTCATAGTCTGTAGGAGGCAAGGCAGTATGGTTCAGAGGTAGGCCTTTGGAAGCAGAGTGGATATTCTGGATTGCAGAGGATATTGTCAGATCAGTGGGCATTGCTTGGATTACTTGAGTCATGGCTTCCAGTTTAAGTCCATTTGCTCGGATAAGGGCTTTCTTCTGCTGCTTCAGTGCCCTGTCTCTCTTGTACATTGGTCCGAATTTGTTTCGACCACCACGCATTCGGTCTGCCCTCACAGCTGTTGGGCACAAGAGAAGGAAGAAAGATCTCAGTTAGAAGGTATGGAGAGAACATTCTTGAGTTGAACCCACAGTTAGGAAATACTGGTAGCACATCAGTGCTCATTTACTTTAATCAAAACAGCATGATAATTCCAAAAGAAAAAAATCTTTTGATTTAACTGATTTTAATTTTCTTAAGCTTCAGGGGGTAGCCGAGTTAGTCCGTTACAGAAAAAACAACAACAAATGGTCTGGTAGCACTTTATAGACTACAAAACTCATGATACCATCTACATGTTTTGTTAGTCTATAAAGTGCTACCAGACCATTTGTTGTATAATTTTCTTGGTTACCTTTTTGTCACATGTATGTGTAATGCCAACAGGCGAAATCGAACCTCTTGAGCTTAGTCCATGAACCTCTACTGCATGAGCTAAAAGCCAGTTAGTGCTGAGCTAAGGCTGCAGAACACACATTTTTCACTCCGTAACATAAGTGGTCTTAGTGCCACTAGATGGGACAGCATGCCACATTCAGTAGGGATGTGGGTTACATTTGAACTCTTGTTTAGGTCATTTAAAGTCAATTGCACTCTTGCTTTAGGTCAATTAGAGATGAACACATAGCAGTACATATTTCAAGCATCATGAGATAATGAGAGTCCTGTTGAGATCTCACAATTTGTTTTAACTGCAACCCATGGTACTGTGTTAGGAAAAACGGTTTATGTCTCATCTGAAAAGTATCCTGAGGGCTACATTATTTCATGATAATAATAATTCCATTACTGCACATCACCACTGTACAAAAATTGTCTGAAACATAAGCTGTAAAATGCTAAACAGGCATAAAATGAATCTGGTTTCTTTGACAAAAATTAAAGATGATTTATTTTATGGTTCAAGTATATTATTGCACATATTTTAGGAACATCCCTCATTTTCTAGACATGTTTTTAAATGCAATATAAATAGGCATGGAAAAAGCTGCCCGCTTTGCCATATTCCACACACGTAGATTGAACTGACTCAGGAACTATTGACAATGCTATAGCTTATAGTATCTGTGGAATCAGAAATAATTAAAACAAACCTATTGCAACATTTTCCTTGGGAATCATATTGGTTGTCTCTGTCACAGCAGTATCTGTCACTATGGCATATATCTAATGGACTAGTGGGTAGTTCTCAAACAAGCCCATCTTGCCCAATGGCAATTAGAAACAGGAACCTATGACAGCTTGGTGACATGTTGAGATGGCTGAGATTGCTGGAGGTTAACTTCTTGAGATTTTTAACTTAGGGATTAGTGTAACATTAAAAATTTATTATGAATCCTAGGTACACAATACTGTAAATTATCATGAAGACTTTACCAGTTAATGATGTTTAGTATATATGGTAATTTATGAACTAGAATTCGAGAGCATATATCACTATCAGGGAAACACATATAAAAATGTCACAGACTTTTACAATTAGGAAAGCATGTGTTCTTCCAATTTTCCAGATAGAGAAAGACAAGTTGTACAGATGACAGATACTTTAAACGATTTATTTATATCCTTCTACCTACCTATATAAATGTATGCATTTTAGTTAATGCTGTAGTTATCCTTTCTGAGTATTTCAGAAAACTGAAAAGTCTTAATACAATATTTACTGAAAAAACTAAAATATATGCATTTTAGTGGCTCTCAAAACAGTTGCAACACTCTGAAAAATTAAACATTAAAGGTCAAATTCCACCCTTACATACTTTGATATTGGGAGGAGGTGCACAAAAGTGAGTTGTACGTAATAATATGAAAACAGAATTTGGCCCTGCGTGATTATCTGTAATTATAAACAGTTAGAAATAGCAGATAAGCAATGTATTTTCAACCTGCTGATAATGTCCCTACAGACAAAAACATTCCAAATGACTTATTATTTGACTACTAGTTTCCAGAGGGATATATTGCAACCCAAAATGTTCAGCTCAGTGTACTATACCAATTTTATCTGTGCACTGTAGGGAAATGTAATGAGTATTATATTTAGTAAAGTGTGTGAGATTGTCTATATATTTGAATACATATCTGCATTTATACCTATGTATTTCTATCGTAATACACTGGTCTGATCTTGCAATCTTAACTCAGGCAAACTTTAATCATTACAATGAGAATTTTTGCATAAGAAAAGAAAGCTCAATTGTGTTCCTGCATTTCTTACTCGGGAAAAATTCCCATTGACTGTAGAATCTGGACCTAAATGTAAATGATGCATTTAAAATGTGTTGTCAAGGTTTTCTTACTAGTGTCTTGAAGTAATTTTGCATTCTGTTATTACAATAGATTCCTTGTAGCATTACCATTTTTATCTGTACATGAATGATCTTTGTGAACTCTGAAAACTCCCTCTAAAATCTCATATTTCCCCTAAATTTTTCAAGAAACCTCATTGTGAAAGCATACTTATTCACATTATCTTTTAGACATACTTTTTGAGATTATTTTACCATTATGATAACTCAATTCTGCAGTCACTTTGTGTACTGAACTTCTATTGAGTCAATTGCAATTTTGCATGAGGAAAGGCTGATTTTTTTATTGATTTTACATTTCCTTTAAGATGGCTATTGCAAAACAAAACTACAACATAAAAAACATAATATATAAAATGTAAATTAAATAAAATCATGCCTCACTCTATAAAGACCAAAAATTAGTTGCTCTTATTTCTCAGTTCCGAGAACTGATGATGTATTCTGTTTTTATTCTGAATCCTGTTTGTTCTTATAACATTCAGAAAGTAATTTTTATGCTATTCATACACTTTCATCCAGGTACTCTTAAATGCATCAAACTATGTATAAGTCAAAGGTTTTCAATTTTTTCTTGCAGTTTGAACCTCTAATTGACCTGGAACTACCTATGACTAGATTAAAAAAAATCTTTTATTTAAAACACATTATAGCAGAATATAATATGTTACTAGCAAGTTTATTAAATGGATATGATAAATTATGCATAATGTAATTGGTATGAAAAAAACCATAAATGTTAGTTTTAATAGTTCACATAGTGTATAGATTATAAATGTACAATAATAATTCTTACCTTCTAACTTCATTCCAACACTTAGACATTTTTGAAATCGACAGTAAGGGCAACGCTTTCTCTGAGTTTTGTCAATCTGGCAGTTCTGATTTTCTATACATGTGTACCTTTTGTTATTCTGGACTGTTCGTTTAAAGAATCCCTGTATGATAGACAAAGAGTCAGCCTATTTCACTGAAATGATACGTTTCAGGATTTTATTTTATGGAAAACATTGTTAGATACTTGTCATGTACCATTCCAGCATTTATGAGATTACATAGCTCATTTTAGATTTCGGCCCGAGAAAACTGCTAGGCCATAGAGAAGGTTTTTGGTACTAGTTCTGCATTTTTTGTAGACTTATATCAAAGCTTGGTGAAACTTGCCTGTACATCACTTCAGCCTTAATAATGTGGCCATAAACACTAATGCTCACCAGTATCTTTTTTATCTGTTCTTTAATATTTGTAAAATGACTGAAGACTCATTTATTCAATATTAGATAACTTTTTAAAAGTAGCACGCTTGCAAAATGCAATAGCAACATAAGATAAATCTACTTGTCATATATAATTATGGTGTATATCAGAGCATAATAAATATTTGACATTCATTGTCTTGATACCCTTTTTGTAAATAAAAATGCAATTTGCTAGGTTTATTCTGCTTGCCATACAGTGAAATGTTTAACATTGCATTGTTCTGCTGTAGAAGTCAGAGATTCAGCTTTTAGAAAATTGATTGAGATGGTTGTATAGAATTTCAATAGGTTTATTCATGACAAATTATTGAATTCACATACAAGGCTCAACTACATTTATTAGTTGGTTTCATTATGTATTATTAGTTGGTTTGGATTTAGCTTCCAAACTTGTGCACAGGATATATTATATGTGTGAATATTCTTTATTAAATATATAGAAAGAAATCATTTACTTGATCTTAATTGGGTACATGTCCAAGTAAATACTAAAATAAAGTACTCTGCAGAAAAAAAGTTGTGATGACAACAGAAATGTACATGTTCAGACTGACAGAGGAAAATCTTGGAACAGTGGTATTAGATTTTATAAAGCTTGACTGTAATGAGGATAATATTTAGTCATTTTATCCTATACGAACAATAACACTATAAATGTATACAAAGGACCTAAAAACAATAGTTGTGTCATTTAGGACTGAAAGTCATTCTAGAACTCTGTGACTTCACAACAACTAAATATTTAACAGTAGTGGATTCAGCCACACAATACAACTTAAATTATTGTTTTTTATTCCTATTTGGGCAAATGAGGTTTTTCAAAATTGTAGATGTGTATTTATATGGAATCAGAAAGACACCAAACTACATACCTTCTGTTTGTTTATTTTTACCAGCATTTTCCTTTAACATTTTAAAATATTTTAAACCACTTTGGTTTGTTTTCTATTAAGTAATTTATACCAAACCTTGCAGCTTTCACAGGTGAGAAGTCCATAATGATAACCAGACACTTTATCACCACAAACTGGACATAGTTCTTCAAGATCTTCATCGTAAGAGTAATTCACCATTTTAAACTGAGAAACTGGAGGAAAAAACAGAAATAACACAGTCAATCAGCATTTACATAAGTAGTTCAAAAATACTTTCCTCATCTCCCAAACATTGATTCTGACCTGGGAAAATAATTTACAAACATCTTCTGTAAATTAAATAAAAGACTTTAAAATATTCAAACAACCCCGCCACCACAACTCATACTGACACATGGAATTCAAGTCAGAAGTATAAACGTCATAGTTTTGTGTTATATATAAAAAAAGAGTTATTCAGAACACCAGTGTTCTTAGATCATCTACAATCAATGGAACCTGAACTAAATTCAATAATTTAATTCAACCACCTATCAGGAAAGTGCTTTTAAAAAAAAGTCAGAACCAAAATTGACAAGGTTAAATCTCACTGATGTACCTAAGTTAACTTTTACTAGATTTGCTTCCTTTAAAGTTTGTATTTTCACAAATCTGTAAATATTTGTCTAAACTTGAAACCCACATAACCAGCACTCTTCTAGTGTGCTACATTACATACAGTACCAAGTTAAAATGCCATCCTAACTCCCAAAACCTTGTATGCTTGATTCTGATCAGAAGTTCATCACTAACAAAATCCTGAGTTCCTGTAATATCTAAATTGATCAGTTTTAATAGTAAAACTTGCTTATTGATTGGATTTATTTTTACCGCCAAACATTTTTAAGTCCTGGAAACTAGAGAAAAATAAAACCCTAGGCAAACAGGAAGCACTGGAATTGTTTTTTGGAGGAATTAGGTGGTAAAGTACGGAACCCTAATAAATTGTATATAATTGCCATGCTAAATTAAGCCCAAATCAAACCCTAACGATCCAGGCTTAAGGTCCCAGGAGCAAGCAACCAACTTCCTCGAGACAAAAGTAATCAGAGTGTTGTCAGAGACCTTAAAGGGGAACAGAATGTAAACAGGCCAGTCAGCAGTTCTAATGCTCTGCGCTCCCTAAATACTGTGTAATTTTAGACAAAACCTCTCGGCCACTCCGAGGACTGGCGGAGCAGGAGCTGGGAGATGAGAGGGTGCAAAAGGATCTGACTGAAGAGGGAGCGAGCAAGAATTGTTCTGCTTCACCCCACAACTAGCTCAGTCAGCGGGTCTGATTATTCCCCCTTCCCCAAAAACCCCTTCTGTGCTCTCTGCAGTCAATTTCCTTCCCCGTTCCTGCTGCAAAATGCTGCAGACAGCCCGCGGTGTGTAATGTAACCAATGATCTCTGTAACGGGAGGTGGACACAACAGCGGCAGAAGTTCTGGTGATCTCCCCCCCTAGCATCCAACAGCTGTCACGTTTTCGAGTCATTTAAGTGCGTAAAAGTAGTTCTACCCGGAGTGCTCCCAGAGAGTGGCTCCTTGGACCTACAGCCTCCGGATTAAGAAAAAAGATGTGCTAAACCGTAAGTAACTAGCACAGCAGCCCTGTCCCCAAGGAGAGAACTCCCAGGCTGTCTGGAGTGAAATCAACACGGCGTGAAATAGCGAAGGGAAAATATTTTCAGAACGACTTCTTCACGGTTTATGAATCCGGGCCAATTTGATCAGAGAGCACAGAGTGCGTTACACACCACGGGCTCTCCCCGGCTACCTTCTCCGCGCGTGCTGAGTTCTTTTATATACCTGACCGTAGGCGGACGATCTTTTAACTAAGATTAAAGAGCGGATGAACGTAGTTTTTCGGGTAACAAAACAGTACACACGCGCTAATACACACCCGGAGGGAGAGAGAACGGCCAGGCCCTTCCTTCTCCTCACTTTGCTTGTACTGCAGGGCTCGAAGCAAGAACAAAGTTCCCGATCGTCACAAGTTAAAAAAAATGGACAAAGGGGTCCGAAGGGAAGAGAGGGATTTCCTCCAAGCGCTGTCTCGGAGCGTCGCAGGACGACACAATGTGGAGCTGGACACATCCAAAGAAAGTCTGAATTACCCTGATACTATCCCCTCTTCCAGCTTCTGCATCCCGCTAGCCTCAAGATAGAAAAGCCCCCTCCCTCCCTCGAAATTGACCAATTTCGGCTGAAACAGGCGACTGGTAGAAAAGTTTCTTTTAACTTGACCCCCACCCGCTTCTTAAGCGTGCTAGAGCGGGGCATGCCTTACAGTGAGGAATGGCCCATGTTTCTCCGGCCAGTCGCCCTACCAGACACCTGGGGCCGTAGGATGTGGAGAAGGACCGAACCGAATGCAGATAGGATACAGCCAATCCCTAGTACATAGGGGATCCTCTTTACTCTAGGTAGGGGAGTGAATCGGACGCAACTCCAGCGCAGTGGCCGAATCTCTGTGGCACATCGAAAGTCCCTGCCTTTAGCACAGTACATAAGGAGCACCTTTAACTGAGCTGAGCAAGTTGAGAATCATTCATCCCTCAACACCTCTAGCAGCCAGACAGACTGCGGTACAAATCTCCTGTCCCGAACGCCAAGAGATAGAAAGTTTCCAATTCCGATCTGGAGTTAGGACTTTTCAGAGCTCCTGCCTGCTAAACTAGGGTAACCCAGCGACTCAGCTCCCGCATTCGCCGTCCGCCACAGAGTGACATTCACAGGCATCAAAACACCGTCAGCTTCAGGACTTGCTGAAGCAAAGTTTCCCATCGCCTCTGATGTATCACCTATCTATGTAAGTGCTACTGAAAGACGAGCTGCCCTTATTACCACACTCACTCTCACGCAAAAGCCAGGCATGCAATTAGCAAATCGACAGGAACCGCTCAGTAAACTAAAGCAGCAGAATGGCTAAACCCTGCTTGGCAGTGGTCCCCCGACAGCTGTGTACTTCTCGTCTTTTCGAGGCTCAGTCTCCGAGCCCCAAGGTTTATCCCTTGGAGCCTACACAATGCAAAGTTGCAAAGGGATGGCGAGAGCACCTCGAGAGCCGAGGCAGAAGCGCCACGCTCTGGGGCGTGCAAACGGTGAGCTATGGCATTGCGGGACGGGCGTTCCTGGTGGCACCTCTCGTTCGCCTGAGATAAACTTCGGAGGCTCTTTCAGGCGAGCCAGAATCTGGAGCGACCTATTTTTAACGCTCTTACATATCCAGTGCGATGGTTGTCTTGCGAGCAATCAAGAGCTAGGAAAGAATAAAGGGAGTCTACAAATCCAAGCTCGCGTAGGCCCCATTTCCCCAGTAAAATACCAGGCAGCGGGGCCGAATTTCCCTTAACTGCTCACCCCGCATCTGATGCTTTGAGGGTCCGATGCCCAGCGTTACGTCTCCCCGGCAGTGGGGTCAGACGGTAGATCCGGATTTTTACATGAATTCCCCTTCCCCCCAGCCCACCCCCAGCTTTCTTGCTGAACATCTTGCTTAGTTTCCCCCTCCAGCCCTATCAGCGACCCGGTTCTGGAAGTTCCGCAAACTTCCCGCTTGCCAGCCCGCATCAGCCCGGCTCCAGCTCCCCGGGCCACTGAGCCCCGCCGCCGGGGCACGCGGCTAATTGGCAATCGCTTCGGAGAATCCCACCCCCGATTGCCCGGAGGTGGCCGGGGAGGGAGCCGCGGCTCTGTGGCCCAGCCGCAGGGGCCGGTGCCCGCAGGCCAGGGCGAGCGCCCAGGTGCTTACCTTGCATGTTTTCCGGCATCTGCCCCTGCTCCCCATTCGCTCGGGCGAGTCCCAGGGCTTCCGTCTCCACTTTGGGCAGCATGACAAGGCGGCTGCGGGCCGGGAGGGGGGCTCCGTGTCCGTCCGGGAGCGCGGCACCTGGGCACGGCAGCAGCACAGATTTAGCGCGCAGAGGGGGCGAGCCGCGGCGCCCACCCCCCGGCTCCGGCCCGCGCCCTGCGCGCCCCGCGGCGGCCACCCCCTAGCGCTGCCGCCCGCGAGCGCCGCGCGCCGGGGGCCCAGGGGCTCGGCGCGCGCCAGGGGGCCGCCCAGCCAGGGAGCCCGCGGCGCTGCTGGGGCAGGCGGAGGGCGGCAGCCGCCAGGCTGAACGCAAGCCCGGGGAGCGGCGGGGTTGGGGCGCTGCGGCCGGGTTCCCCGCCCCCTTCCTCCGCCCCGGCCCGGCCGCGGCGCTGTGCCTGCCGCAAGTGCGGAGTTGCGAAGTTCAGACCTGGCCGTCCTGCCTTGTTTACTCCACAGGCACCGAGAAGAGGCGCTTCCCAGCCGGCTGGGGGGGAAGAAGGGGGGCTGGGGAGATAGCGAGTGTGCGGGCGCGGGGAGGGGGGGGGCTGACACCGCCGCTCCAGCCAATGAGGGAGAGGCACAGTCAGCAACCGACCCTTCCCCCTCCTCTAAAGCGTCCCCCCCTCCCGGGTGCTACTCGTTCAATCAGCCTGATACTACAGCCCGAGCGAGCGCCTAGCGCTGGGAGCCAACATGCCCAGCGCGCGAGCCAGGTGATCGCTGCATCCCGGGGAGCTGGCCGCGATAGCAGCCGGGCACCGGTTCCTGCAGGGCTGAGGGGGTCCCCTTTAGTCCGGGCAGGCTGGCTCCGAGCGGTGCCGCCCGGCTCTTGCCTTGCGCCCGCACCCAGCCGGTGGGTGCATGCCGGGGCATGGGCATGACTGAGGAGAGATGTTCCTGCCTGAGCCATTCCCTCCTAGGGGCCCGCCCTCTCCCCCTAATAGCGACAGCTGGAGTTGTACGATCTCGAGTAGAAAGTACGGGTCTCGCGTGGTGCTAGGCTCGCAGACTGCACACGCTTGTCTCAGGTGGGAAGCTGGCTGTCACCACCTGTCCCCCCCTGACAAAGGAAGCGCAAGGCTTGACAAACCCTGCCTTGATCCCCCTTGTTCGCGTTTCCTTCTTACAGTCCGAGGGAGCCCTAACGGAGTGGCGGGTGGCTCTTCTGTGTTAACTCTCCACGGCCTAGAATCTTGCGAGGAATATTCAGACGAGCGACATAACTTTAAAAAGCAAATGCCCCAAAGCGCAAGCTGTCAAGCAACAGCCAACCTGCCGACGAAAAGGGCACCCACCCAAACGTTGCCAACAAGCCCTCATTCAAGCAGTGTTTTTCAAAATGCTACAATGTTTAGTTCCCGCTGCCAGCCTTTGAGACCCCGCGATTAATACAGCCAGTCTCAGCACCTTCTAGTGACAGGGATTTCCAAGGTGGTAATGTGTTCTACTTGAGTTGCATGAGGAGCAGAAATAGTTCAATCAAAACTTACCGTCCGCTAGTCGGGGCAACAATAGGGCTGGCATATTCGGATTAGTTGTATTAACATGTATCTAGTTTGCTGATTTTAGACGAGCAAACTTTATTTCCATCTTCAAACTAATCACTACCTCCTATATCTGAGAATTAATAGAATAATTCTTCTGTGTTTGGAAAAGGAAAATTCGTTTGAACTGTAAGTAATACTGGTATCGACTATCTTAGTGTATGCAAAACAAAGGTTCGTGACTGTTAGTACAGCCCCTATAAAATGTAATGATTGCTCTAACTTGCTAAACACTTTTGATGACTAAGGTGCTGATTAGTAAAGTGGTAAAGGGCCATTTAAGAGCGATAACTGGATCTGTGTTCGAACTTTTCCCATCAAGAAGTTAAAAGTAAAAATCTAAACTGAATTCCCTGCAGATCCGGACATATCCAAACGTCACTGGTACCGAGAAATAAATTTCTTTCTGGCTGGCCGTCTTCCTTACTTCTTGGGGTGGGTTAAAAGGTGGGGATGGAAGTTGTGCTGCACCTTAAAAACCCGAAATAGCGAATTTTGAGGGGTGTGTGTGGGGGGGGAGGGGAATCCTGCTCATTATCAACATGCTTTCCAAAATTCTGATTGCCTCTCCCAATAATTCTCCTGGGCGCAAGTTTTAAAAATGAATAGCGGCGTGGCTCTTACTAGGAAGGACTGCTTGTGGGTCTCCTGAAAAATGCCTTCCTCTCAGGGGAGCTGACCGGTGTAAGGCGAGCCCATACAATCTTGGCGTTTGTAGATAGAGCATATTTACTTGGTTTTTTTAAACCTATTGCTTCTATAAAACTTTGCTTCTATAAAACTGGTGTGAGCTTCGGTTAAATGGGCTCAGCAGTCATAATGCCATCAGAATATAGTCAAAGGGTCACAAAAGTGGGTCTGATTGTAAGCTACTTTTGGGTTGACTACGGTTTAGAGGAGAACAGAACAGACTGAAGCTGCTTCTCTCCCTACATGCCCACCAACAGTTCCAGTTAGTGCAAAATTAGCCACCTGTGTCCTATCTGAAAAACACCGCGACCTCAGTTAGCTCTCTGCCCTGTCTCACGTCCCCCCTCTCCCACCTCGCCCCCTCCTTCCTGCAGGACATACATTATGACAGACATAGTTTATGACCGTATTTAAATCAGTCCTTGGAAATTAGATTCATACGTATAGACAGATTCTCGGTCCTGCAGCCTTCTAAGGTTTCCTGGGCAAATAAGAAGGGCCGTTCTTGATCCCTCTTTGCTTTTTATTTTTCAGGGGGAAGTGATTTCACGCAGTTGTCTGAATAAGCTCTTAGCGAGACAATCCATGCCCTCTCTCTCGCTCTTTCTGGTGAGTAGAGACCAACATTTTAGCCCAGCGAGGCGAAAGCAGCAAAAGATCATGCCAACGTTGAACAGCATAGGTCAGTCCTATAGGGAGCGCATGTAGGATCAGATTATGCATTGAAGTCGGGGGAGTTTGGAGCTGAAGTCTACCCGCGTTAAAATCGAACTCTTTCTATATCCAGACTTTCCCCCATTATTTATTTGCACGTCAATACGAGTCTCTCTTTGCGTTGTCTACAGCTCTCTACCTTATCTCTGTCTCTCTACCTCTATTCCGCCAAACCCATCGCCCCTTATTTTGTTTAGGACAATTTCCGACTCATTAACTCCGGCTCCGGTGCGTTCACCCTCTCTACATGACTTAATACTTACTTCTCTATTTAAGTGGTACTTGCGGAGTTAATGTTACAAGTAGTATCACTCCACAGGGGCCCAACTTGGAAGGAGTTCAAGTAGCTCATTGCAAAGCTACTCCAGGATTTATTAGTGTAGATGAAAGTACTTTGGCGTCTACAGCTACATTTCTCCGAAGTAACAGTGTAGGGCTGTAACCAATATAAATGATACCTGCTCTCTCCCTCGTGGCTATATTTAATTTAACATGGAGCGTTAGTTCCCACAATTGCCTTGAGCAACCTTAATTACCCTCTCTTCTAATTCCTTCGCCAGCCCTTCCCACGTTCTCCAAACTTTTTAATGTGACTTCCCTCCTGAGTTTGCCTGGCTTGTTCTGACGTTGCCTGAAGGCTTTGATTGACACGTGTAATTATAATCATAAAAGATGATGGCGTGGGGGAGCCTCTAGGAGCCTTGATTAGTGCAAGGAGCACAGACCTGGAATATTTATGTTTTCCGATTTAAATTGATGCGCGTTGTCATGAAAGACACGGGCTGATTATTTATTTATTCATTACTATTTTAAAACCAGGCGCTTCCTCTGCTCCTGTTGTTTTCGCGATGGAGGGTTTCACGTCGTGGGGTTTGTTTCAAGGCCGGTTCCAATGCGGGGGGCAGTTAAAAGAGGCCAAAAAACGGGGCGATCCTAAGGGCTTTGTAGCGGAGCGAACTTTGTTGGGCGCTCTCGTGAGCTACAAACGCCAAGCGACCTGCTGCTTTGGGTAGGGTAAGGTGTGCTGCAGAGGGGAACGTTTGCTTCGTTCGGCCCCCAAGGCAGGCAGATCTCGCAGAAGAAACCCCTTGAATAGTGTGTGCAAAGGGAACTATTCTGTGGACCCCATCGCTAAATAAAGGAGAGCGAACTGGACTCCAACACTCCATTCATCTGACCAAGTGGGCTGTGCCCATCAAAGCTCATGATACCATCTACATGTTTTGTTAGTCTTTTAAGTGCTACTAGACTACGTGTTGTTTTTAAGTTTTTCCTGTTACAGACTAACTCGGCAACCTCCAGAAGCTTTTGTAAGTTTGGTATTAGGGAGACTAGATCAAAAACTATGCTGACTCCCCTTGCATCTCTAGAAATATTTCGGGGGGAGAGAATTTGCATTTTTTTTGCCTCTGCTAAACGTCCACATGGCAAAGATCAGCAGTGACAAACCATTTCTGTTGTCTGATGGTAGGTAAAGAGTTACTATCACTCAGCCTGTCCATAGTCCACTTACTGATACCTTCCCTCATGGAACACAGCAGAGGAGCCCGTATTTAACTGCTCGTGTCAACTCCGGAGAGCACGAAATGCAAGGGATCTCTTCACAACGGTAGAAATGCTCCTGCGCTTTATCCTCATCTCCCCGACCACATGCCCCCCCGTTTCTTTTTCTTGCTTGCTTGCTTTCTGACAATCCTATTGCACCATGCGAAGCACACCCTTGTCTTTAGGCAAAGAAAGGGAAGAGTGGTATGAAGTCCCTGCAAATCTCTTGGGAGAAAGAGTTGATTCTCTCTCCTCCCCCCCCCCATTCTATTGAAAGTACTTTGGGTTTGAGGAGCCAGAGATTGTTAGATAACCTAAGCCTCGCAGAAGGAGGCGTTAAAAAAACCTCCAGGTCTACAGAGGTGAACACCAACACCACACACCTCTGATCCGAGGTAAAATTCAATGCCCGCTGACCCATTCTCTGTAGGAAAACACACGTCGCAGGTGATCAACATTTTCAAAAATCGATTACATTCACGCCCTTGATTGCACAGCTTCCTTTGGAGCTGACCATCCCCTCAATTCCGAAACACACAACTATTTTGAACCGATCAATTATTGACTGTGGTGGTATTTTTAAAGAACACTAACGCTGATTGTTGCACACTGGAATGCAGCCATGCCTTATGAACACTTTGCAGCCTAGAGTGAAACATGCAAGATGTGTATTATATGGCGACGAATAAATCTGGTCAGGTAAGTAGCAAAGTATCTCTGTGATTGTAATTTTTTATTGTGAAATGACTCATCGCTAGTGAGAACTTGTAATGACTTTACCTTCTACTAGCTTTACCTTCCAGCCCATGCGGGTGGGGATATGACACAAGACGTGGCTGTACACTGCTTAATTCGCTTACAAATCTCAAAACAAATATTATGCAACAAAGTCACTGGGATTCATGTGGCTTAAAAGCAATCTGCACATTTGCAGCATATCGCTGCGGAGTAAAAAATTCCAACCTCAGTAATCGTCCCCAGACTCGAGTTACAAGTTTCCCACTGGTGTTTAGGTTGCATTATAACTTTTTACAGCAAACTGAAAGTATGAGACAAAATGGATGTCGCTCTGCAGTCCAAAATTAAACAGTGGCAGCCTTTGAAGCATTTAATGATGTGAACAACACGTGCCCAAAGGTTGAATGAAGTATTTACGGAACCAACGGCATCTGCAGCAAACTGCACTCTTTTTCAGGCTGCAGTTTTCACCTAATCCCCTTAGGCCACCTTGAGATCCAAACTTTCAGGCAGAAATGCTGTTAGGATTTTTTCCCCCTTGCGATTCAGTATTTGACTTTCAGATGGAAAATCTAATCTAATGCGGCAGGATTAAATCCAGCTCCAACCTGTTGCCATTAACAGTCGGAGGTGGAAGGGGGGAGAGGAGGAATTTGCGTAGCTTTGTTCATTTTCTAAAGTTGAGACCATTTTGAAGTTTTCCTATAGACAAGAGGAAGTGAATCCAAATGAAGGGCCCCATCCTTAACCCCTTACGCAATCAAAGAGAGCTTTCTCGTGAAATGTAAACGGGGTTATCTAGGACAGTAAATACTACCCATGTGCGTAAAGATTTGCAAAATCGGAGCTTTTGCTTTTACTACTGTATTTTATCAGATTGTGTCTAGTTGCTGTTTATAACATTCACCTACTTGTAGTGTCACATATCTATAGCATGTTTACTGTAGGGTTATTTAAATCACTATACTTTTCTAGTCAGGTTCCTTTGTCTATATTCGTGGCTTCACAGTTTGAGATTTATTTAGATCACTTTATAAAAGAAAAAGCTATAACTTGGAGAGCAAATACAACGGCTACATCTGTCTTTATTAAGAAAATAAGAATGGTACAATTGTAAAACTAAACTCAAGACTATATATCATAAGATATAACTGATCTCTATACTCTACAGTGAAATTTAAAATAATCTTACTATTTCTGGGAAAAGCAACTTTGATTCAATAGCCCCTCTTAAAAAAAAAGTTTTCTCAAGTCTCCTTTCCTCTACACGTGCTAATCATTAGGTGCTGAATCTTGGAGAACTTTATTTAAATAACTGTCTTTATAATGATGACAATTTATGCTTATATGTGATTTCTCTCACACATATAAAGAGTAATAAATTAAACCTTTTACATTATATTTGAGAAATCACATATGGACTGTATAGAGTGATATATTCCTATAAATTATAATTATTTCTCCACACATCTACACTGTAAATGAGAGTATTGCAGCAGACCAGCACCTTCTCTCCATACTATACTCTACACAACAGCATTATTTCGGAGTAACTGATGTTATTCCAAGATAACCTAGTGAGTGTCTACACTACAAGCATTTATTTCAAAATGATGTTGAGATGGAGGACTTCTTACTCTGGCTCATGGGGTAACCCTAATTTCAGGAGGATTCACATTAGGAAACGTAGCTCCCGATTTAATTAAATACTAACTTTTTTAAAGTATCTTGAGAAGAGATTAAAATAATATACTTAAAAATGACAGAAGCAAAAACTGCCTAATATAAACATACACAGAATTTAACCTGTGTCCTGACAGTGTATGGAAATGATAATGGAACATTTTCCTGAGTAAGAAATTAAGGAGGGGACCCCATTTTGTAGCTCAGACAGTGAAACTTAAATTTACAACTATCTGCTAATGCTGAGATTCACATCTAAATTTCACAATTAGCCTAATTTCCCACTATATTTATTATATAAAGGACACACATATCAATGTTCAACTTTTTAATATAACTTTGCTGCTTTGTTAGTCAATTAGTATTGCACTAGAAACTACATTATCAATTACCTCATTAACCCTATAAGAATACATTATATATATATATATATATATATATATATATATATATATATATATATAGAATGAAATATAAAAGTTGCCTCAGGACATACAGAAAAATTAGGATGCCAGTAAATATTATGCAAACTGGAAATTTTCATAAATAGAAGTTACAGGTAGATTTTTTTCCCTTCCACATAAGCAGTTTTTCGAGCTAAAGGTAAGTTAAATTACCCTATAACTAATCAAACTAAATTGTATATTGTTTCTCTGAGGACCTCTGAGACAAGAGGCTGAGTAAAGAAAAGTAAAACCATTAAAATATGGAGTCTTTAATGAATATTTTCCAAAGTCCATTTAATGACGTGGACCTGATCCCATGAAATGCTGAGCAGTATCAACTGTTACTGAATCTCAGTTGCCTACCATGACCTTTGTTGGCGAGAGGGGGAGGAAAAGATAAAAGGCAGGAAGTCAGGAAAAATAAGTGGCCTGCTTATGTTCGAAGGTTTATTCACCTTTAAAGGGCAAGATACAACTTCTATAGAAATCAGTGGAAAGATTCCCATTGGCAGTTGGATCAGGCTCTCAACGCTAAGTAAGTTTTTTTTTTTTTTTTAACTTAGTCACCCACATTCATTCCTGGTGCAGTTCCAATAACTAACTGACTTTCACACTGTATTAATTTGAGTAAATGGACATAGTTCACGAGTGCCATAAATGGTGGTGTGAATTACATGTTGTTCATCAGTTAATCATGAACTGCATGTGAATGACAAAATATTGTGATTTTTATGGTTGAATTAGTGTAGAAGGAAAACCAGTGCATTCTTTGAAGACCAAAATCAACTGTGGTTTTCAAAAGGGGACTGGAGTCTATTGCAGATTCTCCTCTTATACAAGTATAAACTAGAAATAATTCCACTGAAGTTAATGGAGATACACTGCTGTTAAGCTGGAATAACTGATAACAGAATCCAGTCCATTTTGTGTGGTGCCTGTTATAGCAAGAGAGAATGAGACCCTGGGAATACATTGAAACAGAACAGAGTAATTTATCTTTACAAAATCTGCATCTGATTCTGCCCTTGCTTATACTGGTTTTACACCAATGTAATTGATTTAACTTAAGTGGAGTTATTCCCAGGTTTACACTGGTGCAAGTGAGAACAGAATCCATTTAGTTTACTTCTACACAACTTCCAAACAATACTGTGCAAGTTACATACAAATCTACTGAGTGAATGCCAAACAAAGTTACAGTGATTTCCTACTTACATTCACTTACAATTCTTTTCTGATGCCTTGACATCCATATTCTGTTCTCATTTGTACCCTCCTACACTGGAGTAACTCCATCTACTTTAATTGCATTACTCTAGCTTTATAATAATGTAAGTGAGATCAAAATCTGGCCTAGAGCATTGATCACCACTGAATTTATCCCAGAGACTCTCTTGGAAGTTATACTGGCTTTTTCCAGGCTGCATTTGACTGAATTTGACCCAGTGTCTCAGAAATACAGTGCACATGATATAATCACTTTGAAAGTCCATGCTATCTTGGAGCTATGTTAATTTGCACCAGGTGAGACTTTGGATTCTATATAAACAAACTATAAGTGAATAAGGTATTTTACAGCATCATTATATTTTGTAAGGGAAGTACTTTTGCAGCTGCCCCTTAATCTGCAAACTTAAAAAGAGTTGGAAATAAATGCAATACCTATATTATTAATGATTATTGTTACTGTTTTAGTACCAAGGAGCCCCAGTGGTAGACTAGGGGCACATCTACACTGCATGGCTATTTTGGGATACCGAAGGTATCCTGAAATAGCTACTCCATGGCTACAAAAGCCACCCATTATTTTGAAATATTTTTCAAAATAATGGACACACTATTTTGGCATCCCGGTAACCCTCATTCCACCAAATGCCAGCAATGTCCCATTGCTATATATATTGGACAAACTGGACAGTCTCTGCAGGAAAGAATCAATGGACACAAATCAGATATACGTAAAGGGAACATACAGAAACCTGTTGGGGAACACTTTATTCTTCCTAATCGCTGTTTAAATTAAAAGATCTTCAAGTTGCTGTCTTGTCACAAACCAATTATACTAGTCAGATACACAGAGGAGCATCGGAATTAGAATTCATCAAGGGACACAGTCGTGATGAAGGATACCTGGGACACTATCAACCTAACAGTCAATGAAGGTGCAAACAACTCTTTGTGTAGATTCCTATGTCAGAAAGGATACTATCAATTGACTTTGGTTCTTATCTGCTTCGTTTTCATTATCCAGTCTTCAGATACTTACTGATTTTATATACCCTCTGCTCCCTGTCTCCCATCCGCCTCCTTTTTATTCCTCCCCCTCTTCTCTCCTATTTATTTTGCATCTGCACATCCTAAACTCAAAACTCCAGTCATCTGAAGAAGTGGGCTGAGACCACAAAAGCTCATGATACTACATGCTTTGTTAGTCTATAAAGTGCTACCAGACCATTTGTTCTTGTTTTTTGTTGAGATAGCATCTTATTTTGAAATTTGGCATTGTGTAGATGCACCAAATTTCGAAATAGCCTATTTCAAAATTCAGTTGAAATGAGCTATGCAATTTGCATAGTGCAACTTGCGTATCTTATTTTGAGTTTAGGGTGCTGTGTAGATGCAACCTAGGACCAGGTGCTGTACTATTGCACCAGGTGCTGTACTATTCTGTATGACATGCCCTATCTTGGTTAGAACCTTCACCAAACTGTTCTTTCTCTTTCATTTTTCCTACTCATGAGATGCACTCAACCATGTATTATATTGTACTCAAATTTTAAGAAAAGAAGACAGACATCCCATGCATATCATACTCAAGAGCCAAATTGAACAGTCTTTAATCAGGCAAAACTCTCATTAATGTCCTGAGATAAGGCTAACTTGAGTAAGGGATGCAGGATTTGGCCCTATTTAGTGTTATTTATAACTGTAATACTTTATATTAAATTTAAATTGTTCAATAGTGCTGCCATATTTTACTCCCACTTAAAACTCCTATACATTTGGCCTGCAAACTGTAGATGTACACACATGCCCTAGCTGTAATTTTACATTAAGGTAATTAAGTCAGTTTAGGTCAGTGGAATTCTGGTCTATCTATGTCCTAAAGAGAGCAGAATCAGACCCTTTATCTCTTTTCATATTTTCCTTTGCTAACCCCCTCATGTTTCTTAAGCTTGCAGAACTGTGGTGTAAAGGAGCACAGGCATCTACACGAAACAGGAGTTTGGACTAACCCTTCCTATGCTAAGCATGTCCGGGCGCAGTGGTCTTTAGATGGACCGAAGTTTGTCCAGTTTAGATCTTGTGATCTCTTGAGCCTCCTTCCAACCGAGGACTGCCTGAGAGCGTCTGCACAAAAACCTCCCAAACTGCCCCTAGACAAGTGGGTCATAAAGTCCAACATCTGGAACACACGGAACCCTGCTGGGCCAGAGCCCGCACGCAAAATCCTAAGGGGGGGGGGAGAGGGATAGGCTTAGGTGGGGAGAGGTGAGATGGGGGGGGGGGGGGGAGGAGGCGGCTAAGGGTCCTCTCACACTGCCGCAAGGCAAAGCAACGGATCGATGCCCAGGCTTGGTGGAGGGAAACCCAGCTGGTTGCGCGGGGGATGCAAGAGATGGAAAGATGCGCCCAGAAGACGAGCGGAGATCCTGCCTCTAGTCCACACGATCTCAGGGGAATAGCTCCCCCTTCTCCCCTCCTCCCCCCCCCCCCAGCTGGTCACCGTGTCCCTGGGGTATTTTTGGCCGGGCTGTGTCGCTGGCGACTGTGCAGAGACGCTGACCCCATAACGGGCCGCTTTGCAGTGGGAAGGAGACCTAGCGCTCCGCGCTCTGGGAAGTTCCCGGTGTCCGGCCGCCGCTCAGGCTCTGTGCGCAGCCTGCCAGGGGCAATTCTGGGTCCAGAGCTTCACGGAGAGCAGCACAAGCCGCCAAGTCCGTTAGCTTCCCTCCCTTGGCTGAGACGCGGACCCACGAGAAGCGGAGGTGGAGGGGAAAGGGAAAGGCCCCCTGCCCGGCCTTCTGGGAGGGCTGCCCGGCGCGCCTCGGGAAGCAGAGCTGAGCGGCTCCCTCGGAGTTAAAAGGAAAGCAGCGGCTCCTCCCAAGAGATAAAGATCCTGTTTCAGCTGCATTATTCCCTCGTCCTTACACTGCCTGCGAGCCAACTCTTCAAAGACCCCCCGCCCAGCACCAGACCCCACCCAGGAGGAGAGAGCTCCATTCCGAAGGCTTTCCAGGCGCAAAGCAGCTGTCCAGGCAGGAGTTAGTAAAAGTCCAGCCTCACACTCGCTCCTTCCCTGGTGCTCTGACAGCCCTGCCCCAGAGTGACATACAACAGCGGGCAGGGCACTTCAACAGTGCCAGGTGCGGAGAAACCTGTTGCCTGTTGCTGTGCTCAGCCAGGGTGTTATAAACAAGAGCTGTCTGCATTGCCCGATTGGCTTTCCCGAGAGCTCTGCTTGAGCCTCTGCATATGCAACCTGCACAACCGGAGACCCTGTGCAAGCAAACCCCGGACAGGACATGGAACGACTAGCAACTCCTGGCTAGCTCGAAGCACAGGAAGAAGATGCTGGGTTCACGGGACACAGTCGGGATTCGCAAAGGGTTTGGAGAACTATTGCAAAGTAAAATCCCTCCCTGCCAAACCTGGCACAATCACAGCCCGGTGTCACCCCAGCGCCCAGTGATTCGCTGCTGTCTGCACGCAACTTTCTTCCCACCGATGCTAAGTGGTAGGATGCTAGACTCTCTAAGGAAAACGAATCCCTCTAGGTCTATTTTGTAGGAACTCCGTGGAATAAGGAGAATAAATCGAGTCTGGACATTTCTATGAAGATTAAAGTGAAGTGTGATGAGAGGGCAAACTACACAGGGAGGGCAAACAACACAGAAACATATGCCCCCGCAAACAATATAAAAAAATATGCCAGAGAAACAACATCAAGACACCAAGACACACCATGCAACACCCAGTAAGAGCCTGAATGCAATAAAATAAATGCCTTCCAGTTTTCTAGTGTTGTGGAGCTGGTGATTCCAGATACTATCTGAATGCATTTGAACTTTATAGAGATACTTTAAAATATTAAATTTTATCTTATTTAGTGCCCTTCTCACACTTCATATGTACAGTATCTAAATAAATACATATTAGACATCCACAGTACTTGTGATAAGACTGGAAAATGCTTCTGAGGTGTTTATTGACTTCATGAAATAGACATCGGCCTGATTTTTTTATATTTATGCCTTTTATATATTTAATGACAATTGCACAAATATATTGTAACAAACAATTACATTAATTATGTTATGTTTTGCCATATAGTTTAAACTAGAGTGATAGCAGATTATGTATTTAGTGATTATAATAAACCCGGAGAAGAGAGAGTTATTCAGTTAAATGATCCACTGTTAAAATTTTAAACATGGATTTTAATGCATTAATATTCATGTTGATAAAATCAAAGTGTAAATTAAACAGTTAAGTTATCCCATAACTATGATTTTCAATTTGAAATGGATGATAAGACTCAAGGTTAACAGATTTAAGCAGAGTTACTATAATAGAAAAGCATTTACTTACCAACTGGTGTAAGCCCATGTTTTATAGATTCTTGTATGTTGCCTGTGTCAGAACTAGAAGACATTATTAGGTGTCCTTGGGTATAGGGTGTACAGCATTGAGTTTGGCGAAAGGTGTGGCTTGTAAACTTTTCTGGCCTTGGGACCAAGGCTACAATAACCTTCAGAGAAAGTCAGCGAGATGAACAACAACAAAAATCCAAGAATTCAGAAAGTAGCAAATATGTCCTTCAATGGACTCTGTACTTTTTCCAACATTAGTGGCCTGCCCTAAACCATGTATCCCATTTCATGACAGACTCTAATCAGAAGAATTGAAACTTTTGATAGGTTCGGCATGGTCACATGACTCTGTACAGATTGATAAAAGGACTCTGTTATAAAGTGACAGCAAAAGAGATAAGAACTCTTGGCAGATAATGGCAGATAAATTATTAACTTACAAGTGGAGAGGTGCTATGAAGCACAGAGAGTGGAAGGTTGTAAAATTGTGGGGTCAGAAGATCATACTGAGTGGATAAAACCCAGTACCAATGTAAATGTAATGACAATAAACTCCGGCTTGTGACCTGTCCTTTCGATGTCATCACCTCTTTGCACAGCGGCCAACAAATATGGCTGTTTTGGCTTCTGTAAATACACTTTGGATGGCAAAACAAGCAAACGTTAATTTCTTAAACTAGGTCTATGTATCTGCTTCAAACTCTATTCCCTGGGTAAGAGCATTAGCAAACCTCTGGTGATTTTTTTTTCAGACAAACCTACTTTATTGCACCTACTCATTAAACAGGAGACTAACTCCCAACTTGTTGGATGACAGCCATTTAGTTAAAATCAGACACTATATTCTCAATAAAACGAGAGCTTTACAACATTGTTATTATAGGAAAATTTTGTATAGGCATTATTGTGTTCACAATTAAAGCAGCTTTAATGCAAGAAATGTTCCTAAGTTGTAGAATTTTTTTGAACAGTGCTTTGCTGAAAATAAATGTTATAAGGGTTAGCATGATCACTGCATGACTTTGTGAGCACATCTGTCAGCTGGTCAAATTCTTCTCCGAGGGTGTGTCTAGACTACAGGGTTTTGTCAACAAAAGCGGCGTTTTGTCGACAAAACTATACCTACATCTACACTGACACCGAGTTCTGTCTACATAATGTTGACAGAACTCAGCAGTTTTGTCGATGGCAGTAAACCTCATTCTACGAGGAATAACGCCTTCTGTCGACAGAAGGCGTTATTGCATCTATACTGTCCTTTGCATTTACACTGTCATGTCGACAAAGTGGCTTGCTTTGTCGACAGAACTGGATGTAGTCTACATACTCATTGTCGACAGAAGCTTTATTGACAGTATCTGTCGACAAAACTTCTGTCGACAAAAGCCTGTAGTCTAGGTGAACCCCCAGCAACACGGTACCGGAAATAAAATGCAACTAACTCAATTTACTTTAATTTACATCTGTGTAACAGCGCAGAATTTGGCTCTGTTTCTCCTCTTATTATTCCAATATAGATGAGGAATAATGTCACAGAAATCAATGGAATTCCATCAGTGTAAAACTTTTGTGAGATCAGATCAGGCTTGTCGTATCCAATTTACATTAATATATTTCCAGACTATTCCAAAAGAGAGAAAACTGATTGTGTTGTGGGCCATCTCTAAAGCTCTCTCAAGTAAGCTAGAGTCTTTTTAAAGACATCTGTGAAATTTGCATCAGACCCTAAAGCACCACAGACCACACACATCTTTTTATACATTTTGGCATGAGTTTTGACTCAGGTTAAATAGTATACAGACCTTCTGGTCAGGACTGAAGTTACAGTAGGGCATTGGATGTGAGAGGTTGTCTGTAGTGGTTTTCAAATAGTTTTGGACTGGGGTCCTTGAACTCCTGAGTTATAATTTGGATATAACACCATCTCCCTTTATGGCCTTTGCAAATAAGATAGGTAGGGACTGATTTTCAAAATAGTTAGATGCATAACATAAATACAAAATGCATGACTTATTTGCCTGTGTAGGTACCACAAAGGGGGGCGTTAATCAGATACTTGGTCTCCCAAGTAACAAGTTATATCAATAAATGTGTACATTCTATTATGGTAACAATGCATATGACGTGTACATTCGTGCACATATGCACATATGTGTGCCTACAACTTTTGAAAACCGGGCTCCTTATCTCTCATCTGCTGTCTTCTCACCTATATAGCAGTGTTACTACACTGACGTACCTCCCAGGAGGATTGTATTAATTTGTATGACAGTGAAAGTGAAAAGTTCTGGTAAATGATTATTATCTATTATGTATAAAGCTTAAATTTACATGCCAGAGTAAATGGCTACATTTAATAATAGTGGACACATCTCTACAGTCACTGAAATATTTTGAAGTGGCTTCATGTTTTTCAAAAACTGGAGAGAGATGTGACTGTTTTTATAGGAAAATATTATTTGATTCAGGTTCTGTATCTAATCTTGATTCACATGATGATCAAATAATAAGAACTTCAGGTTCAAGTTCAGTTTTTTTCTGCAATCAGGGAGACTATTTATTTTCTATTTAAGCCCCAGAGTTGGGGGGAGGGTTAAAATAAAAGAAATGCTGCAGATGATACTGTGGTTAGAAACTTTCCACTGTTATCACTAGAGACAGTGTTTTAGCTCAGTTGGCTCATATGTAAGAGTGTCTATAAAGGAATCTGCAGTACATGGGACAGATACACTAAATCAGAGGAATTAGAAAGAAAGTCCATGGTTTTGGCTTTACTTCTGTAGCTCCTTTCCTTTTCGCATCAGTATCAAAAGTCAAGGTCATTTAAAAATGTACCTCCTTCCCTCGATGATACATTGTCTTCAGTGATAGAAGAATTTGTGCCAGGTGCCGAGACAAACAGACTTTTAATAGTGCCTGGGCCAATAGGAAGGATAAAAGTTAATAGGAAAACTCAAGGGCATCCTACATCAGCTTGTTAATAAGCCATTACTTAGCAAAAGGGACTCAGGCTCTGACCCAGTGAAGTACTTAAAGATATGTCTAACTTTAAGCATGTGAATAGTCTGACTGAAATCATAGGCGTAAAAATAATCATGTGCTTTAGTATTTGCTAGATCAGGAACTTAAACAGTTCTATTCAGAGTATTCAACGGTAAAAGTCCTATTTGACTTTAATGAGGCCAGCTTTCTCTTGTAGTTATGGCACTGTGCAATAATTTTCTACATCTGTGTGCTCCATACTTCATTTCTTCTGATACAAACAAGAGAAGGCTTTTGCAAGGTGATATTTTTACTGTTTTATTTTTCCATTCATGGTCATGTAGGTCATGAAGGGAGGAGGAAAATGTTAAGTAGAAACATGCTTTCTCAATGTTTTTTTCATTTATTGCAAGATGAAAAAGTTAGTGGTTTGAAAAAGCTTGGCAAGGTTTCTGAGACTGAATTTTGCTTATGTAATCCTTTGCAACCATTTGCCACAAATATGGAATTGGAAGGAATTTTTCATGTTCTGTGAATCACATCACATTGTCACTGCATGCATTTTAAAGAAGCCAGAGTTTGGCAGAGGAGATACCTTGCAGTGTGGCTTGATGAACACATAGTGACTGTTAGAAATTGCTCTTAGACCCCAGTTTGAATTTCTGGTTTTAAATCTAGTGAGATCAATCTGGAGTTTACCCCTTCACTTCAGTTTTTTAAAAACATTGCTCTCTTGGTATCTGGTCCATCCATCAATGCCTTTTTATGCCCTCTCAGGAGGCTTTCTGCCATTTTTAGACAAGTCAGTGAAGATTAAAATTTTTCTCATTTTGTGTAAATAGAAGGGTGTGTCAATGTATGGGTGTGATTAGCTTACCACTGAAGTCAATGGCAAAACTGCTGTTGATTTCAGTGGGAGTCAAATCAGGTTACCTATAATACTCATGCACTAGGGTAATAGGCATAAATAGCAAGGATTACTCATGTGGGTAAGGTTTATAAAAATCTGCAAATCTTGCTTTTACCTCATCCATTCAAATATTCTTTTCTGGGGCTGTGACATACATTTCGGATTCATTTGAAATATATTGAATATATTTTCTTGTATATATTTTATATTATTTTTGACATTCAAAATATTTCATTACCAAAATAGCACATTAGGTAGAAAATGGTGGTGCTTTTCTTTCTTTTTCTCTGTATTTCCAAAAGAGGAAGTAGAAGAATCTGATCTTGATTGATCCACTAATTTTTAACTTTCTGTTGTGTTTCATATATATATATATATATATACTGGAGTGTGAAAGTTCTGATTTAGTCAATGTATTTCCTGCAGCTGATTCCAAATGACTGTGTCCTTATAGTGCAATTGCAGCATGAAATGATTAGTTCTTTTTATTCTCTCTCTTGCTTTTGCATCCTCTCCTCCCCATGCCATAAAATGCAGTATACATTAGAACTGGAAATACATTTCAGACTCTGCCACCTCCTAGTTCTGGGTATGAATGTATTCAAACTAATTTATAGAAAGAAAAAGTAGTTGAATAAGAGAATGGTAACATTACTATTGTGAAAATAAATGTTTGAACCTTCAAAGTGTTACCTCTTCTAAAAGTAGTCTCAACTGTTGTGCTGAAGTGGATGAATAATTAATTAATAAATAATTTAGTTAGTCTGTGTCCCAATGGCTGACTTCAAAGGATCCTTTCAATCAGGGATTTCATGAACTTGGCTTCCTTTTTTGTTCAGAAATTTGTCATGCTGCCTGGAGTGACTCATAACCATAAGTGCCAGTTGTGGGGCAGACTATCAAACAGCAGAGCAGAAACCCCAATATAGCTGTATGTTGTTTAATTAGATTTTACCAGCCTCCTTACAAGTGTGAATTCCTAAAGCCCTATAACAGTCTTACCAGTGAGTCAGAGAATCCCATTGGCCACTTCAGTATTTCTTATATCAGAGGGGTAGCCGTATTAGTCTGAATCTGCAAAAGCAGCGAGGAGTCCTGTGGCACCTTATAGACTAACTGAAGTGTTGGAGCATAAGCTTTCATGGGCCAAGACCCACTTTGTGAGATGCATGTCATGCATCCGACGAAGTGGGTCTTTTCCCATGAAAGCTTATGCTCCAACACTTCGGTTAGTCTATAATGTTGCCCTGGGTATACATATTCAAGATGGAGTCTAAGGAGTCTTTTTCCCTAGAACTATCTTTCCCACCAAAACCTGCAGGAAGAACCTTTGCACTCCTCTCTATTGCTTGTGCACATGGTTCGAAGCCTTTGCACTCCTTACTATGCCCTGCGTGCACACCCCTGCTTATGCACCCGGCCCACTATCATTGCATCCTGCTCGCTAGTTTATTTTCCCGCCTAAAGTTCTTTATAAGCTTCCTTTGAAGAGCATTCGTGTTCTTTGGTTCTCCTGCGTCCATATATGTGTATCGTCGCTGTTTGCCCCGAGGAGACCAAGGTTTCAGCCCACGCTCGGACCTAGACTATCCATATCTTGGAGTGTCATTTCAAGGAGTGAGGGAAGCCTTCTTGTATACTACACTCAAGACTTTGGGAATTATAATCAGACGTCTGGCTCTTTTGGACATTGACATTCGGACAGGATCCGGTGTTTATCCTGAGCGTTAGATCGTGGGAGGCGAAGACCTATGCTGTTCTGGGATCTGGACCAGTAACGAACATCAAGGGATCTCTCCGTTAGTCCTCCCTTAAAGCTTACAATTAGCTGAGAGGTTGTAGGTCACGGACATCAATCGCCATGTTATGTAATGTATATCCTTGTGTGTGTGGGACTGTACTATCTCCTATCTTTCCTGGGTTAGGGTGGCACATTTACAGTTGTTGTATTTGCTGATGTTGGCTTCTTGTTTCTAAAATATATGGTTTGGCGCTAAAATTATTGTCTGGCTTGTTGATTACTAAAATTAGTTACCTGGTGATTAGATACAGGATACCAGGTCGAATCTGGCTTCTATGGGGAGGGCACCTTAGGCTTTAATTAATTGCCCACAGCAATTGTTTACCTATGCTCTCCGGGTAACAATAAGGTGCCACAGGACTCCTCGCCACTTTTTCAGTATTTCTTGCCATCCAGGCAAGCTGGGTTTAGTAATAGATGGTTGCTATATACCAAAGCTTATAAAACATTCAGGTTATTCCCAGGTTAAGCCAGTTGCTTACCCCAGGTCAATCTGTACCTTAGATCACACACCAGAGACAATGCTTGCAATCAATCCAATAGTAAACAACCTAAGGATAGACAGACATCTGTCAGGGATGATATAGACCGTGCTTGGTCCTGCCATGAGGGCAGGAGACTGGACTTGTTCTCTTAAAGTCCCTTCCAGTTCTAGTATTCTATGAGTCTATGATTTATTAACTAAGAAAAATAATGAGAAAGTTATGACAAGGTTAACACAGGCAAACATATAATGCAGTATAGTCTCTGATTACAAAAAGTGATGGAGTTGTAGTAATCTCTCAGCTCTAAATGTCTTTTAGGGCTAACCCAGGATAACCCTGGGGATTTATACTTCTGGGGTATGTCTACACTGCCACCCTAGTTCGAACTAGGGTGGCTAATGTAGGCAATCGAAGTTGCAAATGAAGCCCGGGATTTAAATATTCTGGGCTTCATTTGCCTCTTGCCAGACACCGCCATTTTTAAATCCCCGTTAGTGCGGACTCCGTGCCCGCGGCTACACGCAGCACGGAGTAGGTAGTTCGAATTAGGCTTAGGAACGAGGTGTAACTACTTACTCCGTGCTGCGTGTAGCCACGGGCATGGAGTCCGCACTAACGGGGATTTAAAAATGGCGGCGCCCGGCAAGATGCAAATGAAGCCTGGGATAGTTAAATCCCGGGATTCATTTGCAACTTCGATTGCCTACAATAGCCACCCTAGTTCGAACTAGGGTGGCAGTAGACATACTCCTGTTTCCTTGTTTTGGCCCAGAGTCCAAACAATAAAAGACAGATGAAAATAATTCTCAGGTTTTTTTATTTCTCTCTTCCAGAATTCAAGCTGATGGTGGTGGTGGGGACCTCTTTTGCACATTGCATCTTCATGAGGATGAAGGGTAATTAACAGAGTTGGGATGCCCCACAATGGCCCATCTAGTTTGATAGGCCTTCTTTATGGCAAGAGATGATCCTACCTGCCTGGTTCAGAGTTTTGAGCAAACTTTTTTTTTTACAGTTACAAAGTAAAAACTTAAATACGACTTTGTAGCAGGTGATAAACAAAATGTAAGTAAGCATGCTACAATTTACACGATTTTCATAAATTCTAAACATATTGTTATATTCCAATATCCATCTTAACTATACCCATGCACAGGTGAAACAGACTGATTTCCAGCAATAAATTTGTTGGTACTTGTTTGAGGCCTATAACTGTGGTAAGAACTGGCACCTGATCTTCTAGCTTCACACATTTTTCACAATTAGATTACAATTTTTTCAAGTTTGAATTTATTCAATTCAAGTATTTGAATTTATTCTCTGAATAATTTCTCCACTTGCATTATGTTTATGAACAGTTCACTAATGGTATTCAACATGGTTTGACTGGGCATATCAGTCATATGATATATATATACAGACTTTTCTTTGTAGTGTAGACGTAGCCGTAGAGACTAAACAAAAATATATTGAATCATGAGCTTTTGAAAGCTTATTTTTTACAGAACTTGTCCAGATCGAATGCTCAAGTAGGTGATCCTGTTGAAGACAATGGGACTGCTTATGGTGCAATTCACCTCTGTGCAGAGTGCCAGCAGAAGGTTTAGGAGCAACATATATCTTGCTAAGGCACTGTTTTAAGGGCTTACAAGAGACTTTGATCATAACTCCAGCACACTTTGGTACAGGAATGAATTTTGCCCCATCTAAGCCTGGACTACTCATGGAAGTGTTAGCAGGTCTGGGCCCTATGTATTTAAAGCTTTGCTTTTTAATTTACTGCCCACCTTCTTGCTAGTCACCAGTCTAACTTATTGACATACTGAGAAAAATTATATTAATGAGTTACTTAGCTGTTTTGAAGCTTATCTGGGAGACTCATTTACTAGAAATAAGAGCTTAGTATTTGACTGTGAGAAAACAGCAGATTTTTGTGAAAGAGGCAGTAGGGAATAGCTTCCATGTATGGCAAAAGTAACAGGTGCTCCGAACTCAGCCAGCATTGTGCATAGTGCTAGGGAGATGCAAACAATTCACTTTTATATTGATACAGCAGAGGTACCCGGCATTGCTTCAGTCTTTAACAGAAGGAAATTTATTTTTCCAAAAAAACCCAACAGATATACATGCAATATTTCAATGACTGTGTTTTTTTGAAAATGAACGAAAATGATGGTTGGAGTGAGAGTTTAGGGGTAGCTTAGGGCAGAGGGATGGGAGGTGTGTGGAGTGGTTCAGGGCAGGGTAGAGGATCCTGAAGTCAAAGCAGATGAGAGGTGCAGAACTCAAGGCAGGAGCTCAGGGCAGGGGACTGGGAGGTGGTGTGGGGGCTTGCCAGGGCTACACTGCTCTGGCGGCAACTCCTCCTAGAGGGTGAGGGCAGTGTTCCCTTGCCAGCAGGCCTCTTCAGTTGCTCTCCTTGAAGGCTATCGGGAGGGGGACAGAGCAGGGTCTGGATGCTGCCATCCCGTCTAGCCACCCTCCCAAAGTCTGGAAGCTGTACGGGGGGGCTGAGGCTTCAGGGGCTGCCCCCTCCTGCAGAGACACCCCTCCCTCCATGGTCTGCAGGCTGTCTGGGGGGAGGCCAGGCTCTGGGAGCTTCCCCCTTCCAGCTCCCTCTCTCCAGGAGCCCTCCATCCCTGACATACAGTCTTTTTGGGGGTGAGGCTCTGGGGGCTTCCCCTTCCAGCTGCCTTCCCCTCCAGCAGCTCTCTTTGGCCTGCAGGCTGTCTGGGGAGGGGTCAGGCTCTGGAGGCTTCCCCCCCTCCACGGCCTGCAGGCTCTCCATGCGGGGAGAGGGCTAGCTCCAAGTTTGGAGCAGGGGGCACCTTACCAGTGTACTGGCAGGCAAGATGGTAGAGCCCCAGCCCAGATGACCATTCTCTTGGAGCTGCAGCTTCCCACAGTGACCACTCAGGCTATGTCTAGACTGCAATTTGCGTATCTTTTTCTGCTTTTTTTCCTGGAAGAGGCTTTTCCAAAATTTGGCCCATCTACCCGGGGCCAGATTTTAGAAAAAACTCCTCTAACAGAACTTCCCTTATTCCTCTCACCAAGAAGAATACAGGGATGCCGAAAGAACGTGCCTGCTTTTTCGGAAACTGTTCCAAAAAAGTGGACACATTCCCTGGATGTGGCAGAGCTTTTCCAGGATTCCTCCAGGGTCCCAGAAAAACTCTGCAGTCTAGACATAGCCTCAGTATTGCATCCCTGCCATCTCTGTGCCCCTCTCTTTTTCATTCCTACTTTTTCTGTTCCCTCCCTTTCCATGTTATGGGAAACAGTCTCATTCCTGGCACTTCCCATTTTCCAGGCACAACCAAACCCTGACCTTGGTTTAGGTTAGGAGAAGAGGAAGCTGCCTACCAAATGTGGTGGTTCTAACTCTTAGGGTATGTCTACACTGCCACCCTACTTCGAACTAGGGTGGTAATGTAGGCAACCGGAGTTGCAAATGAAGCCCGGACATTTAAAAATGGCAGCGCCCGGCAAGATGCAAATGAAGCCCGGGAAATTCAAATCCCGGGCTTCATTTGCAACTCCGGTTGCCTACATTGGTAGTGTAGACATACCCTTACAGTTTCGGAGGAGCTCTTGAACAAAAGGACAAATAGATGCACAGAGAGGCGCACTCTAGTATACACACACACACACACACACACACACACACACAGAGAGAGAGAAGAAAAGAGTCTTAAATCAATCCGTGCCAATATTTTAAAGCTTCTGTGTTTGGCACCTAGATATCCTGGCTATTGATTTCATGCATATACACATATGCAAAGAAAAAACATCTCTTGACAGGAGTGAGTTAAAATATCAAATCTTATCCAATAAGACTTCACCTTGCAATGTATTAAGTGTTCTGAGGAGGCACTAACTATCTTCTATTGATTGCATTAGACCAGGAGTGGGCAAAATATGGCCCCCGGGCCAGATCCAGCCCACCAAAGCTTCAGATCTGGCCTGCCACAATCCTCTGGGCTGCCAGTGTCCCACAGGCTGGAGGGAGGTTCTTTGTCTGCTGTGCCCCACACACTGCTCAAAGCGGTTGGCTGCTGGGGCCAGCTTGTGCAACTCTGCACAACGTGTACCTGATGGGGAAACCAGCCAATGGGAGCTGTCTGCACCATGCTTGAGAGCATGAGCAGCTTGTGGAACTACTCCCCCCTCATGGCATACTGTGTCTGTCCTCAGGAGCCAGTTGTTTTGAGCAGTGTGTGGAATGCAGCAGGCAGGGACCCTCCCCCAAGTCAGAATCCACACCTGAACCCCATTCCCCTACTCTAGGTCACAACCCCCTCCTTCACCCAAGTGCCCCCCAGACTCCCTGCTGCCTCTTGCATCCCAATCCCCTACTCGAGCTCCTTTCTGCACCCAACCTCCATCCTACACCCTGCACCCTTTCCATGGAAAAGTTTGCCTCTTGACCACTTATCAAAATCTAGGATGGCCCCCCCATCAAAAGAATAGTGCCCATCCCTACGTTAGAGGCATTTAGTAATTCACAGGATCAGGCTTGCTTGAGCTTTGCGCAGTCAATAGAAGTTTGTGGTCCATATGAATGTAGGATGGGGCCAAGAGAGCCATTTAGATTTAGCAATTTATGCCTAAAGATAGGAATGTTTTTTTGTTGAACCTTGTTCACTGTTAGGATTTCTGGAGGCTTCTGAAAAACTGAGCTGCCCATTGTAGTCATGAGCCAAATTTCAATCTGGAGTAAGCTGTGCAACTCCATGGATTCAAGACCTTATCACTGATCAGAGGTGGTGACCTGAAGAGGGGAAGGAGGCATGTAGTTGAATTGATTATGGTTTTTTTTAGTTGTAAGCACAGGAATTAGGTCTCATTTTAAAACTGACTTCCATTAGGATTGATAATAGATAGAAAAGGACAGTGTGATTAAAAACTATTGTGAAACAAAGTAAAGTTTTCTGATCATTTTTATAAATAATTGTGAGAAATATAACACCTGGCAAGAGAGATAAGTAGATTTCACAAAGCTCTGTTATTGTCAGGCAAATACTGCTCAGTTTTATGGAACTAATAATTAAACAGAACACCAGTCTATCTCTTAGCAATTGAAATTTTAAGGTAGCTGTTTTCTGTAGGCTAATGCTGAATTCTGAACATAATTCATGATATGTAATTACTACATACCTAGATTACCAACTGCATGGTAAAATTGCATGAGGCCTATATTTAATTGTAAGTTACATTGAATATGCACGGCTTTTCCTGCATTTTTCCAAGTTATCAAGGCACTCTCTACTTGAAAATATTACACAATCATTGTAGCTCTTTAAACCAACCAAAATAGACTCATCTGAGAAATAGTTCATCCCATCAAGAACATAGTATCCCTAGCAATTTCACATGAATAATAGATTCCTTATAAAACATTTTTATTTTGTGCCTTTTTGTTTAAAAATGTTTCAGAATCTATCAGAAAATTCCCTCTACTCCCCATTACTGCCTTTAGTTCCCTGGGCCACTTCCCCCGTGACCTCTGCACCTACTTGGCCCTTGTCACAAGGCATGTAGCCTGACAGATAGCAGGCTGGAGCCTTTGTCTCTAGGGGTATGTCTACACTACAGCACTAATTTGAACTAACTTAATTCGAATTAGTTAATTCAAACTAAGCTAATTCGAACTAGTGCATCTAGACCTAAAAGCTAATTCGAATTAACATTTTGCTAATTCGAAATAGCATGTCCACATTGAGTCGACCCTGAACCGAAGTTAAGGCTGGCCGGAACCAGTGCTGGCAGGACATCAGGTTAGGACTTAAAGCGTGGAGCTGCTGTCTCAGGCTAGCCGAGGGCTGTGCTTAAAGGGACCCAACCCCCATCCCGGACAGACAGTTCTCAGGGTTCCCCGCTTGCTTGTCTAACTCGATGAGGGACAGCAAAGCAGTCCTGTCTTGGAGTACCCTGAATGCCCACACTCAGCACATCACAGCACTCAGCCATCAGCCCGGCTGCACTTGCCACAGGATGCCATCTGGGGGGGTCAATTGAGGGGCTGTCAGGATCCAGGAGGCCCTGCAGGAGAGCTTCCACCCTGAGGAGCCTGCAGAGCCACCCCAGTCCTCCCCATCGGGGGCTTGTGCCCCATTCCTCCCTCACCTCCTTCCATTTACCCCTCCTTACCCCCCCTTTCTGATGTAAAAAATAAAGGACACGTGTGTTCAAAAATAGAAACTCTCTTTATTTAACAAAACTGGAAGGGCGGGGGGGAGGGCGAGATTAACCTCTGAGGAGACTGGGAAAAGGAGGTGGGAGAGGGGAAGAGAGAGGGTAGGAGAGGGGAGGGGGAAACCTGGGAGGAGGAAGCTGGAAGGGGGAAGCAAGGGGAAGAAGCAGGAGGGGAAGTATAAAACTATGATATGCCATATCTTCAGTACAGTGTACAGACGTGGTCAACTCAAAAAAGATGTTTTGGCCTTGGAAAGAGTTCTGAAAAGGGCAACTACAATGATTAGGGGTTTGGAACAGGTCCCATATGAAGAGAGGCTAAAGAGACTGGGACTTTTCAGCTTAGAAAAGAGGAGACTAAGGGGGGGATATGATAGAGGTCTATAAAATCATGAGTGGTGTGGAGAGGGTGCATAAAGAAAAGTTCTTCATTAGTTCCCATAATATAAGGACTAGAGGACACCAAATGAAATGAATGGGTAGCAGGCTTCAAACTAATAAAAGAAAGTTCTTCTTCACAAAGCAAATAGGCAGCCTGTGGAACTCCTTGCCACAGGAGGCTGTGAAGACTAGAACTAGAACAGAGTTTAAAAAGAAGTTAGATAAAGTCATGGAGGTTGGGTCCATGGAGTGCTATTTGCCAGGGGGTAGGAATGGTGTCCCTGGCCTCTGTTTGTGGAAGGCTGGAGATGGATGGCACGAGACAAATGTCTTGGTCATTGGCTTCGGTCCATCCCCTTCGGGGTAGCTGGTGTTGGCCGCTGTCGGCAGACAGGTTACTGGGCTAGATGGACCTTTGGTCTGACCCAGAACGACCATTCTTACGTTCTTATGTTCTAAGCTCAGGGCTCAGGGTCGGGGGCCTCACTGGACCACCTTGATTTTCATGCAAACCTGCTCCTGGGTTCACATGTGGCCTTTGGTGGCCAGGCTGGCAGCTATCCTGCCCTAGACGGCCACTTTCCTCTGTCTAGTGCGGAGGTCGTGGACGTTGGAGGCCTCCCCCCAAACCTGGATGAGGTCCACCATATCTGCACTAGACCAGGTGGGCGCCCGCCTCTTGCAGTCCCGGGCAGGCTCCTGGGAGCCACCTGCCTGGTCCCGGGAAGAGGCGGAGGGCTGGGTGGCAGCGAGTGGCTGGCTCATGCCTTGCCAGGTGCAGGGTCTGCTGGCTAGGTGCTGGCAGGCTTGCACCTGGCACAAGCACCGTAGCCAGACAGTGCCCCTTTAAGGGCTCTGGGGCCGGGAGGGGGGCAGAAGAGTTTCCCTGGTTTGGCCCAGAGTGGCCACCAGGGCAAGCTGGGAAGGGCTAGTCTCCCACTAGTTCGAATTAAGTGGATACACAGCCCTTAATTCGAACTACTTAATTCGAACTAGGTGTTAGTCCTCGTAGAATGAGGTTTACCTAGTTCGAATTAAGAGCTCCGCTACTTCGAATTAAGTTCGAATAGTGGTTTGTATGTGTAGCACCTGTGAAAGTTAACTTGAACTAATGGCTGTTAGTTCGAATTAACTTTGTAGTGTAGACATACCCTTGCTCACTTTAGTCTGCCCAGCACTGCTCTATAGTACTTCTCAGGGAACTGGTCCTGCACATTGCCTGGTCAGGACCCAACTGCCTCTCTCTGCTGGGCAAATCCTTATATATCGGGCTGCTTCATCAAGCTGCCCTCTGGCTGGCTCCTTAAAAGCTCCTCTCCGATTGGCCAGAACTCTGTGCAGGCTCCCTCCATCCTGCTTTAACCCCTTCTGGCCAGTGTGGCCAGCAGTTGCCCCACCACAGGAGCCTAAATTTTGGGGAACCCAACTCAAAGGTGACTGGTTTTCGGAAAATGGGTGCTCAGCACTTTCTGGAAATCAGACCTCTTGAAGGCATCTTAAGTTGGGCACGCAAAACCAGGGGTCACAATAGAGTCAATGTGGTGGTACAGCACCCCCACACAATAGTGCCCTGATCGATGACTGAAGATTCTAGGAGATAACACCATACAAATACATTATAAATACAATATTATCTATTATCTGTTATTAATATTAGTATTGATGATGTATTTCTATTCCTAATGTTTCTCTTTCTTTCCATTGCATTTTATACCTTTGTCTTATAACCCCAATTTGCCCCCTCAGGACATTTGCTGGCAGGAGGTAACTTTAAGCATGATTCCATGGGCTACTTTTAGGCCCCTGACATTTGTTGTTATTGTTGCAGATAAGGGGGAGAAAGGTGCAACCAAAAATTATAAATCAAAGGTGAGCGCTCAGCTCATAAAGTTTGAAAATCACGTAGGATGCAGGCAGGAGGTAGCTAGCGGCTATGGGTTGACAGGGGTGTACACACGAGGTAGCTAGGGCCTGTGTGTGGGCAACTATGTAGCTCTGGGTGCAGGGAGGGACTGTGTCTGAGGGAATGCTGCCATTGCAGGCCTGGCCACGCATACAGTTGCTAGTTGGCATTGCGGGGCAGGGACAGGGGTAAAGGCAGGCCTGCTGACACAGGGTGGCAAAAGGGACAGTACAAAAGACCCAGCAATACAAAAGGGCCCAGAACCCCAGGTCCTTTAAATTGCTACCAGAGCACCGCATGGTGCACTCTGGGCAGCCCTCAGGGCTGGGGGAGGGGTGCTGTGCTAGCCTCAGCCCCACCACTTCTGCCTTAGGCCCCACCCCTTCCGGGGGCATGGACCCGCTGGGTGAGGGTCATGCTCTGCCTGCTCAGGTACATGATGGCTGGGGTGGGTGAAAATCCTGACAGCAGCCCCGTGTGGTCCTGTACAGCAGGTTCCCAATCCTGAGCAGCATGGCCTGTGGTGGTTCCATGGCGGAGGTATGGGGGAGGAGAGGCAGCCCAGCAGCTGCATATGACAGTGGTGTTTTGACAGGAGTGACGGAGGGTGGCAGGGGCAATGTGGGAGCTGTAGAGAGCAGTGGGTCAGGGTAGCAGCAGGAGGAGAGGGCAGCTGCTACAAACTTCACCCAGATGTGGTACGATGCTCAGAGGGAGGGGGAAGGTGTGACTTACACCGTAAGCTCTCTGGGCCAATGTGCCCCCACACAGAAGTAGAAGGGGTTAAGGGACCTATTAACCTCACAAGTTGCCCCTGGAGGAAGAGCCAGGGAGCAGGGAGTTGATTGCAGGCATGCACAGCTGGATAGGAACAGATGGGGCCCATAAAACCAGGAAGCGGGCAATAGACAGGGGCTGCTGGGAAAGACTGAAGTCATTCCCTGGGAAGAGGGGAGGCGGGTTTGTGGCTGGTGTACCCAGAGAAAAGGGGGAAGGGGAGAACTGGAAGAGTAGGAAGCAGCCGAGGGAAGGAGCAGTGAGGGTAGAGAGAGTAAAGCCCAGTACTGCTGAGTTGAGGGTCCCTTGACTAGCGCCCAAGCAGTGGCTGGGTCTGGGTTTCTCTGGTGGCTGTTTGAGAGGCGGTGGTACTAGAAAAGACTGCCTGAGGCTGTTCTTGCAGAAGGAGTTTGGGGAGTGATCTGGCTGGAGGGCCAAGCCAGGAAGAGACTGCTACAGTTCCTGGCATGAGAAGGACCACACAAGATGATGATGGGAGGGATGCTGCCAGAGGAAGTCACTATACTTATCCAGAGCCAATCCCTGGGCAACCAGGAGGAGACACCCCCTTCAATGAGTGCATCCCATGACAGGCAGGAACCGTCCTTTATTTGATGTTCATACACCACCCCGTATAATGAGACTCCAGTCTGGGCAGTGACCTTTCAGGTCTAGAGTAATACAAATGTCCCACTAATATTATTAAATCATTGCTCTTATATAAGAATGGTAAACGGGAAGCTCGTTGTAGGAAAATAGTTTGGTGTTGTCAGCCCGTTTCCTCCTCGCTCTGTACAAATTATTATTAAACCATTACCACAACTAGCAGTCTCAGCAGAGAGGCAAAGAAGAGCAGAGACTCAACTTGTAACCCTAGAAATGGCCATTCCAAATCCAAGCGAAAGCATGTAAGTAGGATGGGGTGGGCAATGCTGCCATGCTGTACCTGCTTTGTCAACACACTGGCAGCTTTTCATGAACTCTAAGTTCACTTCAAAACCAACATGCCAACATCTATCCCCTTTTCCCAGACCAGCTATTGCTCACTGGTTTTGTAATGACCTACACAAGTTCTAGACCAGAAAGTAAAACCTTTACAGCCAGATCCTCAGCTGGTATAAATCTGGAGCAGTGAAGCAATGCTGATATACATCAGATGTTCCCTCTCCAATCTTTCAGATCAGCAAAGGGCACTCATTTCCCAAGGAAATGGCTTACTTTCACACAAGTCACTCTGTTCTTTCACTTACATAGTGAACCTCTTTCTGTTTTTCCGTGGGACTTGCTCATGTGAATAAGGTGAACAGGATTTCATCATTCCATCCTATTTGCCTTGTATTTAATGCAAATATGCTTTCTTCCCATCAATAGCAATCAATAGCAATTTGCATAATGAAGCCCATGTACTTGCCTGGACTTGTACATGCTTTGGGGTTAGAAGGCAAAGGCCTTTTTCTGATTATCCTCTCTTCAGGCTATCCCCATCCATTTGTATTTTCTGCTTTTCCAGAAAAAGCTGAGGACAGGACTATGCGTCTGTGGCTCAAGCTGAAGGGAAGCTAAAGGGACCATGATTCCTTTGGTTATAATACATCAAATAGTTCATTAATATGTACAGGCAGTCCCCGGGTTATGTACAAGATAGGGACTGTAGGTTTGTTCTTAAGTTGAATCTGTATGTAAGTCGGAACTGGCGTCAGCCGCTGCTGAAACTGATCAGTGCGGGCGTGCTCCAAGGCTTTGCTCCCCATCTCTCTGGTCTGCAGGGAGACGGGGAGCAAAGCCTTGGAGCATGCCCGCAGCGGGACAGCCCGGGCGCGCCTGGGCTGTCCCGCTGCGGGCGTGCTCTGCAGCTTTGCTCCCGGTCTCCCTGCAGACCACAGAGACGGGGAGCAGCTTTTCTCGCCCTGGAGGATGGGGGCGGTGAGACTGCAGCGCATCTGGGCATCCCGCCGCTCCAGTCCTCCGGGGCGAGAAAAGCCCCTTTCGTAACTGCGGATCCGACATAAGTCGGATCCGCGTAACTCGGGGACTGCCTGTACATGAGGAGAAGACTGAAAAGGAGGAAAGCCCTTGGATGCACTGTGTAATAACATCACATGCCTCTATAATAGTACATTCTGTGGACTTCAGCTGCCTCTAGATCAGGCTTGTGAGGGGCTAGTAGCCACCACTGCACTTAACTGTTGTTCTGCAGGGATATTGCCCTTCCCAACTGTTTACAAACTTCATGTGTGAGGTGATACAATGAAAATTGCTCCCACAAAATACGAGATGGGATCGCAACATTTGGTATGATGTGCAGCTTGGTGATCTTTAAGATACAACATACTCTGCCTGGCTTTTCAGAGGAGTGGGCATGTCTCACTGGGTGTGTCTAGATTACAGGGTTTTGTCGACAAAAGTGGCCTTTTGTCGACAAAACTATACCTGCGTCTACACTACTGCCGAGTTCTGTTGACGTAACTTTGACAGAACTTGGCAGTTTTGTTGACGGCAGTAAACCTCATTCTTCAAGGAATAACACCTTTTGTCGACAGAGTTCTGTCGACAGAAGGCGTTATTGCATCTACACTGTCCTTTGCGTTCACACTCTCATGTTGACAAAGCGGCTTGCTTTGTCGACAGAACTGGATGTAGTCTAGATGCTCTTTGTCAACAGAAACTTTGTCGACAGTATCTGTCAACAAAGCCTCTGTTGACAAAAGCCTGTTGTCTAGATGTACCCACTGTGCCAGAAGGAACAGGGGAGAAGGATGAGGAGCTTCTGGAAGGAAGCCCTAGAAACAGCAAAATTTAGGGAAAGGTCTTAAACTGGGGTTTGTAGCAGATTGTTTTAACAAGCTAGAGACACTTAATAAAGCCAAACCCTAGAAAGGTGGATTGTCATTGACTCTGATCCAGTGTGTTAACTAAGGGTGTGGAAGGGCTCAGTTCATTTGCAGTATGTGATTAAGTCTTAGCTTTTTCTAAGTTTACTTAAGTTCTGTGTCTATCAAATGTAATCCCTATAGCAAAATAGACATAACTACCAGTGAGTGGCATTGTCCCTAAATTGCTGTGGTGTCCAAGATTTGGCACATTAATTGATTAAATGTAATGACTGAACAATGAATATTGATCTTCATTTCACATTAACTGGCATGACAAATGCTGGACCCATTAATGAGGAAAGGATGCCAAATTGCAGATATGACTTCCCAGTCATTTGGTTTGTGACTTTGAGATCTCAGAAAATAAAGCAAGTTATTTTAGTGCCCCAGGACGAATACCACATGAGAAGTTACGTGTGAATTTCTGTCACAAGGGCACAGAAGGAACCAACAAAGTTTCAGGATTTAAAAAAGGTTTAGAGTTTTACACCAAATACCACTATGGGTTACCAATTATTTTGTAAAAATTAAAAAAATCCTCCAAACACTGGACAAAATCTTTGAGTCTTTAATCTGGCAAAAGGCTGATTGACAGATCAGAGGAGACAAGATAAAAGAAAAATACCAGCAGTAATAGAGTTAGATATGCAGGCTGGAAAGAAAATGGTGTCAGCCGCCCACTGGAACCATAAGAACACAAAGGGTGAGAGTCCGTAGAAGAAAGGGCAGAAGAAGTGATATGGAATAGAGGAGGTGGAGACCAGGGACCTTATCCAAAGACTCATATTGATGTCAGCATTCATTGGATTAGCTTCCTGGTGGAGTTGAAGAGAAGGAAGATGTGTTGAGCTGGACATTTATTTTGCTGGAACAGTTTTCCTTTTGAAAATGCTGTTAAGATACATTTTGACAATTTTCAATGGAAAATTTTCAGAATGATTCTAATCAAAATGGATAATTGCATTTTGATTTTCTCACTTTGTTTAGGCCATCATATTTGCTTTGTTCAAATTTTCTTATCTCACTCCAACTTCTACTGTATCAACACTTTTTTGTAATGTTTAATTTTAATACTATAGCTTTATATATTTTATATAATATTTTATATTGTTTTGATGTTATTGAAAATAAAATAAAATGTTCCATTAAGGCAATTTTGATGTAATTCTGAAATGCAATATTTTGGAATTTTAAATTTATTGTGGAATACAAAATTTTGATATTTTGCCCCCAATTTGGAACAAAGGAGATTTTCAGGCTAGAATTCTTTGCACAATGGAAATTTTATTTCCTTATCTGTTTTAAAGATTAGTATTTTACAGACTGAAGGAGAGATGGGAGAGGGAACGGTTTGATTTTGATATAAAAATGTACTTTGATATATTTACTTAATTTTTAAAAATCAGCACTCTATAGGTATGTGTACACTGCACAGCTATTTTGGGATACTGGAGGTATCCAGAAATACCTATCCCACGTCTACACAAGCTGCATGTTATTTTGAAATATTTTTTGAAATAACCGGCACTCTATTTCAGCATCCTGGTAACACTCATTCCATGAGGGTTAAGAGATGTCTCAAAATAGTGCGTTATTTCAAAATTTGGTGCTGTGTAAATGCACCAAATTTCAAAATAAGCTATTGAGTATCTTATTTTGAGTTTAGGGTGCTGTGTACACTCACCCACTAATATCCTTTTATAAAAATAATACTTGTCCACAATCTCCCTTTCACATAGACTGGTATGAATCAAGAGTTATTCTGCAGAAGTCACTGGTGTTAATGGTTTAAAATGTTGGGAGTGAAAGGAAAATAGCCCCCCCCCCTTTTAATTCCCAGAAATTTGTAAAATATCATGAAATTTTGCAACAAACCCTAATGCTTTGGCAGAAACTAAAACTTTGCTGGGTGTTCTCTTTTATATCAGTGGGATTCACTTACGGAATGCAGGATATTTGAGGGAAATAGGGTGAGTCAAAATGTTTTAAACTAAATAGGTTAAAGTACACTTTATCTCTTCAAATACAAACGTTCATCCATTCTGCCTCTTCCTTACTCTTTTGGTGCTGGTTTCCCCTCCCCCCCGCTCTAGATTCTTTTTCTCTTTTTCAGACCCTCCTCTTTGCCCTCCTTTCCTCTGTCTTCTTCCACAGATGTTAGAGAGGGCTTTGGATTTGGTCTGGGAGGCTGATCCAGTGCAGGGTTGAACACACACTGGAAGATTAACCCTTTGAATGGTTTATCCTAACTACCACTTCCACTAAAAACATTTTCTTTAGTTTTTTTTTCAATCTGTATCATTGGATCTGTACCAGATCCAAACTGTAATGTCACATTTGTGCATGGTAGTGGTTTGATCCATCACTGTATTACTTTTTTGGATCTACCACTGTATTACTTTTATTACTTGGGTTGCCTCCAACTTTGGTGACTTACACTGCCGTCACCGCTTGTTCATTTCATTACCTCTTCTAACACATATATGTTGTTTCAAAAAACGTACAACCCACAAGGTTGCTAAGATCCCTAAATGCCTCAGACTATGTTAGATTTTCACAAGCAACAGTAAGTACATCACAGATCCTCACCTATGCATGTTCCACAGGGAAACAATACAAAGAAAATGTTTCTTTCCTTGTGCCCATATGCTGTGCAGTACAGCCCTTTCAGCCTACCTCCAGGGGTTCAACTATTGCACATGAAGATTCTGTTCTGCCAAAATGGATTTTCTATGACTTTCACTGTGGGGCTTTATAATACATTCGTAAAGCATTTGAGGCTAATCCTGATCCTATTGGCAAACATCAGCATTGTCAATGTCTCTAACTGCCCACTTCACACGTGAGAGAACCACATTGATAACTTTCCCCAGGAATACACGTTTAACTCTTGTGGTTGGGTTTCTTGGGTGGGGCTGTAATATCTTGAGGAAGTGCCTTTGATATCTGTAAAACAATCTGATAGATTTTGAGTGTTATACAAATAACTACCATAGTTCAAACATAGTTTACCTTTATCAAGCCACCCAGCCTCACCATGGGCATCCTGATAATACCCGCAACTCTTTTTTTTGGTCAGACTTCATTGGACAGATGAATTTAGTAAAGTTGAGCCTTCTGTGAAAGACCCCCCCCAAGCTCAAGGGATCTCTGAGGCCTGTTTGGGTTTCCATAAAAAGAGAGAAAAAGACATGGCACATGTGTAAATCTGCAGCTTTCTGCATGTGGCTATTTAAAGAATCTTCCTTAAAGAAAAGAGGCCAAGTGGTTTGAGCATGAATCAGGTGTTCCTTGTTTTATCTTGTTTGATCTGATGATGTTGAAAGCTGGTTGCTGATTGGTGGTACTTTGTATGGCGCTTTAAGCCCACATTGCTTTTACACCATTGTTCTGATTAGCTCCTTGGAGAATTTGGAAAGATATGATTCAGCCCTAGAGTCACTAAAATATACAAAAGCCCTATTGTCCTAACAGGTTGTTGAGGGGTTGTAATGATGACTTTCCTATTTGCAGTTTTCTAAACCTTTTAACAGGGCAGACACTTTCAAAATGGCATCTCCAGACCAGTCAAGCCCTTAATACAGACCAAACAAGGATTATTTTCTGTATTACAGCAGAGTGACTCTGGGCCCAATCCTGCACACTATGAATACATCACTGGACATAGCCTACATTTCTCCACTTTTTGCTTCTTATTTCCAGGAATGAGATGTATGGCTCTCCCGCAGGTTGCTACTTCTGCTGCTTCATGCATTCATTGGTATTCACTAAGACATGTTTCATCATCATCATCATCATCATCACCATCATCAACAACAAACATGGGCTCAATGCCCGTTGGTGTCCGATACCTCCCTCACTATTTCCTTCCATCTTTCCCTGGACAATGTGTAGTGGCTTAGTTTCTGTAGACTAGCTCCGCACCAATCTACTGTATCATCTACCCATTCTATGTGGGGTCTGCCTCTCCTATTCGGACCATCTATTATGCCGAATACCAGGGTCTTAACTTTTCGCTTCTCATTCATTCTGCAGATATGCCCAAATAACTGTAACTTCCATTGTTTAACCTTCGGCAGTAGGTTCTTTTTCGGCTGTATCTTCCTGTACAATTCCTCATCGGTGATCTTCTGCATCTGTCCTATTCTCAGTATCTTTCTATAACAACTCCTCTTGAATGCCAATATCCTTCTCTTCGAATCTTTCGTTATTACCTATGTTTCACTGCACTTATCTTCTCATTGTGTCTCAATGGTCTACACCTAAAGCCACACAATTTTTATGTGAGGCATGATGGCATTAATTTAATTAAACTGGGGCAATTTTTTGTGTTGATGTTTCCATTGGTAATTTAAGAGTCAAGTTAAACCCACAAAAGCCATGTTAACTGATGGAAGCAATACACTGTTGTACAGGTTTCACTAACTCAACATCTCACCTTCAGATGAGCAGATGAGCCCATGTTGTTCACTGAGTTGGTATGGGGGAATGCACTGAAACATGAGGCCTCAATCCCTGCCATGAGAACATAAAGTTTTTTGAAAGTGAAATGCAATGGTTTTGAATAGTTTAATTAAGATATTTTCCCCCATTGAAATCATGATTGAGTGTCCAACTGAAATTTAGCAGGTATCCAATTAGTATGAAATTTTGTCTTGTTGAAGGGCCCGAAGACAAAATGTTAAATACCAGTTAGTTGACTAGTTGATTAACCTCATGAATTCTTATTGGTTCCTCAACTATTCTATAGTACCCATGGGCGGGGCTGGCAGCCTGTGCACTTTGGCCCCACTCCTGAGGAGCCCTTTGCCACTATGTGCTGCCGTATGAGAGGCAGCAGTGTGGGGTGCCAGGTGGGAGCTGGTCTGTGAGGGGAGCCGGTTTAAAAACCAGCTCCCCATACAGGCTGGCTGCCTGCTTCCCTGAACTGCTGCCTCTGATACAGAGACAGCAGCACAGGGTAGCAGCAGCCTCTGTCTGGGCAGGGGCGGGAGGGAGGTGGGTGCAGGTCTGAGGGTATGTCTACACTACCACCCTAGTTCAAACTAGGGTGGTAATGTAGGCAACTGGAGTTGCAAATGAAGCCCGGGATTTGAATTTCCCGGGCTTCATTTGCATAAAGCCGGGCGCCGCCATTTTTAAATGTCTGTTTGTGCGGACTCCATGCTGCACGGCTACATGCGGCATGGACTAGGTAGTTCGGACTAGGCTTCCTAGTCCGAACTACCTAGTCCGTGCCGTGTGTAGCCGCGCGGCACGGAGTCCGCACTAGCGGACATTTAAAAATGGCAGCGCCCGGCTTTATGCAAATGAAGCCCAGGAAACTCAAATCCCGGGCTTCATTTGCAACTCCGGTTGCCTACATTACCACCCTAGTTCGAACTAGGGTGGTAGTGTAGACATACCCTGAGCTCCCAGACCTGGCACAAGCTGAAACTGAGCCAATCTGCCTGCCCGCCTAACTCCTAATGCACTTTAAATGCAGAACTGCAGAAGGGGTAGTCCTGGACAGGGTGCAAGCGGGGCCTGAGCCTGGCTGCTGGCCAGCCTGCTAAAATTTTTTACTGGCGGTGGCGGGAGGGGAGATGCATGGAGTCTATAGCATTAACCTATAAGCTTTTACTTATTAGTTAATCGACTACACTATTACATCCCTTTTATAAACCTGCACCTCAGCAACCTAGGATAACAGCACAGTGCTTCTCTGAGCATAGGACAAAAACATAATTTCACAGTCTCAGGGCACAAACTTGCCCCCAGAGGTGTATGCTGCCAGCAGCAACAGGTCTTGGGAAGAAGCAATGAGAGTTCTTTTGTCTTTTGAAGCAGCTGGAACATGTGCTGTAGAAATATTGCCCCATTGTCTTCCTTTAGCCATCTCCCTCTGTGCTGTCAGGATGGTTCCTGGACACTTCCGTCCCCCACTACTTTACTTTCCCTTCTCCCCTTTGAGTTGAGGCAGGCTTTCACTCTGAAATATTTAGTTTCAACTGGCACATTCTGATGCTGAGGAAAAAAAATGCGTTGCCCCTGTTGTTGGAAAGAATGAGTGGTCACTGAACAAGTACATAAAGGATTCAGACCCATTAATCTCAATGGGGAGGAACCATCTTGTTAGTAGGGTTTCCTGTACATCTGCTTTAAAGTAAAGGTCAGCTCATCTCAGTCAAGGAAACTGCAACACGAAAGGCTTTCAGTGAAGACATGTAATTTAGACTAGCAAAGATTTCATCATGAATGCCTAAAATTCCATTTGTGTTTGCAACCATTTTTGTTGACACATTGCAGGCAAACTGTAGTCACAACCTTGTTATCTAAAGGAGCTCGTGTGCTGCATTACCAGTCTAGGCACAATGGGCCGCCTGAAGGGGAAGGCTTTCAACTTCCTTTTTGAAGTGCTTTTATTTTGTGATGTCAGTGAAAATTGCCATAGCTGCTTTGCAAAAGAGTTGTCTGTGCAGTTTAATTGTGTGCTCCAATTGACGTTTTTAATGGGAAAACCCACTCCCCAAACAATGCACAACTTGAAGATGTAGTGTTGCTGTTATCTTAAGTGTTGTCTAGTGATTTGTCTGTTTGCTCTTTCTTAGTAAGGCAGATAACAGGGGACTAGTCCAACAGAAGTTCTAGATGCTGTTACTCCAAACCTAAGATTCTAAAGAAAACCCTATGAGTATATTATGCAAAGTGAATACCAGTAGAACTGTCTCACGTAATGTCACATCTACAACACTCGTCCCCAAAGCTGTATTTCTTAGGTGAAATTACACTGCTTGAAATAGTTTGAAGCTCCTTACAAGATCCACTGTATTTCAGAGAAGAGGAGATTTCCTATGCTGGATCATAGGGATGTTGTAAAGCTGTATAAACTGCAAATGTGCAAGGTTCTTGATAAATCAGTGGAACTCCATTAAAGTTAATATTAAGCTATCCCGATTTACACCAGCCCAAAGTTACACTGGTCCACAGTCAATAAAAAGGTTCAAGATTCTGGATAACACGTACTATAAAAACAAAGTATTTTTACACACGCAATGGAAATCAGGAAAAAGCAGCTTTGCATACCAACAGGTAAACACTGTTTGAAACAAATTCTTCATTATAGTTCTAAGTAGAAAAAACTTAACTTCAGGCTCCTCCAGAGTAGCCTCTTCTCAGAATGTCTTTCTTTATTAATAATTGCATATTTAGTCATACATATACGCAGATGTTGTTTGTCAGTTTCTTATACACACAAGCAAAAAAAGTTGATTTTGTTACTTGTTTCCCCTCCTTCCATTAAGCAAAATCACACAGATCTTGAAATTCCACTTGTTAGCTCTTAGTCATGATTAGAATTTTTCTGCAAACTTGGAGTGAGCTGGCAAAGGGATTTTGGAGATGTTCAGGTTCAAGTAATGGTAAAAATGTTAAAACATTTAATAAATGCTTTTTTGGCTCATCACATGTTCAAAATGGCTTTGTCAGGAAACTCCCATTTTATTTTATTTTATTTTATTTTATTTTATTTTGTTGGTCTTGCCAAAGTGATGTCTTCCCCTAATATTTTTCTTTCTTGAGAGGAGAGTAGTGATTGGTTATGGAATTACTTAGATTTTAACTGAGCCTCCCATGTATTACATGTTTTAAGGATAGCTTTATTGCTCACTATGACCACACACACACACACCAACAAGGAGATGAAGTCATCCACACAATCTTAATTCTGCTCCAGTTGGTACATTGTTGTCTTAGGGTATGTCTACACTTGCACCCTCTTTCGAGAGAAGGATGCAAATGAAGCCATTCGAAATTGCAAATGAAGCCAGGATTTAAATATCCTGTGCTTCATTTGCATAATCATGTTATGGTGCTATTTTGAAATAACAGACACTGTTAAGACACAGTTATTTCGAGAGAAAACCCTTCTCTCAAAATAACTGGTAAACCTCATTGTATGAGGGAAAAGGATTATTTCAAGAGAAGGGTTTTAACAGCGTCTTAACAGCGTCTGTTATTTCAAAATAGCGCTATTTCAAAATAGTGCCATAACACGGTTATGCAAACAAAGCACAGGATATTTAAATCCCGACTTCATTTTCAATTTCAAATGTCTTCATTTGCATCCCTCTCTCGAAAGAGGGTGCAAGTGTAGACATATCCTTAGTTCTTTGAGAAAATGACAATGGTTTCTCAGGGTGCGTCTACACTGCATGGTTTTTCTGGAATAACGGCCATTATTCCGGAAAAATAATACTAATGTGCACACAGCAATTGTATTATTTCAAAAGAAAATCAAAATAATGGAGGGCTTTTTCTGACATTGGTAAACCTCATTCCATGAGGAATAATGCCACTTCCGAAAAAGCTCTTTCGGAAGAGAATGCTCCACTGCTCCTATGTCAAAATAGCTCCTCACCAGGCCCATTCTAAAATTATTTCTCCCCAGTCCCTCCTGGGGCTCTATATCAAGATAGCATGTCCACATTAGGAGAACCTGCTTCGTACTAATTTGGAGGCTTCCCTGTAGTGTGGACGCTTTATTTCAAAATAAGCTATTCCGGAAGATATGTTCTGGAATAGCTTTTTCCAAAATAAGCTTGTAATGTAGATGTACTGAAAGGAAAAAATGGCTCTTCAGTTAAGGTACAGACTATTGACTCTGCCGGACAGAGTTCATTCCTGAGTCTGCCATAGATTTCTTCTGAGACTTTGGGATGTCTTTTATACTATCAGTACCTCAGATTCCCTTTTGACGATGGGGACAATAATATTTCCTTTGTTTAGCTTGTCCAATTAGACTGTAATCTCTCTGCAGCAAAGGCTGCTTCTTACTACATTTTTGTAAATTTTCTACCCAAAAGCAGCCCCAGTCTTAAGTGAGGCTTCTAAGTGCTATTGTTAAACAAAGAATTAATACCAGTAAGTTTTTATTCAGCTGAAGCAAATGATAGATTCTTTCAGCTTTAACTCCAGGTTAACTAAATATTTTGCCTGGGTATTTATTTTAATTTGGGAAACTCAGCCAGGGTGCTTGGGAATCAGGAACGACATGAATTTGAACAGGCAAACAGTGAATGACTGGCACTGAGCATAAGTAACATGTTTGCGAGGTTTTCAGATGCCATTAGTTTAAAAAAATACTTATGCCAGTATTTCTGAAATAGTAGCTTTTGTGGGACAGGGGTCTGTCCTTTTGAATATTCTTGAATAAAGCATAAGGTAATCTCTCTTATAGTATTACGCATGTGCATCCCATGGTGAAAAAAGTGTGTTCGTGGGCACTGAAGAAAAAATTCTTCCCTCGTTACACCACTGAAACACTATTAAAGTTGATGGAGTGAAACAGAGTCTCACCAGTGCAAATGAGAGCAGAATTCATCCTAGTGCATACATTTGCCATTTTGCATAGTAATGCTCACTGTGCTGAAAAGTGCCCGTGTTTGCAAGTATGTGTCTGGATAGTGTACATTTCCAGTTTTAATTTTTGAGTCATATGTAAGAGAATCCTGGGAACAGTGTGTACTGTCAGCAGGCGTTATCTTTTTGATGAATCAGACACATTGTTTGTACCTCTGCATTTGATAGACATGTTGTAATAAGGTCTTGAACTGCTTACTGTGTCTTTATGTACCTTCCCTCTCAGCAGTTGTAGCTATTGTGCTGCTTGACCTATATTAATGGTACTACAAACAACAAGTTTAACCATTAACTTGTGAGCCATGTTTAAATAGATTCTGTCCAGAGATGAGAATTATAAATATAAGAAGGTAAAAATTAGGGGTCAAATTTGTCTGAAGAATTTCAGTAAACTGGGATGAAGTCAGGGTAAGAATCTTTGAAGACCCAGGAATAAAACTGGATATTATGCCTTAATATCACAGCATCAGATATCACAGCTTGGGTGACACTTTAATGCCGTTCCAAGAGGTACTGAATATGATACACTTGTTCTTTGATGTAAAAACATGAACTGGGCTGTATTTCTATGCTCTGTCATTTAAAATAGGTGTACAGTAGTTGTATTTTACAAACATTGCACGCACATTTGCTTCTATTGAAGCCAATGGTAAACCCAAATTGGGGAGGATTAATTCTAAATACTCGTCTCATATGCTACATATCCCCTGGATGGATGTGAAAAGTAGTATTCATTGACTCCTCATCATTCTAAACATGGAAGTATTTATTTTTTCACTTGGTGCAAATAAAAGGATATGTTGAATTTACTAGTAGAAGCATGATCCTGTAAATGTGCTTCACTTTAATGACCAGGAGAAGTTCAACTAAGCCAAAGCAATCTCAATTTTTATTTAAATTTTTGTGGGAAATGTTTTGAGGTATATTCCCAACTTGAACTTTTAATTGCTCATGTAATGGCACATTTTCTCATACTAGCCCCTGCAAACAGCCTTCAGTTTCTCTAGTTCACTGATCCCTTAGTCAGATTTGTTTTGTTAGCAATTTGAAAATTTTCTGGTTTGTATGTAACTATTTGTGTATTTAAAAGGTTCCATTTTGTTTTTTTCCCAGTTACACATGATATTCTCTCCCCCCCCCATATATTTTACTTAATTTGGGAACTCAAGTGCATGTTTTTCTTCTAAATTTTTAATTCAGATTGCAGATGGATTCTCAGAATTAAGTTTTCCTCATAGTTGAATGAATTATGGACCCAATCTCAAGCCCATTGAATTGAAGTAAATGGAATGATTAACTGCGTTTTAATTTGGCTCTATATGGAGTTTTCAAGCATGAGGGAAAGAATCCAATACCAAGAATGATCACCTGCCAGATTCCTCCTTCACCAATATGACTGCTTGGCCTAATGTCCTTTAGTCTTCAAAGCAGCGATTGTATCCCTCCAGCTATTACTTCTCTTTTTTCCTTTGGCATGTCGCCATTTTAGTTAAATACAAAGGAAATACAAAACCTACGTAATGAAAAAGAGTGGTGCTGAGTCATGATGTGAGGTAGTGAATGTCTTTAACCCTAATTGGAGTCAATGACAATGGTGCACGGCCAGAATTGGTGTTTATAGTTGTGGATCCAGATGAGCTAGCCAGACCTATCATTGCAGTTGCTAAACCACATTGTACATTAGCACTTAACACACATAATCAAGCCTTTAAGAACACAATCCAGAGCTCATCAAAGTCAGTGGAAAGACTGCCTTTAATGTCAATGGGCTTCATCTCAGGCAAGAAATGAAGGGCAAATTTACCCCCTCTCCTTAAAAAAAATAAACACGTAGGTTTTGTCCCTCTCTTGCTTTGAGAGAAGGTGCATGTCACTCTTCTAATGATAAACTGTGTATGTCAATCTGCTGATTATATCATTTTCTCCTTCAATCCTTATTCTGGTTTGGTTAGGCTTTAAGTAGAACTTTTATCTTTTTCGCTCTACAGTGGAATCCAGTTAAAGATCAGTGAGTTTAAATATACCTCAGTACCCATGATATCAAAAGTGATTATAGTAATACAATTATAATACTTTGCATTTTGATTGTAGCAATTCAAGAAGCTCTGGCAATATTAATTAAACCTCACAAATGCCTTATAAGAGAAATTGTAGGGTGGGTGTATGACTTACAAACACTTTAAAAAATATGGAAATTGAGTTAGTGACAGAACAAGGAACAGAATCCAGGATTCCTGACTCCTAGGCTTCTGTGCCCACTGGCCAATACTGACTCTTTATTTTGTAAGGAGAAAGCACCATATCTAAATTCATGCTTGAATACAGGGTCATGTTAGTTGAAGGCAGGCAATAGAGAAAATATAGGTACTTGAAAACATTTATTGGGAGCAAATATAATTTCAGCTTGACTGTTCTTGTCCGCAGGGTTTGTTGTTCTTATATCTCCATGCACTTTTCTTTCCTGGTTCTCTTTTGATGCAAACAGTTCTCAGGATGTGTCTACACACAAACTTAAACTGTTCTAGTGAAACTAGTGGAAGCCTCCATGTGTATTTGCACCAGTTTAAACTCTGGTTTAACGTAGTCCTATAAATGTGGAAGACATAAACCAGGTTTGAATCACTCAAAGAGCGCCTAAACACAAAGCTGCACCCTTTTCACTAAAGCAGAGTAAAATCATGTCTTCAGTTAAACCTATGCAATTTGGTGCAGAACCTAGACCTCAGTGCCTCCTTTTCTTTGCTTCACTTTTTTTTTGTTTTGCTTTAGTCTAGTCTTTCAACTCACTGAAAAATGTATGTTAGGTGAGATCATGACCCAAAGGTCTCACTCTGAACATTATATTTGTTCTAGAAGCTATGTTGGCATCTATTGAAAAAGAAAATCAATATTTTCCTCTGTATTGATATGATTTTTATTTTGTTGCGAGTCTAATGGGTGCATCCTGGTTCCTCCTGATGAGAAGGCCTAGTAGATGAGATTTTGAGATGCTTGTTTACAACTCTGGTGAACAGAGAGCTACAGTTTTGCTTTCTGTGCATTCCCACTCAGGGACCATCAGACTCTTAATTGCTCTCATGACATTAGATTGTCTCTTGTTAATGCAAACTTTTCTGACCTGGGAGATTTGTGGGGCTTATGGGTTCAGATGTCCGTGTTCAGCCTTTGACAGCTCAACTCCAGTCAAGCATAGGTTAGATTTGTGGTGCTAGTTATGACTTGCAGAATGCTTGTCTGCCATGTAAAGGATTCTGTAATGAGTTACCAGTGACCTGATATAATGAAGTACAGTTCATTTGTTGTGATTTGCTATTTAAAGAATGCATTCTGTTGCATACCATAACAACTCAACACAGCAGAATCATCCCTTATGGTGTGCCCTATTTGAGCAACCAATTTTAATTTTCTGTGTTAAAAGGTTACTATGGGCGGGCTTGAGACATTTTTGTCTCGTATCAAAGCTGTAAACCTTATCTCGGTAAATAAAATAAAACTGGCTAATGATCACCAGCCTTATTTTCTTTTCTTGCTGGGGATGGGCTTGAAAAAAAGTAATTTCTTTCAGCAGTACTAAAAGCTTCTGAGAGAAAACAGTCTTCATTACAATCCATAAAGATAAGTAACCCTTCTTAGAAAAGCTAACCACTCCTATGTCAGCAATTCATTACAAAACGTGTAAAGAGTGTAGAACCTACATTCCTAGCACTTGCAGAACTCCCATGGAAGGCAGCAAGAGCTATGCCTGACATCAATTTCTTTTGCTTGATTTACCCAAAAATAATAAAAAAATCCAAACTCCCAAGATAATCTTAACATGCTAACGCATTGGCAGAACCATCAGAGAGGAATGGAAACAAGTTGCTGTTGGTATGTGGTTTCCCTGAACTGGAGGTAATCAGCTAGAGGCAGCCACAGTGCGTGTGTGTGTGTGTGTGTGTTTGTGTGTGTGTGTGTGTGTGTGTGTGCATGTGCGTGTGTATGTGTGTGTGTGTGTGTGTACACAAGATTGCAGCTTAGAGGGTAATTCAAATTCCTTAAAAGCATTTTGATGTCACTTTTATTTAGTGCAGACTACAAGCAACAGAGAGCTTAGGAGTGGGGAAATCTATTGTATTGTGGATGGTACAGTCAGAAGCAGGTAGCACAGACAGCCTCATGTTGCAAAAGAAGTAGGTGACGGCACTATTTCTGATACAAGACTAGCAGTAGCAAGTGTAACCTCCCCCTTATACACCCTCCCCCACATTCTGATTCAAAATTAAGTTGTGTCTCCACTGGTTTCAGTAGACTTTGAATCAGGACATATGTGAGCTACCAACAGGATAAGAGAGTGTTAATATGAATATCTTGAATACCTTCCTAGACACTCATCATCTGGAGACTGCTGTTTCAAAGGGGTGAGTCTTGCAAAGATAGACAGACAAGAAAATTAAACCAGCTCTTTCTTCATTTGTGGTGGTAGGCTCATGAGGAACACTGCCAAAAGAGAATAATTCTCATTTGCAACCCTGTGGAAGCAAGGAAATATTGTTTTCCATTATGCTAGGCACTGGACACACACAATAAGTGACAGTCCCTGCCCTGAAAAGGTAACGATAAAAACAGATAACACAGACAAAGGGTGGGAGAAAGTGAATACTCTATGTCCATGTGTTTCAAAAGGAGGTACACAGAAATCCAAGTGTCCTACCCATGGTCCAGCAGCAGAGCTGGGAATAGGACTCAGGTCTCCTGAATCCCAGCCCACTTTCTTACCCACAAGACCATACTTTCCACTGTAGGGATCTGAGGCAGTAGAGCTTTATTTCATAAAAGAAAATCTCCTTTAGGATGCATGCTAAGTACTTGGTTGCTTTTCAAACAATAATACTAAGTAACTCTTCATGAAGCCCTGGCCTACACTAGGGCGTTGTTTCAAACTAACCCCTCCCCCTTTAGGTCAAATTTATAAGTGTGGCGTCCGCACTTCGAAGCCCATTCTTTTGAAATAACGGGCCACTTATTTTGAAATCTGAACTCCTCTTTTCCTTAAGGAATAATGCTAATTTTGAAATAGTTATTTCAAAATAGCGGTAGCATGGACTCTGGTGCTGTTATTTAAATAACTACTCCCCAGAGTAATTCAAACTAATTACTCTCAGTGCTTCATGGGGCTCTAAGTTGAGGTAGCATGTCCACATTAATGTAGCCTATCTCAGACTAACTTTGAGGCTTCCTTGTAGTGGGGACATACTGTTTCTATCTTGTAAAATCAGGAGTCATTAAGTCGAATTTAGTTTTTTGAAATAATTTCCTAGTGTAGACATGCCCAACATGTAGTAGCTCTTAAGTGTTAAAAGCCATGTTTTTATTCCACAGTTTTACAGCAATTTCTATATAAATCCATGATACACCTCCAGATGTAGTCAAAAAAGGACAACAAAATTGATTAGGGGTATGGAACAGCAGTCATATGAGGAGAAATTAATATGACTGAGAAAATAAGATTAAGCTTAGAGAGGAGACTAAAGGGGATATGATAGAGATCTATAAAATCATGGCTGGCGTTGAAAAAGTAAATAAGAAAAAGTTATTTACTTGCTCCCATTATACAAGAACTAGGGGTCACCGAATGAAATTAATAGGTAGCAGGTTTAAAACAAACAAAAGGAAGTTTTTCTTTGCATAATGCACAGTCAGCCTGTAGTATTCCTTGCCAGAGGATGTTGTGAAAGCCAGGTTTTAACAAGGTTCAAAAAAGACTTAGATAAATTAATGGAGGATAGGACGATCAATGGCTATTAGCCAGGACTGGTAGGCATGGTGTTCCTAGCCTCTGTTTATCAGGTGCTGGGACTATGCAACAGGGTAGGGATCTCTTGCTGATTATCTGTTCTATTCATTCCCTCTGGGGCACCTGAGGGAGACAGGATACTTGGGCTAGACAGACCTTTGGTCTGACCCATTATGGCTGTTCTTATGTTCAACTGGTAATTCAGGGGTTTTGTGTCTTCCTCGGAAGCATCTGATAGTGGCCATTAGAGTTAGGATACTGATCCACTGGTTGGATTTATTTGAATACAGTACACACCAACCAACCAACCAACCAGCTAACTAACCAACTGACTGACCGACCGACTGACTGACCAGATACTTTAGCTAGCATAGTATCTCTTAAATTTTTCCAGTGTGAAAAAGGGAAAAGAAAATCCACCAGTAAATTTTCATGTTGACTATGCTGTTCACTTAGGGTATGTCTACACATCAGAGTTAATTCGAAATAACAGCCATTATTTTGAATTAACTTTAATAGCGCCTATGCAGGCAAACCGCTATTTCAAGATAAATTCAAAATAGCAGAGAGCTTATTTCAAATTTGGTAAACCTCATTCCATGAGGAATAATGCCAAATTCGAAATAGCTCATTCGAAATAAGCACTGTGTAGATGCTTATTTCGAAATAGGGGGCCTCAAGCCCTTCCTAGGGAGCCTTGGTGGCCACTCTGGGCACAACCAGGAAAACTCCTCTCCTCTCCCCGAGTCCTGGAGCCCTTAAAGCGGTAGACTCTGGCCACACTGCACGTGCCAGACCCAGGCCTGCCAGCAGTCGCTGCCCCTGAACCAGTGCCCGCAGAATGAGCTGGGAAGCCAGTGCCAGCCAGATGTCCACCGTCCAGTCCCCCAGCTCCCAGGAGCCAGCCAGGGGCCAAAGACGGCGGGCGCCCTCCTGGACTGGTGCGGAGATCATGGACCTCATAGAGGTTTGGGGGGAGGCCTCCAGTGTCCATGATCTCTGCACTAGAAGGAGGAATGCAGCCATGTACGGCCGCATAGCTGTTACCATGGCCAGCAAAGGCCACATGCGTACCCAGGAGCAGGTACACATGAAAATTAAAGAGCTGTGGCATGCGTATGCCAGGGCCACAGGGGCAGCTCCCCTACAGGGGCAGTCACCTGTCCCCATTTTGATGCCCTGGACCGCATAATGGGGGGCAGGACGGTCCGTGCCACCCCGGGGGCAACAATCCAAGAGCAGAGAACCTTGACCAGGTGTGGAGGAGGAGCCGCAGGAGCCGTCACGGAGGGTGCCACCCCACCAGGACCTCTGAGCTGCCCAGCAGCTGAGTCACCAGCGTCATCCAGGGAGGCTACAACATGTGAATGCCAACACTTTCCCCTTCCTGGGAGGGAGACCAGGGACCGCATGCATGGGCCTTGCTTACCACGGATCACGCAGCAACCTGTGCATGTGTGAGCACGTGTCGTGCCACCCCTGGGCAGGTGGCTCCAGCTGCGTAGCACACAGGGGCCTTGGCCTGATAGCCACATGCATATGTGAAGAGACATGAGTGTGAAGAGAGATGACATGCTCCTGACCCCGGGGCTGGACGCAGCAGGACGCCCTCCCTTCACAAGCCCCCTCTACACAGAGGCAGGGGATAACTCCCCCCCCCCACATCAGCTGCACTATACACAGCACAGGGTCATGGGTGCGGTCTCGGGGCAGCTCCCACTCCGGGGGATAGCTGGACATTCCGACCATGGCCTCTGTGCAAGCACAGTGGCTCTCATGGTGCAGGGCATGGTCATCCTCGCCTTGCGGAGGGGGGCTGGGATTCACCCACTGTGTCCCCAGGGATAACTGACCACTTCTCTTGTTTCTCCACAGCTGTACTAGCTGCGTGTGCAGGGTGCACCGCACCACCCCGCCCGGGACATGCTCCCACACCTGACGGCTCCGCAGGTCCACCTGAACAGTTCAGGGGTACCGACAGCAGCACCTGGAGGCACTGCGAGCCCTGCACTGCACCCTCCAGAACTGGGTGCAAGAAGACCTGGAGCTCCGATGGGAGCAGCTTGCCCAGGGCCGTACCATCTGCCAACACCTGCAGGCCCTGGTGCAGAGAGTGCTGCCTCCTGCCGCTCCAGCACCTGCTGCCTCCCCAACTACCGCCCACTCCTTCTCACCCTCCCGCTTCTCCCTCCACTCCCTCCTCAACCTCAACACCCTCCTCCCCATCCTCCCAGGGATGCTGGGGCCCCCACATCCACTGTTCTGGGAGACAGTTGGCCAGGTGAGACCCCCACCATTGAGCTCCCCCTCCCCCTTTTTCCTCTTGCTTCCCCCTTCCAGCTCCCTCCTACCAGGTTTCCCCCTGCCCTCTCCCACCTTCTCTTCTCCCCTCTCCCACCTCCTTTCCCCAGTCTCCCCAGAGTTTCATCCCTCCTCCCTAGTTTTGTTAAATAAAGACAGTTTGTGTTTGTGACAAAATGTGCATTTTATTTGACATCATCGAGGTACACAAGCAATCAGGGAAACCTGAGAACCGGCTGTCCGGGGGCAGAAGGGGCGACCCTTTAAGCCCAGACCTCAGTTAGCCTCAGGCAGCAGCCACACAAGGTAAGTCCTAACCTGGTGCCCTGCCAGAACTGCTTCTGGCCAGCCTTAAATGCGATTCACCGTACACTTAGTGTGGACACGCTATTTCAAAATAGCAAAATGCTATTTTGAAATGCATTTTGTGTATAGATGCGTTATTTCGAAATAAGATATTTTGAAATAATGCTGTAGTGTAGACATACCCTTTGATAAGCTGGCCACCGCCAATATTATAGTTTTAAATCTGAATACACAATAACCTGATTTTGCTTATCAGCATTTCAAGTACAGGCAGTCCCTGGGTTACGTACAAGATAGGGACTGTAGGTTTGTTCTTAAGTTGAATCTGTATGTAAGTCGGAACTGGCGTCCAGATTCAGCCGCTGCTGAAACTGATCAGTTTCAACAGCGGCTGAATCTGGACGCCAGTTCTGACTTACATACAGATTCAACTTAAGAACCCCAGGCATCCCCAAGTCAGCTGCTGCTGAAACTGATCAGCGGCTGATTCCAGGAAGCCCGGGGCAGGGGCTTCCTGTAGTCAGCCACTGGTCAGTTTCAGCAGCGGCTGACTTGGGGACGCCTGGGGCAGAGCAGCTGGCGCCACTGGACCAACCCAGCAGCACCCAAGCTGCTCTGCCCCAGGCGTCCTGATTCAGCCGCTGCTGAATCTGACCAGCAGTGGCTGAATCAGGACGCCTGGGGCAGAACAGCTGGGGTGCTGCCCGGTTGGTCCAGTAGCGCCCAGAGTGGCACTACGGGACCAACTGGCAGCGCCCCAGCTGCTGTACCACAGGTGTCCGGAGCAAAGCCACGGAGCATGGGGGCAGACCAGGGGGACGGGGAGCAAAGCGGCGGAGCACGCGGGCAGTGGACAGCCCAGACGCGTCTGGGCTGTCCGCTGCCCACGTGCTCCGAGGCTTGGCTCTGCTTTGTCCCCCCCATCCCCCTGGTCTGTAGACCAGGGGGAAGGGGGGGGCAAAGCAGAGCCTAGCCGCGGAGCACCCGGGCCGCGTCTGGGCTGCGTCTGGGCTGACAAGCCGCGTCTGGGCTGCGTCTGGGCTGTCAGCTGACTGCGCGCTCCGCGGCTTGGCTCTGCTTTGCTCTGCTTTGCCCCCCCCATCCCCCTGGTCTGCAGACCAGAAGGAGGGGGGGCAAAGCAGAGCCAAGCCTCGGAGCGCGTGGGCAGCGGACAGCCCTGTCCGCTGCCCACGTGTTCCACCGCTTTGCTTCCTCTCCCTGGTCTGCTGGAGACCAGGGAGAGGAACGCCCCGTTCGTAACTGCGGATCCGACATAAGTCGGATCCGCGTAACTCGGGGACTGCCTGTATAGTAAAAAAATATTGTAAGATACTCACGGATTTTAATAGAAATTATTGTCTTCATCAGTTCTGGTGATGAAAGATTGCCTGATACTGTGTTAGTCAGGGAAATATTCAACTATTTTTAGAACAGTAAAATAGTTTTTCCAGCACCACCAAGTCCTGTAGTCATTGGACATAATTGGAAAAAGTCTAAGAATGAGTGAATTTTCTCACTTGTGGGTGATAATGCTTCCTCCCCCCCATCACAGCGTGGTAGTACAATTCTATTTGTAATCTATTTTCTGGTACATTTAGAAAATTTTCTAGTAAGCCACTGGTCGAGTCTAAAGGCAGGCCAAGTGTTATTTTAAATATCTATTTTATACTTTTTTTTTCAAAAGGTAATGGCTCTTGGACATTTCTACTACTGATGACCAGCATGTTCCTATGACCATGCCCCTCCAAGTCTTGGAAGAATTCCTGTTGTCTATTGTATATCACATGCAATGAGTCAAATAAATTGTGTCTCAGAGGGTATGTCTACACTACAAAGTTAGTTCGAACTAACGGACGTTAGTTCGAACTAACTTTAATAGGTGCTACACTAGCGCTCCGCTAGTTCGAATTTGAATCGAACTAGCGGAGCGCTTAGTTCGAACTAGGTAAACCTCATTTTACGAGGACTGACGCCTAGTTCGAACTAGCTAGTTCGAACTAAGGGCTGTGTAGCCCTTTAGTTCGAACTAGTGGGAGGCTAGCCCTCCCCAGGTTTCCCTGGTGGCCACTCTGGCCAACACCAGGGAAACTCTATGCCCCCCTCCCGGCCCCGGACCCCTTAAAGGGGCACGGGCTGGCTACGGTGCCCGTGCCGGGTGCAAGCCTGCCAGCACCCAGCTAGCAGACCCTGCACCTGGCACGGCACAGAGCCACCCACCCGATGCCCCCCAGCCCACCCCCTCTTGCCGGGACCAGGCTGGCGGCTCCCGGGAGCTTGCCCTGGACCGCAAGAGGCGGGCACCTTCCTGGGCTAGTGCGGACATCGTGGACCTCGTCCACGATCTCCGCACTAGGCACAGGAAAGTGGCCGTCTAGGGCAGGAGAGCTGCCAGCCTGGCCACCCAGGACCAGGTGTGCATGAAAATCAAGGGGGTCCACTGAGACCCCCGACACTGAGCCCTGAGCTTACAATGGCCGTCCTGGGTCAGACCAAAGGTCCATCTAGCCCCGTAGCCTGTCTGCCGACAGCGGCCAACCCTAGGGACCCTGGAGGGGATGGACCGAAGACAGTGACCAAGCCATTTGTCTCGTGCCATCCCTCTCCAGCCTTCCACAAACTTTGGGCAGGGACACCACTCCTACCCTCTGGCTAATAGGACTCCATGGACCCAACCTCCATGACTTTATCTCACTTCCCTTTAAACTCTGTTCTAGTTGTAGCCTTCACAGCCTCCTGCAGCAAGGAGTTCCACAGGTTAACTATTTGCTTTGTGAAGAAGAACAACTTTCTCTTACTAGGTTGAAGCCTGCTACCCATTCCTTTCCTTTGGTGTCCTCTAGTCCTTCTTTATGGGAACTCAGGAAGAACTTTTCTGAATGCACCCTCTCCACCCAACCCCTGCTTTTAGAGACCTCTATCCTGTCCCCTCTCCGTCTCCTCTTTTCTAAGCTGAACAGTCCCAGTCTCTGTAGCCTTTCTTCATCTGGGACCTGTTCCCAACCCCTGATCATGTTAGTTGCCCTCCCCTCTCCCAGCCTTTCTCTTCCCCTCTCCCACCTCCTTTTCCCAGTCTCCCCCAGTTTTTTTCAATAAAGACAGAGTCAATGTTGGAAGAAACGTTATCTTTATTTTGTACATCAATAAGAAGGGGGGCTAGGGAAGGGTAAGTGGAAGGAGGTGAGGGAGGAATGGGGTACGAGCCCCCGATGGGGAGGACTGGGCTGGCTCTGCGGGCTTCTGGGGGTGGAAGCTCTCCTGCAGCCCCCCAATTACTCCCTCTCCCCAGATGGCAGCCTGCGGCAAGTGCAGCCGGGCTGATGGCCGAGTGGTGTGATGTGCCCAGTGTGGGCACTCAGGGCACTCCAAGCCAGAACTTCTTTGCAAGCGGGGCACCCCTTAGAACTGTGTGTCCGGGGTGGGGGTCGGGACCCTTTAAGCGCAGCCCTCGGCTAGCCTGAGACAGCATCTCCATGCTCTAAGTCCTCCTTTTATGCCCTGCCGGCACTGCTTCCGGCCATCCTTAAGCCCTGTTCAGAGTCCACTCAATGTGGACTTACTAGTTCGAACTAGCAAAACGCTAGTTCGAACTAGTTTTTAGTTCTAGATGCGTTAGTTCGAACTAGCTTAGTTCGAATTAACTAATTCGAACTAAGTTAGTTTGAACTAGCGCTGTAGTGTAGACGTACCCTATTTCTCTCACCTACTGGGATATAGTCACTTTGTTGCAAAGGCTCCACAGGATTTGTTGTTTGAGTAAACTGCCACCTAATTTCCAATGTAGATTAAAGGCTTTCTGTGGTTTCACAATTTTGCATGATATTGTGTGTATCATACTGAAGACAAGATTACTAAGCAATCCAAATAGTTTCCATTGTGTTGTTTATTTACAGTTTTGGTGTTCAATCTCTGAGGGTATGTCTACACTACAGCGCTAGTTCAAAATAAGCGATACAATTTGAGCTACGCAAATTACATACCTTATTTCGATCTTATTTTGAAATAGACTGCTATTCCACCAAATCCCTTAATCTTTGTGGAACCAGGTTTACCGGGACATAGGAATATCACACCTTTTATTTATTTTATATTTCAAAATAACGGGCGTTCTGTCAAGACACAGAAAATGCTATTTCAAGATACCGAAAGTATCCTGAAATAGTGCCACTGTGTAGATGTACCCTAAATGTTTGCATCATTAACTGTTCACTCACTAAGCAATTTATTTCCAACTTTGGTCTTCTTTTTCTTTGACAATGGAGTCATGATTACTATATGCCTTTATCTATGTTTGTGCAAGAAAATTTAAAGAATAAGACTACAAATGGAGCTTGTAAATTCTCTGATATAAAGCTATCTGGCTCACTGCCTTCTGCATATTACTAGCAATGCCTTCTAAATTCACCCATCCTTGACCAAAGCCTTCAGAATATCACAATTCTTGAGCAAGACTTGACCCAGTAATTCAGAACCCATCCTTTTCAAATTCTGGACATGTCAAATTTTAGACCACCTCATAGTTTGTCTCAAAGTTTATATGTAATAGAGTGAAGAATGAGGTCTGAAGAATCAAAGAATCTTATAATTTGTTACTTTGGGCCCAATCTAATGACCATTGGAGTCAATGAAAATAGTCTTCTGATTTTTGGGTGCAAGAGGCTAGGCCTTTAAGTCCTTGAGGAGGGGAGAGGGGGAAGGAAATTAATTAAGAATTCTTTTCTGACACTTATTAAAAATAGGCACCTCTATTTAAAAAGAGTTTCTTGAACCTTGATTTTGTTTTGTGAGTAGCATGTTAATATTTTATCTTTCAAAGAGTGTTTTCAATACATGTAGAATATCCAAGTCAACTATATTCCTCTTCTTTGGAGCAGACATGAGTCTACTATTCAACATTAAAACAGGAAAGGTAATGTGGTGCATCATTCTGGATGGGAAGTGACCAAAGGTATTGTGATAGGATTGTATTTTGAGCAATTGTTGGTGATTTGTTTTTTAGCACACAAAGAAAGTAATAAATCTGTCATCCTGAGAAATCAGGCTGTGACCTAAAGGAAGGAGCAAATTGTGGCTTTTGGTAAAAAGAGTGACCTATCTATGAGGGTCATTTATCATTATAACAAAATTGCTGGTGCTTTTCCAGCTGACCAGGAAGAAAGGCTGCGGTAAGCAAAGAGAAGAGATGCAAGCATCCGAATATTTTTAACTTATCAATATTTTCAAGTATTGCAAGTAGCCAAAAAATGAGAGCACTCAAAGCATGCTGCCCATCTGATCTGTAATGAAATACAAGATTTAATATAATTTAACAATATAATTTATTCTGTGATTACAATAAATACCAGAAATAAGAACTGAAGGCACGTACCATTGTATTATGTTCAAGATGCCTTATGCACTATGTGCAATATATAGTGTATGATGTTAATAGGGACGGGACCAAACCCAAATCAAAAATTTTGAACAACTGCAAATTTAGATCTGAATCTGGAGTAGAGCAGCTCAAGGTCCTCAAAATACTCTGAATGATAGACTTCTTTCTGCTCTTCTACATCATACTTTTTTTTTTTTGCCAGAAAACTACATTCTCAGATTCCTTTCTGTTCGATGTAGGTTCTTACACAGCATCCATTGCCATAGTATGTAATGCACTACTAAGAAGCACTCAAACAACTTGAGTGTCATGTGGGGTATGTCCTCTCAATGTCTCTCCAATGGAAGAAGCATGTGCAGTAGAGTGTCTTGTTCTGGTAGGGTTTTAGAGCTTTTAAAAATTATAAATAGTGCTATGTATTTATGTTAGGGAAATCAAGAACAAAGAAGCTCATGGTGGTCTCCTGGGTCTCTGGGCTCTGCCATCTGGGTTTCTGGCTGGTGCTGGTCTGGAGCTCGTGGTGGAGGTCCTTTTCTGGTGGCCACCACAGACTGAGCTGCTCTACTTCCTTTTATACTGCCCCAGCATTTGGAGCATGGCCAGTCTGGGGCAGGACTTCCTCCATCCACAGGGTTTTAACCCCACCTGATTCAGTGCGGGGTATGCAAACCCCGTCACAGGTTTGTTTAGATTATGAGCAACGTCAGGTAAATCTTCTAGTATAAAATTTACCTTCAATACTCTTCCAGCCGCTTTTCAGTAACACTTGTCTATCCTCTGATAGACAAGTTTTATCAGCACTCATTTTGGATATCCTATACCACTTACAGCTTCACCACTTGTGAATAATGCAATCATCCCAAACTATTGCTGATAAAAGCTTTATGGCACATCATTTGATATTCTCTATAGATTATGCATACAGAAATATTTATACAGTTCTTACAAAATCTAAAGGAATAATAAAATGAGAGATGTATGCATTTTTAAATGGCCTTGACTGAGGTTAGAGGTGGAGTGAGATTACATCCATTATTTAAAAAAAGATATATTGTGTAAATCAGAGAAGGTCTAGTTTATATTGAACTCTTAAAATAAGAAAGCTAACAATTAGTTTCTCTTTTGTCCCAGTCTTCCTTGCTACACCCATTCCCCACTCTGATTAACATTTCAAACCCTGATCTAAACCAGCTTTGATTAATTTAAAAAAAACCCTCCTCCCTTTTCCAGCTTCTTCCAGTTGCAGAATTTCATCTTTATCTTCATTTCTGATGCAGTTTATGGGAAACATCATGTAAGAAAAGTGAAAGGTAACTCTCTTATAACACAATTCACTATTCTCAGCTGATTGCTTTAGAGGAGACGTCTTTATTAGATTACAACGGTCAATGTCAGAAGCAGTAACTTTATTAGAACATGTGAGTTTAGACTACTGTTTACAATTCTGACCAGCAGTTAATGTCAACTGTAATTATTACAATACTATATGCAATAATTATTAACAAAGCTATTTACATGAAAGTATTTATATCAGGTATTAATGTGAAAGAATGTGATAACTAAATTACAATACATTTGCCTTAAATCAGAGAACATTCTGATGATAAATCTCACAGAAGTTGAGGAGGTAATAGCTTATAATATAAACAGTTTTTAAATTAGAAGAATCCAATCACATATTCAATACAGCCCCAAATCAGCAAAAGCAATTCAGCATGTGCTAAAAGTTAAACAACTGCTTAATTCCCATTGGTATGCTTAAGTATTTTACTGTGTGAGGGCCTAATAGTTGAAGTTCCTGTTTCAGATTAGCGCCACAGGATCATGGGTTTCAGTTAATGTGTCTTGACTGATTTGTGTCAGTCTGGAGAAGTATGAAACAAAATCAGTCCTGCATAGGAGGTGGAGTAGTGCCCTTCAGAGGGCATCAGTGCAAGGATGAATTTAGCTCTGATTGTTTAGCTATAATGGAATCGGATTTGCTCCAATCCCACAGACAGACAAAAATCTACAGGATCTATATAGAGCATTCTTAAAACTGAAATACCCACCTGGAGAAGTGAAAAAAGCAGATTGACAGAGCCAAAAAAGTACCCAGACACAAACACCTTGTGTCTGGTGACAGGCCCAAAAGAGAAAACATCAGAATTCCACTTGCCATCATCTACAGTCCACAATTTAAACACCTCCAACGCATTGTCAAAAATCTATAACCCTTCCTGGAAAATGACCCCTCACTCTCAGAGGCCTTGGGGGAAAGGCCAATTCTCACTTACAGACCCCGCCAACCTAAAACAAATTCTTTCCAGTAACCACGCAATACGGAGACATCATAAGCATCCAGGAACCCACCCCTGTAATCAGTGCCAACTCTGCCCACACATCTATACAAGCATTTTCATCACTGGACCCAACCACATCAGCCACCAAATCAGAGGCTCATTTAACTGCACATCCAGTAATGTGATCTATGCCAGCAAATGCCAGAAATGCCCCACTGCAATGTATATTGGCCAAACTGGACAGCCTCTACGGGAAAGAATTAATGGATACAAATCAGATATCCAAAAAGACAACACACAAAAACCTGTTGGAGAACACTTTAATCTTCCTGGACACTCATTAATGGATCTCCAAGTTGCTGTTTTGTTTTAGACCAATTGCACAAGCCAAATACACAGAGAAGGGTTGGAGCTTAACTTCATTCACAAATTTAATTCTTATGCTAATGGTTTGAATCGTGATATTGGATGGCTCGCACATTATCAACCAACCAAACAATGAAGGTGCTAATAGTTCTTGATGTCTGTGTAGAATCTGGTGTTGGTCATCTTCCTTTCCAAGTGCAAACTAATGGTTCTTATTAGTCTCTTGTAACCATTTAGTCTTTGAGGGTATGTCTACACTACAGTGTTATTTTGAAATATCTTATTTTGAAATAAGTTATTTATAACGCATCTACACACAAAATGCATTTTGAAATAGCATTTTGCTATTTCAAAATAGCGCGTCCACACTGAGTAGACTGTGAATCGCATTTAAGGCTGCCCAGCTTGGGACCATGTTTTGGAGGAGCCCTGTTTGAAGTGCCAGACCCACAAGAGGTTTCACTGTTCTGTCAGGGTACACCAGGTAGGCTTACCACTTTCTGAGTCTGAAGTTCCGGCAGGGCACCAGGTCAGGACTTATTGTGTGGGGCTGCTGCCTGAGGCTAACTGAGGTCTGTGCTTAAACGTTCTCCTCCAACCCCCGGACAGCTGGTTCTCAGGTTTCCCTGCTTGCTTGTCTACCTCGATGACAGACAGGAAAGCATTTTTGTCTCAGCGTGCTCTGGTTGCCCTCACTTGGGACATCACAGCACTCTGCAACATAGAACCAGAGTTGTCCCTGGGCACTCTGGTGCTTCTCTTGGATGCATTGCTGCGAGCTTGGTTCTACTTTCTGCAGGCTGCCATCTGGAAGGTCCATCGGGGGGAGGGAGGGGCTGTCAGTATCCAAGAGGCCCTCTGTGGGAGAGCTTCCACCCTAAGGAGCACTAACAGTCTCCCTGGTCTGCCCCACTGGGGGCTTGTGCCTCATTCCTTCCTCACATCCTTCTACTTACCCCTCCCAACCCCCCTTCCTGATGTACAATAAAATACTCATTTTTTTCATAAACACGAACTGTCTTTATTTAACAAAACTGGGGCGGGAATGAAACTCTGGTGAGACTGGGGAAAGGAGGCAGAAGGAGGGAACTGGAAGGGGGAAGCAAAGAGAAGAAGGGGGAGGGGAAGCTCAGTGGTGGAGGTGTCGCCTGGCCAACTGTCTCCCAGCACCGCAGATGCAGGGCCTTGGTGTCCCTTGGGGGATGGCGAGGGGCTGAAGGGTGGAAAGAGGGTAGAGCGCGTGGAGGGAGAAGCAGGAGGGGGAGAAGGAGTGGGAGGAGGGAGACAGCAGGTGCTGGAGCAGCAAGAGGCAGCACGCTCTGCACCAGGGCCTGCAGGTATTGGCAGATGGCATGGCCCTGGGCAAGCTGTTCCCACCAGAGCTCCAGGTCTTCTTGCACCCAATTCTGGAGGGTGTGGTGCAGGCCTAGCAGGGTCCTCAGGTGTTGCTGTTGGCACCCCTCCACTGAATGGGTGGTCCTGCGGAGCCCTCGGGTGCAGGAGCATGTCCCGGGTGGGGTGGTACGCCTTGCACGCACAGCTGGTGTGGCTGTGGAGAAACAAGAGAAGTGGTCAGTTATTCCTGGGGACACAGTGGGTGAATCCCAGCCCCCCTGTGCAAGGAGAGGATGACTGTTCCCTGCACCATCAGAGTCGACGTGCTTGCACACAGGCTATGTTTGGAATGTCCTGCTATCCCTGGGAATGAGAGCTGCCCTGAGACCACATCCATTCCCCTGTGCTGTGTATAGTGTGGGTGAGGTGGAGGGAGATGTCCCCTGCCTTTGTGTAGAATGGCCTTGTGGAGGGAAGGCATCTTGCTGTGTCCCATCCTGGGGTCAGGATCATGTCATGTTTCTTCACACACGTGTGTGGCTAATAAGCCAAGGCCTCTGTGTGGCACCAGCTGGGGCCACGTGCCCAGGGGTGTCACGGCACATGCTCGCACGTGCACAGGTTGCTGCGTGATCCTTGGTAAGCAAGGCCCATGTGCGCAGTCCCTGGTCTCCCTTCCTGCCCCCCAATAATGGGACTGTGATGGCACTCACATGTTGTTGCCTCTTCAGATGACACTAGTAATGGGTCTGTTGGGACAGCTCGGGGGTCCTGGCTGCATGGCATGCTCCCTCTGGGCTCCTGCAGCTCCTCCTCCATGCTCTGGTCAGGGCCCTCTGCTCCAGGACCGATGACCCCCGAGGTGGCACAGACCATCCCGCCCCCCAGGATGCGGTCCAGGGCATCAAAATAGGGGCAGATGTCTGCCCCAGTTTGGAAGCTGCCCCCTGTGGCCCTGGCATACGCCTGCCACAGCTCCTTTATTTTCATGTGTACCTGCTCCTGGGTGTGCATGTGGCCTTTGATGGCCAGGCTGTCAGCATCCGTCTGTAGACGGCCACGTTCCTCTGTCTAGTGCAGAGATCGTGGACATTGGAGGCCTCCCCCCAAACCTCAATAAGGTCCACAATCTCCGCACTAGACCAGGAAGGCGCCTGCCTTCTCCGGCCCCTGGCAGGCTCCTAGGAGCTGGGGGACTGGGTTTGGGGAGCAGTGGAGAGCTGGTTGGTACTGGCTGCCTGGCTCATGGTGGGGCCACTGGGTTAGGGGCAGCGACTGCTGGCTCTGAGCTGGCAGGCCTGGAGCTGGCACAGGCACTGTGGCCAGAGTCTACCCCTTTAAGGGCCCCGGGGCTGGGGGAGGGGAGAGAAAGATTTCCTGGTTGTGCCCAAAGTGGCCACCAGAACACCCTGGGAAAGGCTGGAGGCCCCCTATTTTGAAATAAGCATCTACACAGTGCTTATTTCGAATGAGCTATTTCAAATTTGGTGTTATTCCTCATGGAATGAGGTTTACCCAATTTGAAATAAGTGCTCCGCTATTTCAATTTAATTTTGAAATAGTGGTTTCACTGAGTAGATGTCAGGAAAGTTACTTTGAAATAACGGCTGTTATTTCAAAATAACTTTGCTGTGTAGACATAACCTGAGATGCGACTTGACTAATTGTTGCTGTTTAAGTTTTTCCTGTTACAGACTCATTGGGCTGTCCCTCTGAAGCTTATCTACTCACTGTCTTTTTTTCTTTGTCCCCTTCAAGTTTTTGTCCTTCTCCTCCTCCCTCCTTCCCTTATTTATTCTTGGATCTGGACTTTCAACACTCCGGTCATCTGAAGAAGTGGGTTGTGCCCACAAAAGTTCATGGTACCATCTACATGTTTTGTTTGTCTTTAAGATGCTACTAGACTATTTGTTGTTTTTTTTAAGTTTTTCCTGTTGCAGACTAACTCGGCTACCTCTCTGAAGTTCATTTTCACAACAATTCTATGATTTAAGTATTCCCTGGAGGGTGAAGTTCATATTTTGGGAAGTGAGCAGATATTGGATTTGCAATATAACAGAGAATAGACAGTAATTGGAGGAGATATATTTTTGCACACTCAGATTTAGGAAAATGTTATACCAGTATCAAACTTGAAGCAAAAAACCTCTTTTCAGTTAATATAGATGCACTTTTTGGGGTATACATCCCTAAGGATTATAGCTGTGATTGACGAGTTATAAAGTATAGGATTTATAAAAGGAGAGAGCATGAACAACTTTATATAATTCACGGCCAGAACTATTTTGACCTTGAATATGTGAATAATCCTCCTTTTCCAATAAAAATAAATCATAAGAATTCTCTTAAATCTCAATAAAATACTAACCTTAAAAACTCACAGCTTTTTAGTCATGTAGATAAAATGTCAAGATCTATGATTTCTCAATGTCTTGTTAGTACAAACACCACTTAGCGATGGCCACAACAATTCTACCATTGTTTTGTTTATATAACAACAAAGTCTGAAGAGCATCTGAGAGGATGTTCTGTAATATTTTTATGAATGATATTCATGGCAGTGGCTTATTTGACAAGAGAGTACAGGAGACATGAGGTACATTGGTTACAAAACTGTGTCTTGTCTAGGGTGTATGAATGGGTCTTTATGATTTGGTTTTGCTAGTCCTGACCACGGAGATCTGGAAATATAATGGAACTAAAAATTGACACCCTAACAATAAGAAACTCCGACCCTTAGCTCTGCAAGGGTCCTGCAGGAGGAAGACAATGGATTGAAATTTAGTTAAGAGATGCCTTTGGAGAATTGTAGCAACTTCTTACCTGGGACTGTCAGAGAAAGTGAGGGAGGGAGACAAAACAAAAATGGATGCTATGCCAGCATGACTGGTTAGAATCCTCACACTGGCCAGTCTTAACTCTGCTTTTGTCGTTGCTTCTCTGTGTTAATCTGAGGACTTTCCCGTACAGTGTTCCAAATGACTAATAAACCTGACTCTGTTTTGAGAAGGCTGCCTGATGCTATTGTAAATACTTGCTAAGGTATATTGATCCCAGGAGAAGGCAAAAACACTCTGACCAGGAGACTTAGTTGGACTTGCTGGGGAGAACTCACATTGTGAAAAAAGAGTGCTGGAACTAAAAGGCTTAGTAGAGATAACAAGGCTATTTAGTCTACCCTTGCAGAACATTGGGACTCCTTGGTACATCTACACTGCATGATTATTTCGGAATAAGTTATTCTGGAAGAAATACTCAGAAATAGCTTATTTTTAAATCACACTTCTACACTACAGGGAAGCCTTTAAATTAGTCCAAGGCAGGCTCCCCTAATTGTGGACACACTACTTCAATTTAGAGCCCCAGGAAGCACTGGGGAGTAATTACTCTGAATGGCCTGGGGGAGGAGCTATTTTGAAATAGCAGTAGTGGAGCATCCACACTACTGCTATTCCAAAATAGCTAGTTTGGAAGAGACGTTATTCCTCATGGAATGAGGTTTACAAATGCCAAAATAAGCTCCCCATTATTTTGAAATTATTTTGAAATAATGGGCTAGCTGTGTAGATGCTCTTATAGTTATTTTGGAATAACGAATGTTATTCCGAAATAACGCTGCTATGTAGACGTACCCTTTCTGATTTAAAAGCTGGAGTATAGCATAGATCCTGTGTGGATCCATGATGGCATCCATATATCTTACATCTCTTTTTACATTTTCTTATGGGTACCATGTATGTTACCCACAAATCTTTTATTGTCTTTTTTTTTTAACATCCTGATTCAGATGTATTTGGTGAAGTGTTATTAGGCCTGTGGTATTGGGTATTGCCTGGTCAAGTTATAGTCTTGCTATTTTTAGAAACAAATCTGCTTGCACTGTGCACCATAGTTTGGCACTTAGATGAGTTTGGGGTTAGCAGATAATCAATCATATCTGGATAATAGACATCAGAGCTATTGCTTTGCAAGGTTTGCATTCTTTGATTTATGCTAGTGAATTGTTTTTTATGGGACCTTTAGAATATTTGTGACTGAATAATGCTTTTAGTACCAAGTCACAAAGATAAAGTCATTATTTCTTTTAAAATTGTCAATCAAAAATTTGATTAAATTTGTATGTATTTTCAGAGCAATTGGGCTGCATGCCATCAACTTAGTAAGGGCAATGCTCAAAGATGTTTAGAAAGCAATCAGAATATTGGGCCTGAATCTCTGTTGCCCTCTACCTTGTGCACCATTTGCATCAGATGCAGAGGAGATGTAAAATTCTACCAGATCAGAATGGTGGCATGTTACATCCACTCACACTCATTTTGCTATGGTGTAAATGACTGTATAAAGCACAGGTAATGGAGTTTCAGGCCCCTTATCTACAAAGTATCAAGAAATATCCAACCAAGTCATCTAAATGAGTTTGCTCCCTTAATCTTAAAGTGTACAGTTTTGTTTAAAAGCCTTTAATTTGTAAAAATAGAGTTGCATCTTGATTTTAATAAGGGAGCCAATTGTAACCTCATGAGAGTGCAAATCAGGAGTAACTCAGCAGGTGTGAATGAAATTACACATGACAAAATGATGTATAGTGAGGTGATGAAAAACCACCCACCCATTCACCATCTTTATATAGCTGCATATATATATGCACAGAGGCTTTATCCTGAAACAATTACTATGGGCTACAAGTTAGCAATATAGAATCATAGAAATGTAGGGATGATCTCTCTTGAGGACCAAGGAAATGAACACTATTCCTCACAGGTGTTCGTTTAACTTGGTCTTAAAATCCGCTAATAATGGTGTGATAGAGTGTACAGATCCCACGCTAAATCAGAATGTGGCATGGAGGAGTACTACTACTTGAACACTTCAGGACATGCTCCAGGTGGAGGGACAGTCTTAAGAGTCCGGTCAGAGAGGGAAAGGAATTACATAGTGCGCTTGGAAGTGCTGCGACTACCAGGAACTGTAGCCTTGGTAAGGCCTCACCCATATTCCTCCTCATCCTCTGGGGCCATGAACCCACAATGGGATGTTGATGAAACAGGTACTGTTAAGACTTTGACCATGCTTCAAATGGAGGAGCCCCAACCTCCGGTAGGAAGTGGTCTCAGGGGGAGTGTGCCTTGGAGTGGATCAATGAGCTGTTTGAACACTGCAACATTCCTTTACCATCCAGGGTGGGGAACCTGGTGGAGTGGGAGTGCCTTAGTCCCCCTCCACTTGGTCAGAAGAGAACTCAAGTGGGGAAGAGGAGATACTGAGGCCATCTTATATGATGTGTGAAGCCACTGCCTGGCCACTGGACCAGCTGGCTATCTGACTTGCTACAGACTCTTTTGGAAGCCGATTCAGGTACCTATCTTTATATCTGGAAAGTGTTTCCTAATATCTAACCTAAATCTCCCTTGTTGCAATTTGAGCAGTTTACTTTTGTCTACTTTCATGGACCTGGAGAACAAATGATCTCAATCCTCTTCATGACAGCCCTTAGCATATTTCAAGCCTGTTATAGGTCCTCTCACAATCTTTTTGTATCAAGACTAAACATAGTCAGTTTTTTAGTCCTTTCCTCATAAGTCTATTTTTATAAATCTTTCATTTTTTTTGTTGGTTGCTTCTGGACTCTCTCGCCATCTTTGCTAAAGTGTGGTGCTAGAACCAGACACAGTGCTCCAGCTGAGACCTCACCAGTGCTGAGTAAACAGGAAGAATTACCTCTTGTATCTTATCTACAATACCTCTGATAATACACTTCCTTTACGGTGGTCCCAGCTGGAGCACCTTCTTGCTGTAGACTATGGCATGACAGGCATGTCTGCCTCAGTTTCTCTCCTTCAAACTCCCAGAAATAGTCTAAAGCATCTTCCCAACTATAAGCATCATTGTGCGGTTCATTTATTTCCAAACATTTTGATCAAGTTTCCATGTTTAGTAGGATTTCCTTTTGTTTTTCTTGACATTAAAGTGCTCCTGATGGAGCCATATTGGACTCTTATTCTACTTCCTTTTTATCCTTGACACTAAACTTTGTAGCAGCTGATTGCATGATTGTGCATTAAATATGTCCAATTAAATATGAAGTCTGAGGCTCTCAAATCTGTCTAGTGGGGTTGGATGCCCAGAGAGAGTTTTCAAAGGTAAAAATGGGAGTTAGATGCCTACCTGCCATTTGCACCTTTGAAAATATACCCTGTCCTCAATTTTAATTATTTCTATTTTTTTCTTTGATGCTTCTTCTTAGAACGAACACTCAGCCATTGTTAGGGACCTTATACTTTTCCAGAACACATGCTTTGTGAGAAGAATGGCTAAAACCTCGGAAAATAGAGGTTTGGATAAATAGGGGGTCTGTGTAAGTTGTAAGTGTGTATGAGGAAGAAATGACCTAGATATTATTACTGAAGTTTGGACTGATGGGGTTGGACTGTCCTGATAAGATAAAAAAGATATTAATTACAAATGAAACAATGAAGGTTCTTCAGTCTGTTGTTTACCATCAAAATTGGCAAATTTTGACTATATCTTTGAGGAAGACTGCAGTGAAGTATTAAGAGAACAACATGTTCCTTGATGCAATGCAGAGAAGGCATCATAACAAAAATTATCTAACTGGTATATAAACTAGTGTTTCTTCTTTAATCTAATTGTGGACATACTATTCTGATGCCCTTCTATTGTTTAGATTGAGAATTCTGGTCCTCACAAACTACATTGCTTCATTTGAAAGGATAGGAGCATCCTTTCTAAACAAGAAAATTCCAGGGAAAATAAACAACGTAATTCTGATATTTTGCTAAGAATTACGGATAACCTTCAACTGAAAGAAAATAGGAGCAGAACATTATGGCATTCAGCTTTGTATGACTGATTCCAAAGCATTTACAACAGAACATGGCCAGTCTGCATATTTTGTTGCTTCCCAGACACCAAAGTACAGTGCGCTTCCTCACTTAATTTTGGTAATTTAACAGGTGGATTAGGATTTTCTCTATCCCTGTCTACTGTTTCAGACTATGCTCATCTTTAGGATTTTATGATCAAAGAGTCAATGTAGGAAAAGTAGGCTTTTAAATAAATATACTGTTATTCTGTGAGAAATGGTTTTTCTTTTGGTTTCTGATAGTGCCTTGTTGGTGGTGTTATATGGGAAAGAGGTCATGGATTAAATAATGGGAAGAATGTTTTGGGATAATGAAGAGAAGTACAATAAATAACTTAAAGCTTGTGATGGAAAAGGAACAATGTAGCAAAGACCAAGATAATCACTGTCTATGATCTTGAGGTGCAGCTTTGCCCTCAGGTATGTTACGTGTGTCATGATAACAAAATGGGTGGTGAGAACTACATATTCTCCTATGGTGCCCAAGACTGATGAGAGGCATGGAAGAGTGGGGGAAGGGGTACAGCAGCTGTAGTGCCACTGCCCTGATTCCCACACCCAAACCCTACCCTGCCTCCTGCACTGCCCATACAGCCAATCCCCTGCCCTGAAGCATCTGAGCAACACTGAGCAAGCCTTGTAGTAAGGAATACCTAAAGATATCATACACACATAGCCTTTGACCTTTCTTGTTGCAATGATGAACCTGGGGCCAAGTTTGAAAATGTACATGCCTAAAGTTAGCCACTTCAGTAAGACGCCCAATTTTCAAAAGTCACAAGCACCTGCTACTCTCCAGTGCAATCAGTGAAAGCTGTACTCCTGAAAACCAGGGAAGTTTTTATGTAGGAGACTAAACACAGATGAAGGGCTTGTCTACACTTGAACATTTACTGCAATAGTTTTTCCAGAATAGTTTCTTTTGGTATGAGTGCCTGTGTAGACACTTTGATTTCACAGTAACATGGGCAGTTATTTTGGAATAGCTGTTTTAATGAATTTCAAGTGTAGACAAGTCTATAGGTGCCTAGCTTTAGGTATCAAGGTCTGAAGACTGTGGCTAAGCACATCAGTGCTTCCTATCCCACTCAGGCACTTAGCATAGTGCCTAAGGCCTGGATTTCATTCTTATCCATATCACTACTGCAGCTTACACAGCTACATCTGTGAATGCTCATTTTTAATTTGTTCAGTTTTTCTGTGAGAAAGACATTTCTGAATCAGGATGGCTCTCCTTGTCTCCCTTCTGCCCCCAGGATGTTGTCTCAGTTTTGATAGGACAGGAAGTGGAAAAAGCTTGGGGGACCAGTTATTCATTACTAGCAGACTTACCTGTATTTCCCAGGTCCTTGTGCGCAGGAGGCTGGCAGTGGTGGTGGTGGTGCAGGAGTCAGGGCAGGACCTTTATGATGTGGGGAGGCAGTGTAGGAGGCTGGGGGTGGGGAGAGGTGAGAGAGTGAGGGTTGGGGAGTGAGGAGAGGCTCAGGATGGGGGGAAGACCCCCTGACCGTTAGGCGTGCTTTGTCTTCTTCCAGCCCTCCTCTTGGCCACAAGGGGCATTTTCTGTCCCCCCATACCACCAGCTGCCAGAGGCATTTTCTGTCCCCCTCACAATCCCTGGTCACCAGTGGTGTTTTCTGCTCCCTCCCCAATCTTCATGGTCACCAACAGTGTTTTCTCTCCCCCAGCCCCACCCCCTGTTACCAGGGGCATTTTCTCGCTTCCTTTCCTAGCCACCAGGGGGATCTTTTCTCCCCTGGCTCTGGCATTGTGGCCAAGGACCAAGAGGAAGAGTCTGGGGCAGCGGGATACTTACTGGTGTGCTGGCAGGCAAGATGTTGGAGCCCCAGCCCTGCAGCCCTTGTTGCCCCCAGGGCCACTCTTAGTATCACGTCCATCCGAACAGTGGCCCCTCCTTTTGCATATTATGGAAAACTGTCCCTTTCCTGGGACTCACAGTTGTCTTGGTACAACCAAACCCCGACCTTGCTTTAAATTAGGAGAAGAGGAAGCCATATACCAAATATGGTAGCCCTAGCTCTTACTGTTTAGGAGTTCTTGAACAAATGGACTCACAGACAGACACATGGACAGATAGATGCACCCTAATGCACTCTGCTTGGGATCCCTGACAACTTCTTTGCAATCTGCTGTTTCAAATTTATGTCTGTGCACCATTTAACCATAATTTGACTACAATGTATCCTTGCCAAACCACATCTCTGTGCTGGATATGATGATGAGGATGAGTAATATGACACTAGAGGATATGGCATCAGTCAGCCAGCGTAAGTAGCTCTATTCCAAACCAATTCTACGCCATCACACATGCATGCTTTACATTTGAATATAACCTCCTTACTCATCTCACTAGCACATTCTTACAATAAGAACAAAAAGTTATGCACGACTCAGTGCTTCTGAAAAGTGCTAGATGGGCAGCTCTGCAGTCTGAATTCCTCCATTTAGCCACAGGATGTATACCCTCCAGCCAATGGCCGTGCAAGCTTCCCCACCTGTGTTCTTCAACTCTGGTCTGGAAAGAACCACCTCTAGGCACATCAATTTTAAATCTACTCATGATCATTCATTCAGTTCCTGGACTTACTGCTGAAACTTCTACACTGTTACCACTTAGTGCCAGCTGTGATGTTGATTTTTCTGCTACGGAAACCATTTCAGTAAGAACTTGTCAAACACCATATTTATTTTCCAGAACTACTGCACAGCCATCAGGAGGTAAGATCTTTAGGTAATTGCTGATGGGGTTTGGGGCTTAATTGGTGACCTGGTGCCAAGCTGTACACTCTATTACCTATACCCTGAGTGAGTGAATCTGTTCCATTTCTAAAAATATTGTAAGATCAACCTGTAAATAGTTAACATCATATTCCAAGATAGCCCAAGTCCAAAAATTCCACTTAAGAAAGATGTGCATTTTTAAAAACCTCAGGTCAATTTCTTTTTGGATGGTCATTAATTTTTGCTGCTTCAATTTCTAGCTGCTTAATATGGGGTTAGTTTTCAAAGGTACTGACCTCATATCTCTCCACTGCAGTTAAACTAGTATAATGGAAGCTCAACACTTTTGGACATTGCTCTGTATCCCTAGTTGGATACCTAAAATTGTAGGCACCCAAAATTACTGGATACTTGAAAATTAAGCTTAATCAGTATTATCCTAATTAAATTCACTCTGAAAGGTAAGAAACACCATCCATGACAGAGGGAACTTAAATGTTCCACCATGATATCATTGAATCTGTCATGGATATTTAAAAATGGTCCAATTTACAAACATTAGCATAATCTTTGAGAAGGAATCACAAAAACCTTGTATAATCTGACTGCCACCTCTATCATTCTCTGATATCACTGCTGCTGCAAAACTCCAAGGGGTCTGTGGGTACTTGGCTCTGAATGCAATATATATATAATATTTAAAATGACTTATCCACTTATTACAGAAAAAGGAGGACTGATCTAGGATGAGATCCTTATAGTTATTCTATGATTTAGGTCAATTTAACAAGAAAACAATAGTAATGCCTTGGCTAACCATGGGGAGAAAATCTATGACCTTTCATAATTTCTGGAGCCCTGCACATATTTTAGCACAAATCCGGTCCTCTAATGTTGATTTAATCAGGTATCAAGAGGGACTTTAGTTTATGATGTCAATGGGGGGGATTAAGGGAAAATGATTGTCTGGAATTTAACCACGTTTTATGTTACTGCTGAGATCATATAGAATGGCAGAAAATGCTTTCTTCTGACACTATAAAAAACCCCATCAGTCAGAGTTGTTTGAGAAGTAAGAAGAGTTCAGCAAATGCTGCACAATCTGACTGTCATACTAAGAAATCAGAAATTTGAAACTGAAACCCTTATTTTGAAGGGCAACATTTTATTGCTGCACAGTGTCCTTTACACTATCTTTGTCATACACAGCTCTGTTCCATTCTGACCCAGTGCCATAGTGCATCCATGTGAAATGTCATTTTGAGAATGAAAAATGTGACATTACACGCACATGGAGGCGGATAGATGCCAGCTGCTTACCAAACGGACACTAGCCAGCTAAGGACAAAGGGAAAACTCATGACTCAAACAATGCTTTTAGAACTACTGAGATAACAAACTGAAATTCCTAAAATGCAGGATGTCCTGCTGCAAGCAGAAATGTTAAGAAAAAGGTGGAAGGAAGCAGGATAATCCCAAAGAGAAACATTCAAGAAAAAAAACTTGTCTTGAAGTCCAAGCCCTATAGCCAAACATCCAAGTAAACATATGCAGTGAAACTAGATTTACAGTCAAATCTATCCCACCTGTTGTATTTAAAAGGGACAATGACAAACTTGGCAGTCTCAGAATATGAACTGAATTTGCTCTTGAATATCTGATAATTCTTCAGATAATTCAATATGTATTTTTAAATGCTTCAGTAACACTTTCTCCTTTAAAAGATTATTAATATAAAATTAAACAGCAGCCACTAAATGCTAATAACTAAATAACACAGGATTAACAACAAATGGTCTGGTAGCACTTTATAGACTAACAGAACGTGTAGATGGTATCATGAGCTTTTGTGGTCATAGCCCACTTCTTCAGACGACCAAACTCCAGTCATCTGAAGAAGTGGGCTGTGCCCACAAAAGCTCATGATACCATCTACATGTTCTGTTAGTCTATCAAGTGCTACCAGACCATTTGTTGTTTTTTTCTGAGGGGGGTATGTCTACACTACAGCACTAATTCGAACTAACTTAGTTAATTCGAATTAGCTCATCTAGACTTAAAAACTAGTTCGAATTAGCGTTTTGCTAATTCGAACTAGCATGTCCACACTGAGTGGACCCTGAACTGAGGTTAAGGATGGCCAGAAGCAGTGCTGGCAGGGCATCAGGTTAGGACTTAGAGTATGGAGCTGCTGTCTCAGGCTAGCCGAGGGCTGTGCTTAAAGGGACCCGACCCCCACCCCGGACAGACAGTTCTCAGGGGTTCCCCGCTTGCAAAGCAGTCCTGGCTTGGAGTGCCCTGAGTGCCCACACTCGGCACATCCCAGCACTCGGCCATCAGCCCGGCTGCACTTGCCGCAGGCTGCCATCCGGAGGCGGGGTCAATAAGGGGCTTCAGGAGAGTTTCCACCCCGAGGAGCCCACAGAGCCAGCCCAGTCCTCCCCATCGGGGGCTTGTACCCCATTCCTCCCTCACCTCCTTCCACTTACCCCTCCCTAGCCCACCTTCCTGATGTACAAAATAAAGGACATGTGTGTTCAAAAATAGAAACTCTCTTTATTGAACAAAACTGTGGGGGGGGATTAACCTCTGGGGAGACTGGGAAAAGAAGGTGGGAGAGGGGAAGAGAGAGGGTGGGAGAGGGGAGGGCAACTAAAATGATCAGGGGTTTGGAACAGGTCCCATATGAAGAGAGGCTAAAGAGACTGGGACTTCTCAGCTTAGAAAAGAGGAGACTGAGGGGGGATATGATAGAGGTCTATAAAAGCATGAGTGGTGTGGAGAGGGTGCATAAAGAAAAGTTCTTCATTAGTTCCCATAATAGAAGGACTAAAGGACACCAAATGAAATGAATGGGTAGCAGGCTTCAAACTAACAACAGAAAGTTCTTCTTCACAAAGCAAATAGGCAACCTGTGGAACTCCTTGCTGCAGGAGGCTGTGAAGGCTAGAACTAGAACAGAGTTTAAAGAGAAGTGAGATAAAGTCATGGAGGTTGGGTCCATGGAGTGGTATTAGCAAGGGGGTAGTAATGGTGTCCCTGGCCTCTGTTTGTGGAAGGCTGGAGATGGATGGCATGAGACAAATGGCTTGGTCATTGTCTTCGGTCCATCCCCTCCAGGGTCCGTAGGGTTGGCCGCTGTCGGCAGACAGGCTACTGGGCTAGATGGACCTTTGGTCTGACCCAGTACGGCCATTGTAAGCTCAGGGCTCAGGGTTGGGGGTCTCACTGGACCACCTTGATTTTCATGCACAACTGCTCCTGGGTGGCCAGGATGCAAGCTATCCTGCCCTAGACGGCCACTTTCCTGTGCCTAGTGTGGAGGTCGTGGATGAGGTCCACGATGTCTGCACTAGACCAGGTGGGCGCCCGCCTCTTGTGGACCTGGGCAGTCTCCCGGGAGCCGCCAGCCTGGTCCCGGGAAGAAGCGGAGGGCTGGGTGGCAGCGGGTGGCCGGCTCGAGCCGTGCCAGGTGCAGGGTGCTGGCTGGGTGCTGGCAGGCTTGCACCTGGCATGGGCACCGTAGCCAGCCTGTGCCTCTTTAAGGGCTCCGGGGCTGGGAGGGGGGCAGAAGAGTTTCCCTGGTGGTGCCCAGAGTGGCCACCAGGGAAAGCTGGGGAGGGCTAGCCTCCCACTAGTTTGAATTAAGTGGCTACACAGCCGTTAATTTGAACTACTTAATTCGAACTAGGCGTTAGTCCTCGTAGAAAGAGGTTTACCTAATTCGAATTAAGCGTACTACGAGTTTGAATTAAGTTCGAACTAGCGGTTTTCATGTGTAGCGCCTATCAAAGTTAATTCGAACTATCGTCTGTTAGTTCGAATTAACTTTGTAGTGTAGACATACCCTAACAAACTAACTTGGCTACTCCCTGAAACTAACATTTCACATTTCCAAACAAACTGTAAACATATATACTAAAATTGTCTCTAAAGTTGAATGAAAAATAGCTGGGGTCTGTTTCTACTCTTTGAAATCAGTGGCAGTGTTGTTGATATTGACATTGATGGCAACATCACCGCCCTGTGGACTAATTTTTTAAATTTAATATTTTAACTGAGACTTTTGCTTTATTTTATGTATTTATTTAGGGTGCATGTACACAGCATCCTAAACTTGAAATAAGATACACACTTTGTACTACACAAATTGCGTATCTTCTTTCGATTGAATTTCGAAATAGGCTATTTTGAAATTTGGTGCATCTACATAGCACCAAATTTCAAAATTACATGCTATTTCGAGACATCCCTTGACACTCGTGGAATGAGGATTACTGGGATGCCAAAATAGTGTGTCCATTATTTCAAAAAATATTTTGAAATAACGGTTGGCTTGTTAAGATGCAGGGTAGCTATTTTGTATAGCTACCTTCAGTATAGCCATGAAGCGTAGATGAATCCTTACTTATTTTGCTAAACATGTGTTCATTTTATTCTCATCTCATCCTCCAAACTGGTCTTTTGTCTCTGTTTATTTGTCTAGTTGTAAGGCATCTGAGACTGATGTTGTCTTTTTTGTTACTTGCCGCTACATCACTAAATTCAGAGGGTTCCTGAGTCTCCACTCCTTTTTCCAGATGCTACCATAATAAGTAACAGCTGATTTTAGAACATGTGAATATGATGGGTTGATGCTATTGCAGAATTAACTGCTCAGTTTTCCAGCAAAATATCTCCTCAACATCCTATCAAATGGCTTTATACCTGATCTCTTGATCTAGTTTCAGGATCAATTTTAGAAGATTCTAGAATATTTACTTGGTGTTGATTGGGTCGTTCATGGCAGGGGACTAGAGGGGTGCAGGAGTCAGGGCAGGGGCTTGAGGACGTGTGAGCTCAGGGAAGAGGTGTAAGATCCGGGGGTTAGGAGGGTGTCAGGGTAGGGGCCTGGAGTTGTGGGAGCGCAGGAATCAGTTTTTGAAGATGTGGAGAGCTCAGGGCAGAGGGCTGAAGGTATATGGGGGTGCTGAAGTCAGGGTTTGGGGTGAGGTGGGGTTCAGGGCAGGGATCTGGAGATGTGGGGGTGCAGGAATCAGGACTGTGGGTTAGGAGAGACTCAGGGCAGAGGTCTGTGTGTGTGGGGGGGTGCAGCACTCAGAGTTGGGGAGTATTTTGGTATCCCAAAATAGCCCTGCTGTCTAGATGCAGCCAAACAAAGTCTCTGGAATATATAGTAGATAGCTGTCCCTTTCTCCACCCCTGCCCCTTGCCTATCCAATGGGGTTATAGTTGTCCCAGTCTTTCTGGCCTCTTGCTTACCCTTTTGCCCCCTGTGGTCATTCTGCAGTATAACTCCCTCCTACCATGCCCCTCCTTTTCCATTTTATGAAAAACAATTGAATTCCACACACATCCCATTCTCCTGCTTTAAGTTATGCTAAGAGGAAGCTGCATATCAAATTTGGTGGTCCTAGCTCTTACCGTTAAGGAGCACTTCTCGAACAAACAGATTCACAGACAGATGGACAGACAGAGAGATGCACTTTCTAAAATACATAGTAAGATGAGGCTGATTTCATTTCCATCAGTCTCTTCTACCTTTTGTGGTGCCAGTGCTGACATTGGTTTTTGTGATGCAGAATGTGATGGGAATAGAAACTCAATAGAGGCTACCACTTCAGGGTGCGTGGTCACTAAACAGCTGACAGATCATAGCGTTCAGCTAATATCAACCTAGGCTTCATTCCAGCTAGTGATCTTGAGAAGAAAGGCTCCATGTCCCATTATCATTTGTCAGTCTCTGAGCTATTCAGTTGTTCCAATAGTGTTCCCTTAAAATGTCCACTTTTAACTAGTAATTACAAATTTGTTAAAGGACCACACAAGGTGCTTTGTGCCACCTTCATTGTAAGTCTTTGTTTGTTATCTTGATTTCCTATTTGTAACGGAGAAAAGTGTGGATAATATGGAAGCTGGTGAGGAAGTTATTTTAAAAACATGGATTTTGTGTTATGAAATCAATAGGCATGTTAAATAATGCATTCATATAGAATTTAAACACTGAAGCAAAGTACTTAATAGCAGACAGTTCAAACATTGCAGTCACATATGTCGGCAGTGTTCTCGCTAGCAATTTTCTGAAAAATGCTTAAATCATAGAACACTAGAACTGGAAGGGACCTGAAGGGGTCATCGAGTCCAGTTCCTTGCCCTCACAGCAGGACCCAGTACCATCTAGACTATCCCTGATAGATGTCTAGCTAACCTGCTCTTAAATATCTCCAGAGATGGAGATTCCACAACCTCCCTAGGCAACTTATTCTAGTGTTTAACCACCCTGACAGTTAGGAAGGTTTTCCTAATGTCCAACCTAAACCTATCTTGCTGCAGTTTAAGCCCATTGAGTCTTGGCCTATCTTCAGAGGCCCAGGAGAACAATTTTTCTCCCTCCTCCTTGTGACACCCTTTTAGATACCTGAAAACCATTATCATGTCCCCTCTCAGTCTTCCCCTTTCCAAACTAAATAAGCCCAAATTCTTTCAGTTTTCCTACATAGGTCATGCTCTCTAGACTATTAATCATTCTTGTTGCTCTTCTCTGGACCTCCTCCAATTTCTTTACATCTTTCTTGAAATGTGGTGCCCAGAACTGGACACAGTACTTCTGTTGAGGTCTTCTCAGCGCAAAGTAGAGCAGAAGAATGACTTCTCGTGTTTTGCTCACAACACTCCTTAGGGCCAATGTAAAATGGGATATTTAAAAGAATAAGCTGAAACTCAGAAATTTGGAGATTTTGGTTATGCCATTGGTTTTAAAAATCAATTCTTCATTAAGTTATCACTTAAGTTTGTTGAGGTGAAGATGAGACTTTCTGGTTTTGGAAATATTTCCCTCTATCACAAGCAGAGATTTTGAACAAGACATGAGATTTTTTTTGAGAAATAGCATAGGAGTATATGAATGCTTCTTGAAATATACATATGAAAGACAACACAACCTTGATGTATTTCTCAGAACAGGACACAGGGAACAATAATTTATGTGTAGCCTCAATTGACTAAAATAGAGTGAAAATGTCACAGAATATTAATTATGCTTTGTAAGTTTAATAATTGTCTTCATTAATATTAACATATTGGAAGAAGGTTTCCTTCAGCAGTGGTAGACACTTTGTGTTGGTTGAAGAGATTAGAATACTTTTAGAAAAATATCCGGTTAAGGAAAAAATCCTGGAGGGTCCTTTCAGTGTTCTTCTTTAATACCAGCCTGATGTACATGACAATCAGAAGGGTCTAATCCTTAGGATTTGTCTTGGAGAAGGGCCATGTGGGATGCCAAAGTTCTTATCTTGTGATCAAATAAGGATCGCTAATAAAATTACATTTGTTTCCATATGTATTGAAATCTATTGAGCTTCTCTGCTCTATTATTTATGTGACTGAAAGTTTAATGATGGAGTTGTTAATTTACCTCTTTATACCCGTATTTCATTGAAAGAATACACACATTAATGTAACTCTTTATCAACATGTTATGTTTTGCAAGATATAAAAGGCTGATGTAATTTCTATAGCTCCACTGATTTAACTGAGTTATGACTGTTTATACCAACTTTGCCCATGTTGAAGGGGTTTATAATTAGGTAGATGAGTGAGGTGTTCTGAATGAAACCTGATGCCATGTGACAGTTGCCACAATTCAGGTTCTGCTAAGCACTCAGCCACCAGAGCAGATCTGTCAAACGATGCGGAAAGACTCGTGACCATTTCCAGTGAATGTAGAAGTGGATTGTGCCCATGAAAGCTCATGATACCATCTACATGTCTTGTTAGTCTTTAAGGTGCTGCTAGAATATTTGTTGTTTTTAAAGTTTTTCCTGTTACAGACTAACTCGGCTACCCCTCTGAAGCTAGTGAATCTAGATTGATTTAATGTACAGTATTACTCTGAAATCATGCAGAATTAGCAGTGTTTTGATGCAAAAACAGATTATCCATGCTGATTTTAGATTAGATTTGTTTTTAGATTTTTTGGTCCATTTGAAGATGAAAACATGCAAAATCTATGCAGGTCCTGTATAATTTGTGCAGTTCTTATTTGAAAAAATATTCACATACTCATGCAAAATCAAATCTTTGATACTTTTATGCAGCTTTTATCATTATTATTCATCAAAAACATTCTAGTCAGAATTATGCTCTATCAAACCTCTTCCTAAGGGCAGAACTTTTATCTGATGATAATAATTGATAGTAACTAATACATCTCTCTAGCCATTTAAAAGGTGTTCTGGTTGGACTGTAGTATATAGGTTGGACATATCAAACAAGCAGGACTGACTCTTCATCTTTAATTCATCCATTGGTGCATGGCTATTGTAGGAACATTTGGAATATAGTTACTAAAAGCACAGTGGGATGTGTTCAGGAAGAACGGTAAACTTTAAGTATGGGTATCTTCACTTTTAGTCCCTGCTACAAAAAAGCATTTAAGGCTGGGCTTGACTTGAAATGGAGTAGACCTATTAACTTCAAATGGTCTACTTATGTGCTTAAATTTAAGCACACATGTTTAAAAACATTGCTGGATTGGGGCCTTCGTTGGCTTGCCAATGTTACATTACACATAGTTTTCCCGTATTTATACACGCTTGTATATCTTTTATTTCATACAGAGAATTTTTATAGTCTTATTTCATCATCACATCTTCATTTAAACTGCTTCAATTACATCTATATTTTCATTAATGTCCAGTGTCTTGACCTCTGAGAGTTCTATTGAAATGTTATTAAAGCTTCTGGCATCAATTCTGCACTTCCTTATTTAGTCATGCAGTGACTTCAGTGAGAGCTTTCCTTGTATGTGGAAATGTTATATGATGGCCCATGTAACCAAATTATTGTGCTTCTAAAAAAAGGGTTCATACTTTTAATCATGTAGAAATCTTATTACAGTGAAAGCTTTGTTATCCTACACTCAACCAGAAAACTTTGCCCTCAGCCAGAATACTGGTGTGTCTTCAGGCACGTGTGCCTGACTCTCACCTGTCCAGCTGGCTGTTACCTGGCTTCTGGCAGCTGGCACTGACGTCATTAGTGGGTGCCTCCATCCCCCTCAGCCTGTGTCAAGCTGCTGGGAGCTGGATCTGCTTGCAGGGGGTGGGGACAGAGTAACAAGCTTGAGTATCTGACACATTCCATTAACCGGCATCCCCCATGTCCCACGAATGCCAGATAACAAAGCTTTCACTTTCAACTCCTAGACAATTTGCTTATGCTCTATGGCTTTTACAGAGGGAAATATTTTCCATACATGCCTTTAAATGCCTAAGGGGAAACATTGTGACGTCCATGAGATGAGCATATGTGTTATGGGATACTCCACTGTAGAACATAGGTCATTGTGCTTTTCAGAAAGGCATGGAAGTAGAGGGTCAGGCAATGTAAGGCAAATATGAGTGGTGATTTGACCCAGTGAGCTATATATTTTTCATACATTGTCTGAGCTTCAGGGAAACAGTATGAAATACTTTCAAAGTGTTTTAATTGGCTCGGGAACTTTTATGAAGACTAGGTGATCTCTGTTCCAAATCATTGCTGCTTACCCAGTAATCATTCTATTTTGTGTATGGGATGGATGAGCTAAGTAATTTAAGGGACACATACATTGTTCCAGTGCCAGGTAGCCCAGAATACCTTTCACTACCCTTGTTGATATCAGGGAGATGATGTGGGGACCTAGCCTAAGAAAATAGTGATTGCTATTCTGCATCAGACCAGTGGTCCATCTGGACCAGAGTAACCTGTCTTGGAAAGTGACTAATGCCTGCTGCTTCAGAGAAAGGTACAAGAAACGCTTCAGTGGGCAGTCAAGGCATAACCTTCTCCTAGAAAACAATTGATTCTATTCTCCATTAGTTAGGCTTGGTCTACACATGAAACGATGCTGAAAGTTTCGTCAGTTAAGGATGTGAAAAAAACACACCTTTGACTGATACCTATGTGAACTAAATCCTCAGTGCAGCTACATCTCTGTCAATGGAAGATGACTTCTGTCAATGTTGGAAATGGTGTATATGGAGGTGGAGTTTCTACACTGCGGCTATGTTGACACAACGAGTTTTCTCGGCAAAAATATGCTAACGAGGGACTCATTTGCATGAATCATGATCTCATTTGCATATTTGCTGATGATCCGTTTTTGTGCTACGGTTTTTGCGCAAAAACAAGCAGTATGGACCATTTCTTTTTGCACAAAAATCCCTTTTTCCGTAAGATCCTTATGCCCCCAAAAAGGAGGTATACTGATCTTGTGGGAAAAGGTGTTTTTGCACAAAAAGAAAATGTCCACATTGCTTGGTTTTGTGCAAAAACTCCAGCGCAAAAACGGATCAGCAGAAAATATGCAAATGAGATTGTGACTCATATTTTTTGCCAAGAGAACTTGTAGTGTAGATGTAGCCTGCCAGAAAAACCCCTTCTGACAGAGCAGGCTGAATCTGTACAACAGATAGTCTGTAGTATAGACATAACTACGGCTACCCTGTAGCCTTCTTGATAGTTTAAATACCTGTTCCCCTCATGCTTCAGGGCATAAACCATGCTGCTACAGCTACACTGTAGCTTTCTTGCAGAAAAGCTTATGCAAATAAAGCACGGCATGGAATATCACCGTGCTTCATTTGCATAATTATTTAGCAGCCGCTTTTGCGCAAAACCCCTCTCTTGTGCAAGAGCCATTCTTCCTGCAAAAGCCTCTTGTGCAAAAACAGCTGCTAATTAATTATGCAAATGAAGCACAGCGATATTCCACGCCGCGCTTCATTTGCATAAGCTTTTCCGCAATAAGGCTATAGTGTAGCCGTAGCAGAGAGTGGTTTATGCCCTGAAGCATGAGGGGAACAGGTATTTCAACTAGCTGCTCTCTGTCATTTTAAAATAAGCTGCTAGTATGGAGGTGTACTCAAAAAAATCATGGGTCGATAATAAGACTATGGTAGTTGAAATATTTTATGTACTTAAAACGAAAGTGCAATTGAACTTTAAAGAATTTATATTACTACTCTTGCAATGAAGATTTTTGCAACTGAATATGAACCCTGGGAACATCATTAGTGAATAATGATTTTCTCTAATCATGTACTGCTTCAGAAGAAGAGCACAGGATAACAGAACTCAAGCTTGCTGAAAGCCAGGCGTTGCTTTTTGTAATGTCGCCAGATGTTATTTACCAAGAGTGTTCATGTAATATTTGATAAACATTCTTGTAGATGGAAAAATTCTAGATATTGTAGAAATTACTGAGTTATTGTCAGACCTTTACTGCATTTTATTTTTGTGCAGTTTATTAGTATGTTAATTTATTTTTTTTAAATATGATGACTTTTGCATATTTCGTTCGCTATGTTTCATTTATGATGGGGTTTTGTTGAAGCTGTACAGCACCCAGTGTGTGTGAAGAGCATTTTATAAACCATTCAGCAAACAATAGTAATAATAATGGGTCCAGTTAGTGAACTTTTGTGAAAATACCTGCATAGGGCCAGGAAATATGATAAGGTTCTCCAATCATTATTTCCTCTGTTATTATTGAAAACTCCACCAAACTAATTATTTTGGTACATGATCTTATGCTTACCTCAGTCTGCAAAGACCATGTCTTGATGCTGTCTCTGAAATTCTCCATAGGGCAAATACGACATTAATCATGCTCCTTTCCAGCACGAATCCACATGGATCCTTCCAAATTTCAGCTACTCCATGCAGGCACTTTTCCATAACTTTCTCCAATACTTTTATAGCACCTGATCTTAGCGAAATTGGATATAATTAGAATATAGTCTATTATCTCCTTTGTGTGTAAAAATAAGTACCATAAAGATTTTATGTCATTCAGCTGGCATTTTCTCTTAAGTTTCAGAGGGGTAGCCGTGTTAGTCTGTAACTGAAATTTAAAAAAACAACAACAATGAATAGTCCTGCAGCACCTTAGAGACTAACAAAAAGTGTACATGGTATCATGAGGTTTTGTGGCACAGCCCACTTCTTCAGGTCATTGAACAGAGTTGTAGACACTTCATGCCTTCTTTTCCCAGTGACTTCAGTTTATCCACGTGTAATTTATCTGGCTCAGATGCTTTCCCCTTCCTCATTGTTCTAAGTGCCTTTGCAAGCTCTTCTTCTGATCATTCAAAAGGGTCTGGGTCTCCCAGCCACTGCCACTCCTGGCCCTTTAAATACGTCTGAAGCTGGTTGTTCCTTCACAGGATAGAAACTCAGCTTTACTCAGTGGAATTCACGCTGAAGGAGAGGAGATCTCCAGCAGGACAGGTGGCATAATAAAACTCCAGGACTGACTATGAGAGAAGCAGAACAGAACTGCCACAGCCAGTCCCAATGTGCACATACTACCAGATAATGAAAAATACAATCAAAGTGAACCTTGTAATGTTACCAGGAGCAAGTCAGAGTAGCACTGTACATGGCCATAAATTTGAAATGACAGTTATAACAAGTTATCTCCTCAACAATTACACAGTGGATGATTCTGAAAATGTCTTTAAGCTCATTTGAAATGCCCTTATCATGCAGTATCAGAGAAAGAAGGGAAAATGGAGTGAGGGAAACAAGGACTGTTTTCTCTGCTTCACCTTCTCTCATGTTGTGATCATGTGTGCCTAAAACTTGCATGGGTTTTGCAGGGGGTAGGTGAAGTGTAAAGAGCATTTTTTGCACCCAGAGTTATTATACAATGGCTTACCACAGTCATCCCTACACTCAGGGAAATGCAAGTGGCTGTTCTTATTGCCCAAGGAGAAGCAATCTACACCAAATGGGACAGGCGATTGGGTGGAGGCAAAGCGATGGTCACACTGGCCAAGGCACACAAAGGTGTGAATGCTATACTAGCATAATCGACACTATGACAGATGTGCTCCCTTTATATGCCACAAGAGTTACATTCTTCTCACTGAGGCAGGCCTCTCCATTCACTCTCAGCTTGAAACATTTATTTATTAATAGTCAAAATACCACCAACATAAATTAATTTGGCGTGGTTATTGACAGCCTTTGGCAGGAAGGCCAGGCAATAGATAAATGGTGATTCTGGAAGGACAAAAGTTCCCTCCAAATCAGGGTTGGAGAACATTAGTTGGGCTGATTGTGCATACTTATATATGGCTGCGTCTAGACTGGCAAGTTTTTCTACAAAAGCAGCTGCTTTTGCGGAAAAACTTGCCAGCTGTCTACACTGGCTGCTTGAATTTGCGCAAGAACACTGACAATCTAATGTAAGATTGTCAGTGTTCTTGCGCAAATATTATGCTGCTCCCATTCGGGAAAAAGCCTTCTTGCACAAATGTATTTGCACAAGAGGGCCAGTGTAGACAGCTAAAAACTGTTTTGCGCAAAAAAGCCCCGATGGTGAAAATGGCAATCAGGGCTTTCTTGCGCAAAACCGCGTCTAGATTGGCACGGACGCTTTTCCGCAAAAAGTGCTTTTGCGCAAACGCGTCCATGCCAATCTAGACGCACTTTTCCGTTAAAAGCATTTGCGGAAAATCATGCCAGTCTAGATGCAGCCATAGTGTTCTTTAGACTGCTGGGCTGTCAACCTGGAACCTTACACCTTTCTGGTCTGGCTTTGGGTCTGCTGCTGCCTTGGTTTCTTCCTCTTGACTCCTCAATAACTTCACCTAGGCTTTCATGTGTCTTAGGGTATGTCTACACTGCAACACTATTTCAAAATAACTAGCATTGTTCCAAAATAACTTAGTCCGCATTTACACAGCAGGCAATTATTTCAAAATAATGTCAAAATACTGTCAAGCTGGAGGACTTCTTACTCTAACTCCTGTAACCTTGATTGTACAAAGAATAAGAGAAGTCAGATGAAGAGTGCTCTATTTCGAAATAAGTGCTGTGTGTAGATGCTCCCTATTTTGAAATAAGCTATGTAATTGACATAGCTCAATTTGCGTAGCTTATTTCGAGTTAAGCCCTGCGGTGTAGATGCACCCAAATACAACCTGTTCTTTGGGGCTGGGGTTTTTACACAATCTTCATAAAGAACCAAAACTGCCTCTTTCCTTCACCAGATGCTGTAGCTCCTCTAGTTGATACTAACTCTCTGCACGCCCCAGGGCCTGGGCCTGAGAGGTAAGCAGAGTATTTGTGCAGAGCTGCTCACGGAGCCCTTCTGGGCCCCATGAAACTTTCTATCTGGAGTTTTTCCAGCTCTCTACGGGTATGTCTACACTACAAAGTTAGTTCGAACTAACGGACGTTAGTTCGAACTAACATTAATAGGCGCTACACTAGCGCTACACTAGCGCTCCGCTAGTTCGAATTTGAATCGAACTAGCGGAGCGCTTAGTTCGAACTAGGAAAACCTCATTTTACGAGGATTAAGCCTACTTCGAACTAGCTAGTTCGAATTAAGGGGTGTGTAGCCCCTCAATTCAAACTAGTGGGAGGCTAGCCCTCCCCAGGTTTCCCTGGTGGCCACTCCGGCCAACACCAGGGAAACTCTATGCCCCCCTCCCGGCCCCAGGCCCCTTAAAGGGGCACGGGCTGGCTACGGTGCCCGTGCCAGGTGCAAGCCTGCCAGCACCCAGCCAGCAGACCCTGCACCTGGCACGGCACAGAGCCACCCACCCGATGTCCCCCAGCCCTCCCCCTCTTCCCGGGACCAGGCTGGTGGCTCCCGGGAGCTTGCCCTGGACCGCAAGAGGCAGGCACCTTCCTGGGCTAGCGCAGACATCGTGGACCTCGTCCACGATCTCCACACTAGGCACAGGAAAGTGGCCATCTAGGGCAGGAGAGCTGCCAGCCTGGCCACCCAGGAGCAGGTGTGCATGAAAATCAAGGGGGTCCAGTGAGACCCCTGACCCTGAGCCCTGAGCTTACAATGGCCGTCCTGGGTCAGACCAAAGGTCCATCTAGCCCAGTAGCCTGTCTGCCGACAGCGGCCAACCCTAGGGACCCTGGAGGGGATGGACCGAAGACAGTGACCAAGCCATTTGTCTCGTGCCATCCCTCTCCAGCCTTCCACAAACCTTGGGCAGGGACACCACTCCTACCCCCTGGCTAAGACTACTCCATGGACCCAACCTCCATGACTTGTTCTCACTTCCCTTTAAACTCTGTTCTAGTTGTAGCCTTCACAGCCTCCTGCAGCAAGGAGTTCCGCAGGTTAACTATTTGCTTTGTCAAGAAGAACAACTTTCTCTTACTAGTTTGAAGCCTGCTACCCATTCCTTTCTTTTGGTGTCCTCTAGTCCTTCTTTATGGGAACTCAGGAAGAACTTTTCTGAATGCACCCTCTCCACCCACCCCTGCTTTTAGAGACTTGTATCCTGTCCCCGCTCCATCTCCTCTTTTCTAAGCTGAACAGTCCCAGTCTCTGTAGCCTCTCTTCATCTGGGACCTGTTCCCAACCCCTGATCATGTTAGTTGCCCTCCCCTCTCCCAGCCTTTCTCTTCCCCTCTCCCACCTCCTTTTCCCAGTCTCCCCCAGTTTTGTTCAATAAAGACAGAGTCAATGTTGGAAGAAACGTTATCTTTATTTTGTACATCAAGAAGAAGGGGGGGGGGAAGGGTAAGTGGAAGGAGGTGAGGGAGGAATGGGGTACGAGCCCCCGATGGGGAGGACTGGGCTGGCTCTGCGGTCTTCTGGGGGTGGAAGCTCTCCTGCAGCCCCCCGATTGCCCCCTCTCCCCAGATGGCAGCCTGCGGCAAGTGCAGCCGGGCTGATGGCCGAGTGCTGTGATGTGCCCAGTGTGGGCACTCCGGGCAATCCAAGCCAGGACTGCTTTGCAAGCGGGACACCCCTTAGAACTGTCTGTCCGGGGTGGGGGTCGGGACCCTTTAAGCGCAGCCCTCGGCTAGCCTGAGACAGCATCTCCACGCTCTAAGTCCTCCTCTGATGCCCTGCCGGCACTGCTTCCGGCCATCCTTAAGCCCTGTTCAGGGTCCACTTAATGTGGACTTGCTAGTTCGAATTAGCAAAACGCTAATTCGAACTAGTTTTAAGTTCTAGACACGTTAGTTCGAATTAGCTTAGTTCGAATTAACTAATTCGAATTAAGTTAGTTCGAACTAACTCTGTAGTGTAGACATACCCTAACATATTCATGTGGGGTGAAGGCCAAACTAATATCAATGCTGAAGTTCCCATTCATTGCAATGGAGTTAGGATTTCACCACTGCATCAGAACCCTGACCTGGAGGTTTCATCATCTTGCAGCAAAAGCAGAGTTCGGTCTCCATACTCAACCTATTAGTGACCTCTGATAAGAATGCTAATAAGGGGATTAATTAGGGTTGATCTCCTCATTGCCTTCTGGTCTTTGCCAGTGAAAAGCATGAGGACTTAAACTTGCTCCTATTCTTTAGATTTCCTACCATGTGGGTGCTATTATCTCACAGGCAAAATTTCAGGTATATATACCAAATGCACTGGATATACAGTTCAAGTGTTCAAAGAGCTGGTTTGATATTCTCCGTGATTAAGTTTCTGGGGTTGGTATTTCCTAGAATACTTTGATTTACATTATTTGCCATGGTATGGATCTGTCCCTTTTTAGAGCTGTTCAATCACTCCATTCACATACCAGAGGATTATGCAAAACAAGTTTTATTTCAGGAAAGCTTGCATGACAATTGTCAACATTTCCTTTTACAGAATTTTACACCACCTTAATTTTGTTTGACTCCAATTTTCAATAAAATGGCATTGCCCACTTTGAAAATGCAGTCTTCTGCTTAGGCTTTAAAACAAATGTCATATTTGCTTAGAAAAAGACATTTGTTCTAGACAACTGTTCTCTTTTTTCTTTTTTAATAGCACATGCCTGCTTTAAAATACATATAACTTAGAAAATCTTTTCAAAATATAGAGCCAAAATATAGATCTTTTCAAAATATATAGTTTTACTTGACTAACTACATGCTGTGGCAAATTTTTATTAAACATAAGCCCATTAAATTAATAATTTTTTAAAAATGAGTCATTTTCAATTTTTTATTAGAAATGTTGTACCCTTCTAGTTGGGTAGTTGTGGGCTTATGACTGGTAAATATATTGTTTAGTTTTAAGAAATGTAAAGAACTGCGGCCATTATTTTCATACGTGTATGCCTAAAGTTAAACATCTAAATTGATGAACAAACATGTGGCAGGCACTCTGAATTTTGAAAATCAGGCCAGTCATTCAGAAACTGATATATGGATTTATTTGTCTAACAGTAGTACTCCAATTTTGCAAATTTTGACCTCAGAATGTTTGCTATTTTTTTTCTTGAAGTGAAACAAGTGTATCAAATGTTTACCAGACTACGTGCTCTATATGCCTCCTTAAAAATAACTATTTCCATATCTAGTCTGGTTTTAAACTGTTTTTCTTTCTGCACCAAAAGTTGGTTCATTGTTGAACTATCTAGGTGATGTTGTTTTGATTAGGAAGACATGTCAATCATGGACAAAAATGTAGGTGGATAGATAATTTTTAGCAAATCTCAGAAGAACAATGTTTTTAGACATAACAGCAACAGTGAGTTCTACTATTCCATGACATGATTGCTTGTGGTTGGCTGAAATTCACTGGACCGCTAATCTTTTTGTCCTGTTTTGATGCTTTGTTTCTTTTCACTGCATTTGCTTGGAGACACCAACCTTTTGGTACTTTTCTCCAGAATGTTTCCTCTTTTCTTTTTCTTTTTTAATGTCAGTTTTCCCCTATAAAATGACAAGAAGCGTGATGCATTAATGAGTACTCTCCATTGACTTCAGGAAACATGGATTTAAGTTGAACTTGGGACACAAGTGGAATGGGTTTGGTGTTTTGTTAGTAAAATGCCACAAACCATATTTGCTTATTTCAGAAAATCATGGCTACATTGTGTTGCAGGCTAACAGACACAAAATTCACATACAAGTGATATTCCAAGGTGGTGTGTGGAAGGTCTGGATGGAGATAAAATGGAATGGATGTGAATTGGAAGCTAGCATTTGCTCATAATAAAAATTAATCAAGTTTAACATTAAATATTGTTGAAAAGAAAAGAGGACCAAATTTAACCATAGTGTAAAGGGCAGAATTTCATGGATCCCATTGGTCTGTGCTTTTATAAAACCAAATTCATTGGACACACATGAACCAAGTAAGGATATTGAAGAAAACAATTTGTATACATTACATTGGTATTAAAGGTCATCTTATGAAGCTAGTTTAGCCCTGGCATAACTAAGTGCAATGGGATTAACAGCATTCAATTATTTATACCATGGTGAATTTAGTTCTATAAAAGATTAAGTTTAGGAAATGTATACAAACTTAATTCTTCAATATTACACCTCCTCCCCATCCTTGCAAACACATGCTTCTCTCTTGCTCTTTCTCATACCAGTAGATGATCTTCACTTATATACAGGAGTTTCTAGCCCCTGGGTTGCTATGCAACAAAATGCATTCTATCTGCATCCTTTCTGTGCTCTATCCCGTTTCCGTTCAACAACTCAAAATAACCAGTGTAGTGCTTTAAACATGTTACTTCCTCTTCTCTACAGAGTTGAATATCTATCAAGTATCTTCCTGGGCTTCCTATCTCTTCCTGTTGCAGTCTTGAAAAAAATGTGTTTGCCCTACATTGATTTTCCTCATCACTTCCTATTTACACCAGTCCTGTTAATGCTAGGGCAGGCAAAACATACATAAATGAGTCACGCAGCTGCTGGCTCATTTAAAAAAATGGTGTCAGCCAATTGTGTGCTGTTTGAAACTAAGATTCTTCATTGTTGTCAGGTGCAGGGTTCCTGTTTGTCCTTTCTATCATGCATTTGTTTCCCTACTGATACCAGAATGTTGAAAACAATCCTTTTCCTTTATTTTAATGTGCTGGTCTTAGGAAAGAGAAAAATATTCATCCCCAACACCACAATAAGGGACAGGACAATTCTCCTGTGAACCCGATAGAATTTCTGAGCAGTTATAATAAGACAGAGGTAGGTTTATTTAAGAAAGAAAAAAGATTTAATAAGTGATGGAAACAACTGCTTACAATACAAAGCAAAAATTGTAAACCTGGGCCTACCCTTCCCGATATTCCATCCTGTATTATATAATGCAAGGGTTCTCTAGGTTGGGAGTCTCAAGTGGGCCATGATCCTGTTCTAATAGGGTCACCAGGACTGGCATTAAACTTGGGGCTTGGAGCTGAAAGTTAAACCTAAGCCCCACCCAGTGAGGCCAAATCCAGAGCCTCACTACCTGGGGCTAATGCCAAAGCCAGAAGACTTCATCTCTGGGTGGCAGGTCTCAGGTTACAGGCAGTGTGTGGCAACATTGATAAATACTGTTTTTTATCCATGATTCCATTGGTTAAAACTCAAGTAAGTTGTGGGCTGATGGTTTCTTGAATAAAAACGAATTTACTAATGGAAATTACATCTTTTAGGTATGGACTTGTTAATATGTCAAAACAGCATTTCTATATTACAAGGCACATTTTTGTTTAATTAAATAAACGCACACCTCCATGTGTCATCAATACTACAGAATGATAGAAGTGTTCTTTATGGGCAGATACTTATTTTTAAACACATTCAATCTATTAATTTCTGTCTTTAATATAGAAACAGTATGTTTGCAATAACTAATTTACAAAAAAGTTCTCAAACCTTTATTAATAATTTGTAAAGCAGTATGGTGAACATACATATTAGGGACTCTGTAGCAAATGATTTTTGAGAAGAAATCTGCAGATGATAATCTTGCTGCTAGTGAATGCAGAAATAAGGGGGTGGGAAACAACATAGATTAGTACCTCATTAGTTCCCTTAAGGCAATGAAAGTCCATATTTCCTGGACTGGAAAGGGGGTTGCTTTAATGCTTTCCCTAGAAATTTCCTGATGCAATTGTTTTGTATCTGATCCATTTTTAATTGTATAGAGCCTTTTTCCTGAGGAAGAGTGCTTTTCTGAAAGGTAACATTAGGTATTTGCTGATTTGCCCAGTTATATTTTATACAGCGGTGAAATATGACAGGTTTACCAGCCCATGATTTATGGGCTTACTTTGTTACCTGTGCTGATAATTACAAATGTGATTGGATGCTTAGCAGGAACCATAGATGTTTGTACCTGGAAAAGGTAACCATACAAATTTAATAGAAAGTTATTCACTAAGTAAAAGTGTCTAAGGAGGCACTCTGGAAAATGAATCCAAATGATAACAAAGTGGGAATTAAAGGTGGATTAGTTAAACTTCATTCAACACAAACCTAATTCCGAGAAACTTAGACTATAGCTAAGCACAAGCATTTCATACTATATGTGGTGCCTTTATTACTATGCATCTGCATGTGCTATAGATAGCAGGTGATGAAATGCCTATCACTTTAAGATTTAGCCTTTTTGGTAACAGCTAAAATGACATCCTGAAGCACATACACAGTGATTGTTGAGAATAAGTTGAGTCTAGATAGGCCAAAAAAATCGTATTTCCCCAGGTGAGTAGGATGCAGAAATAGATAAAGGATCTTAATGAAAAAAAAAAAGGATTGAAAGAGACCAAAACCTGTGACTGAGCAAATACTCTAACACTGATCCCATGTCCAGAGAAGAAGAGTGCAGTGGCTCTATTTAGCATCATGAATTAAATAGTATTTACTTCTAACTAAAGAGAACCAAGATTGATTATGGGTAACGTGTAATGTTCAGGAAATGGTAATATTTATTCTAGAATGCAAAGACTGTACCAGTGAAAGGAGGAGTTGGTGACAACGTAACAACATTTTCCTTGCAACATTTATCAATAATGCAGGGAAAAAGGACCCATAACATTTTCTTCTGCAATTCTTTAAGAATATCTAGAAAATAGCAAGACTCTAAGTCATGAACTAGATCCAGAGTTTAGTGCATGTGGTCTTAGACTCAGGAAGCACGTCGGCTATGCCACGAAACTGAAGACATTGAAGGAAGAAGATCCAGGAGAGAGGAGCCAGGGAGTATGTGCTCTCTTTCTCTCTCTCTCTCTCTCTCTGCAAACACACACACGAGTGTCTGGGTTAGGCAGACTGAGAAAGGACAGAGGATACCTCTGGTCAGCTTTGGAAAGGGGACAAAATTCAGTAAGAGGCGCAGCAAAGGTAGGACTCTCCTTTGGAAAAAAAGTGGTAGAAAGCAGTGTAGGCTGCAGTGGAAGGACGCCTTGAGTTAGGGGCCTACAACAAGTGGTGAAGATGCATAGGTAAACAGGGCAAGCTCCTGTGGGAGGCAAAGTTTGTAAGTGGTAGCTTTAGATTTCAGAAGCCAAGGTAGGCAGAAGAATCATTCAGACTTGCTTGGATTTATCTGGATGAGGTTTGTAGTTTGGCTGAGCCATAGAGAGCTGAGCTATGGAAAACCAGGAGAGAGGCAGACAGTCGGAGTTGCTGGAATAACAGCAACATTAAGCCTGGCTGCAAGGCTTACAGTCCCATCCAACAGGTGATAAAAGGCCATTCTGTCACTTCTTTAATGCATGCTTTGCAGTACTTGTTTTCTGTTAGACTTGGTAGTGTGCGTGTATGTGTCCATTGAGGGTTTAAAAAAAATTTTAAGCATCAATTGCCATTGAACATATGTCTGATTTCCAATATGTTTCTGATCATTTTCAGCACAAACATAGAAAGATTTGCGAGGAAAAGATTTACAATCAGCCTTTAATACAGATGCCAATTACATCAAAGCGTTTCAACAGAACGGCATCTTTATTACTGCCGCACCAAGAGAAGAAGCTAACCATAGTAATTAGCAAAGTAATCAATCTAGGTAGATGTTTAGCAAGTCAAAAGAAGCTGTGCTCAATTCACATCCTTTGCTTGGGAAATAAAGCTACATTCTCTCTCCTCATCTGTCAGTGTGTCATTTGGGATGGTCATTTACACGAGTTCAAACATGATTTCAGAAATTTCTACTAATTATAGTGTAGCTAGAATGAAGTGCACGTCTGTGTCGATATACTGCACTTTTTAACAAGCCTAAATGAAACTGGTAAAGTCAGATCAACTTCTAGCATGTTCTGCAGGCATATGGACACCACAAACACTCTGGCTAGGAAGGCAAACACAAAGCAAAAACTACTCTGGCTCCCACCCAAAACCATTGAAATATGACTCTCAGATGCATATATGTGCCCCTCACCATTTTCCCACATTAATTGCTAAAGGCACATACACTGTCTGATGTGTGGAACACAGCCCTCACCCACACCTGACTGTTAAGGGCTTAGCAGGGTGCCAGGCATCTCCAAGCCTTGCAAGTTGCTCCTGATTCATTTCACCCACATGATTAATTTGCTAGAGGTAGCAGGGGGTTGCAGGCAACCTGAGCAGGATTAATGTTGGCTTCTATGAGGTGCACACTACAGAGCATCCTCAAGACCTGTGAAATCAGCGAGCATTCAAAGTGCCCAGTGCCTCCCAGTAGTTCTCAGCATGTTGCAGTGAGGAGTCCTTGAGAGTGCTGCATGCACTGTTATCACAGCAACATGGCCTATTGCTGCAGAATGTTGGAATACTTTTGTGCAAAGACTTACTAATTATTACAGTGTTGAATTACACTATTGTATAAGCAACATAGCTGTGTATATTGTATCTCAGTCCAAGGTGGAACGAGAGTCCTTGCTTGTGAGTATATGTTTAAAAATATTTCTAATCTAAGATCTATTCAAGGACCTCATGAGGGACAGATAACTTAATATTGACAAAGCCTTAAATATATTGAAAAGATATAAATCAGCGTAATGAGATTCACAAATGCTTTAATATTAATGGAGAAACCTTTTGGGAAGCACAGTATAAAATCAAAGAAAAAAATTAGCCCAAGATGTAAGTGATGGTGTTAGTTAAATAAATAAAAAAAATGATTTTGTTTCGGTGCCTTCTCATGTCTGAGTGAACCATTACATTCCTTTTACAATTTCTTTAAAAACTTAAGTACTGTTACAAACAACCAGAAGACAAATTTTAGGAGAAACTAGTCATATTCATTTTGGAAACCTTCCTGGTAAACTTAATTGGAATGATTTCTTTTGTGCATCAGAGAATCAGGAAAGAACCATGATACCTTTCTTTCAAATATTTTCTCTAAAATCAGTGAACTAATTCTACACTGAATTTCAAGACAATACCATGACACTCTCTGTTGCTTTTTAAAGAAGGAACACAGTGTCGGGAGTCAGGAGGTCCTGAATTCGGATCTGGACTCTGCCACTGACTTGTTTTTATGTCCTTGGGCAAATCGCTTCACTCCATGCAACATTTTCTTCATCTGTAACACAAGAATCTTGCCTCACTACTTCATGGGCGAGTCACAAATATTAGTTAATGTCTAGACACTGGTTACAACATATATAATTTTATGTAAATACTGTGCATTATTTATCTTTAAATAAATAGCATAATGATAATAGGAGTTATGTCCTAGTGCCAAGAATGATATATATGATCATAAGGTTTACCTAGATCAATACTAATCAGCTTGGGTATGTCTACACTACCCCGCTAGTTCGAACTAGTGGGGTAATGTAGGCATACCACACTTGCAAATGAAGCCCGGGATTTGAATTTCCCGGGCTTCATTTGCATAAGCCGGGTGCCACCATTTTTAAATCCCGGCTAGTTCGAACCCCGTGCCGCGCGGCTACACGTGGCACGGAGTAGCTAGATCGGATTAGGCTTCCTAATCCGAACTAGCTGTACTCCTCATTCCACGAGGAGTACAGCTAGTTTGGATTAGGAAGACTAATCCGAACTAGCTACTCCATGCCGCATGTAGCCGCGCGGCACGGGGTTCGAACAAGCCGGCATTTAAAAATGGCGGCGCCCGGCTTATGCAAATGAAGCCCGGGAAATTCAAATCCCGGGCTTCATTTGCAAGTGCGGTATGCCTACATTACCCGCCTAGTTCGAATTAGGAGGGTAGTGTAGACATACCCCTTGTAACTCTCCTCCCCCCCCACGTTCTCTTGAAGAATATACCCAAATGGCATAGGTCCTCAATTTCAGCTGGGAATCTGATCTCAGATGGCATGAGCAGATGACTTTGTCTGATTGCAATTCTTAGATCACATTAGATAACAACAAGCTGCCATGCCAGGGCAGTGAGGAGAAACACCCCTTATCATGCTGAACACAAGATGACAAACCAGCTCACCTCCCACACAGGGAAGGAGAGGGAGGTGAGTTGCTTGGGTAAGGAAGGAGGGCCATTCGCTTTCCCCCCTCTAAACTGTTGCTCACTTTCCTGAGCCTGTCAAAATCAGAATCCTGCCTGCTTCTCTACCTCCACAACCAGATACCCTTGGCTCATCACTTCGAAAATCTCATCACCCTTTAGCTGAAGGGTCTTAATCGCAAGGGCATAATATGGGCTCTGGATGCTCAACATAGATGGCCAACTTCTCGCAGGGCCAGGACCAGTATTGTTGGCTGATAGTGCTCTGAACATCAGACCATTTATGATAGCTGTTCTGCTGAAGGATTACTTTCTAGCAGGTGTAGAAAAAGGACTGAACTCTGAACTGTCTTTAAAAAAAAAAGAGGAGCATCCTCTGAAACTCATTCTTAAACAACCACAATACATAGCCAAGTCCGGAAAAGCATGGCTTGCTGAAATGGAAACCGTGATGTAGTTAGCTACGAAATGGCTATGCCAGCTATTTGTGTGTTGTCCTTTTAATTCTGTTAGGCCATGTCTGCATGAGAAAGTTATACTAGCAAACGTTAAGGGGGGAATTTAAACTAGTACCATTATACTGGCATAGCCCCTTGTGTTGATTCTCTTAATCTTGCATCAGAATGCTGTGTCATTTGGAATGGGATTAAGTGAAACTGAAACAAATCACTCTTCTGTTGGAATATGTGTGTGTCCATGCAGAGGGTTATACTGATGTAATTGTACCCATATAACTGCGTTGGTAAAACTGGCAAAATAAGGCCTAACTAATCTGCCTATCTGCAGACACAAGCAGACATTTGCAGACTAGAGAGAGCCACAGGCAGAGAATGCTTTATCATGGAGACCTTATTCTGGTCTACTTGTTTTTTTGTTGTTGTTCTTTTAATCTAAAATAAGGCATTCATACTTAAAATAGCTCTTCACGCTAAGGATTGAACAGAAACCCCAGTTTAAAAAAATATGTTTTTAAATTACTTAAAGATTTGTATTGTTAGGCCTCTTCTGAGCCATGAACCAGATTCTACTAGTTCTAGTAGTACCCAATAGAAGCAGTAAAAACTGAAGCTGCTAATCATCCCACAGGATAAGAACTTTATATAACAATTTAGGGCCAAACCCTGTCCCTGGACAAACATAGACAACTCCTAGAGTGAAATTTACCATAGACGAGGGCAATTTTTTAAGGCCAGAAGAGAATGTGTTCAAGTTTAGGATATGGCCCAGAGTGCTTGAGATTTATAATGAAAGAAGAGTGTGGTTGTGGATACTGATGTATAAACATATTGTTATCACAGTTATTCTGTGTAGGAATGTCACATCTCTAGTATGTCAGATAAATTTAATGTCTGTGTTGACAACTTCTAAAATAGATACTCTAAAGTGAGAAATGTTATAGAATCTGACTGATAAATGAAAGGATTAATTTCCATTAAAAAAAAATCCAGCATGGTTTCTATGTTTTATATGATATATGTAAAGATCACTGTTAATATCATGACAATCATAAAGTCCAAAGTATTTGGAAGTATTGCACTGAGAATCTCTCCATTTCTTAGTGAAGCTGTCTACTTATTTAACAAGTCAGAAAAATGTAAATTCCCCCCATTTCTTATTTAAAATTCCCATAAAGATAATTCTCAGTCATGTGGAACTGACTACTGTACATCAACATGTTTTCAAATCTCAGATCAATAGTCTACATGTTGTCAGAGAAAACTAATTAGGCTCACTGAGAGGTTACCTTGCTAGAATAGAAAAAAAAAATTCTCTGCTACGTTGATCTGGACTGTAGAGTCAGTGCATAGAAGCAATGTTTTATCCTCCTAGGAGGTTAGTGTAAGTGCTCTGGGCAATATATTAGCAATGGAAAAATACCCTTTTCTGCTGTTTCCTTTGCAGCACTTGTTATCATCACTCAGGTTTAATTGAGAGAAATGTATATTTCACATTTAATGTTGGCCATAATGAGAATGCATATACAGAGCTTTTGTTTTTATAAAAAGAAGTGAAAAAGTTTCCATATTACAGGTGGAATCTTCTATTTTTGCACTGCCATTTCACTGGCCTGGCTATAGTTACAACTCACAACTTTGAACCCCGGGGAAATATTTCTGGCCTTTCTAGCTGCAGAGATCGCTTTAAAGTGTAAATCAGTTTGGAGGCTTATAAGTCTGCCATGATGCCTTTGCTTAACTAACTCACAATGAGTACTGATTGGGAAGAGATAGTGATGGACTCTCCATTCCCATGAATTCCTTTCAGATTCTAGCTCTTGCATCCACAAGACTCTGCAGTAGCACCTTCGGAAGTAATTAACAATGCTCTTCAGTCCCCCAGCTACCAATGTTCCTTCTAACCGTTTCCATCTATGTGTGGATTTTTTCCATTCGTGTGCAGAACAAATATTTTTATGGCACTGAGGGAGGTATGAATGTGCACCACCAGTAGGAAAAAGACCCAACAAGCTGTGGGCACTTTGCTAATAAGCTGGGAGGCATTCGAATCTCTCCCAAGTAGCTGCACAAGTGCACAGCTTACAGGGAATAGTGCCTGACACCCCTTTCACTTCCCAAGTCCTGCTCATGGTGATGGAGGACGTGACTGTGAAGCTGAGGTGGGAGCAGGAGAGGAAAACTTTTTTTGGAGCTGCTCCTTGGCCCTGAGGAGCATATTCTTTCCACAACTGGAATGGGAAACCCATTTTAGCCATCTGTCCTATGTGTGCGACAGGAAGTCTCTGACCTTCCTTCTCTGTTCAGCAACAGGGACACTTCCCCAGCAGGGAGCAGATGACAGTGCACTTGTCTCCCACTAGAGAGAGGTTAAATCGGTGCTGTGAGAAATACTCACCCTCCTCTGTCAGGAGCAGAGAGCAACAGAGAAGTGTTTGCCTCACATCCAGCATGCTGAATGGTTAAATAGCAACATTTCCTTGCCATAAAAATGGAGTTTCCTTCTATCCAACATAAAATCAAACCAAACTAAAACGGAGTTCTAGGGTTAAGGAGAAAGATAGAAAATTGCAGAGTCTGTTCTTTCCACAAGAAATGCATTTACCAATGGAATAGCTAAGGCTATGGTTCTAAAGCATTCCGAATTTTCTACCATAGATAGTACTGGAAAGGGGTGAGCACCGCATCCACCTGCCTCTGGCTGTAGCCCATAGGTTAAGTTGCTAGACTGCTATACCAGGGATAGCATGCTTGATTTCAATTAATCATATTTTCAGGGGCTTTGTTTTATTCATCATAGGCATTCATAGTTCTCCATAGTGTTTAGCTGTAATAAAGAAACCTGCAGGTCTGTATCCCGTCCAAGACGCTAAAGCAAGTTAGCAAGTAAGTTAGTATAATGACTTGTAACCTTTGGCATAGATAAAAATGGCTTACTGGTTGCTCTTTGCCATTGGGGAACTGAATGAAAGAACCAGACATAAAACTGGATCTGTTCATTCCGTGTCCAGAACTGGTTGGTAACCACAGTGTATACCACAGAGCATGGAAGTTACAAGTAAGGCCAAAGGTAATGATTTTGGAAGTGAGACAATCCTTATTATTATGTAGGAATATATGTGTAATAATATGTTAACCCATACAGTCAGTGTACCCAAAGATTTGTAAGGGTGAGGAAATAAGATATGAGCATGATAGCTTGGGCTTGAATTAAACAGTGCCAGGACCCTATAAAATAACCATGTTAGGGTCTGTGTGAGGTCTGTCTGTTCATTCGCTCTTTAGCTTTTTCTGTCTTCTATCAGACTGTTAGATCAGCTTTCCAGTATAGATTAGCCACTCAACACTCTACCTGTTTGGACCACCAAATACATCAGGCACACCTGGGGTAAGGCTGGTCCACCATCTCTTACCTCAGGTCTTCAGGGAGAGGTGTAAGTGTGTTAGGCTAAGTACTTCTTTATTTTAGAAACATTATTGCCAGGAGTCAAAGAATTGTATTCTGTTCATGTTTAAAAACATTTGTTATTCCTTCATTTGCTTTAATAAGTTGTTACTGTTCTCAGTTTAAGTGCCCTTGCCACACATCCGGAGAGTCTACTTCTGAGATAGAACTCTGGATTCCTCCTCACGCTATAGCTTGAACTGGGCTAAGAACCTAAATATCTTCTGGTTAGATGAGGCCAGTGGAGAGCCATCGCCCCTGCCCAATAAATTCAGGTCACCATCCTGTATCACCAGAATCCAGCCCAGACAGCTAGCCATGAGCTCCCTTCAAAGAAGAGAGGAAGGACAAGCCCTGATCAAAGGTCCAAATTTCTCATGCATAAACAAAGCTAAATGGGGCAATATGTAGTTTTTGGGCTGAACATGAGTGCTGAGCCAGATATCCTTGTCTTCTAATTCTGCATCTAGTCCTGATTCACTGGGTCCACATCTTTGGCCTTCCCAGAGATCTCCCTTGTGATTCTGGAGAGGCTGAAGTAACCAAGAGAAGCAGCTGAGGAATCCCCATACAACCATCTTTAGAATGAAATATGGCAACTGCTTTTTAGTGGACAGCTGTGCAGTACGTCAGCTTAGGACAGCAGATAAAGGAGCAGGTCGGTGCCAGTGAAACTATGGGAGAATTTTAGGTTGGATGAAAGTAGCTATCCAAACTGGTATGTGCCAAGGTACAAAACTGAGATGGGATTTATCAAGACCACAGAATGCTCAGGATATTGGTTTTATGACTCTTTAAAAAGGTGGCACATCTAGCCCCATAGCATCACTCTGAGGGTACGTCTAAACTACATGCCTCTGTCGGCAGAGGCATGTAGATTTGTTTGTTCAGCAAAGGCAATGAAGCCGTGATTTAAATGATCGCGGCTTCATTTACATTTACATGGCTGCCGCGCTGAGCTGACAAACAGCTGATCAGCTGTTTGTTGGCTCAGCGCGGCAGCCATGTAAATGTAAATGAAGCCGCGATCATTTAAATCGCGGCTTCATTTGCCTTTGCTGATCTGTCTAATCTACATGCCTCTGCCGACAGAGGCATGTAGTCTAGACACAGCCTCAGATATTTCATCAGTACTACAGAGAAGACTGCCACTGATCAAATCACTTATTGCAACATCCGTGCTTTAGTTGGAGATTTCCTAGTAAGTAACTTATGAGATACAGTAGTATCAAAGAAATATGATAGTATTAATGCCCTTATAAGGCAAAATACATTTTTTCTGGAGTTTCTGAGTATGTCATCTTGTGAATGGGAACATTTAAAAAACAAAAGTCAAGAAATCTTTCTGTCATCAGCCTTCTATCTGTCAATTAAAGACGTGAAGTCCCAGTGGGTTTTTTCTTCCTGTGAGTTTGCTCTTAGTTAATCAGTCAGTATAGCTGAAAAATCTTGTTAGTTTTGTCTAGCTTCATGAGTTACAGGTCTGAATTCTCTTTGGTGTCCCCACAGTAAAGCATGGCTTACAAACATTGCATTGATATTGATGGACTAAATGTTGCTTAACAAGACTTTGATCTTTTTCAGCAACTCACATGTATTTAAATGCCATGTTTGTAAACAGAAAGCATTTTTCAGAAAAAGTTTTCTTCTTGCGATGTACATTAGAATGTTATCTCATGTGTAGCCTAGAGCAAACATACTTTTATTATGAACAGCTAATAAACAATAGGGATAATTTCAGGTTTTATGATAAAAAATTATAAAAAGTTAGACAAAAGTAGCCTGACATTTCATACCAAAGGAAGAGCACAGATGATTTCAAGAATTATTCTTATTTTACGTTAATATATTTATTTTTAATGATGTGGAGGAAGGGGATACTCTGAAATCTGAAGTGTTTTTTTTGTCTCTCCTAAACATAGTTTGTTTATATACCAAACTGACTTCAGTTACAGACGGGATTATACAAAGAGTTATCACATGGTAAAGCTCCATTTGCTTTTTGCACTTGAAGAGAATCAAACATCATTTCCCAGAAGCACATGCTTGAAAACCAGCACATTGATCCTTATAAGTACTTAAAGAATAGGAAATTAATAAAACACTATCTAACAATTTTTAAACAGCAGCTTATTTACAAATTCCAATCACTATACAGCAAATGCAGCTTTAAAGATGACTCTTTGGAGTACAGTCGATGGAGCAAACATTGATAGACAAGTTTCAGATCACTTCAGAATCACATCTAAAACTTCATGGTGGCCTCTTTGATGTGGCCCCAAGGGGACTGACCACCTGTGTAGGTCTTACATGGCCCAAGCAGTGATGATTTGTTAATCAGGAAAACAAGTAATCCTATATGGCCTCTAGTAAACCTTTGAGTAATCTTAGATGTAACAGTTTTTTCTGATCTTCATATTATTGTCAACTTGCTAAGGAAGTTATTTCATTAACATTATTAACTGCCTGCCTCTTATTTTTTACACTTACTGTTCCATAAAGAACATGTTAATATATATTTTACTATTGTCTACAAACTGCTTTTGAGACGGGTTATAGGTTACTTTTTTAATTGCCAGGCAACTCCGGTCAGCTAGCTTTTGCATACTTGTTTGCAAATGTCAACTTTATTGGTGTTTTCTTCACCTCACAGTTCATTATTTGTTATTACACATAACACTACTACAGCATCTGGAGCACTGTCCATATTGCAACCACCTCTGTTCTGATATATGTGGTACTGTAGACACGGCCACCACTCTGAAACCAAAATACCGACCAGTGGTATGATGACAGATCTTTCCCCACAGTTATAAAGTCTGTACATCAAATACCTTAACAGCAGCAAATTAAACTGTGGGACAGCAGCATCCTTTACAATCCCTCTAACATTAAAGAGTAAAATAAATATTTCCTTATCTAGGACAACAAGAAGCTCTTCCTAAAGAATGAATTTCAGTAATTTAAATATGCATTTGTAAGTATCAAATTGTTATATTACATCATACAATGTATCCACTTTTCTTTGTGACTCCAGAAGAATACCAGAATTTAGATAAAATGTCTCTGGAGAAAAATACAGTGCTGGCAATCTTAGAACAATGGCATTCTTCGATGATGAGCTGAGATCATTGGATGTTAAGGGTGAGGGTACACAGTGCCCTGAATGCTTTGGCTTTTACACACTCATTCATTACTTACTATTATAGTGAAGTCATTGGGTGTTGTGTCTGAGTAATGACGTGGGGCCTGATTCACACACCACTTACACTGGTGTAAATTAAGAGTCATGCCATTTTGCAACTCCTCTCTGATCTGGTCTGGTAACATCCATGGTCCTGACAGACCACAGATGTTGCTGGACCAGAGAGCTAGGGTCATCTGGGGGGCTGGTGGCAGAAGTGTTGGTGGCTCAGTGTGGAGCCAGAGTGGCGGCTAGATCCCAGCCAGGTTAGGGGTGGGTGCGAGGCAGTGGCAGCCAGAGCCTAGCTGGGAACAGGAGCAGAGCCAGCCTGGAAGCCAGGGGATGGGAGCAGAGCTGGGCTGGCAGCCAGGAGCAGAGTCAGGCTGGGGTGCCAGCAGCAGGGAGGACAGTGGCTGGGGCCCTGCTAGGGCAGGGAGGAGAGCTAGTTTGGCAGGGACTGGTGTGTGTGAGGGCAGGGAGCCCAGCCAGGGATGGCAGTGGAGCCTGGTGCTTGGGGCCTGTCATGGGGTTGATGGGTGAGGAGGGGAGCCTGGCCAGGAGGCTGGTGGTCCTCTGGAAGAGGCCAGATCTCTTGTATTCTGGAAAACTCCCTTCCTCAGGATTGGTCAGGTCCTAAGGTGCTGGACCAGGGAGGTCCAACCTGTAGTATAAAATGGTCTCAGATTATTGAGTTCACCTTTGGCGTTGCTAAGCAACTGTAATGCCTCTTGCCTTCAATGGGAGTGGCTCCTTTCAAGATCAGTCTAGGAAACATGACCTGATAATTGGGCCACTTACATGTGCAGACCAAGGGCTCAATTCTATCAAGTGTTGAGCATCTTCTGAAAGATAAGTGTCTTTAGTCTCACTAATTTCAAGTAAGTATTGGCAGAGCTGCTAGTAATGCCTATAAAGTTGCTTGATGTTTCACATTTTAAGATCCTGTGTCCAGTAACTTAAATCTCTACCAAACTTTAATCAGTTGGGCTAACATTTTCCAGGTGTTTAGGGAATTTTCAGGGAAAGTAAAACAATGACCTTCTCCAAGAATGAGTCAGGAAAGATACATTGGTTTTTCTCATGTCAATTTTTTTTTTTTTATAACTCATACTTTGAAGTCATAGTCCCTAGGAAATGATACACCTTGCATTGTGGTTGCAATGTCAAACACTCAGAGGTAAGGAAATAGCAGAATTCAAGTTATCTGTGCAACTTTAATTTGCCCCCACTGTGCATGCATTATGACACATTTTTAATTACCCCGGGAATCACATACTTCTTCCTGAGGAGTCTGATTTAATGTCAGTGTTTAATGCGTAGCCCCAGATTCATAACTATGTATACCCTGTCCCAACATCAGAATTATTAATTTCTTCCCAGCCTCTTTATGGTGTTTATCACTGTAGCAGCTGGGTGCTTCACAGATATTAATGAAGTTATTTTTATGAACCCCCCTGACAGGTGACATGGTATTACCATTCCCTTTCATCAATGGAGGAGTGATTCAAATATGTCCACTAATTTGGGTGCCAAATTTGAGACACTTAGAGCCTTTTTTAGAGTACCTGACCTTATATAGTACTTTATATGTTCAAAATATTGACTTCAACTGCAGCTATTAGTGCTTAGTAGTTGTGCAATCAGAACCCAGGATCTCAAGTTGGACATCCAGAAAATGAGGATCACCTATTGAGAAACCATTGGTGAAATGTCTAGTTTAAGTGACTTGCCCAGAATCACTTAGGAACCCTACTATAGAGGTAGAGTGAGAATCCAGTTCTCCAAGACAGTATTTGACTATTACAAAGATAAGGCTGTCTTTTCCATTTTCTGCTGTTCCCTGCCTCATTCACTACATACCTTCCAGCTTCTGCAACAAACCAAACAGGTATCTCTAGACAATAACCCCCTTTACACAAATCTGATTCTTCCCCAGAGCAATGTCCATCCTGTGCACTGAATGAGCTGGGGTCCTGTGGGAAAAGTAGTATGTGATCATGTAATTAGATACTGTGTCCTAATGCATACACACAAGGGAGCTGCATTATGATTGCACTGGCAACCTTAATGATGTCATTTCCTAATTTTCGGAGCGCTTGTCTTTGAAACCTTAATGCTCTTTTCATGTGTTTGTGTGTATCTATATTAAAGAATACCTTGGCTTAGTGCTGCCTCCCACTCCTGAAGATACAGTTCAGTGCTTAAGGATCTATTTGTTGCCAGATAAATGTTTGTACATAAATATCAATGAAAACTCATCGAAGCCTGGGATCAGTTAGGTTAACATCAGCATTTCTAGGGTCTTACTGCTTTCCTGGGAAATGTCTTATTTGCTTTAAATCCACCATTGAGCTTAATTTGAGTATTAAGTCTTAATGCAAATATGTCAAAAGAGGAAATGTTTTTCTCACTGAACTGGCACCACGTTCTTCTTGCGTGACCATTCTTTTCCTCTGTCAAAAAAAATCTTTTGATTTCTTAGGCTTTCCTTTCATGTCCTTTAGGAGAAAAGGAAACTGCTGTTGAATAGTGGGATGCATGGAACCTCTGCTGTTCTTTAGTCTCATATATTTGAACTTTGCTTCAGGAAAGAAAAATAGCTGGTAACAGAGATGGCAAGGTAGGTAAATAATTTCATGGTTTCTTTATTTCATTTTCATGGGTTTATTTTCACCCTGTTCCATATCATATTGAAATCTCTTTCTACACACCCTGAGCTCTCTGTTTATGTGCACCTGCTTCCTGATTAATCCATTCCCCTGCACCTCAGTCATTAACCTTCTCCATTACACACCAACCCAGTTGTTCAAAAAACAGGATCCGTTTAATGTGTAATTTTTGACAATGTCATGAGCCTCTACACGTATTTAAAAAAAGCAGTTTCCTCTTGTGCCAATTCATTCTTGTGTACTGCTGCTGTACATGTGCGACTTAACATTTTTCTCCCATAACTCCAGTTGAATTCACCACTTAATTATAATGAGTAGGCAATGCTATGGATGATGGCTAATTCTATATGTAGCCTCTTTGGTATTACACTAACAAATGCCCTGTTATTTTGTAAGCTTCTGAGCTCTGCTCAACAGTCCAGTATGAACTGGGCCATAATCATCAAGCTCTCTTTACAATAAATTCTATCCATCATAGTAATTTAGAGCCATTACATAATGACATAAATAAAACCCTTAAAAGATAACTGAACAACTCCCCCAGAAGTTATCCCATTATCTAACCAATGCAGAGCAGCGATTATCAGCAATTTTTGATAGCTACTTTCCTGAACTACATTCAGACCAGAGATCTAGAGGTCAAAGACTGAGCCTATCACACCCCAGGAGCCATCCAATCTCCTACCCCGTGTTTCTTGCGTTGCTTTGAACAGTTGTCTAGCTGCCATGGGGAGCATGCCGAAGTCCTATAATGCTCACCACGGTGGGCCAAGCAACTGTTCAAAGCTACTAAAATAGCTTTGAAAACCATGGAAAGAAATTCTGATTCTAAACTTCCACATTAAAGTCGTAATGAACTGCACTTTTGTACATAGCTTTGAAAATCCCCACTGTGGAATCATGAAATATCAAGGGTCATTTTAATAACATTGATTGTTTAAAGGCACAGCTCCTGATGTAAAAACAGAACTCATTAGAATTCAAGATAAAGATAATTACAGATGAATGCATGAAACTGAATATTAAGAAGAACTGAGTACCCGTGCTTTATTCCACTGGGAAATCCCCAGTGTGCTTACTGCTCCAATCAGTAGTACCCAAAGGCAATCTGTATCTCTGTATGACTACCCTACTGGAGAGAGAACTCTGAGAGTTTGGCCAAGGGTAACAATAAATATTAAAACCTTTATTATTAATGTTTGATACAAACATGAAACATTTATAGTTGTGTACAAATTATTTCACAGTGTTAATATTAAGTCACTTCAGGTATTTCTTCCATTTTCATACAGGATCTTATTATCTCTCTCCACCTCCTTCCCCAGAATCTTTCAGTTCTTCTACCTATGCTAAATAAAGAGAACCAGAATGGAATGAATAGTTGAAACCCAGCTTACAGCTAAATAGTTGATTCTGTATCAAGGTCACTAGAGCAAGCTGTTATATTTTTTGTTTCATTTTTAATTTCTAGGCCTCCAACTCCTCTGCTTCCTTTAACTATTCAGTATGTGTATTAGTCACAGACTCCCTTGTTTAGAAACAAATGTGTTCAGACATCTTTGACACTTATAAAAGCCAAATTACAGTGATAATTAACGTAACAGTTATATATGAGTTACTTTAGCATGAATAAAAACGCTGTGAAGATTTCTAATTAGTATGTGATCTTTGAGACAAAAATGAATGAGGACCATCTATGTAAATGGGAATTTCTGCCTTCCAAATGGAATTACTTTATACATGATTAAAAGCCATTATATGTACATGGAAACATATTTATAAAATAGAAAAACCTGCTAATTTTTGTGATATGTAGCTGTGTGTGTGATGTGGCATAATTTCTAAATTTAAAATGGCTGCAAACATTACTAGAAACAGACTGCATTATATATATGAAACAATTCTGTAGTATTTGTCATAATGTAGCAATAAATAGAATATTAATGTAAAATGTGTTGTTTCAATAACACATATGCGATTACAGCAAATCAATGTGAATTCCCTTTAGTTGTACCTGTAGGATTAGAGAGATTCCCGCTGCAAATTTTGCATACTTTATTTTAAAGTATACATTAAATCAAATTGGGAATAGTAACAAGTTAAGTGATTTGACAGAGACCCGATCCTGTCAACATCTAGCACGATGAGGCCCCAGTCTTGGATGAAGTCTCTTTATCCTGTTACAAGTCTATTAACTTTATGATTACAGTAGTATTAGAGAATCTAAGTTCCCCTGTGCTAGACATCACAGATGTCTTCCTCTGCCTTGAAGAGTTTATGATCTAAGGACTCAAGACAGACTAACCATGGGATAAAGGTTTCCCATTTTACAGATAGGAAAGTGAGGCACTAGAATGTGAATGGCCCATGGTCACACAGCAAATCTTTGGCAGAGCCAGAAACAATTTCCAGATCTCCAGAATCTCAGTCCAGAGTCTTAAGCTTAAGACCAGCCTTCCTTAAATCTTTTCACTCTTTCCCCTCGTCACACAAATTTCCTCAAGACAGTTTCTTCTCATTCCTCAGTTTGTCAGATGGAAGCAGTCTCTCAGGGCTCCATGCTGAATTTGGGGCTACAATGCAATTAGTTATGACTTTCCCAAACTGGCTTTGCCTTCTAATGATGAGTAGGAAACAATTTCCTTAGAACATCCAGAAAGATCAAGGAAGATGATTATTACATGTTTATGGGGTCTAGATGACTGTATCTGGAGAGATGCAGAACCTGATATAAGGGTACAGATTCCACTTGGCCAGTAGCTATGTATGTTATACACCATTGTTTCCATATACAGTGGTTGACAATAGAATCTCAGTGCTTGCTAACAGGTAGAATCTGGTTCCCACTGTGAGTCTTTATTCTAAATACCTCAAAGTACCACAATTAAGGTGACGTTATAATGTAGGACTGTGAATCCGGGTCACAGTCTCCCTGTTTGTTCTTATCCACATCTATCAGTGAAAGGCCACTAAAGAAAAGGCTCCTACATGACCAGCAAGACATCACCAGCACATTCACCTTGGACATCTCCATTTTCACTGTGTGCTGTGTCCACCACAGCTGTCTCCCACCATCTCTGCCAGTCTGCTTGAAGACTGAATTTAGCTCTGCTGAAACCAGGTTTAGATGAAACAAAGGTCGCAATTCTGATGATCACCTATCTGCAAGTGTATTCCCAGATTTGGTGCTGCTGGGGGAGGTGTAGAGATGATGGGGAATTTTGGAAAATAGGCTTTAGTTATTGAGTTATCTTTCCTGTGAACAAGCCTACCATCTTCCTGCTCTGCCCCTTACTTCCTGGGTACCCAAACCAATGGAACCCACAACAAGCTGGTGTTGCAGGATTCTTCCTATTTCCATATTTCAGCTGATAGTCCATGTAGGGGAGATACCTAACACCCATTCTATTTTAAAGTAAGCTTGTACTAATTGATACCATTAATTAGTCTAAATCATTTAGAATTTAAGCTCAAATGTAAGAGCCCAACAGAGGGATTGGTTTGATGGAACATACTGTACTTAGCCATGTAAATATGGTCTTGATAACCAGATTCAGTTGGAAATTTTTTTATGTTTTTAAAATGTTTTAAATGTCCTATTAAAATTGAAAAAATTCTGACATTTTAAGCAATTCAGTCTCTGCTTCCCTTTTTCCCCTTTATGGGTACATTTACACAGCTCCCAAAACTCGAAATAAGATATGTAATTTGTGCTACGCAAATTGCGTCACTTATTTTGACTCTGTTTCAGAACAGCTTATTTCATCATGTGGTGCTGTGTACACAGCACCAAATTTTGAAATAAAGGGCTATTTTGATCCATCCCCTACTCCTCCTAGAATGAGGTTTACAGAGATGATGAAATAGCGCATCCACTATATTTTGAAACAGCGAACGCGTTCAAAAGATGTGGGGTAGCTATTTTGGGATACCTCCAGTATCCCAAAATAACTTTGTTGTGTAGACATACCCTACATGACCAGCTCTTTAGCTGTTGGGGGGAAAAAAATCAACCAAAACCAGAAAGTTTTTGTTTATTTTTAAACTGTCAGCTAAATACATATAAAACTTTATCCTAACACAATGTGCTATATAGTTGGAACTATTAAGCTAGATGGGTTTATGAAGGGGATGGTTTGATGGAATAACATGATCTTGGCAACTAATTGACCTTTCACTATCAGAGGTAAATAGGTCAATGGAGGGATGATATGAGTTACTATAGAGTACTTTTCCTGGGTATCTGGCTGGTGAATCTTGCCCACATGCTCAGGGTTCAGCTGATCGCCATATTTGGGGTCAGGAAGGAATTTTCCTCCAGGGTAGATTGGCTGAGGCCCTGGAGGTTTTTTTGCCTTCCTCTGTAGCATGGGGCACAGATCACTTTCTTGAGTATTCTCTGCATCTTGGGGTCTTTAAACCATCATTTGAGGACTTCAATATCTGAGATATAGGTGAGAGTATTATTCCAGAAATGGTTGGGTGAGATTCTGTGGCCTGCACTGTGCAGGGGGTCAGACTAGATGATCATAAGGTCCCTTCTGATCTTAAAGTCTATGAGTCTATTAAGATAAGAGGCAAAGCATCAACTGCTGCCCCCATCATAATATATATATTTTAGAGTGCATCTGTCCGTGTCTGTCTATGAGTTCAAGGACTCCTCCTAAATGATAAGGAGGAGGCCCACCAAATTTGGTAGGCAGCTTCCTCTTATCCTAACTTAAAAGCAACATCAGGATTTGGTTGTGCAGGACAGCCAGAAGGTCTGGGAAAGGGAATGTTTTCCATAGGGAGGGACTACTGTTTTGAGGGACACAAAACTGAGAGAGTACATTGGCATCAACCATACCATCAAGGAAGTGGCCAGCAGGGCTGGGACTCAGCCAAGTTGCCTGCAAGCGCCATGGTAAGTCGCCCCTCTATCCCAAACCCTTCACTCCCTGCCAGCTATTGGCCACAGTGGGGAGGGAGGGAGAAAATAGCCCCCTCGTGGCTAGGGGGAGATTGAGGGAGAAAAAATGCCCCTGGCAGTCAGAAGGGCTGGGGAAAGAAAACACTTTTGACAGCTGGAGGGGCCTGGTGTGAGGGAAAGAAAATGCCCTTGTCAGCTGGGAGTTGTTGGGGGAAGAGAAAAGGCCTGTTCCTAATGGGACCCCATTCCAGAGCCCCTCCTCATCCCACAACCCTCAGTCTTGTATCCCTTACCTCCAGCCTCCTGCACTGCTCCCCACACATTTTTAAGGCCCTGCCCTGACTCCTGCACCCTCTACACTATGAGCCTCCTGCCCTGAAGGACTCGAGCAACACTAGGTAAGTCTGCTAGTCTACTATATAGTTGAGAGAGTTTATCTGTGCATCTGTCTGTCTGACCATCTGTCCACATGTCTGTCTTTCTTGTCTGTCTGTTGTTCAAAAACTCCTAAATGGTAAGAACTAGGACCATCACATTTGGAATGCAGCTTCCTCTTATCATAACTTAGAGCAGGGCTACTCAACTTTGGAAGCCCTGGGGGCCACAATGATACACACACAGCACATGCCAAGGGCTGCAACTTAAGTGTGGTTGCATATACATGCAAACGTATATGCAAATATATGCAAATAGCTTCTTTCGCACAGCGCTCCTGGCACCTCCTCCCTGGGGGCTAGAAACGCCAACACCCTGTACCTGTCTGTTCCAGCCAGCCCATCTGCTTGTGTCTTTCAGTGCTAACTCTGCCTGGGAGATGCCTCACCGTTGTGGAGCGTGTTCTCAGTGAAGGCCATGTTCAAAGGATACCACCCAGGGGCTGCATGTTGAGCCGCGCGTAAGATCAAACCGCACTGGGGGCTACAAACAAATTGGCCATGGGCTGTGTGTGGCCCATGGGCTGTGTGTGGCCCACAGGCTGTGTGTTGAGTAGCCTTGACTTAGAGCATGGTAAGGATTTGGTTGTGCCAGGAAAATGAGATGTGCCAGGATAGGGATTGATCCAGGCAGATAAAAGGGGCTGGCTGGGCCATCTGGGATTGCCCCAGCCCTGAGCCTCCCATCCCCCAGGGATCATTTAGGGAGGGCAGGTTGGGGGCCTAATGCTCCCCATCCCCAATTCCTATGGGAGCATTGTTGGCTGCCCCCCTTCATCATGGAGCAAGGGGAAAGTACACTCTTTGTTCCATTTCCCATTCTGGGTGGGGAGCTCAGGGGGCAGATGAACCTGGACCTGCCCTAGGTGGAGGACATGCACCCCTTCCCATGACTGTGCCTAATGGATCTGCAGCAGCCATAGAGAGGCACTTCTCACCTGGGTTGAACCTACTGCAGGGAGAGAGGACTGGGGTAGAGCAATGATTTAAATGATGCTTGTACAGTTTCATTTTATTTTCCAAAAAACAAAAATTGGAACATATGGAACTCTTCATCTGCAGCTCTCTAAGGGCATGTCTACACTGCCACCCTAGTTCGAAATAGGGTGGCAGTGTAGATATACCCAAAGGATTTACAAACTTCAAAAAGCATCATCTCCATTCTGCAGGTGGGGGCAAAATGAGGCCCACAATTTTCATGACATACCCCTCAGAACACCACAAGTCCACAGCACTCAGGAAAAACACTGTTGTGAATTTTTAAAATCACCCATCTGATTTAGGATTATTAGTCCCATGGACTTTCTCAACTCATTGAGCTACTGTTGAATATCACGATAGGTCTTTGACCCCTACTCCAGTGCTCTCTGTTATGCTACTTCCCTGGCAACAATTACAATTGTATGCAAAAGACTAGAGAGTGATAGAGTTATCTTTTGGCTATCAGAATGCAAACAAAATGTACTGTACATCTGCTGTATTATATAAAAGCCTATGGATTTATATATAATGTTGACAAAACTAGTCTTTCAATAGAGTAACACATAACAATGCTTGCATGATGACATTACTGCTGCTTTACTAAAGCATTCAGCTGTAGTGTTTTCAGTTTTTCATTATAAAAGCCTTAAAGATATTAAAATAGGAAATATATCAATAGCTGAAATGCCATTTATAAAAATCTCTCCTGTTTTGAGTCCCATACACAGTAGAATACATTATAGTGCAGCCTAGTATGAAGTAAAATGTACTGTAAAGAGTTTCTGTAAATGTTCGCAGCCCCTTTTAGCAGTAGATGAATGATTTGAATAACAACAGAATCTGAAGGTAATTAAAGTAGTTTATGCAAGGTGCAATAAACAGCTATGGTTGTGTCTACAGAACATTAGTTTATGTGATTGGGTGAATGATGTCTTTTTAACCTCCTAGCTATTTTGAAGAGAATTCAGAGGCTGCTAGTCTGAAAGAAACAAGGACAAGATAAAAACTGGAGACACAATTAATCCCTGTGCTTCTGAATAAGACAAACTGTTATAACCACAAAAAAAGCTGCACAGAGGTTACAGAAAGATGAGTGAAGGCATAACTTAAAAAGGAAATTTAAACCAAGAGATTGAAATCATAAAAGCAAAGAAATGAAAAATATGACTGAATAAGAAAAAAAAGCAGTACATTGTATCCTAAATGTGGAGTGTTTGCACAAAATATGAATTAAATCTCTGTTTTCTTGATTGTGATGCAGTGGGACGGGTTTATATAAACTGTGCTTCCTTAATGACTATGAGAGGAGAGGAGGCCCACCAGGATTTGCAGTCAATATGATCATGCATGTGCTTAATGTTAGGCGTATGTATAAGTACCTCACTGAATTATGGTTTGAAATCCTGGCCCCTTTAAAGTCAATGGCAAAACTCTCATTGACTTCACTGGGGCCTGGATTTCACCCAAGAATATTTTTGGGCAATGGCTCAGTTTCAGTGCAAATACACTGGTGTATGGCAAGTTAGGACTGAATCCTGTGTGCTAGAGTTCCTGTCCTTGAACATGCAGGCAGGTTCTTGTTTTCACTGATGGCAGGACTGAGGATGAAAGTGGATACTCAGGCGAAATACAAATCCGTTTGTGAATGCACAGGGCCACAGCCTGTTTTCAGATATTCTTTGCTCAGTCCCACTAATTTCACCCTTTATCATATGTAAAAAGCTATGGAGCCCCTTCAATATAAAATACCCTGGGAAGAGTAATTGCATGTGTGACCAAGAGTGAATCGTCTGTGACACTTTTATGAGTAATATGCATGACAGTGACTTATTTGATGAGAGATTTCTACCAAGTGGGTGCAAGAGGGTTAAAAAGCTGTTCAGGGGGTAAAGCAGGAGACATGAGAGGGGCGTGTCTGTGTGTGTGTCGTAGAACAATGCTGCTGGGGTGCTATGAATGTGACTTTAAAAAAATGGATGAAATTGACCCTGAGTGAAGGATTTGGAAAGACAGTGGGAACCCAAGTAGCCTGGACATTCCCACCTAGCAACCAACAACCAGGAAGAAGGTATTCCCTCACTTCCCTCACCAGTGTCCAGGGAAGCAAAGGGCCCAAGGTGGAGAGCAAAGGGAAAATGTATCAGGTCAATGTGGTAAATGTAGGGAGAGACACAACAGCTCTCACCTTGGACTGGCAGGTGCAGGGACAGAGAAGAGATGAAAATGGATTCTATAGCCAGCTGGCTGGTAGAGTCCTGATAGTGGTTAGACTGGACTTTATTGTAAGCTTTGTGTCTCTGTGCTAACCTAAGGACTTTCTGATGCTGAATTCTAGTTAACTAATAACTTACTCCATTTTGAAAACGTTGCTTGCTGGTGTCCCTGCAAATACTTGCTGAGGTACTTTGACACCTGAGGAGGGCAAAATGTCTTTGGACAAGAGGCTGTCTCAGTTGGACTTGGTGATGAACAGGCCTGGCCTTAGGGCAAAGAGCATAAGGCAGTTGCTTTGGGTCCCGTGCCTTCAAGACCCTGCACTGCCTGGTGCCCACCAGCCCAGCCGCTCACTCACCTGGGCTGGGAGCTATCTGGCTGCGCAGTGCAGTGTGCTGCTGTGGGCCCCACAACCTCTTTGGCCAGGCCTGCTGATGAACCAGGTGAACCAGGAGTACTGGAGCCCAGAAGCACAGTCTTGGAAGCATTATTGAAGCCTTATGGCCTACCCATAAGGAAAAGTGGGACAGTTTGGGGGCATGGCAGACTGAAGGGACTGTGTCAATCTGTGGCTTAGCTCAGAGCCAGTGGCTTCATGCCAACATGGCAATTGGGAGGGTCAAGCGTACAGATGTGTGAATGGGAAGGGAAAGGTACCTGTGAAGGGTCACTTCCAGACTTGGATCTTCAGGAGATGAACCAACCCCTCGCTGCAATTTCTCTACTACCTGTTAGTGAAAGGGGGGTAATTAATAAGAATAAATCAGAAACCTGGTGTGACATAGTGGGGGTATTGGGCTGCTTTCTATGCTGGCTCTGTGGTAACCCCCACTGGCTGCTGCTGGTACCACAGCCCAGAAGGACAGGGAGTGAGACATTATGCAAAGAGGGTCTCTCAACCTGTCTGACCAGCTACCCCCCAAGGAGAGAAACAAAGGAAGGTGGAATGCTGCCCTGGCCGGGGGGCAGGGCTGGAGGAGAGTGAGTTAGTCTCTGTCTGGGATCATGGAGGAAGCAGCCTAGGCAACAGGCTTGGGTTTAGAAGCCGAGACCCTCCCATATCAAGGGGGGCTGAGGCATCTTAGGCCTGCCCTGTAACCAGATTACATCTGTGCTGTGCTGTATCCTGGAGAAGCAATAAACTCCCTCTGTTCTACTGGGTGGTGGAGTCTGTCCGTGCCATTACGGGGGTGCAGGAGATGGGGGAACCCCAACGCGCCATCACACCTGGGCATAAAAAAAGTCCAGCATCTGAATCAGAACCAAATTGCATTTGATCTGAAAAGTCACAATCTGAAATGGAACTCACTGCTGCTGATCCAGCCACCTTACTAAGTTAACCAGTCAGCAAAGGAAAGATTTATACCAGAGGTTTTTTAAAAAGTGAGTCTTGCCTCTCTTTGCATGCTGATGTTCTGCTCACTCATATGGAGATTCTACAGATGTACAGAACTGCTGCACAGGATGGAATGTTTCTTTATGGCATTTCCTTGTGCTTTAAATCTCAGACCAGTTTTCTCTGTGTGTTTTTATAGTGAGGCATTAAGAATAAAAACAAACTTATTCACTAACCAGCTTTGATCTACATTTCCTGTGATTTATCTTTGGTGTCTATAGCATGAACTGAATTCCAACCTGATTGTTATTAGCTCCCCAAATATTTATATCACTCCAGATAATCAATGCTTATCACAGTCAATACAGATGTTACAAGTTCCTGAAAGAAAGATGCTGTCAGCATAATAACATTTTAATTATTGCAGCATGTGTTTTTCGAATGGATCTTTTGTTTACAGTATCAATTAAACAGAACTGCTGTACATGTCTAATTAATAGAGGGTGTTAAAATATTGTACATGTAAATTATAGTTTTTCCCACCAAAGAACTGAAGCAATAATGCAATGTCTTGGAGGTATTAATGTTCACTTAATTAATTTAAATCATGTTGAGAGTGCTGTGTTTTCTCTTTTCATTCCCTTGCGTTTGCACTCTCTGCAGGATGTTTTTCATTCAACTGCTGTGTAAAACAAATTTGCTTGTGGGGGTTAGTAATATAAAATATCTCAATGGCACCAGTATGTTAGTTATTCCACATGTAACCAAAACCATAAAAAGCAATGTGTGAGGAAGAAGTAAAGATAGCATCATGTGCTGGTTAGTGGACTATAAAAGACATGGGCGCTGTTTCAAACATGCCTTTAACTCGTTGTGTGATTTTACTCCTTTGCGCCTCCTTCTTTCACCTCTTTTCAGCTCTTCGGATGAGAAAAGCAAAACACATTTTTTAAAAGGAAATGTTAAAATGAACTTCTACCTTAAAGGAGTTAGTCTAGGATCTTGTCAAGAATATTTTTTGGTTTTGCATCTTAAATTAAAAACAAAAAGGACAGTGTCCAGAAATGGAAATGGAAATATTTTTTTCTTAGACTTAATATTTTGTCAGATTGATTTAAGTATCATGAAAGATACCATAGTGACAACGTTGCACTCTAAAATCCTGTTTCTATCCACTGGATCCATGCAGCAGTAGCAGAGCAAACATCCCTACAACAACTTGCTAATGTCAATTTACCACCGCGCTGACCAGAAATGAACACACCTAATCTTGAGAAGCTAAATCCATTTCCATGGCATAATAAATAAATCCTGGAGGGATGCTAGTGAGAGTATTTATTCAGGATTAATTGCTTACAGACAGGACTATTTACAGTCCAAGACTGGGGGTCCTCGGCTATAAGGCGCACCAAGCCAATCACAAAGAGAACTTTCGTTCACTGCTCTGGCTAACAAGAAATCAAACAAGCAATTCCCTCAGACCCTTCAGATCTCTTGTGTTACTACTAGATCTCTTACCTATCTCCAGATCTCATGTGTCACTACCAGTAACACCCTTACATAGATGAGAGGTAATGAAAACCAATGTAATGAAATAAAAAGGTTCTTTTAATCCTAAAGGACCAGCCATATTCCCAGGCCAATTTATAACTCAGATCTTACCCAAAAATCATGCTGTGCCAATCTATTAGTATCTAAAATCTATAGTTATACTGAAAAAGAAAGAAAGTTATTAAAGGAATGAAATACATACAACAATTTCAAAGATCTTAATTCAGGCTTGTAGCAATGTTGCGATAAACTGTGGCTTAAGTCAAGTCTCTGGAGTACATCCACAGCTTGGATGGGTCATTCACGCTATGTCTAGACTGCATCCCTCTGTCGACAGAGGGATGCAAATCAAGCACATCAAAATTGCTAACGAAGCAGGGATTTAAATATCCCATGCCTCATTAGCAGGGCTTGACAAACGGCAGCGAAAGCTGCTCGCCAGCCCCGCATGCGCAAGAGCCGCATTGTGCATGTGCACGCCACCGATGAACGGTGTGCATGCCTGAAATCTACTCACCACTGGCAAGTAGATTGTATAGTTTTGAAAAAAACCTGGCAGTCTAGACACGGATCTCTCAAAAATAAATCCTTTTCCGACAGATCCTGTTTTCCTCAAAAAATGAGATTTACAGAATCTGTCAAAAAAGGTTTTATTTTTGACAGATCCGCATCTAGACTGCCATTTTTTTTAAAAAGCTCCATTTCGAAAAAAAGCGGAAGCCATGTTTATGCTAATGCGCATGGGTTATTTAAATCCCTGCTTCATTAGCAATTTCAATATGCCTAATCTACATCTTTCTGTTGACAGAGAAGAATAATCTAGACACACCCTCAGTCTTTTGTTTAGAGCTCCAATTCGTAGCAAAGATCCTCCAAAGGTTAGAAGCAAGACTGAAGACCAAATGGAGGCGTTTGCAAGGCTTTATATATATCCCCTGCTAATGAGAGGGAATGTCATTGTTCTTGCTACAGAAAATTATAGCAAAAAGATGGCATTTGGGTTACATGGACAAGTCACCTGTCCATTTAAGGCTCAGTTCTTTGCAAATAGAAGCCATTGCTCTCATGCTAGTATGAATATTTGCAGGAAAGTTCATCAGATGTGAATTGTCATCTCCCAAGACCATTGTCAGTCAAATACTTCTATTCACCATGAATAGTCCCTTCATAATACATTGGCCAAATCTCTTGTTGATATCTCCCAGAAGCAAACATTTGAAATAAATGTATGTAACCAATACTCATAACTTCAAATACAAAAATGATGCATGCATACAAATAGCATAATCATAGCCAGAAAGCCACAAACTTTATAGATACCTCACTTGGTCTAATTTGTACACGGTTTGTTGCACACATATACCTGTGATTTCAACAAGGATCTGCATGTTCATATTTCAATCAAATAATGTCACACATGGCCCATTCAGTCCTTAGTTGCACTAAACCTCCAGTCAATGCTCTTGCAAATGTAATTCTTTCATGCCAAACATATGTTTTCTATATGTTTGTAGAAAAGTTCTGGGCTTAACAAATATAAAATTATGTTTCTCTGTATGTGCATATGATTTATGTGCACCATCTCAAAATATAAAAGGTCTTTGGGAAATTTTTTTAAATACATTTTTTTAGAAAAAAAAAACCCCGCATCAATCACACCTTGCTTACCTGTTCAGGATAGGGTATGTCTACTCTGAAATAGGAGGAGGGTGTAATGCTATGCTCAGAGTGACATATCTGGACTAGCTAAAAATAGAATGTAGGTGCAACAGTGCAAGTGGAGAGCTGGACTAACTGCCCTGGGTGAGTGCCTAATGTCTCAGTCAGGTATGTACTTGAGAAGGCCAGACCTGCTCAGTCCACTGTGCTACACTGCACTGGTTAGAGATAGTGCAGGTATGTTGCCTTGCACTGGGAAATATATCCTTAGCTCAAAATGTAGACACCTCATAATTTTTTTTGGCTTGCTCTGTGTTAGAAGTTGCAAGATACTAATGTCGCAAAATGCAGAAGGGCAGTCAAGTCAACCACTACCAGAAAATTGTTGCTCATGCACCTACTAAGCGTAGTGACCATAAATAGGACACGAAGCAATTTCGGTGCATCTAAGTCAAAGTCCACTGAAGTTGGTGAAAAGATTCCTATTGACTTCAATGGGTTTGGATCAGGCATTTCATGTGAAATGTCTTCTGGAATATAAGAATTCCCATATTTGATCAATCCAGTGAGACATCTAGATCTGTCCAACTCACGCCCCATACTTCCGAGAAAGCTGGCAGAGTCCCATCACAGACAACTATACAATAACTTGCTTCTGGGAAAAATTTCTTCTTGACTCCAGATAGTTATCATTTGGCTTATATCCTGAAGCATGAGGTTGTTACCCACTAGGTTTTAAATTTCAAATAATATACTAATACTTATTTTAAAAGATTTTAAAAACTGGCATTTTATTTTAAACAAATATTTCATTCTTCTTCCTGAAGTCACCATTGCACTTGTCCTACAGCTAAACCCAGGATGTTTGTCACAAAGGTCCAGATCCTCCAGCTGAAATCAGTAGATGTTAAACACCCAAACACTGTGAGGAGCTGGGCCCACCTTTTAAAAATATGTACAACTGGCAGAATTGAGCTTGTATCTATTGTTCAGCAATCCTCTTAATTAGCACAGTTCTGAACCTGCAAAAAGATCAATGGGTCTCCTCACCAGAATCATTGTTGCTAACTCTCTTGACTTTAGATTTAGTTTCAGACCCCCCAGCTCCTAGATTCATGAGAAAATCTCAGCTTTTACTAAACCAGGTACATTTTTAGGCCTTGTAGTTAACAAGAAAAGTTAGAAGACATGAAACATAAGGAATTCAAAATTAAAAGGCAGATAAAATCGAAATTTATTTTTAAATGCTCATGATGTTAAAACTAGTCTCGGGGCTTTTGGGGTCCTGGCTCATATTAGTGAACGCTAAGGTTGGCAGTACCACATGGTCTTTAAAGAAAACCAGTTGGTTAAGCAAAATGCAGGACAATGTAGCACTTTAAAGACTAACAAGATGGTTTATTAGATGATGAGCTTTCGTGGGCCAGACGCACTTCCTCAGATCAAATAGTGGAAGAAAATAGTCACAACCATATATACCAAAGGATACAATTAAAAAAAATGAACACATATGAAAAGGACAAATCACATTTCAGAACAGGAGGGGGATGCAGGGGAGGGGGAAGGAAGGAAGGTAAGTGTCTGTGAATTGATGATAGTGTTTGTGGGAGCAGCTCGAGGGAGGCCAGTGACAAGAAAGCACAATCTGAGCCCTATGGAAGAAGGAATTATGCTCACAGAAAGGCCTAAAGCTTTTTTGACAAGAAAAAGAAGAGGGGGCCATGCTACACTTTTAGAAAATTATAATAATCCTTTTCCCACCCAGCCTTCTCCTGCTGATGCTGGCAATAGCCTGCCCTGAGCCACAGTATATTGTAGACAGCACTGCTCAGACTCTCTTCTTCTCCTTCATCTCACACTCTAGTATTTTGCAGCTTCCTTATTCCTCCTCCCATTTGCACTGTAGTGCTTTGTGCCCGGACTATGGCTGCCTCCTGCATGGAGTCCTGGACAATGAAGGAGGAGCTGCTTGTACCCTCAGCCTCTCTAGACCCTGATGCAAACACAAGTGAAATTGACTAGCCAACTATAATTTATCTTTAAGTGTTCTATACTCAACTCAGTAAAAGAGGCAATTTGTATTAAATAGTAGTTAGCTGATCCTGATCTGATTTGAGTCTGATCCTGCAAATCACTATGCAGTATTGGGTCTGGTATTATTCAGTATTTATATTAATGACTTAGATTATGGAGTGGCGTGAATGCTTATAAAATGTGGTTTTGATGGCACCAAGTCGGGAGGGGTTACAAGCACTTTGGTGGATAGGATTAGAATTCAGATTGTGATGAATTGGTTCTAAAGCAACAAGGCAAAATTTCAATAAAGATAGGTTCAAGGTGATTAGGTGTCAGTTTGGTTGAAAATGATGTATGGGTTATAGAAATCAAATAATCAGCCTCCAAAATCAACCAAGAGTCAAAAAATCTAATGCAGTTCAAAAAAAGGTTACTAAAAAGGTACTGTTCTATTGATTACCACTTGCTAGTTACCTTCCACTACTTCAGCTGAGATAAAGAATACACCTTTTGTGTTATTAAAAGCATAACACAAGGGGTTCAATTTTGGTGCATTTATCTTAAAAAAAGGCCTGAAGCTGCAAAAAGCTAACCCTATACTTAAATTGACTGTGTGCCATCCCACTAAAATGGAACTTAGTGAAAGCGTCACCAAAATGTTTGTGGTTCAATTAATTTTTGTTGAAAAATTATTGGCGGAGCACAACACAAGGACAATCAGAACTACTGAGCAGAAAAGAACTAGAATGGTCAGAGATTCTAAACAGAACTATTGGTGTCTTTGGTGTGCAACTTGGTTTTCTTTAAGTCAGAATGCAGATCACTTGTGAGGCATTGTGGATGGGCAAATGAACACCTACCTGATTTTTATTAGCCTTTGTGGTAGTTAAGGAAGTTTCGGTTTTAACGGCTGCAAAATCAAATATTTGATAAAAAGTGAAAAGTAAAGAGACCAGTGCAGGGGAAGGAGAGAAGAGAGCATTTTGGACAGAATAAAACGTGGGTTGCTTAGTGGAAAAGAATGCTGCAAAGCTCTCTATGTGACTTTTCAGTTACAGGCATTTCTTCCCACTCCTTTTATTACTGTTTCAAGTAACTAAGTACATATGGCATGTTTGCAAGTAAAGCAGTCAATGAAGTTAGTTACACCTCTGCATTTATTACCTTACCCCTGCGTATTATTAACTTTTACATTCACCATAAAATATAATTTATCACTTAAATAATTTGCTTTGTGTCTGGGTTCAGTGTGCTCCAGTGCTTTCCTGCTCATTAAATGAGATATTTTTACTTAATGAGCCAAGGAAATTCTTTGCATTTAAGATTAGAATTGATTTCAAACACTCAATTTTTCTAACATTTTTGTGTGGAATATCAGAATGTCAGCTTCATTCCACAATCTACACTGAAGGGAAAGTGTGCTATAAGGCATAATGATCTGTGAATTCTATAGCCTGTACTATCTATGGGGGAGAGTAAGGAGGGATGAAGAGTTTTTAAAACCATCTGGCTGAATCTGAAGTTCTCTGATCTAATTTGAAAATTTGCTTATTCTTTAGCCTATAGGCATTACATAGGTGGGACAGACTGAAAATTGTCTTTTGATTGGAATCTATGAAACGAAGGCCTGGTCTACACTACCAAATGAAATCAGCTTAACTATATTCCTCAGAGGTGTGAAAAGTCCATACTGCTGAGGGATCTGGTTAATCTGACCTATCTCCTGGTGTAGAACCACTAGGTAGATGGAACCATTCTTCTGTTGATCTAACTACTGTCTCTTGGGGAGGTGGATTTACTTCACCCCCATTATTGGCATAGGCATTGTCCATACTGAAGAACTTCAGTGGCATAGTTGCTTTGATGCCTTTGGCATTTCAAGTACAGGCAAGTGCTGAGATAATAGCCTAAATTATGCCCTTAATGTGTGCATTTGAGGTTCCTATAGACTCCATTATCAGGCATGAATACTTTCTATGGCTGTATCTGGCCCTAAATGTACACTCCCATTAACAACTCTATGGACCAGCTCCTTAGTTTATCTAAATCAGCAAAATTCCATTGAATGAAAACAATGGAACTGTCATTTTACACTTGCTAAGAATCTGACCGAGTGTCTTTTAGAAGCTTATTCATAAGGTGTGATTTAAAAAATTATCCAATGTGAGGTGGCACATGAATTAGTGGGCTAAAAAACAAATGGAAAACTGAAAACTCAAAGCCTTTTAGCTTTCCCTAATTCCCCTGACAAACACACATTTTAGGAACACATCTATATGTGAATACCAAAGGCAAGGCTGGTAGTGCCACCTATTTATTAAGTCTGACCAGCCTTGTTTGCAAATGTTTGTATGAATTGTTTAGCTGAACTTTTCCATGCCGAGTGACTGCCTAAGGTTGATTTTTTCTGGAAAATGTCAAACAAGTGCATTCAATGTTTGATAGAACAAGATGAGGTAAAAAACATGCTTTTCCCATGTTTAAAAAAAATCCTGTCACCCTTTCCTTGAACAGCAATAGCATCTCATGCTTTGGAAGATAGACTTGAAATTTGGAGAGTATGTGGGGGCCTCTGTATCAGAGATGTGGGTTTTTTGTTTTTTGTTTCTATCCCTGTGAAAAACTGTGCAGATATGGCTAAATTCTAAGCCTCTGGGAAAAAATGCTGTTTATACATGCTCAGGAGAGGCTAACAGCAAGAAATCTTCACTAGTGCCTTCAATGAATGTAGTAACATTTTTAGGCTCTATATGTACACCTCAGTTTACTCTGCTCACTATGCACTGGCCATACACTGAATGTAAAAGGGAATACAGCATGGCCAAGTATCACAGATGCTGTTTTCGGCCAAGTCTACATTACAGCTCGGTAAATCAGCCCACAATACGTAACTCTCGAGCTGTCTACACTGGCAAAGCACTACGTAGAAGATGGATGCTGCTGCAGTCGATCTTCCAGGGTTTGATGTAGTGGGTCTAGTGAAGCATTACAGAAAACAAGTAAGCACACCCTAGCAAATCTGCAGGCACTACTACACTAATGCATTGTAGGGACCAGAGTCCCCCACTAGCACTGCAGCCACTGCACTCCAGTGCATGGCAACAAATATTACTGGCTTTGAGCATCAAATTGATTCCTCAAGGCATTCCAGATCCTTAAGGCTCCATGCTGGGCTCCTCTCAGCCCTGGTCTACTGGGCTGGCCTTACCATGAGGTGAACTGAGGTGGCCGCCTCAGGTGCCAGACTGTGGGGGAGTGCCACTAGGACCCAAAGTGTAGAAAATTGTGTCTGCTGCTGGTGCATATGTAGGCAGCAGAGCAGTACCATGAGAGGAGTAGAACAGGAAGAAAGCAGAATTGAGACCTTTCAACGTTTTGGCTCAAGCGCGGGTGCATGGGGGTGTCATTTGAGCTCCCCGCCTCAGGTGCCAAAATGTTGTGGGCCGGCCCTGCTGGTCCCAGACCATTCAAACTCAGCCTCCAGGCACTCTGTCTCAGCTGCACAGCCCCGAGTGACACTTTCACTCTTCCCTGCACAAATCTGGAGGATACAACACACGGCTATAAGCATAGGGATATTGTCATCAGCCAGGTTCAGCTTCCATACAAACGTCACCAGTATACTTTGAAATGGCCCAAAGCCACTCCTAAGTCATTGTGTATCTGCTCAGCCTGTTGTTAAACCACTCCTTACTGCTGTCAAGGCACCCAGTAAAAGGCTTAATGAGCCACTGCATTAAGGTGTAGGTGAGATCTCCAGGATCACATCGGCCATTTTGATTTCCTCCACAGTGATCTTCCAGTCCAGAAAGAAAGGCCTGGCTTGCAACTTCCTGAACAGTGTCCTGAAAGATGCATGCGTCAATGTCCATGAAAGGCGCATGATGATCAGTGAACCATGGAAAATACCCCTCCGCATTAATGTACTCAGGGTATGTCTACACTACAGCACTAATTCGAACTAACTTAATTCGAATTAGTTAATTCGAACTAAGCTAATTTGAACTAGTGCATCTAGACCTAAAAACTAGTTCGAATTAGCATTTTGCTAATTCGAACTAGCATGTCCACATTGAGTGGACCCTGAACCGAAGTTAAGGCTGGCTGGAAGCAGTGCTGGTAGGGCATCAGGTTAGGACTTAGAGTGTGGAGCTGCTGTCTCAGGCTAGCTGAGGGCTGTGCTTAAAAGGACCCGATGCCCACTCAGGGTTCCCCACTTCCTTGTTTACCTTGATGAGGGATAGCAAAGCAGTCCTGGCTTGGAGTGCCCTGAGTGCCCACACTCGGGACACCACAGCACTCGGCCATCAGCCCGGCTGCACTTGCTGCTGGCTGCCATCCGGGGGGGTGGTCAATCGTGGGGCTGCAGGAGAGGTTCCACCCTGAGGAGCCCGCAGAGACACCCCAGTCCTCCCCATCGGGGGCTCGTACCCCATTCCTCCCTCACCTCCTTCCACTTACCCTCCCTAGCTCCCTTTCCTGATGTAAAAAATAAAGGACACGTGTGGTCAAAAATAGAAACTCTCTTTATTTAACAAAACTGGGAGGGGGGGGGGGAATTAACCTCTGAGGAGACTGGGAAAAGGAGGTGGGAGAGGGGAAGAGAGAGGGTGGTAGAGGGGAGGGGGAAACCTGGGAGGAGGGAGCTGGAAGGGGGAAGCCAGGGGAAGAAGGAGGAGGGAAGATACCAAACTATGGTACGCGATATCTTCAGTACTGTGTAAAGATGTGATCTCCTCACCCCAGAAAAGATATTTTGGTCTTGGAAAGGGTTCCGAAAAGGGCAACTAAAATGATTAGGGGTTTGAAACAGGTCCCATATGAAGAGAGGCTAAAGAGACTGGGACTTTTCAGCTTAGAAAAGAGGAGACTGAAGGGGAATATGATAGAGGTCTATAAAATCATGAGTGGTGTGGAAAGGGTGCATAAAAAAAATTCTTCATTCGTTCCTATAATATAAGGACTAGAGGACACCTGAAATAAATGGGTAGCAGGCTTCAAACTAATAAAAGAAAGTTCTTCTTCACAAAGCAAATAGTCAACCTGTGGAACTCCTTGCCACAGGAGGCTGTGAAGGCTAGAACTATAACAGAGTTTAAAGAGAAGTTAGATAAAGTCATGGAGGTTGAGTCCATGGAGTGCTATTAGCCAAGGGGTAGAAATGGTGTCCCTGGCCTCTGTTTGTGGAAGGCTGGAGATGGATGGCATGAGACAAATGGCTTGGTCATTGTCTTCGGTCCATCCCCTCCAGGGTACCTAGTGTTGGCCGCTGTTGGCAGACAGGCTACTGGGCCTTTGGTCTGACCCAGTATGGACATTCTTGTGTTTTTATGTTCTAAGCTCAGGGCTCAGGGTCGGGGGTCTCACTGGACCACCTTGATTTTCATGCAAACCTGCTCCTGGGTTTGCATGTGGTCTTTGGTGGCCAGGCTGGCAGCTATCCTGCCTTAGACGGCCACTTTCCTGTGCCTAGTGCGGAGGTTGTGGACGTTGGAGGCCTCCTCCCAAACCTGGATGAGGTCCACGATCTCCGCACTAGACCAGGTGGGCGCCCGCCTCTTGCAGCCCCGGGCAGTCTCCTGGGAGCTGCCAGCCTGGTCCCGGGAAGAGGCGGAGGGCTGGGTGGCAGCGGGTGGCTGGCTTGTGCCGTGCCAGGTGCAGCGTGTGCTGGCTGGGTACTGGCAGGCTTGCACCTGGCACGGGCACCCTAGCCAGACCATAGTCCTTTAAGGGCTCCGGGGCTGGAAGGGGCGCAAAAGAGTTTCCCTGGTTTGGCCCAGAGTGGCCACCAGGGCAAGCTGGGAAGGGCTAGCCTCCCATTAGTTCGAATTAAGTGGCTACACAGCCCTTAATTCAAACTACTTAATTCGAACTAGGCATTAGTCCTTGTAGAATGAGGTTTACCTAATTCGAATTAAGCGCTCTGCTAGTTCGAATTAAGTTGGAACTAGCAGTTTGCATGTGTAGCGCCTATGAAAGTTAATTCGAACTAACAACTGTTAGTTCGAATTAACTTTGTAGTGTAGACATACCCTCAGAGGCTAAGTGACCTAGTGCCAAAATTGAAATACACATGCCACCTGTCACTGCCTGCAGTTAGGGATGCTTGTTTATGTAAAGCCATCTGCAATTTTATGCATGTTGTCCCGAGTGTCGGTCTTTTGAAGCAGGATGCAATTGATGACCTTCCACACATCTATCAACCCAAGCACAACAACGGACTTTCCCACTCCAAACTGATTGGCGACTGTTTGGTGACTGTCTGGAGCTGCCAGCTTCCATAGCACAATCATCACATGCTTCTCCAGCAGCAGTGCAGCTCTCTTTCTTGTGTCCTTGCACCGAGGGTGAGGGTGGGAGGTGAGGTCCTCACACAGTCTCATGAAAGTAGCTTTCCTCATCCAAAAGATCTGCAGCCACTACCCATTGTCCCAGACTTTCATAAGAATGTGATCCCACCACTCAGTGCTTGTTTCCCGAGTCCAAAAGCTGCAGTCCCTTCTGGTCAGCACCTTTAGGAATGCCACAAGAAATTGTGTAGTTTGCAGTTTAAGAAATAACTCAGCTGCCATTTGTGAGATGGCAGTGAGACCTGTCAGCATTTTCCTCAACTGTTTGGGATCTATTCCCAACTACTGAGAAAGTGAATCGCATAGCACAAATGTAATTGAAAGATTGCACCAAATGTGGACGGAAGTACAGTCGTTGCTGGGATGTAAAGCAATGCACCATGGGGCATTGGGACAGGACCTACGATGCCCTGTGACCCACCCACCTCCACCTTCCCACAAACCTCAGCAGCAGAAAAGGTGCTATGCAGGATAGTTGCCTGGAGTGTACCCCTTGATCCAAATGCCACCGCAGGTGCTGCAGATGTGGTCAGACTACTGCGCTGGCAGCTGAGTTTGTGGATACATAACAACAGTTTCACTACTGCACTCTGGGAACAGCGCTGGAACTGTCAGTGTAGACAAAGCCTGGGCTGAATCCAGATAACCTAACAAGCACTCAAGGGAATCAGGACGTATGAACGGAGACGCCAGACAATGAAAGGCATCCTCCAATGACTAGCTATTAAATACTATACGATCAGGAAGCTGAAAGAAGCTGAATATACTGTGGTTGCAACAAGAGACAAAAGGCTAGGGTGGGAACAGATTGCTGGGAACATTAGAAGATCACAGAGAGGCAGCCACAGAGATGAAGAACCAATGAGGATATCAGAAAACTACAGCATCTTGGGGTAATTGCTTCTGCCATCTTGGACTCTGACTTGAGGTTGGCTTTACCATGCTAACCTGTGGAATTTCCTATACTGTATTCTAGCTGACCAGTAAAAAGTTAAAAAGACTGCCCTGCATCACTGCAGATACTTACAATGCTCACTAAGGGTGCCACCCTCGACTCAAAATAACTCACTCTTTTGAGCCATCGCTTATCTCTCATGCAACGAGGTTTACCAGGATGGCGAAGTAGCATGCCCGTCATTTCAAAAAACTATTTCAAAATAACGGGAGGCTTGTGTAGACGCAGGGTAGCTATTCCGGGATACCTCCGGTATAGCCATGCAGTATAGACATACTCAAAGAAAGTAAAGTCTACTTCAGGCAATCTTAATTTTCCTCTTTTGTGCATGGATAACCCTTAGTTGGGTGTGGCCTAAGTTTTCAGTGCTTGCCTTTGCAACTTTAATAATGTCTTTTGATGTGGTGCTTTAATGTATTATGAAATATACACAAGGCATATTTATGCCTTGTGTGTGCAGACCTAGTCTTTCCCCACTGCTTGAGTTCCTCTTGCAGTTTCCTTGCCCAGCTAATCCCAGATTCTTAGTGTTTTTAATGCAGTTTTTTTGTGTGTAATATGAAATATATATGTATACGTGTATACACCTTCAGTTAATAATATGCATTTGCTGATGTGAAAAGATCTTTCCGATTTGGGGTCTCTTGCTTTACAGTAGCACCAATAGTGGGCATCTTCAGTAGACTATGGATCAGACCCATTGTAAAGTAAAAGTGACCCAGGGATGGCTTTTTTGAGGGTGTGTTCATTCCTGGGAAATTCAGTGAATTTGACTCATTTCTATAAACTGGACATTATAACCTACTGCATACAGAACTTGTATGTTAGGTGCTCTGACTACTACTGCCTCAATATAAAAACAAAAGGTGATTTAAAGCTACATTTGAAAAAAAAAACAGTAGGTAATGCTTAGCCTTAATTTGGATATTTGGTATGAATTTTAGTAAAAAAAAAATCATAATGTAACCATAAAACTTCAGACAATACAACTGAACCTTGTGCTATATGGTTCATGTATCTTCAAATTTTTCCTTCTTCAAACTATTCTTTCATAATGGTCAAACATCAACAATGCTTACACAGAGAGAATTATCTTGACTCCCATCAGACTTTGCAGAGTGTGAATGGCAGAGGTTATTTCATATTTTATTCATTAAATAATTTTTGTCAATGTGTTTTGCTATTTTAAACCTTTACTGTAAAAGAGTATCCAAAATCACCTCCATCATGTGATTGCTAGAGTGATTGTCAATATTAGTGAGTCACTCTACATTCTTCTAATTATGCTCAATTTTTTCCACAAGCATCTCTCTTAGGCTGTGTCCAGACTCAGGGTTTTTTTCGGGAAAAGTAGCCTTTTTCCGAAAAAACTTCACCTGCGTCTAGACTGCAGCCGCGTTCTTTCGAAATTAAATCGAAAGAACGCGACTTTTCTTTTGACGGCGGTAAACCTCATTTCACGAGGAAGAACGCCTTCTTTCGAAAGTGCTTCTTTCAAAAGAAGGCGTTCTTGAATGTAAATAGGGCTTCTTCAAAAGAGAGCATCCAGACTCACTGGGTGCTTTCTTTTGAAAAAGCGGCTTGCTCTTTCGAAAGTTCCACGTGCAGTCTAGACGCTCTCTTTCAAAAGAGGCTCTTTCGAAAGTATCTTTCGAAAGAGCCTCTTTCGAAAGAGGCTTGCAGTCTAGACATAGCCTTAGTGTCAACACAACTTCAATTAGCAAGGTATAAAGTGCTCTTATTTAGCAAATTTGTCCTTCAGAAAAGGGTTTTTTGTCTATAAAACACAGCTAGATTGTGTCTGTCAGAGTATGGTACAGTAGAAATCTTAAATCAATAACACTTTTTATACCTAGACAATTGATGCATAACATTCTCCTTCACACAGAGATTTAATGTGTTGTAAATTAATTATCTGGAATGAATATAGGGTCAATGGACCTTGGTATGACCAGGATGTAATGTTAAATTGTTCCATTTCCTCCCAACACTTCACATATTTTTACTGAGTCTTCTGTGTGTGTTAATGTCCCTCTTGGGATGAATTGAAAAACTTGCTCTCTCATAAAGTTGTCTAACAGTTTTCTTCCTTCCAACCCAAAGCAAGCATATTTATTAGGAATACTTATGTAAAATGCTCTATTAAACTATTTTTAAACAATACTTACATTAAATAAATTTGCTTTTACTTCAATTCTGCATTGGATATTAAAGAATACTAATGGACAGAAGCAGATTTTATTTTCCGCTATGTGAAAACAAATTAGTCATTGGTTGTCCTTTACTGATCTATGTGGCAAAATAAAGAGATGAGTTGTGCAATTATGTATGGGAAATTATAGTGCAAGAGAAAGAGATAAAGGGATTCTCAACCATAAGCACTGCAATTAAAAAGCATGAGTTAACTAAGTTTTAAAGTCAATTTCATTATAAAAATACAAACTAGAGAGGCAACATCTATTTTTTTTCTAGGCTAGCTTAGCTGTTAGTTGCTATAGTAACAAGGTAACCAGGTAGTGAATAAAAGCCATCCAGACAGATGAATGTTACTTGTATCTAAAATAAGAAAGAAAAAAGAAATCCTAGCAACAGTATTTAAATATAGATTTTCTTTAACTAAAGGATGAATGGATGGGAGACAAAATGTCTGTGGTGACCACATTTATTATTTAAAAAATTATCAATACACAGGCTTTTCCATTTTCAGTTATTTTGGCACTAAAATATTTAGGTAACAAATGTTTATAATCTCTCTGTCAGACAAAAAATGCTACTGCAGGGATTTCAAACACATAGGATACTGGTGGGATCTTATCTGTCAGATGACAGTATGTCAAAATCACTTTCATAAACTTTTTGCTGAAGTACTTTTCCTATTGTATGTTGAATGAGATTGTCATGCTAAGGGGGCAGGGATAATTAACTACTTTATTCCCATTGACAAACAATTATGCAACTGGGGTAGGAACAAGCACCCCTAATTCCAACATGGTAGATCCCAGGAAAATGTCTCGGATCTCCATGTAAAATTCCTGTAGAGAGATTTTTATGTAGATTTCCTTCTGATAGAGTTGCTTGGATTTTTAGCTTACTTTGCTTTGATTGCAGAAATAAACAATGTTTAAGGTTAACTGGATCCCATATGGTGGGCCTTTCTTCAGGCTGCTTGCATTGCACTGTTAAAACCTGTGGCTATGTCTAGACTGGCAAGATTTTCCGCAAATGCTTTTAACGGAAAAGCTTTTGTGCAAAAGGACTTTTGCCCGAACGGGAGCAGCATTGTATTTCCACAAGAAGCACTGATTTCTTACATGAGATCGTCAGTGTTCTTGCGGAAATTCAAGTGGCCGGTGTAGACAGCTGGCAAGTTTTTTTTGCAAAAGCAGCTGCTTTTGCGGAAAAACTTGCCAGTCTAGACACAGCCTGTAAGTATTATAGCTGCACACAAAGTGGTCCTCTCTGCTTTATTTTCTTAGAGTAAAACAACCATTTCTGGCAATAATTAAGGGCCTGCCTGCATTTCCATTATAAAAGTAATCATTCTGAGAAAATTATTTTTTCAAATCACAATTTTTTCAAGACATGTTTTCAAATGTTTGACTGACATGAGTGTAAGCCTCTCCCTACAGCTAAACAGACAAATCCCCTCAAAATAAAAGGAGACTGAGAATACTTTATTTACACTTGTGTGCATATATAAAGGCATTGTCTTATTCACTGGTTTCCTCCTCATGTGGAATCAGCATGGTTTATGGGGGATCTAGAACAGACAAAATGAGAGGAGAGACAGAGGGAATGCTTTTGGGGGAAGTCTCATGCAGACCCTTATCAATTACAACAGAAAAAGTTTTCAGGTCTTGTGCTGTGGCTGTATGTGGAAATCAGAGTCGTTGTCTTGCATAGTGGACTTGTTTCAGGTGGTCAATTACCTGGTTATTCCAGACTTCATCTACGGTACTAAGAAACAGAGCTCAGTTTTTCACACAGTGAAGTATTTTCATGTCAGTTTGTAAATACGTTTCTCTTGATCTGAACTGAGTGGACTGCTGTTGTGGAAAAAGAACAGAATCTTGAGAGGGCAAATGCTAAGGCCAAAATCTTCAGGGTCTTTTCTGCTTAAGTTTTGGCCAGTATGGCTGACTGATATCCAGATGGTACTACATGTAAAAACCTGTGAATTGAGCCCTTGTCCCACAATAGCCATTTTCAGGGATAGTGGGACCATTATAGGGTGAGTTCATTGTTGTCTTGCTAGTCTGAAAGATGTCTTGAAGAGGGAAAAGGGAAAACCTTTAAAGAAGATCTGCGTGAATTTTTTTCTGCACCTTTCAAAAAAAATTTTCAAAACTTAGAAATATCAAGCATGCCAAGTCTTATCTATGTTTTGTTAGAAGATGACCTTGCAGCACCCATTGAGGTGGATTAGAAACTCTCTTCAGCTTTAGCTGTAGGGATGAGTATGTGGAATCTTTTGTTTTTGTTGGTTTTGGCACTCTAGAGTTAAATAGATATTAACTCCCCACCCCCCAAAATTAGTTTTTACCACCCTGAAAAAAATCATTTCCTGTTAGCCAGGTTTTACCTCGGTTTAAGCAAAGACATTTTTAAAAATTATATAAAATATGTCTTGATAATTATAGGTACTTTTGCTTAAAAACTTCCTACAACATTTTCATAGAAAAGTTTACCTTTGCATTTTTACTGTATGCATTTATATTGCTTGTTATTAACAAAAAGCAAGCCACAGGTATTCGTACTAACTTAATTAGATAGCTACCTTTCATATCAGTATTAGTGTTTACTGAAGACTCACAGTGTTGGACAGAGGGCACTTCGGAGAAATGTAAACAAACATCTTCCTTATCAGACCATTTACCATTTGAAAAATAATATATTTCCATTCCCTCTGCTCCCCCACCTCAGCTATTACTCCAACTCTGTATGGTTTTTATCAGATATATCTATAATTTTGTCATTTACAGTTCTGTTGGATACAAAGAGGGAGAACCAGTGACTATTATTGTAGGATGATTTGCCTCTTCCAAACTTAAATTTGGGAGAGGAGGATTGTTCTTCCATTTTCATTTGTGTTGGATAGTGGTTCCCTCATGTCTGATTGATCTATCACTCTCTCGGGGTACGTCTAAACTATGCTTTATTTTCGAAAGAGGATATATGCAAATTCCCGAGGAATTTTCATATCTTCTGCCTACTTCACTTTCAAAAGCAAGTCTTTTGAAAGTAAAAGTAGTCTGACGTGTTTTTTTCAGAATGCTCCCCCCTTTTTAAAAAAACGCTCTTAGTTAAAAATGAGATTTACATGGTTTTTCGAAAAAGGGTTTTTTTCCCCCCCGAAAAAAATGCATCCAGACTACTTTCACTTTCGAAAGACCCACTTTTGAAAGTGAGATCAGAAGAAGATATACAAATTCCCTCAGAATTTACATATCCTCTTTCGAAAATAAAGCATAGTCTAGACATAGCCTCAAAGTTGGTTTGCCCGAGTAAAGATGAAGGTTTAGGGCCAGATGCTCCATTGAAATCAACGGACTATATCAATTTGCATAAACTGTAGATAAGGTCTGAAGATCTGGGACTAAACCACATATCTTTATGAAGAGTGAGATGAGATTTAGGAGGAAGAATGAAATTGATTAAATTACTATAAAAAGAGAAGGAACTAAATCTGTGACAAACTTCTCCATCATGAAATAAATTCTATAGTAATATTTTAATTCACTAAAAACTAAACGTACGACAAACTTTAAAACCAAAATTTACAGGTGTTTGTGTCACTTTACTTCAGCCTTTTCAATGAATAAGCAGTTAAGATCAGCTAATGTATCAGTAAGTGCTAAATATTTGAATCATTCACAGCCACCACTTAAAATTACACTGCTTCTGCTCCTAGAGTGCTAACGCTAAATGGAAATTTCAGTGGATAGAAATTGCAATGGTGGTTAACATCCTGAGAAATGCTAGGGTTACTCATTTGCAAAATAGGAGGTAAAGTGACAGGCTCATTCGTAAAAGCCAGGCACCAAAAACGACTATGAAGATTTATTACCAAGAGGTGGATTGGAATATTACTCTTACCTACTTCTTTTGGAATTTTTTCTTCTTATCACTTCAAATGATCTTTTATTCCTCCCTATACCCTAACCCCCACACAATTAAGCCTTGTATGTATCACCCCCACCCATGAACTGCATCTTGCATTATTGGTACCCATTATTTTATGAATAATTTTTAATGGAATAGCTCTGTGACACAGGTGAATTCTTTTATACAATATGGACCAAAAACCGTAACACACGTCAGCATTACCAGATGGTAACCCTCTTTCTGTGATTAGGACTTATATCACCATTACCACCAAATAATATGTGAATAAGAATGACATTCCATGCGCATGCAAACGGCAATCAAATTGTAGTGCAGGAGTAAACAAAGACCAAAATAATGGCAGCATTTTGGTATTTTCCCCACTGGCAGACTATTCTTAAATAATAGTAACAAATCAGCATTAAAAGCACTTCACAATGAGACGTGCTAAAAATGAGGCTATGCTTGGTGACCCTCAAATTACGGTCCATAGAAAAGAAAATGTAATAGATTGTCTGCTAGTGCTTTCAGACACAGCTGCAAAGAATGCCAATTATGTCTCTGCAGCTTTCAAAGGTGGAACCTGCACAACTCAAAAGAAAAAAAACAGCAACAACCAAGCAAAGAATAAACTCAGGGCGAGGAATGAACTGGTGCTACAGCAAGAGGTTGTTTTGCTCCCAGCACAAGTTTTGCTTCAGCACAACAGGAGCCAACTTTCCCACTGTATTCTCTGAAGTGCCTCATTGCAGAGCAGTAATATTATATCTTAACAAGCATAACACTGAACTGATGCACATTTTTAAGCCAGGCACATGGGAGGGGAACATATCAGAGCAGAGCAGTGTTATTTTTAAAGGCGCATGTGTTTGTCTTGTAAGTGTGTCAGAAGAAAAGACTCAGGGCTCGGGTTTCCTCTCACCATGTCTAATGTAGGATATAAGCTGCAACTGCCTCTCCCATTGACATCAGAGAGCTTTGATTTTACAGATGAAATGAGGGCCATCCAGATTACACTTACAACACATGCCTGCCCTGATATTTGTGTACAGTTGTGGCCACAGTAAGCTATCCTTAGGGGCAAAATTTTGGAAAGGAAACTCAAGAACAGAGTCCGTCCTTGTTAGACATGATTAACAAGCCTACAATCAGAACTTATGTGCTCCTCTAGGACTGACGGAAGGAAACGGAATTGCTGATATGAGGCTCACTCTGAAGGGAAACATATTTCCTTTCACTGAAAATTAGAAAATGCAGTTTCAAATACTAAATTAATAGCTGCCACGTAAACCATATGGCAACTCAAGCTATTTCTCATTCACAGCCCTGAAACTAATATTTTAGTAAACAAATGTCTAAAATGAAACTCCAAAGGGCATTTTGAACTTCAATTAAAATAAGTAATGGATTTTTTAATAAGTCCTGGGTCAAGATGTATCATAAAACTATTTTCCACAGTGCACAGAATATATATATCCTCTCCTGTAATATTACCAGATCTAGTCCTACGTCCTGCAGCCAGCTGAGACTGCTTGTCTGTTATAGTCTGTCCCACCATTCCTAACATATGAACAAATAATTAGCTGGCCTAAGAAACAGTTTAAATAGAACTAGAACTTTGTCTCCTAGAAAAAGTTACTGATAGAGGCAGGTTTGATCCAGACCAAGAGAACCTGATTTGGGAAAGAGGAGATCAATACAGGTTTGTGTGTGTATGTGTGTGAGTAAGAGAAAGGTAAGTACTATGACAAATAAAGTAAAACAGAAAACAAGTGATCTATGAAGTGCATCCTTCTTATTAAACATTATTGCACTTTTAAAGCAGTAGCAGGAGCAGTTGCCATGAGCTCTGTGATCGAAGGGGCTTTCAGGAAAGCATGGAAAGCATTTAAAACTATATCTTAGCTGGAAAAAGCACTTTGTCTACAAATTCTGAAAGAACTGAAAATAGCTTGTCTATGTATTTGAAAAGGAACCAATATATTCCATGTCACAGTAAATTAGTCCTTCTCTTTTCACTTGTGGAGCTTCAGATCAAAATCCAGCACTGAGCACAAATGTCTTTAAATGGAATTAATCTGAGTGCTTCTCTATTGCTTACAGCCATTTTGTGAACCATATAATATTAACTGCCCCATTTCTGTTTCCCACAAGTTCATTCCTGTAGCACCCCCTGGCATATACATGTGAATTACATTCTTTCCAATACTAGCTGGAGAACTTCCCAATCATGGAAGAAACCAACCCAGATGTTCGTTCAGTTCTCTTAATTAAATAGCTTTATTTTTAATATACCTTTGCTCACCAATAAAAAGGAGAATTGCAAGGAAAGAATAGCCACTGAAAGTAAATTATCCTTGTAATGGAGAATTATAAAATAGAATTCTATAGGCATGAGGAAGTAATGTTGGCTATAATAGCATGACAGCTACAATGTTATACATAGCCTTTAGCTAAGGCAAGGAAGTGAGTCTACAATAGAATCAATCTTTTACAATCCATAAGCATTAAATTCATTGTTTAAATGTTGTTCACCTCTTCCCACACCTCCAATAGTACAAGCACCTTGGTGAGATTAAAGGCATTTGTTACTGAAGAAAGCCTTAAGGCAGAAGGAACAAATCTGGAAAACATATACATATTTTTTTCTGGAAATGAGTAGAGTCACAAAACATTTTAGTGAGTTCAAGGTCATCTTGTTCTTCTGTACACTATTCATAACAGACAGTTGACAACACAGTGACAGTTGATTTAGGAGTTGAACTGGATATATTGGGTCATCCGATTTAAATGAAAGTCAAATCTCCTTCATGGAACTAGCCCAGCAACAGTAAAAGACTTTCCTGCTTCTGAAATTTCAATTAAAATCCAGTAAATATGTCTTTATACAATAGGAGATAAGATAAATACTAACATAAAGAGGACAATGTATTTTCTTGAGTGGGGTTTGTACAAATGGTATGTGCAAGTGGCAGGAGATTATACTCCTCATTAAAGCTGGATACCAAAAATGATTAGAGGTAGAGACCCAGATGTTTTCTTCCCTTTCAATAGAAACATTATAATCTCTAGGCCACTGCAGATAGTCCTAATAAAACCTCTAGAAATTGGCTTGACATGTTTTTACTCAACTTTAAGGGCCAGCTCCTGTGAAGGGGCTGAACAGAGTCAATTTCCACTGGAGACACTCAAGTTTCTAAACCTATAAGAAATAAGAATAAAAAAAATCTATTGAAAAAATGTAAGAACACATGGATATCTACCAATATCAACAACATAACTTCAGTATTTGAAGAAGTCTGAACAAATGCAGCTCATGGGTTACATTTGAATTCCCACTAACAGCTTTAATAAAGTTTATGTACCTAAGTAGAACAGATAGGATTGATTTTATGGCCTTTAAAACACAGTGGCCTTTTCTTAATGGAGTATCAACAGGTGGATTGTATTAATCTTATTAAGAATTAATATTAGCTATTGCTATGTAATTATTCTCGTATGCACAGAATTTGATATGGTATATGTATCATTTAGGAGATCCCTTGTTTTGTTTTTCAATATGTACCTAATAAAGAAATGATAAATGCCAATAACATATCAATAAGAAGTTTACATTTAAAAATAGATATAGCTTGTCCTCCCAGTGAGCTTGAGATCAGAGTGGCAGCGTTCCTTCCCCAGTGCAAAGCAGCACTTAATCTGATTTTCACAGTCAGTGGTTTGGGCCTGCATGTGTTCTGTTTCTCACCTCTGGCAATGTGTCCCTTTTAACCAGGAAGCTTCTAGCTCAAAGTATCAGGATGAAAACAGGCCAGTTTTAGTGAAAGTAGAATCATAGGATTTTTGTCAAATTTACTAGCTAGCATATATTAAAGCATGTTCCAAAATCCCAGATCCGAACACCTCAGAGCTTTTGGAAATTTGGAAAACTGGGTTCAGATTCATATTTTGAGATTGGGCTCATCTCTACGTTCAGTTCTAGTTCTCATTTCAATTGCTATTATAGTGAATCTCATCTTATAATGAAGTCATTCATTAGAGTATGTGCATACCCAACCTCGGCCATCTGGTATTAAAAGAATCTCCTAACTAAATAACAGCACAATCTGATACTACATAACTATCATACATCATTAATTTCATTTGCCTTCGATACAGCCAATCATACATAATCAGACTATGCCACCACTTCACTACTTGTAAATTACACAGCTATTTCTGATGTATGAAAATAAAAATGCATCATTTCATGCTGATGTCTTCCCATTCTCACTGTTTCACCAAAAGACATAATAAAAAACAGCCTGTCATTTTGTGAATGGTCATGTATATTAAAGATCATATATAAAATGAGAGGCTATCTGATTCACAATGTGCTTTGTTCCTTTTTGGAAAGCTCGACTCAGTTTTGTTTTTAAAGTGGCCACAAGTTTTCAACATAATTTTTACATGACGAGCTTCATTTCTTTTACCATGCAATAGCCAGTGAATGACTACTGTAGAACTCAGTATCAAAGGTTTTTATAAAAATTCTGCCTAACTTGTATTAAGGGATTTGGCTAAAAGAACTTGCTAGAGGTCTAGAAAAAATCCTATTAACTTTTTTGTTTGTTTTTAGTGTCTTTCAAACAGTTTCAACCAGCTGGTCACTCTTCTGCTGAGGCAGCTGCCCCAGTCATCATTCTGCAGTATAGCTGTCCTTCACCCTCTCTGTCTCCACTGGTCACTCTGCAGTATTGCTCTTCTCTGATCAGCCAGCCCCCTCCCTTTCCATCTTATGGAAAACAGTCCGATTCCAGGCACTTCCCGTTTTTCTGGAACACCCAGATCTTGACCTTGCTTTAAGTTAGGATAAGAGGAAGCAGTCAACAGTGTGCCTTTGTAGCCAAGAAATCTAACGGCATATTGGGATGCATTAATAGGAATATTGACAGCAGATCTAGGGAAGTGACTATTCTCTTTTATATGGCATTGGTGAGATCACATCTGGAGTATTGCATCCTATTCTGGCGTCCCCATTAAAGAATAGATGCGGATGCACTGGAGAAAGTCCAGTGGAGGGCAACAAAAATCATTGGGGGGCTGGAGCACATGATTTACAAAGAGAGTCTGAGGAATTTGGGCTTATTTAGTCTATAGAAGAGAAGAGTGAGGGGGGATTTGATAGCAGCCTTCAACTATCCGAAGGAGGGTTCCAAAAGAGGATGGGGAGAGGCAGTTCTCAGTGGTGACAGATGACAGAACGAAGAGGAATGGTCTCAAGTTGGGAGAAGTCTAGGTTGAATATTAGGAAAAACTATTTCACTAGGAGAGTGGTGAAGTATGGAATGAGTTGCCTAGGGAGGTGGTGGAATCTCCATTCCTAGAAGTTTTTAAATCCTGGCTTGACAAAGCCTTAGCTGGGATGATTTAGTTGGGATTGGTCCTGCTTTGGGCAGGAGGTTGGACTCAATGACCTCCTGTGGTCTCTTCCAACCCTATGATTCTATTATTTTATGATTCTAAGTGGCATCTCTCTCTCTCTCTCTCTCTCTCTCTCTATCTAAAAATTTGAAATCTGTTGTTTAGAAATGGCTTTCTGCAAACAAATATAAGGTAGTTGTAAATGTATATTGGTAGCCCAGAAACATAGCTGAGAAGCATAAGGTGCATTGTTGCATATTTGGAAATATCTGTTATTTCATTTTCATGGTATGCAGTGATGCACATTTCCAGCAAAAGTAACAGTTCTGGTACAGACTAAAATAATTTCTTGTTAGAAATGATGGCACCTAGTGACTGCTGCATTTTCAGATCTTCACAGTTATTCTCTCTCTCATTAATTAGGACAGTATGAAAAGTAAAACTCTTATAACATAGTTTGAGTGAAGATAGCAGAATTTAGGCCAACAGGCTTAGAGGGTGGAAGCCCACAGTTTTATTAAATGATCTAACAAAGAATCAGCAAAGAGAGAATGTGAGCAGATAAATAAGGTCAGGATTGTCTCATAGGAAAGAACACCCATGAAGGGGATTGACAATTCAGTGAAGTTCTCCCTATGTATGCCAATGATGGATAAAATAATCCTTTTGTCATTTGTAAAATGCTTTGGGCTGAAAAGTGCTACAGAGTCTATGTTTTTTATATTAATTTGTGTATTGGGGGAATTGAATGAAGTTCTAAACTTACATGGATACGCTACTGAAGTGAATAGAATTAAACTTGTGGAAGTGATTTCAGACTCAGGGTTTTTTCTCCACTCAGTTTTGAATTATAAGAATTATTGAATTATTAATGTGCAGCATGGTAAAGTTAAATCAACAAAGGGAGCTCTTAGGGTGCTACTGTGTTTGGTTTTCTTGATTTTTCTATCAACCATGTTTATCAGAACATTGCTTCAAATTTTGGAAGTTTTCTATACTTTGGTATTCTGAGGGGTTTTTTGCATTACATTTTCTGCAACATTTTCAAATATACAACCTTGATGAAGGCCACAGGGATAAGCACGTAGGGAAAATCTGCTAACTATGGACCTAATCCAAAACCCTTTTCCATAGATCAGGTCCCATATATGCATAGAAGCTCTCTGGAGTATATTGAGGAACCTTGGTTTGGTTTAGTTTTCCTTATGCATAATCAGAGGAAGCAACTGTTTTCTTTTAAAGGAGACAGGCAGCAAAAGTTCATGTCTGCTGGTTTCTTTTCTTATATATCCTTTCTGAATATTTTGACAAATTGACATATGTCAGCTTGATATTGATCAATGGGAATAATAGGATGTGACGGAATTGTTGTATTATGATTCTGTACATGAAGAGCAAAACAAGTAGTTACAATGTAGTACATTTTATATTATATGAAAAAGAAAAAGAAAGAATATAAGTTCTCCATGAGAGAGAAAGCAGTATGTAGCTTTGTTTTGTAATGTTCTCCATCTTGAATTTTTCTAGATATTTGGACATCTCCTGAACATATAGGAAAACATAATTCTTAAATGTCCAGTACACAAAGAAAAGAAACATAGCTAAACACACCACAGTAAAAGCATAACTTCTTTTTTAACCTTAATTTGATACTACCGGAGCCCAATCTTTATTAAGAAAGATTAATACAGGGGACTTTTGACTCTGAAGCTTCATTGGAGAATTACAGAATCATAGGACTGAAAGAACCTCGAGAGTTCCCTGAATCATAGTAGGACTAAGTATTACAGTAAAACTCCAATAGTCTGACATCCAATTGTACCGTACTCCCGATAGTCTGGCATCAAAATGGCAAGAGCCTAGTGAGTGAACTTTGGCAAAAAACAAGTCACAAGTCAGCAGTGACATCAGCTGAATTGAACGAAACTGGACGGGACCGAGTTAGTCTGCCACTGGCATTGTGTGATGCTGGACAGTGTTTGTGCTACAATAAAAAGGGTTAAAAACACTTTATATACAGTATATACATATATATATATAAAATCATCTTACAGTACCTCCTGATAGCTGATAGTGCAGCATATTCGATAACCCGGCACCACCAAGGTCCCAAAGGTTCCGAATTATCAGAAGGCTACTGTATCTAGCCCATTCCTCTCAGCTGTGTGTCTAACCTGCTCTTAAAACTCTCCAAACTTTCTGAGGCAATTTTTTCCAGTGCTTAACCACCCTGACAGGTAGGAAGTATCTCCTAATGTCCAACTTCAACCTTCTTAAAGAAATTTAAGGCCATTGCTTCTTGTCCAATCTTCAGGGGTTAATAAGAACATTTTCCCCTCTTTCCTCCTAGTAACTTTCATGTACTTGAAAACAATTAAGTCCCCTCTCAGTTTTCTCTTTTTTAGATTAAGCAAATGAATATTTTCAATCTTGCCTTAAAGGCCATGTTTTCTATACCTTTACAAATATTATTTTTGTTGCTCTTCCTTGGACTTTCTCTAATTTTTCCAGATCTTACCTGAAATTTAATAAATCACAACATAAGAATTACTTCTCGTGTCTCATTTACAAACTTTTGTGGTTATTAGCTACTGTTCTGATGTTTACTTTTTTGGCAACAATGTTACACTATGACTGATATTTAGTTTGTGATCTACCATAACCCTTAACTTCCTTTCCACAGTACTCTTTTCTGGGCAATCACTTCCCATTTTGTACATATAAAACTGATTTTTCTTTCCTAAATGGAGAAGCCAATCAATATAGCATTTCTGAGCCTCTATGATCAAAAGTACAGAAATTAAACGGTCATGAACAGAGATTTTAAATTATTAAATATATTTAAAGGTAACAATAAAATATGGCCTCACATTTTATGCCAATATTGTCTAATGATAACAATTCTTTCTAATACGAAATATTTCACAAAGGACAAATAATATACACTGATATATTGTAAATAAAAAAGCAATCTTGTTGGTTAGTCCAGTTGAAAGAATAATCAAGGAAAGCCAAGACTGCGGGAACCAGTACATGATATTTCCTGAAATATGAAGACATGGAAAGAAGCTAATTAGTGTTCTGGAGTAGTTGTGACTCCTGGTTCATAATGTACATCACTTGTCCTTGAGGAGTATCATGAAGATTTTTAATAATTCTCTTGATTTTTGCTAAACTTCTAACCAATTTTCAAAAAAGATAAATTATGTCAAAATAAATCAAATACCTTTTACTGCAAAATATCTCCAAGTACACAAGGAAACAAGTTCAATGTGTGATAAAGGTGTAAACAGCACCAAGAAAATGTATTCCAAAATACACAGCTAGCAATGAAGAAAATAATTATTCCCTAAATTTCATTTAGGATATGTAAAAAAGAATCAATACCCAGAATAACCCATGATTTTACCCAGAATTGAAATGATAAGATGATAGGGAAAGCTTTATTGTAAGAAGTTATGCAAAATCCTCCCATTTCATAAAAGAGTATTTCATGGTCCTTTTTCTTTATACTCTGTTTTGTGCTTACTTGTAGCATTCAGAAACAGTTTATGACTTCACTGCCCAAAGAAGTTGATGTTGCATTCTTCAGTTACCAAGAAATTAGAGATTACTGTCTACAGAAAAGAGATTGTAGTTGGCATACTAGGTGATGGATTGTCAAAATTCATCTAGCACTAGCAATTTGTCAAACCCTAAACTTTCAGAGATCATGAGTCAGGCTCCCCCTCCAAAATCCTGAGATTGGCTTAAAAATCACAAGATTTAAAAAATATCCGAAGCTGGGATTCTTTAAGCCTCTGGTACTTGAGCCTTTAGAGTTCACACTTTTCTCCTCAAATGAGAGAATTAGAAATAGTGATACCTGCAGCTATATACACATTATGTATCAAGTGAACAAACCATTGGTGGCCTGGATTAAAGCATAACCAATCTTGGTACATGCATAGAGTCAATTCATGGTTGTGGAGGCACATTCTGAACTCTGACTGGTCTGTTTTGAGTATCGGTGCAGCAGCTGCTAAGGACCACCAGGGGGCTGCTTGATCTAGCTTTGCTTGCAATAGTCTGCATCCTCTCTTCTTTGCCCACAGGTCATGCTCTGTGACAGTCTCAAGACCTGCTACAGTGTAGGAACTGTAGTAAATGCCTCGATGGGGAAGCCAGAGAGGAGAGGAGTGGCACAACGCCCCAGTAGGAGGGGCAGACATGAGGGGGTTTTGACTGCAAAATAATTTAAAAAGTCTACCTGTACATGCCATACTAAGATGAAGAGAGAGTGGTTCAGTTATGTGCACCAGGTGCGAAGTTTCTAAGTGAGCCTCTGGCTAGAGAAACTTAATTTTTTTAAATGACAGCTGACAGTTTCATGGAATTACATGACTCCAGGAGCATTGTAAGAAGGAAAGCAAATATTGTGACTCATGATAGGACTAGGAGAGCTGGCAGTGTAGAGTTGTGGCCTTAACTAGATGATAACCAATGTTTCTGAAAGGGGCCAGCAATAAAAGCAAAACAAAACAAAAACAAACCAACCAACAAACAAAACATCAACAAAACCTGGGCTCTTAGCTAAGTCTGAATTCACGGATTTTGCACAGGTGAACTGAACATTTCTTGGGAGAGTGGACGATTTCCCCCAAGTCATGTTTCAGAACCAAGCACTTGTGTCTATTGTGGCTCCCCTGCTTGTACCTTACCTCTGTTTCCTTCTCTGAAATGGCATAAAAGGCGTTTCCTGGAATCTGGGCCAACACCTAGGATAGAAGGTTTCAGCCTCATATTCTCATTCTGCGTAACAGCATGATGCTGATTCTGCTGCATGCAGGGCCACTGGCTTTTGTGCAACTTTTTTCCCTATGTTCCCTAGCACCTTTCCTGTTATTATATCTCTAGATTCAGTTTCCATATGGGACAAACAGTCAGCAAAGTGGGTATTGTGATTACTAATGACGGAGACATAAAACTGGAAATGTATTTTATTAGGAAATGCCAGTGCTCTATGGGGAAGGCCTTCAGAAAATGATTTCCTATCCATGGACAATCAGTATGTCTAAGATTTCCTCTCTCATATTTTGTTGGCAAGCAAAAACAGCCAACCAACCAACCAACCAACCAACCAAACTAACAACCCCCTCCTACATACCCCCCAAAAGCCCTCCAGACACTTGATTGTATTCTCACATTATACATAAGAGAGGCAGAGTGGTCATGAGGTCAGACCAGGGCTACTGAGTGACACAGTTGGCTCTGGATTATGCAGAGATTGCTGTGTGATCTTATTTAAGAAATCTAAAGGATGTAATTCTAAGGTGTAATTAATGTAAATCAGAAGTAATGTCAATGAAATGGCAGAAATAACTGTGATTAATTCTTCTTTATGCTGTGGGCATAATTGGGGCAAAACACTAACATATCAGCATAATTTCCTGCAAATCAGTCTCCCCAACAAGATCAGAACCAGTATAGGCACCCACCCCCATCAGCACAACCCAGTTACCAAGGTTATCTCAGGATAATGCTAAGCTTCAGCTTGCCCCAGCTGCTGGAATAGCTCCTAGTAGTGCCCTAGCCACTTTTGGGTTGGCATAGAACAGGGAAATGCTTTACACTTGCAACTTACTCATCTCCCTACAGAGAGGAAGTTAGGGCCATGGTGATGTTTGTTTGGTAGACTGTAGACCAGGAACCTTTTTTGGGTCAGGGGCCACTGATTTACAGAAAAATCAGTCCGGGGCAGCACACAAATGAGAAGCAAAAACAAACAAACAAAAAAAACCCAACCAAATAAATCCTCACTGGTATGGCCCCCAACTGAGAAGCAGAAAGACATTCCTGACATTCCCCTTGCACACCAGCGCCTAGGGGAAACTGGCTAGTAGATTTTGTGTGCTCCGCTGGAACACCATTGTGGGCTCTCCAATACTGGGGGAGAGCCCCAAGCCTTGGGGGCTGGATCTAGGATAGCTGGGGGCCACATCCAGCCCCCGGGCCTGATGTTCCTCACCCCTGCTGTAGACGGACTTAGCAGCATTGACTCATTTTGGACAGTTCTTAGAATCATATAATCATAGGACTGGAAGGGACCTTCCCCATCCTCTCAATGTGACAGGCTGCACAAGGCTCCTGAGTCTGCGTGGGAGGCAGAGATGGTATCCCTGTGTTTATGAGACTTCATCAGCCCCTGTTGGTAAGATGAGCTAAAAGGAGATACAGGAAGGGAAGTGGAGCAGAAAGCCAGTGAATGAACTTCCAACTCAATGAGATAAATAGTTACACTGGATGAACAGAGAGCCAATCAACAACCCCCCAGCCCTAGGGAGTGAAGAGGCTGTGGAGAAGGGAATGAATACCCACTTAGTGACCCTTCTGTTCCCCAGTCCTAGTGAGAGAAGTGGCAATGTGGATGGGTAAGAGAATGAAAACATACTTCACCGTTCCTTGTCTGGCCTCGGTGGGAGAGAGGCGATGGGTGGAATGGTCATAGGAGACCAGCCCCAGATAATGAGTTCTGATAGCACTTTTTTCTCTCTTGCCAGTATTGGGTGGAAAACATTCAATTGAAATAAAATAGAAGTCTTCATGTAAAAGGGACATAATATCTCTCCATGTTCCCTAATTTCTATAGCAATTTCATGATTATTTCTCCAGAAGAAAGGATGCATTTTTATTTTCCTAATTAACAGGAAATTCATGTTACACATTAAATGCAACACAAGAGATATGAATTATGCAGTCAACTTGGTATGTGCTATTCAGCACAATGCCCAAGGCACATTGAGCCAAGTTTTTTTTATGAAGATCTGTAATGAGTTTCAAGTACATCATTTCCTGATGGAGGGTAAGAAAACATCCATCAATGCTAATTTTCCTACAGTTTGTAGCTTTTTAAAATACTTTACAGCTTACAGAAAAGATGACTTTCCAAAAGGCAATTTGAGAAAGTTCTATCAGTAATTAGAGATGGGCCTAAGCCAAAAGAGGTCTGAGATATGGGACCGGTTGAGAATCGATAGCTTCAGCCTCTCTCTCGTTTCTCATGGGATGCATCTATTCTCCAAATGTGAAGACCCCAAATTAGGAAAACGTGCACTCTGGGCAAAGATTTTGATTCTGCCTATGGGACAGGTAGAAAGTTTGGATTGGGATTCAGAACTTTGGATCCAAGAGTAAAAAGCTGTAGGGTAAGGTTCTGTAGAACGTTTCACAAATAAAGAGAGGGACATTTAAGTCTGAAATGCATACAAGTCTTGAATGCAGTAAGTCATCTGTCTGAATCACTAACTATTTGAGATCTTAAAATATTCTTATAAATGCTATTTCTGCCAGAGAAGAAGCCTTCCTTTGGACTGTGGCTAGAGAAGTCTAGATAAATCACTTTATGATTTTTTTAAAGTCTGTTTCCATTCTGAGTCTGTGAAGATTTGCAGTTGGAAGCGGGTCAAATCACTGAGTTATTAATAGGGGTAGAGTTACAATTTATAGCCATATTTATAAGAAATATTTTATGTTAAATTGAACATTCAATGCATCTGCTCAGTTCAACATATTTGTCTGAAAACTGAAGTCTTCTAGATCCACAGATCAGAAGCAACAGATATGTTTTGTAAATATCAGATAATAGCAACAAAAGGCCATCTAATATGCAGTCTGTTTTTTGATGAGTATATTTAAGAGATTGCTTCAGATGGACTATGCATAAAAATTTCTAAATACAACAGAATTTACCTGAGCTTCTTGTATTCTCCAAACCAACATTTACTGACATTTGTTCAAATTCCAAACCCAGGTTTGTTTCCAGCATATTTGTGCCCATCGTTGGTTAGTACTTGCAAACATGAGTGAGAACAGGTTGTTATTTGCAGAAATATTCAGAAATGGATATTCCTTATACAGTCAACATATCTATATGCAAAAAAAGGTAACCAGGCATGACTAAGAGTATTTGGTATTCACTGTACATTACTCTCCTCTACAAAAAATTTCAGCCATTCAACCAGAAAACAGAAACAAGTCCATGTAACTTAGATGACCAATAACACTACCAGTAATGAATAGGAAACATTCAAACCAAATAGTTCTCAAGGAAATTATATACTGAAATCTATTCATTCAGACTATCTGGCAAATGGATATGAATATCTATTATACACACAGAAATCAAGCCTGATTCCAAATATTTTCCCACCAGGAAATTCATACTAAATAAAATAGGCAAAAAGTAATTTGGCCAGCAGTAGTACTAATATACAAGTTATCAAAAAGCTATTTACAGAACATACAATAAATATTCATCATAGCATGAGCACCACAAGAAAGTAGCATTAGATAATAGTAATTTACTGTTCAAGCAAATGAAACCCTTGTAATCTCATAAACTGCGTTATTACACGATTAAACCGTTACTGTGTATGCATTCATTTTTGATCTTGTATTATGCTAAAAAGCTGAAGATCATGTCAACATTTTCAGCACAAGTATGCCTGCTCTTTGATCATCCAAGGTTTCCAGCTCTATGGGTGGTCTTAACTAATAAGGAACTGTGATCTTCTTTTATGACTTGATTTCAAAAGTTAAGCACCAGACCACATACAATTAAAGCTTACGAATATCATCCTATTAAAATATAAGTATGTCTTGGATACACAAATAATTACAGAGTTGTGTTCTACTTTAAAAATCAGCATCTTTTAAAAGTAAGTTTGGTCTATCAGGTCCAAATTGAGCTTTAGGTGGACCCAAAATGCTTTGTTTCTCTGTTTCTCTGAGGGAAGTGAGTTGTGGGAGAATAAAACTGAGCTCTGGAGAAAATGTTTGGCTAGAGTTTCCCCTACAATATGTACCAGTTCCGACTTACATACAAATTCAACTTATGAACAAACCTACAGACCCTATCTTGACGTAACCCGGGGACTGCCTGTATTTGCGCAAAATCATGCCAGTCTAGGTGCAGCCTTTGTGTTTGTATTACCAAAGAAGGCATTAAACAACAGTGATATTTTTTCTTCAACCAGGGAGAAAAGTGAAACTCAGTTTTACTCCTGGTTGAGAAGGTGCTAATTTGTCTGACAAGTGGTTGGAATCCCAGCATGTCTGAGATATCCTTGATGCATAAACACCTTCATGCTGAACGAAGGATGCTTTTAATGTGTAACTGTTTAGTACATATCCTATATCTCATTAGGTAGCACAATATAAACTATACACTGGCAAGAGGGGTCAGAAGTAAGATCCATTCAAAGTAAAATATCTTTAAACTTCTGATTAAAGAAGCAAAAATTTGGAATACATTACAGTTGTGAAGTGCTTAAATAAAAATACACTTGATCAGCAGACTGATTCATGTTCTAAAGGTCTGATAACTAATGCCAAAGGATGTTTTCTGGAGTACAGCTCTATGTTTTGATGTTGACGTGCAATATTAAAGTTTTGGAAATATTTATTAAGGAGGATCACAAGAGGAGTTGTGGATTGTAAAAGATCAGCAACCTGTCTTCCAAATGGTTTCTATTGCAAAAGTAAGGATTTTGAAAAACAGAGATAGAACTTATTACATGGCTCTGTTGTGGTAAACCTGAATAATAATAATAATAGCAGGCTGGAGTCTCCCATAGTATTTTCTATTTTGGAATGTAAATACAAAGACAGGCCAGTAAAAAACGGCAACATGTTTTATTTTGTAAACTGGTAGAAAATTAGATGAAATTGTCAAGAATCCTGGCACAGGAAAGCTTGATGATTGTGGGGATAGACTCCAGGTCCAAAAATATGAAAACCCAAAGTAACCTACCACTTCAGTTAAAAAGTGTCATTTTTATAGCTGTAAGCAAGAGGCAGAATTTTATAATTAAGAGGCCAGCCAACAGTGAGAGTCATACATACACACAGCTGCATTATAGGATTTCTCCACTTCATGGAGCGATTTTCTTCTTTCCCCTTTAGAAGGCAGCTCAAAATCCTGGGCAGAGGGCCAGGCCCAACTACAGTTGGCTTCAAACTAGTTTCTAGCTCATCAAATTCCTGTACCTCTTTTTCTTTCCTTTAGGACCCTTCATTTCTGGGATGGGATCTAGAACCATATTTGCAGGAAGTAATGGTCCTGGCTAGGGTTGCCAAGTGTCTGGTATTGACCTGGACAGTCTGGTATTTTTGTCTCCTGTCTGGTAAAAAAATTCAGAAAATACAGGACACCTAAAATGTCTGGTATTTTCTGATTTTTTGTCCCTGTCAGGAGGCAAAAATACTGGACACCTGGCAACCCTATAACACACTCAGAAACTTGGCCCAGCTCCTAGCCCCCCCACATCCCGGACTCCCTGCCAGGTGGATCCCCCAGCCGCCCCCGGATGTTCTCCCACCCCTCTGCCAACCTGGTTCTGCAGGGGCTTCTCTTGTGGCTGGAACAGAAAAACAAAATGGCCACTGGCAAAAAAGCCTCTTCTTAAAGAGGCCATGCTGATTTTTTATTTTTTTATTTTTTAATAACTGCTGTCGAGGTCCTTTTTTTTCTCAACAACTTTGGTCTCCCCCTTTTTTTTTCTCAACAGAATTTTTTCTCTGTTTTCTTTTTTTGGGGGGGGATGTTCGATATTTTTGGTTAAACCATCTGCCAACTCTACCTGGGGCTGCTGCTGCACCCCCGGCTTGAAAAAGTTTACATTATTAGCAGGTTGTACAGTTTGGTTCAGTGGCTCTCAACATCCCCACTATGAAAATTGTTCCAGTCCACCTGTCTAGAACTACTCTTCTCTCCTCTTTTCAGGTATTACATCGTAATTTGTTGAGAGTATTTGAGGAAGGAGAAAGTTTAGTCCTTTCCTAGGCAAAAAAATGTCCAGGGCTAGATTACAGTTTTTGTCTACCCAGGTGTGTAAGGGGTGATAGATGCACAGACTGTCCTCTGATATATCTGTGCAGTGGCCCAGTACAATGGCTTTTTGGTGCTCCCCTAAAAACCAGGACTGAGAGAGACTAGCCCCAACAGTTGCAGGGAGGTGCGTGTTGGAAGTGGAGATCTGGCCTTGCTGTACAGCTGACAGTAGGCAATGATACTGGCTGGTTGTAGAGGGGAGTATATGGAGCACTGAGAGTGTCTGCAGTAAAATCCAGTCCTTTCCCCCCTGTTCAGTTACAGATTTATTTGCTACTTATGTAAGTTCCCAATGGGTATTTAGCAACTGTACCATTCAGAAAATGCAAGAAGAAAGTGAGGATGACCATGACAGCTCTGAATGGCAGCAAGCACCTGAAAATAAAATGGGAAGATTTGGATAGAAGGGCAGTTGAGAGGCCAGGATGGCAAATATGGTTTCATAGGTGCTGAAACTAGAGGTGAAGGGGTTGTGGCTTGAAGTGGTTTCCATTATATACAGGATTTACAGTTTGGACTCTCAGTACCCTCACTATACAAATTGTTCCAGCACCCCTATAGTCCACAATGCAACAAAGCATGAGCTGAACTAAGGTCTAAGGTCTACATTTCAGAAATATATGGTCAAGAGGAAGATAGAAGAACATGTAAAACTGTGGACATAGCATCAGTTCACTGCATTTATTAATGGAAATACCGATGGAGTGGATGAAATTGGTAAATGGCTCATTTTGTCAAACACTATATCACAAACTACTGGAAATCAGCATTTACATTGCATAAGCATTTACTTGGTCCCCTCACAAAATCTGGTCAACCAACCTTTACACAACAGTGAAAAATAAACAAAAAAGAGATTGTTTACCAGTAAAACATATTTATTTGTTCAGGGCAGGTAGACCTTTATAAGGCTTGTATTAATGGTTGAGATAATACCTCTTTCATTTGGAAAGGAAGTTTGAATTCAATCACCAAGAGCTGCTAAATCCCAGAGATTTCTGAACTGAAATTCATAATAAAGCAGACATCAGTATCTTTTCCAGATTCTACTAGCTTCAGAGCCAGGTATGCAATTACATAAGGTACAGAAAATGAAATCATGCCCCCCTTCCCATAATTAACATTCTCATCTCTAAGCAGAAGTGTTACTAATACCTAGCTTTCATTGTGGCTTTTCTGAACCCCAGAGGACCTAACACTGGCTTAATTAAGCTTGTGTTCTCTTTTATTTAAAAAAAGAAAACAAGCTTAAGGATCAAGCAGTCAAATACTGGAATGAGGCAAAGGGACAGGTTTTCCCCCAAATCTGACAAACTGTTTGGCATGTGTCTGACCTAGAGGTGTGCTGAGGTATTCAGAAATGATTCATACACTTGGCAAGCTATTCTGTCTTCTGGTTCATAAATGGTACCAAATGTGTTTAATCTGCATATCAGGCGTGGGATAGAAAAACCTGTATCAGAGTAGCTGGAGATGCCTCAGGTCAGAACTGGATTGGCAGAAGAATGGTGTGGGGAAAGTTACACATTGCCTGCTCCCAACATGATTCCAGCTACTGATATTAGCAGAGCAGGGTGAAGCAGACAATTTATACAGTGAACATAGGCCTCCCTCCCCCCCTTTTTAAAAAAGAGATTGTCCACTGACAAATCATGATTTATGAAATGTAGTGTGTTTGGTCAAAGTTATCTGATTAATGTTTTATGGAAACATCTCTGGTCTTACGGATTGCTGGCAAACCTCTCATTGATGGGAATGTTCCAAGTTCAGAATCAAACTCTCAGACTGCTTGGACACACAGTCCACATTTTATGTTTCTGTTTCCTGTTTGGATGCATTAACTTTTAGATTCAGACCAGGTTAATACTCTTGATCATAACATTTGTTATTTGCTTTCCATGGAAATTCACTGTTTCAGCAAACAGTCCTATCAATGAATATACTTATTAATTATTTGTTTTACAATAGAGTCTAGAGGTCCGAGCTGCATAGTGTTAGTCACTGTGCAAATATATAATAAGATATGGATCCAAAATGAAATCAAGGAACTTGATTTTCCCTTCAGGTTCAGGACGTGATTATACCAAGAGTAACTTCAATGAAGTTAAACTGTTGAAAGTGAGGAAAAACAGACTCATATAAACAAAAAAGCGAATCGGAAAATATCAAAGCAAAATTCTGAGTGTAGCCACTACTTTATGCTGCTCTGACCCATATTTACCTAAAACCTACCACAATTGCAACAATATTATGGACAGCAAAATGTTTGACCTTCAGCTAACAATTTAGGGACTGATTGTTCTCTTTAATTACAGCATCTATAGACAATTTCCTATTTTGTTTCATATAGGCAGCTTATAATTTCTTTATTCTATTTAGACAAAAGCAGAATATCCACTTGGGGTCTCAGCCTGATCTCAGATGTATGGTCATTTATTGTCATAGATCTTGGAAGATTTGAAGTGGTGCTTGTGTATCAGTTGTGAAACAGGAATTGACTTGTCATTCATAATGCATTAAGGGGAATACTGGTATTTTCCTTTGGCTCCTTTTTAGTCTTGGGATTCTAGTATTCAATGCTTAATATTAATTTGCTCATCATGAATCCCTCCTACATTGCCATATACAACTGCACATTCTAAATGCTATGGCAGAATATGCACGCATCAAAAAGCAGAGATAGAAGGGCCATGGTAAATCTGAGATGTGTTATTTGTTAAGGGCAATGTATAAAGTTCGTATATGTTTACGTTATACTAAATTCTGCCCTGCAACAGAAGCCAAAAAATCCAAGTGCCATGATAAACAGTGGATCAGTATCTTTGCTTCTATGAAGCAGTTTGGCCAAAGAATCCTAATATAAAAATAAGACCAAGAACTCATCACGACTGTACCACCACCTTTCATTGAAGGTATCTGCCATCCCAACTTTAGGATGGTCTGTAACTATTGGCATGCTCTCTCTCTGTGCCAATCTCAAGTTTAATGCAGCTGAGATGGTCTAGCAAAGGTAGCTTTAGGCCACCTTTGTGCTTCTCCTGATTTTTGGCACATCTGTATGCAAGTGAATCGCCTCTGAGTGCAAGCTAGTGGGGCCACAGGGCAGATCCACTAACATTTAAGGAAAGCTTTAGTTTGAGAATGGGTGTGTAACATGGCCAGGTACACATTGCCTGGGTGCTCGGTTCTTTTAGATGAAGCCCCATTGAATACCAAGTCAACAATCAAGGTTTGTATTAAAATCTTCCACAGGATTGTTCCAAGTTAGGATAGACAACCCCTGTGTGACCATGACCTCCTGAAACAGGTATGTTCTGTTAGAGCAATTAAACAACCTGAGAAGCAAAGCTTAAGTGATCAGGAAACAGATGTTTTAGCGACCAGCCCACTAAACTTGAGCTTGCCCTGGGAGCAGGGCTGGATTAAGCTCTTCAGGCTCTAGGCTCTCTCATAATGGTAGACTCTTAAATTAGACTATATAGAAATATCTACGGGAGAAATTCCCTATCACATCCACTGCCTATGTGCTGGTCCATAACTAAAAATTTCCTGATTTCACAATCCTGCTCCCGTTGCCATTCACCAGTCGCCGTAGGGTTTAGGCTTAGAAGAGTAGTGTGCATAGGAAGACGCTTGTGCATGACTTCTTTTAACGTGGGAGCACTGCAGCCACCACATGATCCTTGATGGATAGAAGCAGGGGCAGATGACGATTTTACGGGGCCCAGGCAGCACAATTTTGCGGGGCCCCCCCTTTGACATGGCGCATGGGCGGGGCTTCTTGAAGCGCGGGGCCCGGGGCGGCTGCCCCGCTCGCCCTGCCCTACGGCGACTGGTGAATGGCAACGGGAGTAGGATTGTGATAGAAGGCCCAGATCTGTGGCATGGAATCCACGACGATTGGGTGTCTTCTGTCTGCTGCAGCCTTCATCCGTCTTCACAGCCATTGTAGCATTCCCCTTGCTATTCTCTTCCTGTTCTGCCATTGAGGAATTTTAGGATCATTCTCCCTCTGGTCCCTCCCCCCCTTGACCTTGCTGCCATGGGTGTCACTGCCAGGAGTACAAGCCCCCCTACAGCATTGCTCAGGTTCATTGGAACTTGCAAGCCCACTCACCACAACAAGGCAACCTATCACCTATATATCTAATATCACCCACTTTAATTTTCACTCCTGAAAGTGGCTCACTGTGTGAGAAATTCATGTTACTTCATTCTAAAATAACAGCCATTGTGTTGTATACTGCCATTATACTTAGGATTCATCAGCTAGTTAATCAGCTGATAAGGAGAAAAGTAAGGTAATGTTGTTGCCGCTACGACTGTAAAATCCACAAAGCAATGCATTGCACTGTAGAGCTGATAACTTGGCAACATTGTGTCTTAAGATTATTCAACATCATTTATGAAATAACAGTGCATTGGCTGCTGATGGCCATACATTTCCACCAGAAATAGTGTTTAGTAGTAGCCCAAGGTTTCTGAAACACAACTGTGAAATGCAAACAGTATAGTAATATGCAGAGTTCCCTCTACCATTTTCTGTCCTTGGGCAGGTTGAATTTTGGGATTTTGTAGTCACTCTTTGCAGTCTTCTCAGCTTCATCCGAGAGATGGTCTAAATTAATAAATAACATAAAGCAGACTATCTATGTTGTACAATGTGTACCAGAAACAAGAGGATCAGCAAGGAGCGATGCCACCAGAGCACTTTATATGAAGAATTGTGAAATTCATCACATTTTGATAGACATAGCTAAAAGTGATCAACAATCACCAGCAACTGTCCATGAGGCAAAGTCACGGATTAAGAAGCTGGATCAGTTCTGGACAGCTTTGATGTGTGTCATTTGGAATGACATACTACAAAAGACTAATTTTGTGAATAGAGCTCTAAAGGAGCCTGGCATTGAATTGTGCACTGTCATGAATTTATATGATGGTCTTTTAGCACACTTTTGTGATACCCATAATAAATTTCATGTGTTTGAGGCAACTGCAAAACACCTTATGCCGTCTGATTACGAGACCGCACAATGCAAACGACAGAGAAAGCAATTTTTGATGAAATTTGTATGGATAATACTGTCTCAGATTTGAGTGCCAAGGACAAATTTCATACACAGTGCTTCTATCCTATCATAGATAAACTTATTGTTGAGATGGATTGATGATGAGCAGCAAATGTCATTGAATGAAAAGCTGAAGTCGGCTCCACAGCAGTGTTTCTCAAAGAGGTCTCTCACGGGAAGCCACAGGAAGTGGTGGCCTGGCCCACCCTCAGCTACAAATGGCAAACCGAAGCAGCCTATGGCCATGGTGCTGGTAAAAACTGGAGTGGCCGGTTCGCAGGTTTTAGGGTTTTCGAAGTGGTTTCACTGACCACTTTGAGAAACACTAAAAGGATATTAGTAGATATCTATCCATCAGTTCTCAAACATGCATTTACAGATGAATTTCTATTGTTCTCACATAGGTATGTGGAGAAGAAATCTGTGGCAGCAATGATCAATGCACAAATAGCAGACAAGTCCATGACAAGTTTTCCAAATGCCAACTTTGCTTTCGGAATGTATCTCATCGTCTCAGGAATAAACTGGGAAGGGGAGTGCTCTTTTTCAAAGTTAAAAAGCAAAAGAGTTCGAGTATATCAGCCATTTTTAAAAGAGCATGTTTACACCTTAAATACACTTTCCTTGTCCCTCCCTCTCCCTTTGAGATTTTCTCATCTATTCTGGAAGAGTAGTTGCTAGAGCAATATGACGGGGTACTACCCTCTTCTAACACACACATCAGGAGATTAGTGCCAGAAAACAGACCAGACTCTTACAAGCATCTTTGCATCACACTTATTTCACCTTCCTCTCATCTCTTTACCATCCTTTCTGTTCCCTTTCCCTCTTCTGATTTTTATTGTGTTTCTTCTTTAGCATTTTGCAGCTATGTTGTTTGGGCTCTTAAACCTATGATTAATTACATCCCCAATTTGCCCCAAGTGCCAGTGTCTGCTGCCATTGACCATGAACATTGACTCTGACTCTTGTGGCCTGGGAATTAATTCTTCACTTGGACCAAGTGGCTTAGTTGGCATGCAGGTTCTAATATTTGTATCAGGAGATTTAATAGCTGAATTAGAGATTTGCCCAAGCTGTCAAGCCTGGATCTAGATCAACGCTTGCCCAGAATTCAAGGATTAAGATGGATGGATGGGAAGGTTTGGTTTGGCTAGTTACAGAGTTAGTGGAGAAGCCCCAAAGTCTGGATCTAAATCGGGGTGTAAAGCCAGGAATCAGAGTTAGCATGAATCCCAGCAATGACACTGTAACATTTTTTTACAATGGGGTGCTGAAAGTCAGTGGTCCTCACTCCCCCTTAGTCCTGCCATCTCATTCCTCCCAGAGTTGGGGCCAAGAGAAGGGCTGTGGCTTTGAGTAGGTGGATGGGAAATGTGGACAGGGCTAAGGGGGTGAAGGCAGGGACCCCATGTGCAGGGTGGGAGCAAAGCTCCCAGAGCGGGGCCAGTGGTGGCTGGACCCTCCATGCAGACTCCAGGTGCAGGTCTGTGAAGAGAACCCTGGGCATGGGGCTGGCAGCTGCCAGGAGCTGAGGCCCAGATGTGGAGCTGGCAGCAGCTGGGACCCTTTGTGCAGAGCTCCAGGAATGGGTCAGAATGCCCAGGGCCGGGAGCAGAGTCCCAGGTGCAGGTCTTAAAGCTGAGAGTGCAATGGCAGGGTCAGGACCCTGGGCAAGGGGTGGCAGATGGGACCCACACAACAACTGTGAGCACTGCAGCACCCACTGTACTCCCACTAGTTTCCATGCCTGTGGATCCAGGATTAATTCCAACTCATCTGTAGGTCACACGTACCTAGTTTTTATAATCCACAGAGCATTTTAAACAAACTTGGCTGTCTTTAGGGGCATTATGCTTGAGTTATACTAGCATAACTACATCCAGACATAGGCCTAGAGACTTTTACTTCACTCTCTACCTAACAACTAAGAACCAGTTCAGGAGAACTTAAGAACCTATAGCAGAGGCAGCATCTGCAGTCAAAGAATGGATGTGTGCTTTTGAAATGTGGAAATACCAGCAGGGAATAATGCAGCAGGAGCAAAAATTCAGATATTTCTTATCTAGCACAGCATCTTTGACATGCATTTCTAAGTAAGAAAGGCTTCACTACATTAGCAAACAAGGTGTCCTCCTGTTATTTAGTTTAGTAATATAGATTGACAGGAAACAAGTAATAGAGAACAGTGTTGTCACTGTGGTTAACATTACTTCCTTGATTAATTTTATGTAGGAAGAAATAAGCAAAGAAATCTATTTGACAGGTGTTTACTTCCCAAGCAATTTTTTGTAGTTTTCCAGGTTGTAGTTGGAAAAATAGTGTGCAGACATTTGAGAAAGTCTTATTTATTTACAGCATTCAAAGTTAGTATAGGTAGAAAGTGTATACAAAAACTAAATTTAGATTTTGTAGTCTCCATATATAATGCTGTGCATCCAGGAACATGGCTGTATATGTAGTGATGGGATATGGAAGACTATTGACTTGCAAATATTGAATCCCAATAAACTTTGAGACTTACCCACAATCAACTTGCAAAAAGTAACTGTACTTGTTGGGCTCATAAGTAATTAAAGTATCACACAGAAATAAATGCCCTGGAAACTCTGATAAGTTTTTGTTATTAAAACTGAAAGATCTGATGGGATACATTCATATGCACCTTATGAAATCTTCTGTGTTTATTTCATTCAGAGTAGGAAAGAATTGAATTAAAATCATGATTGGCTTTTGATGCAACCAGATGAAACAGTTAAAATGGATGTTTCCTTGATCAGTGAAATAGACTCAATATCCATTTCTAAGCCCAGAATTAGAGACGTCTCTGCAAACTCCAAGATAACAATAACACAAACATCTAAATGACAGAAATGTGCAGCTCAGTTCCTTTTGGTTAGCTATTGACTCAGATTCCTGGATTTGTCAGCAACATGAAAGCATATTTGACTTGCAAACTGCTGTTTTCACAAATTACACAAATATAAAGGAAAAATATTGTGGGTGCAAATACTTGGATGAAAAATTACCACAATTTCTTGTATCTATACAAAATGAAGGCCACAGAAATATTGGATATAAATCCCAGGGCTGATCTGATTGTAAAGACACCAAACAACTTGCAGTATTTATAGTACTTATCTCACTTTTTTTAGGGGAGTAAGTCAGAGGGAAAGCAGCATCTGATAGGAGACACCAGAACGTATACATTTGTGCATGTGTGCATGCATTCCCATAGATATCCTGCAAAATACCTAATAGCCCATGGATGAATTTATCTTACCGAGATTGGTGCATTTTAATCCCTTCCCAGAAATACTCTCTGAAATACAATGTTTTTATGGGCTGATACGTCTTCAGCTACTCAGTATGATGTACTTGTGTCATTTCCTCTAGTATTTTCTTCTGGCTGGTATTTAGTGATGGGAAGCAATGTTGTACTGACAGTTCCTTTGAGTATAAAGGAAAGTGCCAAAATACACAGTCTTCTACATCTGGCACCTCTTCATTCACTGGAAGATAGTTATTTCTAAAGGCAACACCCTCTCTCCATTAAAAAACAGCACACTATAGCCTCATCATCATGCGGAAAAAACTTTCAAAATAAAATTCTTTTAGGAGGAGAAAGAGTTTAGAGTGATAGATATACCTAATTCTAGGTGCCTCTGGTATGTGCATGCTGAATTAGCACACACCAGTGCTTACTTTTTCAAATAAAAACTGCTACCCAGCCATTTGTATTCAGAACATAAATTGATGCTAACTGCATGACTGACATCTAGTGGATATTTGCCAGTGTTGCTGTTTACAATTATAGGCCCTCTTTCGCCCCCCTGTCCTGGAGCACACACAAAATCATAGGAGGATACCAAGAGTATGAGCTGGATAGTCTGATCAAATTGGAAAGATTACTTCTTTAATACAAATAATAAAAGGACATTAAGGAGTGAATTGTGCCTGGTTGGGAAACAGCATTCCACCCCCTGCACCCAGACCATTGGATCTTTTCAGGGGCAGAGCTGATATTAAAGATGGTGAACACAGAAGTATGGAAAACTGCTATCGTAGTCATTGAAGTGCTGCTTTAGGTGATTCCTGGTTGTGTTTCATTCTCAGCAGCTATCAATGGAATTGTTATGGCATGTGATCTTGTTAGGAACAGGAGTCCCTGCAGTAGCATTGTACTTGGCCCCTCTACAATGGCCCGCAGAGCAGGTTTGAATGCTGACTTTACTCTGCAGGGTAGAGGGCGGCTTCCAAAGGCATGGTACTCACCCGAGGCAGAAAGTTCTGATGCATACTGTGGGGTGATACAGCTCTTCAGTGCCCACAATGAAGAGCTGTGGCTTTCATGTCACACATTAGCCCAAATCTGACATCTTACAGTATTTAGTTCCAGGAATGGAAAAGTACATTGAGCAAAGTGATTGCATTCTCATCATATACCATAAGACAATTTAAAGTGAGAACATAATACTTACATTTAATAGCAGATGTAAATTCAGCTAACATTTTTGTTTTGTTTATGCAGTGCTCAGAAAGAACTACTTTAGAATAAGTCATGCATAACAGGACTTTAGAATTAAATTTTCCTATTGAAAAGTGTACTATACTAGTTGACTGGTCTTTTTTCCATTATGCCACTGAAGTACAAGACACTTCACAAGGGCCTGATGTGAAACTCCCATTGGCTTCTGTCCCATTGGCTCAGTCTGCCAAACATATACACTTCTAACTAACTTATTCCCACACTTAACATAGGATGATCAGGCCCCAACTTTAATAAGACATGTTTAAGAGTACTTTTACCTGCCTTTGAATTTCAACAAAATATTCCATATCCCTACTTATAATATTTAAAGGTCATGTTATTTACCAACACAAGAGAGCACTGAAATGCTAAGTACTCTATTTTACTTTAGCATGCCTTTGTGTCTATTTGATATATATTGTGAAGTCCTGAAAGTGAGGATGAAAACATGCATTTATGAAGATGGGTTCTTGTAACTTCACAAAAGTCAGTCTTTTCAAATTAAGAAATAATACTAAGTAGGGTGAAACAAAAAGTATTGTAGCAACAATCTACTTCTCAACAGATAGCAATAAAAAGTGTTCTGACATGCAGTCTTGTAGAAACTTCACAAGTTTCCTAATATAAGTTTTCAGCCAAAGGAATGACATTTCCCCCACATGAAAATTTCAAGAAGAGATATAAGTACATCAGGGATATAAGGGCATTCTGTCAATGACAGCAATCTGCAGAATAGCTCTGTAAATTGCATGTACAGAACATTCATAATAAAAACCTTTATCACTGGGGACTGAAGGTTTAACCTGTATTCACAAGAATGGTCAGATGAAACAATACTTAAAAGGGACAGTTAGGTTCTAACATTCTTGCTTGGCTAGTTAGGGCTGTTCTGTGGTTCCCTCTACTTTTTCTCCAGCCTTGGTTCTATGAGGGCTGATCTGGAGGTCTGGCCAGATTCAGAGTTAGCAGGATCAGCAGTGTCTGGCGTTGATGTGGGTGAGCCATTATATTTGCACAGAGTCCTACTGAAATGAACAGGGTTTTGCACATTTGGCTGCTGGATCAATCCCCCAAGATCCCAGCTCAACAAAGCACCTAAGTGCTTGCTTAACTTTAAGGAAGCGTTGAAGTCCATCCATAGTCAGCATGGAAGCTTAAAGCTAAGTGCATGTTTAAGTTCCATTGATCTTAATCCCTCTGCTGGATCGGGGCTGCCATCATTCTGTGCTACTCCTGCCAATGGTTTTAACAGTCATTTCATTTCAGAATGGAATAAATCTGTAAGTGGTTTAAAGGTTCAGAGTTTGGGTTTGGTTTTGGAAAACATCCCAGTGTGGGTTACTTAAGGTTGGAAGTGATTGGTGGACTAGACTCTCTAGATATTTCTGTTATTTCATCTCTTGGCTGGAGATAGGGAAGCTCACAAAAACGAACAATGCTGAAAAATAATTCCAAATGCCTGTATACCTGAGGGGCAGCAGTTCTCAGGTTCAGTTCGAGTTTGGCATGTTCTCAGGTCAGTTCTCATTGTAGCCAAACTAGTTCGCCCATCCCTGGGTAGATTTGAAATGTTCATTGTACTTTTCGTTGAAATACATAAACGGCATTAATAGCCTTCTCTGAACTCAGGTATCTGACGTATTCCCATTTATTAGGAGTGTGCAGCAATATAAGTAACTTCTTGGTTCATGGCTCATTAATTATATTCAGATTTCCACAGCAGCGTCCTTGCAAATTAATCCATGGCATCATTTTCTGCACTTGTCAGTGATGGTAGGAAACTGGAAGAGAAAGTGAGGATATAATGATGCCAACGGCTTTCTTCTGTGGTCCCTACTGTTATGGCTTGGAGGTGGAAAGAAATGCACTAGAAAGGGTGATAAGCAGCCATCAGTTATTGATCAGAACCAAATTCTGTAGGAAAGTAAAATTCCATGATTGTTTTCACAGTCAAACTGCAACTGCTATAGCAGGGGTAGGGAACCTTTTTTTGGATTGGGGGTCGCTGACCCACACAACTGAGAAGCAAAAGAAAGAAAACCAACCCCCCTGAGAATAATAAAGACACTTCCCACATTCCCTTCATATGCCAGAGCCGGGGGAAGAGGGGGAGTGGGAGTGGGCAGGATAGTATATTTTCTGTACTCCAGCCCCACAGGAGGATGGTAGGGGAGGGGCAGAGGGACTGAAGCACTAACACTAGCTCTCCAATGCTATGGGGGAGCTCCGAGGCCGTTGCCTTGGAGCCTCTTGTTGGAATATGGACTGGTCCCTCTTGTTCTGTGTCTGTGGCCTCAATAGTTTACTCTCCCAGGGGTTGTAATACATTGTTCTAATTATGAGTGTAGGGTTTGGTGTGGAGGTGGCAAGGTGCTAGTTAGTGGCCTGTGATATTCAGGAGGTCAGACTAGATGATCTGGTGGTTCCTTCTGCCCTTACACACTATGGGTATTGTCTACACTGCAAGCTTATTTCAGAAAAAGCAATTCTGGACGATATCTTCTGGAATAGATTATTTTGAAATAGAGCATCCACGCTACAAAGAAGCCTCAAAATTAGTCCAAAGCAGGCTCTCCTAATGTGGACACACTATCTTGATTTAGAGCCCCAGGAGACACTGGGGAGGAATAACGTTAGAATGGCCCTGGTGAGGAGCTATTTCAACATAGCAGCAGTGGATGAGGCATTATTCCAATGTCAGAAAAAACCCTCTGTGGACGCTAATATTGTTTTTCCGGAATAACGGCTGATATTCTGGGAAAACGATGCAGTGTACACGTTCCCTATGATTCTATGTGCACTATGCAGTCTAGGGCACTGGGGAAATCGTTGCAGGTAAGACCCATTTTATTACGTTAACAGCAGCAAATGGTGCAGAGCATCGGAAGAGGATGCATTTATTTTATACTGATTTTATAATATTTTTCAAACTTTGAATAGAGCAGTACTCCCTGGTGTTACTTTATAACTGTATGTCCAGTATTGCCTCCTCTCCTGGTATTTTCAAGATTATGCAAGAAAGTCAGAATAATATCAGATCTCAAGGCCCTGGGACATTTATAGGTCTTGAAATCAGTTTTGATTTAACAGATTCCATTGTATTATGGCATTGCCTTGTGACTTGATGAGGTTTACACACAGTCTGGGTATGTCTACACTACCACCCTAGTTCGAACTAGGGTGGTTAATGTAGGCAACCGAAGTTGTAAATGAAGCCCGGGGTTTAAATATCCTGGGCTTCATTTGCATCTTGCCGGGCGCCGCCATTTTTAAAGCCCCGGTAGTTCGGACTCCATGGAACAAGGTGTACTGGTAGTTTGGATTAGAGAGCCTAATCCGAACTACCTACTCTGTGCCACATGTAGCCACGAGCACAGAGTCCAAACTACTGGGGCTTTAAAATAGAAATAGAGCATCCACACTACAGGGAAACGTCAGAATTAGTCTGAGGCAGGCTTCCCTAATGTGGATGCTCTATCTCAGTGTAGAGCACCAGGAGGCACTGGGGAGGAATAACTTTAGAATGGCTATTTCGACATAACAGCAGTGGAACATAAACACACACTCTCTTCCAAAAGAGCTTTTTCGGAAGAGGCACTATTTGTCATGGAATGAGGTTTACCTACATTGGAAAAAGCCCTCTGTTATTTCAATTTCCTGTCAAAATAATGCAGTTGTTGGGTGGACACCAATATTGTTTTTCTGGAATAATGGCCGTTATTCTGGAAAAATGGTGCAATGTACACAGACCTTATGATTCTATATGCACTATGCAGTCTAGGGCACTAGGGAAACTGTTGCATGTAAGACCCATTGTAGTATTATTTTTCTGGAATAACAGCCATTATTTCAGAATAATGGTGCAGTGGAGACACACTCTCACACCCAAGAAAAAAGCATGTCCTGGTCTGCTCCCATGCTGGTTCATTGGAGTCAGATGGTAAGGGGAAAAGGAAGATGCTCCTTGCATCCTCTTGCCTATCTACCCCTCCTTACAAAGATTTAAAAATGGTTAAACCATTATTCAACAGAATGGAAACAAGGTCCAGACTTGCCCATTGGGCTCTTGTGGCCTCAGTGAAGAGACTACGAAGATGAGCATTGCCTGTGATAGGATTAGCAATGCCAACTGCAATCAAAAGCTTCTTAAAAATACCTTTCACCGCCTACTCAACTGGTTTTTAGCATTTCTACTGATGAACTGCAGTTCAACTTCTGCCCTGGTGTTGCAGCACATGTGGTAGTGACATCACCCAGCATTCCACACAGGAGACAGTCATCTATCATAATTGCTGACACACACATCCAGAAGTTTTCCAGTAAATACAACTGGAATACTCATAATTCTGAGCTGTGCTTTTCTGGGTTTAAATCATGTCTTAAAGTTACTTTAATGAAGGTTTGAGGATGAATACACACATACTTTATTAAGGAATGTTTAAAAATATACATTTATATGGTGTCAAAAGTGGGACTACTTTGCTGTCCAGTTATAGCTACATAAAATTAAAGATTCAGAATATACCTTCCTTCCCACAACAAAAAAGCCCAGCAACAACCTGTCACTGAAAAATGCAACAACAGGCATGCTTTTACTGGCAAAATATTGTTCTCTTTAATCCAGCATCACCTTATTTAAAAAGGACTGTATTGCTTAAGAAGATCTATCCTGTATTACTTTGAACTAAAAGGAACACACGCTGTCATATTGGGCTAGGTTCTACAGAAATAGCTACTCTACTTAACACATGTTGTATTGTATATGTAGATACTGAATATGTTGTAAAGTTCTGTACAGTATATGTTGGAACATTATACTTTATTGGTTACCGTAAAAGGCCTGAACGAACTTGATTTTGATCAAGTTTTATACATGGCTAATCACTTTATTCACATATCTGAACATCAGATACTTACGTCTTATGATCAGACTTAGGCTGTGTCCAGACTCAAGGGTTTTTTCGAAAAAAGTAGCCTTTTTCCGAAAAAACTTCACTTGCATCTAGACTACAGCCACGTTCTTTCAAAATTAAATCAAAAGAACACGGCTTTTCTTTCGACAGCGGTAAGCCTAATTTCGCAAGGAAGAACGCCTTTTTTCGAAAGTGCTCTTTCGAAAAAAGGCGTTCTTGAATGCAAACAGGGCATTTTCGAAAGAGAGCATCCAGACTGCCTGGGTGCTTTCTTTCGAAAAAGCGGCTTGATTTTTCGAATGTACTGGTTGCAGTCTAGACACTCTTTTTTGAAAGATGCTTTTTCGAAAGATACTTTCGAAAAAGCCTCTTTCGAAAGAGGCTTGCAGTCTAGACGTAACCTTAAAGTTTTCACTACATTTTCTACAATAGTGACCACATCTGTGGATGATTATGTTTATATTATTCCCTACCAAATTTTGAATCCTAGCCCTGATTTAGACTTAAACCTGAATTGAACAAAAACTAGAGCCAAACACTGCATTTGTAACTATATAGTAGAGATCCTTGTTGAAAGGAATATATGAAGGAGGGAGGGGGACGATAAGGGTGCTTTGCAGAGCTATCCGAAAGTCAAGTGCAAGCTGAAGCAGTTTTAAGTCATGCTGTCCATTCTTGCTCAGCTGCAGTGAGGGTAGATTAGGGATAAATTATGCGGAGGGCAAGAGTCTTGTTTTCTATAACTCCACCCCTTTTTGGCACTCTGCCTTACCCTCACTCTATGGAGTTGGCTCGTGTCTTAATGGCAGAACTTAGGCAGCTGGCAATTTTATATGTCTGAGAGGGATGATTTACACAGTGCTGTTGTGTCAGTTATTCAGAAACTTCAGATACGGTATGTGGTTTGTTTCCAGGAACACAAACACTGGCTTATACGTTGCGAATGGCTTTGGAGACTGGCATGGCAACTAGCGTGATTTTAAACACTTTAAATTAGAAATTATATTTCAGGCCTTTTACATTACAATACGTTACTAGTGCTGTACCTTCCAAACACACACAAATGCTTATTTTAATGCAAAAACACAATTCATAGTTTGGCTTTGGTAAAACTAGTTCACAAGTCTGTTCTGAAAAATGAACAGAAATGAGACAATTACCAAAATCTAGCTGATTTTCTTCAGTGTCCAGAGTCATAAACATGACTTGTTAATTTCATATTGCCCATAAGAGAGACAATGTGAATGTTTGCAGAGTTTATAGGATATCAGTTACAAATGTGATTATACCAACCATTCCTCAAGACTGACACCGGTTTCAAATTAGAAACTGACAGGCCTCACCTGCTCCTGAGTTCACCCACAGGTCATCTTCTTGTCACTTCGCCTATCCACCCATTAAAATGACATCTGTGTTCATAAAAAGACTGAGAGGGACTGTAAGTTGTTAGAATTGTTGAGGAATAAGAATAAGGTGTCATCTTCTCAGATAATGGAGTGTTCAACTTTGGCCTTTCATATGGCTAGATGTTTGTAACACCTGACTGTGTTTCCAAAGACAAGAATAGATAGATCTGAGAGGTCACCAGTTGTTCTTCATACGATCTATGGATGCTATGTTTTCAACTACGCCACAAAACTGACATCAACACTTATAGTAAAGAGCTAGTCAACTGATTGTACTTTTCTGCATATAGTCGTCCCTTAAATTAAATAATTCCATTACGTAGGACACTGTAGCACATGTAGCTTTTTAAGCCAACAATCACAGGGATGTAAAAGGTAAAAATAGCTGGATAAATTGCTGAACTTCTATATTGATCTAACTGCATGATATTCATGGAAAATAAACAAAGTATAAGCTAGTTCTACACTGAACTACTTTGTTTCCTGAAATGTGATTTTAATCATGTAAATTCATCCATTTCAGTCTGATTTACTGAGTCCATTTACAAATGAGATAAATCCCTAGATCCAAATACCTTTGAAATATGCAAATCTGAACTTCATGACTGGTTCTTATCTCTGTGCCTGGTCAAAACAGATCCATACATCTCCAAACTTTGAATATAGATTAAAATGGCATGGGGATGCATTTCTAGTCCATATGTCTATGGAAAGTCACCATCACCATATTTTATGTGTTACACAGAACATATTGACATTACTCTTCACTAAGGCTTCCGGTCAGCAAGAACTTAAGCTAATGTATACATTTGAGCCTGTGCAGATTCACATTGAAGTGAATGAGACTAATTATGTACATAGAATTAGGCTGACTATTTTGTGGAAGCAGGGCCTAAAATAACAGGAGGATTTTCTCTTTCTTTAGTATATGGAAAGTAATTCCCGTTTTTCTGACTCTGCTGATTTGATTATAAAAGCTATGAAATAAGAGTGCATTTATAATTGAGGTTCTTGCTATTATGCTCCATGACCTAGATTTCTCTTTCTGCTCCAGGATATATTATACAATTGTCATTTCATCTATACTAAAGACACTTAAGGACAGATTCTTCACTGTGGTTATGCTGATCCATAGCTGCCCTTTAATATGAAGGAAAGCACTTTATAAGAGAGCACACTAAACAAAACGCTTTTTATAAAATCTCTTGTGGGTCACATGGAAGATGATTACTTTTTGCTAGTCTCTTTAAAAAGTGATTGGTACAAAAAAGAAAAACCCTAAAGCTGATTTACAGCAGCCATCACAATTTTTTTTAATGATTTGGATATTGATCACTTTTAATCTTCTACTCAGAACAACCGGGAGATCTATTATAGTTTGAGCCAGCCATGAAAAGCAGGCCTGTTCTTTAACCTGCCCCAATTCACTTGGACGTATTTTATATCTCCAGGGATTCAGCCACAAAGTCCATTAGAGCATCGGAGGCAGTCAGGTCAAATCAATTGTCCATACTGCAGACAAGGTAACTATCATTTACTGTAATTCTCCCCCATCGTGGTAGAGGAGAGGAAAGGTTAAAAGCTATATTACCATGAGGCTGTCTCATCTATCTTTCAGTGTATTGGTAGTATCTAAATATCATACATTTAGTTCTTTAAGCAATCTTAAAGTCACATTAAATTGTATTTAAGGGATAGACTGGCAGATAAAGAAATGTTGCTAATGATCTTTTCATCAAATCTGCTTAAAAGGGAAAACGGAAGATGCCTTCTTTAAAATAAAATCAACAAAACAAAAACTCCTAAATAATTTGTCATGACTGACAGGAATCAAACTAAACCCTAAGTGTCAGAATTACTGGAATGACTGATTTGACTGTCTTAACAATATTTATCTATTAACCACTTTGCTGTCATACATCTAAGCTGGGGCTGTTAAGCCAGGTTCCAAACTTGTATAGAAGCAAAGTTAGGAGAGCTGGTATATAACTCCATAATCAAGTATTCTTAGTTTTGTAACCCAGAGAGGGTTATCCTGAGTACATGAATCACTAGTGTGGGAAGCCACATAATTCTTTCTGTGTAGACACTGAGGGTCCATTCTTATGTTGTATTAAGTACCCCAAACGTTGTTGAATTCAATGGGAGCTGAGGGTACTGATTACCTCACAGCTGTGGGTCTTGAGTTCAAAACTTTTGCAGGACTAACACTGAGAAGAGGGAGTTAAGAGCAATCAAGCCAGGTCTTATACAAGCTCTCTTGACTACTTGATTTTCTAGGTTGATATTTCCTCTCTCCATTTCATGGCTGTGTGCACGGAGTGGGCCACCAGTCCTCTCCTGGTCCCTGCTCCTGCCCCCGCCTCCTCCAACTCCTTCCAACTCCCTGATCCCCCACAACTCCGTGATTTTGAGCTGTTTTATTTAAGGTCTTGCCTGAATAAAAAATATCTCTGAGGCTTCCCTGACACAGAAGTCAGCATAAAACTAGGGAATGCTATTTCCCCTTTCACCACATAAGCTGAGTATATTAACCACATGTCTCCCCCCTGCCCTGAATCAGAAAGAACTTTGAAAGCCACTCCTTACAATGATGAAAACATATTAAATGTGAGTGTTGTGCTGACATGCATTGATGACATGTCACACTGCATTAGATTTTAAACCCCCGGAAGCACTCTGGGGAGGGCACCAGGAGAGCAGGCACTTCCTGTGGCTGCTTGCTGAGGCTAGCTGAGACATGTGCTTACAGGGGCTCTTCTCTACAGCTGCATCTCACACCACCACTCACTCACCACTCCTCCACTACCTACCCCCTTACAGGACACCAAACTCATGCCATGTGCTCTGGTTGCCCTTGCGGATGCCACAGCACTTACATCATAAAGCCAGAGCTGCTGCAAAGCAGTGCAAGGCTCACAGGCCTTGTGCTGTGCCTCATGGCACAATTCACATCCAAACTGCCCATGTCCTGCTTCAGAAGGATGATGACTAGTCCCAACTGGAGGCCCCCTTCACCCACGCCTTGGTGCTCCTGCAGCAGCAAATGATCCTCAATCCCTTGGACACCATGGAACGCTGCTTCTAATAAAGGGAGACTTATTCAGACTGGTGGGACCACATCATCCCACAGTGATGTGACGGTCAGCAGTGGTTCCAGAACTTCTGCATGCAGAAGGCCACTTTCCTGGAGCTCTGAGAGTGGCTCACTCCTGCCCTCAGGTCACAGGACATCTGACTGCAACCCACCATCTCCCTTGCAGAAGCATGTTGCCCTCACCCTATGGAAGCTCACCATGCTGGACAGTCACTGCTCTGTTGGGTACCAGTTCAGCATGGGAAAATCCATGGTTGGGGCCATGCTTCTACAGTAGTCAAGACTATCAACAACATCTTGCTGTGGAGGGTCATCATTCTGGGCCTCATCGACCCCATCATGGATAGCTTTACCGCCATCGGCTTCCCCAACTGCATGGGGCCATGGAAGGCACTCACATCCCATCCTGGCCTGCAACCACCATGCCTTGGACTATATCAACAGGAAGGAGTAATTTTTGATGGTGCTGTAGACCCTGGTGGACCACAAAGGATGGTTCACCGACATTAATGTTGGCAGGTCAGGGAAGGTGCATGATGTTCACATCTTGAAGAAGTCCTGCCTGGTCCAGAAGATGCATGCCAGCACTTTTTCCCCTAACCACAGGATCAGGGTAGGGGATGTGGCCATGCTGATCTGCATCCTGGGTGATGCAGCTTACCCCTTGCTAACCCAGCTGAAGAACTCCGGAATGGGCAGCTTGGACCCTACCAAGGAGAACTTCAATTCCAGGCTGAGCAGGTGGTGAACAGATGCCACATGGTGGTAGAGTGTGCCTTTAGCCACCTAAAGGGGAGGATCAGGAGTCTCCTCACCCACTGGATCTCAGCAAGCACAACATCCCCTAAGCAGTGGTGGCAGGTTGTGTGCTCTACAACCTATGTGAGAGTAAAGGGGAGACTTTTCTGCCAGGGTGGGGGGGAAGATTGGCAGAAGACATGGCTAGAGTAGTGTGAAACTTTAAATTACAACTTTATATACCCTCCTGTTTCCTCTTTGGACCCTCCTTATATGTATAACAACAGACTCCATTAGGTTCCCTTTCACCTATTTACTGATGTGTAACATATACCATTTTACACATGACCTCAGAATTTGGCCCAGTGCATCTCTAGTCACATGTCTCAGCACTGGGAATGGGCTCATTGTAACGTAGCTCAGCATAATTTTATAAGGTGTTCTCTTAGGCCAAAGCAGCATGCCTGGAAATTAATACGAAGTTGCACCTACGATGATAAGAGTAACTTTGAGCTGAGTACTTACATGGTTCAAGGTTTTATTAAGTGCTCTATTTCCTCAGAATTACGCAGAAGAACAGCACCCGGAAAGAAGTCAGGGTCTACATTTTTCTCTTTTAAAATAATGCAAAAAGAGTGGGGATGCACTTTGCATGTTCCACTGCTTTCCTCACACCTCTCATGCAGTAAGCAGATTAGTGCCCTGGCAACATGGATTCAGAAGATGATCTGTAGGGTCCTGTAACAAACTGGAATCTCAAAAGGACCAGCCGAGCTTAGTTGCTCTTTGGCTATTATGGACACTCAGGGCCTAATCTAAAGGTCACAGAAGTTGTTAGAAAGGCTGTCATTGACTTCAAGGTGCCTGCAATGAGGAAAAAAAATCTGCTGAAATTAATCGAAGAGAGAGCAGGCCCTGGCAACCCCCATTCCCATTGATTTCACCTCACAAGATTGTACCTGCATCTGGTAGAAGCTAACATTAGCTCCATAATGTCAAGCAATTTTTTTAAATAAAGATCTCTGTTCCACATATTCAATAAAGTAAATCTAAGCTGTCTAGTGTGCACTGTACAAGGTGCCAACAGTACAAAGTCTGAGCAGACTTTTGAAAAATGAATATTTGATTTTACAATAATTCCAGCCTACACAGCAAAACAAATGTATTTTAAAGGAAATCTGTTTAAGCAGGAAAATCACTAAGACATTCCTCAAAGAGTTATATATAGCTTTAAACTGACAGACTTAAACTCTTTTTATGGCTGCAGTAATTAAAATAAAAGTTGTCCTTTCACTATTTGCCATTGGCAGGAGGTACTTAGTTTAATAGTATCCAAATGCTTAAGCAGTTGCCTCAGATATGGGGAAGAAGTTAGATCCTGGGAACATGAGAGACATTCTATGAGCTTACCATAAGGTAACACATTTAAGCAGATGTTTCTTATAGAATAGTGATTGGCTAATTGTTTTATCCATTGTGGGTGCTCTGGAGAATCAGAACAAAAGTTGCACCAAGTCGGATGTGATGGGAATAAACTCTCCTGTGAGTGTCTAATGTATCAAGGGCCAGAATGTTCCTGAAGAGGTGGGCATAATTATGTAAAATGATGGAAAAATCAGAAGACACTGTAATGCTCTGAATATTCTCACTTCTTGAAAGACACACAAAACCAGCACACGTACAGCATGTAAGTCAGGCAAACCTTATTCTGAGTTCTATTTTTGTGGGCCGCAGGAAAATGTTTTTTGTTGAAAATGAAACAAAAATATCGAAGTATCACCCAATTCATTTTTACTTGTCAAGCTGACCTTGCTTTTTTTGAAGAGACAAATCATAGTTACAATTGAGCAGAATTCTGCATCTATATCAGGTATGAGGTGTTCCCTATAGTGCAAGAGTATCTTACTTTCCTTCAAGATCTGTGCGACGGCCTCTGCCTTTTTCTAATATAAGGCTTAAACGTGAACATTTTACTATACCAGGCTGAAGGAAAATACATACATAAACCAACGAGGAGCAGGCCCATTTCTTGTGACCATGAGCAACCTTACAGGTATAAATAACAGGGCATGTTTATAGGTCCTGTGTATGATCAAAACCCTGGAGTTTAAAAAGCTGATTTAGTGCCTAAAACTCTGGCCTTTATTTCACGTTAGCTCATGTTGGCCATTGCAGCAGATCAAAGCTGGTAATGATTGTACCGTTGTATTTTTTCTAATGTTTTAGGAGTCACTGATTCACTGTAAAGTCATTTAAAATTTAGTTAAAAAAGTTCTGTAAGTTCTCCAAGTTGGTTTTTTTTATATTGAAAATGCATTGTATATAGTGATATGCTGATTTTCACTGAGCTATATGGGAGTCACAGGTAATGGCAAACAAATGTTAAAACTTTGGGACCTTCTTTTTAGATAAAGATGTATCTATCTGGATACATTTTTAGAGATCAATTCTCTCCTAAATTCAAGCTCCATTGCAACCTTTCTCTAGGCCAGGACTCATCTCTACTGGCTTTATGCAAACAGGAAGTTCCCTTCTGCAAAGGGCATTTTCCACTGGCAATTTCTGTCCTGAATCTACTGGCTTTATGCCCCATGAGTGGTGTAAAATGAATAGGTAATAGCAGAAATTCTGGACCTGAAAGTTTACATAAATGTCATATCTGGGATTTTCCTGGGGCAGAGTTGGATTTAGACATGCCGAGGTCCTAAAAAATGGCAAATGTAAGAGGCCAGAACAGCATTTTCAAAACTAAACTAAACTAAAATGAACATAAAATAATAAAGTTTTTTATTTGCATATATGCTGGCACATAGGTGAAGACGCAACTAAAATAGTTTTTTCTAATCCATTTCCTACTCTATTTTTTGTAAGTAGAGGCCTCTCATAATCTGAAGCCTTAAACTGTAGCTTGATTAGGGTAAGTCTGCACTGCACGCTTATTTCAGAAGAAGCTATTCCGGAAGAAATACTTTGAAATAGCTTATTCTGAAATAGAGCATCTACATTAATTGGATGCTGAGTCAAATTTAAGGCCACCAGTTCAAGAAGAGCATCAGGACAGCAGTTACTTCCTGGAGCTCCTGCCTGAGGCTCGAGCTTAAAGGGACCCCCCTGTACAGCTGTGTCTCAAGGGCTATGTCTAGACTACATCCCTCTTTCAAGAAAGGGCCCTGTTTTCAAAACAACTGCATCTAGACTGCGGTTTCAATTTCAAAATAGCGCTTTTTTGAAAAAGCGCCATTACGTGATTATACAAATGAAACGCAGGATGTTTAAATCCTGGCTTCATTTGCACTTTCAAAGTGCTTCACTTACATCCCTCTGCCAACAGAGGGATGTAGTCTAGACACACCCAGGTTCTTCTCCTTTGCCTACCTCATTGAGGGACAACAAAGCTTTTCCTGTGCCGGCTGTGGTTGCCCTTGTAGACGCCTCAGCTCCCTAGACATGGAGCCAGACTTGCCTCCGAGCAGTTGATGGCTTTTACAGGTTTTGCTGCATCTCCTACAGCTCTTTCTGCGGGATGCCTTCCAGGCCCTGCAGGAACACAATCCCCAGCTCATTGTGGGGAACTTCCTCCTTTCTCTGCAGGCACTGCTCATGCAGTATGACCTCACCCACCCTCCTCTGTACACCGTGCACCACCGCTTCTGGCCTCTGGACACCAGTCCTGATTGGTGGAACTGGATCATCATGGAGTGGTGGGGCATCCAGCAGTGGCTCTAGAACAGTGGTCTCCAACCTTTTTACACCCAAGATCACTTTTTAAGTCTCAGAACAGGCGAAGATCTACTGCCCCGCCCCTTCCTTGAAGCCCCGCCTACATTACATGAGAAAATCTAATGTAAATGCACTGTGCAGGTGCGCAGTTCAGAGAGGGCTCAAGAGCTACTCTTGGAGCCCCTGACATCTACTGGTAGATCGCGATCTACTGGTTGGTGACCACGGCTCTAGAATGTCTGCATGAGGTAGGACACCTTTCTGGACCTGTGTGAGTGGCTCGCCCCTGCCCTCATCCAACAGGACACCCACATGAGACCTGCCCCCATACTCCAGAAGCAAGCTGCCATTGCCATCTGGAAGCTGGCCACACCAGACAGCTACTGATTCATCAGGAATCAATTTGGCCTGGGGAGATAGACTGTCAAGGCCATGCTCATGCAGGTATGGCATGCTTGGGTTATTGTGCTGAGGCGGGGGAAGGGGAGAACTTCTGAAATGGTGTTCCCTAGAGAAGGGGGAGGTGGTGGAGGAAGCTCCCTCCCCAGGAGGTTTTTCAGTTTCGCCTTCACAAAGACCTGATGGGGAATGGGCTAAGTAGGGGGGTGTTCCTGGTGTCCGTGTGTGTGTGGTGGGGGGAAAAAGGGAGTGGTGGGCTTGTGGACCTCTTGAGGGCCATGGCACCCCTGTGATTCACTGTTTGTTTGTCTCCTTCAACAGGTGGTGAAGACCATCAACACCACCCTGCTGCACAGGGTCATCAACCTGGGAGATGTGGACCCCATCATCACTGGCTTTGTCGCCCTGCCACTCAGTGGGAAGTGGGCAAGCAACCAAGGAGCTTGCGAACAGGTGATTGCTAACAGGGAGTTTTGAGAGGGAGTTCTCCAGGTGAAGGAGAAGCAGATACAGGACTCTTGAGGGAAGAGTGTTTTGTTATTGGGGCTTTCTTACTGTGTGCTGAGCTTGTGTTTGTGAGTGAGGGTTGGTGTGTGTTCTTTTTTGTTTTTTGTTTATTTATTTAATTTATTTTCCCCTGTATTTGAGAGTGAGGCTTTCCCCCCCCCCACCTGCCCTCTGCTCCCCCGCCTTGATGGAGTTTGTGCTGTGATTGGCAGGTGGAAACTGTTGGCTTCTAATTAAAGTTTGAATTCTAGAAGCCTCTGCTGATTGGCTGAGCCTTGGTAGGGGGAGGGGCTTTATAAGGCAGTGGGCAAGCAACCAAGAAGCTTGCCCACTGAACAGGTGATTGCTAACAGGGAGTTTTGAGAGGGAGTTTGGAAGGGGAGAGGGAAGGGCGGGAGGTTCTCTTGCCTTTTTTTAAATCCCTTTTCCAGGACAGCAGCGATGGTTGGTGATGGGTCTGCTGTTGTTACCTGCACAGCGTGCGCCATGTTTGTCTTCCTCCCGGAAGAAAGAACGGATTTCATCTGCACCAAGTGCAAGCTGGTAGACATTTTGGAAGAAAAAATTAGAGGACTGGAGGCCCAAGTGTCGACCCTACGCTTGATCAGAGAGGATGAAGACTTCCTCGATAGAAGGCAGCATTTAATCCTTCAAGCACGGCAGGCAGAAGAGCCAGAGAGGGCAGTACGTGACCAAGAAGAGAACTGGCAGCATGTAACTTCTAGAAGGGGAAAAAGGCCAGCAAGAGAATCCCCCGACGCTATAGAGTTAAGCAATCGCTTTCAAGCTCTCTCCACAGGCTCTGCAGTGCTGAAAGCTCTGGAAGGGACCTCACAAGGAAGAAACCAGAAGGGAACACCATCTACTGGAAGGCATGGGATGCGTAGTCCTATGGATGGGGGTTCCACGGCCACCACGCCCAAAAGGAAACGATGGGTGGTGGTGGTCGGGGACTCCCTTCTAAGAGGGACTGAGCCATCCCTCTGCCGTCCGGACCTGGAATCTCGAGAGGTGTGCTGCTTACTGGGAGCTCGCATTCAGGATGTCACTGAGAGGCTTACCAAGCTGATCAAACCTTCGGATTGCTACCCCTTCCTGCTTCTCCACGTGGGAACTAATGATACGGCCAAGAATGATCTTGAGCGTGTTACTGCAGATTATGTAGCGCTGGGAAGAAGGATCCAAGAATTTGGAGCACAAGTGGTATTCTCCTCCATCCTCCCTGTTGAAGGGAAAGGACTGGGCAGAGATCGTCGAATTGAGGATGTAAATGCGTGGTTGCGCAGATGGTGTCGCAGAGAGGGCTTTGGTTTCTTCGACCATGGGGCTCTGTTCCGGGCGCAAGGATTGTTAGGAAGAGATGGGATCCACCTAACGAAGAGAGAAAGGAGCATCTTCGCGGGCAGGCTTGCAAACCTAGTGAGGAGGGCTTCAAACTAGGTTCGTCGGGGGACGGTGACCAAAACCCTGAGGGGAGTGGGAAAGTCGGATACCGGGAAGAAATGCAGAGAGGAAGTGGCAAGAAAGGAGGACCCATGTTTCGAATGGAGAAGATAGGACGATCAACTGGTTACCTGAAGTGTTTGTACACTAATGCGAGAAGCCTGGGCAACAAACAGGAAGAACTGGAGGCCCTGGCCCAGACCAAGAAATATGATTTAATTGGGATAACAGAGACTTGGTGGGATGACTCGCATGACTGGAGCGCTGTCATGGAAGGGTATAGACTGTTCAGGAACAACAGGCAGGGGAGAAAAGGAGGAGGAGTTGCACTATATGTAAGAGAGCACTACGATTGCTCTGAACTCCAGTATAAAGAGGGAGAAAAACCTGTTGAGAGTCTATGGGTTAAGTTTAAAAGAGCAAACAACAGCCTTGATGTTGTGGTTGGTGTTTGCTACAGGCCACCGAATCAGGTGGATGAGGTAGATGAGGCTTTCTTCGGACAACTGAGCAAAGCTTCCAGATCGCAGGCCCTGGTTCTCATGGGGGACTTTAATGACCCTGACATCTGCTGGAAAACCTATACGGCAGTACACAGGCAATCCAGGAAGTTTTTGGAGAATGTTGGGGATCACTTCTTGACATAGGTGCTGAAGGATCCGACCAGGGGACGTGCGCAGCTTGACCTTCTGCTCACAAACAGGGAGGAACTAATAGGGGAAGTGGAGGTGGGTGACCTCATGATCACTGCTTCCCAGGTTATGGTAGATTTCAGGATCCTGACCAAAGGAAGAAAAGAGAGTAGTAAAGTACACACCTTGGACTTCAAAAAAAGCAGATTTTGACTCCCTCTGAGATCTGATAGGCAGAATCCCCTGGGATGTTAACATGAAGGGGAAAGGAGTCCAGGACAGCTGGCAGTATTTTAAAGAAGCCTTATTGAAGGCACAGAAAGAAACCATCCTGACACGTAGCAAGAGAGGCAAACATGGTAGGAGACCGGACTGGCTTACAGGGGAAATCCTTGGTGAACTTAAGCACAAAAAGGAAGCCTTCAAAAAGTGGAAACTTGGACAAATGACCAGGGAGGAGTTTAAAGGTATAGCTCGAGAATGCCGGGGGGTTATCAGGAAGGCGAAAGCGCAAATGGAATTGCGACTGGCTAAGGATGTGAAGGATAACAAGAAAGGTTTCTACAGGCATGTTAACAAGAAGAAGGTGATCAGAGAGGGTGTGCGGCCCCTAATGGATGAAGGAGGTAACCTAGTGACAGATGATGTGGGGAAAGCTGAAGTACTCAATGCTTTCTTTGCCTCTGTATTCACGGACAAGGTCAGCTCCTGGACTTCTGCGCTAAGTGACGCAAGATAGGATGAAGATGGACAGCCCGTGGTGGGTAAAGAACAGGTTAGGAACTATTTAGAAAAGCTAAACATACACAAATCCATGGGTCCAGACTTAGTGCATCCGAGGGTACTGAGGGAGTTGGCAAATGTCATTGTGGAGCCTTTGACTGTTATCTTTGAAAAGTCGTGGAGATCGGGAGAAATCCCGGATGACGGTAAAAAGGCAAATGTAGTGCCCATCTTCAAAAAAGGGAAGAAGGATGATCCAGGGAACTATAGGCTGGTCAGTCTTACCTCGGTTCCTGTAAAAATCATGGAAGGGTTCCTTAAGGAATCCATATTGAGGCACTTGGATGAGAGGAAAGTGATTAGGAATAGTCAGCATGCATTCACAAAGGGCAAATCGTGCCTGACCAATCTGATTAGCTTCTATGATGAAGTAACTGACTCGGTGGACATGGAGAAGTCAGTGGATGTTATATACCTTGACTTTAGCAAGGCTTTTGATATGGTCTCCCACAATATTCTGGCCAGCAAGTTAAGGGATTGTGGATTAGATAAGTGGACGGTAAGATGGATAGAAAGATGGCTAGAAGGCCGGGCCCAGCAGGTAGTGATCAATGGCTCGATGTCAGGATGGCGGTCGGTTTCTAGCGGAGTGCCCCAAGGTTCGGTTCTAGGACCGGTTTTGTTCAATATCTTTATTAATGATCTGGATGAGGGGATGGATTGCACCCTCAGCAAGTTTGCGGATGACACTAAGCTGGGGGGAGAAGTAGATACCCTTAAGGGCAGAGATAGGGTACAGAATGACTTAGACAAATTGGAGGATTGGGCCACAAGAAATCTGATGAGGTTCAACAAGGACAAGTGTAGAGTCCTGCACTTGGGACGGAAGAATCCCAAGCATAGTTACAAGCTGGGGACCAACCGGTTAAGTAGCAGTTCTGCAGAAAAGGACCTGGGAATGACAGTGGATGAGAAGCTGGATATGAGTCAACAGTGTGCCCTTGTAGCCAAGAAGGCTAATGTCATATTAGGTTACATTAAGAGGAGCATTGCCAGCAGATCCAGAGATGTCATCATTCCCCTTTATTCGGCTTTGGTGAGGCCGCATCTGGAGTATTGTGTCCAGTTCTGGGCTCCCCGCTACAAAAAGGATGTGGATGCATTAGAGAGGGTCCAGCAGAGGGCAACCAAAATGATTAGGGGGCTGGAGCATATGACTTATGAGGAGAGGCTGAGGGACTTGGGTCTGTTTAGTCTGCAGAAGTGAAGAGTGAGGGGGGATTTGATAGCAGCCTTCAACTTCCTGAAGGGAGGTTCCAAGGAGGATGGAGAGAGGCTGTTCTCAGTAGTGACGGATGGCAGAACAAGGAGCAATGGTCTCAAGTTGTGGTGGGAGAGGTCCAGGTTGGATATTAGGAAAAACTATTTCACTAGGAGGGTGGTGAAGCACTGGAATGGGTTACCTAGGGAAGTAGTGGAGTCTCCATCCCTAGAGGTGTTTAAGTCTCGGCTTGACAAAGCCCTTGCCGGGTTGATTTAGTTGGAATTGGTCCTGCCTAGAGCAGGGGGCTGGACTTGATGACCTTCTGAGGTCTCTTCCAGTTCTATGATTCTATGTGGAGCTGTGAGTAATATAGGCAGGTCTGGGGTGGCACTCCCTGACCCTGGCATAGGCCTGCCTCAGCTCCTTCACCATCATTCAGAGCTGCTCCTGGGTGCGGCTGTGACCATTGGTGGCCAGGCTATCAGCTCTCTGGCCATAGATGCCCACATTCCTGTGTCTGGTGTGGAAAACCTAGAGGTTTGCTTTCTCGCCCCAGACCTCAATGAAGTCCAAGATCTCTGCACCAGACCAGGAAGGCATGAGCACCTCTTTCAGCCCTGGGCAGGGTCCTGGGAGCTGCCTGAGGCCTGTTGGTAGCTGTGGGGGGCTCATCTGGAGCAGTGGGTTCACCCATGGCAGCAGGGAAGGCTGTGCAGGGTCCTGCTGTGTGGCACAATGTGAGCAGGGCCTGCTTCATGCCACAAGTCCTTTTCCTTCTGCCTGCAACATTAAGGGCTACAGGGAAAGGGAAGCTATAGATGATGAGTGTGGACAGAGCAGCCAGGGGGCACCTGTGGGATTTCCTGGAGGCCCCTTATTTCAAATAACTCCAGCTGACCTGTCTACACATGCACTATTCCAAAATAGGCATTATTCCTCATAGAATGAAGGTTACAGAATCTGGAATAAGCTGCCCGTTATTTCGAAATAACACTGCTGTGTAGACATGCCCTTAGTTTATGTATTAATCCAGAATTGCTTGAGGGTGAATGGAAAATTGTTCTAGTTACTTCTGAACAAGCTGGAAACACCTCAAGATAATTCTTTTGGCTTATAGCCAGAATCAAGAGATGTCACAATAAAAATTTTTTTTAAAAGTTAATTTTGAAGATTAAAAATAATTTAGTTAAAAATTGATATACATGTTTGAGGGTCTAAAAGACAATGAAAGAGTTAGGAGGAAGAGGGGTTTTCCCTTTGTTCGTCTGAATCACTCATTCTCTTTTACAATTCCCCATTAACCATCTTTCTTGCCAAAATATAGTTAGATTTTATTTTAAACACAGAGAACCAGAATAATGATGGAAAATATATATAAAAAAATACCAGCCTTGAAATGTCTTTCATTTTGCTTCATGCTGAATTTTAAAAGGAATGATCTATTCCGGAACAAAATGTAGCTGGAGTGTACAGAATGCAGAAGTGGTAAAGATGTATGTGTTTCTATTTGTTTCACATGAAAATCTGAGTTCAACTTGAAGCCTTGTGGTACTGAGTGAGAGTCAGTAGGTGAAACTGTCTAGGAGTTAGAGTAAGTCTGAGCTTGTTTTCATTGTCCAAGCTGAAAGAAATGCAAATTGTGTCAACAGGGAAAATATATAATTGAAACAATTTTAATAGCCTAACACCTCATTAGCAATAATGGCAAGGAAATTAGCTGGTTTCACAATAAATATATTTTTAACAAGGCAGTTTGTCCCATAAACATAGCAAAAGACTTCATATTAACCTTATTTTCTGTCGCCTGAAAATCATAAATGTTTTCTCAGTCAGGATTTGGCCTGCATGATCGCATTTTTGCCAGTACAAGCCAAACTCATGCTTCTGGTAGTAAATTGTGACCTATAGTGATTAAATAGCAATCATGACTATCTCTACAATGAACTCTCATGAAGAATTACAGTGTTGAAAAGCACTTTATAAATTGATTACAAAAAAGCTGAAAAGACATTGAGATTTGTAAATATAAGCTCCCTTTTCTGAGTATGTCTCTCCTCTCACTTTCCTTTCTGAACCTTTCCTCCAATTATCTCTAATACTCTTTGGGGGGAAAAAACACCAAAGAAATGGGATCTCAGATTTATAGTAATATTACTTATAGTGCTAATGGATATCCCATAGCTTTCCCCCTCTACTTCCTCTTACCTGGCCCTTTCATAACTCACACAGTCCCTTAAGTAGTATGAGATTGGAGCCAATAGGTCTTGAAAAATGTACAATTGTTGATTATTTAAATGGTAACAAACCAAAGTCACATTTTTTTAAAGCTAACTATATGGATGTCATTAATGAAAGCTGTTGACTACAATAAAAGCTCTTTTAAATAAAGTTATTCATGAGATTCATCTTGTCTTTTCCAAAAATACTTTAGAACCATATGGTTATTTAAATGCACAAATACAAATGTGCTGTGGTTTTATATCTGTTGAACTTTTGTTCAGTAGATTTGGGCTCAATCTCATCAGGGATAGCATGCTTGAAGATGCCAAATGCCATGATGGTTACAATGTTTAGGTAAATAATGCAGAATGAGGTTTCATAATTAATTTATCTCAAGGTACACTGGGGTTATGTATTTGTATTGTTATGTAACTCAGCTTGAGAAATTTAAGTACCCAGATCTATTTTATCAAAAAAGAAAATGGTTGTAAATTAGGAAATGGAAATGAGAACAAGTTGTTTGCTTATCCCTGAGTGACAGTGTTGAGCCTTTGTTGAGATAAGTCTCATATGCCCTATCAGAGTAGGGGTGGCAGGGCAGGAGGGCCATTTGGCCTGGGCTTCAGGAGACAAAAGGAGCCTCAAATGTTGACATTTTTCTACCAAGTCAATTTCCATTTATTATACACTTTGCAGTTATAACAGAGACTACAAAAGAAGCTATATATTACACCTGCAAATATTGATTTAAATCATCGTGGGACCTCAGCCCTTCACCAATTTTTCAGTCACATCTGAGTTTTCATCTGTGTGACTGGAGACCAGAGTACCTTCTGATTAGTGATTCTATGTTATGAAATGCTGTTGACAGTCTTTGCATTGTTTAGATGTTTTGAAAGTTGTAATTAATTCTGTTAGGGTATGTCTACACTAGCCCCCTAGTTCGAACTAGGGAGGCTAATGAGGGTAACCGAAATTGCAAATGAAGTGCGGGATTTAAATATCCCGAGCTTCATTAGTATGTGCCTGGGAAGTTGCCATTTTGGAAATTGACTAGCCCGGAGTAACTGCCTGCGTCTACATGCGGCAGTGAAATGGGAGTTCGAAGTAAAGCCCTAACTCTAATTAGGTGTTATTCCTCCTGGAATGAGGTTTAACAGCTAATTTGAGTTAAGCTTCCTTAGCCTCCTCATTAGCCTCCTTACTAGTGTAAATGTACCCTTACTGTAAAGTGATTTTGCTTGGTCTGAGGGTAAGTTTAACCTTTACATTAGATGTTTTATCTCTGCATAAGAGATTTTCATATTCCTGTTTTTTCTTATGTGTCTTTGAATACAATAATCATATCAGGTTCAGCTGTAAGCTTCCTCTTCATCTGGTTTTAGATTCACCTTTGAAGGCTTTTTTGTGATAATAAACTTTTAATTCTAGTTGTTTAATAAACTTTATATCTAATCTGGCAGTCATGTTCATATTCATAATATCACACCAATTAGAGGGATTTAATAACAGAGGATGAAATTTCAAGTCTTTAACATAAGGCTATAAGAGCTGTAGTAAATAAACCCCCCAAACCGTTATCATATAATATGCACTGTGATGTATATACAATTAACATTTTGCATAACCAATAGCCTTTAGTGAATTAATTTATTGTGTGTTACTATGTTTTAAAGAACCCCTTTATAAAAATGAAACAAAGATTTGAAAGCGGTGCAAGTAAGAGACAGTGAAAGCAACAGACTGAAGCAGCAATTAAGAGTTTAAAGCCAATAGCATCATTTCTCGTAGAAAAAATGCCTCAGCCATTAGATGGTGACCATACTGACAGTGACACTTCCAGTCCTGATGTTGAAAACTTTGTACCCACAAATGACATTTCAATGCCACTGCTCAAAATAAGGTCATTAATCAAGATACAGAAATGCCACCAGTAGTGATAGATGTGTAGAGTCTATGCTTGATTTAGAGACTATGCCGGCAGAAAATGAGGACCTCAGAGATACTGCGCAGCAAGAGCAATGGAAGTTACAGCTATTCAGGCATATCTGCATAATGAATAACGAGCGAAAATTTAAGACCCTGGTATTCGGCATAATGGATGATCTGAATAGAAGAAGAAGACCCCACAGAGAATGGATAAATGATATAGTACAGTGTTTCCCAATTTTATTTGGCCACGGAACCCCTAGAGTTGCCTTAAAAAAAAAAAAAAAAAAAGCCCCTGCTGCGTTTCGTTGAGGAAAAAAAAAAAAGCCCTCGCCATGGTTCTGTCTCTTTAACAAGGGGCAGGTGAGTGCTGGCTCTTTGCGGAACCCTTGCTTTCGCTTCACGGATTCCAGGGTTCTCTGGAGCACCAATTGGGAAACACTGATATAGTAGATTGGTACAGGAGCTAGTCTATAGAAACTAAGCCACTCCGCACTGGACAGGGAAAGATGGAAGGAAATAGTGAGGAAGGCATTGGCCACCAATGGGCACTGAGCCCATGGTTGCTGATGATGATGAAGAGCAAGAATTTACAACTAACACAGGATACAGTGTAACAATGATGGCATCAGAACCTGATATTGGACTTCTTAATAAGAACAATGTTGCTCAAATGCAGTTGTTTCTCAAAGTTTGTTGTTAATACACCAAAAGATGTTGAAAATTGTGCTTTTCCCACTCGTCTGCTGACAAAAATTCCAAATGGAGTGATCTACACAAGAGACCAGCTCTTTTCTGGAGCAGGGAAAAGCAGGCTCTGTACTGTGTACTCTGTTGCATTTTAAATATTACTGTTAAAAATGTATCAGTATTGTCTGATCTATCCAGTTGGACCATCAGTAGAAGTTGGAGTAAGTTGAAAGACCAAATACCTGCACATGAAACTTCAGTATCACATAAAGATAATTATATTACATGTAAATCAGCCTGCAAAGCAGCACTAGCTAACAGTTCAATTGAGAACTTACTCCTAAGTGAAAAAAACACAGAAACTGATAACTGGAAAAGACTCCTTGAGCACATATTGAAAGTCATTCTTTTTCTTTCTGAATGGGGATTGGCTTTGCTTGGTTCCAGTCAGCGTATCGGTGAGCCTACAAACAGAAACTTTCTGGGTATACTTGAACTTCTTAGCAAGTTTGATCCACTTTTATCAGGCCATGTTAAGCATGTCCATGAATTACAAGAAAGCAGAAAATGCATGCAACTTCACTATCAGTCTACCAGAATACAAAACAAGTTTATTGAGCTGTGTCGGACATTTGTTCAAACAGCAATTCTTGAAATGATACAAATGCAAAGTACTTTTCAATTATTATTGATGCAGCTCCAGACTGTTCTCATAAAGAAAAGATGACCTTAGCTGTTAGATATGTTAAAATTCCAGGAAGTTCAAAGGTTTCAATTGAAGAAAGATTCATTTGTTCAATAATTTTACCAAAAAAACAATTCCCCTCCCCCCCCCAAAAAAAACTTGGAAAAGAAATCACTGCTCGTGTTTTAGAAATTCTGGAAGTATTCAAATTCAGTTTTTAAGTCTGCTTTGACCAAGCCTATGACAATGGATTCAATACGGTTGGGAAGTACAACGGAACGCAAGCAGTCCTTGAGCAAACTCCATACTATATTTTCTCCAATTGTGGCAACCATACTCTAAATCTTGTCAGTGTTGATTGTGCTGAATCATGCAATGAAGCAGTCACATACTTTGGAACAATCCAGTAATTGCATAACCTCTTGAGTAGCCGTCCTCGAAAGTGGAAAATTCTGATTTAGTATCTGCTTGTTTCTCTTCATGTCAGGTCGACAACAAGATGGTCAATATGAATTGATGGTGTTAAACCAGTTACACAGCATTTAGATTCTGTGAGAAAGGCTTTAAGTGAGCTTGAATCTCTTACTCTCACAGCACAGGCTCTCATTGAGCTTAAGTGAATTCAGAAGTATACATCCAAATTTGAATGCATTTTAATGTCGTTCATGTGGATGAAGCTGCTAAAAAAGATCCACAGAACTAATCTTGTAATTGAAGCATGCAATGCTACATTAGAGGTTGAGAGGGATAACATGATTTCTTAAAGATGTTCAAAAGTTTTGTGATCAATGGGACATAATCCTTTCTGAGTCCAAATCAATAGTCTGAGTCCAAACTGTATTGACATTTCATCTGAGTTTTCCACCAATCACAGTCCAATAACTTAATCTTATGCAGAAAGACACTATCGAGTCAATGCTTTGTTGTTGTTATTATTAACTCCATCAAATCTGGTCTTACATGTCGATATGAGTCACTGCAACTAATTTGTACCCTTTTTGGATTCCTTTGGGACTTCAGAGAACTAAATGATGAAGATCTATATTCAGTGGCTGAACAGTTTCATCAAAGGAACAACAATGAAATTTTAAGAGATCTGTGATGAGATCGTTTTCCTGAAATGTACACATTGCACCAACTTTAAATCAGACTGCAAGCCAAAAGAACTACTTCAAGAAATATTCGATCCCAGCCTTTTGACTGTATTTCCTAATATCACAATTGTATTACGTATTTTTGTCAGTCTCCCTGAATCAGTGGCTTCAGGTGAATACAAATTCAACATGTGAAAACAAGTAAAAAACTATCATCGTTCTATAATGGGACAAGACTGTTTGAATGGGCTCACAATGCTTAACATTAACAGGGATGTTGCACAAATTAGTTTCGTCAGTTAAGAGCAACAAACAAAGCCTGAAAAGCATTCCTAAAATGAAGAGTTTTGCTTGCAGTGGAAACTCACAATTAAAGTTACATTTTTAATATACATGCTATTGGTATAATGACTTAATTGGTAATAAATAAATATCTCAAGTGTTCGTTTTCATATATTCTTTTGGTGTTAGTATAACTCTGTGGATGAGAAGTTAGATACATGGGGGCCTGGGGCTGAGGCTGGAGCTGGAGCCTCAAAACTGACAGGGTACATCTACATATCAGCGTTACTGCAGAATAACGGATGCTATTCTGAAATAACGTATTGCACATCTACACAGCAAACCTGTTATTTCAAAATTATTTTGAAATAATGGGCTTCTTACTCTGACTTCTGTAAACCTCACTGTATGAAGAGTAAGTAAAATCGGAAAAAGAGTGCTCTATTTCAAAATAAGTTCTGTGTGGATGTGTCTAAATTTGAAATAAGCTATTTCGACTAAAACTATGCAATTAGTTAGTGTAGCTCAAGTTGCATAGCTTGTTTCAAGTTTAGCCCTGCTGTGTAGACATACTCAAACTGGCCTGGTCCTCTGTCATTCTCTGAGAGGGCCTGATCATACCCAGCTCTATGGATCTGTTTTGCATCTGTTTTGGATGCTTGGGAATACATTACTCAATGTCTCTGAGATTCAGACCTGGATGAGAATAAGAACATATGGATAGATCAATGCTGTGGTGGTCGATCTTCTGGCATTCGATTTAATGGGTCTAAATTGAATGCCAAGGGTGCCACTGTCTGTGCCGGTACTCCAACTTCTCGTGAGGAGTAAGGAAAATCAATGGAACTCTTTCTCCCATCGATCTTTCACTGTGAGGATGGCATTGATGCTCCGCTTAAGGTACGTTGACTCCAGCTATGTTTTTTACATGGCTGGAATTGCATACCTTCAGCTGACCTTCTCGCAGAGTGTGGATTTGGCCTATATGCCAGGCCAAGTAGGACATTTGCATATTAGGCATTGAATGGGGGAGAGGATATGTAGCTGGACAAAGACGGGTCAACACAGGGAATGGATGCTTTCTGTGGCATAACAACCCTTATAAAATTAGTATCGAGTTCCCCACTCAATATGGATTTCTCATACATTCAGCACTGACTTATGTGGTTTCTTCTTTTGTTCTTAGTGCAGGGGAGAGAAAGATCAGGACAGATCCAGCTAAAGGAAAAAATAGGCATACAGCTCCCGTGGGAGTTGCTTTGCCAGCAGGGAGGGGTGACCAAACCTGAAGAAGTAAATCTATCCAGTGGGAGATGACCTCAGCTAATTGAAACTCAAATTTCCTACCCTATAAATAGACTTCTCTGTACAGCATGATCTGGACCTATCTTTTGATGAGCAGCTACCATTATGTTGTTATTTGTTTTATGGGAGTTCCTGGAAGCCAGGGCTCTGTTATGCTTGGCATGTACAAATATAAAGTAGTATTAATATCCAAAACAAGGTTCCAGTAAAGACTCCTCTGTCACCTTGTAACAGAGCTCCATTCTCTGCAACACACCTAACCCACATAAACACTATTGGGAGTTGTATGTATAAAGGACATAGAGGGCCTGACTGTTCTCTTGCAGTGCTACAAACAAGGAATCATTCCTCTGAAATTGGTGGTCTGTGTAGCATCTGCCTTCTACCAGGCAGGACCAGCCCAGTACAGTCAGGAAAGGGGGCAGAAGTTGGGAAGAGTAGAGGGGTTGCCAACAGTCCTGGACCAGATGGATTTGAACCATTTGCAGCAATGGCATCTGGTCCAGGAGAGTTGGCAACCTGGAGCAGGGCAGAGAGGGAAACTCACCTGTAGGCTAAGGGCAGCAGGTGGGTGGCACAAGTGGCGAGTGGCGCATGGGCCAGAGGAGCAGAGGAGAGGTGCTCTACCAGTCAGAGAGAAGCAGCTCTTTGAAAGGGAAACCAACACTTCTTTCCAGCTGCTGTCTGCACGGCCACCCTCTGCTCCTCCAGAGTCCCCAGATCTATGCTTGAGCTGCTCAATGCCACCTGGTGAGCAAGGACTGGGTGACCGGCGGATGGGGTTTGGGCCCACCAGAGCCTCAGTGCTGAGCCTGCAGGGAAGGACTGGGGGCAGCCATCCATCCTTAGGCATATGCAGTTGTGTATGCCTATTCAGGGTCCCACTTCCAAGCTAGATTTTGCTCTTTCTGAGCCAGCTCACTCCCTGGGGTAATTCTGTCAGACATCTCGCACAGAATCCAGGGAAGCAATCCCCAGCAGGGTCAGTGGGCTTATTTTAAGTCTGCCAAACAAAACAAATCAAATCTTCCTCATCTCCTCCCTCAAAAGTCTGTTCATGCAGAGTAGTCCCTTCCCCAAAACTGTCTCTCACACCCATAACATCAGCAAGGAAAAAACCTTCCAGATCTTACCTCAGAAATAATAAACTTCACATAGTCTCCCTTCAGCCCATCTAGCTACCACAGCAATTGTTTTCAGCAGTAGCTCTAGTAGCAGTCCATTAGGCTCCCAGCTCCTCATCATTATGGCTGATGTTGCAATCTACTCCTTCATTTCCTGCTGCCCTCTTTATAAAGATCAGCTAGTTAAGTTTTCTCAGGTGTAGCAGGCAGGGCTAATTAGCCAACCAGCCATGGGCAGGCCTCTGACTCCAAAGGAATGATAGCTCTTGTACACTCACAAGTGCAGAGGGATCTCACACCTCCATAGAACAGTGACATAAGCACATTAGACAAGTCACAGCGGAGGTGCATTACCTTAGCAGCCAAGTCATAGGGCTAGGGCTATTGCATTGTAAGAGCTACAGTCCTGAGAACATATTTTTCACTGAAGATAGCTGTTTAACAGAAGTCCTTAGTTTACATTCTACTTGCTCAGAGTATGATACTTGATTTAAAAACCTGGCGAAGAAAAGTATGTTTCTTATGTTTCCATTCTCTAGGTACTGTGCTAGAAGAATAAAAGACAATTTAGTATATGTCATTGCTTTTCACCAGCCAAACCACAGACTTCTTTTGGGTGACTGCCTCATTTATTGGATACTGACCTGTATAAACCCCAGATACTGGCTCATCCATCTTTTTATGAACAAAGCCGAATTTCCCCTTTAGTGACTCCTGAGTTCCCTTTCCTTCTCTGCACTTGCCTTACAGCTCTTTGCGTGCTTGCTGCTAGTTTATGTGCATCTTGGGACTTGCTTTATGAGAAAAGGAAATAAGATCGTGCTATCTGGCTTAGCTGACAAAGGAACAATTTGCTTTGCTCTATTTTACCAAATTAGGGCCACAGAAATAGCTTTAATTTTTTAAAATGTATGTAAAGAGGGAGACAAAGTGGATGAGATGGTGGCCTTATAGAACTATTTGGGGTAAAAATCAATTTCTAATAGCTTTATAATGAGAGCTACATCACCTCACTGATTGCACTGACAAAGTCTGTCATAATACCTGCACTCACCACCTCCTTTGGTATTAAACACAAAGACTATGTCTACTCACGGCTCCTTGCATGAGAAATATGCAAATGAGGCTAAGCGTGGAATATTGCCAAGCCTCATTTGCATACCTAATGAGCCACCATTTTTGCAGAAGACCCTCTTGCACAATGCTGCTACACTGATTATTTTCAGGCATAACGGCATTGCGCAAGAGGGTTTTCTTGCACAAGAAGGGGCCATGTAGACAGCTCCTTCTGGCGCAAGAGCCTCTTCTGCAAAAATGGCGGCTCATTAGGTATGCAAATGAGGCTCAGCGATATTCCATGTTTAGCCTCATTTGCATATTTCCTGCACAAGAACCTGTGAGTGTAGACGTAGCCAAAGAGTTATTGTAGGAGAACATCATAAATAGATAGCTTCTGCACCCTAACTCCACACAATACGTCTTCACGTTGAGAATAAATAAATATTTTAGAGTGTGTCTGTCTGAAAATATGTTTGTTCAAGAACTCTTCCTAAACAGTAAGAGCTAGGGCCGTCACATTTGGTAGGCAGCTTCCTCTTCTCCTAACTTCAAGCAAGGTTGGTGTTTGTTTGTGCCAGGAGAACCCAAATCCCTGTTTTCCACAACATGAAAAGGGAGAGCCTGCTATTCAGGAGGATGTGATCTGAGAGTGGGGCTTCGCCATCTTTCCTGCAAGCACACCAGGTAAATTGCCCCTTTGCCCCATACCCTTTCCCCCCTCATGGCCTTAGTCTGCAGCTCCAGAGGGAGGGATTAAAAAAGGCCCCTTGTAGCTGGGGAAGAGGATGGGGGAAGTCATACTGCCCCTGGTGGCTGAGGATGACTGGGGGGAGAAAAACACTGCTTATGGCCGAGGTAGCTGGGGCAGAGAAAACACCTCTGGCAGCTGGGGGGGGGGGAGGGGTAGAGACCTGCGGGGAGAGCTAGGAAAGAGAAAATACCCCTGGCAGATGGGGGCGGGGAGAAAATGCAAATGCTCCTGGTGGCTGTGGAGGGCGGGGGGAGAGAGAATCCATCATGTCTCTCGAAACAAAGTATTTTTACTATGGAAGATATGAGCAAGAGCTGAAAACCGTGCTGGCACCATTCCTGGACAAGAGGCCAGAGATTGTATATATGGAGAAAAATGGAATCTTTCAACCGACGAGGGTGAAAGTCCCTAGAAACTGAATATAGGTGAGAAACCTGCTTAGACCAAGAATGTACCTTGCTCCAGTTAAATTTCATCACCATGAAGTGTGTGGTGTATACAACTTTTCATTTCTTTCACTTTCACAGGAACTCACTTAATCCTACGTTCTTTGTTAATAAACTTATTTTTAGGGGTACTATCTACAAGCCATTTCAGTGCTATACATTGAAGAGAAGTCTGAGTCCTCAGTTAAATACGGGTCCATGCTGTATCCCTTGAAAGCAGGGGTGGGGAACCTTTTTTGGGTAAGGGGCCACAGAAAAATCAGTTGGGGGCCGCATACAAGTGAGAAGCAAAACCAATCCCCAGCCCTGCCAAACTCTCTTTAATGTAGCCCATACTGATTTTGTGTGCTCCAGCCCACCAATGGGATGGTGGGATACCTGGAGCACCAGCGTGGGCTCTCCAATGTGGTGGTGGGGACTCCTGTGCTTTGGGGGCCAGATCCAGGTAAGCTGGGGGTTGCATCCGGCCCCAAGCCTTAGGTTCCCCACCCCTTTTTTAAAGGAGCAGCAAACTTAATCAGGTTCTGAAAGTTTTTTAGTCAGACGGAGTGGACACTACTGGGATGACCATTTTGGGAAAACATAGGAGAGCGTGGGTATTGGTATCTCCCTGCAAAAAGTAACCAGACTGGTGGAAGCCAGTATGAGGTCATTGTGCCATAAGCAGGTTACAGGCATCGACCTGCTGGTGTCAAGTGTCAGGACAGGTGGTGACACAACCTGCCAGTCTGGGTTGCACCCCAAAGAGCCACATGAGTGAAATTTTGTTGGACTGTCTAAAATGCTTATTGTTCGTTAGAGATTTGTCCTGAATTTATGCTATATGCTGTTAATTAACCTTCAGATTATTGCAGGCTCCAAGGCACCATCTCTGTGTTGTCATTGCTACTTGCAAAGATCAGCAGTATTTTATCCTTTGCTGTATAAAATGATTGTGTGTGTTTATTTTTTAGTTCATTGTTTCTAGGTTCAATTTCTAAGTTAACATCTCTGGGTGAATCAGGAAGAACTCTGTTGAAATCAGCTGTTAAACTAGCGTAAAACTAGTTTAAGTTGTCAGAGAAGCAGGTCTGTAGACAACAGAGCTTCTCCAGGATTTGTCTCTGCAATATAAGAAATGTGGAATAAATATGGTTCAGACAAATTCCTTTGGAGTGGGACAGATATGAGTTTATTCATTATTATTGTTTCCTAAGGGAGCAATAAGATGTGGCCTGCTTTATTTGATAACCCTAATTTCTGAAAAAAATGTTGATATGCATTCCAATGTCAAAGTAGTGGTAGCAGGGACTTTTTCGTGGTTTAAGAAGTGGCAGAAGGTTAAAGCATCTGACTTCAGTGTTATGTTGATCCTTTATCTTCAATGTACAGTAACTCTTAAAAAAATGAACAGATAAGTCAATGGATTCATTATTGGACAAATGCAGCTGACAGGCTCTTGGTTTCGTGACTCTTTAAGCTACAACCAAAGTGCTTCATTTATAATGGAGATTACGGTAAGAACAAAATGAAGTTGTCAAAGGGAAAATGATGTCCCATGAGTCTTTATTCTGGTTTGGACACAAGCTAATAACGTGACCGGCACTTAACAGCAAAATGCAGGACTATATTATCTTTTAGCAGATGCCAGTCATGTGCAATCCAAATAGGTCAATTACTAGCAAATCTCTGAAGATCTCCCTAAATCTCAGAAGAGTTATAGATGCCGAGAAAATGTCTAGATGCACAGAGACACAAGAACAGAAATAGGGCACAAACCAATTTGCAGAAATGTAGCTTAACCCTTGGAGGGAAGAATCCAGTCTACTACATATTCATTTCCATTCCATTAATTATTTATACAAGAGAGACGCATGTAATATAAAGCTAAATTAGAACAAACACTAAAAATTCACCACTGCTTGATGCATGTTTAATTCTTTCATTTTATCGCACATATCATGTCTAACAGGAGGAGACTAAGTAATGTATATACTGGGCTTTGTCTTCCATTTTTTTTCTTCAGTATCGTTGAAAGAATTATCCTGCACACTATGTTTCTAGGCTAGCAAAAATAATATTGTGGATGAAATGGCAGTTTATTCTACATTCCTTCAATGCGCATGTCTAACTCCCATTAATATTAATGAAAGTTGCATTCAAGCATGTGGGCATAATTGACCCCATTAAATTCCATTTACTCATGAGCTATTTTATAAACCTTTTCCTTTTGTTACTCTATATTTCCCAAGGATGAAAGTCTGGATAAGATGTGTGTAACCATAAGGATTTTGAACATATTTTTTTAAAAAGTAAAGCAAATATCCAATTAAAATACTGTATGTGTGCACTACACTTCCAAATAACATTGGACAGGGAATTTACCTATTCATAGAATTTACCTTCTTTTCTGTGTTAATTTATATACAGTGCACTAAAGAGAATTTCTCTATTAAGATTTCTTCTTTTGGTTTCTCATCAGCTTTTGAATTTACGGCTGACAGACTGTTAGCAATTCCTTGTCATATGAAACAGGCTTGAGTTGTAAAGCCCAATTCAACGACATAATGACCAGGCTAGAAGTCATGATAAACAGCATAGAATTCATGGCCAAATCCCAAAGTCAACTGGGAAAAATTCTTCACTGGGACCATGATCTGGCCTGAAGAGAAAATGTAGGACCTCAGTTCAATAAAAAATAACAGTAAAAGATAAAATAACACGGAGTCCTCAGAACTTAAACCATTGGCCTATGTCGGAAGTACTTCAGAGTGATTCTGCCTTAGTGGGTGGACTCAGATAGTGCTGAAGAGAAACAATGTACACTTCTCTCTGCTGGCATGGGGCATCTACTTCCACTCCACAGCCATGACTTTGGGGTGGCTAGGAATATGACCTCAGGATGTCATCGAGTCCAACCTGCAGCCCAAAGAAAGACCAACTCCAACTAAATCATTCCAGCCAGGGCTTTGTCAAACAGGGACTTAAAAACCTCTAGGGATGGAGATTCCACCACCTCCCTAGGTAACCCTTTCCAGTGCTTCACCACCCTCCTAGTGAAATAGTTTTTCCTAATATCCAACCTAGACTTCCCCCACTGTAACTTGAGCCCCTTGCTCCTTGTTCTGCCATCCGTCACTACTGTGAACAGCCTTTCTCCAGCCTCTTTGGCTCCTCCTTTTAGGAAGTTGAAGGTTGCTATCAAATCCCCCCTCACTCTTCTCTTCTGCAGACTAAACAAACCCAAATCCCTCAGTCTCTCCTCATAGGTCATGTGCTCCAGACCCCTAATCATTTTGGTTGCTCTCCGCTGTATCCTCTCCAATGCGTCCACATCCTTTCTATAGTGGGGGTCCCCAGAACTGGACAGAATACTCCAGAGGTGGCCTCATCAGAGCCAAATAAAAGGGAAAATCATTTCTCTATATTTGCTGACAATGCTCCTCCTAATGCAACCTAATATGCCATTAGCCTTCTTGGCTACATGGGCACACTGTTGACTCATATCAAGCTTCTCATCCACTGTAATCCCCAGGTCCTTTTCTGCAGAACTGCTACAGTCCCCAGCCTGAAACAATGCTTGGAATTCTTCCATCCCAAGTGCAGGACTCTACACTTGTCCTTGTTGAACCTCATCTGATTTCTTTTGGCCCAATCCTCTAATCATTTGACACTTACAGGAGAACAAGAGATACTGCATAGATGAAGATTATTGAATATACTGTCCTTCCTTTCACTGTGGCAAGACTGCTGGAAGAGGTGAGAAGTACAAGTTGAGTGGCATTACCAGCACCTTTTATGGCTCAGTGTGGGAAGTCACTTATAAGGGAAGAAGTGAGGGGCAAGCAATATCTCTAATGTGTAGTGTGGTGCTCAGCTGAAATTATTAGGAAGCTTCACTCTGCCATGAAGTGCTCTTCTCAGAGGTCTTACACAGATGCAAATTGGAGCTCAGACTCAAAGCTGCTTAGGGATATGCACGTCCAGCTGCCATTAATTTTAATAGGGCTTGGCAGCTTTGAAAATCTCAGTCTGGCTGTTTCATGTAGGGGGTATAATATCTTATGAAGTGTCATTTCCCACTGCTAGGCCCTTGCTCTAGGCTGAGAATACACAGAAAGGATGATTAATGTTTAAAATATGTACCTGGGCATCCTGTCTGTGTCCTTTGTCTTGCTTTCTAAGAATCCTGCTTCTTGTTCCTTTGTTGGCATTTCTTTTCTTCCTTCTTTGGCCTGTGTTTTACCTGTCCAAAGAGCAGAAGTAAACCAAGGATGAAAAAAACAAGTGTCCCTTTACTGGTTAAATATATGACTGTTGGTGATTTAGTACCCCACTGAGAATACAGCTAAAACACTCCCCTTACTGTGCTTACATGAGGGACAAAGTTAACACATAATCATCAAATAGGAATGAAAAGGTTCATATAGGACAGAGCAGATTGTGCATGACTGCTCTTTCGGTACATAAATAGGAGAGGGGAAAGGATGCAAAGAATTGCCCTATGAACCAAACACAGGGATAGTGCCTACAACCTCTGTAGGGCAGGGATTGCCTTAGAAAAGGCATTTCCTAACTTTTCAGTGCTTACCTGTGCCACTTTAATTTTCTTCCACCAATATTTATAGGTAATTTCCTACATTACTTTAAAAACAAATTGAACATCCCTTCATCTCTGACATTCTGTCATGGCAAACCATATCCAGTCCACACAGATCATCAGCAGGGCTAAGATTTTTAGTGCTACAGTGGAGTTGAGGTGAGAAAGTGGAATTGAGGTAAGAACGGATAGCAGTAGTTATCGTCTATCAAAAGGAAGGTGAGACATTTTGGTGAAACATTTGGTTTCACCAATGTTGGCTGACAACAGAAGAATGTTGAGACTCAGAAGTGAGTGAAAGTGCCACTATCGCAGCCTGTACCGCCTCAAGATGAAAACTGCTGGAGCAGAGGCTAGGATGAGATTGATCTTCAGACATGTGTTATGGGCACAGCAGAGCTAGAGCAGCAGACTACTGCCCCACAGAACACAAGAAATTTGAGAATATGTACAGTGAAAAAGTGGACAGAGAAAATTCCCTCTTGGCATGGTATATACTCTGGCAAAAGCAGAATATACTACTGATTAATAAGGTCATAACCTGCAGAAAACCAGTGAAGGGCAACCAAGACTAGTGAGTGGGCCACATGAGTGGCCCTCCTTCCTCTCTGTGGGCTGCAAGATTTAAATTGGGCATGTAAACTTCCCAAGAATAAAGTCAAATACATCACACTTGATTTTTCTGCTGCATCATGCCATTCCAACACAAGGTGATCCATTATTAGGGGCAAATTAAACTGCTGGAAAAAGTAACATAAAGAAGCAGAGGGAGGGCACGGCCCTGACAATGTTGTGTACAATTAGGACTCACCTTGCACATGCCCAAGCTTTCTATGGCTATGTCTAGACTGCAAGCCTCTTTCGAAAGAGGCTCTTTTGAAAGATACTTTCGAAAGAGCCTCTTTCGAAAGAGAGCGTCTAGACTGCACGTTGAACTTTCGAAAAAGCGGCTTGCTTTTTCGAAAGAAAGCATCCAGTGAGTCTGGATGCTCTCTTTCGAAGAAGCCCTATTTACATTCAAGAACGCCTTCTTTCGAAAGAGGAACTTTCGAAAGAAGGCATTCTTCCTCGTAAATTGAGGTTTACCGCCATCGAAAGAAAAGCCGCGTTCTTTCGATTTAATTTTGAAAGAACGCTGCGGCAGTCTAGACGCAGGTGAGGTTTTTTCGAAAAAAGGCTACTTTTTTCGAAAAAACCCCTGAGTCTGGACACAGCCTATGTGTGTCACTTCTCATTTTGCCGGGGGCTGCTGTACCCTCTCCTCTACTGCAGAGCCCACATCACTCTTTCCGTGAAACCCCCATCCTGCCTCTTCCCTGCCTGAGGATATGCAACTTCAGCTACGTTAATTGCACAGCTGAAGTCGGAGTTGCTTAACTCGGCTTTTGGCGCTGTCTACACAGTAGAAAGTCGAAGGAATTCCAATGTCAATAATGACAGGTTTCAGAGAGGAAGCCATGTTAGTCTGTTTCAGCAAAAACAACAAGTAGTCCAGTGGCACTTTGAAGATTAACACATTTATTAGGGCATCAGCTTTCATGAGATACAACTCACTTTCTCAGAGGCTTCTCATCATTGTTGGAGGTGAGCCACATCCGCCCTGATTTAATTAGCACTGATGTTGCACTGCCATCTTTGTATCCCTGCCTTTCTTTCACTTCAAGCATATGAGGAAGTGAGTTGTAGCTCATGAAGCTAATGCCCCAATACATTTGTTAGCCTTTAAGGTGCCACTGGACTCCTTGTCGTGATAGTCTATAATAGAGTTTTCCCCTATTTACACTCATGTAACAGAGATAAAAATCTAGAATAGGAATTTTTGTTAATGTGTTTTGCCATTATGCGGTATTACCAAATAAAAGTAATATTGCTATAAATATTGAGTTTGTCAACAAATTAATGGATTAAAAGAGAGTCATATAATGTACAAAAACATGAGGAGTACTTATTTAAAAGGAATCTGTTCAGTGTTCCCTTTTATTCCAAATAAAACGTATGATGATGATGGCGATCACTCGTTGCCAAGTATGATCATCTTCCATGGGAATTGTGGACCCTAAGGTGGCTAATAAGGCTGAACAACATTTCTATTACAATGAGGAGAGATGTTTCCAGGTACAGAAGAAGGCTGCTGACCATGACTAGAAGCCAGTCTTCCCTTCCTCCTGTGCCTCTTCTCCTCCTCAGCATGTTAGCATGCCAATTCAAAATGCAGGGAGCCATTGCATAGGACTTGTCTCCTTTTTGAATGGTCCAGGGTGAATGTCTCCCAAGTGTCAATGTCAATGTTGCACTTCTTTAAGTTATCCTTTAGCAAGTCCTTATAACACTTCTATTGTCCTCATGCTTTATTGTATCCTTCGGTGACGGACCGGACCAGGTCTCGGCACTGCTGAGGGCGTCAGCTCAAGATGAATTGCTCAAAACCAGGGCTACTTACAGCCCTTGACTGGAGACCTTTCTTATATAGGCCACAAACCAGTCACACAGAACCCTTCAGCTGCCAATCTGGCCAGTAGGAAGCCTCACAAGCAAAACCCTTCAGACACTCCAGCTCTACCTGTGCCACAAACAGCTTCAGACCTTACACACAGGTGAGAGGTTATAAAACCCATTCTCACCAACTCCGAACAGATCCTCCCGGTCCTAAAGAACCAGCCACAGTCCCAGGCCAATTTACACTTTAGATCTTACCCACAAGAGCACGCTGGGCCAATCCTTTAGAATCTTAAATCTAAAGGTTTATTAATAAAAGAAAGAAAAGGTTGAGAGTAAGATTGTTAAGGAGAATACATTACGTACTCCAATCACCAAGTTCTTGATGCAGGCTCATAGCAGAGATGTTACAAACTGGTAGCTTAGAAGTCTCTGGTGTACATCCTGTATTAGGATAGGTCAACAATCCTTCCCAGCTCTCTGTCACTAGCAAGGACGCATCTGGAATCAGTAGCAAGATTGAAGACAAGATGGAGACAGCCTCATGGGATTTTTATATTCCTGGTCTCTCCCAGACTGAAGCTGATCACATGATCAAGTGATCTATCTGTGTTTCACATGAAAGTAGCCATGAGGCACTGGCCGGTCTGTAGGCTTTCCGACGCATTCCTCAGGTGTGTATTGGCCACTCCCGAGAGCCATTGTCCATGGAGCAGTGCTAGTTAGCCCAGCTATTCACTGAACAATCCTTCTTCAGCAGAGGACTGCTCAGTCATGGGTGCAGCTCTCAGTCATGGGTGCAGCTGCCGAGATGCTTGGCCTTCCTCAGTCCTCAAGCAAGATGACTTAATCACACACCCACCATCTCTGTGTCAGTCTGTGACTAGGAATTCCAGATTTCATTGGCCTGTTCCTATTGCTACTCACCAATTATCACTGGACTTTTGACTTGTGCAGGTGTTATTTTCCCAAAAACTGGAAGATACCTTTCTGGGACTTCTTTTAAAGTGGGGAGACTGGTACACAACAGTCACTGCACTGTCCATGACAGATAGAAGGCTTGAAACTAATGGCATGGATACCATGACAACTGGAGATCCTCTGCGGCAGCCTTCATCGGCCTTCATAGCCGTTGTAACATTACACAACAGTTTCTCCAGTTATCCTCCTCACTCTTGATGGTTCTGCCTTGGGTGACCCTAAGGGAGTACATGACTCCAGGCAACATCGTGCTTGGGGTCATTGGAACATGCAAACTTCTCCACCACTACAAGGCAATGATCCATGAAGAGGAAATTTTAAAAAAAGTATAAAATAAAAAGGAAAGGTCCAAAGTTATTATTTCTTGGGTTTTGGCTAACGTTTACCTAGAGCTTCAGCTTTATAGTTGTCCCAGAGCTTGATTACCCAGAGTTCCACTGCAGGTCTTCTTAATTTTCTCTAGTTAGGGGCCTGCCTGAAATTCCTGTATAACCTGGCTGAAGCGAATGATTCACCCGTAATTAATCTCCATCCTTATGCATGGTCCTTGCACCTGAGTTTAGGGTGACTTAGAAGAGTATTAGATTCTTTGGCAGAATGTTAGGGCAACTTACCATCTTATGTCTCTTTAAATTCCAAACTTTTCCAAACATGCCCTTGCATTTTACTGAATAAGCTCAGCACATCTGAAACAGGAACCATCTGAAGTAAAAACTACGTCTTATTCCCATTCAGTGTGAAGTGTATTTCAATACTAGACTTTGAAATAGTTTTAAATACTGAATAGAGTAGCGTGATGAGTTTAACAAAGTAAGGGTCAAATTCTGCTGTCACATCCAACCTGTGCAAGCCCACTGATTTCAATAGAGATGAGGATCAGGTCAAATATTACACATAAAAACTTACTTTTTAGCTTATGTAGAAAGTGGTGTGAATGGAGAAGAAAGAATAGCAAAGAAAAATAAATATGGAAGCCAGTTATTTTAATTAGATGAGGAGAAGAGGAACGTGTTCAGAAGCAGTGATAACATCTGAAATTTGAGAACTATAAAATGGGGGAGTAGATGTAAAGAGTACAGAAATATATGCATCATACATGGAATAATGGGATAGGAACCAGCACAAATACTAGATCCAAATACTAGATTCAAGACCCTTGAATTCTAGAGAATTTTAGATGTGAATGTCAGAGCTTTGGTTTGAAAAAGAGGTAAAGAGAACTATATGAAATAGTCTGGTGAAACAGAGCGGGCAGTACACTGGAACAAAATTATTGTAGGTGGAACATATGTAAACATGTATTTACCTGACAGAGAAGAATAGGTAAATTGTACACACAACATTACATTTAAACAACAAAACTAGGACAACTCAGAACACAGGTTGTTAGCTGCTTAACATGGATTTGAATGGCTAAAACTTTGTACATTTAGCTGAGGTGAAAATATAATTCCAAATATGCATTTCCCAGAGAGACTGGGACTGGAAGAAAGAGGAAATGGGATCTGTTTCCTTCCCCACCACTTTATTAAAGGAAACAGACACAGATCAATATAAAAATATGTGCACAGACACACACACACACACATTTTCCTCTAGTTCAAAAAGTTTGCACTTAATTAAAGAACAATAAATAGTATAAAAAATATTGGAAACAACTGCATCTCATACACCATACATAAAATAGGGGTGGCTGGATCCAGTGCATCAGGGTTAGCTCCTAGGTGGGCCCCTACACTGCCGTATTTACCTGCGCCTCCACAGGTACAGGAGATCATAGCTCCTGTTGATTGCAGATCTGTTCCCAGCCAATGGGAGCTGCGATTGCCCATACCTGCAGAGGTGCAGGTAAATATAGCAGCAGCAGCCCACCAGGGGCTAACCTTGGTGAACCACCACCATTTTATTGCTCACCCCAATATAAAGTCTATACATCTGTACTGTATTCTAATAATTATATTATTCATATAGTAGAAGAAGCAAAGAACAAATATCGTTGAAAACACCAAAATTTAAAGAAATCTCAAAAAATTACTAGTACCCCATTCCTGCCCACCATTTGAGAAATCTTCTAAATTTCTCTAAAATAATAGTGCAAATAATTTTTCGACTTCTGCAGTTCCTGACACCAGCATCTGAAATCTTAATGGCTGTGTCTAGACAGGCCAGTTTTTCCGGAAAATCAGCCACTTTTCCGGAAAAACTTGCTGTCTACACTGGCTGCTTGAATTACCACAAAAGCACTGATGATCTCATGTAAGATTGTCAGTGCTCTTGCAGAAATACTATGCTGCTCCCGTACGGGTAAAATCGCGAAAATGGCGATCGGGGCTTTTTTGCAGAAAAGCGTCCGTGCCAATCTAGACGCTCTGTTCCGAGTTTTCTGGAAGCATTTGCGGAAAATCATGCCAGTCTAGACGTAGCCAATGAGTTTAGCTTTACAGCCCCCAGGGAGTAATAAATTACATATTATCATTCCCATTGTAGAGCTGGGGAGACTGAGGCAGAAAAGTTAGATGTCTTGCCTGATATCACAGAGCAAATCTGTGACTCTATCAGGCTACAACACAAGTCTCTTGCCTCTCAGTTCTGTGCATTTACCATGAGGCCAGCCAAGAAAGTATTCTGCAAATTAGAAAATGAAATTCCTGTAGATTCCAATTTTTCCCAATCACAAAAGAATAGAATAATTTAAAAATGATTAGTTAGATGCAGGGATGGGAATTTAAAGTTGATGTACGTTTGCTCTATTTCTTCAGGAGTAGTACAAATATATTGCTCACGCTAACCTTAGAGGCACTTTTTTCTGTAATCTCTTCCGGACTAGTACAAGCATGTCAGTGGGAAGGTAAGAGACATATACACCCCTCATCCAGTGCAGCTCACCCTATTGCAATTCCCTTCCTCTTATGTGATTCCTGACTGCAAATGGTTTGCTCTGCAGGGTGTTTGGTACAGGAGCACTGTGGCTATGTCTACACTACAAAGTTTTTTTCAGAAAAAACAGCTGTTTTCCCAAAAAAACTCATGGAGTGTTCACACCTCAAGTGCGTTTTTGTGCAAAAAAAAAAAAAAAAAAAAAAAAAGGAAAAGAGGAGGTTTTCCGGCATAGGTATTCTTCATTCTATGAGGAAGAATGCCTTTTAGCAAAAGAGCTCTTTTGCAAAAAGGTGTGTGTGGATGGGGAAGAGGGGTTTTTTGCACAAAAAGAAGAGAGAGGAAAAAGCACAGGTGCCCTGGTGGTCATTCTGGGCATAGCAATCAGAGCTTACTTTTGAGATGGCATCCATGCAGTCTGGACACTCTCTTTTGCAAAAGTGCATCACTTTTTCAATGTGTTTTTGCAGCGTGAACGCGCTCTTGCGCAGGAAGTTTTTGCGGAAGATCTCTTCTGATAAAAGCTGCTTGCTCAAGAAGCATGCAGTCTAGAAGTAACCTATGAGAAGAAGGATGCTGAACCCTCCCCTCTATACCACATCAGTTAAATCTGCTCTCAGGAGGCCAGCCCCTTGCTGTGTAAATTGTCTTGGCTCTGCTAAAATGTATGGTGCTATGACAATTTACCTTAGCCCTACCCAAGAGAGTCTCATCCTGAATGTGGATTTTTGGGCAATGACCTGATCTTTTTGTTCTCAGTGCTACCTTTATTTTTTTAAAACCTCTTTCCTCACTGAGCTTTGCAAAAAAGTGATGCTGAAATGCAGCCTTCCATCCCCAGTCCCTGGAAAGCAAGAGCTAACAAAGAATGGCATTATATTGTACATAGTCTGTGGCACAGACATGCTTAAACAAGTTTTCATATGATTTCCCTTCTCTTCATAGCACAGTGTGGGATTTAATTATACATACAATAGAGTCCAGCTATCCTAGTTTTGACAGCTGTGGGGGAGGGGTGTTGAGCTTTGGAGCTGAACTCTTCCCCCTTTCCCAGAGGGAAAAAGGAGCACTGCAACTAGACAGATGGCTCTGAAGGAAGGTCAGCAGAAATGTTCTTGCATATTGGACATTTTTTTGCACAACGTTCATTCATTCAAACAGATTCTGTGGTTCCCCCTTTTCCTTTGAATAGGAATTTTATCATGTTTTCATATCTTTGCCCATTTCAATGTGGCCGATTTAATTTCACACAAAGAGATGTGGGAGCAACAGTTTCAATTCCACTGGATAAACACTGGGCTACATGCTATTCGTGTTTGACTCTGTCAACCATGAGCTCCATGAGTATGAAGTTCTGCCAGGCAAGATGAGTCATTTGTCAATGAAGGGGCATATTATCTGGTCCACATTTATTTCTTTTCTAAATAGCCACCTATGGTTTAAGATAAATATTCAACCTGGTTATTTAAAATAAGAAAAATAACATTTTCTCTCATTTTTTGAATATTTATTAGCAGGATCAGTCCTCTGAACATGTTCATTTCAATTTGGCAATCCAGTAGTGCTGTAAAAAGATTTATAGAGGAAGGAAACACGCTGCAATAACATGTTAGTTTTACTATACTGTGTACATTTTGAGTCATTCTCTAAGAGTTAATGGGTCAAATTCAATCAATAAGTAAGTGGGTGCAACTCCACCAAGTCAGTGAAATTGTGTCATCTTACCCAGGATAGAATTCAGCCCAAATGTGGAGTTCTGAAGACAGTGTATGTTGGAGCCAAGTTTTTTCTGGTCAGAGAATGTTTTTGTTTCCGACACCTTCTGACTGAAGAGGGGGGGAAGAAATTAAGCCAAGTACCTAAAGATTCCTGGGTTTACTGGTTCCTTTATTAGACAGTTTCCACTTCATTCTTGTCCAGTTCTGACTTCATAATAACTGCTTCACAAGGATGGTCTGACTGGAAGCATAGTCTGCTGGATGGGGAAAGAGCCTCTTCTGTAACTGGAGTAATGGTTCATCCTTTGGTGTGGGGACATTGACGGGCCTGATGGGGCGAAGACTGTGGGTAAAGCAGTCTCCTCCTACCTACCTCCTCTGGTGCAAGAATATCTCCATATATCCCATAGTCTTTGGGGTGCCCATGGAGGCTCTGGGAGGTATTGGTCTGGTCATCAGAGCTGATCAGTCTGTGTACACGCAAGGTGGCACTGACAAGTTAGGGTCACACTCGTAGACTGCCATGCCATGTGTCTCAGTAGCAAGGTCACAGACCATACTGATGGATCTCACTTTTTGTTTGCTGTAACCTCCAGCCCATGGGCTTTCAAATGCCGGTTTTGTAGGAACATGATGCGCATATGCTTCCATGTGTGGTATAATCAAAGGGACCATCACTTGAAGAAGAATCATTTCAATTTCCATCCCATGTCTGTTGACAGCAAGATTATAGTAATGATTAGGAAATAATGGCATGATACTTCTTATTTTAAATGTTTTAGATAAATATCAAAGACTGTACCAATTTTGCTGCAATTTTAGGTTTAAAATCTTTCCAAGGCTTTGTTGAAACGTTTGGCACGTTCCTGAACATTTTGTTCAAAAGGAACAAAAGTTAGATCGAGTTGCTTACGTTCTGTTAACATTTACATGTTGGTATTTAGTTTGTAACTTTACAGGGAACAATATCAGTTTAGATCAAAGCTAAGGTGTTATATGTTTATTTACAGACCCAGGTCCAGTAGTAATGCACATTTGTCAGGGAAACCCATTTGTATCTAATTCTAAACCTTGTTTTGGATGAGGAAATGTGTATTTCATTTTACTTAGCTCTGCTTTGAATTATATTTTGACAAAAGAAATAACCACACTACCTATTTGATTTGCCAGAACTTTATCCCCATACCACCTGTTGAGCCCTCGGCACTTGAATCCTGACATATAGCAGAGAACAAAATTATGCAGTTGGCAAACTGATTAGTGAAGATGCCAAAAAAAGCATAATACAGCCTTTGTACTCAAACTACAACAACAAATATAGTAAGCTACCAACTGTAACAGTTTAAGCAAGCCACATTTAATTATACATGAACATATCTTTCCAACCACAAACTCAGCCAAAAAATGGTATGGGATTTTAAAATGCACTTTTTGTATGGTTTACACTGGTAAATATTGCCAGCTTAAAATAAACAAAGTTTCACAATAACATTGTAGGTTTACATTGGAGATGGCCAGGAGGTAGCCCACTTGTTTATATGGCTAGATGGGTTCAATACAATCAACTGCTCAGTTTAAAAACTATACGGGTCATGGACAGTTTTAACTGCAGTCATATCTAATTAGAGGCTAGATCCTGTGCAGTGCTGAGCACTCTCAGCAGCCAGTGGCCAAAAAGGGTGCTCAGAACCATGAAGAATCAAGTCTTTAATTACACTAATGACAAAGTAGTAGGGGACTAACTGTGTCCCTGAGATCCATGTATTGAAAGAACCTTCCACGGAAAGCACCTTTCTAATGTTATTCCAAAATAACAAAGAGCGTGACTACATAACAAGCCATTATTTCGAAATAATGTGGAGCTGGAGGACTTCTTACTCTGACTCCTGGAACTCCCATTTCACAAGGAGTAAGAGAAGTTGAAGGAAGAGTGTTCTTCCTTCGATTACCTGTTGTGTAGACAGCACCAAAAACTGAATTAAGCCAGGAATGTAGCTGAAGTTGTGTAGCTTAATTCAACTTTTGTCCTTCTGTGTAGGCATGCCCCTAGAGACTACCAACATTGACACTACCAATTATGATTATAATTACTAGGGGGCTGCGTCCTATGCTCACTAGGCTCGCCACCCCCCCTCTTGGAGGGGGTAGGAAACCTTGTCTCTCCCCCCACCTCCACCGGGTATGGGATTTTAAAATGCCAACCTGGGCTACGTCCTCCCCACCACCCAGAGCTGTGCCAGTCTGCATGTCTTTTCCTTCCTCACATACCCCTAAACTTGCTCCCTCCCGCCTGCCGTGTCAGCCCATGCCCCTTCTCTCCTGCTCACCCGTTCCCCGCTGTGGCCTAACACTAACTCCCCCTTTCCTGGACGAGGCCACGTCAGGCCTGCCCTCTCCCCCCAGCCGTGTGTAGAGGAGAGGTTAGGCTGGGCCAAAGGTGCGTGCAGCCAGACCTGGCCCTCTTGCCCCAGCTGATAGGGGGTTGGTCAGGGGCCGAAGCCTCAGAGTGGTCAGACCCACCATCTGCCCCTCTGGCTTCTGGTGAGTTGGGCCGGGTGGAAGTCTCATGCGGCCAAACCCTGCTCTCTCTCCCCTGGTCTTCCACCTCCCCCGGAGGGGATGGGCTATGCGGCTCATGGCTCCCAGAGCCACACAGCTCCCAGCTCCCCCTGGAGCACCGCAGTGGGGGAGGGGAAGGGAAGCTTGGCTCGCGGGGTCACACTTCCTGGCTGCTGCCCCATCCCTCTGGAGCTCTGGGGAGACCTTGCTGAGAGGGGCTGGGCCTGACCCACACTGGACCTGCTTTCCCTGGCCACTTGGAAGGGGAGGGGAGAGGAGAGCCCAGCTGTGGGCAGCCCCAGCCCTCCACGTGGGCCCTGGGAAAGGCCAGGCTGGGGATGTGTGGGGCTTGTTCCTATGGGAGGCAGAGTGATGTAATGTTGTCACTCTGTCATCCTGCAGGAAAAACCTTTTTTATACATATAGAGAGAATGAACACTTCTTTAAACGATGGACTGCCTTTACTAAAGCCAAATATAGCTGATTTCTCTTAGTCAATTCCAAATTCCCCTGGGAGGAGGTGTCCTTGTTTCATTCAAAAAATAAACTAGAAAAATTGCAGACATGGCTGATAATCAGACATTAACCACTTCCAATTTTCTCAGATATCTAACTGCTGAGGAAGTGCTCCAGCATTCAAATTCCTTTTGAAATTGCTGGTCCTATATAATCAGTACTCTTGATGATGGCTTCTTCTGAAATAGCTGAAAAAGCCAGAAGAGTATTAAATGAGTCTTACTTCAGAACAAATAACAACCCATCCCTTTTTAAATAACTGAGATTCTTAAAATAACTTGGAGTTTTGATGGTTTCTGACAAGCTAAAAGGACACTCTAAAGAATCTCAGAGTTGTTTATTATCTCCCTTGTCCACAGCGTATTTTGCTTAATTTTACACTGCACTGTAGGGCTTAAATACATAGATTTGGGCTTCTGTCTTAAGTAGCAGAAACTCAACTTTTTTTGGTGTCGTTTCTGCAATGGCTGTCCCAAGTGCTGCTGAGCAGCCAGAACTTGCTTCTTCATCTCCCAGGCTTTTGCATGCTTCAACCCTCACTAGCTACATGTCATCAGGGAAGGATCTTTAGAGCTGGGCGTTGGGGTATGATGGGTCCTGGATTAACCAGGAGATCTTGAATGATCTAAAAATAAAAAAGGAGTCATATAAAAAGTTCTGGGTGCCACATTTCAAGAAAGATGTGGAGAAATTGGAGAGGGTCCAGAGAAGAACAACAAAAATGATGAAAGGTCTAGAAAGCATGAGCTATGAGGGAAGATTGAAAGAATCAGATTTGTTTAGCTTGGAAAAGGGAAGACTGAGAGGGGACATGATAGCAGCATTCAAATACCTATAAAGATGTTACAAGGAGGAGGGAGAAAATCTAGTTTCCCTCATGTATGATGATAGGACAAGAAGCAATGGGCTTAAATTGCCACAAGGGAGGTTGAGGATGGACATTAGGAAAAACTTCCTTAGTGGGTAAACACTGGAATAAATTGCCTCGATAGGTTGTGGAATCTCCATTACTGGGGATATTTAAGAGAAGATTAAATAAACATCTCTTATGCATGATCTAGATAGTGTTTGGTCCTGCCAGAAAAGCAGGGGATTGGACTTGTTGACCTATTGAGGCCCCTTCCAATGATAATATTCTGTAATTGAATGATCATCCTCATGGAAAAGTCCTATCAGATTTAATGGGGCTCTAGAGATATTATTCTAAAAACCAAAAGTACTTGGAAACCCCACTTGTACGGGTTTTCTTTGAACCACACAATAGAAAGTGAAAGCTTGGATAGCATTCTTTTTTAAAAGGAATTTGGCATGTTCCAGATGGGTCATGCATGCCCCTGCAGGCTCTGCACATCTTAGCTGTTCCCCTGGACACATTAAAAACATAAACTCTTCTGAGAGCTGAGCGTTCCACAGCTTTGAAATCTTAGTTAAATTGCACCGTCACTTCCTGAGCTAACTGTTAGTTCTTGGAGGTGGTGCATGCTTTGGAAGAGGGACTGCACTGAACGACAATTCCTCTTGGCAATTCTTAATACTTATGGCTTGCACTGGCGTGTATCCATTTAGGAAGCTGGGTGAGGGTAGCTTTATAGGCAGCACAGAAAACAGGCACAAAATTAGTATTATAAATTGCCTTCAGAGTATTGTCCTGACTCTTGATTCTTCTAAAATATACAAACACATTCTACCAGAATGATTTCATCCAGTCTGAAAGTTCTTCCCTTAGAATGTCAGCAGAAAAAAATACGGTGGGTCTTGCCAAAAACCATCAGCATTTGTATGTATTGGGCTGATCAAATGTTGTGGAAAATGTTTTGAGGACTGGCCCACGCATTTCTTTACATATTAACACTTCCCCCCAATTTTAATACAGTCTGCTAGTTAGGTTTGCTTTTGTTTGGTTTGCAATATTCCACATATTCCACATGGATCAAAATGTTACTTTGGCCCTGTAAAATGTAGCTCTTACTATCAGGTATAACTAGACTATGCAGAAGATTCAGAAGAGGATCTTCTTCTGATCTCACTTTTGAAAGTAGAGCTTTCGAAAGTGAAAGTAGTCTAGATGCAGGTTTTTTTCTCCCCCTCCCCTTTTTTCGAAAAGTTGCGTAAACCTCATTTTTTGAGGAAGAGCGTTAGGGTTTCGAATCTTCCACGTAGTCTACACAAGCCCTCACTTGCTTTCAGTTGGAAACAGTAGCTGGTGATTTCTGTTCTGCTTTTCTAGGATGCTGCTGCTTTAGGATTATCTATTACCCATAAGATCAATTGTTCCTCACATGCTATTAAAATAGATCATTCTATGATGGAGGTAGAGATGACACAATGTTTTACTGGAGGTATTTAGTACTTTGGCAAAAAACATGTGGCTTTTCCTCTCTCACTATCAACTTCATTACATTTCTTTGTGGTAAGCAGCTGAATGAAATCACTAAGATATTCTGCTGGATTTTTTAATTGATTGTGACATATGTTATATACAATAGTGACTTTCCTGTTTAGCTAAATGAATTATACAATAAAGATAAGTTTAACATTTGCAAGTACTTTCCTTAAAAGTCATAATGTGGGAGGTATGATCCTATTTAAAAATTAAAAAACACCTTGTAACATACCTTACAGGCCTTCAATCAAGATTTCCATTTTTTCTCTGCCACTGGAAATTATTTTAATAATAAGCAGACACATGTTTTTCTACAAAGCAAGTTTGTACACAAGTGAAACCATTTATTTGTCTGGTTTCTCTGTGTTGTAGTTTCTGATATTCAAATCTAGGATTCTGGGTCTGCGGGTACAAAAGGAAGAGCTCCCAGGAGTTATAAGTGGAGATCAATTGTAATTTCTACTGCAGGTCACCAGACACATAACTTACAGAAGTGGAAGGCTCATTGCCTTTGACCTCTCTGTTACCTTGATAAATAAATCTCCAAATGGGGCAGGCATATCATTGGCTCAAAGGTTCACTTAAAGATTAAACTGTTCTGGAAATTTCTCCATTACGGAGCCCTCTGTGGACAGAATTATGATTAATTTGCTAATTTGAAAGGTTCATAATTACTAAAGGGCCTGTCAAAATGTGCACACATGAAGTATTTGTACGCATATGAGATGAAGGGCTTTTCTTGGTTACATACAGCTGTGCTAAATACCTACAGGGAGCCTGAAATCACTTGAACTGAGTCTTGGGTGACAGCTTTGATATGTTCTTGAAGATCAGCACTGTTTGTGAAAGTTAAGGAGGTATGGACTGAGGTAGTCCAAACTGCTGGGAAGGTAGCTACCTCATACCTCCTTAGCCACAGTAATTTCTCTCCCCAAAAGCTCTACTACATTTCTGAAGACATATAAAGATACAAGTGGGTAGTGGGCAGACATGCTACTCATTGGAGTAAGGAAGGATGACTGCAGAGGGTTCCAGTAGAACTCAAAGTTTGACTGAGTTAAATCTTGCAGGTAATCCCCAGGGATTGAGTCATTGCCAGCAATAACATTTGTCTACATCTGATCTGATATTATTTACATAATGATTTATGGTAACCTATAAGTAGCTTACACCCACATTTTAAAAGCTATTTAGATATTGCTTCTCAGTGCCACATGCCTAATTGATTTAGGAGCCTAAATCTTATTCTCCAAATGGTTTTGGGCATTTAGGATTCTAAATATCATTGACTGACAAGAGGATTTAGACAGCTAAGTGCCTACATCTCTTTTGAAAATGAGATTTAGGCTGTAAATCAGTTAGTCAGTGTGAGGCTCTGCACAGCCATACCTAAATATCTTAAAAATCTGTGTCCTAGTCCTTACGAGAAAAATTGATATAACCTTGGAGGTCTGTCTTCATAAACTAAATATACTATCTATAATGTATTGTTATTCAGTATCACAGACACTATGTCATATTGAAGGAATGTTTTTAATTTTTTTTAATAATTATATTAGTTATAGTGATCTTTTGTGAAAATAACACAACTCTTCAGCATGATCAGATTCTTGTCCCTGCTTAGAGCTCTGGAGGTGTTTGATAATATCAATAAAATAAATAATAATAATACCCATTGAAAGGACAATGGCTCAGTATTTAAAATAATATTCTTAAAACATCTTTACATGTACATTGTTGTAGAGCAGTGCCTTCCATTAAAAAGTGCAAGGGCTTCTGAGCTTCCATAACAATATATTAAAAAGATAGTAATCTTTATATCACACACACATCATAGTGAACTTTGCAGTGGGCTATGTGGAACTCAAATACTTTTTGACTGGCATTGTTGTATCCCCTTCTCCCTTTCTCTAATACCACAACCCAGGTTATAATTTCTGCAATCAAATCTACAGTGTGAAGACCCATCCAGTAGAGGGCATTGTTAAACCTGCTTTAACAATTATTAGAATGTTTGGAAGTAGAAAGATTCACTCCAACATAAATGGTTTACTATAACAAATGCAACACCCTGATAATTAACAATAATGAAAGACAAGAAAACTTTTTTTAAATGGACAGAGGAGCAGAATATTTTGAGTGTTAAGGGACAAGTGGGTGGCACTGTGTTTATCTGTGTTTATCTGTTTATCTGTGTTTATCTGTGTATATTTATAATAGCTGTTAGTTTGTTAATGCTCTGAATACTCATTAAATGTAAACAGGCATGCAAAGCACAGAAACCAGATTTCCAGAAAGAGAATATATTTAAGAAAACAACATCTAGTGCATACTGATCTAACTGACTCTAGATTTAGAATGACCTTTAAAACACTTTTCTCGGGTTCACCAATAACTGTTTTCCTGAGTAATGTGAATTTCCAGTCTTGAATTCCTAACATGACTGTGGCGGAGGGTGGGTTGTTCAAAAGACGTCTTTATGCTTTTATCACTGGTTAGGTCCCCAGTTTTCCTCTCCACCCCCAAACAAGTTGAAAGCTTTTGTTTTTATTGAATACCATGGACATAGTGGTCAGAAAGCATAATCAAAGTTTTACTTTTTCTTATTTCTCTCCCAGTTCTCACTTAATTCTTTATTTTCTCTTCTATTTGTGACATGTGTGCATGTGTGTATATGGAGGGGAGAAAGGGGGCAGTTTGATCACTATCTGGAACAGGAAAAATAAATATTATTTGGGTTGCCCACTCAAGTACTTTCTAGAATCCCATTTCCTTCACTCACTTAAAGAGAATAAAGCACTTAACATGTTGCCAGTTTACTGTAATACTAAAATGGGATTACTTGATTGTCTAACTTTTTTATTTAATAAGCTACAGCCTGATCCTGAACTCTTTACTCAAGCAACTCTTCCATTGACTTGAGAATTAAAGATCCCATCACTTGAAAATATTCCTCAAGGATGAAAGAAAAGTACATGATTTTTAACCTACAGAATATCCTGCTCCTTTTCCCATGAATGGTTTGCCTCGTATCTGGAAGGAGCTGGGATTCCTTCACCTGCACATCTTCAGGTAGCTGCAAGAAATAAAATCAACAGGAATGAATACTTTTTGTTTCCACTCTGCTATTTGCTCACCACTGGCTAAAGACCACACCTGGACTGTACCACAGGTGATCCTGGAATCCCCATATAAATGAAATATCCCAGAGTGGCAAGAGGAACACAAACAAAGTTTGTAAACTTGTACTGCTTTCTCTCTGGGTCTGCATACTATCCTCGCCTCTCTAGTATTCCACAGAATTATGTATCGTTAATACATACATATAATAAAATAAACCACTGAAACCACCAATGATCATTTCTCTAATCTTGGATACTTTGATGTGAAACAATCTGAATCAATCAACTCATTCATTTGAGTTTGCCTTTTGGTGGTTAAACAATAATTGAATATGACACTTTATGGGTTTCAGCCTCTGGATGGCAGTACCTCCTGCTTAAATGTTCATGATCCATAACTGCAAAATCCTACAACAAGGGATTTCCTTTTCTGTGTCAGTTTGCTGTCCAAAAGAAACATTTAAATTCATTCACTCCAGTGTTTATTTTAATCCAAATCTGAAAGCTAAGTACAACTAAGGAATCTGTTTAATGTTAAATCCTGATAGCATAAATCCCATGTATATAAAAAAGAAATGAAACAAAGGAAAAAAAGAACTGGTGTGAGTATTTCCATACCTTTATATCTGATTCTGCATTTTATATAAATTAACAAATGTTGCTGAGCAAATCAAATTCCTTGCCTTGGGACAATGAGGCAATAGAAAGGATATTGAAACATCCTGGTCTTGGGATGTATTGTAAGCATGCCTGCCACTTAAAAGTGTTCTAGTTGTTATATGCTACATCTGGATTTTTTGACTGTGATTTTCATTGTAATGCAAAATTTTAAAACAAATTTAAACAATAAAATACAGATGGTATAAGTATTTTCTAAAAATTCACTGCAAAACTAAATAAAGATAATATTGAAATGATTTGAGGGGAAGATATGTCAGGCTATCAGAAAAACAGAAATACAGCTCTTTAAATTTCAGCCCATATAATAAGGGCTCACTATTGTTATCTCCACTTTACTGATTGAGAAACTGAGGCACGGAGTGGTTAAGATTTAAATATCTGATTCCATATTTAGTGCCTGGAACCAGTGCCCACTCAAGGATTTCAGTGGGCTTTGGAGCAGACTTTTAGGCATCAAAATAATCAGGTTGAATTTCAGAGGTGCTGAGCAACAGAAGCTGTATTTCAAGAACAATGGGAATTATAGTAATGCCATGTCCTCTAGGTGATCAGTCCGATAACTTGAAGAGAGAATATTCTAAGGAATACTTGTACCAAACAGTTTGTGAGTAATCCATTGGTCAAAATCAGTTTGAATAATTTTGAATGATGAAAACATTTGTAACAACAACAGTCCACTTGTAAACAATATGTGAACAGGAAGTAGGGGTCAGTTTGTAAAATAAATTATGATTGCAAACTGCCTTCCCAGATATCATGTGTTGCGCATACTACATAACAAAACCCATGTTCTCTTGTAAAGAAAGTTAGAAAAACAGATAGCAATTAAATTTGATTTTTTTGCTGTAATGTAGATATTACAGATTTCTCTGCTACACATACTTACTAGTGTTAGTGCCCCCTCAGCTTAACTTTCTTTAAATTCAGTCTAGTTGACCAGTGAAGAATTAATTTATCATTTACAAAATTGTGGTTATGGCCAGAAAAGTGACTATGTAAAATAGTACCATCTTACTCACCATAACTCTATGCTTTTAACTCGTCTGATTATTTTAGTAATGAAAACCTGTTTATTAATTATTTTGTGTGTGTGTGTGTGTGTGCGCGCAATGGTTAACAATGCACATCCAGCATGTCTATGGAATTGCAAGCTGTCTTCTATTGTACACAAGGCTCTTCAACAAAAAGTTCAGTTAAATGTAGACCCTTAACAGTTATTTATTACTACTGTATTCTTCTAGTTAAGCCCCCGTAAGACCCTGCACTTGGATCAGCACAGCCTTTCTCTCGAGGCAGATGTTAGCAATAATTTGTCCCATAATGCTTACCAACATTAATACGGACAGTACATACCTTGTTTCTGCAATGGTCCTAAGATTAAAATGTCCTCCATCCCTGGAGGTAGTTCTAATGGCTAAATAGATAATACTACTATGTAGGAGGAAAGAAGAATTCTAGTTTTGGGGGAATGATGAGGAGGAAGGTTTGGGTGAAACTGCTCTATAAAATGAGGATCCATCTACAAAATTTAGGTCTAATAAGCTGCATAGAATATCTTGCCTTACTTGCAGGTTATACTTTTGAACTGTTACAGAACCGTATATACCTCAGTAGAAATAGTACTTGGGTATCACGGTGATCAATGCCTTACAAATAAAAACCTAGATTAGATGCCACTATATTTCTATTTGCCTTGCCCCCTGCTTTTGTTTGCAGGGGGAATTCCACTGATGAATACAGAGTTCCAATTAAGAATACTACAATTTCAGTAAGGAAGGAAGACTTAGGTGGGCAGGACAGAATGTTCCTCAACAAATACCAAACAATCAGCAAATTGTTTTAGCCGATCAAGTGCCTGAAAAAAAATTACTGATAGAAGCAGCCCTGGGAAGGACAATAGACAATCAGAATTATTGTTGAGGTGGAGGCAGTCAGTGCAGCCTTTGTACAAGAATCGTATAATATCGTAGCTGTCATATGGAACTGAGCGCACAGTACAAATGTACTACTTCATGAGGCAAGTCCTTCAGATTTATATTTCTATGTGACTGAGGATGTACCATCTAACAATTCAGTCCAACCTCTGAGATCAGTTGGAGTCTTTCTCTAAAATTAATTTCCCATTCAGGTTACATAATCTTTAGGAAGATTGTTTTTAAAAACATGTAATTTGGTTCTTATGAAAGATGCCCCATGGATGGTCTCAGACACTCATAGCATTTCAAAGGCAAAAAGGACAGGGACAATACAAATGTCTTTAGTCAGCTGGCATTAAATCACAACCCTCTTCTGGTGGGACAGCCATGCTCTCCTTGTGAAAAGGAAGGAGTTGATTTTCCATGCTCATTTGTTCCTTGGTCCTTCTGTTATGACCATCAACAAGGGTGAACATCCATGTTTTTTCACAGAGATCACCAGGGCTGCTAGGGTAAGAATAACTTTTTGCCACTCCTGTCCTGGGCTAGAGCACCGCAGGTGATTTTGAAGAAGTAAAAAGCTCTGTCCACTGAGCTACGCATTCTTCCTGAGAATGATTTACTTAAACTAATTTAGTGCTAAAAGAAGCCAGTTTCATAAAAGGATCTAACAGCTTTCAGACATAGCCCTGCATTGGGGTACCATAGCACTTGTCCTAGCAAAGCACTGGAGGCAGTATGCTAGCAACCCAGCGATGTGCGCACCCTGCACTATGATATCTTCACCGCCATTATTACGTGCATTGACTGGCTTCAGGCTGACTTGAGCAGGCTAGCTCGTGCACAGCTTTTGCTGTGTAGACATACCCAATGTTTCTTGGAATTCCTTGGTGTCTTAAGGGAAGGATGTTAATTTCTGAGCCTTCCAAGGGGTGGATGTTATGCTCTCCGATGTGCCAACCAGCTCCCCAGTGCAGACAAAGAGAAAGGACGCGTTTTTTCGGCATCCCTGTAAACTTTGTTCTACGAGGAAGAAGGAATGTTCTGAAAGAGGGTTTTTTCCCAACATTTGGGCCCATGTGGACAGGCTAAATGTCGGAAAAGCCTCTTTCAGATTAAAAGCGGAAAAAGATATGCATCTTTTTCTGACTTTTCTTTGTAGTGTAGACATAGCCATCGAGTGGAGCAGGAGGAAAGCTCTATGAGAGCATTGGTGCAACCAACTAGCCCTCTGTCTTTGTTCATAATGAAAGCGGCTCTTTGTATAAGCACTACCATCTACTTTACCCATTGTCCTGACCGATTTTCAGAAAGTCAATGAAACGTGAAAAAATAATAACCCCATGACTGGTAAGGAAGAAATCTCTATAACTAACCACAAAGCTGAGCTTGCCTCAGTCTCTCAAAAGTGGTGGAAAAGAAATTTTTGTGACTAATCACCTGTATACTTGTGAGCACTCTGCTTTTTTGCTGCTGTGCTTACCTCTAAGGATTTCATTAAGTTATGGACTTAGTACCACTGGGGAACAGTAGACAAAAGACTTTTCAAACTTTCCAAAATGTTTTTTCTCAAATGCGCCTCTTGAGGCTGCTTATTGAGCAGACTGCTGCTGATCTCCAAAGAAGTCCACAGAAGATTTTTTTTTTTTTTTTTTTTGCTAACAGTCTGTAAAGGAATAGTTTTCTGTCCTAATGAATATAGTTTGTGTTGCAAGATCAATGGTTGGGAGCTGAAAACATACAGAGGTAAAGCTGGATACATTTTTTTTTTAGAGAAACCTAGGATGAGGGGCGAATAATGTATATTGTTGACATCAAAATACTTTGCTTGTGTTGGGATTTCCCTCCAAAATGTTTTGACATTTTCTTGAGTGGTTCTCAGACTGGAGTTTGCATATTCCCAGAGGTACATCAGATCTCATCAAGGGCATGTCAGAAAAATTCTGTAATGGCAGAGAACCAAAGGGTTGCTATCTCTACAGCTCCACTGCAGAGACTTGCAAGCTTAGGTCCCTGGGTGAATAGCTTTCAAATTGTAATATGTACGCTGAAAAACACCCTATACTGGAGTTTCTAATTGTCTAGGTTATATCTAAATCTAGCTGATCTGACCATACTATCTCAGTTCTGAAGTGAGATTTCAAACAGATTTTTAAAGTCCTATTAATTACAAGGCCTTCCGTTATGTGAGGCCAGAGTTTAGCTGAAAGATGCCTTTTCTTCCTATCATCCCAATGGTTCCTTAAATTAAGATTAAAATCCAGAAATCTGGATTGCTGTACCTATAATTTAGAAAGGCCTGGGCATTGTTCTTGAAGAATTTACATCACATGCTTATGGACCTAACTGCCATTTGTCATTCACAAATCTCAGTGTCTATTAGTTTTAAATAAAAAATTATTAAGAGCTATGAGGGGGATTCCCACGTACTGCATTCCCATGCTCTAGCCCCAGATTGGCATATAATTCACCACTATGAGCTCAGATGCCAGTACTCCTGCATAAAGCTCAGTTACTAAAGCTCTATGCAGGTGCAGGAAATGGCACCCTAAGATGATCTGAGTTGTACAGTGCATGTGTTATATCTCCAGAGTGCTTTGTCTTTCTATTTTGGCTCCAGTCCTGAAATGCGATCTATACTGGCAGACCCTTGATTTATGGGACTCTGGGTGCAAGGGTCTGCTAATACAGATCCAGTTGCAGATTGGGACCTATTTACTTATCCCCTAAACAGTCTCCTCCTATTGGTTTGTCTTCCTGAGTAGCATCAACATACATCTTCTACTTGCAGGGAATCTGAAGAGGCCTCTCTGCTTGGAACATAAGTTTGTGGTGTGTTTTTTTCTTTTAACTATTGCTTTAAAGATTATATTCTCTGGCTTGCTGAAATTTCCTGAGGCTGACTTGTCATTGTTGATCATGCAGTCAGCACAATACATAAGTGTGCTGCAGTCTCCGTTGTCACTGGGCTGACTGTGCCCTTTTGTATAGCACGGAGTTGGAATGAGGTAAGGCATAAAAGAGCACACAGTGGTGATGTATTTGCCTGTGAATGATGAATGCAAGAGCATAGGAGACAGACGCACAAGGCCAACACCTACTCTGTAAGTCATGCATGAGTTAACTGGAAAGAAGTTAAATATAAAGGGCAAGGTGATCAAGGGCATATGCAAAGAATTTGCACACAGATAAAAGCTCTGTCCAGTGGCCAATCCAAATTTCTGGACTGGATACTTGGCAACCATGCAGGGTCTTAGAGGGAGGAATCCTCCCTTCAAGCCATGGAGTGATTTACCTCAGAAAGATGTTCAGCTGGTTGGTACACCTTCCATGGTTACCAGGCCCTTCCCTAACCCACCCATTCCCTTCTCACCCCTATTGAACATCCCATTCAGCCCTCCCCCAGACCAGTACACTTGAAACACACTGTGTCCATGGCCAGGAGCCGCAGAAGAAGGGGCAATGGCTGAATTAATCCCTAGTGAGCATATCTACTCAGAGATGTCAATGTCACATCTAAGGCTCCTTTGAACTGGTTTATTTGTGCTGTTTAATACATTGCTTCTCCTGCTTTAACACTTCATACCTGTCCTGTTCTCTACAACGTAAGGTTACTCTGGTGTGCTGAGGAGCCCATACAGAATAAAACCTGCATATTACTCCCCAGAGCAGTGGTTCTCAAACTTTTGGCCTGTGGACCACCTGGCTGAATGCAAACCTTTTCGTGGACCACCACTTGGTAATGGAAACTTGCTGTTAACTACATAATTGCTCTTGAACCATTTTGCTAGTGCTGCAGGAAGGGAGAACGGTTTAATTTAACCAGTAAGAAAAGAAATATTTAATTATTAAACAGATTAAGTGCTTTAAATTTCCATGTTAGTTTATCAAACTTCCTTTTAAATAAAGTAAAATACTAAATTATGTCCAATACAAAAGTTTTCAAAGTTTTCTTTATGGCAGGGGTGAGGAACCATTTTTGGGTTGGGGGGTCACTGTCCCACAGAAAAATCAGTTGGGGTCCACACAAATGAGAAGCAAAAAAAAAAAAAACCCCTAACCCCAAAACCCCAACCCTCACCGATGTAGGCCCCAAATGAGACAGCTCATTCCTCTGGTGCTCTATCCAGCCCCATGGGGCGAGGTGGAAGGACAGAGAGGACTGAAGTCCAGGGCTTCTGATGGGTCAGATTTATTCTTCTGGGGTTTTGAAGTTAATGGATTCTGTGGACCCCTCCCAGGCTTTGGGGTGGGGACAAAAATAAGGGGTTCAGTGTGCAGAACAGGGCTGCCAATGAGTGGGATGGGTGAGAGTGCAGGATCTGGGCAGAAGGTGGGGTAAAAAAGGGGGTGAGGATGTATGATCTGGGTGGGAGGTAAGGTGTAGGTGCAGGGTAGGAGTAGGGTGTCTGGCCAGGAGGTAGGGTACAGGAGGAGCTTGGAGGAAGGATGTCTGACTGGGGGAGGGTGTAGGAACAAGGGAGGGTAAAGCAGCAGAGCGGTGGCAGGGTGTCTGGCCAGGGAGAAGGGAGCAAGAGCACACACAGAAGCAGGATGGGAGCAGGATGTCTAGCCAGGAGGGAGGTGCAGGAGCAGGCTGGGGGTATGGGTATTGGCAGGGGCGGTTCAGGAGCAAAGTAGGGGTACAGGGTCTGGGCACGAAGGGGTGGCAAGGGCACTTACTTTTGCACCCTAGGTCACTCACAGGCATTGTGTCTCAGGCATGGCCTCCTGGTGCTCCCAGTGGCAGGATTCTGGCCAATAGGAGCAGTGGGGAAAGCTTCCAGGCAGCACATCAGTGTGCTGCTGTTTCCCCAGCTGGGGGAGGGGAGTGGCAGTTTCACTTCACTCCAATTCTTCCCCATGAGGCAGATCCAGAAGGGAAGCTCAGGGTATGTCGACACTACAGCACCAGTTCGAACTAACTTAATTCAAATTAGTTAATTTGAAATAAGCTAATTCAAATTAGTGCATCTAGACCTAAAAACTAATTCAAATTAGCATTTTGCTAATTCAAAATAGCATGTCCACATTGAGTGGACCCTGAACCGAGGTTAAGGCTGGCCGGAACCAGTGCCGGCAGGGCATCAGGTTAGGACTTAGAGTGTGGAGCTGCTGTCTCAGGCTAGCAGAGGGCTGTGCTTAAAGGGACCCGACCCCCACCCCGGACTGATAGTTCTCAGGGTTTCCCGCTTGCTTGTCTAACTGGATCAGGGACAGCAAAGCAGTCCTGACTTGGAGTGCCCTGAGTGCCCACACTTGGCACATCACAGCACTCGGCCATCAGCCCGGCTGCACTTGCCGCAGGCTGCTATCCGGGGGGGTCTATTGTGGGGCTGTCAGGATCCAGGAGGCCCTGCACGAGAGCTTCCACCCCAAGGAGCCCACACAGCCACCCCAGTCCTCCCCATCGGGGGCTCATGCCCCATTCCTCCCTCACCTCCTTCCACTTACTCCTCCCTAGCCCCCCTTCCTGATTTAAAAAATAAAGGACACGTGTGTTGAAAAATAGAAACTCTCTTTATTTAACAAAACTGGGCGGGGGGTATAAACATCTGAGGAGACTGGGAAAAGGAGGTGGGAGAGGGGAAGAGAGAGGGTGGGAGAGGGGAGGGGAAAACCTGGGAGGAGGGAGCTGGAAGGGGGAGGCCAGGGGAAGAAGGAGGAGGGGAAGTATAAATCTATGGTACGCCATATCTTCAGTACTGTGTACAGATGTGGTCTCCTTGCCTCAAAAAAGATATTTTGGCCTTGGAAAGGGTTCAGAAAAGAGCAACTAAAATGATTAGGGGTTTGGAACAGGTCCCATATGAAGAGAGACTAAAGAAACTGGGACTTTTCAGCTTAGAAAAGAGGAGACTGAGGGGGGATATGATAGAGGTCTATAAAATCACGAGTGGTGTGGAGAGGGTGAATAAAGAAAAGTTCTTCATTAGTTCCCATAATATAAGGACTACAGGACACCAAATGAAATTAATGGGCAGCAGGTTTAAAACTAATAAGCAAAAGTTCTTCTTCACACAGCACATAGTCAACATGTAGAACTCCTTGCCACAGGAGGCTGTGAAGGCTAGAACTATAACAGAGTTTAAAGAGAAGTTAGATAAATTCATGGAGGTTGGGTCTATTAGCCAGGGGGTAGGAATGGTGTCCCTGGCCTCTGTTTGTGGAAGGCTGGAGATGGATGGCACGAGACAAATGGCTTGGTCATTGTCTTCGGTCCATCCCCTCTGGGGTACCTGGCGTTGGCCGCTGTTGGCAGACAGGCTACTGGGCTAGATGGAACTTTGGTCTGACTCAGTACAGACGTTCTTATGTTCTTATGTATTAAGCTCAGAGCTCAGGGTCGGGGGTCTCACTGGACCACCTTGATTTTCATGCAAACCTGCTCCTGGGTTCGCATGTGGCCTTTGGTGGCCAGGCTGGCAGCTATCCTGCCCTAGACGGCCGCTTTCCTGTGCCTAGTGTGGAGATTGTGGATGTTGGAGGCCTCCCCCCTAACCTCGATGAGGTCCACGATCTCCACAGTAGACCAGGCGGGTGCCCACCTCTTGTGGCCCCAGATAGGCTCCTGGGAGCTGCAAGCCTGGTCCTGGGAAGAGACGGAGGGCTGGGTGGCAGCAGGTGGCTGGCTCATGTCGTGCCAGGTGCAGGGTCTGCTGGCTAGGTGCTGGCAGGCTTGCAACTGGAACAAGCCCTTAATTCAAACTACTTAATGCGAACTAGGTGTTACTCCTCATAGAATGAGGTTTACATAGTTCGAATTAAGCGCTCCGCTAGTTTGATTTAAATTCGAACTAGAGGTTTGTATGTATAGCCGCTATTAAAGTTAATTCGAACTAACGGCTGTTAGTTCAAATGAACTTTGTAGTGTAGACATACCCTCAGAGATTTCCCCGCCCCCCAAAGGAAGCCAGCATTGTCACTCTAACCTCGTGGAGGGGGGAGGGCGAGGCTGGAGTACAAGTGCGGACTCCCTGTTGCAGGGAAAGGGTGAGAGCTCACCTCAAGCTGCGGACCACCTGGAAGGTGCTGTGGACCACACTGAGAACCACTGGCCTAAAGGATGGAAGCAGTGAAAGTGAGCCGGGCTCTTCTTTCAATCTATACTCCCATTTGTCCCTGCTTGTCACACCCATTGTGACATCATTTATACATATTCTTTTAATTAAAGACAAAAAACATGGAAATAAAATTACGGATTTCACATTGTCCTTTCACAAGGGGCACAGAAGAAGCTAGATGGTCAAAAACCATGGAAATGTTACATTTCTCAACTGCTTATACCTCTTAAGTTAACCACGGGTCATTGCCCCTACAAACCAAGGGCATAATTCTGCAAGCTCTTACTGAAGGAGGAGTCCTACTGATATCAGTGGGCTAACGCATGTTAGAAAATGTTCAACCAACAGATACCCAGTTCTAATATGTTAATTTCTGTTACGGTAAAATTGTTTTCAACGAATTCTAAGAGATTTTCCAAAGGAATTTTTTAAACAGTGTTTAGGCTTCTTTCTGCAATTTAATTATAGATGAAGGGAAAGCAAGTCAGAGAATAATTTATTTGAGGGAAAATTAACATATTCTTCCCTCTTTGCTTGATATTGTCTGTCCTTGTAAAAAGATTTATCATAGTATCATTCTGATTGTTGAAAAAAGTAAACTATCTGGCCTACTTTCATTCTCTGGCTGGGGGGGTGGGGGATGAGGGGTGGGAGAGGGCACTAGTGAAAGTCTCAGGGCTATGCTAATATACGTTCAGCTACTTATGGTCTTCAGGGGCCTTTGGAACAGCCATGGATTACCAAGGTGCACAATGGATACCTCAACCATACCTGTTTTGTCCCAGAGAGTTCCCTTGCTAAGGAGACTGAAAGCTGATATTTCAGCTCTGTGTCACCTGATGATTATCTTTGATAAAAGAAATATTTGAGAGCTAATCTTCTGGCTATATAGCTGTATACAGCAAAGCAGTTGGATCAAGGGCCAAGGTTTGGCATTAAGAGTCTAAGAAAAAGAGCTGCAAAACTTTATTGGATCCTACCCTATTATTATACAGTTCCTAGCTTTTCACTAAGACTAAGGGCTTTCTTTTAGTCTTTACTTGGGAAACAGAATTAAAACTATCATGGCTATATAAACTAGAGAAATGTGTATTTTTGATTGATAGGAAGAGTTTGCCATGATGGGAGCTGAACATACGACAAAAGACTTAATTAATAAGAATTAAAATAAGAGTTTATAAAAAAGAATGGTCTCTTTTCAGAATCTATAAATGACATCAAGGAAAAACCATGTCTAGCAGAGAATGAGTATAAAAATCTTATATGCAACGACTTGTTGAAGCTGAGGATCAATCATGCCATCCAAGGGGACAGAATTACAGTTCAGCATTACTGCTAAGTCTTGTCCTCACTTCACTTCTTCTGATGTGATTTATTTCCCTGAATCCATTTGTGCTTCACTCTCAATATCCGGGCGATGTGTTTCATCGCAGATAGCATCTGAAAAGCCTTCCAAGGACTCTGCTTTTGTGAGTGCAGCAAAACAAAGACGCTCCAAAAGCTCTAACTTACTCATCTAATTGAAGCAGTTAGAGAGGAAGAAAACATACCACCACCTGGCATTTCTTTGCTGCATCTGCTCGTCATGGTGCGATGGGCACGAGTAGTGAGGGGTGACAGGCAGTATTGCTTTGAAGCTTTAAAACTTAGGTCAGACAAGATTGCTTCCAACAGGTAATGAAATGAAGAACGAATGGGCCTCCTTTCATATGGAGAAAGCCATTCTAATCATGAGCATTCATGTGAGTGTGTGAGCTTCTGATAAGACTTCTATCAAGCATATATGACATCAACTGGCAACTACACTGCTCCCTTAATCAGCTGTTTTTCCTAGCAACGGTATGAAGACAATAAAATCTCTTGAGCAAGCACTGGACTGTCAGGGGAGAAATTCACCTCTGAGATCATCAGTCATTTGGAGAGAAAGTAAAAAATGGACCCAAACTGGAACCCCAGATTTTAATATCTACAGATGTCACTGGACTCAAGAGGTTAAAAATCCTGGTCCAGATTAGAATTTTGCTGCTTGACCTCACACAGCTCTCGGAGAATGGGAACTTATTTCATAAAGTTAGTGGGTGAGTGGGTGGAATAAAGAGAAATAACTGATAATGAAACATGAACATCTGAGGTGGCTCCTTTTCAAGTAGTCTTATAAAGAATGGGTTTTATAATTTGGTCTTCACAAAGTTTCTTCGGCTCTATCAGGATCTTGCATGACTTCTCTGAGAAAACTAGTCTCTTGAGATTAAGTAGAAAAACACTACTGTTCTAGTAGAAAGAAAAGGCTGATGTACAGAGTCCTTTTGTTAACATAGGATAAAGCTTATTTTAACGAGGGTGACTACATTTTCTGGGATCAAACTAGGACTGGGAGACAATGGTCTTATGAGACTCTAGACATTCTGTTGTTCATCCCTACAACAATCTATCAAGTGTCAGATGACCCTTTCTGTGTGAAAGGCTGCAGATCTGATTCTCTGATGAGTTACACCAATGTAACTCAGGTTTAACTCCAGTAAATCAGTGGAATTACTGCACTTCAAGGGAATTATTCCTGGCCACTATAAATCAGAAAAAAAATCAGGACTCATATTGTCGGGAACCCAGCAGAAACACCAACCCCCCTCAGAGAAAATTGGCATATGTTGCAATTCACTTTCGTATACCTCATCTGAAAGTTGATAATTCTTCCTGGGATAATTTGGAGACAATTATATCTTTGTGGCTTCTAGTGGCACACATATTTTTATAAGCAAAGCCAGGGCCCCACTGGCACCATTAGGAATAATCCTTTAGGAATTTTCCATATATATCTGTTGCTTAACTTCAATAGGGAGCTAACTAAACTCCCAACAGAGATTTTTCCCCCCTCATGAGCAACAAGAGATGCTCGTAAATTTAAAGCAATGGGCATACACAATCAAATTCAGTGGCATAAAAGTAGTTATGCTCTCACTGCTGTAAAAATAAATGGCACCAATAAAGACATGCTAACATGTAAGAATAAACCTTTTGTTTTAAAACAGATATAGCTAAAGAGCATTTTATATGTTACTCCTTGTTATTCATCAAGACTGAGGACTTGCCTAGTTTGTAAAGCTTTTGCAGTGCCTGGATCTCCACCTTATTCTATATCTTAAAACTCTGGGACTCTGTTTTGGCTGAATTCTGCATGTTCATGTTTAGGAGTCACAAAGCAGTGAAAGGGCTCAGTTTGCTTGAAACTGAGTAGTCAAAGCAAGGGGGAAGGAAATTCATCTATCTTGATCTGTTCTTACAGTGTAATCCAATGGCTCTTTCCCAGCTAGTATCATGTTAGGCTTACTGCTCCTGATGTTTCTTTTTCCTGTCTCCAGTCCAGGTGGGTCAGAGGCCTTAATAAAGCCTTTTTAGTATGAGACATAGCCTTTTTATTGTCCTACAGAGATCTTGATTGAGGCTGGTGCTGCATAGGGTACCCTTGTGTAAGTGTCAGCCATAACCACATCAGGGAGTACAAACACAAGCAGATGCCCTGAAGTGGATAAGGCAGGATTCTATTCTATTCTTTGTCTTGAAAAAATACTACAACCAACCAACCCCCCCCCATCACCAAAAAAAAAATCCCCAAACCAACCCCTCCTCCTAGCACAACTCTCTCTCGAATTCACAGGAAGCATAAATTAAATGGGCTGAGGTAACCCTCAGGCAAACCCAGGCTTTGTTTCTGGATGTGATCAGGGAGTGCCTTATGCAGCCCAACTCTTTGTCACCTTGGTTCCAGCAGAACAGATTGAGGAATGGTTTGGGAGATTGTCATACACTGGGGGTGGCAAAATGACAGCCCTGCCAAGGAATCTCTGAGAGAAAGTACTTAAGGAAAAGGTTCAACAAGAAACTCTAGGCAAGATTCTAGTGATCTTTCTATGCACATCAGTGCTATTTGGATTTAGTACTCACTCAAGCAGGGCTTAACCAGCTCCCAGGAATACAGCCTCTGGTCACCTCACGCCCTCCACCCGTGCTTCATGCTCCCGTGTCCAGCTACTGAGACTCATCATGAGGAGTGGGATTTGAGAATAGTTCCTGGCTGCCTGCGCCACTGTCACTTCCACCTCTTCATCAAGAGCTTCTTCCTCTGGATTAATTTCTATTTCTGCTGACTCTGTGCCGTAGGAAGTATCCACACCGTCCTTGCCCGCAGATGTGGGTTCCCCACCCAGTTTTGTGTAATGTTCTCCATAAAAACAGCATGCCTCGTGTACAGCATCACACCGGTGCTTTGACTCCTTCGCCTTCTGGTATAATTGCTAGAGTTCCTTTACCCTGCAATGCTGAGACAAGATATTTCACTCATGCCCTTTCCCACCAAGAAATGGATACGGCCCAGTTCCTACAGATCGCTTGCAGTTGTGATTGCACCTATTCTTCATTCCACATCCTGATCAGATCCAAAAGCTCTGGGGTATTCCAAGCAGGAGAGCAATAGCCACCCGTTTTCCTGAGAAAACACAATGAGGAACACTCCTTGTTGATCCAATCAGCAGGAAATGGATTTTAAAGTTCCTGGGGCTTGCAGGAGGGAGGGGCACATTTCTGTTTACTTGCTTATGTGGCCGCAGAGCAGTAGAGTTCAAAGTGCAGGCCAGAGGGGCTAATTGGGCACTGTGAGAAATATCCTGGAGGTCAATAAACTTGAAAAAAAGCTTCCTGTAGTAGACACTGCATGATTGTCAACAGTAAAGAGAGGGGGAGGGACCAAAGTTCCTCACAGAGGCGGAAGTTTTTTGTCACCAAAACTGGGCATTTTTTACTTTTGTTGCATTGCAATGTGAACGCTCCAGTTTTTTGTAGCCAAAAAGGGGTTTGATGACAAAACATGCCAGTGTAGACAAGTTCTAATACAATAAGTTCATCAGATGAAATTGGTTTTACCCTGCAGGCTCATAATACTACATACTTTGATAATCTCTAGGGGTATGTCTACACTACCACCCTAGTTCGAACTAGGGTGGTTAATGTAGTCAATCAAAGTTGCAAATGAAGCCTGGGATTTAAATATCCCGGGCTTCATTTGCATCTTGCCGGGCTCCACCATTTTTAAATCCCCGGTAGTTCGGACTCTGTGTTCGCGGCTACACGCGGCATGGAGTAGTTAGTTCGAATTAGGCTTTCTAATTCAAACTACTGTTAGTCCTCGTGGAATTAGGTGTAACGGTAGTTCGAATTAGAAAGCCTAATGATGCAACTGCATATTCTATATATGGGTAAGGACACCTTTGCCAGAGGCTTCCTCTCTGGAACCCATTTGCACTAAGCCTAAAAGGTTGGGAGCCAGGTTTAGTCCTAGACCCCATTTCACTCCTATATGATAAGTATAAATTGAATGGCTCTCTTCACATTTGTATTAATTACATTTCCCCCCCTTTATTACAATACAAGATAAATCACATATAGTATTCAGTGTGAGAATGGGATGTTGTGAGTCTTTGGGTGGATTATTGGCATTATTTTTTAAGAACGGGTAGTTTTTTTTAAGAATGGGTAGTCCATTAAATTCAGGGCCGGGGGGGGGGGGGGGAGGGGGAGGGAGAGGAAGCTGTTTGTTTCAGGGGAAAAAAAAACCTAACTCCCACTTTCAGCTTAGTGATGTATTGACCTTTATATATATATATATATATATATACACACACACACAATCGGTATCACTCTGAAGTATTTGCGTGGATGTGGCATATTTGAACAAGCTTTTCTTTAAATATTAGAAATTTTGAACGCCAATTTCAGGGTGTGAATAAGAATTTCAACACAGCTAAAGAAATTAAAAGAGAAGCAACAAGTACATCAAAAGTCTTGTTATGTCTATTAGGAAGAACAAGAACATTATAGAACTCTCTAGAAGCCTGGAGGGAAAAGGGTAATAGAATAGAAGGAGCTGTTCTCCTAAAAACTTGCATATCTTAGGGATCATGAGTTTTTGAGCTAAATTGCTCCCTATTTTATGGAGGACAGGGGAGCAACAAGTAATTACTGGTAAATCCTGCACCTTCCTGATAATTATTTTGGAAAAATTCCTCTCAGAGTTTTCTTCCTCCCAGAGAGCTTTCATTCAGGTTCTACTGCTAGAGAGAAGGATCTAAGATAATGTATTTGATTACAGCTAATAGATAAATTAATATGTTATTTATCCAGAAGTGTATTAATAGCACCTGCTATCTAAACAAGGTGAACCAGTTTGCGGTTTAATTCTGACGTTTCAAATGAATAATTTTGTAAGCATTTTTTACCTTCATTCCAGTATTAATTTATACGTGCTGTCGTTCTCTGGTGTTACCTGAGGCCTTGTCTATATAAGGTGATTATTTTGAATTTACTAAGTTCTACTTCTAGGCACCTGATTTTGCAAATTTGAAGATCCATGTCCTTACTACGGGGAAGAATGGAATGTAGTCCCAGGGAGTGCATCCACATTAATGGAGCTTACTTCGGACTCAGAAACCCAGCAAGCACTCTGGGGAGCTGTGGGAGGACTCCTGGAGGCCAATTAATTCAAATTAGCAGCACCGGAGCATCTACACTAACGTTATTTCAGACTTACAAGTTTGGGAATAGCATTACTTCTCGTGAAAAGCAGAACTACAGAGTTCGAATTCTGCATCCTCTTATTTTGAAAGAGCAAGCTCGGACACATTGCTTAGAAAATCAACCTGGGGGCTAATTTCAGACTAAGGTCCTAATGTAGATGAGATCTGACAGTGCTTGAAGCTCTGATGATTTCTTGGTACATTACACAACAAAGACCATAGAAATATATGTTCAATTAGCAGACTTATTTAGTCAAGATATGGATAACATTTGTAAAAATTTTCATGTGAATTTTGTAGCTATGCTTGTATATAATCCCCCGACCCTTATATTGCCACACAAACCTAAAGAAAACGACATTTTAGGACATTTGATATGTTTTGTAACTTCCATGACTATTTTATAGAGTATTCTTTGTTCTGGTAAAATATGTTTACTAAATAGATTTACATTAAGTCTCTGGATGCTCTTTCCTGAAATATTATAATTTAATAGCGAGAACATCAGCTGATGTAAATTGGCATAGCTCAGTTCATATCAATGGAAAAACCCTATGGTAGCTTCAAAATATTTACAGCAACCGTGTTCCTCTAGTTTCCTCTAGCTAAAAAACTGGCCTGTTGCATCCAATCCTGCTTTTATTGGATGGAGGAATAAGACCATTCTTAGTATACAGGCGGTCCCCGGGTTACATGGATCCGACTTACATCGGATCCCTACTTACAAACGGGGTGAGGCAACCCCGCACTAGCTGCTTCCCCCCAGCAGACCAGGGAGACATGGAGCAGCTTTTCTCAGCAGACACCTCAGCTTGAGAATAAAGGACTGAGGGAAGTGAGGTGTGGGAGAATAAAACTGAGCTCTGGAGAAATGTTTGGCTAGAGTTTCCCCTACAATATGTACCAGTTCCGACTTACATACAAATTCAACTTAAGAACAAACCTACAGTCCCTATGTTGTACGTAACCCAGGGACTGCCTGTAATTATAGATCATTTGAGAATATGCTTTGCTGTCACTCTAGACCAAAAGGCATAAAAAGATCGCAGTTTAAAATACATTTTAAAGAATACTTTGAATGAATCTATCAAAGAATTTTTCCCTTGAAGCTGTTACTTTTGTTATTTAGTAGTCTTCATCATAAAGGCATAATGTTATCGTACATGTACGCTGCAAAACTTGCTCAATTAATATTAATTTAGTTCAACCTCTATAATTGGAGGGTTCCATGTACAAGTTCCTCTGCTTATCTAAGTCAACATATCGCTATTGACTTGAATAAAAAACTATGCTGATATACATTGGCTGAGTATCTAGTCCATTATTTTAAGATGTTTGAGGTCCCCCTTGAATGAAGAGGAAATAACGCTACTTCTTTTCTTCTTCTTCTGTAGAAGAAATGCTCAACTGAGAAGGTAGAGATTACGAAAAGTAATAATTATACTGAAATGTTAATAACGGAATATCTTTTCTAAACATATAAAGGTTTTTTAAATTCTAAAAGACACACATACACACAAAAGATTTAGGCAAAATGGAAAAATTTCTTTTATGTTGTTAGTGCCTAGCTCTTTTAGCAGCTCCACCACGTGACAACAAATAACTAAAGAAAACCATTATTATGCAAACCATTTTGGCACAAAAGGGCATTACATATCTCATACAAAAGGGGATTTCTTTAAAAACACAGCACATTCAGTGTTTGGAGTTTGCAGTAGAAATTCATTGCCTTGCTTGCCAATATTATCATGCAGCTGGGTATTATGCTCTTGCGTTTCTTTGGAGGAGGGGGAAATCACAACAGATAAATTCAAATTTTCTCGGCTTCAACTGTTGTATTCAATTTAGCCATGTTGTCATATGCCTTTTAATGACTTTTGGCATCTCTACTTTCAGCACAAAGCTCACTATAAATATTTCTCACAGAGACTTTGGTTGCAAACAGAAAATTATCAAAATTATTTTTTTTATGCAAACTAGTATAAGACAGTATTAGACATTATTTCAGTACTGGAAATCAAGCCACCTTGATTGACTGTACTGTACTTGTCTGATTTGACAAAGAAATAAACCAAGACATTAATCAGAACTATCATGTGCACTGTTCATCTATAGCTAAAAAAAATAAATTTTGTGAAGGCATCTCTTATTTTATTTCTGTGAACAAACAAGATACAGCCATATTTCAGTTTTCAGTTCAAGGTTATATTTTTCCTTGCCAGAAACGCCCTCCTTTTAATAAAATAAAAATGAACCAATCAAAGATACTTTAGGTGAGGAAAAAAGTCAAAAGTAGTTTTGTTTCTCTCAGACAAATTAAACTCTTTAGTGTCCAATCTTTCAAACGTCAATTTGGATGGGTAAAAGACATGAGTGATTGCAGTATTAGGCCTCTAACTCCACATATGCCTAACATTTGCTTATTTGATAGTTTTTCCATACTTTGCATCAACATTTCATTTAATGTTTCAATTCTTTCTGTACAGAATGAGTTTTAAAAAATAGAAAAATCATACCAGCTTCATAGGAAACTGCTTTTAATAATGTTAATTTAAAAAGAAAAAAAAATTCTCTCTCTCTCTTGTGTTTTTCATTTTTCTTTCCTTTTCTCTCTCTCTGTTCTATATTTGTGCCTTTAATTCCATTTTCAAGAAGCCATTCCTGGGAGATTTTTTCCCTCCATTTGTCCCTGATTTGCCCCAGCATTAGTTCTTTTTTTCATGGCAGATGGTTCAAAAGCGTGTGCTATGTAGTGATTTTATCTGCTGGGAAACAAAGGCTTGTCACAAAATGAACATTTCTGGAGAAAAAACCCACACTTATTAAATGGTTTCTTGGCATGTGTTAGTACAGAAGCCAGACTTTCAGACACTGAGCACACTGTGGCATTCAAACACTAAAGCAAACTAGCCCTGGGTGTACAATAAAAATTAGAAACAGAAAATGGAAAGCTTTGGGGAGCTGCATAGCAATGAGCTTGTAACTTGAATGTAACTACAAACCGTTTACATGAATCTGAAGCACAAAAGATACCACATAATATTGGTCCACACACACTTGTTTATCAATAAAAACTGTGTGTGTTCTATGGATGGTAATTTAATAGTAAACAAATATATGCTTTCCTGTTTTGATCTGTTAATTATGGCATCCCATTAATGGGCAAGCCAATTAGAACAAAAATAATGAAGCAAAACTTGGTTCATTCCAAGACCCTTAGTGAATAAAATGCATTAGTGTATAGACAAGGACAAATTGCTAGTGTTAAAAGTGCGCTATGGTTTTAAAATTGGTAGAAATGGGTGTTTTAGTTGAGCTGATTATGCATAAGCAAACATGGAACAATGTCTCCAAACAAGATATTAAAATGATATATTTTTAAAAATATAAACGTCAAATACAGATTGAACTTGGTTGTGAATGTTTTCTGGTTATCAGAATGGGCCAGTACTTACATTCTCATAGTTGCTCTGCTATATGAGTCTCTAAAGTTCCCATTTCTGGAAAGTGAGACAAAGGAACGATTCTTTGGGATTAGAATCCAGCTCTGTAGAATGTATCAAAATTTTCCAACGATATACGTAGAGGAACAGGACATCTGCGAGAGTGATACTAAGGGTATCATTTGCAGGGCTGTTATGACATGAAGGAGATCTATGTGTAGCATGAAAGCTAGTGTCTTTCATCAGCAGAAGTTGGTCCCATAAAAGCTATCCCCTCACTCACCTTGTCTATCTAATAATGGTAATGCACAGATACAACACCTTCTATCTCAGAATGTTAAAAATAAGAAACTATTATTAGCCCCCGTTCACTGTTGGCAAAATGGTGCCTTGGAAACTAAAAGAAGCCCAGGGGGAATCGGAAGATCTTGGAAATAGCAAAAACGTTAGGCCCTGGTCCTGATGCAAAGATCTTCTAAAACCAGCTCATCTGGCCACTGAAGGATTCTCCTACACATGAGCTACAGATGGAGGGGAAAGGGGTGGGGCTGGCCAGAAGGGAGGTGGGAAGCAGAGCTGGGGGGGTTTGGGGGCTGTGGGGCTGGAGGGGAAGATGGGGGGCCCAAAGAAAGGGGGGAGGGAAGCAGCGCTGGCGGGGGGGGGGGTGTCCTGGGGGCCATGGGGCTGGCCAATGGCCACGGAGGGAGGGGAAGGGGGGCGGGGTGCTGACGTACACGTCCAGGGGGCGTGGCCATGTACATCAGCATTACAGACGCACAGACAATGGGCTACTATATATATGATAAAAGGCTTGGTAGCATGGATGCTCTGCTTATAAATTCAAATGTAGACCAAGGCTAGGAGCTCTAGTTTCAGACTTCCTGAAGATTCAGGCATCACTACATCAGTTTATATTCATTGAATGTTTGCAAGGTTATCTTCACAAGTGGGAGTTAATTGAATTGCAGTGGAAGAAGGCAATGGGCTAAGAATACAAATACATTATTTTTTATAAAAATTAAACATTTGAGATACTGTTGTGCAATTATGCATAGTCTTTAGGTAAGGAATACATTCTGTGGCAAATTCTGTAATACTAAAATGTTTATGATGTCATGATGTTATCTATGTCTACAATAGTCTTTTAAATTTTATTTCTTCTTTATTACATCTTGAATTAGATTACATCATTTTTTTTTAGACTAGTAGTCCGGTGGCACCTTAGGGTATATCTACATTGTATGGCTATTTCGGGATACCAGAGGCATCCTGAAATAGCTACCCCACATATACACAATCCACCTGTTATTTTGAAATATTTTTTGAATTAGTGGGTGCACTATTTTGCCATCCTGGTAAACCTCATTGCACGAGGGATAAGGGATAGTCTCGAAATAGTGTGTTATTTTGAAATTTGGCGCTCTGTAGATGTGCCAAATTTCAAAATAAGATATTTCGAAATAGATTGCTTGTCTTATTTCAAATTTAGTTTCACGAGGAGTAACGGTAGTTCGGAATAGGACCCTAGTCCGAACTACCTAGTTCGAGCCCCGTGTAGCCGCGCTACACGGGGTTCGAAGCTGCGGGGATTTAAAAATGGCGGCTCCCCGCTTATGCTAATGAAGCCCGGGAAATTCAAATCCCGGGCTTCATTAGCAAGTGCGGTATGCATACATTACCCCGCTAGTTCGAACTAGCGGGGTAGTGTAGACATACCCTTAGAGACTAACAAAATATATATAGTATATAAAGTTTTCATGGGCAAAACCCACTTAATCAGATGATGAACTGCAGAGGAATAACAGATGCCTAAGTATTTTCTAACAGAAAAAAAAGGTACATTAGCACCAGTCCTACAAAAGACAGATACCATTTTTTTTCTGTTAGAAAATACTTGGGCATCTGTTATTTCTCTCCAGTTCATCATCTGACCAATATATATATATAGGTAGTTAGTTTCTAAGGTGCCACAGGACTACTTATGGTTTTTAAAGTTACAGAGTAACATGGCTACCCCCTGAGACTTTTTAAGACAGTATGCTACAGTTGAGGAAAGTAAATGATATGAGGAAATAATTTTTTTTTGCATATAGAAAAGTGATATTTGTCGGACCTCAGAGAAAATTCTTCAAGGATATAACCTCTAATCTTCTCATAACAATCTTAATGAGCTGTTCATGTTTAAAAGTCTCAGAGGGGTAGACTCTGCTTATCTGAGGAAGTGAGTTTTGCCCACAAAAGCGCATGATACTATATTTTGTTAGTCTCTAAGGTGCTACAGGACGACTCGTTTTTAATGAGCTATGTCCAAGGTATTAAAATCAAATGAGCACTCAGAAGATTAAACTTTTGGTAGAGGCACAGCATATGCTATGACTACCTTCTGGTATCCAAAATCTCAAGTCTTCTTTGATTAATTATTCCTATATCATCATTTTCCCAAGAATCCCGCATTCATTTATCTGGAAGACTTAACCACATGTTTACTGAAGTATTGTTCATTTTTCCACTCTGATTTTTTTGTTTAATTCTTGAAAAGCTCATATAAATACAAACTGTAAGCAGCAATACAAAATGAAGGAAATGCTTTAAGAAAGACAAAACAATAGTTATCTGTCATTAATTAGTAATTAAAAGCCTAAGTGGGTGGGCTTAATTGATGTGGAGTGATTTATTTCAAAATACTTTCAGGTTTGTTGTTTTAATCCATGGGTGAGATTTTCCACTATCAACATTTTCCAAGTTTTCTTAAATCAAGATGTGGTCACTAGAAGACCTTTTTTTCTTAGCATGATCAGCAGCAGAAAATCTAGTTGTGAGATTTTATTTTTATAGACCAAATTCTACTCTCATGTATGCTGTTTTAAAATTGGAATAATTTAGAAGGACTTCAATTAAGTTACTCTGGATTTACAGTGGAGTAAGAGGGAACAACATTTAACTCTGTGTTTCCAAACATTTCTTATTTCTTGTGACACGAAATACATCACAGACACTTTAGAAGTCTAGAGAGTTTGCAAAACCATATTCCAACATGCTTCCCCGGGAACCTGGCCTGCATGCAATCTTCAAAACTCCCAAGTTATGGTACAGGCATTATCTTAGGGTATGTCTACACTAGCCCCCTTGCTCGATCTAGGGAGGCTGATGAGGGCGACAAATTGCACACGAAGTATGGGATTTAAATATCCCGTGCTTCGTTAGCATGTTCCTGGCTGGTCGCCATTTTAGAAATTGACTAGCCCGAAGTAACTGCCCTTGTCTACACGCGGCAGTGAAACAGGATTCTGAATTAAAACCCTACATAGAATTAACTGTTAAACCTCATTCCAAGAGGAATAACAGCTAATTTGATTTAGGGCTTTAATTTGGAATCCCGTTTCACTGCCGCGTGTAGACGCGGGCAGTTACTTCAGGATAGTGAATTTCTAAAATGGCGACTACCCGGGAACATGCTAATGAAGCGCGGGATATTTAAATCCCATGCTTCATTTGCAATTTCGGTCACCCCTATTAGCCTCCCTAGACCGAACTAAGAATCATAGAATCATAGAATCACAGAACTGGAAGAGACCTCAGAAGGTCATCAAGTCCAGCCCCCTGCTCTAGGCAGGACCAATTCCAACTAAATCAACCTGGCCAGGGCTTTGTCAAGCCAAGACTTAAACACCTCTAGGGATGGAGACTCCACTACTTCCCTAGGTAACCCATTCCAGTGCTTCACCACCCTCCTAGTGAAATAGTTTTTCCTAATATCCAATCTGGACCTCTCCCACCACAACTTGAGACCATTGCTCCTTGTTCTGCCATCCGTCACTACTGAGAACAGCCTCTCTCCATCCTCCTTGGAACCTTGCTTCAGGAAGTTGAAGGCTGCTATCAAATCCCCCCTCACTCTTCGCTTCTGCAGACTAAACAGACCCAAGTCCCTCAGCCTCTCCTCATAAGTCATATGCTCCAGCCCCCTAATCATTTTGGTTGCCCTCCGCTGGACCCTCTACAATGCGTCCACATCCTTTTTGTAGTGGGGGGCCCAGAACTGGACACAATACTCCAGATGCGGCCTCACTAAAGCCGAATAAAGGGGAATGATGACATCTCTGGATCTGCTGGCAAGGCTCCTCTTAATGCAACCTAATATGCCATTAGCCTTCTTGGCTACAAGGGCACACTGTTGACTCATATCCAGCTTCTCATCCACTGTCATTCCCAGGTTCTTTTCTGCAGAACTACTACTTAACCGGTTGGTCCCCAGCTTGTAACTATGCTTGGGATTCTTCCGTCCCAAGTGCAGGACTCTACACTTGTCCTTGTTGAACCTCATCAGATTTCTTGTGGCCCAATCCTCCAATTTGTCTAAGTCATTCTGTACCCTATCTCTGCCCTTAAGCGTATCTACCTCTCCCCCCAGCTTAGTGTCATCCGCACACTTGCTGAGGGTGCAATCCATCCCCTCATCCAGATCATTAATAAAGATATTGAACAAAACCGGTCCTAGAACCGAACCTTGGGGCACTCCGCTAGAAACCGACCGCCATCCTGACATCGAGCCATTGATCACTACCCGCTGGGCCCGGCCTTCTAGCCATCTTTCTATCCATCTTACCGTCCCCTTATCCAATCCACAATCCCTTAACTTGCTGGCAAGAATATTGTGGGAGACCGTATCAAAAGCCTTGCTAAAGTCAAGGTATATAACATCCACTGACTTCCCCATGTCCACCGAGCCAGTTACCTCATCATAGAAGCTAATCAGATTGGTACACTAAGGAACTAGTGTAGACTAAGGGACTAGTGTAGACCCTTTGGGTCCCCTTACCACTTCATCAATGCAATTCCTCTTGCAATTTTTTCAAGGCTCAGTTCTTCCAGAAGTATATTTTTACTAAATATTTAAAACCTGAAGCTCACTAAGGGCACGTCTACACAGCAGGACTAAAGCCAAAATGAGCTACACAACTTGAGCTACGTCAATTGTGTAGCTTACATCGAAATAGATTATTTTAGCTTTTGGCACTATCTACACAGCAGGAAATCTGAGAAAGAGCACTCTTCCTCCGACTTCCCTTACTCCTTCTATGATGAAGGTTACAGGAGTTGGAGTAAGAAATCCTCCAACTTGACATTATTTTGAAATAACTGTTTATACTGGATAGTGTAGACATAGACTATGAGACCAGTGACCACAGGTAAATTGTATGGTGTCTTTTAATCTTACCCAAAAATCTTCAAAAACCTTTCAGATTTTAACACAGACTTATTTTAAAATCACAGAATGCAGATACATCACAAGTTTTTAAAATGGTTTAGAGTCAATCATTTTCCTGTTCAAAAACTTGTAATTTTGCATTCTAAATCTCTTGAATGAGAAAGCAACAGTGATTGATTTACATTGGACAAAAAAGTTTTTCTCATTTTTCAGTCCAACTTCCTCTGAGATCCCAGTGAGCTCTGAAGCCCAATTCTTTCCAAGAAAGTTATCTTTAGGATTAACAGCCTATAGTGTAGCATCAAATCATTGTATTGAAGCCATTCAAATTCTTATAACTAATGCTGTATCAGCATTTCCATAAACTCTTATTTTCGGAGCTTTATTACTTGGATATAAAAATCTATTTTATTCTAAAACTTGGCAAACAAGAAACAAGTCTGGGAGTGATTTTATTTTATTTTTTGACTTTAGGAAAAAAAAATCCATGTGTATATTTAGGCCAGGATTTTGAAAGGAGCCCTGGCTGTCAAATGAGATTTGGGCATCTAACTTCCTCAGGACCTTTGGAAAAATTGCTTAATTTTGTAAGCACACACAAAATGTCTGGTTTCAAATGCTTTAAGCACATCACAATTCATAAGTCACTCTGTTTTGTATGAACTAGCGGGGAAAGAATGATGTAAAAATGGTAATGCCCATTTCTAAAGATCCCAAATTCTCCTCACTGCAGAACTAGAAAATATTTTGCTCAGATTCAATGCAAAAAATCTTGACATGATACAGTTTTCCACCCTCAGTATGTTTGGTGAACTGGTGTAAAACACCACACGAAACAGAAATGCACGTTAGAATCCTAATAAAAATTAAATGAAGGGCATATTAGCCCTTCAGCCTCAGGTTAAGCTGGGACTATAGAAATGTGACATGGCAGACTTTGAAGCATATTTTCCCTCCACTCCGCACCTTTCTTAGGATCTATAGAGGTTCTACAGTGAAGCGGTTCTGTACATGAGGAGGGGTAGTCAAAAATGAAAGTAGGTAGAGCTTGAGGTGTAGGCACATTATCTTCTCATGCACCCCAAAGTAATTCAACCTACCCGAGCAACAATGACTTAAGCTTTTTCTACTTTTGTACTGTGGACGCCCTTTTAGATCAGTTCTGTAGGTACCATCTGGCAGGGAACTATGCCAGAGAAACTCCATGGAGTTTCCAGTTCCCTTCATAGGTAATTCCTGCAGTGGGATGATTTTGTTCTGAATCATAGTCACCAGGGACTGAGAAAATAAACATGACACCACACACAAGTACATTTGGTTCCAGGCAACAGGCCGCAACGTTAATAGCATCAAAGAAAATTGTACTAACCCAAGATGCCAACCCAGCTGAATAAACTAGTTTCTGTGGTTACTTGTTCATTCCACAGCAACAGCTTTGGCAGTGCAAGAGCAACACCCTTTGCCCAGTTTCCCAAGTGATTTGGTCCCAACACTAAATGATGAGATAGTCCTTTCACCTCATCCGGGGAGAGGAGGGAAAAGGGTGCATGCATAGGGTCTTTTTGTCTGTGTCCAACATTTGATCCAACATTTTTCTTCTTATTTAATATTTGCCAGATATTTTCCTTAGGAAAAGGCCCAAATCATCCTACACACACAAAAATAAATTACATAGAAATTACAGTGATTTTCATAATCACTTTGACAATACACCTGGGAAATCTTTAAATCATTATATCTAGAACCTCATGTCAAGAAGAAAGATATTGGCTCCAGAACAACAGGCAACAGTCAAAAGAGAGAACTGAGATACCATACACCATTTGGTTGTGTGATCACACTGTCAAGTTGAAGTACAAACCATTGATCCTATTTTTCTCAGGAATGCTCCACCTAGTCTGGCTTGGAAAGCATCTGACTGAATGTTTTGTGAGAGCAATTCAATATAACCCTGAACAAATGCAATGCAGACTCTGGTCTTCACAGCTCTCTGCCTCAAACACCATGCATTTCATAAATAATTGAAAACACTAAGACTGTGTAAGAAAATCTCATGCTAGCCTAAAAATCACCACTTTTCAATTCTACTGTGTACCTGAAACTCAACCAAGGTTCAACTGGCCTGTCTCAGAATTCCTTTCTGTACCCGTACGAGTCACATTCCATCCAACAGGTCATGCCTCCCCTTCCCCCTCCCCAGGGTTTTCTGGAGGCTTCATCTCCATTTTGTTTCATGTTTATGGATTAAACTCTGCTGGAGTCTTTCTTAGCTCTCTAGGGAGCTCCATCTATCTGTCTTTGGGGAGTTGATTGATAGCTACTATCCCATCTGTTTGTGGGGAAGGTGGTTGAAGGCCACCTATTCCCGCTGAGGAGAAGAAAGACAAGTAGTGATCTGTTCCTACCACAGTCAGAAGCAGACCAAACCTGAGCCCTGACAGATTTAACAGATTCCTTCAAATGACTGCTATAGAGAAATCCACAAGGTTTTGATAGCTACAGTTCAGGTTCCTTTTATTTAAAATGATATTTCTAAGTTAGACTGATGAGACTAAATATTTTAGGAAAAAGAGAGCAAGTCTCATTTTGAGGGATACATGGGCTTCTTTGTTTATTATTATTAATGACTATAAATTATTAGTTCAAGTTTTACAGGGAATATTATTAAATTAATATTAATATTATACGATAATTTAAATTCTAAGCTGGATCCTGCTCTATTGAAACAAATGGCTAAATTCTCCATGGACTTCAAATCAAACTACATTCTCTCTAACGTGATTGCTGCGGAAGACCCAGCTAATTCATCAGCTCATCATTACATGTTTTATATTTAATCATTTGATTCCTGTTATTAAACCTGTGTAACTCACATAAACACAGTGTAGGTCTTTGTCCTACATGAGTAGACACATTTCAAAAATAAAAGACATCAAAGGATGCTGGAAAGGACAAATGAACAGAAAAACGATGCAGACTTTTCATGTCAGGTATCCACATTTTATGATGACATACCACAGAAATAAAGATATAGTATAATAAATTTAACTGTGGACTGCATATTTATTAATAAGGATCATTTTGATGTATGGGAGAAATATAATTCTCGTGCATAAGTAAAAAATAATCAAAACCAGAGCCATTGAACCAAAGTTCACCTCATCCCTTCTTTCAAAAAACTCACCTTGAAATGAGCTGTCTTTGCCAATGAAAAGTTATAAACCATTGTGAGTCCTCTAAGGGTACATCTAGACTGCATTGCTTTTTCGGGATGTTCGAAGTATCCCAAAATAGCAATGCTACATCCTTAAAAGCACCTGCTATTTCCCGAAATAGTGGGCACGATATTCCGGCATCCCTGTAACCCTCGTTCCATGAGGGTTAAGGGATTTGTCAGAATAGTGCCTTATTTTGAAATTTGGCATGGTGTAGATAGCGCCAAATTTCAAAATAAGCTCTGTCAATTTAGACTCAGAATAAGCTATGCAATTTGCATAGCACAAATTGCTAAAATTAATCCCACAGAAGGGTGCGGTCTAGACGCACTGTAAAATAGAAACTAAAAATCTCCTGTTCTTCCACAATTTTGTATTGAATTCAGAAGACAGACATGGTCTAGTCCTTTATGATTAAAAATAAACTATCCTTCCATATGGTTATTCCTAACCATTACAGAATTTGTCAATAGAGTCAGTATTGACAGAACCAATTACATCAGCAATCAGCAGGATTGTGTTTATGAATTGAAAACAAACAAAAATAATAATCAACATGTACATTAATCCTTACATAATAATTCAGGACATGTAAGTTAGACATCACCTCCTAAGCAACCTCTCTTTAGTGACTTTTGGAAATACTTATACTGTAGCTGATGGCATCATGAGGTAGCCATTTTTGTGGTTACAGTTCTAATACAAATCTGACAAGTCAGAAGTTTCAGTTCAACTTTCTTGTAAAGTCCTAGATTTGTGAAAAAACAAAACCAAAACCCCTAAATTGAACATCCTATATATTTAAAACCCTTGCACTCATGTCCAGTACACATGGACCCTTGAGTGTGCAAATCCTTTGCACGTTATGTAATGTCTAGTGAATTGGTGGTCCCATTCTCCTCCAGATTTTGGTGGAAAGGAAAAGATTGTCCATTACAACTAGGAGCGGGCGATGGAATGTGCTGTCAATGTGCCAGATACTATAGATTAGTGGATTCTCACCCATTTCTTGTGGGCTATTTGCAAACTCAGCAACCTGCAATTCTTGGGATATCATCCAGGCCATACATTAGATAGATAGATAGATAGATAGATAGATAGATAGATAGATAGATAGATAGATAGATAGATAGATAGATAGATAGATAGATATTGCGAACGTGGCACATGTAACACACAGAGAGCTGAAATCGCTGCTTATAGATCTTCTGCCACTGTGTGTGTCACCACCTAGACATATAGATTTCACTTTTTTTCAGGAAAGCATTAACTTATAGTAGCTTTGGTTTCAGTACATTACAAATTCACTTTATTCTCTAATGTATCCTTAGTTTTCCACATGTGGAGATTGCTTCAAAGTGAGGCTCTTTCCTTCTAAAAGTCAGTGTGACTTCTTACATTGAGAAGAATGGATGAAATTTCTAATTCCTATCTATTTAAATAGATCATATTCTCCTAACTTATGATATCATAAAACAGGTAACAGACTAAGGCAAGTATGAGGAAAAGCTTTCTGCCACAAGCTAGAGCAGTCTCCAAGACTCACATATTCAAAGATTGGTGAATTACATTTGAACATGTTTCTAAGTGTGTGCTTTAAAGTTGAACATATAAGGCAGAAAATTTCAAGATAGTAACAACAAGGGTCATTGTTAAATAGACAGATGATAGCCAAAAAATAAAGATTATGCCCCATAAAGTACTATAGCCGTGATTTATTGTCCTGCAAAAAGGTGCCAATACTATAAACACTTTTTGCATTTTAAACGCATGGGAAATATTTTCAGGATTGGGACCCAAGTATGTATTTGGTGAGTTAGAACAGAGGATTGTAAGTAAGGGGGAAAGTTAGAGATGGTGTCTTTTACAGGAACTTATGCAGGAAATAAAATGTCTCTCTCAGGTTTTCCATTTTGAGAGAAAAACTTGTTTTCATGTTTCCTTTCTGTTTTGTTTAATTTGATGAAGATGTAATAGAAGGAGCCATGACATAGACAATTCCAGTTGCCGTAGGAGTCTAGTGGGCAGGGCCCTAAAGTTGAACTGCTGAATTTACTTCAGCCTATACAATGCAAAATAAGAACAACTGAAAAATGAGGCTCTCTTTCACTCCCTGTGTGTTCCCTTTGAAGAAAGAATTGTGATTGTTGGCAGAGGAAGGAAGGAACTCGGACAAAACAAGGGAAGGAAGAAGTTGTTTTTTCTCTCCAACAGCCAGCTCCTTGGTTCCTGCTGCCAAGAATATAACTTTCATTTACAAGGCAAACATTAATCTAATTATATATATTTTTAAAATTTAATTGGAATTAGAGAAAATGTCAAGCTGCAGAGTCAAGCTCTGTGACTGTTGTTTTTTGGGAGCAGAGAAGGGAAATGTATATTCATAAGACAAAAGAGAACCTTTTGATGTCAGCTGCAAGTGTTCCTATTTGCATGTAAAAATAATATATATATATTTATATTTAACATACTTTAACTCTGTACAGAATTGTTTTTCTTTGCACTGCTACTTTTGATTAAAGACTAAAACCCCTATAGTAAAAGGCACTTATTATTTAGCCCCTCTCTAAAAAGAGGAGGCAAAGAACTCCTGAGAGCTGCAAATTGTTCCCATTCAGTTCAACAGAACGTTGACTCTGAAGCCTAACAATAATTATTTTAAGCTTGTTAGCTATTTCCTCTGATCTTCTCAGCAGAAACATCTGCCTCTCCAACTCCTGAGAGCACAGCTGACATATAGTAAAACACTTTTTGATCTCCAATTGCTAATATGTAAAGTCAATATAAATTCAGCATCTCCCTATTCCTAACAAAGTAAAAAGGATATGACGATGGCCCGAATATGAAATTTAGCCTTATATCCTTTTTTATTCAAAAAGTGAACTTTGTCTAATATGGAAGAAATGAAAGGAAGCGGCTAAAGATAATCTTTTGATTTCTACTTTTTGGCATTCATACTTTGGTACCAGTTTTGGTGGAGACAAGCGGAGCCAAAGATGTTAGACATTAATATAATCTCCAAAACTATTCTATTAAATCTTGGAAATGCTGAGTGTCTGTGTCCTGCTCTTACTAGAATAATAGAAAGAAACCACATTGATGAAGAAAGACTTTTCATACATTAAAGCTACTGTATTCAGAATGAGTATGGGGAGCAAGATCTTTCTTGAGATACTATTTAAAAAACCTTTTAACTATTTAATTTAGCTAGAAACAGAAGACCTGACCGCAGGAAATTATTTGAACCTGTTCCCATGATATAGCTACTCCTTGAAACGACAGTTTAAGAAAAATGGAACTTTCTATTCAATACATTTAAGTATGTCTTTCCAAGTCTGGATCAAGGTACTGATTACAAAACAAATCTTCATTCTGCCATTCTGGCAAATGGAAGGAGAAATGGGTCCACACCTATGAATATGTCTGTAAAATATTAATACACAGAATACAACCTTCAACACACCCAGAAATCACACACCAAAATCCCTCCACTTCACTGATTTTCAAAACTAAAGCAATGTTTAAAGACAATGCAGGCTGAACTCAACTCTATGTCCTTAACTTATTGATTTTAGTTAGTACGATGTCTCCAGGATAATTACTTAATTGTGCAGATTTGGAATAAGCAAATAAGATGGAAAATAAGGTAAGTATGGAAACATAAAGAAAAAGCACATCCCATTCTCACCATCAAAGTGCTAGTCAAATGACTGATTATTCAATGGCTGCCTGGCCTCTGAGGTCTTCATCACTTTGGACCCAATCCTGTGAGTTGCCAAATGCCCTCCATTCCAACCAATTTAAATGGGAGATGAGGCTGTCAAGCACCTTGTTGGATCAAGCACTTAATTAGGAGCGTGACAATCTCCTGGCAATCGCCTGCAATATCTCTGGGTGATTTTACTGTATTAAGTGTATGCATTGTTGTGGGCCAGACACCAACTCCCTAGGTCCTCCAGGGCCAGAGTATCAATGGGTCAAAATTCGCAGGTGCTCAGCACTCACAGGCTACCAGACTCCCATTGTCCCCAGTGCTTCTCGCTCGCTCGCAGCCCTGTTGTCCTACTCTTCACCACCCCTCCAGAGTCTCCTGCCTGCCATAAAACATCTGGGGTGAAATGGAGGAAGGGTGAGGGTGGGAAGAGGCAAGTGGGGGCAGGCAGTTGGGGCAAGAGATGGAGTGGAGGCAAGGACAGGCGTTGAGGGGGGAGGGGTGGTTCGCCTCCTGGCTAGAGGGCAAGGTGGGACCCATGGGGGCAGGAGCAGAATGTCATTCCATGGGGGATGGTGACCACAGCTCCTTTAGCAACTAAGAACATTATGGAGTAATTAGGCAAATTCACTCAGGTTGCAATATCTCTAGAAAATTACTGCCACCAGAAAAGGCTCATGTATACGAGTTCAAAATGGATTCTCTGGAGACCACACAATCAAAAAAGGTGGGTTGGATAAACAGCCTGAGTTTCAACGGACTCAGAGCCTTCTTTCTGATCTAGCAAATGGACAGTACCTTCTGCCCAAGTGAAGTCCCAGTTTTCCCAGGAAGGGTTGGAAGGACTTTGGCCTATGGAGGCTCCATAATGGTTCTGGGTGACTTCTGGCCAACTTGTAGAATGTATAAGGAATGTTCAGTGTGTTTTGTATGTTTCCCCCTTAATGTTCTTTCCCCTTAAGAATATATTTTTTATAAGAACTGTGTGATTGTTTATAACTGGTGACAATTCCATTGGTAAGGATACAAATTAGTCACAGAGGTCGTGGATTCTGTAATTTTAACAAACTTTTGTGACTTCCTATGGCTTCAGCCCCCATAACAGTGGTCAGCACTCACTGCACCATCCGGTCCCCACCTTCCCCCCAAGATTGGTTATTGCCTGTAACCTGGCCATGACTTTTGTCAAAAATAACCATGATAACCTTCATCTTATTAACTAGTCATCTGTGAGAAAGCAAAGCACAAATGCTGGACTGTATAGGCAACCTGGCTCAGAGGCACAGGAACTTGAGTGCAGGGGGAGCTGCAGCACCCTCAGCTTTTATGTGGGACTTTGCTATGGCCCTGATTGTTAGCCCATGCCTGGACTCTGGTCTTGGCCCCACATGAGAGGTCCTGACCATGTCCCCAGGGCTCCAATTCTGACCTCCCCACACCAGATTCCAGATGCTGGGTCTGCTCCTAGCCCCACACAGATGCTACTGGCATCATGTCCTGGGCTTTACAGCCAGACCTTATGCCCTCCTCCAGCTTCTGGCCTCAGCCTTGACCTATTTACACTTATTTGGGTCCCCCTGTCCCAGATGCATGGGCCTGTTCCTGGCCCAGCTCTGGAGGGACATACATAGAGATAAGGGCTTTCAGAACGCCACTATCAAAAGTGTTACAGTGCCACTGACTTGGCTTGTTGAGAATTTGACAGTATTTGCAGGAGCCACGGAGCGCTGAAAAACTGCAATCAAGGGGAGAAATAAGTTGGATCTCTGCTCAAGAGAGGTGATGACTGAGGAGTCAGGAGCCTAGAGTTGGTGCCTTTGAGGAGCCAAGGAAGGGGGAAAAAAGTTGCAATTGCCCTAATGTGTGACGACAAACTGAAAGAAATTTAGCCCTCTAGTGTACTTAGATCTTGTTAAGTGAAGAGACCAGCCCAAGTATTCAATCAGTAGCACAAAATCACCTTCACTGGAATCCAATTACCTAGGACCCGACCTTAATTTAAAGATCTTGACATAACTCTGATATCATGGAGTAGTAAGGCTCTCCATGATTATTCCTGTTTCAGTAACCAAAGTGAAGAATTTTATACCATTATCTCATTCTGGTAGGATCCCGGAAACATACTGTAACCAAAATTGAGCTGTCTATGGCTAGGCTGGGAACTCCATATATCATTTGGCTAGGAATGGATTACGAACAAAAGTATTGTTAAAGAAGAAAGTATAGAAATGAGAGGGGCCTACAAGAATGTTCCTAGAAGATTTACATCCAGGGATGAACCACCATTTGCATTCTACTGCGAGGGCTTGTAGAATTCACAGTGTGGTGATAGTGTCTTAAGGGAATTCCCTGAGAGAAAATGCCCCCCCCCCCCAGACAAATATGATTCTTGGCATAAATGAGATGTTTCTAATACCATTTTCTAATACCAATATTAAATTCATATTTTACATTGTTTTATATGCAGTTGCAGGCTATTCATCTGAGCTGCCACACTATTCTCGGAACTGTAAAAAAGCAAACACGATCCAGAAATAACTATTTGGATATATTTCCAAACTCTCATTTTTCAATCACTATAAATCCTAACTATTAAATAAGTATCATGTTATTTTCTGTAGGGGGCAGTCTGAGCAAAGCTTCTTTACACCAAAACAAACATCAGGAAAAACTACTTGGCCAAACCAGTAGAACGCTAATCATCAATGTCCAGAATGTTTTCATTGTTGTTTAACTAGAATTATTTCATAATGTATCCAGTCAAGAATCCACAGAGAGTCACTTAGAAATGAATATTTATGTTCCTTCTGACCTCAAATATTCAAAGCCGTGTACAGGGTCACATAAGGAAACCATGGAAAACTTCCATGCAATTTATTTGCAGATAATTTCAATCCTTAGTTCAACAAGCTTGGTATGTGATACATGCCATATGGTTACTAGTGAGATTCATAATCTAATTAAGCATTCAGGCAATAGATTTTATAGTAATTTAATTATGATTTATGATAACTGAAATTATAGAAAAAAAGCTGGGAGAGAGAGACAAATTACAGTAGATGGCATGTTGTCGCTGCTGCTGTTTAGTCTATTTTTAAATCTGGCTGTGAGTCACTTACCACTGAATATTTTGTTGTTCCCAAAACTATTCTGAACATGCTTTACAGTATCAAACTACTGTATCCAGGGTATGAGTATTTCAGTGACATGACATGCAAAACCAGCAGCCTCATTTCTTGATTCATGTTATGAATTTTATAAGTATTTTTCTAAGTATATTTAAAAGCTTCTAAAACATTATGCCGTATAAAGAGGAGATAGCTGAAAAGTATATGGGCTGATTCATTTTTTGATAGATAGCTCCAGCTATATTCATGGCAGTTGACAACATCAGTCACAGGCAGCACTTTATTGGCAGCCAAAGATTCCCCAAAATTTTAACAAGGGAAGTTCATCTAATTCGGAAAAAAATGTTGTGATTTGGAAATTGTCGTGCAACATAAGAATGCAGAATAGCAAACAGTAACAGAACCTAGCTGTAACTGCAACATCATAGAACATGGCCACATCTGGGATTCTACCTATCAGCAAACAAAAGATAGTACAACTGATCAGAATTCCTAAATTTTTTACTTTTCCAAAGGCCAGACTAAAAGTCTGATAAGAATCTTCAGACACGATTGTGCCTAACGTGAGAAAAATAGAAGCATCACAGACCAAATATTTCTGGAGCAATAAAACAAAATGGGCAGTCCAGAAAACTATAGTAGTCAGACAAGCCTAGATGCATATAGAAGGGACTTGAAAACACAAGTTGACCATATGTTAGCTTGGAGCACAAACATAAAAACATTTATTTATTAGGTTCCTTTTGGCCACTTAACCATTTCTATTATTATCCTTAGAATTGACATTGTCGTGTTCAATCCAGTGAAAAGTAAAATCAACATTTTAAATTCTCACATTCCTGTGTTGAGCTAATGGCCCATGGAGCTCTGCCAATTTAGACAAGCAGATAATTTACCTCACTGTTCCAACAAGCAAGTCAGCAAATAACTATTTCCTGGTTCAGGTACGGTAAAGAAAATTCAACTCCATATAATCCTGTGCTTCAAAACCCTAGAAGAGAGAAACATTAGGGCTGCGTCTAGACGGGCATGATTTTGAGGAAATACTTTTAACAGAAAAGTTTTTCTGTTAAAAGTATTTGCTCAAGAGAGCATCTAGATTGGTCCCGGAGTCATCGTTAGAAGATGCGCTTTTGCGCAAAAGCGCATCTACATTGGCGGGATGCTTTTGCGCAAAAGCAGAATCCCGGAACCATTTTGAAGAGGGCAAAAGGGCACCAGCTCTTTCCGGAGGCGGGGACTAGAGCTCCTTAAAGGGATCTTCCTGGACAGTTGTTTCTCTCCTGCTGCGTGCTTTGGGACCTCTTGCCGGGACTGACAGCCGTGGCAGTTTTGATGGTTGCCCTCTGCCTTTTTGGTCACCGCTGTCTTTTGCCTTTTAGTGCCTTTGCCTGGTTTTTTTTCATCTCTCTTGTTTTTTCTGCCATGGAGCCAGGGGTGACCATGTGCCTGCTCTGGCCCCTTCCAGTCATTTTGGAGTGCCTGCAGCTGGTGCTCCAGGCTGCTGCCCTCCTGTTCCAGGACCTGGAGGCGCAGATCGCTTTGGACTCCCTCACCAGAGAGGCCATGGTGTCCCTGTGGCATCCCCACCCCAGGGTGGAGAGGTCACTGTGTAACTGGACTCCAGTACGGACTGGTGGGACCGGCAGGTCCTGGGGCAATGGGATGACCAGCAATGGCTCCAGAACTTTCACATGCGAAAGCGGATGTCTCCACAGTGGCCTCTCCACCCTAGGGTGGGGATGCCACAGGGACGCCATGACCTCCCTGTTGAGGGAGTCCAAAGCGATCTGCACCTCCAGGTCCTGGAACAGGAGGGCAGCAGCCTGGAGCACCAGCTGCAGGCACTCCAAAATGACTGGAAGGGGCCAGTGCAGGCACATGGTCACCCCTGGCTCCATGGCAGAAAAACCAAGGGAGATGAAAAGAAAACAGGCAAAGGCACTAAAAGGCAAAAGGCAGTGGTGACCAAAAAGGCAGAGGGCAACCCCCAAAACTGCTACGGCTGTCAGTCCCTGCAAGAGGTCCCAAAGCACGCAGCAGGAGAGAAACAGCTGTCCAGGGAGATCCCTTGAAGCACGTGTCTCAAAGGCGCTCCAGCCCCCGCCCCCGGAAAGGGCTAGTGCCCTTTTGCCCTCTTCAAAATGGCTCCAGCCTTCTGCTTTTGCGCAAAAGCATCCTGCCAATATAGACATGCTTTTGCGCAAAAGCGCATCGTTATAACGATAACTCTGGGACCAAACTAGATGCGCTTTTGCGGAAATACTTTTAAAGGAAAAACTTTTCCGTTAAAAGTATTTCCGCAAATTCATGCCAGTCTAGACGCAGACTTAGGCTATGTCTACACAGCAGTGTTTTTTTCAGAATAACTGATATTATTTCAAAATAACATAGTCTGTGTCTACACAGAAAGCAGTTATTTCTACATAATGTCGAAATAATGTTGAGCTGGAGGACTTCTTTTTCCAACTCCTAGAACCTTCATTTTACGAGGCGTATGGGAAGTCAGAAGAAGAGTGCTCTTCCTTGGACTTCCTGCTGTGTAGAAAGCGCCAAAAGCCAAAATAAGCTATTTTGACTCAAGCTATGCAATTGACGTACCTGAAGTTGCGTAGCTTATTTCGACTTTAGCACTACAGTGTAGACTTGCCCTTAGACACAAAGCCTTTATCTGATGAAGAATACTTGACACAAATGTATTGCAGGTGAGGTATATTGTCCTAATCTATAGCAATCCAGTTTTTATGTTTTGTGTTTGTGGGTTTATAATTACTGAAGCAATTGAATACAGGCAGTCCCCGGGTTATGTACAAGATAGAGACTGTAGGTTTGTTCTTAAGTTGAATCTGTATGTAAGTCGGAACTGGCGTCAGCCGCTGCTGAAACTGATCAGTTTAAACCGCGGCTGAATCTGGATGCCAGTTCTGACTTACATACAGATTCAACTTAAGAAACCCAGGCGTCCCCAAGTCAGCTGCTGCTGAAACTGATCAGCGGCTGATTCCAGGAAGCCTGGGGCAGAGCAACTCTGCCTCGGGCTTCCTGTAGTCAGCCGCTGGTCAGTTTCAGCAGCGGCTGACTTGGGGACGCCTGGGGCAGAGCAGCTGGGGCAGCACCCCAGCTGCTCTGAGCAACCCAGCAGCACCCCAGCTGCTCTGCCCCAGGTGTCCTGACCAGCAGCGGCTGAATCAAGACACCTGGGGCAGAGCAGCTGGGGTGCTGCCGGGTTGGTTCGGAGCGGCGCAGCGGGACCAACCCGGCAGCCCCCAGCTGTTCTACCCCAGGGGTAGGCAAGAAAAGCCTGGTCTGCTGGGGGGGGCACTAGCTGCACCCCCCCAGCAGACCAGGGGGACAGGAGCAAAGCAGCGGAGCACGCCCGCAGCGGGACAGCCCAAGAGCGTGCTCCGTGGCTTTGCTCCTGTCCCCCTGGTCTGCTGGGGGGGTCCAGTAAAGCCGCTGGACCCCCCCCAGCCGCTGGACCCACCCCCCCAGCAGACCAGGGACACCAGAGCAAAGCCGCCTCCTGGGAGCCTTTGCTCGTTTGCCCGGGAGCAAAGCCGCCCAGGTGGCGGCTTTGCTCGGGTGTCCCTGGTCTGCTGGCGGGGTCAAGTGGATTTGCTGGACCCCCCCAGCAGACCAGGGGGACAGGAGCAAAGCCACCCAGGCGGTGGGAGTCCCACTGCCTGGGCGGCTTTGCTCCGGGGCAAACGAGCAAAGCCGCCCAGGCAGCGGGACTCCCACCACCTGGGCGGCTTTGCTCGGGTGTCCCTGGTCTGCTGGAGGGGGGGTCCAGCGGCTTTTCTGGACCCCCCCAGCAGACCAGGGGGACAGGAGCAAAGCCGCCCAGGAAGCGGGACTCCCGCCGCCTGGGCGGCTTTGCTCGGGTGTCCCTGGTCTGCTGGGGGAGGGGGGGGGGTCCAGTGGCTTTGCTGGACCCTCCCCAGCAGACCAGGGAGACCGGGAGAAGCTTTTCTCGCTCCGGAGGACACGGGTGGCGAACCGCCACCCGTGAGCTCCGGGGCGAGAAAAGCCCCGTTCGTAAGTGCCTGTATTTTGTTCGGGGACTGCCTGTATTTTGAAGTAATTGTAATTTCAGTTAATGTTTATTGTTGGATTTTAAAAACAATACAAATGTTTCAGTCATTTGGATTTAAAATTCATGCTAATTGTACTTTCATTAACTGCATATTTTTTTTAAAAATGAATGCATGATGTTTGTTTAGCTCAATATTTAAAGTTCATTTCACTAATTGGAATTTGGTATGCTGTTTACTGAAGGAGGCAATTACTAATACACTAATTAAATAATCGGAAGTTGACTGCACATGTAAGTTAAGATCTTAGGGGCTGCATTCCAGCATGTATTTGTGAAGTTTTCAAAGGTTTAGATGAAATGTTCTGCCTGGTGATCAGAGAGAAGCTGCATATATTTGCACAGGTTTAGCACAGGTCAAGGGTGTCATCATCATAACTTACAAGGTTTCAAGTGACTGTGCAATAAACTGCTCTTTTTTTGGTATGGAAAAATGCATCTTTTCAGTTAAAACTCAGATTTAAAAAGCCCCGATTTTTCCTTAGCAGCTCTTTAAAAAATACTGAAAGCTACAGTTGAGAAGGGTACATAGGAAAGTGAAGATATTAACTAAAACTTGTGTCAAGAGAAAGTTGAATGGACAGGTCATTCGGAAAACTGCTTCTCATAGACAGATTTTCTAATGGGAGGGGAAACTTTTAGGTACTTATAATCATAAAAGAAAAAATCTTACTGCTAATTTCACATTTTCCATTCTAGCATTTGAGTTTCATTTAGAATATTTGCATCAGGCATGTTTATATGTGTTCAGAGTCTTTGAAGTTTCTTTAGTTTAGTTATAGCAGAAACTGAAAATACTATATCATCCATCTCTGGGGCTATATATAGACTACATGGCTCCATCGACGGAGCCATGTAAAATAGTGTATTCAGCATAGGCAAAGAAGTGGGAATTTAAATAATCCCCGCTTCATTAAAATAAACATGGCCGCCACACTGTGCCGACGATCAGCTGATCCAGCACAGCAGGGCAGTCTAGAAGTGCCATGGTCAACAAGGGAAGCCTTTTCGACCACTCCGGTATGCCTGGTGAAACGAGGTTTACTGGAGCTGTTGACAAAGGCATCTCTTGTCGACTGCGGCATGTCTAGACTGCCCCGTTGTGCCAGATCAACTGATCATTGGCACAGCGCCGCAGCCATGTTTATTTTAATGAAGCAGGGATTATTTAAATCCCCACTTCTTTGCCTATGCCAAATAAACTATTATACATGGCTCCATCGACAGAGTCATGTAGTCTAGACATAGCCTGGGAGGGAAACATATTAATAAGAAACCAATAGGAAAAGGTCACTGTAAAAGTTGCTTACTTAACTCTTCATATTAGAGTAGCTGAATACATAACACAAAAGCCTTTAACTCTTTTCTACCTGATTTCCAAAAAATAGCTGCATGACTGAAGAAAATACAAATGGAAAGTGCATGTGCGCGTCTCCTCAGAACAATGTAGCATATAGAAATAACTCATTACTTTTTAAAAATGTTTGGTAAATTTAAATTTTAATATATTATCCTGCTAGCCTGTTTAATAAAAAAATAATTTAGAGCAGCTCATCAATGTTCATACATTAATTTCTGTTTCTGAATACGTTGATGGAATTAAATATTACAACAGAATTAATATTACATTTAAGTCTATATATTATTCAAGATTAGACGTTGTCTCCATTACTCATGGTCTAGTAGCAAGAAAACAGTCCCTGAGTACTGTTTTCTTTTCTGGGGTTATAGCATAAACAAGGATGTGGCCACATAGGTTAAGGAAAGGAATTATATGTGTTTCAAATACAGCCTGTAATCAGGCTTAAAGTATTATGTAGGTTGATTAATCATTGGTTTCAGGAGGAACAGGCCCGGACCTCTAAAGCAGAAAAATTGTGCAGTTATATTAGCAGCTAAGCAGTAGGGATTTCAATTATCATTTTATTTGTATTAGGCAGTGTCTAGAAGTCTCGGTCAAGATCGGGGCCCCCCTGAGCTAAACACTGCATAACTGTAAGGGAGTGTCCCTGCCCAGAAAGGAGCTGATGGAAAGATAGACTAAATAATTTTCCTAAAGCAACGCAAGGTATCTCTGGGTGTGTCTACACTACACCATTATTTTGAGATAACTAGCATTATTTCGAATAACAATGCAAGCGTCTACACAGCTGTTCCATTATTTTGAAATAATTTTGAAATATTGAATGGCTTATTCCAAAATCTGCAAACCTCATTTTATGAGGAATAACGCCTACTCCAAAATAGTTATTTTGAAATAAGGAGTGTGTAGATGCTCCATTGCTACTATTTCGAAATAGCCCCTCACCAGGACCATTCTAAGTTATTCCTCTCCAGTGCCTCCTGGAGCTCTAAACCGAGATAGGGAAGCCTGCCTCAGACTAATTTTCCCTGCAGTGTAAACATGATATTTTGAAATAAGCTATTTCGGAGTATTTCTTCTGGAACAGTTTATTTTGAAATAAGTGTGCAGTGTAGACGTTCTCTATGGCAGACATGGGACTTGACCCTGCATAAACAGAATGAAATGCCACTGCCTTGACCACAAGACCATCTTCTCTCATATAAGAGTCTAGCTCAGAAGATATTCCGCAGACGAATAGGAAGGAGTGCCAGTACTTCTGCTTTCGCTAGGGGTGTGTGTGGCTATGTTTTAGAAAAAGTGGATGCGTCCTTTAAGCAACCCTGTATTTCTCATTGTATGAGGAAGAAGCGATATTCCGAAAGAGAAGGTTTTACTAAAATTTGGCCCTGTGTGGATATAACTCTGCAGTCTAGAGATAGCCTGTGTGTGTGTGAATGTGTGTGTGTGTGTGTGTGTTCCTGGTAGGAAGTAAGAAAAGTTATCTTTACTGCCTCCTGGAGCTTTTCCCAGCTTGGGGCAGTCCACAGGTGGCTTAATGGCTCATTCATTACCATATACTGGCCCTCAATATAAGGGGTGTGCCTGGAAATTAATAAATGTAGGTTCTTATGGTGATATTATCTCAAACACATTGCATATATGCCATATTTTCCATTCCTGCATGGCTTAATCTTTGCTATTACAAAATATATAGACAGTGTACTAGGGACAGCTTTATCTTCTAGTATGAACCTTAACTTTTGTATTTCTTGCTTTCTTGGCCTTTTGGCTAAAATCAAATAACTTAAAAAAAAGAAGCATATGCTTAATAATGGTGGCATTTAATAGCCCCAATTAGCCTATGAATTTAACGCATCACTGAGATAGAGAGAGTAGGGGCAGAATTAATTCCACTTTCAAGTGACTAGCCTGAAGTGTGTGCAGATGGGTGATAGTACTTCTAAACTTTGCTACTGCTCTTAGTTGCCTGGAGATAGTTTTCGCAAGGTGCAAACAGCAGTAGTTCATCTATTTACATTACATATCTTGTCAATGAAACAGAAACTTAAGTTTAATGTTTGCAAAATAATTCAGGAACCATCCCCCCAAAATTCGAGACAGCTGTTAAAAATGATAGGGTACCTAAGGTTTTTGTGACAGTGATTTCCTCCCTTTTCTGGATAGGAAGGAAGGTCTTGTGTTTAAGGCACTTGTGTCAGATGTTGTAGATCTGAGGGTATGTCTACACTACCCTCCTAGTTCGAACTAGGAGGATAATGTAGGCATACCGCACTTGCAAATGAAGCCCGGGATTTGAATTTCCCGGGCTTCATTTGCATAAGCGGGGAGCCGCCATTTTTAAAACCCTGCTGGTTCGAACCCTGTGCAGCGCGGCTACACGGGGCTCGAACTAGGTAGTTCGTACTAGGATTCCTATTCCGAACTACCGGTACACCTCGTTCCACCTCGTTCCAAGTTCCACGAGGTGTACCGGTAGTTCGGAATAGGAATCCTAGTCCGAACTACCTAGTTCAAGCCCCGTGTAGCCGCGCTGCACAGGGTTCGAACCAGCGGGGTTTTAAAAATGGCGGCTCCCCGCGTATGCAAATGAAGCCCGGGAAATTCAAATCCCGGGCTTCATTTGCAAGTGCTGTATGTCTACATTACCCCGCTAGTTCGAACTAGCGGGGTAGTGTAGACATACCCTGAGTTACACTCTTGCTCTGCCACCAGCCTCCTATATGACTTTGTGCAAGTCACGCAATCTCTTGGCATTTCTTGAAAACAACACACATATGCAGCAAAATTTCTCACTGAGATTAAGGGCCATATTCTTAAAACAGCTAAGTGCTTTTAACTGAAGTCAAAACCCTATCAGATCCCATTTAGATCAAGATAAATGGGAGATTTACACAAGAGCTGACTGCATTATTTGAATATCGGAGAACAGGAATTTATAACAAACTGAGTTTTATCTTTCACTACAGTGGTCACTACTTGTCAGTTCCTCAAATAAAAAGATCAAAATAAACATGTAACAAACAGAGCTGGATTTTCGATCTCCTTTCCATTAAGGCATACCAAAGAGATTATTATTGGTTTTTTTTGTTTTTTGTAGAATTGGAAGTAAGTCATGGAAAGCGGCAGCAGACAGGCTAAAACAATGTGCTGATCTCTCTATTTGAATAAATCACCACTCATACAGTTATTAATTCACTGCATAGTGAACAATCTGGTTATACTTCTTTGGTGTTGGAAGCGCAGACTGGGGCTAGCCCATGACAGAATGCACAAGGCAGCGTCTACCACAGAGAGTATGTGAGAACATTGATTTCATTGCACTTGCTATACAGAGGTGTTCTCTCAGCACTCTGCTACACACCCCCTTTGGGAACAAGCCACTCATAAGGCATGAGGAGGAATGGAAAGAAAGCACAGTCCTATCTCCTCTTTGCTAGCCCAGCAGAGCTATATATGGTTCTGCATCCTCCTCTTAAGGTTGGCACATCAAGAATGTTCCCTCAGATACTATTGAATTTTAGGAGGAATACAATGTTACCTGGTGCTCCCGCTAGGCAAGGGGTGGGCAAGATCCACCCACATTTGGCTCACCTTTAGGCCACATTTGGCTCGCCAAACCTTTTAATCCAGCCTGTAGCCCTCCCCTGAAGCAAGGAGCAGCACTGCTCCAAGTGGCTGGCTGCTCCCTGTGGCTCGCTGTGCTGTGGGGAGTAGGGGAAGGTTTTGCGCACTGTTCCCACCCCAGCAAAATCTCTCAGCTCCTATTGGCTGGAAACTGATCAGTGGGATCTGAGAGATTTTGCTGGGTTGGGGACAGTGCAGCATAATTTCAGAGAGATTTTGCTGGGGTGGGAGCAATGTGCAAAGCCTCCCCTTACAGTGCAGAGAGCCCTATGGGATAGAACAGTCTGGTATTGCTGGTAGGCAGGGAAGCCTACCTGAGAAAGCTGATTGTTGGAAGCTGCTTAAGTAAGTGCCTCCTGGCCAAAGCCTGCCTCTGGCACCCCACCTACACCCCAGTTCCTTCACTGGCTCTACAATTCCTCCTACACTACTCCTCTAGGCCAAGATCCTCTCCAGCCCCTACCAGACACTGCATACTAATCCTCTTCCCAGGTCACCACCAAAACCCTCTGCACTCTCCTCCTCCTGCCCCAGACCACAACTCCCTGCCAAACCTTGAACCTCCTCCAATACCATTCTTCTAGGCCAGAATCCTCTCCTGCCTCCTTATCCTGTGCCCCAGATCACAACCTCCTCCTTCACCCAAACTCCCTCTCAGACCCCATACCGTCTCCTGCCCCCATTCCCATACCCCGAGCTCCCTTCTGCATCCAACCTCCATCCCACACCTACTCCATAAAAAAGTGCGGCCCTTGACCACTTACTAAAATTTGGAGTGCCCCCCCCATCAAAAATGGACCATTGGTATGACCCAGAATGGCTGTTCTGATGTTCTTCTATAGAACCCAAATCTATCTGCCCCCTGCTGTAACCCACTAGACCCCACTCCCCTCCTATAGCTGAGCAAGCTCACAGGACTGTTCGGACAGTCTCTCTCGCTCTCTCTCTTCCCACAGAGTTAATAATGAAGTAAGAATATACATTCAAATTTTAAGCCTAGTCAGTGTCCATTAAACAATTTGCCACAAGATATAAGAATATGTTACCATAAGAATGGATCTAATATCTATTTAATTTTCTTTCTTTTATACAGGAATTCAATACAGTGCTTCTAGCAACTAATTGCTAAATTACCTGCCAAAAAACTAGAGATTTCAAGTGCCTTAGTAGCTTCTGGAAAAAGGTGATGTCTGTGTGCAGGGGAGAGTAAAGTGGGTTGATTCCTCCTTTCCCCCAATTGCATCATGAACAGGTGCCCTTCCACCTTTCAAAATCTAAAATGGCACCCCTGATTGCAGCTTCAGGAACCCATCTGCAAAACTGAGAGAAAGCCTGTCGAGAGATTGCACAGTTCAAAGGGCAGTGGAAAACACCATTGCTTATCTTTGGTTGGAGATAATAAAAATCCCTGTTTGATCTCCCAGGAAGTGAATTTCATTTCTAAAGAGTTAACAGCAATATGAATGTCTTTTTGGCCAACTGCAAGCTGATGCAGTGAACACGTTGGTTATTATTGGGAACACAGGCCATCCTAATTTTTCCCTGAAAGCAGAAGGAACTGCTATCTGTAGCAGACATGGTATTGTTGAAACAGAGTTCAATAGCTCCTAAATAAACAAGGCTGCAAAATGAATGGTCTATGAGAACAAGTTAAAACAGTGAGTGAGATACATCATGACACCACAGGAAATGTAAAATAACATGTTGCCCTGGAAATGGGTTGTAACTGCACAATGTCTGAACAATATCGTGCATCTGCAGTTCTGAGTCCTGCCACCCAATATTCAAATTGCCTGCCAGTATAAACACAGCTGCTAAATGTCTTCTACAACGGCAAAAATAATGATTCCTTGCTTTCTTCTCAGCTACTTTACAGTGACAAATGCTATGTGCGCTCTTATTCAAGAGAAGAAGACCTTCTGTGGCCAGTGTGGATGTCTTACTAACCCATGTTCGAATTCAAATATAGATCAAAGGATGAGAATGGCTTTTTTGTAGTATCCAAGTACAATCTGGATTCATGTTTTTGTCTTGAAAGATCTTTCTCTTGATTGTGCATAGATATTTATCTGCCACCTCAAAAGAAAGGGTTTTTTTTCAGGCATTTCTGGACATCGTTGCTGGATTGGGAGAGGAGGATAGAGGACCTTCTTTATGTAACCAACACTGTCACATTGCAGAATGGCCTGCAGGCTCTGCATTATAAGCATTGCAGTCAGTTTCTCCCCCAGGCTGGAGACACAGGTCAGCACCAACCCGGGGTGTGAGAGACTCCAACTAACAATTTTCATTTTATTATAATACTAGCCTGTTTTTTGAGAAGTAATGTAATGTAATTTATCACATCCATGTACTTCAACACTTATTTTTTAAAAAGTTAGCCAAGGATAAGTCAAGTTAAATGGAAAATGACAGTAAAAATGTTCAAACATTTTATTCTGTTTGATTTTTGCCTAAAGAGAACCTGAAGAGTGAAAAAAATATAATAAAGACACTTCATAGCTTTAGCAAGAGGACCAGTCCAGTAATATAGTACCTGGAATAATCAGAACACTTAGTCTTACTGACCACGGGAAACCATAGTTGTTGTGCAAAAGATTTTACATGTGAGCTGTAACTAACACTGTTTCTTCATGTTTAGTTTTAAATGACTCTGTAGGAAGGGCAAACAAATCTTGGTGAAAGTTGCGAGCTTTCACATAATCAAAAAGATATTGGTTCCAGCAAACCCGCTTCATGAAACCTTACAAAACTAACCTTTTGTGTCATGCAGAGAGAAAACTGACATCTGATAATGGTGAGATAAGAGTCAAGTTACAGTTACTGATCCTGCGTGGCTAAGAATAGCACACTCTCTATTATTTCTTTTTCATTTAGTCTCCCCCCACCCTTTTCTGCTTCTGTGTGTCTTTCATCTGTTATGTCTTCTCAATCGTAAGCTTTCTGGGGCATAGGCAGCCATTTCCTATATGTTTGTATAGCCCCTAGAACAATGGGATCCTGGCCTGGTCTGTGCAGTCTGCATTGAAAAATAATGATAATAAATGTGTATTTCTCATCATGTAAGAAATCTATTGCACTACAAAGAAATTACTCAAAAATTAACTCCTAACATTTTCATGGTATATATTGTATATATGTGTTGTAGATAGATTATATAGATGGAATTATGGGATACCCGTGATGATGAGCAAAGTATAGTTGCCGTGATAGGCACCTCTGATTTTCTTCCTGGTTTCTTTAATCATTTAAAAGGCTGATTCATTTTAAGGATATTTATCTGAGGCACTGTGAGGCAGCATATGTCCAGAGCATGTTGTTTCACCAATAATCATTGAAGTCTGTGACCCAAATTCATGCCTGGTCTCACTCCATGATGTGTAGCTAGTGGACCTACAGTTGGGGTGAATTTGTCTCTTGGGCTTGTTAAAATATATCTATCTACTTTTATTAGCATCATAGCATGCGAGCCTATTGTGAGAGGCAGGCCTAAATGCAAAGCCTTGAACTCTGAGGATCTCACTCTGAACATCACAGATGGGCTCTTCCTTTATGAGGAGCTGAACTGAAGTCTAGATCCAAGCACTCTGTTGCCAACTCTGAAGAAATTCAGTTCTGGATCTGGACTTGCAGCTTCAGCCCATCTCTGTATTAACCCAACAGTGGTCCAGGAGGTAAGAATTTAGAGTTCAGAGCTCTGCTTTTATTAAATAGCTTCAGATTTTTAAAAGCATTTCATAGCTGAAACCATCTGTTAGCCCTCCTGGGAAGCTCAGATTAATTGTGCCCCTCAATGAATGCAATATGCTGCCATCCATTGGACTGTCCCTGAAAAACATGACTAGACCAGAACAGAACAGAAATACCTAGTTTTGAAAGGATAAGAATTAAGTGAGGTACAATAAAGTTCTGGGGGCAGATCCTGCTGTCAGTTGCATTAACTCAATGTTGCATAAGTCAGTGGAATCACAGAAGTTCACATTTAGACTGGCACATCTGACAACTGGCTCTGGATCATTACGTCAGGGTAAGGTAAGAAACTGGAAAAATGTGGGTACAAAATGCATTGCACATTTACATTCTGAAATACATCTTCCTTGTTAAGTCCCCATTCCCCAAAAATGTTAGCTCAAGAAATGGAGAATAAATATCTACCCAGGTCAAAATGCTGAGTATTAAGCACTCATGAAAAAGAACATTTGCAACCTTTGAAGAAGTCAGGAAAGCAGAACTCCTTTCCCTTTTTGCCTATAAGGCTTCATATCCTGTGAAAAAAAGTAAGGCTAATCAAAATTCAGCAGTTATCCACTTCCTTCACATATTACTCCTTTTACTTAAATTAACTCTGCAGGGCTCATTGATCTACCATAGATGGAGAACAGTGATGTAAAGAAAGCAGGTATGACTGCAAGCAGTCAGGGTAACAAGGCACAAAACAGGCCTGGTGTAACTGACAGGGCATCCTTTTTGATTGTTCTGAGGCTTGCCAAAATATTAGATAATCAAGAACTCTAATCATCCAAAGGGGGTTCCATATGCAATTCCTCCTGACTTAAATAAGAATGGTTCACATGTCTCTCCGGCAGTAGTAGGGCTTGGTGAGTTTTAAATAACCAAAACAAAAGGGTGAGAGCTACACCTTTTTACAACCACACTGATTGTGGTGGGGGCAGCAGGGAAGTAAAGTCAATGCATATTTATCCTGTCAACATCTTTCAGGCTGCTAGTGCAAACCAAAATGAAACAATGCAGACACAGACACCTCTCACCAAGCCTGCCTTATGTAACCACCACCAAGCAGATTTGAACCTGGAGCCTCTAGAGCTGAGTATAGGAGCCTCTACCCTCTGAGTTAAAAGCCAGCTGGGTCTCAGCTTCTTCTGTAGAGGTCTCTTGAGCTTAGCTGTTGCTGTGGTATAAGTACCACTGCATTGGTCAGTGACCCACACTAGGTGTATAGGTTACACCTGCACAACCGGTTTGATAAGTTTGTAGGTTGGTAGATGCTGCTGTACAGATATAACAACTGGACAAACAAGAAAGAGATTGCAATGAGAAGGAACCAGGCCTGGGCTATGCTTTCTGACATGTGCAGTATACTCCCCAGTAAGCAGCAGCTGTCTGGGAGTGAGAGGAGGTGAAAGGAGTTGGAGACATGACACTGCCTACTTTTCCTCCACCCTCTTTCCAGACTGAGAACAATATGGCATCATCCCATCATCTCCTTCAGGTACAAGGGCAGGTTCTAATGCAGCCCTTGTGCACACCGTGCAAAATACCTGGAGGCTCCTTCCTTCCTCCCCTATTAACCCCCACCATCATTTTAATATAGCCACTTCCAAGTGCAGAGTTCTGGTGAGGACACCTTTCCTAGTAGCAAACATAAGAAGCAGTGCTTTTGAGAATTTAGGTCAATGCATCACTTTTAGAGCATATTATAAATTCATCACAATCACAGCCTGAAGGAAATTGTATTCTCTGTCATCAGCTGCTCTTAGGCATGCTGCAGATATCCAGCAGAATTTTAATTCCAGATTAAGTATTGATTGAGTTTAAATAAATGATAAAATGTTACAGCTGTGTAAATGATCTCTGATTCCTGTGGATGATTTTCCTTTCTGACCTTTTTTCTTATGTCAAATATTAACAGATTAATTCATTTTGTTGTGACTGGAACAAACAACCAGTTCCAAAAAAGCACAATTCTGAAGAAAATAGTAAATGACACTCTTCATCTCCTCTATAAAAACAGATAAAAAAGTTGTGAAATGGTCACAGAACAAACATATCCACTTCAAAGGACTAAATGAAAAAGAGGGATTCTCAGAGAATTAGCTTCAGTAGAAAAATGGCAAAACTGGAGATTATATTCATATCTGATTACAAATGAATCGCTTTATTACTGTTTGCGCAGTTTAGAAGTTCAAAATATCTCCGTAATAAGGGCTATTGAAATAAGATGTAACATAGCCGTGCATTTTTATGCCATGTTTAGTAGCATCAGCTGTTCATGTATCCAGCACATTATTTTTGGATCACTGACAAGTGAACACATCATTTCGAACTACATATAATTGGAAATGAAAACTTGCACATGAGCAGGTATTCAGAATATAAACAAGATTTCAAAGGCAATTAAATGATTAAACTTTTTGGGTAAAAACAACTATGTTCTGTAATGCTAAAAGAGGACAAAAGGACACTTAAGGACATATAGTTTTGTGTTTGACCTATTTTGGTTGATTTCATTTTCAGATTTTGTAAGCCAAGCTCCAGTGAGTTCCTGAGGAAAAAATTCTAACTGGCATTTTACTGCGAGTCAGACCTCACACAAAAAGTGCTTTGTACATCAAGATAACATTAGTAGCTGTCTAGCTGCACGTACCATAGGGCCAATTTGAACAAAGCTAAATCAAACTATAATGGATTTTTACAAGACTTTACACTTTTACTGCACCTTCAATTATATATACTGCACCTTCACTTATCTCTAAGTGGTTTACAGTTCATGAATTAAATCTACCAGCTGTCAGATTAGAGGCAACTATCCCAATTTTACAGATGAAGAAACTGAGGCTCAGAGAGCTCAAGTGACCTGTATAAGATCACACAGGAAAAAGTTAGCAAAGCTAAGAGCACAACACTGAAGTCATGACTTTCAGTCCTCTAATTTAAGAATGGGACCCACTTGTATGTCAGTTACTTATATGCTGGGTTAATTTATATTTTATAATCAATAAAATAGAATAGAAAATATCACCTAAAAACCATTCCTCACTGCTGTCTTTCCAACACTGAAAAAAGAAACTTGTCCCCTTTTAATGTAAGGCACACAATTTAGAGTACCATATACATTTTGATTAGATCCAGTGCACCTTGAGAGAGTGACTAAAATGACACATACACATGTATTATAATAGCCCTTATTCCAGCTGACGGTGAATAATTCCCCATTGTAAGGGGCATTCTTCAGATTTTATCAAACACATCCTGCCTTCAGGAAGGGCTGTACTGTGGAGGAGTCTCTTGAAATTGTTTCCTGGTTAAGTGGCTCATTGTAAATGCAAATATCATGCTTTGAGTTTGACTGGCATTTCTTTCTGCCAATAGACAACCGCCATATTTATAACTCCATCTTCTCTACCCCACATGTTTTTTTTATTATTATTCTGAAAAATACAAGGCAACTCAGGTAACTCTTTTTGTTTCCCTAAAGCCCCTCTGTCTTTTGGTCAACTCTGACCATCCAAGTGGAATCACTCATCTTCTCTTTGAGGCACAAACAAAAGCCAGGGGGCTGGATAGCCCACACAAAGATGCCATGAAGCACTACATTTTGCATCAGCCTCAAAACTGTAGCTGCTTCATGTTGCTTTCCTGACTGAAACAGCGGAGCAGTAGCAGCATTGTGGGGAATGGGGGTGGAGACTGGCAGTGTGTAAACCTTACAGAGGCTGGCAGTGATTTTCCTTTGGAGCAGGGGCGGATATAGGGCAGGGCAAGCGGGGAGGCTGCCCCAGGCCCCACGCTTCAAGAAGCCTCGTGCATGTGCCGTGTCAAAAGGGGGGCCCCGCGAAATTGTGTTGCCCTGGGCCCTGCAAAATCGTCATCTGCCCCTGCTTTGGAGTATGTCGGTGAGGATCACTTGCCATGATTAGCTGGGTTAATCACTTGCTTACCATTGTGGGGGACTGGGGCACTGGTGTACCTTGATCCCTGCCTGTGGCACACAGTACTTAGTATGCTGTAAGCTGTAGTACTTTGGTCTCATTTGGATTGCTGGGTGATGTCGGTTGCCTGTTATATACAGGAGATCAGACTAGATAAACCAGTAGTCCCTTCTGGCCTTAAACTCTAAGGGTGTGTCTTCACTTGATTCCTCCTTCGAGGGAGGAATGTAAGGCTGTGTCTAGACTACATGCCTCTGTCGTCAGAGGCATGTAGATTAGACACATAGGCAAAGGCAAATGAAGCCGTGATTTAAATGATCGCAGCTTCATTTAAATTTACATGGCTGCCGCGCTGAGCCGACAAACAGCTGATCAGCTGTTTGTCCGCTCAGCGCGCTAGTCTGGACGCTCCCCTGCCGACATCAAAGCCCTTTGTCGGCAGCCCCGTTATTCCTCGTGGGCAGCCATGTAAATTTAAATGAAGCCGCGATCATTTAAATCGCGGCTTCATTTGCCTTTGCCAAAACAACAAATCTACATGGCTCCATCGACGGAGCCATGTAGTTTAGACATACCCTAAATGTAGACATCCGGAATTGCAAATGAAATGGGGATTTAAATATCCCATGCTTCATTTGCATAATCACGGACTGCCGCTTTTCTGCAATAGTGCTATTTCGGGACATCAAACTCAGTCCCCGCGGGGTTTTTTCGAGAGAAAACTCTTCCCTCGAAATAATCCTTAAACCTCATTTTTTGAGGAGTAATGGTTATTTCGTGGGAAGGGTTTTCTCTCGAAATAACCTCGCGGGGACCGAGTTTGATGTCCCGAAATAGCGCTATTGCAGAAAAGTGGCAGTCTGCAATTATGCAAATGAAGCACGGAATATTTAAATCCCCACTTTATTTGCAATTTCGGATGTCTACATTTGCATTCCTCCCTCGAAGGAGGAATCAAGTGTAGACATACCGTAAGATTCTAATTTCAGCACAAAGCGACATTTCCTCTTACACCTGTAAGTTTTTGTGCAAAGATTTGTGGTAAACAGTAACATAGAACAGGGTACAGTAACAATTTATGGCTAGAATGCAATAATAAACCCAGGATCTCTCTGTTCCTAGAGCTGAAGGGCTGGGTGGGGAAGACTGGAGGGGGGTGGCTCTGTTATGAATCCAGGACAATGCTTATCATTTTTCTTTAGGACAAGGGGCTACTAAGGATATTGCATCCAACCACTGAATTTTCCAGGCAAAATGAAATCAAGCTCAGGCAGCTACTTGAGAAACTAGGTGCAGATTTTTAATGATATTTAGCCATTACTGTGCTTAGAGTTGCAACTTCTATCTGGTTTAGGAGCCTGAATCTCATTTTCAAAAGGGATTTAGCTAATTAGGATTGTAAATCCCAGCTTTTAAATGCACAAATGCCTTTTGAAAATGATAGGTAAGCTCCTAAATTAGTTAGGAACTGCAAAACCAACTTTAGAAATGCCTAAATGCCTTTAAAATCTGGACACTAGTGTCTAAATTATTCTGCCCCTGCGTTAGCACACCAGAGGAATAAGAGAGCACAGGGAGCCGTAATATACCTGCAAGCAATTGAGAATGCAAGGAAGGGAATGGTGCAGGCAACATTAGTTGGGTACAAGCAGCATGTCAGAGTGGGGTAATGTCAAAAACGATAACTTGCTCCTGTCCAGGCTATCATGCAGTCCATACTTCTTGCTTCCCAGCCTGCTCCCCCTACTGCCAAGAGGCTTCCTGCCTTTGAAAATACCAATGGAGCACAGTACCTTCTTCCATTTCTTAGTATGGCTTCTATGCCTTTTAACAGATAGTGACTGCATATGGTGCTCTCTGGACATAATCCATGCAATTCTTAAAAATGTCTATGAGAGAAAAAATGTTCCTATGCCAATCCACATATGATGTCTATTGAGTAGTTTTATATGTGCATCCTTTGATCTGTGTTTTATCTAAAAAAATAAGCTAGATTTTAGATTAAAAGAAATAATATTGAGACAATGCAGAAAGACTTCTGCAATTTTCTGGGCTAGTTTGAAATGAAACTTGTGTAGGTTGGAAAGCTGGAGAGGAACTGAGGTAAAGTGCTAAGGCAACCTGACAGAAATCCCCTGCAGTACTTAAGAGATAAAAAACAATCCAAACCTTGAAATAAGGTCAGTGCACTAAAAGGCCCCCAGAAGATTTCTTTTTTTTGTAACTAAATTTCCAAGGGAATTTCTCGGTGTAGCAAGTATGAAGACACATCCTTAAATAAATGTAGTTATGAGCATATAACCATTTCCATCATACATTGAGGATGAATCACATCAGGCAATGGAGGAAGGCATGCAGTCTGCATTCCCTGCAGTGCTGGGCTACTTCAGAGGGAATATATTTGCCTTAGGGCCAAAATGGAGATCTGAGCCTTAGCAAGGTAAGGTACGTATGCACATGTTTATTGTTAAACCAGTGAGTAGGTGGGAATACAATTATGGGCCTATTCAGCTGGAGCCAATGAGGCTCCATGCAGGGCTCAGAATCCACCCAAGCAGAAGTTCATGGCACAAGCGGAGCCTTGGGAATCATTTTCTTGGCAAGATTCTGTTACATCCAGTCTGTGATTATCTGAAACTGGATCATGGATAATTTCTTTCTCAATGCCCTTTTTACCCGTTTGACCACATATTGTGTCATTATATTCAAATACTTCCAAAAGAAATTAAAGATTCAAAACTTCTTCCACTGATGACATACATGCAAAACTCCCATTAGCTTCATTGGAAAGAGAACGAGGGCTTAGATTACATGACTAAGTCTGACTAAATAAGGATCATCCATTACTTTGAAGGCAGATTATATCATTGGAATCATACATCTTTCGTGCAATATCTACCAGAGACTTTGACATGGTTCAGAATTTCTTTACTTTTATGAAGTGAAGTTCCACCCCTACTATTATTTAAATGTAACTCTTCTCTCCCTCCATTTTCATTTTCCTTATGGAGGTTACCTTTTGCTTGTTGGAAGAAAGGCAGTACAGCAGAAATAACATCACTAAGTCACAAACCTGCCTATTTTACTGGATTTGTGCTCTTTCTCTTGAAGTAGTAGAACTTGCCTAAAATAACTTTTGGGGTCTCATAGGAAAATGTAACGATTAAGACAAAAATGCTGAGGAAATTAGCTGATGTGATTGCAGAGCCATTGACAATTATCTTTGAAAACTCGTGGCAATCATGGGGCAGTCCCAAACACTTGAAAAAAGGCAAATAGAGTGTCAATTTTTTAAAAAAGGAAGAAGGAGAATCCAGAAATCTACAAATGGGTCTGCATCACCTCTATCCCCGGAAAAACTATGCAGGGGTCCATCAAGGAGTCCATTTTGAAATACTTCAAATAGGGTAAAGTGATCAGGAATGGCCAACATGGATCCACCAAAGGGAAGTCATGCCTGACCAACCTGATTGCCTTCTATGATAAGGTTACTAGCTATGTGGATATGGCGAGGGTGGTCAACATGATATACAGTAAAACCTATGTTATCTGGCATGCTCGGGGATTAGGGCGATCCAGTTATCTAAAACTTCCAGTTAGATTGATCAAAAAGAAATCTGATGAGGTTCAACAAGGACAAGTGCAGAGTCCTGCACTTGGGAAGAAAGAATCCCAAGCACAGCTACAGGCTGAGGATCAACTCGGTAAGCAGCAGTTTGGCAGAAAAGGACCTGCGGATTACAGTGAATGAGAAACTGGATATGACTCAAGAGTGGGCCTTAGTAGCCAAGGGTAACATCATATTAGGGTGAATTAGTAGGAGCATTGCCAGCAGATCTAGGGAAGTGATTATTCCACTCTATTTTGCACCGCTGAGACCACATCTGGAGATTTGCATCCAATTCTGCCCCCACCCTCATTACAGAAAGGATGTGGATGGAATGGAGAAAGTCCAGTGGAGGGCAACCAAAATGATGACTTGAGAGGAGAGATTGAGGGATTTGTGCTTATTTCGTTCATAAATGAGAAGAGTGAGGGGGGATTTGATAGCAGCCTTCAATTACCTGAGGGGCGTTTCAGAGAGGAGTTTTGACCTGCTCCATTTCTGATCTGAGCAGGATCACTTCTCCTTAGGCAACCTGGTGACCCCAAGCTTCCCAGGGATCATCATATGGATGCTGAACTTAGTGTGGACACCCGATCAGCATAACCTACTGCAGCCCAGAACTCCTAAACTCAAGCAATCTGGATGGAGAGAGGCTGTTCTCAGTGCTGACAGATGACGGAATGAGGAACAATGCTCTCAAGTTACAGTGGGAGAGGGCTAGATTGGAAATTAAGAAAAACTATTTCAATAGGAGGGTGGTGAAGCACTGGAATAGGTTATCTAGGGAGAGGCAGAAATGTCAAAATGTAGGTTTATTTGAATGTAAATGCAAAAGTCTGATGTATAACACTCTGAAAATATGTAAACAGTGCAAAGGGACTGCATAATATATTTTGTCAATGTGAACTTTTATTATAAATGTCTGTATGTTCAGAATATGCCAAGATTTGCCATATTTCAAGATGGAGTCTGAAACGCCATCTTGGATTTAGAAGCTTCTGATACCATCCATATCAGCCATATGTTCTGTCACATCCGCAGGTGACTGTTAAAATTTAAACATCATTCACCTGCCATTTTCCATTTGCATAATTCATGAATATTCAGTGGCATTCCTACCAGCCAACTACTTTGAACCATGTGTAAAGTGCATCCTTGTAGTATCCAATCAGTTTGAACTACCAAGGTGATGAACATGCATGAGATCAAGCTATAAAGATTCTGATCGAACGATGGTTCATTCTGGTCGTCGGGTTTAACCCGGGATCAGGGCGTCGCTTGTCCGTCGGGTCTTAGGAATAGGCTTAGATTGGAGAGAAAGAGAGCGAAAGAGGTCGTGTACAGTCTCTAATGGTATTCTAGCTACCTTTTCCTTCAAGGAGTCTGACGGAAGGTCAGTTCTCCTATTTTATAGTTTCTAATGGTCCTCTAGTTACCTTTTCCTTTAGGGAGCCTGACGGAAGGTCAGTTCTCCTACTTAGGTTATTTAGTTAGTTAGGTAGTATTAGATAGTTAGATCTCGTCATCGTGTCTGTGAGGCAGGTCGCGTCGATCCATGCATGTCGGCCGTCGTCGAGTATGTTCGTCGGGCGCGTCGAGATTAGTGTAGGGTTTTATTTTTAGGATAGGATTAAGGACAGGTAGGGCACAGAGTCGTCCATCGTCTGTTCCGGTCGCTACCAAAGCGCGAGAAAGGAAGCCGGCGAGCAGAGATTCAGCGCAAGGTGAATCGTCGGTCGTCGAACCCAACTCCAGCGACGAGGGATCACCTGGCTGTTCCTCGCCCGAGGCTCTAAACCAGCCAGAGGCTAGTAGGTCGCCAGCTCCAACCGTCCATCGTCGAAAGACTCTGTCATAGGTATAGGGACCTTAAGGGACTGCCCCTTCTGGTCTATTTGTAGTGTAAACGGGGACTGCCCCCAATGTTAAATGGAGGTATTGCTTGTAAATTTAACTTTGTATAATATAGTCTTGTGGTTATCAGTTTAAAACCCAGACTCAAGTTTTCATTTCAACGCGCCACAAACACTCTAACCAGTGATTAGATACGGAAAGAGGGTCCCATCCTGAAATACCATCCCCAAGCGGATTGGTCGGGATATTAAATTATCTCTCTGGGAAATGTCCTTAAACACCCTTGACATTTCCTTATTCTGTTCGACATACAGGTAACAGAGAGAGGCTGTTCTCAGTGCTGACAGATGACGGAATGAGGAACAATGCTCTCAAGTTACAGTGGGAGAGGGCTAGATTGGAAATTAAGAAAAACTATTTCACTAGGAGGGTGGTGAAGCACTGGAATAGGTTATCTAGGGAGGTTGTAGATTTTCCATCCCTAGAGGTTTTTATGTCCTGGCTTGACAAAGCCCTGGCTGGGATGATTTAATTGGGATTGATCCTGCTTTTATCAGGGGGTTGGACTTGACCTCCTGAGATCTCTTCCAACCCTAGATTCTATATGAAATTTTCACAGCTGCTCACCCACCAATAACACTTTCAGCTAAATGAAGAGGGCACCAACATCTTGATATTTTAAAGGTCATTTTCTAAGATTTCATGTAAAAAGCGTATAATTCCATACAACCTGATTTTCAGCTCTGCATAGCATCATCAGCCATGAAATTGGACCCTCTCCTCTTTTTTTCTTTGTAAGGTACAGGCTTTTTACAAGGAAATTATGTTTTAAAAATACAGTTTTAATGCACTTTTCATTGTCTATGTGGACTATTCCACAGGGGAAGAATGAGAGGTGGAGGCATCTGGACCATTTAAAATGTATTAATAAAAGACTGTGCAACTTGTTACTATAGGGACAAAAAAACTTATTCTGCAAATGAATAAGGTCTGTTGAGATTCCACTATGCTGTATCTACAAAATATATTAGAATAATACTACTCATAAAATTACAAGGGCTTTTTAACGTATAAAATTCATTAAACCAATAACTTGTGAGCCTGCAGGGGCAGGTATATTCACTGCATGTCTGCATCATTTTGCATAATGGGATCCTGATCCTTGACCTCAGTGGGAACTGTTGAGTACTCTGCATTTTTTTAAAAATTGCTATTTATTCATTTGCCTACTTATAGATTTAGAACCCAAACACTAGGCTCATTTTTTTAAATCTTTGCCAAATATCATAAAGTATGTGAATTATGACTCTAAATCAATTGACAATACTCCTTTAAGTGGAAATCACAATTAAAACATTTAATGGTTTCCCATGAATTATCAGTTAATCCACCTAATGGTTGAAAGCTGCATATCTTTGTTGTCTAAAATTGGGAATGAATAGTGCCAATTTAGTGACCTAGAGAATGGACAAATGGGTTTCAAAGACATTTTCCCAATATAAAATATCATGTGATGCATAGCTTCCCAATTCCCATGCTTGGTGCAATCCCTAGACAGTCTGTCTAAAAGCCACATATTACATATGGCCAGGGATTATAGGCAAATGTCCGGGGAGTAGTTGGGAATGGGGCAGAACAGAGACCTTGGTCTGGTATCATGCCTATATTTCCAGACCTGATTAGGGATTAAACTCTGTGTTAGGACATGTGGAACCATTCCCCCCCTTCCAGACAATTAAAATGTACAGACGTGTCCCACATATGTCATTGTATTCCTCTCTGAACAGTTCCCTTGTGAAGCAGAGATATTTCTGATTAAAATACCTTTAGAAATTTTAAATTGAGAGGTAAAATATATCAAACCCTTCCTAGACACACTGAGGGGCATTTTACCCATTTCAAATTTTGCTTCTTTCTATGTTTTGTTTGTCACCTTGAACTAGGTCAACATTTTCAATCTTTGAGTTAAAAATTATGATGAGAAAAAGCAAAGTTACTTGACATGTTACAAACTAAACAGTAAATACTTTATAAGAAAATAAAAATATTTTCTTTTTGAGATCTTATCAGAGAGCATCCTTAAATAATGAATTATTATTATTGCACTGCAATACTTTCTCCATCTATGACACTTTAGGGAATTACCCAAGCATTTGGAGTGAATCGCTACCCCACTTGCAGCATGAAAGAGCTGTTTGTCTTCCTCTCGGGAACCCTCCCCAACTACCAGCTGTTGGTTACAAAAGAGCTCTTCTCCAGGATCGACAGTCCCTACCCATTTTCCAGTGTTGACTAGCAATTTACACATTCCAGTGTGTTATAGTCACATGCCCAGGCCCTTGCCTTCTGGACCCCCATAATACACACCAATCCAATATCTCTGGGAGCAGTGTGCTCAGTTCACAGGTTTCACCTCAGTTCTAGCACCAGCATTACAGTTGATAGATCCTTTTGTCTCTGGCTATGTCTAGACTACAGGGTTTTTTCGAAAAAAGTGCACTTTTTTCGAAAAAAATTCACTTGCGTCTAGACTGCCACTGTGTTCTTTCAAAATTTTACGAGGAAGAACACCTTTTTTCGAAAGTTTATGGATCAGTAACTGTAACAGCATCATTGCACTTTAATTGGCTGACAATGGTGATGCATAAAATATTTATTATTCAACTCTGTGTCTCCTTTTATAGCACCTTCCTATAAACCCCTCATGCTGTGCCATAAGAATTGTCATGGCTGCACAGTGTCAGACAGTCAGTTCAATTGTCCATCTAGTCCAGTATCTGGTCTTCTGACAGTGGCTAGTGCCAGTGGCCCTGTCTTTAGTGTTCTAGTGCTGACATTTATTGACAAACTTCTTCCCAGCATCACCATAATTAAGAGATGTCTGATATGTAAAGGCCATATTTATTTAAACCTCCCCCCCCCCAACACACACACAAATGAGTGCTTACCAATTGTCCCTAAAATACATATTGGTATGGGCAAATTAAAAAAACGTGTTGCACGAAAGCACTGGAGATAATGGATCCATGTGACAGGTATTTAAACTGCTATAATCCTGACACAGATTATGTAACAGGGCCAAGGAAAACATTCAGAACTCTTATGTGTCATGATTTCATTACAAAGTTCTCTGATTTGCATGCATAAATTCCTATCAGTGCATTCAAACACAGTTTTTTAAAAAAGACATTGAAGCCATCCAAGACCAAATTTATACTTACAAGGGCACCTAAATCAATAACATCTTCATCCAAATAGAGTTAGTTTGAAATGTAGGATGTTTACTTCTCATGCTCTAGAGCCATATATTGTGGTCCATCAGTTGATCATAGAATCACAGGGTTGAAAGAGACCTCCAGAGATCATCGAGTCCAAGCCCCTGCTAAAAGCAGGACCAATCCCAACTAAATCATCCTAGCCAGGCCTTCATCAAGACAGATTTTAAAAACATATATGGATGGAGATTCTACCACCTCCCTAGGAAACCCATTCCAGTGCTTCACCACCCTCCTAGTGAAATAGTTTTTCTTAATTTCCAACCGAGACCTCCCGCAATGCAACTTGAGACCATTGCTCCTTGTTCTGTCTTCTGTCACCAATGAGAACAGCCTCTCTCCATCCTCTTTGGAACTTTCCTTCAGGTAGCTGAAGACTGCTATCAAATCCTTCACTCTTCGCTTCTGTAGACTAAATAAGCCCAAATCCCTGAGTTTTTTCTCATAAGTCGTCATGCTCCAGCTCCCTAATCATTCTGGTTGCCCTCCACAGCACTTTCTCCAAGGAATCTACATCCTTTCTTTAATGAGGATCAGAAATTGGGATGCAATACGCTAGATTCCAATACTCTGATTCCTGCAGACTCAGCGCTTTGTGGGATAACTTGAGTCCTTAGGAAATCAACGTGGTTTTCCTAACTTATCATATCAGGTTTAACCAAAGCATATCACAATTTCCCACATTTGTTTTAATACTACACTTCTATCCACTATTCCCATAAATCTCTCAATAAATAACCACTTGTGGACATATTTTCCAATTACCTTCTCCTCAAATCCCACCCAGCTGGAATGGCAAAGCTGCCTGGGCAAGTAGAGGAGGAGGTGATCATATATTGAATCTTCACTTTGAAGAGTGGGTCTCAGATGAATTTTTAACATCTGCTTTAGAAAAGGCAAATCTGTGTATAATTTTACATTTCTCAATAGCTTAGGATTGGAGAAAGATGCAGCGACTGGTCTGTCTATGATGATTATTTTACCATTTTCTATTACTATTTTTATTCATTACACCATCTCATCTGACTACACCATTAAGCATGCGAATATTCTACCAATGTAAAATACAGACAACATCATAAATTTCCTTTCAGAGTTGAAAGCGTTAAGGTATGTCCACACTGCAAATACTAGTGTCACAGCTTCAGCCACATTGCTGTATTGCAGTTCCTCATTGCTGTAAGACTTTAGTAAGGTGTTTGATACGGTCTCACATGATATTCTTATCAATAAACTCGGCAAATACAACTGAGATGGGGCTACTATAAGGTGGGGGCATAACTGGCTGGATAACCGTACTCAGAGAGTAGTTATTAATGGTTCACAATCCTGCTGGAAATAACAAGTGGAGTTCCGCAGGGGTCTGTTTTGGGATGATTTAGATATTGGCATAGAAAGTACGCTTATTAAGTTTGCAGATCATATCAAGCTAGGAGGGGTTGTGACTGCTCTGGAGGATAGGGTCATAATTCAAAATGATCTAGACAAATTGGAGAAATGGTCTGAGGTAAACAGGATGAAGTTTAATAAAGACAAATGCAAAGTGCTCCACTTAGGAAGGAACAATCAGTTTCACACATACAGAATGAGAAGCGACTGTCTAGGAAGGACTATGGCAGAAAGGGATCTAGGGGTTATAGTGGGCCACAAGCTACATATGAGTCAACAGTGTGCTGCTGTTGCAAAAAAAGCAAACATGATTCTGGGATGCATTAACAGATGTGTTGTGAGCTAGACACGCAAAGTCATTCTTCCGCTCTACTCTGCGCTGGTTAGGACTCAGTTGGAGTATTGTGTCCAGTTCTGGGCACCGCATTTCAAGAAAGATGTGGAGAAATTGGAGAGGGTTCAGAGAAAAGCAACAAGAATGATTAAAGGTCTAGAGAACATGACCTATGAAGGAAGGCTGAAAGAATTGGGTTTGTTTAATTTAGAAAAGAGAAGATTGAGGGGGGACATGATAGCAGTTTTCAGGTATCTAAAAGGGTGTCACAAGGAAGAGGGAGAAAACTTGTTCATCTTGGCCTCTTAGGATAGAAGAAGAAGCAATGGGCTTAAACTGCAGCAAGGGAGGTTTAGGTTGGACATTAAGAAAAAGTTCCTAACTGTCAGGGTAGTCAAACACTGGAATATATTGCCCAGGGAGGTTGTGGAATCTCCGTCTGTGGAGATATTTAAGAGTAGGTTAGATAAATGTTTATCAGGGATGGTCTCAGACAGTATTTGGTCCTCCCATGAGGGCAGGGGACTGGACTCGATGACCTCTTGAGGTCCCTTCCAGTCCTAGTATTCTATGATTCTCTCTATAGCGATTAAGGGTTTTTTTCTATCACTGAAGTAAATCTACCCCTCAAGAGGCAGAAACTAGGTCAATATAAGAACCCTTCTGTAAACCTAGGTGCATCTACAGTGTGGGTTAGGTTGATTTAACTTTGTTAAGTCCTTTGATGTAGCTAGCTGGGTCTAATTTTACATATATACCAGGTCTCATTCCCTTTCCTAAGGAAAATGACAAAGATCTTAAATTCCAAATTAATTTTGGACAAATATTTATGGCCCTTTCCCTTGAAAATTAATAACCGGATATCTCCTCAAATTGATATCCTATTCAATGGGTTTCCTTTTTTCCAACATTTGCCTATTCTGCAGGAACTGTAGAGTATATGACTGGATCGGCCTTGCTAGAAAAGCAACAAACATGCCATGACATATAATAGAAGAGGATCAAAATTACCCTTCATTTGTCTCCTTCATATTGCATGGCAAAAAAAAAAAAAAAAAAAAAATCATCTCATTTGGTCTGGTCTGCATGCCTTTAGGAATTCCTACTGATTTGACATTTCCTAATCTGACCTGGTTTTCTAGGACACCAATTAGATTTCGCACTGCTTTACAGTCTTTAGCATTCAAAGTAGAGTTGCATGTCTGCATAGGAGAACTCGAGCCCCATCTTCACTTTCTCTGTTACAAACTGGAACCAAAGCTTCCAGAATTTTTATCCAGTTCATTAACATCCAAAGGTTTGAGTCAAATCCCTCCCTCTGAGGCTGTGTCTAGACTACAACTCTTTTCTCAAAAAAGTGATGAAAATTAGACACTTTGAAATTGCAAATGAAGCCGGGATTTAAATTTCCTGTGCTTCATTTGCATAATGGTAGCCACGGTTTTTTCGAAACGGGGCTTTTTGATAGAAAAACGGCAGTTTAGACAGGGATCTTTTGAAAATAAAACCATTTTTCGAAAGATCCTGTACTAAAAAAATGAGGTTTACAGGATCTTTCGAAAAAGGGTTTTATTTTTGAAAGATCCCCATCTAAACTGCCATGTTTCTATCGAAAAGTTGTGTTTCGAAAAAACGCAGCTACCATGATGCAAATGAAGCACAGGAAGTTTAAATCCCGGCTTCATTTGCAATTTCAAAGTGTCTAATTTACAACCCTTTTTTGAGAAAGGGATGTAGTTTAGACACAGCCCCAATAGTGTATTGTTAAAGAAAGATGTCTTTCAAGTTTTTCTTCAAACAAAATTTTGAATCATTAGAGATTAAAGTTTATCAGCCAAAGGCATTTCTACCAAGAGCTAAAAGTAAATAGTCTCCAAGTAGCCGACCTTTGAAAGATATCCAGCATCCTTTCTTGACCATACAAATCCTTATAATTAATTATTTATCTTCTGTTTTGCCCTAAAAGGGAGTTACAAGGAGGAGAGAGAAAAATTATTCTCCTTGGCCTCTGATGACAAGACAAGAAGCAATGGGCTTAAAAGGCAGCAAAGGAGGTTTGGGTTGGACATTAGGAAAAATTTACCAACTGTCAGGGTGCTTAAACACTGGAATAAATTGCCTAGGGAGGTTGTGGAATCTCTATCTCTGGAGATATTTTAAGAGCAGGTCAGATAGACATCTATTAGGGGTTATCTAGATAGTGTTTGGTCCTGCCATGAGGGCAGGGGACTGGAATTTATGATTTCTTGAGGGTGCTTTCTAGTTCTAGTATTCTATGATTCCATGATTCTAATATAATAAGCAGTGTGTTGGTATGTCAGAGATTAGCATTCTAGTTATGTACATATAGCAGCTATTCTTTCTTCAAAAAGAGAAGTAAAAAGAGAAAAATACAACACAAAGCAAGAGCTTGAATTAATTTTAACTGCTTCTCAACAAGAATAATTCTCTCATCTCACCATCAGTCTCTGTAATGTTCTGGAGCCTCCAGACCAGGTGGTTCAATATATGGGGGTAGGGACAGGGAACACAGTATAAAATATAAATAAAGGACCATTTTTATTTTTTCTACATATTCATTATTCACTAGAAAATGTCAGTGATCTATAGCACACCATATTTGAAAGACTAGAGGCCTCGATCAGAAACTTTGAGTATCAGTCTTCTGGATCAGGGTTGACCTTTTGTTTTCTACCATAGTAAGGATCTACAGTAGACAGACAGAGGTACATATTTCAGCAACTGAGTCATTGTTTCAGTGAATGACATTTTGTTTCCTTCTTGAGGATAGGAGAAATGCCTGGGATGGTTAAGCATGCTACGTCTTCATCTTTTGTTTCTGCCAAGTGACTCATGGATTTTGAAAATCTTTTTTATTTTTTAAATATCCATGCATTTTGACATTTGGGAGCATTTACACACTGGGAAGTGAATTTTATAGTAAACAGCTGGATCAATTTCACAGAGACCGTTGAGAGCTGCAAAATTTAAAACCAGGGTTCCGAAGCTCCTCAAGGGAGTAAGAGAGAGCAGAAGATGTCTTAAACCAAGGTGAGATCACAAAGTTTTCTAACTGTGGCTGAGAAAAAAGGTGATGATGCTCGATTTTCAATTATACTAAGGCCCTTTTACACCACCCCAGAAGAGCAAAGGTGTTTTACATTTACCCTTATGCACTGATAGACTGGTGAAAATGGCTTACGTAGCTCATGTAACAGATTAAAGATGAATCTGTGCAGCACTGCTTGACCTGTTACTTTTTCAGGAAAGGCAGTACTGAAAGACAGGCAGCCATGTCTCTCTCCTGCCTGTGTTCCTCCACTATGGCTGCTGAAGCATTAAACTCCCACATAGGTTTGAACAGGTTACAATCGAGGACATGTTGCTCGCCATTGCAAAAAGAAGATATTTGGTTCAAAATAGTATGTTTTGTGCCTCTCATATATTTGTGATTTTTACCCATGACCAGACTTTGTCAGATTCTCCACCACTAGCAGCCAGTGTAGTAATTTACAGCTGTGCATATATTTGTGAATTTTACCCATGACCAGACTTTAGGTCAGATTCTCCACTGCTAGAAGCTAGTGTAGTAATTTACAGTTGTGCAAAGTGTGTGTATGGCGAGGGGAAGTGAGTGGAAAATTCAGATTTAACAGCATTTTACCTTCACTTTCCACTGGTTTATAGTGCTGCTCAAAATGCAAGACAGTGGAGAGTGAATATGAAGTCCTATGACGTTCCATATAATTTATCATACATTGTTAGACCTAGTGAGGATTGTTCCTGGAGGACAACTAATGGAAGAGCTATTAGAAAAAAGTTACTGTTTTTACAACACAGGATCCTAGTTTTTGTCCCAAGATACAGCTACACTTCACACATTTCAAAATAAGCTATTCTGGAATAGTTATTCCGAAATAGCTTATTTTGAAATAGCATGTTGACACTGCAGGGAAGCCTCAAAATTAGTCCGAGGCAAGCTTCCCTAATGTAGACCTGCTATCTTGATTTAGAGCCCCAGGAGGCACTGGGGAAGTATAACTTAGAATGGTCCTGGTGAGGGGCTATTTCAAAATAGCAGCAGTGGCTCGTCTACACACGCCTTATTATGAAATATATATTTCAGAATAGACGTTATTCCTCATAGAATGAGGCTTACAGATTTCAGAATAAGCCATCTGTTATTTCAATTTTTTTTTCGAAATAATGGAATGGCTGTGTAGACGCTCGCATTGTTATTTCGAAATAGCACTAGTTATCTCGAAATAATGGTGAAGTGTAGACATGCACCCCCACTAAGATAATAAAACCTTTTCTTTTCCTGCATACTATAATGGACAATGGCCTCACTCTTGCTATAATATTTAGTTTCTTAAATATAGAAATCATATTTAATCCAAGAAAGTAAAAACAAATTCATGGAAAGTTCTGTTTTCCTTGAATGAATCTTCTCTGAGTTGTGAGGAGAAAGAAAACTAAAGAGGCAGTGTACATTTAGGTATATTTGAAAAAATGCCATAAGGTTATGATCTCTTATACCTGAGGAAGCGCACCGTATGGCTATGTCTACACTACAGGGCTACATCTAGATTGCATCTCTTTTTCACAAAAGGGATGCAAATTAGATGTATCGCAATTGCTAATGAAGCGGGGACTTAAATTTCCCCTGCTTCATTAGCATAAAAATGGCTGCCGCTTTTTTTCAGCTCGGAGCTTTGCCGGAAAAAAGCGTCAGTCTAGACGCGGATCTTTCGGAAAATAAAACCTTTTCCGAAAGGTCCCTTATCCCTTATTTTAAGAGCGCTTTTTTCTGGCAAAGCTCCGAGCTGAAAAAAGCGGCAGCCATTTTTATGCTACTGAAGCGGGGGAGATTTATATCCCCGCTTCATTAGCAATTGCAATACGTCTAATATGCATCCCTTTTCTGAAAAAGGGATGCAATCTAGACGTAGCCCAGGGCTTTACTGGAAAAAAGGTACACAAATTTTGCTCTGCAATTTGCGTTCCTTTTTCTGATAATTTTTTTGGAAGAGGCTTTTCCGAAATTTGGCCTGTCTACACTTGGCTAAATTTAGGAAAAAAAATCCCTCTTTTGGAAGAGCCCTTCTTACTCATAGACTTTAAGGTCAGAAGGGACCATTATGATCATCTAGTCTGACCCCCTGCACAATGCAGGCTACAGGATCTTACCCACCCACTCCTAGAATAATCCTCTCACTTATATCTCAGATATTGAAGCCTTCAAATAGTTCGAAGACCCCAAGATGCAGAGAATTCTCCAGCTGTGATCTGTACCCCATGCTACAGAGGAAGGCGAAAAACCTCCAGGGTCTCTGCCAATCTACCCTGGAGGAAAATTCCTTCCCAACCCCAAATATGGCAATCAGCTAAACCCTAAGCATGTGGCAATCAGCTAAACCCTAAGCTAAACCCTAAGACTCACCAACCAGACACCCAGAAAGTTCTCTATAGTAACTCCTATCATCCCTCCATTAACCTATTTCCCACTGATAATGAATGGTCAATTAGTTACCAAGATCATGTTACCTCATCAAACCATCCCCTTCATAAACCCATTGGCTGTGTCTAGACTGGCCAGTTTTTCCGGAAAATCAGCTGCTTTTCCAGATAAACTTGCCAGCTGTCTATACTGGCCGCTTGAATTTCCATGTGGAAGCACTGACTTCCTACTGTAAGAAAACAGTGCTTTTTGCGGAAATACTATGCTGCACCCGTTCGGGCAAAAGTCCCTTCTGCGCAACACTTTTGCGCAAAAGGGCCAGTGTAGGCAGCTGAGATTTGTATTCCGCAAAAAAGCCCCGATTGCAAAAATGGCAATCGGGGCTTTTTTGCGGAAAAGCGTGTCTAGATTGGCCACAGACACTTTTCTGCAAAAGCATCCATGCCAATCTAGACGCTCTTTTCCACAAATGCTTTTAATGGAAAACTTTTCCGTTAAAAGCATTTCCAGAAAATCATGCCATCTAGTTTAATCTTGCATCTGACGAAGTGGGTCTTTGCCCATGAAAGCGTATGCTCCTACACTTCAGTTAGTCTATAAGGTGCCACAGGACTCCTCGCCACTTTTGTAGTTTAATCTTGAAGCCATATGGATCTTTTGCCCCCACTACTTCCCTTGGAAGGCCGTTCCAGAACCTCACTGCTCTGATGGTTAGAAACCTTCGTCTAATCTCAAGTCTAAACTTCCTACTAACCAACTTATATCCATTTGTTCTTGTGTCCACATTGGTATTAAACTTAAATAATTCCTCTCCCTCCCTGGTATTTATACCTCTAATATATTTAAAGAGAACAATCATATCCCCCCTCAGCCTTCTTTTGGTTAAGGTAAACAAGCCAAGCTCCTTGAGTCTCCTTTCATAAGACAGGTTTTCCATTCCTCGGATCATCCTAGTGGCCCTTCTTTGTACCTGTTCCAGTTTGAATTCATCCTTCTTAAACATGGGAGACCAGAACTGCACACAGTATTCCAAATGGGGTCTCACCAATGCCTTGTATAATGGCACTAATACCTCCTTATCCCTACTGGAAATACCTCGCCTAATACATCCCAAGACCATATTAGCCTTTTTCACGGCCATGTCACACTGGCGGCTCATAGTCACCCTATAATCAACCAGGACTCGAAGATCCTTCTCCTCCTCCATTATTTCCAACTGATGTGTCCCCAGCTTATAACTAAAATACTTGTTATTAATCCCTAAATGCATAACCTTACACTTCTCACTATTAAATGTCATCCTATTGCTATCACTCCAATTTACAAGATCATCCAGATCTTCCTGTATGATATCCCGATCCTTTTCTGAATTGGCAATAGCTCCCAACTTTGTGTCATCCACAAATTTTATCAGGACACTTCCACTTTTGGTGCCAAGATCAGCAATAAAAAGATTAAATAAAATTGGCCCCAAAACTGATCCCTGAGGAACTCTGCTAGTTACTTTCCTCCAACCTGACAGTTCACCTTTCAGTATGACCTGCTGTAGTCTCCCCTTTAACCAGTTGCTTATCCACCTGTCAACTTTCATATTAATCCCTATCTTTTCCAATTTAACCAATAATTCCCCATGTGGTACTGTATCAAATGCCTTACTAAAGTCGAGGTAGATTAGATCCACTACATTTCTTTTATCTAAAAAATCTGTTACTTTCTCAAAAAAGGAGATCAGGTTGGTTTGGAACAATCTACCTTATGTAAAACCATGTTGTAATTTGTCTCAATTGCCATTAGCCTCAATGTCTCTAACTACTTTCTCCTTCAAAATTTTTTCCAGGATCTTACATACTACAGATGTCAAACTAACAGGCCTATAGTTACCCGGGTCGCTTTTTTTCCCTTTCTTAAAAATCGGAACTATATTAGCAATTCTCCAGTCAAATGGTACAACCCCTGAGTTTAGAGATTTATTAAAAAATTTTGCTAATGGACTTGCAATTTCATGTGCCAATTCCTTTAATATTCTTGGATGAAGATTATCTGGGCCCCCCGATTTACTCCCATTAAGCTGTTCAAGTTTGGCTTTTACCTCGGATATGGTAATATCTACCTCCATATCCTTAGTCCCATTTGTTATGTTACCATTATCCCTAAGCTCTTCATTAGTCTCATTAAAGACTGAAGCAAAATATTTATTAGATATTGGGCCATTCATAGATTATCTTTAACCTCCACTCCATCCTTAGTAATTAGCTGTCCTACTTCTTTTTTTGTTTTTTTTTCCTATTTATATGGCTATAAAACCTTTTACTATTGGTTTTAATTCCCTTTGCAAGGTCCAACTCTACCTGACTTTTAGCCTCTCTCACTTTGTCCCTACATGCTCGAACCTCAATAAGGTAGCTTTCTTTACTGATCCCTCCCATCTTCCACTCTTTATATGCTTTCTGCTTTTTTTTAATCACCTCTCTGAAATGCTTGTTCATCCAGCTTGGTCTAACTCACCTGCCTATACATTTTTTACCTTTTCTTGGGATAAAGACTTCTGACAGCTTCTACAACTTTAACTTAAAATAATCCCAGGCCTCCTCCACCTCAAGATCCATAATTTCTTTAGTCCAATCAACTTCCCTAACTCATTTCCTTAATTTATTAAAATTAGCCCTTTTGAAATAAAAAACCCTAGTCTCAGATTTATTTTTGTTTATCCTTCCATTTAATTTGAACTGAATTAGCTCATGATCGCTTGAGCCAAGGTTGTCCCCTACAACCATTTCATCTATGAGGTCCTCGCTACTCACCAAAACCAAATCTAAAATAGAATCATAGAATCATAGAATAATAGGACTGGAAGGGACCTCGAGAGGTCATCGAGTCCAGCCCCCCGCCCTCAAGGCAGGATCAAGCTCCGTCTACACCATCCCTGACAGATGTCTATCTAACCTGTTCTTAAATATCTCCAGAGAGGGAGATTCCACCACCTCCCTTGGCAATTTATTCCAATATTTGACCACCCTGACAGTTAGGAATTTTTTCCTAATGTCCAATCTAAACCTCCCCTGCTGCACTTTAAGCCCATTACTCCTTGTCCTGTCCTCAGAAACCAAGAGGAACAAATTTTCGCCTTCCTCCTTGTGACACCCTTTTAGATATTTGAAAACCGCTATCATGTCCCCGCTTAATCTTCTTTTTTCCAAACTAAACAAGCCCAGTTCATGAAGCCTGGCTTCATAAGTCATGTTCTCTAAACCTTTAATCATTCTTGTCGCTCTTCTCTGTACCCTTTCCAATTTCTCCACATCTTTCTTGCAATGTGGTGCCCAGAACTGGACACAGTACTCCAGCTGAGGCCTAACTAGTGCAGAGTAGAGCGGCAGAATGACTTCACGAGTTTTGCTTACAACACACCTGTTGATACAACCTAGAATCATATTTGATCCCTTTCCGCCATGCTCCTTCCTAGACAGTCGCTTCCCATCTTGTATGTATGGAACTGATTGTTCCTTCCTAAGTGGAGCACTTTGCATTTCTCTTTATTAAACCTCATCCTGTTTACCTCTGACCATTTCTCTAACTTGCTAAGGTCATTTTGAATTATGTCCCTATCCTCCAAAGAAGTTGCAACCCCACCCAGTTTGGTATCATCTGCAAACTTAATAAGCGTACTCTCTATCCCAATATCTACATCATTGATGAAGATATTGAACAGTACGGGTCCCAAAACAGACCCTTGAGGAACTCCACTTGTTATCCCTTTCCAGCAGGATTTAGAACCGTTAACAACAACTCTCTGACTACGGTTATCCAGCCAATTATGCACCCACCTTATCGTGGCCCTATCTAAGTTATATTTGCCTAGTTTATCAATAAGAATATCATGCGAGACCGTATCAAATGCCTTACTAAAGTCTAGGTATATGACATCCACCGCTTCTCCCTTATCCACAAGGCTCGTTATCTTATCAAAGAAAGCTATCAGATTAGTTTGGCATGACTTGTTCTTCACAAACCCATGCTGGCAATTCCCTATCACTTTATTACCATCCAAGTGTTTGCATATGATTTCCTTAATTACCTGCTCCATTATCTTCCCTGGGACAGACGTTAAACTGACCGGTCTGTAGTTTCCTGGGTAGAACCTTTTTATAGATGTGCCTTTTTATAGATGGGCACAATATTTGTCCTTTTCCAGTCTTCTGGAATCTCCCCTGTCTGCCATGATTTTTCAAAGATCATAGCTAAAGGCTCAGATACCTCCTCTATCAGCTCCTTGAGTATCCTGGGATGCATTTCATCAGGACCTGGTGACTTGCTGACATCTAACTTTCCTAAGTGATTTTTAACTTGTTCTTTGTGTATCCTATCTTCTAAACTTACCCTCTCTCTGCTTGTATTCACTACGTTAGGCACACCTCCAGACTTCTCGGTGAAGACCGAAACAAAGAAGTCATTGAGCATCTCCGCCATTTCCAAGTTTCCTGTTACTGCTTCTCCCTCCTCACTAAGCAGAGGGCCTACCCTGTCCTTGGTCTTCCTCTTGCTTTTAATGTATTTATAAAAGGTCTTCTTGTTTCCCTTTATGCCTGTAGCTAGTTTGATCTCATTTTGTGCCTTTGCCTTTCTAATCTTGCCCCTGCATTCCCGTGTTGCTTGCCTATATTCATCCTTTGTTAGTTGTCCTAGTTTTCATTTTTTATATGACTCCTTTTTTATTTTGAGATCATGCAAGATCTCCTTGTTAAGCCAAGCTGGTCTTTTGCCATATTTTCTATCTTTCCTACACAGCGGAATTGTTTGCTTTTGGGCCCTTAACAACGTCCCTTTGAAATACTTCCAACTCTCCTCAGTTGTTTTTCCCTTCAGTCTTGCTTCCCATGGGACCTTACCTACAAGTTCTCTGAGCTTATCAAAATCTGCCTTCCTGAAATCCATTACCTCAATTGTGCTGGTCTCCCTTCTACCTTTCCTTAAGATCATGAACTCTATTATTTTGTGGTCACTGTCCCCTATACTGTCTTCCACTTTCAAGTTCTCAACTAGTTCCTCCCTATTTGTTAAAACCAAATCCAGAACAGCTTCTCCTCTGGTAGCTTTTTCAACCTTCTGAAACAGAAAGTTGTCTCCAATGCAGTCCAGAAACTTATTGGATAGCCTGTGCCTCGCTGTGTTAGTTTCCCAACATATGTCTGGATAGTTGAAGTCCCCCATCACCACCAAATCTTGGGCTTTGGATAGTTACTAGCATCCCCTCTTGTTGGTTCAGCAACTACTTGATGAAGGAATTCATCAGCTATCACATCTAGGAAAATCTGAGCCCTATTATTATTACTAGCACCTGTTCTCCAGTCTATATCTGGAAAGTTGAAATCTCCCATGATTACGCAGTTTCCATGAGTATTTATTTCATTAAAACCATTAAAGAGATCTCTATCCATCTCCAAATTGGATCCTGGTGGTCTATAACACACCCCAAGCACTATCCCAGGGGAAGATCTGATAGTTTTCTTCCCCAATGTGATTTTTGCCCAAACAGACTCTGTCTTCTCCATTCCATCACTTTTTATTTCTTTACAATCTACCTCATCTTTGATATACAATGCGACTCCAACACCTTTACCCCTATTTCTGTCTTTCCTAAACAGCACATACCCTTCAATACCTGTACTCCAGTCGTGCCTAGTATTCCACTATGTTTCTGTTATTCCTATAATATCTGGTTTCACTTCCTGGACTAATAGCTCTAGTTCCTCCATTTTGTTACCTAAGCTCCTCGCATTGGTGTACAAACATCTTAATTTTTGCTGTTTGGCCTCACCCACATTCTTTACCCAATTTGGCACGAACATTGTACCTCCAATATGACCTATTAGACTAGTACCCACCCTACCCTTCCTCATGTACATTCTCCTACCCGCAGCTATATCCTTTCTTACTTCATTTTTCTCCCTCTCAGTGTTCAAATCTGGCGTAGAGATTACCTGGACATCTCCCAACCGTCTCCCCCAAATTCCTAGTTTAAAGCTCTCAATCAGTTGAGCCAGCCTCCATCCTAGAAGTCTATTTCCCTCCCTACTTAGGTGAAGTCCATCCCGAGAGAACAGTCCTCTGTCCATAAATGCCTCCCAGTGACCATACATCCCAAAGCCCTCCTTATAGCACTACTGCCTAAGCCATCTATTGATCATCATAATCCTGTCACATCTTAGTTGCCCTTCTCTAGGAACAGGCAGAATCCCACTAAAGATCACCTGAGCCTCAATTTCCTTGAGCGTCCTCCCCAGCCTAGCATAGTCTCCCTTAATTCGTTCCAGCGAGAATCTAGCCGAATCATTTGTTCCTACATGAAGGATAATCAATGCTGTCTGCTTCCTTAATAATCCTCTTCAACCTCAGTTCCAAGTCCCGTATCTTAGCACCTGGCAGACAGCATACCCTTCTATTCTCTGGATCAGCTCTGGTTACAGGCCTATCTATTCTTCTCAATAAGGAGTCCCCAATCATGTTTTTCCTAGTGCGATTCTCTGGTCTATCTCTTGCTTCCTCTGGCTGCAAGTCCTTGCCATTCCTGTTTTCCCTTGTAATCCTCTTTAACCCATGCTGTATCCTCCTAATGCTCATTATTGGTGTTGTCTCCATTAACTCTTCCCCTTTATCTATGGGACTAGCCACTCTTCTCTTCTTCCTTACCCTTCCATCTTCATTATCTACCTGCTGTACCCCTTCTTCATTCTCCATCTATACATACCTGTTCTTGAGCTCTATTTTTCCTTCACTGACCCATCTTTTCCTCTGCCTGGCTCTCTTAGTCACATGCTTCCACTGTCCATTTTCTTTGCCCAGCAGTCCCCACTCTGAGGCCCTTGATCCTGCTTCCATCTGCATATCTAAGCTTTCCCCTTTAGCAACGTCATGCTTTTGCTCCATCATCTGCTCAAATCCCCTTCTAAACTTGACCAGAATTTCCACCTGCATCTCCAGTCCTCAGATCTTTTTTTCCATCAGCTGTATCAGGCGGTACTTCATGCAAACAAAACTTTGTTGTCAACCTATAGGACAACCACCTAACCTCAAGATGATTCTTACCAACCACCACAGGACATACCACACTAATACCAACCCTGATACCTTCCCTTGCAACAAACCCCGTTGCCAGCTTTGTCCACATATTCACTCTGCTGATACCATTATTGGACCTAACCAGGTGAGTTATAAGATCAAGAACACATATTCCTGCACATCCAGAAATATAATTTATGCTATCATGTGCTGAAAGTGTCTGTCTGCTGTTTAAATAAATTGTTAATTTTCTTGGACTACCAGGGAACCTGTCTATAGATTCGTATCTCTAATGCTCCAGATCATTTACTCTCCCCCATCTGTTTTAATTAATATTGGGGAGTATTGGGATGTGAGTAACATTGATATTTTGAGCTTGATCCTGCAGGGCATTGGTATCCCTATGTTCCTTGAAGTCAGTAGGAGCTGAGAGTATTCAGCATCTTGGAGGATTTAGCTGTGGCAGACAGATTCAGTTTTAATATCAGCTGATCAGAGTTTTCCTTTATGTGTATTTTTTTATTGTTTTCATGTGACTTAATATTTTAACTGCTCTTAAAATACACAGGGCAATTTGCTTAGGCAATTTTTGAACTGTAAACCATGATAAAGAAATCATCTGCATAGCCACTAATCTGTGGCCCTTCCAGGGCATGCCACAAACCCTGTATCTTAATATACAAGCTTTTGAAAAGGGAATGGGTGAGAGAGGGTGGTATTTACAAATGATGTTTATTAATCTTGAGATGGAGGGTCAGTGCTGGATGAGGGAAGCTCCTATCTTGTTATTTGATTATTTAGGATTTTTTTAGTCATATGTTAATGGGCACATGTCTAGCGCAAGGTGAGAGGCCTTCTTTTTAAAAGCATTCACAATATTTGATACTAAATCAAATAATCCAGATTGAGTGAGGCTGGCCTATGGTTTTTAAATGTAATTGGCTAGATCATTTATTTTTGAAAATAACGCTGTGTTTTGTGACAGATTAATGAAGGCCTGTTATTTAGAAGCTCACTCTGATGACCACTGAAAGGCTCTGTACTACGACAGGCTGCAAGTGGTATGACTGCATCCTAGAGCACTGCTAACAGATAAGGACTGGGCATCAGGAGATCTGGACTAAATCCACAGTTTAAGCCTTGGTACTTACTTGCTTAAACTTAAATATGAGTGTTTTCAGGTTCAAGGGTACATCCCTCTCTCAGGGGTGGCCTCAGGACACTTTATGTCTCAGTTTCCCCATCTGTATATTGAGAATAAACACGAGTCTCTGTAAAGCACAATGAGATCATAGGATTAAATGTGTTATCTATATAGAAACTGCCAATATTATACTGAAAACTATTTTCTATACATTGTTATAAATCATTAAATATAATAAATATTAGAATTCAAACCAGAACACAACTAATATAATGAATTAAAGACAGTTCCTCTCAGACAATAGAGTCCAAGGATAAATCACCCAAAGCAACAACAGCAATCACTCAGTCATTATCAATAACTCTAGACACCCAATAAGTAATTCTTAATGCATCCTTTGATTGAAAACCTTAGGGAAAAATACTTCCTGTCATAGACCAGGCAGGCTTTCCCTGTGTATTCCTGGTAATACCGATTTGTCAACATTGATTGACTTTTTCAGTGTGCTTCCCACATTTCTCCATCATAATATTTGGCCTTTCTACATTTGCTCCTTCAATTTGTAAAGGGTGACTATCAACAGGTATGTGAAAAAGTAAAAAAAAAAAAGAAAAAAAAAAGGACACAAGAAATAACCAATTAATATAACATCAAAATGACACAGAAACAACCTTATTGCAGCTAAAAACATATCCTCTTAACATAGCCCTCGAAGACAAGCATCAATGAGAGTGTGCCCTGAAGTTTGCCTGGAATGTCAGTTGACTAATAATTATTATTATAACAGTGCCCACAATATGGGTGTGTCTAGACTACATGGCTCCATTAATGGAGCCATGTAAAGTAGTTGACTCAACATAAACAATGAAGTGGGGATTTAAATAATCCCCACGTCATTAAAATAAAAATGTCCGCCACGCTGTGCCGAAAATCAGCTGATCTGGCACCGCGCGGCAGTCTAGGCATGGCACGGTTGACAAGGGAAGCCTTTGTCGACCGCTCTGGTAAACCTCGTTTCACGAGGTTTCACTAAGACCGCTTCATTGACTATGTAGAGTAAACTACTTTACATGGCTCCATCGATGGAGCCATGTTCATAAGAACATAAGAACGGCCATACTAGGTCAGACCAAAAGTCCTTCTAGCCCAGTATCCTGTCTGCCGACAGTGGCCATCCACCAGAGAGGGTGGACCGAAGATAATGATCAAGCAATTTGTCTCCTGCCATCTCTCTCCAGCCTCTGACAAACAGAGGCCAAGGACACCATTTTATCCCTGGCTAATAGCCTTTTATGGACCTAACCTCCATGAAATTATCTAGCTTCTCTTTAAACTCTATTATAGTCCTAGCCTTCACAGCCTCCTCTGGCACGGAGTTCCACAGGTTGACTATACGCTGTGTGAAGAACAACTTTCTTTTATTAGTTTTAAACCTGCTACCCATTAATTTCATTTGGTGTCTTCTAGTTCTTCTATTTAGGGAACTAATAAATAACTTTTCTTTATCGGCCCTCTCCACACCACTCATGATTTTATAGACCTCTATCATATCACCCCTCAGTCTCCTCTTTTCTAAACTGAAAAGTCCCAGTCGCTTTAACCTCTCCTCATATGGGACCCGTTCCAAACCCCTAAGCATTTTAGTTGCCCTTTTCTGAACCCTTTCCAAGGCCAAAATATATTTTTTGAGGTGAGCAGACCACATCTGTACACAGTATTCAAGATGTGGGCGTACCATAGTTTTATACAGGGGCAGTAAGATATTTTGGGTCTAATTTTCTATCCCTTTCCTAATAATTCCTAGCATCCTATTTGCCTTTTTGACCGCCGCTGCACACTGCGTGGAAGTTTTCAGAGAACTGTCCACGATAACTCCAAGATCCCTTTCCTGATTTGTCGAAGCCAAATTAGCCCCCATCATACTGTACGTATAGTTGGGGTTATTTTTCCCGATGTGCATTACTTTACACTTATCTACATTAAATTTCATTTGCCATTTTGCTGCCCAATCACTGAGTTTGGTGAGATCTTCTTGGAGTCCCTCACAGTCTGCTTCTGTCTTGACTATCCTAAACAGTTTGGTATCATCTGCAAACTTTAACCTCACTGCTTACCCCTTTCTCCAGATCATTTATGAATAAGTTGAAAAGGATTGGTCCTAGGACTGACCCTTGGGGGACACCACTAGTTACCCCTCTCCAATCTGAAAACTTACCATTTATTCCTACCCTTTGTTTCCTGTCTTTTAACCAGTTCTCAGTCCAAGAAAGGACCTTCCCTCTTATCCCATGGCCATGTAATTTACAGAAGAGCCTTTGAGGAGGGACCTTGTCAAAGGCTTTCTGAAAATCCAAATATACTATATCTACTGGATCCCCCTTATCCGCATGCTTGTTAACCCCTTCAAAGAACTCTAATAGATTAGTAAGACAGGATTTCCCTTTACAGAAACCATGTTGACTTTTGTCCAACAAATTATGTTCTTCTACATGCTTCACAATTTTATTCTTTACTATTGTTTCGACTAATTTGCCCGGTACTGAAGGTAGACTTACCAGTCTGTAATTGCCAGGATCGCCTCTAGAGCCCTTTTTAAATATCGGTGTCACGTTGGCTACCTTCCAGTCATTAGGTACGGAAGCCAATTTAAAGGATAAGTTACAAACCATAGATAATAGCTCAGCAATTTCCCATTTGAGTTCTTTTAGAACCCTTGGATGAATGCCATCCGGTCCCGGAGATCTGTTAACATTAAGTTTTTCTATTTGTTCCAAAACCTCCTCTAATGACGCTTCAATCCGGGACAGTTCCTCAGATTCATCACCCACAAAGGACGGTGCAGATTCGGGAATCTCCCCAACGTCCTCAGCCGTGAAGACTGAAGCAAAGAAATCATTTAGTTTCTCTGTAATGGCTTTATCGTCCTTGATTGCTCCTTTTATAGCTCGATCGTCTAGGGGACCCACAGGTTTTTTAGCAGGCTTCCTGCTTCTAATGTACTTAAAAAACATTTTGTTATTTCTTTTTGAGTTTTTGGCTAGCTGTTCCTCAAAATCTTTTTTTTGCTTTTCTTATTACATTTTTACACTTGAATTGACAGTGTTTATGTTCCTTTCTATTTATCTCACTAGATTTGGACTTCCACTTCTTAAAAGATACCTTTTTTTCCCCTCACTGCTTCTTTTACATGGTGGTTAAGCCATGGTGATACTTTTTTAGGTCTCTTGCTCTGTTTTTTAATTTGGGGTATACATTTAAGTTGGGCCTCTATTATGGTGTCTTTAAAAAGTTTCCATGCAGCTTTCAGGGATTTGGTTCTAGTCACTGTGCCTTTTAATTTCTGTTTAACTAACCGTCTCATTTTTGTGTAATTCCCCTTTTTGAAATTAAATGCCAGGGTGCTGGACTGCAATTAAGAGTAGTCTAGACACACCCTATGTGGCACATTGTGCAAACTTTTAAGGAGTCCCAGTCCTGTTTAAGTGGCCTTCCATTTTCACAATGCCAAACAATACTAGTAAACCATCAATGTGGATTGCCTACATGAAAAGACAAGCTAGAACATTTGACTTGTCAGATTTACTAACAAAAGTCAAAGAGTATTGACAAATTCCATCACTTGGTGTGCGATACTCTTCTGCTAATGCTTGCTTCCAGGGCATAAAGCATAGCCAAGAATCAGATTTACTGTAGCCTCCACTTTCAAAATTGACTGATGCCAACATTTATAAGAAGTATGTGTCACACTAACATTTTTATTATATATAGGATTTGAGTTGTGTGGCTGCCATTGGTTAAAGTCATGCATATGGTTTTGAAAAATATAGGAATAAATACTTGAGTAGCTTCCAGTGCACACATACCAGAGTTTCTTTAAAGAAAATTAAAAATGAATTTCATACATTTGTTAGAGCATAAATTGCATGCTAATTATCAAATTGTTTCATTTCCAAGCACTAGCAAAAATATGGCTGCCGACAGCAAATGATTATACTATATTTCTAGGAAATTTAAATTCTACATCTAGGAAGTAAAAAGTCTATAAGTTACATGAGAGATTAATTGACACTATATTTCATTAAATACAAGGCCCCCTATCTCTAAATAGGAAATGTCCAATCTGGAAGAAGTTCTCCTCTTGTGAGCATTTATGAGACAGCAGGCCTTCTGATATATTATAATGAAATACAGAAGAACAATGGTCAAGGGTCTGTCTTTTCATCTAAATACAAAGTATTGGAAAATGTCCTAGATTTATTTTTTACTAAAGAAACACACTGGAACAGTCCAAGTAGCCAGTACCCTAACAAAAGAGACTCATTACCCATTTTGGAAAACCCTATTATTTAAAATGCCACCTATATTGCATGTATGGAGACTGCTCTTTCCAACAGGAAAACAGAAACATAAATAGATTGTTTTTAATTGAGATATGCCAGCCTTCCCAGTCTTGACATAGCCAATGCACAGCTCCAAGGCACCCTTCTTAGCTTTAGTTTTGTAATGCTACTATAGAAGGAAAAACGCTCTTTTAGAAAAACACCTGCCACACTATACCAGTTGAGATAGGGCAGTGTTTCTCAAAGTGGTCCATGAAACCTCTTTGAGAAACCTGCCAGCTGGCTGCACTGGTGTGTTTACTTACCAGCACTCTTGCCATGGAGCCTCACAGCTCCCATTTCTGCCAGTTTCACAGGAAGTGGCAGCCCCCAATGCAACTCCCCTTGGCTGCAGATGGTGAACTGGAGCTGATGAGAGCTGCAAGGCTCTGTGGCCACGGTGCTGGAAAGCAAACGCACCGGCGTGGCCAGTCAGCAGGTTTCTCAAAGTGGTTTTGCGGACCACTTTGAGAAACACTGAGATAGGGAATAAGGAACAGGATACATAGTTTCACCTTTTTGTCACTAGTTCCAATCTGGTCCAGAGTTGATAAATCAAAGATTGTGTAAACTTTCCCTGAGATTCACAGTCCTCTGCAGATTAATGAGTCCATTTGGTACTATGATGGATAGGAGGAGTACTGGCCAGCATTCAGTGACTAAAGGGTTAAACTCAGGTAGCTAGGAGATGTTGGCAGGGAGCCAGAGGAGCCAATGAGAGAAGCATGCATCTGTGAGTAGACAGGGAATGTCCATTGAGGAATGATCAGGTTATTTTCTTTGTTTTGTTAAGACCATGTGCCTCCTACCCCCTTGTCCCCATATTAAGATTAATCCCAGGGACACAATTCTCTGTGTTTTAATCCGTTCTTTTCTCACTTGCTTTATGATACTAGCAACCTAGTATGTTTTACCAAGTACACCTTTTTGTTTTGTTAAGGCTATGACTTGATGTTTGCATCTGGAACGTAACAGGAGGTCTGTGTATGCATGGCTAAGACTGAAAGGTCAGCTATCAGAGATTGCAGTTTGTTTTCTCTCCCCTCCGCCCCAAGATATCTTGTGGTAAAAGAGCTTTCTCTACTCTGCACTGATTAGGCCTCAGTTGGAGTATCGTGTCCAGTTCTGGGAACCACATTACAAGAAAGATGTGGAGAAATTGGAAAACGTCCAGAGAAGATCAACAAAAATGATTAGAAGTCTAGCAAATATGACCTATGAGGGAAGACTGAAGAAACTGAGTTTGTTTAGTTTAGAAAGGAGAAGATGGAGTCAGGACATGATAACAGCTTTCAAGCACCTAAAAGGATGTTACAAGGAGGAGGAAGAAAAATTATTCTCCTTGGCCTCTGATGATAAGACAAGAAGCAATGGGCTTACATGGCAGCAAGAGAGGTTTAGGTTGGACATTAGGAAATACTTCCTAACTATCAGGGGTATGTCTACACTACCCTCCTCGTTTGAACTAGGAAGGTAATGTAGGCATACCGCACTTGCAAATGAAGCCCGGGATTTGAATTTCCCAGGCTTCATTTGCATAAGCCGGGCGCCGCCATTTTTAAATCCCGGCTCATTCGAACCCCGTGCCGCGCGGCTACACGCGGCACGGACTAGGTAGTTCGGACTAGGCTTCCTAGTCCAAACTACCGTTACTCCTCGTGGAGTATGCCTACATTACCCTCCTAGTGCGGTATGCCTACATTACCCTCCTAGTTCGAACTAGGAGGGTAGTGTAGACATACCCAGGGTGGTTAAACATTGGAATAAATTGTGTAGGAAGGTTGTGGAATCTCCATCACTGGAGATATTTAAGAGTAGGTTGGACAGATATCTATCAGGGATGAAGTAGACGGTGCTTGGTCCTGCCTTGAGGGCAGGGGGCTGTATTTGATGATCTTTCAAGGTCCCTTCTAGTTCTAGTATTCTGTGATTCTGTGATTCAGATATCTTTGACTCTTCTTATATCGCTAGTCAGTTAATTTAAATGTGGGATTGTTAAAGGAATATCTTCCCATTTGGGACCTGAAAAAGCAGGAAAGCATGTTTTTCTTTTCTAGATTATGAACAAACAGGGAAATTAAGGTGAAAATAACTGAGTTAGCTACAGAAGCAATATTTCTGTTTTTCACGTTGACCTGGCTCACATATTCAATTTAAACTTTGTTTAAAGAATATTTCATTAAACTATTTAGTTAAAAACAAGTTTAAGAAAAACAAATCTGATTTTAAAAAACTTGAATGTTTAACTAAACTCAGAAATTCACATGTTTGTTTTGTTAAAATGTTCATTATGTAAAGTTATGTAAGTCAAGTTATAAATCCAGAATATATAATGTTGAGTTTTTAGTTAAATAAAACAATTTCAATGCCTGTCTTGTGATGTTCTGTTAATACAGCATGGCAAGAAAATCCTCCAAATATTTAATGATTAACCTATTAAATTGCAGACAGTTCACCTCCCAATCACTTCAGAAATGTCTGCTTCAGTTACCCTTGGTAAATGAATTAACCAAACCATGATTCATTATCTGATATAACTAAAAAACTAATCAAAATAAATCACTGTTTAATGTATACCTTCTAAAAATGAAATCTACATCTATCTCTGAGTTGTGAATAATATGTATTGAGGTTATAACAACCAACAAGAATTCACTTTTATGTAGAAAACCATGATTAAATCAAGTCTTCCTGACTAGTAATTTGAATCATGATTTAAAATCAAATCCACCCTGATTTCTCTATACTGAAGGAAGTCTCCAGTGACTGGGCTTACTTGCTGCTTTATCCCATCATACCATAACAATGGGTCAATAGTTCTTGAATAAAATTGATTTTATATGAAGTTGCAATTTTTGCCACCAAATTCAGACCTGCTGTCTATTATGTTGGTACAGCTCCAACGTAAGTCTTTGGATCAAAGTCAGCAGTGGTGTGAACAGTGATACATGGAATAGTGCAACATGCACCAGTATGCTAACCATTAGATATGTCAGATTCCCTATGTCTGCCCTTTAAGGGCAGAAGGAGAATGTAGCCTTAAACCATTCTAAAAGAAGAGGGTATATTGCTTACATATGTAAATGGGCAAGAAAAAGGGTATCACATACTAGTGTCTGTAAACCTATTGCATAGCAAGTAACCAGTCTAGTTCATAACACTGGAATGTTATGAAGAAATATGGTTTGAAAAGTGTTATTATTTTTAGAAAAATGTAGACATTAATTATCAGTGATGTTATAGTGCCTACAGAGAAGACTAAACAGATATGGAGAAGTAAAAAAATATCAGTACATTAGGCATGGCTTCAGCAAAATATGCAGTTGTTTCCTGAATAACCTTCAGTGTCCTTCACCTCAGAAGCTATGCCCAGAAGGCCATTCCAAACATTATTTGCAGCATGAAAAAGTGTTTCCCTATGTCTGTTCTAAATTATTTTTCTTTAGCTTTCATTAAAAGCTTCTTCCTAGAATGTGCTGAGCTAAAAAAAATTAACCGACATTATCCATACTTAGTATTTTGCACACATTAGTTAGGTCCAAAGCATGTGTATCATTTAAGTAGGCTGAATAAATTGGTGATTTTCCTCTTTAATGCATATTTTCTCCTTTAATGTAATGTTTCTTTGGCTTTCCATGTTTTGTCCATTTGTTTTTCAGATTTTTTTTAATAACTGACAATGTGAAAGACTATTCTAAATGTGATCTGACTCAAATATTATATAACACACACCAAAATTACATTTAAAGAATACTAAGAAAATGAAGGTGTGAAAATTAACTGCTTAGGCTAAAAACATGGGTTTATTGATTAGGTACAATTATGTGAATCAAAGAGATAAATAAGGTAGTGGAAGAGTCACATATAATTTATCTTATCCAGAGAACTCTGGAGCTTTGAATATTATTAGTTTTTTTTGACATTTTCTCTTATATTGACTTAGTCTGTCTTATTTTAAACTATTCCACTGATTATTTTGTATTGCACAAATAAGTGTGTCCGTTAAAATATACCACAGTCAAATCTAGTTTGCAATGTAACAGAAAGTGACAAAATCAATACTGTTAAAATATGATTTACAATTATAATAGATTTCCTTAGACATATCAGAACATTTAACACAGATCTAGGAGTCAGTCTAGAGCAGTGGTTCTCAACCTAATTACCACTGTGAACTGCTTATGCAGCTCCTATGTCCTGTGCGAATGTCCCTCCCACCACATAGATGCATGCTCAAGGTGTCTATTAACGCAGGAGAGAACATGATACTGACAGATGCTGAGAGTTGTGGGGACTAGAACTCCTGACATTCTGTTTCATAAAAGTACTATAGAAATGCTAAGTATCATATTATGAAGGAGTATCATACCACTCTTATTAAACAACCACCTCTGTGAAGAGAACTGTCACAAAGTATCTCCAAATTTCAGAGTAGAATTTAGTCCCACCTTCTTTAGAAGACTCTTTGTCATGCCAGCTAAAATATGCCAACTGACATCATCAGCCTTAAAAGGCATAAAAGTGCTAAAGATAATCTACCTTTTAATTGTGTAGGCTGGCCAGAAATCAGATTTGTTGCCTGACTTTCAGTGAGGTGTGTAGTTTTATCCTTTTGAAATAGCCAGAAAAAAGAGGCCAATGGGGAGTGTGATGGAACATGGGTGATTTCAGTGGCTGGGAAAGCACATGTATATATGTGACATAGCAATGCTGTATCAACAATTTCCAAATAGCATTTTATAAAAATCCAAAATATTTTTTTTACCTTAATCATTGAAAGATTCTTTTCAACAAAGCAAAACAATCCATCTTCTTTCGTCATCATCCTACCTTTTAAGGCTCAGTTCTAGGCTATGTCTAGACTATGCTGAAGTTTCAAGAGAGGATATGCAAATTCCCACGGAATTTGCATATCCTCTTTCGAAACTTCGGCTTAGCCTAGATGAGCCCCTACAGCCCTTACGCAGTAAAAACATCTGCTGGCATCGACATTATATCCATATACGGATTGAAAATATATGATTGTCCAGTTGTAGGCATCACATTTCAAGAAGGATTAAAGGTCTAGAGAACATGAGCTATGAGGGACAACTGAAAGAATTGGGCTTGTTTAGCTTGGAAAGGAAAAGATTGAGAGGGAACGTGATAGCGGTTTTCAAGTATCTAAAAGGGTGGCACAAGGAGAAGGGAGAAAAATTGTTCTCCTTGGCCCATGAGGATAGGACAAGAAACAATGGGCTTAAACTGCAGCAAGGGAGGTTTAGGTTGGACATTAGTAAAAACTTACCAACTGTCAGGATGCTTAAACACTGGAATAAGTTGCCTAGGGAGGTTGTGGAATCTCCATCTCTGGAGATATTTAAGAGCAGGTTAGATAGACATCTACCAGTGATTTGTCTAGACCAGCGGTGGCCAAGCCATTGCAGACAAAGAGCCAAAATAGTGGTGGATACAGTGCAAAGAGGGAAAGAAGTTGTTCAGCAAAAAAAAAAACAAAAAAACAAAAAAAACCAAACACTGATCCTTTAACAGCCGCGTGTGGCCCAAGCAGGCTTCTGTCTGCCGCAGCATCAGATCTCGCTGCCCCAAGTGGCGCCGTGACCAGACAATGAAAAAAGGTCAGAACAGGGGAACACAGAACAGACGTGGGGAGGGAGCTGAGCGGTAGGTGCAGGAGCCACAATTTTTCCTTTGAAGAGCTGAATGTGGCTCGCGAGCCGCAGGTTGGCCACCCCTCATCTAGACGATGTTTGGTCCTGCCGTGAGGACTTGATGACCTCTGGAGGTTCCTTCCAGTTCTGGTGTTCTATGATTCTATTCTATGAATCCGAAGATTCCCAGATATAACCTTGGTAAAAGGCAAGTTTAGAACACACACTTCATCCATCAGGGACTGAACTTCTTTTAACACTTGCACTGTTTTTTTGGAACTGCCCAATCTCCTATTCAGAACAATTGCAGGTAATTATAGTCTATGATCATAGTTAATTTAACTATCAGGCTAGATTGTTCTTTGGATTATTTATTCCTCCAAGGGAATAAGAATTCCCTTTTATAATCCTGTTTTGGCTCTCTGGAGGATCTTGGGTCAAGTTGTTTGGGAGTAAATAGGGCACGTACCTGCTTATTCTCTCCTTGGACCAGTGGGTGAGGACTAGGTAGGACATGGTCAGAAGATTGGTTCCATCCTTCTCTATTCACCTGTAAATTAGTACTCCAGTCTGGGAGAAATTTAAAACCAGGGAAGGTCCTGTGACTTAGTGGGACTATCTAAGGGTATGTCTACACGACAGCACTAATTCGAACTAACTTAATTCGAATTAGTTAATTCGAACTAAGCTAATTTGAACTAGTGCATCTAGACCTAAAATCTAGTTCGAATTAGCATTTTGCATGCATCTAGCATGTCCACATTGAGTGGACCCTGAACCAAACTTAAAGATGGCCGGAAGCAGTGCCGGCAGGGCATCAGATTAGGACTTAGAGCGTGGACTGCTGCCTCAGGCTAGCTGAGGGCTGTGCTTAAAGGGACCCGACCCCCACCCCGGACAGACAGTTCTCAGGGTTCCCCGATTGCTTGTCTACAAAGCAAAGCAGTCCTGACTTGGAGTGCCCTGAATGGCCACACTCGGTACATCACAGCACTCGGCCATCAGCCCGGCTGCACTTGCCGCAGGCTGCCATCCGGGGGAGGGAGGGTGTCAATCAGGGGGCTGCAGGAGAGCTTCCACCCCGAGGAGCCCGCAGAGCCACCCCAGTCCTCCCCATCGGGAGCTCGTGCCCCATTCCTCCCTCACCTCCTTCCACTTACCCCTCCCTTGCCCCCCTTCCTGATGTAAAAAATAAAGGACACATGTGTTCAAAAATAGAAACTCTCTTTATTGAACAAAACTCGGGGTGGGGGGGATTAACCTCTGGGGAGACTGAGAAAAGGAGGTGGGAGAGGGGAAGAGAGAGGGTGGGAGAGGGGAGGGGGAAACCTGGGAGGAGGGAGCTGGAAGGGGGAAGCCAGGGGAAGAAGGAGGAGGGGAAGTATAAAACGATGGTACACCATATATTCAATACAGTGTACAGACGTGGTCTCATCACCTCAAAAAAGATGTTTTGGCCTCTGAAAACACCAAATGAAATGAATGGGTAGCAAGCTTCAAACTAATAAAATAAAGTTCTTCTTCACAAAGCAAATAGTCAACCTGTGGAACTCCTTGCCACAGGAGGCTGTGAAGGCTAGAACTATAACAGAGTTTAAAGAGAAATTAGATAAAGTCATGGAGGTTGGGTCCATGGAGTGGTATGAGCCAGGGGGTAGAAATGGTGTCCCTGGCCTCTGTTTGTGGAAGGCTGGAGATGGACGGCACAAGACAAATGGCTTGGTCATTGTCTTCGGTCCATCCCCTCCAGGGAACCTAGTTTTGGCCGCTGTTGGCAGACAGGCTACTGGGCTAGATGGACCTTTGGTCTGATCCAGTACGGCCATTCTAAGCTCAGGGCTCAGGGTCAGGGGTCTCACTGGACCACCTTGATTTTCATGCAAACCTGCTCCTGGGTGGCCAGGCTGGCAGCTATCCAGCCCTAGACGGCCACTTTCCTGTGCCTAGTGCGGAGGTCATGGACGTTGGACGGCTCCCCTCAAACCTCAATGAGGTCCACGATCTCCGCACTAGACCAGGTGGGCGCCCACCTCTTGCGGCCCCGGGCAGGCTCCTGGGAGCCGCCAGCCTGGTCCCGGGAAGAGGCGGAGGGCTGGGTGGCAGCGGGTGGCTGGCTCGTGCCGTGCCAGGTGCAGGGTCTGCTGGCTGGGTGCTGGCAGGCTTGCACCTGGCACGGGCACCGTAGCCAGACCGTGCCCCTTTAAGAGCTCCAGCGCCAGGAGGGGGGCAGCCAAGTTTCCCTGGTTGTGCCCAGAGTGGCCACCAGGACAAGCTGGGATGGGTTAGCCTCCCACTAGTTCGAATTAAGTGGGTACACAGCCCTTAATTCGAACTACTTAATTCGAACTAGGTGTTAGTCCTCGTAGAATGAGGTTTACCTAATTCGAATTAAGCGCTCCGCTAGGTCGAATTAAGTTTGAACTAGCAGTTTGCCTGTGTAGCGCCTATGAAAGTTAATTCGAACTAACGGCTGTTAGTTTGAATTAACTTTGTAGTGTACACATACCCTAAGATATAATGCCTTCCGATGCTTATTTCTGGGGTGGTGCAGCTAACATTGTTTCCTCGAGGCTCTGCCTAAAATCAGAATCTAGCCTTTTATATATTGCTGTGAACAATCAAAAAGCTAATAAAGAAGAGAAAACAGTGAACCTTTGCAAAGCCAAAGAACTGTCTTTTGTTAACTTAACACAATCATTCATAACGAAAAAAACCCGAGAAAGTTTCATATGAAAAGCTCAGTAAAAACAAGAATTTTGGCAGGATCCTTAAGTTGCTGACAAATGCTGTGAAATCACTCTAATCATTTTATTCTAATAGGAAGGGTATTTCTGTTTACTTGTCATCATGTTCTAGACACATTGTTTAGTTCATTCACACATCTTTTTTTAAAATAAAAGGTGCCAAATTTTACAGAGAATGCACATTTTTATCTCTCTGCCCATGGGCAGACACCATTGATCCTGACTTGTCTTTTGCTCATGATATTTTTATGACAGTTGGAGGATTTGTTTCTAAAAGGAGGTTGAAAAAAAATCAGAAACAGTTACTTATCCCTGAGATGTAGCTGACTGAAACCTCATGGTGTAAATGAGAGGCGGGAGAGAGCAAAAGCACAGATTGGTATAGGGGTGGGTGATTGAGGAACTGTATTTTTTTGTAAATCAGAAACAAAAGATGTCTATTTAAAAAAAGAAAAAAATAGGAAGAATACTGGTTAATTCAAAGCAAGCTGAAATTTATGAGATCTGCTGCTGCTTAACCAAGAACTACTGTACCCTGCAGGCAGCATTCTGTCGTTAGCTCATCTTTCCGGATTAGGAATAAATGACAGCAGATGATATTTTGCATATCCTGGATTCAAATTATTTCCCTCAATAATAGGGATAATGCTTTATTCTTCTTCTTTGCTACACTTGTAAGGCTTTTAGGTTTCAATGCCAATTTACTCAAAAGTTTCAAAATTCTTTGGTTAAAAGAATGATTTTAGACATAATAACTGTGGCAAATCGAATACCGGAGATGTTAATCCTAATAAATTGCATTCAGATAATGGTTAATGGTCTGATTTATAAGTAATAAAGCAAGGATGAAACTATTCTTAATTCACCCTGCTGCATACAGATATTACTGCACATATGGCAGGGGAGATTAACACAATGGTTCAGAGACCCCTGACGATACTTTACACGTATCAGGCTAGACTTGCACTTGTTTACTCCAGGGTTGAATTTGGCCTAGAGCTTCATCGTTAGCTTGCTGATTTAGGTCAGTGTCTTACCACAATATTTTGTGCTGAGGAAGATGGCAGATTCACAGCCTGGGGGGCAAAAATTTTCCTGTTAGTGTGTAGAATAGGTTCCAGATAAGAGAGACAGTGCATGCTTCCTTACCAATGTGCCTTAGCCCTTTTCTTGACAGAGAGGCAGGGCTAAATCTGCCCCACATTATGCTAGTATAAATCTGAAGTAGCTCAACTAGCATAAATAAGTGCAGAATCAGGTCCCATTTTCTCTAGAAGTGAGGGAGTAGCCCATTCCTCTAACCTACAAAGTTCTCAGTCTCTCTGCTGACTTTACAAATAAAACAGGAAGGGAATAGATGGTACTCATGATGCAGACGTTCAAAATAAGTGAGAATTATGAAGTCACAATGCAAAAAAATAAAGGAGATTGTGCATATAGTATTTCTGCTAAACTCCAAATTCTGTTTGCATGGGACAGGTATGAACAAAATAATGAATCCAATGGCTTATATTTCATCTTCTTTGTAAGAAAAGTACATTGTAAGAAAAGTGAGCATTTACTACAGAAAACAGTGGAGGAAAAATTCCTGAATATTTCTTATCATGCACCTCTAATCTCAAATAAGGTCTGCAATTAAGAAAAAGGTTATGTTCTATTTAGATAAAGTCACAAAAGCATCAGTTAATTCTTTGGAATGTTTTTACAAAAGTAAAACATCATAATTATACTTGTAAGCAATGTATGGTTTACTTGCCCTCACTATTGCATCCAGCCATTTTTGGATGCTCTCTGACTGAAGATAAATTATGCTTACTTTATAATGAACATAGGACTGGAAAGGACCACTTGGTCCTTACGTCCAGTCTCCTGGTATCACAGCTAATGCTGTTTTATAATCCCCTTCATAATCTTATGCAAAGTTTCAATTTCAATGAATATAACAGAAAGTGATAGAGATGATCTTTAAAAATCTATATTATCACATGGAACGAACATTTGCAGTGTTATCTAAAACAGAGCATAGTCTGAAATAATATATATACCTCAATGATACCTTAATCCAAGAAGAAGAAAGGTGATTTTACTGCTAAAATACAGGACTTGGAGCTAAGCGATCTGGATTCTGTTCATGACTCTACATAGAATTCCTGTGACGCTTTGAGCAAGTTACCTAGTTTCTTTGTAGGTAGTTTCTTTGTGACTTAGTTTACTAATCTTCAAAACAAAGTTAAGACTCACTTCATGGGATGCGTGCGAGGTCACATTCATTAGGGCTTTTAGATCCTCACTGATACGAAACTTTAAGCTATTATTATTAGTTCATATAAGCCCTTCTTGGTTGGTTTAAAAGCCTACTTCTGTACCCAGAACTAAAATGGATTAGGCAATATTCAAAGAAAAAAAACCCCTAGCTTTAAGGTAGAGTTTAAATCAAGAAGGGCGCAATCTCCATTAACCTCACAAAAGCTCTATTTATTTACACCAGTTGAGAATCTACTCCATTTTTTTTCCTCTTGAGACATTCATAGTTAGATCTGACTTAGGGCATGTCTAGACTACATTTTATTTTTGAAATCTTTTAAAGATGCATAGAGGGAGATCTCACTTGGCTCATAAGGAAGTGGGGACAAAAAAGATTTCAGGAAGAAGAAGGAGGTCATGGAGAGAGAAGGTCAGGATGCAGAGGCATGGTGAAGCAGAGCAGGCAGAATTAATGAAATGAGACTGGCTGTGTTCCTAAAGCAGTCAAGCACCTTGGGGTGTGTGAGTGTGTGTGTGTGTGTGTGTGGGGGGGGGTGTTAGTGATGTTCTGGTGAATTGATGTAGGCTGTGATGTCAGGAATTAAATCTGCAACAAAATATACTGATGGGAGGTGCTGCTCCAGAGGCTTTTGTGTGCACAGGAGGGGCACGGATGAGAACTCACCATGTACTGTTGCTGGTGAGAAGCTGCTTTTGCAACAGGGTCTTAGTGAAGATTGAAGAAAGGGGGAGTTATCAATCCAGGATATTGAGATTTATGAAAAACTCAAAAGGAATTCATCTTCAGTCACAGATGGAGAAATCCAAATATTTTGGTGCTCTTTTTTGATGGGAGTCACAGTCTCTTTGTCTGCAAGATAAGAAGTATTCTTGGGATAACTAGATGTGTGAATCTTGTCTTTGGGTGGCCCCAAGTACCTATCGTGTCTTACTATCACATAATAACCTGTCATAGGTTGAACATGGCGTTACAGAGAGGTTGACCTTCAAGAGAAATATGGTCTTTTAACTATGGCTTCTTGACATCCTGTTTAAACAACTGGAAATTCAGTACTGTTTATGGCAACATACTGATTAGATCATTTAAGTTTATCACAGCATTTATCTCAGGGATGACATGCCTTGTAAAAATGCAAATGCTTTCATCTGTTCATATCCATTTAAATTTTTGTGAGAACGGTGTGGGGAGAAGGGAGGGATTGTTTGCTATTGGTTCCCAATAACCATACGACTGAAACATGTAATGTAAACAGCATATCTTTTGCAGATAGTCAGATTGTTTAGGCCCACTACTGTAAATCTGTAAGGTCACTTGCATCTCAACTGCAAATGAATCCATGGCCAATAGAACCAAGCAGGGATAAGTTGGATACCACTGTTCCCAATAAGAACTTGTGGAGAGCAAACACCATTTATGAGAACAGAAGCCAGAGGGCTACTATAGAATAATTATGCCCATTAAATCAATGCATTTCCATATTCTGATGTGTGGAACATGCATACCATTTTAGCACCAGATAATGGCTACATCTACACTTGCTCCCTAGTTCAAGCTAGGAATGCAAATGTAGGCGACCGCAATTGCTAATGAAGCAGGGATTTAAATATCCCACGCTTCATTAGCATGATCTCGCCAGTGTGTTACTTTGCTCAACAGCTGATTCGAACCAGGGAGTACGCGCTAGGATGCGTTAGTTCGAACCAAACCCTTTGGTTTGAACTAACGTTACTCCTCATGTTTTTACTTCTTTTTTACCTCATTTTTTGAGTAATAATGTTAATTTGAACCAAGGGGTTTGGTTCGAACTAACACGTCCCAGTGCACACTTCCTGGTTCAAATCAGCTGTTGAGCAGAGTAATGTGCCGGCAAGATCATGCTAATGAAGCATGGGATATTTAAATCCCTGCTTCATTAGCAATTTTGGTCTCCTACGTGTGCATCCCTACATCGAACTAGGGAGCAAGTATAGACATACCCGTAGAGAGCAACAAAGAAAATGCCCAGAGATTTGAAGAATGTTAATTAGAAACCTAGATTAATGAATTGAAATCTAATTGTTAGAAAATCTTATTGCTCAAGATGAAGGAGAGAAAGAACACAGCACAGAGTCATCTGAAAATAACTTGGTCATGATCTTAAAGCATTAACATTATGTCTGGCTGTGTCCATAACTTTCTACTAAATACATTCCTTTCTTTGGCATAATCTAAAATGAGCATTAGTTTCATCTGTGGTGGGGTGGGGGAAGTACAACAACCTCCAGGAAGTCTTCAAGAAACCTCAAAAAATTATCAGACCAAAATATCCTCACAAACTCATTGGAGGATTGGGATCCCAGTGTTGTTATTGCCGTTTATGTGATCATGGAGGATTGTAATAGATTATATTGGTCTTGCATTGAATATTTTGCAGCATGCTCTAAAGAATTTTAGGATTTTCCTATGAAATGATGCTATAAAATATATTCCTAAAAGGTGCTAGATTATCATAAATAACCAGAATATACAATAGAACATATCAGTCTATATGTTTATAGTGTTTAGATTAACAGCCATGCAAGGAAGGCATGCTGTGAATGTGACTAAAAAGAAATATTTATACCATATGTTAGTTATTAGTAAGTCAGTATTATCCCTTTTAACAGCTATCCAAATCTCCCAAGAACAGTTTCAAAGTCACAGCCTGTGGATATGCAAAATCTGTGTTTATTTAAGTACGCCCCTCCCCCAAATAAATAAATTATTTACACTAAAAAATATGTTGTATCCTGTTGTAAAAGAAACCTATTCTACAATATGCATTAATAAATAAATATAGACATTTGGAATAGAATTGGAATTAAATGCATAAGTTCTATTGACCTTTCATGAAATTTAGCCAGGAGACCTGTGGCACCTTAAAGACTAAGATGTCATAAAATTTCATGGGTGTATACACATGCAAAGATGTGTGTGTAATATTACAATGAGGAGGACCAGTGCTATAGAAGTCAATTCTATTAGAATCGATGTAGCCCATTCCCAACAGTTGATGAGAAGGTGTGAATATCAAAATACTTTTTTATTGAGCTACTCTCTATTAAGACACAATCTGATAGTGTCCAACTTAGAGACAATAGTGGGTGTAACATGCCCATCTTGACATGTGTATCTACACCTTCCAAAATGAAGTTTCCATTTAATGACAAAGTGGATTCCAACTCTCAGAAGCTTATGCCCAAATAAATTTGTTAGTATTTATGGTGCCACAGGCACCCTTTGAAATTGCTGAGTCGTGGGGCAAATGCAATCTATTGCCTTTAAACTGAAATCTCACTTTGAAGTCATGGGACCACTCCTCAGCCTCTGTGTTGCTGAAGCAGCATAAAGAGACTATAAAGCTGCTCTAACTGGCCACCTAAAGATCCTGTCCCCCAGGCATGGAGAAATTGTCAGGTATGCAGAGCTGGTATATGCTAAGCTCCTTGCAGGCCTCAGTGGAGGAAGTGTATTGGGAACATGGCCGGGAAGAGGGACATAGCTGGAGATCTATTCTGACAGGGCACATCTACACAGCAGCACAAAAGTCAAATTAAGCTGCGTAACTTCAGCTATGTCACTTGTGTAGCTGAAATTGGAACAGCTTAATTTTGCTTTTGGCACTGTCTTCATAGCAGAAAGCTGAATGAAGAACATTCTTCCTTTGTCTTCCCTTACTTCTTTGAAATGATGGTTACAGGAGTCAGAGTAAGAACTCCTCCAGCTCAATATTATTTAGAAATAATGCCTTACTTTGTTATTTTGGAATAACGTCAGTTTCAAAATAATGCTGCCTATAGAATCCAGCTGGTATAACAGCTAATTTTGCATTACTTTTCTATCTATTGACTTTGATTTTTATCTGCTTAGGTTTAAGTACCCATTCTCCAGATACTTAATGATGCTCTGACTCCAACCCCTTCTCTTTTTATTTCTCTCCCCCCTCCCTTTCCCCTCTCCTATTTATTTGGAGTTTTTATATCCTCATCTCATAACTCCGGTCATATGATATCACCTACATATGGGCTGTGCCCACGAAAGCTCATGATATCACCTACATATTTTGTTAGTTTATAAAGTGCTATCAGACCATTTGTTATTTTTTTCTTATTTATAATGTCACTCGCAAGTAAGAACAGGTGTTTACATGGCATTCTTGTAGCTGGTGTCACAAGTCACAAGATACTTACATGCCAGATTTGCTAATGATTCATATGTCTCTTCATGCATCAACCACCATTCCAGAGGGCATGGATCCATGCTGACAATGGATTCTTCTCACTAGTGACCCAAAGCAGTCCAGACCAATGCATGTTCACTTTCATCATCTGTGATTTTCTTTTTTTGGTGGTTTGGGTTCTGCACTTTCCATATTTGAGTGCTGCTCTCTTAAGACATATGAAAGCATACTTCACAACTCGGCTCCCTCACATTTTGGAAAGTACTTCAGAGTCTTAAACCTTGGATTCAGTACTGTCGCTATCTTTAGAAATCTCACATGGGTACCATCTTTGTATTTTGTAAAATCTGGAGTGATAATGTTCTTAAAATGAACAACATATGCTAGGTCATCATCTGAGAGTGTTATAATATGAAATATATGGCAGAATGTAGGTAAAACAGAGACATAAAATTCTCCCCAAGGAGTCACAAATTTAATTGACACGTTATTTTTAACAAGTTTTGCCAGCATGGAAGCATGTGCTTGGTGGCCAAAACTTGAAAGAGCATACAAATGTTTAGTATATCTGGCATGGAAATATCTTGCAATGCCAGCTACAAAAGTGCCTTACAAGCCCTTGTTGTCACTTTCCAGAGACAAGAAACAAGTGAGATGCATTATCTCCCATAAATGTAAACAAACTTGTTCAGCCACTTGCTAAGACAAACAAGAAACAGGACTGAGTGGACTTTTAGGTTCTAATTTTATATTGCTAGAGTGCACTTATGTAATCCAAAAAAATCTACATTTGTGAGCTGCACTTTCACAATAAAGAATTCCACTGTAGTGCTTTTATGAGAAGAAATGCAAAGGACTATTTCCTTTGTTTATCAGTTCTATACTGCAAATATTTGTTGAAAAAATATAAAGTGAGCACTGTCCATTGTGTGTTCCATGTTGTATTTGAAATCAATACATTTGAAAATGTAGAAAAACATCTAATAGTATATATAATACATTTCAGTTGGTATTCTACTATTATTTCATAGTATAATTAAAGCTGCGATTAATCACTATTAGTTTTTTAACCAAGATTATTTTTTGAGTCAATCACATCAGTTAACTGAAATTGATCAACAGCCAAAGTCCATATCAGCACAGGTTGGCTTCCCTCAACTTGTTCTCAGTTGGGGAAACCTTCATCCAACCATTTGACCATCTCAACATCTTCACTTTTGCAGCAGAAAACATTGATTTCTTGTCTTGAAGTGGCTAAGACTGTTCTGTACATTATGTTGGGTTGAATTACAGTTTTATGTACTCTACCTTTTAACTTTATTGGCATCTTTTTATCACAAAGAACTGGGATCAGCTCCTCCATTTGCCCCCTAGTAGTTCTGGTATAATACAGGACTTCACTCAGCAGGGTGCCATTGTTGGCAACCATTGATCCTTTATTGGTTCAAAGTTGGTTTTTGGGGATATATTTTAAGTTTCCACCCTTTATACTTTGAAAATGCATGATAATCTATTTCTTTCCTATGGTTATTTGTCCTTTTGCATTAGAGGTGTTAATGGGTAACTGGTTAACTGGTTACCCAATAAGCATCACACTTGCTGGGTGATACTTACCGGTAATCAGTTAACCAGAGGTCCACCCTGGCTGGAGCAACTCCTGCCTGACATGGATGGAGACTACTCTAGCCGGGCTGGGCCCACTGCCTCACACCATGGGCGGGGAGCTTCTTCAGAACTGGCTTGGCTAGAGTGGCCCTCCACCCAACGGATCCCAATTAACTAGTTAAATGGAATGTTTAACATTCCATTTAACTGGTTAACTTTTTAACCTGGATTTTACATCCCTATTTTGCTTCAGTTTTGTTTTTTTCCTTCAACAGAGTAGAAGCCAAACAATAGCCTAAATGGACAGATCTTATTTTTTAGTTTGTTGCTTGCTGCAGAAGAACTTACACTTTGCATGTGGTATAGTGCCAATCTGACAAAGCAACATTTAACATGTCTCAGATATAGATAAAATAGAGGCGAAGAACGAAGGTAATTTTAAGCAAATATTAGAAATTTTAAATATACAGAAGATAATACTTTTAACTGCAGTAGCTTGCTGGAGTCCTAGTAAATTGAATTTGCAACCATCTCTTGGAAAATGTTGTAATAAGCCCTGATAAAGGAAAACAACATTTAAACAATGCTTAATTCTATTCATGAGTTTTAATTCAATAGAGTTCAATTAAAATTAAGCACATGCTTAAAGATAAGGGCCTGTTTCAATACCCTTTCTGAATAGAGATGTTTTTCAAATCAGGACCATAATTACCTTTTTCATGTCATTAGCATTAGATATATTTTCATTTGCTTCTGGTTTTGAACTAAAGTTGTGCACGCAGTTAGGCCTGTCTCCTCAGAATTCTGCTGATCTTCGGGGACTGAATTGCAGCAGACGATGGGCACTTGATGCTGCTCTTTTCTCTGAGATAAGGAAGACTTGATCTAGGCCCAATACCTGAATCCTTTGTGATTGTTGTTGCTGTCCCTGAAAATAGTACCCTAGAAGGCTACATTGCACAGTAAAAGAAAAGAGAATTGACATGAGAAAGCAATTATGTGGGAAACATGAATCAAACATTTCCAGATGTTATATTTATAATGAGAATAAACTGTAAGAGAGCCAAGTTGGAGGTCTGTGAAACTTCCACCATTGTTAAAGGGACACTGTCAGCTAGTCTGGGGCCCCAAAGCTAAAAGGGGTTTAAAATGTAGCTTTTCAAAATTGGAAGTGAAATATAAAATGCAATGAAAATAGTTTTTCTTTTTTTAAATATAAACATCCTCCTACAGCACCTAGTGCTGAGAACCCAAACAACAGCAGGATGCTAGATCACATGAACCAGAAATTGAAATTGACTAGAGACACTGGTGAATCTAACCAGTCTCAAAGGCCATTGGCTAAGATCTCTGAATTACACAAAAAAATAAAGTAGAAAATACTTTAAGAGGGATTTAATGTTTTTCTGTTTGAATAATTTGTAATATCTGGTCAGGATTTTTATTTATTTTTAAATACAAGTTGACAGCAACGCTTCAGCCCATTAGATTAAACGTTAATGAAAAAGACTGAGTCATCCCAGCAGCAATAGCAACTGCAACAGCTGACAGATTTAGCCACAGACTTTATCAACATCAGTCCTGTTTATTTTATTATTATGTAACATTAGATGAGGAAAAGCTACTTTGAGGTTTTTGGTGAAGTGAGGTGAAAAAAATAAGAAGCAATTATTTTAGCCATTTTATACGCTAACAACTGATTGGCAGCACACTCTGAGTAGTTTGCAAAACAACTTTAATACTGCTGGTTAGACATTTACCAAAGTCCCAGAATTTTGGTCTTGATTTCAAATATCCCATAATCCAGGGTTGTTCAAATCCAGGTTTTGGTTAAGGCTCATCTCTATTAGAGATAGGAATCCTCTGCATTTTTAATTTGGATAAGTAACCCAAAGCTTTGATGCTTATCTAACCCTACTTTCTATAGAAAACTAGGCTGAAAAACATTCAAGACCAGACTCTCATATGCAGTTTCTGGCACTTTTCACTTCCAGTTATAGCTAGGAAAAAAAAAAGCAGAGATACATGGAAATAAAATAGTAAATAGGGATTTTTCTGAGCTTTAAAGAAATTGAAAGAAAGTTTCAGGACAGTAATTTTAGCTGAACTGGTTGCCCCATCTCTTGTGAGATCTACTAGCAAGGAAGAACATTATCATTCAACACATTCAAAATTAACAATACATATATTGTGCAATGAAAGGAACGGTTAATATAAAGTGTAACATTAAACTGTTAAGGAACAGCCAGGCTTGTAAAAAGTGCCACAGGCGTTCCCTCTCACAAAGACAGCTTAGGTCACTGAAATAAGAGTAGGTTCACTAAAGAGACGCTAATTTGAAAAATAAGAAATTCTTAGAAAGTCTCACTATTACGTTTTATTTTTAAAGGTGCAGTTGAAGACGTGTTAGAAATACCTGTGAGCATCTGCTTCTGTTCACTTAAAACTCATAAATAAGACCAATATAAAACTAATGGTATGTATGACCAGACACAATCTCATGGATCAGCTCTAAAGATTCTGGAACTATTACATTCACTTTACCCAACATAAGAGAGTCAAATGTCATCTACTTTGCATTATGAGTCAGAATAAAGTGCAAAAAGGTATAAAATAGGGGCTACCTTGAATGCATCAAGATGTGGTTGGGGCTATATTAATTTACATTTTCTTCTATCTTTTTGGGATTAAAGCTAGACCAGAATAGATTCCTTCATAATAAATGGATGGAGTTGATGTAAGAAGCTCTGTGGGGGGATGGTGGAAGGGCATCTAAGTAATGTAATTTACATAGCCTTCTGCGTTAGTTCTGAATTTCCCCCTAAATCTTTGTGATTGAATCTGTGTCATTTTGGAAACTATAGTTGGTTGCTCTCTTTCATTGTCTAGTAAAGACTGCACATAGTGGAGAATATATACTTCAAAGAAAATTTGACCAGTCATTAGTGTCCCTAAATTTACCAATACAATAGAAATAGATCCAGCCACTTTGGTAAAGTTCCTGGGCAGATGTTATTTTCATTCTTATTCAGAAAAGAGATATATTGAAATGGTATATTGGAGCATTTATATATTCCAATGCAGCTGAGTCATGTGCCCAACCTGGCAAACAAAATGAGTGGCCTAGTGGATGGCACTGAAATTTATAACTCAAAAATTATTGCCTGGGGTCAGACCCATAGCATTCAGAATCATTGCCACAGCATAAGGATAAATAAACCATAAATACCTGAAAAGCAGAACTAAAAGGAACACAACATGATTTTCTTGTTCTCTTGCTATTGGATGAGCTCCCAAGCCACGCTAAATCATACAACCAGCACGTGGCATGTCAAGCAGATAGTTTCATGCTGGTATACACACAGATGTATTCATCTAACTTTCTGATAATTCATTTGCTGTTTCTTGGCTAGAAGGACACTTGCCATCATTGGAGGGGGTTCAGCTAGAGTTATATAATGGACAAGAGAGAAATATCCATATCACATGGCACTAGAGATAATGAAATATAAATAATAATAATAATAATAATAATAATAATAATAATAATAAAAATAATAAGCCATATCCTGGAATTCTTACAAAGGGAAAAATCCCATTAAACTCAAAAGCTGTTTGTATTACTGAAACTTAAGCAAGGCCTTTGGCATATGGCCCAGTAATATTTCAGGGAGTGATGGTAAGAATTCAGCAGAATTAAAGAAAATGTGACAAGGTTGCTATATGTAAACATTTGCTGAATGAGCTATAGAACAAGACTCACATTTCAAACAGTGAACAAGAGCCATCTCCATCTGAAACCAATGGACATTTACAATAGACTTAATGGGAGCAGAAGCTTAAAAAAATTAGGAAAACAACAAAAGAAGTGGAGACATTCTTATTTTAACCCAATTATAAATTCCAATAAGTTTTTGTCAGCATTTCGTTCCATCTGTGTGGCCTAAGAAGGTATGCTGTATTAGTTATCTCAAGAGTTTCTCAAAGGCTTCGTCTACACCATGGAGCTATTTTGGGATACTTCCTGTATCCTGAAATAGCTATTTTGCGTCTTTTCAACAAGCCTATTACTTTGAAATATAATGGGCTTGCTATTCTGACATCCCTGTAAACCTCATTCCACAAGGAGCAAGGAATGTTACGGACAGCACCAAATTTTGAAATAAGCTATTTCAAAATTAACTCAAAATAAGCTACAAAATTTGCATAGCACAAATTGTGTAGCTTATTTCAAGGTAAAAGTGCAGTGTAGACACATCCATAGTTTCCTCGAGTCTTGGCTAACCTGAAAAACTTTTGTGACACATGCAAATTTTAATTCATAACAGTTCTCCTTCATTTCCAGACTCTATAAACAATGAATCTCCTTATGGGCACTCTATAATTAATCTTTTGCTACATTGAACATTTACCAATTTCTCCCTTCTCTTTACTTGTCTTTTAAACAGTTTCTAATCCATGACAGCATTTTACTTCTTGCCATTTGATTAGATTTCTCAACTGCCTCTTTTGAGAGACTTTGTAAAAGACACTGTAAAAGTACAAATAAATTAAATCTACCTGTTCTCTTTTATTCATGATTACGTTGACAAGATCAACAAATTCCAGTAGAATGAAAGGGAGATTTTTTCTTTTAAAGAAATTGGCCTGGTTTCTCTCTCATATTTTTCGCTGGGCGTCTTTTATAACTCTCTCTCATGATTGTTTCAAACCAGTTTATCTCGCTCTGAAATAAAGCTCATTGATCTCCTGTTGCTAGCATCAACTCTTGTGCTTTTTCAGCAAAACAGGTACTACATTTATTACCCAAGATGGAATAAATTCAGATAATGGGGCAGTATATCTGAAAAACCAAAACATCTCTTTGACAACAGAAAATAATATATGCCAAAGCCAATTCTAATCTAATTCAGATGCTGCTAAGGGTATTGATTGTGCTATGGTAGGAATGACACCAAGACAAAATGATTGTAGTAGAATTTATTAACTATAATGATATCATGATACTATTCCAGATTCATTTATACTATTAAAATAAAGAACCATATTCTATTTTTAACGGTGACCCCAATTTGGCAAGGTCTCAGGTTACAATGGGGGAGGTCTAGGTTGGATATTAGGAAAAACTATTTCACTAGGAGGATGGTGAAGCACTAGAATGGGTTACCTAGGGAGGTGGTGGAATCTCCATCCCTAGAGGTTGTTGGAGTCAATAAGCCTCATTGTCATTTACACTAAGGATCTTTTACAGTGCTGTGGAACTGGAAGGCTACCTTACAATCATGGAATAATAGAGTTTGAAGAGACTCAGGATGTCATCGAGTCCAATGCCCAGCCCAAAGAAAGACCAACTCCAACTAAATCATCCTTGCCAGGGCTTTGTCAAACAGGGATTTAAAAACCTCTAGGGATGGAGATTCCACCACCTGCCTAGGTAACCCATTCTAGTGCTTCACCACCCTCCTAGTGAAATAGTTTTTCCTAATATCCAACCTAGACCTCCCCCATTGTAACTTGAGACCATGCTCCTTGTTCTGCCATCTGTCACTACAGTGAACAGCCTCTCTCCATCCTCTTTGGAACCTCCCTTGAGGTAATTAAAAGCTACTATCAAATCCCCCCTCACGCTTCTGTAGACAATAATAAGCCCAAATTCCTCAGCCTCTCTTTGTAAGTCATGTGCTTCAGCCCCCCAATCATTTTTGTTGCCCTCCACTGGACTTTCTCCAATGTGTCCACCTCTTTTCTTTAATGGGGACCCAGAATTGGATGCAGTGTTCGAGTTGTGGCCTCACCAGTGTTGAATAAAATGGAATAATCACTAGATCTGCTTGCACTGCTCCTCCTAATTCACCCTAATATGCCACCATCATTCTTGGCTACAAGGGCACACTGTTGATTCATACCCAAAATGCAGGACAATGTAGCACTTTAAAGACTAACAAGATGGTTTATTAGATGATGAGCTTTCGTGGGCCAGACCCACTTCCTCAGATCAAATAGTGGAAGAAAGTAGTCACAACCATATATACCAAAGGATACAATTAAAAAAATGAACAAATATGAAAAGGACAAATCACATTGCAGAACAGAAGGGGAATGCGGGGGAGGGGGAGGGGGAGGAAGGAAGGTAAGTGTCTGTGAATTGATGATATTAAAGGTAGGGAGAGTGGGATGTTTGTGAGTTAATGGTATTACAGGTGATAATTGGGGAAACTGTCTTGGTAATGGGTGAGATAGTTCAAATTCTTGTCAAGTCCTTGTTGGCAAGTGTCGAATTTTAACATGAATGACAGTTCAGAGGATTCCCTTTCAAGTGCAGATGTAAAAGGTCTTTGTAGCAGAATGCAGGTGGCTAAGTCATTTAGAGAGTGTCCTTTCTGGTTAAAGTGGCAAGAAACTGTTTTCTCTTTGTGATCTTGTCTGATATCTGTTTTGTGGGCATTAATCCTTTGGTTAGCCACAGTATGCTAACATCTTTATGGCTGACCTAGAACAACGTTTCCTCAACTCCCGTCCCCTTTCACGCCTCCTCTACCTACGGTTCATCGATGACATCTTTATGATCTGGACGCATGGCCAAGAAACACTGGAGATATTCCACAGAGATTTCAACAACCTACACCCCACCATCAACCTCAGCCTGGACCATTCTACACGAGAGATCCACTTCCTGGACACCACCGTACAAATCAACAATGGAAAATTAGACACCACTCTCTACAGAAAACCCACCGACTCATACAGTTACCTACATGCATCCAGCTCCCATCCAGAACACACCACACGATCCATCGTCTATAGCCAAGCCCTTCGATACAACCGCATCTGCTCTAAACCCACTGACAGAGACCAGAAGCTTCAGGATCTCTACCAAGCATTTATAAATCTCAACTACCCACCCAGAGAAATAAAAAAGCAAATTGAAAGAGCCAGACGAATACCTAGAAACCATCTACTTCAAGACAGACCCAAGAAAACCAACAATAGAACACCACTTGTCATCACCTACAACCCCCAACTTAAACCTGTCCAACACATTATCAATAAACTACAGCCTATATTGGAACAGGATACCATACTCAAAGAGGCTCTGGGAGACAGACCCATAGTCTCCTATAGACAACCACCTAACCTCAAGATGATTCTTACCAACCACCACAGGACATACCACACTAATACCAACCCTGGTACCTTCCCTTGCAAAAAACCCCGTTGCCAGCTTTGTCCACATATTCATTCTGCTGATACCATTATTGGACCTAACCAAGTGAGTTATAAGATCAAGAACACATATTCCTGCGCATCCAGAAATATAATCTATGCTATCATGTGCCGAAAGTGTCCGTCTGCTATGTACATTGGACAAACATCTCAGACACTTCGCCAAAGGATTAATGCCCACAAAACAGATATCAGACAAGATCACAAAGAGAAAACAGTTTCTTGCCACTTTAACCAGAAATGACACTCTCTAAATGACTTAGCCACCTGCATTCTGCTACAAAGACCTTTTACATCTGCACTTGAAAGGGAATCCTCTGAACTGCCATTCATGTTAAAATTCGACACTTGCCAACAAGGACTTGACTTAAGAATTTGAACTATCTCACCCATTACCAAGACAGTTTCCCCAATTATCACCTGTAATACCATTAACTCACAAACATCCCACTCTCCCTACCTTTAATATCATCAATTCACAGACACTTACCTTCCTTCCTCCCCCCTCTCCCCCTTCTGTTCTGCAATGTGATTTGTCCTTTTCATATTTGTTCATTTTTTTAATTGTATCCTTTGGTATATATGGTTGTGACTACTTTCTTCCATTATTTGATCTGAGGAAGTGGGTCTGGCCCACGAAAGCTCATCATCTAATTAACCATCTTGTTAGTCTTGAAAGTGCTACATTGTCCTGCATTTTGCTTCAACTACCCCAGACTAACACGGCTACATTTCTATCACGATTCATACCCAGTTTCTCATCCACATTTATTCCCAGGTCTTTTTCTGTTGAACTGCTGCTTAGCCAATTGGTCCCTAATCCCTCCAGGACTCTGCCCTTGTCCCTGTTGAATCTCATTAGATTTCTTTTGGCCCAATCCTTCAGTTTGTCCAGATGACTCTGGACCTATCCCTACCCTCCAATGTATCTCTCTCTCTCTCTCTCTCTCTCTCTCTCTCTCTGTAGTTTAGTGTCATCTGTGAACTTGCTGAGGATGCAATCCTTCCCCTCATCCAGGTCATTAATAAAGATGTTGAACAAAACCAGCCCTAGAACCAACCCTTGGGGCATGCTGCTTGATACTGACTACCAACCAGACATCGAGCCGTTGATTACTACCTGTTGACCCTGACAATCTAGCCAGCTTTCTATTCACTTTAACAATCCATTTATCCAATCCATACTTCTTTAACTTGCTGGCAAGAATACTGTGGAAGGCCAGAGTCAAAAGCTTTTCTACAGTCAAGGTGTATCATGCCCCCCACCTTCCCCATATCCACAGAGCCTAGCCATAAAAGGCATGCCTTCATTTCCATGGCTACAAATTCATTTAGAAAAGCATGTGTGCAGTAAAATTAAAGCACATGCTTAAAGTCCATGTGAAATGGAGGTCTATGAGACAAAACATTGCATTGTTTACAGGGTACTGATAGATCTATCATTATTATAATAGACATTTTGGCTCAGGTTCTAGCAAAGAGGCTTGAGAAGCTTTACTTGAATATTGTTGACTTGGGTTAAGATGGGTTCATGAAGGAGCAGCAGCCTCTGACAATATAAGATGTGTATTAGAACAATCCCCTCATTCCAGTTAAGATACATTAAGTCAGTTGGTATAATTTACTGCAGAACAAGTGTTTTACTATGGTAAGTAAGTTTCTCTCTGGAATAAATTAACATGAATGGGTGGTATTCGCCTAGACCTTTGATATGGATACTTGTGATTTTAATTCTATGGCAGATTTTAATACAGGAATGATTTAATAATGGAAAGTGACTGTGATAGGCACTGTGATAGATTAAGAGAGATATTTAGAACTATTGGTTATAGCTGAAATCCAAATTGGCATCATTTTGATTTGCAAAATTAAAAAACAACAAGATTTTCCAAATTAATGCATCTAGGAACTGAAAGTAATGAACATTTTTTTAACCTTTTTTATCTTCTTCCTTACATTATTTTGTCTCTGTATCAATGGTTTAAGCAAACAAAGGAGTGAGACTTATGGCTGATAGCAACCACACATATAGTTTGGCAGTCATACAAACTACACTATAACACAGTTGTACATTCTGTTGTGCCTAAAATATCTTTTGTACACTGACAGGTAGCCAAGTTTACTGTATCTGAATGGGAATGAATTAAAGAATTTGATCAAGAAGCTCATAAATAAGTGTTAAAAACAACAAAGTGTCTATGGTATCATCCTAACTCCTGCATATATTCTGGCATAGGCACAATAAAACCAACAATTTTTTCCAGCATAACTGCCAGCAAGCAAGGAATAGGAACAGTACTAGACTAAACACAAAATGCAAAAGAGCATAAAGAAGCAGGGTCTGTGCTAAAAGAAATGTGAAACCCCAATGAACAGAATAAAACAAATCACAGTGCATTCATAGAGGAATTATAGGTTCCCACATGGGCAATAAACTGAGAAGTTCCATGAAGTGTTGGGAACAGTACAATTCACAAATGACAAAAAGAGTTTACTGAATTATTTAAACATTTAAACACAAAATAATAAATAATAAAAATCAGCACAGCATAAAGAGAAATAGGGAATGTATATTGTCAAATACCATTTCAAAACAAGGCTTTGATCTGGAAAGCTACCTGTCTAATATCTCCTGGCAAAACAACCATTGGAGAGGACTGCTAATGATGCTTGGAAACACTGAATTAAAAGTATTAGGAACTAGATTAGAAATTAAAACTATGCTACATCTTTTTTCCCCTTCTCCAAGAGAACAAATATCAGTGAAACAAGGCCATAAAAATCAGAGTAGCAGCCAACAACAAAAATAATGCTCAGAATAATGTGTATTTCTAAAATATAAATTTGTGAATGATAGGAATGAAAGAAGGAACTTTCATCTTATAAAGCCAATGGAATAGAAAACTGGTAGGTGACAGTGATGGGAATCATTGGGAATCTGGATTGGGAATCAAGATGTGGGGGTAACATCTTCAAAAGCACCTGAATGATTTTAGTTTCCTAAGTCTAATTTTTTCATTTTTTCAAAGTTATTTAGGTACCTAATGATGCAGACAAGCAGTTAGGAGGTGCCTAAACAAGTTAGTATTATCTTTTCATCAGTGGGCATTGTTGACAATCTCATGGAATCTGCATCTTTCGCGCCTAAGACACTTCAGTGAACTAGCTCTTAGGTACCTGGGAGCCTAAGTCTCACTGACTTCCGATGAGATTTAGGATCCTAAATACCTTTTGAAAATGGAAGTTAGGTATTTTTGGAAATTTTACTCTAAACATCATAAAGTAAGATAAAAAGTAAGATAATTCCATCTAGGAAGCTCTGCCAAGTCAGACCGCAAGAAGAAATTGCTGCAAAACAAAGTTATGCTCGATCAATGTGGACATAGGGAAGTTAATCTCTGGGGCTGTGTCCAGACTCAGGGGTTTTTTCGGGAAAAGTAGCCTTTTTCCGAAAAAACTTCCCCTGCGTCCAGACTCAAGCCATGTTCTTTCGAAATTAAATCGAAAGAACGTGGCTTTTCTTTCGATGGCGGTAAACCTCATTTCACGAGGAAGAACGCCTTCTTTCGAAAGTTCCTCTTTCGAAAGAAGGCGTTCTTCAATGTAAATAGGGCTTCTTCGAAAGAGAGCATCCAGACTCACTGGATGCTTTCTTTCGAAAAAGCAAGCCGCTTTTTCGAAAGTTCAACGTGCAGTCTAGACGCTCTCTTTTGAAAGAGGCTCTTTTGAAAGTATCTTTCGAAAGAGCCTCTTTCGAAAGAGGCTTGCAGTCTAGACATAGCCTAGAGGTATGTCTACACTACCCCGCTAGTTCGAACTAGCGGGGTAATGTATGCATACCGAACTTGCTAATGAAGCCCGGGATTTGAATTTCCCGGGCTTCATTAGCATAAAGCCGGCGCCGCCATTTTTAAAAGCCGGCTAGTGCGAACCCCGTGCCGCGCGGCTACACGCGGCACGGGCTAGATAGTTCGAACTACGTAGCCATACCGAACTATCTGTACTCCTCGTGGAACTATCTGTACTCCTATGTAGTTCGAACTATCTAGCCCGTGCCGCGTGTAGCCGCGCGGCACGGGGTTCGCACTAGCCGGCTTTTAAAAATGGCGGCGCCGGCTTTATGCTAATGAAGCCCGGGAAATTCAAATCCCAGGCTTCATTAGCAAGTTCGGTATGCATACATTACCCCGCTAGTTCGAACTAGCGGGGTAGTGTAGACATACCCAAGATGACTATGTTGTTGGATGTACTAGTTCCTGAAAACAGAGACAGGCTCATTAATTAGAGTCCAGCTTGCCTGTTGGGTCAAGTCAGTATAGCTCCACCATGCACTGAAGTCCTTGAAACTCTGCCACGTTATATAGGAGTCTGGTCCCAGATTTTTAGTTTCTTTTCCAATCTTGTGAAGGAATATATCAGAAATTGTAAATGTTTTGGTACCTAACTACATTTCAATTTACAGAGATAATTATTGTCCATTGTGCTTCATATTCAGTTGTAAAATGAAATCTAAGATTAGTGGTATGTAAATTTCAAAAAAGTTTCTGGGGTTGGAGTTTGACTTGGATAAGAATTCAAGAATTCAGATGCTTATCTAAAACGTATTCAAATGTGGTATCTCAACCTCTCATATTTACAAAACTCTGCTGGAAGTCTCATGAAAGGTAGCCTTTCTCACTGACTGTTAGCATTTCTGCTTCTAGCAAGAGTTACAGCCAAGAAATTCAGATGCACTCAAAAGTGAAGGATAGCTCTAAAAAGTGCCCTCAGACCTAAATTGATTCAAGTCTATTCTAAGTTTTGGCAAGGTTTGAGTTAGGTCTTATTTGATCCAAATCAGGTCAGTCAATATTTAGCTAAGAATATTAATAAAATAAATCAAAGAATGTGTTACAGTCCTGGCTTAAATGAACACAATTCCAGTGAAGCCAAGGTCAACTTGAGTATGGTTTACTGATGTCTCATTTCCTGCATAGTACTACAATCTCAGATCTTACCTCAGTGGCCAAGGAAGTAAACACCTCTGGAATGAAAGGATGTTTTGCATGGATTTTCCTGGCTTGGGTCGCGGCTGGGGAGCAGTGTTCTGCTCATACCCTTGATAATCGGATGCTTTAAAAAGAGGAAGTAATAGTAATTGGCCAGATTGTTCCAAGTGGATCTATGCTCAGATGGGCCTGTGTATGTGTGGCTCTCCTCCTTCCCCATAGAATAAAGGTACTGCCACCTCTGCAGCTTTGTTCCCTTCCTTGTCAATACCAAGAACAGAAAATATGACATTCCCTGCAGTTTTGTCCCCTTCTCGCTATACGAAATCCAGATCAAAGCGGTGTTACCTCTTTAGTGCTCAGCCATAGGAGGACTCAGCAAACAGCAGGGCATATCCAGTGCCAGTTGTCTTGCTAAGGAAGGAGAGAAGGGATACCAGCCATCCTCTCAGGGCATCTCCTGTCTTACCATAAAGATGCTGTACTTCCCTACGGCTCCTAGAAATCTATAGGCTTTGTAGCGTGTGAAGTTTTCAAAATCTGTTGTATTCTGAACCTCTCTTACCAAAGGGGACAGCTGAGCAAAAACACTGCAAGGTAAATCTCTCATCTCCCAAGGTTTATCAGTGGAAGAATTCTAGCCCTTGTTTAAAACAAAACAAAAACTAGTGGCAATTTCTTTCTGTGCAGCATATAGAATGATCATTTCCTTATCCACAGCCTATAGTAAAATATTCAGAACAATGCAGAGGTTAGAACTAAGGACAAAATCTTAATGCACTATAAAACATCAAGATTATAATACAAGATTACATAAAATCAAATCACTTTCACTACTAAATGATCCATCATGTCCTTCGGTCTTAAATTCTATGACTCTGCTTTGAAATAACGGGTAAAGTAGTTTCTCACTGAGAGAGACTAATTGTAAAAGGAGAAATATGCATTTGAGTTTAAAAATGTCTCCCTTTCTAAAGTAGATATTAATGATATTTACTATTGTTTAGGGAACACTGAGTTATATAATGAGGAACAGAAAAATACTGTGTGTTTAAACAAATGCCCTGTGCAAATATGCAAATGCCTATCAATTGTAAAAAAAAATCTTCTGACATCAGAAAGTTGTATTCCACTGACCTGACAGCAAAACAATAAAAAATGCATTTTTGAACATTTAGTGAGATCAATTTGAAAACTATTGAAACCTGAGAAAACTGAGAAAATGACTGCATAACAACAGCCAACAGGCAATTTAATAATAAAAAGAAAATAAGCAGCAACAAAAATGCATAAATGCTCCCACTTTGTGGCTGTCAATATTCTTTCTTGTGGTTTGTAATGTCACCAGAAATCCTAGGCAGACACTCTTATTCAATATCTCTGCATATTCTGTACACACACTATACATTCAGATGTACACAATAAACACCCAGGGCCTGATGCTCATTTCCATTAGGATCAGAACACTACAGCATTTGTGTAAAGAGGCCTTCGAGTGGGAAGAGTTCTTCACATTATTAGAGCAGGATAAAGTGGCCTCGTGGAAATCAAAATCAGGCTCTCGCACCACACTGGAATTTGTTGTCTCATTCTTCCAGCTGCACAGTTAGTAGGAGTGGGAAATTGCAGACCAAGAGACAGACAGTGTGACTGCTATTCCTTAGAGCATTAGGAATGTTTTGAATTAGGATCACTGTTGTATGAGGTATTATTTTTCCACAGCTACTTCCCCTGAAATCCATGAATGCAATTTAACAATGTGGGAGGAGAAGAATATTGAAATAAGCTGGGGGAGCCACGGGCATGAGAAAAGGATCATGTAAGAAGGTAGTATATATTTTTAATTATGAGTGACCACATGTTCTTGAGTTCTTAGATAATATACATGGGGTTGGGATTCGCAAAGGTGCCCAAAAGTTTAAAGTGCCTAACTACCATTGCATTTTTAACTCCCTTAGATTCCTTTGAGAAGCTAGAGAAATGTTTGTTTAAGCAGAACAACGTAAGAACAGCCATACTAGATCAAACCAAAGGTTCATCTAGCTCAGTATCCTGTCTTCCGAGAGTGGTCAATGCCAGGGGAAGATTTATTCTTCAGAATTTATCTAGCCTTTTTTTTAGAACTTGTTAAAGACTTGGCCTTCACAACATCCTCAGATAGGGAATTCTACAGGTTGACTGTGCATTGTGCAAAGAGTTTCAAAATGAGTGTTTTCATGGGTAATATGTGCAAAGCTGTAAAACATTGATTTCATTTTACTGGGAGATAAGGACCTGAGTTTTAAAATCCTATTAGGACAATACTTTATGGCAGGGTGACTCAACTTTGGAAGCCCTGGGGGCCACAATGATACTCACAGCACATGCCGAGGGCCACAACTTAAGTGTGATTGCATATATGTGCAAATATATATGCAAATATATGCAAATAGATTCTTTCACACTGATGGGCATGAATACAAAGCACTTCCCACGCGCTCCCGTCACTTCCTTCCTGGTCGCTAGAAACACCAACATCCTGTACCCGTCTGTTCCAGCCAGCTCATCCACTTGAATCTTTCGCTGCTCACGCCACTTGGGACACACCTTGCTGTTGTGGAGCGTGTTCCTAGTGGAGGCCACATTCAAAGGATCCCACCCATGGGCCACATGTTGAGCTCTGCATAAACCCAAACCACACCACAGGCTGCAAACAAACAGGCTGCAGGCTGCATGTGGCCCACGGGTCGTGTGTTGGGTAGCCCTGCTTTATGGTGTCCAATGTAGCTAAACTACCCTATCATATCAGTGTAGCTAAACTACCCACCATGACACAAAAAGGATTATGACCATATTCATTTTTTCTGCTAATGTACAATTTTTTCAAGACTTGGATTTTGTTTTCAAAGAGCAAATAAAGTAAATACAATTTTAGCAAGATTTGGCATGATTTTGTTTTAATGTAGGTCAAAAGCTTTGCTTTCACACTCAGTTAAGGCTCTCTTGCTGTATTTGCACAAGTGCCCCTTTTTAGACCAGAACTTAGTGTAAGTTAATTGCTTTCAGTAATCTTCACCTTCAAGTTCCTTAGCTATCCTTACATAACCATTCATCTGTTTTCTCTAATATCAAGCCCATCACGGCTTCATTTAGCAGCTAACTCATTCGTTACATATAGACCTTTTTCTGGGATGCTTTTCTTCTTTCAACCGGTCATTTAATATCTTCAACTGTGGCCATATAGAAAGTAAACTGTGGCCATATAGAAAGCATTTTAGAAGTAAGTGATAGTTGTGCAGATCGGATCCTCCTCTTATGTCCATGGAAAAGTATGTTGGTCCTCTTTGCCATGGTTTTTCCTTTCTAGTCTCAGTGCACCTATTTAATGATCTTAAATCAGGCTTTTAATCTTTAAAATGTGTATTTGCTGAATGGTTTGAATATTGTATAATTCCAGTTTGAGTTTGAGTCCAGGCTAATAAAGCCCATTTAATCTCTTTACCAACCCTCTACCTGAAGATAGGTAAGACAGTCTTCCTAGGTAGTTCCCTCTGACATTTATCTCACCATAATATAAACAAGATGAAAAAAGATGTAAAGGCATGTTGGAATATACACTTTGGTTCCAATCCAGCAAAGGCTTATGCAGATATTTAATTATATGTATTTGGAATAGTCACATCGAAGTAATGGAAAATACTGTATAAAAAGTTAAATACACAGGCCCACTGGTGGGGGAGGGGGGAGAGCAAAGAAGCAGTTACCCCAGGGCCCAGTAATTCCAAAAAGTGGAAATTTTAAAAGTGGAAGTTAAATCCTAGTGAGAAAAATATAAAGGAACATAAACTCTGTCAAGTTAAGTGTAAAAATATAAGAAGAAAAGCCAAAAAGGAATTTGAAGAAGTACTAGCCAAAAAGCTCAAAAAGTAATAGCAAAATGTTTTTAAGCACGTCAGAAGCAGAAAGCCTGCTAACCAAGCAGTGGGGCCCCTGAACAATTGAGAAGCCAAAGGAGCACTCAAAGATGATAAGGTCATTGTGGAGAAACTAAATGAATTCTTTGCTTCAGTCTTCATGGTTGTGGATGCTAGGGAGATCCCCAAACCTGACCCATTGTTTTTAAGTGACAAAACTGAGGAATTCTCCCAGATGTAGGTGTCATTAGAGGAGGTTTTGGAACAAATTGATAAATTTAACAGTAACAAGTCACTGGGATCAGATGGCATTCACCCTAGAATTCTGAAAGAACTCACATGGGAAATTGTGGAACTATTAGCCATGGTTTGTAACCTATCCTTTAAATCAGCTTCTGAACCTAGCTAATGTGATGCCAATATTTAGAAAGGGCTCTAGAGGTGATCCTGGCAATTACAGATGGGTATAATGTCAGTACTAGGCAAATTTGCTGAAACTATAGTAAAGAATAAAATTGTCAGACACATAATTTGTTGGGGGAAACATGGTCAACATGGTTTCTGTAAAAGGAAATCATGCCTTACTAATCTACAAGAGTTCTTCATGGGGCGTCAACAAACATGTGGACAAGGGTGATCCAGTAGATATAGTGTACTTAGATTTTCAGAAAGCCTTTGACAAGGTGCCTCACCAAAGGGTCTAAAGTAAATTTAGCTGTCATGGGATAAGAGGAAAGGTCCTCTCATGGATTGATAACTGGTTAAAAGACAGGAAACAAACGGTTAGAATAAAAGGCAAGTTTTCAGAATGGAGAGAGGTAATTAGTGGTGTCTTCCAAAGGTCCGTACTGGGACCAATCCTATTCAACCTATTTATAAATGATCTGCAGAAAGGAGAAAACAGTGACGTGGCAAAATTTGCAGATGCTACTAAACTTCTCAAGATAGTTAAGACAAAAGCAGACTGTGAAGAGCTTCAAAGAGATCTCACAAAACTAAGTGATTGGGCCAAAAATATGGCAAATGAAATTTAATATGGAAAATGTAAAGTAATGCACATTGGAAAAAATAATCCAGTCAAAAAAGCAAACCGAATGTTAGGAATCATTGAAAAAAGGGATAGAAAAGAAGACGGAGACTATCTTATAGCCTCTGTATAAAACCTTGGTACGCCTGCATCTTGAACACTGCATACATATGAAGAGAGATTTAAAAGACTTTTCACCTTAGAAAAGAGGAGACTAATGGGGGGATATGATAGAGGTCTATAAAATCATTTATGGTGTGGAAAAAGTGAATAGGGAAAAGTTATTTACTTGGCCCCGTAACATAAGAACTAGGGGTGACCATAGGAAGTTAATAGGTAGCAGATTTAAAACAAACAAAAGGAAGTTTTTCTTCACAAAGTGCACAGTCAACCTGCAGAACTTCTTGCCAGAGGATGTTGTGAAGACCAGGACTTTAACAGAGTTCAAGAAAGAGCTAGATAAATTCATGGAGGTTAGGTCCATCAATGGCGATGAACCAGGATGGATAGGAATGGTATCCCTAGCCTCTGTCAGAGGCTGGCAATGGGTGATGGGAGAGGGATTGTTTGAAGATTCCCTGTTCTATTCACTCCCTCTGGGGCATCTGGCATTAGTCACTGTCAGAGAACAGGATACTAGGCTAGACTGACCTCTGGTCTGACCCAGTATGGCTGTTCTTATGATCTTAAAAGGACCAGGGGCTCTTGGATGCTGGTACTGCAGGAGCAATGGTGGCCAGAGCTGCAGTCCCTTTAAATTGCCATGTGTTGTGCTCTGGACGGCTCTCAGGGCTGGGTGCCTGAGGCCTCATTGCTTCTGGGAACATAGAGTCCAGGGGTCCAGCACATCCATTGACCTCCTCCCCTCCCCCATAAATACACAAGTTAAGGCTGAAGATCAAGGCCATAGTCAGCACCTCATGCCACACCAAACCTTTATTTCTAGATTTCACAACTCCCAGTGAGTAACACCCCCCTTGTTACACGCTTACTGCCACCGAAGTAAATGGAGCCAAAAATGAACTCCACCACATGCTAATATTGAACAGCAATGTAAAGAAAAAGCTCATTAGCCTAAAATCAGGAGAGCCAAAATCCAAATATCCAAGGCCAAAATTTTCACATTTGGGTGCCTACAGTTGGATTGACAAGGATTAGGTACAAATTTAACCATGTTGGCCCTTGTCTCTAATTTTGTACTTTGGTTTGTTGAGCCTACAGACACCACCTGTGGATCATCTGTTCTCCTGGCTATTTTCAAGGCATTGCAGTCATGTGGCCGAAGTTTGTAATCAAACAGGCTTCCCAGAGATGTTGTTATTCTCAGTCATAATTAAGGAGAAGATGATATCACTGAGGTCAGGGAAGTCACAGATTCTATGAGTTTCAGAGATCTCCATGATATTTTCTGCTTCAGCCCCCGTGCTCTCTCAGACTGTCTTTCCCATGCTTGGGCTTCAGTCAGCACCTCCTCCCTCCCTCTCCCCCCCCCATTATTTGTATTAGAAGTCACAGACAGGTCACTGGCTTCTGTGAATGTTTGTTTATTGCCCATGACCTGTTCATTACTTTTACTAAAAATATCACAACAAAATCTTAACCTTACTCATAATACAGTGCAGGAATAAAGTTTTAGGAAGACAGAATAAGCCTCAATGTTTCCCCTCACCACTTCCCTGAACCCTTTCTATTTTTTTTTTAATGAAGATCTGATTTAATTATTAGCCTGCAGACCATGTCAACTACAGAAAACTTGGGAAAACTGATCTGGCAGGCAAGGTCTCTTTAGTAGAAAAGCATTATCCAACTTTGAATGTCTGTAGCATTCAGAAAAAGGGTTATTAAAATAAAAATGAATGGTACACATGGGAGTAAAAAGAATTTGGAGCCAGACTGTGTCATTTACTCACAGTCTGCAGAGGGAGGAAAGATTTGGAGCTGCACTGTTCCAGAGGGAACAACAGCCTGCAATGTCTCTTGCTGCTCTCCTCTTCCCACCCACTCATGGGTGAGGGACAATCTGCCCTTAAGGTACCATAACCTGAGAAATGTAACAGATCTTAAAGACAGAGGGCTCACATGCTTGTAGAAAGCAAGTATTCTCTCTCTTTCTCTCTCTCTCTCTCACTCACCTCCCCCCCCATCTATCTACCTACCTACCTATAGATAAAGATAGAGAACACGCAAAAGAAAGAGGGAGTACATTGTGCTCTTTTTCTGTTGTACCCCATGATCTTCTCTATACAAGCCTGCTGAAAGGCAGGGCCAATAGAGGCAGTTGTCCCAGGGCCCAGCCATTCAAAGGGGCCCGGAGCTCTGGGCCCTTTAAATTGCCATTGGAGCACCATGCTGCATATCCCATGTGGCTCTGAGGGTTAGGGGGCACCTCACTCCAGGTGGTGTAGAAGGCTGGCTAACCTCAGCCCTGTCCGTTCCACCCCTTCCAGGAGTGCAGAGCCCATGGAGGCTCTCAGCTCCGCTATATCCATTTATTAGTCATGTAAATAATTTTTTCCTAATGCTTTGAGCTTCATGTGCACAACCTCATTTTCACACAGCGAGCTTACAGAGGTTCACTGTGAGTTTACTGGTGGACAGTTTATAGAAAATTGCCCTGAGTAGTACTTTGTGGAACAGGCCCGTTCCTTTTCCCCTTTAAAACACGGATTGATCTTATGTCACCTGGCTCTTTCTTCTCTGGAAGATATATTATCAGAAGAGAGCTAGTGACTGGGTCAAGTCAGTGACAGGTATTCAACTCTGGACTGTCCTCCTGTTGGTCCAGGGGAGCCTGAGTTTGTTGAACCCTGAGGTCTTTATGTGCTCTCTATTTAAAAGGGTATTTTCATGGGGGGATAGTGAATTAAGGCTCTTTTATCTCTAATGGTGTGTCTACACTGCACCATTTTTTCGGAAGAATGGCCATTATTCTGGAAAACAATACTAGTGTCCACACAGCAATTGCATTATTTTGAAAGAAAATCAAACTAACGGAGGGCTTTTTCTGATGTTGGTAAAACTCATTCCACGATCTTTATCGGAAGAGGGTGTGTGTGGTCACTCCACTACTGCTATGTTGAAATAGCTCCTCACCAGGGCCATTCTAAAGTTATTCCTCCCCAGTGCCTCCTGGGGCTCTAAATCAAGTTGGCGTGTCTACATTAGGGGAGCCTGCCTCAGACTAATTTTGAGGCTTCCCTGTAGTGTGGATGCTCTATTTCGAAGATATCTTCTGGAAAAGCTTATTCCAAAAGAAGCTTGCAGTGTAAATGTTCCCTAAGTATGGGAAAGAAAAAATCTTTTTGCACTGAGCCAACCTGTAAATTGCTACTGTTCAGTAAATATTGTATTTGAACTATACAATTGGTTGGAAAACTATTCTTTCACTCCCATGACAAATTTTAAATGAAAAAACCTTATTAGCAATTTTTCATTTTTTTGTGGAAAATTCAAAAATGAAAAATGTTTTCCAGTTAGTTCTGATCATTTGTTTTTGTAAACCAATAATGAAGTAAAAAATGCAGTTTGAATTGTGTGATGGGTAGTCTGTCCTGCACTGGACCTACAAGGGCTAAATCCAGTCTAGGGAGGCTGGCGGCCACAGGTTAGGTTAGCTGGGGCTGTATAAATAGGGGCTCTAGGTGTGGAGGAAAACACTCACTCTTGATCCATTGTTGGAGCAGGAGAGACCTGACTGCCAGAGAAGCTAGAGGCTTCCTGAGATAAAGCAGAGCTGGGGAAGGGTAAGCAGAACTGGGGAGCTCTGACCTGGCCTCACTCCCAGGATGCAGGGCATGAGGCAAGACTAGAGGTGCTAGAACTTCAAAGAGGCAGCCAAAGCAGCAGAAGGCAGCAGGTCCACAATCCTTGCCAATGATGAGTGGCCATTTCTTACTGCAGTTTGCCCCTGAGATAGGGGACTAGATGACAACTGGCAGTGGGTCACTGAGACAAGGTGGTTATAGGGAGTTGGGAGTTCCCTGAGTGGGAGAACTCCAGAGTGAGGGGGCACTGAGGCAGGGCAGTATCCAGAGGGGAGGGTCACTACAATTTGGGAGGGACGCAGGTCCTAATATAAGCTGGCAGAATCATTAACACGAACAGGTAACAGTAGGTGAGACACTGGCTGGAAGGGGGAGCTCCAGTGCTGAACGGAGCTAATTCCTGAGTGACCAGCAGGAGGCGCCATTCTGGTGAGTCGAACCGTGTTACAAACTGGAAATATTAGTTTTAATTTGCAGCTTTTGTTGTTTCAAATTAGATTTTTAATTTTGTTTAATTTCATATTCAATTTTTTGTTTTATTTCCGTTCTTGATAACTAATGAAGAAAAGCAATTAGATACAACACTTTGTCTTTAGAACCTTCCCACAAAACTGGGGGAGAGGGAGGAAGAATAATTATAAATTACATTGTGTCAGGAAAAGTTTCTTTTTCTTTTTTGGGGTGGGGGGAGGTGTCAGGAAATATTTTGAGTGGAAAAATTTTCATCAATTTCTAATGGACTAAAATATTTTGATTAGCATGTTTTAGAAACCCAAGGAAATCATTCAAATAAATCAATATAGCCAAAGACATGTCACTATACAAAATAACTTCTTTTGGAGATGACTTCTACTGTTTTCCTTTAGAAAGGCTAACTCATCACGGTTAGCAATTATATTTTCATAGTACCTCACATTTTAAAAGTGTTGTACAAACCTGATGAAATCCTTATAACTTTCACATACCTGAAGGAGAGCTCTGTATCAGCTTGAAAGCTTGTCTCCCTTCAACAACAAAACTGGTCCAATAAGAGACCCTCTTTCTCTCTCCACATTCATATTTGGCAGGTAAATATTATCTTTCATATTTTACAGAGAGACTTTGAAGACAGATGTTGAATGACTTTCCTAAGGCCACAAAGAAAATAACTGGGAAAGAAATATTACAATTCAGAATTTTTTGCTTTCAGACATATTCTCAGATGTGTAGACAATAGGATTTATAACAGGGATGGGCAATAATTTTTTACCAGGGGCCACTTCAGAAATTTTTGAAGTAGCCCTGATTGGTCTGTGGGTGGGGGAACACATGAAGTCTTTGCCCCTGCGCCTCCAAAGAGAACTGCCAGCTGTTCTGAACAGCTGGCGGTTGCCTCTAGGCATCCCTGGTGGTAGGAGGAGACTTTGCACACTCCCCCCCGCTCAGGTCAGTCTGCCTCTGCCCTACAAGAGAGCACAATGCTTAGAGTCACCTGCCAGCTGAGCAGTAACTGGAAGTTGACTCTAAGTGCTAAGCCCCTTTCCCCTTGTGGAAAGAGACTTCATGTACTCTCCTCACCCCCAGGGTTTAGGGACAAGGGGAGCACACGATATCCCTCCCATCCTGTCCCCATCTTGCAAGGCTCAGAGATTCTAAATGCTGTGAACTCCTTGCAGGTCAGGGGCAGGGCAGGATGAGACTTTGTGCGCTTCCCCCCGTCCCCAGGTCCTGATTGGCCTGGGAGTGAGGGGAGCGCGAAGTCTTTCACTCCCTGCCCTCCAGTGCGTGGTGCTCCCCCATTTGCTCTCTTATCCCCAGGCCGATTGGCCTAGGGGTGGGGGAGCAGCAGGATCTCCATGGGCTGGATCAAACCACTTGGTGGGCCAGATCTGGCCCATGGAGGCCCTTTTGCCCACCTCGATTTACAACATCCACATCCAAGTGTGCCCACAGTGGTACAACAACACATTCCCCTTCTTATGCTCTCAGTTGTTGCCTGCATAGAACTATTCTCTCCCCCTTTTGGGGGCAGAGGATGCTTCTTAATTTTATTCTTTTACAACTATTTTTAAAAACCTATGGCTACATCTAGACTGCGAGTTTTTGCAGCAGAAAAAATGCTGATGAGGGACTCATTAGCATAAGTCATGACATCATAGCACATTTGCTGCCATTTCTTTTTGTGCAAGGGGTTTTTGCACATAGCTGCTTCCGTTTTGTGCAAAAACCCTGTTGTGCACAAGATCTTTATGCCTGTCCCAAGATCTTTGTGCAAAAAGAAATGGCAGCAAATATGCTAATGAAGTCATGACTTATACTAATGAGTTCCCCATTAGCATATTTTCTGCTGCAAAAACTCATGGTGTAGAGTTTGAGTTTAAACCTGCAGGGTCCTGATCATAAGAGCATCAATCCAGCTTTTGACTTCATCCCCACTTTAGCACGTGCCTCTTTTTAAGCATGTGACCAAATCCAGGGCATGTCTACACAGGGGAGTTATTTTGAAATAACTCCCCTAATTTTGAAAGAACTGGACAAGGGTCCATACTACCAGGTCTGTAATTTCAAAATAATGGGCTTGCTATTTCGAAATAATAACTCTTGCTTGTGTAGAAGAATAAGCTTATTTTGAAATAGTTATTTTGGGAGTTGTTACTTCAAAATAACTTATTTTGAAATAACCTGATAGTGTAGACATCGCCCCAGAGATGTCAATGGAGATACCTTGCTAAATTGGGGCCAGAGTGCCCAGTGACATGCAGGACTGAGCCCTAATTTCCCCATCTACTTCTTATTGTTCAGCTCATTTCACTAGATTTCTCTTAGACCTTCCTGTTCTCCCAGCATGGTAGCTGCAGGCACTCCACTCAATTGACTGTCTTTTCACAATGTAGAGAAATATCTGCATGGGGATACGCAATGGAGGAAAGTAAAAAGAGTACTGGACTTCAGATTATTTTTCTGACTTCTTAGTCAATAATTTAATCGTTACTGTGCCTGTGTTTCAAGTCAGTCGACCTCTGGGCTGCTAAGTGGTGCAAATGTTTATGGGATTCATTTACGGAGGAATTCTCTTCACTATGATGTAGACTCTTATCTTCCACTGATGTTACTTTACTCATCACTAATTTATTATATCACAAGTTACATCAACATTCTCATCTTCTGTGTCTGAGTCCTCTGCATGCTCCCCTTTAAGAATATGTCATTTTGCAATCCTAGCCAGAAGCTCTCCCAGTTGTACTGAAAGTGGATTCTAAATAAACACTGGACGGAAGGTAACTTAAATATCTGACAGTATTTATAGTCAAGGCAGGTTATTAAGTATTATGCATTTCAGAAAAGGGCACACAACACTATCATGCAGTGAAGTACTATACAAGAGGTACAATTTTTTTAACGTAAGTAAGAGGCTATTAAAAACTGGGGGTAAGATAAGAAGATTTTTGATAGGGGTAACACTTTGCAGGATTTTTTTTTTCATTTGGCCTATGCATATTTCACAATCCTGAATTTTTGCCACTTTGAAATTGAACATATCCAAAAGAGACTGCAATGCATGTTCTGCAGCAAGACAAGTGATTCTATCCCTCCTCCCTCCTCCCCAGAAATTGCAAATAGTTATCCCAAGAAACCAAACTCGAACTTAATTGAATGTGTGAAATTTAGCTTAGCTCTGTCATTCATCGTGTGGAAGAAGTTTAGTCTGATGATGCAGTAATACAGGAAGTGCAGGAGGAGGAGCCAAAGAAGGACATGATTGGTTTTTCATCAGTAGTACAGTTAGTTCTGTGAGGAACTCTGCATATAATGTCCAGATAAGCATCAATAGGACACAGAGCTGCATGTTGTACTTAAACTTTGGATTAAGGTAGTAAAAATATCATTGGAGGGCTCCCTCTTAGGCCTTTATCATCGTTGTCATGTCGATTAAAATAAACGGCCACCAACTTGTCAGCAAAAGCAGCATTACTCTTTTCAGCCTCATCTAAAGCTTTAGTCTTTCTGGCTCAGCAAGCTGACTAATAGGAATTGTTTGACTAATAGCCTATTTTACAGTAACTTCAAATGCGTTCTCTCTCAACCCATTAAAATAGTGCCACAGTCATGAGTAATTCTTCTGGTATTTATTGTATCAACATCAGCCAGGGTAAATGCTTTTGCAGTCCTAGTTTGTGTAACAACTGTATACCATAAATTAACCTATATGATTTCTATTAGAAGGTTGCAGTACTCCAGTGACTTTTAATACAAACTCTACTGGCCATCTCCTAAAGCTTGCAAAATCTAACTCTGATACATTAGATCCGTACTTTGGGGACACTTAGAATCACCCTTGATTCACCATATGGTCTCCCACCCGCTGTGATTTTTTTTTTTAATGCAGCATACCGGTCCATAAAATGACTTCTAACCTTTTTAACAACTAGAGATTAGTTGAATCTTGCATGCCTAACTCTCAGGGTGGATAGATTCCTTTGCAGAATCAGAGGAATTGTTTATGCAGTAGTCTGTGCTTGGTTCAGTGCAAGGGCATGCAGAAATAAGTCACATGGTTTTGTCCAACAGGGCCACTCGCCCTGCTTTTGGTGACAGTGCACTAGTAAGTCCCATAGGAAATCTGCACACTGGCACATAGTTTTACAATGAAATACATGCATCAGAACCTGTTTTATTACGAACATTCGAGCAAGAAGTTTTTAATTTAATTTGGAAGGGTTCACCAGATTGCCTGGGCTGCATCATCTGGTCTGAGTGACTCGCTTTCAGTGTGAGGGAGAAGAAGGAGACTAAAAGAGGCATTAAGCCATCATTAAGCTTCCTCCCTCTGATCACACAGCTGGTCAGGCACTCTGTAAATGAAACAGACCCAAGGAGTTTCTCTGGCAGTCAGGGATACACAGAGAACAAGGGAACTCAGGGTCCATATACGAATTTTTGCCCAGGAATGTCCTCTTTGCTGAGTGTTGTGGATTCTCAGGACATGAAGGAAAGCTGCAGATGGATGGCAGAGAAAACATTGTGGCTGATGCTTCCCCCCTCCCCCCCAGTAGGGGGCCCAAGGATCCATCCTTATATATTTCTGTGATGTAGAAAATAGAACAATGCCTCCTTTCTTGCCTGTGCATAATGTAAAACATTTGCCACTGGTTTGACAGACTTTCCAGCATGTAAACAGTAGAATCACATCAAGACGACACTTCCTTCTTTAATTTTGCATACATAAATGACAGTGTCATACAGTTGTCTAAGAATTTATCTAAGGGTAGAATCCATAACCCACTTAAGTCAACGGGGACCTCTCCACTGATTTCAGCAGACTTTGGCTCCTGTCCCCCAGTGCATCAAAAGATTGCTGATTTTGTAAACATCTGCCAGAATATTTTACTGACAGACATTCTGCAGAAAAAAAATGGAAAACATGAAATAGTTTAATTTACTGTTGCATATTAATGTCAACTCAATGCACTTTCAGGTATACAAGGGTAGCATGTTAGAAACCCTGAAAGCAAACCTGCATATGTATTCAGTGTGTAAGCTGTGCACATCCATAAGAGGCTTGATTCTTTGCTGTACCTAGCTTTCATTGCATGTCAAGATGCAAGATGGTCAGGAAGCCTGCTATGGCCCCCAGATTCCCTGTTTGGCTCCAGCCCTAAGCATGGGGACCCAAGCATTTGGGTCAATTGCCAATAATTCACAAGGGACCGTGAACCAACTGAGGATAAGCAGAGCATGGTTTGGCCAGGCCTCCTCCCTCCTAGCATTTCTAACTTTTTCTGCCCACCCCCTCCTGGCTGGCTGGGAGGAGAATAAGAATTGGCTCTATGCCTGCTGAATAGTGTCTGTCCTTTTTGTGCAACTTGAGCAACCAAAATGATTTGGAGCAGAGCAGAAAAACTGCCTTGAAGTGTGCTCGGAGTTAAATAATAAGTTGACAAGAGGCATGTGAACTGTTCCATAATGGAACCAGTTAGAAAACTGTTAAGATGAAGCTGATGAAAACAGGAAAAAGAAAAAAATGAGAATTTTGTGACCAGCTTTGTTCTGAAATTTGAACTTGATTTTTTTGAAAAAGAGATTTAGAATAAAATCAGATTTTCAGACTCATCTAAGCCTTTATCTTCCCAATCAAATCACTTACTGTAAAACTAAGATTTACTGGTTGAGCGTTAGGTGCCTGGTTTTATATAAGGATACTGATATATTAGGCATCACAAAAACTTGGTGGGTCAGGTAATACAGGTACAAAGTATACAGGAATGACAGACTCTCCTGGTGGGGGCATGGTCCTATCTGTAAAAGCAAGCGTACAGTCATATAGTACAAATCTTAACTGAATATCCTCAGAATATCCATGTAAAAGAAGAATTCCATGCATGAATAATAACAGTATAGTGTTAGGAAATACCATTGATTGCCTGACTTAAGATGGTGATTGTGATTGTGAAATTCTCAGGGAGATTAGAAAGGCTACAAAACCAGAAAACACATAACTTAATAATGGGGTATTTCTGCTGTCTTCATATTGACCGAATACATCTCACCTCAGGGCAGGATGCATAGATACAATTTGTAGATATCATTAAAGTCTGTTTCTTGGAGCAGCTAATCCTGGAACCCATAAGGGTAGAAACCATTTTTGTTTTATGCCAAGTGGAACACAGGCTCTGATCCAAGAGGTGAATATAGTGGAAACAGCTCAGTATTACTGACTGCAATGTAATTGAATTTAACATCCTTTCAGTGGGAAAAATACCAAAAAAACTTCCAGTAGCATTACACTTCAAAATGGGGAAACCATACAAAAATGAGGAGATTATTTAAATGGAAATTAAAAGGAACATTCACAAGAGTAAAATGTGTAGAAGCTCCATGAAAACTATTTTATATCCAAATCTAAAAGCAAAACAAAAACAGTAAAAGGAGCATAAATTTTGGTAAATCCAAAGTAAAACTATAGTTAGGTAGGCAAAAAACAAAACAAAACAAAACAAAACAAAAACAACCCCCCTCCCAAAAAAACCCCAACAACAACAAAAGATTTGAAGAGAAACTAGCAAAAGACACAACATATAACATGCATTTTTAAGTACAGCTGAAGCTGGAAGACTGCCAAACCATATACAATCAAGGTGCTAAAGAAGCATTCAAACGGACAAGGCTGTTGCACAGAAACTAAATGAATTTTTTGCATCAATAGTTCATATCCTCTGTACTGAAAAGATTCCCACACCTGACTCATTCTTTTTAGGTTACAATTGTCCCAGATGGATGTGTCAATAGAGGAGATTTAGGAACAAATTGTTACATTTGACAGTGGTAAGTAGATGATATTAACCCAAGAGTTTTGAAGGTACTCAAATATTAAATTATAGAACTATTAACTATTAAATCTATTGTTTAAATCAGCCTCTGTACGAGGTGACTGGAGGATAGGTAATGTGATGACAATTTTTAAAAATTTGATTAAGGGCAATCTTGGCACTGACAGCCTGGAAAGCCTAAATTCACTACCAACCAAGGTGATTGAAACTATTGTAAAAAGAGAATTATCAAACATAGATGAACAGGGGAAGAGTCAACAGGGCTTTTATATGGGGAATCATGCTTTATCAGTCTGTTAAAATTTTTGAGGATGTCAACAAACATGTGGATAAGGATGATCCAATTGGTATAATGTAATCAAACTTTCAGAAAAACCTTTAACAAGGTATACCACCAAAGGCTCTTAAGCTAAGTATAACATCATGAGATAAGAAGGAAGGTCCTTTAATGGATTAGTAATTAGTTAAAAGACAGGAAACAAAGAGGAGGAATATATGGTCAGTTTTCACAATGGAAAGTGATAAATAGTAGGGACCTCTAAAACATATACGGGTCAAGTACTGTTTAGAATACTCATCAATAATCTCAAAAAAGGAGTAAACAGAGAGAAAGCTAAATTTGCAGATGATACTAAATTATTCAAGATAGTTAAATCTGACAGTGCAGACTTAGGAAGATTTCACAAAACTGGATAACTGGGCAAAAAAATGGCTGATAAAATTCAATGTTGATAAAAAAAAGAGTAATGCATATAGGAAAACATAATCCCAACTAAATTTACAAAATTATGGAGTCTAGATTAGCTGTTAACACACAAGAAGGAGCTCCTAAAGTCATTGTGGCTAGATTATCCGACAACATCTTCTCAATGGGCAGTAACAGTCAAAGGAAGCTAAGAAAATCTTAGTAACCATTAAGAAAGGGCATGGGAAACAATTATTAGGGGTTTTGGAACAGCATCTATATGAGGAAAGATTAAAAAGACTTAGACTGTTCATCTTATAAAAGAGACAAAGGGGGACTATGACTGAAATCTATAAAATCATGAATGGTATAGGGAATGTGAATAGGTAAATGTAATTATTTACACTTTCATATAACACAGGAACCAAGGGTCAGCCAATGAAATTAATGCTTAAAAAAACAACAAAAAACCTGATGGCTAAAGGAAGCAATACTTCACAAAACATAGTCAACCCATAGAACGCAATATCAGGGGATATTAAGAAGGCCGAGATTATAACATGATAAAAAAAAAGAGTTAGATAAATTCACAGAGGATTGGTCCAGCTATGGGTTTCAGCTAGGGTAGTCAAGCTGTAGGTGTCCCAGACCTGTGACTGCCAGAAGCTGGGATTAGACGACTAGGTCACTGGCTGTTGTTGGAAGAAAGAATATTGGGCCAGATGGACCACTAGTCTGACCAGTAGGACCATTCTTCTGTATCTCAGTGCTGTTATATTGAAATTAAGTGTCAGTCTTCAGTTAAGCCACCAGGCACATTTGTAATCTGTCTCTTTGCAGGCAGCATATAATTGAGGAGTGTCCAGGAAGATGGACTGGACACTGCAGTCTCTTCTCTGTGGAATGTTACCTGCATAGCAGACTTAACTAGCAGAATCTCAGAGCGTTTGCTGACGAGGGAGTCTCAACGCTAGGAAAACTCACTCTTGCAGAGGCAAAGAGCTAATACAGTGGTTCACAGTTCTGGGTTATCCTGAGGAAAATAACTCAGCTGTAAAGGGGTATTCTGGGACAGACTTTCAGCTGGGTGTATGGCCTGCTTGTTATGGTATGCACAGCCACCCATGGCCTCATTTTATACTCCTCCACTGAGATTTTAGATGTGACAGGAGGTACCTGTGCAGAGGCTGGCAGCTGACATAAATTAACACAGCTTTTACCAGTTGAATTTGTACTCATTGACACAGTAAAAACCAAAGATAGCAAAAACAAACAAATAAACAGAACACAACCCTCCCAAAAAACCTCAAACAAACAAAAAACCAAAAATACCCCGTCTTCCAAATAAATTAGAAGGCTTTTGCAGAGGAACCAAGAACAGGGTTTGCAGTTGACATTATTTCAACAATCAAAAGAGATGTGATTAAACTTGTGTTCTAAACATAATTATTCAAGTAGATTTGTGATTATTGAAATACTGAACAATTGTGAGGGCTCTTCTGTATATGAAGTTTAGAAGGTTTAGTGCGGATACAGTTGAGATCAATTTAAAATAGAGTGTATCCATATCATAATCAGTAGAACTGAAATCAGAGGCCCCATGTTCTCTGGAAAACCTTGATTAAAACAAAATTTCAGCATAAGATCCACATTATTAGAAAGTAAGATCATCTAGTATTTAAAGAGATCATTAAGAAAGCAACACACTCAAACTCTGAGAAAGTCTGGGGGTGGAACCATGTTACACAGTGGTCCTGCCTTTCACTAATAGGTTAAACCAAAATCCAATCTCTGAATTTTCCCTGGAAATAGGTGTGACCATTGTGACCCATCTGCACTTTGGTCATTTCTGGAATCCTATGTGCCATGAATCATCATTTGAAATCACAAGATATATCTATTCCAAAATGTTGCAAATTATTTTATCTGAATGCATAAACAGCTATATCTTAGAGATAGCCTTAGGGTTAGTTTTGATATAGTTGCAGTCTGATGCCAAGCATATCAAAAATGACATCTGCCCACAAATGATACCCGTGAAAGCAAACAACATTTTCAAAAGTTCTAAAACATTGTACACTGGTTTATATGGACACTGCATTTATGAATCAGCCTTTTAATGGAAAATGACTTAACTTGAACATTTCAAAGCATGAATTTCTACCCAAGCTTGAACATATATTCTTTTCATTTACTATAGTGGCTATAGGTACAGAGCACTAAAAGATGATCAAGCCTCAGAACTGTCACACACTTCAGAATAGAGTAGTCTGTTAAGCCATAAGAACATAAGAATAGCCGTACTGGGTCAGACCAAAGGTCCATCTAGCCCAGTAGCCTGTCTGCTGACAGTGGCCAGCACCAGGTGCCCCAGAGAAGGTGGACCGAAGACCATGATCAAGCGATTTGTCTCCTGCCATCCTTCTCCAGCCTCTGACAAACAGAGGCCAGGGACACCATTTCTATTCCCTGGCTAATAGTCTTTTATGGACCTAATTTTCATGAAATTATCTAGCTTCTCTTTAAACTCTGTTAGGCTGTGTCTAGACTACATGGCTCCATCAATGGAGCCATGTAGATTAGACAGATAGGCAAAGGCAAATGAAGCCGCGATTTAAATGATAGCGGCTTCATTTAAATTTACATGGCTGCCGTGCTGAGCCGACAAACAGCTGATCAGCTGTTTGTCCGCTCAGCGCGCTAGTCTGGACGCTCCCCTGCCGACATCAAAGCCCATTGTCGGCAGCCCCGTTATTCCTCGTGGGAATCAGCTGTTTGTCGGCTCAGCGCGGCAGACATGTAAATTTAAATGAAGCCGCGATCATTTAAATCGCGGCTTCATTTGCCTTTGCCAAAAAAACAAATCTACATGGCTCCGTCGACGGAGCCATGTAGTTTAGATGTACCCTTATAGTCCTAGCCTTCACAGCCTCCTCTGGCAAGGAGTTCCACAGGTTGACTACGTGCTGTGTGAAGAAGAACTTTCTTTTATTAGTTTTAAATCTGCTACCCATTAACTTCATTTGGTGTCCTTCATTTAATTCTTCTATTACAGGAACTAATAAATAACTTTTCCTTATTCTCCCTCTCCACACCACTCATTATTTTATATACCTCTATCTTATCCCCCCTCAGTCTCCTCTTTTCTAAACTGAAAAGTCCCAGATGTTTTAACCTCTCTTCATATTGGGACCCGTTCCAAACCTCTAATCATTTTAGTTGCCCTTTTCTGAACCCTTTCCAAGGCCAAAGTATCTTTTTTGAGGTGAGCAGACCACATCTGTATACAGTATTCAAGATGTGGGCGTACCATAGTTTTATACAGGGGCAGTAAGATATTCTGTGTCTTATTTTCTATCCCTTTCTTAATAATTCCTAGCATCCTATTTGCCTTTTTGACCACCGATGCACACTTTGTGGAAGTTTTCAGGGAACTATCCACGATAACTCCAAGATCTCTTTTCTGATTTGTCATAGCCAAATTAGCCCCCATCATACTGTACATGTAGTTGGGGTTATTTTTCCCAATGTGAATTACTTTACACTTATCCACATTAAATTTCATTTGCCATTTTGTTGCCCAATCACTCAGTTTGGTGAGATCTTTTTGGAGTCCCTCACAGTCTGCTTCTGTCTTGACTATCCTAAACAGTTTGGTATCATCTGCAAACTTTACCACCTCACTGCTTACCCCTTTCTCCAGATCATTTATGAATAAGTTGAGCAGAATTGGTCCCAGGACTGACCCTTGGGGGACACCACTAGTTAACCCTCTTCATTCTGAAAATTTACCATTTATTCCTACCCTTTGTTTCCTGTCTTTTAACCAGTTCTCAGTCCATGAAAGGACCTTCCCTCTTATCCCATGGCAATGTAATTTACACAATAGCCTTTGGTGAGGGACCTTGTCAAAGGCTTTCTGAAAATCCAAGTATACTATATCTACTGGATCCCCCTTGTCTGCATGTTTGTTAACCCCTTCAAAGAACTCTAATAGATTAGTAAGACATGATTTCCCTTTACAGAAACTATGTTGACTTTTGTCCAACAAATTATGTTCTTCTACATGCCTCATAATTTTTTTCTTTACTACTGTTTTGATTAATTTGCCCAGTACTGAAGTTAGACTTACCGGTCTGTAATTGCCAGGATCGCCTCTAGAGCCCTTTTTAAATATTGGTGTCACATTAACTACCTTCCAGTCATTAGGTACGGGAGCTGATTTAAAGGATAGGTTACAAACCACAGATAATATTTCAGCAATTTCCCATTTGAGTTCTTTTAGAACCCTTGGATGAATGCCATCCAGTCCCGGAGATTTGTTGACATTAAGTTTTTCTATTTGTTCCAAAACCTCCTCTAATGACACTTCAATCTGGGACAGTTCCTCAGATTCATCACCCACAAAGGACGGTGAAGATTTGGGAATCTCCCTAATGTCCTCAGCCGTGAAGACTGAAGCAAAGAAATCATTTAGTTTCTCCGCAGTGGCTTTATCGTCCTTGATTGCTCCTTTTATATCTCAATCATCTAGGGGACCCACAGGTTTTTTAGCAGGCTCTCTGCTTCTAATGTACTTTAAAAAAATTGTTATTTCTTTTTGAGTTTTTGGCTAGCTGTTCCTCAAAATCTTTTTTGGCTTTTCTTATTACATTTTTATACTTGATTTGACGGTGTTTATGTTCCTTTCTATTTATCGCACTAGGATTGGAATTCCACTTCTTAAAATATGCCTTTTTGTCCCTCACTGCTTCAGGAAAAGAGAAAAGACCACCACCAGAGTTTTGTGAATTTCTAAATTCCTCTCAAATACCAATATACAGGCTTACTGCAGAAACATATGTATTGTAGTGTCAGTTTAATTATTCCTCTGAATCACAGACATTCATGCAAACACTTAAATACATTTCTTTTAGAGAGCAATTTATGTCCTAAAATGCCTTGGCTTTAGCATTCATATGCAAACTCTTGACATTTTGAGAGTCACAGTCTAGTATGAACTGCCCTCTTCGAAAACAGAAAGTGGAGAAACAGTTAAATCAGTGTGAACATAACTACAACATGATCTGTAGTATATCTATGTTAAATATGTGCAACTTTTACATAGTAAATCAGACTCTGGGCTATTTGCCCTGGCACAAGCCTCTTAAAACCACTGGCTTTGCAATCCAGTCAGGCCAGTCAGGCCAAACTCATCAGAGTAAAGGAATAAATAGCAGAAATTGGAAGGTGTTTTAAACTTCCTAGAAATGTTTAAATGTTTGTGCTTCTAGTTTTTGTAAATATTTGTGCATGAAGCATTTACTTTGCCTCATCTTAAACAACTGCTTTTAAGTGGTAACAGCTCATGCTTCCTGGTTATAGGTAAATTATAAATCTACTGAAATTTTTGTCTATGCGTTTTGCTCCACTTCAGCTTAATCTTTTGAAAGTGTTACTGCAATAAGAACTCAAATGTCACATATAGTCAGCATGTCTATTTAGATGAGCATAGTGGTGCAGTGATGTCAGTTGCATTCTCCTGTTTTGAAACTAAGAACATTACAGTCTATCTGTTTAATCCTCTATTTTACACCAAATCCTTTTTGAGGAGCCTTAAAATTCAGAGCAAAAAGGAACATAATTTTATACTTTCAGATGGGTTTTCAAATGGGGACACAAGCTGAGTCTCTTTTACTTCCAAGTAATGGATGGAGAGCAATATTGTAGACATAGCCACAACATTTTGGCACCTGAGGCAGGAAGCTCAAATGATGCCCCCGTGTCCCCTCACTGCACCAGCAGCAGACACAATTTTCTACACTCTGGGTCCTAGTGGCACTCCTTCCCCTCCCCCCACCTCCCTCCCCGCCACAGTCTGGCACCTGAGGCGGCCGCCTCAGTTCGCCTCATGCTAAGGCCAGCCCTGGACATAGCCAATTAATAATACAGAATTTACTTGGCATAGTTCCAGACGTAGCTGCACATGAAGAATATTAGAAACTGGGTGCTATATGTGGATTATATACTTAGATCTCTGCATACAACAAGAACATATATGGGATGAAATCCTGAGCTTGAATTTGCTGCTGCTCTGATATTAAAATAGCACGAGTTAATGCAGGTTCATATTATGCCATTGTTTCTTTGTGATCCCCAGCCTTTATACATGTGTTGTCTCTTCCCTTATACTGGGATAATAAAACTGTCTGTAGGGACCATCTTTTTTATCTGTGTTTCCACAGAGTGCTGCACAATGGGGTCCCATTTTTATTAGTTCACAATCTATGCAACATTTACAGACAAAATTGCTGATCGTGTACTCTCCTTAGCTCAGGAACTCCTCTGGGCCCAAATCTCCCAAAACACAGGACTTTGCCTCATAACTTGACTTCCTCCCACTGTATCTGGCAAGCAGAAATGGCCAGCACCGGAAGGTAGTGCATGCTGCCCCCTCTGAGACAGGAGGGTGTAAATGGCTAGGTTCCTTCTGCATGTGCAGAAAATCTAAAAAAGATACATTCACAACTTGCACCTAAATCTTGTTCCACAACAGTTAATTGGCAAAATAAATAAATAATCGTTGATAGTACTAAAGAATACTCAACACCTGTTGAAATCATTGGGAGCAATATAGGTTGCAGCTCCCTAAAGCAGGACTCTCTTTTCCCAGGCCAGAGAGTCTCAGTGGCTGGGAATCAGGCAGCAGGAGGGATGACAGCTGTTAACCCTGCTGGGCTGGGAGGGCTAGTAGCAGGGACCAGGGCTGCGTGAGCAGGGGAGCTGGAGTAGGAGCTGTTTGGCAATAGTGCAATAGTGCAGCAGGGAGGCCAGAGCTGTGGCAGCCTATTGTGTGTGGAGGGGGGCGGTCAGGGATACAGCAGCCCAACAGGGGATCAGGGCTGTGGATACACAGCAGCATGGCAGGGGGACAGGGCCAAGGCAGCCCTGCAGGAGATGTGGGGCTGGGGCCATGGCAGTCCACCGAGCTCTCAGGGTGCTCTCAGGGTAGAGCTCTCAGGGTGACCGACCAGGGCCGGAAGCAGAGCCGGCAGCTGGTGGCAGGAAACATCCCCTGATCCAACAAATTCTCTCATTTGGAACCAGTCAGGTCCCAAGGGTGCTGGACGTGGGAGATCCAAGCAGTATATGACGTGCCTTTGAGAGAACCACCACAGCATTCTCACAGGCTTCTAAGTTTTGACTATATAGATTTACATTTGCCTGTGCATTGCTTCCAGTGCTAATAATAGACAATATTGGATCATTGCCACTAGATGGGACATTACAGTACATTAGATGCTTCTCCTAACACCATTAAGACTTCTTTGTTTTAAAATCTCATTCAATGCATTTTCATTTTTACTAAGAATATCCCAGATAAATGTTTTAGAAAATATATTCATAGCCTAATGACTTGTTAGAAATACACTTTAATTGGCAGAAAATAAAACTCAATTATTCAGTAAAATTCTACACTTCTTTGTAGTCAAAAGTCTGTGTTAATTACATTTTAGAAAACACAAATAGTTCATGATGTATAGTAATGTAGATCTAGGAAAGACGAAACAGAAGTCATTAAGTGATCTCTAGATGTTTGTTTATTGGGTGATTGTTCCACAGTGAAACATCTGTCTAAAGAAAAGGTAATGATTCATTAAAATATGTATAATTGCAGGGTTTCCTAAATTTGCTTTATATAAAGCACATCAAAAATTAAATTATTATGTATGGATGGACGGTTTCAATTACATATTTCAGGGTAGGGTCAGAGATTTGTCTGCCACAGCTACATCAGAAACTGAAGAGTCAGAAAACAAAAATAAATGTCCTTAGCATAGGATTTCTAAACAAAGAACTACGTAATTCAGACATTTTTTAAGGAAAAGAAATTCTAAGTCTACAAGAAAAGAGCCTATTTCTAGATGAGAAACCCCACAGCACCCAAAAGAAAGTTATGTTCATCATCTAAAACTGAGCTGGTTTGTTTACCATAAGGAGTTTTGAATCTTGGTCCTTTTTCTCAAAGCCAAGCCTAGTTTATCATAGCATCATAGGACTGGAAGGGACCTCGAGAGGTCATCGAGTCCTGTCTCCTGCCCTCATGGCTCAGGATAGGCTGTATTATGCACTTCATCAATAAAAAATTACTGTCAGGCTGGATGATTTTATTTGAGCCTAAAGGAAAGAGCAAGGGAAGAAAGAAGAAATGCATGCATAAGAGAAAGTACTTGAGAGACCTCACTCTAAAAGTCTCAATTTTAAATACATTTGCAGCACTCCCCACAGCAAACAAGCAGCGCGACTATAGAAGTGCAATACAACCTACACATTGATAGCTACACATACAATAATGTCTACCTCCTTTCTATGATTAATCTATTGGGAGGACAATGGTTCCATAATGGTTGGGGGAAGGGAAAAGCTTTCTGCACCTTCTTCTGCCTCCTCATCTATTATTTTGAGATTCACTTTCTTCAGTAACATTTCCATTTACTTCTTCAGGCCAATTAACGGCATCATGTTTGCTCTCTGGATATTACATTGACATCAGCTCCAGTTTCACTGCCTTTTGCCTCTTTTGAAGTTTTAGCTCATAAAGTATAAAAAAGAGATAACAAAGATCATCTATCAGGTACATCATGGGCTCTACTACCTTTGGAAAACCCCCTTTTATGTAGGCCTTTCTTTCCTGGTAACTCTGCGTGGTTCTTCAACCTTTTGTTAAATCAGATTCATGACTGATGATTAAGTTTAAAATTCTGCTAGACCCTTCTGAGTGGCTGATTAGGATTTTTGCCTAAATGGCATCAAAAACTGTCCATGCATTGTTGTTTTGCCCACCAAACCCTTGGGCTGTGTGTACATTGGTGTGATCTTGCACCAAAGTGGCCGCTTTTGCGCAAAAACACTCTGCCTGTCCACACTGGTGGGGAGTTCTTGCGCAAGAACACTGACATTCTAATGTGTGAAATCAGTGCTTCTTGCGCAAGAACTATGATGCTCCCACTCAGAAATAAGCCCTCTTGCGCAACTGTTCTTGCGCAAGAGGCCAGTGTAGACAGGCAACATGAATTTCTTACACAAGAAAGCCTGATGGCTAAAATGGCCATCGGACCTTTCTTGCACAAGAGAGGATCTACACTGGCACAGACGCTCTTGCACAAAAGCACATCTCTTGCGGAAAGGCACATGCCAGCGTAGATGCTCTCTTGCGCAAATACTCTAACACAAAATCTCTTGTGTTAAAGAGTATTTGCGCAAAATCTTGCCAATGTAGATGTAGCCTTGATGTTTCTGAACAAAGCACTGGGTGAAATACCACGGATACAGAAGTCTTTGCTGAATTCCTCCTGATGAATATTTTAAAATTCTCATTACTTTTAATTGTCCTCATAAAACCTAATGTAGTACCTGTTTTTTCTACTTGATTACTTGGATTTGGACAAAAAACTGTTCATACGTTAAACAAACTGGTTTCAGTCTTGGATAGTGTTTATGTATGGAATAATAACCTTCACCCCGTCCCAGAGAAGCATCACATAATAATATAGGAAGCATTCGATTAAAATGCTAACTACTCACTTTTGCTTCATCAAATGCAACATTTTCCCTTTGACCCACACCTGTTTCAGGTGAAGTTATCTTATTAATGTTGATACATTTGGAATAATAGTAGTAGTAGTAGTAGTTTAAGCCCATTAAAGATACTTCAGCTCTGAAACCTTTGAGGGGGTACATCACAAATCTCAATAGTAAATGCTTTCATTTTCAATGACTACATCCCTTCTGACTCTGCACTGTCGCCAAAACAAACAGCTTGATTCCAGAAGAAAGCACTCTTTGGTTTTTAAAATCCACAACTATGTTTTTATGCAATATTTTCAGAACCTATTGGTTTTCAAGCGTTCCTGTGTATTTCTCCCACTCACCAGTGTAACAGATGGCATGCTCCTGGGGAACTTGAACCATTATTCCCTGAAACAGTGCAAGTTCATTGACTGTGCCATATGGTAATTTTTGGCGTCCTTTGTCTGTGGTCACAGTAAGGAATGTTTCTTGAATAACTAAAGATACCTGCTTGTGCCTAAGATTTCCAAAATCAAGACCTGGGCTCTCTGCTGCATATAGTCTCTTCTGAGCATAGTAAGAGAAGGGAGGCACAAGGGATCCATATTACACCACTCTGGCAGGACATAGGATCTTTAAAACTTTGTGTAAATAATAGTCACACTCATTTTAATGTTATATACATAGCTACTCTCTGTTATGTACAACGATGCCCTACAATTTCTTTTTAGTATGTTTTTTCTCACCCTCCCACCCTTTCTGTAACTAAAATTAAAAAACCCAACTATTGACAGCCTTCTTGCAAGATGTCTATTGGGAGATAACTGGGCAAGCATGAGGTCTGGAAGGAACTATGCTGATGGTCTGTCACCAACAAGGTACCACCCTTGGTGCGAGAAGACAGTTAATCATCAGACATTGCCTGGATTGAGATAGCTACAGAAATTTTAGAGTACTGATATGAAATAAGTAAGCATCTCAGTTTTAAATTTGTTATGTGAAAGAAAGTGTTCAAGTTTTCCCGGATGACTCTCTGTGTATTACAAGCTATGTGTGTCTTTGTTTGCTTCCTCTTTTGTAAGACTGACAGAATTGTATTTACCTATTTCACAACAATGTTGTGAAATGTAATTAATGTTTGTCTGATACTTTGAGATCCTTGAATAGAAGGTACAATAAAATATTAAGGTCCAGTAGAAGTACAAATTATTAACTAAAATAATTGTAAATAAGGGTATACCAATGAGCATCCTGCTTTGATTGCAGCTGGTGCTAGATACACCTATATTTTCTCTACTAAAGATTATCAACATCTTTGCTATATTTCACAGAACAGTGTAGATTGATATAATACTTTCTAGAATATGCAGTAAAACTAGTAACAGCAGAATTAGTTTAAATAAAGTAGCCTGGAAAATGCTGAGGTTCAAAAGAAATGGCTAGCATTTTCTAAGAACATTCTGCATTTCCTGGAACACAATATAACCTGGTGAAATAAGAACACTACTTTGAATCAGAAATGGATTATTCCATGACTCTTCATAGACTTACTGTTTTCCACAACTTGTCATCTGATCATGGCCGAAGTTTCATATTATCTTCCAGATCATTGATTAAAAAAATAAATAGCATAGGGCCAAGAGACAATCCCTGCAGAAATCTGCTGGAAACAGACCCACTTACTGATGTGTCCTCATTTATAACTTCAACCTATCAAACCCATCAAATAGCTAGTTTCAAAAATGTATTTAATGTCTATCATATTTTTTTGCACTGTTCTTGTGTTTTAATAAAAAAATCTGCCTTTGCATTATTTTGGCTGGGATCAAAGTAAGGTTGACAGGACTAAAATCCCTCTGGTCATTCCATTGACCCTTTTAAAATATTGGCAAAACATTAGTTTCTTTCCAGTATCCCAAGATTGATTTAAAAAACCCAAAACAGTACTGGTTCAGAGAACACCTTCCACAGTTCTTTTTAAAATCTTGGTTGCAAGTTATATGGACCTACTGATTTAAAGATGTCTGACAGCCGCTATTGTTTAATAGTTAATCTCCCCTTAGTTAAGGTTACAACAAAGTACTTCCATCATATGATAGGATTAAAATATCTGGTTTTCCCCAAATAATTAATTAATTAAGAACTAATTAATATGCACTTCTGCTTTTTCCACATTTATGATGATTCTATTTCTATCGAGTAACTGGACTGATACTACTATTACGTTCCTTTTGTTTCTGCTATACTTTATAAAAGCCTTCTCATTGTCCTTAATGCTGCAGGCTATAGATTACTCCTTGCGTACTTCTGCCTTCCTGCTCAATTTTCTGTGGTTTCTGGCCTCTGATTCATTGTTAACAACTCCCCCTTTCCCCTCGCATTTTTTCCGGGTGTTTTTTTTAAACTACCATAGCCTTGTGGGTGTCAGAGTCCATTCATTGCAGTTGTGCCTCCTCTCCTCTCCTCTCCTCTCCTCTCTTGGGATCAATTCTTTCCAGTATTGGGGCTTGTCTGCTGTTTGCTGCACATCCTGCTGACATAGTCTCTGACTCTTTCTGTGATTCTGGGTGCTCCTTCATGATGTGGCCTAACGAGGTCATTATTATGAGTGTTTCCCTCTTCTGGGGTATCAAAGCCTCTTCTCTCATTTAGAGGCTCAAGCAGACTTTCCATTCACTGCTCAACAGCCAGTGGCTGACAGGGGAACCCAGGATGACCCTCTACTCTGGGTTCCAGTTCAGGGAACATCTAGTCAGCAGCCAAGCTGTGTTCCCTTCTGGACCTTACTGCCTTTTTCTCGGAGCCTTTTCTTACTTTCTTCCTCTCTCCTTTCTCCAGCTGAGCCAGCCTCACAACTCTCTCCTCCCAGGGACTGGCTGTAGACTTTTCCTTGCAGCCCCTTCCCACTTTCAGCTCCCCAGCTTTGCAAAAGTCTCACCTGTTCCTGCACAGGTGAGCTTCTCCTAATTAGGGCTTTCCTCTCAGCCTTAACTCTCCCAGCTTGTTGCCTAATAAGTTAATTAATCACTTCCGGGTGAGGTGGATTGAATACCACATTACAGTGAGATTGTAACTTTTTGGGGCATTTAGTAAAGCATTAAGTAGTTCCCAGTTATTGGTCATATTTTCCTGTTTAAATTCTTTCTTTTAGATGATTAGGCTCCTAATTGGTCACTTCAATCCTCAAAATTTTGTTGGGTTTTGTTCTGTTTACATATTGCAAATGTAAACAAGTAATGATGACTTGCACCCCATTATTACTAACTTTCAATTCCGTGATCAGTTCCTCTTCATCGGTCAAGATACAATCTACTGCAGAATTCCCCCGGATTACATGCAACACTTTTTGAGTTAGGAAATTGTCATGGATAATTTTTAAACACTCCCAGGATACTCATGTATGTCACATACAGTTTCCCTTTCTAATCAGCCAGCTTAATTTTCAAAATAATTTTCTACAGTTCCCTGACTGGGAACCTGATAATGATTGGATATTTCTGGTTCTGTGGAATTCCTGTTGATCCTCATCCCTCTGGGGATCACAGCCTCAGCTGTATAAAATGCTGCCTTCTCCTTTTGCCTATGATGATTTACAACTGCCTCCTCTCTAATTTCCATACTCTCAGGTTCTTGGATGGCAATTTCTTTTCTGTCTTCATTTGGCTGGTGGATTTTTGAATCTGGGTGTATAAGTACTGCTCAGTCTTTCAGATCACCACAGAGTAAATATGTATCCTGCAAACCCATAAATCTTTTCCCCAGCACAACCACCAACTTGCACTTCATATGGTGGAAATCCCTTTTGGCATCAGACAGGAAAGAAAATCTGGCAGATCCATTGCACATCTTAACTACTGTTCCTACACTACCCATTGCAATATTGAGCATAGAACTGAACCTAGAATGAAAGCTTCTCATTCTCCCTGTCTAAACTCTCTAATTCCCATTTGCTACTCCTCTTATGTTACTTGCCTAACATTCCATAGGAAATCTGGCAGAGCTGAGAATAAAATTACTTCACTGGCACTTGCAGCTGCTTAGGAGATCAAAAATATCAGGTCATAAACCTTTCTATATTTCAATTACTCCATCTGTGTAATAAAACTTTCCTGGCCTTTGAAAAATGCTTTAAGATCTGTGAATTAGAAAGCCCTGTATATCCACAATGTATTCTTCTTCTTCCTCCCCGTTTCAACTAAGATAAGAAGTATTGAATTATATATGACAAGCCCGTTCCCTCTCACAATTTCCATAGACCAAAGCCTGAGTGCTAGAAATCTCTAGAGAAATTTTGTTCTTCTGAGATTTCAGCTCTCATTTTCAGAGCAAAAGGATTTTGATAAACATTTGTACTTTGAAGAGAGCATTCTTATTCAAGCTGAACCCCTGAACTTTTTGAGCATTGTTCATTTGCAATGGAAATGGTCACAATGTGGACAACTGATATCAGACAACAGTCTGCATTGTGTTGGTGTTTGGTCAGTGGTACAAGGCACTAAGCTATATTTGTTTTATGAGCACCATCTGTGTTTTTCAGCACACCACCCAAAGTCTTCCATTGCATGGAAAATGGTGTTTCCAGAGCTTGCCAAATAAGTGAATACGTCATTCCTACTCTAGAAACTCATATATACATTTGAATATTTTACAGAAATGTGCACTTAAAAACTTGTCCGCAGGCTAGCGCTCCCTTGTGTAACTCATCCATTTTTAGAACTAAAGATACAATTATGCAGCTCAAGTCATGCAGAAGATCCAGGGCACTTGCTCATACATTTCCCTCTCCTAGCATATGTGTATATAAATATATCTGAAAACCAGATATATAATAGTGTTCAAATAATAAAGAATGGCAATAAAGGTCATGTCAAAGGGCTTTTACCCTGCTTGGTAAAGTCAGTAAGGACATAAAATATTAAAGTAAAGAGGGATTTATTCATCACCAAATTGCTCTGTTTCGTCAGCTACCCAGTGATTTGGCAAATATATTTCACATTATGCAGTTAAAACATTTATAGCATGGCTGTCTGGCAACTTTGGAAGCATTTATCTTTAAAATCACAAATTAAAATAATATATCTGGCATAAAATAATTATTTTCTATCACTTTTGATTTTTGCACCTAGAGATAGAAATAAAAAATGAATTTTCACCAGGAAGCCTGGGAGTCATTGAGGGATGTGACTCTGATTAACAATAGAATTCTTGGCACTGTGCAGCCAATCTTTCATTCACCCAACGAAAATGTACCCCCGAGCAAAATAAAGTGGTGAGTTTAAATAAAGGCTTTGTCTACGATTGCCAGTAGATGAGCATTGCTGCAATTAATGAAGCAAGTGTTGATTTACTGGGTCAGGTGAAGACTCACTAAATCGACAGGAGAGAGCTCTCCCTTCCATTCTCTGTGAGAAGCATAAGGGAATAGAACCATAGAACAATAGAACTGGAAGGGACCTCGAGAGGTCAACAAGTCCAGTCCCCTGCCCTCATGGCAGGACCCAATACCATCTAGACTATCCCTGATAGACATCTATCTAACCTGCTCTGAAATATCTCCAGAAATAGAGATTCCACAACCTCCCTAGACAATTTATTCCAGTGTTTGACTACCTGACAGTTAGGAAATTTTTCCTAATGTCCAACCTAAACTTCCCTTGCTGCAGTTTAAGCCCATTGCTTCTTATCCTATCCTCAGAGGCTAAGGAGAACAATTTTTCTCCCTCCTCCTTGTGACACCCTTTTAGATACCTGAAAACTGGTATCGTGTCCCCTCTCAGTCTTCTCGTTTCCCAACTGAAAGCCCAATTCTTTCAGACATTGACAGGAGATGCTGTTCCTTGAACGCAGTGTAGTGAAGACACCATGATAAGTAGATCTAAGTACATCAATTTCAGCTACAGTATTCACATAGCTGAAGTTGTGTACCTTAGATCCATTGGCCCTCCTTTTCCCATAATGTAAACCAGGCCAAATTCTCAGCAAGTCCTGCTTAACAGTATTTTGAAGGAAAATAACTATTCTGTAGTATAAACCAATGCAAGACAGAAGATATATTAGTAGTACTGAAATCCAAATTAAGTCTGAAAAATGCAACTATTTACAATAGCAGAAAATCTGCCCTATCAACATCACTGTGAAATATTCATAAAAACAAATCATTAGCTCTATGAAGAGTTTTTTGCCTATAGCCCTTTAACTCAGTTCTCCATAGAACCTCTAGTCTTGAGCACCTTTCAAGGTTCTGGGTTACTATTGGTAAGTTGATGCCCCTTCTCCTCTCAAGATAACTTTGAAGGTCAGTGTCTTGAATGATCTTTTCTACTAAGCCCTTTGGCCACCCCCATATCATTAATAGTATCTAAGTGTTCCTACTTTTCCCTGGAAACCCCAGAACTTCAGGTGGTCTGGACATTTGGTAAGGATAAGAACCTCAAATATTAGAAATTTATCTGTACTTCCTGATCGAAATTTTTTAAAAGCATGAGCCTAAATTTAGTCTCCCAAATTCACATCTGGAGGACAAATTAAGTGGCATAATTTTCAACTTTGTTGATCCAGTGGAAGCTATTGGGTTCTCAATACTTTTGAAGATATAAACAGTGATTTAAGTACCTAAATACAGATTTTAGGTGTGACAATTCCCCCCATGCTATATGAAAATTAGCTCATGAATATAAATATGCATAAGTTGGAGATGCTTTGGACAAAATACCTCATGTAACTTATCATTTTTAATAGTCCCAGAGGGATAGCCATATTAGACTGTAAGTTAAAAAAAACCAAGTAGTCCTGTGGCACCTTAGAGATTAACAAAAAATATATATAGTATCATGAGCTTTGGTGAGCAACACCCACTTCCTCAAAGGAGTAGAGTAGAGAAAAAAGGAAGAACCTCACAATATATAACAGAAGAAGAAGGTGGAGGGTGGGGGAGAAAAAAATACCTGTCAATTGTAGTGCCGGTGCTAATGAGGCTAACTGTGTGGGCTGGAAGTGTCCCATACTTACCTTTTGCTGTCAATTGGCTGTTGACTATAATGGCCCATGCAGATCATGTCTTTGTTCAGGCCATAAGAGTTAGTGTCAAATTTGCATAGGAAAGGCCAGTTCCGCAGTTTCTCTCTGTAGTTAGCTTTTGAAATTCCTTTGTAGAAGAATGGCATTACAATCTGCTGGGTCCACATATACTATTTTTTTGTATGCATCATTTTTGTATCTAAAGTTAGAAATTTAGTATGAGACTATAGTTTTAAACGTGCTAATGAAAGCTATTACTGGTGCCCTATAAGCCTTTATGACTGGGTGATCAACTTAATGACTTGTAAACAGCCTTGTTCGTCCTATAAGTCCAAAGGTGATTGGACTACAGGTTGAACCTCCTAAAACTGGGCAAGGGCATCATTTTGAGAGGGTAGGTGGGGCAGCAGCCATGCACGCCAGGATGTGGTTTGCTTTTCATTCCATTCCCTGGACTATCAGGGAATGAGGAGAAAGTATTTGCATTCCATGGAGCTCACCAGCCAGATGTGAGAGACATGCATGGAATGCAAGTACTTTCTCCTCACTCCCTGATAATCCAGGGAATGGGATGAAAAGCAAGCTGCGTCCCGGAACGCATTACTGCTGCCTCCCCTACCTTCCCAAAATGGCGCCCTTGAATCAGGGACTCTCTGGTCCTGCAACTTCTGTGGTCCAACATGACCGTCGATGTTGCTGCACCAGATAGCCCCAATTCTGGGAGAGATAGCTAGCTGGGAACCCTGTCCCCAGGGCACCCTGACAGGGTGGGTCAGCAACAGGGCAGTGAGCAAGCCCCATCCCTGGAGAGCCCCAGTGGGGTGCAGCAGAAGATGAGCCAGTTGGCATTCCTCGTCCCTGGAGCTCAGCAAAAGCAGGGCAGTTCGCAAGCGCTGTGCTGGGGGAACTCCAACCATGCAGAGTGTAAGGGGGAGGTGGAGCTATGGCAACTGGGTAGCTCCCTCCCCATGGAGCCCCAGCCAGCCAGAGGCAGAGCGATGGAGCCCAAGCCTAAGCCCAGTGACAGTGGGGCCCAAGCAGAGCCAGCTGCAGAGAGGGACAGCATCCCTGGAGGGCGGTGGCAGGGGACCTTCAGAATGGGTCAAAGGTTCCAAGGATGCTGGACAATGTAGGTTAAACCTCTTGTAAGATGTATGATCATCTCACCTGGTACTGGGGGTTCATTTTTAACCCAGATAACTTTCCATGGGAGGGGGAATGTAGAACAAATGATTCCCACCTAAGAAGACTATTTAAACAAGGGAAAGTTATCAGATCTTTGTCTTCGGCTGGTGTGACACATCCTAAGGAGAGATGGGGACCCAGGTCAAAGTAAAAGATCATCTGTGATCTGAAGGTTGTGCCCAGATTCTTTAGGATAACAATCTACTTGCAGTAAGTTTTTTAGTGAATTATAACTAGCTATGTGTTTTCTTCTATTTTTTTTGATAACTTACTTTGATGTGTCTGTTTTCATTTACAACCACTTAAAGTATTTGTACTTAATAAAAACACTCTTATTTACTATCAGATCCAGTGTAAATAATCATTCCATGGATGCAGCAACCACTGTACATACCTTTCTTTGATTGAAAAAGAGGGCGCACATTCTCATGAGCTTTCTTTGTGAAAAACTTTTACTCAGAAAAAGACGGATTTATTTTGGGGGTTTGTTCCCTTTTGAGGGTTGGTTTCCCAGGTGCAGTGCCCTAGAATTGCATTCTCCTAGGGTATGTCTACACTACAGTGTTTCAAAATAACACATCTAGACATAAAATGCATTTCAAAATAGCGTTTTGCTATTTTGTAATAGTGCATCCACACTGATAGGATGCTGAATCACATTTCAGGCTGGCCGGAATCGGTTCTGGCAGGGTATCAGGTCAGGAGTTACCTTGTGTGGCTGCTGCTTGAGGCTATTTGATACCTGTGCTTAAAGGGACCATCCCATCCCCCCAGACAGCCAGCTCTAAGGTTTCCCTGCTTGCTTGCCTACCTCCATGAGGGACAGCAAAGCATTTTTTTCTTTGCATGCTCTGGTTGCCCTCACTCAGGACTCCACAACACTCTGCAGCATGGAGCCAGAGCCACCCCATCTGGTGCTTCTCCTGGATGTGTTGCTGTGAGCCTGGCAGCAAGTTCTGCAGGCAGTAACAGTCTCCCTGGTCTGCCCCATTGGGGGCTTGTGCTTCATTCCTCCCTCACGTGTTCATTACAACAAAGCCTCTTTATTGAACAAAACGGGGGTGGGGAGGGGAGAATGAAACTGAGGTGAGACTGGGGAAAGAAGGTGGGAGAGGGGAGGAGGGAGGGTAGGAGAGGGGAGGGGGAAACCTGGGAGAGGGAGCTGGCAAGGGGAGGCAAGGGGAGGAGAAGCTCAGGGCTCAGGGTTGGGGAGTCTTGCTGGCCCAACTGTCTCCCAGAACCATGGGCGCGGGGGCCTCAGCGTTCCTTGGAGTGTGGGGAGGGTGGGGAGGAAGAAGTGGGAGGGGGAGGAGGAGCAGTAGCTGGGGAAGTAGCAGAGGCTGGAGCAGCAGGTGGCAGCAAGCTCTGCCCCAGCGTTGATGACCACCTGGGGGGCACACTGGATGTGGTCCATGGCATCAAAATAGGGGCAGGGGCCTGGGTATGCCCCTGGTTGGGAGCTGCCCCCTGTGGCCTTGGCATACGCCTGCTGCAGCTCCTTTATTTTCATGCGGACCTGCTCCTGGGTTCGCATGTGGCCTTTGGTGGCCAGGCTGGCAGCCATCTGCCTGTAAATGGTTGTGTTCCTCCATTTAGTGCAGAGATCATGGACGTTGGAGGGATCCCCCCAAACCTGAATTAGGTCTCTGATCTCCGCACTGGACCAGGCAGGTGCCCACCTCTTCTGGCCCCTGGCAGGCTCCTGGAAGCTGGCAGACTGTTCCTGGGGAGCAGTGGAGAGCTGGCTGGCACTGGCTGCCTGGCTCATACTGGGGCCACTGGGTCAGGTGCAGTGACTGCTGGCTCTGGGCTGGCAGGCTTGGAGCTGGCACAGGCACTGTGACCAGAGTCTACCCCTTTAAGGGCTCCGGGGGGGGGGGGAGGGAGGGGAGTGTTCTTGATTGTGCTCAGAGTGGCCATCAGGGCACCCTGGGAAGGCTGGAGGCCCCCTATTTCAAAATAAGCATCTACACAACACTTATTTTGAAATAGCAATTTTGAAATTGGTGCTATGCCTCATTTTAATTTCAAAATAGCAGTTTGGCTGTGTAGACGCTGGTGAAGTTATTTCGAAATAACTTTGCTGTGTAGACACCCCTAGAGCTAAAGTGGTTCAGTGTCTGCACTGGTCTTCAGGGGGATGGTTATCCCAACTCTGTGCCTTGTCTGGGAAAGACCAGAGGACCCGGGCCAGCAGGACAGGTTGGTGCGGCACTCCAGAGAACAAGAATGCAAGTGTCAGTGGCATAATCAGCACACCGGGGAATAGTTCCAAGGGGTGTTCTATGACCCCACCCTCTCACATTAGGATCTTCACTATGGGTTCCTATTTTCAAAAATCTTGGCCTGGAGCCTAACTTATGTTGAATCTCTCACGAGAACAGGTTTTCTCACACAATTTCTGCAAGCTCCTTCTGTTCCTTTTTGGGTTGGAACAGTAGCAAAAAACAGCCACTTCAGTGCTTTTCATTTGTGTCTCAGTTAGAAACTAAAAACTATTTCCCTCCTATATCAAAAAGGGTTGGCTCTGGTATGGGGCAAAAAAATTAAGTCAGTTATTTCATCCCATTTGGGTCTCACTCAGAATAAACCAAATCTTGTGCAGCCTAGATATATTTCACGATGCTCCTAAATGGCAATCCCAGAATGGAGTAGCACTGAAGAAAATTTGCAGTGAAGTCTGGCAGAGAGAGGCTTCTGTGAACTCTGTGACTAGCCAGCTGCACTGCAAGTTGTTTTTGCTGTAGTCTCCCATCAGAATCCTCCTCTTGGTGTAGTGTTAGGATCGGCACAGAGAAAGTCCCCAGCGTACAGCAAATAGACAGAATTCAATGAATTACAAAGCTAACTATACAGTCATTGTTATGGGAATGTATTTCTTTTCTAGCTTATACATTTCTGCAGCAGCAACATTACCTCACCACAGACATCTCTTTGGAGAATTCTCAGTTTTCACTCTTCAGCTATTTTCCCCAGCCTCTGTCAGCCAGTATAGTTTATTTGCTTCCTCCCTCGCCTCAGCTCTCATGCTCTATGCTCCTTAGTCTCTCTCACTAAGGGTCTATTGCAGAAGCCTTTCCAATGGCCTGGAACCTTCTCTTTTCCTCCCCCCTGAAGGTCCCCAACCCCAGAATGATTTTTCCTCTCTCGTTTCTAGGCCTGCATGATGCCAATATAAGTCTAATGGGTAAACGTAATACTGGGTCTGAGTTGTTTTAAAGAGAGCATGGAGGGGCTTATTGGCAAGAGTTCAATTCTCTGCACAACAGTTCTAATAAAGGCTTGTGTCTGTGTTTCTGTTTATAGGGCTGGAGTAGAACAGGGAGAGTGTGCATTTTCGTTTGAAATAAAATATAGGTATGGGGGAAATTCTTTCTTTCCTATAGAAAAATGGAGTATAAATTTACAGCTACTCTGCAGAAACCTCTGTCAGTCCCCTTTTTGGCTATGGGTAACACCCTGCACTGCAGACATATCTAATTATAGAGCTTGTACTGTTTCAGACCTCAAACCATATGCTTCCTTTGGAAAGCCTGAGTCAAACTAGTTCATTCAGCACACCTCCTACTTTTGATAGGAACTAAGGCGTGATTACAGGATGATAAAATTTCAAGTAGGTAAATAAAATCTAAATGACAAAGCATAAATCAGTGGGCCTAATCCAGGGGTGCCATGTGGTGGGCGGCAGCCCGAGAGAACTTCTCCGCACCCCTGCCAAGTTTTGCCTTTGTACATCCTAGCCCCAGACAAAGCTATTAACTGCAACATAGCTTGAGTGTAATATGTGATGAGTTCTGTACTGCCCCAAGGTCTAGCCCTTGAGCCAGGAATTTGCTTATAAGCAGAGGCAGGATGTTTAAGATTACAAAAGGCTTATCATTCAATTCAATTCTATTCAATTCCATTAAGGATCCTTATATGATCCTAAAAGTATAGCCAGGCACTCCAGTTAAAAGATAGGAAAAAATGGGTAGGAATAATTGGTCAATTTTCAGAATGGAGGGAGGTAAATTGTGGTATTCCCTGTGGGTCTATACTGGAATCAGTGCTGTTCAACATATTCACAAATGGCCTGGAAAAAGATTATACAAAATTACCCAATATAGTTAAATCCACAGCATACTACAAAGAATTACAGAGGGCTCTCTCAACACTGGGTGACTTGAATAAAATGGTAGATTAAATTAAATGTTGATAAATGCAAAGCAATGCACATGTCAAAATATAATCCTAACTATACATATAAAAGAATGGAGTCTAAATTATCTATTACCTGTTGAAAGAGATCTTGAAGTCACTGTGGGTAATTCTCTGAAAACATCCACTCTATGTGCAGTGACAATCAAAAAAGCCAACAGAGTATTGGGAATCATTAGGAATGAGACGGGTAAGACAAAGTATCATATTGCCTCCATATAAATGTTATGCCTTCATATAGAATATTGCATGAACATCTAGTCACCCTATCTCAACAAAGATATATTAAATTTGGAAAAGGTATAGAGAAAGGCAACGGATATTATTATTAGGAGTATGGAACAGCTTCCATAAGAGGAGAGATTAAAAAGACTAAAGGGGGATCTGTTAGAGGTTGTCATAATCATGAGGGTTGGCCAGCATCCTGGGGACTAAGGCGTTAAATATGTCCCTTACCTAAACCAGGTGGCAGGCAGCCAATAGAAATGTAGGTAGGAATTTCAGACTGGGACAAAGGAATTTTGGGGGTTTTCCCTCCTTTGTGTCTAGGGTCTATACCTGTTGTATTAATTTAGATGGAACATATAAGTCCAAAGAGGTAGAGGTATTAATATGACTTGTACCTGTCCAAAATTAAACAGGACTAAACAATGTCTGATATATAGAGCCCAGGGGGGCAACATATTCACCAGGCCCTTGGGCATGGTGTGGGGAAGGCAGCTCCATGCTCCTGGAAGGGGCATGGCCTCAAGCAGAAGGGGTGGGCCTGGGGCAGTCAGCCTTCAGCACCACCTGGAGTGCACCACACAGGCCCCCACACCTTTAGCCAGCCCTCAGAGAAACAGCTGCTTCAGCGTACATTTAAAAAGCCTAGTGCACAAGCTGCCACTGTTCTTGCAGTAGCAGCAGCAGCAGCCAGGAATCCCAGACCCTTTTGAATTGCCAAGCCCAGAGGCAACTGCTCCCTTTTCCCCCGCTGTCAACAGGCCTGACAGAGACCTAAGGCTGCTTAGTACCATGGGCAATTTTTTTGACCTTTAATAAAGATACAGAAAAGAAGGAAAAGCAGAATAATTCAAGTCTGGTCCTGCCTCCTTTAAGACTAAACAAGGCAAACACTATGTGATGGTCGTCCCTCAGGAGGCAGTTAGTTGGGCAGTGTAGTATAGTGGTTACAGCTAAGGCCTATGGCCTGCAGAGGCACTGTTGGTAGGGAGGTCTAACCCAGAGTCCTCTGAGGGCAATCAGTGATCTGTCAGGTGAGGCTGCTTAAGGCTACTCTCCCTCAGTCACTTCCTATGCCCCTCACCCACTACATAGGGTTGCCAGGTGTTCAGTATTTGCCTGGACAGTCCATTATTTCTGGCCCTGGTCTGGTTAAAAAAACCAGAAAATACCGGACATGAAAAATGTCCGGTATTTTTGTTTTTCTTGGATGGAAGGCCGGCTGGGACATTGTTCCCCTGCCGTGTCTGGCATGGGCGTGGGGAAGCAAGGCGAGGAGCGTGGGGATTCTTATAGGTGCAGCAACCTTTTTTTTGTTTTCCTGTTTTTTTTGCCATGTTCAGGATTTTTGGTGAAAGCATCTGGCAAGGCTACCACTATGATTGCACCAAAGTCACTGTTAAGGTTAAGGAAGTGTGAAGGGTGAGTGCTCACCACAAGGCATATTCTGGTAGCAGAGTGTAGCATGGTAACTTTCTTCCTCAGCTGACAACTACCTCTGCCCCATGGGCCCACCCTCCTGCGCCTGCTCAGTCCAACAGCATTCCACTGCTGGAGTAGTCCAAACAGAAAATGAGAAGCATTATCAAGTCCAGAGTTCATAGAAGAGAGAGAGAGAGAGAGAGAGAGAGAAGCTTCCCTTTCTTGCTATCTCTGTGGCAGGTCCTTCCTTACTTCTTGGGGTACCTTTGGGCAGTTGTCTTCAGGAGAAATTTCTGCCTCCCACCCACACCCTCTTTTGCTGAAACTGCAGGTAGCTCTTCCCTGTGTTGCTACAAAATGAGCCATTTCCCTGCTTGTTAACACCTTTTCCAGTTAGGGGGACCAGATAGCAAGTGTGAAAAATTGGGACCTTTTTGTCAGGTTTCTGGGGGGCCCTTCTTTCATTTTTTAATCAGTCAGCCAGCATCATGGTAGCTAACTCTTCTCCCTCTCAAGACTCTTTTTGAGAACATCAAAAGGGGGTGACGGGCAGAATAACCCTAATTATTTTGCTCACTTATTATGCTTAATTTCCAACACACCCAATTTTGGATCACATTGGGTTTTTTTGTGTATCAGGAATGATCTTAACATAGTCCCTGAGTTATATCAGTAGGCCTTTTTGTTTGTACTAATTCAGTCTTGGTCTTCCTTTTACATTTTTACCCATCAACGTGAACTCATAACATTTTATAAACTTTCACTCACTTCTTACAGTTGAACTGATAATAAGGTAAATCTGTACACCCCATTATTACAAAATACTACATATGCTTACCTGAGGTTTACCATCATTTCCCTCTGTAAATAGAACAATCCTTGGTACTAGCTGCAAGATCCTGACAATTTTTTTGATATTTTAATAAAGATACAGAAAAGAAGGAAAAGCAGAATAATTCATGTCTGATCCTGCCTCCTTTAAGACTAAACAAGGCAAACACTATGTGATGATCATCTCCCAAGAGCCAGTTAGTTTGGCAGTGTAGTGTAGTGGTCATGGCTAAGGCCTGTGGCCTGCAGAGGCACTGTTGATAGGGAGGTCTAACCCAGCTGCAAATTGGGACCCAAAAGGGTCAACTTAGACCTAACATCAGAAGTGCAATAAGATATACATATTTTCTAGAACTACTGTCTACATAATAAGGCTTTACAAGTCAACTTCCTATTAACAACTTTATAACTTCTAATCCTGCTCAAACCAGAACCACTAAAACAGAACCACTAAAAATGTATAACTCCGTAGTGTCTCCAAATCTTGCTAAAGGTTAGTATCACAAATGAATGTTCTTTAGTACAGATGTGCTATATAAATACAGAATATCATTCAGGTTTATTGCCACCAATTCCATTCTGATATTTTCTGTGTCCTGTTAGAGTACATTGTGTGGCAAATTTTCCCCATTATGACCCTGACTAAACAGCACAAACAAAATTCCCTGACCCATGCATGTGTGTCCTGAAACTACCCATACTGCAGATTTACAAGATGAACAATTTAACCTCAATTCAAATGTTTTCCCCCCATAATCCTGCTTAAATCAGGAGCAAAATAAATCACTGCATTGTTCTCAATGTTTCTGAATGTGACCCCAGCAGATTGGGAAGTATAAGGAAGCACATAATTCTGCATTAGTTAAAGGACTTCATATATTCAGAAGGGTTTGCATGCTTCAGAGATGAAAACCATAATATGTTAACCAAAACTTGGCTGTGTCCTTCTAAGAGCTGGCTGAAAATTCTACTTTCCTTGAGATAAAAGAAATCACACATCCTGTCTCCCAGCCAGTATCTAGTAACAGCTTAGACACAAATAGTGAACTGGTCTCCTTTTACATTTAATCAGAATTGGGTCCATCCTGAAACTCAATCCAAGCTATTAGGAAAACTGAAGCCAAATTTTTTATATCATGGCTTGTTTCTAAACTTCATCATAATAAATATACTTAAAGAATGTTTGCTCTTGTCATAAAGTTGGCTGAATAACCTCTATTTATTGTTTGCAGTAATAATTGGAATGTATTCTACATAGCTACCAATTAGCAGTGTCTTCCGCCTATGCCCTAGCTCTTTTCCTTTTTCATTATTTGGATTCAAGTAATTCTGAAATCCACAGTCAAGACCAGGTTTCCTCTTTGTGTTAGACATTTTACAAATATACAGAAATATATGCAGAACCATTTAAAATATTAGTAATTCAGTAACCCAAAATAACTGCTGAACTACATAACAGGAAAAACAATCAATTTTCCTCTAACACAACTTATGGAGCAAAGTCCTATCCCTGTATACAATTGCAAAGCAGTCCATCAATATGATAATGCAGCAATCCTTACCCATAAAGATTTGCTAAACTGAAGTTTGCGTTGATAATCCTGGGATGCCTTAGAAGCATATGCTAACATACATTTTGCTGAGAGAGTCTTCAGTTTCTATCTGCTTTCAAAAAAACCACCTCTTTGTTCCACTGCTGTTGCTGCACACATGCAGCACATGTAATTTCATCCTTCAAAACACAAGTTGTAAACACTGTCTGCTACTGATTCCTGGCCATCCCTTCACAGGGGGTTCCCATTAAAAAACATAACTGGTAAATATCAGCACTTCCCTTTTCCCCAGCATTTTTGGACAGTAAATACATTAAAAATTATGAGGTGCTCAGATCCTCTGGTAATGGGGGCTAAGCAAATGCCACAAAGAAGGAAAGATAGATAACCAGCCAGTCAGTCCACCTGCTAAGCTAGTGTAATCAGAACTGTAGTTGTCCTGAACCTTTTTGTACTCAGCAACAACTTTTCAAGGATTATCACCTGGCTCTCTCCCTATCAAATGGCAAAAGCTGGTTGCTAGGACTGTTGAGCTTTCTTCACAGTACACTTGTTGTAGAACCTGAAGAATTTCTCCTCTGAAAATCTAAACACCGGAGGAGAAGGGAGTGCCCAATGCCTGTCAGAAGAATAGTATGAAGAGGAGTGGGGCTCAAAAGTTTCAGAAATAATGTTCAATACGCACCTTCACTTCTTTTTTTAACTGACGTTCCAAAGCTTTTGAGGTTTGCCAGCTGTTAATCACACTTCTCTTTTTGTATATGCTTGAAGTAGCAGAGGTGGATTGCACACTCTTTCATAGGAGGTCCTTCAAGGCTGTGTCTAGACTGGCAAGATTTTGCTGCCGGTCTACACTGGCCGCGAGTATTTGCACAAGAACACTGACTTTGTACTGTACAAAATCAGTGGTTCTTGTGCAAATACTCCGACGCTCCCACTCAGGGATAAGCCCTCTTGCGCAACTATTCTTGAGCAAGAGGGCCAGTGTAGACAGCCAAGTTAATTTCTTGCGCAAGAAAGCCCGATGGCTAAAATGGCCATCGGAGCTTTCTTGCACAAGAGAGCATCTACACTGGCACGGATGCTTTTGTGCAAAAAGATGTCTTTTGCGCAAAAGCATCCATGCCAGTATAGATGCTCTCTTGCGCAAATACTTTTAATGGAAACACTTTTCCGTTAAAAGTATTTGCGGAAAATCTTGCCAGTCTAGACGCAGCCTTACTGTGGGAAAGTGGTATTTCTGGAGCATTCACCTAGACAGATACTTAGTCATGAGGATGTTTCACTAAAGATACTTTGTCATGAGGATGTTTGTACTTGAACAAAATGAGGATCAGCCCATTTTTAAGAGTCCATTCTCTGTGCTTTCCTGTTGTATTCATTTGAATTCACTGCCTGAATCAGGCTCTGGCTCAGTCCTTGTAGGTACTTTCTCCTTGCCATTAAAGAAGTGCAACTTCTCAATAAGGAATCATATGTTAGTCTCTGTCCGAAAGCTCTGTCCAAGAAAAAGAATTGCTACGTCGGTCCCTAATCCCATTTTAAGGTCTGATGTAGCTGCAGCAGAAATAAACTAGAAAACCATTTTAAAAAAATAGGTTGGTTCTAATAGCCTGAGTTAATCTATTTCTAATTTACTGAATTTCCTCATTCCTATCTTAATACAGTGCTTCCAGAATTTAATGCCAGATTTAAAAAAAAATAAATATTGTGTGTTAGAGATGGGCTGAAGCTTCAAGGTTCAGATCTGAGCTTTCTAAGCATTCAAGATTGTATTCAAATCCTAGAGAGGGGCTAGAAACAAAGTTTATACTGAGATCCTAGCATTGTAAACTGGAACCCTACTGCTAAGGGTTCAGGTTTCAGCTTTGACCTAGGGTGATCATGCTTGGATTTTAGCCAGCAAGTCTAACTCAGCCCTCGTGACCACATTAAAATGGGGTTGTAACTCACTTTGGGATCTTGACTACAGTTTGAGAACTGCTGGACAAGGCAAATTAGGTTCCTAACAAGCCATGGTGGCTGAAAACACAAGGGAGAAAGAAAGTAGCGGTACAGAAAGATTGTGATGCACAGGACATACCACATTTCAGGATCAAGAAAGCAAGACAGAGTGGGCCTGACCCTCCATTGCCCGTTGAGTTGTCATGTCACCTCCTTTGTCAAGAGCATGTAAAACACTGCAATTCTGATTCAGTATTGTTTTACACACAGTAAACACAGGTGTAAGTGGTTGTCTGTATGAGTAATGTTATCTAACATTTATATGAGGTCCTGAGAGGTTTAGAATAAAGTTCATTGTGTTTACCTATGAAACAGTGAAAGGTTTATGGTACAAGTAACTATATGTTACTAATGTACTCTAGAAGCAAAGAAAGGAAATGTCTCTTCTGATAGAATCAAGGGACACATCTACACAACGGGGCAAAAGTCAAATTAAGATACAGATGACCCATGACTTACGAATGCCTGATTGATAACCATTTTTTTCATGTGAGATAGCTCTTAAAACCCCCAATTTACATTCGCAGCTCACATTGATGACGGTGTATGACGCAGACTCCATGAATCATCCCAAAACAGGAAACACACAACGTCAGTCAGACTCGCCAGTGTGAAGCTGCTGCTTGAACTGAGTGCATCTCTGCCACATCGGTCTTCATTTTTTAGTTATTTTTGTGCATTATTTGAACTATTTAGTTTGCTTCCATTTCTATAGTCAATTTTGGTATTTTTAGGGCATGAAATGTGTTTCCAGGAATGGAACCGCCATTTATAATATTGTGCCTATGGGAAATAAGGGTTCAACTTACAATGGCTTGACTTACGATGGTTCTTTAGGAACCAATGAGGTCTTAAGTGCAGGGGTCGCCTGTACACAACTTCAGCTACATCAATTGCGTAGCTGAAGTCAAAATAGCTTAACTCAGTTTTTGACAGCAGGAAGTAAAAGGAAGAACACACTTCCTTTGACTTCCCTTACTCTTCATGAAATGAAGGTTACAGGAGTTGGAGTATGAAGTCCTCCATCTTAACATTATTTTGAAATAGCAGCTTGCTGTGTAGACGTGCATTTTGTTATTTCAAAATAACATCAGCTATTCCGAAATAATGCTGCTGTGTAGTCATACCTAAGATGGCCTTTTGCTTCTACTAATCCATTTTTCCTATGCAATCTTTCATACATGTAAGCTTTCATAGAGCTGGCAAAATAATTCCTCCTCTCAAACATTTTGAAGAAAATTCTTTATAATTTTAACCTAGAAATTTCAAAACCTAATAAATTTTATTTTGGTTTTCAAAAAAGGAAACTGAACAAAATAGTACTTTAAAACACTTCCTATCAAAAATATAAAATTATTAAAATAACATTTTCCTGAAAAATAATTTCAGCAAAACCCCATTTTTCCAACATTAAAAGTTTTCATAAAAATCCAACTAGGAATTATGTATTTGTAAGAAAAAGAGTCGGGGCATCTAAATCTCGAATATTCACAAAAGGAATAGGAATATTTCCCAAACTTTTGAAAACTGAATCCCTGCCCTTCAGGAAAATAAAACCAATTATGCCCCTCTTCAACTACACCACATGTTGTCAAAGACTTCTTAATTTATACATCTTTCATGTCTTCCTTCTAGCCCACTTTATCACTTCAAAGGGGAGTACCTCACACTTTGACAAACCCTTCTATACCATTTAGTGGCAATATACATTACATTTAGATAGTATTAATAGTAGAGGCACTTGATCAAGTAAAGCAGCATTGTAATTTAAGAAGAAAAGATAGGTGAGCTTCATTCCATTTGAGGTAGAATGGAGGTAGAATGACGAATTCTATGGCTAAAAGCTAGTAGTAGTAAATCTCTTACCCTTTGTTAAGGGCCTCAATCCTTTTTCCTGTGCTCAAAGGCTGTGCTTACAACTACCTTCTCAAATTTGAAAGAATTGCTGCAACCTCATATGCAAGAATATTTGATAGGCATTCTGGACACTTAGGGTACGACACATTTATTTTGAAATAAGCTATTCCAGAAGAAATACTCTGAAATAGCTTATGTCGACACTACAGGGAAGCCTCAAAATTAGTCGGAGACAGGCTTCCCTACTGTTGACATGCTACCTCGATCTAGAGCTCTAGGAGACACTGGAGAATAATTAGTTTGAAGGGCCCTGAAGAGGAGCTATTTCAAAATAGCAGCACTGGAGTGTCCACACTACTGCTATTCTGAAATATCTATTTCAAAATAGGCATTATTTCTCGTGGAATGAGGTTTACAGAAGTCAGAATAAGCCACCCGTTATTTCAAATGTATTTCAAAATAACGTAATTGCTGTGTAGATGCTTGCATTGTTATTTTGGAATAACAGCTGTTAAGTAGGGCTTAACTCAGAATAAGCTACTCAAATTGAGCTATGTCACTTGCGTAGCTTATTTCAAAATTGGGAGCTTCTACACAGCGCTTATTTCAAAATAGAGCACTCTTCCTCTGACTTCCCTTACTCCTCATACAATGAGGGTTACAGGAGTTGGAGTAAGAAGTCCTCCAGCTTGACAGTATTTTGACATTATTTCAAAATAACTGCCTGCTGTGTAGACATGGGGGGTATGTCTACACTACCACCTTAGTTCGAACTAGGGTAGTAATGTAGTCAACCGGAGTTGCAAATGAAGCCCGGGATTTGAATTTCCCGCTGCACGCGGCACGGAGTCCGAACTAGCGGACATTTAAAAATGGCGGCGCCCGGCAAGATGCAAATGAAGCCCGGGAAATTCAAATCCCGGGCTTCATTTGCAACTCCGGTTGACTACATTACTACCCTAGTTCGAACTAGGGTGGTAGTGTAGACATACCCTGACTAAGTTATTTCAAAATAATGTTGCTGTGTAGATTTACCCTTAGTGGCCTATTGGTCCTGGCTGTATTAATCTCCTTGCATTCATAACCAGCTTATACCTGATACACAGAAAAAATTTCTAAAGATCCATGCAACCTTCTGTAAATATTTTCCCCTTTGCTCCTTCTAGTTTTAATCCAAATCTTTTACATAGACACAGAACTGATTAAATTGATTTTCATTTGCAACATATTTAACATCAAAAGCCTTCCATTTAGTTTGAAATTGTCCTGCTCATCTGGAAACCTGTGTGCTAGTGGTTGTCAATTTCTGCACTAGTGATACAAAAGTTAGGGTGGATTGTGGTGAATTATATGACATTTTCTTTGTTTTGTGCTGACATCGCTCAACGGCTAGTGCTTGCCTTCCTGCACACACATGTCATTATTACGTATTTTTCAGTTCATAAAGTGTACCTCATCAACAGGCACATGCAGTAAAAACTTAAATACATAACACATACTGACAACGTCAAACCAAATAGAATTCAAATCCTAGAATAGGCTTGATTTCCCTCAGTTGCCTTTCCTCAGGCAAAAGCGTGAGCAAATAGATGAGCCGTACTCTGTACCTTGAAGGTCAAAAGACAGGCTTTGACAGATTATCAAGGGAAGCAAATTCTAGATCTGATAGTCTTTCACTGAGAACCCTCTGCCTCCAGCACACAGATGTACAAATTTAGGGACTCTTAAAAAAACCCCCACAAAACCCCAGCCCATTTATTATAGATTGTCCCAGGGCTGTACTACAAGTTGTCAATGCCCAGACTACATGGGGGTTTATAACACCACCTTGAACTATTTCAGTTACAGCATCAGCACCCCTCGCTTTGGACAATGTGGTGACTTGAATTGTTCCCAGCCATTACATTTGTTGACCCTTATTGTATATTTTGGTGCACAACACAGAGCCAACAGAAGTCACGAACCACAACAAGCTTTATCCCATAGTGTTGCCTATGTTATAGATATGTTTCATGCTCCTTTTTCAATCCTAATTTAAAGTCTTTATTCTTTACCAGCTTTGCAGATAACATTTTAAAATTATACACCACATTCTCTCTTGAAAGCGACGAGGAGTCCTGTGGCACCTTATAGATTAACTGAAGTGTAGGAGCATAAGCTTTCGTGGGCAAAGACCCACTTCGTCAGATGCATGTAGTGGAAATTTCCAGAGGCAGGAATAAATATGCAGGCCAGGATCAGGCTGGAGATGACGAGGTGGCCTGATCCTGGCCTGCATATTTATTCCTGCCTCTGGAAATTTCCACTACATGCATCTGACGAAGTGGGTCTTTGCCCACGAAAGCTTATGCTCCTACACTTCAGTTAGTCTATAAGGTGCCACAGGACTCCTCGTCGCTTTTGCAGATTCAGACTAACACGGCTACCCGTCTGATTCTCTCTCAAGTGGTTATTTAAAGTGAAAAATCACCACTCTCCTAGGTCCTACAAACATAACGTTTGAGAACATTGGTTTTATACATGGGACCATGCAGTGTTGTCTGTCCAGTGCTTTCCATTAACTCTTAACAGGGAGGACAAAATCCACCTACCAGAATCTTAGGAAGATAGCTCCTTGGCAGCTCCACAATCCCAGTCACTGAGCCCTAGAACTGCAGATTCACAGACCCAGTGGCTTGCCCTTTAATGCTCATCTGAAAATTCACCTTCATGCCAGACCGCACGCATTGCAGGACTGAAGCACACCATATGAATGGATTTACCTGCACATTAGTTTGTGGCCCCCTTCCACCCCTACTTCTCATGCAGTGGAAACATGGAGAGTTGGCTGCCTTTTGTGGCCCCTAGCCAGTGAAGTGTTCCGTCCTTCAGGTGCTATCAATGCAAAAAAGCCAAGCCACTGCTCCTCGCTACCCAATTGCTAGGTTTTCCTTAAAATGGAATTTAAAATTTTTAAAAGGCAGCCCATCCAAATTGCTTGGCACACAGCCATAAACCATGAGAGATTCTCTCTCAAAAAGTGTTTAAATGATCTTGTAAAAAATATAGTAACCTCTAAAGTTTAAACAAAAAAACCCCGAACCTCAAACCTGTACCTCACCTACATCTGCATTGATTAATCCTTCTATCTTTAAGAGAGGTTGTGTCCAAATACAAACAGATTTCTGTGAACTAAGATGTAAGCCTGTCTTTTCCTTTTTCACATGGAATCATGTCAGTAGTCTATGTGATTTGGTGGACTGAGGGTAGGACTAACAGATGATTTACTGACTCTGATCCTTGCTCTGGCATTTTCGCAGGGGTCTTGAGCAAGTAAATTTTCTCCCTCCGTTTACCCCATGAGAGAAACTGGGTTAATTATATAAGCTCAGAGGGGTACTGAGGATTAGTTAATGATTAATTTGGGAGCAGGGGCTGTCATCTATTATATGTTTGTACAGTGCCTAGAATAACGCACGCAGCCTAATCTGACTGAGTCCTCTAGCCCTGTGGCAATATAAAAGTTAAATAATAATAGCTGTTGAATGCTTTAAACAGTAAGTGCCATGTAGCTTTCATTAGACTGAAAAATAATTTGTTTTAAAACAAAAGAAGCTGGCTACATTTAGGAAATATTGTTTTCATGTTGCCAGCCAGACTTTAAGGTTGCTTTTGCTAGCAGTGTTTGTTAATTTTAGCTGATTTTATCCCAAATTGGACAGATATACCAATTAACTTGCTGTAAATTTTTGCCAAATCTGCAGCATCTTCTGGAGTATTCTTCTGCAGCTCTGTGCAGGGTTTTTGCAAACATGCTTTTTGCAAACATGATTCCATGGGAAAGATGTGCCTGCTTATTAGCTTTCTTTTTGTGACTCACATGTCTGTTTCTACAGTAGTTGAATTTGGTCTCCTTGTTGTAAACAAGACTACATAATAAAGCTTTATATTTTGGTTGCTTATTTTGGTGTCTCTTGGGGAAATAAAGCATGCTTATTTTCAGCTGAAAATGCTGCTAGCAGTGAAGATAGTATCTTCCATAATTAAAAGGGACTCATGCCCTTATACATGTCAAACCACTGTTGTACATTTATATTTATCTGGGATTTGTAAGCCTATGTTCCTTCAGCTTTGTGAATTATTCTGCCCTCTTCCTCCCTTCAAGAAGGGAAATATTTTACATCTATATTGCTGTGTTAAGGCTTATTTTCTTTGAAGAAACCCTGGATGTCAACACACATAAAATTATTTTTTTAGCTTTTAATACTAATATTTATCTTCTTTTTTTTAAATGTGGCTGATATTTTGAAAGCAGGCTAGGGCATTCAAACACAGTCTGTGTATTTATATCTCCTAGGCTGCTGCTTTGGAAATGTCATCTTATGCATTTTTTTAATCCCTGAACATTTGGCAATATCTGTACAGCTCTAATCACAACAGTCAGTCTGTGCTGTATATGGTCATGACAAACCCAAACACTAAGTTTTTGCTTGAACCTACTGAGATTTAGTTGAAGTTTCATATTCATTCATCTCTGCTCCTCAGGAGTTTAGCGGACCTACTGGCTGGATAATGAAGGCCGGACACAGACTTCTAAAAGTACTGGAAGATAAGGGACAGAAGAACCCAAACTTATAAGGTTCATTTGCATAACTTTTTATATAATCTTGAACTCTGAATCTTAATGGGTTTGCCCAGGGTGTACTGCGATATAAAAATATGTCCTATTCTTTATCAATTAGTCTTCAAAAATCCTTGCTTTTCCTAGCTTTCCACACAACAGAAATACAAGGCATTTTAACAGAAATACAATACATAACTATTGCTCTTGCTTATCTTCCTACTTGCAATCATTCCTAGATGAACAGATAACATTTTGTTGTGTCTTAAAATATGATGCAGAGTATAGCACATTTTGGGAATTTTTCTGTGGTTTTGGTAAAATATTTTCACAATATGAAATTTTAAAAAAAAGGGATGGGGAGTTTTGCAGGTTCATTGATGGATACATTTCCAGCAGACACAGGAAGAGATGCCTCTCTTCTTGCCAACTTATCCCATAAAGTCTCTTTTGCAGATGCACGTCTTACACTGCTGCAACCCCATTGATAAAACACGCATGGAGGCTCCCGCGATCTGGGCAACAGCAGACCAAAGCTTATTAGCTGCTGGAGCTGGCCTTCCTCTGAGAGCATGGCCTATTGAGTAGCAATTGTATCAACAGTGTTTGTGGGTAGGGTCTTGTTCTGCCAAACTAGTGCCCTGTTGTAACAGCTAGCACCACTTAACAAAAGTTATTCTCAGTCACCATATTCAGGCCGCACAGCCTTCCTGTAACACGTTACCCGGCTTCTGGAAATACCAGAGTGGGAAATAATCATCTACCTTTATCACACACCATGTCATTGCTATTTAATGCTTCATTTCAGATAATGCCAGGAATAAGGATACAAGTAACAAATGGAAGTTTTCCCTGGTTTACCAGCATGAATGGTCAAACAATTAGAATTATCCTAACCCACAAGATAGCTGGCACAAAAATAGCCCATTATAAAGCAACCAGCAATCCATCTGCTTTCTGGTATTGTTAGTTTAACTTACACCATGGTCGGTGAAAACAAGCCGAACATTTCCATTCCTCTTTAACGCTGCTTTCAGACAGCTTCACAAATTTATGTAATGGGGAAAGGAAGGAGGGTAGTGGAATGCAGTCCTTTCACCTCTGCAGGAGGCCAAGGGTTCACTCCTGCCCCTGAACACTACATCAAGAATTATTAGTTTCACTCCCCTGTGTTATAAAATATCAAGAGTGGACATTCAGTTCACCTCCCCATGAACTGCTTCACCTCCCTTAGCCTTTATTTCTTGTTCTCAGGCTAAGTTTCCTTCTGCTACAGTATTGATTACTCAGGTAGAAGCCCCTTGGTCAACCATTGAGTACTTGGCGAAGCTGACAAACTCATCTTGATTTCTTAGTTCTAAGGTGTTTTTTCCCCTCTCTCTATGTTTGGAGTTTTCTTTTCAACATATTTTAATGCTGTTGCTTAAATGTTACCAAATTCAAAGGGCATGTAATTAAAGCAAAGTTTCCTTTAAAGGATAGTAAGTTACTGAAACTGATATTAGGGGATATTTTGCATCTTGGTTGAAGAAACATGAATAAATCTTACACAGATCTGTAATAATGTCAAGTGAACTCCTTAAATGGGGAGACCATCAGAATTAGGACTGAAATTCAATCTCTCTCACCTAAGTGTACTTTATTATTCATTATTTATCAAGCTCCAGAATTTTGCCAGGCATTTTACAAAGCTATTACCCTATTCATTTTTCTAGTTACTTTATCAGCATGCTAACTAACTGTCATAGTATCTTTAATTTTCAACACTTCTAAAATGTTAATGAATATGTAATATACCAAGTGTGAACATTTTATCAATTTCTAATCTAATGCATCTGACACTGATAAAACAGTCAGACTAAAAGGAAAAGACTTTAGTTTTATAAAATTATATTTACAACTCCCTGCTAAATGATAGCTGAGACTTGCAAGTCAGTTTCCCACAGGAGAAAAGTCTATAATACTGACTTAGGGTTGTTTCTTTTGCTTGTGTAATTTATTTATTTACATGATACACACTAGTCTCTGAAATAAGTAAGTAATCCCCCTTTTAGAAATCTCAGCCAAACCAGCACTCACTGTTCCAGAGAGCAACTCTGCCTCAAGAATTGACTTTATATAGAGAGTATGTCTACACAGCAGTGTGCATAGCTTATTTTGAAATAGCTTATTTCAAAATTTGGCACTGTCTACACAGTGCTAATTTCAAAATAAATTGCTATTCCGGCATCTTCCTTAATTCTCATCCATCAAGGGTTACAGGAAGCTGGAATTTTGAATTATTTTGAAATAACAGGCATGCTGTTAAGACCCACAGAAGGCTATTTCAGGATAACAAATGTTATCCTGAAATAGTGCTGCTGTGTAGACGTACCCTATAGAGATTAAGGTAGAGAGCAAATGTATAGGCTGTTTGCAACAGTTGTCCTCAATGAACCTCCCCCTCTAACTCTGCAGCATTGCTTCATTTTAAAACACATGGGCAGACCTAGTGCAATCAATGAAATCAACAGCATGATTCTGATACTTAACTTTAATCACAGGCTTAAGTGCTTCACTACTCATGGCCTGAATTTTCAGCACTCAGGACTCCTAGGCAATATCTATACTACTAGATTATTTCAAGATACGTTATTTTGAAATAATAACTCCCGAAATAACTATTTTGAAATAAATCTTATTCCTTTTTACAAGCAGGAGTTATTATTTTGAAATAACAGGCTGGCTAATGTAGACACTCGCCTTGTTATGTTGAAAAAAGGGGAGTCATTTTGAAATAATTCCCCAATATAGACATGTCCTTAGAGTCCCAACTTCGACCCACTCCTTATATTTTTCATTTGAAGGCTTAATTATGGATTCTCTGAGGGAGGAGTAGGGAAGGAATCACAATGACAAAGTGGCCATCACACATTTGAAAGACCTCTTGGGGGGTGAGAGGAAGGGGTGCAGGGCAGAGCAGATCTCATTACTGCCAACATGGCTGTCCCAGCCAGTATTGAAGCAGGATCAAGGCTCAACACAAGTTAAAGACAAATAAAATAAGTACTGGAAACAGGTGTAACACATTAAAATTAAAAAATCTAAAGCTGAGGTGTGAATTTTTTTTAATAAAATGAATGCTACATGGTGATTACCTGAAATAGCTAAAATGTTATTTATGTTTGATATTTAATGGACAATTTATGATAATTTCATGATGGAAGAATCTAACCCATAATTAAACTTGGCATCTCTGTAACCACATTTACCAAAGTCATGGTGTATCAATACTTTACATGAATACATTCTAAACTTTTCAGCTCTAATAACATATTTTGCTCCATCATCATTTCTATAAATACAGCAGCTCTCAATTTAGATGCACAATTGTTACAATTAACTTGCATCAGATACATTGTAATTATCCTCCATTTATTACAAAATGGCAAAATGGTTTACTAATGCCATAAATCACTTATGCTTCTAGATATGTAACAAACCACAAGAACTTCCTTTGCACAGTGTGTAGTATCAAAAAATCCACTTGAAACTCTTGCATTTTCCTCTTTGTTTTCCCCAGTGCATTATGGACCCTGAGAATATTTGTATGTGTAATAGTACTGCAGTAATGTCTAGGAGGCCCATTCAGGGATGAGGGCTACATTGCACTTTATAAATACAGAACAGAAACATGAATTATTTATACAATATAAAATATATTAAGAAAAATAGAAACCATGATTGTACAACATTTAAATTAACTGTTGAAGATGATGTTCCAGTGCTTCATATAATAAATATAAAATATAATATAATATAATAATTAACTACTCTTTTAAAACACTGTACTTCAATGGCTTAGAGCCCAAGAAAGCAAACTTAATTTCTTTGTGGCTACAGCATTGCCTTTCCTGCATTCATGCTTAGAGGGGAAAATGAGATCCATTTCCCTTGCTATTGGCTGGAGATCTTAGTGCTTGATAAAGAAAAACAGGTGTAGAAACCCTGACATACAAATCCTAACTAAAACATGCCCCAAACTGCTTAAGAGAAAAAAAGCAAAGCAGGGTAGTGGATTTAAAATAAGAATGATCTAAAAAGTAACATGGCTTTGAAATGGTCTCTATATTAATACACTTTTGTGTTAATCTAAACTGTTGTGATGTCATTTGGAATGCAAAAGCCTGGAATCCTACTTCTGTAAGGGGGAAAAAAATCTCTGTTATCCCAAGCAATACAGCTTAGTAAGGACTCACTGAAGTTAATGAGATCTGAAAATGAGTAGCACCTTTTAGGATTAAACCTTAAAGTGCCTGATGATGCAATAAGCATCCTCAGCTCCTATTGGCTACATCTACACTGCACATTTATTTTGGAATAAGCTATTCCGGAAGAGATTTTCCGGAATAGCTTATGTTGAAATAGCTCATCTACATACAAAATGCACATCAAAATAGCACTTAGCTATTTCAAAATAGAGCATCCACACTGATTGGATGCTGAATCGCATTTAAGGCCACCCAGATCCAGTTCAGGCAGGGCATCAGGTCAGTAGTTACCTCATGTGGCTGCTGCTTGAGGCTATCTGAGGTTCATACATAAAGGGAACTCCCCTCCGCCTGGCCAGCCGTTTCTCAGGTTTTCCTGCTTGCTTGCCTACCTCTCTGAGGGACAACAAAGCATTTCCTCTGTGTGCTCTGGTTGCCCTGCCTCAGGACACCACAGAACTCTCTGATATGGAGCAGGAGCTGCCTCTGGGCAGTCTTCAACCCTTGCAGCTTTTGCTGCAAGTCATGCAGCCTCTCAGGCTCTGCAGGAACCAAACCCCCAGCCCTTCTGGGAGACCCTCCTTGGATATACAAGGGTATGGCTCCTGCAGCTAGATCCTGCCCGCTGCCTCTGGACACCAGTGCAGACTGGTGGGACTGGATTATTTTGGAGTGGTGGGGAGACTAGCAATGGCTCCAGAACTTTAGAATGAGAAAAGACACCTTCATGGAGTTCTGTGAGTGGTTCACCCCTGCGCTTAGGGGACAGGACATGCATATGAGACCCACTATCCCCCTCTAGAAGCAGGTCGCCATCGCCCACTGGATGCTTTCCATGCTGGACAGCTACTGATCCAGGGGAACCAGTATGGCATGGGGAGATTGACCGTTGGGGCCCTGGTCATGCAGGTATGGCATTCTCGAACTATTGTTCCAGAAGAGGAGTGGACTGCAGGAATGGGCTTCCCTAGGGAAAGAGGGGGTAGGGATAGTGCTAGCCTCCTCTCCAGGAGGTTTTTTTCAGTCCCACCCTCACAAAGCCCTGCCAAGGGTTGGAGTCGGGGGGCAGAAGGGTGGACTGGGGAAACTCTCAGGTGTTCTGGCACCTCTGTGATTCTTTGTTTTTTTCCTTCTGAAGGTGGTCAGGGGTATCAACACCATCCTGCTGCACAGAGTCACTTTTTATTTTCAATACAGATTATGGGACAATTTATGTGACTCCCTGGGCCCACAACAGGGAGATAGGTTCCTTTCTCATTCACATAGACACTGTGCTGGTATAGTCTCTGCTGCAGATGTAGAAGCATTGATGGGGACCCCACACATTATACCATCATCCTGCACAGGTGAACATGGAATAGAGAAAGGGGGATTAGCGTCTCATTTGCACTTCAACCCTACAGATATACCAGCCAAATGCTGCTGAGCCATTGGATACAGGAGCAATAGTCTATATTTAGTATGGGCCAGCCACACTACAGAGCATGGAAGGAGCTGTGCTTCTCAAACTGTGTGTCACCTCCTCAATTAGAGCTAAAATGAAAGGGATTATATAGCCTTTCATTTGCAAAGAATGATGCGGAAAATGTAATCCCATATTTTTCTACTGAAATGATTCATGACAAAGTGTTTCTACTGTGGTTTTCCTTATCAATATCAATATAAAAGTGAATACACCAAAAGGGATCTCTATGAAAAATTAAATTGCTAGACATTTACTTTAAAATAACTACCATATTAAAAAGAAAGACTCAATGACAAGTGTGTCAAAAAGAAAAGCAATTTGCCAATTTTCCTAAATGTTCATGATAGCTGCAAACTGGAGGGCTATATTTTGACTAAAGAAAACTTATGTGCACTGCATCGTGAGTGAAATTCTTCTATCAACTTCAATATCATTAATTCATTTAAGTTTCTAGCTGGCATAATCCTCTGTGATTTATATTAGAGAAATAATTTAAGAGAACCTGTCTGTATTCAGTTTAACATTCAATATCCATAAATACAGCCAGATCCTGAAGTCTAGAATATGAGCTGATTTTCATGGGAGTTTTGTCCAATTAAAGACTACAGGATTGGACCCTATAACATGGCAAAGACCTCATAGCTAAACACTGGAGCTAATAATCAAACGTCTACCATCAGATGCTTTTGTTAGATTTTCGTCATTAGCAATAAGATAAAAAATTACATGCATTTTGTTATGCAACTATTATTTTGTCAAACAGAGTTAAACAAACAACAAACTAGCTTCACTTATTTTGAACCACTAGGTTGAAACCAATTAACATGAATTGAACTTTTGGAAAGTGGTAAAAGTACTTTACAAAAATCTCCAGCTTTTGAGTAATATATCTATGCTAATAATTTTAAATAGTTTTTAGAAAAGTTGTCTTGGCCCAGATTAAAATACAATGAATAAGTCTGGGAAGGTAGATACTAAAAAATGTAGTTAGTGTAATAGTTTAAAATATTGGACAAAGAAAGGAACAGGCAAAATACTAAGGGTCATGCATGACAAGCAATTGCAAACAACTGTGAAAAGAATCTGTGGCATCTGAGATGATGGAATTAGATAAAGACAAAAGGATGCAGGGGGTCTAGAGAGCTTCTTTTAAGACAGTCCCATCCATTCACAACTGGAGTAAATGTTCTTGTGAGAATGTGAAGCAAATCAATATTTTTTATGTTCAATATTCCTCTCAGGGTCAAAGAAAGGCAGGCTTGTTTCTGGGGCATTAGTCACAGATGTTACTTAAATTATCTTTGTTATTCAAACAATGCCACAATGAGGAATTTTATGGGAAGGAAGTTTTTAAAATTTGCACCTAGAAATTTGTACACTCGTCTCTGAATTGAATGTTTCAAAGGGGACTTAGGAGATGGGAGGAGAAGGGGAAGAGGTTGTTTCTTTCAGATGGAGAGATAACAGTTGCAATTTAATGTTTTATACCTTGGAAATTATTTACAACTTCCATTAGCTAACTAGAAAGAAAAGCTTTAGAAAGCTTTCCTCCCTGGAAAATAAGATGGTGGCATCTCAATATGCAGAGGCAACTCTGTCTACTTTAGTGCTTCAAAATGTATGGGTTAAAATGGTGCGGCTAATGTGATTTTAAAAACCGCCTGTCTGTTTTCCTAGTCTAGACATTCCTAGAATGCTGAATCAAACAATGAAATATAGTGAGCCGTAATGTATTTTCAACTATACCTGTATAACTCCAATGAATAAAATGCGGTAAATTAAGGACAAGTTTATCCAATATTTTAAACTGTTACAATAACCACATTTGTTTAAAAATCTATCTTCCAAGATTCATTCATTGTATTTTAATCTGGGCCGAAGCAATGTTTTCTAAAACCTATTTAAAATTATTAGCATAAATATGTCAGGATGAGAACTGTAAATACACAAGTCAACAAATAAGTGTACAAAACAAGTCACAAAGCATGAACAGAAGACATCTCAGCATACTGCCAGAGAAAATCTCTACATACCATACATACATCTTCTGTATCTCAATGATTCATATGGCATAAAAGGATTGTAGTCAAGTGAAAAACAAATGCATAATTCATGGCGAAAGCACACACTGGTGCTTTTGATTGTCTAAAAATAGAACAATTAAAGGCAACATGTGATAAAGTGGTTTCTAGGACTACACACACATTTTAAGCATTGTGTTAAATTGTAAATACAAGAATTCACAGGTTATCAATAAGTTTTCATACTATTCTGTAAAGCAGTCATGCATTCATTTTTTCCTGTTGATTTATGTATCTGGCTTGAAGCCAGAGCCCGCATCTTGCTTTTACATTTGCTCTATGTAAATGAGTCAGGAAAGTGTACATTTACTAATTGGTTTAGAAGTTATCTTTCAGTTAATGCATTTTCTAGTACACAGCACATTTGACATGAGATCAGAAAATGTGGGCAAAAGTATTTACTTTGATTCCAACTTCTCAGACAGTGGCAAATCATGTACCATAAGTAGCAGTTTGGGAAGTATTTATGTTGCAGTAAATTCCCAACAACCTAATCAGCCAGTCTCTTCTCCTCCTCCTGCCCCCAAATTTTTATTTCAGTTCAACATAAACATATATTATAAAGGTGAAGTACAATGTTACTGAAGCAAGAAAATATATTCTCTTTTAGATTTCTGTAAAATATACCACATTTTATGTTGACACTAATGCATAGTAATGTTACACTCCTTATATATGTGAGAATACCTAATATTTTATCACTGCATTTGTCTCATAAAATGGTTCATATAATACCCTCTCATGGTACAAGGAACAATGTCATCTATTAATATTAATGCACTGTGAAATGTCCCATACACTGATTTTCATGACAAAATTTGGAAAAGTACAAAAGGTGCAAATGTTGGAGAATATAAATGCATGCAGAAAGGGGGGCTGTTATATTTAAAAACTATAGCATTTCAAATAGCAATTATGATTATGATTATTACAATTAAAACCCAATTCTCTTTACAAGAATCAGTTTAGAAAGGAAATAATAAATTACAGTAGAGATACATATTACCCAGACACTTATACAGAATGCCACAAATTGCCATCTATATGCTTACATGCAAACTCCAGTGCTAACAGCGCTAAGGACATACAGCAGCTTAACCCCGGAACTGTCAATCTGTATTATTTTCAGTTCTGCAATTACTTCACTGACCTACTTTTCCAATGACCACTATTCTACTTTAGACAAGAATCAAAGCAGAAAGAATTAGAATTTATTATTATAGTTATGAATTCCATCCTTCTCCCCAAGTTTTGGAATCTGTTATGATTTAATCAACAACATACTGACGGGAAAAGTCGTCAAATATCAATTTAATTTTTAAAGTGGTATTTCCAGTAAATACTGGTAACGAAAAGGTAAAACTTTGCTTTTTTTTTCTTGTAAGAAATATGTATTTATGGATCTTTTGTCCCAATCAGATTCTTCATGTCATTATGTATAATCCTCATAGGGGCCAAATCCTCCACCCGAGTTGTTCAGCATTGATTTCAATGGAATGATAGCAATTTTCATCAACTGAGAATTTGGCCTGTGTTTTATGAATGTACTTTAATACAGGAAACAATACCTAATCCAACTTACTGTATCCATTTTAAAACGGGAATTTTCTTTGAAAAGAAATAGAACAGGAATTAAAATTGATCTCATCTTGATTTAATCTTCTGAGGCGTCAAAACGTATCAAATTATTATTAATGTAAGGCTATACTGAGTCCTGGTTCATTCCTTGCTTCAGGGGGAAAGAAGTCTGCTCTTGCTCTATATGAATAGGAGATTAGTTCTCCATACTGGCTGAGCTCTACTGGCCAGTGCATTGGGAGTCAAAGAGCTCTCCATTTGCATGGTATAGGAGAGAACTGTTCCCCCCCACCCATATTTAGACTAGCAATGCACATGTTCTACCTAATGGAATAGGGGATTAATATATTTCCCCATCAATCCCTTTTGAGGATGCAGAGGGTAAGTACTAACCTTGCTCATATTTAACTCTTATGTGGTCTACTGTAACTAGCAAGATTCTTTCATTATTGTTTCTCCTTACATTTCAGAGTGAAGATGTTTTTGCAATTTCCTAAGACTGATCAGCAAGTCTGCCACTGCTGGTCCAGACCATTTCTCTGCCAGAGATGACACTACTTTGGAACCTTCCAGGCACAATTGCCATAACATCATTTTTCTCAGAATGTCCTTGTCATGGACTCACCAAATATAAGGTGATATCTCTGACCTATGGATTTCCTGCTTCAGTTCTTTTGTGCTATCAAGGACAGCCAGAGATATATTTTAGATAAATAGGATTTATTAATCAGTCATGAAATAATGGATAGAAAGGGCAATTAGACATGGATCCCTTAGATCAGGGCTGGGCAAAATACAATCTAGCCCGCCAAGCCACCGGACCCAGCCCACAGACCCTCAGGCACATGCAGCTGCTGTGGTTTAAAACACAGTCCCTGGAAAGGGAGGGGAGGGCAGACGAGGGAAGAGGAGGTTTCGTGCGATCTCCCCACCCCCAGCCCAAGCTTCAGCTCCTATTGGCCAGAAATTACTGGCCAATAAGAACTCAGACAATCTCCCAGCTGGAAACAGCCAACCAATCGGAGCTGAGAGATTGACTTGAGAGACTGGGGCAGCCGGAGTTGAGAGCCACATGGAGGTAGCAGCCTGTATTTGCAAGCAGACTAGGGCTGGGACAGGCAAGGAGCTCAGCCTGCCTTGGTGGTGATACAGCCTGCTGGCCAGGAGACACTTAGGTAAACTCCTCCCAGCCAGCATCTGCCTCTGGCACCCCAACCCCTCCTGCATCCCAACTCTCTCCCCCCAGATCACCATCCAAACCCTCAGCACCCCCTGCTACAAGTGCAACTCCCTCCCAGATGCTGTACCGCCTCCTACACCCCTCCCCTAGATCAGAATCCTCTCCTGTACCCTCACTCCCTCTCTGACCCTACACCTCAATCCCCTGACCTAGGTCACAACCCGCTCCTTCACCCAAACATGGTCTCAGACCCTACGCTGTGTCCTGCACCTCACTCCCTTACCATGTGTGACCTTCAGCACCCAACCTCCAAACTAAACCCTGTACCCCCTCCTCAGAAAAGTGCAGCCCTTGACCACTTACCAAAATCTTGGAGTGGCCTCCTTACCAAAAATTATTGCCCACACCTGCCTTAGATCAAAGATCAAGAAGTGGCCAGCCCTGCGAGATGCTGAGTATATTAAATGGAGTGATGAGTGTCCTCATCTCCTATTGCAATCCAGGTGCTCATTATCTTTCAGACTTGAGCTCTTAGTCCCTAAAGAAATAGATAAGTTCATGAAGGATAGGTCTGTCAATGGTTACTAGCCAGGATGGGCAAGGAGGACATTCCCATATTTTGTTTGCCAGAAGCTGGGATTGGGTGACAGAGGATGGGTTACTTGACGATTACCTGTTCTGTTCATTTTCTGTTGGCCATTGCCAGAAGACAGCTTACTGGGCTAGACGGACCTTTGGTCTGATCCAGTATGTCCATTCTTATACAGGCAGTCCCCGAGTTATATGGATCCGACTTACGTCAGATCTGCAGTTATGAACGGGGTTTGCTCCGCATCTCCCTGGTCTGCTGGAGACCAGCAGACCAGGGAGACGGGGGACACCGGCAGCGGGACAGCCGCGGCGCATCTGGGCTGTCCCACTGCCCGCGTGCTCCGCGGCTTTGCTCCGCGTCTCCCTGGTCTGCTGGTCTTCAGCAGACCAGCAGACCAGGGAGACGGGGAGCAAAGCCTCTGAGGACGCTGGCAGCGGGACAGCCCAGACGCGCCGCGGCTGTCCCACTGCCGGTGTCCTCAGAGGCTTTGCTCCCCGGACTCCAGTTCCGACTTACATACAGATTCAACTTAAGAACAAACCTATAGTCCCTATCTTGTACGTAACCCGGGGACTGCCTGTATTCTTATATTGATTTGGAGTAAAAAAACCTAAATGGAACTCAAGTCTCATTCCTAAATTCCTTTTATAAATGGGACTTAAGCTCCTAAATTAATTAGGCACTTCTGAAAATTGTATCCTCAAGGCAAATCTACACTACAGTCCTTCATCAGTGAAGCTTCACTAATGAAGCTGTCCAGCTGTAGCACCTCTGGTGAAGACACACTGTGCCAATAGGAGAGTGCTCATCTATTGGCATAATTACTCCACCTCAGCTAGAAGCATCTCCTGACAACATAGCACTAATGTGCATAGTTGGGTGGGGGTGCTTGGGTGAGGGGTGCTCTTTTCACACCTTTGAGCATGGTAAGTTAGATCAAATTAATGAGTGGTGCTGTATTCCCCTTTGTCTTTTTACAGCATAATGTGAGACGTGTCTCCTTTTTCAGACTTTTTCTACTAATTAAAGGAGTTGGAATCCTTTAGCAATTAGTCTCTTGGCTACTATTCCTCTGATTCACAGATTTAAGGGACTATCATACAGCAATCATAGAATTTCACCAGAAAATTTTACATTAAGCCATAATTTCTGGTTAAAAGTTTACATAACTAACACTGGGAACTTAACTAAGGATCTCCAGTAATAAAAGGATCAATTCAGCCTATACAACTAAAGCTGAAAAGCCAGATTCTGATGATGGCCTTCTTTAAGAAACAATGAGGAGCTTTCTAGCACCTTAGGGAATGTCTACATTAGGAAATTATTTTGAAATAACTCCCGAAATAACTATTTTGAAAGAGCTCATCCATATTACAAGGCAAGATCGAAATAGCCTAGCCGCTTCCTGAGGCTAGATGAGACGTGCTTAAAAGGGCTCCTCTCTGCAGCCATGTCTCACACGCCACTTCCCCACTGTCTCCCCCCTCGTGGGACACCAAACTCATGCCATGTGCTCTGGTTGCTCTTGCGGATGCCACAGTACTGACATCATGGACCTGGAGCAGTACCAGGCTCACGGGCCTGGTGCTGCACTTCATGGCGCAGTTGATCCACACTGCCTGCATGGTGATCCAGGACCACAATGACCAGCTGGTACTGGGGGACCTCTTCAGCCAGGCCCTGGCACTCCTGATGCACCAAATAATCTATAATCCTCTGAACACTGTGGAACATCGCTTCTGGTGGAGGAAGACCAGTTCCGTGGGACAGCATCATCCTGCAGTGATGGGATGACCAGCAGTGACTCCAGAACGTCTGCACATGGAAGGCCACCTTCCTGGATCTCTGCAAGTGGCTTTCCCCTGCCCTTAGGCGATGGGACACCTGTATGTGATCCGCTATCCCCCTGTAGAAGAACATTGATATCGCCCTGTGGAAGCTCGCCATGCTGGACAGTTACTATTCCACATGGAACCAGTTTTGTATGGGGAAATCCATGGTCAAGGTCATACTCATGCAGGTAGCCAAGGCTATCAACACTATATTGCTGTGTAGAGTCATCCCGCTGGGTAACGCTGACCCAATCATCTCTGGCTCTGCTGCTATTGGCTTCCCCTACTGCACGGGAGCCATAGACAGCACCCAGATCCTGGCCTCTGACCCCCATGCCTTGGACTACATCAGTAGAAAAGGGTACTTTTCAATGGTGCTGCAGGCCATGGTGGACCTCAAGGGCCAATTCACAGACCTAAATGTTGGTTGGTCATGGAAGGTTCATGATGACCACATATTCTGAAACTTGAGCTTTTTCCAGAGGATGCACGCTGGCATTTTTTTCCCCTCAACCACACCATCAGGGTCAGAGACATGGACATGCCCATGTGCATCCTGGGCGATGCAGCTTATGCCTTGTTCCCCTGGCTGATGAAGCCTTATGCGGGCAGCCTAGACTCCACTAAAGAATACTTCAATACTAGGCTCAGCAGGTGCAGCATATTGGTTAGGTGTGGCTTCAGCTGCCTATAGGGGAGGTTCAGAAATCTCCTCACCTGCCTGGACCTCAGTGATTGGAATATCCCCTATGTGGTGGCAGCCTGCTGTGAGCTGAACAACATATATGAGAGGAAGGGGACACTTTCTGGCCAGCATGGGGGGCAGAGACTGACTGGCTGGCTAGGGCTTATGAGCAGCCAGACAACAGTGCCATTGGGCAAGCACATCCAGAAGGCCTTGAGGGAGAGTTTCAGCCAAGGCCACCAGTGAGACTATCCCCTGGGCCTCTCCACAAGGGGCCCCTTCATTGCCTCTGTGTGCCTTTCCTCCCCTACCCCTTCTTTTCCCTGCCCTTCCTTCTCCCCATTCCCTGAAGATCAAACAAATAAGTCTTTTTGTTTAGAAGAAAAGGACTCTGTTTTTTTACTGGGGGTTATACAACAGGGGAGGGACTGGGGAAAGAACCCAGAATGGGGGAGCAGGGGAGAGGAATGGGAAGGGGGCCTCAGGGACAGAGCTGGGACTGGCACCTGCCTCAGGTATCTTGGGAGATTTCGGCTACCTGTGAGGGGCTAGGAGGAGAAACCAGGGAGCGGGCGTGGGTGCAGGGGAGTTGGGCAAGTAGTTGGAGGAAGGTAGTTGGGCAGGGAGTTGGTGGGGAAGGGGCAGGAAGGTGTCTGGTGGCCCACTCCATAAAAGAGGTCATGACTGATGTTACTAAGGAGTACATAGCATCATGCTGGCATGACAGCTGCTCCCACATGTCCTTCCTCTTCTCCTGGTCAGCCTGGTGCTCCTTGTGGTCAGCAGCCCGCTCTCAGGGTATGTCTACACTAGAAAGTTAGTTCGAACTAACGGACGTTAGTTCGAACTAACTTTCCTATGCGCTACACTAGCGCTCCGTTAGTTCGAACTTAATTCGAACTAACGGAGCGCTTAGTTCGAACTAGGTAAACCTCATTTTACGAGGACTAACGCCTAGTTCGAACTAGCTAGTTCGAACTAAGGGCTGTGTAGCCCTTTAGTTCGAACTAGTGGGAGGCTAAGGCTTCCCAGGTTTCCCTGGTGGCCACTCTGGCCAACACCAGGGAAACTCTATTGCCCCCCTCCCGGCCCCGGAGCCCTTAAAGGGCCACGGGCTGGCTACTCACTTTGTGCCAGTTGCAAGGCTGCCAGCACCCGTGCCTGCACAGCCTGCACCTGCCACAGGATGAGCCAGCCATCCGAGGGCTCCCAGCCCTCCACTGCTCCCCACGACCAGCCTGGCGGCTCCCGGGAGCCTGCCCGGGGGCGCAAAAGGCGGGCGCCCGCCTGGTCAAGTGCGGAGATCGTGGACCTCATCGAGGTTTGGGGGGAAGCCTCAAATGTCCACGATCTCCGCACTAGCCACCGGAACGCGGCCGTCTATGGACGCATGGCTGCCAGCCTGGCCGCCAGGGGCCACCAGCGCAGCCGGGAGCAGGTGCGCTGCAAGATTAAAGACTTGCGGCAGTCCTACTCCCGGGCCTGCCTGCCAGGGGCTGACCCGGAGGCCTGCCCCCACTTCCATGCCCTGGACCGCATCCTGGGGCCTCATGCCGTCCCTGCCCCCCGGGACGTGATTGACCCCGGGGCAGAGGGACCGCTCCTGGACACCGAGGAGGAGGAAGAGGGCTCTGAGAGCCAGGAGCCTGCCGCCAGCCTTCCCAGGACCCGGGACCCCCGAGGCACCCCACAGAGCCGCTCGCCTGCATCATCAGAGGCCGGGGAGGCATCCACCTGTGAGTACCCTCGTGTTCCCCTTATGTGTACGGGGGGCTGGGGCGAGAGGGAGCCCCGGGACCGTGCGCCTGGGCCTTGCCCACTACGGAGCAGCAGCTGGGGATCCTGCAGGGGCCCTGGCCTTGCAGAGGGGAGCTGGGTTTCACACACCTGGGCCCCTGGGGTAATTGACCGCTGGTCTTCTTGCACCACAGCTGCAGCACCGGGGACTGCAGGGCGCACCACACCGCCTGCAGCAGCCGCCCGTGCCCGGGCAAGCAGGACAGCCAGGAACCAGGAGGACTACCAGAGGCGGCACCTCCGGTTCCTGGACCGACAGCTCCGTCTCCAGGACCACTGGGTCCAGGAGGACCTCAGGCTGCGCCAGAGGAGTCTGGAGGCCCTGGAGGAGCAGGGCCGTGCCCTGCGAGGCCACCTCCAGAGCCTGCTAGACCGCTTTCCATTTCCTCCTCCCCCTGCTCCCCCTCTTGCTCCCCCTCTTGCTCCCCCTGCTCCCCCTCTTGCTCCCCCTCTTGCTCCCCCTGCTCCCCCTGCTCCTCCTGCTCCTCCTGCTTCCGCTCCTGCTTCCTCCACACCCCCTGTCCTCTCTGCCCCCCCCTCCACAACCATTCCCCACCGACGCCCCCGGACCCGCAGTGTGGCGAGACGGGAGAGGCACCCAGACTCCCACCCCTGAGCTTTCCTTTCCCTTCCTCCCTTCCCTCCCCTCCCCTTCCAGCTCCCTCGTCCCAGGTTTCCCCCTCCCTTCTCCCACCTTCATTCCTCCCTCCCCCACCCCAGTTCTCTGAAATAAACAGACGTTTTTGTTTGAAAAACAGGTGTCTTTATTGTACAGTAGATAGGGAGGGGAAAGGGGAAGGGGGGGGTAGGGTGGAAGAAGGCCCCGGTGGGGCATGCAGGGAGAGTTCAGTCCTCCTCCTCCTCCACCTGGAAGCTCTCCCGCAGGGCTTCCCGGATCCGGATGGCCCCCCGCTGGGCTTCCCGGACGGCGGCGGTGCGGGGCTGACCGTAGTGTCCAGCCATGCGGTCAGCCTCAGCCATCCAGGCTGGCAAGAAAGCCTCCCCCTTCCGCTCACACAAATTGTGGAGCACACAACATGCCGCCACCACGGGAGGGATGTTGTGCTCGGCCAGGTCCAGACGGGTGAGGAGGCATCGAAAGCGGGCTTTCAGTCGCCCGAAGGCCCCCTCCACCACGATGCGGGCCCTGCTCAGCCTGTTATTGAAGGCCTGGCGGGAGGGATTGAGGTGTCCCGTGTAGGGCTTCATGAGCCAGGGCTGCAGTGGGTAGGCGGCATCCCCCACCAGGCAGACGGGCATGTCCACGTCCCCGACCCTGATGTGGCGGTCGGGGAAGAAGGTCCCGTCCTGCAGCCGCTGGCACACGGAGGAGTTCCGGTACACCCGGGCGTCGTGTGCTTTGCCGGACCAGCCCACATTTATGTCCGTCAACTGTCCCCGGTGGTCACATACGGCCTGCAGGATGACGGAGAAGTACCCCTTGCGGTTCACGTACCGGGACGCCTGGTGTTCCGGGACACGGATGGGGATGTGCGTCCCGTCGATGGCCCCCCCGCAGTTGGGGAAGCCGAGGGCGCCGAATCCCCGGATGACGGCATCCGGGTTGGCGAGGCGGACCACCCTGCGGAGCAGCACCCGGTTGATGGCCTTGACCACCTGCGGAGAGAGACACAGCAAAGCGTCAATCAGTGGGGCGCCCGGGTGGCTGGGAGCGTGCGTGCCCTGGCAGTGCCCCGCGCCCCACTCCCGGAAGCAACCCCCCTGGCGGCGTGTAGTACGGCCGGGACAGCCCGACCCCTCCGGTGCGGGGCGCCTTCGCCTCCTCCCGCCCCCCCCTTTGTCCCTGGGGCGGCCCATCCCCTCCTCGCAGCCCCCCTCCCCCCCGGCTCGGTGGCCGACGAGCGCCGTACCTGCATGAGCACTGCTCCGACAGTGGATCTCCCCACGCCGAACTGGTTCCCGACGGATCGGTAGCTGTCCGGCGTGGAGAGCTTCCAGAGGGCGATGGCCACCCGCTTCTGGAGGGGGATGGCGGGCCTCATGCGAGTGTCCCTTCTTTGCAGGGCAGGGGCGAGCCACTCGCAGAGCTCCAGGAAGGTGTCCCTCCTCATCCTAAAGTTCTGGGTCCACTGTCGGTCGTCCCAGTGCTCCAGGACGATGCGGTCCCACCAGTCGCTGCTGGTGTCCAGACGCCAGATGCGGCGGGGCACGCCGGTGCCGGGGCGCCGCCGCGGCTCCTCCACGGCCCCCAGGGCGGCCAGGCGGAGAGGCAGGGGGCTGACGTTCCCCAGGTGGTGCCAGGCAGCCTCGAGCCATTGCTGGCAGGCTTGCAGCAGCAAGTCCAGAACGTGCACCAGAAGGTGCAGGGCGAGCCGTGGCTCCATGTTGCCACCTGCGGCGGCCCCCCCGAAGGGAAGCACCGACACAGACGGGCACAGAGACCGACGCTTTGCTGTCCCTCGGCGAGGTTGGCAAGCAAGCAGGAAAAGCTGAGAACCGGCTGTCCAGGGGGGGTCCCTTTAAGCACGAGCCTCAGATAGCCTCAGACAGCAGCCACACAAAGCAACTGCTGACCTGATGCCCTGCCAGAACCGGTTTCAGCTGCCCTTAAATGCCCCCCTGCGTCCAATCAGTGTGGACGCGCTAGTTCGAACTAGCAAAACGCTAGTTCGAACTAGTTTTTAGTTCTAGATGCGCTAGTTCGAACTAGCTTAGTTCGAATTAACTAATTCGAACTAAGTTAGTTCGAACTAGCGCTGTAGTGTAGACGTACCCTCAGTACTCCATATCGAAACCCTGGATGAGGAACTGTTCCTCTGGTGGATCTCACAGCATCAGGAAGATGGTGGTGGACTTGCCACACTCATAGCTGGCCCAGCTGTGAAGAAAAGTGACAAGGGCAGTCATCCCAGGAGACACTATGCATGAATCCTAGCCCTAATCTCTGAGCCAACACCAAAGGCCTCGGTTTAGACAATGGCAATGTGCTTCTAGTAAGGCCATCTGTTGCCTACATAGTGGGCACTTTCCTGCAGGGGCACGGATGTCTCAGGGGAGCATCACTACCCCCACATTCCAAGGACAAGAAGGCACGGGCGGGATGGGGACTAGCAACTTGGCTTCCTTCTGAAGGGTGCGTGTGTGTTGGGGGAGGTGTGTGTGAGTAGCAGAAGCCACTTGACAGAGACACTACTACTGAGTTCCCCTCCTCTTTGTCCAGAGTCCTGGTGTGCCCTTTCTCTGCCAGTCTAGCAGCCATCTGGCCATAGACATCGGCATTGTTCTTCTTGGTGCAGAGATCCTGGACGTTGGCCTCCTCCCCAGCCCTCAATGAGATCCAGGATCACCGCACCAGCCCAGGCTTGTGCTCTCTTTCACCCCTAGCTGGGGGCATCAGAGGGTGCTGGCAGCCGAGGGGGGCAGAGAGCAAGTGCTGGAGTCACTCATGGCTCCACTCCAGGGTGCTGTGTGGCATGGGCTAGCAGGGCTCTCCTAGTGCCACAAGCCCTTTCCCTTCTCCTTGCAGCTTTAAAGTCTGCAGGAGAAGGGGAGCAGTAGAGTTGTCAGGTGTGTGGCCAGAGCAGCCACAAGTGCAGCTATGAGAGGCCTCTGGAGGCCAATTATTTTGAAATTGCAGCAGCTGATCATCCACACTTACGCTATTTTGAAATAACAGTTTTGGAATAAGCGTTATTCCTCATGACAAACAGGAGTTACTATTTTGAAATGACAAGCCCATTATTTCAAAATAATGGGCTTGGTACTGTGCACACTTCACTTGTTTTTTTTCGAAATAAGGGGGAGTTATCTCAAAATATTATAGACCAGGGCTTATTAGACCATGAGCTTTTGTGGGTAAACCCCACTTCATTAGATTCCACTAAATTAGATGAAGTGAAGTTTACCCACAAAAGCCCATGGCCTAAAATATTTGTTAATTTCTAAGGTGGACTACTTGTTGTTTTTAAAGATACAAACTAACACGCTTACCCCTCTGAGACTTCCTTAAGAAAGTTCATTTGACCCTTTTGACAGAGTGCAGCATACAGCTTCCCTTTCTGAAAGCACTGTATTGCAGCAGTTCTAATCATATGTAGAGCACCCAGGTATTCTAGGGAAAGATACTTTATATGTACTTGCTGTAAAGCTCATAATGACACCAAAGCTAAGTTTCAAACTCAAATACCTAAAGCTAATCAGGTTAATGGGTGGCAGGTTTAATAAGCCAGGGGATACTAAGCCTCCCCCAAAAGTTGTTGATCTTTGAGATCACAGATGCCTGGGCCATGACCCTGCCTGCTTTCTGTCCTGAGGCCCCCTCTCACTCTTCCCCCATAGCCTGCCCACGTTGCTCTTCCCCCTGTCTTTGTTCCACCCCTGCTCTGAGGCCCCCACCTCCTGGCATTCACCAAATCCACCCCACGTCCCACTGCCCTTTACTTCCTGAGTGCTGGCAGCAAGCGATGGGCAGGGGACTGGAGTGGAACAAGGGCCTCAAGGGAAGGGGCTGATGGGGGGGGGGGGGGTAGGCCTCAGGGTGGAGGAGGGGGGTACACAATGTGCGTAGTTTTTTCTGGAAGAACAGTGTAGTGTAGTGTAGACGTAGCCTGGGTGGAGATGTAAGAGATGCGAATGTGCTTGATCTGCTTGAGCTAGTGTACTAGAAACAGTATGGCCAGGGATAACATGAGTCAAAACAGCACTGCTTCCACAGTTCCAAGTTCTGCATGTCTGCACATCTTCCCAGGAGCAGAAGCCTGGCTTCCACATAATTAATGACAAAGGAAAAACATTTCTCTCTCATATAATTGGGGTATTCCTTTTATGTAATCCATGGAACACCACTGTAACACTAGATACTTTCATGTGTAACTGTAAAGCTCTTAATGGTGACAAGTATGACTGTTCTGTGTAAAAAGGAGCATTTCCATATGCAGGCCTGTCATTCCATCATGTTTTCTACAAATCAACCAGTTTTTGTTTGGATGATACCTTGATTTTTTTAAAAAAAACCAACATGCCTTTTTTCTTTTATATGAATCCAAATAAATAATAGAAGCTTTTGTTCATATGCAATTTGCAGTTACTCAGAATTCATGTAGTCATAATATGCACATGTAGAATTTGGAGAATTCATTGTAATTATTCTGAAAGCTTATTATTAAAGTGATTATACACACTCACACACATGCACACACTCAGGAAAAAAAAGATGACATCTCATTCTCCAAGTTAAAGGTGGAAAATCCCAGCAGAAATACAGACACACAAATCTTGTTTGAGTGTACAAGGAATTATATTGCCATCCACACAATTCTATTCAACTGTACTAGGGGTATAGTTACAACAATGAGGAGTCCTATTGCACCTGAAAGACTAACAGCTTTCATAGGTAAAAACCACTTAGTTACATTTACTTACCAGATCAGTGTCTGGGATATAAATCACCATTTTTTGGCATTAAAATATATTTGCTGCAGTGTTTCCAAACATTTAAATTCATTTAGAGAGTCTATCAATGCAACTTATAAAGAATGTGTTTTACAAGTGTGCAGATAGATTTCACTATACAGAATTATACAGATTTGATCATTTTGAAAAGTGTTTATTTTTAAATTTGAATTTTAAGTACATATCTGTTGTTTTGCATAGATCCAGTCTCTCACTTGTAGGAACATAGTGTATTGGAAAATGTGTGATTTTTTTTAAAGCAGAGAACAATAATTTTCTACTCAGTTACAATAATCACTTTGCATCCACCACATGCATCAAACAATGGGCGATGCACTAGACTAACATATGCAGGAGCTTGCTTGCATATATTCACATTGTTTTCTGCCTGAAAAGAGTTAAATAGAGCGTATAAGTGGCAGAAGCAGAGCATCTTGAACTATATAACAACTAAATTGGGTTAATTAGTGCGGAACATCATCTGAGGATAAGATTCAGCTGTAAATTTTATTTTTTTAAGCCTATTATGTATAATGACTGTATGCAGGATTTGGGATACACGCTGAAGTAAAATATGTTAATTTTCCAAGACAAATTAAATAAGAGATTTTATTGCTAATGTTAGAAATATTAATTATCTGTACAATAATTGAAATGTATGCACATTAAACTTACATTAGTGAGTGCATTTCTTCTTCATAATCATGCATAAGCACAAAATATAACTCACTTAGATCACATCTATACTACACAGAAGAGGGATGCTGCCGTGGTCGATCTTCCAAAGTTTGATTTAGTGAGTCTAGTGAAGACTCGCTAATTTGAACTTACAGAGCACCCCTGTCAGCATGGGTACTCCTGCTCCTCATGAGGAGTAAGAGAAGCTGACAAGAGTGTTTGCTCCCATCAACCTCCCAACGTGTGGATGGTGATTTAAGATACATCAGCTCCAGATATGTAATTAATTTAGCTGGAGTTGCATCTCTTAAGTCCACCTTTCACTCTAGTGTAGACTAGGCCCTAGAAAGTACAGATACTACCACATAGTTAATGGGAAAACCATGTAGTTATTTTCTCAGGCTGAGTGTGTTGATCCATTACATACTACAGGGTATGTCTAGACTACAGGGTTTTGTCGACAGAAGTTTTGTCGACAGATACTGTCGACAAAGCTTCTGTCGACAAAGAGCATCTAGACAACATCCAGTTCTGTCGACAAAGCAAGCCGCTTTGTCGACATAACAGTGTGGATGCAAAGGACAGTGTAGATGCAATAATGCCTTCTATCGACAGAACTCTGTTGACAAAAGGCGTTATTCCTCGTAGAATGAGGTTTACATACGTCGACAAAACTGCTGAGTTTTGTCGATGTTATGTCGACATAACTCAAAGGCAGTGTGGACGCAGGTATAGATTTGTCGACAAAAGTCCATTTTTGTCGACAAAACTCTGTAGTCTAGACGCACCCTTAGTGAATATCAGAAAACTGTCATTTTGACAAGAATATTTGAGCTGTTGAAATCTGCAAGCAAGACCATCAAGCACAACTGTGTATGGCAGGATCATTGTCAACATTAAGATCAGGGGAAAGGGTATTCTTACTTAATAGCATTACATCCTCTCCCTACTTGGTAAGTCTTGTCTGATATTTTTCAATTAAAATCGCCTCAGGCTAAGACTATAGCTAACTTGCACGTTTCTGTTCAGAATTGACCTCACTCATTTAACAAACAATATTAATTTTTAAATAAAGTCTCCAATAGGTACAAGCCTCATACTGGCTACTGAAAGTCTAGTTCTTTCCTCTGTTCAAGCAATGGAAAGAGTCCTTGGAGTCCAAGCGTCCCCCCCCCATCCCATTTCTGTTCTTCCCTCTTCTTCCCTCACCCTGTCCCCACTATTTTAAAGGAACTTCAGGGGGTAGCCGAGTTAGTCTGTACAGGATAAACTTAAAAAAAATAACAAATGGTGTGGTAGCACTTCATAGACTAACAAAATATGTAGATGGGTATCATGAGCTTTCGTGGGCACAGCCCACTTCCAAAATAGCTATTTCAGAAGAGGCATTATTCCTCGTGGAATGAGGCTTACAAATGCCAGAATAAGCGGCCCATTATTTTAAAATAACGGGCTAGCTCTGTAGATGCTTGCATAATTATTTTGGAATAACGGATGTTATCATGAAATAACGCTGCCTAAATGACTAGCTTAAGACTACACTGAGTGAGTCAGGATCAGGATGAGGATTAGAATGTAGGAGTTGCTGGCTGTCAGACCTGCACTTGGACAACTGAATAATGCCTTTCTAATGGGCAGGATGGAGCAGGAGATTGTATTTAAAACTAAAAGAAGACCCAAACCCTGCCCTTTTTAATCATTTCATTTCTTTAGTACCAATTAGAGAATGTTTTTATATCCATTAGTTAAAAATCAGCATGGCAAATGATCACTTAACAACAACACTAACCAGCACATAAGAAAAAGAGTGTGTTTAGTCCACTATTCTTTCACACAATGGGGAGTTAGCCATTGCCAGGTATCGTGGGTAGCTCCATATGCACCAGGTACAATCCAGGCCAATTCCTGTAATTTGGGCAGCGAGTCTGTAATCAGCACACTGGGAGAGCTATCTTCTCTCAGTCTTCATCTAGATTGCAGCGCTTTTCCGGGATACTGGAGGTATCCTGGAAAAGCAATGCCACATTCAAGGAAAGCGTTTCCTTTTTTGGAAAAATTTTCAGAAAAGTGGCACACTCTTTCGCCATCCCTGTAAACCTCATTTTTATGAAGAAAAAGGGATATGCTGAAAGAGGACTTTTTTCCAAAATGTGGCACCGTGTAGACATGCCAAATTTCAGAAAAGCCTCTTTTGACAGTAAAGCGGAAAAAGACACGCAATTTGTGTACCGCAAATTGCATTTCTTTTTCTGATTTATCTTTGCAGTGTAGATCTAGCCTCAGACTTGGTTTAATCTTTGCTAAGGTGTCAAATTATGTTTGGTAAAAAATGGTAACAGAACTCACCCGCCATATTTTCCATGATGCCAACATTTACTTTTTACTGGTTTCTTGTAAAATGACCAGTACCCTGCTGGTGTGTTGGTAATGGAACATAGGAGCAGCTAATCAGAGGTTGAAGACATAGGAGCTCCCCGCTATTAGTGTTTTTTGGGTCAGAATTGATGATGCATGAAGATTAGCAGCACATTATTTTCTGATCACAGCATGTTCCATAGGAACAATATAGAGGACAAGAGAAGAAAGGTATATAAAAAGGAATGGATGTCCCTCAAGCAAGCTCATAGACTCCCAAACAAAATGTGCCTGCTCAGATCTGTGTTATTTATGTGACTATCATTTTCACTTGGCCAGGGTGCAAAATCTTTAAAACAAAACAAAAAATACAGATGAGGGGATTCTCTTTCCCCTGGAAAATGTTTAAACTGCTAGTGCAATTTTCTACCATTCTACAATGCTAGAGGAGGAAGAGTTTGTGCCAAAATATAATTGGACCTGACATTTAACTAACTTGCTGGAGGCAAGTTATGTTCTATTACAATATCAACAAAAGTGCATCAAGCCACCAGAATCTGTGTTCCCCAGCATGTGAAGCCAGAAGAAATGATCCCCTCTTCTATTCTGCTGCTTCTTCACTCTGAAAGGGGGGGGGGGAAGGGGGAACGTTGTACTCCCCAAGCCAGGGACAGGCAGGGAAGCTTTTTAGCAGACAAAAGGGAATTTTGCAACCCAGCTTCCTCTTACTTTAACCCCTCACACACATTTCAGATACTAACCACTGAATACATAGGGGAAAATGCAGAGTAGGAGGGCCTAGTCCATCCATGTCAATGAATCTCCTGTTTACATCGGGTCTCACTGTGACCCAGGGTCTATGAGCATATTGCAACTTAGTTTATGCACTATGTCGGTATCCCATTGTTCCATGCATGTTATTTTTGTCCATGTGACATTATAGGAGATTTAAATGTCAAATTGCAGAAGGGAAAATCATGGGGGAAGTACAGATCCCTTACTCCTGTACAGGGGAGCTCTATTGATTGATGGGGAAACAAGAGGGCAGAAATGGAAAATTTGGACAGAACCTCATAAAACATTTCTGGCAAGTTGGGATGACTCCGTGGGCTCTTCTTTGTCCCCCACCCTCATGTTACTAGGGAGGGAGAAAAGCTATCTACAGAACCTAATTAGCAAAGATCATCCATCACAGCAACCTTTAATGTGCTTACCCTGACAACACCCCATGAGGCAGGGCAATGCTGTTATCCCCATTTTACTGATGGGAAATGGAGGCATTGAGGGGCTAAGAGACTTGCCCAAGGTTACATGGGAAGCCTGTGGTGGAGGAGGAACTTGAAGCCTTCTCTCCCAAAATCCTAGGCTAGTGCCAAAACCAGCAGGCCATCCTTCCTTCTATCTTGGGGCCAGATTGAGCCCTGGTCATCCTTGACTTACAGCCCTATACTAGAGCCATTGTTAAGATCTGGCATTTCAGGGCAAGGCAAGGAGGTCTTTCATCTCCTCTAGAATCTCCATTCCTAAGACATGGCAGCAGGGAAATGGAGGAACATATTCCACCTTCAGAATAGGGAAACGAGTGGGGTGGCAGCAGAATACTCCCACAGCCATTGCTGAGAAGGCAGTTTTTCCTTGGGATCTGACTAGTGACCTTTGAGTGCAGATTCCTGCTCAACTGCAGAACCGTGCCTGAACTTTGAGCCTACAAAGCAGCAAGGTCAGGATTCAGCTCACTGTGATTAGTGTTTGAACTGGTCAATACAGCGGCTGACACTATAAACTGACAAGAAATCCAGAGGTGCGTGAGACAAACCAGTAATCTGCCTTTTAGCCCTGCAAGTGCACAGAAGTGGAGATCTCCCCCATTAACACAGTAAACTCCCCAGAAGTCTATAATAAGTAAAATTACCCTACAGAGGCCAATTGCATATTACAGTGGCTAGTGGCTACCACTGTAGAGTTTAACATTAGGTTAAACACCAGAGAGGGTACATCTGTGAAACAACTCTCCTCCCAGAAAAAAGCCTTTAAACAACTCACTGGGCCTTGGGATGGGGCCTGGGCTCCAAGAACCCTCTTCCCTCTAGCCCGAGCTTGAATATCTACACTGCTATTTTTAGCCCTGCTGCGTGAATCCTGTTAGCCTAAGTCCGTTGGCTCAAGCTCGTTGACTCATTGCTTCCAGAGTTGTAGGGCTTAGCTGTGCAGCTTTTTCCTCTGTGTAGACATACCCAGAATGACCCTTGTCAAAGGTATGGCTATAACATGTTTGATTTCTAAATACATGTGGCTTAAAACCTAAGGGCATGAAAAACATCTGACTTTCTGAATGAATGGCTTCTGTATTTTTCTGTTTCCTAGCGCTGTCAGTGTGGCTGGCCAGCCACCAACTTCCTCTTTGCAGGGTGCCCTATGCCTGCAAAGAATTAGGTCAGGCTCTTAGCCACCATAATGCATGTAGAAAGGTCCTTTTCTCATGACAAACAACCACCGTTCTTTCCCCCTGCAGTCACTGAACCTGAACAAACAACTTAAGCTACAAACTGTCACAGACATGCTTGGCTGCCCCTGGCAGTTACCCACCAGACTTCTGCAAGGGGAATCCTGCCTCTGCACATGTTAAGGTTTTGTAGGATGAACATAGCCTTAGCACTATCCTACTCTAGGGTCCTCCATGCACATACTTGGAATGCAGACTCTCTGTCTAGCAACCTCTAATAAGAACGATGACCATGTGACTCAGCTGCCAGTGTTCACTTATTTCTCAGACTCTCCCCCTCTAGTTTATACTCCCCTATTCCTGATTCCCATTGAAGTGTGGATGTAGGTGAAGTGTTTTTTTTTTGTTGTTTTTGCCCCCCCTCCCTCCCCCCCGAAAAAAAGGCAGGGTGTTTTTTTGTTTGTTTGGCTGGTTTTTTTCGAAAAAACCATGTAGTCTAAACATACCCTAGGTTACCATTTAACTTTCTCAGCAGGCTAGTAGTAGATGTCATAGATAACACACTGATATTTTGCACAGAGTGCCATGCCATTGCCCCTTTTCTCAATCACATGAGAAATATATAGATCATTACAAAAATAACCCTTATGCTTTCCCTGCCTCAGTTTACTCACCACTCCAGAGCATCCCTTGTAGAGGGTCAGACTCCCTTGGGTTATCCAGAGTCCATCTTCCCAGTGCATGGCTTGCCCTGGAACATGGAGACTTCTTCCCTAGCTGGGCAAATTCCCTCCCTTTCCCCGCCCGCTTTCTCTCTCACTAAGAGACTTCTCATGACCCAAACAATCTGTTTTCTTTCTAAACTAGTATGACCATCACAAGCTACAGCCACAAAGCAGTTTACAGCTGTTCAAATGTACCTACGCACTGCTGCTAGTGCGGGCAATAAGCCAACAGGAGAGAGCTTGTTGCTCAAGGGTGTGAATAAAGCCACCCCTGAGTGATGTAAGCTACATCAACTGAAGGACCAGTGGTGACAGAGCCATGTCAGCAGGAGAGTGTCTCCTACCAACATCGCTACTGCTGCTTTCTGGGGGCTGGAATAATTAAGCCTTAGTGTCTTCGTTCTGTATCTGGATATTTTGCACTACTCCAAACACCTGGCCTCTGCACAGAAGGTGGATAAAACCAGTTTGCCTGAAGACAGTTACTCTTTTGATCTTCCCAGGTATGACATATTCAGGTGCTGCTAGTCCATAACAATCGCCTATTGTCCCAGGCCTAGCAGACATGCTTTTGTGGCTAGAAAAGCCATAGTGGATGAACAGATCTTCTACAGAGCCCCCACCCCATTATGCAAGTGCACTCAAAAATGTGACAACCGTACTTTAAGTAGCTGAAAGCTAGGCATCCCAAGTTCAGAGTGTATTTTCCATACCTCCTTAGGAAGCTCAGATATAATTCAAGGTCAGAGAGAGAACCCACAAGCGAAGACTTCATGCTTAGGTGAGGTCCTCTAATCAGGCCACTTTGGATAAAAGGTGCTATATAAAGTACAAAATTAACTAACCACACAGCATAGCCTAAGGTAAGTGTCCATCAAAAATATTTTGATTAGATATTGTGACCTGAAATGACCCATATTATTGAAAAATAATAGTGAATTCTTTTTAAAGCTTAGACGGCAGGGGAAGAGGCTTACAGCCTACAACCACACGATCATTATCAACTTAGATATCTGGTTTTCACCACAAACCTTTTATTCCATTACAATATTTTATCATTAAAAGAAACTGATTAACTACCAACAAAAATTGAATGGCATGTACGTCTTTTGATATAACAATGCAAGGATCGGTTAAATACCACCAAAATATGATTACAAATAAAAGGAAATGAGATGAAATGTTAGTAGCCATCCAGTACTAGTTCTGGAGTATACAGTAAGATGTATCTAATCAGTATTCTTGCAATATAAATTGAAACACTATGGGTGTATCTAGACTAAAAGGTTTTTTCCAAAAAAGTGGCTTTTTTCAAAAAAACTTCCCCTGCATCTAGACTGCTGCCGTGTTCTTTTGAAAGTAAATCAAAAGAATGCGGCAGTTTTTCTGACCACGGAAAACCTCATTTTACGAGGAATAATGCCTTTTTTAAAAAGTGCTCTTTTGAAAAAAGACGCTATATAATGCAAACTGTGCTTTTTCGAAAGAGAACATCCAGACTGCCTTGGTGCTCTCTTTTGAAAAAGCAGCTTACTTTTTCGAAAGTACTGGTTGTAGTCTAGACGCTCTTTTTTGAAAGAGACTTTTTTGAAAGTATCTTTAGAAAAAGGCTTGCAGTCTAGACATAGCCAATGTGTCCAGCCACATGTTCCTTAACTGCTTAACTATGCTCTCTGCATATGGAGGATATCGGCAGGAGAAGGCAATTTTTGGGAATGCCATATTTTATAGTCTGATGCAAATGAGAGAAGCATTTTAAGTGGAGATGGATATGTAGTATTTGGGAATTCATATGGTCAACTATAATTAAAAGTATAGCCTGATGATGTGTGTTTTAATAAAGAAAAGAATTATAAAATCGGTCTTTAGATAAATGTAGCTATTCTCAGTTTTTATACTTAGTCAAGATTATACTTAAACATAAACTACAAGTCTAATAAAACACAATATTAAAAAAACAAACCAAAAGCCTCTTGTGCAAAAACGGACCCTAATTAATTATGCACATGGAATGCGGCAATATGCTAATCCATGCTTCATTTGCATAGGCTTTTGCGCAAGAGAGGTGCAATGTAGACGTAGTTTGTGTCATGTTCCTATAACTTAAAATTGGATTAATACATTTTGCTTGTAACTTTAGTATACCTGTGTTGGCTCAAGGGAACCAGTCAAGAGTTCTAAGAACTGAATGCCCCTCAACTTATGGTATGATCTTTACATCAAAGACATGTTAGTCAGGATATAAGTTTGAGAAGCTGATTCATCGTATTTGCATTGCAAAAGTATTCACATGGCACCAACTAAGTTTTCAAAGTCCTATCCCAGAGTCAGTGTATAAAGTAGGATGGACTTTCTCAGAACAATCTTATCTAGCCAAAAGATCAACAGTGATGAGGAAATAAGAGTTGCAATAATATAAGGCCTACATTTTCAAATGTATTTAGAGGTTTTTTTTTCCCCTTAGTAGTGCAAGGTCCAAGTGACTTGGCTGGCTAAGATCGATTTTCAAAAATGATCTAAGCATTAAATCTCGCCACTTAAACATATTAACAAAACTGTGTCGAATATAATTTCTTGATTATAATAAAGCTCTTTGATTAGGGTTAGAAAATAGGTGACTGCTATTATCACGTTAGCCTTCCCCATGCTAAATTAGCACTGATGTAAGAGCCTTGACTGTTAGAAACAGCTTCTGCCTCTGGAACTCAAAGGATTTGCAAAATTTAAATACTGTTTTTGGCACAGAGGAATTCATCACACCAGAAGACATATTTTAAATGGATAAAGTAGGAGGTCAAACTGGGTCAGCTCATAGTAAGTGAGTATCATTTTGAGCTTTGAACCTAGGTTGCTATTAAAATGAATAAGCCCCTGGCAAATAGGATGAAAAATAACCTTCAAAATTTGAATATGTAAACCAATGCCAGGTACCTTTCCTGAGTTTGCAGACTGACTTGAGAAATAGTTCACATGACACAGAAGCTTTATGACAATTTAAATGTCAGTGCTAACTGTTTCACAGCATTAAAAGCATGGGAAAAAAGAATGAGGGGTGATCCTATTATAAAGCTGAGTATTTGCTGGAGTTGTATCTCATTTTGGCATCATTAGTGGAAATTGGGAGAATAACATGTTCCCCCCAATCTGATTGCAAGATAAAATACTGAGCAGGACACTCAAAACTTAAGCACTGAGTTCAGGTATATAGATCAGGTGGTACCAGCTCATATAATCAAAACAGTTAAAAAGATGCCAGAACAGAAAAGAATATAGTAGCATATGACAAGATAAAATGAAAACTCTCAAATGTGAGGTTAAAGTTTCACACATTGGGCTTTGATATCCCTTTGGAAGCCACACATGAAATGGATTCTTTACATATCAGTCTTACCCATTATTGCCACAAGGGTGAGGAAGAATCAGACACCATTTCCCCAGCATTTGTAGAGCCTCATCTGTGGCTATGGAATCCATGTGTGGCCAAGATGTCAACCTAGGGCCAGAGGAGAGACAAGAGTGAGGCTGTGGTGTGTGGACATTCACAAAAACACCACAAAACCCAGCATAGCATCAAACTATATTACAGGGGCCTGGAGCCTCTTGCGTACATTGGAATTCTCAATGACAGGCACATTCTGAGGGCAATTAGCAGCACAGAAGTGCATCTATCATGGTTTTGATGTGATCCCATCACTGCAGAATCTATGAGTATGTCTACACAGCATTTCTAAGCGAGTGGGAACAAACCTGGTAGCGCAGGTTGATGGGCTAGGGCAGTGGTTTGCAGACTTTTGTTTGGGTGACCAGTTCATACCGCAAAGCTTTGAATCTAACCCCCCCTCAAAGTATAAATGCATTTTTTATATTTAACACTACTATTACTGCTGGAAGGAAAATGCAGTTGGGGGTAGAGACTGACAGCTTGTGATGCCTGTATAATAACCTTGTGGCCCCGAGCCCATAATTTAAGAACCCCTGGACTAGGACTACCATCCAGGGCTGGCCTTACCATGAGGCGAACTGAGGCTGCCACCTCACGTGCCAGACTGAGGGGGGGCGCCACTAAGACGTAGAATGTAGAAAATTGTGTCTGCTGCAGTTAGTTCTCCTTTATTGGGGTAGGTAGCAGAGCAGTACCATGAGAGGAGAAGAACAGGAAAAAAGCAGAATTGAGACCTTTCAAAGTTTTGGCCCAAGCGAAGGAGCATGGGGGAGTCATTTGAGCTCCCCGCTTCAGGTGCCAAAATGTTGTGGGCCGACCCTGCTAGCAATTCATGTGCTAGCACACTAAAAATAGTTGTATCAGCATGCTTTGAAACCATAACTCAGGCTGCAGCTGGGGCTCTGAAGAAGGGTGGTAGGGAGGCTGAGCCCCAAACTCAAGGCGCTGTCCATACAGTTATTGTTAGAGCATTTGTGTGAGCTCCACTAGTCCAAGTATATTGGCCTGGAGTGGGAGGCTCACTCCAATGCTGTTTAGACATCACATATCCTTAGCCTTTGGGAGCACAGCTCCAGTGGATTGTACCTATTCATAGGTCAAATTGTATTTCTCATCACTATTGCAGCAGTACATATCCATAAGCATTTTACAATATGAGAAACAACAGATAGAATGGTCACAAAGAAAAGAGATAAGTTGTAGAGGTAAATATTTTCACAAAGCCATTTTGTGAATTAAAGAGACATAACAAATGAATAAAATTAAAAATACCACATTTCTGTCCGAAAATATTGTATAGTGCTAAGTGATACCTATGACAACTATAATAAAAAAAAAGAATTAAAAGAAAAGCGGTTCTCTATATTTTTTTCCCCATTTGCTTTCTTTTTTGTATATTGTGTATTGCGGAACAGATCTGAGAACAAAATATTTGTTGTGTGAGAAATTTCAGAATTTGTTTTGGTTCCAAATAGAAACAAAAAGTTAAAACTTTGAAATTTTTTGCAGATTTGGAATTCTGAAAAATAGTTTTCAATAAAGCCAATCCATTATAATGCAAAATAATATTCATAATATGAACTCTAATTAATATATTAAAATATAAAAGTGGAAATAGTTTGGCATTAAACAAACAAAAGGAACAATTCTTTTCCACACTTTTCCATTGAAAATTTCACCAAAGTTGACACATTCCCATAACATGTTTTAGTTGAAACATAATATTCTAATGGAAAGCAATTTCATGGAATATTTTTTGACCGGTGCTTGAGTAGTCATTTTTGTTGGTGATTCACTTTTCTGGATAATTGTTTAGATCTTACATCTTTATTTCTATTTCCTTCCCACTGTGTGATTGATTGCTTGACTCATTATTAGATGGTGTCTCCTTCTGACCATTCTGGGAATTAGCTTTACAGGCTTGACACATCTTCCCAGAGTTGCATACCATTTCTTTATCCTTCTCCACCAGATACTACAACCTCTTCATGACTCTTTTCCCCTTCCAGTGTACCAAAATCCTCCTTTAGCAACCTTAGTCAATTCACTGCCCCATAGTTCCACTGGCAGGGAAAGCAGGCCCACCAACTGCTCTCGCTTTCCATCTCAATAACCTTTTAAGTAAGCAGCCAAGGTTTGCTGCATTCTAGACCTTACTGCTTTCCCTGCATCTTTTCCTTACCATTTGGCACTCTCCGATTTCCATTTTCCAGCCTCTCTTTTCCTAGGGAGCAATTGCAATCCATCTATACCTATGGCCTATAACACCATTTTCTCCCAGCTCCTTTTCAGTAGCCCCCTCGTCTGTATAAATCCAGACTGGCTGTTATACCTCAACTGAGCTTCCTCAGTCAGGGAATTATTTAGCCACCTGATGCCCCTCAGCCGTGACCTGTTGAGATAATTAGTCCCTTTCTCAGTCTACATTAATCCTTTCCAGGCAAGTATGGAGTGAACACCCTACCAAGCACTGTGAAAGGTATTCATAGATTCCAAGTCTGAATGGACAATCATGATCATCTGGTCTGACCTTCTATATAACAGGGAACCTTCCCCAGTAATTGCTGCAGTAAGCCCATAATTTCTGTTTGTGCTGCAGTATATTTTATAGAAATGAAATGTAGTTATGGTCTGAAGACTTCAGATGATGGAAGATACAACATGTCCCTAGGTAAGTTCTCTTAATGTTCAAATTATACAAAACTAAACAAGAACTGATATCTGTATATGAAAAGGTATCTTATGAATTAGTTTAAAATGTCAAACCAGTTTTAAATTGGATATGAAAATGTCATCATGTAAGTTACTAAAACTTAAAAATATATTGATTAGGAAATTGTTCAGAAAATATATTTCAGGCTTAGCCAAATTGCTAAATCTGTGTTTTAATAACCATTTGCATATTAAGAATGGGACAAGACATTACTGGAAGCTTGTATTTCAATATTTCATTCAGTTGCCACTGTGTTAAAACAGAAATCTGATTAAAACTATCAATAAGTAACCAATGAGAACACAAACTTTAATGTTAGGATTAGAGACTTTCTAAAAATGCACTGGACACAAAATCATAGAATGATGGAAGTTTAGGACCAGAAGAGACATGATTAAGTAAAAATCAAGACTCTCTGGGTATATCTACACTACCACCTTAGTTCAAACTAGTTACTCACGAGGAGTAACGGTAGTTCGGACTAGGAAGCCTAGTCTGAACTACCTAGTCTGTGCCGCGTGTAGCTGCGCGGCACGGAGTCTGCACTAGCGGACATTTTAAAATGGCGGCGCCCGGCTTTATGCAAATGAAGCCCGGGAAATTCAAATCCCGGGCTTCATTTGCAACTCCGGTTGTCTACATTACCACCCTAGTTCGAACTATTGTCTAACCTGTTCTTAACCTCCAGAGATGGAGATCCCACAACTTCCCTGGGCAATTTGTACCAATGAATAACTGTCTTGATAGTTAGGAAGTTTTTCCTAATGTACAACCTAAATCTCCCTTGCTACATTTTAATTCTGCCGTTTCTTGTCTTATCCTTAGAGGTAAACAAGAACCATTTTCACCTTCCTCCTTGTAATGTATGTACTTGAAAACTTTTATGTTTTAGTCTCCTCTTCTCCAGACTAAACACACAGGCTATGTCTAGACAGTGGCGCTATTTCAGGATACTAGAAGTATCCCAAAATAGCTATTCCACAACTTTGAACATGACCATTATTTAATTTCAAAATGTATTTTGAAATTACGGGTGTGCTATTCCAGCATCCCTGTAACTCTTATTTCACGAGGCTTAAGGGATGTGTCAGAATCACGCTTTATTTCAAAATTACCTTTAAATAAGCTATGCAATTTGCATAGAGCTGAGGCCTCATCAGTGCAGAATGGAGGCAGCAAAAGAATAGCTTTTTGTGTCTTGCTTACATCATTCCTGATAAAACATCCCAGAATGATGTTTGCCCCTTCATTTATTTATTTTTTGTGCAACCGTATTCCATTGATTCATGATTTCCTTGGGATCTATTATAACACCCAGACCAGCTTTCACAGAACTCCTTCCTAGGCAATCATTTCCCATTTTGTATGTGTGCAACTGATTGTTCCTTCCAAAGTGGAGTACTTTGCATTTGTCGGTATTGAATTTAATCCGTTTACCTCTGACCATTTCTTCAGTTTTGTCAAGAGAATTTTGAAAGAACAGATAAGCTGTGTAAAACCAGAAACATAAGTCATCAACAAAACCAAAAAGAAGTTACTCTAAGTATCACAGTTTTTAAACTTTCCTTGGCATTGGGCACGTACTGAACTCCTTCCATATTAGAGATGTTAAGTTTTTACAATTTTGGAAAGTTGTAACTTGCTGATTTTTTAGTTGAAAGAGAAGCAGTTTGTACAGAACCGTGATTGTAGTGTACTGGGCGTGTACTGTACTGCATGTGAATTGACAAGTAAATGACTAAGCTGAGATTGCCGGAAAGACTGACTGCCTCTGAACAAGTCACCAGGATTCAAACCTCTCAGAACAAGATTATAGAAAGCAAGATAAGAGCACTTGAGTGATTTGTACTAGAGACACTTGAATCAGAAGTGATGTTTGGTATAGAAATAATGCATTGGGTTGTAGAGCTTTACTTGCACTAAAGAAATCCTTAGTGTTACTCACAGTGTTAGAATTTAATTAATTGAATTTCATACTTGATAGAAGCTTACAGATACAAGGCTAATAAAACTGGTGATATCTTTAAAGACATAACATGTTTGGAAACGTACTGTTTCCACTGAAAAATAATATGGAAAATTGGAATTTCCTTAACACAAGCTTTTTGAAGCTTAATTTAATATTCAGTGATCTGGAATGCAACATTTTATTAGAACTTATAAATAAATAATCAACACAAAAATCTATGTGCAGTAAATGACCTAAAACAATGGAGCTCTGACCTAAAACAATGGAGCATTGTGAGTTGCACCAGTTTACACTAGCTGGAGGATTAAGCCAACAATGCCTGTTTGGAGTTAATAATTAAGATTGGCACTCAACTGCTCTTATCTGACAAGTGAAATAAGATGAGGCAGATGTCTCTCTAAGGCTAGGTCTAGACTACAGTCCTTTGTCGGAAAAAGCTACGCAAATTGTGCTCTGCAATTTGCATAGCTTTTTCCGATCACTTTTCCAGAAGAGGCTTTTCCGCCATTTCCCCATCTAGACAGGGCCAAATGATGGAAAAGACTCCTATTTCAAAGGAGCCCTTATTCCTCATAGAATGAAGTATACAGGGCTCCCCGAAAGAGAGCGTTTGCTCTTCCGCAAAAAAAAAGCAGAAGATCAAACGCGTTCTCTGGACGCGGTGGAGTTTCTGGTATCCCAGAAAAACACACCAGTCTAGACGTACCCTAAAGGTCTGATCATGAAGGGTCTAGGCTTGTGTATAACTGTATACATGCATAGAGTCTCAGTGATATCAAACTAGTCCTGTATGTAGTGGTGCAAATATTCACAGCATTAGAGCCAAGATGTGTGAGTCTGGGGAAATAGCCTACTCACTTGTACCATCTTTGGCATGCCAGAGGCTGATTCTATTCAATTTCAAAGCCTATTTATGCAGGCTTGTGCCACCTTCTCCCCCATCCTGCCCCGCTGCAAGAAAAGGCAGGTTAAGTAGGTAGCAGTTCTGTATTCGCCAGTCAGAAAAAGGGTAGGAGTGTTTTACTATTGTTGAAATGTCAGTCAAGATTAATTAATATGCATTTTAAAATGAGATTTTCCAAAGATGTGTAAGATAGCTAAGTGGCCAAATCCCCACTAAATTTTAATGGGATTTGGGTCTAATGCTCTTTGACTCCTTTGAAACTACCAGTCTAAATGTACATGCACATGATATGAATGACTCTTAGAATCACAGAATACCAGAACTGGAAGGGACCTCGAGAGGTCATCAAGTTTAGTCCCCTGCCTTCATAGCAGGACCAGGCACCATCCAGATCATCCCTGACAGATGTCAGTCTAACCTGTTATTAAATATTTCTAATGATGGAGATTCCACAACCTCTCTAGGCAATTTATTCCAGTGCTTTACCACCCTGACAATTAGGAAGCTTTTCCTAACGTCCACTCTAAATGTTTCTTTCAGCAATTTAAGCCCATTGCTTCTTGTCTTATCAGTGATTAAGGAGAATAATTTTTCTCCCTTCTCATTTTAACACCCTTTTAGGTACTTGAAATCTATTATCTCAGTCTTGTCTTTTACAAACTAAACAAACCCAATTCTTTTAGTTTTCCTTCATACGTCATGTTTTCTAGATCTTTCATCATTTTTGTTTCTCTTATCTGGACCTTCTCCAGTTTCTCCACGTCTTTTCTGGAATGTGGAGTCCAGCGCTGGATATAATACTCCAATTGAGGCCTAATCAGTGCAGAGTAGAGTGAAAGGATCACTTCTTGTGTCTTGCTTACAACCCACCTGTTAATGCCTCTCCGAATGATTGCCTTTTTTTCCCTCTCAATGGTGTCACACTCTTGATTCCTATTTATTTTTTGGTCCATTATGACCCCTAGTTCCCTAACGCATCCCAGAATCATGTTTGACACTGTTGCAAAAAAAAGCAAACTATTGACTCATGTTTAACTTGTGGTCCATTATGACCCCTAAATCTCTTTCAGCAGTACTCCTTCCTAGACAATCACTTCCCTTTCTGTATGTGTGAAACAGATTGCTCCTTTCTAAGAGGAGTACTTTGCATTTGTCGGTCTTGAATTTCAATCTGATCACCTCAGACCATTTCTCCAATTTGTGCAGATTATTTTGAATTATGACCCTAACCTCCAAAGCTCTTGCAACCCCTCTCAGCTTGGTATCCTTTGCAAACTTTATAAAGTGTATTCTCTATGCCATTTTCTAAATAATTGATGAAAACAAGTAAAGACACATTATATGATCACCCAGCAGTAGGATCAGAAAAGAAGAATCCTATTATGAATATGTTTGTATAGCAACACTTGTCTCTACTGCCAACAGGAACATACATTAAACTAGGTACTCCTGTTATCAATGGTTATAAACTTTCCAGAGAATTCTATTAACAAATGTTGTATTTTCTCAACTGCTGACTAAAAATAAAGCTGATACTTTTATTTTTAATAATTTTTCTTTAAGACTCTGCAATACACTAACCTCTATCTCCTCTCACACAACTTACACCACATCCCTAATCAAAGCACCTTGAATTGAAGGTAAAGAATCCCATTAATTCCAATGGTCTGTGGATCAGGCTCTCACCAAGGAAATTGTCACCTCCACCCTCAAGGGGCTGTTCAGTACTTTCTGATCTTGCTGAATCAGATAGCAGAAACATGGGCAAAATTGGTATTTTTCTTTCCTGTTTATGCAAATATTACTGTTATTGTTTAAGTTACACATTGGATACTTTCCCCAAAAGCTTCATAGTCAGAAGCAGAACTACAATACATATTTTTCTTTATTTCTCTTTACTGAATAATTTCATCCATTATAGCAATTTACTGAGTAATTCATTTTCAAGACACTTTCTCAAGTGATCAGACCCTTACCTGTACTTGGAATTAGTTTACATTTAGTACTGCATGTGTGCAGAACTGCTGGAAAACAGTAATAATGCACAATATTTCATGTGTCTTTCTCCACTTGCTTTGTGCAGAGCCTTTCTATCCTAAACTAGGCAGTAGATTTTTGATATTTCTTGTTTAGGGCACCGTACTAATGCCATGTACTGTGTGGGAAGTTTGTGCAGTAGAGAGATACCCCAGTCTAAAACTCTGTTTGCTTTGGAGCAATATTACAAAAACAGAGCCTGAAGAACAAGACAAGAAATGTCTAATATGAAACAACATCCCTTGTGCTATTTTTCTATCACGGTATTGCTTGCTTCCTTCTGATTGCATGATATTTTCAGCAGATATTGAGTCAATTATGTGATAGCCACTTTTCAATATTAGTGTAAATAATTCAAAGTGTTTTCTACTAATCATACATGTTTAGTGCCAAAAAAGGAACATTCATATTTATATTTTTGTGAGTGTTTTATTCTATAATATTCTTTTCCATGTTATAATAAAAAAAAAAGGGCCACACAGTTGTTTTCCAAATAACTCCATCCACAAGCACAGTTGTCAGATCATTCATATTATATACATCTTAACATTATTTGCACATATATGAAGATAACAAACATAGGATAACGTCATTAAATACATGTATTGCCACCAGCTTATTTCTATATATCTAATATATAAAGGAGAATGTTTGTATGTTTGTGCTCTAATAACTTGGACACTATAAGAGCTACCACAACCAAACTTTGCATGGGATAATCTTTTCTCCAGAAAAGGTTTTAAGGTACTTTTGGACCCAATCGGACCCAATCTCAATGTAAAAATAAAAAATAACCCACTGCGCTACGCTGCTTCAGAAGCCCCACCCACCCTAGGTCACGTGCCTACTGCCTGCAGCCCCCAGAGCCATCCAAGACTCAGCCCACCCCCCACATGCACAACAGCTCAGGCACCCGGCCCTGTCCCCTGTGGCTACAGTTACCAGGTAGTCTTAAAAAAAAAATGGACACTTGATCAGAGGCGAGGAAGAGGAACTGGCTGGGGGGAAGGAGGGCTGGCTGGAAGCGGGGGGAGGGCGGGAAACAGAGCAGGTGGGTGGGGGCAGTGGGGCTGGCCAGGGGAGATCGGGAGAGGGGCGGCCGTCAGGAAGCAGAGCTGGTCGCGGGGAGGGGTCGGGGCATTGGGACTGGCCGGGGGGAGGAAGGGGCTGCCCGCAGAGCTGGTCGGGGGAGATCGGGGTGGTGGGTGGCCGACGGGAGCAGGGATGGCCTGGGGAGATCGGGAGGAGGGGGACTGGCCAGCAGGAAGCAGGGCTGGCGAGGGGCAGGGAGATGAAGCAAATTGGCCAGTGGGGAGTGAGACCAAGCAACGCCGGATAACTCCAGCTAGTACAGGCAGTCCCCGACTTACGCGGATCCGACTTAGGTCGGATCCGCACTTACGAACGGAGCTTTCTCGCCCCGGAAGTCGGGGCGAGAAAGCCCCGTTCGTAAGCTGCTCCGGTGCCCCTGGTCTGCTGGAGACCGTCTCCAGCAGACCAGGGCCACCGGGCGGGTTCCCGCGCTTCTGAGGCTTTGCCAGAGCAAAGCCTCAGAAGCGCGGGAACCGCTGCTGCTGTCCCTTGAGACCCGGTGCCTGTGGTCTGCTGGGGACGGTCCCCAGCAGACCACAGGCGCCCGGACTGAAGCCGCAGCCGTGGGGAGTCCCGCGCCTCTGAGGCTTTGCCAGAGCAAAGCCTCAGAGGCGCGGGGAACCGCCGCTGCTGCCGCTCCAGTCTGGGTGCCTGTGGTCTGCTGGGGACGGTCCCCAGCAGACTACAGGCACCCTGACTGAAGCCGCAGCCGCGGGGGGGTCCCTCGCCTCTGAGGCTTTGCCAGAGCAAAGCCTCAGAGGCGCGGGGAACCGCCGCTGCTGCCGCTTTGACTGAAGCGGCAGCAGCGGCGGTTCCCCGCGCCTCTGAGGCTTTGCTCTGGCAAAGCCTCAGAGGCGCGGGACCCCCCCGCGGCTGCGGCTTCAGTCAGGGTGCCTGTGGTCTGCTGGGGACCGTCCCCAGCAGACCACAGGCACCCAGACTGGAGCGGCAGCAGCGGCGGTTCCCCGCGCCTCTGAGGCTTTGCTCTGGCAAAGCCTCAGAGGCGCGGGACCCCCCGCAGCTGCGGCTTCAGTCCGGGTGCCTGTGGTCTGCTGGGGCCCGTCCCCAGCAGACCACAGGCACCCAGACTGAAGCCGCAGCCGTGGCGGGGTCCCTCGCCTCTGAGGCTTTGCCAGAGCAAAGCCTCAGAGGCGCGGCACCCCGCTGCCGCTGTGGCTCTGCTCCCCGTGTCCCTGGTCTGCTGGGGGGGGGGGCGCAGCTAGTGTGCTCCCCCCCCCCCAGCAGACCAGGCTTTTGTTTTGGACTCTGGGGCAGAGCAGCTGGGGCGCTGCCGATTGGTCCTGCAGCGCCCGTGGGCACTACTGGACCAACCCGGCAGCACCCCAGCTGCTCTGCCCCAGGTTCTGATTCAGCCGCTGCTGGTCAGTTTCAGCAGCGGCTGAATCAGGACTTCTGGGGCAGAGCAGATGGGGTGCTGCTGGGTTGGTCCAGTAGCACCCCAGCTGCTCTGCCCCAGGCGTCCCCAAGTCAGCTTCTGCTGAAACTGACCAGCGCTGACTACAGGAAGCCCGAGGCAGAGTTGCTCTGCCCCGGGCTTCCTGGAATCAGCTGCTGATCAGTTTCAGCAGCAGCTGACTTGGGGACGCCTGGGGTTCTTAAGTTGATTCTGTATGTAAGTCAGAACTGGCGGTCAGTTTCAGCAGTGTCTGAATCTGGACGCCAGTTCCGACTTACATACAGATTCAACTTAAGAACAAACCTACAGTCCCTATCTTGTACGTAACCCGGGGACTGCCTGTAATCTAATATATAAAGGAGAATGTTTGTGTGCTAATAACTTGGACACTATAAGAGCTACCACAACCAAACTTTGCATGGGATAACCTTTTTATCCAGGTGAATATTTTAAGATACTGTGGGAGGGAAGAGATGAGAGACAGATGCCTCTCCCCAGGGCTGCATGGAGCTTGGCAGTGCAGGGAGAAGAGGCTTCCTGGGGGAAGTGGCGGGGACAGTCACTCACTAAGGCCAGCGAAGGGACAAGGAAGTGGAGGGCGGGCTCAGGCGCTGGCGGTAGGCACACAGCTCCCTTCCCCTGGCTCCTCACCTCAGTTATATCAACTGTCCCAAGTAACGCCGGGTAGTAGGATAATAGAACCATAAGGGGTAAAGTGTCCAGTCCAGAGAAAAGTAAATACATCTACAACTTCAAGGAAGGTCATGGTGTGTTTGACTTTATCACCCCAGCCCAAGAGATAACATCAGAGATTTAGGTAAGGAGGTTGTTGTTTTTTAGTCTCTTGAGGGATTACAGTTTTAGTTACTAAGGAACTTTTCCATTGCATTGTAGACTTGGGTAGACTGATGACTTAACTGTTAAGAGAACAGTATGGAGAAGGTAATAGCATGTTATTCTCATTATAGCTATTTTTGCAGATCTCTGGCTGGATTATTGCATGTATTGAACTTAAACTCTATAGTTCATCTATATCATTTTATCATCACTAGTGAGATGTAACTGCTATACCAAAAGCTAATTATAATAAAGTAAATTGGGACTAGAACAAGAATACTAATTCAAAATATTTTATGTGGCTTTTCATTCAGATAATATTGCTAGGATTTTTTTAAACTCTAATCTTATGTTTCATGCCAATTCCCTTTTTTACCTCTAATTTACTCCTACTGTGGAAATGCAGCAACTGAAAGGTACTTCATGAATTAGGTCGTATGTACTGTTTGTGACAGCTGTAGACTTGAATCATCCCCCACGTGAACAAAAAGTGTATTTCATAGACATGCCTCAAACTGCAAACAACTTAAATGAAAGTCTAACATGACTGCTAGACCTGGAACCTCCAAACGTTGGGAAAATTGAATGTTCATCATGCAAGTTTCAGAGTGGTTCTTAAAATGTGATCACCTGTTGAACAACTGCATTCTGATTTTATTCTGAACTAGAATTTTTGGTAGAAGACAATGTCAGCTTGGAAAAAAAAAGCTAACTGAATCAAGAGGAGCATCAAAGAAAGAGAGCACAAGAATTAAGGAATTATGGTGAATGAAAAAAAGCTTCCATATATACATATTTCCTTTTCTCCCCCCCCCAAAAAATCTAAGTGCAAATTAATTTCTGCTGTCACTCAGCCGACCTACCTTGCTTCTGAAGCTCTTAGTCCATGCCACATCAGATGGTTGAAGTAAGATAGAGGACCCGCTAAACTGAACCCCAGAAGATCGACTGTGGCAGCGTTGATCTTCCCTATAGTGTAGACCTGCCCTTATTGACTTAAGTAAAACTGTTGGTGTTACCACTTTTGAAGAATCAGCCCACAATGGAGTTAATTTGGTCCTAGTTTGTAAATGACCCCAGTGAACTCAAATAGGAAAATGGAGGCCCACAATTTGAATAAAACCTTTTAAAAACACCATAATAGAGGCAAACACTATGAACAACAGTAAGATGACAAACACAAAATAAAAGCCTCCATTCCACCATCATTAAACAGAGTAAATGCGAAGGTTGGAGACAAAAGACATCCTTTAAAAACTGGAAGTCAGATCCTACTTAGGAAAATAGAAGGGGGCATACACTCTGTCAAGTAAAGTGTAAAACTATTATTAGGCAGGCAAAAAAACAATTCAGAGAAACTAATAAAAGACATAACTAACAGGAAATATTTTTAAAGTACATTAGAAGCAAGAAGCCTGCCAAACAATCAGTGGATGATTGGGGTGCTAGAGGAACACTCAAGGAAATTAAGGCTGTATGAACTCTGCATCTATCTTCACTCATAGGATAGTGAGGGAGATTTCCACACCTGAGCTGTACTTTTTATGGTGATAAATATGAGGAACTGTCTTAGGCTGATGTGTTAACAGAGGGCATTTTGGGGGGAAAAATGAAGGTGACTGAGCTACAAAATGGCAGATGAAATTCCATGTTGATAAGTGTAAATTAATGCAGACTGGATAACATAATTCCAGTGATGCACACAAAAAGAATGGGTGCATAAATTTAGCTTTTTCCGCTCAAGAAAAAGATTGGGGAGTCATTGTGGATAGTGCTCTGGAAACCTCTTCTCAGTGTGCAATGGCAGGCAAAAAAGCTAATCAAATGAGTATCAATCGGGAAAGGGACAGATAATAAGGCAGAAGATATCATAATACAGAAATATAAATGCTCACACCTTGAATACTGTGTGCCGTTCTGGTCACCACCATCTCAGAAAGGGTACATTAGAACTGGAAAAGAAATAGAGAGAAAGGTAACAGAAATGATTGATTATGGAAAATTTCCATATACAGAGAGGTTAAATAAACTAGGACTCTTCAGCTTAGAAAGGAGATGACTATGGGGGATTATGACTGAGGTCTATAAAATCATGGTGTAGAGAAAGTGACAAAGGAAGTGTTCTTTACCACCTCACATCACACAAGAGCTAAGGGACACACAATGAATTTAATAGATGGTAAGTTTAAAATCAAACATCAGAACATATATTTCAAACAGTGTATGGTTAACTTACAATTTCAGAGAGGTAGCCGTGTTTGTCTGTTTCAGCAAAAACAACAAGGAGTTCTGCAGTGCCATAAAGACTAACAAAATTGTTGCCAGTGGATATTGTTAAGGCCAAAAGTAAAACTGGGTGCATAAAAGAATTGGATAATTTCATGGAGGATAGGCAATCTATGGATATTAGTTAAGTCAAGGACGCAGCTTCAAGCTCTGGGTTTCCCTAAATTCTGACAACCAAAAGCTGGGACTCAGCAACAAAGAATGAATCACTTGATAAATTGCTCTGCTTTGAAGCATCTGGCCTTGGTTACTGTCAGAAGACATGATGGTGGGCTAAATGGACCATTAGTCTGACTAAGTGGGGCCTCTCCTACTCTAGTAACAGACTTGCTCAGCACTTTTGAAATTTAAGTCCTAGCTGTATCAAAGCGAGGCATCCAAGAACTGATGCATCCAAAATTGGTGGGCAGTTTTGAAAGTTTGGCTTTAGTTCCACATGCACAGTATCTTGTAACAATCTATTTAAACAGCTCTTAAATACACATACAGGTATAATATGATTTGTCCCACAGTCGACACCTTTACAAACTGAATAAACCATTCCACAGAATTCATTTGTTGTTGTTTTTATGCATTTTGGATGGCATAGCTTCAATTAAGGATTTTGAAAAGTGTCCTTGCTTGATACATTGTTATAGACATGCTATAATTATGTCAAATCCAATTTTGTTTAATCACTACTCAGGAAGAATCATGCTTGGGAATTAGTTCTGAACATGCTTGCCAACTGGAGGTAAATTTAAAGTAGAACATCAGTCCAGATATCTTGGAAACTTTGGGAAAGCTCAGTTATGAATCCGTATTTGCCCTTAGCAGCTGGCCCCATCTATAAAGTAATAATCCAAAACTACTGTTGATGAACTCAAACATCATCACAAACTATGGGGAAACTTGGAATGAGAGCTGAACTGTGAGGGTGGAGTTTGCTCTAAAAAGGACAGAACCTAATAATATTTAACAGTAGCTCCAAGATGAAAATAGAAATGGCACCGTCTCCAACACCATTTAAATACTAATTGCTTGAGAAAGTGGCAAAAACTTCCATGTTTGAATATAAAACTGGTGTGCTATGTAACAACTCAAATGTGGGAGCTCACTGGAAATCTGGGAATTTCAGTGCTGCATTACATATCTATGTTGCTTGAACCTAACAGATCTCTCCATTTGGTTGGGAGTCAAAGGTTGTTGTCCTCTCATGGACAGCACAATACAGATGGATGAAACATACATCTTGTCAGTGTACTACAGCAACTTCCTGGATCTCTGAGAGACTGTCATTAAATTCAGCAATGTCTAATAAGTCAGACTAATATGAGGTTTTCCAGGTTGGAAAAGTCTTACACAGTTTTTAAGGCTAATCATTAAAAAGTTTCATTAGTTCTTCTGATTGGAAGTTACTCCAGTGTTGTTCCTGGTAGTTTTCAGGAAAGGTTAAATTAAGGGGATTGAATAAATATGTCCACTAGAAATTGAAACTGATCTGAAAAATCAGCACAACAGAAGAAGTCATTCTTAACATCTTAATGAGGCAGTGAAGGTGGTGGGTCATTGCAAATCAAAATAACAAGGAATGACTATTCAGTATTGAACTTATTTCTGCTTATGTCAGCTTATTTGGAACATCCCTGAGTGAGAAGCCAGTTATGGCAATGGATAACGGGCAGCTAAAGACAGGCATTCATCAAACACAAATCAATTGATAAACAAATAGATATCATTTTAGCAACTCATTAGAAGGGCAGGTTAAAATGTGAGGGGCAGGAGGGAGGGTTGAAATATCAGTTGAAATATAACATGTTTTTGTTTTTACTTGGACCAAAGAGACTAAAAATCATTGCATTTATTATAAACTTTATACTGGAATAGACCCTATGAAACAATCTATGAAGCGCACTATATTGGGGAAACTGCTTTTTTGTGTTAAAGCTTAATAGAAAATGAGACAAAATTAAAATAAAAAATGTCAGGTATATAAAAAAGCTGCTGAAGTTTAATGTTAATTCTTCCTAGGTGCAGGTAATAGAAGGAAGGTAAATATAATAACTTTAACATTGCATTAAACCTTATTGTGTATTAAAAAAATTAAAGCAGGCCTAGTATATGATCCAATAATAGTATCAGAAGAAAGGATGGCATCCACTTAGGAAGGAACAATCAGTTCCATACATACAAGATGGGAAGCGACTGTCTAGGAAGGAGCATGGTGGAAAGGGATCTAGGGGTCATAGTGGACCACAAGTTGAATATGAGTCAACAGTGTGATGCTGTTGCAAAAAAAGCAAATATGATTCTAGGTTGTATCAACAGGTGTGTTGTAAGCAAAACTTGTGAAGTCATTCTGCCGCTCTACTCTGCACTAGTTAGGCCTCAGCTGGAGTACTGTGTCCAGTTCTGGGCGCCACATTTCAAGAAAGATGTGGAGAAATTGGAAAGGGTACAGAGAAGAGCGACAAGAATGATTAAAGGTCTAGAGAACATGACCTATGAAGCCAGGCTGGGCTTGTTTAGTTTGGAAAAAAGAAGATTAAGGGGGGACATGATAGCGGTTTTCAAATATCTAAAAGGGTTCACAAGGAGGAAGGAGAAAATGTGTTCCTCTTGGTTTCTGAGGACAGGACAAGGAGTAATGGGCTTAAAGTGCAGCAAGGGAGGTTTAGATTGGACATTAGGAAAAAATTCCTAACTGTCAGGGTGGTCAAATATTGGAATAAATTGCCAAGGGAGGTGGTGGAATCTCCCTCTCTGGAGATATTTAAGAACAGGTTAGATAGACATCTGTCAGGGATGGTGTAGACGGAGCTTGGTCCTGCCTTGAGGGCGGGGGGCTGGATTCGATGACCTCTCGAGGTCCCTTCCAGTCCTATGATTCTATGATTTAAAATAAGCCTTCATTAGTAATACTTGCCAGGATAATAAAAAACTCCATCAGTTTTATCTGTTTTTATCAAACCTAATTATTTGGAAAGAAGCTGGCTTTAAAATATCCACAAAGATGAATTTTTAAAAAGTTGGTAATTGTAGTTAACATTTACTTTTGGCTTTTTACAGGGAGGTAAGTGCTTGAAAGGATACATGGACTGTTCACCTAACACTTCGGCTATGTCTAGACTGCAAGCCTCTTTCGAAAGAGAGTGTCTAGACTGCACGCGGAATTTCGAAAAAGCAAGCCACTTTTTCGAAAGAAAACACCCAGTGAGTCTGGATGCTCTCTTTCTAAAAAGCCTGTTTGCTTTCAAGAACGCCTTCTTCCGAAAGAGCACTTTCGAAAGAAGGCGTTCTTCCTCGTGGAATTAGGTTTACCACCGTCGAAAGAAAAGCCGCATTCTTTCGATTTAATTTCGAAAGAACGCGGCTGCAGTCTAGACGCAGGTGAAGTTTTTTTGAAAAAAGGCTACTTTTTTCGAAAAAACCCCTGAGTCTGGACACAGCCTTCATGTAATTACCATCTCAAAGAAACAAAACCAAACCATCACCAAGTTACTTGTGCACTTTGCTTTAAGCCCTTTTGCATCACATGCTTCATAGGCTGGAATCCTCTGTAGATGCAGAGGAATTCAGAAAAGCCTTCCCCAGCTAGGTTGCTTTCTGCTTTATTCTCCTACATAATATGTTGCCTTCTCTCATTTCCTGCTTGATGTCACATGGGGAACCTACACATTGTCCCTTCCTCAGATGTGCATCTTTGTGAAGCAAAACCATTAATTCCAATGCGTATAGTCCCTCAGACTCAATGCCTGTCAACCAGACATGATCCAAATCTGATTAAGCTCCATAGGAAGGACTCTATAGGGTGTGTCTAGACTACATGCCTCTGTTGACGGAGGCATGTAGATTAGACAGATCGGCAGAGGGAAATGAAGTCGCGATTTAAATAATCGCGGCTTCATTTAAATTTACATGGCTGCCGCGCTGAGCCGACAAACAGCTGATCAGCTGTTTGTCGGCTCAGTACGCTAGTCTGGACACTCCCCTGTCGACATGAAAGCCTTTTATCGACCTCCCCGGTAAACCTACGAGGCATAACAGGGAGGTCGATAAAGGGCTTTCAGGTCGGCGCGGGAGCGTCCATACTAGCGTGCTGAGCCAACAAACAGCTGATCAGCTGTTTGTCGGCTCAGCGCGGCAGCCATGTAAATTTAAATGAAGCCGTGATTATTTAAATCGAGACTTCATTTCCCTTTGCCAATCAGCCTAATCTACATGGCTTCATCAATGGAACCATGTAGTTTAGACACACCCAAAATAATGGGCACGTCTACACAGCAGCGCAAAAGTTGAATTAAGCCATGCAACTTCAGCTATGTCAATTGTGTAGCTGAAGTTGAAATAGGTTAATTCGGCTTTTGGTGCTGTCTACACAGCAAGAAATCAAAGGAAGAACATTCTTCCATCGATTTCCCTAACTCCTCGAGAAATGAGGGTTACAGAAGTTGGAGTAAGACCACCTCCATCTCAATTGATTTTGAAATAATGACTTGCTCTGTAGACATGCATTTTGTTATTTTGAAATAACGCGGCTATGTAGACGTAACCTATGGAGATAAGAATTGGCAGCTTAAAGAAGGACACCATCAACCTGTAAGTCACACTTCTCTCTGAAAATTATGAACCTGCCAGGGTTACTAGAATTGAAGAAAAGCTATTGGGAAAATATTTTTACTCTATTTACTCAGGGTGTTGGGTGTGGGGGGGTTGTTGGTTTTTTGTTTTGTTTGTTTTTTGCATTTGACAGCACTTTGTGTCAGTTCACTTTTTCCCCTGTGTAGTCAGTTTCTCCCTTCTTAAAAGACTCAGACAGGAACAGAAAAACCCTCAACATATTATTAAAGGCTTTTTTAAAAAGATTTTTCAGATCATTCAATTTAAAAGGGAGCCCTATTGGAAACTTTATTTAAAGATTAATCTTTTTGACCATTTCTGATAAGGAATGGATTTCATCATGTTATATATAACCTCCTTTTCAGAAAGTCATAGGAATAAGGCCTCCAATGTATTGCACTGGCAATTCCGTCCCGCTACAGTGTATTCTTACATGTGTGTCTGAGTTTACATAACATTCATTTTCACTGTTTTCTCAGGGAGATTTCTCAGGGAGATTTCATGACGTGACAGAGGTTAGACTATATATCAGGGGAAATTGAGTGCTAAGTTTTTCATTGTTCAAATCTAGTTTTTGGTTCCCAGATAACTAGGATTCTGAATTTTTGGTTTTATAATGACATTAATGTATATAAAATATCATTAGTTTTGTAGAGGCAGAATTGCACCATGGTTCAAAATTAGTAGTAGTGTAGAGAGATGACCTTATTACAAGAGATGGGAAAACACAAAGCAGACTGCAAAATTTTCCTGTTTGTGATAAAAAGACATACATCAGCAGTAGGCCAGAGTTGCAGTTTCCTGTTTTTTTCCCTTTAAGTGGACTAAGTGGTTGATAAATATTTAGACGTATGTCAATTGCCGTCTGTCCATTGATGACTTTCACGTTGTTTATTTCCATCACTGCCAGCATTTTAAGCTTTAAAATTTCAATATTCACCAATTAAAAAGATCAATCTGTGTTGAGTTGGATATTTCAGTAATAACTGAAAACTTTTGTGTATGTGTTGATTACATTTGTTCTGGGTCCATAATGCACACATTTCTATAGTGCAGGGATCACTTGAATAAAAAAACCTATATGGCCATACACTGAGCAGGACAGCAGCCACATGAATTCAATTTGTGTAGCACCATTACAAAAGATTAAACAACAGCTGTTAGTCTATGAAATTGTATATACAGGAACCTTTCTGAAAATCTCCTGAACTGAAGCCTTTTCAATCGTTAATGAGTGAAGAATTCATTCCTACTGTTAAGAACTGGCAATCTAGGAATGAAGACTAATTCACTTCCAGGTGGAAAAATATTACTTGGGTATATTCTTCTAGATCAAATTAATATTTGTATATATGCCACTGATAAACATGTACTATATGATTTATTATTTCAGCAACAGCGATGAACGTTACACATAGTGCAGGTTGAATCAAGGTTTTCATCCTAATCCTGTTTTCAACTACTCACTTTCATCTTTCAGATCACGTTTTCCAAGCAAGTTCTTTGCATGACTTTTACCTTGGGCTATATCTAGACTGCAAGATTCTTTTGGAAGAAGCTTTTCCGGAAGAGATCTTCTAAAAAAGCCTTTTCCGAAAGAGAGCATCTACACAGCAAAAGAATATTGAAAAAGTGATCTGCTTTTTCGACAGATAGCATCTGTTCAGTGTGGATGCTATCTCACATGTAAGAATGGCCACCAGAGCACTTGTGCTTTTTCCTTTCTCTCTTTCTTGTGAAATAACTCCCTCTTTCCCATCCACACAGGCCTTTTTCCGAAAGAGCTCTTTTACAAAAAGGCTTCTTCCTCGTAGAAAGAGGTTTATCAATGTCAGAAAAAACCCTCAGTTCTTTCGATTTTTTTTTTTCAAAAGAACACAACTGCAGTGTGGACTAAGTTAAGTTTTTTTGGGAAAATAGCCATTTTTCCAAAAAAACGCTGCAGTGTAGACATATCCTTAGAGCAAAAGTAGTGCATATTTTTTTTAAATATGAGGAACATTTTAAAATCCCACATATATTCCATTTTTTAAAATGAGAGCTTGCGCTATTTTTGAGCATATCTACATCTGAACAGGCTAAGCACCGGGCGTTTAAACAGAATATGGAAAGAGCTTTCATTTGTTGACCTCTTCCCCTCATTTCCTTAAGAGCCCTGTTAGACTCCCATCTCATTCAGGTTCCTTTATTTGGCATGCAGTGAAGCAGCATTGAATCAGACTCAACCATAGAAGGTGGAGAACAGGGCATAGAACACACCCGAAGTTACAGCAAACCTCTTCCGTTATCTACATTTGACCATTAAGTTGCATTTACTACACATTGAATTACACATTTTGGAACTGGCTTGGTCACCCTGTAGGAACCAATCTGTGTCCAGCATGCTTTGTCCATGCACAACTTACTCATTACCTCATCTTTATGTTCCTGACACATCTTCTCCCTTATCTTGTCTGTTGTAAATGGTTCCCTGTGTGTTCTCTCTTATCTTAACCAAAACGTACATTCTCTTTCCAGCTTGCGGATTCATTTACCTTTCTAATCCTGTCTCCCAAGAAAGAAAACTTCACCCATGTCCTATAACTCATGTCAAGCCAGCTCTACATTATGGAGAAGCATTTTGCTTTCTGCAACAAAATTATAGGTTTGATTGACTGAGTTACAAAACTTCTAAAATGTACATACTGACCATATGCAGCAGATGCATTTTTAACTAGGCTTGTAAAATGAACAGTTAAGGGATGATTCCCTCTTCATGCCAATGTGGCTAAATAAACTATGCAAAGGAACAAATGTAGAGAACAGAGCTGGGAGGGGGAAAACTATGGCCTACAGGCCAAATCTAGCCTATCAGTCATTTTAATCCAGACCTTGAGCTCCTGCTGAGGGGTGGGGCTTGCCTGGCTCTGCACATGCTCCGGATCCCAAAAGCAGGAGCAGTATGTGCCAATTCCAGCCAGTTCCTATGCTCAGGGGCAGCCAGAGGGCTCTGTGTGCTGCCCATGGGGGCCAACAGTCACTGCAGGTGCTGGGGAAAGGTGTCTGTATGTGGGGGAGGGGGGGAGGAGGGGAGCTTCATGCCCCTCAAAGGGGTGGGGCCTCAGGCAGAAGGGGCACCACCCAGACCATGGCACTGAACCAGCCCAGCTTTCAGAGCCATGCAAAGCACCTGGTGTGGCACTCTGGTGGCAATGTAAAGGGCTCAAGGCTGCATCTGCTGCAGTGGTGGTGGTCAGAAGCCCTAGATTCCTTCACATCTCCAGGCCCCAGGGCAACTGTGCCCTTTGTCTCCCCATTGGGAGACCTAGTGCTGCACCCTACATCAAGCCTCATCCCCTCAGCTCCCATTGGCCAATGGAAGCTGCAAAGGTGGCACGTACAGACAGGGAGGGGGACGCCTGGACACACCTCCACATAGCAGCTGGAAGTGGAACCTGCACCCCTGATTCCCTTCCCCCAGACCCCAACCCTCTCCTCCAGCCCTGAACCCCCTCTAAACCCCTCACTCCCAGCCCAGAGCTCCCTCCTGCACCTCAACCCCCTTATCCCAAGGTCCACAACAAAGTCTGCACTCCCAGCTGGAGCCCCCAATACCCTACCCATTCCAACCCCCTGCTCACCAAAATCCTTAGTTCCAGCCTGGAGTATCCTCCTGCACCTCAAATTCCTCACCCCAGGCCCACCCCAGAGCCCACCCTCTCAGCTGGAGACCTCAACCCCCATATCCCAACCCCAATTTCATAAGCATTCATTGCCCTCCGTACAATTTCCATACACTGATGTGATCCCCCAAGGCCAAAAAGTTTTATGAGCATTCATGGCCCTCTCTTCAATTTCCATATGCAGATATGACCCACAGCCCACCCCTGGAATAGGGGGCTGAGAAAGGGTTATTGACTTTGTAGAGTATGAAGAGTTAAAAGAGGACTGCTAAGCATGTGATTTAGGGTTCTCTCATTTGGACACACTACATATTTCATATTACACCGATTTTCTTTCCAGAATCACAAATCCAATGGGCCAGAAATTTGGGGGTGAACAATGTAAACCTGGGATTCTCTTGGTTAACAGTGAAGGGCTAGTGTCTGGCTGGCCTGTGTCATGAAGGGGAGAATGCCATACAGAACTGATACAAGGCCTAGGAAAACAACACTTTCCTAAGTTAAAAGGGGACCCTTCTCCTGCTTAGAGGCAGTCAGGATCCAATATTTACATAGTTGAGATCAATGGGAGCTGAAGGGTATCTGCACCTTGCAGACTCAGGCCCTGAAAAGGTAAGGTTAAGGTCAGCACTCCCTCTGGTCACACACTGATAAAGCAGTAATAGAGGTCTGGATATGCCTTTCTATTGGTATAGCTAGTGTCACTGACCTGAGCTCTGCAAGAATTATCTCTTACCAGGGAGCCTTACATCCCTCCACACCTCTCAGGAACCAAAGATGCTCTCTTCCATTCCGTTTCTCAGGTTCACAAGGGCCAATTGTACTGTGATTTGTCCTTGTTTGTCCAAGTGCTAACAGTAGTGGCATGGAAAGTATAAGTGAAACTGTAAGTAGCATTTAGAGTCCTTCACAGATTGTTCTCATGATTGTTGCCATGAAGTAGAAGGTAATATTTGCTTAAGAGACTCTCATGAAGATTAGGGAAAGTGACACTTTAGCTCATGTAACAGATTTGTGTTAATTAACTTCCTAATTCACAGCTCCAATAAGGATGCTCAAATATCTTCTGTAAGCCACCAGAAACCTATTACTTTAAAAAATCCATCAAGTTAAGAAGGGAGAATAAACTCACAAGTGACATATGGTATTCTATGAGTATTTATAATTTAAAACTCTTTTTCATATATATCTCTTTAAAAAATGTGGTTCTAGCAATCTGGAACACAAAACTATCAGAAAAACCAAGTATGCTACATAATCAGCGCTCCACTGAAACTAAATTTACCATGCTGAACATGGTTTTATACAGTAAGACAAACTTGTGACCAAATGGGACTAAAGAAAATCCCTTGTGGGGATTCAGCTCTGATCAAGAGAGCTTTCCTTGCCAGAAAAGACATTTTTAACATGGCAGTTAGGGGTTTTCTGGCTAGAGAGAAAATTGCATTGGACAATCAATTCTGCTAGAATTGTATATATTATATTGTTATGACAGAGACTTTACTTTATTTTGTGCTAAAGCTATAGCACATGTTTATATAACAAAAGAAGATATTATAGACTATATCTATATTCTAGTACTGAAAGGAAATGACATCTTTAAATGAGAAGCTTTTCAAGTTAAATTCATTATGTATTTTGATTTCTCTTTGATAATCCAGTACTATAAATTATCTTTTTATTGGAAAAAAAAACTTTTATTCTTTCCTGTTAAAATAATGGGTTTAAATAGATCCAGACACAAACATTCTAAATAACAGATGGCTTATTCCGAAATCTGTAAACCTCATTGTACGAGGAATAATGCCTACTCCGAAATAGCTATTTTGAAATATGGTGTGTGTAGACGCTCCACTTCTGCTATTTCAAAATAGCCCCTCACCAGGGCCATTCTAAGTTATTCCTCCCCAGTGCCTCCTGGGGCTCTAAACTGAGATATCACGTCTACACTAGGGAAGCCTGCCTCAGACTAATTGTGAGGCTTCCCTGCCGTATAGACGTACTATTTCAAAATAAGCTATTTTGGAATAACTATTCCAGAATATCTTATTTAGAAATAAATGTGCCATGTAGATGTACCCTTAGTAACCATCCCTGGTTTCCCCTCCATGCAAATGTATCTTACTCCCAGAAAGCACTGTGGGCTCAGTGCTTATTTATGCATTGAAATTCTCTGCACTTCAGTATAAGTGGAGATGTTTGCTCTTATAGCCTTTCAGAAGGACTGAATTAAAGATCAGTTCATGCTTTGGAGAGAACTGAGAGCTGCTGTCCTCTTAGCCTGCCAGCCAGCACAAACACTCCTGGGAAAGAAAGCCAAGATGGTGAAGGGTTCTTCTGCAGCATAAGCTATCTGCAATGCCCTGAAAGGGACCCACACATCCAGTCCACAGAAGCATTGCTAGGTTTGCTGACAGATGCATTTGCTCAGATAGCGAGCATTGTTCATTTCTATGGGAAGGTTAATTTGCACTGCCCTGCTGCAGTCTGACCAGCATTCTCCTGTTCCTGATACACTCAGCTGACCTGTATTTGTATTGTGAGATTCCCTTGTAACAACTATAATTAGGTCCAGAGAATTCCCAGAGAAGATAGAGCCTTTGAACAAACCTCAGAGATGTCTGTAATTAGAAAAACATCCAGATTAGTGTTACTATTTTATGTAGGTTTCTCTCTCAACACACACACACACAGAGCGAGAGCGAGAGTGAGAGCGAGAGAGAGATGTTCACTGATCCTACTTTCCATCCATAGCCATCTGCCACGATTGGTCCAAAAGGAAGTAGAGCTCTCAATAGTTAGCCATACATTCTTGTTTTAATAAGATTGATAGGGTCACATGAGATCTTGGGGCTATGGCAAAGGAAGGCCTGGGATGTAGGTGGTGATGATTACTTATACGTTGTTTTACAAAGCACGGTCATAGAATCATAGAATCCTAGGGCTGGAAGAGACCTCAGGAGGTCGAGTGCAGCCCCTTGCCCATAACGAGCCTTGTGGATAAGGGAGAAGCGGTGGATGTCATATACCTAGACTTTAGTAAGACATTTGATACGGTCTCGCATGATATTCTTATTGATAAACTAGGCAAATATAACTTAGATAGGGCCACGATAAGGTGGGTGCATAATTGGCTGGATAACCGTAGTCAGAGAGTTGTTGTTAACGGTTCTAAATCCTGCTGGAAAGGGATAACAAGTGGAGTTCCTCAAGGGTCTGTTTTGGGACCCGTACTATTCAATATCTTCATCAATGATGTAGATATTGGGATAGAGAGTACTCTTATTAAGTTTGCAGATGATACCAAACTGGGTGGGGTTGCGACTTCTTTGGAGGATAGGGACATAATTCAAAATGACCTTAGCAAGTTAGAGAAATGGTCAGAGGTAAACAGGATGAGGTTTAATAAAGAGAAATGCAAAGTGCTCCACTTAGGAAGGAACAATCAGTTCCATACATACAAGATGGGAAGCGACTGTCTAGGAAGGAGCATGGCGGAAAGGGATCTAGGGGTCATAGTGGACCACAAGTTGAATATGAGCCAACAGTGTGATGCTGTTGCAAAAAAAGCAAATATGATTCTAGGTTGTATCAACAGGTGTGTTGTAAGCAAAACTCGTGAAGTCATTCTGCCGCTCTATTCTGCACTAGTTAGGCCTCAGCTGGAGTACTGTGTCCAGTTCTGGGCGCCACATTTCAAGAAAGATGTGGAGAAATTGGAAAGGGTACAGAGAAGAGCGACAAGAATGATTAAAGGTCTAGAGAACATGACCTATGAAGCCAGGCTTCATGAACTGGGCTTGTTTAGTTTGGAAAAAAGAAGATTAAGGGGGGACATGATAGCGGTTTTCAAATATCTAAAAGGGTGTCACAAGGAGGAAGGCGAAAATGTGTTCCTCTTGGTTTCTGAGGACAGGACAAGGAGTAATGGGCTTAAAGTGCAGCAGGGGAGGTTTAGATTGGACATTAGGAAAAAATTCCTAACTGTCAGGGTGGTCAAATATTGGAATAAATTGCCAAGGGAGGTGGTGGAATCTCCCTCTCTGGAGATATTTAAGAACAGGTTAGATAGACATCTGTCAGGGATGGTGTAGACGGAGCTTGATCCTGCCTTGAGGGCGGGGGGCTGGACTCGATGACCTCTCGAGGTCCCTTCCAGTCCTATTATTCTATGATTCTATGATTCTATGAAAGCAGAACCAATCCCTTTATGCTTTTGTCCTCTCACCAGTAAACATTTGTAAACTCACCTCCCCCCCCCACCTCCACCCCAGGGAGGAGTAGTCCAGGGAGGCTCTTGGAAAGTTGCACCACCACCCCGCACATCCAGCAATTTCTCTTCAGTCTTAAACCCTCGGCTCTCCACATATGACCGTAGGACCTAACTGTAGCACTTCAGCACTCAACACCCCTCTCACTGGTGCAGCATGTCCTAGAGGCCAGAGTCATGAATAAACAGCTCTCTCGCTGGGGCAGTGCAGCCGAGTAGCTGGAGTCACTAATAAACCGCACTCATTGGGGCAGTACAGCCTAATAGCCGGAGTCACTGATTAAACCCTTCTCACAGGGGCAGTACAGCCTAGTAGCCAGAGGCAGTCACAAATACCCCTCTCATTGGGGCAGTATGGCCTAGTAGCCACAGGCAGTAACAAACACCCCTCTCACTGGGGCAGTGGAGTCATTGATAACCCCCTAGTAGCTGGAGTCATTGATAAACCCCTCTCACTGGGGCAGCGTGGCCTAGTAGCTGGAGTCAGTAACAAACACCCCTCTCACTGGGACAGTGCAGTCTGGTAGATAGAGTCAGTATAAAGCAGGTGCAGGCCCCACTGGTTAGAGCAGTGAGGCAAAGAAGGGCAGAGGGATCCCCTGGGTCCCAAGCCCAAAGCCCTAATAGCAGAGGCGCCAGCCACTTCTTGCTCAGCAAGGAATCCCACACAACATGCTGAGCTTCTCAACTCAATCTCCTGCCCAGAGCTACTTCCTATCGTACTCAGCTGAATTCCCTCCAGGGTCCTTTCTCCAGTCCTTCTATAGCACTGGTGTCCTGCTGGCTGGATTCCATGGCTAGTCTCTCTGGTGGTTCGCCTGCAGGAGTTCTAGCAGCACCTCCTTCCTCCCCAACTTTGCCTGGGGCATGTGTGTCCCTCTGGTGGTTCACCTGTCAGCACTCCAGCAGTGCCTCCTGCCTCCTCAGAAGCCAGCCCTGATCAAGCCTCTCTCCAGGCTTTTATACATGGGCTGAAGTCTGAGCATGCCCTGCAAGGCTGTGGGGGCAGGACTTCTTCAGCCAGGTGAGCCTATTTAAGCCTAGCGTTCCCCATGTGGGGCTGGTGCACTCCATCACACTCTTAGCTCTCAACATGGAAATCTGGGCTTTTAAGTTGAAGAGCCAATGCTTATCCCTATTGAAAATTGGGTTGGGTGAGGGATGCATGTTGGGAAGGAAGGGGATTCATTTACAAGTATAGTTTACAAACCATTAAAAGATGACCCAAGAATTTTTATTCAGTTTACAGAAGGGGAATAATTCCCAAGTTAAGTACACACTTTTTCCTCTGCAGAAAAGTGAGCCTTTGAAGTGGAACTTTGTGTACTTTTTCAGTGACAAGCTGTCTAAATGATTATGTTAAAGAATGTACAAATGCTAAATCAGTGTCTGATTGTCACACAAACACTTGTGCTTTTCCTGAAAACTACTCACCTTAAATGTGATAGTACATAGCTTTATTTCTCTCAGAAATAATCTTGAAAAAGCTGTGTTTAACGTGTGTGTTTTTCATTTTTGCTAAGTTATTTTTAAAAGCATCTTCTTTGGAAAACACAGTTAAACAGGACATGTTATACTGCAAAGGCAGTCCACCATAGGGAGGGAGAGACTATGTGATGTTGGGGCAGCGAGTGGCAGAATAACTGGAAACCACATGCCACCAGAAGCCCGCCTCCACAATAAAGCTCCAATGGAGTCACTTATGCACTCTGCAAGGAGGAGGGCGCTGTTGCTGCTACACTGCACCATGAGCAACAGCAGTGCATGGACTTGGTCACTTCTTCCTGCAAGCTGGTGACCCATCAAGTAGTAGAATGTCTGGCAGGGGTTTCCAGGACATTGCTCTACTTGATGGGGCACTGGCCCAGAGTATTTAAAATCAGGACAGTCCCGGATTTTCCAGGACGTACGGTCAGCATAAATATAGACGATTTTCATCTTCTTCCTTAGCATATGGATCATCCAAATGCCAAAAGAGAAAAAATGTTCACCCTTGTTATTGAAACTCTTCCAATAAGTTGGTGCTAACTTTGGTATAAACTGTTTACTAAAACATCTCTCTATATGTACACTTTTTACCGCTGTTGTTAACAATAAAACAATAAATTGCATCTTCTGTTAAAAAATTCTAATTACAGTGTACCTGATTTTCCCAGATGCTAAACACCTTCAGATCCCATTGATGCCAATGAAATTGCAGTTTTGTTTAATTGTAACTTCTCCCAAGTTTGGGGGCATGTCTTAAATGCATAGTTATTGGTGGTGGAACATCCCCACCACAAAATTCTATACCCATGAGGAGGAGTCTTATGGGTTGGATTCTTACAGAATATCCTATAGAACAGATTTGCTCCATACTCTGAGATCGCATCCATTCAACCTCCTCCACTGGAAGGCTTTCAGAGGGTGCAGTCCCTAAAGTATGACACTAATCTTACATCACACCTTTGCCAGAAGGCTAGTGTCAGCTTCTGGCCACCAGGCAATGATCTAGGAAGAGGATTTCTTGGACAGCATCTGTGTTCAAATGCTATGAAATTCAGTATAAATACAGCAGGTAAATTTCGGGTTAAAATGGTGATTTCCAGTGCAAAATAAGCAGGGCAAGAGCTGAAAAACAAATACAGTTCTCTTAGAACTGGAGGACTGGACAGAAAAAAAACAACAGCGTGAGTTCTCACTGAAAAAAAAGTAGGCAAGTTGCCAGTCTGGGATAAAATGAAATTTGAACATAAAGCTATGTCCTCAGCTGGTCTGCTAGTCTGGGCTTAAAGGGTTAACTTATTAGAAGTTTTTCTGTTTGGATGGATGTGTGGTGAGTAGCAATACCTGGGCCATAGCCTGAAGTGAAGTCACACCCACAGGAAAAGTTACTACATCCTCTCAACTTTCAAGACTAGTTATATGGTGCTTAATTACATTTAACTTCAATCAGTGAAGTACTTTAAGTAAATAAAAGTTACTAGTTTCCAGTTTACTGAGCAAGAATTACTAAAAGCTAAAGCAAGACAATGGGCACCAGCAAGGGATTTCCTGATATTTTATATATAAGGGAGTGGAAGTTCAAGGAAACTATACAAAGCTTTCCCAAATTCTTACTTGCATCCCACATCTCCTTCTGAATATAAGGATACAAAGGTGCTTTAGTTCAAGATAGACTAGATTGTAATAAACTCTGGTAAGAGTATTATATTAATTATTAGGTTTTTTAGGTGATACAGTAACAAGATTAATATATTTATATCTAACAGTCTCAATCTCCTATTGACTGATATACTGATTTCAGTACACACACAAGAAGGAAAGAACGAAAGAATGAAGTGGACTGAAAAGGACATCACTTAACACATGCACAAGTTAATAAAAATTTGGCCATTATAATTTGATACCTTTACTCATAACTCATGCTGTAGAACACCTTATTCCACTAATTATCCCATTGATTTTAGCATGATTATCTGTGGAGTAAGCTATTATTCAATATCTGTATCAGAATCTGGCCATTAAAATAGGCTGTTGGAGAATGGAGCTTAAAGCTAGTGATAAATTATTAGCTGGTGGAGTAGGTTATGATATCATAGTAACAATGTAGCCTAAACAAATGTTTTGAGAAAACCTTGGAAAGTTGAGGAGAGCTGATCAAATGAAAATAAAGATTAATTAATATATTCACAAGACAAATAACTCACATATGATTCACTGATATTCTTGGGGTCATATTCCATTGCAACCATCATTATTCATTAAAGTATTTACAAATTATAAAAACGTCACAAACTTGTACTGGAAATAAAGTAATCATTATTTATCATTCACTTTCACTATTCAGCCTGTTTTTCCTCCTGTTTCATTCATCCAATCAAAGAGCAGAAAACCAATTTCACTCCAAAAATAGCAAATAGTTTCTGAAGAGTTGACGAACAATTCAGAATATAAAAGCTATTTGCTTGATACGCTGAGGAAAAAACCCCACAAATAACTAATACAATCACAGAAACCAGACCAACCATACCGCTCCAAAACATTTAAATCAATTTTTTTTGTTCAATGACTAGCACTGCTGATACCACTTGAAGTCAGCAAATACCAAAAAGTGGAAATTGAATCATCTGACTGAGACGCAAACTATAGTGCTGACTTTGGGATACAAGTATGAGCTGTTTGATAAAATTAAGGTCCAACCACTTATTTTCCCCCTTTCAGATGACAAATTAGTGGGAAGGAATTCAAGATAATTACCACATACGTTAGCCAGATGGTTTGCTTGGATTGCCAACAAACAAAAGCATCAAATTTCTGATTAAACTTGGGTTCAATATTGTATGTACTTATGATAGCAAAAAAAAAAAAAAAAAAAAAAATGCAAGAAATGCTGTGTATTGTTCTTGCTTCTATTTTAGCAAAAAAAAAAAAAAGATGCATATGTATACCTCCAGGGACAATGACTGAAGTAGCATTTGTAGGAACAGCGGTAGCTACAGGAGGATGAAGCAAATGTACTACTGTCATTCTTAGAAAGAAAGCTCCAAATGGCCAAAGTCCAGTATGAACTTTTCCACTGTCAAGAACAAGATTAGGAATATTAAATCAAGATTCCAACAAAATGGCAAGACGTGCTTTTAATCCTGAAAGATGAAATTGAGGTTTTTGAGATTTTTTTTTCCTCAAATGGTTTTGGCAACAAATGAGATTTCTTTTTTTGGATGTCTTCTTTTCTGCTGGAAGTCATCCATCAATCAGCACAAAACAGGAACTGGGCCTGTGACTTGGCTAAGCCATCTTGTTTCAGCACTTAGCTCTCTAGTGGTCTGTTCAAACAGTCTGAGCACACTCATAAGGCTTTCCATTAGCATCTGCTCCAGAAGTGAGAATGATCTATCAATTTCATTTTCAGAATGACATAGTGTGTAATGACTGTCTTTTTTTTTTCCAAACCATTTCTCTAACCCAGAGAATGTAGAAATCCATCTGGTAACCTGCATCCTGAATAAGTTTGTCTTGGGATACAAGTCATTATTCTTGGAAGAATTTCAGAAATTTTCTTGCTTTTACAGCCTGCCAGAACTGTGGACTGTTATCATTTCCTTTTAGAAGGATGCTCATTTCTACAGTATCATCTTTTCCAAGGCTAAGGCACAGATGTTTGAGGGTAATGTTGCTGGTAGCTCTTACCACACTGCCATTGTGGAAGGGACAACAAGAACCTTGTGCTCTGAGTAGTGCTATAATTCACCTATATTTCTTAGTACTGGATTAAGAACCTCCTAAATGAAGTGTTGCATGGTGCTGTTGGTGAATTTTCACACCATCTGGCAGTTTGGGAGCAGTTTTAGCACATGCAGCGGACTTCTAAATGCCATAGCAACAGCAACCCCAATGCATTTCCTCACACCCCAGAAACTTCTGTTCTCCACAATCACAATGACTGTGCACTGCTGTCCAGCACAGTAGAGAGTAGGTATTTATATGAGCTCCTCACAACTTTTAATGTATTTCTCCTCAGAACATTTCCATGAGGTATGGCAGTGCTCATTTCCCAGTTTTACAGATCGGGAAATGAAGCACAGAGAGGCTAAGTGACCCACCCAAGATCACACAGGAAGGCTGTGCTGGAACAGGAAATCACACCTGAATCTCTATAGTTCTAGGGCTAAGGCCCTCATCTTAGGACCACCCCTGCTGTGGGCTTATCAGAATTATCCACCAAATTTGTTAGTCCTATTGCCTGGACAATCATTTTTCCTGCAAGTTACTGACAGGTATCCACATATTAATATTATGTTATTTATGCTGTTAGAATGTTAACTCTCTAGAATCATGTGGCATCTGATGTTTGCTCTCAGAAGTCATTCTGACTGCTTGCTTTCTGAACCAATATGCAGTGAGATGATGAGTTTTCAAAACTATGAAAATGTAGGGAGTTGTTAGTGCTCATACATGCATTTCATAAAATAGCATTAGTCCAGCTATCTGCTCTACCCTTTCTGCACTGGTTGTTTAACTAAAACTAGGATGTATAGTTTTACTGAAAATTGAAAGAATATTGAGTCTGTTATATATATTTCTGTCATATGTTCAGTCACCTTAATAGGGCTTACAAACAAGGGGACATTTTTCAAATGTGTTCATGGGATTTTGGATATGGTCCGTTTTCAAAAGCGACTTAGGCATTTTCAATGAGACTCCTAAAGTACCAAAGTCATTTTTGAAAATAGGATTTAGATGCCATTGAAAAATTTCCCCACAAGGATTATCACACAGAGTATCAATGTCACTAGCAGGAAAGAATTTGACAACTGAGATAGCCACAGAAGGAACACAGCTGGCACAGGAAGTAACAGCAAATAGCAAGAGTGATAATTGTAGTCAGTTTACCAGAAGCTTTATACTTAACATAAAATTGAGCTCTCTGGACAGGGGGCTACATTTTTTTGGGTACTACATAAACAAAGAAAGAAAAAGATGCATCATGTAAAACTTTGGTGGTCTGAAATTATCCAGCTTCTGCTGATGCCAGTGCACTAGATAAAAGTTGATGCTCATAGCATTACTTTTACTGTTAGGGTACGTCTACACTACAGCGCTAGTTCGAACTAACTTAGTTCGAATTAGTTAATTCGAACTAAGCTAGTTCGAACTAACGCATCTAGAACTAAAAACTAGTTCGAACTAGCGTTTTGCTAGTTCGAACTAGTAAGTCCACATTGAGTGGACTCTGAACAGGGCTTAAGGATGGCCGGAAGCAGTGCCGGCAGGGCATCAGAGGAGGACTTAGAGCATGGAGATACTGTCTCAGGCTAGCCGAGGGCTGCGCTTAAAGGGTCCCGACCCCCACCCCGAACACACAGTTCTAAGGGGTGCCCCGCTTGCAAAGAAGTTCTGGCTTGGAGTGCCCTGAGTGCCCACACTGGGCACATCACAGCACTCGGCCATCAGCCCGGCTGCACTTGCCGCAGGCTGCCATCTGGGGAGAGGGAGTAATTGGGGGGCTGCAGGAGAGCTTCCACCCCCAGAAGCCCGCAGAGCCAGCCCAGTCCTCCCCATCGGGGGCTCGTACCCCATTCCTCCCTCACCTCCTTCCACTTGCCCTTCCCTATCCCCCCTTCTTATTGATGTACAAAATAAAGATAACGTTTCTTCCAACATTGACTCTGTCTTTATTGAAAAAAACTGGGGGAGACTGGGAAAAGGAGGTGGGAGAGGGGAAGAGAAAGGCTGGGAGAGGGGAGGGCAACTAACATGATCAGGGGTTGGGAACAGGTCCCAGATGAAGAGAGGCTACAGAGACTGGGACTGTTCAGCTTAGAAAAGAGGAGACGGAGGGGGGACAGGATAGAGGTCTCTCAAAGCAGGGGTTGGGTGGAGAGGGTGCATTCAGAAAAGTTCTTCATGAGTTCCCATAAAGAAGGACTAGAGGACACCAAAGGAAAGGAATGGGTAGCAGGCTTGAAACTAGTAAGAGAAAGTTGTTCTTCTTCTGAAAGCTAATAGTTAACCTGTGGAACTCCTTGCTGCAGGAGGCTGTGAAGGCTACAACTAGAACAGAGTTTAAAGAGAAGTGAGATAAAGTGATGGAGGTTGGGTCCATGGAGTCCTATTAGCCAGAGGGTAGGAGTGGTGTCCCTGCCCAAAGTTTGTGGAAGGCTGGAGAGGGATGGCACGAGACAAATGGCTTGGTCATTGTCTTCGGTCCATCCCCTCCAGGGTCCCTAGGGTTGGCCTCTGTCGGCAGACAGGCTACTGGGCTAGATGGACCTTTGGTCTGACCCAGGACGGCCATTGTAAGCTCAGGGCTCAGTGTCGGGGGTCTCAGTGGACCCCCTTGATTTTCATGCACACCTGGTCCTGGGTGGCCAGGCTGGCAGCTCTCCTGCCCTAGCCGGCCACTTTCCTGTGCCTAGTGCGGAGATCGTGGACGAGGTCCACGATGTCCGCACTAGCCCAGGAAGGTGCCCGCCTCTTGCGGTCCAGGGCAAGCTCCCGGGAGCCGCCAGCCTGGTCCCGGCAAGAGGGGGTGGGCTGGGGGGCATCGGGTGGGTGGCTCTGTGCCGTGCCAGGTGCAGGGTCTGCTAGCTGGGTGCTGGCAGGCTTGCACCTGGCACGGGCACCGTAGCCAGCCCGTGCCCCTTTAAGGGGTCCGGGGCCGGGAGGGGGGCATAGAGTTTCCCTGGTGTTGGCCAGAGTGGCCACCAGGGAAACCTGGGGAGGGCTAGCCTCCCACTAGTTCGAACTAAAGGGCTACACAGCCCTTAGTTCGAACTAGCTAGTTCGAACTAGGCGTTAGTCCTCGTAAAATGAGGTTTACCTAGTTCGAACTAAGCGCTCCGCTAGTTCGATTCAAATTCGAACTAGCGGAGCGCTAGTGTAGCGCATAGGAAAGTTAGTTCGAACTAACGTCCGTTAGTTCGAACTAACTTTCTAGTGTAGACATACCCTTAGATACTATGGAAAATAGCTATGAAATTATTTTGCCCTCTCTCCCATGTTAACGTTGGATTATTTGCTACTGTTCTTGTTATAGTGCTTTGTCTATCCCAGTAATATAAAGAAGTTCAAGAGATTTTTTTTAAAACAAATAAGATATTAAAAGGTTCCCACCACTTGTCTTTCAGAAACTATTCCATAGTCTAATACAGTGTTTTTCAACCAATGGTACAAGTACCCTTAGGGGTACTTGAGAGAAGTCTCAGGGTGTACATCAACACAACTGAAATTTGGAGAAAAACTGAATTTTTGTTTTAAGTTTTACAGCGCTTTATTATTTTTGTACTTTTAACACCCAAAAATTTCATTGCCCACCTGGCTACGATTAAGTTATTTAAATAAATTTTTTGCAATGGTACAAAAATAATTTTAAGGGATATTTTATAAAGAAGGTTGAAAAACACAGATCTAATATATTTCACTGGCAAAGATTATCCTAATATGGGTCCTCAATTTTCCCTTCCTTAATTATATTCTGGGTACACCCCTGGGCACACCCAAAATGAAATTTTTCCATTTTTGGTATTTGTACCTTTCAGACAGATGAATTACTTGCCATGTCTCTCCCAATCTCTTTTGTTCCCTTTTAGCTCTTTAGCTGGCAGAGATTGGAAGCATGATCAACTTATAGGTCTGGGGAACAAGTGCCATAAGTCACTCAACCACAACCCTTCCAGACAATAGAATGACTCAGATCAAAGGAGAATCTTGTCCAGTCCTCTGCCAATAATATGGTAACTAAAACCCTGAAGGAGAGTGTTAAAGCATGGGGGGAAGAAAATTTACTTAGTGGTCACAAAGTATTTTCAATAGCTATTCTATGGTGATTTGAGTTGCTACTACTTTTTGTAAGGGGATTAACAATATGCTGATGCCATGTGTTTTAATATAAAACCAAATTGAAATCATACTATTTTTATATGAAGGTTTGTAACATTTTATTGCAAAACATGAAGCTCATTTGGTTTATCAGAAGTGCATACGTACACATCACTTATTGTTTCCACGCTCTTAAACCAGTCTTTTCCGTGAAGACGCTATGTGTTTTTCTGAAAGCTGTTAAATGACTGCAGCTAATCAGCCTTTCTTTTCTGGAAGGATGCTCTCAGATAGAAATGAAGTAGAAGATCTGTGACTTTCAAGTTCTGCTGTGTAAATTGTTCTTCCGCCACAGCTGGAGAAATGCTTTCAAGAGTTTTATGCTGCTTCCTGTGTGGCGATGCAGCTTTCCCCTAACGACTATTTCCCATCAATACCCACAGACACCTACCTTTTTAACCACTGGTTTAACGGTTTCTTACCACTTCCACCTTTCTGAAAAACACTTCATTTGGAAGGAGGTTTACAAATATTTGTTCACCAAGCTGTTGAAGGAGATAACATCTCAAGGGACTTAAAATTAGGTGTACAATAATGCCTGAAAAAAAAAAACTATTCTTGAACATGTGCAGGCAACAGATGTGACCAACAAGTTTAGTATATATAATGAATTTTTGCATATGAAATCTATAATGAAATAGGTCACTACTGCACATTTTACTGTAGCAAACCCAGAAATCTCTCTTTTCCAAGAAACATAATAATCAAATCCTATGAATTAATTACAGTATACAATTAATATTATACAATAGAAAATATTGTTCTAAATGATGGACAAAATCAGCAAAATTTTATGATGCAGTAGGTCACTAAAGCTGGAATTTTAGAGTTAATATTCATATACACACACACACACACACACACACACACACACACACATAAACAGACTTAAAATGTTTGTCTCCTTTGCAGGGATCTTCTATGGGTTTAACATAAACAACTGGAATATTTTAAACCTCAAATACTGCTTCTACATAAATAGAAAAGATTATATATATATAATCTACCTACACACACATTTTACAATTTAGTTATACTGCTTACAACACTAAAAGTTTGTCTGACCAAAAGTTAGACTAATTTCTTTTAACAGACATTTCAGATACTTAAACTCATTGATTCAGAAAGCATAATTCAGTTTGCAATATGCTTGCCTAGTCAATCTATAAACACATTTTAAATGTTGCAAAAGCATCTATTTTAATGTCTATTTTTCAGACTCATACTTAAAGTTTGTTAATTGTGTTTTATTCTCTTCAACCAAAGGGAGGAGCAGAGACAATTACAGCAAAATGATTTGAAAGATTTAATGGCATACATTTAATTGTTCAAGAATAATTCCTATGATTTATACATATAAATGCAAAAATGAATAAAAACTAGTAAATACATTTTTATTTGAAATGTGTGTTGTTAACAATGACAAAAAGGATAAACTGCAAAACTAAGTACTTGGTAGACATGCTACTGAATTTATTATTTCTTCAGTTGCCAGTACTGAAGCTATTTATGCTTTCTTTTTTCGTTCTTAAGCATATAATCACCTTTATTTGGCTTTTAAGCATCCTTAATTTCACCAAATACTTGACATTCTTTTAATAAACATAGTTTGGATGGGTTGGAAAGAAATGCAATTTGGTATCATGAGTTGTGTTTTATTAATTTGAAAACCCCAACCTATTACTGTAAATTGAAAGGTAATTTATTTATTATAAATACCAGGCTATCTGTATCTAAGGTGTGGGAACTTTTGGCAAATGTGGAGTATGTCCAAAGGTGTTTAAACTGAGCAGCACAGACTCTGGAAACCTCAGAATACAAAACAGACAGATTCTGCAGGTTTCTAAAGAAGACAAGAAACTGAAAGATTTTTCCTTGCTGTCTATGGAAACACTGTAAAACGACCTGAATTCTGATTGTCAGAAGGTGTTGAACACCCAGCATTCTGAAAAGTCAGATTCCTCCAAGGTTTCTCATATCGTACACCCAAAAATCATTAGTCATTTTTTAAAATCTTGGCTACACGAGAGAGCAATTTTTGATGTCCCCTTGATACTCCAGTAAACATGCCCATTTGTTGATATCTTCACTGGGAGAATGATAGTTCCATCACTTAAAGGTGCTCCCCCATGACCAAAGAAAAGATTTAAAAATAATTATCAATGAACAAGCATGTTATTTTAACTTATTTTTTTCCTTTGAATTGCAAACATATTTTACCATATTTTGCTGAGTGGAAATCATATCCCATTTCATCAAATTAATCATACAGAGAAGTGCATTAGCTTCAGGGTGGGTTTTAAGCATCTTGTTGTCCAGGAGGGTCAGTTTGCGGCCATTCAGCAAGCTGACTAGGATTTGGAGACTCATTTGAACAAAAACTCCACTTTTTTTTGTCTGTATGGCCCAGTGCTCACAAATAAAAAGATTTTTATAACCCAGATCTCTTGGCTTCTGTGAGTAAGTTAAGCAGGTGTAGAGCCAAGATGTGCAATCTTCTGAAGCTTTGGCAGAGTTGAAGGTGGTGGATCATTTAAATGAATAAAGCCAAAAGAAGATCACTGAAGTGTCTCCTCAACAAAACAGTGCAGTTTCATCATCATCCCTTGCTTGCTGAATATTTGTGTCATTGTTAAAACAGTATTGCCCAGTTTCCCATCACCTGCATCTCCAAATACAAAGTAATATAATGTTGTTTCCCTAGTATCATTTTACAACATTCCTTATGTGAACAACAGATTAAAAGTAATATTTCATGGCAAAGTGAGGAGGAAGCTGAAAGTTCATATTAATCCAGCTGCATCACCTTTCTCTTGTATGCATAAACCCTCAGACTCAGCAATGCTTACATGCAACAAGGAAACTATGGAGAGGCCAGGAAAAGAAGTCGCAAAGGAAATGGGCTTGCAATAATGCAAGAGAGACAGGAGGTTAGAAAGAAAGATTTAGAATTTTCACCAAGCTAAGCATAAATCCCTAATTTAATTAGTTTAGTTTAATTTAATCTAATTTAATTCTGCAAATGTAGGCCAAAAATGACAAGGTCTTGTTCAGATAGGACAACATAGTGTTGTGGATCTTGACAGAGAAGTGCTAAGAAGAGATAAAGGGATAATAAACTCATTGCAGAAGCAGAAAAGAACAGCACTGACTAACTTCCATAATAAAATCTACCCAACCATCTTTTGGTGAAAGGTCAGAGGTGACAACAGATCCAATAATAGTAGTTAAGATTATCAGTATTTATATTTCCCTGGGTGGTTACAAACTTGTCCAGTGCTGAAAATTGACAGTTATTTGAGAGTCATATTTTTTCTAGTAAAATAGTATGTGATAACCCAAAACCACTTTACCGTGATCTTTTGCCTAACTCTCAATACAAATAGCTTTTACTCTTAATTTGATTGAATTGTTGCTTAATCTGACATGTCTACCTTTTGGTTTATAGCAGGGATGGGGAACCTAAGTACCAGGGGGCTGGATGTGGCTCCCAACATGCCTGGATCTGTCCCCGAGGCTCATGGCTCCTGCCCCTCAGGGACTGGGGAGCCTGCACTGGTTCTCCAAGCTCCCCACTGCTCCATCGCAGGACTGGAGCACACAAAAGGTAATAGGCGGAGCCCGTCTAGGCTGTAGTGTGGGAGGGAACATGGGGAGCATCTTTCTCCTTCTCAGTCAGGGGCCATGTCAGTGAGGGTTTGTTTGGGTTGTTTTGCTTCTCCCTTGTGTGTGGCACCCAACTGATTTTTCTGTGGATCAGTGATCCCCACCCTAAAAAGGTTCCCCACTCCTGGATTATAGAGCTGGTTGAAACTCAGAAACATTTCTTGCAAAGTGGAAATACTGTTTTAAAATTATATTTTACCTTCATGTAAATTAAAACAAATATATATTTTTAAATTCCTATGAAATGGGAATTCCGTTTTTTTCTTTGCTGGGAAATTGTTAAAATCTATTGAACATCATGAAAAAATTCTGCTTAATTGAAATAGCTTTTTCCAGTATTCTGACCAGCATATATAAAGTGAAAAAGAGAGAGAGAGTGTCTGTGAGAACACGCCCCAGGCAAGCTGAGAGGGTGTCCTGTAGTAGGGGGGGAGGGTAAGAGAACAGGCCTTGGGTGGGCTGAGGAGGTGGAGGAAGACAAAAGGCTCTGGGTGGGCTGAGCTGAGAGAACAGGCCCTAGGTTGGCTAGGGGTGAGCGGGGGAGAGGGGGGGAGGGAGGGAGGAAGGGGGCAGGGAAACAGTCCCTGGGTGCTCTTGGGGGAAGCATGGTGGAGAACAAGAGGTCCATGGGGGGGGGGGGGGGAGGACATGGCAGAGAATAAGAGGCAGGTCAGGGGATTGTCTGGGGGAGAGAACAGACCTCAGGTATGCTGGTGGGTGGCCCTGAGTGGAGAGAACAGGCCCTGGGTGGTTGGGGGTGGTGCTGTGCGTGTGAGGGAGGAGAACAGCACCAGGTGGGTGGGGGGGAGCATGCCCATGGCTCTCACCTCCTGCACCCCCCACTCCCCAAAGACCCGGAAAATGTTGGATGACTGTGCTAGTCTACCTATATTCTTGTATTATACCCGTTGCTATGGCATCTGACTTCCTTAAAGTAATCTTAAGGTTGATTTTTTTTAAAAACATAAAAATTTTCTGTCTGGTAACTGAAGGGGTTAGGTCATTCTTATGCACAAAATTCTCAGTCTAAATGCTATAATAAAGTATTAATGAACTTTTTACCCTCAAAAAACAAGTTCATTCTCCAGTATTTACAGTGGAACAGTGCAGTGGATTAATGTGTTTTTGCACTCTTAATGTCCTTTTGAAACACTGCTATGTGTCTTCAGCTGTTTTTCTTCTTAGTTTTGTTTTGAATGGGATCTTACCTACCAGCTTCCTGAGTTTGCTAAAGTCTGCCTTCTTGAATTCCATTGTCTTTATTTTGCCATTCTCCCTTCTACATTCCTTAAAATCATCAACTCTTATCATTTCATGATCACTTTCACCCAAGCTGCCTTCCATTTTCAAATTCTCAACCAGTTCCTCCCCATTTCTTACAATCAAATCTAGAACAGCCTCCCCTTTAGTAACTTTCTCCACTTTCTGAAGTAAAAAATTGTCTCCAATACATTCCAAGAACTTGTTGGATAATCTGTGGAATCTCCATCCCTAGAGGTTTTTAAGTCTCAGCTTGACAAAGCCATGGATGGGATGATTTAGTTGGGATTGGTCCTGCTTCAGGCAGGGGTCTGGACCCGATAACTCCTGAGGTCTCTTTCAGCCCTAGGATTATATGATTCCATGATCTGTGCCCTGCTGTGTTATTTTCCCAAGAGATGAGTCTGCCGAAACCAATCCTGTACTTAGATGTGATGCTCTGTGTACTTTTTCCAGAAGAATAGCTCTCTGCAGCTCAAAAGCTCATCGCTTAGTCCAAAAAAGTATTACCTCACCCACCTTGTCTCTGTCATATCTCAAGCAATTCACCTAATCTCTTGTAATTAGAAAAGAGCACTTTCATATTGAACTGAATATAAAGGATATGAACACAGAACAAACTCCCCTGGAATCCAAGCCTTCATCTGTGCCTGTGCCTCCTGCAGGGAATAGCTGGTGCCAAGACTGATAGCCTGTCTTTGCTCCAGCTCTCCACAGAAACCTCAATGGCAAAGTTGCCACTAAAGAAAATTGGGCAATACCCTAATGTTCATCATCCACTTGTTTGCTCTATACAACCTGAAGGTGGCTCCAGATCTCCAAGATCACTACGATGTGTGTTCTTCTTTTAAATGCCATTTTAAATCCTTATATTGTCCTGTGATGGTTTAGCAGACATATTTAAGTATTCTCTGTACCTAATTCTGTTCAATGAATGCATGTCCTCCATCTTTGTGTGTCAGACCAAAGACAAATGGATCCAAACCAGGCCTACAGCATTTGAAAGATTACTCACTCCACTACTTGCTGGAGCCCTGAAATTAAGCACCACCGCGAAATTTACGCGACTTTAGTATTTTTGTTCCTTCTGTAACAAAATATGCTTGTGTGGTGCATATGGGCTGGGGAACACACCTGTACATCATTTCCCAGCTTGCTAAGGAATGTCACAAAATTGAATTGGAGCAATAAGGCAGAGCCTATAATGTAATTTAGATACACAAATACAGTTCTTACCCGATATGACCCATACATACTATGAAGCTGCATTGATCTTTACCACATTTCAATGATCTTGAGTGTGCAGAGTTAATTAGAGCTATGTACTCCCAACGAAGCCTCTCTTTTCATTCACAAAAGCACTTTCCATGTTATTTCCAACTGTTCTGATCTATGTTTTCTTTTGTATTTACTACAACTCCTTTGACAAAAACATCAGTAAAAAGACATCAAAAACTTCAGTCTCTCTATACAATAAAAAGTACACTGTATTACAACAACATAACCAGGATACCACTATTTCCCCCCAAAAAAGATCAATTTTTTTTTCAATTAAGTAATGTTTGTAACTTCTGGAAAAAAAATGGTTACCATTTGCAACTTTATAATGGCGACTGTAATGTCAGATCATGGTAATTCCATGGTACTGAATCAACTGCCTTTCAAAAATATACATTCATTAAATCATTCAAAAGTCTTCCATTTAGACAGGCCATTAATTTAGCTCTCTTTGGATTTGTGTTATTTATTTATTTCTTTTGACAATGTAATGAAATACTGCCAGGCAAACACAAAATCATGATTCAAGGCAAATCAGTAAATACATGGATGAAAGAATAAGCTGAAAACAATATAACATCCTGTACACCTAAATATACTTTAGGAATTGTATAGAATTAACATTAATCATCCTTCATTTGCCAGTTTGATGGTGAACAATTGAGATGAGTAAATGCAGCAAGCCTGTTATTTCGAAAAAATGGGCTCCGAAGTGTGAACCCTCCACTTGTTATTTCGAAATAAGGGAAGCTATTTCAAAATAACTGCCTAGTGTAGACCAGGGCTTAGAGACTTGCACATTTTCATATTCTGTGCCATTCATAGTCAAAAGGCAAAATTACAGCAAGTGTACTTAGGTAACTACACATTACAGATGGGCAAACTAATTCTTAAATAATGAAACAAAACAAAAACCTCTCAGAACTCTTCTGAATCTCCTGTGTTTCTAAACTTGAGACAATCCATTCCTGGGATCTGGTTATTTTTTTTTTCCAATTTCTTTCTAATTCATGCTCATGCACTTCTCAACTCCAGTTGGTGCTAAAATGCAAAAATACTGTGAAGGAAGCAGCTCCTGTGATAATGTCTTTGGGCCAAAGATAGAAGCAAGAAGTGCTGAAGAGTCTGTACTTGTGATTATTACTATTTAAATGTTTGTGGAAGTTCAGGTAGTTTGGGTGAACATTAGAAAAACATCTAAACCAGAATCCTGACTAGCCCATCTAAACCTAAATTCTGACCCATTTTGAGACTTGCTTGTCCTTACTGTACATATAAGGAGTATAAAGTTTCAACTTTCACTTCTCCAAGTCTGCTTTTAACAAGAGATTTTCAAAGAAATTGTCAATTTCAATTTGACCCTTGTGTAATACTGGAACTAAGCACTCACTGATCTGCATAGGGCCACTATTGGTTTGTACTCTGTTTGTAAATGACAAGTGTTAACAAGCAGAAAATAAACTTGGCATTTAATTGAAAAGCAGCTGAATAAAGTGCACTTTGAGGCACTATATTGAGCCTGATTTCAACAACCAAACAGTAGCTCAATATGAGAAGATAGATCCTTTAGCATGTGTGTTGCATTAGAAGTTTCCCTTATAAATATATATAAATATAAACTGACAGACATTTATGTTTGTGCAGTCTTTTTGTGACTGTAAAGTGCTAAGCAATATTATATATGATTTTAGAGGCTGTCGAACTTGTGTTTATTGACACAACTATTCTTCATTAAACACAAGGGTTTAAGCATCTTCAATGTAAAGAAGCCCTTGATTTCACATAATAAACAGTAAAGCTCAAACAGTGTGGGCTTTCTTCTCAGCCTACCATAGGTTTTTTTCCCTAAAATAACAAATGTAAGTTTAAAAGATGTGTATGGCATAAAAGAGTCAGTCAACTGGTAGTTTGTCTTGCTTTTTATAGTCACATTACTCTATATTTTCACTAAATGAGGCTACATAAGCTATTTTTAGAGTCTGATGACTTGAACCTTTTTAATGTAGCCTCTCCCTGCCTCCTCCCAAATCCTTAGACTGTCTGGTGACAGTCTTGTTGCTTTTTCTGTGTAAGTATCTCTGTCTTAAGTCAACATTTGAACACCCATCTAGCCACCACAGCACGGCCTGTCCTCTGGTGAATGCAGCATGTATTTTCCTGTCACAGGATCCCCTGGTAAACTACCTTCTCTGAAAAAATCAGCAAATCATATTTCAAGAAATGGGTATTCTTGCTTCCTTTCGGATTTAAGATGTTAAAAATAATCATCAACCATTCTCCTCGCTAAATCAGATGAGCATATAATGTATAAAAGCCTGACTGAGCAAAATATTTTTTATCTCCGAATGCAACAACTTCAGTTTAATTTTTATCTATTATTTTTTTCTTTTAAAACAATAGCTGATATAGAAAGACTTTGATAGACACAGACAATGAGCAAGCTCTCCATTTTAAGCTGTTCTGCTAGAACATACTTTCTTTATTAATCAAAAATAAAGTTACAAGGAATGTTTAATGCACATTAGATTTAAACTAATTTTAACTGATTTTTTTTTTTTTTACTTTCAACAATTTCCAGATAATTAAAGGGGTTCAGAAAAAGTTGCTTTACGGAGAAATCAGAACTTTCCATGGTTGCCACACAATTTCTACAAATCAGGAATGAGGAAAGTTCATCTTCTAATTCTAGCCAGCCAGATCAGGCTGCCTCTCAGCCCACATTGCTAATAGTTGTCCAGCTATATCGAAAGAAGCACAGAAGACACTTTATATGGATTTATTCAAGTCATAACTTTATTATTAGATGTTTAGGACTATACAATAGGTAATTGTGTACAGTACAAATAATCCATTGTCTATTCTATAATTACTCATGGGGATGCCACCAGCTCCCCCCTCTTTTCCATCCAGTACATCCATTGCCAGGCCCTTATCATCCACTCTCCCTCATAGGAGGGGTAAAGGTGTGATGTAAGAAAGGGGTATCGGCCCCCCACATTACAAGCAGAGAAGCCCCAAAGCCCACACTTTTCTGTTCTTTTAACGAGCACCTTCTTTTTAAGTCTTTACCAGGCTATTTATCTGGTCGCTGGCACATGAACAAACCATTCCAATGTGCAGTAAGAAAAGCAAATATGGTAGGTGACCAGCTTGGCTTAGCAGTGAAATCTTTGGCGAGTTTAAACACAAAAGGGAAGCTCGCAAGAAGTGGAAATTTAGACAGACGACTAGGGAGGAGTATAAATATATGGCTCAAGTATGCAGGGGTGTAATCAGGAAGGCGAAAATGCAGCTGGAACTACAGCTAGCAAAGGATGCGATAGGTAACAGGAAAAGTTTTGACAGGAATGTTAGCTATAAGAAGTTGGTCAGGGAAGGTGTTGCACCCTTACTGAAGGAGGGAGAAGATGTGGAAAAAGCTGAAGTACTCAATGATTTTTTTTTTTTTTTTGCCTCTGTCTTCATAGACAAGGTCAGCTCCCAGACTACGGCACTAGGCAGCATAGTATGGGAAGGAGACGGGCATCCCTCAGTGGAGAAAGAACAGGTTAAAAACTATTGTTGGAAGACAGGATATTGTGCTAGACTGACCTTTGGTCTGACCCAATATGGGCATTTTTATGTTCTATACAAAAATGGCATTGCAGAGTAGTTTTGCATTGGGTTACTGAAAATGTAACTCTAAAGTTATGCAGTTCAAACAGTTTCATATACATTCGTTAACCTAAAATTATGTGGGTTTCAGTTCTCTAATTACATACTTTAAAAAAAAAGTATAATTTGAGCTGTGACAGAATTGAATGGTATTTTCCATGCAATCTGAAGCTGAAGGAGACAGAGCATAAATTGCAAGAGGAAGAGTCAATACCAATCAGAATGCATTTGGGTATTATGGGGAAAGAAAATGCAGGATTCAAGAACTGGATGATTCCAGGCTTAGGATAAAATGTACTGGCTGCTGATTTATCATAGGTGAGAGAACTGCATTTCTTGAAAAGAGGAGATGCACACAGTATTTTGGAACCAACTTCTCTTCCACTCACCCCCATCCTGCCCTCCAGTGCTCCTACATATATTAGACTTTGAGACTTCGTCCCTGGTTTTACTACACAAAACTCGTAACAGGCTAGAACAGGACTTAGGATCAGGCTCTAATATTCCAAAACCCATTGAAACCAGTGGAAATATTACAGCCAACTTGAATCAAGTTTGGACCAGACCTTAGTTGGTGGCAGGTGGATGTTTAGAATAGATGTGTTCAATGAAGCTGGGAGCACTTTGGAGTTATACTGGAATGGCTCAACATTAATGAAGACACCCAAGGATCTGGGACACAATGATTCATGTAAGGAATGGCACTAAACAGTTTAATACATTGGTTAATTGCTGGGGAATTTAAGTTCTCATTGATTTGATTTGGCGAGATGCTACATTTTTAAAACTCAGAGAAAGTCCAGATGCAATTTGGGTTTATAAACACTGAACATTAAAATAAGTATAGTTGCAGGTACAGAGAGACTTCTCTACCACTTACATACTAGTATTTGCCGTCAAAGTCTTGGGGCAGAGGCTGTAGACTAACAATTCACTTTGCACTAAAACCTAATTTGTTGCATGACCAGCACATCTGATAATTGATAAATAATCAATTTAGAGCAGGGCTACTCAACTTTGGAAGCCCTAGGGGCCACAATGATACTCACGGCACATGCCAAGGGCCACAACTTAAGTCTGGTTACATATACCTGCAAATATATATTCAAATATATGCAAATAGCTTCTTTCACACTGATGGGCATGAATACAAAGATGAGGGCAAGACTACACAACACACAGGCCCCATTTAAGTCCCTTCTGCAGATATTAATAAAATGCAATATTTACCCCATTTCCACCTTATGACAGCACTTTTAATGAGCAATGACAGTTTAGGAATTTAACTACTGAAATGTCTCTAAATATAAAACCATTACATTGACTCCATCTTAATTTTAGCTCCCCCCGGTGGCCCACGTGTTGAGCCTCGCGTAAACCCAAACTGCATCACGGGCCACAAACAAATGGGTCATGGGTTGCATGCGGCCCGTGGGCCACGTATTGAGTAGCCCTGTTTTAGAGCTAAGAGAATGGTTGGAATAATACCGGTACTTCAAGTTTCCTCAGGTGACAGTTCCAAAAGGAAATGTGTCAGAAATAGATTCTTATCCAGCAAAACACTGAAGAGAGTGCTTAACTTTAGCACATGAATAGCCCATTGACTTTAATTAAACTACTTGTGTTTAAAAAACGAAGCATCCACTTAATTTTCAACTGTACTAACAGTATAGATACAACATTGAGGAGTCTTTAGGGCACCTTAGGGCATGTCTATATTGCATGCGTATTCTGAAATAAGCTGTTTTGAAATTTATATTTTGAAATTGTTTATTTCAAAATAGAGCATCTACACAGCAAATGTCCATTGAAATGGAGCCGTGTTCTTTTGAAATAGAGTGTCCAAACTCATTGGATGCTGAATTGCATTTAAGGCCACCCAGAGCCACTTCAGGACAGCCCTCTTTTCCTGGAGTTGCTGCCTGAAGCTCGAGCTTAGGGGGGCATGTCTCAGGTTCTACTCCTTTTCCTATCTCCTTGAAGGACAGCAAAAGCCTTTTCTTTGCCTGCTGTGGTTGCCCTTGCGGACACCTCAGCACTCTAGACATGGAGCCGGACCTGCAACCTAGAAGATGATGGCTTGTATATGTCTTAGTGTACTTCCTGCTGCAGTTTCTGCGGGCTGCCTTCCAGGCCCTGCAGGAACAAGACCCCCAGCTCCTTGTGGGGCAATTTCTCTTGGCTCTCCAGGTGCTACTCATGCCCTCCCCAGCACATCACGCACCACTGCTTCTGGCGACTGGACACCATTTCTGACTGCTGGAACTGGATGATCCTGGATACATCCAGTGGGATGACCAGCAGTGGCTCCAGAATTTCCACATGTGGAAGAACACCTTTTTTGGAGCTTTGTGAGTGGCTCTCCCCCGCCCTCTGGTGACAGGACACTCAGATGAGACTCACCATCACCATCCAGAAGTAGGTTGCCATTGCCATAAGAAAGCTCACCATGCCGGACAGCTACCAATCTGTTGGGAACCAGTTCAGCATGAGGAGATCAACTGTCAGGGCCATGGTCATGCAGGTATGGTGCTCTCATGCTGTTGACCCGGGGCGGGAGGATGAGGGGGTGAAATGAACTGCTGGAGTGGGGTTTCCTAGGCAAGGTGTGGTGGTGGTGGTGGTGGAAACCCCCTCCCTGGAAGTTTTTTCAGTCCTGCCTTCACAAAGCCCTAATGGGTGATAGGGCATGTCGGGGTTGATTCTGGAGTGTGTGTGGGAGAGATGGAGCTTGGGGAACTCCCAAGGGTCTCAGCACCACTGTGATTCTCTGTCTTCTTCTACAAGGCTGTGAGGGCCATCCATGCCATCCTGCTGCACAGAGTCATCAAGTTGGGTGATGTAGACCCTATCATCATCAGCTTTACCAGCATGGGCTTCCCCAACTGCGGGGCAGAGGGAGAGCTATTGACAGCACCCACATCCCCATCGATGCCCCCGATCACCGGAGATCTAAATACATCAACCGGAAGAAGTACTTTTCAATGGTCCTGAAGGCCCTCATCAACCACCACAGCCAGTTCACCCACATCTACATCGGGTGGTTGGGGAAGGTGCACAATGCACGTGTCTTCCAATACTCCAGCCTGTTCCAGAAGCTGCCCGATGGCACCTTTTTCCTGTACCACACCATCAGGGTTAGGGATGTAGAAATGCCAGTCTGTGTTGTGGGGGACGCAGCCTACCCTCTGCTCATGAAGCCTTACACCAGACAACTTGACCCCATCAAGAAACTTTTTAATGCCAGGGTGAGGAGGACCCATATTGTGGAGGAGGGTGCCTTCGGGTATCTCAAGGGGAGATACCATTTTGTCTCATCTCCTGTCTGGACCTCGTTGACCAGAATGTCTCCCAGGTGATGGTAGCGTGCTGTGTCCTCCACAACCTTTGTGAAAGGAAGGGGGAGACATTCTTGCCAGTGTGGGGGGCAGAGGCTGACCAGATCGGCAGGGCCTTTGAGTTATCCAGCAGGCCTATCAGGAGACTGTGCAAATCTGTGAGGCCCTTAGGGAGAGTTTCTCACAAGGAGCCCAGTGACACTTTCCCCTGGGCCGCCCCATAAGGGGTCTGTGCATTAACCCTCTTTGCCTTTCTTCCTCCATCTTTCTTTTCCATTGACCTCCCTTTCATCCTTCCCCTCCCCTTCCCTGTAGAGATAATAAAGTACACTTTTTGTTTGTAAACAATCAACTCTTATTTTTATTGGGGTGAACATAACTGGGAAGGGACTGGGGAAAGGATCTGAGGGGAAGGTGAGGTGGAAGGGAGAAGAAGGTGGGAGGAGAAGCTTAGGGCTGGAGCTGGAAGTGGCACTTGTGTCGGGTGAAGGGCCATCGTTGACCATTGAGGGGGGTAGGTTCAGAAGCTGGAGGGATGGGAGACAGCATAGGAGCGGCCACCACGTGCCCGAGGACTATATAGAACACCATAAAAATGGATCGGCCCTGCTGCAGCAGCTCCCACCAGGAGTCGCGGTGCATCTGCAGATCCGCCTTCAGTCCCTGTTCCTGCCAATCCAGAGAGTGCTACAGAGTGCTGAGGGTAGCAATATGCTCTCTCTGGAAGTCCTTGTGGGCTCTCCAACTCTGGCAGATCTCGCAGGGTTGGGACAATGGCATGGGAGGTTTCTACTGCTCCCCTCTTGCAGCTGGTCCAGATGTGGAGAACAAAGAGAAGGGCAGTCATCCCAGGAGACACCATGCATGAAGCCTAGCCCAATCTCTGAGCCGAGACCAAAAGACCTCAGGTCAGATGAAGGTGTTGTGCTTCCATCAAGGCCACCTGAGGCCTAGACAGTGGGGTGTGTGTGTGTGTGCGTGCGCACGCGCACGTCTGGGTGTCTCCATGTCCACAGCCCAGTGTCAAGAGTGAGGCAGGCCTCTCCAGGCACTGTGTGAACCAGAACACAAGGGCCCTCTGTTGCAGCCTCCTGGGTCTGTGTGCCCTGGACTGGCACTCCACATGCACAGGCTGCTGCAGAAACCCCAGATCAAGAAGGCCGAGCGAGGAGCATTCAGCAGCTCCTGGCCGCTCACCACCTCCACCCATGTGTATCTATGGAAACTAATGACACTCACCTGATGGGCCTTCCACAGCATCAGACAATGCTTGGGAGACATCCAGGGTGGGGGCAACCAACTCCAGAGAGAGCAAGGCCTTCTCGCTGGCGGGCATTATTGCCCTGCTGGCCTCGTCCATTGCTCCTCCTCTTTCTCCTGCCCATCTCTGCCATCTGGGAGGGTGACGACAGGCATCTCCAGCTGTGAGTCAACTACCAGGGTGGGAGGAAGGACTGACCTGCCCTCTAGGATATGGTGAAGCTCATTATAGTCAGGGGAAGTTGGCATGCTGCCCTGGAGCAGGAGCTGCGCTCTCTGACCTTGGCATAGACCTGCCTGACCTATTTCATCTTCATGCGCATCTGCTCCTGGGTGCGCATGTGGCCCTTGGTGTCCAGGCTCTTGGCCATCCAGCCACAGACATCTCATTCCTGTGCCTGGTGCGGAGATCCTGGAGGTTTGCCTTCTCACCGCAGACCTCAGTGAGGTCCAGGATCTCTGCACCAGACCAGGAAGATGCAAAACTCTTTTATCCCCTGACAGAGTCCTGGGAACTGGCTGCAGCTGTGGAGGGCTCGGACGGAGCACAAGGGTGGCTCACGGCCACAGGGACAGCTGTGCAGGCTGCTGCAATGTGGCTCAGGGCGGTCAGGGCCTGCCTTGTGCCACAAGCCCTTTCCACTGAGTCTGCGCCTTTAAAGCCTGCAGGTCCCCTGTGGGAAGGGCAGAAGACCAATTATTTTGAAATAACTCCAGCTGTTCTGTCTACACACACTCTATTCCGAACGAGCTATAGGTGTTATTCCTCGTAGAATGAGAGTTAGGGTATGTCTACACTACCCTCCTAGTTCGAACTAGGAGGGTAATGTAGGCATACCGCACTTGCAAATGAAGCCCAGGATTTGAATTTCCCGGGCTTCATTTGCATAAGCGGGGAGCCGCCATTTTTAAATCCCCGCTGGTTCGAACCCCGTGCAGCGCGGCTACACGGGGCTCGAACTAGGTAGCTCGGACTAGGTTCCTATTCCGAACTACCGTTACTCCTTGTGAAACGAGGTGTACCGGTAGTTCGGAATAGGCACCCTAGTCCGAACTACCTAGTTCGAGCCCCGTGTAGCCGCGCTGCACGGGGTTCGAACCAGCGGGGATTTAAAAATGGCGGCTCCCCGCTTATGCAAATGAAGCCTGGGAAATTCAAATCCCGGGCTTCATTTGCAAGTGCGGTATGCCTACATTACCCCGCTAGTTCAAACTAGCGGGGTAGTGTAGACATACCCTTACAGTCTCCAAAATAAGCCACTCATTATTTCAAAACTGTTTCAAAATAACGGGTTTGCTGTGTAGACACTCATGTAGTTATTTCAACTTGCCCTTAAAGACTGACAGATTTATTTGGGCATAAGCTTTGTTATTTATTTTAGCAGATTTATTTGGACATAAACTTTTGTGAGTATCTGACAAAGTATGATTTTACCCATGAAAACTTATGCCCAAATAAATCTGTTAGGGTATGTCTACACTTGCCCCCTAGTTCGGACTAGGGAGGCAAATGAAGCATACCAAAGTTGCTAATGAAGAGCGGGATTTAAATATTCCACGCTTGATTAGCATATTCATGGCCGATTGCCATTTTAAAATGCTGGTCGCCCAATTTAACTTGCCGCATGTAGAGGCGGTAGTCCGATTTAAAACCTTTCCCTCGAATTAACTGTTACTCCTCATTGCACTCCTCATTATAGACACTGTACATTCATCACACTTTGCTTATAATTCAAAAGCAGCTTTGTATTCAGTCAGCCCTAATAAAATGTCTGTTGATTTTGCTAAAATCTTTTCTAGACTAATGTAAAGTGTATTAACAGGTATTGGGTGAATGACAATGAAACGAATACAGTAAACAGACTTTATCCAATAGAATAAGTAGCAGTCCACACTGCGGCCAGATGCTGGCACACAGATAGCTAGAGAAGGCAGAAGTCTATATTGGCACTTCTTATGTGATCATTCAGGCCCTCCACTTAAAATGCTGCTAACTGCATACCAATAAAATCATTAACACTTGTAGCAAGAGTTTACCAACCATACATGTTTTTTTTGCATGTGATTATATAATCCCCTCTTACTTTTCCTCTCTTTTCCAATCTCTCATTTTTCTTCCTGTGATTGCTGCAGTCTCTCAGATCTCCAGGCTAGCTTTTCCCTTTTCCACTTGTAGCCCAAGGTCCAGTGTGTTTCAGCAGCAGCCCTGGGAACAAGTTGTGGACTACAAACTGCGGCATGTTGGGAGAACTTCCTGGTTCCTGCCAGGATGTGCCCTCTGCCCCCAGCAGGGTCTCAGCAAGGACTGTGCTAGAAGCAGCACACAGGCTGCATGCTGAGAGAAGGGGCTGCTGAACTGTTTTCCTCTTCTATGTTTTTTACAGAATAAAGCCTGTTCCTGGTGGTTTGTCGGAGTGGGTCTGGTCTGAGGTGCACTCACACATACACAACGCAGAGCACACCAAGCAGCCTCAGGCCTAGCCCTCCCCCCACAGTGGTGTAAGAAGTCACAAGCTTCCCCTATGCTGAATAACCTCCCACTGGGCTAGCCAACGGGAGGGGTTACATTTTTTAGTTACTGGTGCTGTGACTCGGATAGGGGAAGCTTGATTAGCTTGCAGAGAGTTAGGAATCTGCCACACCAGGACAGCATGAACTCACAGTTTGGAGCCCGGGGGGCTGGTATGACCCGGGGTTGGTGTCAGTGAAAGTAGAGACCTCTAATGGGTGTCGTGGCCTAGAGATCCCTGTGGCTAAGGATATAGCTGTTGGAGGGGAAACCTTAGGGAAGAGCATAGCAGTGCCATATCTCCCTGGACAGCACCAAATCTGTGGGGTGCCTGTTTTCAGTGGTGGTACAGATTGCAGAGGAGACATTGAGGACTGGATAACAGATATAGAGTATCTGCTAGCAGCCACTGGCATTCCTGAGCCTCTGAAGTTCCCCACCCTTGTCAGATACCTAAGTGGGGGAGCCCGTAAATTAGTCCTTAATCTGCCGCCTCAGGAGCAGTTTCCAGCCCGAGCTGTTGAAGAGCTTAGAGCAGAATACAGTGACTGTCATTTATCATTGGACCTCATGGCAGACTTTTATAAGAGATGCCAAAGCCCTAGAGAAACAGCCTCAGCCTCATCAAGTTAGAAGCCTTACTGCGGGTAGTAGAGGAGAAGCTCCAACAGAGCCGATCCTTCCCTGATTGGGACTATAAACTGACACAACAGTTTATGCGGGGCATCCGGGACTGAGAAGTGCGGAACAGGTTGGCACCTATGCAGCCTCGCTACATGACATTCCGACAGTTGCAAGAAGAACTGTGTCAGCTGGCCCAGGAGAGGAATGTAGAGGGTAGAATGCATGGGCCAGCCCAGAGGATAAATAGCCTGCAACAAGCTGCCCCGTCAGATGATGCTGTGCAGGCTGCCCCTGAGGTACCTCCACCCAGCAGTACCCCGCATCAGGCAATGCTGGAGACAGTGAAGGGCCTAACTGGACTAGTCCAGGAACTGACTGCCCTCCAGACACAGAGCCATGTGAGAATGGGACACCTGGAGGCACAGGTTTTGCAGCAAGGTGTAGCAGTGAGGGCAGCACCTCAAAATTCTAGATGGGAAAGTGGTGGAAGTACCCCTGACAACAGTGCCCGTGTCACCAGAGGCCGTTTTGTATGCCACCGTTGTTGACAAGAAGGCCACATAGCCCGTGGCTGCCGTCAACTCTCTCAGGCTCCCTCTTCTTTAAACTGCTAAAGCCTGACACTGAGAGGCAAGTGAAAGGCACAGAGTTGGTGAGAAATTCCCCAATAGCATCAGTGTTCACAACATCCCAGTGTACCCGACCACCTGCCAGCTGGCCTCCCAGCCTGGTGGGGCCCTTGACCGAGGAAATTGTGGAAGTGAATGGTATTCTGTGCAAGGCTCTAATTGATTCAGGGTCGCAGGTCACAACCATCACAGAGGATTTCTGGAGAAATCACCCTACCCTGGGCAAGTCACGTCCCACGCCTGTAGATCTCTTGATAGAGGGTGCTGGTGGCCAAGCAGTCTCATATAGGAGCTATCAAATTAGATTTATCTTTCCTTGGGCAAACCTACAAGGGAGTCCCTGCCTTTCTGGTGCCTGGAACGAAGTACCGACAGGGAGTCCCTGTGTTGTTGGGGACGAATGTCATACGTTCCAGCTGGCAGGATTTAGCCAACCAATTGGGCAACCAATTCCCAGATTGCCTGAAAGAGAAGTCACCAGCCTGACATGCAGCCTATAAGCAAGTCATCTCTGGCCAAGAGAGACCATCCTTGAGATACACTGGCAAGCAACCCATCTTGTTGAGAGCTGAAGAAGGAAAAACTGTACCTGTGAAGGCCCCTTGGGGTGCAGGATGGGAGCCATACACTGTTCTGATTGAACCTGATGCTAAGAGTCACCTGCCAGGGAATTTGAGGGTGGAGGAAGGTATAGTAGATGTTGAACACGGGAAGGCTTATGTTTATCTGCAGAATGTAGGACAAACAGCAGCAATAATAGGGAGGAACCAGCATCTAGCTACAGCGTCAGTAGTCTACAGCATGGCTAGCATGAGCAGCAGCTTAAAATACTCTCCAGGGCAAGCACCGAGAGAAGAGGCACAGGCCAATGTCGAGGTGCCAGAAGTAGACCTGAGTCAGGTAGCTGTGCAGGACCCAGCTCAACTGAAGATGTTGGAAGAACTGTTGAAGCGGAACGCAGATGTATTCTCTAAAAATGATCTTGACTTGGGGTGTACTTCCACAGTCAAGCATGGGATACCCCTGATCGACACTACTCCTGTTAGACAACCCTACCGGAGAATACCTCCAGCACAGTACCAGGAGGTCCACGAGCACTTGCAGGGTATGGCAGAGGTGGGCGCAATAAGACCAAATCAAAGCCCATATGCTTCACCAATGGTGGTGGCAAGGAAGAAAGATGGCTCTATGAGAGTGTGCATTGACTACAGACAGCTGAATGCTAAAACCACTCGGGATGCATTTCCTCTGCCCCGTATGGAAGAAGCTCTGGATGCCTTAGGAGGAGCCAGATATTACTCTACACTAGATCTTAATTCAGGATATTGGCAAGTAGAAATGGCAGAAGAAGATAAACCCAAAACTGCATTTATCACCCCCATGGGGCTGTTTGAATGTAATCGGATGCCCTTTGGTCTACAGAACTGAGGGGGCTGCAGGAAAAGAATGCAGTAATCTCTAGAGTAGGATCCTACCTGCCCAGACAGCAGTCACCCAGTGCCCGGGAGAGGCAGAAAGAAGTATCACCAGTGAAGATATTACTGAACCAATGGAAACGATTGCAGCTGGTAGAAGGGATCCTTTACAGGAGAACAACAATCCCAGGAGAGGGACAGATCCAACAAGTTGTGCTACCAGAGAAACTCCAGAGAGAAGTGTTTGAAGCTCTGCACACAGACATGGGACACATGGGCATTGACCATACAGTGGACCTCATCCGCACTCGCTGTTATTGGCCAGGCATGCAGTCCACCATCCAGAAGTGGTGCCTTTCCTGCAAAAGGTGCTGCCTGAGGAAGGGACTACTGAGCGGTTCAACCGAACACTCATGAATATGCTGGGAACCCTGTGTCCAGAGCAAAAGGCAAATTGGAAGGACTATGTTGAGTCCATGATTCATGCCTACAACTGCACTCGTCATGAGTCCACTGGGTTTTCCCCATTCTTCTTAATGTTTGGCCGGCACCCAAAGCTGAAGATAGATCTAGCTCTGGGTCTCCCCCACCGAGGAAATTAGGGGTTAGAGGTGGAGGAGTACATCTCCCACCTCAGAGAATTCCTGGAGACAGCGTACCATCAGGCTGCACAGGCATCTGAAGCTGCCAAACGTCACCAGAAAAAGTATTATGACCGCCAGACACGAGACGCCCCATTAATTCCTGGAGACAGGGTGCTAGTAGCCAAGGTAAAGAAAGGGAGACAGAAACTGGGAGACAGATGGGAATCAACTCCCTATATTGTAATTAGAAGACAAGGGATTTGCCTGTCTATGTAGTGCAGCCAGAAACAGGAGGGGGGGAACTGGTGATACATCGTAACTAAATTACCCCATGCATGTTTCTACCTCTTAGTGGAGTCAGTCAACCAGTTGGCAGGGAAGTAGACATGCAGGAAGCCATGCCAGAAAATGAGGGAAGCCTCCTGTTGGAGGCAGGGGCAGGAATAGAACTTACTAGAGGCCCTATAGATAGCCCGGGGGGCTATAGAAGAAAGAAAACCTGTAGGGGGTTGACATACACAGGGGATACCCGGGACATGGGGGAGCCAGGATTACGCTGCAATGAGACCCCAGAGCCAGACAATTTTGACTCAGACTCTCAGTTCTCTGACCTGGAGGAGCCTGACCAGACCATGGGGATAACAGAAGAGGCTGACCAAACTGAGGAGAGTCTGAATGAACTGAATTGGATCGGCGAAGGGAAGACTGACTGGGACCAGACCGAAGAGATGCCTAGAGAGAACCCACCAGCTCCACGGTGCTCAACAAGACAGCGAAGGGCACCTGTCCGGCTCGATTTGGAACAGAGGACTGCCTGATGAAAGAAGAGTAAGGACTGGGGGGTTAGCCAGAGCTGCTGTGGGACGTGCAGCAGGACTCAGAGAGGTTTTTGATTAAGGAAAGGGACAAGGTCGCCCTTTCAATAAGTGGGGGAAGGGTGTAGCCCAAGGTCCAGTGTGTTTCAGCAGCAGCCCTGGGAACTACAAGTTGTGGACTACAAACTGCGGCATGTTGGGAGAACTTCCTGGTTCTGCCAGGATGTGCCCTCTGCCCCCAGCAGGGTCTCAGCAAGGACTGTGCTAGAAGCAGCACACAGGCTGCATGCTGAGAGAAGGGGCTGCTGAACTGTTTTCCTCTTCTATGTTTTTTACAGAATAAAGCCTGTTCCTGGTGATTTGTCGGAGTGGGTCTGGTCTGAGGTGCACTCACACATACACAACGCAGAGCACACCAAGCAGCCTCAGGCCTAGCCCTCCCCCCACAGTGGTGTAAGAAGTCACAAGCTTCCCCTATGCTGAATAACCTCCCACTGGGCTAGCCAACAGGAGGAGTTACACACTCAATGGCATTCCCATTACCTTTAAAGCTCACTGCATGCATACATTGCTTTCCAAAAGCTAGCCCCAATGCCAGTCAACTGTGCTAATTCCAGACATTCCAGATGACACAAATACTTGTCCATTGCCTTGTCTCCCTTCAGCCCAGCTGCTAAAATCAAATTTGCTAGATCAGGGACTAAGTGAATTGGTACTCAGCCCCCTGCTTAACCTTCCCCTGAAAGAATCTAGCCAGCTTAGGGTCAGTGACAACAACAGAACTTTGAACTCAGAACATTTGGCCCTGTCAGGAACTGGTCAACTCAGCAATTTAAAATTAATTCACAATTGATTAAAAAGTTCTCGTGCCTCTATTAAATATGATTAATCTGGTGGAGAATGTTTTCAAGAGCCCATCTTGGAACTATTTTGGGACTTAAGCAGCTGATATACCAGCCCTAGAATGGAATCAGGATTGGTTAACAAATAAATAGTGCAGTTGGTATTTATCAATGCAGTCATCTTTAAAGTCCTCACTAACCACATTCCTATTTTATATAAACATACATTGCATACCATCTGCTGATGTTTATTTTAATTCACAAGGAAAGGCCTGTGTTTAAGCCAGAATTTAAATGACAGAATCAGAACAAAAGGAAAAGGGCAGCAGAAAAAAACCGGAATAAATTCCAAATATGACTTGTGAAGGCAGACAATATAAAAGCTATAATCTTAGTTTAAGAGGCACACTTTTTAAATACAGTAATTACTAGACATCTGCTTGTAACACAGCTTTTCTATTGGATAACCTTAATTACCCTGTAATATTTCCTGACACTCCCCAAAATATGCCCCATGGATAATAATTCATTCACAGTTCAGCCCCATTATTAGCAACTAATTCAAACAATCAAGACAAAGACAACGAACAGATGACCTTGAACAATTACCCACTCAGTGAACAGAATTTATTTCATGCCTTTCAAAGACTTAACTGCTTTCCTGGCTTCACAAATAACACTGCAGAATTAGTAAAACCAAGGCAAGAGAAACAAGCTGCAAAATAAAAGCAGAGGTCTCTCTTTATTCCCTTTAAATGCTGTTTGTCCAGAATTACAGCGATAAAAGCTCATTCAAATTGGTTCAACCACTAAGGCTTAAAAAAAAAAAAATCTGGAGAGCCCATCTATAAAGGCAGAAATTGCTAAATTCCTCATAATTGTTAATAGAATGGATTTGTCCATTATTTATTCGGCAGTAAGAAAAAATATCAGGCAGTTTGGGATCAGTTTCTTTCTGTTACATATTTATTTATTTAGGAAGTATTACCAGGTTTACAAATCCTTGCCATGTAAATATCAGAAACAAAACAATCATTACAACTGTGAGTTTTTGTTTAAAGTGACATTATACAGTAATACAGTAATCAGACCTCTCTAACAATGTGTTATTAGTCAGAAAAAAATAATACACATAAGTAAAGTGACTGAGCCATATTCAGCCCTAGCATAAGCAGAACTGTATTAGCTTCTTAGAGTATGGTTGAATGTTTTCTATGGGCTCCACATTTTTGAAACTACCACACCACATTTTACCCCCACTTAAACCAATGCAACCTCATTACCTTTGCTCATAGCTTGTCTACACTTGAAAAGCTATTATTGCACAATTGTAGCACTACAAGGGTAGAGTCCAACTTCACTGATGGGAGGGGATCTTACCTTGTGAACTAATTAAAGTTCTCCGAGATGTGTTTTCCTATGAGAGCTCCAGTTAAGTGAGCACACACCTCTTGTGTCCTTGATGGGAGATTTTCCATCAGCAGTGTCTGAATGAATGAGTATGCATGTCTGTTTTGCCTCTTCATGCTGGACACCAAGGCCACAGGGATGTTCAGGTAAACTGCTCTCAGTGTCCCTGTAGGTACTCCACTTTGAGCGATTCCACAGGGAGAAGCAAGCTTTGGAATCAAGTCCAAGACTGAAGATACTACAACAGAATCATGTGCTGCATCAGATCTGATGTCATAGACCGAGAGAGTTTAGAAAAGACATGCACTTAAGCCAATTTAGCAGCTCTGCATATCTAAGATCCTGGGATATTTCTGAGTAATCCTGCGGAAGTTGCCTGAGATCTGGTACAGTGCTATTATGCTTTGGGGGAGATAAAATACCAGATACCTTGTAGCAAGTAATAATACACCAACAGTTCCATCTCAAAAGAAATTGTGGAAACCCTGGATCTTTCTTCAATGGAGACAAACATCTATTGGTTTCTGAAATTCCTTGGTCCTATCTAGATAAAAGGCTAGATCCAATGTATGAAAGGCGGTCTCATGGGGCACAGCTACACAGCAACATTATTTTGGAATAACTGACATTCTTCCAAAATAATAAAGTACACATCTATGCTGCCAGCCTTTATTTTGAAATAATGTTGAGCTGGAGGACTTCTTACTCCGACTCCTGTAACCCTCATTTTAAGAAGTAAAGGAAGTCGAAGAACGAGTGTTCTTCCTTTGATTTCCTACTGCAAAGACAGCACCAAAAGCTGAATTCAGCTATTTTGACTTAAGCTACACAAAAGTTACATAGCTTAATTTGACTTTGGCCCTGATGAGTATATGTACCCATGCTGAGGTTTATGTGGTTTAGGGAAAAATGCCAGTAGATGAATATAAGATTGAAATCAACAATACCTTAGATAAGAATTTGGTGTGTAGTCATAAGGAGACCTTGTCCTTGAAAATTTTCATAAATGGGAGATCTGCCATCAAAGCCATATTCTACCCAACCCTTTGGGCTGATGTGATAGCTGCTGAAAAGGGCCTCTTCATAGATAAGTGAAGCAAGGAGCAAGATATCATAGTTTGCCATCCTTAACCGAGGGGTAAAGTTTTCCCAAACCTTTTGGGTGCACTGAGGTGACATCAAGGCCAGGAGAACTCGTAGAGAGCCAACTAATAACCCTGATCTCTTCAAGTCCAGCAGATAATCCAAAATGGCAGGGAGTGAAAAAGTGTCAGGCACACAGCAGGGATGGTGACACCAGTAGTTGGGTTTTTCTGAGGAAAAGTAGTTTGTGTGGGCTCTCTTCTATTCCCGTCGAGCAGGTGAATTCTAATCTTATGAGCTATGGTGGGAGAGAGAGGGGAGTCCTAGGCTTGGGTGAAGCGTAGTATCTGTGTCTTAAGAACGGAGATGAGGGATGGTTGGAAGTATGCTGGCTGGATATACAAGCAACACATGTAACAATCATAGAACCATAGAATACTAGAACTGGAAAGGGCCTCGAGAGATCATCAAGTCCAGTCCCCAGCCCCTGTGGCAGGATCAAACACAGTCTATAGCATCCCTGATAGATGTCTGACTAACCTGCTCTTAAATATCTCCACTGATGGAGATTCCACAACCTCCCTAGGCAATTTATTCCAGTGTTTAACCTCCCTGAGAGTTAGGAAGTTTTTCCTAATGTCCAACCTAAACTTTCCTTGCTGCAGTTTAAGCCCATTGCTTCTTGTCCTGTCCTCATAGACCAAGGAGAGCAATTTCCCCCCTCATCCCTTTGACACCCTTTTTGATACTTGAAAATTGCTATCGTGCCCCCTTTCTGTTTTCTCTTTTCCAAACTAAACAAGCCTAATACCAAGCTTGCTTCAGCAATGTTGGTACTATAAAAATGAATCTGGCTTTGCCCTGTCTCATCTTGTTTCCCTCTCTTAAAATTAGTGATGTTGGATAGAACAGGCCCTTCATATAGGGAAAGAGAAAAATGTCTCCCAAAAAGTGATGACCTAGGAATCCTCTCAAGCAGAAGCAGGAACACTTCTTGTTGCAGTATGTAGTACAGAATGCAGTAAATACATTAGCCTCTGGACTATCCTACAAGAAATTTGGGAGTCCAACTCCCATTCATAATCCTGGAAGAATTGACAGTTGGCTGCAATATTCTGCAATCCCTTAGGCAAACAGTTGAGATTTGAATTTAATAAACTATTCGATAGTTCAATAATTTCATAGTTTTGGCACATAGGGGGAGGAACTTGCTTCTTCCTCTTTGTTGATATAAAACATGCAGCAACATCATTCTTCGTGATCTTGAATTTTTGCTCTTGATAAGAAGTGGGAACTGAAAGCTGGCATTCCTGGCTGTCCTGAGTTCTAATGGGTTGATACTGGGATTGTGATGACCCTCGGTCCTGAGTTTGAAGGCCCTTAAGTTGTGCTCCCTACTCTAGCAGTGAGGTGTCCATCGTCATAGATCTTTTTGGAGCTGAACAAATGAAAATGACACCCACACAGATGTTGAGTTGATTTTCTCAGCAGTCTATGGAGTCCTTCACCTGGAAAGGAAATGTAACCCATTTTTCTAATCCTTTTGAACCAGCCCAGAAGGAATGCAGGTCTAGTTTGGCTTCTTTGGTCAGGAAGGTGCATGCTGCCATATGACCCAGGAGCTGCACCATCTGACCATATTCCATATGACTTGGGGATTTCTTGAATTGTTTGGACCATGTTTGCCAAAGTTATCAATTTAGCTGTGGAAATGAAGGCCCTGGCTGCCAACACATCCACACATGCCCCTATGAATTGTATTGTCATTGCAGGGGCCATAGTAATCATCTTGAATTCTGGAAACTACACATTTGCTCAGAAAAGTGCGATTCATAAGTCTAATGTAGATGGTAATGTTTTGGAAGTGTGTGTGTGTCAGGATCTCCTTGTTCTTCACAGATGGTACTAGATGCGCTGAAGTTATACTTTTCTAAAGTGCTCTGGAGCTCTCCTTCCCACCCATACCAGAGGAAAAGTTCCAAGTTGAGAGGCCTCAAACTATACATTTAGCAGGAAATCAGAGCCTTTTGGGAGCTGGCTTCTCATGGTGGGAGGCTGAGTTCCTTCTCTTTAGAGCCTTCCCTCCAGGGAGGTGAGATCGTAGCCATGGTCAAAGAAGAACTGGGATTTCTCTGGAGACAGCTGTCCTAGGAGGGGGCAGATCTTCTAACTTGACTCAGAAGCAGATCAAAGGGAGTACTGAGTTAGGAAGATTCAGTTTGGCTTAGTAATTCTTCAGTGCTCTAGATTTGAGATCCAGGAAAAAGTTACTCTTTTGGAGATATGGAACTCTCTCAAACTATGGATACACTTAGGCTATGTCTACACTCGTGGCTTCTTGCGCGAGAAAAATGCAAATGACGCTAAGCATGGAATATTGCTGAGCCTCATTTGCATATCTAATGAACTGCCATTTTTGCAGAAGAAGCTCTTTTGCCAGAAGAAGCTGTCTACACTGCCCCTTCTTGTGCAAGAAAAACCCTCTTGCGCAATGCCGCTATGCCGATTATTTTCAGGAATAACGGCATTGCGCAAGAGGGCTTTTCTTGTGCAAGAAGGGGCAGTGTAAACAGCTCCTTCTGGCTCAAGAGCCTCTTTTGCAAAAATGGCAGTTCATTAGATATGCAAATGAGGCTCAGCAATATTCCATGCTTAGCGTCATTTGCATATTTATTGCGCAAGAAGCCGCAAGCATAGACATACTATTAGAGTGGCCATTCCTAACCAGAATAAGCTCCTAATAAAGAGATGGCACTTGAAATCTGGCGAGCCAGGCATATCCAACCAGGCCAGATAAACTCTTCATGAAAATAAAAGGTAGGGGGAAAAAAGAAAGAGGAAAAATTCCAAACCTCTCACAACTGTCCAACTAATTCTAAACTGCAACAATAGCAAAACACACTTGGGCACGCATAATGCAGATACAGCAAAGCTCTGTATTAGGCCAAGGAAACTGAAAAGGAACTGAGGGCAGCTCCTGCACAGCCCCATATATCTTTGGTGTGCCACATGAGGTAGGATAGAACACATAGATGGCCCAACAGACAAGGCTAATAGAAAATTTCTGATCCAGGGCTCGAGGGATTCATGCTGATGAAGAATCTTGGGCTTTGTCTACACTGGCACGTTCTGTTGAGAAAATCTGCCTTTGAATGACAAAAACCTCCAAGCATCCACATTACAGCAGGAACAATGTTGCAACATGCAGCTGTTTTTCATGACAGAAAACTTCCACCTCCACGAGAGACTTTTCTCTCTATGCTGATAATCACGAAGTATGTACCAGGCAGGTTTTTGTCAAGTTTAATGGACTCCAGCATGTATCCCACAATGGCCTGTTTAGCCACTCTGGACATCAGCTTGAACTCAGCTGCCCTTGAACCATGTAATGTTTACAGGTAAAGAGATGCTCCCCTCCCATCTGCAAACCCCGGGAAATTTAAATCTATTTCCTGTGTCTGTGGCACATTGGGTGGTGGTTCTCATGGCATCTTCTCCCAAAACTGAGGTAGCTACTGCAGACCCAACCACTCCTCTGCTTGGAGTAATGCGGAGCTTTTGGATGTAATCAGTATGTGGGGTGATGATTCAGTGCCAGTGACCCATAAGAACTGGGACACATACAGTCACACTTCTCAAACCCTGTGTGCCAAGGGAAATAAGAGAGGCACCCTACAACGCAAAGCCAAGATCAAGAACCTCTGGCAGGCCTACCACAGGGCAAAAGAGGCAAACAGCTTGTCGGGTGCTGGACCCAAAACACAACAGTTTTGTAAAGAGCTTGAGAGAATTCTGTGTGGGGATCCCGTGACCAAACCCAAGGGTACCATGAATAGTTCTGTTCTTTTTTCCTGAGAAATACTTGTTCCAGATACACAACACACACAAGTTGCTGAAGAGACTGAAGAGGGCCAAGAGGTGAGGGTCAATCCGATGGCAACCTGTGCACCTGGCAGTGAGGAATTGTTCTAAAATTATGTTTGCAAGGACCCTCAGCAACTTATCATGGAAGAGATGTGCAGGTTGAAGCAGTGGAAGGGACACAGGGTACGTTGCTGTGCAGGTGGGTAGGGTTGTTGGTTGAATAGGCAGTGACCATGTGGGGTGTGATGGAGGTGGTTCGCCAGTGAGCAGTTGCTGTACAGTCAGGAGGGGGCTGAGTGGGCAGCAGCCATACAAGGTGAGATGGAGGTGGTGCCCGGTAAGTAGTTACTGTGCAAGTTGGCAGCAACCATCGTCAGCCATGTCGGGTGATATATGCAGTCAGGGAAGGGGTGCCACAAACGGAATGACCATTTCACTATGGCCAAACACGGTATCAATGCATGCATGGATAGCAATGAATCTTCCTGGGAAATGGTGTCAAAGATTCGTCTAATGTATTTATTAATTTTGTGGCAGAGATTCCATGGTAGGGCTGCCTTTGCCCTGCCCCCCAGTATGACACTTTCCAAACAAGGCCTCCATGTGTACTGCCGGAACCAAGGTAACACACAGTTTAGCTGTAGAAGGACAAGGAAGCCCCCCACTCACCTCCAAATGCTCAGCCCAGGTTTGCTTCAGCAGGGATATACCAGCAATTGTAGTCTGTGGACAAGTGTAGGAGAATTAAAAATTCTTTCCTTATACTAGTGCTGCACAACCATGGTCTGTACTTTGTACCTCTACCTCCCTGCACGCTCATCACAGTCCAGCAATGTTTTCTTCCCCTTACACCCCACTCCCTGTGAGCTCAATGACGACAGCTGGACGTTATATCCAGGTACCCCATGTAAGGCTTCATGAGCCAGGGCTGCAAAAAGTAGGCTCCTTCACCTAGAATCACTATGAACAGTTCCACATTTCCGACTGAAAATTTCTGGTCTGGAAAGTGCCAGCATGCTGCCTCCTGTACAAACCACTGTTCATGAAGATGTGAGCCTCATCCACCTTTCCAGACCACCCCACAATTATGTCTGTGAAAATACTGATGGTGATCCACAAAAACCTGAAGCACCATGGAGAAGTACCCCTATGACTGATGTACTCTGAGCAAAGTGAGGTAGCGCTATAATGGGGATGTGTGTCCCATCTATTGCCCCACCACAGTTAGGAAAGCCCTTTTCAGCAAAGCCAGCCACTACATCATCCACATTGAATGGTAGTAATCGGGAATGGCCAGCTTCCACAAAACAGTGGCCACACGCTTCTCTATCAAGAAAGCAGCTCTCATTAGAGTGTTCCGGGACCAGCTCAGCACACAGCTCCAGGAAGGTTGCTTTACACATCTGAACGTTCTGTAGCCTCTGCTCTTCATCCCACACCTGCATGACAATGCGATTCTACCGCTAGGATCTGGTTTTCCTAGGCCAAAAGTTACGAGCTGATGAGTATATCTGGTCTGCTATAATGAAATATTATATCAATTCGTTGTTCTCTAATTTTCATGAATCAGATTCTGATAAATCTGATTAATCAGACTCTGAATCCAAATCTGTCTGCTAGCTGGTCCATAATTAGATATTCTGCAATGCGCAGTGTCATCTGCACACTGCTCATGATAAGGGCCAGAAGGCAGGGATCCGTGATTGAGCGAGTTGGTGCAAAATCTGGAAAACACCAGGAATGTCTGGGAAGAAGAGAGATGGCTGACAGGACGTTTTCCACATTCTTTGAATGGCTAGTGCTATGTTGTCTGTTCCCATAATGCTTAGCATATGAAGGTGATGTAAGGCACTGTGGTATGTCTTTCTGTCAAAAGTGGCCACATATGCAGGTCCATAAGATGTCAACATCGGGTACCAGAAAAATTGGTTTGACGGTTTTCCAGTTTTGGCACCTGCTGCCTGTTGTCAGCAGTTTCATCAACAGAACGTGCTAGTGTAGACATAGCCATAGGGACACTATTTGAAGAATTTTTTAGTTGACCTAATATTATTTACATAGGGACTTAGGTCAGCTAAGCAGGATGGAATCTTTTGGACAAGTTTGTTTGTAATTAAAGATAAACAGAAAAAAATTAAATCAAAGCTGTACGTACAAAACATTTCCAAAAATAAGTATCCACATTAGGAAACCCCCAGCAAAAATTACATTTTCCCTTCACTTCCTACTCACTTTCCCATGGAAAGTCTAGGAGAATAGCTGTGTCTAACTGCATGCCCTGAAGGTCAACATATTCATGCTCAGTTGGAATCAAGCCCAGAATTACTGAACTAGCAGGAAAATCAAACCACTCCAAAGCCTGGGTGAACCAACAGAATGGAAATGCAAAGCAACTGTGAACATGAAATCACTACATTCTAAGGGCATGTCTCCACAGCAGTGTTATTTCAAAATAACTACACAAGCACCTACACAGCAAGCCTGTAAGGGTATGTCTACACTACAGCGCTAGTTTGAACTAACTTAGTTCGAATTAGTTAATTCGAACTAAGCTAATTCGAACTAACGCGTCTAGAACTAAAAACTAGTTCGAATTAGCGTTTTGCTAATTCGAACTAGCAAGTCCACATTGAGTGGACTCTGAACAGGGCTTAAGGATGGCTGGAAGCAGTGCCGGCAGGGCATCAGAGGAGGACTTAGAGTGTGGAGATGCTGTCTCAGGCTAGCCGAGGGCTGCGCTTAAAGGGTCCCGACCCCCACCCCAGACAGACAGTTCTAAGGGGTGCCCCGCTTGCAAAGAAGTTCTGGCTTGGACTGCCCGGAGTACCCACACTGGGCACATCACACCACTCGGCCATCAGCCCGGCTGCACTTGCTGCAGGCTGCCATCTGGGGAGAGGGGGCAATCGGGGGGCTGCAGGAGAGCTTCCACCCCCAGAAGCCTGCAGAGTCAGCCCAGTCCTCCCCATCGGGGGCTCGTACCCCATTCCTCCCTCACCTCCTTCCACTTACCCTTCCCTAGCCCCCCTTCTTATTGATGTACAAAATAAAGATAACGTTTCTTCCAACATTGACTCTGTCTTTATTGAACAAAACTGGGGGAGACTGGGAAAAGGAGGTGGGAGAGGGGAAGAGAAAGGCTGGGAGAGGGGAGGGCAACTAACATGATCAGGGGTTGGGAACAGGTCCCAGATGAAGAGAGAGGCTACAGAGACTGGGACTGTTCAGCTTAGAAAAGAGGAGACTGAGGGGGGACAGGATAGAGGTCTATAAAAGCATGAGTGCGGTGGAGAGGGTGCATCAAGAAAAGTTCTTCCTGAGTTCCCGTAAAGAAGGACTAGAGGACACCAAAGGAAAGGAATGGGTAGCAGGCTTCAACCTAGTAAGAGGAAGTTGTTCTTCTTCACAAAGCAAATAGTTAACCTGCGGAACTCCTTGCTGCAGGAGGCTGTGAAGGCTACAACTAGAACAGAGTTTAAAGGGAAGTGAGATCAAGTCATGGAGGTTGGGTCCATGGAGTAGTCTTAGCCAGGGGGTAGGAGTGGTGTCCCTGCCCAAAGTTTGTGGAAGGCTGGAGAGGGATGGCATGAGACAAATGGCTTGGTCACTGTCTTCGGTCCATCCCCTCCAGGATCGCTAGGGTTGGCCGCTGTCGGCAGACAGGCTACTGGGCTAGATGGACCTTTGGTCTGACCCAGGATGGCCATTGTAAGCTCAGGGCTCAGGGTCGGGGGTCTCAGTGGACCCCCTTGATTTTCATGCACACCTGCTCCTGGGTGGCCAGGCTGGCAGCTCTCCTGCCCTAGACGGCCACTTTCCTGTGCCTAGTGCGGAGATCGTGGGCGAGGTCCACGATGTCCGCACTAGCCCAGGAAGGTGCCCGCCTCTTGCGGTCCAGGGCAAGCTCCTGGGAGCCGCCAGCCTGGTCCCAGGAAGAGGGGGTGGGCTGGGGGACATCGGGTGGGTGGCTCTGTGCCGTGCCAGGTGCAGGGTCTGCTGGCTGGGTGCTGGCAGGCTTGCACCTGGCACGGGCACCGTAGCCAGCCCGTGGCCCTTTAAGGGGTCCGGGGACGGGAGGGGGGCAGACGAGTTTCCCTGGTGTTGGCCAGAGTGGCCACCAGGGAAACCTGGGGAGGGCTAGCCTCCCATTAGTTCGAATTAAGGGGCTACACACCCCTTAATTCGAACTAGTAAGTTCGAATTAGGCTTAAGCCTCGTAGAATGAGGTTTTCCTAGTTCGAACTAAGCGCTCCGCTAGTTCGATTCAAATTCCAACTAGCGGAGGGCTAGTGTAGCGGCTATGAATGTTAGTTCGAACTAACAGACGTTAGTTCGAACTAACATTGTAGTGTAGACATACCCTTATTAATTTCAAAAAACAGGCATCTTATTCTGGATTCTGTAAACCTCATTTTACGAGGAATAATGCCTATTCTAAAACAGCTATTTTGGAATAGGGCATGTATAGCGGGGGCAGCTGGAGTTATTTCAAAATAAGAGGCCTCCAGGAAATCCCACATTTCCTGCTGGCTGCTCTGTCCACACTCTTCAGAGCTCTATAGCTTGACTTCCCCTGGAGCCCTTAAAGCTACAGGCAGAAAGAAAAGGGCGTGTGGCATGAAGCAGGCCCTGCTCGCATCATGCCACGCAGCAGGACCCTGCACAGCCTTCCCTGCTTCCATAGCTGAGCCCACCACTCCAGCCAAGCCCCCTACAGCAGCCAATACTGCCTCAGGCAGCTCCCAGGACCCTGCCAAGGGCTGAAAGAATCGTGCACCTTCCTGGTCTGGTGTGGAGATTCTGAACCTCATTGAGGACTGTGGACAGAAGACAAACCTCCAGGATCTCCACACCAGATGCAGGAATGCAGATATCTGTGGTAGGATGGCTGATAGCCTGGCCACCAAGAGCCACATGTGCACCCAGGAGAAGGTGCACATGAAGGTGAAGGAACTAAGGCAGGACTCTGCCAAGGCCAGGCAGTGCAGCTCTTGCTCCAGGGTGGCACAGCAAGCCTTCCTATGTTATTCACCACATCCCCAGAGGTGGGTCAATCATCCCTTCCCCATTAGGGACTCAATGCTGGAGATGCCCGTCATTGCCCTCCCAGGGACAGAACGGATGAGGAGAAGGAGGAAAAGCTGGACGAGGCCAGTGCCAGCTCCATGCCTGCCAGCCAGGACATTGTACTCACCTGCAGCTGGTACCCCCCTCCCAGGATGTCTCCCAATCATCATCTGCAGCTGAGGAAGGCCTCTCATGTGAGTGCTTTACCTTCCCTAGATGCACATGGGTGGAGGTGGGGGGTGGTAAAAGGCTGCTTTGTGTTCCTTGCTTGGCCTTGGGCTCACGCAGCAACCAGTGCACATGGAGAACCAGTCCGGGGTACACAGCCACAGGAGGCAGCAACAGAAGACCCTTGTGCTCTGGCTCACAGGGTGTCTGGGGAGGCCTGCCTCACTCCTAAAATCACTCCTGACACCCTCCCACTACAAGCCACCTGTAAAAGGAGGCTGGGGCCATAGACACACACACACACACACACACACACACACACTCACTCTCAGGAGTGCTGTACTCGGCCCACAGGCATGCCCACACTCTCAGGGCAGCATCCATTCCCAGGGACAGCACAGCAAGGAGGAGCATCTGCTGCTCACAGACACCTCCCCACAACACCCTTCTCCCCTCTTCTAGCGGCCAGGGATACAAGCCCAGCAGGTGCACAACATAGAAGGAAGTCCAGCCACCTCCTCCCACCTGCAGGCTCCCAGCTTGGCTGGCACCTTCCCATGCCTGCTTGTCCCCGGCACATGGGGGTAGCAAGGTTCCCCCTGGGACATCTGTGTCCCTGCAGGAAAGGGCCCACAGTCTAGGTCAGAGGTGACGTTCAATGCACATATCTTCATCTGACCGGAGCTCTTTTGGTCTTGGTTCAGAGATGAGGGCTGGGTTTCATGCATAGTGTCTCCTGGGATAACGGCCCTTCTCTTTGTTCTCCACAGCTAGACCAGAGAGAGGGGAGCAGTTGACACTTCCTGTGCTGTCCTCCCAACCCCACATGATCCACTGGCACTGGAGAGCCCATGAGGACCTCCAGAGGGAACTTATCACTGCCCTACAAGCTCTGCAGTGCTCCCTGGACTTGCAGGGCCGGAGACTGGACGAGAACCTGCAGCTGCACCGTGACACCTGGTGGGAGCTGATGCAGCAGGGCCAATCCATCTGTGCAGCCTTCCATGTCGGTCATCGACTGCCTGGTGGCTACTCCTGCACTGGCTCCCACCCCTTGTCCCGCCTCTCCAACTTCTCTCCCAAACTCTCCCATTCCCCCCGTGGCCACTGAGGGCCCTGCATATGAGGCAATATCAGCACCTGATATAGGTGCCACCACTCCCAGGCCCAGCCCAGAGCCTCTGCTCACCCCCTACTCCCTCTTCCATCTTCCTCCTCGCATCTCCCAGGTTCTTTCCCCAGTTCCTCCTCAGTTACATTTACCCCAATAAAAAAAACAAGAGTTGATTGTTTCAAAAAAGTGTAGTTTATTGTCTCTTCAGGGAAAGGGATGGCAGAGAAAGGGAGGTGTGGGAGGAAAGGCAAAGAGGAGCTTTCCCTTGTGGGGAAGCTCAGGAAAGGGTGTCACTGGGGTTCTTGTTAGAAACTCTCCTTCAGGACTTCATGGATTTGCACAGCCCTGTGATGGGCCTGCCGGATGGCAGCTGTGTGCGGCTACTCAAAAGTCCTGCTGATCTGGTCAGCCTCTGCCCCCAACCCTGGCAAAAATATCTTCTTGTTCCTTTCACAAAGGTTGTGGAGGACACCATATGCTGCCATCACCTGGGGGACGTTCTGGTCACGGAGGTGCAGCTGGGTGAGGAGGCAACAAAACCTCCCCTTGAGATGCCCAAAGGCACCCTCCATCATAATATGGGTCCTGCTCAGCCTGGTGTTAAAACATTCCTTGGTGGGATCAAGTTGTCCGGTGTAGGGCCTCATGAGCCACAGGAGCAGACGATAGGCTGCGTCCCCTACAACACAGACTGGCATGTCTAGGTCCCCAGTCCAGATGATGAGGTCAGGGGAAAAGGTGCCAGCAATCAGGTTCTGGAACAGACTGGAGTTTTGGAAGACACGTGTGTCATGAGCCTTCCCCAGCCACCTAACGCAGATGTCAGTGAACTAGCTGCAGTTATAGACGAGGGTCTGCAGGCCCATCAAAAATTACCCCTTCTGGTTGATATACTCAGATGCCCGATGGTCGGAGGTCTGGACAGGGATGTGGGTGCCATCAATAGCCCCCTTGGGGAAGACCATGGTGGCAAAGCCAGTGATGATGGGGTCCACATTGCCCAGGTTGAAGACTCTGTGCAGCAGGATGGTATTGATGGCCCTTACCTCCTGTAGAAGGAGACAAACAAACAGAGAATCACAGCAGTGCCAAGGCCCTTGGGAGTTCTCCAAGCTCTCTGGTCCCGGTCCCCACCATACATACACCAGGAGCAACACTGACTTGTTGATCCCCCGCCAGAGCTTTGAAAAGGCGGGACTGAAAAAACCTTCTGGGGAGAGGGCTTCCATCACCCAGGCACCCACCACCACCCTCCTCTCCGCCTTGCCTAGAGAACCCCATTCCGGCAGTTCAGTTCACCCCCCTCCTGGGGCAATAGCATGAGAGCACCATACCTGCATAATCATGGGCCCTGATGGTTGATCTCCTCATGCCAAACTGGCTCCCAATGGATTGGTAGCTGTCCAGCATGGCAAGCTTCCAGATGCCGAAGGCGACCTGCTTAAAGAGGGAGATGCAGGGTCTCATCTGTGTATCCTATCGTCCGAGGGCAGGCATGAGCCACTCACTCAGCTCCAGAAAGATGTTCTTCTGTATGCGGACATTCTAGAGTCACTGCTGGTTGTCCCACCACCCCAGGATGATCAGTCCCACCAGTCGTAATTGGTGTCCAGTTGCCAGAAGCTGTGATGCATGATGTGCAGGGGAGCATGGGGAGGGTCGAGCTGCTTGAGCAGCACCTGGAAAGCAGAGGGGAATGTGCTGGGGGTCCTGTTCCTGCAGAACCTGGAAGGCAACCGGCAGGAACTGCAGCAGGAGGTGCATCAAGATATATAAAAGCCGTTGATAGCTCAGAGGCAGGTTTGATTGCTCAGAACCTGAGACAGAGCTTCACAGAGAAGTCCCTTTAAGCTGGAGCCTTGGATAGCCTCAGGCAGCAGCTCCAAGAAGAGAGGGCTATCCTGATGCCCTGCCTGAAGTGCTTCCAGGTGGCCTTAAATGTGATTCAGCAACTGGTGAGTGTGGACGCTCTATTTCGGAATAGCTCAATGCTTTTTTGAAAAAAACTTTTCAAAATATACATTTTGAGAAAGCTTATTTTGGAATAAGCATGCAGTGTAAATGTGCCCCATCGTGGCTCTGGAAGAGAAGCCTTCATTTTAGGAAGGTTTTTTATATTTATGTAAGGCTGGGCTGATGAACTGCAGTGAGAGTAAATGTCAGGAAGAGGATAAGTACAGATCATATATTAAACACAAATCCACTAAGAATGGCATTTCCAAAAATTCCTTGTATCAATCCTGTGCTAAGTGCAGAACTGTATACTTATAACTTTAATCCCTGAAGAACTAGTTTGAAAATCTGCTTTGACAGTTCTTCCTCTTCTGCACTACTGGTAACAAACCGTCTACCTCAGATGTCATCTTACAGCTGACATCTGTAAGAAAATCCCTTCCCTACAAGTTTAGGGCAGAATTGTTGACTCCAGTTCCAACTATGCAGCCAGAAAGCTGCTCAGAAGGGGACAGCCAGAATTCCCACACACACACCCAAGGAAAAATTCTGTAGAGCATATGGAAATGGGGCCTGCCAGAAATGGCATCTCCCCTGGCTAACCAGAATCAGGAGCATGGAAAGGTGGCTTACAACCAGTTTCCCTTTCTGTCAGCTGTGCTGAGTTGCAGATACACCTGATCGTTTAATATTCTCACAGAGGTTATGTTAGAAGCTATGCCAGACCTCCAGTTTAAGTGGCATCATATCGCAGGCCATTGTAGGTTTCATGTGCAGTTAATCAAGACAATCTGGTAAAGACATACTTCGATTTAACACCTCCCAGACTGCTCAAGGAAACTAAATACTAGAAACAAGGGGAGGGGGGTTGTTTTTGTTTTTGCAAATTCTGTCACATTTTTAGTAACTGGAATGTGTTATGCAACTGAAGTACAGTGCAGGGATGGGTTTGAGCTTATAGAACATTTTCCTGTACTTCAGTAAAAATGTTTGGAATTTAATTATTATAGGGGAGTGACATTGCACATATTTGCATGATATATCAAGCTGAATAGGAGCATAATGCTGATCACACTACATGGCATGTGTCAGAGTCCCTTTGAGGTTGTTCTCAAGGAAACATTTCTCAATTTTAAACATTTTTCAGGGACAGAAATTCAAAATGTCCAACTCCAGAAGTTTCTCACGGACTGTGGGATCCCAATCCAAAGCCACAGAAGTCTGAAACAGGAGTCTGAAACTTCACTGGGTTTTGACCATGCTTTAAAAGATTATATTGATGGCACCAACCCCCAAAATACACATTGTCCATTTGTGGCTGTGCAGTGGGGAAGATAACAAAATACTCCCCGGCAGTTATTTTTCCCTTTACCAAATGTGTAAGTATGCAACATTTTATTTTCAGTAGAGGAGTATGAAATACCTATGATAATATTGATTTATACACAGACCCAATCAATGCACTTGCCTGAAGCTCCATTCTTTATCAGTAGTTTTGAAAGGTCCGTCTATTAAAACATATGATTTTACTTAAATTACTTCCAGTTATTAACAAATTCTATATTTCCATTATTTCAGATTTCTCATCCGATACAAGATTTGGGGCTAATGTTCTGATTCCAGTGTGAATTGCATGCTTTGGGGCTTTCCCACACTTTATTTCAGTTGTTGAGCCAATCTCAAAATCAGGTTCACATTTTCTGTCCCTCTCAAAGAAAATCTCCAACAAGCTCAATGGGAATCTAAATCTTTTCCGCTTAACAAATCTCATGCAGTCCAAAAAGATATGGTATATAATAGGACCTCTCTAAATGCCTGCTACAAAATGAAGTAAGAGTAGTATAAAAACAAGGAAATGTATTTATATAACACGTACAAAAATATGCATATGAAAATATGATTCTGGGCAAGATTAGCATTTTATAGCCGTAATTTCATTATTGCTGAATATTCAGCACGTTTGACCAAAGCTTCAAGAGCATGAAACACAAAGAGAGCTGAGGCTGACCCTGGTCCGCTGGTGCTCCGGTGCCCCACTGCTGGGCACCCTGGTGGGGGAGTGGAACTAGGGCACTGTGGCTGACCCAGCTTCGTGAGTGTACCGGCCAGGGAACAAGGTCTGCGCTGACCCCACTCTGCTAGTGCTGCAGCGCCCAGCCACGCAGCGCTCCAGAGCCAGTATGGGGTTGACCCTGCTCTGCCCGTTTCTCTGGCTGGAGAGTCGAGCCAGGAATGGACCCTGCTTGGTTGATGCTTTGACGCCCACCACTTGGCACTCTATCCAAGGAGTGGGGCCAGAGTGTGAGGGCTGACCCACTCTGCCCAGTGCTCTGGCCAGGGAATGGGGCCAGGGTGTGGAGGCTTACCATCCCCACCATTGCCCGCCCACCCAAAGTTGGGAGCCACCTATGTGGGCCTTTCTGGCTATGCCACTGTTTCAGCCTTAGGTCATATGGCTTGTGTTCCATCCCTTTGATCATCTTTGATTGATTGATTCTGGATCCTCTCCAGTTCCTCTTTAATCTTTTATATATATTGGTGACCAAAACGCAACACGCTTCTTCAGATGAAGCCTAACCCATGTTGAGTAGAGCCATATAATATAGCTCATTCTATTTTTCTTTATTTTGTTTGACCCTTCCCCCTCTATCCATTCCTTCGTCTATCGCTTTCATGGCCCATTTTTATCTGTCTCAGACTGAGAATGCTTTTGGGAAGGAACATTGTATTTTTCCTATGATAATGTGTTAGATCCTCACCTCTGTTATAAGGCACGGGCTGAATGAAATAAAACAAAGACAAGTCTCCTTTGTTTTATTATCATAAAATATGGAGGACATTGAGAAAGACTTTGAGCAATTGCTTCTACTTAAGCTGATTGCCAATTTCTTGAAGAACATGTATAATTTCTACCTGGAGTTTTGGTGCATACCTATTTTGTGTCTTAGTTTATTCTCTGGTATCTTATCTGAGGTGAAATTCACTGCACACAGAATGCCCATCAATCCATCTGGTTACATACTTTTGCCTCTTGGGAGTACTTCTCGATGGATTTCTATACACTGATTTCAAAACACACTATCTTATCAGGGACAAAAGAGGTCGTTGAGCACCATATTTTCATTTTCACATGAAAGTGCTAAGAGTTGTGATCAAGTGTAAGGAGGTATGTGATAATCCCATAATGTTAGTGTCAGGGAGAAACTATGGGTTTTCATGATGCTGTGCATTGAAGCTTAGTCATTGTTTGGCATCTCTGCTTTAGGGCAGCAGTCTGGCTGATTTAGGAGAGGGCTTCCTGACATCCTAACAGATGGACACCAAGTAGCCAGAGGATCATAGATGTGCAGTGAGTGTGAAACTTTAGGGCATAATTCCCAGGCTTGATCACCATATGGCTTTCCAGCCTTATTTTTTCTGCCTGTGATTAAGTGGCTGTGCACTACAAAACTATCTTTGGTCATGATGAACAATAATGAAAAATAATAAAAGAAATAGTTCTCACAATGAGATAACTACTACTAAAATAATCATGGTGCAAATTTAGAATAAGGTGGAGCCGTGGGAGGATAGAATTGTCATAATTAAATCCCCACCCACTCTTTTCTCTTGATGGGTGTTCTCTATTGATTAACGGAGTTTTGTATGAATATGTGTTCAAAAGAAGCAGAAACCTGCTCTTTGGCTTGTTCCAAACTCCTGCATGATGAAGGGGAATGTTTAATTACTAAAACCAGACTCAGGAAAAGTTGGGACTGATGTACTTAGACTCCTAATTGAACTGAATTCTTCTATATATTTTCACAAGGAAAAGGCATTGTGCCATGAAGTTATTTTACTTTTCTTGATCTTATTACAGCTTGTCCTGAATGTGCTGTTTCAGACAACTTCCCCTTGAGTCCACTAATCAAACATCCAGGAATAAAACCAGTTCCAAAAGTGTCCATAATTTTTAAGTGTCCAAACCCTCAACTATACTTTAAGTAATTTCAAAATTACATCTCAGTGTCTATACATATTTATACATATCTATAAATGCAACCTCAGTTACTGTTGCATATATCCTGTGTGTCTGTTGATAGAGAATAATTAAAAATGTACAGTAAATACCCATGTGGGTATTTTGAATGAGTGTGTGTCAGAAATCTAAAGCTTTCCAAAATTCATGCTTTGGCTTCAGATATGTTTGGATGTTACTTCTGGCATTCCATCATCAATAACAGAAAATTTCACTGTAAGATCCTATTTATATACCCTAATCATGAAAATGATGATGTAATTATACAGAGTCTTGAGAGCAGTATGTAAGCTCTCGTTACATGCTAATCTTGCTGCTAAGGCTTCAAGTGGCAGGGTAAAAGATACTAAAATAAGGTGGTGCTTATATTCTCTTATTTCAGTATAGGTTAGAAACTACAAGCCACATTTTTATCCGGGTCTGACTCGGTATTAGTTTAAATGGAGCTATGTGACTTCACTCAAAACAACTGAAGAGCTGGTCCTATATATTTTGCTGGATTTATAGACAAGAACTAGATGGGCAAGGCAAACAGTTTCCATAAATAATTCATTTTATTTTCTTTGCATTTTTTATGTTTGCTTTCCAGCTACATGTGAATGATCAACTTTTGCTAGCACAAACATTTGCAGAAAGCATATTTCAAAGTTGCATGTGTGGATATTAATGGAAACAGAACTTGAATTTCAAATCTGTAATTGTAAGAATTTCAACAGAAGTGTTGTGCACCCATCCAGTTAAGAAAAAGAAACAGCTGACAGGAGGAATTTCACCAGAATGATGAAGTAAGTCTTATAGAGAACTCTTGAATTAAATGCGGATGATGCTTTTTGGTTTATATATGTTGAGCTTTCTCCCATCTGAAAGAGAGAGCTAAATCAGAAGCCACTGTTTAGTTTACTAGTATTACCAAGTCTTTTGCATATATGGCTGTGGATGACACGGATCTATTGTGATTGGTCAGGATATAGTTCTGTGTATTGTGGGGGACAAGGGAGAGATAGTGGTTTATTTTTGGTTTTGCATTTTAAATATTAAATCCTGGCATTTATATACCAAATTTGAGGTGGGGCAATGTTATTTTTAGATGTTGAGGAAATCAAAGGACACAAACTAAACATAAAATGTTTCTAGTCTTATACTTCTACACACGTGCCCAGATTAGGTGGCGATTCATTACTTGTAGAGATGATTCCTAAATCTTTGTGTCCAGACGCTACAGACTACTTCTATGATATGTAAAATGAACCATACAAAATTTGGCTGGTTTCAAATATTCTAGAAATTGATAAAATGTGGATCTACATCAGAGTTTTACAGCTCAAGCACATCTACAATTATTTCATATTGTTACGGCACTTTGAAAATATACCTATGATACAGAACTACGTGATGTTTTCCATCATAATTATATAGAAATGTTCTATTCTAGGTGCTTTTATTTACTTCAAGTGTGGCTTTCTTCTGATAAATTACTTTTAAATGTGACATTATGCATGTTTACTGTCTTTCAGTGACTCCCAGATCATATCTGCTCAGTTTACAAGAAACATTTTTGTTTGAGTGTCACCCCAGAAGATTAGCTTCAAATCTGAAAGTCAAACTTGATTCTTTCCAACTTGTGCAAAATTCATACTGGAAAGAACAACTGAATATATTTCAGAGGCTAAATTACTAGAATCTCTAATTTACCATAGATCAAATTGCTATGATGCATAGGAATTGGATACAAAATATTTAATATAGAAAGGAAATGAATAAAACAGGACATGATTGAGGCAAATAAATGAAATGTTTAAACAAGTAACTTACCATCTTATAATACAGGATTGGGGGCATCACCTGAAAAATTTAAAAAATGATAAGAAGAAATATATCGTATGCATATAACTGACTTGTGGAACTCACTGCCAAAGATAAATCAAACTTTATCTGGTTTTAAAAGAAAATGTGCCTCCCAAGATTTTTCTGGGTAAGCACAACAGCATGTTGCTGGCCCTTACTCTGGGTATGTGGTAAAAGAACCACTGTGTCCTTGGTCATCATTTTATACATCAATATGAAATCCATAACAGGAAGATGAGAGATATTGCTTAAATGATTTTTGTTTCGTTTTTAGTTTTAATTCTGAACCATGCTTTATATACAGAGGAATTAGTTGCCTTATTTCCACAGCTGTGGAAAATATAATCTAAATATATTTAATAGTTTTGGGGGACTTATGTTTTTAGAACTGTTCAGAATATTTCCTGATCCCCTTTTTTATAGCACATTGGTAATTTTTCAAAATATACAAAAATCTGTCTGACCCAAAATTTTCCATAGTAACTATTACTGCAAAATGCTAACATTAGATATAGTGAGTTTTAAAATTCAGGCTGCATAAATCCCAGACTTTTAAAAAAAAATATTTCCATTTCAATTGATCTTCCTGCTATACTAAACTTGAACGGACCTTATTTGAAACTGAAGATATAACGTGTCCATCTGGTAGATTCAGAAAATTCTTTTTTTATAATCCTTTGAATCTTTGTGTATAATCCTTTGTTAGTCGCTAAAGTTCTCTGATTGCATGCACATTATTTTCTATTGATTGGTTGTGCTCACTGTCACATGAAAAGGGTGTTAATCCTCTAGTAATTAACATCTTGCTGAGGTCAGCAGAGGTCAGTACTTTACATTTTTAGATCTGGTGAATTTGGTTCATTGGAACTCCCTGTTTTCATCAGTTCAGCTATTCTATCATTTTTCCTTGGCGTGCTTTGTTCTCTCTGGACAGTGGTATTCCCTCTTAATCTGCCTGCTTTTCATTCGGTGAAGGATCTATTTTGCTTTTATACTGTAGAGTGTCTGTGCTGTACACTGTACAGCTGCCTTTATGGCATTGACTGTTGCCTTCTGGTTATTCAGATAGTTTGCCAAACTGGAAGCTGATTTTGCATTCTTAATGCCTGTGATGTTAATTATACCACAGTGTTCGCACTGTACCGTATTTCACAATATGCATGGAAAGCAATCACTATGCAAAATCATTTATAGACAACTGAGTCCGAGGACAGTACAAAGAGCAAAATTTTAGCTATTGATAGAAGCCATTTTTATTTTGTTTCCCTTTCCTGGGGATTTTTATTCTACCTAGAATTTATTATAATAATTTCTCATTGCCTCAGTAATTTGAAAACCCACTTAGCCTTGTTAATCTGAAGCAGTTTTCATTTTTTATTTCAAAAGTACCTGGGTTGAGTGCATTTGTACTCTCTGTCTTCACAATCTCATATGCATTTGACACAGCTGAAATCCAATGACAGATTCCAAGCATTAGTCCGTTTGTATCTTTTATTATGTCTTTCTTCTCTCTGTACTTGATATTAAGGATAAACATAATAGTTGCTTTTTTGGGGAAACTGATATAATCTTCAGGTGTTCCTACTTAAACACAATTAATGAGACAGTTGTTTACTGCATTTCAGTGAGCTACACTTGTGTGTTAAATGATTGTGGGAGGAAAACTTTCAGACTAGTGCTGAACTTCACACTTGCCACCCTATCTCTCTGTATTTCCTTATACATTTTCAACCACTGCATTGTGTCCTTTGCCCCTTGCATAGAAACATAAAAGAGGGCAAGTGTTTTATTGTACTAAGTTTTCATACAGAGAAAGCATTCAGAGAAAAAATAATTGTATTTGATGCAATATAAGAATGTGAAGGACAATGTGATGTGCTCAATGAAAAACACTTTATATAATAGGACAGCTTTTATTCCCCCAGATACAGGAGGCAATGCATGATCTATTTAAACTGTATAAGAAACCATAAAAAAAATTCTCCTCACACAGTACTTCCCACAACAGCTATTACAACACAACTTCATTTGTTTCATTTTCAAACACACATTCATTAAGTAGCACTTCAAATGGCAAAAGTTGAACTTTTAAATTTTTAATCCATTTCAAACAAGTCTTGCACATATTTAGTACTGGCCTCACTAAATGCTTAATCCCGCATTCCTTGCCCTCTCAAAATTCAGTCAAAAGTTATCTAAGGCTCCAATACACCAAAATATTTAAGCATATACTTAACTTTAAATATGTTTACCACCTTCTGACTTCAGTTTACCCTCCCATAATGCTGAATTGGGTCCAGAGTCAGCTGAATTTTGAATATGCAAGGAACAACTATTTCTCCCCACAAGTGATGTCTTTTTGCACATCTCAAAACTATTTATTCTGCTATACTCAGAACATGCTGTTTTCATGTCCATCTGGGTACTTAAACAGCCCTGTCACCATAGTATCTAGGCACCTGATCCCCCCCCCCCTTGTAAAAATGCCTTTTCCCTTTTACTCTTGTACTTTGCCTCCACTGAATATTTTGAAGTTTTTATGTTTCTGATGTGCTAATACGCTGATAAGTAACACAAGCTGCAAGAGCACATTGCTGGTGCATTGATCTGGCAAGAATAAAACTGAATTATAGAAGAATTACTTTTACTATATCATTAACCACATTATACTACAAGGTTATGCCAAACTATTAAAGAAAAAGGACTACAGAGGTGCTGATCACCATGAAGGAAAACTTCTGAAAAAGCCCTAAATGATTTTGTTTCAGCTAATCTAGTACCACATGCTAAAAACGCATTAATCACAGTTGCATGGCTATTGTGTTATAAACCTGCAATTTTCCCCTTAAATTATTGATACTCACACTATGCTTTAACTCTACCATATGTTCTGTTATCTGGGAATATTTTTAAAGGATAGCTTGATTCTTCTAAAATATTGTTCTTTAGACATGGTTATAATCTATTAGCTTAGTGAAGATGAACTATATTTAACTAAACAAAGTATTTTGAAATTAACTCTTAAATGTTCTGCATAACTGGATTACCATTGTGATGATGGGTAAGAACAATATATTTGTACTTTGAACTTCGGGTTGAAAACATCTACTCATGTTTTCCTGGTATGTGATGCTTAGGACTATTTCTCATTGCCAATCTGTAGTAGGGAAAAAATTCAAATAGGGAAAAAATAATTTAGAAGCACAGGTCCCCTTTCATCCCATTTTTGCTCTATGAATAACATTTTTGCAACTCCAAATTTAAATTTCATTTTTCAGTTTATGTTTTGCTCCACTGCGTGCTTAAAGAATAACGATAGAATAATTTAGGCTATATAATAATCTATAGTGAATTTTCTTTTCAAATTAATTTAATCTTTTTTATTTGTGTGTTGGCTGTAAAAGGCACACAATCTTCTCTCATCTTTTATTTGAAATTTCTTTCCAAATAATTTCTTTTTAAATTGTGTAGGTAGCTTGTTTATATCTGATAGATGGAATTTGACCTGTATTGGTTAGTTTTTCTTGGACATGTAGGCCACATGATATTGTTTCTGTTCCCTGAATTAGTAAAAAACAGTAATGATTAATCATACAGAGTAGTTCAAAATTAAAAAGCTTTGCCATTAATGCAAGCAGATAGGATTCTGAATACACCCAGGGAGAGCCTTGTCAGAAAGAAGATACTGGGCTAGATGGATCCTTGGTCTTACCCATTTGGGCAACTCTTATATTTCATTTTAGAGATACTTTTCAAAAGAGAAGAACTATACATTAAGGGTTCGTCTACACTTGCTCCCTAGTTCAAAGTAGGGATGCAAATGTAGGCGACCGAAATTGCTAATGAAGCAGGGATTTAAATATCCTGCGCTTCATTAGCATGATCTCGCGGGCTTGTTACTCCACTCAACAGCTGTTTCGAAAGTGAAAGTGCGTACCGGGACGCGTTAGTTCGAACCAAACCCCCTTGGTTCAAACTAACGTTACTCCTCAAAAAATGTTCAGGGATGTTCGTCTATGGGTCTGGCTATATTGCTCTGAAGGGCCATCTCTCTGGGGCATAGCAGACTGAGGTTCTAACCATTCTAGCATTTAATAAACACCTTTCCTTCCTGAACACTAACATGAGAAGCAATCACATAGCTGCCACTTGAATGATCACCTTTAATAAATCAAGTGCAACAACAATTCTACAAGCTGGTATGAAATATGGCCCATTGCTCCCTGGATGATCAGCAATGTCTTCATCCCGGGGTAAAGTTCTAGGCTGATCCTCACTTTCTCCAATTGCCTGGTTAGCCACTCCACACACACACTCTCTTTTGATTCTCCTCTACTTCCTGCTGTATTTTACTCATTGGAGGAGAGGAAGTAGAAAAAGAAGCTGAAGAGGGCAAGTGACTTGCCAGAGAAGAAGCCTCTAACAGGTCAACAAACTACTTGCCCATTAGCCCTAGGAGGATCGGACCAAAAGAAATCCGATGAGGTTCAACAAGTACAAGGGCAGAGTTCTGCACTTGGGACAGAAGAATCCCAAGAACTGCTACAGGCTGGGGCCCATGGGCTAAGCAGCAATTGTGAAGAAATGAACCTGGGTATTACAGTGGATGAGAAGTTGGACATGTGCCCTTGTAGCCAAGAAAGATAATAGCACATAAGGATGCATTAGTAGGAGAATTGCCAGCAGATCTAGGGAAGTGATTATACCCCTTTATTTGGCACTGGTGAGGCCACATCTGGAGTACTGCATCCAATTCTGCCTCCCTCCCCCCCCCCACACACACACATTACAGAAAGGATATGGCTGTACTGGAGACAGTCCAGCAGAGAACAACAAAAATTATTAGGGGCTGTAACACATGAATTATGAAGAGGGGCTGAAGGATGGCTTATTTAGTCTGCAGAAGAGAAGAATTGGGGGGATTTGATAGCACACTCAATTACAGGAAATGGGGTTCCAAAGAGGATGGAAAGAAGCTGTTCAGTGATGACAGAACAAGAAGCAATGTTCTCAAGTTGCAGTGCAGGAGGTATAGATTGGATATTAGGAAAAGCTATTTCCATAGGAGAGTGGTGAAGCACTGGAATGGGTTACCTAGGGAGGTGGTGGAATCTCCATACTTAAAGGTTTTTAAGTCCCTGCTTGACAAAGCCTTGGCTGAGATGATTTTGTTGGGTATTAGTCCTGCTTTTAGCAAGGGAGTGGTCTTGAAGACCTCCTGAAGCCTCTTCTAGCCCTATGAGTCTATTGTTCTTAAGCTTTCTCTTTTCTGCCTTTGAGACTTTAGCTACAGATGAAGTTGTGAAGGAAAGATAAGAAAAAGAAGAAACAGTAGGGCTGTGTCTAGACTGCATCCCTTTTCCATAAAAGGGATGCAAATTGGACACATCGCAATTGCAAATGAAGCGGGGGGATTTAAATCCCCCCGCTTCATTTGCATAAACATGGCTGCCACTTTTTTCCGGCCAGAGCTTTGCCGGAAAAAAGCACCAGTCTAGACGCGGATCTTTCGGAAAATAAAGCCTTTTCCAAAAGATCCCTTCTTCCTTATATTCCTAAAGGCTTTATTTTCCAAAAGATCGCCGTCTAGACTGGCGCTTTTTTCTGGTAAAGCTCCGAGTCGGAAAAAAGCGACAGCCATGTTTATGCAAATGAAGCGGGGGGATTTAAATCCCCGCTTCATTTGCTATTGCGATGTGTCTAATTTGCATCCCTTTTACGGAAAAGGGATGCAGTCTAGACACAGCCTAGGAAAGGAAACAGGTCCCTCTCTACGGGTATGTCTACACTAGCCACCCTAGTTTGGACTAGGGTGGCAAATGTAGTAATTTGAACTTTCAAATGAAGACCTGGATTTAAATATCCCATGCTTCATTTGCATATTCCTGGGCGCCGCCATTTTTTAATGCCTAGTAGTTCGAACTACCTGCCTGCGGCTACACGTGGCATGGGCTAGGTAGTTCAAACTATAGCTCCTAATTCAAACTACCATTACTCCTCCTGCATACCCTACGGCTGTGTCTACACTGCACCCCTTTTCTGGAAAAGGGATGCAGATTAGACACTTCAGAATTGCAAATCCGCGGGGGATTTAAATATCCCCCGCGGCATTTGCATTTATATGGCTGCCGCTTTTTCCGGTTCGGGGCTTTTGCCGGAGAAAAGCGCCAGTCTAGACGTGATTTTCTGGAAAATAAGCCCTTTTCCGGAGGATCCCTTATTCCTACTTGAAAGGATCCCTTATTCCTTGCTCAGGTTTCATGAGGAGTAATGGTAGTTCGGAATAGGAAGCCGAGTCCGAACTACCAAGTCCGTGCCGCGTGTAATCGCGCGGCACGGAGTCCGCACTAGCGGACATTTAAAAATGGCGGCGCCCGGCAAGATGCAAATGAAGCCCGGGAAATTCAAATCCCGGGCTTCATTTGCAACTCCATTTGCCTACATTACCACCCTAATTCGAACTAGGGTGGTAGTGTAGACATACCCTCCATCTAGTGTAGAAGACAAAATCAGAGATAAGTAGTGAGGCATTAAATCAGCCCAAAGAGGAAGCCAAATTGGAAGGCAAACAAGAAGGGAGAAAGATGGAAAGAAGGAAAAAAAGAAGAAACAAATTAGACAGCAAAACTAGCCTAAAAGATCCGTGGCTGGATGGGGGTGTGGGAATATACTAAAAAGAAGCCCAGCCGAAGACAGAAGAAATGGTTGGGGTGAATAATTAGGAGCTTCAGAGGAAAGATAAAAGAAAGGAAAATACACTCAGATAGTCAAAGAAAAGAACTTAGGAGAGGAAGGAATTAAAGAAACCTTTCAAGGCATTCCTGGCCCCTCTGTCCACTAATGAACAGAGAAAGGCAAATACAAATTGCCATAAAATTTACCTGAGAACTATCTAACCCAGTATCCTTTCTCTGGCAGTGGAGAGTACCAGAGACTGGAGAGAAAGTTGCGAGAACCCCACAGTAGGCAGATATGGATATTCTGCCCCTCAAATAGATTTAACGGTCTCGAATACTTATAGACTGATTAAAGCCTTAAGTTTTAATATCCCTTCCAAAATTGTATTATCATTAATTCTGATAATTCTGGATAGTCTCATTATTCATATAAATGTGGAGTCTCTTTCTAAATCCTGTTAAATTCTTGGCCTCAATGACTTCCTGTGGCAAAGAGTTTCACAGTTTTATCATATGTTGTGTGAAAAAGTATTTCCTTTTGTTAGTTTTGAATTAGCCACCTTTAGTTTCATTGAAATGTCCCCGTGTTCTAGTGTTATAATACAGGGAGAACAGCAGTTCCTGACCTGACTTCTTTAGAACATTCATTATTTTAAATAATCGTATGTCCCCTCTTATTCATCTCCTTTCTAAGCTGAGCAAACCCAGTCTTTTCAATTTTCCTTCATCTGAGATTTTTCCCAGGTCTTTGATCATTTCCATTACTCTTTGAAATATACCTTTTTTGAGATGCGTTGACCAGAATGTCACACTGCATTCCAGATAAGGCCACAACATTAATTTATATGAAGATATTATAGAATTCTCTTCCTTTTCTCTCTTATGCATCTTCCCAATTTTAGACTTGTTTTTAAATTTTAACTTAGAACCTTGTAAAGTTTATGAATAGTTTATTTCCCCCCTCCTGTGTGCATTGTTTTACATTAATCAATAATGAATTTAATTTGCCATCCTGTTGCCTATTGGCCTAGTTTGTTTAGGTCCTCTCTGAAGTTCTTCACAATCCTTTCTGGTAAACATGCTGAAATAGACTCTACCCCTTAGGTGTAACAATTGACTGTTTTTAATGGAATACCCATAACAAAGGATCTAATTGTGTTTCCATACACAGTCTCCCCCCTCATCTCCAATAAATCTTACAGTACCCTAATATTTCTGTGAATTATTTCCTGGGTAACAGTTATGTGGTCCAGAAATCAAAAGAAAAGATTCTAAAATTCTTAAGGTTTGCTAGCTGCTGCCTCTCGTTGATAATGCCAGTAGCTCCTTCAAGATGTCCTGATTATAAAGGGTAATATTAATCAAATTAGGATACAGAGGGCAGCATATGACCAGCCATGAACAAACTTGCTCAGATTTCAGTACCTACTATGAAGCATTTGCAACAACTGTTCATAATAATGTTAGAGAGTTAGATTAAAAATGACACAACAATCATACAATGAAATATATCTGAGGAAATAAGCGTGCTCATATTCTGAAAACAAAAAAACAGGAATCATAAGTTGATTAAATTATTTGCTGCTAATTATTCATTCAGTTTGACTTATTTATTACTAAACCCAGTTTTTCTCTCCGGCATATTCTCAGTGCATACCTTTTAAAAAAATACTGCTATTGGACAACACTGTATTTCTACTTCAAATCATAAATAAGTATATGCTATAAGTAGTATCAGATTCTCAATAATGCTGCAGCATTCCTTCTACCACTGAGGGATTTAAAATCCTTGCGTCCTTTGGTAAAACTCAGACCCAATAAAAATTGTACATGGTTATTCTGTCAGATCTGGGATGAAAAAGTTAACAAGTTTAAGTAAATACTTATTTAAATAATTCATTTATAGTTAGTCACTTCTGTTTTTTATATTTAAAACACAAACATGTTCATTACTTCAGATTCTATTATGTTATTATTATTTTTTCAGAACTAATTGTTCACTATGTTAGGAAATTTAAGAGCAGACAGACACAAGGCAAAATCCTGCCCCATAAAGTCAATGCCAAGACTCCTATTGGCTTCAAAGGGGCCAGGATTTCACCCAAAAAACACACTAAGCCATGGTCTACATTGGGGGGTTATTTTGAAATAACTCCCCTTCTTTCAAAAGAGGAGGTGGAGCATACACACCAAGCCCGTTCTTTTGAAATAGTAATTCCTGCTTCTCCTGAGGAATAACGCTCATTTGGCAATTGTTATTTCAAAACAGCATTAGTGTGGATGCTCAGCAGCTATTATTGGCCTCTAGAGACCTCTTGCAGTTGCACTTGTGGCTACTCTGGTCACACCCTTGTCAGCTCCACTGCTCCCCTTTAAAGCTCCAGGCAAAAGGGAAAGGGCTTGCAGAACCAGGCAATCTCGGCTAACCCCATGCCACACAGCACCCTGCATTTGAGGAGCCATGTCTGACCCCAGTGCTCTCTCTGTGCCCCCCTTGGTTGCCAGCATGCCCACAACAACCTCTTATGCTCCTGGCCAGGGGAGAAAGAGGGCACTGGCCTGGACGGGTATAGAAATTCTGGATGAGATCCAGTTCTGGCGGGGAGGAGATCAAGAGGCGCAATGCTTATGTCTATGGCCGAATGACCAGCAGCCTTGCAGACAGAGGACACAGCAGGACCCTGGATCAGGTCTGGATGAAAATTAAAGAATCATAGCAGGTCTACATAAAGGCCAGGGAGCAAAGTTCCCACACTGCAGCATCACTGCACACCTGCCACTTTTATGAGTAGCTGGATGCCATCCTGAGATGAGGGCCAGTCACCTCCCCCTTCCCTGCCAGGCATTGTTGACTCCAGCCAGTATATGCCTTGTGTCAGCCTCCATGAGGGCGGGGTTGTGGAAAAGGAGCAGGTTAGCCAGGACCCTATGCCTGCCAGCCAGGAGGTCATCATCAACATTGACCCAGTGTCCCCCTCCCAGCATGTCTCTCAGGGCTTGTACGATACTGGGAAAGGCACTTCAGGTGAATTCCATCACTTTCCCTGTACACACGTGGCAGCGGGAGGTGGGCTGTGAGGGGCTGTGTGATCCTCACTCGTCCTTCTCAGCCTGGAACTCGCACAACAGCCTGTGCATATGGGTGCACATGGAGCACTCGGGCCCATGACACTGTCTCAGTCACACAGGAACCCCTCGCTCCTTTTTAAAAGGGTTCTTTATTTGGTCTGAGGGGAGAGGTGAAAGTTGGGGAGGGCAGCGTAAGACAGGCAGCTGAAGGCACACCAACCACCATGCAGTACCTGCTGAACCTGGCATTAAACTGCTCCTTGGTGGAGTCCAGGCTGCCTGCGTAGGCTTCATTAGCCAGGGGAACAAGGGGTAAACTGTGTCATGCAGGATGCACATGGGCATGTCTACGTCCATGACTCTGATAGTAGTGTCAGGGGAAAAAGTGCCAGCATACATCCTCTGGAACAGGCTTGAGTTCTGGAATATGCAGGTGTTGAGTGCTTTCAGTGACCACCCAGTGTAAATAACCGTGAACTGGCCCTTGTGTCTACAAGGGCCTGCAATACCATCAAGAAATACCCCTTTCTGTTGATAACGTCCAAGGAACAGTGGTCACGGGCCAGGATGGGGATAATGGTGCCATCTGTGGTCCCTTGCAGTTGGGGAAGCCCATTGCAGCAAAGTCAGTGACGATGGGGTCAACATTCCCCAGGGTGATGTCTCTACACAGCAGGATGGCATTGATGGCCTTGACCACCTATTGAATCATAGAAACATAGAATCATAGGGTTGGAAGACACCTCGGGAGGTCACAGAGTCCAAAAACCTGCCCAAAGCAGGAACAATCCTAACTAAAGCATCCCAGCAAGGGCCTTGCCAAACTGGGACCTCTAGGTAATCCATTCCAATGTTTTATCACCCTCCCAGTAAAATAGTAAAACAGACAAACCTGCCTGAGCATGGCCCTGACTGTGGATTTCCCCATGCCAAATTGGTTCCCCATGGAATGGTAGCTGTCTGGCGTGATGAGCTTCCATAGGGGAATGGTGACATACTTCTGCAGGGGGATGGCAAGTCTCATCCAGTTGTCCTGTCATCTGAGTGCAGGAATGAGCCATTCGCAGAGCTTGAGGAAGGTGGTCTTCCACATGCAGAAGTTCTGGAGCCATTGCTGGTTATCCCTTTCTTCAGGACGATACGGTCCCACAAGTTGGAACTGGTTTCCCTCCACTACAGAAATGATGTTCCATTGTGTGCAGGGGATTATAGATAATTTGGTGCATCAGGGCCTGAGTGAAGAGGTTCTCCCATCCCAGCTGGTCGTCGTGGTCCTGAATCATCATGTGGGCACTGTGAATCAACTGTGCCACGAAGTGCAGCATGATGCCCGTGAGCCTGGCACTGCTTTGCAGCAACTCCGGCTCCATGGAGTCAGTGCAGTGGCATCTGCAAGGGCAGCCAGAGCACATGGCACGAGTTTGGTGTCTCACAGGGAGGTAGGCAGTGGGGAAGTGGCATGTGAGATAGCTGTAGAGAGAAGCCCCTTTAAGCGCAAGTCTCAACTAGCCTCACATGCAGCTACAGGCAATGACTGCTCTCCTGGTGCCCTCCCTGGAGTGCTTCCAGGGGCTTTAAATGTGATGCTGGGACCAATCAGCATGAATGTGCTACTTCAAAATAATTCTACACTATTGTGATGGTGTCTTGCAGTGTGGAGGTTCTATTTCCAAATAGTTATTTTGGGAGTTATTATTTTGAAATAACTTATTTGGAAGTAATTTCCTAGTGCAAACATGCCCTAGGAATCTAGTTCAAGCACATGCAAGATGGAGTGGTCACAAACAATACATGAATATAGATGGAACAGAGTCAGAAACTGCCAGTACTCATGTGGCGAAGTATTTTTATTGGGACCACTTGTAACCAAACCTAATTTAAAATTATTATACATTTTATTTCAATTACAGATATTTAAAATTGCATTAGAATTGGTGTTTTCTCTCCTTTTTGTGTGAAATATATGGAACGATTAAGCTCTTTATATACATGATTGTTCTTCATAATGACTACACTAAGTATTTCAAGGAAAGGAGTAAAATATTACTTTCTGCCCTGGTCTACACGGGGGGTTATTTCAAAATAACTCTCATTATTTGGAAATAATAAGCAGAGCGTCCACACTACCAAGCCTATTATTTTGAAATAACGGGCTGATTATTTAGAAATCTGTACTCCTGCTTTCCTCAGGGAATAATATTTATTTCAAAATAGTTATTTCCGCTGCTGCTATTTTGAAACATCTACTCCCCAGAGTAATTAAAAGTAATTACTCTTCAGTTCTTCCTAGAGCTCTAATTCAAGGTAGCATGTCAACAACAACAGAGCCTGCCTCAGACTAATTTTGAGGCTCCCCCATCGTCGAGACATGCTATTTCAATTTTGTTATTTCAGAGTTATTATTTTGAATTTATTTTGTAATAATTTCCTAGTGTAGACATGGCCTCAATGTTGTTATATTATGTATGAACTGGACACATTTACAGTTGCTTGTAGTTACAATGTATTCATATAACACCACAAATATACTAGGTTTGAAAGCAATACTAGCAAGGATTGAATTATAGTAGAACTTTACTTAAATTATTGATTTTTCCAGAATAACTATAGCTCACTTTTTACCTGTCAGAAGTAGCAGCCTGAGTGGTTAAAAAGGATAAGAGCAAGTTTTTGGATCCGAGAGCACTGGAAGAGAGTAAGATTGTAAATGGGATGTTGAGCTTCAGGTCATTGATTTTAACCCAGTACAGATTGGTAGAGACAAAGTTGTTATTTTCTAGTGGCCTACCTGAAATGATTTTGTGGTCTCAACTCATTTCCAGTGGACAGGTCTTACAATCAGAACTAACAAACCTGTTGACAGTTCCAGCAACGATTTGAAACCCTCAGTGGAGCAATGCTTGCAACTCTGCAGTTCACATTTAAGCCTGTTGGTAAGGAGCTAGAAGGATGGGAACTATGCACTGTTTCTTGCTGTGTTATTTTCCCAGTCTATCAAAATTGATACTTTCCATACATGGATGGACAGAATGAAGCCTAAACCTGAAGTTAAATTTAACAGGAGTCCATAAATGAATTGCAAACACTTAAAATAACAGAATATTTTTCTGCCAGTTTTCAAAATGATTTTTGTTTCATTATAATTATTGATATTTTATGTGTCATGCCTCTCGACTTCCTCCTCTTTTTTTAACCCCTTTTCCATTTTGCCTACAGAGGGAGAAAGAATAAGGGGTAGATGGGAAGAAAATAAATATAACTCTCTTGGTTTTTTTTAAACCCTTTTCTTTCACTGACAAACAAAAGCATTCTAAGAAAACATTCATTTTTTAAACAAGGACATTATTAATGAAAAAAACAGCTCATTTGAAAAACTGACAATCCAAGAAATGTCTTATGGTGTGGAGAAGTGTTTTCAAATTTCAGATCCATCTCTTCACTTCCTATGGGAAAATACTCCACCTAGTTAACAGAAAAGGATAAGAGAACGAGTGTGCATCTCTCTCTCTCTTTTAACACTGACACCATGCAATGTTTCTCTCAGGAAATCTACTGAGTTTCCTGCAGCCCTCACAGTCAAAAAAACTTTTATGAGGACATTTAGCTTGTATTCATTTAGGTCCATGCCCTTTTCTGTACTATGTCCTAGGTTTAAAATAATATTATCCAATTTAAGACTATCACCTTTTTAAGCATTTAGTTTGAATTAATTTTAAAATAAATATTTGTGTTTGTTTTGAAACTTTTAAAGTCATTGGCAAATAAGTGCAATTTTAATGATTCGGCTGCATATAATAAATCTACAATAAAATCTCACACTGAAAATAAGATTTCCACATCCAAGCGAATGTTTAAAAGGATTGTTTTCAATCACAAATCCCCCATTGTCTGCCATTTGTAATTAAAAATGTCTCAATAATTCATTTAAAGGAAACTTGTGATGTTTAAATGCAAACTTGGCAATGTGCATTTGTAGTACTGTGATTAATTAACCAGTATGTGAATGGTATCTCAGAGACAGTATTGCATAGATGAGAGACTATAACACAGTTTACAATAGGAAGTGAGAGATCTTATCCTTTTAAGTCTTGATTAAAGGCAAAATTAATTGTATAAATTGCATGTTTTAAACTGATGTTATCTGCAGCTGAGTACAACCCTGGAACAGCAGAGGTGATTCCTGATCAAGGAGACGCCTACAGATTTTGACAAACTAGAGTACCTCCAGGGTGCTCAAGTGCCAGGGCACTTACTTCATTCACATCTCAGCCATTTAGTGATGGCAAGATGAAGGTTTCCCTCAGGGATCACTGCATTGTTACAGAGCACACCTTCAGCTCCTGTTAAAAGAAGATGTTGATTATCCCCATAATTATTTTTGAATGGGTTATTTTGACTGTTCAGTAAAGGGGATATGTGGACTCTAATTTATGCAAATGTACCCCCAAATCAAAATAGTACCCAGATTAAAGAATATATAATTTCTCTTTGGAAGTACCCAGTTTTCATAACTGTAATGAAGTATTTCTAAAGATGTGCTACCAGATTATCACCATCATCATATTATTATGGATGACAATTTAGGTATGGCTATAGGTTAAGTAAACCAATAATTTACTTGAAAGACAATTATTTCTTTTTTCTAGTAGGCAAGTGACTGAATTTAATATAAAAATGCAAATGGCGCTAAAATTATAATATCTGAAGTAGTTTCATTATATAAATTCCTGCTTCCCTTCAGTAAAGTTAAATTAGGCCAAGAGAAAAAAAAACAGGTTTTAAAAATATGATGACCTGAATGGTGTATTGTGACAGCAGCCAAGTAAATAACTTAACAAGGAAAAGGCTTTGTAGAATATTGATTTAATGCATCACTTAAGCAACAGAATATCTCAAATCAGCATTATACATGCTCTATTTCCTTGTACCTTGGACAATTTATCTGTTCACCTCTCTCAAAGGAACAAACACATATTTCTCCATGAATTGTTGTCTATGATGCACAGTTTTTAACAGCAGGGTAAAAATGCATCCTCAGTAGAACTCTCATTCTTTGAAAGAGATGTATTTCCAGAAATTATAGCAAGCTGGAAAGCTGCATATAAAAAACTACTAAAATTAAATTTAGACAAACATAACTGATATTATTTTTCTATTGAAAACATATGATAGAGAAAGTAAGCATTTTCAATATGCACAAGAGATTGTAAATTGCAATTTGACCTTATTGTACAGAATTTGAATAGGCAACTGAAGCATAAAAATAATTTTAAAATTATGTTTAAAAGTTGCATTGACTCCAAATTGTGGTTTCTCATGATATGTACAGTACAAAGATAAGTGTAATGAGAAGAACTGTAAATAAAAAACAAGGGAGAAAAAGCAGGAATAACTTGTCAAGTTCATTTTTGTTGTAGTTTTAAAGAACAAGCTACCAAATTATACACTTTATATAAAGGTCTACTTTGTCATCAATTGGGTACTTCCAAAGAGAAATTACATATTCTTTCATCTAGGTACTGATTTGAGGGTAGATTTACATAAATTAGAGTTCCAGTATTCCCTTTTCTGAACAGTCATAATAGCCCATTACAAATAATTGTATGAGGACAATCAACATCAACATGTGTAGGACCCAATTTAGGCAAAATTGAACCCCATTATTGCTGGCCCATGGGATAATGTCCTTAGTCTCTGTTTGCAAGAAGGTGGGAATGAGTGACAAGGAATGGGTCACTTGATAATTACCTGCTCTGCTCATTCCCTCTGGGACAGCTGGCATTGGCCACAGTCAGAAGACAAGGTATCAGGCTAGAAAGACCTTTGTCTTGACCCACTATGACTGTTCTTATGCTTGTTCTTATCTCTGAATGACTTCTGCTCCATAGCTACAAAAGATATCTCTTAATTGACTGGTGAAAACACTATTCTCCAGCAGCTACAAAACAAACATGCAAACACACAAACAACTAAATGTACTACTGCTTCCTTTTTCTAGGACAGTGATTCATAGAATCATAGAATAATAGGGCTGGAAGAGACCTCAGGAGGTCATCAAGTCTAGTCCCCTGCGCAAAGCAGAACCAACCCCAACTAAACCATCCCAGCCAGGACTTAAAACCACTAGGGATGGAGGTTCTACCACCTCCCTAGGTAACCTATTCCAGTGCTTCACCACCCTCCTAGTCTAATAGTTTTTCCTAATATCCAACCTAGACCTCCCCCACTGCAACTTGAGACCATTGCTCTGCGGTTCTGCCATCTGTCACTACGGAGAACAGCCTCTCTCCGTCCTCTTTGGAACCAAGTAGTTAAAGGATGCTATCAAATCCCTCCTCACTTTTTTCTTCTGTGGACCAAATAAACCCAAATCCCTCAGCATCTCCTCATACGTCACGTGCTCTAGCCCTCTAATCATTTTTGTTACCCTCTGCTGGATCGTCTCCAACACGACCACATCCTTTCTGTAGTGGGGGAGAGGGGGGCAGAATAGGATGTAATACTCCAAATGTGGCTTTACCAGTGATGAATAAAAGGAAATAATTACGTCCCTAGATCTGTTGGAAGTGCTCTTCCTAATACAGCCTAATATGCTGTTGGCCTTCGTGGCTACAAGGACACACTGTAGATTCACATTCAGCTTCTCATCCACTGCAACCCCCAGGTCCTTTTCTGCCAAATTTCTGTTTAGCAAGTCAGTCACCAGCCTGTAACAGTGCTTGGAATTCTTCCATCCCAAGTGTAGGACTCTGCACTTGTCCTTGTAGCACCTCATCTGATTTTTTAGCCCAATCCTCCAATTTGTCTAGGTAACTCTTGACCCTATCCCTACCCTCCAACACAGCTACCTCTCCTTCTAGCTTAATGTCATCCACAAACTTGCTAAGGGTACCATCCATCACCTCAACCAGGTCATTAATAAAGATGCTGAAAAAAACAGCCTTAGAACCGACCCTTGGGGCACTCTACTTGAAACTGACTGACAACCAGACATCGAGCTGTTGATCATTACCTGTTGATCCCAACAACCTAGCCAGCTTTCTATATACCTTACAGTCCGTTTATCCAATCCACACTTTCTTAACTTGCTGGCAAGGATATTGTGGGAGACCATATCAAAAGTTTTGCTAAAGTCAAGGTTTATCACATCCACTGACTTCCCCACATCCACAGAGCCAGTTACCTCTTCATAGAAGGCAATCAAGTTGGTCAGGCATAACTTGCCCTTGGTGAATCCACATTGACTATTCCTGATCACTTTCACCTCTTCCTTGAGGATCTGCTCCATGATTTTTCTGGGGACTGAGATGAGGCTGTAGTTCCCTGGATTGTCTTTCTTCCCCCTTTTTAAGGATGGGCAATACATTTGCTTTTTTCCGGTCATCTGGGACCTCCCCCAATCTCCACGAGTTTTCAAAGATAACAGACAAAGGCTCTACAATGACATCTACCAACTCCCTCAACACCCTTAGATTCATTAAATCAGGACCCACGAATTTGTGTATGTATAACTTCTCTAAACAGTTTTTAACTTGTTCTTTCTCCACCAAGGGCTGTGTTAGCTAGTGCTGTAGTCCGGGAGCTGACCTTGTCTGTGAAGACAGAGGCAAAAAAAAAAAAAAAAAAAAAACCATTGAGTACTTCAGCTTTTCCCACATCATCTGTCACTAGGTTACCTCCTTCATTCAGTAAAGGTCTCTTGTTGCTAACATGTCTGTAGAAACCTTTCTTGTTAACCTTCACATCTCTTGCTAGCAGCAATTCCAATTGTACTTTGGCCTTCCTGATTACATACCTGCATGTCTGAGCAATGTATTTATACTCCTCCCTAGTCATCTGTCCAAGTTTCCACTTCTTGTAAGCTTCCCTTTTGTGTTTAAGCTCACCCAGGATTTCACTGCTAAGTCAAGCTGGTTGCCTATGATATTTTCTTTTCTTACTGCTTATTGGGATGGTGTGTTCCTATGTCTTCAGTAGGGTTCTTTAAAATACTGCCAGCTCTCTTGGACTCCTTTCCCCTTCATGTTAGCATCCCAGAGAATCCTGCCCATCAGTTTCCTGAGGGAGTCAAAGTCTGCTTTTTTGAAGTCCAGGGTGTGTATTTTGCTGCGCTCCTTTCTTTCTTTCATTGGGATCCTGAACTCAAGCATCTTATGATCACTGCTGCCCAGGTTGCCAGCCACATCTACTTCTCCTACTAATTCCTTCCTGACTGTGATCAGCAAGTCAAGCTGAGCTTGGCCCATGGTGGGTTCCTTCAGCACTTATACCAGGACATTATACCCAACATTCTCCAAAAACTTCCTGGATTATCTGTGTACTGCTGTATTGGTCTCAAACAGATGTCAGGGTGATTGAAGTCCCCCATGAGAACCAGGGCCTGTGATCTGGAAGCTTCTCTTATTTGTCTGAAGAAAGCCTCGTCTACATCATCCACCTGATCTGGTGGTGTATAAGAGACACCTACCATGACATCAACTCTATTGCTCCTTCCTCTAAGCTTAACCCAAAGATTCTCAACAGGCTTTTCTCCCTCGACATACTGGAGCTCTAAGCAACCATACTGTTCTCTTACATACAGTGCAACTCCTCCTCCTTTTCTCCCCCCACTGTCCTTCCTAAACAATTTATACCCTTCCATGACAGTGCTCCAATTATGTGAGTCATCCCATCATGTTTCCATTATTCCAATCAAATCATAGGGTATGTCTACACTGCCACCCTAGTTCGAACTAGGGTGGCTAAAGTAGGCATTCGAAGTTGCAAATGAAGCCCAGGATTTAAATATCCCGGGCTTCATTTGCATCTTGCCGGGTGCCGCCATTTTTAAATCCCCCTTAGTGCGGACTCCGTGCCCGCAGCTACACTCGGCACAGAGTAGGTAGTTCGAATTAGGCTCTCTAATTCGAACTACCGGTATACCTCGTTTGCAACTTCGAATGCCTACATTAGCCACCCTAGTTCAAACTAGGCTGGCAGTGTAGACATACCCATAGTTATTTGACTGGGCCAGGACTTCTAATTCTTCCTACTTGTTTCCCAGGCTTCTTGTGTACATATACAGGCATCTTAGATAACTAGCCAATTAGCCTACCGTCTCAGTAGGGATGAGGGGTCCTCCTCCATTGCACCTTCCTCCTTATGTTTCTTCCCAGTATCCCACTTCCCCACTTACATAAGAACATAAGAACAGCCGTACTGGGTCAGACCAAAGGTCCTTCTAGCCCAGTATCCTGTCTGCTGACAGTGGTCAGCACCAGGTGCCCCAGAGAGGGTGGACAGAAGACAATGATCAAGCGATTTGTCTCCTGCCATCTCTCTCCAGCCTCTGACAAACAGAGGCCAAGGACACCATTTTATCCCCTGGCTAATAGCCTTTTATGGACCTAACCTCTATGAAATTATCTAGCTTCTCTTTAAACTCTGTTATAGTCCTAGCCTTCACAGCCTCCTCTGGCAAGGAGTTCCACAGGTTGACTACACGCAGTGTGAAGAACAACTTTCTTTTATTAGTTTTAAACCTGCTACCCATTAATTTCATTTGGTGTCCTCTAGTTCTTCTATTTAGGGAACTAATAAATAACTTTTCTTTATCGGCCCTCTCACATCACTCATGATTTTATAGACCTCTATCATATCCCCCCTCAGTCTCCTCTTTTCTAAACTGAAAAGTCCCAGTCGCTTTAACCTCTCCTCATATGGGACCCGTTCCAAACCCCTAAGCATTTTAGTTGCCCTTTTCTGAACCCTTTCCAAGGCCAAAATATCTTTTTTGAGGTGAGGAGACCACATCTGTACACAATATTCAAGATGTGGGCATACCATGGTTTTATACAGGGGCAGTAAGATATTCTGGGTCTTATTTTCTATCCCTTTCCTAATAATTCCTAGCATCCTATCTGCCTTTTTGACTGTCGCTGCACACTACGTGGAAGTTTTCAGAGAACTGTCCATGATAACTCCAAGATCTCTTTCCTGATTTGTCATAGCCAAATTAGCCGCCATCATACTTACCTCAGGGCTTAGGTCACCAGTCCCCAACCAACCTAGTTAAGGTTTGCAAGCTTACCTGCCAAGATGCTCTTCCCTCTCTTCATTAGGTGGATCTCATCTCTTCCTAGCAATCCTTGTACCCAGAACAGCTTCCCAGGTCCAAGAAACCAAAGCTCTCTCTCCAACACCACCTGTGCAACTACACATTTACTTCCAATATTCGATGATCCCTACCTGGACCTTTTCCTTCAACAGGGAGGATGAATGAGAACACCCCTCCTTGATCCTTCTTCCCAGTGCTACATGATCTGCAGTGACCCACTCAAGGTCATTATTGGCTGCATCGTTAATTCCTACGTGGAGAAGTAAGAAGGTAGCAATCCGAAGGTTTGATCAGTCTCAGAAGACTCCCAGTCACATACTGGTTCTCAAATTTTTGTACTAGTGACCCCTTTCACATAACAAACCTCTCAGAGCATCCCTTCTTATAGATTAAAAACACTTTTCATATATTTAATACCATTATAAATGCTGGAGGCAAAACAGGTTTGGGGTGGAGGTTGACAGCTTGTGACCAAGTCCACCCCTAATAACCTGATGACCCACTGAGGGGTCCCAACCCCCAGTTTGAGAACCCTTGATCTAGAAGCAGAATCTGTGACTCCACCTTACCCAATTACTGTAGGTGGCTCTATTGAAATCACATTGACCCACTTACTGATTATAATCAGACAGTAACCTAAATTTCCAGTGTGGGTGATGAACCTTACAAATATAGATGGGTTCTTTTCCAGAAGACTAAACATTAGAAAGCCAGCAAAGAATGTTAAAGGGTTTTCCCTGCATGAATGCTCTTTGCCAGATAAAGTGGCACAGCCTTTCCTTCTTTTAGCACAATCTTGAGAAGCATATGGTATCCCCTAAACCAGGAGTAACCCCAGGAGCTATAATGACTTTAACACACATCTGCTGCTTTAGAGTACAACCCATATATGACAGCACTCTGGGAGAGAATGCCATAATTCCTAAAGCAAACTAAGAGAGTTTAATACCAACTTGAGCAGTTGGAATATCCCCGCCATCACTAATATTGGACCACAGTTTATTTGATCACATCTTCAGTAGTTCCCATCACTGTCGTCCAATCCTAAAATAGCTCCAATGGAGCCCACTGAAGTCCAGTAAGAGCTTACAGCCAATTTCATACAATTGCTGGTATGAATGGGCAAAACCCTATTGAATTCAATGACTTTTCCATTTTCTACAGCAGAGAATTTTGCTGATAACCTATTCATCTCCTTCCATTTCAAGGTGAAGATAGCATCAAACATCCCTCATTCCCTTTAATTGCCTTTTTCCATGTTGTGGTAGAATTGAAATGTCTCCCAATATTTTGGATCAACAAAGCAGATTTTAAGAAGTCACATAAATTACTATCTGATGTGTTTTATCCTTCACAATTAAAGGATGCCTGAAGAATATCATTTGGGGTCTGTCTGGCCACCATTTGAGAGCTCTCCATCTGAGAAAGGCAGGGAAGACTCCCCTCAAGGATTGAACTCACAACCCTGGGTTTAAAAGGCCAATGCTCAAAACACTGACCTAGCCATCCTCCCATCTATTCACTGCATGTTGACTGATCAATTGACATCTGTCTCAGAGCAGTGCCTCACAATAGTAGGGACTTTGATGCCACCTCAGTTTTCCCTCTGTCTAAAGTAGAGCTATAGTAGAACGATTCATTGTGAATAATTTACAGATTTAGTCTTTTTTCACTCTCTGAATTTTCTATAAAATTCTACTTAGTAAAAATTGGTTCACTAGTTGAGATTTTAAAACCCATTAGTCTTTGCAATAGTAGTTCTTGCTTTGTTTTGTGTAAGTGGTCAGAAGCATGTTGGAAAAAGAAGTTCTGGCACCACTGAAGTCAATGGAAAATCTCCTGTTAAATCCACAAGGGCCAGGATTTCATCCAGGCTCCCTGCAGTGTGAAACCTACAAATCTAGATTAGACACAAATGAGGGCCACAATAAAATAACAGGGAAGAAAAGAAGAAATAGAACAAAAGTTACAAAAATAAGGATGTGTAGACACCACTGTGGTTGGCTTTATCAAAATGTGATAGCTAGAGAGATCATATAGCACTTGGTAAAGGCTTAAGTACATTCTGAGGGCTTGGAGCACAGTTTTGCTTTTGTTTTCTAAACTTCTTGAAGGAAATTGTGGTAGAAGTTATATGAACGTGTTCCAGTTTCTGTTTTTCCCATGATCTGTGTGTTCAACTCCCTTTCCCCTGACCTTTCCCCTTATTCTTTTCTCAGCTCTGGTATTAGCCTGAAGAAGAAATTCTTTGTTTCTGGTCTATAAAAATCTACAAATTCCTTGCTAGTTGCCAATCCCATTTTACTATATTCTATGCTATTTCTTATAACATCATATTCCCATGGTATCAGTACAACAAGCAATGGTAGAGTCTTTAAAAAGCAGGTGAAAATCCTACTATAATTTCTAAGTGCCCTAGTATTTTACTAGAAATTTCAAAAATCCTCTGGATTTTAAGATTCTGTCATTAGACTGCTTTGAATAAATTAATTGAAATTAAACTTTCATAAGAAACCAAGGAAAAATGCATTTCTATAGTCATGTATTGGACTTGGCTTCTTACAATGAAAGCTATGGTATTGGTATTGCCTCTTAGGAGGGAAATTAGCCTCCCCTAAATTTAAAGCATGAAATAATTTCATTCATTATAGGGGAAATGTGCAATGCAGATGGTTTCAAAAGGAGTTTTAAAGAACTATTCCAATTTGAGACCACCCAAAAACTGGAACAATAAGTAGGGTAGACTATCTATCCTCATCTCCGAAACACTGAGACATCAAAACAGGCTAACTAACCTGAGATAGGAAATCTTTTTAGAATGCTTGGTTCATTAAAAAATGAGCATATGTCAAGTCTATATTGGGCGCCAATATATAACAAACTACTGAATGTTTTAAAGCTTTATTTTACTGAATAAGAAACCAGAGTACATTTACTGACCTGTGTTCTTGTCATACCATTAATGTAGCATCCTTCCAGCATGGAGTGCAGCTGAGGGTGAAAAACTATAGACAGGAGCCTTATTTTCTTTTGTTTAAAAATAATTTGAAAACCCTTCCAGTTCATTTGTCTGTTACTTTTATGAAAAGAGAAATGATTTGTCCTGAGTGAAGCCTTGGAAACCACCTCAGAGACATTAATAACTAGACCAAATTTCAGTTTAAAAATTTAAATTAGTACCATTTCCCTCTTTTCTCTCTGAAAAAAAGTAACAACCCATTCCTTCTCCCTAATCCTTAGCATAACCCCACTCCCAACTCTCAGGATCTTATTTAGTTTAGTAACCTAAACTAGATATCTACCATCTTCAAATCCACAACTGTAACTATCAGAGCTTCCCCTTGGTCATAAAAGAGGAAATTCATTCTCTGTACTTCCTGCCTTGGAAACAGTATCTTTATAACAGATACACAAAACTATTTTAGAATGTACCAAACTTTAAACTTTCCGGGCTATAGGACTAAAAAAGGGGGCAGTGTAGGTTGGGGATGGGCAGAAAGTCAGGTCTGTTGAGGTCAAAGAACCTGCTTAGAATCTGGGACAGTTTAGGGGTTAGACTAAATAATTGAGGAATTGGGGTCTACTGATGGTCAGGTAATGAATGGGCTTGGGAAGAATGGACCTGTGGAGGGATGGAGAGAAGGCACCATGTGTCTGGGAAAGGACAAGACTATGTTCAGAATTAAAGCAGTAAAGGGAAGTAATATGTTGGAGAAGGGAAAAACAGGAAAACTGTCAAAAATTCAAGTCAGCTAATGAAAGATTCTGCACTCTTTGGAATTTGCATGTCTACATAATTCTTTTTACTTTTTATATACTTTTTAAAAAATAGTGGCAAACATAACATGTAAGCCTTAATTCAACTTTAAAGCATCACTAATCACTGAATTTCTGACCATAGCTTGAACTGGTGATAAACAGTGACGCTTCAGAAAAATGCCCAATTCCAAGTACTATTTCATTCAAATCTACCTGACTAAAATCCCTATATGACAATCTCCAGTCTGATATTGGGAACATTTCTCTGCAGATGCAGTTGTTTTTTGTCCATTTTAGTTTTCCCACCTACACAATATTTTGAAAAGAAGCTGACAGTATTTTAGAACAGATTAGGAAAAATCTGCGGCAATTCAATCACTGTTTCCAGGCATTAGAAATCTGAATTAATTGAAATATCTTGTACCCAGAATCAGGCTTGGAAAATGTGAAGCAACAACATATATCAGATATGTATGTTTGGTAATAGAAATGGTACAAACATGAATTTCAACGTATGTAAACATGGCCCATTGAATTCCAAGACACTTCTGGACTAAGGCATCATTCACAATGTAAGGACTGGCTAAATCCTACAGCAAGACTTAATCACTGTGGACACTGAGGGGAATTTCAGTTGATTCTAAAAAATGCTAAAACCCAGTATCCATTATTTTTAATGGGAGATGGTTCCCACTTACTCTTTTGGCCTGTGAAAAATCTCCAAAGTACTTCAAAATTACACATGCAACTTCATCCACTGTTTAAACTAGGTATAAAAACAAACATTGTCACTCACAAACCCCATATAAAACAACAACTGAATCATTAATAAGCACATTGGCAGTTTTATTTGATTAAATGGAAACTTTACAACATGACTACTCATTCCACGTATACTTTTGCTTTATAGGGGGGGTACACTGTGGCTACGTCTAGACTGGCATGATTTTCCGCAAATGCTTTTAACGGAAAAGTTTTTCCGTTAAAAGCATTTGCAGAAAAGAGCGTCTAGAAAGCGTCCGTGCCAATCGAGACGCGGTTTTGCGCAAGAAAGCCCCGATTGCCATTTTCGTGATCGGGGCTTTTTTGCGCAAAACAATACCGCGTTGTCTACACTGGTCCTCTTGCGCAAAAGCATTTGCAAAAGAGGGCTTTTGCCCGAACGGGAGTAGCATAGTATTTCCACAAGAACACTGACAATCTTACATGAGATCGTCAGTGTTCTTGTGGAAAGTCAAGCGGCCAGTGTAGACAGCTGACAAGTTTTTCCGCAAAAGCAGCTGCTTTTGCAGAAAAACTTGCCAGTCTAGATGCAGCCACATGTCATTTTAACAATAAAATCCTTTTGAATAAAATGTGCAAGAATGCCTGCTTTGCATTTTAATAAATCTTTCCATCTTACTGTAACTCAAGCTCTTTTCTTAACAACTCAGGACCGTTCTTAGCCAAAGGATAAAACAATTTCTGAGAAACTCAAATAAGCGATATCTGATGTCACCATGCTTCCAATCTATGCTAGTTCTTCCATGTTTCGCTGCCTCCATACAATGCCTTCGAGTAACTGTGCCCTCTTCAGTCTCTTTCCAGACTCTTGCTTAGTTCCTATTCCCTGTATGGCTTCTTTCTTCTGTCATGCATTCCCAAAATAGAGCAGGATTTCAGCAACAGTGGCTAGGACGTACACGGATTTAAATTTTAGCAGACACCACTCATTAAGCTGCAAGCTAATTTACAAGTTTACAGCTTATGCAGTAATGGTTTATTTTCTTTTGGCAGATTAAATGATTAAAACAGCTAGATTATTGGACAAAATGAAACCTCACAGCATGCACACTATTGAACTACATTTGATTTTCTAATTAAGAATGTAAAATACTTTCAAATCAATTGCTTCATGCAGTACAGCATCCCATATGCCAGTTCCAATCCTACATTTATATCTGAAGGAATATAAGTTAGTGCTTGATCTTGCCTTTTGATATATGACACACATAGTTAAGTACAGTCACAAAGGTAGCCATGTTAGTCAGATCTTGGTAAAACAACAAAAAAAAGCAGTCATGTAGAACTTTAAAGACTAACAAGATAGTTTATTAGGTGATGAGCTTTCGTGGGACATTCCCACTTCTTCTGATCATATACTGAAAGTGAATTGGCATGACCATAATATAACAGAGGGATACAATGAAAAAAGTAAAAAAAAAAAAAATACAAACTGACAAATCAGCTACATAGAACAGAAGGTGAGGGCGAGGGGAGGGGGGAGTGACAATGAAGGAGGAAATTGCTTACTGTAAGAGTCAATTAAGTGACTAATCTGGAGTCACTACGAATATCAAAAGGTGGGGATGCAGTCTTTGTAATGTGTACATGGATGGAGGGACACATTAGATACCACATGTACAGTATTAATCATATTCATGTTGCTTTCATGACTGTCATGTATAAACATAATCAATACATGATTTTGCAAAACAATCCCATGTTAACATAATATGATAATTATGTGGCTCTCTGATTCAATTTGGCTCTCACACATTCACATTTTCTGAACAAGCAGGAAGGGGAGGTAGAAAAGAGGAAGAAAAGAGTGATTTTCACACAAAGTAAATTATACTTGCAGAATAAAAGGAAATATTGTAGTTGCAACATAAATTACTTTAACGAGTAAATGACTTTTTAGTTTCAGTTTTCACCAAAAAAGTTTAGTAGTGATTGGACAGCTAACAGTGAATGTCAGTAAAGTGGGGAAGGATCAGAGGCAAAAATTCATGAAAAATTACTTATGTCTTCAAATCACCAGGGTCTGATGAAATACATCCTAGGAGTTGACAGAAGATATCGGAACCATTAGCAATTATATTGGAAAAGTTATGGAAGATGGGAGAGATTGCAGAGGACTGGAAAAGGTCCAATATAGAGCCAATCTATAAAAAGGGGAATAAGGACAAGCCAGGGAATTACAAACAAGTCATCTTCAGTACCCAGAAAGTTAATGGAGTAAATAATTAAGGAATCAATTTGCAAACATCTAGAAAATAGTAATTAATAGCATGGTTTTGTTAGAAACAAATCTAGTCTAACTAACCCAATATCTTTCTTTAACAGGGTAACACGTCTTGTGGACAGATGTGCCATATCTTGACTTTAATAAGGGTATGTCTACACTACCCCCCTAGTTCGAACTAGGGGGGTAATGTATGCATACCGAACTTGCTAATGAAGCCCGGGATTTGAATTTCCCGGGCTTCATTAGCATAAAGCCGGCGCCGCCATTTTTAAAAGCCGGCTAGTGCGAACCCCGTGCCGCGTGGCTACATGCGGCACGGACTAGATAGTTCGGATTAGGCTTCTAATCCGAACTATCTGTACGCCTCATGGAACAAGGTGTACAGATAGTTCGGATTAGAAGCCTAATCCAAACTATCTAGTCCGTGCCGCATGTAGCCGCGCAGCACGGGGTTCGCACTAGCCGGCTTTTAAAAATGGCGGCGCGGCTTTATGCTAATGAAGCCCGGGAAATTCAAATCCCGGGCTTCATTAGCAAGTTCGGTATGCATACATTACCCCCCTAGTTCGAACTAGGGGGGTAGTGTAGACATACCCTTAGTCTTTTGATACTGTCTGAGCTCATAAACCAAGGAGGGAAATACAAGCTAGTTGGGTGCATAACTCAATGGAAAACAGTTCATAGCTGGATGGGCACATCAAGAGGTGGCCCTACAGGGATCAGTTCTGGGTCGAATTTTAGTCAATCTCTTCAATTATTTATGGGTGGGGAACCTTTTTTGAGTTGGGTGCCGCTGACACACAGAAAAATCCGTCAAGAGCTGTACACAAGTGAGAAGCAAAAATAACTCCCAAACCTTTCACTGACGTAGCCCCTGACTGACAAGAGGAAAGATACTCCCCACATTCCCCCTGCACACCAGAGCCTAGGAAGGCCCAGGCTTGTCAGATTTTTTGTGCTCCAGCTTCATGAGGGGATGGCAGGGGAGCTGGAGTGCCAGCACAGGGTGGGCAGCCCCAAGCCTCAGGGGCCAGATCCAGGCAAGCCAGGGGCTATATCTGGCCCCCAGGCCTTAGATTCCCCACCTGATTTAGACAATGGCATAGAAAGTATGCTTATAAAATCTGCAGATGATACCAAGATGGGAAGGATTGAAAGTGCTACAGGAGATAGGATTAAAATTCAGAATGACCTGGACAAAACTGGAGAATGGTCCGAGGTAAACAGAATGAGATCCAGTAAAGAACAAATGCAACATTCTCCACCTGAGAAGGAACAAGCAACAATTCCTACAAAATGGGAAATGACTACCTAGGAAGGAGTATTGTGGAAAAAGATCTGGAAGACATTTAGGATCACAAGCTAAATGAGAGTCCACAGCATAACACTGATGAAAAAAGACGCTAGCATCATTCGGAGATGTATAAGGAATGTTGCAAGCAAGGCACTCTTGCACTCTGCTCCATGCTCATTAAGTCTCAACTGGAGTATTATGTCCAGTTTACGATGACACATTTCAAAAAAAGATGTGGACAAACACTGGAGAAGGTCCAGAGAAGAGCAACAAAAATAATTAAATGTCTAGAACGCATAACCTACTAGGGATTATGGGAAACCTTGTGTTTGCTGAGTGTGGAAAAGAGAAGACTGAAAGGGCAAATAACAGATTTCAAGTACATCAAAGGTTTTCAATGAGGAGGAAGAAAAATAGTTCTCTTCCTCTGGACTGGAGGAAAGAAACAGTGGGTTTAAATCACAGCAAGGACAGTTGAGACTGGACATTATGAAGATCTTTCCAACTATCAGGGTAGTTAAACACTGGTATAAACTATCAAGGATGCTTCTGGAATGTCCATCATTTGAGATTAAGAGCATGTTAGACAAACACTCGTTAGGGATAATCTTGTTGGTGCTTGGTCCTGCTGTGAGTGTATGGTACTGGAATAGAAAACCTCTTGAGGTTCCTTCAAAGCCAATGATCCTATGAACTGTTGGACTGAATGCAGGAAAAGGCCCCAGAAGAATACATTGTGTGTATTTACACATGCTCATACATGTTGTCTCTGCAGCCCATGTCAGATTTCAGTATTAATTTGTTGTTATAATTAGCAACTCTGAGAACAAAATGTCTGCTTGACTCTTAAGAAGAGTTCTTGGAAATTAAAAAATATTTGAATATCTGCATGTGCATCACATAATGAGTTCCCTGCTCTACTTTCATGTTGACACATCAGTCAGCTCTGTGGCCTATGCTAGATGTGCTCATGATACCTCCAAGACCCAGATGTGGCCTGAGAAGTATAGGCGGATTGCCACTTTAGAAAATTCCCTACGTTTCCCTGAAAATGATGCCATTCACCCTTGGTGTGTTTGAGGAAAGAGCAAAACAATGTTAACTGGAGTCAGATGTTTATTTACTCTCTTGAAATTAGCCCCCACACAAATATTTCAAAACCTGACATCAGTGGTCAAAATATATTTAAGATATGAGCATGAATAAAGGCTTAAAAGCCAAAGAGTTTACTGCTCTCTTGAGTAAGATCTTTTATTAATATGTATTCCACTTTAATTAATTTTTTTAAAGTAACCAAAATTACAAAGACCATCGGCACTATAAAAAAAAGTTCCCCAGGGTTTACAGCTCTGCCCCCTCAGTGTTCTGGAGTCCATATGTGAAAGGCCTATTGGATATGAACAGATTGTTGGAAGGAGGAGAGAAAGATTTGATGCTTCTCTTTTAGCTTAATTTTATTGAAACCATGTAGTTACCTGTGCTTGTAAGAACTATTATACTTGAGCTTGTTAAATGGGCAGAAACTGTGTTCTTCTGCTATTTCACTGCCAACTAGTACTTAGTGGGGTTTTTTAAGGGCACCTACACAGAGAAGATAAAATGATCTGGAATTTCTTTGTTACGGCCATACTGGGTCAGACCAAAGAACCATCTAGCCCTGTATCCTGTATTCCAAAAGTGGCCAATGCCAGGTGCCGCAGAGGGAATGAACAGTGTAATTATCAAGTCATCCAACCCCCTGAACAAACAGAAGCTAGGGACACCATTTCGGTCCATCCTGGCTAATAGCCTTGATGGACCTATTCTCCATGAATTTATCTATCAGTTTTTTGAACCCTGTTGTAGTCTTGGATTTCACAACAACCTCTGGCAAGGACTTCCACAAGTTGACTGTGCATTATGCATAGAAGTTCTTCCTTTTGTTTATTTTAAACCGGTTACCTATTAATTTCGTTTGGTAACTCCCTACTTCTTTTGTAATGGGAAGGAATAACTCTTCTTTATTCACTTTTACCACACCAGCCATGATTTTATAGACATCTAGCATATTCCTCCTTAGTCATCTTTTTTCGGAGCTGAAAAGTCACAGCCTTATTAATCCCTCCTCAAATGTCAGCTGTTCCATTTTTGTTGTCCTTTTCTGAACATCTTCCAGTGCCAAGATACCTTTTTCTTTTTTAGATGAGGTGACCACATTTGTATACATTTATCTACATGTGGGTGTACCAAGGATTTTTATGGAGGCAATAAGATATTCTGTCTTATTCTCAACCATTCTTAATTATTCCTAATGTTCTGATTGTTTTTGACTGCTGCTGCACATTCAGGCTTGATTGTCTAGACTGGCATGATTTTCCGCAAATGCTTTTAACGGAAAAGTTTTTCTGTTAAAAGCATTTGCAGAAAAGCATCTAGACTGGCACGGACGCTTTTGGGCAAAAGCGCTTTTTGCGGAAAAGCGTCCGTGCCAATCTAGACGCGGTTTTGCGCAAGAAAACCCCGATTGCCATTTTCGCTATCGGGGCTTTTTTGCACAAAACAGTTTTTACCTGTCTACACTGTCCCTCTTGCGCAAAAGCATTTGCACAAGAGGGCTTATCCCTGAGCGGGAGCATCGTAGTATTTGCACAAGAACACTGACAATCTTACATTAGATCGTCAGTGTTCTTGCGCAAATTCAAGCGGCCAGCGTAGACATCTGGCAAGTTTTTCTGCAAAAGCAGCCACTTTTTCAGAAAAACTTGCCAGTGTAGACGCAGCCTGAGTGGCTCTTTCCAGAGAGGGTATGTCTACACAGGGCCAGGCCGGAATCTTTTTGCGCCCTGGGCCCGGACGCGCAGCGCCACCCCTAGGCACAGGGCGCTTGCTCGGGCCTGCCCGTGAGGCGCTGGCCTGCCCCCCCGGGGTGTATGGCGCATGCGCATGCCCGTCATGACTGCTGGTGTGCAGCCTGGGGATGCTCGGCACATGCGCGGGCTGGTCACGGCTGTTGGCTCGCAACCCGGGGCCTGCCCCCGGGGCGCATGGCACATGTGCTGCCCAGCCCGACTAGTGCTGCTGGCGCGCACACCGGGCCGTGCAGGGCCCCGCAGCCATGGGGGGAAGGGCGCTGCTGGCCAGAATCATAGAACTAGGAGGCAAGTATCAGAGGGGTAGTCATGTTAAGCTCTCAGGGTATGTCTACACTACAATGTTAATTCGAACTAACTTAGTTCGAATTAGTTAATTCGAACTAAGCTAATTCGAACTAACGGATCCAGACTAAAAAACTAGTTCGAATTAGCGTTTTGCTAATTCGAACTACCATGTCCACAACTCTTGTACTAGGCGGGACGTTAGGTTGGTCCCCTGGTCAGTCAGAATTTCCTTTGGGATCCCCACCCGGGCGAATATCTTGACCAGCTCCCCCGCAATCGTTGCTGCGGTGGTGTTCCTTAAGGGGACCGCCTCCGGGTAGCGGGTTGCGTAATCTACCAGGACCATGATGTATTGGCAGCCTGAGGCGGACTTTTCCACAGGACCCACCAGGTCTAAGCCCACTTGCTCGAAGGGGATGCCTACCACCGGGAGGGGCACCAATGGGGCCTTTGGGCACAGTTGTAACCAGGTGCGTTGGCAGGTGGGGCAGGACTTTCATAAGTCCCTGACGGCCTTGTATATGCCGGGCCAAAAGAACCGTTGCGTGAGTCGTTGCAGGGTCTTTTCCTGGCCTAAATGCCCAGCCCAGGGGTTCGTGTGGGCGAGTCCTAGCACCCTCTTGCGGTAGCGGCCGGGTACAAGCAGTTGTCGAACCCACCCCGGCTCCTCAGCCTCCCGGGTTACCCGGTTACCAGGCAGTCCCCCCGTACCTCAAAGTGGGTCTCCTGCGCGTTTGCCTCGTTGTCCGCTTTGCCCCCCCTTGCCTGTTCCCAGGCCCACACCAGGGACGGGTCATTCCTTTGTTCCTCGAGGAAATCGTGAGCGGTGACCCAGTCAGGTTCGGCTTCTGTCCCTTCCATTGCGTCTGCCTGCTGGCTGGCGTCTGACGGGTTCCATGCCTGCAAAATTCGCCAGACGCCAGGCCAGTCCCGCTCGGACCACCAGGTATGCTAGCTGCGGGGCCAGGGCCACCTGACAAATGCCGTCTTCTCCCTGGCACTGTAACCTCACCCAGGCCTTGGGTAGGGCCAGACATCCCCGTGCATGCACCGTACCCACACTGTGGAGCTGGCGGGCTCGGGACTCGTGTCTAATTGCAGGCGGACCATTGTCTGTCCGCAACCCGAGTCCACTAAGGCCTGCATCGGTACCCCTTCCACCAATACCCTGGTGGTTACTATAGCTCTATGGTCCGGGCAAGGGGGCGCCCCCAAGGGGACCCCTTGCCCGAATGAGCAGTCCATGAAGGGGCATTCACGTTTGAAGTGCCCCTCTTGCCTGCACTTATAACATCGGGTACAAGAGGGTGTCCCTTCAGCCACCCCTCCCCTGACTCTCTCTGGTCAAGGTACCCCCTACTCCTGTGTTTTCTGGGGGTCTTTCTCTTCCTACCTCCAGCGCTCGCCTGGCCACCCCTTGCCCCAGGCCCCAGCGCATCTCTCCCCTCCCCGGACGCATTCGGCCCCTTGGCAGCCTCTCCGCCCGAACCTCTCTGTCCCCTCTCCCGGGGCCTCCTGGCGCCTCCGCCACCATATAATTCTCCATTAGGGTGACCACATCGGTCAGGACCTGGGGGCAATGTCTGCGTACCCATTGCTAGGCCCCCGGGGGGAGAATCTGCAAGAATTGTTTGAGTGCCACTGCGTCCGCTAGCTGGGTACTATCCCTCCTATCCGGCTCCAGCCACTGCCAGGCCAGTTCCTTTAACTTCTGTGCCACGGCTCGCGGTCGTGCCCCCCTGGGGGCATCGCTCCGTCCTGAACCTCTGTCTATAGGTTTCTGGTGTGACCCCTATCTGGTCTAATATGGCCTCTATGACCTTGTAATACTTCAAGGCATCCTGCGGGGCCAAGCTCCTGTAAGCCAATTGCACCGGTCCAGTGAGGTAGGGGGCCAAGAGCATGGCCCAATGGTCCTCAGGCCATCGTGCGGCTAGTGCTACCCTCTCAAAAGTTACTAAGTACGCCTCAGGGTCATCTAGCGGTCCCATTTTGGTTAGCCTGATGGGCAGCTGTGCCGCTCCACAGGGTCCCTCATTCCCGTCTCCCACCGGCCCGGATGCAGCTCCCTGGCATACCCTCTGCTGCAGCCATCTTTCCTGCTGTTGGGTCATTTCCCTCACTAGCTGGCGCCGCTGTTCTTGGCCTTGTGCGGCCAGCTGCTGTAGCAACTGCACCTGGTGCTGTTGCTGTAGCTTCTGCTGTTCCGTGAGCCATTCGAAAATATGGGCCGGGTCCATATTTGTGGCTCTCCTCCCATTCTCCCGTGGGATGCGCCCTCTGCCCCACTTGGGATTCACTGTCATCTTGGACAGTGTTTTTGGGGGGGTTGGGGGACCACCCCCTCTAGTCTAGGGGTTCATACCCACATTCTCCACCATTTGTAACATTCCTGGCCCCTCTCCCGGGGAGGGGAGTCATCACATTCCACTGTCTCATTCCTTAATAGTCCTCCGGTAACCAACTGGGGCGGAGGGGAACCTGGGCCTGCCCCCTCTCCAGGTCCCAGCCAGGACCCTAAGGGTGGGTATCCGGGACGCACCACCCGACCGGGGGGGGAGCTACGGCTGCAACTCACCGGTCCCCGGGGTTTTCCGACCCAGTCCTGGGCTGCTTCCTCCAACCCCTTCGGTCCCGTACGGTAGAGTTTGGTTCGGCGGGGTGCCAGGGGCGACTCACCCACTCCGGTCGCGGGGGTTCTCTGCTGCCAGTCCTGGGTTCGCTGTCGATCCTGCCATGTTCCCCGTCCTCCGCGCTTGCCAGCTCGCTGCCCTGCCGGGTCTCCATCTCTCCCCCTGTGCCTCTGGCCGCCCGGCTCTTGAATCTGGCGCCCCTGGCCGGGGACGCCGGCGCATGCTCCCTGGGGGGCCGGGAGCGTGCAGGGGTGGGGTGTCGGGGAGGCTCTTGCACCTGCGCCGGCAGCCGCCACTGGGCAGGTGCGGCAGAGCCACTCGGGTGTCCCGGCGGCTGTTCCCCGCAGCGCCCCAGTGCGGGGTGCGGGGTTGGGGCTTGCGATCCCCGCTGCCCCGTCACATAGTAGTAATACCCATAGGTGTCAGTCAGGGCTAGGACTCTCGTATACTTGAATATATCTGTAAATACTTGATAACATGATCCCGGCTGCAAAGATGCTCTCCATTGTGATGCATTGTATAATGCATGTTTGTATCTATATCCTTCCTCTCAATCAATTGGTGGGTTAAGAGTGTACTCAATCCTATATTTTTTGCACAGTTCACTGTTGACGAAGCCATCAACAAATTTACTGAGATAAGATGGTAATTTCAATACAGAACAGAGATGAAAAGCACTGACACATTCATTCATTCACTGATGCAATATTTTTCCAAGAAATCTGGTTTGTCAAATGAGATGGAGACTTATTTTTGAATATATTTATTGTATTCATGATGTGAAAATGTGTTGTGGAAGCACCCACTAAAGAGAGACCAGACACACATTCAATATGGCGTTTCTGTCCTTACACCTAGAATGCAGTATTAAGCTAAGTCAGGACAAGGCTAGACATGATGAAAGCCTGTGAATAGTTGAAGACTGTAAACACCAAGAAGCAAAAGGAATTATTCAAAAGTGGCACAAAAAAGTAACTAGAAGGAATGAGTAAAGGAGGAAAAATAGATGCTGGTTAGGCAAGGTAGCAGGAATATTTCCAGACAACAAGATCACAGTAAGGGATAATGCATCAGGACTACATAGAAGAAGGGGTGTTTGTCTACACTGGAAAATTTACCAAAATGGAAATTCCGAATGAGCTATGTTCACAAACTTCCAAATGTGGACACACTATCGGATTATTGATTTGGGCCTTTACACTCAAGAATATTCTCCCTCAGAAATGACAGAAATGCCATGGTTCAGAATATTTAGAGCTAGACCGAATGAAATCCTTTCAAATACAGAAGATCTTGAACTGACAGGGAGATGGGATAGGTAACACTGATAGTTCTCTCCTATATCTAATTTCTGTGATTGTGTGTGCATATGCATGCTGGATTTCAGAAATGCAAGGGAAGGGGAACCTTTTTTGGATCAGGACAGCTGACCCCCCCCCCCCAAAAAAAGTCAGTCAGGGGTCACATGTAAGCATGAAGCAAAAAACAAACAAACCATCGCTGATGTGGCCCCTGACTGAGAAAGAGAAAGACACTCCCCACATTCCTCTTTTGTATGGGGGTTCAAGTTAGGAGATTTTGTGCGCTCCAGAATTGGGGGCTGGAGCACTGGCATGGGCACCTCAACATTGGCGGGGGGGAGGAAGGGGACTGAGCCCGTATCTGGCTTCACGTTCCCCACCCCTGCAGAAAAGTATTTTTAATAAGGGTTAATTGGAGAATTTATGTCACATATGACTGACCGCTGTTTCAGATTACTGCTGATGCCTGCAAAATTAAATAAGGCAAATGGGCAGAACATTTACATAGAGAAGAGTTGATCTTCTGTCCTCCCATTTAATTCTAATAAGTTCTTCATAATAATTCATCTTAGCCATAATGAAGTTTATGAAATTTCAGTGCTTACCAATGGTTATAATGTTAATGTAATAATAGCTCTGTGCAATTGCGTAGATTTATAACACTTATGCTCTAGTTTTACTACAACTTTGTGAAAAATATAGGATTCACAGGATAAATGGGGCATGGGATCAGACTAGATGATCATATAGTGGGCTTCAGATCTGTGAATCTATGAAAAGTGATAATAAATAATCTGTTTAAACAGCTAGAATACTTTAATGAATCCTATAAAATCACCATCCTACACTCTGCAATATTAAACCTTAATCTAAAATAAAAAAATCCTTGCTTGACCCTCCGAAGTTAATTGCAAATATTTCCGATATGCAACGCCCAGGCAAAAGGACGGATGGGGACGGACACACACACACACACACACACACACACACACACACACAAGCTCAGCCTCCAATCCCCACCCACTAGACTCAAAGGATGACTTCAGTCCCTTTCTTAACTAACCCTGTCACTGTAAAATCCTACACTCATTCTTCCACACACAGAAGGGAGAGGGGCTCCCTAGGAAGACCTACTCTTTCTGTTTTAACTATTAACCAATAGTGGAAAAACAAGGATCCCTAAGTTATGCTTTCATAGCCAATAGGATGGATTTGTGCATCCCACATGACAGCGTTTCCCCTGTCTTTCACATGGGCAGTATTTAGTTCAATTCAGAACTGCAGATAGTACAGCTTGCACAGCAGCCATGGGATGTCGGAGCACAAGTGGCTGACTTCCGAGTGACTTTATGAAGCAGTTTTGTACTTCCCTTCTGCCTTAAATTGGGATCTGCATCCTTGACATTAATCTACCACACTCATCTCTACTGAAGGAGACAGTGACTAGAATCCCTTAGCACTAGGAAACAGTGAGTATTGATTTTTATTTTCACCCTTAAAGTGTGCAGTGTAATGCTATTGACATGTTGCTTTCATCAGATCTTTAAAACATGCTCTTTTTATTTTTCCCTGGCCTTGCCTATTGAAAATGATCTAAGAATGGGGAATCTTTCAGAAATATTCCCTGCATGCTTCAATAAAAGAAGAAAGGGTGGGAGGGAAGAGAAAAAAAATCAGTTATCCCTCAGGGCAGTGTCTGCATAAGAGCTGCATGCCACACTGCTTCCTAACATAGCCAGTGTGCTGCTTTGTTCATAAAGAAAAATGAAGGCAAGAAAGCCCCACACATGTATGTTCACTTTAATTTGCACTCTGTGTTTAATCAAGCCTGATCTGTCCCCAATGGGGAAAAAAATAAAAGCAAACTTTGCTGTCTCTGCTGGCAAGGACAGTCCAGACTTTCCAGACATCTGACAGTTATTATAATTAGCTCTGAAAGACAGCACAGACACTCTGGGGCAAATAGCTCATAGGTTTTGAACAATGAAATCAAACAAAGTTCCCATCTTACCCCTTTCAGTGTTTGGGGGGAGGGGAGGGCTGAGGTTTATGTATTAAAAAAAACACCACCAGGTAATAAATATTCAGTCTGGAATTGTTCAGTCTGGGGAGGGGTTTGGACAGACTGCTTTAAACATTTCTGAACCCTGCCTTCCTTTTAGAAAGAATTCACTCAGACTCCTGGTGGGTTGGGAAGGGGTATGAAGCTCTTCACGGCATAATGTCAGAAGGCGGGGGTGGAGGAGAAATAAGACATTCATAATGAGATGCATTTTGATCGCTTACCAAGATCTTTGCTCGACAGACAATCTAAGTGGCCTTCTGTGTAAGATTTACAAGAGTTCTCAAACAGAAGCAACAGACAAAGCAGAGGTGGTTTCCCTCTGCGCCCCCCTCATAGTCTCTAGAAATGAAATGAACCCAAACCGATAATAGCACATTGATTTATCTTTCTGGATTTAAATTAAGAAATCATTAAATAGTCTGAATCTTCTTTTAAAAAGTTCCATTCTGAAAGTATTTTCACAGGACTAACAGAAAAGAAAAAGAGAAAAGACAATGGAAACCTGATTCAGGCTTAGCTAGTCTGGCTCTGTAAGAAAACATGGAGATGAAACAGTTTCAGTGAAAGATCTTCATACTTGTTTTTTTTAAATTAACTCCATGAAAGAAAAATTGTTGAAAGACTAAGCCACTATTAAGTATGGCTTAAAATAAATCTTCCTGGGCGTATGTTCATGTGTTCCTATTGTGGAGAAAGGAAAGCAAACAATTTATTTTTTAAAAGGAGAACAGGACATGAATTTTCATATAATCTTTTTTAAGTACACCATTTTTTTCTTTGTCTGCTCTCCTGTTATCTACACCTCCCCCAACTGCCGCCCACTGTGAGCTGAGACACCTGAAGGCTAGACATAATGATCAACAGAGCACTATGCTAGCCTGGCTGGATTCCAGCCAGATTTCTCTCCCCCCCCCCCCTACAATCAAGGAGCCTGCACGCAATGCACGGCAAGTCTATTTCTCTGCTATGTGCAGACCAGGCACAGAAGTCTTACCCATACTGTAGAAACATCAAAGACAAAAATACTTCTTTTCTCTTTCTCTGGACACACTCAGTTCTAAGTCTCGCATTATTTTAAAATAATATATGAAAGATGCATTCATAAATAGCTGTATGCATTATCTACACCTCCTCAATTCTATAGCATGATGCACTATACATCCAGTATCTAGAGTTTCACTCCAGTTACAAATAGTGTACTCCTGTAGACAGTATGTTGTTCACATAGACGACATACAATTATGTAGAAACACTGTATGCATATACAGATTACAATGTATGCACATATGTTATACTAGCAATTCAGGGACCTACATTTGAAAATTTGAATACTTACAAATAGATTAGGTTTTAGAGAGTTACTGTTCTCTCAGATTATTCTGAGCATCTTGAAACCTAGTGGTATTCAAATGCCAGTGGCTAAACCATGTCCAAATTGAGGGGGGTTATTTGAGGTAGTCAGTCTGACTACTGGAATCTGGCCTTCCAATTGTCAAGCAGTTACTATAGTCCCTGGAGAAACAGCGATTGGCTGTCTCTCATTACTTCCAGAAAGTTTGTCTTTTGAAGACAGTATTTCTAAAAATAGTCAGGCACATTAGTTTGGTGTGGCCAAGGGTGGGGCTAGTACAGATACCCAGAGGAAAGGAAGATTCTTTTCTTCTTTGAACCATTTTCCATTTAATTTTTAAAAGTATATTCTAGAAATGTTCTTTGAAATGTTTATGCATTTCATTGTCCCTGGATACACAATATAGGGATCTGGAAAAGTATTTTTTAATCACATTCTTTTGAGTAGCACTTTAAAACGCCTAAATATAGTATGTTCTTTTTTTTTTTTTTTTTTTTTTTTAAAGCACATTACCTGACATGGATTAAGAAACTACGGTTTATTCAAAATATCAGCTGATTTACGAAAAATGACTTCTACTGTTTTTTCCTTTATTATTGTGTTTCTCTCTCTCTCTCTCTCTCTCTCTGCCATGCAGTCTATAGTATTCTAGATTTAGATCTGAAAACAGGATCCCAATATGGATATCCTATATGCTGATTATTTTGGGTGAGCAGTTTATAAAACTTTCTAGTAAGTTGTGTAAAGAGAGAAAAAGATAGAAAATAAGGTTGTCATAACTAATGATAATAATATCCAGTGCTCCAAATACACTCTAGAAACTTGTAGTGTTAAGTCAAAGAAATGAAGACAGTGTATTTGATTGATCTATTAAAACGATATAAATCCAATTTTTAATATGAATAATTAGGAATGTTCTGAAAGAAAAATGTAGCATCTTATTTGAAAAGGCATAATGTATCATTAGCTATTTCAATACACTGATGGATATACCCAGGAAATTATATAATTAATTATATATAAAACTACATGCATTTCTCACAGCTGCATTATTTGCAAATCTTCCCTCCCCCCTTTTCTCTGGTACGCTTGAGGTACATATCTGAGCTCCTAAACAACAGTGGCTCCACTTTCATAAACATGCAACAAACTCTGCCAAAATCAGTATAAATTGTAGATGCAATTCACAAATAAAGTCATTTATATTGGAGCACGTAAATATGGATCTGGGAGAGTAATTTTGTAACCAAAGTCTAAGTTCGAAAATGTTGGCCTATGTTTTTTGCTAATCCACTTTTTCCTTTAAACTTGTAAATAGCTGTTGATATTGAAACAAAGCAATCATGAAAATTTACACATATTTATGACTTTCAGGCATACAAAATGAGGAGTTTGATACAGACTGTGATTGGCTGTGTAAACAGTACAGCACAATGCATAGAAACTTCTAGTTCCAATGACCATTTAAAAAAAATTGTCTCAATGTGTCCTTTAAGTATAAATATGAACATGAGGCATGTGTACATAGTACTTGGGATCACTCAAAACTTTCAAAAAACGGGTTGCTCTCTTCATATCTTTATGTAGTAAAAGTAGTTAGAGCAATTGAAACCTTGCCTGCCCAAAATGCAGTCCAGCTCACTCAGGCAGTAGGGTGAAATGAGCTCATGCATCACACATAGGAAATGAACTGTGCACTGCATATTTATAGATAAAAACCATGTAGGATATTTTAATGTAAACAACATGTAAATATAAACAAATTTCTGTCTCATTTTGGAAAACTGTTGCAAAGATCAAGAATGTAATGGAGTTTAAATGACTTTCGGTATGGTATAGCTAGACCAGATGGCCACGTGTTCTTTTCTTATTTAGATGAGAATTTTCCTTTCAATAACATCTTTCTTTCTGACCTGCTTTAAAATTCCAGCAAATGAAATCAGCACAGAATTTTCAATTCTAATTGACCATGTGCAGAGGAGGGGCCAGTAGAGAAATCAGTAGAGCCATTGTGAGGCATGCTGCATCAATCTCCCCTTTGTTTTGTATCCTTTCTAGCAGAGCTGAAATAATTAAGAATATTTAATTTATATTTGTTATACAAAACTGCAAGTCTAGAAGTGTTCAGGCAAAATCACTGCAAGTTCCTCTTTCTGTTGGAAGGACAAGCAAAAAGTTCTGTTTCACTCTCCAGGCAAACAGGCTCCCTCCATATATTCTTTGTCCAATATACAACCACCTAAACAAATGCATATTACATTTAAGGGAAGAAACAAGTTGGAAAATGCAAGCAAGGTAGTGCTTTTCAAATTAATAAATCTGAAACATTTTAAAATAGTTCCAGCAAACTATAAATTTCACACTGAAGTTTTTATAACAGTGCATACCAACATAGAATCTGAAACATGTAATCATTAGCAGCTTGCATACATGTGTGTTATATCCAGTCCCCTAAACTGAGTTATAAATTGCAATGTAAAAAATGTCAAAATTATATCGTCTAAAGCTGGTGTATTTATGCGAGAGAATGTGTGTACACACAGGCTATAGATAAAATTGACACTGATTGCAGCACAACAGCTACCATCTACAATTTAGTAAGAGATTTACTATGCATGAACATTTATTGAGAGTCAACAATTATTGTATGTAAGAGATATATAATAGATCAGAAATCTACAAATTTCCTTACTCTGCAGGCAAACTAACAGGATAGCATCGGCACTTTAGAAGGGGAGGAAAAATTGCCTGACAAACCAATATAGGGCTCTATGCAACAGTTAAAGAAACATAAAAGACTGTAATAAGTTGGTTATTGTTGTGACCATTAAATGCAGAATTTCTGTGCTGTTCGAGCCCTGGACTACTGTTATGCTTCAACTGGCACTCAGCACAATGAGCCTGAATCACAAAATTTTCCCCCATAAATCTCTAGGTGCTGATGAAAGTATGTTTTCATGCCACTGTGAAATAACCCTCTTTTTTTTAAATGAAGAAAGTTTAATTAAAGTCTCAGTCATGCTTCAGGTGTAAGGTGAGTGGGGCAAAAGGGAAAGAAAGCTGAGCAAAAATTAGACCTTTTAATGATATTTTATATATATATAGGGTTTAGGAAAGGATTAGAAGGAATGAAAAATAGTAGATATGCCTGAAAACATCTGATAAGGAGCAAACATCTCAGGGCCATTTTTTCAGTTTCTGTCCCTTAATAAAAGCATGGTATTAAGAATCAGAAGACTGCTATTTTAAATGCCAGCTGAGTTCTGTGGCAGTGGGCATGCTTACTAACCACCTGCCTCAATTTTCCCTAAATGTTAGGGTAATAGTCACCTATTTACCTCACAGAGGGTTAATTAGTCGTTTGGACATGTAATTATTGTTTGCAGGCCCGTTGCTTAAATACCACAGGGAAAGGCATAAGAAACAGCAACTCACCAGAATATGAAGGCAAAATTTCCATTGAATCTGCAGTCGGTCATATGATTAGGTCTAATAATTAAATAAAAATGGTGAATGCTTTTAATTAGGTACAATACTCCATTTCCATTTAATATATGTAAGTAAAATGTTATTAATATTTAAGATAAGTGAGAGATAGCATTCCATCTGTCATGATAGCTTCATCTTTGGGGTAAAATGTAGTCACCTAGAGCCTGACTGTGAAGCCTTCTAACGTGGTGTACTCTGTTACTCTGCAAGTTGTCCTACTGATTTCATTCGGTTGACTTGAGAAGTAAGGTGCTACCCAAGGTGAGTAAGGGTGGTGAACTCTGGTTCCCTTATGTTTACATGTGATACTGATGTATTTAGGCCCTGATTCAGCAAGGTCCTTAAGCATATGGTTACATTTGAAGCATACAAATAGTTCATTGACTTCAATAGGACCACTGTGCTTAAAGTTCAGCACATGCTTAAATACCTTGTTGAAAGTGCACTAGTTTGAACAGTTACATGTTCTTAACCTGATTTTGCTCTCTGTTATCCTGAAGTAGGGTTGAATGAGTAAAGCTGAGAGAAGGATTTAGCCATTTTGTTTTCTATTTGGTAACACATTTTGTTGCTTAATTGATCTAACACAAATTCATGAGTGAGAATTTCTAAAAATCACTGCACAGTAAAGAGATCTAATGATCCTACAGAGCATGAGACTTAATAGTAGTTTCTTTCAGGCCGCCATTTTGTGGTGAAGTGAAATTGCTCTCTGAATCACATGCACAGAACTGGAACAATTTAATTTTTGTCTATGTACAACTATGATGGTGCTCTGTACAAAAGAAGAAAACACTCATTCTCTTCATAAAGGGTTTGCATTAATCAATATTCATGCACAGTATGACAGAAGTACTTACACACATACTTTTAGATATCTTGACAGCTCTGTTCAGGTTATAAAAACCCATTAGGAAAATGAAACTAGCAGGTCTTGTGTCCATCTCTCCTTTGCTTTTCAGAATGGGTGAGGTCATGAGAAAAACGCTTAAGATGAAATATCCTGTGTGGAACTTCAGACTCATAGAATACACAGGATAAAAAGGGGAAGTAAGCAAAATGTGAAGGCTATGGGATATATTTCACCAGCCTACTTTTACGGTCAAGGCACCAGACTGTATTTGCAGTTTATCCATTCCCCTAAAGCTGTAGGATGTGCATAATTAATAGGATTGGATAAAACTATTAAAATCATTTTGTTTCATGATTTCATATTGTAAAAGCAATAAGTGCAAAGCTGAGATTTAAGAGTATGATGAAAACACAAGTGCCACTTTTGGTTTTATCTTTAATTTTATTTAACATGTAAAATATTTCCTTCCGTACACTTTTAAAATAGAAGACTGCATAGTAATGGCTAGCTGAAATCAATTGATTTTAAATAGGAAAATAAGTTTGAAACAATCTTTTGCATGAAATATTATGTGAAGCCTTTGTTTAAAATGGCCTTCAAAAGAAGATTGCAGTTAATCATACAACTCTGCAAATAATTTATTTTAAAAAAATCTGGTGATTTTCCAGGATATGTTGTCCATATGCTAAGGTTTAACTTCAACTTCGAAGTATCATTTTAGATCATTTTAAATTGTTTTCCCAAGAAGGATAATTTTAAGGAGAAGTATAATGAATGACAATAGTAAGTAAGATGATAAAAAGTTCCCAAATTTTATTCAAAGACATAAGGGTTAAAAATTTCAGATCTCTATGTAAGTGGGAAAAATTGAAGTTAAAAAAAAAGAGTGAAGCTGCTGGTGACTTAAATATATTTATGGATTACTAGGTCTTGAAAAGAAGAAAACCAGAGTTGTAAGATGACACTGCAGGGGTTGTCTGGACTTTTCAGTGAGTGTGAAGTCTGTTTAGTCAGTCCCTTAATGCCTAATACTGACCTTTGCCCTCTTCACCCGCCCCCCCATTCCAGGTGCAACATTTTTGCAAGTGCTTTAAACTTTATTGGGAAGTTTGTGCATGTTTCTCACACACTGCAAAGTGCATAGAGTATTTTACACAACATCATCAGAACACAAGACATGACAGTTTAGCTTTGTATTTATTTATTTAGAACACAAGATTTGCTTTGTTTCTCCATCCCTTGCCCATTGGCTGTTACTATATTACATTAATAAAAAGCAAAATCATATTTGAAAGAATTCTCCTTTTGTATGTCTCAGACTGTAGCTCTAAATAGCTAAATACAAGCTTAAATTAACTGGTATAGAACATTAGCCAGTATGGTAAATCATAGGAAGGCTATGCAAGGTATAGCAGCAACACTATTGATCTTTTTTAAATTAATTCTCTTTGCTATGGAAATGTAAAACACAAAAACAAGAGAAGCACTTTGGGTAACTGATGTTCTCAGAACTAAATTGATTTCTTGTTCTATTAGTTAGACCTTGGCAAATATAAATATTGAGAAAAAACAAACTTTTATAGTCTAGTAATAAAGCGAGTCATCCTCCTTAAAGTCTATAATTCAGGTTTGGATTTTAAAAATAATTAATACCTTCTGGTGTATATTCAATAAATGATATTATTATTAAATATGCCATACATTCTACCTAATGCATATATATAGTACATTTACTGTTTAACATTTGTATGTGTATTCTAAAGGTTTGATAAATAGGTACTGAAAATGCCAGATTGCTAAATTAGGCTGCAGGTATCACCAGCTTTCATGCAAGATGCAAAAAATAGTATCCTAACCTACGTATCCACTAAAGAGCCTGTAGAACTTTCTGAAAGATTAGGGATTTTTTTGTCCAGCTTTGATTAAATTGCATCTCCCTGCATCCATGTCCTGCTAAGACATTAGAACTATTTTATTCAGGTGTGGAGTTGGCTACAATAAGATGCAATTGCTGAGATGCACTCCTCATTGGTGTAGGAATTTAAAAAACAAAAACCCCAGATGGAAACTCAAGCAGGTGACAGCCTGCAGAGCTACCCCTGACCAAGAGAGCTATTTCTGGGGCAAATTTAGAAGTTGACCTAGAAAGCTGTAAACAGCTATGTACCAATCGATCCAAGAGACCTCTTCCTCCCCCTCGTCCTCAGCCTAAGTTGCACGGAGCAGAGAGGGGTGATTTAGAAGAGTGTGTGAATAGTAGGGCCTTCTTTTAGGAATGAAGTTCCACCATCAGTTCAAAATAGACCAGGACTGCTGATCCTCTGCATATGCTCCAAGACTTGTGCCTTCACTCTAATGGGCAGGAGGAGTCTCAAGAGGGTTTAAAGTTCAAGATTTTTTTATGGGAAGTTTTTGGACAGGGATTGAATTTCATATTGGGTTAAAGATTTTAGCTGAACTTTTTTTTCTAAATATATCAAAGTCACCTAGGATCACAGAGGTGCCTTTATAAATCTAAATATATCAATTAACTTTGAGAATACATAAAAAATGAAGAAAGGTTGTTAAAGTGACTTTAAACATAAACAGTGTAGTATACCATAGATCTAGAATTGACTTCTGCCAAAACTAATTTCCTTTCCCTCTTTGAAATGTTTTCAAAGCTGAGATGAGGTGCAGGTACTCCATTTCACTAGTGCTCAAATACACTTGTCAAAATTATATTTTTGTACGGCTGAGAATTCAAATATTTTTGTGGTGAGTTGCTACTGGAATAAAACATAATGAAGTAGTAGGATACACTATGTACATGTAGCATGACAGTGAGACATTCACCAATTTTGGTTTTGCTGTAAATGAGGAAAAATACTCTCCTTCCCTCCCCCCTTTCCCGCAGACAATTTTTGTATCAATAAATGCTTGCATATAGGTTTTATTTTGGCTTTACATCCTAGATGTCTTCCTTATACTTGGAACAAATACTTAAAATTGCTAATTGCAGTTAGCAATGTTATTACCTCTCTCCCATATGACATGGCTAAGCCGAGGATGTTTCCCAAGATGGAGTCTCTCTCAAGGGCCACTTATCACCATGGTATCAGAGTGCTTTCCATGTTAAATTAGCAATGGTTTTGAGAAGGCTAGTTGACCTTGTCTATAATGGGAAACAAATCTCTACATAGCCTGAATCAATCTGGTGAGCAGAGAGCACTAAGCTATATTAATTTAATATCATATAATAATCCTAAAATAAATGACTATACTTTTCTTTGAAGGAGTTTAATTACCTGAATTTTGTATAAAAGATGTGATTTTTTAAGTATGATTTTACAGTAATTTGAAAATACACAATAGAATACTGAATTTAGCTAGTCTATGATCTTTTTCAGGAGAGACAAAGTAGGGAAGGTAATGTCTTTTATTGGACTAACTGTTGTTGGTGAAAGAGATAAGCTTTGGAGCTAAACAGAGCAGTTCATGTCTGCATTGCTCCAAAACCTGTCTCTTTTACCAATTAGTTCAATGAAGGATATCACCACACCCTCCTTGTCTGTCTCCAGGACCCTGGGACCAACACAGCTTCAAAAAACTTGAATCAAAGTGAATCGGGACAAGCAAATATGCTTAAAAGCCACTTAGACTTTGACACAAAGCTAGAATATCAGTCAGGTCAAATGGAAAACTTTATTTTAAAAATAATTCTATTAGGCTTATTATGTATGTTCTCAGAAGTTTGGTTCAGCCTTTATCACTGCCTACAGCACTAACTATGTAACAAATTGTTTTGGCTGATTGGTGTAGTTGGGCTGTTCATGTCTGTCATCATAACTAGAACTATGAAGGACTTATTTCAAATGTACAAGCAGCATGTATGACTTAGTTCTGGTTTATACTAGGGAGTTATTTTGAACAACAATGGAGCGTCCACACTACCAAGCCTGTAACAGGAGGCTCCCGACTTATGACACGATTGGTTCTTGGGGAAACCAATCAGGGGCATCGAAACTCGATCACTCATTTATGATAGGTGCCCTATGCCTGTTGGAAATGCGGGCTGAGGACACAAGTCAGGGGGTTTCGGCCCCTTCCGCACTTACAAAAATGGTTGCAAGTGTAAGGTGTCGGAACTTGAGTGGTCACAGGTCGGGGGCCTCCTGTATTTCAAAATAACTCCTGTTTTCCACGAGGAATAACTCTTATTTCAAAATAGTTATTTCAAAATAGCCACGGTGTGGATGCTCCACTGCTGCTATTTCAGAATAACTACTCCCCAGAATCATTCAAAGTAATTACTCCCTAGTGCTTCCTGGGGCTCCAAGATGAGGTAGTACATCCACATTAAGGGAGTGTGTCTTGGACTAATTTGAAAGAGTTATTTGGGGAGTTATTTTTAAATAAATTATTTTGAAATAATTTCCTAGTGTAGACATCCCCTTAGGATCAAACCCTGGCCTCACTGAAACTAATGGGAGTTTTTTCCAAAGAAACCAGGATTTCACCCTAAAGGCTTCTTGCTAGAAGCTTTATTTGAAAAAAGGACTTCAAGACCAGGCCATCTCCAAGCAGTAATTACTATTTCTCCTCAGTTCCATGGTTACAGAAACTACTCCAATAGTATAAATGTGAACTCTCTTTTGTACATAATATCTCATCACAATATACACCAATATTTCTTTTCACTAGTTCACCACTTATTTTTAAATCCTTGAAGGACTCCTCTCCCCCACCCCCCAGAAAATAAATGGCCTTGTAGTATGCAGAAGCCAAGTCCCCTCCCCCTCTTTACTTCTGCATGGAGGAGGACAGGAAGGAGATGCACATGCAATAAATGCATCAACAGAGCAAGAATACAGGCCTATTTTCAAGGCAGTTACCGCATGGACATGTGGTAGTGAGTAGATTGAACTAGGGGGAGCACATTTTGCTTCTTTTAAGTAGCAGCAGTCAGGTTTATCTCATCCAAACATGTGACATTAGCAGTTGTTCTGCCATGAGCCTCCTTGAAACATCTTGCCTCTTGTTGGCAGGATGATTCTGATCCCACTTCACAGACAGCAGAGTCCTACATCAACCGCTGTCTCTGAAATGTGCCCCCTAGTTGCAAGAACACGACTTTGCCCACCCTGCTTGAAAGACTGGTAGAAATAAGTCTTGAAGGAGTTTTTCTGACAAAAGTAGCTAGAAGTTCAAATGTTTGGTATAAAGTAATTCTGAGCAAGAAGCATCATTAACATAAGCAACTGCATATACATCTGTACTACACCCTTCCAGTTATGTTTATACATGGCTAGCAAAAGTACATAGTTTCCTATACAAGTAAATCCACTAGACTATGGACTCAAAATGTATTCTGTCAGAGGCTACCAGGGTTACAAAACCAGGAGCAAAACTTAACCAAGAGAAACAGAAGTTCTTACAGGGAAGCTAACATTTAGTCTCACCAAATTCTGTGAGCCAAGACAAAGCATTTAATTATCTTATCTTAGTCTGTGTGCTTCATCTGTCAGCATTTTATTTCTAAATCCAAACTTCCTCTTTTCCCCCTTATTTGTGTCATGTATTAGAGGGTTTTTTTTTTAAGTTTTATTTTGTGGTTAAGTTCACATTGCAGATTCATCCTTGCTCATGCCTTTTTTGGGAGTTTCTTTCCCCACCACGCACCATGAGAAATCTTCCTTTGTATACCAAAAATTCATGCATGGAATACAAGTTCTATAACCTCATTCAGAAGCTCCTCATTTTTAACCCTTACTAAGACTCTGAAAAGCCTATTGGAAATAGCCAGTTAGTAAATGAGAAGTGATCCATTTTGACAATTTACCATGATTATGCATACCAAAAGGCTGTTTGCTGTAACTCTGAATAAGTAAACCCAAATCTTTAACTCTGAGTATAAAGAGAGCAAAATAAACAGGAAGCAAGTCCACCTTCCACATACAGTTTTAGGTTGCATTGCAGTGCATGTTTCTTATAGTATGAAATAACTGTTTTGTGACACTTCTTGATAACAAGAGAGATACCTTAACATACTGATGAAAAGGGAAACAGTTTTTAAAATAAAATCCAATAAGGACTATACATTTATGAAAGATATTGTGTATATCTCATGCCCCAAAGCTCTTTTTACCATGACACAAACAGTTTATCCAGGTCATTTGCAAGCTAGTAGTCTTAAGCCAATTACATGTTAACAGACAAATCAGATAATCAAAAGGTCAGTTCATGTCTTCTCACACCTGCTCTCTTAGGAACAGTTTTAGCATCTTCTGTATTCCCCATGGGACTAAAACCTTCTGAGGCTAAGTGTTGAGTCTGGTAAATTCTGTAGAGATCCAATCAAATCTACTTGACATTCTCCAGGAGCCTCACATTTGCTGGAATTTCTAATAAATCAAACCTAGAACCACACGGAAAGAACAAATCTGAACTTATGGGTGAAATCCTGGCCTCATTGAAGCCCATGGCAAAACTTCCCACTGATTTAATGGGCCCAGAATTTTTTGTACATTTTCCACATAATACATCTATTTGAGCTGAATGGAAGGGGCTTGGAGCATTGCCTTGAAACCTTGTAAACTGACAGAGTCTTTAGGGTCTAAGTCAGAGATCACTGTAATCATTACAAAGATTCCCCTTCCCCTCCAAGGCAGTCCATGCCATGGAGACAGGGGATTTCCAAGAGGTAATTTACAAGGCCTGCAACAAAGTTTGTTTTGCCTGCCTTTTTCCTTTTGCTCAGAACATGTAGCTCTCCCAGGGGATAGGAGTTATGTTCTGCTACTTTAGTACACCATTAGTGTCTTTCTGCTTCCTTTTCCCCTTTAGTACTGTAGAACAGATAGGACCATGCAGAAAATTTGGACTCTGCCACCTCTTTCTTCAAGAGTTAATCTAATATTTTAAATGCAGAAACGTGACTGGGCTAAAATCTCTTTAATGTGAATTAAGTCTCATTCCGATTCATTGTGGAGAAAAAAAAAAATACAGGAAAGACCTATTTTTCAACTAATCTATTTCATGCCCAGTAATAATATTTGCTACTTATCATACATACAGAGTCATTGGGGCATTTTCATTATAGGAGCACATATCTGAAGGAAGACCCTCTGTATTGTTTTCCATTTCCTTAAGAAGGCCTCTGACTGTACCAGCTGTCTAAACATACTTCCAGTCTCCATGCATTCTGCTCCAAGCCCACTGCAGTGGAACTTCTCTCAAGGGTCAAAGGTAGCATAACTGCAGTGACTTAGTGTTTTTAGTGACAAGAGAACATAACACTATTTTCTATCAAACTAAGTACTTATTTTAACATTATTTTCTAACCCTTGGTTCAGCTCTGACCTAAAGAATACCATCTCTCTGGTTTCTGTTTCTTTTAATCATTCAAAAATAAACACTCCAGCAGTTGTTTTTTTATATATCACTACATTCTATGTAAACGTTATATAAGCCTTAAAGGAGTTAATAAAGATACTTGTCCTTGAGTAGTCTGCTCAGTCCTTATCTGATTTGCTCTCTGCTAGAGTCACATCCATAAAGAGCACAGTGGAGTACACATACTCCATCTGCTAGAATATTTAGTTAGTCTTAAGTTTTATATGCCCATACAGTTAGAAAGTAATGACCCCAAAGGGATGTGTTTATCACCATGTTTGGACTACATTATCTGATTGATTGTCTATATTGAAACCTGGAGTTAAGACCCTATTAGGCTAACCAAAACTAAGTCAAGTGACCACAGAATGTAGCATATTAATTACTCAAATTAAATATTCAAAGCCCTATTGAGATGTTTAGTATCTCTTCTAAAAAGAAGTGAAAAAAAGTTGACACTCTTCTTCCCTCACTCTCCAAGACAGATATTTGGATAATACTGACTGAACTTTATGTTTGAATATTCATTCTAGTTATCTGAAAAGCATGAACAATGGATATTGTATTCTATCTAGAATGTTAGTAACATCTCGTGCATTTGATCTGGTTAGAAGTCAAAATGTTTTGTGTATTCAAAATGTCTTCCACAACTTACTGTCTATCATACACATTTTGGGATTTCATTTATTTTGAAAGACCACCATGCATTAAAAAAACTCTCATTTGAAAGCTACCCTGGTATCTCCATTGTGATCTTGTTAAATATTTAGGGTATGTCTAGACTATATGACTCTGACAATGGAGGCATGTAAATGAGACATACCAACATAGTCAATGAAGCGGGGATTTAAATATCCCCCACTTCATTAGAATAAAAATGGCCACCGTGTTGTGACAGCTCAGCTGTTTGTCGGTGCAAACTGGCAGTCAAGACGGGGATCAGTCAGCAAGGAAAACCTTGTTTCATGAGGCATAAGGGATCGGTCAGCAAAGGCTTTCCTCGTCGACCGATCCTTGTCTTGACTACTGGTTTGAGCTGACATACAGCTGAGCTGGCACAACGCAGCGACCATTTTTATTCTAATGTAGTGGGGGATATTTAAATCCCCGCTTCATTGACTATGTTAGTATGTCTCATTTACATGCCTCCGTCAGCAGAGGCATGTAATCTAGACATACCCTTAGAGAAGAATCAAGAGAAGAATCAAGAAATTGATTTCTTAAAAGGGGATAATGTAAATCAAGACAAGGAGAAGGAATTGATCCAACAAGTATTTGGTGTTTGCCTGTCGAAATTATCTCAAAACGGTTTACAGTCTAAATGTTAAAGTCTCCAGAGGGCAGCTCTAAGTTGGGCATCTGTCTCTTTCACTGATCACTCTAGATTCCATAGAGTTTAGCAATAATGAAGTAGTAATTAAAAAAAACAGACTGGCTGGTGCTAAATTCTTGTCCAGAGATGTACAAACTTGCCTCCATGATACTGAAGGAAAAATATGTTGTATTACTCTCTACTTTTGAGTGACCATATTTGTTATCATTGGAAGGTTTATTCTAGCTTCTATTAATGGCTGACCTGGTTCAAAAATATATTTTTTAATAATTTTTCCACTATTGCTATAAAAGAGACCAGACCCCATATCACTGCTTTTAATAGCAATGTCCCTGAAAACTTTACTAAAGCAACGTTCATGGTTAAATTGTCAGGACTGTCAGTCATTGAACATGTATGTTCTAAATGAAATCTTCTTCCATGTTTTCCTTGTTTGCCAGTAGAAGAGAAGATGAAGTAAATTTGCCTATGTAAGAGGCTAGATAGAGGTAATTACAAGACTGTCATAAATTTCATTTCTGGCAAGATCACCACAAAAAGTTTCCTTATCTGATCTTTGAATAGTCTGGCTCCATTAAACTGCTTCATTTGAACACAGATTAAAGTTGGAGTAGATTTTAATGTTTGTGAAGGGAAGTGTGTAGTGTATGAACTTGAAGGAGGAAGGCGAGAGATGTATATTTTTAAAGGTGAACCAGGAAGGAATGTATTATTGAAATCCTGGCTCCACACCTACACTTCATTGGGAAAAGCGTGAGGGGGATTTTTGATTAATAGGCACAGGGAAACTGAACTGTAGTGCAGTAGTTGGGTCAGGAAGAGTGAATGCCTGGGTTTTACTCAGAGGAAGGCACTGGAGTGGTAATTGGAGATACTGAGGTGGCTCAGGGGAAAGGTTAGGAAGGGAGTTCATTGTAGACTGATTAAGGGTTGAGGAGGAAGATTAGATTACACATTTAGCCTTTTCCTAAACTCTGGCTGACCCTCTCCTCAGTATCAAGGAGTTTGAGGTTAATTTCTGCTCAGGCCATTTGATAGGAAAACTCCAGGTGAATTTGATGGGATAAAAAAAGAAGAGTCACAAGAAGAGAAACAATTTTTTTGTCCAACCCACAAAGGTTGAATGGGGAATTACAGGTGTAGGCCTAAGCAAGGGGCCATTTTAGGCAGGCACTGATTGTATTTCATAGTGGCAAAGGAGACTTGCTGGTTGTGAATGCTGCCTGACCGCCCTCACCTGAGGACATCTTCAGAGGCTGGCTGCCATCCAATTCACTGGGTTGAGCTATCTGGGGGGCACTGTGAATGTGGTAATAAAGGGACACGCAAAAGAAGGCTTTTGATGGCTAACAAAAAGTGTTCAAAAGGTTTCAACAATACCATGGCAAGCCGAGCCTATAGGAATACAGAAGGGAGGCCTAGGCATAGACTTGCAACCATAAAAAGATGGTGGGCAGCAGAAGGACAAGGCCAGCATCTATTCTGAGAAATCGGGTTTAGAGTTAAACTTAAAGATGACCAGGTGATTGGAGGGCATAGCATTGGCTCACACACTCATGCTGCTATAATTGCACAATGGCACTAAACATTACTTAATATCTACAATGAGATCATTAAAACCTCTGATTTTGCACACACAAGTTCATCCTGTAGTACTTCAATAATACTCTTACTGACACTGATTGAGTATTCATTCAGTATTGTTTATGGAAATTGTATCAGCCATCCAATGCAGGAAGTCTCCAGAGCCAAACAGTTCAGATATATCTTTATTCATTGAGAGCAAGTGACTTGTAATAGATTTAGAATGGCATAGTACTGATGCATAATTTCCCTCCTTGAAATAAATGGTCTATAATGTCTCTCGTGCAGTTCCAAAATGGATTATTTTGGAGAACTTCCATTTATTATATATATGGCTTCAAAAATTAGCTTTTGATTTCAAGGCATCAGACAGACAACCAAGAAACTATCCTCATGGGTCACAATTCGAAGCATATAGATTGGGACTAAAGGAATGCCAGATCCAGATTGTCCCTTTAGAAGAAAGAGTGTGGTTTAATCTTTGTTCTGGATTGACTACCAACTTCTAACACTAAGAAAAAAGCGGACGTGCCACTTCTTGGGAGGCAAAGGATCTATTTTTAAGTTCTCCTCATCCTTGGCTACTCATGTAGTAATTTGCTCTCTCATTGCTGTGAAGCTTCACTTGCTGAGTTTCTGCAGAAGCTAAAAAAGCTTTAGGGCACTGACAGCTTCATATGACAAGCCAAGAAGACCACCACAGATGACCTGCCAACACATTGTAATATCTTACATGTCCATCACTACTGACAGCAGTTCCCAAGAACCTTCCACCTTACCTTACTCTTCTCAGGGAACCAGGAATGCACACTTAGAGCAGCCGTGGCCAAGCAGCAGACAGAGTCCACATGTAAGAAGGGAAGAAGAGTTTCTTGATTACAGTATAACATATGCAAAGCCCTGAACATTGAGTTCTTTCAGGTAGTAGAGTATTAATCCCTTCTCAGTGTCTCCATTAATAGCATAGGAGACTATTTCATGCATAAATATTTTGCTGTATATCAGATACGACTCAGTTTTAGGCTGAGGTTTTGCCCAGTTCCAAAGGGGACAAATCAGGATTTTTTTTGTCTTGAACTATAGCAAATTAAATATACCGAGTTTTATAGGATCTAGAACTGCTTCACAACATTGACTGCAATTTAGAACTACACGTTGAATCTCTAAAAACTGGGATCCTATAGTCCAGCAAATCTATGGTCCATCTACCACGGATGTTCTTGGGCCAGAGAGTCCTGGTGACCAGGAGTCAGGCAGCAGGAGGACCAGCAACTGTGAGCCCTGCTGAGACCAGGAGCCTGTCTGGGATCAGCAGCCTGAGTCAGGCAGGTAGCAGTGGCCAATCCGGGTGTTGGCAGCCTGAGGGGGTGGCAGCTGGAACCAGAAATGGAGCTGGGCAGAGGGGACCAAAATTGATCTACCTGGTCTGTCAAATACCCTCATTCAGGACCAGTCATGTCCCAAGGGTGCTGGACCATGGAGATCCAACCTGTATACTGCTCCTAGCTAGATCAAAGCCCAAAATCAATCATCAATATAGAGTTAAGGTTGGCCATTGATCTGGCAGGGTATATGTTATCAATGATTTGAGCAGAACTTAAACTTTTGAAAACCAGAATCCAGGGTTAAGGTAAATGTCCACATAACCTTAGCTGCATTCCGCATCCCTTTGGAGCTGGCAATAGCTATTGGGAATTATCTGTATGCACTCCAGCTGCATTTACTATGTTAACTAATTGTAAGGAATGATACAAGTATCATGATAAGATGAGATCTGGATCTGAGTCCACCAACATGTAGGATCAAAGGAAAGAAGGGCATGCGTACCTTGTGCCAGTTTCGATCCCTTTAATACTGCATTGCATAGCCTTTGTTTCAGTCTCAAGATACTGGAATTTTCGTCCATGGATATCAGCAAGACTGAGGCAGGCAGTGAGATCAGATGGTGGATTCATGATGGGTAAGGATAAGTACAGGATTAGGTGGTCTCCTGAGTGCAAGTGTGAAGGGGGCTATAAGAGGATTAAATTTCCTACCAGTGGTATTTAATCCTCTGGTTAAATTTACCAGTGGTATTTTGTTTGAGGAATAGGCTCTGCCTTTGAGCACTGGGAAAGTGTAGGTATTGTCTGTTCATTACATGAAAAGCCAGAGAATTGTTCAGAGCGGGCAGAGTTAAGGATGTGTGGATATTAATTTTAACTTTATTCCCTTTTAAGCAGTTTGAGTTTTACTGGAGTCAGCATTCTGGAAGGAAGGCAGATATCACAAGGCAACCTTACCTCAGCATTAACAAAAACTTAATTTCTATAATATAAACTTGTTGGCAGGAGTTGGTCATCAAGACAGTTGTAGAGCTCACTGTCATTTATGGTCAATTTGCGACTGTGGCTAGGTAATAGTTGAAAGTGTTCTTCATAGTTATCCCCATTTGATAGATACAAAGAGATGAAGCAACTTAAAGTTCACCCATCTACGAGTAGTCCCACACCAGTGATCTTTCCATTAGGCCACATAGTATGTAATTAAATGCTCCTCCCTAGTCCTATGCATTTTCTTACAGTGGAATGGAAAGAATGGCCATGCTTTGACTATTTTGCTATCTGTAGTTGCCAACAAAGCCAATCAGATAGATTTCATCTATGGCCTATGACTAAAACCCTTGATAATTATATTACATAGTGGTTACAACTGCTTTAAGCATGAGGGGGAATAGTGGTGGGTCTCTCTCCTTCTCCAACTCTGCCCTGGTATTCCCTACACATCCCCACACAAAAAGGGCTAGCGCCTCCTCTCCTTCCTATCTCACTAAGCTATTAGTTGACACAGTAGATGCCATTAACATGTAAGAAGTTGATTATTTCTGTCTCCTGCCTTATGTATGCATCACAGGCAGCGGCTTGCTGTATATTACTCTGGTTATGAACCCTTAGCTACACACTGAAAAGAACCCCTTGCTCCCAGCTGGGACTCCTGCTCTAGCTCGACTTCCCCAGCTATGCTACACATAGAACCACTTTATCCTTCTTCCCAGCTAGACTCTCCCCTATCCTCACCAGCCAGCTGCCCCATGCCACTTGAAAGTGATTTTTCTCTTATTCATTTTCTGGATTTAATGTGTTTAAATTTGCATTACTTTTATCCTCCAGCCCCTGATCCCAGATCAGCTGGAAGGTGAGGGAGAAGGGCTCAATCACCCCAAGAGGGATAGCCCTCTCCCCCCCCCCCCACCCCAGCAGACAGAGAAGGGAAGAATTCAATGTTGACAAGCTACCCAGCCCTTAAACCCTCAACTTCCACTGCTGCCCTCCCATTTCCCCCTCCTCCTTGCCTGAGGAGTCTGGGGGACCCCATATATGGCTTAGAGCCCTCCTCCAACTCTGGCCCATACATGATGGGAATGTGGGTTTTTCAGCCCATTTTTCCCATCATTCCCCTTATAACTACTGCCCAGATTTCCCCTTCATCTCCTTCTCCTCCCCCAAACACCTCTCTCCGTAGTCCCACCCACTCTTCCACCCCCCTCTTCCACCCCAATAATGCTCCCCTCTTAGCAAGCATTTGTGTATTTTTAAAAGTTTCACTGCCTTTTGAATATGCCTGCTGTGCTCAGCTTACTTTGAGGAAATGTAAAACAAAACACCACAAAATTCTTTAGCAGGAACATATTTGAGCAAGTGGCTGCCATTCAAAGGTCTGTCCTGCCTTGGGTTCAAATACAGAGTTCCTCAAATGGGGCTCTGATCCCATGACCATGGGATCCACATGGGTCCCTGTGATGTAGACGTAGCTTTCCAGATACACAGTTTCTTTCTCTGCATTTTCACAGTTTCTTTCTATGAATTTTCACAGCATAATCGACTTGGAGTGTGAACTTTAGAATTGATCAGTGTACGCCTAATGGGAGAAGCAAACCCCCTCTTAAACCTTTTAATTGTATCTCCACTGAAGGCTGGTGGGTATCAGGCACTCTACTGGGGTTAATGCTTAAGCTTTGGAGACCTTGGCACCAACGCTGGAGTCCTGGGTTTATCTGTCTGCGTACAAAAAAGGACTATCCGGTGGACTCTAAGCAAAAGTGAAAGTAAGTTAAAATGTCTTACAGGTACTGTCCTGCCAGCTCCTTAAATAGCTCCCTGCTGGCTTTTGCCACAGCTCAGCAAGCTCTTGCTGGAGCTGTGCACCTGGGCACATCTGCTTAGTTTCGCCTCTAAGAAAAATTTCGTTGGTACTCTTCGCAAAGTGGTCCCACACTTGAATTACTGGCCCTACTCTGAAACCTTGTAAGGCACAGCAAATTACAAGGCACTAACCAAATTATGTTAGAGCACTTAGAATAGTCACCACTTTAAACAGTAATTTGGTTTTAAACCATTTAGCAAGGGCACAATGTGTTAATCATCAAAGGAGATTGTCCATACTTCTGCTTGGGAGAGCAGGGTGTCTAGTCTTTCCTTGTTGAGGTGACACTGAGGACTGCATTGGATGATGGTTCTGTCCCATTCTCATTTATGGTAGGGTGAGGAGTAGAAATTGTGGGAAAGGTTTGGTTATGAATATATCAAGGATGATTTAGTTTATTGGACGTTAATGTTGATCCATTACTTTATTACTTGTCTAGGTGGACCTATACAATCAGGCTTCAAAATAAAAATTAGAATACACAGTTCCCTCCTATAATTATTTTGTTCATGTTCTTAGTGAAAGCACCTGGCTGTTTTTATAAATATACAAAGGAGGGGTGGGGGTGAACAAAAGAGCAGCCTCATCTCTCTTGATACCAAATATATCTCAGGGGTGCAGGTGCAGCTTAACATGAAAGTACCCTCTTTTTCATATACTCAACCAGCTTGAAAATCAATTATGTGTTTCATCAACTTTTGGCAGCCTTGATTCCTTTAATTTTAATCAACATTTAATGTTAATAAATGTAAAGTAATACATATTGAAAAAAATAATCCCACCTATACATACAATATGATGGGAACTAATTTGGCTACAGCTACTCAACAGAGAGATCTTAGAGTCATTGTGGATAGTTCTCTGAACTCATCCACTCACTGTGCAGCAACAGTCAAAAAAACAAACAATGTTAGGAATCATTTAAAATGGATAGAGAATAAGACAGAATATTTTATTGCTTCCATATTATACCATGGTACACCCACATTTTGAATACTGCATACAGATATGGTTGCCTCATCTCAGAAAAGATATATTGGCATTGAAAAAGGTTCAGAAAAGGGCAACAAAAAGGATTAGGGGTTTGGAATTTGGCCTGTTGGACTTTTCAGCTTAGAAAAGAGGAATATTAAGGAGGAATATGATAAAGGTCTATAAAATCATGACTGGTGTGGAAAAAGTGAATAAGTAAAAGTTATTTATTTGTTCCCGTATCATAAGAACTAGGAGCCACGAAATGAAATTAATAGGAAGCAGGTTTAAAAACAACAAAATAAAGTTTTTCTTCATGCACCTCACAGTCAACCTGTGAAACTCCCTGCCAGAGGATGTTGTGAAGACTAGGACTTTAACAAGGTTAAAAAAAAAAAAAAGAGCTAGATAAATTCATGGAGGTTAGGTCCATCAATGGCTATTAGCCGGGATAGGTAGGAATGATATCCCTTAGCCTCTGTTTGTCTGGAAATGGATGACAGGAGAGGGATTACGTGAGGATTACCTGTTGTGTTTACTCTCTCTGGGGCATCTGGCACCTGGCATTGGACACTGTCGGCAGACAGGATACTGAGCTAGATGGACCAGTAGTCCGACCTAGTATGGCCATTCTAAGGTTACGTTCTTTTATGAGCATATGAATTACTACCAGATAGCATGTTGAGGCCAAGGACTTACAAATACCACCGTAAAAACCCATTGAATAGCCTGGGCCCAGAAGTCAATATTTTGTCACTCATCAGAAATATCAGAATCATTTTGTATATTAGCAATTCTCAATTTCTATTCATTGTCCAACAATAACGGTGCAAGCCTAAATTCTGTACAAAAGTATGCAGGTGCTTAACTTCATAATGCATATAGTTAAGCATGTGCAGAATTATTTTCTGGATCAGGACTTTAGTCTTCGTATAGAATACCATGAAATCTCTACACAGCAGGATGCCTATTGACTATTGAAGATTTAGAAAAAAACACTAAATATTAAGAGAAACAATAAGTAGTTTCATTGAATACATTATCCAACCTTATTGGCTGTATATTAATCTAGATATACAATTAACTAAAACTCTTAAAACTTAACCCAATACAGGACTTTACCAGTTCTTTGGTAACAATATGAACTCTAGGATTTTGAGGCAAGCAATGCGCTTATTAATCCAAAGTCCTAGATAGATACATGGAAACGTTTCCCCCCCCCCCCATCACATTATGTTCTAAATAAATTAGGAATTACATTTCTTTTCCCATCTATCCACAATTTCTTCCCTGTTTATGCAAGTAAAATATTGGTGTTTCTCAGATATTTGAAAACTTTCAATCCCAACCTTTTGTAAATACAATATTGTTTTCCACATAGGAGTAGCAAATTGCTAATTATTAAGGTGCAACACAAAAGAAAATAAGTAGATACAACTATTGTCCCATATGGCTATAGTGCAAACACTTCAAAAGCTAGTCATAACCGCAATTTCATAGCTTTCAGAATCCAATATGTCCTCATTACTTTAACAGTCTTTTGTGAGGTTGGCGTTCCAGTTTTCAGTACATTTTATTTCATTTGAGTAAGTTTTACTCCCCCCCCCTCTTCTACTGGCCCCAAAAATCCTGAAAATATTTTGTGCATTAAGGCTCTATCAGCAAAAACTTGATACTCATCAAATAATGTATTCAAATACAGCATACCCCACACAGAATTAATAATGATTTGCTTTCTTTTAGTTGTGTCTGAACCTTTTAGCCACAAATGGTATGCAGTTCCAACATACAACTAACTTTTTATTAAGATGTTTAAATTATATATATCTGGGTGGAACATTAGATGTAATTTCATTTTGTCAAAGCTGAAAGGTTGAAATCAGGCAAAGTGATGCTCTAAGCACCAGACTACACAGACACAGTCTCTGACTTGAACTCAGCTTTTTAATCGTGAAAAAGGGACAATGACAGCTCATTTCTTGAGGAAAAAAAATGCATTTTTCAGATTATTCCAGTGCAGAACAACAAAAAACTGATTTTAAAACTTCAAAAGTTGCCATGAAATAGAATCATCAACTTCTATGCAGCTTTTATATATAATACAACATACTAAACAATTCACAAACCAGGAGAGGCTAACTCTATATCAGAAAGTTTCAACGTTTACAAGCCTCAGATTCTAAAAAATACAAAAGCAAGATATCCATATTCTTTAGTTTATCTAGTGTATTGATTGAAAAGGTTGCACTTATGAACATAGTATATTTACACATTGATAAGCTACATTTTTACGATTTTTTCTTCCTTTTTTCCCCTCCTGTCAAGAATAAAATCAAATTGTAACGAAGTAGTAGGATTTTATAAATCTTTTCCTCAGGTCATGAAGGACATGGCATGCTGTGCCAAGGTAGCTCTCCAGTAATACAACACTGTTGCATAGCACTGATACCATATACTGTAGCTGCAAAAGCAGCTACAGGAAGTGATTGGCGTTTCCAGAAGTGGAAGAATGGGCACTATTTTTAATTTAGCAGAAGCTGGTAGCCTGAGGAGTGGGGGGTGATTTCACAGAGGTTACAGTGAAAATCGGGCATCAGCTATTGTTTCTCACTGAAATTGAAACAATTTCACTGTAATTGCCCCCTCTATTATGGTTTTCCAGTTGAAAAACATCAATGTTTGATACATAGTAATTAGTTTCAGCATGAAAACTTTCAGGTTTACCAGAAATCAAAGATTTGAAGGTCACACGCATTCACAACACAATGGGTCATATCAGTTTATTCCAATGTAACACAGACACGTGTGTCTTACAGTAAAAATTCGGTCTTCCATGATGTAATTTTATTGTTGTAGTCAAAGTATCTTGAAGTGGCTTTTAACAAATTAAAAAGAGACACATAATTAATGACCTCTGTGTTTCACTGAAATGAAAGCCTTGTGTAGGACTGCAGTGTCACAACACATCCTGTGAAGCACATTATTTGATTACACAATTCAACACAGATGCTTTTAGTTGCTGTTCTGGACAAGTGTGCTTAAATTTTGTGGTGATCAAAGATTTATCTTCAAGTTGCAAAGAGATCTAGTGAAGTGAGTTAGTAAAGCAGAACAAAACATGAAAGCACTTTTATGTACATTAATTCACTCTAACAAATACCCTCCTCATCGATTAAGCACATTTAATGTGAATACTTTTTACATTGACTAATTATTACATTTTGGCAAATAGGGTTGGAAATCCATGGTGAAGCAAAAGTAGCAATCTTCATTGTCACTAGAAGAATCATAGGGTTGAAAGTGACCTCTGGAGATCGAGACCCATGCTAAAAGCAGGACTAATCCAAACTAAATCATCCCACTCAGGGCTTTGTCAAGGCAGGACTTAAAAACCTCTAGAGATGGAGATTCCACCACCTCCATAGGTAACCCATTCCAGTGCTTCACCTCCCTCTTAGTAAAACAGATCTTCCTAATATCCAACCTCAGCCTTCCTCCTCCCCCTTCCTCCCCTCCCCCGCTGCGCAACTTGAGACCATTGCTCCTCATTTGGTCATTTGTCACTACTGAGAAAAATCTCTCTCTATCCTCTTTGGAACCCCATTTCAGGTAGTTGTAGGATGCTATAAAAAAAACCCTCTCACTCTTCTCTTTTGCAGACTAAACAAGCCCAAATCTCTCAGCCTGTCCTTGTAGGTCATGTGCTCCATCCCCTAATCATGGGTTTTTTGTGGGGTTTTTGGCCATCTGCTAGACTCTCCAGCAGTTAATCCACTAGCCATTGGGATCAACAATCTAGCCAACTTTCTATCCACCTTATATTCCATTTATCCAATCTTTACTTCATTAACTTGCTGGCAAGAATTCTTTGGGAGACCGTATCAAAAGCTTTGCTAAAGTCAAGGTATATCACATTCACTGCCTTGCCCATTTTCACAGAGCTAGTTACCTCATCATAGAAGGGTCATCAATCAGGGACTGAGATGAAGCTGATCAGTCTAGTTACCCAGATTCAATTCCCCCCCCCTCGCTTTTTTTTCTTTTTTTTTAAGCTGGGCAATATATTTGCCATTTTCCAATCGTCCAGGACTTCCCCCAGTCTCCATGAGTTTTCAAAGATAATGGCCAACAGCTCTTCAATCACATCAGCCAACTCACTCAGCACCCCTGGATGCATTAGACTCAGCTCCATAGATTTCTGTATTTCCAGTTTTCCTAAACAGTTCTTTCTCCTCTGAGCGCTGCCCACCTCCTTCCCATATTGTGCTGCCTAGTGCAGCAGACTAGGAGCTGACCTTATCTGTGAAGACAGAGGCAAAAAAAGCATTGATTACTTCAACTTTTCTCCTATCTGTGACTAGGTTACCTCTCTCATTCAGTAAGGGTCCCAACATCTTTTCTGACCACCTTCTTATTGCTGACATGCCTGTAGAAACCTTTCTTGTTACTGTCACATCCCTTGCTAGCTGCAATTCCAGTTGTGCTTTGGCCTTCCTGATTGCTCCCCTGCATTCTTGAGCAATATATTTATACACCTCCCTAGTCAGCTGTCCAAGTTTCCACTTCTTGTAAGCTTCATTTTTTTGTTTAACCTCACCATGGAATTCCCTTGTAAGCCAATCTGCTCGCCTACCATATTTGCTTTTCTTACTGTGTATCGGGATGGTTTGTTCCTGTGCCTTCAATAAGGTGTCTTTAAAATACTGCCAGCTCTCCTGGACTCCTTTCCCCTTCGTGTTAGCATCCCAGCGGATCCTGTCCATCAGTTCCCTGTGGAGACTAAGTCTGCTTTTCTGAAGTCCAAGGTGTGTATTTTGCTGCACTCCTTTCTTCCTTTCATCAGGATCCTGAACTCTACCACCTCACAATCACTGCTGCCTGGGTTTCTACCCACATCTATTTCCCCTACTGAAAAGCAGAAGGCCAAGCTGAGCATGTCCCCTGATTGGTTTCTTCAGCACTTGTACCAGGAAGTTGGCCTCAACTTTCTCCAAAAACTTCCTGGGTTGTCTGTGTACTGCTGTATTGATCTCCCTTCAGATGGCACAATGACTGAAGTCTCCTATGAGAACCAGGGCTTGCAATCTGGAAGCTTGTGTTTGCTGAAGAAAGCCTTATCTACCTCATCCACCTTATCTGGTGGTCTATAGCATTCCCTTGCATGTAAGAACAGATAGAGGTTTAATTAGAGAAAGTTAAGCCATTTCAGACAAACTAAAAGCCTGCTAAAATGGGAGTCTCATTTGTGGACTGAAGTAAAGCCTAAAAATTTTGCCAAACACCCCATAAGTAGTACCTCATCAAGATCTCAATCATAGCATCATAGGCACTGAAATCCATCTCAGAACATCAGCAAACATGGTCATGTGTGGACTATTGGTTACTTTTAGAACCATGTGATTTCCAATGCATTTGCATGCATCCAGTATATTCTAGGATGCTTCTTGCATGGGAAAGCCATAGAGTACACAGGATTTCAACCAAGCAGCTGGTCAGAGCACTATTCTAGACCATATTACTAGTTTTTAAGTCTCTCAAACAACCTGTTAGGATAAGAAATTGAGGGTCAAGGAAAGAAAAGGATGGAGCCAGGGAAGATGCATCTGAGATAAGAGACTCAATTTTGATAGACAAGAACATTCTTTGGTCCGTCTGAACTTCATCCATTCTGGAGTTTTAGACAAGGAAACTTCTTCGGAATTAAAATACGTTTTGTGAATTATGTACAATTGTGTTTCCGCAGGCATGCAATACTTCATTAGACATGCAAGTGACTTTAAAAACAAAATGTCTGAGTTTGTTAAACAGAAACATCTTTAAAAAACAAGACAAGCACACAATAGCATCAACAGTAAAACAAAAACAGAACAAAGTCAACCCTAAGCTTTCAAAAATTCACAAGAAACAGCAAAGTTCCCATATCTTTTAAAAATATTTTCTCATTGAGTTTCATGACAAACATTACAGCATAAAGCTAGTATGGGAGAGCTAAAAGTGAATTCAATTAAAAACAGTCAGACCCTTCACAACTAAATTCAGAAGAATGCTAAAATCCAAACTCAGAAAAGATTAATTTAAATGTGTCAAGCGTGTAAAAAGTGATGTTAACTACATTTTCCATTATTCGTATGAGAGATGGCAGCCAAATATTTTTTTAGAAGGGGAGAGGATCTCAATACAGGTTACTATTCATAAGAAGTTATCACTAAAAAGATAGGTTTGATATTTTTAAAAAAAATTAGGTAGATTCAATCAAGCTGAAATAAACATCAGAAATATGGACTAGGTTTCAGTGTGAAGACATGAGTCACTTGGTTCACATACATGCTTAGAAATTAGATAAAATGTTCCAATTTCAGAATTAAATGAACACTCCTTAGAAGAAATAAAATCTTTCTTGTTATTTTTAAAGCATTGTTTCAGACTCTTTAAATAATAAAATGTAAGAAGCTTTGACAATCCATTATAATGAACAAACATGTTAGTATAGTGGATTGTAACATCTACTGTGGTAATAAGACTTGACAGGGTGTTCATTGTCGTAACACAATTGGTTCGGGTGTCTTGTGAGACATAAGGCCAAAGGCCAACGGCTTTCAACCAAATGTGGACCAACAACATATGCCCTGTAGTATTTTGTTGAATAAATACCACCTCATTCTAGGTGTAGAATCATTTATGGTCTAAAGCGAAACAAGATGGGTAAGAGGCATTTAGAATGATTTCAAGGCATTTGGAAAGGTTAGGTGCACACCACATTAGTGTGACTGCAACATCATAACCATTCAGCAATACCTTTACAGAAGCCAATCAGATCCTCTTGATTTCCTGATGAATCACTGTCTAATTAAAACAACATTTTCAATGGCATATAGACACAACACCTTAAAATGATATAATTTACATTAAATTATGAAAATTAGTACAGTATCTGCTAGGCTGCGTGGGAAAAGTGACACACTGCATTCACAAACTAAAAAGAAAATGGAATTCAAACTTCTCTGTAAAATTGGATTTACAAAAATAGTTCCTTACTGAATAGTAGGATTTATGAACTCATGCAACACATTTGGCTGCATCTGTCCAGTTACTATATTGACTTTACTCAGGAGAAAGTACTGTGCCAAAGAAGCTTGCCAAAAAGGAAAAAAAAACAGTCTGTGGTTCTCTTATTTAACAAAACTCCCTTCCCATGTGCAAAAATGACTCTTTCCTACTATAGCCTGCATACAAGCTACTGAAGAACTAAAATCAGCAGAAAGACAAGTGGGGGAGGAAGAGGGCAAAACATACTCTATGAGTGGAGAATGTCTATTCAGGGAAACAGTGACAGAGACAACAAAGGGGTCATCTTCAGTTTTGTTCTGTCCACCCAGAAGCTCTACAATAAAAGCCAAATACTTGTGAATAACCACAATTGTTGACACTGCCCATGAGGAACAAAGCAGTTTCTGAAAGGATCCCTCCCCTCTCTCCCTCACAGTGAGTGATATGAGAGGGATGATTTTTAATTCTTTAAGGAAAGTATTTTTTGGTCATGGTCTAGTGCCTGGAATCATCATCATTCTTTTTCCTATATAAGGTTTTCTTTTGTAGTATTCCTCTCAACTAGCAGCTTTTCTAATTAAACAAGATGAAGGTGACATTTGAGGGAGGAGGAATTGTGGCAAATTCAGGCCATGTGTATATTTAAATTTGATACATTACTTCATCTGGATTTAACAGGGACAGCAGTAGCAAGAGTAAAAGGATCAGGTATTTTCTGACTTTTCCAGTGCCTGAAAGGGACAGGACCTGTGGTCATGCCACAATCTTATAGCATCTTATTTCTTCTTCTCCCTCTTACCCCCCACCCCCCCCCCAATTGGCAGTCATCATGTTGACAATACCAGCCTCCCAAAAGACTGGCTTGTATGCATTCTGGCCATGAGGAGACACAAGCAAGTTTTTTCTACTTACATTTCTACATACAACAGGGCATCTATTCTTTCCAGCATTGGAATTTGAGGTGGACCTGAAAAACCAGCATTTGTTTTCCTCTGTTCCTTATGAAATTGAGCACCCCCTGGCTTCTACTGATGTTCCATATTTATTCTACATATGTGCCTAAATAAGGCCGGCTAAGTAGTAGCCAGGAAACATTTACACAAGTCCTCAACAGAGAGCAGTGTCATCCTGATGGGCATCTTTCATTGTATGCAGTTGGGGACACCATTGGCCAAATAATCAAAGGATGTGGCACAATGGATTTCATGGACTTCGAAGACCAGCAGAGTTCACGTGTGGGGGAAAACCATTGATAACCTGAAATGGTAGAAAAGGCACACACAATGGGAAGCTTTTAACTCTAGCAGTGATTTTACAGTTTCAGGACTATCCTCACAAGGGGAAAAGGCAGAAACAAAAACTGAAATTAGAATGGTTGTTTTGAGACTCCCTAAACTGCATTTTTACAGGCCCTAAAAGCTGCCTCTGCCTTCCATGGATTGCATTTTTTTTTTAAATAACAGGTATTGATGGAAAGATAGTACCAGATGAATGAACATGGTCAGAGCCAGGCATTTGTATTGTAGGGCATACAAGACTGGATTTGCTACCCTACAGACACACTGGTTTGGCATCTTCATTCATGATTAAAGAGAAGGGGATGGGGAGATAGGGCCCTATCTCTGTCTTGTAAGGGCTACCCCACATTAGTCATTTGCAGATAGTTGCACATTGGTAAAGTTGCAGGAAATTACACCATTAAATCAGTGTGTATGTTTATGTGGACATTCTACCATGTCCACAGCAAGCAAGGTGGTAGTTGTCTTCTGTAAAAGAAGATGGGTAAGAACATAGTTTCCCAGTGGCATGCCAGAACGAAGTTAAGCATGGTTAACAGAAGTACACTACATTGTACAACTCAGGGAATGTTGAATATAGAGAAACTTCTTCCCTAAATTAAAAGTCAACAAAGAGATCCTTAAAAAAAAAAAAACCACCTGAATAAAAATCATTGTTTTGTGATTAGAAACTCGCGAGTTCATATTTTGAAGCTGGATGCACTTTTACTTCCCCTATCCAGTATTTTGGCTCTTTTTATAAGAAAATGGCACATCAAAGGACTTTTTTGAACTTGCAGGTAAAATGTACCATGGAGGATAATGTTTAGGAATGGTGAAGTACTAATGTGCTCTGTTGGAAACTTCACAAGTTGTGTTATCACATGAAAAAATGTACCTTAGCTAAAAATGAGTAATCTGAAAAATTGAGATTAGGGTTTGATCAAAGGCCACAGAAGTCACAGGACTCTTATTTACCTAGGTGAGCTTTGAATCAGACCCTATCATGAGCTGCCTTCATACTTATTGGAAGAGAAAGTTGCAGAACTGGGTTGTACTGCTACTTCCAAATACATTTTTTTTTTAAATTTGGGAATGTACTAGGTACCTGTAACCGTCCACTTAAAGGCCACCCCGAGTTCGGGTGGAACACCATCCTAAGTAGGAGCTTTGCTCCCCGGCTGGCCTCCTGGCCTTATCGTAGCGCTCGTGCCGCAGGGGTGAGTCGAGCCTATGTGTATCCCAAGGGGGACCGGGAAGGGAGCTCGGGCCCTCCCTCTCTCCGAGCCCCGACCCATGGCCCTAAGAAAGGGGACGTGCGTCCCCTGTCAGTGGAGGGGGTCAAGATTCCCCCAAACCCTCCACTCACGGGGTTTCGTGGCCCCGCCCTGGGTCCCTTCTTCCTGGTCTGTTTCTCTACCGCTTCCCCCAGCGTGGGGACAAGCTTACCCTCCATCCTCCTCTTCGGAGACTTCCTGGCCGTCTGGACTCCGCGGGGTCTGGGTCCTTCGCCAGGTCCTGGGGCTCCTCTCGGGGTGGAACACCCACCTCCTCCTGGCTGAGGCTGGGGCCTTTTTGAATCCCCTGCTCCCCGGCGCTTTGGCCTGATGTCACCCCCGCACCCAGGCCCCCACCCTCCTTGGCGTCTCGGCCGGCGCCTCTGCTGACGTCATCTCGAGGCGTCGGTTCGGGCCGTACACTTTCGGCCGCGCTGACCCTCAGCATCGTCTCCCGGCTCTCGGCGGCGCAACCCCTGCCGCTCGATCCCCCTTCCCGGTCTTTGCCCCTCTCCTCGGGGCTTATCTCAGTGCGGGGTCGGGCGGAGAGTCCACCTACCCTGTCACAGTACCAATGAAGCTTCACTTCAGCTTTGGAATACTTGTGGTTGCAGAGTCAAGATATTGGTGTGTCAATAGCAGAAGTTGGCACAAATAATCTTTTTAGGACTCTATTAGTGCATCTTTTACATATATGATTCATCAGGAATATTCTTTATTTTATACCCTTGTTATTTGCTGTTCTTGCTACATCCTCCTTTTGGCACATGTCACAACAATTTAGTGTAACTTATGGCACTAGTGACATTTTGAAATTGGACTGCATTGCAGTGGAATGCTGGCCGGGTATGGAGTGGAGGCAAATCAAAATATTTTTAACACACCTTGCAAACTCTCAAACACAGAGGTGCTACCAGCTGAACAGTGATCATAAAGCTTAAGCTCAATGTGATGTTGTCTGCAGATCCCATAATCAACAAAGTGTCTGAAAAAATAGTTTAAGTAAATTGTTTTCCCTGTGGTGTGAGAAACTTCTAACCTTACACAAATTATATTCAATATGTAAAAGTCTCATGATCTGAGATCTCTGATTAAAGAAACTGAATTTGGATTAACTACTATTCTAAGTTACCTGAAGTGAGAAAGAAAATTTAACTCTCTCAGTGTACTTCATCCTGCATTAGTTTAAAGAATAATCACTTAGTACAATTCCCATGAAGCAAATAATTCTGATACACAATGCCATAGCAAAAATGCCACAATAATATAGTGACCCTATTGTGGCCATTCTGTGAAATGTGGTTCCTTGAACATACAATAGGGCTGACAAAGAGACAATTGAATTTATACTCAGGGAGAAGGCTATTTACTGTATTTACCATTTCCATTTAACCATTTCCTAGATGACTTCCATTTTCTATTACAACAGTCATTCTAATGATAAATCTGTAATCAGAATCCCATATTTGCATTTCATAGTACCTTTCTTTACAAGTAGTCCCACTTGAAAGCAGCAAGACTATTTACAGGGTTGATTATTAATGAACATGAGTGAAGTTTACAGAATCTGTCTCAACTGGAAAATAGTCAAAGGTGAATTGGATTGCTTTCTAATACCTAAGTATGTGCATGTAGTCCCATTGACCTTAATTGGACAATTTACATGCATGAAGTTATCCGTGTTCAAGTATCATGTTGAATTGGGTCCTTGGTCATTAATAATGGCGTATTCCTCATCCCTTCCCATATGGCTAGGTAATAACTGACAGCATAAACAACATAAACCTGTATTTAAGGAGGAACAGAGAGTGGGACACACACACACACACACACACACACACACAGTAAATATTTAGTTTGATTAAAGTATTGTTGGTAAGAAAAAAATGGGATGCATTATTAGGATGCTTCCTTTGATTCAACTGAATTCCTTCCAAAATGTCTTATGGAGTGGCTATTTAGTATTCATCTCCATACTCCTGTACAACAATGGCTGTTAATCTTCTACAATGAACAAAAATAGGAAAAAAACATAATAGTTCTACAAGCAAGATTACTTCTGCCTATGAACCTTAGCATTTTCTAAAGAAAAAAATATATACAATTCTAATAGTTAACTAAGTAAAATAGTTAATACTATTAAGACTTAGGAATTTATAGCCTAGCATAACTGAAGAATCAAGTGAAGCCACAGCACTGTTTTCAAGGCCCAGCGTTAAGATAACACACAGTACATATTCTATAATTGTATGGGATAGGAGACATGGAAGCAGACTGAACCATAATTCAGAGAGCTTGGTGCTTAACTACTAGCAGAAATACGGAGTTAACTGTGCCTACATCTTCCATTGCTTCTCATTGTGTAGTTAATGTATTCAGTTGTGGCTAGCCTCCAGAAACAAAACACAGAACAGGGAGGGGAAATGCCTGAGCCATGTTCAGATCTCAATCTTACCATCACAAATCTGGATTTACTCCATAGACCTTAACAGTGCAAGTACGCTGGGCTTACATCAGCATAAATGAGACCAGAATGAAGGCCATTTGCCTGTATAGGGGTCCAGAAATATACAGAGACTGTGATTAGTATTTACTGGATGGATTTCTACCATATTCAGAAAAGTTACTGTTGACATGAAAAGAAGCTGCTCTAGAATATAAAATGTAATTAATAAACAAACTAGCTTAGCTTTCACATACAGAGAGAGTTTGTTCCAGGATGTCTAAAATACCTCTGGTAATTTTTAAGCAAATATGAAAAATCTCTGAATTAAAAGTGTTTCAGATAAGGACAAAAAAGGGAAGTGTGCTTGGACTTATAACAAAAGTAAACTAAGGTCAAGAACCACTCTTCATTATTGAGATGTATTATCTTTTCTTTTGGACTTCAGTTTTCTGTCTCATAACAGTGTTAGACTTGAACAAGGCTTTAATGTTCTATACAGGAATCTTTTAGACCTTACATTTCTCAGCTAGGATCTAACATTTCTGGATAGACATTACTGTTGCAGTTTCTTTTTGTCAGTAAAACCTTGTTTACTTGCTTCCTGTTATTAATTATGGGAAACAGGATCCCTGCAATCTATAAGAGAGTCTCTTTTAACTCCTGTCTAGACATTTCAAGGCAAGCTATAGATGAGTCCTTTAATGTGTGCGTAAAGCCAGAGACGGCAAAAATACATTGTTACTTCACACAGCTTAAAACTGCTTATCTCGCTCTCACACACAAAAAACCCCCCTTAAATCACTGCAGCTCCTACCCTTATTATTAGGCACCGAAGTAACATTTTCTTTCATAGTCGGAGACTTTCTTCATCTGTCACACTGATTAATTAACAGCTCACAGTATGAGCTCTGAGCTTCAATAGCCTACTGAAAGCGAGAGAGAAAGATCAACATTAAATATTCCATAAAATGCTGAAAAGGAAAAATGCTCTTTTAATACGAAGGGATCTCTCATACAAAGAACTAAACTAATTTCTGTTTCGTTACATCATACACATGTGAATATCATGCAAGGAGTTGTATTCCTTCCCAATACATTGAAGAAAAATAGTGGTAGACATGGAAAAAAATTAAGCCAGGCTGTGTTTGCTGAGAGGAAATGGGGGCCCAGAATACCAGCCCTAAACTAATAGAACAATTCTCACCAGTGTTTTAAGAGCTAGTGTTCATCTATTAGAAAAACAAGTCTGTAATGCAACAAAAGTTTCTATACCAAAATCAGGAGTAAGGCAGATTTAGCAGTGTGTCAACCTACAGCTCACAAAAAATATTTACACATTTGTGGGTTCTCTCTCCCTCCCTCCCCTGACCTGTTACAGTCTGGCAGTTATTTTAAGAGTTTGACTTTCACCAGCTATGAGCTCTCCCCCTTTTCTAAGCCCCTGCAATAGTGCTGAGTGGACAGAAATTACAGATGCAAGAAACGCTGACAAATGACTAAAGCCCCTCCCCAAGTGCCTCGACAGTCAAAGCTCCTGCCAAAACATGCCTGAAAGCTAGTGAGGAGACAAAGACACAAAGATTCCATTTTCTCAGTGAAAATAGATTTCATGTATAGAACACCAATGAGAATAATAGAACACTGACACATGCTTGTAGTTTCTAGAAGCAAAAACAGTAATGAATATTCCAAGGACAACTGAAATTATTTTTGATTATGCAGCAAGCCCAATAAATGTTGTTTAACTCGGTCTTTTCAGACTGCAAAATGGTGTGATCGTCTAAAGACTTTGTTCCAAGAACCGAACACCTGGGGTCCAACAAAATCCAACTTGAACCTGCCCTGCTAATTTACTAAGAATAACCTTGGTGATAGCACATATGCAATTAAAACAAAGTAAATTTTTAAAAAAGCTTGCTCTCAAATATTTGAGGAGGTATTAAAAGTGCTCAGGAAGGTTTGATATTGTTAAAAGACTCCCCCCACCCCATGCCTCAACATGTGCCATTATGAGAGCAGCCGAGAGTTTAAAACCCTGACATCCAAGCCTCTCCAATCGTGCAATCTTTGCACAGCAAGATCGTTGCTTTTGGCTTCCTAGGCGCTGTGCCTGGCATTCATCACAGAGCTAGATCCGGTCTGCCTGGGAGCTGTGCAAATCAGCAATGAGTTGGATGCAAAGTGGTGAGGTGGATGGAGGGGAAGGAAGCGTATGATTTCTTTTCAATCAGGAAATTGGGGTGAGGAGTGCAAGTTAGAAAGGGGCAGATGTGTGTTCAAATTTCTGATTAATTTAAATGTAAGAAGAATAGTTAAAATATATTGGGCTAAGTGTCTATTAAAAATATTTGGATAGGGCTGATTCCACTTTGTCACTTAATAGCAAAAGTAGCTATGATGAAAGGAAGTGTATAAGCTTCCCTCCGGCTGACAATTTTAGTGATCTTGGGATCAGTTCACCCAGATCCAGGGGTTAGGGAGGCCAAGCAGGTGTGTAAGGAAAGTTCTTAGTCCCATCATTTTCCTATGCAGTCTATGTCATACTATAGTCTTAAGCGTTTTCCATTTTTTATATAACGTGTACTCTGGTACAGAGTTAGAGACATAGGGCTGTCACTGAATCTCTCCAATAACCAACGGTGAGCAAATAGCATTTGAGTAACGTTCGCAAACTTAGAGTAACACAAGAGCAAGAAGCAAATAATAGCAAATGCTCCCGAAAGAAACTGATTGCTTGCCAAACACAGGCAGACACGGTCCCTACACCATTAAAAAAAAAAAAAAAACAGACAAGTTAAAGATGGGGAAGAGGCATGCAATATAGAAGCCAGGGGAGCAGCAAGGATAAGCATGTCAGATTAACTATGGATTTATTTGTTTGCTTTTCAAAAAGATATTAAACAAAGCATTTTTCTCCCTTAATTCCTTCTCACAACTTCAGTCACTTTAGACACCTCTCCCAGTCACTTAGCTCTCTAACCCAAGCAGTAAACTTCGATTTACATCCCTCATTACAGCTTTAGATCCAGGCAGTGTTTTAGGGCTTTGTCCACATGGAGACTAAGGGTGTGTCTACACAGCACCCTAAACTCAAAATAAGATTACGCAATTTGCATAGTGCAAATTGTGTATCTTATTTTGAAATATGCCAAATTTCAAAATAACTATTTTGAATCTGTCTACTCAGTGCCAAATTTCAAAATAATGTGGTATTTCGAGCCATCCCTTATCCCTCATGCAACAAGGTTTACCAGGATGGCAAAATAGAGTGCCCGTTATTTAAAAAAATATTTCAAAATAATGGGTGGCTTGTGTAGATGTGGGGTAGCTATTTCAGGATACCTCTGGTATCTCAAAATAGCTGTGCAGTGCAGTCGTACCCTTAGTGTGCAGCAAGATGGGAATTTTTAATGCATGGAAACAGGATGATCATGGTGACTAAGGCTACATCTATACTGCAGCCTTCTTCCACAAAAGCTTATGCAAATGAAGCATGGAGTAGACTATCAACACGCTTGATTTGCATAATTAGCAGCTGTTTTTGCGCAAAAAAACCCTCTTGTGCAGTAGCTGTTCTTCCTCATTTTTTCAGGAAGAACGGCTCTTGCTCAAGAGGGGAGTTTTGCACAAAAAAGGAGCTGTCTACACAGCTCCTTTTTGCGCAAAAGCCTCTTGCGCAAAAATGTCTGCTAATTAATTATGCAACTCAAGCGTAGCGATATTCTACTCTGTGGTTCATTGCGTAAGCTTTTGCGGAAGAAGGCTGCAGTATAGATGTAGCCTTAGAGGGAAGTAGGTTAGTGCAAATAGATTTACCGTTTGTGTGCAGCAAGGTCAGATGCATTTGTAAATCTGGATCTGTGGAAGCTAGATTTGGTATTGCCAAGCCCACACTTGAGTGTCCATAGTGCATTGTAACACTGAGTTTACAATTTCTGGGCCTGGTTCTCACTACTGTGTTAACACCTCCATACTTCACTACTTACACCTTCTGACTCAAGTCTGTGGCTTGACTGTGTCCATAGCACAACATGATGGGACTTAGCATAATTGAACTCTGGTTTGGTTCCATACCCTTAGCAGGGCTCTAAGCCCAGTGCTCTGACTTCTTGATGATCTCTGTGTGGACAGAAGGGTCATAGTTGGGTACTAACTTAATCACAGGCTGGGCTTAGTGTGCAGAGACCAACTGCAAATATGTGTAGAGAACCCTACATGTGTTCTGCCTTTTTTTCCTCTACCCACACACTTGCAAACATCACCTATTCCCTCAGTCTTTCATCTCAATTGCTGCCACATCCTCTCCTCTAGCCTTGACAAATGCACTCGTACCCCAGACATAGCCATTCAAAATGCCACTGCCAAGATGGTTCTTCTAGCTTATTACTACAACCATGACACTTCCACCAGTTCCCTGTTCATTGCACCAAATACAAGCTGCTGGCCATCCCTTCCTATCCCCTCTTGCTCCCTGCTCCTTGTCGTCCCTCCTAAGCTATCAAGAATTTGGTGCCCACCTCTGTTCAGCCAATAATAGCTGCCTTTAATATCCATCACTTACATTTTCAAGCAAGCCCTGTTGTGTTTTCTCGTATGCTGCCTTGCACCCAAGGTAAGAGCTCTTTGTAAATATTCAAAGCTCCTTCATATGCCTCTTTGAAACTTTCCATGCCTGTGTAATCGTTTTCCTTTGCCATTGTTTGTTTGCCCATCCTGGTGTTTTATCTTAGGCTATGTCTACACTACCCTTTCATCGGTCATTTTTTGTTGTTCGTCAGGGTGTGAAAAATAAGCCAACTGACAGACGTCTTACCAACTAACACCATCAGTGTGAACAGCACTATCCCCTCACCAAAGCTACCGCTTCTTGTTGGGGGTGGTTTATTTTGTTGACAGAAGAGCTCTCTCCTGCCAATATAAAGAGCACCTACCCTACAGACCTCATAACAGCACAGCTGTGCTGCTGTAAGGTGCACAGTGGAGACAGCTTTAGACTTGGATCATCAGCTGTTGTAGCTAGGACCCATATTTTTCTTTTTTCTATAGTACCTAGCAGCTCCTAGGCACCATCAGATTACAACACTTGTTTATCCTCCTCCTGTCCTTCTTCCACCACAGAACATTTTGAACTTCTCCACAGTGGTCTCCAAACTTATTCCAGTATCCCTACCACCCTGTCCTCTTCTAACATTCAATCCTTTCTAACCAGGCATGCTTAATTTACATGCAAAGATAAAACCGAGGCAATACCTCGATTAGTTTCCCAACACATTGCAAAGTTAATGGGGCACCAGCAGTGGCAGTAGCTTTGTGGACCACCTCTGGAAGGAACTGCAAGAGCAGGGGCAGGCTGCATGGAAGAAAGCAGATAAACAGGGCCTGGAAGCTGGCTCTGTTGAGTAGATGAAAGGGACAGGGAGTGGAGCATGAAATAAGAAAGGAGACAAGATTTGTAAGCTGGAGAGGCAGATCTAGGCTTTAACTTATTACAGTTAGTAAACTCACTTCTCTGATGAACAATACAAAAAAATCATTTTGAGAGGACAGTTAGCTCAAGGAAGTAGATGACAAACACACATTAAACACAGAGAAATTCTTCCCTTTAAATTGGTCAGTTCTTCTATTAAAACAAAACTATGTATTTATGTTTAAGCTTTATATAAAAAGTCAACTTCTCAGATAGGCTCCTTAATATTATGTCTATCTACAAAAGCAACAGCAAGTGGGAATTAAGTTTCTTGTCTAATTCCTCCTACTGTGCAACAGTCACAGGTCCTGGCAGCAGATGCCACAGGGTGAGCAAAGCAGAGAAACTCAACTTCTATTCTGAAGTGACTTGCTTGCTTGTTGTAAACATGTCAGATCTTTGCGATAAAATATATTAATATTCATGGTGATTGTATTATTAAATCACTATGCATTGCACTGAATGGTTAGTTAATATTATTTCAACACTGGTGTGTAGAGTGATTTAATGTCCTGTTTATTGTTATAGACAAGAAAAAAAAGCAAGATTTTTCAAAGCCATGAAGGAGATTTAAACATATTCTCCTATTTATTTTAAAAGAAGATTGTGTCTAAATCCCCTCACTGCCTCTGCAAATTTCAACCCCAAAAGTCTCCTACGCAACCCATATAAGGATGAATTTCAGTCTTAAATATCACAAGCTAGTAATGTTGTTGTAGAATTTCCCAGAGCATGCAAACTCTTTATAAAGCATCACAGCTGTTGCAAAGTACTGTAAATATTCAAATTTTGTTTGGCATACCATAATAGTTCTAAAAACCCTTTATAAAGTAGATTTTTGATAGAGAAATCCAAGTGCTTGTTACTGGGATTTGTGCTGGAGGAATCGCATTCCAGCAAATGTTCAAACCTGCATGCGAAAAGTGAGGCTCCTTTAAGGAATCCCGCACTAAGAGCTAGGCACCCAATGCCCAATGAATTTTAATATGAGTCAGGCATATAATTCCCTTATGCTTCTTTAACATTCCAGGCTAACCTTCCAAGTCTGTGTTCAGACATCAAAATGAAAGCATGGTCTGACTCTCAAAAGTGTAAAGAACCTGTGGCTTCTATTTAAAAAAAGAAGACACGCTATGCAGACGGGAGTATAATTCCTTCACCTCAACGAGTGGTGGAAGATACATCAGTGGAAATGTCTCCCAGAGACCCAGGCCAGCGTGGATACCGCTTTAAGTATATCCCACTCACAGCACCCCAGAGGTGACTTTTCACACCTGCTGAGTGCAGTATATTATGTTGATTTAGGTGGTAGTGTAGCCAAGCCTTAAGCATTCGGCTCTCAACTTTGAAAAGTTTGGCCATAATATGCATAGCAAACTGTACACCAGGAAAGATTGCTAAAGTATGTGTAGTGCTTAAAGTTACCAAAAAAGGTGGGGGGGGGGGGACTTTGACACCACAGACTGGCACCATTTAGTTAAAAAAAATAAACACATGCCCCACTTTGATGGAACTTAGTTTCCCTGAATAATCTAACGATTCAACACAGCAAAGACTGTAGAAACACAGAAAAATATCCAGCTACATTTATTACTGAAATGTTATAAGCGGCTCCCAGTCCAAAACCTTGCCTACTTAGTTTAACCCAAAGCAAATTGGTCAGCCAAACATAAACCACCTGATATCAGATCAAAAGTGATGTTGTTTACTTTATTGTGATATATAAATAGAAAACTCACATCTATCTTTAACACTAGTGGTCACAATAATAAAACTGCAGTGGCACTAGTGGTCTCTGCTGTAGCAGTGTCAGGGTTAATTTTCAGCGGATATATTTAACATGTCCAAAGCTATCACGTACAATATCTTGTTTCTTTGTCTTCCAGGGGAATTGGAGCAGAATCGCAGACCAACAAATGAAGTGAGCTGAAGGCAATTTGACCAATGTCTTCGGTGTGAATTCCACAGAGGCTGACGAAGTGTGTTATCAGGTCTCTGAGGTACAGCACAAGCATTAGTCAGTTGTGCCATAAAATTAAGAAATTCGAGTAAGCTGTTGTATTGCTCTAGGTGAAAATGCCTGGGATACAGAAACTATTGCACTCGGTTTTAAAGTACATCTTTCCTAACTGAGGTTTGCTTGTTAAATGTTTACTTGTTTAATTACTCTGTCAAATAATTATGAAGTACAGGCACCTCACCACAAGGACAAGAGACTGGCTTTTAGGAAGCTCCACTTCTCTCATGCAGTCTGGTATCATAACTGTCTGTGTGACAGGGCGCAGCATATCATCGGAATGATAGACAAAAAGGACTAAGATGAAAGCTATTTCAAAACAATCCTGGAAGCCTTTTGCAGGAATCAGAATAGAGAACCTGAAATAAATGGAAAAGAGTTTGAAAGAATCTATAAAATATCATGGCAAATTGTGATTTATTTATTTCGTAGATGATCCCAGGTAAATGATGTCTCCTAATAAGGCACAGGGCAATCTCAATTATATAAGAATTATTAGTCAATGCATCATGTGCTGTTTTATATTCCCAGCAGAAAGTTTTTCCATCTCATCAAGAGTTTCCACGGCTGCCTAGTGTTTCTGTATATGCAAAGCATATTTGAGCTTCACTCCCCTCCTCCCCTCTCTATCACCCGCTCCCCCTCCCCTGGCAGCCCGGCCCAAAGCTTCACTAATTAAAAAAAGCCCTGTCAAGTGGTCAGACAGACTGGAACTAGAGGATTATAGGTAAGAGGGATGAAATGAAGGGTTGAAAGCTATAATTTCTCTTTCTGTGGTATAGCAGAAGTAGCTGTTCTAGACAGGCAAATTAAAGAAGTAGCTGCCTAAGCAAACAGGCTTTATCATGTCTTGTGCCCCAAAAGAAAACTCATCTGCACCTCACTTGTAAGATGCAATAACTGCTGGTTGTTTCTTTTTCTCCCTCTTTCCATTTCTCTTATCTCATACAAGCACTGCACCCTCCGGCAGGTTTCCTTCCGGTCCTGGCACACCAATTCTACTTCTTCCATTCCCTCACTTTTTTTGTCCTGCTGTGTTAACAGTAATTCCTAGGCCTTTGACTAGTGTTCCATGCTGGGAGCTGCTAGCAAACAAAGAGAACACTTTTGAAAGGCGACAAACTGAAATGAAGAGGGGAGAAACAGCTGCAATTCTATCCCGTTTTGTGTACATGGGTTAACTTTGTTCATTGTGAGAGGTTATTTATACACACTACTAACTACATTTGGTGATGGGAGGGGGGGAAAAAAGTTCTGTCCAGGTAACCAGATATTCAAAATTCCTTCTCAAAAGTCCTTGAGGAAAAGACAAGTGACCAATATGAATGTAAGAAATATGGTGAAGTAATTATCTAGTTGAATATTTTCCAACAGAATGGGGGCTTCCTGTCTCCTGAATCCAGTCTATTTCCAGTCTATTTACTCTGAATCTCACAGAAAAAGTTGCTGTATTATATTTAACACTACTTGTCACATGATGGAGTATGTATTCTTCTCTAGTACTGCAACTGCAAGAAGTTCTGTGGGATACTGCACTCAAAAAAAATGTGAACTACTGTAAAAACAAACAAGCAAACAAAACCTACTTGAAAAGTTCAGACTTTTGGCCCAGATATTTAGTTCTACACCAGCTGCAGATTTCCCCAGACCATTAGAAATCTTGGCTACCCATTTAGACCAGCTTTCAAGACCTTTGTACTGGCAGAGCCAGGGTTTGCCCCTTTTACCCTCTCCTGTTTGTCTTGTGACATCATCCCATCTGGCTAGTCAATGTAGGTGTTGGAGGGGGTCTGCAGTCAAAACAAATTAATCACCTCAGACTTGCCATGGGTGTGTTGCCTAGGAGCTAGGACTTCAAACATTGCTGTAGCTCTGGATTTTGTTGTTGTCATCCTCAATGATAGTGCTGTACATATATAGTATCTTTCATCTGAGGGCTCCAAAAGCTAATGGAGAGCAATACGGAAGCCAGTCTTCCAGAGGAGCTATGAGACAAGGGCTGTATCCATTTTATGGATAAAAAAATGGAGTCACAGAAGTTACATGATCTATCCTGAGTTACACAGTTATAGCAAAGCCAGCATTTCAGGTGGGATTGGGAACTTCACCCTCCCAATTCCCTTCCCTCCCTTCACTGCTAATATCTTCTAACTTGTTGGCCACAGGTAGATTAACTGAAATCAAAACCCTTCAAAATCAATGTGTAACTGACCACATGTAGGAGCACCCGGGTGCCCTATAGAGACCTCCATGTGGATGATGATAAAAAAAACAAACAAAAAACAAACAAAAAAACAGAATGCACTTCATCATCAAGTAATGGGAATTGTCCAGTGGGAGTACCTGCCACTGAAGAAACCACAACAGACGCCTGAGTCATAAAGAACCAGTAAATACCATCCTATTTTCTGTTACACTGAATTGCATTAGAAGTCACCCATCACTGAATCACGTTTGTATTGATTTAAAAATAAATCAATCCACCTATGATTGAACATAAGGGAGACAGTGATAAAATATCAAAGTGCCTCACAACATCTGCAGAGAAGGAATGTAGCTGTTCATCACCTGTGAACATATGGTAAAGCACCCAGTACCACATAATATTAACCCATAGCATGGTGGAAGCAAAACCAATTAGAGCCAAAAAATAAGAAAGTTGAATGGAGCATTAACAGAAAGCTCTTTCCACACAGCAGAATGTATTGAAAGCTGCTGGTAGGTCTACAGCAGACCTTGAACTTTATACTACCTTATATTACATACTGCATGCATGTATGCTACACTAGTTTTTCTTTTTTTTTAAAAGTCGGCTTTGGACACGGTTTAAGGTCCAACCAAAGCCAAATACCCAAAAGGTCATGGCCACCTCTCAAGAGAATGTTTCAATGTTGTGAGTTCAAAAGACTGAAACTTAGTGAAAAGCTCAAAACATACACAAGCTTTAAGTTATGATAAGAGGATGTGATATACAGAATTTGGTGGTCCTAACTTTTACTGTTTAGGAGCAGTTCTTGAACAAACAGAATCACAGATTGACAAACTCAGACACACACATTTCAAATGATAAAAGTCACATCCACAGTATGGCCCATCACATTACAATCTAGGTGAACCATTTGTCACTTAAAATTTTGTGTAGTAGAACAAATCTGATCCCCCTCCCCCAATATACATCTTACCTCTCTCTCCCCCATTAGAAAACTTTTGAGAGTGTAATTTTAGAAGTTCTTAGAACAAAGTAGCTTGCACTAAGATTAATAGTAGCTATACCTTTGGAACAGACAGAGCATTATTGAAGTTTGAGGTAACTAGAATGAATTGAATAGGATAAAAAAAATACAGAAATATTCAAAACAAGACAAATCATGTGTCTTGCCTCAATCCTAAGTAAACTTTCTTCCATATAATAATGAGTAACACCATTATTATTAGACTTACTCAGTGGTGGGTTTACTATTGTAGTACAAATCAGATAAACAGTAGGACAGCATAGTGTAATTAAATATGTTCATAAAGCTCGTACAAATGGATTTATGCAGGCAGCTCAATAGCATGCATAGAAGCTAGTGTGTGTCACGAGAAAAACAGAGCACATTGATTCTGAAGGGTGTTTTCTCCCTTTGCACAATGCAAAATGATGGAAGCCCACAGATCTCAAAAGATTATTACACATCTGAGATCTTCACTAGCTATGCCTAGAATATTTATTTTGTAGCACAGAGAATGGCAATTCGGAGTTCCATGTTACTTCAAAAAAATTTGATATAAAATAATTCAATTAATTTTAATGGGTGATAATACATTTTACTCTCTCTCCCCATGTCCTCTATTTTAATGAGCTGTCCCACTATTGCTTTTAAATATTATAATGCCACTGCATGACAGGGGAAAAGAGACCAGGTAAGGGAACTCCACACCCTGAGTTTCTCACATACTGAGTGAAGTGCCATTCCAATAGACTCGAAAGGGGTGCAGGGAAGGGACAATTATGGACAGATCTTGTTGTGAGAAGGGTGAAGTCAGGAAGTTTGAAAAAGGCCCAGATTTCCAGCCACAAGTGAGCTCTGGCCACTAATATAGCCTGGTTGTGGTAGTAATTGCCACAGACTATCTACATGGGTTTCTGGTGCTGAACAGGGCATGGATTGGAGCATTTCAGCCTATATGCTTTTCTGCAAAATAGGCAACATTACCAAGAGACAGTTATGCTACCACAAGAAGAGCTGGGGTTGTAACATGAAGTCAGGTGCAGCCTACAAGAACCCACTATACTACAAACAGTACAAACACATCCAGGAGGCCCAGTTTCTGCCCTGATGGGTTTTTAAGTTAAAAAGACAAGACAAAGGGCAGAAAAGGAAGAACAGAAGCACTAAAAGATCAAGTGACTTGGCTAAGGTCACACAGTAAGTCTGCAGCAGACCACAAAACAGAACCCAGATGTCCCGAGATCTTGACTAGTAGCCTAGCCAATAAACCACCCTGTCTTTGCAAAGTGATGGTCAGTTCACATTTGAAAACACTTAACAAAAAAACAAAAAGGGGGAAAGGTTTGAAAATAGTCTATTTAAAGGACGTAACATAGCAGCTCTCCCCCTTCCTCCTTTGTTCAGGCTAGCAACTGGCTGGAAAGCAGTTGTTTATTAAAGGGATATTTCTCCTCAAGCAGAGGGAGCAAGAGCAAATGGGTTTTAAAGGCAAATAGAAGCCCAATAACACAGCATTTCCAAATGTTTACAAACCTCGCCTCTCTTTCAAAGTAACAAAGATACAGTCTGAGGGGCCAGTTTATTGGAAAGATCAGAGCTAGGATGAGGGCCTGCTATTCAAGGTGTCTCAAGTTTATTGCAGCTTGTGGCACATACCAACACAGAATGAGTGTGCTAGACTTTAACTCCTAGTTTTGGTCACCTTAGTAAATGTTTGCTATATGTGTGTTCCTGAAGCTCAGCTAGATTATGGGAGACATACAACAGAAGAGAAATGAAGCAGATCCTTCTCCCCATAAAGAGAATGTCCAAATCCTGAAATTTGGTGAGCTCCCTCAATTCCCATTGTTTGCCATGGAATCCAGGTGTGACAAAGTCGTGTTGAGCATGGGATCAATCCCATGAGGCAGTAGGAGCATCACTTTCCAATAAAGAACTATTATTTTTGAGATGTAATCACCAATTTCTTAAACCAAACCATATTAAACAGAAGAAACACAATTCTCTCTTGGAGCTGTTAAACTGATTTGGAACATTTTTTCCCCTAGAGCTTTTGAAACAGAATCATTTGGTGCCCCAGTAGATTTGGTCAGATGACTTGCTCTAGTTCAGATAGGGTTTCTTATTTCTCTTCATGACAGGATGCCAAATCAATCAATCACACACTCTATATCCATGCACAGAGGGATAGTTTATATGCTGACTCCTATGTAAAAAGGGGTCTCCACTTCTCCATGGTGCTTTCATGCTAGACCTCAACTAGAATGCTCCAAGACTCCTGAAAGATATACAAAAAAAAGGAGGGTGGAGGTGGACAGAGAGAGAGAGAGAGAGAGAGACTGTCTTCACTGGGGAAATGTAATTTTGTCCCCAGAGAAACAGACCAGGAAAAATCACTGCAACGAAAAGTTAACCAGATTTTTTTAACCCTTGAAACTTTCCTCCTGTGAGTTTTCCCATCACAAAAGAAATGGGACTTAAAAAAAAAAATGGGATAAAAGGGTGTGTGAATGCCTTCCGATTATGAAGTTACTCTGAGTAATCTATGGCGTCTCAACTAGGGATGGGGAGAGCTGGAGAAATTCAGGTTCAGCCATTAGCCACCAAATTTGAAAATCAATAGCTGAACAAAAAACAACTACTACCTCAGCATTACCACGGCATTCACTGGGGTATTTTGGGAAAAAATGCAAGATTAGGCCCCAGCTGGGCAGTGAAGGCATGCAAGAGATTTGACTTTCTAATAACCTCCTCATGGCCTAACTTCTGTAACAACTGTACAAAATCTGATAGCAACAAAGACATCCAGAGCTCAAACTGCCCTAACATTTTTCACTCACTCTGAGTTTAGGCACTGCTGAGCTCTCGACTCATCGAATACGTTTTACTGTGTGCGCTAATAACTTGAGCAGTATTGGAAATATAGAATAGCACTTCAGTTCAAACTGGACCCTAAATGTTTTAACATTTTTCTGTTTTCCTTTACATGATATATAAAATACCATATTCTATCCTCAAATCCATACACCAGTTCCTTCATTGACTTAATGGCTATGTTGTGCCGTGAAGGCAAATTTTGTCCCACTATATTATGCTTCATTGTGTATTCTGTATTTACATCACTGCAGTCACACGCAGGGGGTTTCAATGAATACAACGTTCTCTGATAGCAAAATCATGCCCCTTCCTTCCTGCAATTACAACACTACTCCATTCAACAAACAGTGACATCTGGAAACCTACTACCATGATAGCAGCTGCGACTTCTGTTCTAAATCAGGAAGTGAGCTGTACTCTCAGAGTTTTAATTGTTACAGGATATGGTTGTCGCTTTAAAACACAAGAGTAGCAGCCAATCTGATCACTGATGGAAATACTGTATGGTATACAATGTTAATGGAAAAGGTGACAAGAGTAGCATAAATGCACATGTATGAGTTCTCTCACTCTCCACACCCACACCCACACAAAATGATTCCCTCCCATGTCAGAAACAACTATATTAATTCATCACTGCTCTACCATCATGGAATGGGAAATGTTTATATCTTATTTTGTCACTTCAAATTTGAAGTGAAGTACAATGGCACAGGCCAGGAGTATTTAATTTGTTAAGTAAAAGGCAGTCGTATACCAAGCCATAAGTTATGAACATTTAACAGTAAATTATGATTTTTCTACTCATTTACAAAGGCAGGCAGGGCAATTTGGGAACAGGTTAGCCATTCTTGTGTCTACTTGAATCAGAAGATGCTGACCTGTGCTATGTGAGAGAAGACTAACCACCTGCAATCTTGATCCTCATTGAGTTACTGAGGCCAGGAGTATGCAGTTTAGTTGTACCTGTGTGGTCTCAGGATATTAGACAGACAAGGTATGTGACCAGTTTATGTTGGGGTGAGAAACTTTTGAGTCAGAGAGCTCCTCTTCAGACATGGGAAAGGTATTTTCAGTATTACAGCAAAATGCAAGGTGGATCAAGTATAGTATCAAGTTTTTAGCACAAACACTAAGGCTGTGTCTACATTGGCCCCTATTCCGTAATAGGGATGCAAATGTAGACTTTGGAATAGGCAAATCCCCAGGGGATTTAAATATCCCCCGTGGCATTTGCATTAACATGGCTGCCGCTTTTTTCCGGCTTGTAGATAAGCCGGAGAAAAGCGCCAGTCTGGGCGCGATCCTCCGGAAAATAAGCTCTTTTCCGGAGGATCTCTTTTGAAAGAGATATTTAAATCCCCTGCGGATTTGCCTATTCCAAAGTGCTACATTTGCATCCCTATTACGGAATAGGGGCCAATGTAGACACAGCCTAAGGGTATGTCTAGACTACATGGCTCAGTTGACAGAGCCATTTCATTTACATCAAAATGGCCGCCACACTGTGCCGATCAGCTGTTTGGTGGCACAGCGGAGCAGTCTGGATGCCCCACGGATGACAAGGGAAGCCTTTGTCAATCGCGCCGGTAAACCTCATTTCACAAAGCATACCGGAGCGGTCGACAAAGGCTTCCTTTGTCGACCGCGGCGCGTCCAGACTCCCCGCTGTGCCACCAAACAGCTGATCAGCACAGCGTGGCAGCCATTTTTATGTAAATGAAGCTGCGATTATTTAAATCACCGCTTCATTTTCCTATGTCTAGTAAACTCATCTACATGCCTCCATCGATGAAGGCATGTAGTCTAGACATACCCTAAGGGACCAGTCAACTCTGCATTCATAGGACAAGGAGACAGATGCTAGATTTACAACATAATCAGGGAAATGAATCAGGCTTATCTTTTGAAAGTGTTATGCAGGCTCCCTTGGAGGGGAAAAAAGGTGTTCACCTTCAGGAGTGTTTCTGTCTTGCCATTTTCCTGTGTGAATTCACTTGAGAATATAGTGATTGTCTAGTTTCACCCACACAGTAGCCTTTGGGACAAAAGACAGAACTATCTTTGTTACAAAGATCGCTTCCCCAATTATCACCCCTAATGTCTTACCTCACAGAAACTTACCTTTCCCCCTCACCCCCACTCTGTTCTAAAATTTGATTTGTCAATTTACATGCGTTCATTTTTTTTTTAATTGTATCACTTTGGTATATATGGTTGTGCCGATTTTCTTCCACATATTGATCTGAGGAAGTGGGTCTGGCCCACGAAAGCTCATCACCTAATAAACCATCTTGTTAGTTCTGTCTTTTGTTTCAGCTACACCAGACTAACACGGCTGCATCTCTATCAGTAGCTATTGGGGATATTTAATGCACTAGATGAGGTATACTACATGTTGTGATAGATATGTGTAGGACCCAAGGGTCTTGAAAGGTGTGTTGTAGGGAGTGTTGATCAGTGTACTGCGGAGAAGATCTGAAACCAGATGCAGTTGTTCTGGAAGGGTCTGGTGACGCTTTGAGTTGGTGTGTCCTGGTCTGTGGGGGGTTTGCTTCTGACGATGAGCTTGGAAAGATTGGGTGTTGAATCCCCTCTTCTGGCCTTGCTCCTCAGTTAGTTCTAATTGTTACTCTTGGAATGGTTCTACTGAAATGTACTACTCAACATAAAAGAGTTTCAAAAATAGGTCTTATAGAGCCTGTGCCTCTTCAGTGAATTTGTTGCCTTAATTTTGTTGGCTAAGGTATGTTAAGGAACTATGTTGATGAGAGAATAGAATTAAAAAAAAATCTGAGGTATTAAAATTGCAGCAGTTGTTACATTGTGTAATGAACTGTGTGTGCATGTATGTTAATGTTCACACAAATACACACCATCCCAAATTTGCAGAATATAAATTTGAGACATTTAGCACCAAAAAATCCACAGACATTTATCCTTTGAGCTAAGAGGAGAATTTATTCAGCAGCAAGTAAATATCAGACTGTTATAGTCTTTAGGCCAGCCGACAAGAGATACAATGACACTAAACCAATGCATTTCATATTCAGTGGTTCCTATCAGAAATGCAGATCTTTCCATACTAGAGATGGAGATCTGTTATTTAAGACACTAGTTTCAACTTCCATAAAGAATAAATATTAGGCATTCAGGAAAGATCAAGATTCATACAAAAAATGGAATACATACATTGGTAGAACAAATACAGAAGGAAGAGTTTTACTTCCTTTTTGTCATTAACTTTTACCAAAAGAATCAAATTTAGTTCTACTCATCTCAGGTTAGTAAAACAAAGGAAGTAGAAGGAGATATGCTATCCGTCAGATTTGAGAAAAGGAAGGGATCATTTTATTTAAATTGAGTGGCAAACATTTACACCAAAATTATGTCACATGATAATCCTTATTGTTGTCAGAATGTCATATCACAATTACTGGGATCCTGGTAAACTTTTCTTGTATTGAAACACTCAATCCCTTAGTTTTTGACTTACTACTCTCATCATTAGAAGTTCAATAATAGACCCCTCTAGCAGACCTCTTTCGCTCAATCACACTTGGAGGGGTTGATCTTGGAGAAATTGACCTAATTAAGGCAACAGAAAAAGATATTAACACATGTCTGCCTTTTTATTAACTATTCAGATTAAGAAAACTCTGCAAACCAAAGCATTTACAGTACTTGTGAAATATTAGGATGTGATAATACTCTCACAGCCGAATGCATAACTTGAATTATAGAAAAAGTATATGTGAAGTGCTATAGAAGCAGCAAAATGTTCACAGGTTGAAGAATGACCCTTGGAAGGATTGCTATGGCCAATAAAAAAAAAAACCACCCACCACAATAGATGAAATACACCTCAAATGAGTAATCTGTTTTACATTACTTCCAATTAATGTGGTTGCCTTAATTACCTTGACTTCTTTGTCTACAAATATTTACATAATAGAAATAATAATTGTGATTAACCTCAAGTTTTTTCCAATGAGAGGAAGAGGCAAGTGCGCACACACACACACTAACTACTCAAAGTTGTTTGCTCATCTTCTTCCCCCTACAGTTGACTAGATTATTGGTTTTGGAGAAGCTGCCTTATTTCACAACAGTTTTCTTTTGGTTTGTCTCTACAACCAAAGTAGGGCTTACGTCATGTACAGTATGACTATTTTAGTAAGAGTACCTAAACTTCGCTTTGGGGAGAGGCAAGTAGTGGCAGAACACATTTACCTGCTTTTGCAATCAAGTTATACACAATGAGCCAATGTATATGCAATGTGGTATGAGTAACTCCTTGCAAAGGTTGCATTCTTTTGTTTGGGTTCACAAAATACAAGAATTGATCATATTCCCCCCATCACTAGAAGTCTGAAATATGTAAATATGTTTCATTTACACAACATTCATTTTTTCCCTTTTGAAATATGTATTTGAAAAAAAACAGTTCATGAACTACTGTGATGAGATAGTCAATGAGCAGGCTTGCTGTTGGAAAGAATCACTATTTAGGCAAACAATTGCAGTATACATTACACTAAGCTGCATTAAAAATCTGGCTTCCATGAGGGCAAGGAATATGAGAAGTTATATAGCTTAAATCCAATGAGAAAAACATACTCTAATTGTAATTTTAATAGCACAGAATTAAAATAAAAAGTAGAAAACCCTTGAAAGCCAGAGAGAGCATTACAGCTTGGTAGAACCAGATGAGATAACAGAGATGCAGTCAAGGGTTATGTGCAACTGTGTTACAGCTGAACACCAGTGGCTGCTTGTATAAGTTAGCTTTGTGTGCTACTTTAATGAAAGTATAAAGCAGCATATTGAAAAGTCAACGGCACGAAGAACACAGTCATGACACCATTCACAATAGTGAATTCTTTATTAATGTTAACTGGACATGGGATAGTCAAAATATAAGCAGCTTCTCTTTGCCTTGGGTCCTTATAATGATAGCAGCCAAACACCCTAACCAGAACAAGGCTGTTTGTGGTAAGAGAAGAAACACCACACACCTCTTTTCCAGAGAGACTAGTGTCTTTGGACAACATTTGACTCCACAAGTTCAAAGCGGGCTGTTGTATCTGCATTGTAAATACAGATCCAAAGATTTCTCTTTTTTCCATGCTATCGCAATTTTGTCCCATTAATGCGATTTAAATTATAGACCTGCTGCAGACAACTAGTCAAAACACCACATTATCTGATGAAATGCTGTATTATAATGTCAGCATGTCTGGGTTTTAACTATTCTTTCATATACTGTACTTCCTTTTTTCTCTCTCTCAGAATAGCCGTAAAAGGCATCTATCTTTAGAGCTCACTAAAGTTTCTAACAAAGGAAACCTAATACTTCATTCACTGCACAAGCGAGACTCCTGTATACCTCCCCCCCCCCAAATCTATGTATGGATATAAACAGAATGCAGACTAAAAAATTTATGATGTTTTAAACTAGAACTGGAATTTGAGGTGCAGTTAAGGAGCTAGATAAGAAAAGCACCAAATTTCTTTTAGTTAAATTAAGCTAGGTCAAGTTTATTTTTCCCTTTTAATATTTAGCTTCTTTGAATCGTAGATACAGTAGGTTTCAAATAGATGGAAGCACAATGTTTTCTGAGAGGCACATATTGGCCTTTGCATCTGCCAAATTATTTGCAATTGCAAATGCTCATTAAATTCTTTATACTTTCTATAGCACATTCTTACTGGACTAATTTATTCAGCTTCAACAATATACATGGCAAAACTAACAGAAATCCAGGGTCACAACAACTCAGTAGCAAAGCTGGGACTAGAACTTTTATTCCTACCCTTCCAAGACTGCATTTTAAATTACTTCCTCTGGTGATTTCCTTGCAGAGGGAGGATATAACATTAGCTATAAACACAGCAACTGCTTTCTTTAAAATTCACTGCTTTAAGACTAGAGATTTGTTCTTTTGGGGCCTGATCAGGAAAAACCTCACATGGACAATTCTACTCAACACAAGAGAGATTATTCATCTTAATAAGGACCAGCATGATTTAGCCTCATTTCTTCTCACTCTCCTCCTCACCCCAAGACTATAACGAAAGAGACTACAATTAGCCACATTTATCCCTGGAGTGGGAGAGTTTCCAACAAGACACAACATGCTAAGCGTTGTCAAATAGAAAATAAATATTCCTCGCTCAGAAGATATAAGGATAGAGCAATAGAGGGATTTACAACATGCAAAATTAAGAAAATCTCAGAGGGGTAGCCAAGTTAGTCTGTAAATGGAAAAACTTTACTAATAGTCTAGCAGCACCTTAAAGACTAACAAAACATGTAGATAGTATCATAAGCTTTCATGGGTGCAACCCAGTTCCTCAGATGACTGGAGTATTAAAAATCCAGATCCAAGAATAAATAAGGAGGGGGTGGGGAGGAGAGGAAAAGAAAAAAAAATAGTGAATTGGATTGTTCAAGTTACAATAAAGGTGCAAATTGTTCTTATCAACCTCTTGTAACTTGAACAATCCAATTCATTTTTTCCCTCTTTCTTCTTTTCTCTCCTTTCACCTTCTCCCCCTCCCGCCTTCCCAGGACTTTTAATACCCCAGTCATCTGAGGAACTGTGTTGCACCCATGAAAGCTTATGATACTATCTAAATGTTTTGTTAGTCTTTAAGGTGCTGCTAAACTAAATAGTATTAGACCATGTTTTGATCGTACAAAATATTTATACTCCAGAAGGGCTTTTTATTGTTATTATCCTCAGACTTTAATCCAAAGAGTGCACTGTGTACTTCAGACAAATTCAAAGCAGTTGACATATTTTAAATGCAAAAAAGTGGGTTTTTTTTAAATAAAAATCTTGCTTTGTATAAAGCTTTATGGAGCATTTCACCTTTTCAAAGTTTACCAGATAGTCTTTTAGGTTTGGTAAGCTATTAGATAGCTTGTCATTAAATACCCCATTTGCTTCATTTTCCATCATTACTTCCATCACAATTTCTATCACTGATCTTTGATATGGACTTAGATCAAGACAACCATTTTTCTCATATCTGAGCCAGGATTCTAATTCCAATACAGGCAGTCCCCGAGTTACGCGGATCTGACTTACGTCGGATCCGCACTTACGAACGGGGCTCTCTCACCCCAGAGCTTTCAGGCAGCGGGACCGCCCAGAGCGCAGCGGTCCCGCCACCTCGACCTCAGGGGCGAGAAAAGCTGCTCCGGGTGCCCCTGGTCTGCTGGGGACCGTCTCCAGCAGACCAGGGACACCTGGAGCAAAGCCGGGGAGGCGGAGGGATCCCGCCCCTCTGAGGCTTTGCTCCCCGTGTCCCTGGTCTGCTGGGGTGGGGGCGCAGCTAGTGCGCCCCCTCCCCCCAAGCAGACCAGGCTTTTGTTGTGGACCCTGGGGTAGAGCAGCTGGGGTGCTGCCGGGTTGGTCCTGCAGGGACCACCTGGCAGCCCAGCTGTTCTGTCCCAGGCTCGAGATTCAGCCGCTGTTGAAACTGATCAGTGGCTGATTCCAGGAAGCTGGGGTCAGAGCAATTCTGCCTCCAGCTCCCTGTAGTCAGCCCCTGGTCAGTTTCAGCAGCAGCGGCTGAATCTGGAGCCAGTTCCGACTTACATACAAATTCAACTTAAGAACAAACCTATAGTCCCTATCTTGTACATAACCCGGGGACTGCCTGTATAGTCAATGGGAACATAGATAGTGTCTTTACTGGGCGCAGAAAGAGATCCTCACAAATTAAAATGAATATGACCTAAGTTAAAAATTTCAGTTATATTCACCATATGAAACATCACTCTGAAAGAAGCCACATAGATGTGTACTCAATATTTTTAAACAATCTTTCATAATCTTCTCACAGGCAGTATTGCAAAGTGAAAACTGATGAGTTTGCATAGAGCATTTACATGCACTAGTATAAAACGTCTGCTCCTTGCTAAACTAAGGGGAAATGCATCCACATGTTGATTGTAGTAGTCAAGACATGAGACTAAAATGGATTTCAGAAGAGGGGACTTCATATAATTATTTATTATGACTAACAATGCAATTCAGTGGTCATCAATAAGTCAACAACATTAACAATCTGACATATCACAGTGATTTCCTAATAGAGAGAAAGACCTATTTTTCAACACTATCCCTCATCTTTCTGAGATTTCTTGCCAGATCTTGACAGAGTTCCCTTGCCATCTTTCTGAGATCTCACTACATTTTAACTATTCAGACTTTTAACTTTCAGAGGCTATTGGTGCAGTACCATGGATGGGGCTCCCTTAAAAGTAATTCATACCTTAACAAAATCTCGGTCTGCTCTGAGTCACTGCCAGGTGCCCTTAGAGTAAATGCTGATTTTGGTCTACAGTAGTGGGATTTTCAAGAGTATCCACAATTGACCTTGCTGAAGTCAACAGTAGAACTTCCACTGCGTTAGGAAAAGGCTACCTAGGCCAACACTAGGCACTTTTGCAAATCCAGAAGGCAGCAAAGGCCCATAGCAGCTTTTTACCTATGAACGGTCCCAACGATTGAACTAGCTAAGAAGCTCCTGATAAAAAGCCCCTATATGTTTAGGAGCTGGAGGCCAACTAACTCTAATTTGCTTCCCTCCATTGGCCTTATAAAGGTCATGTTTGCTGGCATTCAAAGATGTATATGTCTCAAATGTTTGCTGTAAAACTTTAGAAGGGGTGGCATGATACACTAAGGGACTGTTATTGAGAATTTTATTTTAATTCAAATCTCTCAGTCAATGTGCTCCAATTCATGGGGTAATCATTTGCTTCACATAACTTCACTGTGTCAAGCAAACCATAAACCCACATTAAAATCACCACGACGGCTTCTCCCTCCACCGGAGAATCCTCTTATGTCACAACTCTTCTCCCAGCCCCACCAACATGGCCACTAGCATGAGAGATAGGGACAGGGTCCAACTGATGCCTTGATGTCAGAACATATCCCAGCCCCATGAACAGCTGGGCTTATGTTAGAGAAATCTTAAGGTGTTCCTGTAACTTATACTAGGGAATGAATCAGCCCTAGGATTGAGGGTGCACAAAAAGGCATATTCGAATACAACATTTTAAAAAATTGACCAGAAAAAAGCATCAACAGACTTCTGGTCGCCTTCATAGAGAATAGGAGTAGACAGCAGAACTCCCACTGGCTACGGTTGCAGCAGGATGGTTGAACTTAAAACAACACCTGAAGTCACAGAACTACCTATTTCTAATCCTTCTGTAGCATTCTGCTCTCTTTCCAATGATTTTGTCACTTCCCTATACACAAGTAGTCGGATACAAAGAAAAATGTTTTTTATAATAAAACCATGACGGTGCTTTGAACTCATGGCTTTTTTATTCCCCCTTGGACTGTTTTCATGGCTAATTTTTAATGGATTTACTTTTCTATGCAAGTTCTGATAACTTCTTTCCTTTTTCTAAACACCCAATGGGATTTCATTTCATTCTGAACATTGTACAATTACCAGAGAGCTAATAATGAAATATTGTATCATCATTTATTATATCCTGCTGTTTCATTCTATTTATTGTATTAAGTTCAGAAAAAAACAGCTTAATACCAAATTAAAAATGTGCCAAAACAAGACACAGTAGGGTATCAAGTATATTCAAGCAGATGTAGACTGAGCTCTGGAGTGTGCACACAAAGTCTCTAAAAATTTTAAAAAATAGCTTGCAAAAGACAAGACTTTATTGCATGTGGGTGGGTATAAGGATTAACAAAAGCCTGATTCAATAATAGATTTTTTTCTTAACTGTAGAAAAATTGTTCTAGGAGATCAACTGAACATACAAATTTTAACACAAAGGCAAAGGATTATTTGTTACCAATGCAGCCAAAAATCTATATTCAGGCAGGACTGTATTTAGTTTGTTCAATATACAACATTGTGAACCTGCCTGCTAAAAAGCCTCTACAAGTCTATTTGATTTGGGTAATGTGAAACCATTCTGCTGCTTGCTATAGTCAAAATCTCTCTAATGCACTCCATCTCTCTGCACTTACATATAGAAGGAAGTGTCCTAAACTTTCAAGCCCTTAAATTTGTAAACATCCTGAGGAACAAATGCTAATAACTTCCTTGCATGGTCAAATAGCAAACTACAGGTTTCAGAGCTTTTTGATGGGAGTTAAGGCAAAAAGCAGCATGTCAGGGCTGCTGATTTGTTTGCTTTCTTCACTGTCAACCAGAATGCTCAAGGAACTGGAGAGGACAAAGTTAGAGGAGGTCTACTGCAGCTGTGCTTCCTAAACATTGTACAGTATGAAATCTATGGCAGAGAAAGATGGAAAATGTTTTCAACTGACAGTAGAGATAATTTCTGTATTAATTACTTTTAATCAAGTCACTGCAGATGTTCTGAACAGAACAGCCACAAATTAATAATCTGTGTATCATACTGCTTATCTCAGACTTATTCTTTTTTGAATAACAGCTTTTGAAAGCTGCGGATTTTAACAAATTTTACTGTTCTTGACACAGAGAAAAATAGTACCAAACGTCTCGTGTTCCTGTGACTGTGGGAACCTGGATCTGATTGTGGAGGAGATAATCAGAAATATGCATTTGCAGTCATCTTCACGGATCTAGCCAAATCCACAGAGGCCACTCTCCATTTGTGCTTTGGTGTCGTACAGATGTTGTCTATTGATTCCCTAATGCAGAGCAGGCAGTTTTGTTGTTGTTTCTTTAAACTAGATATAACAAAACTAAAATAATGGGCATTAGAATTCAATAAGGAAGAGCAGCCAAAGTTAAATGTAATCAGGATGCAAATGAGTATTCCTCACAGAAACACAAACCAAACCAAAACCAAACCAAAAACAAACACCAGCTAGAAGTGTATATGTAATCATTTCCCCAGTTTGCCTTTTATAACATATATATTTATAGAGAGCCTTGAAAAACAACATTTTGCAACACATAGTAGGGGTAGCCTTCATGAATCCTTACCCCAGTCACACCTTCTCCAAGATATTCCTATAGTTGGTCACCAGACTTCTCTCCATGGCTCTGTCTAGACCGCAGGGTTTTTTTGAAAAAAAGTAGCCTTTTTTCGAAAAAACTTCACCTGCATCTAGACTACAGCCACGTTCTTTCGAAATTAAATCGAAAGAACGCAGCTTTTCTTTCGACGGCGGTACGCCTCATTTCACGAGGAAGAACGCCTTTTTTTGAAAGTGCTCTTTTGAAAAAAGGCGTTCAATACAAACAGGGCTTTTTTTGAAAGAGAACATCCAGACTGCCTGGGTGCTTTCTTTCGAAAAAGCGGTTTGCTTTTTTGAAAGTACTGCTTACAGTCTAGATGCTCTTTTTCGAAAGACTTTTTTGAAAGTATCTTTCAAAAAAGCCTCTTTCGAAAGAGGCTTGCAGTCTAGACAAAGCCCATATGGGAACACAGTTGTCATCCCTTGCTGCTTCTCAAAGGTCCCTCTTCACGAGGAGTAACTTCACGAGGAGTAACGGTAGTTCGGAATAGGACCCTAGTCCGAACTACCTAGTTCGAGCCCCGTGTAGCCACGCTACACGGGGCTCGAAGCAGCGGGGATTTAAAAATGGCGGCTCCCCGCTTATGCTAATGAAGCCCGGGAAATTCAAATCCCGGGCTTCATTAGCAAGTGCGGTATGCATACATTACCCCGCTAGTTCGAACTAGCGGGGTAGTGTAGACATACCCCCCAATACTTCCGTTTATTGTATAAAACATGCCTGAAATAGCAGGCCCAGGCCTCAGCTGGTATAAAGTCACTATAGCGCCACTGAGTTCAATTTACACTACCTGAGAATTGGGCCCTGATCATCATTCATTTGAGGTCATTATTTTTGGAGATAGGATTGTAATTTATATTTTTAAATCAGAGACAAAGGCTGAAAAATGTAAGGATTGATAACACTCAAAACTCTGCCTTCTCTATGAAATAGCTGAAGGTCTGGTTCAGTGAGCGTCAGTTCAGCAGTTCTCCATGTTTGACACAAAAGTTCTTGGCCAGAAGTACATGTGTGGAACACAATGTTAAACCAAGCTCAAGTAGCCTGCTCAGGTTTCCATAAAAGTAGTTTTGAAATCCACCCCTCCTCCTCCTTTCTGAATTACTTTTAAATCAATTATCTGTAAAATGGAATGACAATGAAAGAAAATACATTGCAATCAAAGCCTTGAGTCCTCCCCAGCATTATGAGAGACAGTCCTTTGGGAAGGCCCCTGGCATTCTAGCATACCAACTTGACTTGTATTTTAAAAATGAAGGCTTGTAATTTGATGCAGAAATGGAAGATGTATGCAATAACCACCAGTATTACTTATTTTGCCATAGTATTCAGTTATGTTCTACTGTCCCTTTTAAGTTTTCAGTATTCTCAATCGATAATTGCCTCAGAAAAGTTGGGGATGTGGGGAATGGGAGGAGAACGAAGAGGGAAGCTGTAGGTTTTGGTATCTGAGTAGTTTAATGAGGCTTTTGGCACCAGGGGAGGCAGTTTGGAACGGTTGGATTTACATGCCAGCTGGATGTTGAGGCTGAAAAATCATCAGTAAAAAACAGTTAATGCTGACATTTTAAAATATACATATTTAGATGCCAGAGTAAACAATCAATTGAGATAAAAATAAGGCTGTTCGCTTTCACTCCTTGCGGACTTCTTGTTTCAGATTGTTTGCAAAATCAGGACAAAGCACTGCACAGGTTTGTTCTAGAGTCCCTGTATCAAAAGTTACCTTTCAACCAACAGTTGTTGCTGCTGTTTATTTGTTTTATAAAGTTCTCTTTATAACAGCTCTATAGCAAGTGATGGATTGTGTGGCAAATTTCACAACGGCACAATTCATAGGAAACCGCATATAATTTATTGTAGGGAGGGAAAGCAATACCCCTCTTGATCACGTTTCAAGGCAACTAACTCAATAATTCATGCAGGTTACCAGGGAAGATATTCAATAACAGCAACTTCACATGTCATTTTCTTTAAATCATCTCCTCCTCCTTGAAGTGATGGCATTAGGAATTTACTACAGACTGCCATAGACAAGGACTGCATCCTGCAGCCAATCACACAGTGATTCAATCCTGGTACCATTGTACATCTCTGCAGCTAGAATCTGGCAGAGAGATAGACACTTTAAAGAGACTGTATCTTATACTACTTTTATAAAATAGGCTCAAATAAAGTGCAAGTATGAATGAGAAGCACATTAGGTCCTGAGCTCCAAAAACACCACATTAAAAATGAAAGAATTTGAAATGCATTGAAACAAATCCAGGAAAGAAAGCCACAGCCAGCAGACTGCAGCCTAAATACATACTTCAATGTATAACTAAGTATCAGACAAATCTAGAAATATTACGCACCGAATTACTTTAATTATTTTTTATGACATTATATTTATGCTTAGGGATGTGTCTAGACTAAATGGCTCCGTCGACAGAGCCATGTAAACTAGTTTACCCGTCATAATCAATGAAATGGGGATTTAAATAATCCCCGCTTCATTAAAATAAAAATGGCCGCCATGCTGTGCTGACGATCAGCTGATCCGGCACAGCATGGCAGTCTAGATGCGGCACGGGCGACAAGGGAAGCCTTTGTCAACCACTCTGGTATGCCTCTTAGATGCTAAGAACAGGTTCGTTTATTACATTTAAATTAAAACAAAGCAAGTCAGATTCAGCATTCCAAACAGGGGATTTGGGGCAACAGAGACCACCATAACATCTTTGTTAGTGTTGCTGCAGCTGAAAGTGAAGGTGGAATCTATAAGAGGACATATTTTTAAAAGTTTGGCATGATAGGAGCTCATTTATGCTTTCTATCAGTTTGAAATTCAATGCCTTTTTTAAAAAATAGTGATTATAGACATACAATTTGCAGAGGCAGAAATGGAAGCCATTACTCAAACATTTGATCTGATATTTTCTGGGGAAAAAACCTGGACATGTACTCCAGGTGACAGTTATAGCAAAGTATAATACTTTTTGACTCAGACCCCTTTTTACTTGTGTTTTACAAATGTCTGTTATTAAACTGATTACTATAAAGTATCAGTAATGCTCTTCCTACCCAGATTCCCATCCAGCTTGATGGGTAGAGCACAGCTTAACTCTTACTTCAGCTTCTCAAACACTCACAAAATTCTCCTTTTAATGTTCACCTTATTCTCTTGGAAGGAAAAGAGGCGACAGGAAGAACATCCATTGGCAAAATGAGAGTCACAATCTTCAGATACCATTGGGCACAGCTAATGTAATATCGACTCCTATTCAAGTAAGCAACTTATCTTAATAAGGAAATCAGAGAGGGCTTATGAGCCTGTTTCTGTTATCCACCCCAGGGGACCTCTGTTCTACACCATAACTTTGGCTTAGAGAGCTAGGTCTTTTGGCTCAGGCCAGAGAGGTTCATGCTTCTCCATCTTATGGCTGGAGACAGGCATAAATCTGAAAAACCCCAAAAAATAAGAATTGGGGAAATAAAGAAAATGTTATCTGGATCTGCATTTGAATCGTGCAAATGGCACCTACATTAACAGCCTGAACCAAAACAGGTCCAAAGGCTGCTTCAAATTCAGATAGAACTTCATGCTTTGAACTTTTTTCTCTGCAAATTACTTGTTATGAAGCCCAGCTTCCAATTGGAAAACAACAAAACACCTCACTCAAGTCAAGATAAGGGGGCAATTGAAATTGAACAAGAAGAACAACAAGTAACTATCCATGTTGAAAAAAAAGACATTTTATTTAAAGCACCTGTCACTTATAATGAAGTACAGAGTCACTGATAACCTCAAAAGAACTTGTAGTAGTTAATTGGAGTCAAAGGGTAGGTCTACACTGCAAGCTTCTTTCGGAATAAGCTTTTCTGGAAGATTTCTTCCAGAAAAACTTATTTCAAAATAAAGCATCCACACTACAGGGAAGCCTCCAAATTAGTCTAAGGCAGGCTTCCCTGATGTGAACACGCTACCTTGACTTAGAGCCCTAGGAGGCACTGGGGAGGAATAACTTCAGAATGGCCCTGACGAGGAGCTGTTTCAACATAGCAGCAATGGAGCATCTACACACCCTCTTCTGAAAAAGCTTTTTCAGCAAAGGGCTTATTCCTCATACCGCTCATAAAGCAGTCCCTTATTTCGACTTTGTCAAAATAACACAATTGTAGTATGGATGCTAGTATTTTTTTTTCCAGAATAACGGCTGTTATTCCGTAAAAAACGGTGCACTGTAGATGCACCCAAAGCAATGGAACCAAAGAATCCCGTATCAGATCATTCCATTGAGGCTACTATTCAAAAGACTCAAGGGAGGCACAGATTCATTGACAAAAAACATCTCTCTTCCCTTCACTGTAAAATCTCAAGATTAACACCTAATTTAAAAGAGCTGGTTGGAAAATTTCAGCACTACAAGATTTCCATGGATAAACAAGAGCTTTCACCAAATTCTCTCTCCTTTTTTCTGAGCAGCTGCCATATTTAGATATTCCCCATTTCAGTGCTGCCTCTCAGAGTCTCTTGGCTGCCTCCAGTTATGCCCATCTGTTACAATGGCAGTGCGCCTAGTTTGAAGCAGTTTGCTCCATTTCTTCAAAGATAGATGCTAATCTGACACTGGGTTAGATGGATAGATGACAATGAAGTGCCAATTTGTAACATGAAGGTCCTCTCGGAGACAGCTCTGCCCTATTGCTACCGTGTTTCTTGTCCATGAAATTATATCTGCTGATGTGTACATGAAACCTGCCCTCAGAAAAAGTTAGCCATGATCTGACCCTGCACTATAATTCCATCTACCAGTGAAACAGGTAGTATCCCAGCCAAAAGTGAGATGAAACTGTGAGATCTCAATGTGTGTCAGACACTTCAGTCTATATATGGAGTGACTGTCTTCACATATACTGTGCAGGTAACCACTAAAACCAAGAAGGACTGATTCGGATGCTATCAAGAGTTAATGGCCCTAATCTTGTCCATCAGCTGCATGGTCAGGCCCCTACCACACACTCCCCACTAATTACTCCAAACTACTCATTAGCAAGTGTGCAGCACAGATGTGTGAAGCTTCAATACATTTTGAAGGTGGCAAGCGTAGGGAAGGGTACACGAGTAAAAATGGAGAGGAGAGAGAAGAGAGGAAGAAAAGTGACAGATGTTAAATGAGGAAATATCCCTCAAGCTCCCATTGCCCTTCAACTCTTGTTTTCTAAGTAGAAGTGGGAATAATCTTAGGTTCTGACTCCTACCAATACATTGTTACCAGTACCAAACTAAGTGATCGGACAACAAAATGGCAAATGAAATTTAATGTTGGTAAATGTAAAGTAATGCACATTGGAAAAAATAATCCCAACTATAAATACAATATGATGGGGACTCATTTAGCTACAACTACTCAAGAGAGAGCTCTTGGAGTCATTGTGGATAGGTCTCTGAAAACATCCACTCAGTGTGCAGCATCAGTCAAAAAAACAAATAGAATGTTAGGAATCATTAAAGGATAATGAATGAAACAGAAAATATCTTATTGCCTCTATATAAAGCCATGGTACGCCCACATCTTGAATACTACATACTATGTGGTCGCCTCATCTCAAAAGAGATATACTAGCATTGGAAAAAAATCAGAAAAGGGCAACAAAAATGATTAGGGGTTTGGAACAGGTCCCATATGAAGAAAGAGTAAAAGGAATTGGACTTTTCAGCTTAGAAAAAAAGGACACTAAGGGGGGATATGATAAAGGTCTATAAAATCATAACTGGTGTGGAAAAAGTGAGTAAAGAAGAGTTATATATTTTTCCCATAATATAAGAACTGGGGGCCACCAAATGAAATTAATAGGCAGCAGGTTTAAAACAAACAAAAGAAAGTTTTTTTTCCATGCAGCTCACAGTCAACCTGAGAAACTCCTTGTCAGAGGATGTTGTAAAGACTGGGACATTAACAGGGTTCAAAAAAGAGCTAGATAGATTCATGGAGGTTAGGTCCATCAATGGCTATTAGCCAGGATGGGTAAGAATGGTGTCCCTAGCTCCTGTTTGTCTGGAAATGGGTGACAGGAGAGGGATCACATGAGATTTACCTGTTGTGTTCTCTCCCTCTGGGGTATCTGGTACTGCCCACTGTCAGCAGACAGGATACTGGGCTACATGGACCTTTGTTTTGACTCAGCATGGACGTTCTTATTTACTGAAGAATATTTATTTGGCACTTCAATGGTACCAACGTTCTCAAACAAACATTTTACATGAATTAATGACTCAATTTCCTAACCTTACCAAGTAAAATGTAAAAAAGCAAAGGCTACTAGGACATCTGGTCTCTTGTAAACTCACAATGAAATATACTCCTTTTCCACCCAAATATTTGGGAAGGGGGAATAACTGCCACTGGGAACATGGGATAAATGGTAACGCTGCTGCATGCCCAGGGGATCAGAGGAGGAACTGACAATGCTGCTATCTGACATAAAACTATGTCATAAGCTTCAGGGGGTAGCAGAGTTAGTCTGCACAGGAAGAAACAAATTGCCTAGTAACACTTTATAGACTAACAAAACATGTAGATGGTATCATGAGCTTTCGTGAGCACAGACCACTTCTTCAGATTACCTGAGTTTAGGATGTACAGACCCCAAAATGTGCTACCACACCATTGGTTGTTTGTGTCAGAGTTTGTTGTATACTTCATATTCCTTCTACTTCATATTCCTTCTTTCTCCAATATGAAAGTTGGGTGAAATCCTGGCCTCACGGGTGACATGCCACGTACAGCAAAGAGATCAGAATCTCATTCTAAATCACTTTCTTGATGTAAATTTACAGGCATATTAAGAAAATGATACATTGCAAATATCATTTAGCCCAGGTTTGAAATATTTTCCCCATTCCATTCTCACACCAATTTCTACAAAAACAGGTTTCCCGACATTCAGTAATCCCTTTAACACATTTTTCAGACACAGACTTCCATGTGTTTTGCTAAACATCTGATAGCCTGACTGTATCAAAGAGGAAACTGGCATGGTCTAGCAGTTGAGGAAAATCCACTAACAGTATTTAGACTTCAGAGTTCCAGTCTAGTGCTCTAGCTATTAAGTACAGTGTCTATTAGTTATCACCTTTAATTAAAAACAAAAAAGTATTTGGGTTCTATTAAAAAGCAAGTAGGAAAGCTTCCCCTCACCCTCTTGTGGCCCCTCCCCAAGTGCCATAAGTCATTTTTCATCACAGAAATAAAAGATTCATTGGTAGTATCCTTGGTTCTAAACAGCAAAGCTTAGCTGCTCATGGCTAATTAGTTACTCAAGTGAAAGTGTAATTAGTATCCAGTGTGACAGAAAATATTTAGATTGAGTTCTTTTCAAGCAGTGCGCTCCTGGAAGAGACGCCATAAATCAGGGGTTATAAAAACTCTTTAAACAAAGCAAACCTGCTCTGGGAACCCATTCCAGATTTAGCCTATAATATTTATTTACTTAGCTGACTTGTGCTTTTAACATCACAGTTTTCAACCAGGACTTTTTAGCACCTGGATCACATTCACCAAGAATGAAAGTCACCCAGTATGCAGAGTCAGCATAAACCCTCTGCACTAGTCTTTCAATATAGGGTTTGCATAGGACTTAAGTGGTGTGCATTGGTCTTGTACTAGCTCTCTGCACCGAGGTGAATTTCACCTAACCCTTAGAAAAACGAGAGATACAAAAAGTATCTGCCACACTTACTACGATCCATGAAGATATACATTGAAGAGATGCAGACATATGCTGATTGGCTAGATCTTCTATAGGTACTTTCTGGTCTTTGAGGGTATGTCTACACTACAGCGCTAATTCGAACTAATGGATCCAGACTAAAAAACTAGTTCGAATTAGCATTTTGCTAATTTGAACTAGCATGTCCACATTAAGTGGAACCTGAACCGAGGTTAAGGATGGCCGGAAGCAGTGCCGGCAGGGCATCAGATGAAGACTTAGAGTGTGGAGCTGCTGCCTCAGGCTAGCCGAGGGCTGTGCTTAAAGGGACCCGACCTCCCACCCCAGACAGACAGTTCTCAGGGGTGCCCCACTTGCAAAGCAGTCCTGGCTTGGAGTGCCCGGAGTACCCACACATCACACCACTCGGCCATCAAACTGGCTGCACTTGCCGCAAGCTGCCATCTGGGGAGAGGGGGCAATTGGGGAGCTGCAGGAGAGCTTCCACCCCCAGAAGGCAGCCCAGTCCTCCCCATCGAGGGCTTGTACCCCATTCCTCCCTCACCTCCTTCCACTTACCCCTCTCTAGCCCTTCTTCCTGATGTAGAAAATAAAGGACAATTGTGTTCAAAAATAGAATCTCTCTTTATTGAACAAAACTGGGGGAGACTGGGAAAAGGAGGTAGGAGAGGGGAAGAGAGAAGGTGGGAGAGGGGAGGGCAACTACAATGATGAGGGGTTTGGAACAGGTCCCATACGAAGAGAGGCTAAAGAGACTGGGACTTCTCAGCTTAGAAAAGAGGAGACTGAGGGGGGATATGATAGAGGTCTATAAAAGCACGAGTGGGGTGGAGAGGGTGCATACAGAAAAGTTCTTCCCATAATAGAAGGGCTAGAGAACATCAAAGGAAAGGAATGGGTAGCAGGCTTCAGACTAGTAACAGAAAGTTCTTCTTCACAAAGCAAAGAGTCAACCTGTGGAACTCCTTGCTGCAGGAGGCTGTGAAGGCTACAACTAGAACAGAGTTTAAAGAGAAGTGAGATCAAGTCATGGAGGTTGGGTCCATGGAGTGGTATTAGCCAGGGGGTAGGAGTGGTGTCCCTGCCCAAAGTTTGTGGAAGGCTGGAGAGGGATGGCACGAGACAAATCACTTGGTCACTGTCTTTGGTCCATCCCCTCCAGGGTCCCTAGGGTTGGCCACTGTCGGCAGACAGGCTACTGGGCTAGATGGACCTTTGGTCTGACCCAGGACGGCCATTGTAAGCTCAGGGCTCAGGGTCGGGGTCTCAGTGGACCACCTTGATTTTCATGCACACCTGCTCCTGGGTGGCCAGGCTGGCAGCTCTCCTGCCCTAGATGGCCACTTTCCTGTGCCTAGTGCAGAGGTCGTGGACGAGGTCCACAATGCCTGCACTAGACCAGGCAGGTGCCCGCCTCTTGCTGTCCCGGGCAGGCTCCTGAGAGCCGCCAGCCTGGTCCCGGGAAGAGGGGGAGGGCTGGGGGGCATCGGGTGGCTGGCTCGAGCCGTGCCAGGTGCACGGTCTGCTGGCTGGGTGCTGGCAGGCTTTCATCTGGCACGGGCATCGTATCCAGCCCATGCCCCTTTAAGGGGTCTGGGGCCAGGAGGGGGGCAATAGAGTTTCCCTGGTGTTGGCCCGAGTGGCCACCAGGGAAAGCTGGGGGGGGGGGGGGCGCGCTAGCCTCCCACTAGTTCGACTTAAGGGGCTACACAGCCCTTAATTCGAACTAGTAAGTTCGAACTAGGCTTAGTCCTCGTAGAATGAGGTTTAAGTTCGAACTAGCGGAGCGCTAGTGTAGCGCCTATCAAAGTTAATTCAAACTAACGTCCGTTAGTTCGAATTAACTTTGTAGTGTAGACATACCCAGAGTTACCAAGAGGAAGAGAAGAATTCTCTTTTTCCATTAAGTGATTAAAATCTTATATGCATTTTTAACAGAAAGAAATTTGATTTAAACTATCTTCCACCACTTCCTTTCTGTCCCCCATTTGACATAATGGTTTCTTTTAAAATTCTTACAGAATATCTTCAAAGTCTTACTTCACCTCTTTGTGCTTTTGTTTACCTTTCTACGCTATCTTGTCTATTTAGGTGCAAAGGCAATTCCTCACTAGGTATTTATACAGTGCTGAGAACAATAGAGCCTGATCTATTTGATACGGTCTCGCATGATATTCTTATTGATAAACTAGGCAAATATAACTTAGATAGGGCCACAATAAGGTGGGTGCATAATTGGCTGGATAACCGTAGTCAGAGAGTTGTTGTTAACGGTGCTAAACCCTGCTGGAAAGGGATAACAAGTGGAGTTCTGCAAGGGTCTGTTTTGGGACCCGTACTGTTCAATATCTTCATCAATGATGTAGATATTGGGATAGAGAGTACGCTTATTAAGTTTGCAGATGATACCAAACTGGGTGGGGTTGCAACTTCTTTGGAGGATAGGGACATAATTCAAAATAACCTTAGCAAGTTAGAGAAATGGTCAGAGGTAAACAGGATGAGGTTTAATAAAGAGAAATGCAAAGTGCTCCACTTAGGAAGGAACAATCAGTTCCATACATACAAGATGGGAAGCGACTGTCTAGGAAGGAGCATGGCGGAAAGGGATCTAGGGGTCATAGTGGACCACAAGTTGAATATGAGTCAACAGTGTGATGCTGTTGCAAAAAAAGCAAATATGATTCTAGGTTGTATCAACAGGTGTGTTGTAAGCAAAACTCGTGAAGTCATTCTACCGCTCTACTCTGGACTAGTTAGGCCTCAGCTGGAGTACTGTGTCCAGTTCTGGGCGCCACATTGCAAGAAAGATGTGGAGAAATTGGAAAGGGTACAGAGAAGAGCGACAAGAATGATTAAAGGTTTAGAGAACGTGACCTATGAAGCCAGGCTTCATGAACCGGGCTTGTTTAGTTTGGAAAAAAAGAAGATTATGGGGGGACATGATAGCGGTTTTCAAATATCTAAAAAGGTGTCACAAGGAGGAAGGAGAAAATTTGTTCCTCTTGGTTACTGAGGACAGGACAAGGAGTAATGGGCTTAAAGTGCAGCAGGGGAGGTTTAGATTGGACATTAGGAAAAAATTCCTAACTGTCAGGGTGGTCAAATATTGGAATAAATTGCCAATGGAGGTGGTGGAATCTCCCTCTCTGGAGATATTTAAGAACAGGTTAGATAGACATCTGTCAGGGATGGTGTAGACGGAGCTTGGTCCTGCCTTGAGGGCGGGGGGCTGGACTCGATGACCTCTCGAGGTCCCTTCCAGTCCTATTATTCTATGATCTTTGTTTAGGCCTTCCTGCATTATCATAAGAAATGGAATTTGGGTCCTTAAACCAGCTCCCACTCAGCATAGGCTGTGCTTCAACAATTACTTTTACCCTACATTTTCTATTGGGAAAAAATTAGGAGCTCTGTTTAGCTCTGTCAATAGAAAACAAGAGTTGACACTGCTAATTAGACTATAAAGAGCTCCTCAAAGGCAGCCATACTCTCCTGTGCCAGGAAGCAAGACTGAGCAGGTAGGCTGAGCAGTTAAAGCCTTAGCAAATCAGGTTACTATTCTGAGTAACAATTAAGAGAAGGTGTTTGTAGCCTTTGATCAAAAGCATCCGACAAAACTGGGTGAGTGGGGCAACAAAATGGCAAATGAAAGTCTATGTTGATGAATGCTAATCAATGCAACTTGGAAAACATAATCCCAACTCTATATATGCAAAATGATGGGGTCAAAATTAGCTCTTACCACTCAGAAAGGTTTTAAAGTCCCTGTGGATAGTTTTCTGGAAAAACCATTCAATGTGCAATGGCAGTCAAAAAAGCAAACCATGTTGGGAACCATTGAGAATGGGATGTAATATAACACTTTGTCATATGTCTCTATATTGCCACATGCATCTGACAAAGTGGGTCTTTGCCCACGAAAGCTTATGCTCCTACACTTCAGTTAGTCTATAAGGTGCCACAGGACTCCTCGCCGTTATTGCCTCTATAGGAATCCATGGTAGGTTCTCATCTCAAATACAGTGTGAAGATGTGGGCTAGATGGACTTTTGGTCTGACTCAGTATGGCTGTTCTTACAATCTACTATTACCATTCTATGTGTAATTAATTTAGTCACAGATAAACTGCACAATATACATCATATCATGTATATACAATATACATCATATCATACATATATTAGAAGCCCATTGTCTGTGCATCTAATGCTGATGTACATGGCCACGTCCCTTGGCCATACATCAGTGCCCTGCCCCCTTCCCCTCCCTCAGTGGCACGCTGCACCGCTCAGCTAGGCCCCGGCGGGGGAGCAAGCAGTGGCAAGCGATTGTTTGGGGGAGCGCGGACCCCAAAAAGCTGCTTGCCACCGCTTGCTCCCCCGCTGGGGCCCAGCTGAGCACTCCCAGCTGAACGTGCCACAGAGGGAGGGGAAGAGGGGCGGGGCTGGCCGGAAGGGGGGCAGGAAGCAGAGCTGGGGGGAGGATCAGGGGCTGTGGGGGAGGATGGGGGGCCCGGAGGAAGGGGGACAGGAAGCAGCATTGGCAGGGGGAATCCGGGGGCCGTGGGGCTGGCTGGCAGGAAGAGGGGGCAGGAAGCAGAGCTGGGGGGGGATTGGGGACCGTGGGGCTGGACAGGAGGGGGGGGACAGAGGAAGGGGGCGGGAAGCAGACCTGGCGAAGGGGGGGGGGGTGCAGCCACTGGCCTCAGCCAGAGTCCTTCCAGTTGCGCCCCCAGCAGGCGCTCCCTTTACTTGCCAGCAGAACCACTCCCCCCGCTCGGCTTCTGCTCGCAACCAGAGGCTCCCAGTTGGGAGATGGGCCACGATTGGCACTGTGAGCCTCTGGTCCTGTGCAAAAGCCCGGCGCCCACCCCACCTGGCTTTTGCGCATGACCAGAGGGCTCCCAAAGCCAATTGCACTCCGCCGCCCAGTCGCTCTCCCGCCCCCACCAGGCTTCCCTCCAGTGCCCAGCCGGTAATTCACAAAATGCCAGACATTGCAAATGTTTGGTATTTTCTGAATTTTTCTACTGGACAGATGGTGCAAATACCGGACTGTCCAGTAGAAAACTGGACACCTGGCAACCCTAGCTCCAGCGGGACCATCACTCAGCTGGGCCGCTTGCTCCCCCTGTCACGGCCCAGCTGAGTGGCGCTGGTGCTGCACCGCTCAGCTGAACCCCAGTGGGATGGGAAGGGGGGAGGGGCACTGGCGTACATGGCCAGGGGGCGGGGCCGTGTACATCACTGCCTCCCCTTTCTCCTCCTGCCATGGTGCTGAGTGGTGCGCCCCTCAGCTGGGCCACCACAGGAGAGGGGAAGGGGAGGCGGTGATGTAGACAGCCCCACCCCCTGGCCATGTACATCACTGCCCCACCCCTCGTCCTCCGCAGTGGCCCGGCCAAGCTGCCATGGAGGGAGAGGAAGAGGGTGGGGCAGAGATGTACAGAACCAGGGGGCTGGGCTACATACGTCACTGTCCTTCTTCCCCTCCACTTGTGGCACTCAGCTGAGTGCTGCGCCCCTCAGCCAGGCTGCTGGGGGAGCCAGCAGTGCAAGGGGCTGTTTGGGGTCCCCCACGGTGGAAGGGGAAGGGAAGGCGGTGATGTACACGGCCCTGCTCCCTGGCCATGTACGTCACTGCCCCGCCTCCCTCCCGCGCAGCAGTCCGGCTGAGCAGGCAGCACTCAGCCAAGCGCCAGGGTGGGAGGGAAGGGGGGCGGGGAGAGACAGAAGGGAGAGAGAGGCAGGAGGGGGAGAAGAGAAAGGAAGACAGAGAGAGAGGCAGGAGGCAGAGGAGAGCGGGGGGGGGGGGAAGGCAGTAGGAAGAGAGAGAGAGAGAGAGAGAGAGAGAGAGAGAGACGGAGCGAGAGCGCTCAGGAGAGAAGACCTGAAAATCCCATCTTATGACGGGCTAATTGGCTAGTAAAAGGATAAAAGGAGACTAACAATAAGCACTGAGCTAATAGGTTTGCTGGTCAACTTCAGTTGGTTGATGGCACTGTAGCAAGTGCTAGTGTAAAGTAGTTGTATTAAACACGTGTATTTGGGGCCCAATCCTTTTTGACATAAATTGCATTTAACATCTATCTCAGAAGTATTGAGCCTGTCATTAGCATGCTTGCTTTGAAGGGGATGTAGCTGAGTGTTCAGAACTTTTGAAAAACTGGTAGGTTTTTTTAGAAGATGATCTTTGAGTCATTTTCCTCTCCACCTCAAATTGTCCATATTTAAATAATTGTAAATCAATACCCACAGATGTTGTGCAATGCAAGAGGTAGGGGGAAAAGTGATGATCCATGAGTCTCTATTAAGACACATGAAGGAACAGATTGTATATACTGTATGTGGCAAGGATGCCATTCTAGAAGTGGTGGGAAAAGTTTGAAAAAGTGCCCATCTACTGAGAGAACCTCCGCTGGAAAATGTTTGTTTTGTCCCCTGCAAGTAAATCTAAGTTACTCCCCTGCCCGCTCCCTTCACCAGCCAGGAGGGAAAGGCATGCACGGAGTCCAAGTACTTTCCTCTCACTCCCTTATTAGGGGACAGCTGCCACCTCCGCCCTATTCTCCCGAAATGCTGTTCTTGCCAAGTGGGCAATCTTACATTGCTAACGTTATAATTGATTACAAGCTCTATTCTGTGCGGGCTGTACTCGCTGCCATCCTAGATTGTCTGATGTGATCCTTGTTTAGAATTAAGCTGTGGATGGAGAAACTTGCTAGACACAAGGGTCGCAGACAGGGACTTTGGCAGCAGTGGCTGGGGGTGATCTGCCAGCAGAAATCTCTAGAGGTGTTTGATCATGCTCAGGAGATTTAATCGATCTCACTTTCAAAAGGGCACAGCATGCGTTCCCTCTACTGTAGGCTCCTGTGGAGTGTAAGGTAGTATTGGTAGTGCTCTCCTCCCACACCAATCCCATCAGGGAACACAAAGACTCCTCCATATGCAGAAACGCAATGGGGGCTGGATTTCACCTGTATACAAAGAGCCAGTCTGGCCCTTGATTTGTTGGTAAGGGGCAGGCCATGTTGCATTGGAAATTTCTGGTATCATAAATATATGCTCCCATAGCTTTAAAGTTGTTCCCGTTCTGTGAGAAATTATTTATCCTACGGGTGAGTTCTACTGTATCTCCCCTCACTGCAAGATAGGTAGGATTTTAAGGCTATGGGCCTGCAGAAATAAAAATGTGACTAAAAATACATTAAAAGATTTTTCTTGATCCTCAAATGTTACTTAATAGTCTGATCCAATTACTACTTATCTCAGTACAAATGGAAATTCTACTACCCTTCCAAACTCTCAAGACACAGGAGTTTATTCTCCAAACCCTTCCTTTCTGATACTGTAGAAGAACCACTCCTTTCCCAGGAAGATCACTTCTGACTTTGTTCTTGAAAATCTAGTTGGGGAATCCAGTACATCTTAAGGCATCTTAATACTTGGTGCTCTGCTTTACTCCCCAGGTTCCTGACCATCAGCAGGTGATTAAGATGCAAGAACGGAAAGTGAGCTAGCCTTATTGAGCCTCTCAATAATTGTCACTGGTCAGCTGAACTGTTCTGTAAACATCTTCTTAGCAATCAGTAAGCCAACGAAGTCAACATGTTTAAGAGCAATGGAAAAACGAGCAAGTCAAGATGACTTTTTCTTAATGCCCAGAACATTGTTATTCTCAAATAGAAAGAAGGCTAGAATTTTTAAATCTTGGCCAAATCCGCCCTTTTGGTGAGAATTTAGCTTAGTTGTCACTCAAAGAGTGTATCTACATAGCACCCTTAGCTTGAAATAAGCTATGCAATTTGAGCTATGCAAATTGCATAGCTTATTTTGAGTGTATTTTGAAATAGCGCCAAATTATGAAATAAGCTGTCTACACAGCGCCAAATTTCAAAATAATTCGCTACTCTGAAATGCCCCTTAACCCTCATTCCATGAGGGTTATCGGGACATTCAAATAAGCTGCCCGTTATTTCTAAATCTATTTTGAAATAATGGGCTGCTTCAATAGATGTGGAATAGCTATTTCGGGTTACTTCAGTATCCCAAAATAGCTCTGCAATGTAGACATACCTTAAGAGAGCCTAAAGAGCATCTCTTTCCCCCAAACCAGTATTTCATACAATTACTTTAGAGGAGTCCTACTAACATAGGAGCCTTTGTACAGCAACCAACAGTATTTCATGGTCCCTAGGATGGAAAGAAGGGGATGTCTCAGCTGTGGCTGTGACAGTATTCAGTCATTTACTGTGCATGTGCATGCAGAGATTGGCAGCAGTCACTAGCTCATTTTCAGAGTAGCCATAAGGTGAACTAAGCATTCTCACCAACCTCTTTAAACATTCATTCCACCTTACCTAGTCCTGTTAGGGCTGGTTGACAGTCCAATACAAAATTCTTAGCCTAATGCCATTCCACTCTGAAATGGCCACATCTCCAGCACAGAATTTCACTCCATTTACACTTACAGGATCAATTCATCCATCACTAAAATGCTCAGCCCCTTGTGTTGAAAATTGGTTACGGCAGCTACTTAACAGTAACAATGACATTTTAGGACAGGAAATGAAGTAGAAAGATACAACAAGATGTAACAACATAGGGTATTTAGTGAGAAAGAATAAAAGTAGTATGCCTGGACACTTAGTCAGCACACAGGGCTTTCAAAAAAGAAAGGGTGTAAAAGCACTATGGCATATTTACTGCCAGAATTAAAAGGTTATCAGTGATTTACTGCCCCTAAGACTGTAAAGTGTCATTTCTGCCTTGAGCTCATTTCCAACACTAAGGCTACCTCTAGTCTGGCATGATTTTCCGCAAATGCTTTTAACGGAAAAGCACTTTGTGGAAAAGTGTCTGTGCCAATCTAGATGCGGTTTTGTGCAAGAAAGCCCTGATCGCCATTTTTACCATTGGGGCTTTTTTGCACAAAACAGTTTTTAGCTGTCTACACTGGCCCTCTTGTGCAAATACATTTGCGCAAGAGGGATTTTTCCCGAATGGGAGCAGCATAGTATTTGTGGAAGAACACTGACAGTCTTACATTAGATCGTCAGTGTTCTTGCGCAAATTCAAATGGCCAGTGTAGACAGCTGGCAAGTTTTTCCACAAAAGCACCAGCTTTTGCAGAAAAACTTGCCAGTCTAGACACAGCCTAAGCATATATAGGACATGAAGACCATATTTGAGATCCTACACAATGTTCAATATCATTTTTCCTAGAAGGATAAATTCCTTGAGCCTTCTCTAGATACAGACATGCTGATAAGTTGCAAGCTGTATGCAACACTATTTAGGGCTTATACAGTATTTGAATACCTGTATTGTGCTTTGAACTTGTAATCACCACTATATTTTAAGGCAGGTAAACATCATCCATCTTTTAGACCAGGGAAAGGCACTCAGGGGATAAAATACTCACATTGGTTGAAAGGAACTGATTGCCAGAGCTAGGATTATGAGAATTTAGTAGTTCCAAGGGTCCAATGCTACAGTGAATCAGAAAGAAAAGGGGAATGAGTTTAAATCCCATTGTTACTCCACCAGATTCTGGAGGGTGATGGGAGCACACATACACATGTGTACCATTAAACTTAACCTTTGCCTTAAAATAGGAATTCTAAAAGTGTCCTTTTCTCCCTAATTAATTTATTTTGACCATACACTCAATATAACCTGAAATATAGCCATTAGAGTCACTCAGTGCTACTATCAGCAATACCACACACATGTAATTTGCAAAAGGCATGAAAGTAACTGCTGGATGACAAAATCTAATTTCAGGATTCTATTACGTTAGGTGCTGTTTACACCCATTGGAGCAGGGAAGTTTCTTAAAAAAGAAAGAACAAACAATGCTGATCAAATGTAGAAGAAATGAAGTAATATGTCCACTGTCCAGCTAGAGAACCCAGGCACAGAGATTAAGTAATTTGTGGAAGGTCACATGGAAAATCTGTTAAAAACAGGAGTTGAATACACATCTCCAAGTCCCAATCCAGAACCTGGCTAGTCCTACTCTTTCTTGATCCAAGCAAACAAACTTCTGTTTGATCTTATAAAGCCCCATCCCTGCACTAAGTAATGGATAGATGCAGGATTGGGATCTCAGTCAAAGTCAATACATTTTTGTTCATATAAAATATCAGTACTTTGCACTATAATACTGACAATCATGGAAGTACTTTAAAGGTACTTCTCAAATAATTATGAAGGGAGCCTCACAATATCATTCCTGTTAGGTGGAGAAATATAGTCTCAATTTACTGAGTGCACTCAACCCCCCCAGCTCCCCGAAGAAAATCCCCCAGCCCCTTAGCACCTAAGACACAAAATGCTCTCATGCACTTTAGGATTCTCATCTGCAGATCTTAATGATTTACAAGAGCAGATAAGTATTACCACCTCTGTTTTACAGTTGGGGAAATGGAGACAGAGCCCGGAAAAGAGCAAGGTCACGGTAGAATCAGCAATATAAACAACTCAGATTTCCTATGTATTGGGCAATAGTGCCCCACGTGTATTTTGCCCATTTGCTTGTGTACAAGCACAGCTGGCAGGTGCATGAGGTGTTTTATGAGGGCAGCTTAAAATTATTGGCTTCAATGACTTGTATGCAAAAATCAAATAAAGCATATGGCAAACTTGGGATTGGAAAACACAGCTCTCTCAACTCACCATTCGGTCTTTACCCACTACACTATGTTCTATGATAAATATGGTAAGCGTGGCCAGACAGAACTCCAAGCTGGAATGTTTCCAATTCCCACGGTTTTGCCTTGCCCTGAGTAGAATCTTAGATAGCTAAAATATTTGCTAGAATAAAATGGACGTTACGTGTGGAGTCAGTAGGTGAGGTTTGCTTCCTGGATATTGATATAGAAAGCCATTGCCATACTACTTTGACTGATCTAGAGAACAGATGTTTTTATATGATTTATGAAAACAAATGTGTATATCTTCCATAAATAGCAATGTGTTCCAGTAACTAACTGAACAAAGAATTATAGCCCATGAGGGCTGGGAAACTGCAGGCAGTATTTGAAATTGTCCATTAATTCTTAGTTTTAAATGAAAAGCCACAGACTCTAGGTTCAGTCCTTAACCTTTTCACATTTACATGGCTCCTCTGATTAAAAACAAACAAGACTAAGAGCATGTCTTAATCAGACTGAATACTACAGATATCTGCTGAGGATAGTTAAATTCAATTAAGTAATAGACACACATTCAATATACAAGTACAAGCACTTTGGAAACTTTACATTAACAACACCTAATTGTATTTTTGTCACTATCAGAATTTTAGCAAAATTTCCAGAGCTAAAAATGTTACGGGTAAGGGTATGCTCAAAGCTTCTAGTTCTCTGAATAATTTGTATGAATAATCCAATATTTGATTAAGCAAATAGGTCACCACCACTGCTCACATTGCCCTGGTCCTAAACTATTGTTAAACAGCATCCTATTTCTCAGAAAGATTGTGTGTCAGACGTGTAATATTAGCTGAGGTGTTAAAATTGACAACTCGGTTAACTTTTTGGACAGCAAGTTTATTAAAAAAAGATCCCATCTTCAGTAGCCATCAGTCACTGCTAGACTGAGTTAATTTATATATTTATTCAGCAGTTTGCCATGAACGTCACAAAGTTTTTAAAATATGTTTTTATTACTAGGCAGCATAAGTGGCAGAATTTACACAAAGCAATATCTTCTGATTTGTATTGGATAGAACATTTCCCCTTCCGGCGTGAGGCTAGTAAGTGGTATTGCTTTGGCACATTACGGAGTAGTTACTCTCCTCCCCAGAGGCAGCTGCATTTCATTGGTGGACAAAAGCATTCCCTATAACATCCATTTGCTTCAGTACTGCACAAGAATATTGAAATGTTTTCATAAACTTTGAGACCAGATGGTACCATTATGACTGTCTAATCGGATGTCCTGCATATACCAGCCATAGGAATCCATGTTTAGCAATTGATTCTTTATTGCTAATGCACCCCACATTTCTATTCATTTCAATTAGGGCTTGTAAAAACATTGAGAGAGCAGATAAAACTACAAAGTACTATTAGATTTTTTCTTTTATACAGGTGCTACAGAAGTGCTCCCTCCTCCCCTCTCCACTTTTCTGCTGCAAAAGGGCTTCCTTTCTTTTTTTGCAGGGTCCATACCTTTTATTTTCAACATATAACACTAAGTTTAGTTTCAATAGGTGACTTTCTTGGTCATCTGTCCAATGAAATAAAATAAAGCTTCTGTTTACAATGATCAGGTTGATTTAACTCCTTTTAGCAACAATGTGCTACTATGCTCTCTAACAGGATTGTGTGTGTTACTTTATTTCAGATCCAGTATCAGATCCAGTATCAACTCAATATGAAGATGCAGCATTTGAAAGGTTTTTTTTGTTTTTATTAAAAATGGAGAAACACCATGAACAATGGAAGAGAAAAACAGGTAAACTAGTTTTTAAAAGGGAATAAAAACAGCCAGGAATTATGCCTCATTACCTACAAATCATGCTCGGCATCTCTTATAATGCAAGTTGGCCTAGCTCCATTGATAGCAATAGAACTATGCCAACTTGTACTCTTATCTGTCTTAATCACATTTCTACACACAGCCACTTGAATTCACTCTAGTATTAAAATTTGAAGAGTTTGAAAATGCACTATATTTTTTCCTGTCCCCACGTGTGAAACTGAAGACTTGCTGACTGTAGGAAATTGGAATAAAGAAAGCAGCCAGTAACTGTACAACAGACAGAACGAAGTGCGTTTGCCCCTTGCTTCTAGACAAATATGTATTTATCCAAAAAAACAGTGTTTCCCTTCTAATAATTTAACATGAAGGGGCTGGCTATTAACTGTTCAGCGTTGTCAGTGCAAGATAGAGATGCGATGAGCCACTCAAAACATGATCACTGAGCTATGTTAACAATCTTCCAATCAATGCAGAAGCTACACAGACTTTTTTTTTTAAATGTATCCCCTAAAGAGAGCTGCTCCAGTACAGAACTTAGAACTTGTATAGAACAACAAATGGTCTCTAGCACTTTATTGACTAACAAAACATGTAGTTGGTATCATGAATTTCATGGGCACAGCCCAATTCAGATGACCAGAGTTTTGAGTTTAGGATGTTCAGACTCAAAATAAATGTTCAGGAGAGAAGTGGGAGAGAGAGGGAGAAAGGGGTGGGAGACAGGGAGCAGAGGGTCTAGAAAAATCAAAGGGAAAAACAGGAAGGTAGAGCTGCATCTGAAGAGTAGGTGGTTAAAACGAAGCAGATAAGAATCAGTCAATAGATTGTAGATTCCTATGTTAGGATGGATACTCACACAGAGCTGTTTGCACCTTCATTGAATGCATGTCCTTTAAAGAAACTCCCAATTCTAGCCTATTTGTATAGCCAGTGTCTCACTACTTGCAAGGGCAGCAAGGTTGACCCAAAGGAATGTTCAATGCAGTCAGCATGGATCCAGACTTATTTAGCATCTATCATGTGTGTGGAGAAGAAAGGGGAGGGACAAAGAAAAGAGAAGGGAAGAGTTTCAAACTGATCTGCAGTCATTATTCCCAAGTAGGGAAAGGAAACCTAAATAGGGAAGCTGATACACATTAGTAGGACGTAGCGAACAGTGAAATCTAGCTGCTGCCATTAAACATTCTCCTTACATTAAAAAAAAAAAAAAAAAAAAAAGTCAAGATATAGATGCCTTTTCATTAGGCATAGAACTGTTGCTGCCATACAAGCAAAGTAACTGTTTGTGCAGCATTTCCCTCTCACGCCCCAATATCTTCAATTTAGGTCAGCCATCAAGAGGAGAAAAAAAAAAAAAAAAAAAAAAAAAAAAAAGGACTGGAGACGGAAGATGAGATGCTCTATTTCACACAGTTGCCCTCTGGAAGGACTGGCAAAGGCAGTCACTTAAATTAAGTGCAGGTCATCAGACAAGAAATCTAATCTATTCCTGAAACAGACAACCTCAACAGCCCAAATCCCTATGGCCTTTACAGCGACACAATGAACTACTTCCTCGTGTACCTCTGTCAATTCACGTTAGGTTCCTATTTTTTTAAAAGTGATATTTCATGTACACTATGACCCTATTGCTCAGAGCAAGGAAAGTGCTTTGGTTTATTTATGACCTACTAACCTTAAATAAAAAAAGCATACATCCAATCTGAATGTTCTCATAAGCCTAGAGATTTGAAATAAAACTTAAAAATAAATCTGGCATTTGTAGCATAGGCAGCTAGAGCTATATTTGTACAGTTTTTTTTTTTAAATGAAAAACAGATGACAGAAGAGGAAAGCGTTATTACCCTGCATAAACTGCAAGTTTTAGACATCGGGACCGCAGTTTACAAGGGCCTGGATTTCTCACGTGCCTCAACTTCCATCAACATAGAGCTAAATAAAGCAACACTGTGGTTTTACATCTATCTCCAGTTTAAAGGACCAGAAGCATCAGCTAGCTATAGTTTTCAAGACAGAATTTAACCCAGCCCCAGCTTTTAACCTTGGGAATAGAAAAGTCTGTTATCAGCCTGCCAAGATAGCGTGTTGGGAAAAAAGTGAGAGAAGTAGCATTGAAAGAAATGGGGAATAACTAGGAAACACACTCCCTCTTCTATGCTAAAATGTGAGTGACAAACTCTACTCATTTAGCTGGGACACTGAGCACATGTCAATAGGAAAAACAGCCTATGGAGGGCCAAGAGCCCAATTCTCTACTCATGCATGCAACTATAAATCAGGAGGAAAGTCACTGAAGTTAGTAGAGTTGCACTGAAATAAAACCAGTGTAAGTGAGCAAATAATCAAGCCACAAGACTGTAGTGATGTATCTACATACAGTAGAAACAAGTACTTTGCTGAATTGGCAAAACAAAGTTCAGAACGTAATATAAATGCAGTGTGAAAATACAGTTGTGAGGTCAAAAAGAAAAAAGAAAAGGAACATGCTGACAACAAAGCACACAGTGACCCACAAAGGAAAGAGGACCCCAGTTTATCCTTCTGTAATCATTCTTCTCTGCAGTAGAATGAAGGACAGCAAATCATTTATCTTGGTTACGGTTACATGTTAAAAAACTGGGGCAATCGATTCTAGTATATGCAGGACAAATCAGTTAAAAGATTTAGCTAAGATTTAAAGTTCAAGTCATGGATCCTTATTTACCATACTAAAGCAAATAGCACAGAGTCATAATATGTGGTGTCTTTGGGGGGGTTCCCATTTATGCAAATATTAGCAAGTTTAAGAAGAGATTCTTGAAATGACTGAAAATTGATTATTCAGCCAAAATACACCACCTCAACCCTGTACAGAAATGAAATCTCAGATGCAGTATCTAATGAAAACCAACAACTCATCAGTTTCATGATAACTAGCTCTTCTGCACAACAGGATAAAGACTATCCAGTTGAACTTGAGCCGTTCAAGAGAATTCTCTTGTGTAGACTAAATCTGCTTGCCAGTGCAAATAGGAAGCAAGGTAGATAAGTATCTCTGAATCATATTCTTGTCTTTTCACTTCCCAGACCCTCCCAATTAGTAGACAAGGAAGACAAATTTTTGTTGTGTTACACACAAGTTGCAATACTATATACACCCGAAAAGCCAGTTTTGATAGCATATACAAATCTAAGCGAACTGTCAAGGTTTAGAAGAAAGGCAAACAACTTCCATTATTGCTAGAGCCTTATCAGAATGAGCACTTCACTAAGAGTGATAATCAAGTCTTTGATATAGAGACTACACTTAAAAAGAAACCTACCACCCACAGCGCACCACACTCCATGAAGGAATCTTGAGGTTAGAATGACCCAGATAAATTCACCACTTACTCTCATGTTAAACTTTCATAACAGGGGACAAACCAAAACATACGTTTCAAGAAAGTCTCACTCTGCATCATACTGCAATTTGATTACTTCCAAACTAGTATATTGGAATTTCAATTAACCTCTTAGCTTAGGCAGATGTGTGTGGTGGATAGGCATGGAGAGGGACTTTGTAAATTACACTAACCATGTGATTGCTACAGGAATATTTGAAGAAACAAGATGTTCCTTTTAGAGCAGACAATTATTTAATACAGTGTTCCTAGTATGTATGGCAATTTACAGAGAGAATAAAGTGGTTCTACCCTCCCCCCCACCCTCACCGAAGCTCATTAAGAAACAAACTTATTAAAACATTTGATATGCCACAACTTTTTCTGAATTCAGTCAATCCTGAATCTGTTTACTTTACCAGGACTGGGCAGTCTACTGGCCAGTAACGTTGCAGGTTCATTGTGTTTTTAACCCAGTTGTGCAGAAATATGGAACTGAATACTTTGATCTGATTTAGCATTTATCTCCATGGTTTGACTGACAACACTAAGTCGCTTCTGTCTAGATTTCCAAGCTAGATAAATAAAACTTTTCAGAAAGTGAAACAGACTTGTTCTTTTCATAGGATCAAAGCCTGGAGAGTTGCCAGTTCCTGGCTGATGAATTGTAACAGAATAGGGCAAGGAGGGTGGGTGGTGGTGGTGGTAAGGGAACAGTGACAAACTGTATAATCTGCATGATTAAAACCATTGTGTCAGTTTTGATTTTTTCCCCCCTTTCAGATATTTAAGGACACTGTCAAGTCAGTGAAGTTCTGGTTTTATTGGTTGCTTCAGTGAACATTCAACGCTGTCGGTGAGTTTGGAATTAAAGTGAAAACCATCGACCGTTGATTGTACCCTCCAGCTAACCATCTTCTTCCTTGCTTCATGCTCTCAGGCCTTTCACTGAAGACAGCTACCAAACCAGCACACAAGGTATCTTTCCCCCTCCTCTCCCAAATCCTTTTTGCCAAGCTATTCTAAAAAGGTCACAATCAACATTCATTGCTGTCGGTGGGTTTAACTCTGTGGACAAGCTCACTGAACAATGAATGCAACTGTGGCCCCACTTTTTGCAGACACCGCCAAGAGGAATATTAGCTCAGAAAGCAGCACTGAAAGCACAATTCTTTCATATATGAAGTGTCTCTGATCAAAAAAACTAACATCTTCAGGATTTTTTTGTTTTTTGTTTTCAACTGGTTTGACTCAGATGGTCAAGATAACAATCACTCTTCCATGGAATTCGTTACAACATCAAGGCAGAGCATGCTGCCATTAATCTTACTAACTAGATATTAACAAACACCTCCTTATATGCACACCTGAGGACTTTAAGCACAGGAAGAGGGATGTTTGAAGATGCCTCTTTAAAAAACAAAAACATAAAAACCTCATCTTGCGCTGCAACATTGCAAATGCAGTGAGATGACTGCTATATGTCTTCTCAGCAAAAGCACCATGACATCTGTTACAAATGGGAGCCTGAGTGAAAAGAATGGCAATAATATTCCTTATCTTGGTGTAATACAATTCTTTGCTATGTGAAGTTTATTTAAACACCTAATAAACATTAAAAACACAACCCTTACTGGATTTGCCTCTTTGTTTTGTTTGGAAAGAAGCCAGAAAGAAATTATTTATATGGCTAGTAACAGGTTCAGTTCATCTTTTCAATTAGAGGAGATAGCACTGAGAGAGTTGTCATGCTGCATTCTCTACTGCCAGATGTAAGGAAAAAAAAAATATAAAAAGCAACATTAAAGCATGCCACAAAGCACACCACAAATTCCCCACTCCCACCTGTGCTTCACACAAAACTCAGGAACCAGCCTAAATTTCTAACACCAGCGGAAGGAGTATGAAAACATTTTGCTAAGCCAATTTCAGCCATTAGCTGCAGTTTCCAGTATGTGGGTATGTCTGCTCTAGCCTCCTAGATTGATCTAGGGAGGCTAATGAGGGTGTCCGAAATTGCAAATCAAGCGCGGGATTCCGAATTAAAGTCCTAAATAGAATTAGCTGGTAAATCTCATTGCAGGAGGAATACCAGCTAGTTCAATTTAAGGCTTTAATTTGGAATCCTGTTTCACTGCCGCATGTAGACGTGGGCAATTACTTCGGGCTACTCAATTTCTAAAATGGTGACTGGCCGGGAACATGCAAATCAAGTGCGAGATATTTAAATCCCGTGCTTGATTTGCAATTTCGGTCACCCTCATTAGCTTCCCTAGATCAATCTAGGAGGCTAGTGTAGATATACACTACACCCACAGCCACCAGCAGCCCAAATGCAGAAGGGGAAATCCAGTGCATTTTTCCCTGTAACTTGATAGTGATGGCAGGCTTAAAGAATAATAAAATAAAGTGATATTCACAATAGAGATTTGACACAGATGTCTAGGCATGTAGGACAAGAACCACTTGTTACTAAATTTCCAAAACTCTAAGACCATGTCCTCCTAGAAACACAAATACTTAGTTGAGTGTAAGGCTATGTGGTACCCCTAGTGTGAAGATACATTTTGCTTTATTCCAGTTAAAAAGGAGGATTTATAGTGCCAGGTGAACAGATGTTGGAGACCCTGCAAGGTTCTAAACTGTGTTTACTGGGGCCCTTATTCCATCACTTTTCCTAAGGTTCTCTTCCTCGCAGCCAAAGCTATTTTAAGCGTTCCCTTTCTTTTTCTGGGTCTCCGAGACATATAGAATTACTTACTTTTCAGTATCCAAATGCTATATTAAAAATGAAGTAATTGCTTTGGAGATCACAAAAGCTGCATCTAGTATCTCCTGGCAGCAGTGTGATATCAGATTTATTTAAAACACATGAGTTATAAAGTTCTGGATCCTGTTGGCCTCAGCGAGCTTCTTAGATACTAGATAGCGATCTAGGTTTCATTATGAGCGTTTATAAACAGACATAATGTCTATCTGAATAGAAGAACCTGAAAATGAGAAAGAATCATTATCCTAAAATAGAACCGCCCAAACACACAGAGAAGTGATGGGAATCATTCATGCTCTTTTGGTTAGCAAGATTGCAGACTGGAATTGGTATGTGGACACAAATTTCAGCTCCACACAGAAGGCAGCTGATTTGAGATATACGGTTTTGTATAAGGATTTTTTCTTTATAATACTCAACTGCCTTCCTGTGTCAGAAGAGCTCTACCTTAGTTTGCTTCCTGCACTGACTCAGTATCACTTAACATATACATTACAGAATCTTCAGGGGGTAGCCAAGTTAGTCTACAAAGTGCTACCAGACCATTTGTTGTCTTTTAAGTTTCTCCTGTATAGACTAACAAAACACGTAGATGGCATCATGAGCTTTCATGGGCACAACACACTTCGAAAGCTCTGACATCATCTACATGTATTGTCTGTAAAGTGCTACCAGACCATTTATATTAGTCATGCAGAGAGGCCTTCATCCATCACGATTAGGCTAAGTACTATATAGACACCAAAGAGAAGACCAGTCTCAATACTGAGAAATCATCTTCACATGGATCAGGTTAAGCCACACCCTTAAAGCAGCAGTGGGTTATGAAATTAATCAAGACATATAGGCTGACCCTATGTGAATTTCAAGAGATACCATGGATGAGAGCTCATTTTGCCAGATAAAGAAAAAATAGAAAACAAAAACCCCCAAGGATCTTCACAGCCCCTTAAAAACAAGTTCCATGTCAGATACAGGGCAAGTCTACCCTACAGGTAAGATCGAAGCAGCCGATCTCCTGGGGTTTGAATCAGCGGGTCTACTAAAGACACACTAATTTGAACTGAGAGGGCTCCCAGTGATACTGGTAGTTATGCTTCTATGAGGAAGAAGGGAAGATGAAGTGATAGTGTACTCCCATTGACTTCCTGCAGTGTGGATAGCACCAAAATTCAAGTTAGGGTAATTGCGTAGCTTCAGTCAAAGTAACGTAGCTGAAGTTGCGTATCTTAATTTAAACTTACCCCGTAGTGTAGACCAGGCCACAGAAATTAGGAGGGATGGATTATTAACCACCCACTATTAACCAGGTTTACTGAAATGCCTGTGGTATTTCCTACTGAAATTAGAGAATACTAGGAATTACAAGACAAAGGTAAGTAGTATGGTTTAATCACTAGCTATGTTTTAATGGTACCCTCTGTAACTTCTGATAGGGCACATCTACACAGCAAGCAGTTATTTCAAAATACTTTTGAAATGGAGGACTTCTTACTCAGACTTATGGTAACCTTCATTTCTTGAGAAGGGAAGCCGAAGGAAGAGTGTTCTTCCTTTGACTTCCTGCTGTATAGACAGCGCCAAAAGCCGAATTAAGCTATTTTGACTTCAGCTATGCAATTGACATAGCTGAAGTTACATATCTTAATTAGACTTTTGCCCTGCAATGTAGTCACCCCCTTAATGTGTATCATCCTCATGCATCAAAGGAAGAAGAGATTTAACTATTTAGTACCAGACCCAAGATACCTCATTATAGCCAACATATGCCTCCTGACCACTTAAGTTTACAGACCACTTATTTCCATACAGTACTATCATAGAAATGCATAAATACAAAATATTAGGCTAGAAGTGGACCCTGTCAGTAATGGTTATTCTGAACCCACTGAGAGGTCTCATTATGATGTTTATGGTTCATGGATATGATATATAATGTTATAAATCCCCATTGATCTGAGAGGTTTTCTGCAAAAATGTCCATAAACTACACCATTGTTAGTAAATCCCTTACAGCAATATATATTAGGAGTTCAAGCACATCAAAGCTACAGGGAATGAATGGATCCTGACTGTTAAACAAAAACAAGACCCTAGTATCCCTATTAAGAATTATCTTCCTTTTGAAAAGACAAAAGGGGGAAAACACACGGGATATAAAATATATAGAAAGGATAGAGCAGGCCGGGTGGATGGCGGAGTGGCACTGTATGTGAAAGATAATGTAAAATCAAATGAAATAAAAATATTAAGTGAATCAACATGTTCCATAGAATCGCTATGGATAGAAATTCCATGCTCCAATAATAAGAAATTAGCAGTAGGGATATATTACCGACCACCTGACCAGGACAGCGATACTGACATAGAAATGCTGAGGGAGATTAGAGAGGCTACCAAAATAGAGAACTCTATAATAATGGGGGATTTTAATTACCCCCATATTGACTGGATACATGTCACCTCAGGAAGAGAAGTGGAGATAAAATTTTTCAATGGCTTAAATGACTGCTTCTTGGAGCAGCTAGTGCAGGAACCCACAAGGGGAGAGGCAATTCTCAATTTAGTCCTGAGTGGAGTGCAGGATCAGGTCCAGGATATAACCGTTACAGGACCGCTTGGGAATAGTGACCATAATATAATAATATTCAACATTCCTGTGGTGGGAAGAACACCTCAGCAGTCCAGCACCCTGGCATTTAATTTCAAAAAGGGGAATTACACAAAAATGAGGAGGTTTGTTAAACAGAAATTAAAAGGCACAGTGACTAGAGCCAAATCCCTGAAAGCTGCATGGAAATTTTTTAAAGACACCATAATAGAGGCCCAACTTAAATGTATACCCCAAATTAAAAAACATAGCAAGAGACCTAAAAAAGAGTCACCGTGGCTTAACCACCATGTAAAAGAAGCAGTGAGGGACAAAAAGGTATCTTTTAAGAAGTGGAAGTCCAGTCCTAGTGAGATAAATAGAAAGGAACATAAACACTGTCAAATCAAGTGTAAACATGTAATAAGAAAAGCAAAAAAAGATTTTGAGAAACAGCTAGCCAAAAACTCAAAAAGAAATAACAAAATGTTTAAGTACATTAGAAGCAGGAAGCCTGCTAAAAAGCCTGTGGGTCCCCTAGATGATCGAGCTATAAAAGGAGCAATCAAGGACGATAAAGCCATTGCAGAGAAACTAAATGATTTCTTTGCTTCAGTCTTCATGGCTGAGGATGTTGGGGAGATTCCTGAATCTGCACCGTCCTTTGTGGGTGATGAATCTGAGGAACTGTCCCGGATTGAAGCGTCATTAGAGGAGGTTTTGGAACAAATAGAAAAACTTAATGTTAACAAATCTCCGGGACCGGATGGCATTCATCCAAGGGTTCTAAAAGAACTCAAATGGGAAATTGCTGAGCTATTATCTGTGGTTTGTAACCTATCCTTTAAATCGGCTTCCGTACCTAATGACTGGAAGGTAGCCAACGTGACACCAATATTTAAAAAGGGCTCCAGAGGCGATCCTGGCAATTACAGACTGGTAAGTCTAACTTCAGTACCGGGCAAATTAGTCGAAACAATAGTAAAGAATAAAATTGTGAAGCATGTAGAAGAACATAATTTGTTGGACAAAAGTCAACATGGTTTCTGTAAAGGGAAATCCTGTCTTACTAATCTATTAGAGTTCTTTGAAGGGGTTAACAAGCATGCGGATAAGGGGGATCCAGTAGATATAGTATATTTGGATTTTCAGAAAGCCTTTGACAAGGTCCCTCACCAAAGGCTCTTGTGTAAATTACATGGCCATGGGATAAGAGGGAAGGTCCTTTCTTGGATTGAGAACTGGTTGAAAGACAGGAAACAAAGGATAGGAATAAATGGTAAATTTTCAGATTGGAGAGGGGTAACTAGTGGTGTACCCCAAGGGTCAGTCCTGGGACCAATCCTTTTCAACTTATTCATAAATGATCTGGATAAAGGGGTAAGCAGTGAGGTAGTAAAGTTTGCAAATGATACCAAACTGTTTAGGATAGTCAAGACAGAAGCAGACTGTGAGGGACTCCAAGAAGATCTCACTAAACTGAGTGATTGGGCAACAAAATGTCAAATGAAATTTAATGTGGATAAGTGTAAAGTAATGCACATCGGGAAAAATAACCCCAACTGTACTTACAGTATGATGGGGGCTAATTTGGCTATGACAAATCAGGAAAGAGATCTTGGAGTTATCGTGGACAGTTCTCTGAAAACTTCCACACAGTGTGCAGCAGCGGTCAAAAAGGCAAATAGGATGCTAGGAATTATTAGGAAAGGGATAGAAAATAAGACCCAGAACATCTTACTGCCCCTGTATAAAACTATGGTACGCCCACATCTTGAATACTGTGTACAGATGTGGTCCCCTCACCTCAAAAAAGATATTTTGGCTTTGGAAAGGGTTCAGAAAAGGGCAACTAAAATGATTAGGGGTTTGGAACGGGTCCCATATGAGGAGAGGCTAAAGGGACTGGGACTTTTCAGTTTAGAAAAGAGGAGACTGAGGGGGGATATGATAGAGGTATATAAAATCATGAGTGGTGTGAGAGGGCCGATAACTTTTCTTTATTTATTAGTTCCCATAATAGAAGAACTAGAGGACACCAAATGAAATTAATGGGTAGCAGGTTTAAAACTAATAAAAGAAAGTTCTTTTTCACACAGCGTGTTGTCAACCTGTGGAACTCCTTGCCAGAGGAGGCTGTGAAGGCTAGGACTATAATAGAGTTTAAAGAGAAGCTGGATAAATTCATGGAGGTTAGGTCCATAAAAGGCTATTAGCCAGGGGATAAAATGGTGTCCTTGGCCTCTGTTTGTCAGAGGCTGGAGAGGGATGGCAGGAGACAAATCGCTTGATCATGGTCTTCGGTCCACCCTCTCTGGGGCACCTGGTGCTGGCCACTGTCGGTAGACAGGATACTGGGCTAGATGGACCTTTTGTCTAACCCAGTACGGCCGTTCTTATGTTCTTATGTTATTTTACAAATCACTTGCTGTTCCTCCATCAGTGGTCACAACAGCATGACTGGAATTACAGCCCCACCAGCTCTGAGCTATTGTGATGGGGTGGGACACCTCTGCCCCTCAGAGGCAAACCCACCCCGCACTGAGCCGGCGGTTGCGCTCGCGCTCCTCTGTGCCACCCGAGGAGCGCGGCAGGTCTGCGCTCCCTGCACAGCCACCGCGGGTCAATTAATCTCCGGGGCGGGGGCAGGCACACCAGCTGGCGTACTGACACAGGGAGGGACGTAAGCGGAGTTACGTCAGAAGGTGCGCCGACGTCCCAATGTCAGAGGGCGTGTCGACGTGAAGGGGGTGGGAAGTTTAAAAGAGGAAGAAAACCCGGGAAGGAGGAGGAGGAAGGAGGTAGGAGTGAGGAGCGAGGAGCAAGGGATAGAGGATTGGGGGTAGGAAGGAGCCCAGGGCAGGGGCTGGAATATAGCCCGGCGAGCTGGAGGGTTTCGGAAAAGATTCCCCCGTCGGCTGAGCAGGTCTGAGCAGACCTGTTTTTAGGGCCCTGGGCTGGGGCCCGTGAGTGAGGGCGGGCCCGGGCCCCTCTAGCCCCCCCCCCCCCCCACACACACACACACAGCTGGGTGGCCCCACACCCGGCGCAGCGGCCCCAACGGCCGAGAAGGCCATTGTTCTGGACCATAAACTGGGAGATACTCGTCACCTAACGTGACAACGCAGAAAAAGGGGGAACTCCACCCCATCTTGGATTGGATCGTGGGGTTCGCACCTTAAAAGCTATTGACAAGATTTTAAAAGGTCAGATTGTAAAAGATCTCCTCTGGGTGTTTCTGGCCTATGTTAGGATAGCTGGTCAGGATAGCTGCAGAGAACTTGATCCAAAAATGTCTGAATCAAGCCTTTATGTTTGTGGTCATAGATACAGACTAAGCTAGAAGGGACCACTGTGATCATCCTCTAGGCTGACCTCCTGCCCGTCACAGGGTCTCATTTAGAAAGACCCAGTTTTGACTTCGAGACTCCAAGTGATGAAGAATCTCACGTTCACTACCATAGAAGGGAGAACACTTCCAAAAGCTTTATTTATGCCACATCTACACATGGAACTGAAGAGCACCCAGCTGTTGTGCTCGAATTGTCTCACATGGTCATTGCTGGCAGGAACTAAAAAGATGGCTTGTTCGAATTAATGTAATTCTGTGGATAAAAGACAAACTTAGTATCTTTTAGTCCATGCCAATAGCATCCACATCAGGCTGTAAAAGTGCAGTACACCAATGTACTATGCCACTTCCTTAGTCCACACTCAGGGCTATGTAGACAAGTCCTGTGCCTACAATAATACTATGGAAGAGGACAGTCTTCCCTATTTTACAGATGGGGGAAGTCAGGGATATAGAAACTAAATGGACTTCCCCAAAATTACACAGGCAATCTGTGGGAGACCTGCGTTCCTTTCCCAGGTCTTCCAAGATCCCTTTACCACAAGAACATCCTATGATGAAGCCCATCTTTTTTGTTCTGCTTTCCAACACTGCTCTCTCTCCTGCTGTACTTGCAACTATTTTATTCTCTTTCCTTCCTGTATATCAGTACTCCTCAAAAGGTACCCTGAAACCATAATCATGATTAGGTTTTTATTATGTGCCCAACTACTTTGTGCTGTAGTAGTGGGTTATATACATTTAAAGACCAAATAGATAGGCATGTTCAACTGTCACTTCTTCTTTTACCCTTAATCAGACTCTGCATCTTTCCCTCTTCTTTGAATTGTTTTCTATCCTTAAACGACAGGTATCCTAAATTCACACAGGATTCCAAATGCAAGCAATCCAAGGTGCTCTAAAATAAGCTTTTAACTTCAGTCCTTTTCAGCCAAGTATACCTGTGCAATGCCATTACAAATGCTAGTGTTTAAATTTACTTAGTACCATACCTTACTGAATCCCAGATAGCGGATTCAACTTTGCATCAGTGTACTGCAGTTCACTGCAAGGCAGGACTTAGCATTTATTGAACTTAGAGCAATTTCTCCAAAACATAGTCCCCCCCCCCCCATAAAAATAGACATTTCTCAAATATTTCAAAGCAAAGGAAATGGTCAGCATGTATAAGCAGGCAAGAGCATAAGCAGCACTTTTACACAACATGGCCATTTAAACAATGTATTTAACCAGATCACTGTCCCAGCCCTTAAAAAGCCCCCTTTCCCCCCCCCCCCCCAAAAAAAAAAGGGGAAACAAGCCAGGAAAATGTACAAGCCATAAAGAAAATTAAGTTCCATATCAGACAAAGAAATACCTTGTCTTCAGAGTGTGTGCATGTGCTAAGGAAGCCATTAGAACTGGACATTTATCAGAAGCTATAAAAACAGAAAGTAATGCAAATATTGTGGTAAACCAAGCACGAGGATTTCTGAAGTTCTACTGTAAAAGTCCACAACCATCTAACACACTAGACTAAACTCTAGCACTAAAATAGAAGGTGGGCAGGATCAGTAGCATAGTCTTTATAGTTTAGTTCTCTGCCCATGACTTGCTGTTTGTTCCCTCAATCAGTGAAAAACAGATGCAAAGATCGCTTTTAAATAAAATCTTTCTATTTTGCTCCAGAAAGATCATCATGATTGAAGAGGAATAGTCATGTTCACCAACTCAGGATTGTATATTGAGATACTGGTTTTCTGGCTTCCTCCACTGTTTTACTTGGTCACAACTAGTGTGACATGTCTAGTCTGCAGAACTCTAAGATATCTGAGGTATCTCGGAAAAGCTCTACCGCATCGAAGGAACACATCCACTTTTCCAAAAACATTTCAGAAAAATGGATGCATTTTGTTGGCATCCCTGTAAACCTCATTTTACGAGGAAGAAGGAATGGTCTGAAAGATGGGGGTGGGGGGAGAAAGGAGAGGGTTCTGAAATTTGGCCTTGTATAGATGGGCAAATTTTAGAAAGCCTCTTTCGGAAGTAATTTGGAAAAAGATACACAATTTGCATTCCACAAATTGTGTTTATTTTTCTGATTTATCTTAGTAGTGTAGACAGCCTTTGTTTCCAGAGGACCGCAAATGCAGACATACCTGGCACAACCATATAGTATGAGCCCTTCAACTGTTAATTTAAGATCAATTTTAACTTAAGGTTAAGTTAAGGGTGGCAATAGGGTTTTTGGTTTGATGGAATCAAGACGATGGTTTGCATTGAGCAGCCTCAAAATGCTGAACTGTTTTCAGCAACAGTGGAAGTCTTAGAAGATCTCCTGCTATGGGATTTCAGCCTGAAAGCAAGTATAGCTTTTGGGGACCTGTTAGCCAGTGCAGTGAGTGGTCTTTGAGCCCTATCACACACCCGAGTCTCCAACTGCTAGGACAGAGTCCCTTCGCAGCGGGCAGCCAGGGAGGCTGACGGGCGCTCCAAGAGTCTGCCCCATGTAGGTGGCAGGGCTCAACGCTCAGCTCTTACTGCGTTTACCCCAACCGGCTATGGTTCTTTTTGATTGTATTTGTTTCTGTTACAGCAACAGGAGGAGTCAGGTTAAAGCTTAAATAGTTATTTTATTGTTACAAGGCAAGCTCAGAAATTACAATAAAGAGTCTCCTACAGGTACCATGAAACCCTTTTGGTTCTCTGAGCTCCTATTAAATGCACGCAAACACAGACACCTGGCAGGTATATTCGCACCCCTGCGATCTTTACTCTGGCGAAGCCAGCGCTTCTCTCAATCCCAATGGGAAGCAGTCAGTACGAGACTAAAGAATCCCTAAAGTCTTGGTGGATTCAAGACTATGGGAGCAGCAGGTATATGGGTGGATCTCCAATTAGAGTGGGGCACAGGGCCGTACTTTATACCCCTGTGGTCACGTAGACGCTTTTCTTGTCATTAAAATGCCAATTAAGTTGGAACGTCTTTGTGATGCTCATTCCCACAGGGGGTCCAAAGCTTAATTTGCACCTGTGAGGTGAAGGTAACTCAATCATTAGGGCCAGACATCCTTTTTCTGATGGGGCAGCAGATTCCTTTTCTGGGACTGTGTGTGTAGGCGTATCAATACTGGGACCAGCCAAAGGTAGCCCAAGGCCCCCGACTGCCTGCTGGCCCAATTGTCGCTGTTATCTGGTTCCTGTCTAGCATCCAGGGCCATTGTTATTCCAGCACCTCTGGAGGCCCTGGAAGACAGAGTTTTTCTCTCAAGGATTTTTCTCTCCCAAGGATGTCAGAGGGAGGAGAGGGAGAGAGGTTCTATCTGTCTACAGGACCAGATCTGAACTGATCCCAAAACCAAAGAGAGAGATTCAGATCTAGTGATTCTAATCAACATCCACTGCAAGTCAGAAGGGCTCAGCCTTGAAGTTCTGTTTTTTTCTTATTAATAGAGAACCCAATATACAGTCAAAGGAGAACATCTCTTAGGCTCTTGTGGCTTTCTCTACCAATCAATGATCTCTTTCTTGGTGATAACCAGAGCTAACACAAAACAAAAAAAGGCTATGTCTCTAGACTATACAGTTTTTTTTGAAAAAAGTAGCCTGTTTCTGAAAAAAAACTTCACCTGCATCTAGACTGCCATCGCGTTCTTTTGGAATTAAATTGAAAGAATGTGGTGGTTTTTTCAATAGTGGTAAACCTCATTTTACGAGGAAGCACACCTTTTTCAGCTTCTCTTTCAGCCTTCCTGGTGGAAGAGGCAGATCACAGTTACTGTAGTGACTAGATTTTTAGTGTCCAGACAGCAGCATTGACCCGACACTGCACAGGTCCCTTTTGACCGGACTCTCCACTAAAAAATGTGACAACCCTACTAAAGAATAAAATATATAAACTGTCAAGATGCCTTTTGGAAACAGCAAGTTAGTCAAACCAACTTATTTAACTAGCAAGATACACAAGGTATCTAACTCAATTTTGCAGCAATAAAAAATAGTTTTACAATATTTCTCTCAAGCATTTTGTACCACTGAAATCAGAAAAAAAAAAAAAAAAAGCTAGAGAAATGTTTTGGCTAAACTGAATTGGGCCCAGGTAGTTGATCTCAAAAGTCAGCATCACCATCTGATGTGTAAAACATATTCCTAATTATCATAAAGTACACCCTGTGCTAATTGCTGTATTTGAGACAAAATAATGAGACACGGCAAGCCTAAAATTCATGGTGGTGCATCTACATTAAACTGCTTTTGGATGGAATACCATCCGTGTCTGTATGATGCTGGTTACCAGGAAGACAGATGATGAAGCTATGAAGTCCACTGCCCTTGGCCTCCCACAGATTGTGGATACTGTTAAAAGGCCAAGAACTGCTACAGAGCTAACAGGAGCTGAAGAATTTTAGGTAAGATATTGTGAGATACAGAGAAACAGGAAAGGAGGCAGGGAAGACTCAGTAACCATAAGCAGCATCTCTAAAAATTATTATTATTGAAAATATTATTGAGGAAGTCTTAGCAGCATCCCTAGAAAAATCATTGTATTCCCCCAAAGTAAGTGCTTGAGATCATTCCAGAAGTTTTAACTGATGAGAATCTTCTCTCTAACTAACAAACAGAGGCTAAGAGCCTCATCTTGTTTGAGTCAACCCACGTGTTCTGACTTCAACAGAATTATGCCAGTTTACTGTAACTGAAGTTCTGGAAACAAACTGCATCTTACAAGAGAGACACAGCCTGTGCCTGCATGTTCTGCAGTTTATTGCACTAAATGCAATGGGTTCTAGCAGCAGGATACATAGGCTGCCTTTAAATGCTGCATCTGAAAACCATGTTCCCTCCTAGAGAAACAAATATTTCTACCAGCAAAAAGAGTTGAAAAGTTCCCTTGCGAAGTAGGCAGATAAGATTTGGGTGCCCCATCACCGATCATCCACATGCAAATATTTTTTGCAGCTATGCTCAAGAGGCGTCAGGACGCAATGTACATTTTGCAGGAACAACCTTTCCACCCACATTCTATTAATCCAGTCTTACCTGCCACAAGGCATTCTCTTCCGCTTTATTCAGGTTGAGGTATGTGGGTAGAGAGAGAAGGTTTGCAGCAAACTTACCTCTGACAATTGTTTCCTGCACTTGACGGGGGCTTGCTTTCCCCTCTCATTGCACACACACTGTACTTTATACTCTACTTTCCACAATTAGGACATAAAGCAGAGAACTGGTTAAAAAAAAAAAGCTTCATTTGTTGCACTACAACTATCGGGAAAAATAAAAGTAGTCTAGGTTTGTTATCAGGTCGTTCATCACTCTGCCTCTGTGTGCCCTCCTGGGTTGGAGGCCCTGCTCAACCAACTTCTCAATACTCCAGTTTCATACCCCATTGTAGTTATCAGGAGCCTTTCAAAAACCCCTAGAAATAAGAGTTTCATTCAAATGCGTCATTAGATTTCAGACTTTACACAGTGCGGCACTTATTGATGAGTGGAGAAAAGCATTGTGTAAAGCCAGTTCTGGAATCAAATACAATACTACAAGCACAATAACAGCTAAAAGTGAACCACAACAAAAGGTCTGGTTTACATGGGTGCCACAGATTGAACCCTCCAGACTTAATTTATACAAAGGAGATTGACAAGTCCAAATTTTGCGATGGCCCTTTCCCTGAGGCTGCATCTACACTAGAGTTTTTGTGGCAGAAAATATGCTAATGAGGGACTCATTAGCATAAATCAATCTCATTTGAATATTTTCTGCCAATCATTTTTTCCGGTAGGGGTTTTCGCGCAAAAACAAGCAGTGTTGACGTTCCCTTTTTGTGCAAGATCCTTATGCCTCACAAAAGGAGGTATACCGATCATGTGCAAAAAGGGGGTTTTGTGTAAAAAGGAAACGTCCACACTGCTTGTTTTTGCGCAAAAACCCCTACCAAAAAAAGGATGGGCAGAAAATATGCAAATGAAATTGCAATTTATGCTAATGAGTCCCTCATTAGCATGTTTTCTGCCACAAAAACTCCTGGTGTAGATGTAGTCTGAGTGTACAAGGGTGATTTTGCTCACTCTTCCCCTCCTCACCATTATTAAGGCTCCATTGATCAGCCACTGTCCCCTTGGTCTTTGCAGTCAGTACTCCCTTCAAATAGGTGACTAAGCAATGGAGTCATGACACCCCCTAGTGCTTGGCGCAGATTCAGAAGCCAGCGAACTTGCTGATGTATTCTAGTAGCGGGGTCTACGTTGCTTGGGAACCTCAGCAGGAATAGTCCAGGTTTGTCAGACTGGTGTACTCTGACTAGAACCTGATCTCAGCCCATTTCCGGTTGGATTCTTGGTTCTGGACAAGACTTGTGCATAACCAATACAACTGCCCAATTCTAATAAGATTATTTGAACCATTAAATTACAATGAGGATAAAGGCAAGGTAAGAGTAGAGTCAGATTTGTTTAATCTCCGCATGACCACAACATTATTTAGCAGGAGGAAATACTAACCTCTGCTAACCAATGTAAGTGTTAATACAATTAGGTGTCTAAGAGCCTTTTTTGGGGGTGGGGGCTCCTGCCACTAGAATTAAATGATATATTACACTATTATTCTATTCTCAGATACAGTTAGTGGGTACTACCCTTTTCTTTTCTCCATGCTGCCTCTTTGAATTGCATGGGAATTTCAATGCAGATCACTGTTTTGCTGAATTGACTAGTTTGGGTTGGTTTGTTTGAAAAGCCATCATCTGATAGCATTTCCTCAACATTTTTGTTCACTCTAAGGATCTCTAGTCACTTGAATTAACAATTTGCTAGTTACAAAATGTTACCAACTTTAAAATGAAGTCACTCACTGGACTGGTTTTCTATGCCTTCATGTATGCATCATTTCATTCATGCAATACATACATTTCCCAGACAAAAGGGAGAAATAAAAGACACTGAAATTTCATTGTAACTCTAGTTTTCTAGTTTTCCACGTCTAACTTCACTGTTGATAAAACCTCTTCTGAAAAGTTGCCATCACCATGTTTGATTAAAAAGGAATCCCTGATGTGCCTATTGAAGAATATAAATATTACTAGCATTCAGGGAATTAAGGTAAAACATGGATCATTGCCATTTGGCAATGTTAAGAGGTCTTATAGGGCTGCATTTTCAGCCACATCCTCTGATGTTTGCACACAACTTGAAAAACCTTTGATTTAAGATGCCGAAAAACATGACATTTGCTCCTAGAAATAACTTGTGATTTTGTGCATATAAACTGAGTAGACTTCTAACTGCTCATTTTGCACAGAGTGCTTGGCACAAAAGTACTGAGTACCATGCCCAAAATTAGTTCTTGGTGAGATGATGCTTTGAAAATTTGGTCCACAATGTCAATAAACTTTATAAATATAGTTGAGTCAGCCCCAGCAACAGCAAAGTAAATAGCTTGCATGTTCCTTTCCTACAGGAAAGTGATTCCAAAAATATATAACCATCACTTTTCATCTTTAAAAAAATGTTAGCTATTGAAAAAAAAAAAAAAAAAAAAAAAAAAAAAAGAGAGAGACCCACAATGAGCAATTATGTTTGCAGCCCTCATGTCATTTTATATCATTCTACTATCAGCTATACTAGGAAGCTTAAAAGCAACATTTTAGGTCACTAACTTTTGCTTACATTGGATTTTCTACTTTGAGCATTAAATTACATTCATTTTAAATAACCAAATTCTCAGACATGCATAAAAAGCCCCATCATGAGGCTGCAATACTCATGACATGCTTCATGATGAAAATTATATTTGTTAGAGATACTGAAAATTAGGAACATGTAAGAGTTAGAATATAAAAATGCAATAGATCAGCAAATAATTTCAGAGAAATAATATTTTAAAACAATACTCACGAATCAGAGTGCCAATGTCATAGAACACCAGAACTGGAAGGGACCTTAAGAGGTCATCGAGTCCAGTCCCGTCCTCATGGCAGGACTAAGCACTGTCTAGATCAACCCTGATAAATGTCTATCCAGACTGCTCTTAAATATCTTCAGTGATGGAGATTCCACAACCTCCCTAGGCAATTTATTCCAGTGTTTAACCACCCTGACAGTTAGGAAGTTTTTCCTAATGTCCAACCTAAACTTCCCTTGCTGCAATATAAGGCTAATGTATTTTGACCTACTTATAAGCCATTTCTTTTCTAAATTTAAATTTCATATACTGAAAATCCCAGCTAAAAAGAGCAAATCTCTGTTTAGCTTCATTGATATGATTATCAAAACACTAGCTCTCATCAGGAAAGGTCAAAAAACTATTAATTTAACCCACATCTTATGGAAACTAGCACTGCAGTAGGTATGTGGATCTAGAATCAGGATTCATGCTCATCATAGCCATTAGCATGGTTTAGATTAGGATCTCAATTTCAGTATCAAAAGCAGATTTGAGGATTCCCCCCCCGCCATGGAAAATTTATGGCAGATAAACAAAAATTAGGTCCAGACACGTGTTTTTTTTTTTTTTTTTAATAAAGGCTGCATATTCCTGTTATTACTGATTATTCTCATTACAACAAATTGCACAGGTACGTCAAGATCTCTAAGATTCTTGGCTGCAGCTTCTCAACTTCCAGGGTTCAACTCTGGTCTGACACAACTAAAACAAGCTGCTCTAAATTCTGCCCGAGGTGGTTGCCTTATGTTTGCGGAGCACAGACACCGCATAGCCGAGCTCTTGCACGTCACCTTCGCCACCTCTGCCCCTCCCTACCACATCCAAGCTAGACCTAGAGCAGGCACAGGAGAGCATAATGTGCTAGGAGAATTCTCTACTACACACCTGAAGGCAAGTTGTTCAGGTGGTTCAGGGGCTACATCAGATCTTTAGAGAATCTGGCCTATAAAATCTGTCAGTGGTAAGGTATAGATACACGCTAACACACGGGATTGTAATACTGATTGCAAAATACCAGGCTGGTGAGCAGAGCTTAGGTTTTTAGAGCCTTTTCTTTAGAAGAAACACAAACACAGATGCTGCCCCAGGAAAACAAGCAGCACAGAACAAGTAGATTTGTTGTTACTGTAAAAATTTAGGCTTAAAGCTTTATGGTCTCAGGGTGGCTGTTTTGCAGTGGTGTTACTCTCAGCTGCCAGCAGGTGTTTCTATATGTGTCAGTCGAAAAGCTCTAGTCACTCAACTTTCCACTCTAGTCACATCACATACTCATAATGAAAGGAAAAACAGGAGACAGAGAGACTGTTATACCGCTTAGCCTAAAAGTCTGCACAGCCTGACCTCAGCTATATTCCTAAAGATGTGCAGACTGAGGGAAAGAAAAATTTGGCCAGGCAGAGATATTTTTGTTTCCAATAATCTGGTCTTGGTATGTAACTATTACAAGAGAAAGTTTCAGAGATTTTTTTTTTAAAAAGTGTCCCATGTGTGGTAGCAGCGGACAGTCATTTGACTAACAAGCAAGTTTTACACAAGCTTTGATGTTCTAATAAAGTCTTCCCTTCTCTCCTTCCCTCGAAGGTCAGAGTAATCATAAGGTTTTTTTTATACAAGTGCTTTAAATACTGTATCAGTGTGCTGGATGATTTAGTAGATACTGATTTTTCCCAGTTTACAGTTCCTGATGGATTTCCTCTCTAGTCCTCTTCATTAGAAGAAATCTTTTTATGAGATCCCAAAAGCTTGTGTGCAATATTTATTCTGCTCTTCTAACTAAAGATATTTCTATGTCTCTATAGTTACTGGATTGGTCTCCAATCGCACTACATATCATGTAACTGATGAGAAATGTAGTCCTGTCGAGAAAAGCACTGGTAATCAACTCTTCTGGACATCATCTACTGAACTACTGCTTTGCTTTATAACAAAGTAAATTTTGTTTGGATACAACCTAAAGATTAATTTGATAGACTAAGTCAATTTATTGCCATTTCAGAAGCCAATATATGATTATGGTCATTCTGATTTGTACATTAAACTAAAATGCAGTTGTGAAAGTTATATTACAGGAAAGTAAACCGTACCAGGGATGGGGCTTTTTTTACTGTTGTTTAAAAGCAATACTAGAGATTGTCCTAAGCTGAAGAATTCAGACACAGGTTTCAAATATTCATCCTAAAGTTTAATGGAATTTAAGGTTTGGTTCATTATAGACATAAGTAGTAGCCATATCACTGTCTGCATTTGCTTTCCCTATCTCCATTCCAAAGTTTTGGGAGTGTTTGTACCTTGCAACTTTCTGGGGTGGTGGTGGTGCGGTGGGGGGGGGGGGGGAAGGGGGCAGGAAATAATAAGGTTAAATTCTCTCACATCCACGCAGATGTGAATGTGAAGATCCCATTGAAAAGTCAAGATGGTTGTGTGGATAAGACACATTCAGATACCTGCATTCTGCCCTCTTAGGATATACACAGCAGAGAGTCCCCAAACAGTGGCTTGAATCTCTCAACATGAAGCCATCATGTGTAGCATGGAAATCATAATACACCCCTGACTCACAGGGGTTCAGTAGTGCTTGGTCATGGACTGAGATTAGTCATGTAAACAATAGAAATTATCTAAAAACAAACAAGATAGCGTTGTTAAGAGGGAGCAAGGAGAAAAGAGTTTGGTGCAATGTCTATGCAGCAGGTATAATGAATACAGTTGTTTTTATTCTTAACTATGCCTTAAAAAAAAAAAAAAAAAAACCAGGGACACTTGTTTAAGGCACTCATCCAGAAAACAAAACCTCATTCAGGAGGCCCCTATCTGTTTGTGAAATGAGGACTTACGTGAATATCCTAAGCAGTCACGTCCATACACAGACTTCATGTAACTGTCTCACAATCTGTGTTTTTCATACAATTCTTATTATAATATCTGGTTGTCCACTGTATGCAGTCCTCCCACCATTCAAGCAGCTCCTATAGGGTCCGTCTTACAATCAGACTGTGATCAAGAAAGAGAAAACTGTACAAACTTGTAAGAGATCCATATAGAAAAATCTCTGAAGGAACGTTTATGATGATTTCAGCTAGGGGTGGCAGCACTGGAATCAGAAAAGCAGCTGAAAGCAACCCAAAATCCATTCTGTATCCATTACAGAGTTTAAAAGTATTCCATTCATAGTGAGGTAAAACGTGAAGAAGTGATAAGGGAAAGAGGGAGATCATTGCAAATTTTGTACAAGCTTCTACTTGAAAAATAGAGGGGCACTGAAGAGACATTTCAGGATAGAACCAGAGGGGATGAATAAGGCTATGTGTAGACTGCAGAGCTTTTCCAGGTTACCGGAGGAATCCCAGAAAAGCAATGCTGCGTCCAAGGAACATGTCCGCTTTTTCGGAACAATATCCAAAAAAGTGGGTGCATTCTTTCACCATCCCTGTAATCCTCATTCCATGAGGAAGAAGGGATGTGCTGAAAGAGGAGGTTTTTCTGAAATTTGGTGCCATGTAGATGAGTCAAATTTTGGAAAAGCCTCTTTCGAAAGAAAAGCGGGAAAAGATATGCAAATTGTGGTTTTCAATTTGCATAACTTTTTCCAACTTTTCTTTGAAGTAGACCTAGCCTAAGTGACCTGGTATAGGTGTGTGTGATAGAAAGAACAGCTGCTTGAGCAGGAAGATGGCAGAACTGGAGAAGGAGAGTATGAATTTGTAGGAGAGGAAATCTGAGAGACCAGGGGATTTTGCACAGCGAAGCATACCGACAGGCATGGAGGATATAGATGTGGGAATTGAGTGACAACCTGGAGAGGGAAGAATGAGTAAAGGGAGGAGTGGATGACCATGGCCACTTTCATGACTTACAATCGTACAGAGCAGGACAAGAGTAGGACAAGAACAGAAGAAAGGGGTAAGAGAAGGAATGTGATGAAGCTGGGATGATCAGGGAGAGGGAACTCCAAATAAAAGATCAGGAAGGAGGCAGTGTTTAGTGACATATCAAGTGAACAGTAATTTTGGGGAGCAGGAAAACCAATTCACAGATGAAGCTATGGTGGGAGGGTAAAGGACATCAAGGGGTGGGATGCAAACAGGGTATTGGACCTCAAAGGAACGAGGGTGTAAATTGATTTTTGAACCTCTCTTTTCCTGCTCATCAAAAATAGGGAGATGGGTGGAGATGAATCTAGTGATTGGTATGTGATCTCCCCGTGCAAGGGTCAGGAGGAGATTTTTTTCCCCCTTCTCCCTCTGAGGCAGAAACCTTGCCTCCCTCCCAGCTCATTTTCCTGCCCAGTGCTTAACAGGGCCCCTTCAAACAATAGCTTAAAGGTTGACTGCTTTCTCAATGTCTTCTTAGTACATTAACATGAACATTTTATGTCAGGCCTGTGCAGATGCATGCAGGTACTGAGGTTTCTGCCTCAGAGAGAGAAGGGAGAAAAAAAAAATCAGATCATAGCCAATACACAAAACAGCCACTGTTTGGTATTCAAGGACAGGATCCACCTCTGAAATAATCCAAGTCTTCTTACTTAGTATTTTGTTTTTCCAGTGTATACTTACAAATTGGTGCCTTGATCCCATGGGTTCAGGTGGGCAAATGGGCTCACACAGAGCCCCACTGACTCAGCAGGGTTCCTTACAGAGAAATCATCCACACAAATCCTTGAAGTTTCAAGGTAAGGTCCCCCATTATTTCATTACCATCTTCATTGCAGCATATAGGATTCTGTCATTCCATTTGTTTTATACAAGCATATCAGTTTTGGATTTTCAAATGGAATAATTGTAAAGTGTTATACAGATAAAAGGCTTCTCCTGTAACTGTACTTTGTTGATTTATTTATATACAAGAAGGCTAGATTCAGCCAAGAAATGCATCCTGTGAAATCCTATTGGCTTAAGAGCACAAAAGTCTCAGCAGTAATTTGCCAAGTTCTTTCCACATCTTGAAATACCATTTTGAAATGATTGTTTCCTATGATACTACTAGTCTAACTGTGGTTTCTTTCTGGTAAAAAAATCAAGAGAATGTGGGAAAACAGGAAAAACTAAGACATGTACAATATTCTCACAATCAGTGAAAAAACATGTTTTCCAAGAAGCTTAATTCTTTTCTGATTTCTCGTTTTTTTTCCTGTCTCACAGGAAAGTATTTTTTTGCCGGATGCTGAAGTTCATAGAAACATTTTTGGCTTCCAGCAAACTTGTGTTCTTTGTTTACCTAGAAAGGTACAAGTATACTCAGCCAAATCCACAGTGCTGCCTGAAAAACACCACAACGTACCACCATTTGCAGACTCATTTACAACATTCGGTACACTAACCACAGCACCAGCCTTCTCACCCACCTATGTATATCATCTTTAGCTATGATGCAGCAATATATAGCAACAGCTCTGTGGGCCCTTTTTTCTGAAATGTGAAATCAAACAAACATTCTCCTTTCATGGCAGAATGTGAATATTGACTTTATTTTGTCACCACAAGGCTTCCCAGAATCAGATATACAGAGGTTATTTTTGTGGATGTGAATGGTACGAACACCTTTCTTCTTGTGAAAAGTCAACGAAAAGTGAAAATTGAAAGATTTTTTTTTAAAATGTGGGACGGGAGGGACCTGTATCTAAGCTCTCATATTTAGACTTTCAAGATAGATTGAGGTGGCTGACTGGGTTTCTCAGAGCAGCAGTGGGAGAATGATTTGTCAAGAGAGAATTGGTAACTTCCTAGATACCCTCCCTCCCATACAAGAAATGCAGGCAACACGGTCCACCTCCATCTCGAACATGGATTAATTTGGCTGCCCATTGCCACTCTTCAGACACCCTTATGCAAGGCTCTATTGTTGCTGGCATAAGAAGGTCTGAGTTGCTACTGTAGCTGCTCTGGGCCTATAATCCTCTTCCCCATGCCCTCCAAGGAAAGAGGAGAGGGAGTCCACCTGCCCACTGTTGTCCTGCAGCAGAGAGGAGAGGTCAGAAACCAGATGGGGCTGATGCATTTTTCTCGGTTTGAGAGGTAAGAGCCCAGCAGCTTATAGCTGGCTTCTGTGTTTGCATGGTCCTAGGAGATAAGCCAATATTTAGTCCAATGGGTTGTTTCAAGCTAGGATTTAACAGAATATTGATGAGAACTCGGTGACCAACATCTCAGTCTTAATTCTGCAATTACTGCATTTGCACTGGTGTAACACTGATTTCCACCGTACTTCCCTTTCCTAAATGTGTACGCACATCAATCCAGAGCATGAACTATTCACTTCCCCACTACCAGAGACATCACTGCAGTGTTTGAAACTTGGCCACAGATTAGGTCCTATACAGTATATTACGGGCCCGCATTACACCAGCTGAGCTGTTCACATTTAGCTATAACGACATATAGTCTCTCCAGTTTTAGTCCAGAGCTGTTATCCTCATTTAAGGAGAAGAAATTGAAATAAGGTTAGTAGGCATTCTTTCCCTACTACTAATGATGGGTTCTGATGCATCAAATTCAATACTGTGCTCCTTAGAAATATTTTTCTTAATATGTAGGGAAAGAAAGTAAGAAAATTGACCCGATAAGACTGAGTTGTAAGTAGCTGCATGACCAACTGGGCACTGAAACCTGAAGCACAACTATCACAGGCAACTGGTTTCCCTTATCTGAGGAAAGACTGAAAATATTAGGATAATGCCAAGGCAAAAAAGGCCCATGTATGTCACTGTACAAGGACTAAAACATATGTAAAAACAATGAGAAGTCCTGTGGTGCCTTAGAGACGAATATATAATGCATATATGTAAGTAAATACATATACAGAAAGAGCATGCTCATCATAAGCTTTCATGGGCAAAACACACTTCAGATGAGGTGATCTTGAGACTAACATGGCTACCCTTCTGAGATTTTCAAACAGATGTAGTGTTACTTTTCACATCAGCTGAAAGCCAGGTGCACAGCAGCTGACAGAAGTGGCATCTAAAACCCCTTTGGGATGAGGGATTTCTTGCTTAGTGTGTGCCCTTCTTTAGCACGTTACTTATATAGCATCTCATGAGCTCTCCAAAACTACACAAAAATGTACATATGACAAGATTTAGGCTGTCAAGAAATTCACTGTTTTCCTTTGTTTCAAAGATTTAGGGCTAGCTTTTGGTATAAGTGAGCATATCTACATTGGCTTCAATTGCGCTATATCAATTTACACCAGCTGGGAATCTGACCCTTAAACTAAAGATTGCTGTGAGCCAGAGTGTAAACACTCTTGGCATTTGGAAAAGTGTAGATCTCAAGTTTTGCGGCTGGGGCCCCTCTCAAACTTAAACAGACTATTGAACTTGCAAGAAAAGAAGTCATATATCACTCACATACCTCTGGGAAGGGTAACCTTAGAAAAGCATAGATTAACAGATAAAGGATGCTACTTTGTTGCAGCGTTCTGTATTACCCATATCACAGCTTCTATTTATGACAGAGGAGAGTCATGCATGCACACTGCATTAAAAAACTCCATGAGCGCGAGCCAGTAATTACTCCTATTTACACAGAATTCACTAAGACACACAGTTCATAAACTGCAACAAAATATTGTGCCAGTATTTGACATTTCTGTAGAAAATCACAAAGCTCTATATAGAAGTCCACAACAGCCCCACGATATTTCTTAGAAGAAATACAGTGAAACTGAAGTACAGAAGTGTAAAAAGGAACACTGTACATTCAAAATTTAGTCTGTTTCACTTACTACACCTGCTGCTAAACAAGTTGCTAAAAACAGGGAATGTGTCTTCAACGCACCAATTATAAGAAACAACTAACATCACAAACATTAGAAAGTAAACAAAATTCAGACAGGAATCCAATTTAAATTGACAATGTCCATTTAAAATGATTTGCTCAAAAATTCAAAAATCACTAGATTAGAGGAAATACAGTCCGGGGGAGGGGGGGGGGGAGGGAAGACTACCAGACTGATAATCACTACACCATGTTTCCTCCTAAAATTACATTACCATACTTGGCTTGCTTAGGAGTTTCCCTGACCACTAAGACGAGTTTAGCAAAAATAACCCCACCAGGACAGAGCTGGTAATGAAAACCATATTCTGTTTAGAATTATGTAGATTCTAGACTGGCTGGGAAGATATAGATGGGCCAGATTATTTTTACTCAAGATGTCATCCAGCCCTAATGCAGCTCAAGTAATACTACTAACATTTCATGGATAAACTATCAGCTCGATTTATTTTTACAACATTTCTCTAAATTTTTATTCTAAAGCTCACAGCTTCCTCATAATTCAACTATCATATGAAGTTCTGATAATTAAGGAAACACCAGAAGATTGGAATGAGCAAGAGATACTAGAACTTGATTTCTTTTGTTGAAAGAAATTTCTCTTGGGACTGTTAAGAAAAGATTGAGTCCCATTTCTAAGTTAATCGTCTCAGTAACTTACAAATACTGTACAGCAATTATTTGTTCATATTAGAAACCCTCAAAGCACTCTCACACATTGCTCATTACTTCCCTGCTAATTTATGAACATAATCAATTCCCACAATGGTATCTGCCTTTCTTCCTGAAAACTACTTTTATATCATGAGCTTTTCAGTCAAACGGACTACTGAAAAACAAAAACTAGCAGTCAAGCTTGCTTGGTTTCACCAGTTCTCTCTCAGAACTTTAAGTTGTTCATCAATCCATGCATTTTTATGATTATTTGGCAGTAGGAAATATTACAGCCATACATTTCTGACTCCAGATCAGAAACTGTCTTTAGTCTTTTTGCATGTAATATAAGTTATATGAAGAGGAATTTCACTAACATATGTCTAAGATTACTATATTTACATTCACTGCAAAGCTATCTTTACCAACATAATGTCACATTGCCACCAGAACACAGTTACTTAAGAAAACAAGTATGCGACAGAGTATGACTCCACCAATAATTGCCAGAATACACACATAAACCTGGAATGGAATTAAAACTAGCCACTATATCTGCATTTCTGTTCAGATATCCTGGATTTAGTTTTAATTCATTATATTTCTCACTTCTAGAAGGATTATTATTGATGAGTTGCCTCTAGTTAAACTGTTCATCTATATATATTTCCATACCACAAGCATCTATTCAATCAGAAGCAAGTGCTGAGCTATTTTCCTTATGCAAAAGCTGAATGAAAAGCAAAGATAGCTTCACTCATCTTAATGGGCTGATGACAGAACCCTGGAGGATCTTCTGTTAATTGTTCCAAACTCAGTTAAAGCTATTCGGGAGCTCAATAACAGGACATTCTGTTTCTACTATAGAGCAAACAGTCAGGGTGGCATCTTTGCAGACTATGCTGCCAGAGACAGAGGGCATCTCACTTGTGCTGTATGCTTGGACCAAACATAGGAAAATGCTGGTGGGCAGTCATAGGCAGATCCACATTCAGGCTAATGTTTTCTACTTCTTTCAGATGGCATTTAAGAGAGGTGCCACCTGTGTCCCCTGCTCTTTTAAACCATCCTTTATATAAGCAAGCTAAAACAGTGTTGATATCCCAAGAAATTTAAAATGAATGGATACATTAAATTTAAAGTAAACACAGAATTCTATCTATCCACAATCACATTTATAGACCTGTGTGAAAGTATCACAAAACCACCACAACATGTTTAGGAAGAATAAAATTTGGATCAGTGATTTATTCCATTTGAATAAATAAATAAAATAAGGTGCACAGATGGAACAGAGCAAAAACCAGCAAGTGCTAGAGAGCTGGTATGGCAACGCTGTTTCCTAAGAGCAACATTAAAGATTTCAGTCCTCTCTCAAATTGGTGTTCTGACACCAAGAAAGCAAATTCTCTCTGGACTCAACTTTCTTTGAGTTATACTAACGCAACTCCACTAGACTTCAGTGAACACATGGGACTTTGAACTTCCACAGTCAAAAGTTTATATATAAAGTAAAGATTGTTTACTCAGGCATGTCAAACTGGCATTTGAAGGGCCATATGCAGCCCGATCGAAGTTTTTTGTGACCCGCCAGAACATTTTTATAAAATAAGGACGTGTGGCTTGCTGGCCACTCGGAGCACATGGCCAACTGCCAGCTCACAGCCAGCCGGGGTGCTCTGCACACACGCTCACAACCAGCTGGGCACTCTGTGCTGGGCTCTCCAGTAGGCGCTCACAGCTGACCTCTGTGCTCACGCAACCCCAGGGCCTCAGGCAAGCATCATCAACTCCAGGACTCAGGTATTAGGTTTGGGGGGTGGGAGGGGAGCTGGGAGAGCCTGGCTCTGGGGGGGAGGCATTAGGTTGAGGGGCTGGTTCTGCGGATCATCTGGAAACCCTAGGTGGCCCTGAAAGCTATCAGTTTTCATTGTGCTGCCCTCAGTAGGCTTCAAGTTTGAGATGCCTGATGTTCATGGTTTTATTAGGCATATTTCCACCAGATAATTCACTGAATCCAGGACACACGCTTACACAGAGATTCGTTACTGACAGTTTACTCCTCCACTTCTCGCTATTTTGTAGGGTTATTTTTAAGAGGGAGACATACAGTGTGTCATTCCATAAAGTGACACCTTGTTGCAGATTTGCCATTGATATTTCGTATTGCCTTCTGTTTTATGTCTTCATATAAGGAAAAGAAAGCATTGAAGAAGGGTCATAAAAGGACACTTCTTCCATTTGCTTAAATGTACACACTATGAATATTCCCACTGAAATACTTACACACATGAAGTGTTTGCAGGTTAAGGACCCACATAATATCTCTTCCATTGCATAAGAAAGAGATAGAGCAACATTTTAATTTTTTTAGGTGCCTACCTGTGGGTGTTTATTTGGAAATGCAAGCACTTCTGCTTGTTGTTAATCCTTGTGGTCATTTAGGCTCTAGCCAAAAGGTTGAGTTTTTTTTTTTTTTTTAAAAAGAAGGAGATATAAATTCATTTGGTTTTGGACAGCTGCATGTTCACCACAAACTGCTCCAGTTGTTCTTGTGGTGAAGTGTGTAAATGGAATTGTAACACAATTTCAATTTGTGTGTGTTACTTTAAGTGCAAGTTGCCTTTAAGTGCGAGTTGCTACTAGGAGACAAGTGCTATCCTCTCCAAAGCTCCCACCCTACAGAAAGAGGTAGATAAGGCCATGCCACTCACTGGAAGAGAGTTCAGGATTTGCCACATTAGCTCCTGATCATATTATTGCTTGTCTAATAGTCTGCCTTGAGGCCAATTTCTAGGCAGATGGAATGAATACTGTGGTGCCTATAAACATTTTGCAAGCAAATGAACAGCAGTATTTAAAACATCATTTTCTAGTTAACTTGTATATTAGACTTAAAAGACACCACTCTTTCCCAGTTTGCAAAGTTAGCCTGCTGCATTTGCATACCCCATGTTACATAAATAAATACATTTTCAATTGGACTCTCTCCCCCCCTTCTTTTTTCAAAGTTTTGTTTACTTTTTCTACTGTGCTGCTTTCTGTACCTTTCACTAACTTCTCCCATGTGAAAGTGAATGGGGGGAGAGGGGAGAGGAAGAAGGGATTATGTTCAAGTTTGATTTAACTCACAACATTGACGTATGTTTCAAATTGACCATAATAGATTATCACCAGCTGAAATATATCTCCAGTTCCAATTTAAAAAGAAACAAACACACACACACACCCCAGTGTAAACACAGACATACAGGAACTGTTTGGGTTTGACTCATCCTAACCCTCACTCTGTTCTATTTGCTCTTTTGAAATGCACTTAGAAGTTGTTGGCAGATAATGCACATGTCTGCAACAGGCGCGTTCAACCATCAAGGTTCTTCTCTCGGCTCTGATGCCTCATGCATTGTCTCCCCCCCTCTATGATCACTTATACAAACACATTTTGTTCTCAAATCCCACAATCACTAGTACTGTACTTGCTGGGGAAACAGTGAAATAGCAATGGGGTTGTGGGCTAAGACTTAATTCTCAACCCTCCACCTTTATTATCTGAGGCATAAGATAGGGTCAAGCCATAGGTAGTACTTTCAGTTGAGGGAGGTAGAACTATTCTGCAACAAATGTGCTGATGACAGCATTGATAGGGCCAGGGGCAGATATAGGGCAGGGTGAGCGGGGCGGCCGCCCTGGGCCCCGCGCTTCAAGAAGCCCCGTGCATGCGCCATGTCAAAGGAGGACTCTGCGAAATTGTGCTTCCCTGGGCTCTGCAAAATCCTCATCTGCCCCTGGATAGGGCTGTGAAAGAAAACCCCCTCATTTCTACATTGCTATGCCATGTGGAATCGGTTAGAGTTTTGCAAACCCATGGGCTATCCTCAGCCCACTTGGGGCTTATACCACTTACAGGCCCACTGAGGAAGAGTTTAATCAAGATATTCATGCCATTCACAGAAAGAAATTATTGAACTGATTCCTTCTCCAAGTATCAACATGGTCTCTGCTTCTTCTTTAGAAGGACAGTTGTCAGAGAAGAGTCCATTTTTCCATCCCTAAATCAATTTCCTGTTAAATCCGCACATTTTACTTCAGAAGCACTTCTGATTCTGTAGAATTTCTCCCTGATCCAAGCTTATAACCCAAACACAAAAAGCTATCATACACAAATACAAGATACATCTAGGACACCATTGGGCCAGTCTTTTAAAAGCTCCCTAATACATATTTTAGGCAACTGATATTGCCATTAAGAAAATACTTCTTGAAAACAACCTTAACAGCTTGATGCAGGACTGCTTATGTTTCCAGAGCTCACAATTACACTAATGTAACTTTTTTATTATTTGCATAATATTATTTGCAGAATTAAGCTCTGATAACGTAAAGGAAGAACACAGACAATCTAGAAAGCAGGACCAATGAAACAAGCAAGTGACACAAACTGGTTTTCATGGAAAAAAATGAAAATCTTCGATAAAATCCATATTTATTTTAATCCTTTCCAATTCTTCTGAGCAACGATTACTTTGAGACACTAGCCAGTCTTTTTTAAACAGCCAAGCAAAGAGTGCCTCAGAACACTAACCAGATATTTTACTTGCATAGTTAGCACACATACAACAAAATCACCTAAAACAATAGGCTAATTTCAACAGAAAGCTTAAGCCTATACCTACCTGAACCCAGGAGGCTTTTATAAGGCTTTTCCCCTCATAGCTTTGCCTGCATTACTTTCTTTCTTGAACAAAGACCAACCTTATAGATCCTCTGATGAGGATAATGAAACCCACCTGTTCCAGCTAACTGGGTCAGAAACACAGCTGCCTTCCCTCTGCCCAAACAAGTTAGAAGGTGAGAAGAGCAATTGCTGTTTCATGACCACTGTCAGCGCTCAGGACCTTTTCTACAGCTACTTGTTTATTTCATAGGGAAGAAACTTAGAGCCCAAGAGAATTCTCCCAAAGGGGCTTGTAAATTCCATCATAACCAGCTGCAGTGAGTTTAAGTAAAACAAAAATATTAAACTTTATATTGAAGTCAAAACAAGTATATTTGGTCATTGTTTTTCTAATATACCAATTTTACCTTCCCAGAGGTGTGTAGGGGGAGTTGATAAAAGAGTCTTTTTGGACTAAGCTAGAAATATGGGGTTTGTTGACAAATAACTGAATGTATGCAAATTCCTCCACTAAAATTAAACCAGAGCAATACATAGTAAAATACACACCTAACCAAAAGTTTAAAACAATTGTTATTTCCCCCTCCTCCTCTAAAGATACTCTAAGTAAATTGCTGCTGCAAAAGTGTCTTGCAGCAATAAAACTACTAGCTCTTAATATGTCCTCTGACTTGATACATTTCAGCAGCTTTTCTCATCTGTTGCTGGAGAAACAATAAAAGAAATTAAAATATCAGTATTGTTAGGATGGGCAACAAATTACAAATATGGTAGCGGCTCAGAAAGGCTACGTCTACATTGGCATGATCTTGAGCAAATACTCTTTAATGGGAGAGTTCTTGCATTAAAATAATTGCACAAGAGAGCGTCTACACTGGCATGTGCCTTTGCGCAAGAGCATCCATGCCAGTGTAGATGCTCTCTTGAGCAAGAAAGCTCCAATGGTCATTTTAACCAAAGGGCTTTCTTGCGCAAGAAATTCATGTTGTGTTGCCTGTCTACACTGGCCCAAAAGCGACCGCTTTGGCGCAAGAGCGCGCCAATGTAGACACAGCCAAAGAGTCCATGTTTGCATGGGAGCAATGATACTCGGGCACTTACTGAGATTCTGTGCCATCTTTGTGAACTATATTTTGAGAAGCCTGGGCAGATTCAGGCTGGTCTGAGTTTTCATATGCAGTTCATAGACGTGCTGTGTCTCCTCTCCTGAGAGAGTGCTCAACTCCTGAACATTTGCTAAAATATGAAGTTGGCTGTTCTCTGCCAGGCTAGGATACGGCAACCACTGACTACATAGTCCTGTTTGCCAGGACAGATATGAGCCAAATAGAAACCCTCAATGAGGAACATGTGTTTTAAGAGCATTAATTCATGCAGGGGTTTCTTCCCCAGGCATGTAGCATCTGGCTCAACAAAATGTCCTTCTGATGAATGAGTACATTAGACCCTTAACTGCACATACTGAGTTGGCTGTGCTTTGACATGCCTGAAGCAGGAGCAGTTGGTTAGGTGTGTGAGACACCTTGGTGACCTTTTGAAAATTCCAGCTTTAGTACTCCAGCTTTTGCTCATATCTGTCTGACGATGCTCAACAGGCCCTTTCTGAAAATTCCTGGAGTGGGCAAAAGAACAAGTAACTTATCCATGGAACCTTTTGAAAAAGTTGGATCTTGATATTTAAGTACCAGAAAGTTAATTTAAAGTTGTGAATGGCATTCTTCCTTTGCTAGTTCTCTCAACTTTCAGCAGATATGTAAAACAGATATGCCACTATGTTTCTTTCTTAAATTGACATATAAACAAAGGGATTTCTTTGTACAATGAGTTGATAAATGTTTGTAAAGAGTTTGGGGCTCTATGAAGACAGAAAAGATGCACCTGCTAGCATCAGGTCTAAAGTTACGATCACAAAACCTTGCAAAAGGTTGAGAAGCCTCAGCTCCTACTACCTTACACAGAAGGAAATCAAGTTGCTCTTAATGTTAACTATTAAAATATAAATGATTTTCTTTTTCTGGAAGCTCTGTCCTATGTTTTTTTTTAAGTAAATTTAAGAAGTTTTCAAGCACTGAAAAGAATTCAAAGGGGTTCTGCTTTTAATACTCAGCATCTGCCCAGAAATATATCAATTATATGATCACAAACAGCTGTTGCATTAGACTTTAATCAGCCATGATTTTCAAAAGGAAAGAAGAATGTTGGAACAGATGATGGAAAGTTATTACATAGAATGACTTACTTACGAATTCCAAATTCCAATGTTAAGGAGACAAAACGTTATTAAGCATTGTAAAAGTTTCTCATGTGTAAAGTATTTTTTTAATAAAAAGCATAAATCATCCTGTATGTATAGAGGCAGAATTCACTGGACACACCCACTAAAATATTCAGAGTGATGTGTTTAATGTGATATAGTAAAATGCTGCCTGTATGCATTGTTTTGTGTCAGATATAGAGGACATGTATCACCACTATAACAAATTGCAAAGAACAAAGCTGTTGGTTAATAGAGATAAATTATTTCCACAGTATACATAAACGCAACTAACGGGAGTTATAAACCTATGCTGATGGATGAATTTCATTTCTTAATCTTCTTTGGATCTTATTTAATAATGCTAAATAAGGGTCAAATGCAGCTCTCTATTTCATTGCGGTAAATCTGGAGTAACCCCACGGAAGACAGATTCTTTCCAATTTTACACTTGGGTTGCTGAAAAGAGCATAGGGGCCTATTTGACTGATCCTTATTCGTTTTCTTAAAATGGCATTTTCTTTAAGATAGCAGCATGACAACTGTCACTCATCTTTCATAAGAACATAAAATGGGGGAAAAGAATACTTGTAATGAAACTACTCCCATCATCTAAGGGACAAGGTGTTAAAGAGCCAATTAATGTACCTCTGGCTGATTTCATCCTAGTCTGGGGCGGAGCTAGGGAAGAATTACGAGGCACCTGTGCCTTAGAAAGCCTTCTTGGAAATCCTAGAAGATATACAGGCTTGCTTCCATCCACTTCCATCTACCCCTGCCTTCCAGAGGGGACCACTGGACCTACATTCCAAGTAAATCTAGGGGACAACTAATGACAAGCAGCTTCAGGGTTGTATTTTTTTTCCCTAATGAAACAGACTTCTCCTGTGTACAGAATCCCACAGAAAGCAAGTCAGCTCAAGAAGGATGGGGAAATAGCTCAGCAGAGAGAAAGTGGGAGGAGCCAGATGTCTAAGAACTTCAGGGAGGTTATGTTAAGTACAAGCTATGGAGCAGCAGCCCAGAGAAATAACCAGCATATCTGATGAAGCAGACCCAACTGCCTAACACAGTTGGATTGGTACCCAGCATAGAAGTTTGGCTTGGGTTCCCCAACAAACCCTGAAGAAGAGGCATGAAAACCTAGTGATGGGCTAAGGAGTATGAATGCCGGGGGCAGCTCCATCCTCCCAGTATGGGAACCGAGCTGTCAAATATGTGGGTGTGCAAGATTTAACAATGCCCCATAAGTGTGTTTTATCTAGCTTATCCTCTCAGGGGAAATAAATATATATAAAGACAGACTGGGTTTAAATGTCATCTATGGCAGCTTGTAGGTGCTTCATTTACTTACAGAAAATCAATGGATTTAAAAAAAAAAAAAAAAAAAAGCTAACCCAATAAACCATCAAGCTAATAATAACAAATATAAATTTCTGGTGGTAAATTAATGGTTAAACAATACAAAGTGCTATTTTCTTTAAATCAGAGAATGTACTAATTTATATTTTAAATTAGCCATTTAAAACATATTTACTGAAATTTAATCTCTTAAGTTTATTCTTTCTTTTATTAAGAACAGGCATTTATTTTTCTAATTATTTTGTCATTTATGTTTACCAATCACAATCACATATGTGACTTGCTAACATTTGGCTCCATCATTACTGTTAGTACCAGACTTGGAACCACCTTTATTTTCATATACAATTTTATTTTATGGATATAATTAAAAATGTAATTTGAGAATAACAGACCTTCATCTGCACACTGTCTAAAGTTGTACGTTTAGCTAATATTTTTGTTTTCTAGCCTGCACTGCAAGCTGAATTTACATTCTTGAAGGATACTATTATTTGATTATACCCCTTTAAATACTAAATGACAAAGAACAACTTGGTAGTCAACGTACTAATGATAATTACTCAAGCCAGGACAGGTTAGGCATTTTCAAACACATTCCTCAACAAATTAAATTTAAGGATAAGAGAAATAAAATTGTGAAATAAACAAACCACTCAAAAAAGTAACAACAGTACCTTAATCTTTAATGACCTTTGAAAGAATAAAATTATGGAGAGTTTGTGTGTTTTGAGCATTTTGACAGGAAGTACCAAGTACCAATAATAATGTAAGTATAAGACAGAGTGGGTGTATACTGAGGGGAAGAGTGTGCAGAAGGCTGTGCATGCCTGTCAGTCCCCAGCCTGTAATAATGCTTGGGATTTTTCCACCCCAAGTGCAGGACTCTGTACTTGTTCTTGTTGACCTTCATCAGATTTCTTTTGGCTCTATCCCCCAATTTCTCTAGGTCACTCTGGACCCTATCCCTACCCTCCAGTGTATCTACCTCTCCCTGGGTATGTCTACACTACAACGTTAATTCAAACTAACTTAGTTCGAATTAGTTAATTCGAACTAAGCTAATTCGAACTAACGGATCCAGATTAAAAAAAATAGTTCGAATTAATGTTTTGCTAATTCGAACTAGCCTGTCCACATTGAGTGGACCCTGAACAGGGCTTAAGGATGGCCGGAAGGGCATCAGAGGAGGACTTAGAGCGTGGAGATGCTGTCTCAGGCTAGCCGAGGGCTGTGCTTAAAGGGTCCTGACTCCCACCCCGGACAGACAGTTCTCAGGGGTGCCCCGCTTGCAAAGCAGTCCTGGCTTGGAGTGCCCGTAGTACCCACACTGGGCACATCACAGCACTCGGCCATCAGCCCGGCTACACTTGCCGCAGGCTGCCATCTGAGGAGAGGGGGCAATTGGGGGCCTGCAGGAGAGCTTCCACCCCCAGAAGCCCGCAGAGCCAGCCCAGTCCTCCCCATCGGGGGCTCGTACCCCATTCCTCCCTCACCTCCTTCCATTTACCCTTCCCTAGCCCCTCTTCTTGATGTACAAAATAAAGGACAATTGTGTTCAAAAATAGAATCTGTCTTTATTGAACAAAACTGGGGGAGAGGGGGAAGAGGGGAGAGGGGGTGGGAGAGGGGAGGGCAACTAAAATGATCAGGGGTTGGGAACAGGTCCTATATGAAGAGAGGCTAAAGAGACAGGGACTTTTCAGCTTAGAAAAGAGGAGACGGAGGGGGGACAGGATAGAGGTCTCTAAAAGCAGGAGTTGGGTGGAGAGGGTGCATTCAGAAAAGTTCTTCATTAGTTCCCATAATAGAAGGACTAGAGGACACCAAAGGAAAGGAATGGGTAGCAGGCTTCAAACTAGTAACAGAAAGTTGTTCTTCACAAAGCAAAGAGTCAACCTGTGGAACTCCTTGCTGCAGGAGGCTGTGAAGGCTAGAACTAGAACAGAGTTGAAAGGGAAGTGAGATCAAGTCATGGAGATTGGGTCCATGGAGTGCTATTAGCCAGGGGGTAGGAGTGGTGTCCCTGCCCAAGGTTTGTGGAAGGCTGGAGAGGGATGGCACGAGACAAATGGCTTGGTCATTGTCTTCGGTCCATCCCCTCCAGGGTCCCTAGTGTTGGCCACTGTCGGCAGACAGGCTACTGGGCTAGATGGACCTTTGGTCTGACCCAAGACGGCTATTGTAAGCTCAGGGTTCAGGGTCGGGGGTCTCAGTGGACCCCCTTGATTCTCTTGCACACCTGCTCCTGGGTGGCCAGGCTGGCAGCTCTCCTGCCCTAGCCGGCCACTTTCCTGTGCCTAGTGCGGAGATCGCGGACGAGGTCCATGATGTCTGCACTAGCCCAGGAGGCTGTCCGCCTCTTGCAGTCCCAGGCAAGCTCCCGGGAGCCGCCAGCCTGGTCCCGGGAAGAGGGGGAGGGCTGGGGAGCATCGGGTGGGTGGCTCGATCTGTGCCAGGTGCAGGGTCTGCTGGCTGGGTGCTGGCAGGCTTGCACCTGGCACGGGCACCGTAGCCAGCCCGTGCCCCTTTAAGGGGTCCGGGGCCGGGAGGGGGACAGAAGAGTTTCCCTGGTGTTGGCCAGAGTGGCCACCAGGGAAACCTGGGGAGGGCTAGCCTCCCACTAGTTCGAATTAAGGGGCTACACACCCCTTAATTCGAACTAGCTAGTTCAAACTAGGCTTAATCCTCGTAAAATGTGGTTTTCCTAGTTCGAACTAAGCGTTCCGCTAGTTCGAATTAAGTTCGAATTAGCGGAGCGCTAGTGTAGCGCCTATTAAAGTTAATTCGAATTAACGTCTGTTAGTTCGAATTAACTTTGTAGTGTAGACATACCCCCTGAGAGCAATGATTGCTGTCTGGGCACCCAACTCGAGTGGGGTGGGGACTATAGCCTCCACAAGACTCCCCCCACCCTCAGTGTTGCTCCTTCTGGAAACTCTCCTGTATTATGTTAAAATTTCCACATGCTCTCCTCTAATCCAGAAGTTAAAGGTGCCACAGATCTCCCAACTGAGGAAGTGAGAAATATTCTAATTTAAATAAATATCTTTCAAATATTTTGCTACAATAGGCCTCTGTTATCCATGCTCTCCTATATCTCTGCTTTCTATTCTAACAGATCTTTGGTCATTATCCCAAGAGGAGGGGAGAAGTGGAAATGAAATGAGGAAAATACTTTTACATCTTCCTATGTAGCTGTAAGATAGCTTAAGGGCAAGTTAGTACTAATGGAAGAACAAGCAATTTTTCTGTAGGGTGAGCTGTATAGAATCTGGGAAGGTGAAAAGCATGTCAACCTTATTGTTTTCATTACACTGAAAGACTGAACATTTGATGCAAACAGAGAAAAAAAAAACAGGGATGTAAGGCAGGGGTAGGGAACCAAAGGTCTAGGACTTGAGTTTCCCCCAACATTGGAAAGCCCACGCCGGTGAGAAATGTGCTTTTGTTTTGTTGTTGGGCTTTTGTTTCTCACCCGTATGCAGCCCCTGACTGATTTTTCCATGGTCATTGGCCATGACCCAAAACAGGTTCCCCACCCCTGGACTAAGAAAACCATGCATATAGTACCTATATATTTTTATAATAAACATACTATAAAGGAAACCAAGTTAAGAGTCTTCCACCTATCGTAAGTAAACCAACGAAATAACGAATGGAAACGAAATGTCATTCAGATGCCATTTTGAAGCACATTATTTTCCATATTTGGATATACCACATTATCAAAACCCAACAGACATGGATACTCATGATACATTGTTTTGTTTGTGGGCCTAGTGTAATATTAATTCAGGTTGCTCTTATCAACAAATTATTAAAATCATAGGCGAGTAAAAAGTTGTAAAGTCAAGCACGCAAGGAAATGCCAGTATGAATGCTGCAAGTGAAACTTTAATTGGGGCCTCTTGTTATAAGTATTATGAGGTAATCTTAAATAATATGCAGAAGCAGAGCTGTCCCACCTGCTGGATGGTTTGGGGTGGTTGCCCCAGGCTCCACTCTTTGGGAGACCCCACAGTTATGGGGGCTGGCAGTTACGGGGCTGGCAGTTATGGAAATAGCCCTGCTCCACTCCACTTCATAAACTTGGGAGAGGAGAGGTTTGGAGTTTTTGAGGAAGGGGTAGTGTGGTATTAGAGGAGGGTCAGGAAGAGGTCAGGAAGAGGTGGGGCTTATGAGGCAGCGGTGGTGTAAGGCAGGATGGAGAAAACAGGAATGGGAAAAGGTGGGTGAGGGCAAGAATTGGGGTGAAGAGGGAGGTCTCTCAGGCCCTGTAATCCACTCGGGACAGAAGTACCCACCTTGAATTGTTCAGGATAAGGACTTTATCCAGCATCACCTAAAAGCTGGGCAGCAGAGTCAAAGATAGAATCTCAATTGCTAGGGCGGTATTCAACTGACTTACCCATGAGTGACGCCCTTGACTCATTCACTACTGATCTTGCAAGTTCTGCAAATGAAGCAAGGATCTAACAGGCAGACTCCACTACACAACTTAAATTCTTCCCCTGATCTTGTGGAAGTAGCATTTAGTTATGTAAATAGAACTGGTATCGTAATGCATAGCCAGGGGAGGCCAGAATTCAGCTTGCGTGGACAATGTTCATTCTGGCATTCCCTAACATTAGAGCACTCCACTTTTCAACCTTTTAATCCTTGACTTTTCATGGTTCAGGGTTTTTATGACCATAAAGTTAGACAAAATTTTTTGTTGTTAGCAATTTTCCTAAGATTTCTTGTGTGCCATGTAAATAATAAAGCACTGACACTTTTGTTATTGTCAGCCGGTATTATTACCATTACTATCTTTTTGAAGTTCCATATTTCACCATTCAGAGCCATATTGGTCAATACAGTGAAAGTAATTAAATACTCTAAAAATAAGTTGTATGTATAGTGCAGCTTCCAAATGACATATTTTTAGTAGTATAACAAATCTGGGTCATAACTCATAACCCTAATTTCCCACTCTCCCTCCAAATTGCATATTCTGAAAACCCCCCCACTTTGCAAGGCCTATAAACAATATATTGGAAAAAGAGCTGGAACTGTCTTATTTTCAGGTAACCTTTTCTGAGGAAAATAATAATTATACTCTCTTTTTCAAAGGTAAGTTACCCACAAACAAACCCAAATGAACCAAGCAGCTCATCCTCATCCAATCTGAATTTATTACTGCTTCTGTGTTCCTGCTTTGTAATATCATCTTCTGAGGTAAATTAGTTATCAAAAGCAACCATTGCCATGACATCCATCATACTAGTGGCTCTCCCTTCCTTCCCCCAAAAAGGTGTGAAAATTAAGTGAGGGGAAGGAATGCTTCATCATGTCACAAAGGTGCTGGTGAAACACTGAAGTACAGACCACATGAAACAAATATTTCTGACACAACCTGAATGATTGTCTCCCAATATACCTGCTGTCATACACACTGCAAACCTTGTTCTCTTGCAAACAATAGCTGTTATAGTGTTCTTGATGTCTGTTTTTCTCAGAAAATTAACTTTTTTGGTCTCAACTGTCTGTAAACGTAAGATTCACTCAAGTCCAGGCTTAAAACATGTCAACTGGCAACACAGATGAGGGTTTATTTGTTTGTTTGTTTGTTTAAAATTATGGCATTCATTTTTAGAGTGTAAACAAGGGTATGTCTACACTACAGCGCTAATTCAAACTAACTTAGTTCGAATTAGTTAATTCAAACTAAGCTAATTCGAATTAGTGCAGCTAGACTTAAAAACTAGTTCGAATTAGCATTTTGCTAATTCGAACTAGCGCGTCCACACTGATTGGACGCAGGGGCGCATTTTAGGGCAGCTGAAACCAGTTCTGGCAGGGCATCAGGTCAGTAGTTGCTTTGTGTGGCTGCTGTCTGAGGCTATCTGAGGCTCGTGCTTAAAGGGACCCCCCTGGACAGCCGGTTCTCAGCTTTTCCGCTTGCTTGCCAACCTCGCCGAGGGACAGCAAAGCGTTTTTCTCTGCGCCCGTCTGTGTCGGTGCTTCCCTTCGGGGACGCCGCCGCAGGTGGCAACATGGAGCCAGAGCTCGCCCTGCAGTTTCTGGTGCAGTTTGTGGACTTGCTGCTGCAAGCCTGCCTGCCAGCAATGGTTGGAGGCTGCCTGGCACCATCTGGTGCACGTCAGCCCCCTGCCTCTCCGCCTGGCCTCCCTGGGGGCCGTGGAGGAGCCACAGCGGCGCCCGGATGCCAGCGTGAGCTGCCGCATCTGGTGTCTGGACACCAGCACCGACTGCTGGGACCGCATCGTCCTGGAGAGCGGGGGAGACAGGCAGTGGACCCAGAACTTCAGGATGAAGAGGGACACCTTCCTGGAGCTCTGCAAGTGGCTCGCCCCTGCTCTGCGGAGAAAGGACACTCGCATGAGGCCCACCACCCTCCCCCAGAAGCGTGTGGCCATCGCCCTCTGGAAGCTCTCCACACCGGACAGCTACCAATCCACCGGGAACCAGTTCGGCATGGGGAGATCCACTGTCGGAGCAGTGCTCATGCAGGTATGGCACTCGCTGGATACTGGGCCGGGGGGGAAGGGGAGTTGCAAGGAGGGGTGGGCCGCCTCAGGGAAAATGGAGGGAGTGGGGGGGAGGAGGTGAAAGTACCCCGCACCAGAGGGGTCGGTCTGTCCCGGCCGTACTACACGCTGCCCGGGGGGGGTTGCTTCCAGGAGTGGGGCGCGGGGCACTACCAGGGCACGAACACTCCTAGCCACCCGGGCGCCCCAGTGATTTGCGCTTTGCTGTGTCTCTCTACAGGTGGTCAAGGCCATCAATCAGGTGCTGCTCCAAAGGGTGGTCTGCCTCGCCGACCCTGACGCCGTCATCCGGATGTTCGGCGCCCTCGGCTTCCCCAACTGCGGGGGAGCCATCGACGGGACGCACATCCCCATCTGTGCCCCGGAACACCAGGCCTCCCAATACGTGAACCGCAAGGGGTACTTCTCCATGCTCCTGCAGGCCGTGTGTGACCACCGGGGACAGTTCACGGACATTAATGTGGGCTGGTCCGGCAAGGCACACAAGGCCAGGGTGTACCAGAACTCCTCCGTGTGCCAGAGACTGTAGGCCAGGACCTTCTTCCCTGACCGCCAAATCAGGGTCTGGGATGTGGACATGCCCGTGTGCCTGGTGGGGGATGCGGCCTACCCCCTAAGGCCCTGGCTGATGAAGCCCTACACGGGGCACCTCAATCCATCCCGCCAGGCCTTCAATGCCAGGCTGACCAGGGCCCGCATCATCATTGAGGGGTCCTTCGGGTGACTGAAAGCCCGATTTAGATGCCTCCTCACCCGCCTCGACCTCGCAGAGCACAATATCCCTCCCGTGGTGGCAACATGTTGTGTGCTACACAATTTGTGCGAAAGCAAGGGGGAGGCTTTCCTGCCAGTCTGAATTGCTGAGGCTGAGCGCATGGCTGGACACTACGCTCAGCCCCGCACCGCCGCAGTCCGGGAAGCCCAGCGGGGGGCCGTCCGGATCTGGGAAGCCCTGCGGGAGAGCTTCCATGTGGAGTAGGAGGACTGAAGCGGACAGGGGACTGCAGACAGGGGAGTTGAAGAGGGAGAGCAAAGCGACCCCACCGCCGAAGAGGCTACCTGGTGAGAGTACAAGCTGTGGTGTGAGTGTGTGCCTGTGCCTGACTGTTTGAATTTTACAGTTTGAAGTGTGAATTGAGAGTCTGATTCCAGGTGAGTGCTAGCAGTTTCAGTTTCAGCTTCTGTGGCAGTTGGGACTGAGAGCCTGCCATTGTTCCCTTGATTGCCTCTGATTAGCCTCAGGCTCAGCCTTCCCCTGTGTGACTCAGAAGGGGGCAGGCCTGACCTAGGCAAGCAGGCTTTAAAAAGCCAGAGCAGTGCGACCAGGGGAGCGAAGCGGACAGGGGACTGCAGATAGGGGAGTTGAAGAGGGAGTTGAGCAGAGGGAGTGACTGATGGTGATGAAGACCCGAAGCGCTTGTGCCAGTACTTCTCCTGTCTCCTCCACCTGTGCCTGTATCCAGACAGAGAACCTGAGCATGGATGCCTCTACCAAGGTCCTGGTGTGGTCTTGCTGTATTTGTGGCTTGCAATTCCCACTGAGTGATCTCCAGGCTGGGGGAGACAACCATTGTGAAAGGTGCCTGCTGGTGGAATCTCTCAGGCAGCAGGTGGGAGAGCTACAGGAGGAGGTGGCCAGGCTGAGGAGCATTCGAAGCCATGAGGAATTCCTGGACAGTATTCCTATGGAGTCCACGGAGGTCACTGTCCTAGGATGTGGGACTGTTGACCAGCCACTTATGGAGGAGGCAGTGGTGCAGGGTGAGCACTGGCAGCTGGTTACTTCCGGCAGCGGGCAGTGTTCCACCCCTGCTCCTAACCCTCCCACTGTGTTGTTACATAACCGTTACACTTTACTTTCAGCAGGAGACAAGGAATCACCCCCCACAGTGGAGGAGACCAGGCCTTGCACCACCAAGGTTGAGCAGTCTCCTGCCACCACTGCGAGGAGGAAACGTAGGGTAGTGGTGGTTGGAGACTCTCTTCTGAGGGGAACGGAGGCACCCATCTGTCGCCCTGACAGCTCATCTCGAGAGGTATGCTGTCTGCCAGGGGCCCGTATCCGAGATGTTACGGAGGCATTGTCGAGGATTATCCGGCCCTCTGACTACTACCCCATGCTACTCATCCACGTGGGCACAAATGATACTGCCAGGTGTGACACTGAGCGGATCAAGTGTGACTACAGGGCTTTGGGAGTACTGGTGAAGGAGTTTGGCACGCAGGTGGTATTCTCTTCTATCCTTCCTGTCAAAGGTAGGGGCCCGGGCAGAGAGAGGTGCATCCTGGAGGTGAATGCCTGGCTGCGACGATGGTGTCGCCAGGAGGGATTCGGCTTCCTTGATCACGGGGTGCTCTTCCGGGAATGACTGCTTGGCGGAGATGGAGTTCACCTTTCCAGGAGCGGGAAAGCCTTGTTTGGACACAGACTGGCTAACCTTGTGAGGAGGGCTTTAAACTAGGTTTGTCGGGGGCAGGTGAGCAAAGCCCACAGGTAAGTGCTGCATGTGCGGGACTGGGAGATGGGTTGGAAATGGGGGGGACTACGGCCTATAATGGCAAGGAGAAAGGAGGGTCAGGGCACAACAGGGAGGCAAGATCAAATCAGTATCTTAGATGCCTATATGCGAGAAGTATGGGTAATAAGCAGGAAGAACTGGAATTGCTAACCAATAAATACAACTATGATATCATTGGTATTACAGAAACCTGGTGGGATGGGACGCATGATTGGAATATTGGCATGGAAGGGTACGGCTTGCTCAGGAAGGACAGACAGGGAAAAAAGGGAGGAGGGGTTGCCTTGTATATTAAAAATGTACACACTTGGACTGAAGTGGAGATGAACGTAGGAGATAGCTGTGTAGAGAGTCTCTGGGTTAAGCTAAAAGGGGTAAAAAACGAGGGTGATATCATGCTAGGAGTCTACTACAGGCCACCTAGCCAGGTGGAAGAGGTAGATGAGGCCTTTTTTAAACAATTAACAAAACTATCCAAAGCCCAGGATTTGGTGGTGATGGGGAGCTTCAACTATCCAGACATATGTTGGGAAACTAACACAGCGAGGCACAGGCTATCCAATAAGTTTCTGGACTGCATTGGAGACAACTTTCTGTTTCAGAAGGTTGAAAAAGCTACCAGAGGAGAAGCTGTTCTGGATTTGGTTTTAACAAATAGGGAGGAACTAGTTGAGAACTTGAAAGTGGAAGACAGTATAGGGGACAGTGATCACGAAATAATAGAGTTCATGATCTTAAGGAAAGGTAGAAGGGAGACCAGCACAATTGAGGTAATGGATTTCAGGAAGGCAGATTTTGATAAGCTCAGAGAACTTGTAGGTAAGGTCCCATGGGAAGCAAGACTGAAGGGAAAAACAACTGAGGAGAGTTGGAAGTATTTCAAAGGGACGTTGTTAAGGGCCCAAAAGCAAACAATTCCGCTGTGTAGGAAAGATAGAAAATATGGCAAAAGACCAGCTTGGCTTAACAAGGAGATCTTGCATGATCTCAAAATAAAAAAGGAGTCATATAAAAAATGGAAACTAGGACAAATAACAAAGGATGAATATAGGCAAGCAACACGGGAATGCAGGGGCAAGATTAGAAAGGCAAAGGCACAAAATGAGATCAAACTAGCTACAGGCATAAAGGGAAACAAGAAGACCTTTTATAAATACATTAAAAGCAAGAGGAAGACCAAGGACAGGGTAGGCCCACTGCTTAGTGAGGAGGGAGAAGCAGTAACAGGGAACTTGGAAATGGCGGAGATGCTCAATGACTTCTTTGTTTCGGTCTTCACCGAGAAGTCTGGAGGTGTGCCTAACGTAGTGAATACAAGCAGAGAGAGGGTAAGTTTAGAAGATAGGATACACAAAGAACAAGTTAAAAATCACTTAGGAAAGTTAGATGTCAGCAAGTCACCAGGTCCTGATGAAATGCATCCCAGGATACTCAAGGAGCTGATAGAGGAGGTATCTGAGCCTTTAGCTATGATCTTTGAAAAATCATGGCAGACAGGGGAGAGTCCAAAAGACTGGAAAAGGGCAAATATTGTGCCCATCTATAAAAAGGGGAATAAGAACAACCCAGGAAACTACAGACCGGTCAGTTTAACGTCTGTCCCAGGGAAGATAATGGAGCAGGTAATTAAGGAAATCCTATGCAAACACTTGGAAGGTAATAAAGTGATAGGGAATAGCCAGCATGGGTTTGTGAAGAACAAGTCATGCCAAACTAATCTGATAGCTTTCTTTGATAAGATAACGAGCCTTGTGGATAAGGGAGAAGCGGTGGATGTCATATACCTAGACTTTAGTAAGGCATTTGATACGGTCTCGCATGATATTCTTATTGATAAACTAGGCAAATATAACTTAGATAGGGCCATGATAAGGTGGGTGCATAATTGGCTGGATAACTGTAGTCAGAGAGTTGTTGTTAACGGTTCTAAATCCTGCTGGAAAGGGATAACAAGTGGAGTTCCTCAAGGGTCTGTTTTGGGACCCGTACTGTTCAATATCTTCATCAATGATGTAGATATTGGGATAGAGAGTACGCTTATTAAGTTTGCAGATGATACCAAACTGGGTGGGGTTGCAACTTCTTTGGAGGATAGGGACATAATTCAAAATGACCTTAGCAAGTTAGAGAAATGGTCAGAGGTAAACAGGATGAGGTTTAATAAAGAGAAATGCAAAGTGCTCCACTTAGGAAGGAACAATCAGTTCCATACATACAAGATGGGAAGCGACTGTCTAGGAAGGAGCATGGCGGAAAGGGATCTAGGGGTCATAGTGGACCACAAGTTGAATATGAGTCAACAGTGTGATGCTGTTGCAAAAAAAGCAAATATGATTCTAGGTTGTATCAACAGGTGTGTTGTAAGCAAAACTCGTGAAGTCATTCTGCCGCTCTACTCTGCACTAGTTAGGCCTCAGCTGGAGTACTGTGTCCAGTTCTGGGCACCACATTTCAAGAAAGATGTGGAGAAATTGGAAAGGGTACAGAGAAGAGCGACAAGAATGATTAAAGGTTTAGAGAACATGACCTATGAAGCCAGGCTTCATGAACTGGGCTTGTTTAGTTTGGAAAAAAGAAGATTAAGGGGGGACATGATAGCGGTTTTCAAATATCTAAAAGGGTGTCACAAGGAGGAAGGAGAAAATTTGTTCCTCTTGGTTTCTGAGGACAGGACAAGGAGTAATGGGCAGCAGGGGAGGTTTAGATTGGACATTAGGAAAAAATTCCTAACTGTCAGGGTGGTCAAATATTGGAATAAATTGCCAAGGGAGGTGGTGGAATCTCCCTCTCTGGAGATATTTAAGAACAGGTTAGATAGACATCTGTCAGGGATGGTGTAGACGGAGCTTGATCCTGCCTTGAGGGCGGGGGGCTGTACTCGATGACCTCTCGAGGTCCCTTCCAGTCCTATTATTCTATGATTCTATGATTCTATGAACTCTCCCTGCATGCCCCACTGGGGCCTTCTTCCACCCTACCCCCCCTTTCCCTCCCTAACCCCACTTCCTAATGTCAAATAAAGACACCTTTTTTGCCAAAAAAATTCTCTTTTTATTTTACATAACTGGGGGGGGGGGAGGAATGAAGGTGGGAGAGGGGAGGGGGAAACCTGGGAGGAGGGAGCTGGAAGGGGAGGAAAGGGAGAAAGGGAAGGGAAAGCTCAGGGTTGGGGGTCTGGCTGGCTCTCCTGTCTCGCAGCACTGCAGGTGCGGGAGCATTGGGGGGGAATGGGTGTGGAGGGTGGGGCAGGAGGGACGGGGGTGTGGGGGAAGTGGGAGGGGGGCAGGGGCAGGAGGAGCAGGGGCAGTAGGAGAAGGGGGAGCAGGGGTGGGAGGAGGAGTGAGAGCTGGGGTAGCCGCAGGAGCCGGAGCAGGAGGAGGCAGGAACCTGTCCACCATGGTCTGGAGGTGGCCTCTGAGGGCACAGCCCTGCTCCTCCAGCGCCTCCAAGCTCCGCTGGCGCAGCCGAAGGTCCTCCCGGACCTAGTGGTCCTGGGTGCAGAGCTGGTGATCCAGGAACCGCAGGTGCTGCAGCAAGTACTCCTCCTCGTTCCTGGCACACCTGCTGGCCCGGGTGCGGGTGGCTGTTGCAGGCGGGGTGGTGCGCCCTGCAGTCCCAGGTGCTGCAGCTGTGGTGAAACAAGAGCAGTGGTCAATTCTCCCTGGGGACAAGGTGGGTGAAACCCAGCCCTGCTCTGCGAGGCCAGGGCCCCTGCATGACACCCAGCTGCTGCTCTATGGTGGGCAAGGCCCAGGCACGCGGTCCCTGGGTCCCTCTCCTCCTACCCCCCCATACACATAAGGGGAGCATGATGGTACTCACATGTGGAGGCCTCCCCGGCCTCAGACGACGCAGGCGTTGTGCTCTGTGGGGTGCCTCGGGGTCCTGGGTGCTGGGCAGGCTCCCGGCAGGCTCCTGGCTCTCGGTGTCCTCCTGCTCTTCCTCCTCCATGTCTGGGACGGGTCGCTCTGCCCTGGGGTCGATCACCACCCGGGGGGCATGGACAGCGTGAGCCCCCAGGATACGGTCCAGGGCCTCAAAGTGGGGGCAGGCCTCCGGGTCAGCCCCTGGCTGGCAGGCCCGGGAGTAGGACTGCCGCAGGTCCTTAATTTTACAGCGGACCTGCTCCCAGCTCCACTGGTGGCCTCTGGCAGCCAGGCTGGCAGCCATGCGGCTGTAGACGGCCGTGTTCCTGTGGCTAGTGTGGAGATCGTGAACGTTGGAGGCTTCCCCCCAAACCTGGATGAGGTCCATGATCTCCACACTTGACCAAGTGGGCGCCCGCCTCTTGCGGCACCAGGCAGGCTCCTGTGAGCTGCCAGCCTGGTCCCGGGAAGAGGGGGAGGTCTGGGGGGCAGCGGGTGGCTGGATCATCAGGTGGCAGGTGCAGGGTCTGCTGGCTGGGTGCTGGCAGGCTTGCAACTGGCACAAACACTGTAGCCAGACCGTGGCCCTTTAAGGGCTCCGGGGCCAGGAGGGGGGCAGACAAGTTTCCCTGGTGTTGGCCAGAGTGGCCACCAGGGCAAGCTGGGAAGGGCTAGCTTCCCACTAGTTCGAATTAAGTGGCTACACAGCCCTTAATTCGAACTAGTTAATTCGAACTAGGCGTTAGTCCTCGTGGAATGAGGTTTACCTAGTTCGAATTAAGCGCTCCGCTAGTTCGAATTAAGTGAGTGAATTAAGTTCGAACTAGCGGTTCGTATGTGTAGCGCCTATGGGTAGCCTACACTACCCCGCTAGTTCGAACTAGCGGGGTAATGTATGCATACCGAACGTGCAAATGAAGCCCGGGATTTGAATTTCCCGGGCTTCATTTGCATAAGCGGGGAGCCGCCATTTTTAAATCCCCGCTGGTTCGAACCCCGTGTAGCGCTGCTACACGGGGCTCGAACTAGGTAGTTCGGACTAGGTTTCTATTCCGAACTACCGGTACACCTCGTGGAAGGATCTACTGGCATGGGTCAGGGAAATTGCCGGTTAATTGAATGTGCTGGATAACAAAGCATACTGCTCTGCCCCCGCCTCCACCCGCTGCTCCCAGCAGCTCAAAGCAGGCTGAGGAGGAAGGGGGCACCTGCTAATGAGGTCAGCCCACGGTCCTGGCTTTCAGAAGCCCTGCAATGGCCAGCCTCATAGGCAGGAATAAGGCACACAAATCTGAAGACGTGAAGGTTTTGCAGCGGGGGGCAATGCAGGTTAACAAAATTTTCTGGTTAGAGTGCCAGATAACAAAGCTTGCACTGTACTTGCATCTGCCTCTCCAACTTGGGATTTTTGGTGGTCCAGAATGGATCCAATGGACTATAGCATTCTAGAGTGCATGTACCATCACATTGTATGTTTGAAGCTAATATATTAAAGACCTCAAGTAGTGGGCAGATGCCTGCCCACCACACTCTCCTACTGGTTTTGCATGCAAGATGGTTCATGAACTCCACAGCTATTTAAAGTGTGGCTAAAATGCCACTACACAAACAAATGGCTGTTACGTTTTTGTTGTTTAAACTGGCCCACCCATTTCCCAGATACATGTCCAGCAGCAGAACACCTGCCCGCATTTCTTGTTAACCCATTTCACTAAACTGAAGACACATCCTGTTCTTGCATCTGCGCTGTATTACTCATGCTGACTTATGCTGGCCCTGCATATGTGGTCTTTGCCCCCAAACCACTTGACAGGAGCCTCATCTGCAAAAACGACAGCTTTTTGGAGCAGTTGTCATCACATGGTTGCTCAGTCTGTTTGTTATGTCTCTGAGCCAAGAGATGTCAAACAGTAGGGTAAAGGTATCAGCCTGGGTGCCTATTAAAGATCCAACTCTTGCCAAAGAAACCTGAATAAACGGTATATAAATATTATTTCCCTTTTTCTATTTATCTTACATTTTTAAGTTATAATCGTTTAATTTATCATACTTGCTTTACTGCAGTTATTTACTTTGGACCCTGTTGTATTTGATGATTTTTGAGCAAAGAAGTGGCTAATTCAATACGCCGGTTGAGAGGAGGAAAAATTCAGCAGTGGGGATGAAACTGATTTACTTATATTTTTAGCTACAAGTAAAAGCTTGAGGTTGAGCAATTGAAATGTGAGGTGCAATTTTTTTAAAAACGGCGACATATAAGGGACCCCAAGCAAGAGAAAAAATTCTATAGCTACAGGGGCCTATGCACACACTGGATATTTTATTTCCTAAAAAAATATGAAGGAAATGCTCATGAGTCGTGCCACCCTGGAAATCCTGGGAAGCTATATATACACACATACACACACACAACATGAGCAGTACGAGTATAAGCTTTCTCCCCATGCTCATATGTCTCCTACAACAACCACCTTGTCCTGGAAAGACCACACACCCATTCAGTCCTCTGTAAGGAAGGATGGCATTTGTGCTGTAGTCCAGTGCTGAGAAGCTCAATGTTTATGAAGAGCAGCGCAGAGGAAGTCAGTTGTACTGTACACATTTTACTTACAGAACCCAGGAACTATGCTATTTACACTTGAGCACCATCTACTGGCATCGGGTCTTAACTATATGCATGCACCACTGTCTCTTAAACAAAGCGCTGCCGTGACAGATTTTCCCTTTTTGAACTGGACTGATGCCACCAAATTCATTTTGCACACATCAAAGAGTCATCGGATACTCTTTCCACTCTTCTTATGTTTGATTGTAACTCATGCTATTGTACTGAGGGCTCTATATCCCAGATACTTAAATATAAACCAGAACATACTATCATTTGAACATGCGCTGAGGAGGTGGAGGAGCTGTGTTGCCTGAAGAAGTGGGTTAAAGGAATCTCTGGTTCCTTGTCTAGATGACAATGGAGAAGAAAGAGTAGTATGGGGAATCTCTTAGCTCCTCCTCCTCCTCTCAAAAAACAATTAACCCACCCCACCAATGTGCATGTACATGTAACCCAGAGACCTACTGGCTATGGTGTTCTCACCCTCCTAGTGTGCGCCAGCTGCCTTTTAGTTCACATGATACAGGCACATGCACTATGCTCCAGACGTCCCAGATTTGATGCCACCTGTCGGCGTTACATACACACACTCCCTGTCCTTCTACTTCTTCTCAAGCTGGTCTTCATTAGGTCTGAAGCCACCTGAGGGGGGAAGACTGGTTCAAGCTGTCAAACTGCTGACTGCCCGTTTTCTATGGAAAGATAGGTATTTCTCCCTTGGTTGTAGGAAGCAGAGAGGGGAAAGAGATAGAAAATGGCATCACCGGTTCTCTCCCCCCTATAGGAGGCTTTGCCACTGGCTTTCTGAACCTAACTATAATGCAAGAAAATGTTCATTCTCCTGTGAGTGCCTTTTCCCTTCCTGGTCAGCCATACATAGGGAATGGGGGTGCTGAAAGGATAGAGAAAATGGCTGCAGCAGGACACAGTGGCAGGCAGCCCCATATTCTGCATCTGTACAAAAACATACACCATTTTTGATTGGCTATATGCCTCTTTGGGGAGAAGGGCACCTTTTAATTACATGTATTTCCATATCCCGTCAAATTAGATAATCAATGCCACATCATAACATGGCTTCAGTGCAGCACATCATCGTAAAATACACATAACCACTGGACATGATGATCTCCCACTCTGTTTTGATATACTTTAACCATCGAGGCTGAATTGGTAGCTACCCTATCCTAGGTTCACAGGAGCAGTGCTATCTGCTCAGCTTGAGACCGTGTTTTGGAGGAGCCCTGTTTGATATGCCAGACCCACAAGGGGTTCCACTGTTCCGTCAGGGTACACCAGGTAGGCTCACCACTTTCTGGCTTCTGAACTTCCATGGTCTCTATTCAGTGAGTCCAGATGAGATAGACTCCTGGTGGAGACTTACACACTCTTCAGCATTTAGTGCCCCTCCCCAGGTATTTACAGAGAGACTCAGGCAATGTTTTGAAGAGAGCGTGGTTTAATAGTCAACTGGAACAGAGCACGGGCAGGCCCTTTCTCTATGCAAACAGAAGAATATTAAGCATAGTCCATTCTGATCAGCCCACAGCACCAGCCAAGATGTAGTCAATCCCACCTTCAAACTCTGCCTCTCTCAGACTTCCTCTCTCAGTCAGTTCCAATGAGCAAAAGCATAGACTCCTCCCAGAAGCCAACCCTTTATTCCCTCACCTCACACCGATGGGCCTTTCCTTCTAAAGGCCTGGGGCAGGAAGAATTGTTTGTTTGAAGACTGATTGGTCTAACCAACAATCCTTCCCTGACTGCCCTACTAGGCAGTGATAAAATTTATGGGGAAGCTTAGGCATACCTGGGACTCAAATATTACAGAAAATTCCTTATTTCTTCCCACAGAGGCCTCCTTAGCTTCAAGCTAGTAAATCTGGGCATGTCTAGACTACATGGCTCCGTTGACAGAGCCATGTAGATTAGGGTTGTAGGCAAAGGGAAATGAAGTGGCGATTTAAATAATCACCGCTTCATTTAAATTAAAATGGCTGCCGCGCTGTACCAATCAGCTGTTTGGCGGCACAGCGCTATAGTCTGGACACTCCGCAGTCAGCATCAAAGGCATTTGTCGACCTCCCTGTTATGCCTCGTGGGATGAGATTTACTGGGGAGGTTGACAAAAGCCTTTGATGTCGACCACGGACATCGCCGCTTCATTTCCCTTTGCTGAGTAAACAAATCTACATGCCTCTGTCGACAGAGCCATGTAGTCTAGACATGCCCTAAGTGTAGAGTCAGTGACCTCGTAAAGTTCTTCATCTAACAAACAGCAAGTAGTGATATGACAGCTTTGTTTTCTGACATGAGACCAGGAAAATAGAGGTGATTTAACCTCACATAAAACTGATAAACAGTGAGAGAGACACCTAATTTAGGACATTAGACCAGCATGCTTCATATTCTAAACCAGAAGCCTCAAAGTCAGCCCAGAAGTGCTGATCTACTCTCTACCAAGGGTCATTGCTTTCATATCAGCCAAACATTCGAACTTCTCAACAGTTTTGATTTGGTGACATTCCAACAAGCTTACAGTGCTGAGACAAGGACCTCAGAATTATGTCTTTGGGTATCAACTCAGCTACACTGCTGCAGCACTAACCATAGAGCCCCGTGAGCCGTTTCATCGAGCCCATAAACTAGAGATTCTGAAGTTCTGGCCTCAACGCCACCAACTTTTGACAGGATTTTTGCTTAAGACTAAGTGGTAAAAATTAGAAGTTCTGAGCCAAAGATCTCACCATCCTGGTCCACACTAGGGAGTTATTTCAAAATTAACTCCCCTTATTTCAAAATAACAAGTAGCGTGTCCACACTACCAAGCCTGTTGTTTCAAAATAACGGGCTGGTTATTTTGAAATAACTCCTGCTTTCCACAAGGAATAACGCTAATTATTCCTTGTTATTTCACAACAGTGTTAGTGTAGACACTCCAGAGCCACTATTTTTAACTAACTACTCCCCAGTGCTTCCTGGGGCTCTAAGTCAAGGTAGTGCGTCCACATTAATGGAGCCTGCCTTGGACTAATTTTGAGGCTTCCCTGTAGTGTGGGGATGCTATTTTGAAATTATTATTTTGGGAGTTATTATTTCAAAATAAGTTATTTTGAAATAATTTCCTACTGTAGACGTTCCCACAAAGACCTGGGCCCCCACATCAAATCCCAGAAATTGCAGGATATTTCACCAGGTGTGAGCCCACAAAGGTTGACAGGAGGCTAGAAGGAATGAAGCTACTCTCTAGCAAGGGTCATTGCTTTCATATCAGCCAAACATTCTAACTTCTCAAGAACTTTGATTTGGGGACATCCCAGCAAGCTTACAGTGCTGAGAAAGGGACCTCAGAATTATGTTCTTGGGTATCACTCATCCAGCAAATGGGAGCTTGATACCTGCCACTAAGCTAAATGGATGTGACCTTAATGAGATACCAATGCCTTTGTGTCATACCCTGCAAGTTAGAGATGCTGACCCACTCATCATCATAGAGGCAGATATCTTAGATAGCTGCCAATCTTGCTCAGGATACTTAGCTAAAGACCTCACAGGGGCTTGAGCCCCACCATCAAGAAGTGTTGATCCAAAGATCTGAGAGACACCCCTATCCTGACAGCAGATCAGAAAACTAATGGTGTCAAACCAGTATTCTTGCAAAGATTTTTACCTTACCTAAGTAAAGAAGCATCTATTTAGACATTGCCCCAGCATTCTAGAGCTGTTGTATCAATAACCTCACAAAAAGAGTGTTGTTTGGCACATGGTACAGGCCTGAGCCATGGCCTCAACTCTTCCGACTTTAACCATTGAGACAATAGGCCTGACAGCTGACCTCAATCCAACAGATAAAATGAATCAACTGCTGACCTCCATGACCTCTTTCTGGTCATCAGAACAGCCAGCTGGAGATGACAAGGCAGAGATCATGCAGACGTTTTTGGCTTCACATTATTCCAGCATGATTGTAGAGCAAATAATTTCAGTGTCCATTCAGTTTCCAATAGGACGTTTGATAGGAGTTAAAGAGCGGGGCAATTAATGTGGATGCCGAACCTCTTCCTCTGCTATCAAAAAGGGAAAATTCTGTCTCTTCTTCCCCTTATGGAGTGGAAGGGGAAGGGAGAGAATCTTAGCTCATGCAAACATCCCCTTCCTCTTTTCTCTTAACTGGCTGGCAGAAGGAGCATGAATTACCCCTGAGAAACTGCAGTGGAAGCCACAGGTGCCTGGCTGGCTTGTTTATTGTCAGTAGCTGGAGAAGCCCAGTCACTTAAGAAAAGAGGAGAGACCCATTTCCAACATGGAGAACAGAAAGTTGGAGAGCTAAGGGCTTCCAGTATGACCAATAAAACAGCAATCTTCAAGAAGCCTATACTGAGATATGCAGCTCATGATTCATTCATTTATTGGGGACATAGAAACAAATAATTTGGATTGGATTCCAGAATGAATTTATTGGGATAAGGAAAGAAACCTGAATTTTTAAAATGTGGGATGGGAGAGAGATGGGGAGAAAGTTGATAATTCAGTAATTCGGGTGTAGAGGTGAGACCAGAATTGATTATTTGAGAGAAAGATAAGAGCCTTGGCACTGTGAATATAGGATAGACAAAAAGAAAAATTCAGGGAAAAGCTGAAATGATTTATTGATGACAGGAAACCATAATTCACTTAAAAGGGAAGCACATTTCTTGTTAAGTAAGTTGTGTTAGAGATGGTCAGAAAACAGAATTCCCATTTCCCATGAGAAATGTCAATATTTCAAACATTTTCATTCCAAAATCAGATGGGAAACACTGAAATTACAAAATTTCATGTTTTGATGTTTGTGTTGGAGTCAAAATATTTCATTTTGGTAAGGTAAAATGTTATAAATGAATGCTAAATATAAATATATTAAAACTGATGTCTGCTAGTAAAGTGCAATAAAATGATACTCAAAAGTTTTATTTCTGGAAATAAAACAATGGCATTATCAAAATGAAATGAGAAAATATTCATTTTTTTTATTTCTTCCATCCAACATCTCATAAAAATGAAAGTGTTCCTATGACACATTTCATTTCCAATTAAATTGTATTTTTCCAACAGAAAATTTTGCTGATATTTTTGACCAGCTCCGTGTGTATGTTACGGGTGAGTTTAATAACTGATTTTACTTGGGCTGGGAGAGAGTTGATTAACAGTTGCATATTGGAAAGTACTGGTGGTATTGATTTATTGCAGGGGGAGTGAATATCTAAGCAATATGTGTGTTGGTTTATGTACAACACCACATTTGTAGCTTTGCCTAGGGTAAATTCAGGTTTGAAGGAAAATGCCAGAAAAGATTATTCACCAGGCAATGTTGTGTTAACCCAGGGACAAAATGAATGTTAATGAAGTGTTGCTTTTCTGAGCAGCTCCCCAATGGTCCCATTGCTAGCCATTACTAATTGGTGGAGTTATGACCTCATAGTAGAGATGCTGAGAGATTCAGCAAGGGCACATGACCAATTAAGGCTATTCTATTTACAATGTAGATTGGAGCTAGATTATGGTTCTGTAGTGCTTCTATACACACAAATATTCTTACATGCACACATATATAGTGCTGGTTAAACAAATGTCATGTGTATTACCATTGAAGAGTACTACATTAAGTAAAGACAGTAAACTAATAAATGAAGAATTGCCAATAAAGTTTTAAACCAATGTATTTGAAATGTTTCAGCACAACCTGGTGGACAAACAATATCAATGCAATGAAACCCACTTAAATGAATATATATAACTTGCAAAGTTAATCAATATGCAAATTGGGTCTGGCCCTCCGTCTACGTCTACACTATAGAGTTTTTTGGGGAAAAAGGCTGTTTTTCAAAAAAAAACTTCAATTACGTCCACACTAAAATCATGTTCCCTCGAAAAAAATCAAAAGAACAGAGGAGCTTTTCCAACAGTGGTAAACTTCTTTCTAGGAGAAAGAATGCCTTTTCTGAAAGAGCTCTTTGGATAAAAGGCGTGTGTGGATGGGGAAGAGGGGTTGTTTTTGTTTTTGTTTTTTCAAAAGAAGAGACCTCCAGGAAAAACTGGCAATGAGGGTTCTGGGCGTAGTGGTTAAAAATGTTGTGACTCTTTCAGGGAGTTGAGCAGCTGCATGCAAACCAAAAAAAAATCCGTGTCTGTTTTCCCAAAAGATAATTTTTCTTACATAATTTTAATCCTCCTTCCTTTTTTTGATTTGATTCAAGATTTTTTTCCCCCTCAAAAATATACATTTCTATAGGAGAGAAATACTATTTTCCACCCAGCTCTTGCCCTTTGTGCCTCAAAGCTTGGGCCTAGAAATATCATTGATTGTTGTGTTGGACCTGAGCTGTAAAATTCCTACATGAGTTTGACTTCATTTTTCCAACTCTTCCAGTCCCCACCCTTTGCATCTCTGAGATCAATATGTTCAGATTTGCAACTCCAGAGCAAACCCACTTGGTTTTCACCTCTGGCATCTGTACCTCTTAAGTATCCCTCTTTTTGAAGGCTGTCACTCACTTTACTCCCACCATTACTAAGTCTAGCAAAAATGTGTTCTCCCCTAAGTTTTATAGTGGAACTAACTAAAGAAAAATGATCCATCAGGTCTGTGGGACAAATGAAAACTTGAAAGTTATTGCTGGACAATTTTAATGGCCATTTTGGGAAAATATATAAAAAGACATTCAACTCTCATATTTCAGGGTCCTGGAATGCTTAGAAGTGATTGTATTTGGCTTCTGGATAGCTGGTATGGTGTTACTGAAGCTCTTTTTGTTACTGACTTGGTGATTCGATCAGAGAATAAACTGCCAGTTTGGGGGATTGTGTGACCTATTCATTGCAGTCTGCCTGACTGCAGCATTCTCATTGTGGCCTATCCAGAAACCCATTTGCTAACCTTCCAAGCAACAGACCTTGGCAGCTATAACAAATTACCCTGCTATAGAGACAAGTGATCTGACTTGCTTAAGCAACTGCTCTTTAATTCTAACATTTCTCTGTGTCTTAGTTTGGCTATGCAGCCTCAACCAACAGTCATCTGCCGTTTACTGGTTCATGTTTTATTATACTGTTTTCATATTGTTTAGACTTAGTTTTAATAATATTTGTATTTAATGCTAGTGATTATTTAATTTGATGTTAACTAAAACCCAAAGGCTCAGCTATCCTTCAGTGTCTGGAAAGAGCAATACTTCAGAAGTGGTTTACACTAGAAACCTGACCGGATGCTTGAAAGTAAGGCTATGACTACACTGCAGGGGTTTTCCGGTATCCTGGAAAAACTCCACCGTATCCAGGGAACATGTTTGCTCTTTTGCAAAAAAAAGCAGAAGAGCAGACGCGCTCTTTCGGAAGCTCTGTCTTCCTCCTACCATGAGCGTAGGAGGAAGAAAGAGCGTAGTTGGGCTAAATTTCAGAAAAGCCTTCTTCTGAAAAAACTATTGGAAAAAGGTGCGCAATTTGCATACTTTTTTCCAATAGATCAGTGTAGTCTAGACATAGCCTAATCGTGGTGTGAATTAGAGAAGATTTTGCAGAGTTATGAATCTGTTTTTGCAAGTGTCTATACAAATAAGGCGAAGCCTGCCATGCATTTTTGCACTAATACATCAAAGTCAAAGGAACACCAAATCACCTCTATAAAACAACTCAAACAAGAAGTATCCTCCAGTGTTCCTATAGCCTCTACCTTTTCAGAAATGTAAAGGAACTAGGGCCCAGATGGACCTGGGCTGTAAAATTCCTACATGAGTTTGAGTTCATCTTTCCAACTCTTCCTGCCCCACCCTTTGCATCTCTGAGATCAATGTTCAGATTTGCAGCCTCAGAGCAAACCCACTTGGTTTTCACCTCTAGTATCTGTACCTCTTAAATATCTCTCTTTTTGAAGGCTGTCACTCACTTTACTCCCACAATGACTAAGTCCAGCAAAAATGTGTTCTCCCCTCAGTTTTATAGTTTTATCAGATTTTCAGATGTTTTAAATTAATGGAGATACACTGATTTACACTACAAAAACATTTGCTCTAGGGCCTACATTCTCAAAAGATATTTAAGCTCCTCATGTCCATGGATTTCAAGAGTATTTAAATATCTTTTGAGGATCTGGGCCCTAGAGCCAAATGCTCTTCTTTATTTTGTTCATACATTTTATATAACTGTATATCACCCTTGGGCAATGTCTAGACTGGCACGATTTTCCACAAATGCTTTTAATTGAAATGTTTTTCCATTAAAAGCATTTGCGGAAAAGAGCATCTAGATTGGCACGGATGCTTTTCCGCAAAAGCACTTCTTGCGGAAAAGCATATGTGCCAATCTAGACGCGGTTTTTCGCAAGAAAGCCCCAATCGCCATTTTCACAATTGGAGCTTTTTTGCGCTAAACTATACCGTGTTGCCTACACTGGCCCTCTTGCGCAAAAGCATTTGTGCAAGAGGGCTTTTGCCCGAACAGAAGCAGCATAGCATTTCTGCAAGAACACTGACAATCTAACATGAGATCGTCAGTGTTCTTGTGGAAATTCAAGTGGCCAGTGTAGACAGCTGACAAGTTTTTCCACAAAAGCAGCTGCTTTTGCGGAAAAACTTGCCAGTCTAGATGCAGCCTTGGTGTTAGGTGGATGACATTGTCGGAAATAGCCAGAGAGGTTTGCTGAAAGCCACATTTTAGTGAGGGGATGGGAGGGGGAAGATGAACGAAAAGGATTTCAAGTTTCAGAAGTAGGCCAAGCACCCTAAGGGCATGTCTACAGCATTATTTTGTGTTATAAATAATTAGTGATATTTATAAATAACTATGTGAGCATCTACACAGCAAGCCCGTTATTTACAAATAATTTCAAAATAATGGGTGCCTTATTTCGAGTCTGTAATCCGCATTCTACAGGAATAATGCCTATTCCAAAATAGCTATTTCGGGGTGGTGCATGTCTTAGATGAGGAGTTATTCCAAAATAAAGGGCCTCCACGAAATCCCACAGGTGCTCTGCTGGCTGCTCTGCCACACTCATCAGAACTCTATAGCTTCCCTTCTCCTGCAGCCCTTAGAGCTGCAGGCAGCAGGGAAAGGGCTTTGTGATAGGGCATCTGCCCTGCACTGGCCCTTTAAGGGTAAAATCCCAGCTCTGAGCGAGGGCTAAGAGCGAAGCCTCTGCTGAGGCAGTTATTGCTGATTAGGACCCAGCTGGGGCTATATAAAGAAGGGCTCCTGCAGTGAGAGAGGAGGACTTACTCTTGCTCTGGCTGGAAAGTAGGAGAGACCTGGTTACCTGGGAAGCAGGAAGCTTCTTGGAGGTAGAGCACTCCTGGAGAGCTTTGGCCTGACCCCACTACCAGGCTGCAGGGGGACAGCCATGATAGGAAAAGGAAGCAGGTCCACACCCTCTTGCCAATGATAAGTGGCCATTATAGACTGCAGTTTTCCCCTGACACAGGGGCTAGATGAAGACTGGCAGTGGGTCACTGAGGCAAAGAGGGTACAGGGAAATTGGGTATCCCCTGGAGTTCAGAGACTGATAACCCATCCTCCCTTTCCCCCTCTCCCCACAAGAAGGGGGCCAAGAGTCATTGGAGTGGGCAGTGTTCTGAAGAGGACACCGTGATCCAAGAGGGACATGGGTCCAGACTGGAGAGGGAAGTGAGGACACGAGGAGACACCAGCCAGAAGGAGGCGGCCAGCAGGAGGCAGGGTGGTGGTGATTCCATCCTGTGACAGGCTTGTGGCATGAAGCAGGCCCTGCTCGATTGTGCCACACAGCAGGACCCTGCACAGCCTTCCCTGCTGCCATGGTGGAGCCCACCACTCCAGTCCAGCCTCCAACAGCTGCCAGCACTGCCTCAGGCAACTCTCAGGACCCTAAAACCACTGCCAACCACAGCCCTGAGCCTCCCCTCTTCCCTCCAATTCTCTCCTCCCAGGTTCTTCCCAAATTACATTTACCCCAATTCAAAACGAAGAGTTTATTTTTTGAAAATAAATACTGTAGTTTATTATCCCTTCAGGGGAGCGGGGATGGGAGAAAGGAGGGGTATGGGAGGACAGGCAAAGAGGGGCAATGCACAGGCCCTTTGTGGGGAGGCCCAGGGGAGAGTGTCACTGGGGTCCTTGTGAAAAACTCTCCCTCTGGGCCTCTTGGATGCGCACAACTTGCTGGGTGGCAGCCGTGACTGGCTGCTCAAAGGCCCTGCTGATCTGATTCGCCTCCACCCCCACCCTGAGAGGAATGTCTCCCCCCTGCTTTCACAGATCTTGTGAAGCACACAACACGCCGTTGCCACTTGGTGGATGTTCTGCTCCCTGACATCCAAGTAGCTGAAGAGGCAGCGGAACCTCCCCTTTAGACGCCCGAAGGTGTCCACCACCACAATGCAGGCCCGGCTGAGCCTGGCATTGAAGAGTCCTTTGCTTTGGTCCATGTGTCCAGGGGAGCAGAGGGTAGGTTGCCTCCCCTACAATACAGATTGGAATGTCCCTGTCCCCTGACCCTAATGGTGTGGTCAGGGAAAAAAGTGATGGCATGCAGCTTCTGGAAGAGGCTGGAGTTGCGGAAGACAAGGGTGTCGTGTGCCTTCCCCAACCACCTGATGTAGCTGTTGGTGAACTGCCCGCAGTTGTCTGTGATGGCCTGCAGGACCAGCGAGAATCACCCCTTGTGATTGATGTATTTAGCTGCCCAGAGGTTGGGGGCCCAGATGGGGATGTGGGTGCCATCAATATCCGCACTCCACTTCCCGCACAGTTAGGGAAGCCCATAGCGGCAAAACCAATGATGATAGGGTCCACCTCTCCCAGGTTGATGATCCTGCCCAGCAGGATGGTGTTGATGGCCTTCATGGCCTGTGGAAGGAGACAAATAAACAGAAAATCACAGGGCCCTTGAGAGATCCACAAGCCCATCCCTCCTCTTCCCCGCCCCCTCTCCCTCCTCCCCACTAGGAACAACCCCCTACTTATCTCATCCCCTGTCAGGACTTTGTGAAGGCAAAACTGAAAAACATCATGGGGAGGGAGCTTCCTCCACCACCACCTCCTTCCCTAGGGAACCCCATTCCAGAAGTCTCCTCCTCCTGGGGACAATAGGCCAAGAGTGCCATACCTGCATGAGCACGGCCCTGACAGTTGATCTCCTCACGCCAAACTGGTTCCTGATGAATTGGTAGCTGTCCAGCATGGCGAACTTCCAGAAGGCAATGGCGACCTGGAGGGAGGGGGATGGCCGGGTCTCATGTGGGTGTCCCATCACCTGCAGGTAGGGGCACAGTTCCAGAAAGGTGTTCTTCCATATCTGGAAATTCTGGACCACTGCTGGATGCCCCCCTGCTGCATCATGATCCAGTCTTACCAATTGGAACTGGTGTCCAGAGGCCAGGAGCGGCGGTCCACGGTGTGCAGGAGAGGGCGGGTGGGGTCATACTGCATGAGCAGTGCCCACAGAGAGAGGAGCAATGAGCTGGGGGTTGTATTCCTGCATGGCCTCGAAGGCATCCCGCAGAAAGAGCTTCAGGAGGTACAGCACAACCTGTAAAAGCCATTGACTACTAGCAGGAAGGTCCAGCTCCATGGCTAGACAGCTGAGGTGTACCAGAGAAGGCAGAGAAAAGGCTTTGCTGTTGCTTGAGGAGGTAGGCAAATGTGAAGATCCTGAGACACGGGGGTCCCCTTTAAGCTCAAACCTCAGATAGCTTTAGATATGAAGTAATTGCTGTCCTGATGCCCTGCCTGAAGTGCTTCCGGCTGGCTTTAAATGCGGCTCAGTGTCCAATGAATGCGGAAATTCTATTTCTAAATAGCTCATTGTTATTTTGAAGGGCATTTGCTGTGTAGATGCACTATTTCAAAATAAGCTATTTCAGAGTGTTTCTTCTGGAATAGCTTATTCTGAAATAAGCATTCAGTGTAGACATACCTGAATTTTGCCGTGGAGTTAACACGGGCTCAGCCTTATCTGTAGCCCATTCCCTTGGAGGCATTCACATTTTCCAGAAAACTCCTCAAATTCTTGCCTCTGAAAATACAGGAATAGTTTGGAGGTCTTCATCCCCAGAGATGCCCCTTACCATTTGCAGCTCTGCTACATTGCTCTTCACAAAATATGGAAACAGGTTGTCTCTCTGGGTATGTCTACACTAACCTCCTAGTTTGAACTAGGGAGGCTAATGAGGGCGATCGAAATTGCTAATGAAGCGCGGGATTTAAATATCCTGCGCTTGATTAGCATACTCCTGGCTGGTCGCCATTTTGGAAACTGACTAGCCCGAAGTAACTGCCGATGTCTACATGCGGCAGAGAAGCGAGATTCTGAGATAAACCCCTTAGTTCGAATTAACTGTTAAACCTCACCCCTATTCTAAGGGGTACCCAGAGAGACAAGGCAAACATGGCCAAGGTCAATAAAGGCTTAAGACACCAAACCTGTTTCCATATTCTGGCTACAAGTGCTCTTGTCCACTGAAAGGTTTCATCAGCCAATGCAAGTTTGGCTGGATAGAAAGGAAAGTTCAACTTGCAGGTAAGGAAGGTCCCACTGTCTGCGCATTCTTGCTGCTCTTTCATCAACTGCTGAGTAGATGCTTATTTGCCTAGGCAAAGAATGAAGCATCTAACCTAGAAAAACTGGAAAATTAAGTTTAAACTTGCATTCTTTGGCTCTCAGGGGGATCAATCTATTTTTCTGGCAGCTTTCAGAGTCAGTGTTTTTTAACCAAGTTAACATGTAGCCTATTGGCCTGACTTTCTACCTAGGTATTATTATGAATGTGTGGTCCAAATAATAGTACATTGGAGTGAAGAGTTTGAAGTCCAAGGTATACCCCTTGTTGGATGACCTTGCATAACTCATATCACTACTGCATTCCTTATCTCCATGTTACAGCTGAGGAAACTAATACTTACCTTCCTTTGTAAATTATCTCATCTTTTCAGAAGGAGTGACTGATACAAGAATTAAGCCATGCTACTGATTCTGTGAAGATACCAGGAACAACAAAACCATGTGCTGCGTGCAAATAAAAACATCGCATTTGCACAGTCTACAATGAGCAAGTGCATTTTAGGTCCCTTCATTCTTTTACAGATAAGTAACCTTACAGAGTGTTTTACGTATTTCAGAATAATTCCCACTGTGCAATGTATTAACTGTCCTTTTTATTTGGCTTTAAAAGTGTAGGCTGAAACCAGTGAGCACTAGTATAACAATCCAGATTGTAACATACAAACAATAATCATATTATAAAACTACTAAATAAAATCTGTAGCATGTTATAGAACTAGCATATACTATAAGGAGCCTACAAAAACTTTTGCAGAAACACCTTTTAAATTAGAAAAAAAAGTACAAAAAGCAGTTGTAATACTTGTCATCTGATGTCAAATCAATGAACTTTTTATCACAGTTTCTGCAATCACTCCATAACCTCACAAGTAAATTTGAACCTGGGGCCTCTAGAGCTTAGCATAGGAACCTCTATATCTTGAGCTATAAAGCCAGCTGGCTCTCAGCTCAGGCTGTAGATCTCCCTTGTTCTTATCTGTTTCTGTCCGTGGTCAAAGTGCCACTGCACAGGACAGTGAACCACACTAGGTGTGTGGGTTACAAGTCCATACTCTTGTTCTTTTTTCAGAATCAACTATTAAAGCCTCAGATGGATTTGTGTGAAGCAACGAGGACATCTTGAGGCCATTTAGAAAAATGCAAAGCTTACATTCCTTCCTGGTCAGTATGGATGAGTGGACCAGTTAAATCCCCAAAGCCTTCAGTGGAGTTATAAGCTATGCTCCATATGGGGAGCTTTTTTGGTTTGTTTTTGTTGGTTTTTTTTTGCAAAGTACCTGCAAAGCAAACACAACCCCAACCCTAACTAATGTCAATAGGAATTGCACTTCTGAAATTCAGGCCAATATTCCTTATCCACTAAGTCCATTTAAAGTTAGAAAGACAAAATTAGTTAAAAAAAACCTCAGAGGTGACTGTAGGTAGCACTCGGGAGGTGCACTACCCGCTATACTCCCACCAAAATGTTAATTGCTATCTGGGTGCCCCCCACATACTCCCATCCCTTTCTGCGGGGTTTCCCTGAGTCCCTTTCCCTACAGACACCAGTTGTCCCTGAGAAAAATCATATTTGCCACATTTCTAACTTTATATTTATGACTGTACATTATTAGAAGTTTCAGTCCTGGCTACTTACTTTCTTATAACAAAAAATAAGATTGGTAAAAGTTAGCATTTTTTCTTACCATTCCTCAATACCAGACCATAATTAAAATCAGAATTATACTGTACAAATTGGTAAAAAGATCAAAATTAATTCAAATAATTTGAAAGGAATACAATCCAAATCTACACAATATTTTCACAGTGCATTACATTATCCACACATTTCAAGTATTCTTTCCATACCGTACCTCTGAAAAATTATGAACAAATCTCTAGTACATATTCTGTAAAGATTATTTTGTATATCCAAATCTATATCAAATTTAATATATTTTTCTATGCACTCTCAGTTAAAACTGGAGTCTTGGGTCCATTTGCAGAGCTCTCTGTTCCTTGTGGGCCATCTGCAGATTTGGAATCTTCACCCGCTTCCATACTCCTATTGGGCTCTGACTCCAGTGAGTTGAGATCGATAGTAATCAAATTAGCTTCCTGATCTGTTTTTTCTACTTCATTGTCGATTTCAAATTTATCTTCCTGCTTGCTGTTCTTCTTTACTTGTCCATTCTGTGCAGGGTAGATGCTAGCAATAGTATCATACAGGAATTGGTATTGTTCCTAATACAAAAAGAGAAGGGATTAGTGTGGATGAAATGCACGCTAATTATCTTAATTCAGATAAGACAAGAGAAAAAATATCAGCCATCCTAGCTATTGAAGTGCTTTCCATCATACCGAAGCACACAGCAGGCAATTTCCATGCCTGTTGGCCCACCTCCTTGTTATGCTCGATTCTGAGTTTACAGTGACATAGCACTGAGGGTATTCCTAATTCCAGTAGATCAGTAGATCACTACTGATGAATCACCCCATTCCCAAGGCAGTTTTTCAGAATTCAGGACTCTTGATTCACATAGCAACTTGTCAAAAGTGTGTTTAAAGGAGAATAAAGCAGGTGCATGACTACTGTTCAGTACTCTACTGAACCTCAGTGGATTTAGCCCAACTAGATGATTTAGAGCAGAGGTGGGTAAGAAACAGCCCATGGGCTGGACAGGGTTTACCAGGGTTAGCCTCTAGTGGGCCACCAGACACTTTATTTCCATACGTGTTCTCATGTGCTTGCAGCTCCCATTGGCTGTAGATCACCATTCCCACCCAATGGGAGCAGTGAGCAGATAAATAAAGTGTCTGCTAGCCCACGAGGGGCTAACCCTGGTGAACTGCAGATGGCCTGTCTACACACCACTGCTATTTTGGAATAACTGATGTTATTCTGAAATAACATAGTTCGTGTCTATACTACAAGCAGTTATTTTGACAATGGCAAAATAATGTTGAGCTGGAGGACTTCTTACTCTGACTCCTGTAATCCTCATTGTAGAAGGAGTAAGGGAAGTTGGAGGAAGAGTGCTCTTTCTCGGACTTTTTGTTGTATAGACAGCACGAAAAGCCAAAATAAGCTATTTCGACTTAAGCTATGCAACTGACTTAGCTCAAATTGCATAGCTTATTTTGGCTTTATCCCTGTTGTGTAGATGTGCCCTTACTGTCCAACTCTGATTTACAATACAGATTGTCAGGGAGAAGAATGAAAGCAAGAAAGCAGTTCCTTCTGTGCACTCTTCAGAAAATAAATAGGACATTCTCTAGCCTGCCTAAGGGAGTTAGGCACCCGACTCCTATAGAATTCAATGGAAGATGTGCTTTGATTTAACATAGGCAGCTGCCAACATCCAAGCCTACAAAGTTAACAGTTTACAACATGTACTGTTCATAGAATCATAGGGTTGGAAGAGACCTCAGGAGGTCATCGAGTCCACTCCCTGCTAAAAGCAGGACCAATCCCAACTAAATCATCCCATTTTTCAAGATGGGATTTTAAACTTTGAGTTTTTGAGATTCCACCACTTGCCTCCATAACCCATTCCAGAGCCTCACCACCCTTTTAGTGAAATAGTTTTTCCTAATATTCAACCTAGACCTCCCCCACTTTAACTTGAGACTATTGCGCCTCGTTCTGTCATCTGCCACCGTTGAGCATAACCCAGCTCAATCCTGTTTGGAACCCCCTTTCAGGTAGCTGAAGGCTGCTTTCAATTCCCCTTCACTCTTCTCTTCTGTAGACTAAACAGGCCCAAATCCCTCAGCCTCTCCTCAAGTCATGTGCTCCAGCTTTCTAATCATTTTGTTGCCCTCCCTGGACTTTCTCCAATATGTTCACATCCTTTCTGTAATGGGGCCCAGAATTGGACGCAATACTCCAGATGTGGCCTCACCAGTGCCCAATAAAGGGGAATAATCACTTATCTTGATCTGCTGGCAATGCTCTTTCTAACACACTCCAGTATACTGCTAGCCTTCTTAGCTATAAGGGCACACTGTTGAGCTTTCAGTTTCAAGAAACAGATCATTATAGCTGTGGATAGGTTGCAGATTATAGGTTGAACCACTCTAATCTGGCACTCACTGGTCAGGCAACAACCATGGTCGGGCATGATTTTAGTTAGCCTAATGTGCACTTAGCATGGATGCGTGCAAGTTTCCTGTGGTTCCATAAAGTTTGTTTACAGCCAACAGTCCTGTCTCAGGGTTCTAATTTAGCACTAATTTACTCCTAAATGTCTTCTAAAAGCCCAGTAACCAGTGAAAGTGTTGGTAATGCTGTTAGACATCGTTAACATCCTATGATTTGGCAAATTCTCTGGTTTGGCACTGGTCAGGTCCCAAGAGTGCCGAACTAAAGAGGTTCAGCCTGTAGTTTCTTCTTATCAGCTAATTCACAATTGCCGATGAATAACTAGGGATGTTATGATACTTGTTTCCTATGTAAAAACAATGCCAGTGGTTATGAGAACATTCTTGGTTAGAACTTAAAAAACAACATTGGTCTGGTAGCATCTTAGAATCATAGAATACTAGGACTGGAAGGGACCTCTTTGAGAAGTCTTTGAGTCCAGTCCCCTGCCCACACATATATTTGTGTTAGAGATAAACAAAAATATATAAATACTATCATGAGCTTTCGTGGGCACGACCCACTTCAGATATCCCATGAAAGCTCATGATACTATTTATATATTTTATTAGTGTCTAAGGGTACGTCTACACAGCAGCATTATTTTGGAATAACTGACTTTATTCCAAAATGACATAGTGTATGTCTATACCACAAGTTATTAGTTCAAAATAATGGTGAGCTGAAGGACTTCTTACTCCAATTTCTGTAACCCTCATTTCACAAGGAGTAAGGGAAGTCAAAGGAAGAGTGTTCTTCCTTTGACTTCCTGCTGTGTACACTGAATTAAGCTGTATTAAGCTATTTCAACTTGAACTACATAATTGACGTAGCTGAAGTTGCGTAGCTTCATTTGATTTTAGCCCTGCTGTGTGGACATACCCTAAGGCACTACAGGACCATTGTTGTTTTTTAAGGTTTTTTTAGTTACAGACTAACACGGCTACCCCCTGATTAAAAATAATTCATGATTAAAAATAAGCAAATCTATTGAATTGTTCCGTCAAATCATGGGATTTACTTACAAAGGAGGGGACCATTCCCGGCCTGGCACGTCGAAGAGATTTCACCACTTGGAAGACATCTATCGCTTCTTCTGTTTCTGCACTTTCCAAGAGAGTCAACAAGGCGCAAAACACACCCGTTTGTTCAGATCCATCACTAGAAGATACACAGTAATTGAATTGAAAATCAGAACAACCTATCACTAGCAGTTAGGTTTACTTTATTGTACTGACAACAATCACAAAGATTCCCATCTCTGTAATATTCCTAACTGGAAGGAGATCTTGTAATCACGAATGATGTTAGGATGTTGGCTTTTTATTGTGTTAGATACTATCTAGCCCTTATATAGCCTTTTATTTGGAGAAGGGGGAAGAGCAGCCTCTTCTCTCTTTTTGTAGCTGAGTGAGTATCAATCAGATTTAGTTCCTGCCCTTGGGGACTACAGGGCTGCTAGTATGATGTTTACCAGTAGAGAGTAATTGTAGCTATAACTCTTCCTTTCCTGTTCCACCCCTATATGCTCCTACTGGCCAGAATAGCAGATTGGCCTTACAAGATGAGTACATTGCCTCCCAATGGAGCACAGAGCCCTAAAGAGGCATTGTGCCACTATATTGGTGCCTCAAGTCACTCCCAATTCAGAGCATGTAAGAGCATGCCAATGGTAACAGCCAGCCATGAGAGAGGTATAAAGGCCAACAAAGGAACCAAACCCATACCCACTTCTGTGTGCTAGTTTTGGTGAAATTTACCACTGAACCAGGCTGGCCTTTCCAGCTGGTAAGTGCAGCCTTATAGTCCACTGTACGCTTCATAAGGACCCCTGACAATACAACACTGTAAGAACGTGCTGAGATGACTTTTCTCTGGCCATGTCTTTGTACCAACCAGTAGCATCTACTTTTTACATAGTTCTCATCTTCTACTCTCACCCATATCTCAATGGGGGGGAGGTTGTGGCCACTTTGCAATGTTGCTTGTGATACGGGTGAATGGTCTGTCATAGGAGCCCAGGTGAGAGAATTTGGCATACATTGGAAGGGTGAATTTACTTTTCAGGATTTTGGAAAGCTTTGAAGCAAAGCTAAGATTTATAAAACTGCTATTGACAAGTAAAACCAGACCCTAGAAATGCACTAAAATATGTGCAGCATCCACACCCACCAGCAGTGAATGACAATTGGGATGCTCCGGCTGCATCTGTTGTCTTCAGTGATACTTTTTTCTGGAAGTTTTTGTTTGAGGTTCAGAATCATAGTGACTAAGTCTTTGGGGTTTTCAGGAAGGTCCAAACCATTCCACTTGTGGAACTGGTACTGATATACTTTCCGAGTTTCTTTCCTCTGAAAAACAGAGAGAAACATATGGTAAAATCAAGGGATAACATAATTATCTACATTCTATTTATTCCACATGAATTTAAAAACAAAACCCTGATAATCACTTAGAATTAGACTGTGACTTGAACTATGCCCGTGCAGGGGGATAATGCTGTGGGCACTCAGCGATAATGCTTAGGAAGTGGATTGGGCATGGGAGGAAACTTGACTGAATTACCTCAGAGTGTGTCATAATTTGCTGTGGAACCAGGCCACAGCAATAAATTACCGTCCACTGGAACAAGAGTAAAGCAAGGTGGGAGCTGTACTAACCCTATCCTCATCATATATATAGTAGCCCATTGTCTGTGTGTCTGTAACGCTGACATACACAGCCACGCCCCCTGGCCGTGTACATCAGTGCCCCGCCCCCCCTTCCCTGCGTGGCCGTTCGGCTAGCCCCACGGCCCCCTGAACACCCCCCCCACCAACGCTGCTTCCCTCTCCTCTTCCTCCGGGCCCCCCCATCCTCCCCTCCAGCCCCAAAGCCCCCACCCAGTTCAGATTCCCACCCCCTTTCCAGCCAGTCCCGCCCCCTACCCCTCCCTCAGTGGCGTGCTGCACCGCTCACCTGAGCGGTACTCCCGGCAGGCTCCCGGCATGGGAAGCGCGGACCCCAAACAGCCGCTTGCCGCCCCAGGCCCAGCTGAACGCCGCTCCCACTGGGCCCATCTGAGCTGTGCTGAGGCCAGGCCCCGGCGGAGGAGCAAGCGGCAGCAAGGGCCCAGCTGAGCGGCGCAGTGTGCCACGGAGGGAGGGGAAGGAGTGCTGGGCGCCATGCAGGGAGGGGAAGGGGGGTGGAGCTGGCCGGAAGGAGGGCAGGAAGCAGAGCTGGGAGGGAGTCGGGGGCAATGGGGCTGGACAGGAGGAGGGGCGGGGGCGGGAAGCAGACCTGGCGAGGGAGGTGGTGCAGAGCATGGCTGCAGCTGGACCCCAAATGGCTGCTTGCCGCTGCTTGCTCCCCGGCTGTGGCCCAGCTGAGTGGCGCTGGCACTGCACAACTCAGCTGAGCCCTGGTGGGACAGGAAGGGGGGCAGGGTGGTGATGTATACGGCTGGGGGGCGGGGCCATGTATGTCATGGCTCCCCCTTCCTCCTCATGCCGTGGCGCTGCGTGGTGTGCCCCTCAGCCAGGCTGCCATGGGAGGAGGGGGGGCGCTGACATAGACAGCCCCACCCCTTGGTTATGTACGTCACCGCCTCGCCCCTCATCCCCCGCAGTGGCCCGGCTGAGCACGCAACTCTCAGCCAAGCTGCCATGGAGGGAGGGGATGGGGGCGGGGCGGTGACGTACATGGCCCCGCCCCCTTGCCGGGTACATCACCGCCCCGCCCCCTTCCCTCACAGCAGCCAGGCTGAGCAGTTAGCACTCAGCCAAGCACCACGGCGGGAGGGAAGGGGAAGAGGGGCGGGGAGAGACGGAGGGGAGAGAGAGGCAGGAGGAGGAGGAGAAGAGAAAGGGAGCGTGAGAGAGAGAATGGGGAGAAGAGAAAGAAAGAGACGGAGAGAGAGGCAGGAGGCGGAGGAGAGCTGAGAGAGACGGGGGGAGGCAGTAGGAGGAGAGAGAGAGAGAGACAGAGAGAGAGAGGTCAGGAAAGAAGACCTGAAAATCCCGTCTTATGGCGGGCTAATTGGCTAGTTTTACTTATGTCTGATTTATAATTCAATAGTGATAGTAAGTCATATTTTAATTACCATTAAAAAGTTTAAAACAAGGAACTAATAAAACATCAGTATCAAAACACTATGGGTATGTCTACACTACCCCGCTAGTTCGAACTAGCGGGGTAATGTATGCATACCGAACTTGCTAATGAAGCCCGGGATTTGAATTTCCCGGGCTTCATTAGCATAAAGCCGGCGCCGCCACTTTTAAAAGCCGGCTAGTGCGAACCCCGTGCCGCGCGGCTACACGCGGCACGGGGTTCGCACTAGCTGGCTTTTAAAAATGGTGGCGCCGGCTTTATGCTAATGAAGCCCGGGAAATTCAAATCCCGTGCTTCATTAGCAAGTTCGGTATGCATACATTACCCCGCTAGTTCGAACTAGCGGGGTAGTGTAGACATACCCAAACAGATTTGTTCCTGCCTTTTGGTTGTCCCTTATTTTGTTTGCCCTCTGCAAAAGTCTAAGTTTAAAATAGAAACACAAATTTTAAATTCCCATCTGTCATTTTTTCATCTTTTACCTTCACATGTGTTATATCAAATGCACGTATGGTGTAGCTAGAAGACTGGTTGACATCTTTTATTTCAACTTCTATGCCTTCATATGTTTGTTTTCCTTCTCCCCAATACTGTGCACAACGTTGCTAGAAATGAAAAAGGTATAAATCAGTCTTTCATTGCTTTTGCCTTTCTTTCCAAATTAATTTTTAGGATGCATACATTCTATAAATGCTCAGTTTCATTGTATTTTAAAATACATTACTGATGAACTTCTGTTGTGTATTCAAAAATGCATTTCTGTATCATTTAAAATAGAAAGATAAATATGTTCATAAAATGTAAATCTTATTAGAAAACAAAATAATTGATAGGGTGAATCACTTTCTAATAGAGTCACATTTTTGGTTTGGAAATTAAAATATCATTGCAATTTAGAGATTGGAATTCTATTATTTTCTCTTATAAAGAGTATCATATCAATTTACTCTGAAGTTGGTAGACTAACCTGGTCTCCTTCCTTGAGGTCTGTCAACATAACTATGACTTTGACTTTTCTTTGGAAGACCATATGCCAGAAGTCATTGATCGTGTCTGGTAGTGGCCCTTGTGTTGCAATCATTTCTTTTGGACCCCAGTATCCCTAAAAAAGACCATTTCAACACACGATTTAATTATTATTATGAATTCATCTGAAAGGCAGTTGTCGTGCATAAACAAGTATTTACCCTCTAAAGGAAGTTTGTAGCCTACATGAAATGAATTAATGGTTTTAGTATATTTTCTAAAGGACAATTATCCATTTTACAAAAATAAAAAATCATCATAAAGGTCAAGAGTTAATGAGCATAGGATTGATGTTCCCTAACTAGCAGTCCTTCCTACAGGGCAAACTTGAGATACATTTACACAGACAGGGGAAAGCGTTGACTGCCAATATCTGAGACAACATGCATTTTGGGATTAAGTAGAAGGATTCGCTTTCCATGGCTGGTATTGGAAACTGATACTGAGTGAAGCCTTTTGCAAAATCAGTGTTGGTAAGCAAGTCAATGCCTACTCACATTGTATCTATTAGTAAATAGGTATTTACAATAAATAGCTATGCTAACTATTTTTGTCTACAGAAGTCAGACAAATCCAATTCACTGCATAATCCAATTCACTATATAATCTTATAACCATTTATATCCATTAGTGTCCAACAACTGCCCTCCAAACATGGTGTCTTTTAGATCTGAATGTGACACTAAAAGCTTGCTTTTCAGTGCCATCCTGTTTTCACTAGGCCAAATTTGTAACCACAAAAATTGCATAAAATTAACTTTTGAAATTAAAATAAGGGAAATTATATCTATCGATCTATCTATCCATCCAGCCATCCAATCTACTTAGGGCTATTATGATTGGAGTATTTAACTCTGAGGCTGCATTGATTAGGACAGTGTAGAGTAAGAGTTCTGCCTTTCTCCAATGCAAATATAACAATAGTTTTGTGATTAAGTCTATAAATGAACAATCAAATAAAGTGCCAGATCTTGATTGCTTTATACACATAACTAGTACCATGCTAATGAAACCATTACGATCAATGGAGACGGTAAGATGAGAAGAAATTGATGCATAGCTATTATCAGTGGAAAGCATTTTAAATATAAGAAGTTTTACCCTCTAAATACATACAGTTATGAATGATGCATTGATGTATCTGCTTGCTTCCTCACAATCACTGTCCTCATCAGATGATTCCTCTGAATCATGTTCACTCTCCCTGCTTTTCTCCTCTTCCTGTTTAATTGGTACTCTGTTAAAGTCATCTGAGGGAGAAAAGTGTCCATTGTTATAATGAGAAGAAAATGTAGAAAAAGTGCAGTTCTTCATCAGTTATGTAATGGCATAGAAGCTACAGATATACCAATATGGTTGTTTTAAAAAAAAAATCAAGGACTCCTCACAATTTATATTCTAACAAATAATTCACTTCCTAAACTTTCTAGAATGACATACTTAAACATAAATACATATCTATATGGTATTTTACTGTTTTATCCATAATCCTTTCTAAGAAGCCTTCATACAATTAGAATAAATTGACTGCAAACATCAGTGCAAATACGTACATGGAATCATTTTGGAATTCCGGTTTTTACTTTTATTTTCCTGTCGATTGCCAGTGTTCTGTCCCCGCCATCCCCTGTACGATGGTAGCCTCTAAGAAAAGAAAGCATTCAAGGTCACACCATGTACCAAACAATGGTTTGCCAGCTTAATAAAATAGTGACACTCTCTGATGCCCATCTCCTCTCAGATCTCAGCTCATCACTGCTTCATTTCATTCTGGACCACAATTTCCATATCCCTGAACCTACCAGATGCAACACCACAAGATATCATGTAGATGGAAACAATGTAAAGATTGCTGCTGTATTTTATGAACAATATTAATATAGAGGAGGGGAAAATTGCTATTTTAAAGATATTTCATCACTTTAAACATCTTCCATGAATCAGAGTTAATGTATTAAGTCTGCCAGAGTATATATATCACAGAAAATACATCAGTGTAATGATCTAACAGATATGGTACCCATTCTTTGTGAGCATCATAAGCAAACTGATTTCTTGGCTACTACATGAATAACTAGTGGTAATCTGCACCCTCAAATTCTCATTGGTACGAAGATATTATTGCTACAAATATATTGCTAACTTTAGCTTCAATTATTTGAAACATGTTACCTCTCCCTAAGGTCTGGATCCTACAAGCTGTTCTACTCAAGCTTTGTTTACACTGGCAATTGAGTGACAAAGCTTTTGTTGTGCACTGGTGCTTAACCTCCTGACTGGCCCCTTCCCAAAGGACAAAAGCTTTGCCTATAGCAAAGAGTACTGTATATATTGTGCTTTGTCAGCTGGAATTTTCTCCTGCCTACAAAGCAAATGCCCCTTGTGGTGAGTGGGAGATTTTGTCTACAAAACTGCAACAAAGCATTTACACTGCCAGTCTTTTAGCAACACAGACATGTTGCTAAAAGCTGTGTAGTGTAGACAAACCCCTGGGCAGTTGCTTGTTCTGCTTCCACATGGAAAAGCTTGCAGGGTCAGAGCTTAAATCTCTAATTTTACACACACTCCTGGCTTAGCCGCAGGAAATTATATATTTGTCCTTTATATTTTGCCTCTAGTTTCTCATAAGGAAAATGAAATAAAACTATGGAAACTAAAGGCAAGAACTGAAAAAAATGCACATATTTTCTGTAATATTTTTCCCCCAAAATGCAAAATATCAATTTACAACAAAAATACTTTAACAAATAAAACTCATTATGAATATTCTCAGGCCAGATTCTTGTAAACTGACCTAGTTCAGTTTAAGACAGTGAAACTATGCTCGTTTACACCAGATGACTATCTGGCCTCATCCTTCTTCCCCAGCAACCAAATATAGGATCTAATTCTGCCATCCTCACTTTGAGCAGTTCCTTAGTCTGATGATTTTATTTAAAATTCAAAAATACACTGGTTTAGTTTTCAGAATTTGGCTCTGAATTATTGGCTTATTTAAATCCAGATTACTGCATGTCACTTTTTTGTTTACCATCAGAAAAGAGAATGCAATAAATCAGAATGAACTGGGCTATTTACCTGGAATTCTGCTTCCAGCAATGATGGGTCACTCTGAGGATCTCGTTTCTTCAGATTACTAAGGTAGGTGTGTAGTTCAGCGAGAGTGACCTCTGTTTCACCAAACTGATTGTACTCCACCAAGGCTTGATGGATCAGGATGTACTGTGCCTAGTGTCCCACAATAAAAGGATGAGGTGAATTTCCAAAAATTGCAAATAATAATTAAAAATAAGAGATATTTTAAATTGCTCTAGCTACCTAAAAATACAATATTTATGTATTCTTATTACTATTGTTATACTAAATTAGCTGTGTTTAGTCAATTAAATGCTGTATTAACATTGTATTAGTGCAACATTTTATGTTTTTAACCAAAACTGTTGTATAAATAAAATGTAGCATAACTTAGGTTGTCCAATGAAGAAATTGGGGCAGGAGAGAGGCTCTGGAGGCCAAATTTAGGCTGCTAGGAAAGAGATGGAAATCCAGGACCTCTTTGGTAGCATTCTCTGAAATACTTCCAGTTCCATGCGCAGGGCCAGGTAGGCAGGCAGAGCTTCTGAGTCGATGGTGTAGAGGAGGGGTTTAGATTTGTAAGAAACTGAGGAAACTTTTGGGATAGGGTGAGCCTATACAGTAAGGATGCTTCCAGTTCCACCTAAACCAAAATGGAATCACTTAACATTAAAAAGGATGTAGAGCATCTTTTAAACTAAGGTTTGGGGGAAAGCCGACAGGTGTGGAGGAGAACATGGATTGGACAGAGAGGAGGTTCTATTAATAGAGATGTTCTAGTCAGGAGGAGAGGATGGAAATATGGGTCGGATCAGATGAGACAGATAAATAGTGACAAATTATTGAAGTGCTTATACACAAATTCTAGACGTCTAACTAGTAAAATGGGTGAATTAGAGTGCCTAGCTTTAAAGGAGGATATTGATATAATAAGCATCATGGAAACTTGGTGGAATGAGGACAATCAATAGGACACAGTCATACCAGGGTACAAAATATATCGGAAGGACAGAACAGGTCATGCTGGTGGGGGACTGGCACTTTACGTGAAAGAAAATGTAGAATCAAATGAAGTAAAAATCTTAAATGAGCCCAAATGTTCCATACAATCTCTATGGACAGTAATTCCATGCTCCAATAATAAGAATATAGCAGTAGGGATATATTATCGACCACCTGATCAGGACAGTGTTTGGCTGTGTCTACATTGGCACCCCTTTCCGGAAAAGGGATGCTAACGAGACACTTCGGAATTGCAAATTCCGCGGGGGATTTAAATATCCCCCCGGGATTTGCATGAACATCGCTGCCACTTTTTTCCGGCTCGGGGTTTTGCCGGAGAAAAGTGCCAGTCTAGACGGGATCTTGCGGAAAATAAGCGCTTTTCCGGAAGATCCCTTATTCCTACTTGAAACTGGCACTTTCAAGTAGGAATAAGGGATCTTCCAGAAAAGGGCTTATTTTCTGCAAGATCCCGTCTAGACTGGCGCTTTTCTCCGGCAAAACCCCGAGCCAGAAAAAAGCGGCAGCCATGTTCATGCAAATGCCGCGGGGGATATTTAAATCCCCCGCGGAATTTGCAATTCCGAAGTGTCTCATTAGCATCCCTTTTCCGGAAAGGGGTGCCAATGTAGACAGCCATAGTGATTATGAAATGCTAAGGGAGATTAGAGAGGCTATCAAATTGAAAACCTCGATAATAATGGGGGATTTCAACTATCCCCATACTGATTGGGTACATGTCTTGTGGATAAGGGAGAAGCGGTGGATGTCATATACCTAGACTTTAGTAAGGCATTTGATACGGTCTCGCATGATATTCTTATTGATAAACTAGGCAAATATAACTTAGATAGGGCCACGATAAGGTGGGTGCATAATTGGCTGGATAACCGTAGTCAGAGAGTTGTTGTTAATGGTTCTAAATCCTGCTGGAAAGGGATAACAAGTGGAGTTCCTCAAGGGTCTGTTTTGGGACCCGTACTATTCAATATCTTCATCAATGATGTAGATATTGGGATAGAGAGTACTCTTATTAAGTTTGCAGATGATACCAAACTGGGTGGGGTTGTGACTTCTTTGGAGGATAGGGACATAATTCAAAATGACCTTAGCAAGTTAGAGAAATGGTCAGAGGTAAACAGGATGAGGTTTAATAAAGAGAAATGCAATGTGCTCCACTTAGGAAGGAACAATCAGTTCCATACATACAAGATGGGAAGCGACTGTCTAGGAAGGAGCATGGTGGAAAGGGATCTAGGGGTCATAGTGGACCACAAGTTGAATATGAGTCAACAGTGTGATGCTGTTGCAAAAAAAGCAAATATGATTCTAGGTTGTATCAACAGGTGTGTTGTAAGCAAAACTCGTGAAGTCATTCTGCCGCTCTATTCTGCACTAGTTAGGCCTCAGCTGGAGTACTGTGTCCAGTTCTGGGCGCCACATTTCAAGAAAGATGTGGAGAAATTGGAAAGGGTACAGAGAAGAGCGACAAGAATGATTAAAGGTCTAGAGAACATGACCTATGAAGCCAGGCTTCATGAACTGGGCTTGTTTAGTTTGGAAAAAAGAAGATTAAGGGGGGACATGATAGCGGTTTTCAAATATCTAAAAGGGTGTCACAAGGAGGAAGGCGAAAATTTGTTCCTCTTGGTTTCTGAGGACAGGACAAGGAGTAATGGGCTTAAAGTGCAGCAGGGGAGGTTTAGATTGGACATTAGGAAAAAATTCCTAACTGTCAGGGTGGTCAAATATTGGAATAAATTGCCAAGGGAGGTGGTGGAATCTCCCTCTCTGGAGATATTTAAGAACAGGTTAGATAGACATCTGTCAGGGATGGTGTAGACGGAGCTTGATCCTGCCTTGAGGGCGGGGGGCTGGACTCGATGACCTCTCGAGGTCCCTTCCAGTCCTATTATTCTATGATTCTATGATTCTATGTCACCTCAGGACAAGATGCAGAGATAAAATTTCTTGGTTCCTTAAAAGACTGCTTCTTGGAGCAGCTGGCTCTGGAACCCACAAGGGGAGAGGCTGTTCTTGATTTATTCCTAAGTGGAGAACAGAATCTGGTTCAAGAGGTAAATATAACTGGACTGCTTGGAAATAATGACCATAATATAATAAAATTTAATGTCCCTGTGGTGAGAAAAGCACCTCAGCAGCCCAACACTAGCATTTAATTTCAGAAAAGGGAATTACGTAAAAATGAGGAAATTAGTTAAACAGAAATTAAAAGGTAAAGTGACAAAAGTAAAATCTCTGCAAGCTACATGGAAACTTTTCAAAGATTCCATAATAGAGGCCTGTGACAGGGCGATTTCACCCTGCACTGAGAACCACCCTGAACTCCAAGTTGAAGAGCCCGGAGGAGTGCTGAGCGGGGGCGGAGGCATGTGGGAAAACCCCAGGCAGAGAACGGCCGAGGGGAGTGCAGACGGCAGAGCAGGGAACGCGGTCTGCCCGTTGCCACGGGCACACATGGATGACATCACCCATAACTTCATTCAGGGGATGCTGGAAGGTGGGGGCAGTGACGCTGGGGGAGGGCTGGCCCTGGACACCATGGTGGGAAGTTTAAAAGGGCTTGGAAAGTCAGAGAAGGAGGAGGAAGGCAAAGAGGAGGAGAGGAAGCAACAGCAAGGGAGGAAGAGAGACTAGTGCACAAAACGCACGGCACAAAGACCCGGGACAGGGAACGACCACGGTAAGTCCCACCCCCATCCGTGCGGGTCAGAATTAAGTATGGGGCTGGGGAAGAAGTGGCCCAGGGCAGGGTCGTGGACCCCGTGAGTGGGGGAGTTTAGGGGCCACAGCCCCCTCCACTGAGCCGCCTTAGGACTGTGGGCTGGGGTTCGGAGAGAGGGAGGGCCCAGACCCCCTTCCCCAGTGCTAGGGGTGAGGTCCCCGGGCAGTGTGGCTATATGGCCATATTGTAAACCCCAACATAGCAAAAGGAGGGAACTGAGAAAACAGAGCCGCGAACGATGGCATAGGGAAACAGTTACAACTCTGGGGAGTGGGGAGACTTGAACTCCACAGGGGAAACTTATAACAAGGCCCAACTTAAATTAATACCCCAAATTAAAAAACACAGTAAGAGAACCAAAGAAAGTGCCACCACAGCTTAACAACAAGGTAATAGAAGCAGTGACAGATAAAAAGATATCTTTTAAAAAGTGGAAGTCAAATCCTAGTGAGGAAAGTAGAAAGGACCATGAATTGTCAAATTAAGTGTAAAAATATAAGAAAAGACAAAAAGGAGTTTCAAGAACAGCTAGCCAAAAACTCAAAAAGTAATAGTAAAATGTTTTTTAAGTACATCAGAAGCAGGAAGCCAACTAAACAACCAGTAGGGCCCTTGGACAATCAAAATGCTAAAGGAGAACTCAAAGGTGATAAAGTCATAGTGGAGAATCATAGAATCATAGAATAATAGGACTGGAAGGGACCTCGAAAGGTCATCGAGTCCAGCCCCCCGCCCTCAAGGCAGGACCAAGCTCCGTCTACACCATCCCTGACAGATGTCTATCTAACCTGTTCTTAAATATCTCCAGAGAGGGAGATTCCACCACCTCCCTTGGCAATTTATTCCAATATTTGACCACCCTGACAGTTAGGAATTTTTTCCTAATGTCCAATCTAAACCTCCCCTGCTGCACTTTAAGCCCATTACTCCTTGTCCTGTCCTCAGAAACCAAGAGGAACAAATTTTCTCCTTCCTCCTTGTGACACCCTTTTAGATATTTGAAAACCGCTATCATGTCCCCCCTTAATCTTCTTTTTTCCAAACTAAACAAGCCCAGTTCATGAAGCCTGGCTTCATAGGTCATGTTCTCTAAACCTTTAATCATTCTTGTCGCTCTTCTCTGTACCCTTTCCAATTTCTCCACATCTTTCTTGAAATGTGGTGCCCAGAACGGGACACAATACTCCAGCTGAGGCCTAACTAGTGCAGAGTAGAGCGGCAGAATGACTTCATGAGTTTTGCTTACAACACACCTGTTGATACAACCTAGAATCATATTTGCTTTTTTTGCAACAGCATCACACTGTTGACTCATATTCAACTTGTGGTCCACTATGACCCCTAGATCCCTTTCCGCCATGCTCCTTCCTAGACAGTCGCTTCCCATCTTGTATATATGGAACTGATTGTTCCTTCCTAAGTGGAGCACTTTGCACTTCTCTTTATTAAACCTCATCCTGTTTACCTCTGACCATTTTTCTAACTTGCTAAGGTCATTTTGAATTATATCCGTATCCTCCAAAGAAGTTGCAACCCCACCCAGTTTGGTATCATCTGCAAATTTAATAAGCGTACTCTCTATCCCAATATCTACATCATTGATGAAGATATTGAACAGTACGGGTCCCAAAACAGACCCTTGCAGAACTCCACTTGTTATCCCTTTCCAGCAGGATTTAGCACCATTAACAACAACTCTCTGACTACAGTTATCCAGCCAATTATGCACCCACCTTATCGTGGCCCTATCTAAGTTATATTTGCCTAGTTTATCAATAAGAATATCATGCGAGACCGTATCAAATGCCTTACTAAAGTCTAGGTATATGACATCCACCGCTTCTCCCTTATCCACAAGGAGAAGCTCAATGAATTCTTTGCTTCAGTCTCACGGCTGAGAATATTGGGGAGATTCCCAAACCTGAGCCATTCTTTTTAGGTGACAAATCTGAGGAATTGTCCCAGATGGAAGTGTCATTAGAGAAGGTTTTGGAACAAATTGATAAACTTAGCAGTAACAAGTCACCGGGACCAGGTGGCATTAACTCAAGAGTTCTAAAATAACACAAATGTGAAATTGCGGAACTATGAACTGTGGTTTGTAACCTATCCTTTAAATCAGCTTCTGTACCTAATGACTAGAAGATAGCGAATGTGATGCTAATATTTAAAAAGGGCTTAAGAGGTGATCCTGGCTATACAGACCGGTAAGACTAACTTCAGCTGAATTAGTAAATCAAATTAGTTGAAACTATAGTGAAGAAGAGAATTGTTAGACACACAGATAACAATTTGTTGGGGAAAATTCAACATGGATTCTCTAAATGGAAATCATGCCTTACTAATCCACTAGATTTCTTTGACGGGATCAACAAGCATGTGAACAAGGGAGATCTAGTGGATATATGACAAGGAGTCCTGTGGCACCTTATAGACTAACAGATGTATTGGAGCATCTGTTAGTCTGTTAGGTGCCACAGGACTTCTTGCCGCTTTTGCAGATCCAGACTAACACAGCTACCCTTTTGATACTAGTAGATATAGTGTACTTAAATTTCCAGAAAGCCTTTGAAAAGGTCCCTTACCAAAGGTTATTAAGTAAAATAAGTTGTCATGGGATAAGAGGGAAGGTCCTCTCATGGATTGATAACTGGTTAAAAGACAGGAAACAAAAGGTTGGAATTAATGGTAAGTTTTCTGAGTGGAGAGAGGTAACTAGTGATGTCCCCCAAAGGTCTCTCCTAGGACCAATCCTACTCAACTTATTTATAAATGATCTAGAGAAAGGAGTAAACAGTGAGGTGGCAAAATTTGCAGATTATACCAAACTGCTCAAGATAGTTAAGAACAAAGCAGACTGTAAAGAGCTTCAAAAAGATCTCACCAAACTAAGTGATTGGGCAACAAAATGGCAAATGAAATTTAATGTTGATAAATGTAAAGTAATGCACATTGGAAAAAATAATCCCAACTATGTATACAATATAATGGAGACTAATGTGGCTCCAACTACTCAAGAGAAAGATCTTGGAGTCATTGTGGATAGTTCTCTGAAAACGTTTACTCAGTGTGCAGCGGCAGTTAAAAAACCAAATAGACTGTTAAGAGTCATTAAAAAAGGGATAGAGAATAAGACAGAAAATATCTTATTGCCTGTGTATAAAATAATGGTATGACTACATCTTGAATACTGTGTACAGATGTGGTCACCTCATCTCAAAAAAAAAATATTGGAATTGGAAAGGTTCAGAAAAGAGTAAAAAAAATTATTAGGGGTGTGGAACGTGTCCCATATGAAGAGAGATTAATAAAACAGGGACTTTCCAGTTTAGAAAAGAGGAGATTAAAGGGGGGATACGATAGAGGTCTATAAAATCATGACTGGTATGAAAAATATGAATAAGAAAAAGTTATTTACTTATTCCCACATTAAAAGAACTCGGGGTCACCAAATGAAATTAATAGGCAGCAGGTTTAAAACAAACAAAAGGATGTTTTTCTTAATTCAGTGCACAGTCAACCTGTGGAACTCTTTGCCAGAGGATGCAGTGAAAGCTAGAACTTTAACAGAGTTCAAAAAAGAGCTAGATAGATACATGGAGGTTAGGTGCATCAATGGCTATTAGCCAGGATGGTAGGAATGGTATCCATAGCCTCTGTTTCTCTGGAGGTGGGTGACAGGGGAGGGATCTCATGATTACCTGTTGTGATCCCTCCCTCTGGGGCATTTGGTATTAGCCACAGTCAGCAGACAGGATACAAGGCTAGATGGACCTTTGGTCTGACCTAGTATGGCCGTTCTTATGTTCTCAAAAAACACCCACCTAAGTTAAGTCCCATCTGTCATTTTCAATGGAACTTGTGCTCCTAAGCACTTCTGAAAAGCCCACACTAAAGAAACAAAAAAATAAAAATTCAGGTTGAATATACATGGTTAACTTTGCCTCAAAATGTTCATATTTGGTTTCCAAGTGGTAGGCTCCTACATATTTTTGACCCTACATTTATGTTGAAATTCTAAAGATTAAAAAAATGGTTGGAATGTCAAAATTTGGAAAATGCTAACCAATTTTGCTTCAGAGATGGTTTTCTCCCCTTTTTTTTTTCCTTTCTAGTTTTTATTTCCCAGGACAGCTACAATAGAAAATCATAGTAATTGTAGCTTTATCTCGCGCTGAACTAGCTGGGCACAGCTTATCCTGAAAGAGATTAATAAATGAAATGGAGCAACGAGCTCTAGAAACATACCTCTACTTGAACCATGAGGCAGCGCTGCCGTCGGAGCTTTACAACATAGCCATAAACATCCACTCTGCCTTCTGTCTCTAGCCCCTCCAGCATAGCATCAATTCCAATGTAGGTTCCAGTACGGCCAACACCAGCACTGATAAGTACAAAGCAATATTTATTGAAAGGGTCGGGAGTGATCAGTAGTGTTCTGCTTGGGGATGCAAACAATATGGCTTATTATACATTAATCCACAATTCAGAAGTCTGGTAAACTTTTGTTTTACATAAATGAGGACCAGGGGAGCTGACAGCTAGGGGGAACCGCTGTGCATTCCTGAAAGGGGTGGGGCTTCAGGTGGAAGGGCTGGCGCCTCAGGAAGAAGGGACAGGGACAGGGCATCTGGCCCTGGGTGCTGCTTGGACCACTCCCACACCCTCAGCACCATCCAGAAACGGCTATCCGGGGCCCTACAGGGTGCCACACGGGCTTTGGTGACGATATAAGGGATTAAGGCTCCAGCTGCAGCAGTAGCAGTGGCGGCACGTGAAGCCCCAGGCCACCTTGAAGTGCTGGGCCCCAGAACAGTTGCCCTTTTGCCTCTCCCTGTTAGCAGGCCCGATGAGGACAATATTTTCAAACTAAAGTGGTTGCTATTCAAAATTGCAGGCATCCTCCGGTCCCGTTGATCTGGATGGGAGTTGCAGGTTTTTATTACCCTTGAAAATCAGGCCTCTTTTTTAGTTATAAATATGGAATGAGTTGTCTTACTTGAAAGCGACCAGCTTGCCTAAGCAACTATTGCTAGTCTTCTCTGACTTGCCTTTCTGCATAGCTCTGGCTGGCATCTGTTTACTAGCAGTGAGTTTTGGCAATATTCACCTGCAATGAATCACTATTGGGCCACTAAAAAAGTTGCTTAAAGCATTAACTCTGCGGCGTAGTCTGAGGAGAAGATGTGGATCATCAGGCACTCCATGGTCCGGCCAGCTAGTGAACTGAATGTGAGTCACGTCTCTCCCAGGTGTCTTCTCCTTTCTCTGGAGGAGGTGGAATTGTTTCATTAGCACCATGCAAAAATCCAGCATCAATATGCAATAGTGAGGCCAGATTCTACAGTCAAATGAGCTTTACAAGGTTTCAGAAGTTGGAATATTTTTCCTATCCTATTTTTATAACAAAAGAGTGATCAAAAATAAAAGCTGTACATGTGGAACAAGCCATCCTTTGAAGGAAGAATATAATGACAATCTAGAAAGGACATGTCCAATATTTCCATCCTAAGAATGCTCTACTTTATGTCTATGTAGTACGTAGCATGTATTCTCCTCTGCACTTGTAACTAATCAGGAAGTCAGCGTATAGGCCCATGTTCTGCCAGTCGTATTTGTTGGTTATTTTGCCTTTTTACTGTTAACTACATGCTAAGTCACACAGACCCTCCGAGGAATGAAGGAAGTTTACAAACAGCAAATCAAAATAGAAGAGATGGGGAGATCAATCACTGAGGTAGCTCATGATTTTCTAAGTCACTGTATTCAAGTCTTAGAGCACACCAGTCACAGACCCAACTTCAGCAGGGCCAGGTGGTGAATGGAGAGCCCCTATCCCAGCCAGGGAACCTCTAGCAGCAGCGGGGCCAGGCAGTGGCTGGGCAGTCCTGGGCTGGGAACCTCCAGTGGAAGCAGGACTGGCCCCAGCACTGGAGTCGGGGGAAATGGCCCCAGACTGGGAACCCTGGAGAATTCCTGGCAGGAGCTTGGCCAGGTGGCTGGAGAGCCCCAGTGGTAGAGGGGCTGAGGTGGCCGAGCAAAGGAACCTCTGGTGGGAGCAGGGCCAGGTAGGGGAGCATTGGCCGTGGAGCCCTGGGGAACATTCAGCAGCAGTGGTGGCCGCAGAGACCGAGCTAGGCTGGCGGCAGCCAGATGGCCCTGGCAGGGGTGCCCTGGGAAACTCCTGGAGACAGAGGGGCCATCAGAACCCCGGGGAACTCTGGCTGCAGCGTGGGCAGCAGGGTGGGAGCCTCAGCCTTGGGAGCACCAGGGAGAGGAGGCAAGGAGTGAGGCGCCAGTAGGGACACATTGACCTCCTCTGGTCCAACAAACTCCCTGGTTCGGGACCCCTTAGGTCACGAGGGTGCCAGATCAGGGAGGTCCAACCTGTGCTTGTAAAAAATCAATACACATTACTTCTGGCCAGCAACACATTAGCTACTGTAATTTGGAGTCTCTCCTATGTATGATGCCACACCGTTATATTAACACTTCAATTTTAAGGGACTGGTATGCAGTGTTGATAATTTTTTCCCGTTCATATGCAGTATAAATGTTGTTACATGCACCAAGGCAAGTGCAGATGTGCATCACCATTAGAAACACATGCTACCAGCTGTGTGTACTCTGCTAATGAGCTGGGTGGCATCTGAATCTTTCCTGGGTGGCTTGCCCAAGCACTCAACACTGCTGATATGGCCACCTTACTCACAGTAATATTTAATGTGGTGGCCTCACTGTCAAACGTATCTTATTCTATGTTCATAAGCCAGTAACAAACTTTCTTAATTTAAAAAGGACAAATTTCTGACAGAAACACGATATATTGCATACAAATTTGTCCATCTGCATCAGCACCCTTATGGAAGAGAAATGTACTGGTGTTCCTGTTGAGAATACAGTAACAAAAGGTAGCATAGCAGTGAGATAAGTTTCCAATTCACATTTGCCCTAAGAAATTATTTACTATCTACTCAGTGTTATCTCAAGTTATATGTTGCTTGGGAGAAACAAGGGAAAAGGCTAACTGCCACTGTTGCTCTGGTAGAATCTCTGATAAGAGTTTCTTTATACCAATTATATAGACCACTTCAAATTATTTTCACATTAATAAGCCAACTCACATTTGTAATATGCAATTTCTGAATAATGTAGTCAGGACACATTTTACTTTCATTGCTCTTCACGACAATGTCCCCAAAAGTTTCAGTGCTATTCTCTGTTGTCGGCCAGTACTGGGCACATTTGTTCTATGAAAATGCAAAGTTAACTGATTAGCAGCATGACATCAAAGTGACAGTGAAACAAGGTTTTGAAGAAAGTTTGAAATAAAATAAAATCAATATTTCCAATAAAATAACCAATAATTCAGTACAATTTCAGTTTTCAATAGATGCTATAGTTATCCCTTAAAGCAATGAATACAGTGTCAGTTAAACATTCAAACACCTAAAAAGTCAGATTTGGGCCACTGTATCAATATCCCTCTATGCATCTGAAACATGTGGCCATAGCAAGGAGGTGAACACTGCTCGTCACAGCTTCCCAACTTGGTTTCGAAAGGAGGGCACCAGAGAAATGGTCCAAGCTGTGAGTGGAGGCATTGCCGTGACATTATTATAGGCTGCTTTGGGTGGGAAGGGGGGAGGAAAATCACAAATACGGATCATCCCCTATTACACTTGGAAGGGAGTTGTGATAGTTCTGATAAGTCTGCAAGGATGTGGGACAGGGAGAGAGATTTTGGCACAGCTCAGCAAATTCTAACTCAGGAAGTTTTTGGCAAGTTATACCCTGTTATGGGTTTATTTGCAAGAAGGTGGAATGTAGATCTCTATTCCTTACAGCTGTGTGTCAGGTAATAATATTACAGAGCAGGGATGGGGAACCTTTTGTCTGGGGGGCTGGATGTGGGGAGGCTGCGCTGGTGCTCCAATTCCCCTCCTGCCCTCTCCCCCCCCCCCCCACTGTCACCTTATGGGGCTGGAGCACACAAAATCTACTAACCTGGGCACAAGCCTCTTCCCTCTCCTGAAGCAAACAGCCACATGGAGGGAACAAGCCTTTAGTTCAAAGTTATCTGGGGCTGCAGCAGGCAGGGAGCCCAGCCTGCCTTGGGAGTGCTGTAGGGCTGCTGGCTTAGGTTAGCACTTCTGAATCAGAGCCTGCCTCTAGCAACCCTGCCCCTCCCACACTCCAACTCCCTCCCCCAGGCCACCAGCCAAATCTTCTGCACCAGGTCACAACTCCCTCCCACACCCTGTACTCCCTCCTACATTCCTCCCCCAGGCCAGAATGCTCTACTGCACCCAAACACCCTCCCAGACCTTGCACCCCAATACTATGATCCAGGTCACAACCCCCTCCTTCAGCCAAACTCCCTGGCTGCGTCTACACTGGCACAATTTAGCGGAAATACTTTTAACTGAAAAGTTTTTCCACTAAAATATTTGCACATAGAAAGCATCTATACTGGCATGTGCCTTTGCACAACAGATTTACTTTTGCGCAAAAGCATCCATGCCAGTGTAGATGCTCTCTTGCGCTAGAAAGCTCCGATGGCCATTTTAGCCATCGGGCTTTCTTGTGCAAGAAATTAACGTTGCTGTCTACACTGGTCTCTTGCGCAAGAATACTTGCGCAAGAGGGCTTATCCATGAGCGGGAGCGTCAGAGTATTTGCACAAGAAGCCCTGATTTCATACAGTAGAACGTCAGTGTTCTTGCGCAAATACTCACGGCCAGTGTAGACAGGCAGCAGCTTTTGCGCAAAATCTTGCCAATGTAGACATAGCTCCTAAGACTTCACACCATCTCCTGCACTCCAGTTCCTTATCCCGTGCACCTTTCTGCACCCAGTCTCCACCCCAGACCACGCACCCCTTCCCCAGAAAAGTGCTGCCCTTGACCACTTTACAAAATTTTGGCATGGCCCCCCACCAAAAATTATGGCCCAACCCTGCCCTAGTATCTGGGAGTGGCTTTCTCCTTCTTAGTTAGGGGCCACATCCACATCACTGAGGTTTGGTAGGGTTGTGCATGTGTATGAGGAGATTTTGTTTGTTTTTGTTTTGTTTTGCTTCTCATTTTCATGAGGGCCCCCAACTGATTTCCTGTAGGTCAGCAGCCCCTGACCCAAAAAACGGTTCACTACGTTATGCTGCTCTTCAAATAGTCTAAAGGCAAAACCATGCTGGCTTGTCAATGTTATTCAATTCCTAAGATTCTATCACAAATACAGATTAAACAAGAATGAACAAGGGTTCAAAATAAATATTTAAATCCCGAGAAAAATATTTAAATGAGTAAGAAAAGCATATTTTGCCACAACAGATCAACCTTCTGTATATAGCAGCTAACGGGAGTGTGTGAGAGAAAGAGATGCTCACCCTATTATTTTCTTCACAGCGAGTCACCATAACAATAATTGTTGCCTTCTGTTCCCAGATCATTCTCCAGAAATCATCAGTGGTCTCATCCTTGGGGCCTAGCAGATAAGGTACTCAATAAGAGATACTTTGAAAGAATTATGAACCATAAAGAGTCTAGAACAAAGTGACCATACATATTATGGCTCAGAAGCTATCCAAAGATCATAACATGGATACAGCCATGGACTGTACAATTTCATGATGATTCCATCATCTTCATTCACATAATTCTAAAACTATGTAGGTGGTGACTGAGAAGGGAAAAAAATCTCCATAGTAAAAATAAAGTAAATACTTGTAGCCAATATGTATGAAGCATGATTTGAAAAAATTCCCTTCTGCATTCCACAAATTTCCTTCTGTAGCTGGTCATAACTCCCAAAACACAGGCTGTCTAGCAATCCTTTATTAAATTCCACATATGCTGGTCATCCACATTTTGTTTAAATATATTAATACAGTTTGGCTCTATCACTTTGATTAAAGGATAATTGGGGAAGAATTAATAAAATAAAAAAAAAAAACATTTACCTTGTGCAGCAATATACTTTCCTGGTTCTTTAAAACCCTGTTTTAAAAATATATATTATTACTAGGTATTTAAAGATAGTAGGCGAAAACTGTGAAAAGAATTGCTACTTTATATATATATTTAACATGAATGATAATATGGACACCAATGTAATAGTACCAAATAGTACCAAGTATAACAAAAAAACTCAAGGAGTGGAAAGAGTCAACAGGGCCAGCCCACAACATTTGGCACCTGAGGCAGGGAGCTCAAATGACACCCGGCTTGGGCCAAATCTTTGAAAGGTCTCAATTCTGCCTTCTTCCTGTTCCACACTACCACCATCTCAGTGCATCTAGAGCAGAGAGAATACATATGCACCAGCAGTAGACACAATTTTCTACACTCTGGGTCCTAGTGAGGCCTTCCCCCCCACAGTCTGGCACCTGAGGCGGCCGCCTCAGTTCACCTCATGGTAAAGCCCACCCTGAGTCAATGCTAGAAGAGTCAAGCATTTGATGCCTGTAATGGGACATATATAAATCATTTTTCATTTGTGCATCACAATAATTCATCAAGAGAAGTCACTTACATCAATATGGCTTGCATTTATATAGTCTGATCCTGGGTCTCCATTTATTTCTGAGAGTACCACTCGGTTATCATCATCTGTTTAGATAATTTAAAACAAAGTATGTAATAATTAACTCAGTTGCCTCAATATTCTGATGTAAGCAAAAACAATGAAATATTTTCAACCATGCATGGAATTTCTATTCAGTACTTACAAGGGAGAATATCAATGTAACGGTTTTTGTTTTGGTTGTAGTTTTTACGTGCTTCCTTTATTGGGTACTTCGAGAAAACCCTGGGAATGCTCTGTAAATATAATCCTTATTTTATTCATTTTAACATATTTTAGATAATTTTAACTCACAATAAAATTCACATAGTTGTAATTAGTTCTTAAGGACAGTTGGAAGATAACATTCTTTTTTCATTGCATTATGATTCCTAGTGATTAGCTTTTTAAAACAAATATTAAGTTATATGAAGATTAATATATTGCTATATAACCAAAATATGACTCTCCCTTAAAAGACTAATAAAGAAGCTCAGTTTCGGATTCTAGTCTGAACAGAAATTTTTAAAACTGCTTTGAAATGTAGCATAAAGGGGCACTGGTCCATGAATGGAGCCCCTCTAACCAAGCATCATCATCATCATCATCATAACCATACTTTTAAATTCAACTCATAAAAGTAAGATATTTTAAAAGAGTGTTCCTAAATCCCACAGCAGTTTTCATCACTTATCTCATCTTAAATCTGCCTGAATTATAGCAAGATTATAATATCTCAGATTTGTTGGCTATTCTGAGATTCGGGTAAGGGTTCTTACTTTTAGATGTTTTGTAAAACAACATCAGAGGGGTTGGTGATTGACTGTAACAGATTTATTTTAATGGCATGTTCCATAATATCTAGTTTAGAATCTCTGTTATATTTCTGACTAGGCACAAACCTGAAATTCATCCAGAAAAAGTCTTCCTTCATCAGCAATCTTTCTCTTGTAGGCTTCCAACAACAATTCTGCAGGGATTGGCTCCACATTCATCAGTTGCTTGTCATCATCTTTAAATACAGAGACATATTTTATATTTATTTTTTATGTTTATATTTATTTGTATCGTCTTGAAGAGTAAGATTAGTTAATGAGAACAGAAACATTCATTCAAACTAAGACATATATATTTATTACACCAAGGCTTATCCCCTCAAATGCATCTAAACAGAGCCCCCAAAGTCATTGAACTTATCCAGCTAGGGAAACAGGTCAAAAAAAACTTGACATACAGAGACTGAGTCTGTATCTGGGTACTGAACTTTAGGAAAGGTGTGGACAAATTGGAGAGAGTCCAGAACAGAACAACAAAAATAATAAAAGATCTAGCCAATCGGACTTATGAGGAAAGGTTAAAAAACTGGCCAGGTTTACTCTTGAGAAAAGAAAATGGAAGACCAGATAACAGTCTTCAAATATATGGAGGGCTGCTAAAAAGATTGTTCTCCATGAAGGCAGGACAAGAAGTAGTAGGTTTAACTGGCAGCAAAGGATTTTGAGGCTAGATATTAGGAAAAAAGTTCTAACTCTAAGGCTACAACTGCACTATGAGTTTTCTTGGCAAAAATATCCAAATCAAGAACTCATTTGCATGAGTCATGATCTTATTTGCATATTTTCTGCCAATCCATTTTTGCGATAGGTTTTTTGCGCAAAAACAAGCAGCGCAGACATTTTCTTTTTACACAAAACCCCCTTTTTTGCAAGATTGGTATACCTCCTTTTGGGGGGCATAAGGATCTTATGGAAAAAGGGGTTTCTACACAAAAAGAAAATGTCCACACTGCTTGACTTATTTGCATATTTTTTGCCAAGAAAACTCGTAGTGTAGACATAGCCTAAGGTTAGTTAAGCCCCACAGATGGCTTCCAAGGAATAAAAGCAGGTTGGACAAACATCTGTCAAGGATGGTCTAGCTTTACTTGGGCCTGCCACACTGAAAGAGACTGAATTTGATAGTTTCTCCCAGCCCTGCATTTCTATTTCTATTAATCTAAGACTTCTGTGCCTCTTGTGTACAGAGAAGCAGCACGCTGAGCGTACAGACCGGACTTGGGAAAGTGGTGAGTATTGCCAGTAGGGCCATAGCAACATCTGATGCTGGCACAGGACACTTTAGCCCAAGCAGGTACAACGGTGATATTGTGCTGCCATTACATTTGAGTAATAAGCAATCATTTATTAGCTGTAATCTATATTAGAGAATGTCTATCTGGGTATTTGTCTATAAGTCTGTTTGTTCGGGAACTCTTCAAGAACAGTAGAACTAGGGCCACCGATCTTGTAGGCAGCTTCCTCTTTTCCTAACTTAAAGCAAGGTTAGGGTTTGGTTGTGCCAGGGAAACCGGAAGCCCCTGGAAAAGGACTGATTTCCATAACATGCAAACGGCAAGGCTGCTGTTGCAAGGGACAGGATATGAGAGTGGCCACTGGAGCAGCGTCCCACAGGGAAGTGCTATCCTGAAGAGTTTCTACAGGGGGCAGTGGCAGTGTACCACCAAGGGAGTAGCCAGCAGGGTTGGGGCATTTGCCGTCTTGCCTGTGAGCACACTGAGTAAGTAGCCTCCCTGCCACAAACCCTTTCTCTCCCTTCCGGTCCTTGGCCACAAGCTGGGAGTGGGGGAAGGTCCATGACAGCTGGGGGGACTTTTGGGGGGAGAGAAGGGTCTCTGGTGACTGAGGAGTCTTGGAGGAGGGGGTAGAACTGGCTCTTAGTGGGCTGTGGGGATGAAGGGGAGAGAGAATAGGTCCCTGGCAGGTTGGGGGGACCCCCTGCCCTCAGCCCCTTCTTACTGGCACATCTCCACACATCACAAGCTTCCTGCAGACACACCCTGCCCCCTGCATCCTCAAGGCCCTGCCCTGAAGAACCTGGGCAATGCTGGATACGTCTGCTAGTAAAATATTGTACTGTGTTAGGCCCAGTAACAGTAACCATTACACTAATGTCAATGTGAAGCACTGAAAATCATTCTACGTTTTCCCTGAGCTATCATCATCTTTAATTAGTGTTAAACTCTTGAGCATTTTGATTCAAATTTAAATCCAATGTTTTTGCTATTCTGCACAGAAACAGGACAAACGGACATAACTGTGAATGTGCTATCTTTCAGTGAGTATAATTAATGTTATAACCAGAAGAAAGTTTATATCATGTCAATATGTCCATAGAAAAGTGGATTTGGGGTTCTTTTAAATCAATAAGCCTCACAGAAAACCGCAGGATGTGTTCAATGGGAACTTTCATGTAATTTCTTCATATTATTGATTCTCTAAGCCCTCGTCTACATTAGGACTTTATTTTGAAGGCCTACTTGGGGTGAGTTCACTTCAGAGATTAATCTAACGAGGTGTTTTAAAGCCTCTGTATTCAGTCTGTTATGGTCATTATTTGAGATACTGAAATAGTTTTAATGTTAAGATCATAAATAATGATTTTTCAAATTTTCCCAACATTTAATAAAATTACAGTGATTCACTTCAATAATAATAATCACTGACCTCTACTTTTGGCCCGGGCAAGGTTTGACTGTGTTAATATCTAATTCCACTGTACATACATTATTTAGACTTCAGTCATCTAAAATATAGATGCCTATGAGCTGGAATAAGACACTTGGCTAATAACTTATTTTCACTTACCAAACATATCTTATATGGAAAATGTACTTACCCCTCCTAACAAGCATGACATCTTCATCTGCATTGCTGTAAAAAGCATAAGTGTATGCTAAGGCAATGTATGTATGGCAATGAATTAAAGGACACAAATAATATACACAGGTAGAGTCTTATAGGACTTTGGGGACTGGGAAGGAGTGCCAAGGGATCTTCAAACTGGATTAAATTCCCATTATGACATTATGTTGTTCAACGGAAGCAGCCAGAGATTCCTGTGTCTTATGGAAGTCCCCTACCACCCTCAGGATCAGAGGAGGTAGAAGAGTACATCATAATTACTCTTGCCTCCCCATCTTTAGTCAAGCTGAGCAAGAGGCTACACCTAGACTAGTGTTTCTCAACCGTTTTTTATAAAGTACCCCTTTTATTTAAAAAATTATAAGTACCCCCCAGTACCTACAGTTTTCTGACACACAATTTTTTGTCTAGCATTGCAACACATTTATTTAAATAATTTAATCATAGCGGGTGATGAAATTTTTTGGTGTAAAAAGTACAAAAATAACAAAGTGCTGTAAAACTTAAAACAAAAATTCAGTTTTCTCCAAATTTCAGTCGTGTTGACGTACCCTACAGACTTCTCTCAAGTACCCCTGAGGGTACTCATATCATGGTTGAGAAACACTGGTCTAGACCATGGGGATTTTCCGGAATACCTCCAGTATAAAACCCTGGGCTGTCTACATTGGCATCCCTTTCCGGAAAAGGGATGCTAATGAGACACTTCGGAATTGCAAATCTGTGGGGGATTTAAATATCCCCTGCGGCATTTGCATTTACATGGCTGCCGCTTTTTTCCGGCTCGGGGTTTTTGCTGGAGAAAAGCGCCAGAGTAGACACGATTTTCCGGAAAATAAGCCCTTTTCCGGAATATCCCTTATTCCTACTTTCAAGGAAAGGGATGCTAATGTAGACACAGCCCTGGTGTAAAACCCCAGAAAAACTCTACCACACCCAGGTATACAACCCCAGTAAAACTCCATCGCATTCAGGGATCGCGTTTGCTCTTCCTCTTTTTTTTGCGCTCTTTTGGGGAGCCCTGAATACCTCATTCTATGAGGAATAAGGGCTCTTTCAAAGAGGAGGCTTTTCCACCATTTGGCCCCAACTAGACTGGGCCAAATGGTGGAAAAGCCTCTTTCGGAAAAGCAATTTGGAAAAGCCTCTTTTGGAAAAGAAATCGAAAAAACTCCTTTTCCGATAAAGGAGTGTCAGCAAGACCTAGCCTGAGCTTGGCACAGCTGAGAACCGAGACCTTGATTTTAAAATGGTACTGTCATTTCATAACTGCAGCTCTGGCCAGGGCCCTCTGATTTTCCAGTAAATATCTGGGGTCAAACTTCTACCTGAGACCCCAGATCCTTAACATCGTTCTAAAGTCTTCTTTCTTAGCATAGTCCTACAAGATGTCTTTACAGCACCTTGATCTCTGTGCAGATTAAAAAAAGACAGCTATAACCTAATGCTCAGATATGACCAAAATATAAATGCTGGATATTTCTCATGGTTTGGCAAGAATTCTGCGTATAGAAAACCTTTATAGATTCATTGATCTAAAGGCTAGAAGGGATCATTAGATCATCTAGTCCAGGGATGGACAAAATACAGCCAGTGGGTCGGATCCAGCCTGCCAAACCACTGGATCTGGACTGTGGGCCACCTCACCAGGGCCCTCAGGCACAAAGCAGCCAGTCATATCAGAGCAGCCCCATACTGCTTTAAGCGGCTGGCTGCTTCCTGTGGCTCTCTACTCCGGGTGCCATTAGAAAGAGAAGCCTTCATGTGCTGCCTCTGCTCCCCAGCAAACTCTCACCTTCTATTGGCCGAGCAGCCACAGAATGAGCCACATTTTAAGCAGCCTGGGACTGCAGCAGGCAGGGAGTCTGCCTCAAGGTCCTGCAAGGCTGCTATAGGAGAACCATCAGGTTAAGCTCCTCCTGGCCACAGCCTGCTTCTGGCACCCCAGCCCCTCCCTCCCACCAACTCCCTGACACAGGCCACCACCCAGACTTTTGCATCCTGCTCCCCAAGATCACTACTCCCCATCCTCCAACTTTGCAGCCTTCCTACACCCTGCCCCAGGATAAGACTCCTCTCCAGTACCCATACCCCATCGCAGACACTGCATCCTAGGCTCCTGCCCCAGATCACAATCCCCTCCTTCACTAAAACTCCCTGTCACACCCCACACCCTTTCTTTCACTCCAGTCCCCTAGCCTAAGCACCCTTATGCACCCAACCTCTGTCCCAGACCCTGCATCATCTTCATAGAAAAGTGCAGACCTTGACCATTTGAAAAATCTGGGGGCAGCCGGCTTAAAAGTTCCCCCCTGCACTGTCTCCATAGGGTACAGGGGAGACAGAGGAGTAGCGGGGACCCGGGCGCAAGCCAGGAATCAGCTGATTCCCAGCTCATGACCATTCCAGATGCTGCGCCTCTGCTTTATAAATGTATTAAGAGCCTGCCAGCTCTTAATACAGTTAAAAAGCAGAAGTGCAGTGGAGGAGGAGGACCCAGGGCAAGCTGGGACAGCTGATTCCCAGCTCACCCCAGGATCCCCCCACTGCGCACCTGCCTTTTAAATGTATTAAGATCCTTTCGACTCTTAATACATTTCAAAGGCAGAGCCACAGTGGGGTAGTTCCTGGGGCAGTTTCCCCCATTTATACACCAATCTATGGAAAATCCATTGTCTATCAATTAGTTGATTAAACTAAAATTAACATCCCTAATCCCAGTCTAGTCTGAACTCCTATATAAGAGGGGCTACACCTATAACTAGGGTGACCAGATGTCCAATTTTAAAGAGACAGTCTCGTATTTAAACCCTCCTGCAGGTGTCCTGTCTTTTCTTTAAAAAGGGCAAATGTCCCATATTTTCTGTCTCTCCCACTCCCATCAGTACTGGTAGATCCTGGTGCTGGCGGGATCCCTGTTTGCCAGACACCCACACACTAATGCTGAGTATGGGAATCCACAGGGTGACAATGAGGATGGAAATTCAATGCTGGTGGCAGTTCAAAGATACTGTGTGTAGGGTGACTGTTCCCCCTGCCAGTCCATCAGTTTAGTCCCTGATGTATGCTGGCTCTTGGTCAGCAGGGGCCCCGCCATCCCATTTTTGGCCAGTACTGACTGTAAGCTGTGGTGGCTGGTGAGCGTGGCCAGGTACCAAGTGAAGGCCAGTTACCTATCACCTCTGTTGCCCACCCACTGGCCCTTTACATGCTCCTTCTCTCACTTTCATCTCCTCTTTTGCCCCTTTATCCATCACAACCCTACTGTTCCTCCTTATCTCTTTCCCCCTCACTCCCACCATGACGTATCCCACTACCAGCACCGTGTGGAGAACCAGCCCCCAATTGGAGCACTCAGCTTACCAACAGCCTGGCTGGCAGGCTCCTTCCTTCCCCACTGCCTCTGTCTGGACTGGTGCCCTGGGAAAGCCCAAACCCTCCTACTCAGGCTACTGAGTATGTGCCAAAGCCCTACAAAGTGCTGGCAAAGGTAAACCTGTCCCTATCCATCAGCTAATCTCTGGAGTAGTGGAAGAGGGAGAGGGGAAGTGATTTCCAGCCTGTTCATGCCCCAAACCTGCAGGGCCCACAGCAGCCCCTAAGGCAGGGACATAGTACCCTCATCATCCATGCCTCCCCCTTCCCTATCCTGCCTCCAGGGCTGCTCCAATATGTAGGCACCCTCCTTTGCTGAGTCATCCCTCTGCCTTGGTTCACTAAAGCTCCTGCAGTCAGGTTCCCTGGACTCTGGTACACAATGCATCCTTAGGGCTTAATCTTTTCCTGCCAGCAGTGTAGTTGGGTGACAGGAGGTGGCTGGGTTATGCAGGGGGCCAGCAGCAGGTCTTCCGACACTGTGTGGGATGGAAGGGACATGCTGCTTTCAGCCACATGGGGAGAGGGAGGGAAAGCAAAGGGGAAATAGAAGAGTTCTACAAAAACACAGGCCATGTCATCACTTCATGCTGCCCTCCCGCCCTTCTCCTCTGCAGCTAGAAGCAGCTCCTGCCCCTTCCCTGCAGCAGTGAGGAATGGCTGCTGCTGATCACATTCTGGTGTGAATGCTGGCAGGAATCTGGGTAGTGGGGTCATGTGACATTGTGTGTGTCTCGCACATGTTGTCTAAAGAAGATGTGGAGCCAGGTACCAGGAGAGGCAGGTCCACACTGGGGTCACCAGAGTTATTCATCTTCATTCAAGGATATTATAATAAGAGTTACTGTGCTGGCTTGATGAGTCACCAAATTTGACTCAGGGAGAGAGTGAAGCTGTTGACACCAGCTATATCAACAGCATAACTGAGGCACCTTTGAACACATTCATTGGCAACTTGCCAAAAAGATTAAAACTGCCCAGTTTTTTGGCAACTTGAAAAAGATTAAATTGTAGATATCGTCTCATGTATTAATATTGTACTTGCTAACATAAAAAACTACCTAAAATATCCATGATTTAGTTTGTGGTTTTTTTAAAGACAGAGACATTTCTTTTTCAAATATCAACACATATATTTAAAGCATCACTTTCTTTTATAAAACCTTCACAATCATTTTTCTACTTCTGAAAAAACGTTGCTGAAGGACAGTAAAACTCACCTTAATTTCTCTCTGTGGAGATCATAGATTTTATACAGGACGATCAGTAAGGCAATTGATGTCACAATAATCAAGAATGCCAAGAATATAATCAGAGCTTGAGAATTGTCTATCAACAAAATCATGGAGTGAGCACATTAATAAGGTATTTTGAACAAACAATTAGAGTTAGAATACCAATTTACTAATTTTATATCATATTTGTGTGTGTTGTTTGATGTAGAAGGTCCGGTAAGAATTTCAAATTTATTTTGCGAAATATAACTTAATTTTTTGTTTTGTTTTTGAAAAAATGTAAATAAAAGTTTCTGCTGGAAAGAGGGGGATGGGGAATGGGAGAGAAAGGGGGAGAAATGAAAAACAAAATACTTTCCTTAAAATAAGCATTTTATTTTCTCATTAAATGTTCATCAAAAACAAAACATATTGACCAAAATTAAAATTTTCCATTACAATTACTGTTTGTCCCACAGCTGTTTTATATTCAGAAATATTTCTATAAACTGTGGGACAATACTCATAGGACATTGCAAGTGAAATGGTTTAGTACAGTGCTGTCTTGGACATAGGAAAAACCTGTAGGATGATTTAGCTTGTTTAGTGTGACCACACTGAACAATTAGTGCTTTAATCCATGCAATACAACTTTATTCAATTACATAGGGTTCAGTTCTTTAGTAGAGACAAGACCATTCCAACACAAATAATTTAATTCTACACCTACTTAAATTCCTACCACAATTTGATTTGTATAAGCTATTCTTCACCTACTTAATAAAAACGGGGATGGGTCTGAGACTAAGCCAGAGTCAAACACACTGGAATTTTGTGGAATTTTGGAACCAGAGCTGAAATTTGTACCTATCTCTGTATAAAATCATAAGGTAATGGTGGTGGTACAGGCTAGCTTCTGCATTCCACCACACAGAGGGGAGCATTGTAATCCCATATTATACAAACCAATGAATCATCTTCCATTAGATCAATTGATTTTCTCTGTGAGGAATGAATAAAACATATATAAAAATAATTTGTATTTTATGTAAGGTTATAGTTTCTGACACTGTTACACTAGAGAATGGGAGTGGCAACTGGGAATGTTGTCAGGGAATTCTACAGGTAAAAGAAGAGTGATTATGTGACCCTAGTGGTAAATTTGTTTTCTGTAGCATGTGTATCTCTGCTTGCGGTGTAATTGCTGCTTAACTAAAATATCCTGTGTGGTCTGTTTAGTTTGGGGACTATGTGCTGACTGTGGGTGCTGAACCTAGCATCCTGCTAGGCAAGGTTGAGAGCTGAGAACATCTAATTGAGTCCTAAGCCCATTAGCACCCATCAGTCCTTAACCAAGGGCTACTCAAAAAGACCAGGGCTATTAAAAAAATCCTGCTCCTAAGCAATGCGAGAAGCTAGCAAACAGGAACAGTTACCAGGGAGACTTGAGAGAATGATCCCCAGGTGAATGATAAGTTTGCTGTCTGTAGTATATGTGCCTGTGTTTCTGTGTTCTTGCTGCTTGACTGAAACATACTGCTGTGGTCTGTTTGGTTGGGGGATTCTGTGGTGACCATGTGTGCAATGAGCCTAGTGACCCCGTAGACAAAGCTGACTGTGGCTAACAGAGGAGTTTTGCAAGATAGTTAAGAGGAGAAAGTGGGGGAGGAGATAGACACACTTAACATTCTGTAAACTTAAAGCCAAAAAAACTCTGATAAAACAAAACTGCAACAATGGAACCACCTTCAGGAGTAAAAAGATAATACAGAGAAAAATCCAGAGTGGGGATTATCCAATATAATGCATGTAGTGCAGCATGTATGACTACCTGCCTTATGGGCAGGGTGTGTATTTGTGCATTCAGTGCACAGAGCTGCTGGCTCTCAGACACCATGTACGGGCTTTGGAGAACAAAGTGACTAAACTGTTTTATTTTATTTTATTTTATTTTATTTTGCCAGACAAATGTTGCATGCTCATGTTTTGATATATCTGGATGCTTTTTTTAATGGAAAATTAAGAAAGACTAGAAAGAGACCTTAAAGGAAGTAAGTTTTAAAAAAACAAAACACTTTTGTTTGGTGTGTAAGGAATGATGTACTGAAAGAAGAGACTGCTTAGATAGGCTGCTTAAATATACAGGGATTTAAAGACAAAGTTTTACAAAGAGTAAAAAAATGAAATACAGGCAGTCCCCGGGTTACGTACAAGATAGGGACTGTAGGTTTGTTCTTAAGTTGAATCTGTATGTAAGTCAGAACTGGCATCCAGATTCAGCCGCTGCTGAAACTGACCGCCAGTTCTGACTTACATACAGAATCAACTTAAGAACCCCAAGCGTCCCCAAGTCAGCTGCTGCTGAAACTGATCAGCAGCTGATTCCAGGAAGCCCGGGGCAGAGGAACTCTGCCTCCAGCTTCTTGTAGTCAGCGCTGGTCAGTTTCAGCAGCGGCTAAATCAGGACGCCTGGGGCAGAGCAGCTGGGTGCTGCTGGGTTGCTCTAGTAGCGCCGCTCCTCGGCACTACTGGACCAACCCAGCAGCACCCCATCTGCTCTGCCCCAGGCGTCCTGATTCAGCTGCTGCTGAAACTGACCAGCAGCGGCTGAATCAGGACCAGAGCAGCTGGGGTGCTCCTGGGTTGGACCAGTAGCGCCCAGAGTGGCGCTGCGGGACCAACCGGCAGCACCCCAGATACTTTGCCACAGGCGTCCGGAGAAAAGCTTAGTCTGCTGGGGGGGGGGGCGTACTAGCTGCGCCCCCCCCCCCAGCAGACCAGAAAGACATGGGCGGCGGACCGAGACACACCACGGTCCCGCCGCCTGGGTCCTCCGCGGCTTTGCTCCCCATCTCCCTGGTCTGCTGGAGACCAGCAGACCAGGGAGACGGGGAGCAAAGCCTCTGAGGACGCCGGCAGCGGGACAGCTGTGGGGCGTCTGGGCTGTCCTGCTGCCGGCTTCCCCCGCAGCTTTGCAAAGCCTCGGGGAAGCCGGCAGCGGAGCCGCCCAGGCGCGCCTGGGGTGCCGAGCTGCCCGAACCCCCCCCCCCCTCGGCTTTGCAAAGCCGCGGGGAAGCCGGCAGCAGAGCAGTCCAGGCGCGCCTGGGCTGCCTCGCTGCCCGAGCCCCCCCGCGGCTTGGCAAAGCCGAGGGGGGGGCTCGGGCAGCGGGGCACCCCAGGCGCGCCTGGACTGCTCCGCTGCCGTCTTCCCCGCGGCTTTGCAAAGCCGAGGGAGGGGCTCGGGCAGCGGGGCAGCCCAGGCGCACCTGGACTGCTCCGCTGTCGGCTTCCCCGCGGCTTTGCAAAGCCGAGGGGGGGCTCGGGCACGGGGCACCCCAGGCGCGCCTGGACTGCTCCGCTGCCGGCTTCCCCGCAGCTTTGCAAAGCCGAGGGGGGGCTCGGGCACGGGGCACCCCAGGCGCGCCTGGACTGCTCCGCTGCCGGCTTCCCCGCGGCTTTGCAAAGCCGAGGGAGGGGCTCAGGCAGCGGGGCAGCCCAGGCGCACCTGGACTGCTCCGCTGCCGGCTTCCCTGTGGCTTTGCAAAGCCGCGGGGGGGCGGGTGGAGGACCCGGGCAGCCCAGGCGCCCCTGGGCTGCCCGAGCCCCTCCGCGGCTTTGCTCTGCGTCTTCCTGGTCTGCAGACCAGGGAGATGCAGAGAAAGCCCCAGAGTACACGGGCGGCAGGACCGCGAGGTCCCGCAGTCCGTGTACTCTGGGGCAGCCCCGTTCGTATCTGCGGATCCGACATAAGTCGGATCCGCGTAAGTTGGGGACTGCCTGTACAACTTTAAACACAAAAGGCTAATTAAATAAAAGAGGAAAATATAAAGAAAGTCTGAAATGGGGCAAAAAGGCTTGTGGAGGAAAACACAGCAGTTATTTCATGGTAGAAATAAAGAAAGCACATGGCAAAAACATTAGCTAGAGAGTCTGTTTAAAGTAGAGAAAACAGCAAGAGAGAAAGAACCTTTTTTGTAGATAAGAAGAACATAGAGCTGTGTAAAAGAAGGTAAGTACAGAAAGTACTCTGACAGACAGACAGCAGCGCAGAGGGGCAAGTGGCTCTGAGGAGTCCAATATGTGCAGGCAGCCAATATGAAATCTGGTTTCCGGCATGTACTGGCTCTTGCCTGACCCTACACTCCATGAAGCTTCCTCTCTACTAGAGGCAGCAGCATGGGGAGTGGAAAGAGCAAGTGCCTCCACAGGATACAGAGATACTGGGGAAGAGGACGACTGCATGTAGTCAAAAGGATTAACTGACTTACCACACCTAGTGTAAAGGAGAGAAAACAGCAAGAGAGAGAAAGAACCTTCTTAGTAAGTAAGCAGAACACAGAGCTGGGCAAAAGGGGGAAAGTACAGAAAACACGAACAAGCAATACAAAGATCCTTTTCTTTTGTTAGGAAGCAGCACAGAGAACTGTGTAAAAGAGGGCAAGCACAGAAAACACCAGCCAAAAATTATAGAAAAGAGTAAAAAAAGAAGGAAAAATTGAAATAAATTTTAAAAAGCAAAAGGCTTTTAAATGAAAATATAAAGGACGGTTGAGAAAGGGCAAAGAGGACTTTTAGGGTGCGTCTACATAGCACCCGAAACTCAAAATAAGATACGCAATTTGCGCTATACAAATGACGTATCTTATTTGAAGTCTATTTCAAAATAAGTTATTCCATCATTTGGCACTGTCTACACTGCGCCAAATTTCAAAATAAAGCACAATTTTGAGCCATCCCTCACTCCTCGTAGAATGAGGTTTACATGGATGGAGAAATAGCACGTCTGCTATATTTCGAAATAGTGGGCGCATTCAAAAGACAGGAGGTAGCTATTTCAGAATACTGGACATATCCCAAAATAACTGTGCTGGATAGGCATACCCTTAGAGGAAAACAGAAGTTATTTTAAGACAGTATAAGAAAGCACACTGCATAAAAAATAACGTGAGAACCTTTATAAAGCAGAGAAAACAAGTGGCAGAAAGATTTTTTGTTAGGTCGATAAAGGAGAGATCTAAGGATTGAAAGGAAAAGTTTGGAAAAAGAGTTAAAGATGAAATGCATTTTAAAAAGCAAAAGGCAAATTAAATAACAGATGAAAATGTAAAGGAAGGTGGAAGAGGAGCTGTAAAAGGAAAAACAAAAGTTATTTTAAGGCAAGGTGAAAAAGCACATGGCAAAAAATTATCTAAAGACCCCATGTAAAGTAGGGATGTTAAACATCAATTAATTTAACGATTGCAAGGGGAGCCCATTTAAAAATAACTCTCATTTTACCACAGCAATCAGAGGCTGCTCCGCAGCCGCAGCCCCTGTCAGAGGAGAGGCTAGCTCCCTGTGGACACAGGCTATGCTGGCATCCCACGGAGCAGCCTCTGTCCACAGTGAGCCCAGGCCTGCCATGGACAGATGCTGCTCTGCGGCAGCAGCCCCTGTCTGTGGGGAGCTCAAACTCCTCACGGACAAAGGCTGCATTGACATCCCATGGAGCAGGCTCCCCTGTCCTCCTCCCTGTGCTGCTGCCTCTTTTATAGAGAGACAGCAGCGCGGGGGGACAATATGCACAGGCAGACGGCTTGAAAGCTGGCTTCCAGCATGTACTAACTCCCACCTTCCCCCCTATTTTCCGTACTGCTGCCTCTCTATCAAAGGCAGCAATGTGGAGGTTGGAGAGAGCAGGTAGCTCCATGGGATACAGAGGCAACAGGGTGGGAGAGAGGAGAGGAGAGGAGTATGTGTAGTCAAAATGATTAACTGATAGGCCCAGGCTCGCTAGTTAATCATGTAGTCGACTACACATTGATAGCTCGCGTGTAAAGTAAAGAAACCAACAAGAGAAAGAAAGAATCTTCTTTCTAAATTAGCACAACACAGAGCTGTGTGTAAGAAGGAAAGTACAAAAAATACCAACAAACAATACAAAGATCTTTTTTTTTGTAAGCAGAACAGAGAGCTGCATAAAAGATAGAAAGCACTGAAAGCAATAGCAAAAAAGTTTGAAAAAGAGTAAAAAAGAATGACAAATTGAAATAAATTTTAAAAAGCAAAAGTGTAATTAAATAAATTAGGAAAATATAAAGAAATGTTAGAGAGGGCAAAGAGGGATTTTAGAAGAAAACAGGAGTTATTTTAAGATGAGTTGTAAGAAAGCACACAGCAGAAAAATTAGCTTGAGAGCCTGTGCAAAGTAGAGAAAAGTTGAGAAATTGTTTTGTAAGGTTGATTAAGGAGAGAGTCGGATTTAAAGGAAAAGTTTGAAAAAAGAACAAATGAAGTAAATTTTAAAAAGCAAAAGGCTAACTAAATAACAGGAAAATGTAAAGGAAAATGTAGAGAAGAGCTTTTAGAGGAAAAACAGGAGTTCATTTAAGGTAGGGTGAAAAAGCACACGGCGAGCATGTGTAAAATAGAGAAAACAGCATGAGAGAAAAAGAACCTTCTTTGTAAGTAAGCAGAACATATCTATGTATGGGTACATCTAAATTACATCCCTTTTTCAATAAAGGGATGTAAATTAGATGTATTGAAATTGTAAATGAAGCTGGGATTTGAATTTCCTGGGCTTCATTTTCATAATAGTGGCCACGGCTTTTTTCCAAAAACCCACTTTTCGAAAAGAAGCTGTGGTTAAAACAGGGCATTTTGAACAGGAATGCCTCATTTCAAAAGATCCTATAAATCCAGTCTTAGCCACGGCTTTTTTTCGAAAAGCCGCTTTTCAAAAAAAAAAGCCGCAGCCAGCATTATGTAAATGAAGAGCAGGAAAGTCAAATCCTGGCTTCATTTACAATTTCGATACATATAGTTTAGATGTACACTATAAGACAGAAAGTACAGAAAACATTAGCAACAAATAGAGATCCTTTTTTGTTAGTGAGAGATGCGAGTATAGAATTCTGCCTGGAAGAGATGGAGAAAGAGAGAAACAGAGAATTCACCTTTTCAAATCTTCTATTTTTCAAAGCGCAAAAGATAGACACTCCATCACATGGCTGAGAGAAAGAGAGTGTCTTTTTTGTTAGTGAGAGTGAAAGTATAGAAAGGAGTAGGGATAGCTATGTAAGTGGTTGCTGGTCTTGGGAGCTAGTCCTGCCTCTCCCTCCAACCAATCAGAAACTGTTCTAAGTCTCTCCTCCCCTCACTTTCCAATACCTCTGTATTATATTTATCTAAAGAAACAGTATACCATTTAACACTTTTACATGTGTTGCAATATAAAATGATCATACAGAAACACCCCCATGATTAAAACCACAAGACCTTACTAACAGAAATTTTTTAAAAGCACCAAATTGTTTTTTCCCCTGTGTTTTTAATGAAAATACTGTGAAGCTGTAGCAAAAGCAGCCCATGAATTAGAGATCAGAAGGTTTTAAAACTTTTGTAAAGAATCTATACAAAACACAGGTTAACTTAATTGTGTTAGTCCCCTCCCATTTTTTTAACTATGGATATGTATTTTGTTTAATTTAGCTTTGCAAAGAAGTGAATGTTATTTGCAATACCAATTAAAAGAAGCTAAATTATTTTGTAAACCACTGGATAATAGAGAAGTTTGTCCCCCTTTTAACAAATACAAGTGATATTAAGTTTTGTAGAAAAGTAAGCATTTTAAAAGGCAAACCAATTTGAAGAGACCTTTCTCCACTGCCTTGTCCTCCATTTAACACCTTTAACATTTAACGTTTCAAAAAAAAAAAGCACACAAAAACATCTCATAGTAAAAACCACAAACCCATAGTAACAGCCACTTGACAAATGTGTCAAAAAGCTTTCTCATCATGTTTTAGACTAACACTGGTTATTTTTTAGTGAGGACCATCTGAAGCTGAAGCAAAAGAAGCCCGTGAATTAGGGATCAGAGGACAAATGTTAGATGATCAGATCATAATATGAAATCTCTAGGCTTGAGATTTCTTAAAAGATTTTCTGAAGTAAAACTTGTGAAAAGAAATTTTACAAAGCAGCTTTTTGTAAAAGAGGGAATACAAGAGAAAAGTATTTTCCCACTTCTTTAACTGTTTAAAGGCATCGCTTTTGCATGAAGACTTTAGATTTATACAAAAGCTGATTCAACTCTTTTTACCATAGATTTTTGTTTGTTTGTTTTCTTTTGCTCGGCAAAGAGGTGAATATTAAAAGGAGCTATATATTCTTCCCCTTATTCTGTAAATTGGTGGATAAGAGATAATCTGTTTCTCCCCACTACACTTTCTTCTTGAGAGTGCTTTTTAAATAAACCAGAGGAAAGCTATAAGAGAGAAATTTGTTTTTCCCATCACATATTATTCTTTCTAATGCTTTTTAAATGAATAATTATGTAGCAATATGACCCGACTCCCCAACCCCTGTTTACAGGCATATCAACAGTGAAACCCTTTTATAACATTATTCTTAGTATCTGCTATCCCTAGTCAATATAACAAAACAAACTTTCTCTTCTTTCATAACCATACCCCTTACTAAACCTAGCCAAACAAGCCTTCAGTTTTTAAAACTCCTTTCTTTAATGCCTCTCTTGCTAGTCTTTCATATTTTTCTATTAAAATAAACCAAACATGTCAAAACACAAGCATGTGAAATTCCCCCAACCAAAAACAGACAAATAACTTGTAAAAAATGCAAAATGGCTGAGAGTGACAAACTCATACATGACTGGAACCATGGACAGAGGGCGGGACTTTCATCCAAAAAAGGGGCATGGAAATCTGTCTAAAAGTACATGGTGATGAATGCTATCAAGGTGTTTGTTACTATTGTCTCAGTGCACTGGTGGCCTTCCCAAATATCTCACAATACATTTTTTTCCAGAAAGTGCACCACAAACTATGGGATTGATACTCACAGGACAAGTGAAATGGTTTAGGACAGTGCTATTGTGGACATAGGAAAAAGCTATAAACGTTTTTAACATGATTCAGCTTGATCAGTGTGAACACAGTGAACGATTAGTGCTTTAACTAGTGTAATACAACTGGATTCAATTACATATGTTTCGGTTCTTTAGTGCAGACAAGACTGCAGTGTCTTGGTCACATTCCACCTTAAGTCATTGCATTTTACCTGCCTAAATTCCTGCTATAATTTGATTTGTATAATCTACTCTTCAGTTATTTATTTAATAAAAAGGTTGGTGGATCTGAGACAAAGCCCCAGATTCAAACAGACTTGAATTTTGTGGAATTTTGGATCCAAAACTGAATTTTATGTCTTGAACCTCTCTCTTAAATAAAATGATGGTATAATGCTAATGGTGCAAGTTAGCTTCTGTACTCCATCACACAGATGGGAACCATGATCTTATACTGTACAGACCTTTAAATCATTTTTCATTACTTCAATTGATTTTCTCTATGAAGAATTAATAAAGCATATGTTTACACTGGGTAAAACATTGTATATGATCCTGCCATGTGCTGAATACCTCTTGTAGAGTGCTGAGAGCCCTCAACTCATTAAACTCAAAAAGAAGTTACGGAAATGGGTCTTGTATACTGGTGTTTTAAAAATAAGCATGTACATTAAGCAAATACTTAAGTCACATGATTAGTCAGTGCAACTTTTTATGTGACTAATCTAAACATTATGACAACAGAAGAGTTTAAAAGGCTTACTAACATTGTGTGCCATCTCAATGACTCTTCAACAAGTCTGTAAATAAAACATTGACTAGTCCATTGAAAATATTTACTTACATTTTGTCGTTGCTGTAGTTTTGTCAGACTCCCCAGCAAAATCTCCATTGTGCATGAAAATCTGAGATACAATAAATGAACACATTCAAATTATTTGTACTAAGCAAAAATACTTCCAGAAAATTAAAATTTTGATTTCCAAGGATCTGTGCAGATATACACTAGTTTAGGATCTGTCCTCCAATCTTTTTCAGCTCTTGAACATGGCTGCCACTAACATAAGGCAGTGTGTTGCAATATAAACTATTTAAAAATCTTTATGCTGATATAGAACCAGCATTTGCACTATACAAAAGAAAGTAGATGTGAAATATATAATGAAACAATACAGTTGGTTATTCAATAACTGTGACAAGTATATTTTATTAAAAATTGTCCTTTAATAGTGCAATATTTTCATGGAATTTTGTGCATATAAAGTACAAAATGTTAATTTGCAATCTCCAATTTGGAATCTCTTCACATGTTCTCAGAGAAAATTTCAAAAGTGCAACTTCCATAAAGGATTCACTCTGCCAAATTTTCTAGCATCTCCCGACAGAGTGTATAAAACTATGTAGACAAGTGAGATAACCTACACAAGAACTTAATTTAGTGACAATTAAAGTTGCATCAGGACCCAGTCTACCAAGTCAAAACCTGAAAATGGAAGCGGAGATTTCAAGAATTTTCTTTGTATCTAAATACTTGACAAATAAGTTCTCTCAGTAGTCACCTTTTCTGAAAGGACTGCTATTTCTGCTTGTGCACAATACACCTGAACATTTCATCCTCGGTGTCTAGGTGGACTCTCTGGACTAAGGGTATGTTTATATTGCACACTAGACCCAGGTCTGACTGAGCCAAAGTCCCCTTACAACCACATGCAAATCATTCTTATTGGGGTCAGCAAGCACTCAGAACATGGATCCAAGGGCCCTGCTTTGCTTGCAGAATAACGGACACGTTCTTTTGGGGAGCCCTGTATACCTGTATAAGGGCTCCTCTGAAATAGGAGGCTTTCCACCATTTGGCCCCATCTACAGTCTTCTGGAAAAGCAATTGGAAAAAGCTACAGTGTAGACATAGACAATGTGAGAAACCGAAGAACATCAAAAGTCCCAAAGTTCCTGAGTTTTGGAGCTGGAAAAAGAACCGTCATTTGGGCAGGATGTGTGTATGTATATAATAAGGAGATGAGCGGCAGCAAATGCAGCATTGGGGAAAAGATAGGAAAGCTTATTAAGCCCCAAAATCCTCATGAAAATCTGGTTAAACCAAGAAATTAGGAAACTGCTCCTTTTATCCTATTAAAGGGGTATCAGAGTTGTCAGTCGGATAGTGAATCTACGAAGCCACAATCAGTTCTATCATTTACTGAGGACAGAAACGGAATGGAAAGATATGACTGAGTTGAGTGATTTTTCTGTTTCTCCCTGTAGGCAGTCAACAGACAGACAGCCTAGAGTGAGGTGGGATGACTTGTGTTTCTCTGTTTAGGGATCATTCTCCTTCTATTTCAAGGTTATTGCAAATTCTCATTTTGAATGCTTAGAAAGAAAGTAGTTTGTTGTATTGCAATCTTTCACTAAGCCCTAGTCTACACAAGGACCTTAGTTTGAAATAACTCCCACAGGTTCGAATTTGTAAGTGGTGTGTCCACACTACCAAACCTGTTGTTTTGGAATAATGGGCCATGGGAGTTAAACTCTGTACTGATGATTTTCATCTGGAATAATGCTAATTTTGTCTTGTAAGTCAGAAGTAAAGTTAGTGTGGACACTCCAGCTCTACTAATTCAATCTAACTGGCCTCCAGGAGGCCTCTCACACCTCCCAAGAGGGCTTACTAGAGCTATGAGTCTGAGATAGTGCATACATATTAACAGAGCCTGCCTCTGACTAATTTTGATGCTTCCCTATAGTGTAGAGACGCAAGTTCAAATTTGTTAAAGCGAGAGTTCTTAAGTTAAATATAGTAATTTTGAAATAATTTCCTAGTATAAACATAGTCCAAGACTACTTCTGTTTTTATTTTAATCTATATTCTGTGAGCACAACAAATTCCAATGACTCTTGAGTAGACCCAGATCCAGAATCTCACTGTTGCTGCCTAGGAGACCGTATCTGACTTCCCAAGCCAGGATCAGGCTGAACACTCTTTAGAAACAACACGAGAATTTTAGCTGTTGAATATCCAGAGGGATTATAACAGGCAGGGTAAGCCCACAAAAGAAGACTGTATTCTATTCTAATATTTAGGCCATCTCAGTCCCTCTTTTTTTTTTTAAGAGATTGTCACTGAGTTCAAAATGCCTTTCTTTAGCAAGATATGAAGAAGATAGGAGAAGAGTGAAGATAAAAGGCAGATACTGATTCTCGATGCAAGCTGAGCTCCAAGCCTGCTTGCTAGATGTTTTCTAAGCTGATCAAACATATGGGAGCAGCTCCCATGGCCTGGAAATATTGCAAAGAAGTGGCAGATATAGTACATAGACTTTATAAGGAGAGTAATAAATGCTACAAATAACCTGCCAGGAGGGAATCTCAGTCTTTGTCCATTAAAGCAGAAAGGAAGATGGGAAAGGGAGGCATTCAAAAGAGAAAAAACTTTATCTAAGACAGCTCAGAAAACAGATATGATCTCAATATGCAATACAGACATGTATGGTCAGCAGCAGCAGGGATTGAACCCAAGATCACTATATCTTAACAAGTGGGCATTTACTGCTTGAGCAAAAAAGTCATCTTCTCTAACAGTATGTCTACACTACAGCGTTATTTTGAAATATGTTATTTCAAAATAGTTATTTTGAAATAAGTTATTTTGAAATAATGCATCTACACACAAAATGCATTTCAAAATAGTGTTTTGCTATTTCAAAATAGCACATTCACACTGGCTGGCCGGAACCAGGTCTGGCTGAGTATCAGGTCAGGATTTACTTTGTGTTGCTGCTTCCTGAGGCTATCTGCGGCCTGTGCTTAAAGGGATCCCCCTTCCAGTTCCCTCCTCCTACCCTCTCTCTTCCCCCCGCCCCAGTTTTGTTAAATAAAGACATTTCATGTTTATGAAGAAAGGTTTCTTCATAAACATGAAATGTCTTTATTTAACAAAACTGGGGCAGGGGGGAATCAAACTCTGGTGAGACTGGGCAAAGGAGGTGGGAGGGGGAAGAGAGAGGGTAGGAGGAGGGAACTGGAAGGGGGAAGCAAGGGGAAGAATGAGGAGGGGAAGCTCAGGGCTCAGGGGTGGGGGTCTCTCTGGACCAACTTGATTTTCATGTGAATTTGCTCCTGGGTTCACATGTGGCCTTTGGTGGCCACACTGACAGTTATCCTGCCATAGATGGCCACGTTCCTCCATCTAGTGCGCACATTATGGACATTGGGGGCATCCCCCCCAAACCTGAATAAGGTCCATGATCTCTACCCTGGACCAGGAAGGCGCCTACCTTTTCCAGGTCCTGGCAGCCTCCCGAGAGCTGGCAGACTGGTCCTGGGGAGCAGTGGAGGGCTGGCTGCCAGTGACTTACTGGCTCATGTTTGGGGCTACTGGGTCAGGGGCAGTGACTGCTGACTCTAGGCTGGCAGGCTTGGACCTGGCACAGGCACTGTGGACAGAGTCTACCCGTTTAAGGGCTGGGAGAGGAGTGTTCTTGGTTCAGTCCAGAGTGGCCACTAGGGCACCCTGGGAAGGCTGGAGGCCCCCTATTTTGAAATAAGTGACTACACAGCACTTATTTCAAAATAGCTATTTCAAATGTGGTGTTTTTCTTCATAGAATGAGGTTTACCAAATTTGAAATAAGCGCTCCGCTATTTCTAATTTATTTCGAAATAGTGGTTTCACTGTGTAGACACTAGGAAAGTTATTTCGAAATAAGGACTGTATTTCGAAATAACTTTGCTGTGTCGACATATCCTAACTGAGGCTGGAACACATTAATCAATCTCTGTTTAGCCTACACACCACTGAAGGAAAACAAAGCACTGAACAGGCATGACACATGGATTAACAGGTTTTTTCCTGTAAGGTGAAGTATTAATGGATGTGTGTAAAAAGTCTGCCCACAGCCTCATCTGGTGGGGATGAGATCAGATCCACAAGTAGTCTTAATCAACCCCTGAGTATATAATAAATATCAGGAATAACTCTTGAGACTCTCAAGTGTCCATAGGGAAAAATTAGTCAAAAATCTTAAAGCATTTATTACTAAGAATTATCTTAATAGCCATACCCAAGTTCTGACACACACAGACATACCCTTATCTTCTGCAATTTTGCTTAACATGAAAATGACATATTAGATGTTACTCAGTTTGAACAATAAAATAAATACCAAAAGCTGAGGTGATCATTACTAGTATTGATCCTTTAAAAATATTTAAAATGATAAAATATTTAATCTATTAAGAAAAGAGCTTTACCACAGCAGAATATTTTTGATTAAAAATAGAAATCATGCAACTTTTTACAAAAATGCCACTATCAACAGTTTTATGGTGAAATTAACTTTATATTAATCTAAATCTCTCTCTATAAAACTTACCTCAATGTTATATGTCTTCAAGTAAGAAAGATCGGCTAGATGAAAATCACATTTTGTGGAACTGTTAACAATTTTCTCATCCAATTTCAATATGAATTCGGTTTTTCTGCCATTTGATTTACCCCCAGTACATTTAACATGGATGGCATTATTGGACGTGTAAATTACATTACTAATGTTTACTTTCTCTGGGCCTGTTTGAAGAAAAGTGACACCATTTTGTATTTTAAAATTTTGAAACCAGACATTTTAAGTTATGTTTTCTTTAAGCCCTATTTCCATGTATCACTGATAGAGTTGATATATTTCTCCACCTAGTCCTGTTTCATCACAGTCAATAGTACTACTCACATGCTTACAAGTAAGCATGTGCTTAAACACTTTGTTGGACTGTACCTCCATGAACTGGAATGAGACTGACAGGAGACTGTTTAATAAGAGAGATCTACCTGCGATTCTGATATAATGATAAATGGCACAGTCACTGCTCCATTTCCTCCTACTATCATTCTGCACTTGAGAAAATGTTATGGAGAAGAGATCGTTTCACCGGCAAAGACCTTATAAATGAGTGTGCATGTGGGTTTGATAACTATCATATAGCATAATAATAAAAAATACTTTATTGCTCAGTAAATAGTACATTTTAAAGGGTACTTCAAAAAGCATGGCAACAAATTTAGTCTGTGTTTTATACTTCATATATATTTCACAAAAAAGTCATGCTAATCAAAGTGGCAGTAATCCACATTCTGTATGGATAAAATTCACCCCATTGCAGAAAGCTCATGCAAGATTTCACTAACACATAAAACCACTATTCCAGGCTTAAGTCCTGTGAAAGTGTTGGTGTACACCCTTCATTCTAGGGTAAATTTTCCTTGAGTGGATTTTCATGTAAAGATTATTTCAAAACTAATAAGAAAGAAATCATGAGTATCATCTTTAATCTTCATTTCAATTGAGCGTTGATATAGGAGTTCTATGTAGTCTTCCCAGATAATCCTGAAAGCATTTATGTAACTAGGCACACTACTAAAATAGCACTCCAGACATAAGTAGCTTTTCTTGAGGAGGTTTGTTTGTGGGAGAGGGAAGAACACCACTGAAGTGGTGTCTTTGCTCATCTCTTAAAGAGAAAATGGTCCAATTAGGTTGCAGATGATACCAAACTGCTTAAGATAGTTAAAACCAAAGCAGACTTTGAAGAGCTTCAAAAAGATCTCACCAAACTAAGTTATTGGGTAACAAAATGGCAAATGAAATTTAATGTTGATAAATGTAAAGTAATGCACATTGGAAAACATAATCCTAACTGTATATACAATATGATGGGGACTAATTTGGCTACAACTTCTCAAGAGAGGGATCTTGGAGTCATTATGAATAGTTCTTTGAAAACATCCACTCAGTGTTCAGCGGCAGTCAAAAAAGCAAACTGAATGTTAGGAATAATTAAAAAAGTGATAAAGAATAAAACAGAAAATGTCTTATTGCAGCTATATAAAACCTTAGTACACCCATATCTTGAATACTGTTTACAGATGTGGTCACCTCATCTCAAAAAAGATAAGTTTGGCATTGGGAAAGGTTCAGAAAAGGGCAACAAAAATTATTAGGGGTTTGGAATGGGTCCCATATGAAGAGAGAGTAAAAAGAATTGGGTTTTTCAGTTTAGAAAAGAGGAAATTAAGGGGGGATATGATGGAGGTCTATAAAATCATGACTAGAATGGGAAAACTGAATAAGAAAAGTTATTTATTTATTCCCACAATAAAAGAACTAGGGGTTACCAAGTGAAATTAATAGGCAGCAGGTTTAAAACAAACAAAAGAGACATTTTATTCACTCAACGCACAGTCAACCTGTGGAACTCCTTGCCAGAGGATGTGGTGAAGGCTAGGACTTTAATTGGGTTCAAAAAAGAACTTAATAAATTCATGGAGGTTAGGTCCATCAATGGTTATTAGCCAGGATATGCAGGAATGCTGTCTCTAGCCTCTCTTTCTCTGGAAGTGGGCAACAGGGATGGGATCACCTGGAGAGATTACCTGTTGTGTTCCCTCCCTCTGGGACATCTGGTATTGGCCACTGTTGGCAGACAGGATACTGGGCTGGGTGGTCTGTTGGTCTGACCCAGTATGGCTGCTCTTATGTTCTAGGTTGTTCTCTCCTTAAGGACATTATAAGGTACTGGCAATCTTTGCTTGAGACACGCCATTGTGTTTACCACTTGGCAAATATTAAGTGAGCTTTTGCTTACTAAAGAAAGTGGCTCTGTGCTAAAGCTGGGAAACATTTTTGGGGGGCTGAAAAAAACCAGATTGTGAATGCATTGCATTGCATTGTAGAAAAATGTAGAAGAAAATCAAAAGACTTCATTTTCAAAAAGAAACATTGTGAGGGAGAAATCTTTAAGAGCAGGTAAATTTGTGAAAAAAGTTTGAACTGGGCATTGTTCTCTTTTTGTTCATTTCTTTATTGAACTGGGGTTTATAAGGAAATGCACCTCCTTTTAAATAGAAGGTGTCAACCAGGGACTATTTTAGTCTGAAGGGAGTTCAAGAACAGAAGGGAACATGAACCAAAACGTAGGCTTGGTGTTAAGGCCTGAAGATATGGAAGAATCTTCAGATGGGATGCCTGACATCACACAGCCAAGAGAGTTGCTTTGGAAGGCTCATACTTGTTATTTGTTTTGCAATTCTAGCCTGGCTGTCAAGTAGAGGACACATAATCAGTGACAAAGCTAGCCAGTAAACAGAGAATGCAAAAGGGCCCAAACAAGATTATCAAGAATCCAAAGACACTGGATTTAGGTCAAACCTATTACAATAATTAGCAATGTAAAAAACCTCTTTTAAACTGGTTAATTGGAGTGTGGGGGAGGGGGCTGCTTTGTCTGGATGAGCTGCACCAAGCAACAGCACCGGCTGGCCAGCCAATGGTCCCACCATGCCACAGCGCTGTTCTAACTGGCTAGCTTGGATCACTCCACACCATGCCACAAAGGGCTGCTGTGGTCAGCAAGGGTCCTGGCATGCCACGCTATGCCACAGGCAGGGTACTGCTCCAGCCAGCTGGGATACTGCTGACCAGACCACAGCAGGAGAGGGGCTGTGCTCCTCTCTCCACACAGCTCCCTGGTTAACCACTTATCACCTGTTTCCAGGTATCAGGTTAACTTTTTACATCCCTACCAGTGAAACCTAAGGATCAAAGAGTTTTTGGCTTCCTCAAGAGGAAGAGACCTGAGAGGGACATTTACTAGATCGAAGTAGACTATCAGTGAACCTGTCCATTACATTGCCTACAAGGGGCCTTCAGCTACTAACTATATCTTAAAACTTTATATACTGCAAATGACTAAGAGACAACATGAAGGCACAGGGACACTCCCTGATAGGATGATGTGCTATATAACTGATGCCCATTTAACACCGTCATGGAGTAAAAAACTCTATCATAAGATTCTTGTGGAGCTTTTGTAACCCCTAGAAATCAAATCACACATTTCTAGATTCCTACAATAAGATTTTCACCTCTGCTCTGGTCCCTTCACAATAGGTAAAGGGGATAGAGTGGTATAACAGTCTTCAATACAGTTTGGGAAGGATTCCCCCATTGCACGGACTAAGGAAGACAGCTACCATCTGTTATTCGAGGTTCCCCCTTTCAGGCTCTGGCACAGAGGGTGTACTATGGTTAACAACCAGAAGGGGCATGCCAGGGATGGTGCTGGAAAAGCAGGCATGTGTTGGAGACAGCCACAGAACACACAGCTGTAGAGATTTTTGGCAGACATAATATCCCCTAGGCAACCCCGGGAAACTGCTGTAACTCAGAAGGGCTTTCTGGGGTTTTTCCACTATGCCAGTCCTGCTTCAGCCTGAGGAGCAGCCCAGAATGGGAAGGAAGCTGAGGTGGCTTAAAAACTTGTCCATGGCATTTAGAATCACAGCACAGAATCTCCCTGCTAATCTGTTGCTCTGTCCTCTTTTCCAGAAGATCTAAGATTGATAAGGACTTTTAATTGTTCCTAGATACAGGTTGAATATGCCGGAGAGAACAAAATATTCATATGAATTTTGTACTTCTTTTGTTTTTGGATAATGTTAGGAGTTAAGACTGTGGTTAAGCATACCATTATCACAAAAAGTTGAAGTAGTAGACTGAGAATGTTAAGTAATATTTCTCCGAGAAAAGGTGTTAAAGACAGGTTCCCATTTAACACTTCTGGCTTGTGATGCAAGGGGTGACACAGCAAGCACAAGTAAGAGTTTTACATTATAGCTTTTCTATTAGATATTAACACTGATCATCCTAAGAGCAGAAGGATGAAGAGAGGAAGCTGAAAGAAAGCAAAAAGAAAAGAAAGAGAATCCAGAACTGAAGAAGGTTGAAAGAAATCATGGTATATAAAAAGGGTATCCTGAGCTTTATGATGAGAAGCGGAAATGGCTTGGAACTTTTAAACAGTAAGGAGAACATCACTATATTCAAGACATGAGCAACCATCAGGTTATGTTGTTCTTCTCTGATTAAGGCTAGGTGTTAAAAGGTGAAAACAATCTATAGTAGCAATACAGCACTGCTTCCACAGTGTGACAGTGAACTGACCGCTGCAATGGTAGAAAACTTTTGCAAACGATTCCTTATGAAAACCCAATCTAAAAGGACAAACAATACCCTGAAAATAGGGAAGGGGTTAAAAAATAAAGTGAAACTGTGGAAGTAGAGCTTGAGCCCTACACTGAATTGAGCAAAGTCAAAGAATCCAGTCTATCTAACTATGCCAATTCACAGAATGCAATTTTATTTTATTTTTATAGGTATTGTGGTACAAAAAGTAAATATATTTATATGCTTTAAAAAAACTCTACATTTGCATTGTGTTAAACTTTAAACGTTCAAGTGTGAAACAGCCATAAAGTTGAAAAATTTAATAAAATTTAATTTTATTAAGGAATTGTTAAAATGTCAGTACTACACAACATAATATAAACAACATGGTGTAATTCTAGATACTGAAAGCTTAATAAGAACTAAACATAAGATGTGAATATTAAAACAGTCTGAACTAAAATTTTTAATTTATTGTAAATCTGAGTAAATAAATTCCTAACTATTGATACAAGTGACCATGAGCATGATTGTATTCATATATTAATTCTTGTATTTCCCAGATAAAGAAAGATACTTACTTGATGCCTTTGTGCAGTTTTTATAAGTCAAAGGTGTCCCAAAAAGTTGTTTTTTTCCCGTAACATTGGTGTATGCCGTAATTGTGATGGAGTAATTTGTGTAAGGTTCACGTTTTGTACAGTTATAAGAAGTCTTATTACCAACATCTATTTCTGTTTTTTAAAGAAGAGAAAGATTAAGTTAGCCTTTCTTACTCTGAACAATATTTCTGTCACCAAAGGATGGCCAATAAAGGTACTAGAATTTATGTAATGGATATGTTGTGAATTAAACTGGCCAGAGGGGTCATTGTTCTTGACCCCAATCAGCTGTGATTGCTTTATGTCTAGCAACATACTGATATTTTAGCCTATATACCAAGGCTGGGCAACATGCAGCACAGGAGGCCAGATCCAGCCCACCTAACACTTTGATCCAGCTCATGGACTGGCTGCTTTCTATTTATACCCTGCTGTCCCTGCCACCAAATTTCCAGGCAGCAACTGAGGAAGCAGGATCCTGTAGAAATGGCACACAGCTCCCACGTATGGTCCGGAGCCACGATTCTTTTATTAGCCACAGCAACCCAGGACGGCTGTCAGGCAACACAGTAACAGTGGAGTGAGGAGCTGCAAGGCCTCTTCTCTGTTTTAAAGTCTAAGCCTCCGGCCCCAGACAACTCCAGGAGCAAGGAGGCTAATCCCCACCCCTGCCCCTTCCACCCAAGCTCCTACCTCTTCCGGGGTCAAAGCCAGCCTGTCACCATGTACCAAAATTCATTCAGTGCCTCCCTTGCAAAAATTATTGCCCAACCCTGCTATCTACTGTAAATATGTTTTCATTAGCACCACATATCACACACACACACTTACAAAATGAAAGTACCAAGCAACAGTTAGGAAATGACAAAATTAAGGCTGTCAAAGAAATCTTAATTAGGCACCAAACATGTATATGCCCTTTCCACTGGATCCCTGCCTTATGCCGTGAATGGGATGCGATTAAATACTAATGTTTATCCTCCATGTTCAACACGTGGCCCCAGGCTTTATTTAACACACAATCCAAATTATTCAAAGATGTCTCCATGGTGCTCCCACTGCAGTATCTGAATGTTTCATAAACATTAATGACTTTATCTATCTTGTGAAAATAGGTGGTATTACTGTCTCATTTTAGAGCTGGAGTTTGAGGCACAGATCACTTAAGGCCAACATCACCAAGTGTGCATTTATTCTGGGTGCCAAACTTGAAAACGCTAGGACTGATCTTTCAGAGTATTTAGCATTTGTATAGCAATTTATAGTTTCAAAGGACAAGCTACCACTGACTTCAATTCTAATTATGAACACTCACCATTTCAGTACATCTAGATATGGTGTTTTGTGTTGGGCAGACAGAAAATGAGGAAGATACAATTAGTGGCTGCCAATGAAAATACCATCCTACAGTGGTAAAAACCAAAGAAGACTCACCCCAGGAGCATGAACTATCATTCCTTAATCCTGAAATCACTCCCTGCCCTCCCTTTTGGGCTGAATGAATGGCTTATGAAACTTCAATTTCCCTTAAATCCTCTACAGTATGTCACTATCATCAGTGCCTATGAACCTATACTGACCAGCACAGAGGAAGGCAAGGAGCAGCAATTCTACTCTGATCTGGTCTCTATAATCAGATCAACCTCTGTACGTCTGTATATGACAAACTCATCCTTTGATTAACAGAAACGGACTCCTCCTCGAATAAATGTGCAGAGCACAGTCTGCTCGGAATTAATACCATCTTGAGGCAGAATGATAAATATAAACCAATGTGGCTGCACCCACATTCCAATACAAGGGCAACTGATTGACTATGTTATAACCCACCAATGAGAGAAACTGATATGGTTTCAGGTGCAATTTCTCAAAAATAGAGACTCTATATATTAGGAGGTAAGTAAAGCCTGACAGGTATAATCAAGAGCTTCAGGGGGTTGCCGAGTTAGTCTGTTACAAAAAAACAACAACAAATGGTCTGGTAGTACTTTATAGACTAACAAAACATGTAGATGATATCTACTAACTAGATACTAACGTTACTCCTCAAAAAATGAGTAACGAAAAATTAGGAGTAATGTTAGTTCAAACCAAGGGGTTTGATTCAAACTAACGTGGCTCAGAGCACACTTTCACTTTCAAATCAGCTGGCATTCAGAATAGCGTGCAGCTGAGATTATGCTAATGAAGCACAGGATATTTAAATCCAGGCTTTACTGATTATTTCGAATGCCTACATTTGCATCCCTAGTTTGTAGTAGGGTGCAAGTGTAGACATGCCCTCAGAGACTAACATAAATACATATACACATATAATTATGAGCTTTTGTGGGCAAAACCCACTTCCTCAGATGAGCTTGAGTGGAGTTCTCCTTCCTCTAAGACTCAAAAATATTATTTAGTTGATTATTGGTCCAAATCATTCTGTTTGTTGAGTGCACTCTACCTTCAGCACATTGCTTACAACTGTTCCAAGACTGGCCCCAATAGCCTGTTAGTGGATATTGTTGTTGAGTCCTATTGCTAAGTTCCTTGACTTTCTCAAAATGAAAGCTATCTGTGGTGAATCTAGCCAACTAGCTCAATTATGAACATTTTGCTATAAAAATAAATTATGTGGTTGAACAAATACAATTTCCAATGAAAAAAACTTAGGGTATGTCTACACTGCATCCCTAGTTCATTTTTTGAGGAGTAACATTAATTCGGACTAAGGGCTTTAGTCCGAACTTACGCATTCCGGCAAGCACTTCCTGGTTTGAATCAGCAGGGATTCGAACTAGCACGCCGGCGAGATCATGTTAATGAAGCACGGGATATTTAAATCCCTGCTTTATTAACTACTTCGGTCGTCTCCATTTGCATCCCTAGCCCGAAGTAGGGATGCAGTATAGACATACCTTTAGAGACATGATTGTGCAAGGTAAACTATTATGTGTTTTATGGTAGTGCCTAGAGCAGGGGTGAGCAAAAGGGCCTCTGCAGACCAGATCCGGCCCACCAAGCAGATTGAAACGGCCCGTGGAGGCCCTGCTGCTCTCCTGGCCCCAAACCAATTAGGGCCTGGGGAGCGTGTGATGCCTTCTCCTGCCTTGTCAGGAGCATACAGTGCTTTGAAATGCCACATGCTCCTGGCAGTGCGGGAGGCGACATCATGCACTCTCCCATCCCCAAGCCCTGATTGGGCTGGGGGTGGGTGGAGCATGTGAAATTTCCTCTGCCCTTTCCCCCCTTCCCGCCCCATGAGGAGTGCATGGCCATACTCACACAGGGCGGAGACAGGACTTAGGAAGCTTTGTGCAGTTTCCCCATCCTCAGTCCCTGAGTGACCTGAGGGTGGGGGAGCACGTAAAGCCTGCCTCCAATCATGGTCTGTGGGTGGGGAAGCCTAGAAGCATCTTGGCCCCGTCTCTTCTGTTTTAGGCCCTGCCCCTTTCAGTGGGGCCCGGGACCACTTCAAAAATATTTGTAGTGGCCCTCGGCCAAAAATTATTGCCCACCCCTGGCCTAGAGACTCTAGTCAACAATCAGGACCCCATTGTGCTAGGCACTGTACATAATGTAGAGAACTCATAATTCATCTATGCTATGTGGTAATTATAAAAAAAGAAATACTTGCCTTCAGATTGACTACAGTTCACCTTATAGCCATGAATAGGGCCTTTTGGTGTTTTTGATGGTTTTTTCCATGTAATGCATATACTTGTATGAGTTATGTGTACCTTATCAGGTACCAGTTCAGGTTTGTCTGGTGCTGTTTCAAAAAATTAAGAGAGAGGGAACAACACTGTTTTAATGCAGAAGCTATTATTTTTCAAATTATTAAAGCTCAGAAAATTTGAAATGAAAAATATGCATTGTATGCCAGCAATTGAAAAATACTTGCTGCAATTAATATTTTTTTAAATATTAGCGTAAGAAACCAGCCGGAGATACCATTGTGAATAATAATGGACAAGTTCATTAAATTCTAATTTATTTTACACAAATGCAGTGCATACATAAACTGTAGAAATTAAAAATTTTAAAATGAAAACATTAACAGCTCAAGATATGTCTATATTGCATGGCTATTTCAAGATACTGGAGGTATCCTGAAATTGCTACCCTGCATCTACACATGCTGCCTATTATTTCAAAATATTTTTCAAAATAATGGGCATGCTATTTCGCCATCCTAGTAAACTTCATTGCACAAGGGATAAGGCCTGGCTCGTAATAGTGCATTATTTTGAAATTTGGTGCTATGTAGACAAATTAGTTATTTCGAATAGACTTGATATAAGATATGCAATTTGCATAGCACAAATTGCATGTCTTATTTCAAATTTAGGGTGCTATGTAGACGAACCCTCAGAGAATAAGTGTGAATTTTGTAATACCCACTGTAATGTGGCAAATTTAAGAAACAGGAAAAATTAGAAAAGTGCGGGTGAGTCACCTGAGCAATAAGTACATAAATTAAAAGTTCATAAAAAGTAAAGTGATTTTAAATAACTAAGAATAAAAAATGTAACAAATTAGAAAAGTAATTGGATGTGTGAGTATTCTTGTTGTGTTCAATTGGAACTTGGCTTTTTTAGCATATTTTGCCCATTGTAAGTTTATTAGGTACTATGAGTATTAAGAATTTATACCAGTAAGACATAATGCTGGGAAGAGAAACAAGTAGCACATTTTCAGGAATCATGAAATGTGTGAGATGTGAAATGTTTGTATTGAAGAGTTATTCATAACTAAGGGTATGTCTACACTACCCCCCTAGTTCGAACTAGGGTGGTTAATGTAGTCATACGAACTTGCAAATGAAGCCCGGGATTTGAATTTCCCGGGCTTCATTTGCATGTTGCCAGGCGCCGCCATTTTTAAATGTCCACTAGTGCAGACTCCGTGCCCGCGGCCACACGTGGCATGAACTAGATGCAGCACGAGGCGTACAGATAGTTTGGAATAGGCAGCCTAGTCCAAACTATCTAGTTCGTGCCGCGTGTAGCTGCGGGCATGGAATCCGCACTACCGGACATTTAAAAATGGCGGCGCATGGCAACATGCAAATGAAGCCCGGAAAATTCAAATCCTGGGCTTCATTTGCAAGTTCGTATGACTACATTAACGACCCTAGTTCAAACTAGGGTGGTAGTGTAGACATACCCTAATGGACTTATATAAATGGAAGAAAGATTTGTAGTGAAGTAATCCAAAATATCTGGAACAAAAAATTACCCAGGTCAACAACAACAAGAAAATGCATCAGTGGCATTACAAAGAGATCTTGTTCAAAGCAATGATGCTGACCAACGTGGCTATACATGTAATGGCAAAGCTAGAAGATTATCTGAGGAAATGGTAACAATGTTAAATTATATTAAAAATATTTATAAAGGGCAACATAGTCTAGTAGGTAGGTAGGTCATTGTACTGGGTGGGATCTGGGTTCTATTCTCAGCTTTACCACTGACTTGATATAATGTTTGGCAACTCACTTTACGTAGCTGTGTCTGCTTTCTTTCTGGCCTTTACAATGCTTTCTCTATTTAGATTGTAGATTCCTCAAGGCAGGGACTCTCTCACTTGTTTTTTGTACAGCATCTAGAACACTACTGCCCTAGTCTCAGGTACAAATCACAATAAGTAGTTGTGTTGAATGTTTAGAAATTTCAATCTTGTTTTATTTCAAACTTTTCAAAAAATTGGATGTTGTGTAATATATGTTTCAAAATCAATACAGAAAATATTTATAAAAATGGTTTTTTAATAAAATAGCCGATAACTATTTTTAAAACTTTTTTGATGTTTTCAATGGAACCTGTTTTGGACCCATGTTTAATATTAATTCAATATAACAACTATTGCATTTATGTTTCCTAATTTTCAATGATTTAAAATGTACAGTTAAAATATTGATATTGAAGTTTGCCTCTCGTTCAGTCAAAAGTATGTCATCTTCTCCAACCTTCATACCTATATCTATGTTTTGTTTTCAGTTTATAGAGTTCAATATGTACCAATCTGAGAGTGAAGGAAAAGGGATTCACAAATTTCATTTTTTGAAACTTTTTAAAAATGAAAACTTCTGATATTAAAAAATGATAGGAAATAGAAATGGCATTTCAGCCATTTTTAAAGGACAAAGCCAAGGGGTAGAAAAGTAAAGAGAAAAAACAAGGGGAAAAAAAGAGAGGAATAAAAGAGAGAAGATAGAAATGGAGGGGGAGGGGAAGGATTAAAATAGTTTGGTCAACAAACAGAATACATATTTTTTCAGTTTGTCAAAAATTTCAACTCCCACAAAAATGTAAATATTTTTCATTGCATAAAAAGATTCTTTTAACTCCCAAAAATGTTAAAAATATTTGACGATGTACAGTGAGTTTAGCTGCTGACATGAAAGTACCTACTAGAGAAAGGCTTTGTCTTCTGTTTGGTTTAAATAAAATAAAGGTAAATATTTTACTTACGTCCATAATCTGTTTTTATAGTTTTTTTACTTTCTTTTATTGTTTCATTGTTTTCATTAAAGATTATTGTTGAAGTACAGTTGTACTCTTCATTGGCTGACAGATTGGTGAATGTTGCAAAGCTATTGTTCAAGTTTAGAACGTTTAAACCTGCATTAAAATGGAAGATTTATTAACATTTTCACATGTCCAAAGTCTCTGATATATTATATATTTCCATTTCACTGTGGCTAATTTAAAATACACACTAGTTACAGCATCTTCATATTAATACAGTTGCACAGTATCCACTTCGTTTTTTAAATTAAATGTCTTAGCTTACATACATGTATCCTTATTTCCTCCATATTCTCTCAGAGGCCAAAAAGACAAGTTTGCGGCAATGAATTCTGGTCAGAGACAATTCAAAATACATTCTGGACCAGCCTCTTTCTCAGTGGAGACAGACTAGAAATTATGGATAGCATTTCAATTTAATTTTAATACAGATTTTTTAATATAGCCAAGGAAAATTTCAGTATTCAATATACATAGAATTCATGCCATTCCTTACACTCAACAAAGCACAAACCTCAAAACTCTAAAAGATTCAATATGGTTAAATGTCTAGATGATTATCTGAGCTCTTTGAAATCAAGCTCATTATTCATTCCTGTCCACCTGCTTCTTTCCTCACAACTCATCAAGACCAAGTCCCTTCCTTTAAATTCTTCTCCTCTTAATTCTTTTCTTCCCTTTTAACTCCATGTGTATCAAGCATTTTCTTAGTTCCATAGCCTACATGGTCTCCTTTCCCTGCAATACTTGAAAATGGACCTCTGAACAGCAGATTACAAGGAAAAGCCAAAGACCAGAATGATGGTTTCCAAAGGCAGGAGGGATTAGACCAGGGCTACTCAATATGCAGCCCACAGCCTGTTTGTTTGCGGCCCACAGTGCAGTTTGAATTTACATGGAGTGGGATCATTTGAACATGGCATTCACTAAGAACATGCTCCACAACAGCTAGTCAATATAATGGCCATCTGGTGATATGCTTTTTAGTGGTTAAATTTCTGGATTGCCATTGCTCATTAAAACTGTTGTCATATGGGTAGAAATCAGGTAAACATTGCATTTTATTAATATCAGCAGAACTGACTTAAATGGGGCTTGTGTGCTGTGTCCTTAATCTTTGTATTCATGCCCGTCAGTGTGAAAGAAGCTATTTGCATATATTTGCAACCACACTTAAGTTGCAGCCCTCAGCATGTGCTCTATTATTGTGGCTCCTGGGGCTTCCAAAGTTGAGTAGCCCTGGACTAGACTGTTGATGTTTTAGTCAATCGTCTGCTTCTGCCCTGTTAAATATTTTGAAAGGCAGGGGGAGCCAGAGATTACCTGTGCTATTCCTATTGTTATTACTTTCCGGAAGTGTCTGGCAGGCCTCTCCAACTCCTTGGTAGCTGTAGTGAATCCCTCCTTCTGCAACAAAGATTATGAAAAACTCTCTCTCTAAGTTGGGCTATCTTCTCCCTATTGTTGCCATGAGGAATTCCTCACAGATCCCTCTCAACTGTCAGCAGTGGGCCATAATCATCCTTCCCCTTACAAATTTGATTCTAACTATACATATTGTAAAGGCTCCTTTTATCCTCACTATCACTTTCTTATCAAATGATGAGTGGAAAAAATGTGAGGACAACAACCCTTTGAAAGATGTGTTATCTTCTCAATGCTTTTCACCAAACAATTAAATATATGGAATTAAAAAAGTATCAGTGTAAGATTAGATAAGAAACAGGTATGAATCCATATGAGACAAACGAAGTATATGAACTAATTTTTGTTTTGACCAATTTTTGTTGATGAAAAAGACAAGCTACAAGTGTTTTATTTCAGGTCTGGGGAAGATGACCAATCTCCAAGCTAAATATCATAGAATCATAGAATATTAGAAGTGGAAAGGATCTCGAAAGGTCATCGAATCCAGTCTCCTGCCCTCCCGGCAGGACCAAGCACCATCCAGACCATCCCTAATAGATGTCTATCTGACCTGATCTTAACTATCTCCAGAGATGGGGATTCTACAACCTCCCTAGGCAATTTATTCCAGTTTTTAACTATCCTGACAGTTAGGAAGCTTTTCCTAATGTCCAACCTAAACCTCCCTTGTTTAAGCCCATTGCTTAAACTATATAAATATAAAGTGGGATAGATTGTTATGCATAATGGGTTCACAAGTGTTGTACAAGAGCACTTAACAGGAAATGAGAAATTAACACATCTGTAGTCCTATGACAATGGAGGTTTAGCAGGCAGCAGGGTGAATTGGAAACTGTTGTAATAAGCCATGCAATCCATGTCTCTGTTATGTCTGTTTTTAGTGTCCAGCAGAGATATTAATTAAGTTCCCTAACTTGTCTTTTGAACTTTTTCTTCATATCTGACAAGATTCCAGAAGACCTGAAAAATGCTAACATTTTTACAGTCTTTAAGAAAGGAGACAAGGCAGGGTGTGAAAATTGACAGTGAATTCATTTGGAAAAGTGCTCTGATGTGTTTTTAGGTATTGAGACCTATGGCAGGACACCAAGATCCAACTCTATAAAAACAATTGTTGTTCCCATATTCCTTCATGGATTTGAAACCTGGATGGCCTATTGACAGCACCTCAGGAGTCTGGAGAGGTACACAAGATCCTTCACATCAAGTGGCAAGATCACTGCACTAAAACCAGGATCCTCACTGAAGCCAATATCACCAGCATTGAAGCAATGATCCTCCTGTACCAACTTCGATATGCTGGACGCTGTGTGCAGAAATTAGACTCTCACCTCCCAAAACAAGTCCCTAAGTCTCAGCTCACGTATGGTCAGCGATCCCACTGTGGTCTAAGGAAATGCTACTAAGACACGCTCAAAGTATATCTTAAGAGAACTGGTAGGGATATCACAAGCTGGGAAGAACAAGTTACCAATCAACCCAAATGACACCATATCCTCCATCAGGCGATGGCTCACTTTGAGGAGAACTGCCTTGCCCTTGAAATTGAAAAGAGGGAAGGAGGAAAAAAAGAAAGAACTTTATCCCAATCGGCAGCCAGCTTTCTGTGAAATGTCTATACCTTACTATGGGTGGATTTGCAGTTCCAGAATCAGACTAGTGAGACACCTGAGGATCCTTATGTAAGTCAACTGTACAAATCATTCTCAAATCAAGGGATAGCCAATGAAATGAATGAATGAGTTATTTGAGGCCGGGACTGATGCCATCATAATGAAGGAATTCATTGCATGGGGAGGAGACATCCATGGTGGCAAGAATAGTGTTCTTCTGGAGGTTAGTTAATATTGCAGAGTTTCTGGAGGAAGTCAGTTGACCCCTTTGTGTGGTGAGTGGTTTGAGGGTGGCTTTTATGAGCCCTGATACGCCTCGTGTCAGAGTACTGTGGCCAGATATAATGGGTCTGCCTGGGTTCCTTCTTTGTTTATTTTGGGAAACATGTGGAAGACCACTGGAGAGCATTTCCAGGGTATGAGGTTGAAGAGCTTCTCTTAGACCTGTTTGGGAAAGGACTTGTTGACATCCTTAAATTCCTGTGAGAATTGTGGTTGCCCCATCCATAAAAAGATAAATTGGAATTAGAAAAAATACAGAAAAAGGTCTGAAACAGATTTCATATGAGGTGAGATAAATAAGAATGGGACTTGTAAGCTTGGAAAACATGACTAAGGGGAGATATAACAGAGCGCTATAAAATCATGACTGGTGTGGGGAAAGTAAATAAGGAAGTGTTATTTACTCATAACACAAGAACTAGGGGTAATCAGATTATATTAATAGGTAGCTGTTTTGGAAAAAAACAAAAAGAAATATTTCATGACATAGTGTACTTTCAACTTGAGGAACTCCATGGCACAGAATGTTGTAAAGGCCAAGACTTGATTAAAAAAAGAACTAGATATATTCACAGGGGATATATCCATCAATGTCTGTTAGCCAGGATTGGTAGAGATGGTGGCGCTACCCTCTGCACACAGTATTCAAGATGTGGGCTTACCATGGATTTATAAAAAGGCAGTATGATATTTTCTGTTTTATTATCAATCCCAATCTTAATGATTCCCAACATTCTGTTATTAAGGGGGTTGTGCACCTCATCCGCTGGCTTTGTCCTAGAGTCAGAGGGGGCTGGCCCAGGGAGCAGGGGCTGCACATCCTTCCCACTGGCTTCACCCCACACCTGGCCCAGGAATTGGGGGGAGAAAGTACATACTAAATTTGGTGGTCCTATCTCTTACAGTTTAGGACAAGTTCTAATCAAACAGACTCAGAGACAGAAAGACAGACAGACAGATGTACATTTCTAAAATATATATTTCACTTGTTTGTCTCCCTAGATGTAAGCAGGGGCTAAACTACTGCTTGCTATCAACCAGCTAAAAGGAGGAGCTGTCCTGGGGTTGGCGGTGCTCACTCAAATTGTTTAGCTCTGCAAGATAATTAACTGTTAACTGTTGATATGTAAATACAGCTCATGCCAGGAGGGGGAAGGAATCCGAGGTGTGGTTATGTAAATCCAACTGATGGATGATCAGTTGTGGAATGGAATATGATGTATTGTAACTAATTTGAGCTGTAAGTGGGGTGTTTGAAGTCGGGTACGGAGAAAGTTTGGGTAAGTAAATGGAACCCTTACCTTGTTGAATTAGCGAGTCTGAGAGGCAAAAGACAATGCTCAATCCTTTTTGAGCTGGGACAGTCACTCATGGCGGAGAGGGTACGAACTCTGTTTGTGGTATTTTCCTCAGTTAATGCCATATGACTTCCCTCTCTCTCTCTTTCATTAGAAGTTTCTTTCTACACTCAGACTCTGTGCTTGAGAGTGGGGAAGCACTGCCTCTCAGAGGCACCCAGGGATGTGAATTTCCCAGGCTACTGGGTGGGGGCTCGAGCCGGTTCTGTGTGAGATGGACCCCTAGATATTGAACCCAGCCCTAGTTGCAGCTGGCCCTACCCAGCCAAGGGTGACATAAGGGATCATGTCAAACGCTAGTGATTTTTTAAAACATTTGCCTTCTGGATTTCATAATATCTTAGCATATTTATTCATTCATTGCAGGTAAAAATTATGTTCTGTTGTTCAACCTTGCTTCAAATCAGACAATTCACATTAAAATATGCCACCAGGTAAAAAGAAATGGAATTAAAACCATGGTTACAAAAGGTATAAAAGTACCTACCAGGCGTACACATATAAATATAGCTCAAATTACATTTCTGCGGGAAGGTTCCTTTCCATATTACATTTACAGTGGTATCATTTACAACTGTAGCTTCAAACTCGTAACTTTCGTTATCTGTAATGAGGAAGACATAATGCAATATATTCAGATTTTATTTTAATATGCATTTGAAGGTACGGGTTGGACCTCCCTGGTCTGGCACTCTCAGGACTGATTGGTCCAGGATAAGGGATTCTGCCAGACCAGGGAAGGTTATATCTGGCCTCTGCCCCTGCCCTGCCACCCCACTGGACTTCCCACCTCCCTTCACCCAGACAGCACAGCTGAGCCATGCACCGGGCTTCCTCATTCCCAGCTCTCCAGCTGCCAGACAACAGATGTTGCTTTACTAAAGAGTCCCAGTTTAGAGAACTGCAACCTGTATTTATTCTATGTATTCATGTATAACATTATTTTTATTATTAATACAAGCATATGTTTGTGAAACAGGGGAACCAAAAGTAAGTATTAAGATGAGTAAAATCATTAGTAACAGGCATTTTGGTGAGTTAGTTAACAAAAAAGGCAAGTTTGTCACCTCAAATTTAAACTGTGGAATTCCCAGTGCAAATTGTGGGGTTAAAACAAGACCTTGATTTCACAACCATACAAGGGCATATGGGAGACCAGATGGCAACACCTGTACCATGGGTAACAGTTTTGGAGGTGAAGCAGATCCGAAAGAGCCACTATGTTCCAAGGCCATGTGGGTAAGTGGGAAATAGACAGAGCTCTGACTGTACCTCACACTCATACCCAGGAATTTACACTGTGCTAGATATTGCTAAAAGAGACTGGTATAGCTTACTGCACAAGTACAGCATACACTCTCTTTCTGGAATACAGGATAAATTTGGAGCAAGATTATGTCTCTGAATCACAGTTTCCCTCCAGGGCAGCACTAGGAGCAATTAAACATATTTCCCTTTGCTTTCAGAAGATACTAAAGCCATAATCTAACCTTTTGTTAAAAAAAAAAATCTGGAGTACCTTATATATATAGTTCCTCTTCTAATACTTGGCACCACAAATACTTGACATAAAAAGCTAGATTTCATCTCTGGTACTTAGATATTGACTGTATCAAATATTGACTATAAATCTGGAACCCTCATAGTGATAGAGAACAATACTACTTCTTATGCTCTCTCTCTACTCAATTGCTCCAAATTCTATTCAGAACTTTCATGGATTGTATCTCATCAATCCTGTCACACTGATCTCTCTTGACAAAACATTCACGCAAATTATAGCACAAATGTATCATTCCAATGAAACAAAAATCCTGAATTAGGGCAATGTCAAGGAGGGGTGAATTCTCACTCCATCAAAACAGCAACAGTGCTCTGAAAGCTAGTTCTGTCTCCATAGTCCTATCTGGCAATGTGATATGTGAATAGGAGTTGGGCAGTTGGCAAGGTCTCTTGGGAAGAAGGCATATTACAGGATAGGGCAGTGGAGAGCCAACAATGAAGTACAGGACAGCACAGGGACTATGGTTGTAACTGCCAACTGCAACAGAGACCTGGAAGTGGCAATTCAAGTTTACACCATAGAGACACCAGAGCTAGAGAGAAATGGACCCTGATTTGGCCTGTTGCTGACCATGGTGGCTATTGCTGAAATTACAGCACTTACTCTTTGAACACAGAATATATATTCTCAGAATTTACAAGTAAATCCATTGATTATTTTGAGTTAAAAGTGATTAAAAACTTGGCCTTTTAGCATCTGTAGCAGTATTTCCTGTTTCTGAGGAGAAACACAGATTCTTCAAACTTTCTATATAGGTAAACTTAATTGAAAGGTTGTTACATAGATTATATTTCAAGGAATTACCTTGTAATTAAACTAAATATTATTGTGCCATGTAATTGGTTAAGGTTACAGAGAATATAGACAAGCGCAGGTAATTCTTAACTGAAATTGTTACAATTTAATAATAAATTAATGTTGTTACTACTTTCATCGAAATAATTACAAATATCACATTACTTATCACATTAGTAACAATTAAATTGAAAACATATATATTCCCAGACCAAAATAACAATTCAGATGGAGAATTAAGGCTTAAAGTGCATATCAATAACTTAGGGTATGTCTACATTACCACCCTAGTTCGAACTAGTGTGGTTAATGTAGGCAACCGAAGTTGCAAATGCAGCCCGGGATTTGAATTTCCCGGGCTTCATTTGCATCTTGCCGGGCGCCGCCATTTTTAAATCCCCGCTAGTTCGGACTCCATGCCCGCGGCTACACGCGGCACGGAGTAGGTAGTTCGGATTAGGCTTCCTATTCCGAACTACCGTTACTCCTCGTGGAACGAGGTGTACTGGTAGTTCGGAATAGGAAGCCTAATCCGAACTACCTACTCCGTGCTGCGTGTAGCCGCAGGCACGGAGTCCGAACTAGCGGGGATTTAAAAATGGCGGTGTCCGGCAAGATGCAAATGAAGCCCGGGAAATTCAAATCCCGGTCTTCATTTGCAACTTCGGTTGCCTACATTAACCACCCTAGTTCGAACTAGGGTGGTAGTGTAGACATACCCTTAGAGATTCCCCCAAAAAGCATCAGAAGCGTAGACAATTCAATGCTAATTTTACACTTAAATACAAAATGTAAAATGATCTCTGAATTTCCTGGGTTTATAATGCTTACTTTGGAGAGAATGTACTGCCCATCCTAACTACATTTTAACAGTATCAGAGCGGTAACAATGTTAGTTTGTAATTTTGAAAATAATGAGTAATACTATAGCACCTGAGGCTATGTCTACACAGCAGCGTTATTTTGGAGTAACTGACATTATTCCAAAATAACATAGTCTGCGTCTACACTACAAGCAATTATTTTGACATAATGTTGAAATAATGTCAAGCTGAAGGACTTCTTATTCCAACTCCTGTAACCCTTATTTCATGAGAAGTAAGGGAAGTCAATGGAAGAGTGCTCTAACACAAACTTGCTGCTGTGTAAACAGTGCCAAAAGCTGAAATAAGCTATTTTGACGTAAGCTATGCAATTGACGTAGCTCAAGTTGCGTAGTTTATTTCAGCTTTAGCCATGATGTGTAGATGTGCCCTTAGAGACTAACAAATATATATTTAGATAGATAGTGTATCATGAGCTTTCATGGGCAAAAACCACTTCTTCATCGGAAGAAGTGGTTTTTGCCCATTAAAACTCATACTACATATACTTTTGTCTCTAAGGTGCCATAGGACTACTTGTTTCATTTTAAAAGTTTTTTTTAAAACACGAAAAGCATGAATAGAATGTACCACATTTTTCTAATGAGACTACTTTAATTATGTCTTCTACCCTAAATCAAATTTAATTATTCATACAAAGTAAAAACTGTCTTCAGCAAAGACTAGATCCTCACCTGGTTTCTAGTTTTAAATTTGTGCACAGAGAACTGGAAGCAAAGTTTTCCTAATTATACTACTATATACCATAAAGATGAGGGCAAGAGTTTCAAAAGTTATTTTTTGAGACATCTTAGACAGGTCTGATAATCCCAAAGTACTGAATAATCATCAGATAAAAATTGGGCTCTTTTAAGTTGTCTCAGTTTTGCCACACAGGTAATTACTCACTTTTGAATCTCTTGGCCTTAAAGCTTTACAGGGCTTGATTGTGGAAACCTTGACATCAACTCTGCTCCCACAAGTACTCCAGGGAAACTTTCAGCCTCAAATAACTTTTGATATATAACTATTCTGCTATTATTTTCAAATATTTTATATTGAATAAAAACTATTAAAAATATTTTTATAATGAATAAAAACAGTACTTACTGGGTGGGACAACAATGGAACATAAAGAGTTGCAATTACCATCTGTTATATTAATATCGTATCTTTGACATTCCTGAAGGTTGTAAATAATGCTGTTGTTTACTTCACAAGGGGAGTTACATGTAAGACTGAGTGAAGTTATATCTGTGATTTTTTCAGAAACTTTCAATTTTCCACTGACTGGGTTACTGGTGTAATTGTACTCCTCCACAGTAAGATTAAATGGTTCTGAAAGAGGTGAAAAAATTGTTGAACACCAGACACTTAAAACAACAGTTTTTCATTTTTCATTCATACACTGAATTTCACTTTTGGCTTTGTTCACTTGTACATTTCATTATATAGTTAATATAAAATATAATACATAAAATCTTTAGCCCAAATCAAATCTAATTATCCATGTAAAACAAAGACTCTCTTCAGTGAATACTAGATTCCATTGTTTTATGATATTGATATAAAATTGGTTTGGAAACAACAGTGAGAGAAACATCTGTCCAAAATGCAGAATACTTTCTACTTCAAAGATCTCAACGTAAAATACACAGAGAAGTTTATGCAACTTAGGCCTGGTCTTCACTAGGAATCACACTGGTAAAACTACCTCTCTCGGGGTGTGAAAAAGATACAACCATGATGGACACAGGAATACAAACTTAACCTTGGGTGTAGCCATCACTAGGTTGGCTTAAGAATTAATCTATTGACATAACTACCACCTCTTAGGAAGACAGATTACCTACACCAACAACAGAATCCCCCCATGGCAATGTAGATAATCTCTATACCGGGGTGGGCAATAATATTTGTAGGGAGGCCACGCCAAGAATTTTGGTGAGTGGTCTGTTCTATTAATTAATAGAACATGTCTGTTCTATTAATAGAGGGACTGTGAGGTCTGGGATGGAGTTTGGGTTCAGGAGGAAGCTCCAGGCAGGGACTGAGGCATAGGAAGAGGTTTAAGTGCAGAAGGGGGTTCTGACCTGGGGCAGGGATGTCAGAGGCCGGGCAGTGTCTGGGAAGGAGTTTGGATGCAGATAGTTATGACCTGGGGCAGGAGTCGGTGTGTGTGTAGAGGTGCCAAGTGCAGAGTCTGGCCTTGGCTACGAGATGCATATCAGCATAGGTGGCTGCCAGTCAATGGCACAGTAGGATATTCAGACAGGCAGGCTGCCAGTATGAAGTGTGGCCCCAGCTAGTCACAGCTGTCAGCTACCATTGTCAAAAGTGTCTCCATGCTCTGCCCCACCCCTTGGGCAGAGGAAAGTAGCAGGTCTCAATGCATTCCCTGTGTCTGCAAACACTCCCTGACCTGAAGCTCCCATTGGCTGGTTTCTGGCCATTGGGAGCAGTGAAAATTGTGCTAGAGGAGGATACAGCATGCCAAGACCTGCTACACCTCCCCCTTCAGAGGGGTCACGGAGACATGTTTGTCAGAAGTCTCTGGCCATGATGCTTCTGAGAATAGCATGACCAGGGCTACATCAAACCAGCAAGGTTTTGCTGGGCAGCTTGCTGGGCCACGAGACATTTTCTTCTAGCCCTATGGTGGGCCAGAGGAAAATATTTCGTGGCCTACAGCCTACAGACTAGGGGTAGGCAAAACGATCTCTGCGGGCCTGATCCAGCCTGCCAAGCAGGTTGATCCAGCCTGCGAATGCCCTGCCGCTCTCCTGCCTCCTGACAAATCAGTGCCTGGGGATAGGGAAGCATGCGAAGTCTGCTCCCCTGCCTGTGGTGTGCGGCACTTAGAGTCAACCACTAGGTTTGACTCTATGTGCCGCACACTCCTTGCAGGGTTTGGGCAGGGAGCAAGAGACTTTGCATTCTCCCCTGCCCCAAGGTCCTGACTGACCTGGGGACAGGGGGAGTGCACAAAGTCTCCTCCTGGTGGCCGCCTAGAGGGAACCACCAGCTGTTCAGAACAGCTGCAGTGATCTCTGGGGAAGTGGGGGCAAGGATTTCACGTGTTCCCCCCGTCCCCAGGGCAATCAGAATCTATGGGCGGGGAAGCACAGAAGTGTTCTGTCCCCACCCCTTCTGGCCAAGGCCCCGTTCCTTCCAGGAAAGCCTAAGACCACTTCAAAAATTGCTGAAGTGGCTCCCCTTCTAAAATTATTGCCCACACCAGCTAAAGATCATATCTTGCCCACTGAAGTGCTACAGCAAAACAGCTACAGAAGAACAGTTGTGTGATTGTAACATCTTAAGTGTAGACATGCCCCTAGAAAAGTCCCTTTCCATCCCCTCTCAGCATCTAGGCATGTTATCAAAAATATCCTGTGATGAGGCTTCCAACCCACACAAGACAAAGAAGGTTAAGTTAAGCCAATTAATCTGATATTCCACAGTTGGAAGAAAGCCAGGGATTGGTAAAGGTGAACTCTGGCTCTGCAAGGGCAGGTTGAGTTTGTATAAACAGCAAGCTTAGAACTGAGTTGTTACAGGGTAAGCATTCTGCTCTTGCTTCCTGGAAGAAGAAAGGTTTGTTTCGGCTACAGAGGCTGGCAAGCAATCAGAGAGGGGAAATAGTCTGCAGTTAGTCTCTGGGAGGAGGGAGTTTGGGCTGGTACACCTAAGGGGGCAGAAGACAGAGAAGGGAAATACAAAGGACTGCAGGGTCATAGTGAAAAGGCAGAGAGCAAACAGACCATGGTAGCTAGACTTAGGATCCCTGAGCTACAACACACCTTAATGCTAACAGGCACTAACTAATTAGTGCAGATGCTGGGAAAGTGAAATAGGCCCTCGCCTTGGACTGGAAGCCTATCTGGAATGGCATGCAGATAGGTAATGCATGGAACTTGGATACCTGGGATGAGGAGGACTATGCAGTGACCAATCAGAGCACTGAGTCATGAAGACTGGGATCTGCAAGCTCCTGGAGAACAAGCAGGGAGGTATTGTGAACTAATCCCCAGATGTGGAGAGACAGTGCCAGCCCAAGGGTGAATGGACTCAGATACTTGATTGTCCACTTCTGCGGAAAAATCCTGGGGGTGGGGTAAATAGCATAGAAACCTCCCGAACTGCTTGGGGAGGTGCCATCCCTAATCCAAACAAATTGTGGGTCCTGCTCTCAAACTCCAATGATTCACAAGGCTCCATAGCAAACAAAGGTGCACTAAGGTCCTGTATCCCATTATTGTCCTCTTGCAGGGTAATTCCAGAGGAACCATGTTACATCAACTTCTGCAGCCAGCACCTGCCCTAGCATCAGCCATATAAGGAGATCTGTAGTGGAGCTAGGGTACCTATAAAATAATTAAGCTGGGTACTGTACTGCAGTTCCACACTGTGTCCCATGGGACTGGTGGGAGACAATGATCTTCCTCCTATCCTATCTAGTCTCAGTTCTGTCCACTTCTATATACACAGAGCCTTCCACATGGCCTGATGGGAAATGGGCATATTACTAGAGTCCCCTGATGCTCTTTCCTATGTGGGTGGGGAAATCTGTGCATAGAAAGACTCCTCAGCACAGTCTGTCCATCTGTCACAAGCAACTAATATTATGTACTGATATTATGCATTACAAACTAACAAACAAATAGATGTGAATACATTCCAATCAGTCATGCATAGTGACTATACAAGATACACCAGAGTCATTACACATACCCAGGTGAGACAGGAGTTTAAGAGTAGCTAAAAAGCAGTAGAGTGATGGTTGAGTTAGAAGTTAGCACACAAATTGGTTAGGCTATATTAGGACATGGTGAGAGGTGGGAGGTAGCATATTATGGTAACAAGACTAAGAGGAATCCAAAGAATGGTATATTTGGGACAGAAAGAGGTATCTATGGAAAGGGAATAGCAGACTTGCCTCCTAACAAAAGGTGAACACCTTACCCTACTGTACCCATTCGTGCAGTATTTATAAGCTTTAGAAGCAAACAAGATCAGCCCTCTTCAGAGGGCTAGTCTGTCCATGGGTACAAGGATCCTAGATTCTGAGTAAATGCTCTTTGAGGCTACAAAAAATAAATAAAGTACCCACCCGGGGCAATGCAATTTACAGTTTAAATATTACAATTTAAAAGAAATAAGTATTAATTAAAACAAAAAACAGGACTATGTAGCACTTTAAAGACTAACAAGATGGTTTAATAGGTGATGAGCTTTCGTGGGCCAGACCCACTTCCTCAGATCAAATAGTGGAAGAAAATTGTCTCAACCATATATGCCAAAGGATACAATTAAAAAAAATGAACACATTAATTGTATCCTTTGGTATATATGATTGTGACAATTTTCTTCCACTATTTGATCTGAGGAAGTGGGTCTGGCCCACGAAAGCTCATCACCTATTAAACCATCTTGTTAGTCTTTAAAGTGCTACATAGTCCTGTTTTTTGTTTCAGCTACACAAGACTAACACGGCTTCATTTCTACAAGTATTAATTAATACTTGAAGATATTTTCCGATGGCTAAAGATCACATAACTAATACAGCACTGTGTATATTTTACATGGACTCTTATGATCCTCCTGGACCCTCAGAACAAAATGTAAAATCCACTTTTTTAATACAGACTTCTCTTGGCGGCAGCATCAAAATCGTGTATTTAAAAAAATATGGTCTCCTCAGATTGTGGAATCAGAGGGTCATACAGAGATCCATTCATTTGATGGGTTTTGTGAGAGATTCAGAAACCATGATGAAGAATATAGTATAGAAATCTAAATACATATGAGATGGACAGATCATGGCACAATTAATTAACATGACTATAATGATGTTATCCCATCTACACAGGCAGGGCAAACCCTATTATAAGATATGTTGTAAACCAGTGTATCACTGTGCAATTCCCTGATCCAGCATTCTGACCAGTCTACAATTCACCTGTCACTTCAACATGCTCTGCCTATGGCCCAGGGAAAGCAGATAAGACTAGTTATATCAATTAATAATCAGTTATCCTCTAAAGCCTGCAGTTTTCTTATTTGTTTCTCAAATGATATAAAATTAGAAGAAAGTAAGAAAAACCAAGAAAAAAAATAAAATGCTTAAGTGCCTGTCGATTTGGTTTGTTTGGGCCTTCAGTTGATCAGAGTTAAGAGTGTGTTCCTTATGGTTTCAAAAGTTACACTTCACCTTTATTAAACATAACTTACCACATGGTTTGGAAGAAGTGATCGCTGTAAGAAGGGAGGGAAAAAGACAGCATTCCATTAAAATTTTGGAGAAGGATGCTTAATACATTTGTACCTATTACTATACATTTGTTTCAAAATAATGTTTTTCCTTATACATTAAAATGGTTGTACTTTTGATTAACTCATATTTCTGTCTTCACTCTTAAGAATAGTTAGTGTGTTTTCATTATTCCCCTTTGCATGATTTATTGCAAATTATATTGCTCATTATACATGTTTCTGAACTATAGTTCTACACAGGAAATATTTTTCTTACAGGTATGATAAGGAAAACCTATGTGGCAAGCTAAATCATTCTCTTTGATAACGAGAATAAGGGAACAGTAAATATATTAATTAGAATGGCCCTTTTACAAAGTTTCGGTGATGCAGGTTGCTCAATTTGCAAGAAGGCAATGCCCCTTTGAGAACTGCCATGAGGCTGGTAGTGAAGTGTCTCAGTTTTGACTGTCGTTCAACAAAAAGAATCAACCCATTTTGCATTAATTATCCTAAGCAAGTAAGGAATACAGTAAGACTGGGCATCACAATTCCTTTTTACCAAAAAAAAGCAAGTAATATTTGCTATTCATGACGGCCAGGAAGTGAACCTTATAATATGTTTTTAACATAATTTAACCAATAAAAGAAATAAGCTTCCTAAGAGACTTCAATTTCTTCATCTGTATCTGTGGCATAAAACATTTGTTAAAGTTTCATAGCTAAAGGCATTTCAGTGGCTAACACATTTCTCATGCATGAGGTGTTAGAAATGCTATAACTGTGTGCAAGTTTGTCACCATTTGTGAGAGGTGGAGCAGTCGTATTCATGGAATGTGAGGTGTCTGAGGAAGACTCAGGCATGTTTGCTGTAGTGCTGTTTGGAGTAATGGTCATGGATGGTGAAGTGGTGCTGTGCAAGGATGTCGTAGTGGAATAATCTGCAAGAAAATAAACAGAACAAATTAATATCGGAAAGTGATTCCATTGTGCAATCGTATCATAAATGGGCTTTAATCGATGCTTTCTTTTTCTTATTATCATATCGCAACAACCCTAAAATGGAGCTGCAAATGAGGTTGTGTTACTATTTACATTTAAAAAAACAAAACAGGAATATCTTAGTATAATTTAAGATAATATCAGTTCTATTGGTTAAACAATCTTGAACTATATTGGACTGAATTCTGCAGTCACTGCTCAGACAAAACCACTTATGAATTCAATGGCATTTTTGCCAGAATAAATGCTTCAGGGTTTAGCCTATGATACAATTTAGGAAAGACCACAATTATCATCCACATTTCTAGCCACTGGACTGAGTTCCACCAACACTTACTTCCAAATACAGTGTTTATTCCTAGAGACAACACATGCTAACAACCACTGCTCTCAGTAGTAGATGTTTGCAAGTTCAGGTTCATAATACTTTGTACAACATAATTTTATTTTCTTAATTAGAAACAATTATTTGTATTTATTCAGTTTTACATAGAGCCACGTCCTGCTGTTCTTACTTTGCCAAAACTGTCATTGACTGCAGTAGGAGAATAATTACTGCAAGATCATACTATCCAACGCTGTATTCTGGAAATAAAGTGCAGAAGCCCCTTGCAATCTGGCACCAATTGTGCAGCTTAAATACACTTTCCCAGTATGCTGAGCAATTAATGTTATAAAAATTAATCCAACTGCTGAACTAAACAGTGGTCACACAAGCAACTGTACTATTGACAGCCTGGGGCCATCTAAAGGAACAGAGCAAACCTGATGGTTTATGCGTGGTGGTAGCAGGAATGAATGAAGTAAGGGCAGCAGTGCTGCTGTGTGTCTGATTGGTGGATTCCATGGTAGAGTTTGAGTATGCATGCGTGGTGAGATTTGCGCTGCTTGTTGAAATGGTGCCTGTGGTAAGGAAGTACAATAGTTTGTTATTGCTTCCTAACGTAATATACACATATACGGACAATAAAGTCACGTGTAAGCAAGGCTGCTACACTTGGAAAGATAATGTTAGGTCTTGCTCTTCTACTTAGGCAGACACACAATTTCATTTTGTTTCTTATGCATAAGGCTTATGTAAAAAGATATCAAAATGCATTTGAATATAAAGTTAACTGGAAATACAAAGCACCTGCAAATTGAACATGTTCCCTGAGTTCCCACTGGGATTGACTGCTGTTGCTGAAGCCACAGTGGAAGACTCTCATTAGCTTCAAGGGGATCAGAATAATGGTCTTTTATTTTGATGGTAGCTTACAGTGCTCCCCCCACCTCCCAGGTTCAGATCCCTTGTGTTTTAAGAAATTATTTTTAGGCTAGTTTGAAAGAAGCTTCGTCTTCATAGGCATCCTTCAATTCTGCAGGATCATGGGTTTGCAGCCTTGTTGGACTGATTCGAGCAGCGTCTTCTGTGGCTGTGCAGTCCAATACGGGTATGGCAGTCCTTTCCACACTGTGAGCAGCAGTAGGCAGATGTCGCTCTGGTATCATGGGCACGGATCTTCCTGAGGGCTCTCTTGTCTTCCGCTTCCTTCACCAAGGTAGTTTCATACATATCAAGAGCTTCCTTCACTCCCTGTTTCCAGACATACTTGTCTAAGGCGAGCAAATGCCAGGTGTTCACACTGATAGAGAGAGCACTGAGGTCACGCTTGCACGTATCCTTATAGCACAATTTAGGTCACCCTTTTGGCCTCTTTCCAGACGCCAGATCATCAAAGAGAAGATCCTTCAGTATTCAGCCATCCAACATGCATGAGACAAGGCCAAGCCAGCACATACACCTCTATTTGAGAAGGATGAACATGGAGATGGTGCCTGCCCTCTCAAGCAATGTGCTATTGGCTATCTTGTCCTGCCATGAGATACCGAGTATACACCTAAGGCAGCGCATATGGAATGTGTTGACCCGCTGCTCTTGTTTTGAGCACAAAGTCCATATTTCACTGGTGTAAAACAGTGTGCTCAAAACACAGGCTGTGTAGACCTGCACCTTGGTGTGTACAGTGAGCTTATTATTGGCCCATACTCTCTTCGTCAGCCTGGAGAACATTGTGGCGGCTTTTCCAATGCGCTTGTTAATCTCGCTATCAAATGACAAGTTGTCGGAGATCGTAGAGCCTAGGTACACGAACTCATAGATGACTTCCAGTTTGTAATCTAACACACTGATAAATGGCTCGTTACCCACGCTTTGGGCCATCACCTGGGTCTTCTTTAAGCTGATTGTGAGGCCGAATTCCATACATGCGTCCGCAAAGCGAGTTATGAGTGACTGCAGTTCCTGCTGAGTGTGAGCAGCAATAGCTGCATCATCAGCAAAAAGGAACTCCCTTAGATGCTTCATAAGCACCGTGGTCTTTGCTCTAAGCCTCGATAGTTTGAAGAGGTTGCCGTCCATTCTCGTGTGGAGAAAGATGCCCTCTGCAGCAGTTCCAAAGGCATATTTGAGCAAAACTGCAAAGAAGATGTCAAACAGTGTTGGAGCCAGCACACACCCCTGCTTCACTCTGCTGAGAATCTCAAAGCGTTCGGATATGGATCCATCGTATACGATGGTCCCCTCTCATGCCATCATGGAAGGCCCTAATAATGCTGAGCAGAGTTGGAGGACAGCCAATCTTAGCCAGAATCGCAAACAGACCTTTTCTACTGACAAGGTCAAATGCTTTGGTCAGATCGATGAAAGCAACATACAAAGGTATGTTCTGTTCCCTGCACTTTTCTTGTAGTTGCCTAACAGAGAAAACCATGTCTGTGGTGGACCGTTCAGCTCTGAACCCACACTGAGACTCAGAGTAGACTCTCTCTGCAAGAACATGGAGCCTCTTTAGGACAACACATGCAAATAGCTTCCCCACAGTGCTGAAAAGGGAGATGCCGCGATAGTTGTTGCAATCACTTTTGTCACCCTTTTTCTTGTAGACAGTAACAATGTTAGCATCCCTCATATCTTGCGGTACACTGCCTTCTCTCCAGCATCGGCAGAGTATTCCATACAGCTCTGAGACTAGGGTACCATTAGCACATTTAAGGATTTCCGAGAGAATACCATCTTTCCCTGGGGCTTTTTCAGAAGAGAGTGCTTTTAGCAGATGGAACTCTTGGTGGAATACTATTCACAGCTGTACACCAGAGAGACCGTAGTTACAGAGAGAGCCCTGAATGCCATCAAAATTCTGCCCACCATGATTGAACTTGATACTGAACCCACCACGGAAGAAAGAAGCTATGAATAAATATATGCCCCACACTGGCTTATAATCAGAATTCCTTTCTTCATCCGTTTGAATGGGAAATGGAAACTAAAATTCATTTCTTGTAATGGTTTTGTGGAATACATACCTGTAAATAACCTAATGACCACTGGATGTCATCCTTGCTTCACAGAATGAAAACAGAACAAATTGTCTTTTATCTGACAGTAAATCGTAACTTCAAAATGGACAATATTTTAAATATAGATCAATTTGGCATCTTGCAATGGTTCCACTTTTATCCAACAATACTGTCTGTTGTTAATCTACTAAATGTCCATGGAGTACAATGATATCTCTGACTATATTATTCTACTGCTATTTTAGTCTAGTTTCTCTGCCTTCAACCCAGTTTCATTGTCCTCACTGTCATTCTCACTCTCACGTGATCTTTTGGATCTTAACTTCCAGGTAAAAATAAAATGGTTGTATGACAGGGTTGCCAGCCATCCAGGATTGACCAGCAGTTTCTGCGAATTAAAGATTAATCTTTACTTAAAGATTATGTCACATGATGAAACCTCCAGGAATACATCCAAACAAAATTGGCAACCCTCTTTTAACTGTGTAGTAAAGTGCACTTAAGAACCTGACATTCTTACTCAGTGGTAATTAGAAAACATATCAATGACCCACATTCAGTACATTTGCAAATCCAGATGCTTAATAGCCTGTATCTTCATCTTGCATCATTTACTCTGAGAAAAATACCAGTTAAGCCACCTGAAATTTTGCCTCGGGTTGCAGGCAATTTAGGAAAGACCACAACTGTCATCCATATTGCTAACCACAGGACTCAATTCTCCCAATACTTACTTCCAAGTACAGTGCTTATTCCTACAGACACACTTCATGCTAAGTCCTGCAGGTCTGACTTTGGCAAAACTGTCATTGACTGCAGTAGGAGAATAATTACTGCAAGATCATACTATCCAGCACTGTATTCTGGAAATAAAGTGCAGAAGCCCCTTGCAATCTGGCACCAATTGTGCAGCTTAAATACACTTTCCCAGTTTGCTGAGCAATTAATGTTATAAAAATGAATCCAACTCCTGAACTAAACAGTGGTCATGCAAGCAACTATACTATTGACAGCCTGGGGCCATCTAAAGGAACAGAGCAAACCTGATGGTTTATGCGTGGTGGTAGCAGGAGTGAATGAAGTAAGGGCAGCAGTGATGCTGTGTGGCTGATTGGTGGATCCTATGGTAGAGTCTGAGTATGCATGCGTGGTGAGATTTGCGCTGCTTGTTGAAATGGTGCCTGTGGTAAGGAAGTACAATAGTTTGTTATTGCTTCCTAACGTAACGTACACATATATGGACAATAAAGTCACATGTAAGCAAGGCTGCTACACATGGAAAGATAATGTTAGATCTTACTCTTCTATCTAGGCAGACACACGATTTCATTCTGTTTCTTATGTATAAGGCTTATGGTTGTATGACTGGGTTGCCAACCCTCTAAAACTGACCTGGAGTCTCAGGAATGGAACAATTTTAATTAAAGATTATGTCACATAATGAAATCTCCAGGAATACATCCAAACAAAACTGGCACCTTTTTTGTAACTGTGTAGTAAAGTGCCCCTACTGGATTAAGAACCTGAAATTCTTAGTGGTAAGTAGAAAACATATCAATGACCCATCCTGAGATTGTTTGCAAATCCAGATGCTTCATTGCCTGTATCTTCACCTTGCCTCATTTACTCAGAGAAAAATACCAGTTAAACCAATTGAAATTTGGCCTCAGGTTGCAGGGTTATATCAAGAGGACTGAATTGCTGGAATTATTCATCTAATCCAATGTTTCTCAGGGCCATGCCGCTTTTTACAGCTCCCCTTGTCTGGAAATGGCGCAGCATAGCCAATGGGAGCCGTGAGGCTCCATGGCTATGGACACTTTAGATAAGCAAAGTGGTATAGTCTGCTGGCAGCTTACCCAGGTGGGTCTATGGCCCACTTTGAGAAACATTGATCTAATACAATATAAACACTTCATGATAAATATGCCTGCAGAGCCAAGATCTGCTTCAGGGTTGCTTGCAGGGGAGAGTGAAGTATAATGTGCAGGTGTGTCTAAAGGGGCATTAGACCATGAGAGACTTGAGTTTCCTGTTGTGAGTGATGACAAGTGTGATTAGTTAAACAGAGAATATGTCACCCTTCTGAAGTAGTTGTACATCTGGACTCATTATAACAATGCGGTATAATAAAGCTGTTCATCCTCCCCAATCAAAAATAAACCAGACTCACTGGGTCAGACCTTTGGAGCTGGCCTTTTGGCACTCAGGAGGTTTCAAATAGCCTTTGTGGTTCTCTTTTTAGTGTCCTATGAAAATCTAGGGCTCCATATTCTGGGCTGTGTTATTTTTATAATACTGTTGGGATTTATTTCTATATAAATCTGATCCCAAGACAGTGAATTCAATGGAAAGACTTCAGCAGACTTCAGCGGCCTTTGGATCAGTCCCTAAATAACTAATTTTTTCTTTTAATTCTGTCTGCTTTTTCTGTAATTCTTGTAAACATTTAACTTTTCTGTGTGATAAAAGCGATATCAAAACACTATCTGGAATTATCAGAAACAAACCATAATGAACACATTTTCTGTTTAGCATACACAGTTCAAAATCTACCATATTCTAATATATTTTTATGAATTAGTTGTATTACAAACATATAACAGACATACACTCCCTACTCTGAAGAACTTACAGTCATTCTAAATGAATATGCTAAATGAATAAGATATGTTTAGTGAAATACATGTAAACCATAAAGTCAAACAGAAGCAAATTGGTTTATGTGGTTACTCCTTTTTAAACCAGTCTATACTATTTCACCTGTGATCTCACTATTCTAAATGTAAAGGCATTAAATAATCTAGAAGATAAGACATGTATACACAAAGTATTATTGGATGTTAATACTACCAAAATACTAACAAATATCATAGAAAAGTGAAGCAGTTTTGTAAGGAAAGTAAAAACAGTTCTCTTACCATTTATGGAAGATGTCATATTTTCCCCTAAAAGGAATAAAACCAAGAATAAATATAGTATAGATTATACATATTTCTGTCCCAACACTAAAGTCCCAATCCTGCAATCAGAGCTATGTAAACAGATCCATTAACTGTGCAGGAGAAGTGCTTAGGGACCTTACTCATGAAGGTATATGAGCACATGCCTGAATTCAAACAAATGAGTAGTCTTGGAGAAGGCAATGAATTAAATTGCAGCATACAAGAAGTACTTGAATTCTAGGCTCTTTAGTTCTTGTCATTACTTGTAAGAGAGCTGATTCATCTGATTCATACTGACCTCTCTCTCTATGCCAGAAGCACACCACTGTTAGGCTACGTCTAGACTACAGGTTTCTTTCAAAAGAAGCTTTTTTTGGAAGAGATCTTCTGAAAAAACTTCATCTGAAAGAGAGTGTCCACACTGCCAAAGTGCATCAAAAAAGAGATTTGCTTTTTGAAAGAGAGCTTCCAGACAGAATCTCGCATGCAAGCTGTGATTACTATGGACAGAATGACCACCAGGACACCTGTGCTTTTTCCTCTTTCTTCTTCTTGAGAAAGAACTCCCTGTTCCCCATCCACACACATCTTTTTGCGAAAGAGCTCTTTCACAAAAAGACTTCTCCCTCATAGAATGAAGATTACCAATGGCAGAAAAACCCCTCTGTTCTTTCGATTTTCTTGCAGAAGAACGCAATTGCAGTGTGGATATTCCTCGTTTTGTTGGGAAAAACGGCGTTTTTTCTGACAAAACTCTGAAGTGTGGACATACCTTAAACTACATTGAAAATGATAAGTGCAAGCACATCCATCTGGAAAAGGTTTAGAGAAGCAAAATGATTTTAAAAAAACCCTGTATTTATTCTGGTTTTATTATATTGCCCAACACTTTGCAACTTAATTTCTATATATTTTTGTATATACTGAAATTTGGAGACATCAAATTTTATTTTCATTTAAGCAATAAAAACTAACAAATGTCTCTGGAATGTTAAGAAATTGTGATGTAATATAATGGGTATGACCCTCAGGCTATGTAAATCAATATATCTCTACCTAAAGCCCTTGGAGCTGGCTAGATTTACACCACCAGAGTATTCTTTAAATGCACACTCCTTTCAACCCTCTAACACAAAGCTTGCAGCTCAACCATCACAACTCAATGAGAACACAAGGGATAAATTAATGGAGATTGCCTATCTCCCAGAACAGTGGTCTCCAACCTTTTTACACCCAAGATCACTTTTTAAGTATCAGAACAGGCAAAGATCTACTGCCCTGCCCCCACTTCCTTGAAGCTCTGCCTACATTACATGAGGAAATCTAATGTAAATGTACTGCGCAGGTGTGCAGTTCAGAGAGGGCTCAAGAGCTATTCTTAGAGCCCCTGAGATCTACTGGCTGGTGACCAGGGTCCTAGAACTAGAAGGGACCTAGAACCCAATCCCCTGCCTTCACAACAGGACCAAGTACTATCCCTGACAAATTTTTGCCCCAAATCCCTAAATGGCCTCTGCAAGGATTGAATTCACAACCCTGGGTTGAGCAGGCCAATGCTCAAACCACTGAGCTATCCCTTCCCCCATCTGCTGACATGCCTGGGTGAAAACTTGGTCTTTCGTCTCACAGCACACATGCTCACCATAGGCAGACCTTCAGAGACTTGAAAGGATTTCTTGTTATCAACCTGACAAGCAACATCATAATGGTTCTGCTGCTCAAAAGATCCCACAAGTTCTACCATCCATCTGGCCCATTTCATACAAAAAGCATAATAGAAAATTTAAATAAGGCACCCCAGGACAAAGCTCAGTTGCTGAGTAGCCAAGAACCTGTTAGAACTCAGAAAAAAAGCTCATGTAAAAGTGAAAATTGAAACAGAGGTAGAAAGAAACCAGAGGTTGAAATCCTCACTCCAATAAAGTCAATAATAAAAGCAACCATCAACTTCAAAGCAGCCAGGATTTCACCCTTGATCTCTATGAGTATGTCTACCCTGCAAGGCTATTTCAGGATACCTCTAGTATCCCAAAATAGGTAGCCTGCATCTACACAAGTTGCCTGGTATTTTGAAATATTTTGAATAAACCTCACTGCAGGAGGGCTAAAGAATGGTTTGAAATAGCACGTTATTTCGAAATTTGGCACTGTGTATACACACCAAATTTCAAAGTAAGCTATTTCAAAATAGATTTGAAATAAGATATGCAATTTGCACCCTATATGCTAACAACACTTGTAAAAAGCCAATATTTAAGTGTGCTAGAGCAGATCTATTAACTAGAACTAACATAAAACTGGTACAAAGATAATGCTGAAACAGCCATCCAGGTATAATGCATATAAGCAGGGTATTTCTAGTGAGTTCATTCCTGTTATCTAACATACAGCACCACCACAAATACTCCAAAATCACCAGCACTTCTCACTAATATCAAGACCGTAATTGTTGAATCTGACCAAGCTTAGAGACTGGGTACAGACAGGTATCCAAAAGTATGGATACTCATCTGAAAAATGGGAAATAAATGGTACTAACTTAACTACCATGGCATGCTTCAAGGGGTCATTAATTGTTTGGAAATCTCTTTAATGGTGACTACTCATAAGTAGTATTATTAAAAAGTTTTGCTAAAGATGATGGTAACAATGTTATCTTTTTTATTCTTTTTTGGGGGGAGGGTATTGTTCTCCATCCAGACTATTGTGGCAATTATATGCCATAAACATTCTATGTGTCTCATATTTTCTTTTAATTTTATTACAGAAGCAGAATAAGATGCTGTTAATATTTAATTCAGTAGGTGGCATCATAGCACCAAAAACTCTTAAACATTGTGCAGCTGTATCTACTATTATAATCCTGTTGTGAGATACCATACAAACTGAACAGCTCCTTTTAAAAAGATGAAAATGGAGATCATAGTGCACTTGATCTTCAAAAAAAATCACATTACTCCAATACATGTATTGTTACCATGAACTTTCTTTTCCAATGTGTCCCACTACAATTCAAAATATCTCAGTGACTTGAATTAACAAAATCACTTTTGAAGTAATAACTCTCTGCTCCTCATCATATCAATCAGCAAGCATGTTTCTAAAATTTGTACAAGGAATGAAACTCAAGGATATCTCCACAGCTCTCCATGGAACCATTTCTGAATACAAAAAGTACAATATGTTGTAAGATAGTCTGACAGCCCCCAAGACATTTAGGGATGGGCAAACCAGTCTGGATGAAATCAGGAGCATCCCAAACTTTTACTGAAAGCCCAGACTGAACTTAAATATATTAGGTGATATTATTGACTCATACATACAGTTTCAGGAAGGGGAAGAAAATGTATGCAAAGAGTTTCCTCTAACTAAGACTTGTGTAGACCTCCCTATCCTGGCTCTCACGATGTGCAATCATGAAAGTCTGAGATCATAGCTGAAGCAAAATGCAGGACAATGTAGCACTTTAAAGACTAACAAGATGGTTTATTAGATGATGAGCTTTCGTGGGCCAGACCCACTTCCTCAGATCAAATAGTGGAAGAAAGTAGTCACAACCATATATACCAAAGGATACAATTAAAAAAAAATGAACAAATATGAAAAGGACAAATCACATTGCAGAACAGGAGGGGGATGCGGGGGGGGGGGGAAGGAAGGTAAGTGTCTGTGAATTAATGATATTAGATGTAGGGAGAGTGGGATGTTTGTGAGTTAATGGTATTACAGGTGATAATTGGGGAAACTATCTTGGTAATGGGTGAGATAGTTCAAATGTTTGTTGAGTCCTTTTTGGAAAGTGTCGAATTTTAACATGAATGACAGTTCAGAGGATTCCCTTTCAAGTGCAGATGTAAAAGGTCTTTGTAGCAGAATGCAGGTGGTTAAGTCATTGAGAGAGTGTCCTTTCTGGTTAAAATGGCAAGAAACTGTTTTCTCTTTGTGATCTTGTCTGATATCTGTTTTGTGGGCATTAATCCTTTGGCGAAGTGTCATCTCAGACACTTCGCCAAAGGATTAATGCCCACAAAACAGATATCAGACAAGATCACAAAGAGAAAACAGTTTCTTGCCATTTTAACCAGAAAGGACACTCTCTCAATGACTTAACCACCTGCATTCTGCTACAAAGACCTTTTACATCTGCACTTGAAAGGGAATCCTCTGAACTGTCATTCATGTTAAAATTCGACACTTTCCAAAAAGGACTCAACAAACATTTGAACTATCTCACCCATTACCAAGATAGTTTCCCCAATTATCACCTCTAATACCATTAACTCACAAACATCCCACTCTCCCTACCTCTAATATCATCAATTCACAGACACTTACCTTCCTTCCTCTCCCCTCCCCCCCCCTGCATCCCCCTCCTGTTCTGCAATGTGATTTGTCCTTTTCATATTTGTTCATTTTCTTTAATTGTATTCCTTTGGTATATATGGTTGTGACTACTTTCTTCCACTATTTGATCTGAGGAAGTGGGTCTGGCCCACGAAAGCTCATCATCTAATAAACCATCTTGTTAGTCTTTAAAGTGCTACATTGTCCTGCATTTTGCTTCAGCTACCCCAGACTAACACGGCTACATCTCTATCACTATTCTGAGATCATAGCCTTATTCAAGTAATTTGCAGAAAGAACATTCACATGAAGCCCAGCCACCAAATGGGAGATTTAGCTAGTTGCTTTAGTTCATTCCAATATCTGACCACTAATTGGTGGGCACAAATGCAGTTGCTTCTTGAAAAAGGCTTTAGATGGGGAGGGCAGAGTCCCAACCTCATGAACCCTAAACAGCTGAGCTGACAGTTCTCTCTCTTGGAAGCTGTCTGACACCCAAGTGCAAAGAGGCAAAAGCAGGACTACGGTATTTTAAAGAGAACTTTTAAATGTTAAGCAAGAGAAGTAAATTCAAGGACATTCAGAAACAGTAGCAAATGCTCTGGTCCTGGAATCATGGCTGTGGCTCTGTTATGCTGCGCAATGGTCACACAAAGAACCAATTTATGATCCTGTCCATTCAGAAAAGACAGTGTAAAAGCTCTTTGTATCAGACTAATTTGACTGGGTGTAGAATCACATGAGGAAATTCAAACAAAAAAAAAAGCTTGAAAAGATTCAGAATTGTTTCTCTCTCACGAATTGGGATTCATCTTGCCCAGCACAAGTGTGGGAAAGGATGTAAAAATCTAACAAGCAGGACAGAGTTGCAATTCTGTATTTAAAACTGAAAGCAATGCTGCTTAGCCATCTGATTTGCTCTGAGCACTTACGCCCATGTCTCCTAAAACAAACACATTCTTCACTTCTTTTCTTACTTTGCAGGCCCATAAGTGGCTCAGAAATGGATTGACATTTAGGCTGTGTCTACATTGGTGCGATCTTGTGCAAAAGCAGCACCTTTTGCCCCAAAACTTGCTGCCTGTCTATACTGGCCACGAGTTCTTGCGCAAGAACACTGACATTCTAATGTATGAAATCAGTGCTTCTTGCACAAGAACTACGATGCTCCCAATCAGGAATAAGCCCTCTTGCGCATCTAATCTTGCGCAAGAGGCCAGTGTAGACAAGCAACATGAATTTCTTGCTCAAAAAAGCCCTATGGTTAAAATGAACATCAGAGATTTCATGCACAAGAGATTGTACATTGGCATGGATGCTCTTGTGCAAAAGCACATCTCTTGCGCAAAGGCACATGCCAGTGTAGACGCTCTCTTCTGGAAGAGTTTTTGCACGAGAACTCTTCTTCAAAAGAGTTCTTGCGCAAAATCATGCCAGTATAGATGTAGCCTTACTGTGTCTCTATGCAAAGGTCTGTGCCCAGTGTTCAAGATTACTGGCATCCTTGGTACATACTGATATTGAATTGCAACAACTTTGTGTTCCTTGCTGTACACAAGCATAAGGAGCCAATGGAGTTGGACCTTCCCCCTGGGCTTTGGAGCTCCTCTGTCTAAAGGCTACTGTTGGACTGTCAGATGGTGTGATTTCCACCTCCACAGGGGAAAATGGTCCGTGATTCTGCATAGTTGCAAATCCCCACCTCTGCCGTTTCCCAGCACCCCTCAAATCTCCAGCCCCTTGGAACACAGGAGCCCCCACCAAAGAGAGTTCTGGAATGCTTTCGGGGTGCAGAAGGCAGGCTGCATTAGTTCTTCCAAGTGAAAGCCTTCCACATCAGCAGAGGAAGCAAGGCTGTGACCTACTTGAAGAGCTGAGCAAACGAAGCTCTTTCTGCGGAATCTTGTAATAAACAGAATCGATCAGGACATTAGTCAGCTCAGCTGGAGTGAACTGCAACTCAGGGAGGAACAACTAGTAGGAGGAAGAGAGTGAGTAAGGCAAGGAGGCTTAGACACTGCTTCTAGCAGGCCTCTTTTGAATTATTTTTAAACTTCAAGTGGGCTGAGATCTAATTTACACCCAATTTAAGTCCCCTTTACATTGCCAGCCTGGTGTAAAAAGCCTTAAGTGAGAATGAGGCTCTGAGACTGCATCTGAAAAGTGAGTTCCAGACCACCAAAGCTCTATATCCCAATAAATGTATTAGTCTTTATGGTACCACAGGATGACTCCTTGTTTTGCTGAAATAGACTAATGTGGTTACCCCTCTGAACTTTTAGACTTTAGTGTTTCTTTGTGAAGGAAATGAAGAAAATGGTGCTACTTTACAAATAAGCCTGTATTAGCACAGGCCTTGATCATGTGAACACTTACAGATGAGTAAGTTTATATGGTGATAAATCTCATCAAACTACATTAAACTAATCCAATGTGAAAAGTTACTTGTGTGCAAAAGTATTTGCAGATTCAGGACTATTTAGATTTTATTCTTTATTATAAATTGTTTTGAAAGTTATATTCCATTTTGTTCCAAGCTATTCTGTGCCCAGACCTATTATCAACTGCTGATGGAAATCAGCATAGATTCATTCAAGACAACATCATCAGTTTTACACCAGCTGAGAATTAGAGCTGACAAATTCTGATAAAACAACATTTGCTTTCATCACAAATTGGGACAAAAAGCTGACATTTTGAAGGTCATGGAGAGGAAATATTGAAAAATGGTTTATTTTGTCATTTTTGATTGAAGTTAAATATTTTTACATTCCAAAATTGAAATGTTTCATGGTGGTTTATTATCGGTCCAAAATCACTTTGTTTCTAATCAGTTAATATTAAACTGCATTTACCCTTAGTGGTGCGCATTACCTTGTGCAAATTGTGTATCAGGAGCCTGATGCTGGCATTCAACTCTCTGCCCTGCTGCTCTGAGTATAATGTATCCAAACTATATCTTACATAATGCACCCAGAGGCATGTGACTCACATGAGGAACTACACAGCTTGGTTCCACACTGCATTATGGGAGATGTAGTCTTCCAGGGAGCCTTGCCCATGGGAGATATGACGAGGATTGTCTCATCTGACAGTATTATACAAAGGAAAAGCTAAACTGATGTTCTGTTGAAATTATCCACTTAGATCAGTTCAAAAAATGAAACTTCTGATTTCAGTGGAGCCAACCAAAAATAAAATACTGCTGAAATTTTCCAGATGGAAAATCAGTTTAGTCAAGAATCAAAATTTTCTGATAGAAAACTTAAATTGTGCAGAAATTACATTATCTGACAGAAAATCATTGAACTAGAAACTTCCCTGACACTCTTAAAGAAATAAAAAAAAAGCAGCATTCCAAATGTAATTTCCCCCCACATAACAATTATTCTAAACTAAAAGCAAAGTTTTGCTAGAATCATAATTACTTAATAATCCCACCTATTTTCAGATATACATGAAAAGCAAGTCCAGCAGTTGGATGACATTAAGTTTAAAGTATAATACAACATCTTCTCAAGCTTAGAGCTAGCATAGGAGACTGTGTGTATAACTACAGCTACAACGCCTTTGCTGCTCTGTGGTTTTCTCTCGTTGTGTTTACTTCTGTTTTTCTTCTTCAGAACCCTACTAAAAAGGAAGAGGGTGCAGCGTATTGTGGTTTAGAGCTTACGTTCTTCCAAATGGTGAAACTGGGTTACTATAGCACCCGCATGCTCAAGTAATCAGCCCTGTCTTGGTGCTAAACCACAACTTCTCTAGGGCAGTCGTGTAGTTTCCTGATTAACTTCTTTTCACCAAATTTGCATTTCTAATTATTTTTAGTTGTAAGGCCCACTTACATGATAGAAAATAGAGTTTCCAGCATGAAGATACTGGTAATCTTTGGAAATACAATGAAATGTGCTTCTCAGGGAGTATTTGTGAACATATGAAATCTAACTGCAAGAAAAAAGCAGATCTAATTCTGACTTAATATTTATGACATCTGTGAAATGTTTGGTTGTGTCCACAGTCATAAATATCCTCTGTATGTGAGGAATGTAACAAAAAAGAATGAAAATGCTTAGCTACCAAAAAGGTATATGTATAGATTTTCATATGAAACAATTGCAGGGGTATTTATTGGCAATTGTTTATTTGTGATGTTTATTTGGCAATTCAATGCTGAATCCAAAGAAAGACTATATCTTTATTTGCTTTTTCCAGTATTCATGAAAGTGAGAGACTGAGCATCATACCTAAATAGATCTGATATTAAACATTTGTTTTGCAAGTGTCACCACCCACCTTTAGCAAGGCATCTTCCGGTACTGCCGTACTCAACCTTCCTTTCTAGAATCAACTATGAGCAGACTAGCATTTGGATCAATATGATGGTTTTGTGGACGGAAGCAACATGGAGACTGGATTGAAACTGCTAAAGGCCTCTTGCTTGTGACTCCTCCTCCCCCCAAAACACACACCAATATTCTCACTGCAGCTTCCACTGTTGGGGTGGAGATTGAAAAGGTGAAGAAGAGAGCAAAACTGTGAAGCAGCTTGATAGGGTAGGAGGCTTTAACCAACACTGCCTTATGATGGATCAGAATTAGTTAGAAGTGGGGCTCTCCATGTCAGACCATGGGTCTCAGATGTCTTTTCTAACTATATTCCACCGAGTCCCATTACAATTTCAGGGCTGCCTGTGATCTGGAAAATATTGAGAGAAATTATATCTGCCTGGAGACCACATTCCAACAATGCTGAGTATGACTGGTGTACATATTTTACGCAAAATGTTTCTTGTTAGTGTTTTTAAAACAGGCCATTTTTCAGTTATTTTTGTCTTATGGGGAACATTAACATAAACATATAGCACTCTTTCCAAACTGTTCTCTGATCTTTTTAATTTTTACCACAAACAGTCCACTTTTTTTGTTTGTACTGAATATTGCAGGAAATTCCCCAAAGACCATTTTCCTGAAAAACAGGAACGTCTTTCAAATGTTTATCAAAATTATTTTTTTTCAAGCAGGCCTACTGCTGAGCCATGCTCAGTTGAATAATGAACGCAGTTACAGTACTTTAGCCAACTGGGATCTGATCCAAAGTCATTGAGCATCCTTTACCATTAGAGCCATATCTTTTTAGCCAATGGAAAGACTTCAGGAATTAGCCTTTATAGGGATATGATCGCCATGGAAATTCATCCTTTTTTAAATGAATTAAAAGCAATTTCAGAAAAAAAAAAACTTCCCTGAAGTTCCTCTTCCAATTATTGAATCAGTACAATCATTTTTCCCATTTTTTAAAATTTCTCCTCTGTTGCTATGTGAAATTCCTAAACAAACAAAAGGAGAAACTGACAAACTGGCCTTGTCAGGTCAGGGAGGAAGTGTGATACAGACAAGAGATAAAGTATCTGATTTTCAGATATGCTAACACCCACAACACTTACTGACTTCAGTGGAAGTTGCAAAGGCCCATTTCTTCTTAAAATCAGGTCCCAAATGTGGTAAAATGCACAAAGTGAATATGCAGGATAAAAAGGAGAGAAAATAATATTTTCTCTAATCCAGTGTTGGCTGTGGTTCACTGTGTGTAGCCAAGGGGAGCCGCGGGAAGCAGCATGGCCTGGGTCATCGCATCCCTTAGCTCCCATTGGCTGCAAACGGTGAACTGCAGCCAATAAGAGCCATGAGGCTCTGCAGGTGCAGAGTCATTAAGTAGACAAACTGGAGTGGCCCACAGTCTGCTTAGAGAAACACTGCTCTAATCTCTCACATTCTCTGTAACATTAGGTGCAATTTGTAAGAAGAGTATATAAAGAGTTTGAATTGAAAATGTGACTTTTCAGGAGATGATGCTCTTTCCAAACTTTTTTTTGGGGAGGGGGGGATTACAGTAGTGCCTAGATGCCAAAACTGAGCTCAACGCCCCTTTGACCTAGGTGCTGTACAAACATAAAGAGCTTATTGTCTCTATGGACAAGATGAGCAAAGGATTGGAGAAAGGAAGTATTGTCCCAATTTTATAGCAGTGAAATTGAGGCAGAGAGAGACTAACTTGAAAGTGATTTGCCCACAGGCCCACCAACTGGGGGGCGGCAATGGAAGCAGTTGTCCCAGGGCCTAACAATTCAAAGATGGCCGGAGCTCCTGGCTGCTGCCACTGCTACTACAACAGTAGTGGCAGCTGGAGCCCTGGGTCCTTTAAATTGCCACTGAACCACTGTGGCTCCGAGGGCTGGGGGAAGGTGCCACTGTCCAGGTGGTGCTGAGAAGTGGCTGCCACTGGCTCCGCCTCGTCTGCTTGAGGCCCCACCCCTTCCAGCAACATGGAGCTGGGACTCCCCCAGCTCTGTGCAGGATACCATGAAGGAACCCCTGCATGCACAAAGCTACACAAGAAGTCCATGTTAGAAATAGAATCTAGATTGACCAAATCCCAAACTAATGCCTTAATCTCAATTCATCTTTTCCCTACCAGTAGAATTCAGGCTATGGAATAAACTACTTTTCTCCTCCATTTCTTTCAGGTTTTCTATTTATTTGGTTTTTTGGTTTATATGGAGATATACATTTGTTTGCCATTACTCTTGCAAGAAAAATATCCTAATATTTCTGGCTACTGGATTTTTGTTGGTTTTGCCTGCATATTTTTGTGTGCTTTATAAATAAAGCCATAATATAGAAAGAGTACATACACCTAGTATTTGTATAAAATATAAAACTTCTACATTGCAGCCCTTCCTCCAGATATCTGTACCAACTGTTAAGTACATTTAAGGAGCAAAGTAGTAGGCAATAATACAAAGAAATATATACTGTATCTAGGTCTTCCCATAAGGGCACTGTATAATCTGAGTCTTAAAACACAATGAATCACGATGTGCTTTTTATTTAATTATACACGTAAATGTGTGTGTGTGTGCTGTTGGTAGTACTTAAATAGTGTCAAGTAAGGGATCAAATCAACATACTCATTCTGACAGCCTAGTTTCACTATTAACCTCTTAGTCCTTTCTCCCACAAAAAAAAAAGCAATTAGTGATGCAACAGGCTATGAAAAGTGCACATATCATGGGGGCACTGAACATGTAATTACCTACGTGTGTAAATTATTATTGCATTTCTCACTGTAATTGCCAAAATCAAAGTGTTGTCGCTTGTACTCTAGAAGGTGGGGGTACTATTTAGGTGGGGGATTCACTAAATAGAGTTTTTGACTATGGAACAGATCCTGATTTTGAAAGTTTCAATGTAGCTCCATTGAGTTCAATGGACTACAGTTATTTAAACCCGCTAAGGATCTGTCCCTAAATGTATCTATTGTGAAATTGCAGCTTCTAACTTGAGGCTCGTTCACTTCAATAGATTGAACAGGACTTCAGAGCAAAACTTGACTCCAGGAGGTCTTTTGAAATAAATGTGGCTGGATGGGGCTGTAAATTAATGAAGAATATCTTCACATATTTAGACAAGAGATTCACCTAATAGAGATGAAGATACTAGGAACATCAGTTAGAATAATAATTTGAGACTTGCAATGATACTTTACTCAGGGTGACCAGATAACAAATGTGAAAAATTGGGAACTCTTTTTTGTGGAGTAAGGAGACATACTTGCCTATATAAGACAAAGTCCTAATAGTGGGAGATGTGATCTTCTCATTTTAATACTGATAGAGAGATCCCCAAATTTGGGCCTCATTCGTCTCCACTAAAGTCAATGGGAGTTTTGCTATTGACTTTAATGGGAACAAAAGCACGGCCTTAGAGAAGATAACTTGAATTTTATCTGAATCAGATAAGAATCAAACGGTACCTTGCTGTTTAGATGACAAGACAGATCACTGTAATTACTCTAGGGCTGTGCATTTCAAGCTTGGGCAGAAACCATCAGGCCAGATATAAAAGTTGTATTTCAGACAGGAATAATCATCATGTCATTGCTCTACACTTGTAATGTGCATTATTGTTTTTATTATAATGCCCCTGTGCCTGCTGGAGCCCTAGGAGGGCTTTGAAGAATCCATAACAACAGAGGTATCTGAATCAGAATAAAGATACTATTATACCAAACCCTCCAAAAGAACTTTATTTTCCAGTGAACTGTCACTTATGATTCTGCAACTTCTTGCTTCAAGCCTCAAGCAGCCTTCAGCAATTGTTGTGCTTCCTGAATCTCATTCCCATCCCTCATATCACCAAGAAACTATGCTCTAAACTGAATGGCTAGTCTCATTCATCTTCCATGACCCAGATTCCAAAATTAAGAAAAGTATCAAACCAGGCATTGGCTAATGGAGATCCAGTATCTTTTTCCAAAAAGCTAAAGAGCTTTTAAAAAATCCATCATGCTGGGCAGAAAAAGGTTTACCTCATTTCAACTTCATGCCTGGTGCTTAGGTTCCTGATCCTCCCCAGATTAGCACCTGTAGCAAACCCGTATTTCTCTTATTTTTAAATAATATATTTCAGTATTTTTACACACACACACACACACACATAAACACACACATGTCAATGTGCCATTTGGTAGGTTGGGCCATTGGAAAGGGCTGCTGAATACAATTTATCAGGTATAGCCATTCAGTTGTATGGCTACTCATCAGATAATCTGTTGACAACTATTATTAAGTGAACTTTAGAAATAATTAAATAATGCAAAAATATTTGACAAGTAAATTATTCAGTTAAACTTACTACTATTGCAGGGGCAAATATTTTACAAAATATATTTTTCTCTGGTTTACTACCAGCTGTAGCTCACTAGATAAACTAATGCAGACATGAAAAATTTAAAAAACAACAAATGGTCTGGTAGCACTTTATAGACTAACAAAACATGTAGCTGGCATCATGAGCTTTCATGGGGACAGCCCACTTCTTCAGATGACCAGAGTGTTGCAGTCATCTGAAGAAGTGGGCTGTGCCCATGAAGGCTCATGATACCATCTACATGTTTTGTTAGTCTTTAAAGTGCAACCAGGCTATTTGTTGTTTTTTAAGTTTTCCTGTTACAGACTAACTCAGCTAGCCCTCTGAAGCTAATGTAGACATATTCTTGAAAAACAAATGCTTGTCAACCATAAAAAAAACAAATCTTCCTATATATCCTCTGTTCTTGTGTTCATTTGGAATTCTCCTCTCACTTGTGTTCAGAGAGGAAAAAGGATCCCGAGATAGGGTGCTGCCCTCCAAATTATTAGATCTGCTTTCAATTTTCTGCTTCTCCAACGACTTTGTGGAAACGTAGGCAAGTCGCTAAATTGTTCTTTGCCTCCATTCATGGGTGGCGAGTTATATAGGCTTGTGGTGCCCATGCTCCAGCAATATTCAGAGCCAGGGGCCCTGCTCCACCGATATTTGGAGCTGGGTCTCTCCCCAGCCCTGCCTGGAGCAGGCCCCCCCCCCCCGTATGTGTGCAACGCCACGCCGAGTAGTTTTAAAGTCCTGGGACATGACGTAACGTCACGCCCGGTCATCTCTTCACTCACCTGTAAACGCTGCACATGGCAGCAGCAGCCAGCAGCGTGCACCGGCAAGGGGGAGCTGGTCTGAAAGCTGCGCATGGCAGGGGCGGTCTGGGGCCCCTTGCTGGTGCGCGCTGCTGGCGGCAGCTGCCATGTGCAGCATTTACAGGTGAGCGGGGAGATGGCCCAGGATTTTAAAACTGCTCAGTGTGGCATTGCGCCACATGGCCTAGCTCTGGGTTCGGAGTCCAGGGACTTCTGGGTCCCGAGCACAGACTCCAGCTTTGTAAAGTGGAAGACAGAAGGGAGAGGAGGGGAGAAGAAGGAAGGGGGAAAACTAGGGGGAAGGGGTGGGAGGGGAAGGGGCTTGTGCGAAGGGGGAGGGGGAAAATAGGTGAAGGGCTGGGAGAGGAAGGGGCTTGTGCAGAGGGGGAAAATAGGGAAAAGGGTGGGAGATGAAGGGGCATGTGTGGAGGAGGAGAGGGAGGGGAAGGGAGAAGAAAGGGGAAGGCACCAAGGGACAGCGTGGAGGAGAGACAAATGCCAGGGGGCCAAGTACAGACAATGAGGAAAAGGGCAGGAGGGGACGTGTCAGTGGGAGAGGGACAGGGTGATGCTGAGAGGGGAGAGAGTAAGAGCATTGGGGACTAGCGGGGGAGAGGGAGGTGCTGGGAGAAGGCTTGAAAAAAGGGGTGAGCATGAGAAAGGTGGGGATGGAGCAAGTCATGTGTGAGGGCACAGAGGGGCATGAGAGGAATGGGGACAGAGAGTGGTGAAGGGGTGGGCATCAGGGAAAAAGAGGGCAAAGGGGGCAGAGGCAGTGAGAGAAGGGGGAGACACCAGGCGGGTGCTGGGGTAAGGGAAGGTGCAGGTGTCAGGGGATTCTGGGGGTGAAGCAGAAAGGCAGACACCTTCAGGGGAGGGACCAGCACCAGAGGAGAGAGGCATGGCAGGTGTGTAGAGAGAGGTGTTAGAAGAGGGGATGAGGAGGGGTAGCTCACATGATCAGAGTGGGGCTACTGGAGGAGTGGGCACAGAAGGGAGAGAAGGGATGGTGGAGGGGGGCAGGTTGCAGGAGGGCTGGGGGCAGTGAGAAGGACAGGAGTCAGGACAGCAGAGGAGGGTGAGGAGTTGGGGGGCAGCAGGCACCAGGGGAGCTGATGGAGCAAGGGGAGGAGACATGGCAGCAGAGAGAAAAAGTAAAGGTTTATAAAATATTTATTAATAACATGGGTGCCACAGTGGACCATCCAAACAAGCCACATGAACTCAGTACTGGTGCACAATACAAAATTCATTCTGCTCATGGGAGGAAACTCTTAGGCTACGTCTACATTGGTGGCTTCTTGCGCAAGAACATCTTGCACAAGGGTTCTTGTGCAAGAAGTCTTGTGCAAGAACACATCCACACTGCCATGTATGACCTGTGCTTTTGCACAAGAGCATCCATGGAAGTGTGGACGCTCTCTTGCGCAAGAAAGCTCCGATGGCCATTTTAGCCATAGGGGTTTCTTGTGCAAGAAACCCCTGCTAAGCTTTCACACTGTCCTCTTGTGCAAGAGAGCTTACACCTGTTAGAAAAGACCAGAGCTCTTGCGCAAGACGCCCTCTCTTACCACGTCGTACTGTAAATTTCCTTGCGCAACAGCAGGCGGGCAGTGTGGATTCTCTGTGGGTTCTTGAACAAGAACGTCTGTACTTGCGCAAGAAGCCACAAGTGTAGACATAGCCTTAGAGGGAACACTTCCCCCAGTCTCTCTGCTCTCTAGTTAATGTCACACACATTGGGTCAATGCAGTTGCAGGATAGTTGCATGAGGGGGGTTTGGTAGGGGCTAAACTAATCCCTGTTGGTAGAAGGATGGTGGGAAAAGTCCTTCGAGAGGGATGACATAACACCTTTTACTTCTGGTCATGTGTCCATCTTTCCCCGAGCATGTTACCTCCAGTGGCCTGGTTAACGGGGGTCAAGGGCATGGATAATGGGATCAGGGAGTGTGGCTAATGAGGTACCACTAAAAATTATACAAACCTGCCGCCCCTGCCTCCATTTCTCCATCTATTAAATTGTTATAATAGTGCTACCCTGCCTCACAGGATTGCTTTGAGAATAAATACATTAAAGAATGTCAGGCACTAAGATAATATGGGCCATACAAATACCACAGGGTATGTCTACACTACCCCGCTAGTTCAAACTAGCGGGGGTAATGTAGTCATCCGCAATTGCAAATGAAGCCCGGGATTTGAATTTCCCGGGCTTCATTTGCATGAAGCCGTCTGGCGCCATTTTTAAATGCCGGCTAGTTCGAACCCCGTGCCGCGCGGCTACACGTTCGGATTAGTTTTCTAATCTGAACTAGCTGTACTCCTCGTGGAATGAGGAGTACAGCTAGTTCGGATTAGAAGCCTAATCCGAACTAGCTACTCCGTGCCGCGTGAAGCCGCGCGGCACGGGGTTCGAACTAGCCGGCATTTAAAAATGGCGCCGGACGGTTTTATGCAAATGAAGCCTGGGAAATTCAAATCCCGGGCTTCATTTGCAATTGCGGATGACTACATTACCCCCGCTAGTTCGAACTAGCGGGGTAGTGTAGACATATCCACAGAGACAGAGAGAGAGAAATAGAGAGTGAGATACAAAAGAGTGTAGTTGCTTATGTATCCGGTTCTGCCAGTCTTACAATGAATATACCCTCTGTCATTCACGCTGAGCCATCTTAGTGGTATGTGGTACCTTACTCCACAAGCAGTGCTGCTGAAGAAAACAGGAAAAGTCACAGCGTGTGATACTATTCAACGTGAGCAAGAACACAGGTATTTTAAGTATGGAATAACTCATCATGGGTAAGGACTGCAAATAATGGCGTTGGGCCAATTTTTATAGTGGGGGGTGTTGAAAGCCATTGACCAAAACTGTAAACTTCAAGTATGTTGGAAATATTTCAAGCCACAAGAGGCTGTCATGCCCTACCATGCCTAGATACAGCACCACTGGCAGTAACTGTTCTTTACAGTTACTCAGCTCCGTGAAGCATCAACATATTACTTATGGTGAAGTAAAGTGGGTATAGAAATATTGCATCACACGTTGTCACAACTAGAGATAAAAGGGGGCCAATTTTTAATAGAAAAATAACTGAAATGATTAGATAAATGAAACACCAAAGTCAAGTATCTGGGGAGTTCCACCAGTTTTTAGTTTACTCACTATTGCTATGTGAATGCTGAAGATGAATCAGACATGAAAACTGATTGTTTTCTTTCTGCTGATTGATAGGGACAATGATATGAAGGCATTTGGTTCTTGGCAGAACTATCCTTAAGATCAACATTCATTTTCCAATCTTTTCTTGTACAAAATTAAGATAAGATTTATAAATGACAAGATACAACAGCTTGATTCAGAGCCCATAGATGTACAAGTCTTTGCACTGATTTCAATGGACATTGAAATGTATGTGATTATTTGACAGAAACATCCCCAGTAGATGTTTGATTCTGTTTATTCAGCTTGTTTGGGATACTTGATTATGTTATTTTAAATAGAATCAGAATTAACCCTTCTTTTTAATCTTCCACTCGCTATATTTTTCTAGACCAGGGGTGGGCAATAATTTTTGCAGGGGGTGGGGAGGGGTCATAATGAATTTTGGTAGGTGGTCATGGGCCAACTCCATCCCTGGAAGGGGGGGGGGGGCTTGAGGTGGAAGGGGCAGGGCTGGAGACTAGCCTCCCCTCAGAGTTGCCTGGAACTAGCGGCTTTGAAGTAAAAACAGAACAAAGAGCTCACAGCTCCAGGCCCCACTGCTACCGCAGGTACCCAGGTTGCTGTGGCTATTTCAAAGGCTCACAGCTCTGGACCTTCCAGAGTAGCACCGCAACTAGAAGCTGGGAGCCATTTAAATAGATTCTGATGCTTGAGTCACTGCCTGGAAATTCAGTGGCACAGGAAGCAGGATATAAATAGAAATCAGCCAGATGCAGCCTGCAGGCTGGATCAAAATGTTAGGCGGGCCAGATCCGGCCCTTAGGCTGCATCTTGCCCAGCTCTGTTCTAGACCCTACTCAGTTCCCATTTTTTCCATGCCTGCGGCACACAGTAACGCTTAATACCTAGATTAAACCAACTGCATTCCTACCATAAGACCTCAGCCAGTTCAGCAGTGTCATTTCTAATCTCCGCAGTACTCATCATTCAGAGAACTGGAACCCTCCCTCTGAATTCTCACATCACTGGGACATTACTGCAAGGGCAGCCAGTGCATGTGCTTTATAACATAAGGGCTCTGTTACAGAACAACCATATCCATGCTGTCGAAATCTTACTTTTGTCATCCTGATCCCTCTGAAGGAATTACTCTCATGAGGAAGCACCTGCCAGTAGAAATGTAATATCCATAGTAGGGGCCTAGAATTCTGCAAATAAAGAAGCGGCCTGAATCTTTTGTCCAAAACTCAACCCAACCCTGTTTTTTAATATATTAAACAAGTTTAACTCATTCCTATTTTTAAACGTCTTTCTGTTTCTACACTCACACTGGACCTTCCAGTGTCAGACAGTTTTAAAAAGAAAAGGATGAATGTGTCCTTTCTCAGAGACCTAGTCTGCACACAGATTTTGTAGGAGTATAATAATTTTGGTAAGGGTGTGATTACTGCGGAGCGCAATTTGCGTAGCTTTTTCCGACAAAGAACTGTAGTGTAGACTGAGCCGGAGTTAGATAAAACAACTCTGTCAAACATGCATCAAAGAGTTTTAGAAGATATTACAATTCAAAAAGCAACAAATCATCTGGAGTATTGCATCAAATTCTGGGTCTGTATTAAAGAAAAGATGTGGACACATTGGAGAAAGTCCTGCACAGGGCAAAAAAAAAAATGATTAGGGGGCTGCATCATATAACTTACGAAGAGAAGCTGATGGGTTTGGACTCATTTAGTCTACAGAAGAGAAGGGGGGGGGGGTGATAGCAGTCTTCAACTACATGAAGGGAGGTTCCAAAGAGGATGGAGAGAGGCTGTTCTCAGTGGTGACAGATGACAGAATGAGGAACAATGGTGTCAAGAGGCAGTGGGGGAGGCTTAGGTTGGGAAAAACGTTTTCACTAGGAGGGTAGTGAAGTACTGGAATGGGTTACCTAGCGATATGGAGAAATCTCCATCCCTAAAGCTTTTTATGTCCCTGCTTGACAAAGCCCTGGCTGGGATGATTTAGTTGGGATTGATCCTGCTTTTAACAGGGGGTTGAACTTGATGACCTCCTGAAGTGTCTTCCAATTCTATGATTCTAGGAATCCAACTAATAGAGAAGCCATTCTTTATCAATCTCTGATCTTTAGTAGATAAACTTGGAATGGGTAGTAATTGTGAGAACTGCAGCAAGCTTAAACATCATCAATATGAACCACCTGATTTTAGCAGTGTGCTGAGTGCCCAAAATTACCATTTAAGTTACAAAGATTTGTGGGTAATCTTCCTCTCTGAAAATCAGTAAATCAGATATAGGTGCCTAACTTTAGACACTTGTGTCCTAACTGCTCTCCTTTTTCCCCCCCCACAGGCAATATTAAGAATTATATTAAACATGGACCTTTATTTCGATCTAAATGATGTATCTAGAAATAGTTAATTAAACAGAAAAAATAGCTGATCTGATTTTATTTTAACATCTAGCAGGAACATTTCTGTTTCAAAGGAAATTTTTGGAGAAAGCTATTAGAGAATGAAAATTGGGATTCCAAATTGAAGAACTCTGTCAGTCTGTACTTATGGGAACTGTGACGACCACTCACCTTACCAAAGAAATTGGGTGGCACAAAACTCAGATTTTTATTCCCTAAAGGTACAGGGTTTTTTTGGGGGAAAAGTGGCCTTTTTTCAAAAAAAACGTCCTCTACGTCTAGACTGCTGCCATGATCTTTCGAAAGTAAATCGAAAGAATGCGGCAGGTTTTTCTACTACAGAAAACCTCGTTTTACGAGGAATAACACCTTTTTTCAAAAGAGCTCTTTCAAAAAAAGGCACTATATAATGCAAACTGCTTTTTCAAAAGAGAGCATCCAGACTGCCAGCTTGCTTTTTTGAAAGTACTGATTGTAGTCTAGACGCTATTTCCCAAATGAGGCTTTTTCAAAAGTATCTTTCGAAAAGGCCACTTTTGAAAGAGGCTTGCAGTCTAGACATAGCCTTAGTGAGAACACATAAGTTAGTGTTTAAAACACTTTCTTTAGACAGGCAGACTGTTGCTCCTTCTCTTGAATATAACAAACATATGTGGCATGGGAATCTTAAGTAAAAAAATGGGCAAAGAAGAGTGAAAGCAAAATTAACAGGTATACAGTGTAATACAACAATTTATTATATAAAAGTATGTTACAGACTTTTACAAATATAGGGAGGGATCCAGGTAAAGCCCCCAGGCCACAAATAAAAGAAGATATGTTTTCATGCTCCAGTTCCCCTCAAACTCCTCCTCTCTCACAAACAGAGCAGTGAAGTACCCAAACCAGGGAATTTAGCAGGCCTTAAAATATTTTCCTGATGTCCACAACAAATCATTTTTGAAGCATACAGTGGCAATTTGGGTATTTCCAGCAAGAATTCACAGCCACAAGAACAAACTCTTACAAATAGAAGGACATCGAAACTGTTTATTTTATCATCAGAACAAACCTTGATTTGCAGCCACAAAAATAAAGATGTTTGTTAACAGAAGGTGTAATGCCACCTGTAGGGTTGTGAGGACAGATGGAAAAGCTGGTTTAAAACAGAGCTGATGCATCAAAAAGGAGGTAAGATTTCACCATTTCAAAACCTAAACTCCACAAAAACCTAGCTGAAATTAATGCAGATGAATATATGAGAGCGAAGGAGAGTAATTTACTACTCTTTAAAGCTTTTCAATCCATTCATTGTAGCTTTCTACAATAAATTGAATGGGAGCCTTTTAAAGAACAGTAAAGTATAGGTGCACATTGTTATACATTATCTGTGTCCTATATAACAAGAAAGTCACAAAAAGGTAGACAGTTCTGATGAATGTTGAGAATAACACTCCATAGTTCATTTTAACCTCTGACTTCAATGAGACTTAAGCACCTGCTTCAGTACTTTCTTGAATAGTAATGATTTCTGGAATAAGGATCCCTGTGCAGATTGCCAATGCAGAATTCTTCAGACCTGACTCTAATCCTAGGATCACCGTAGAAAGTTATTTGGAGAATTGATAAAACTTCATCATACTGGCTAGTGAGTACATGCGAGCCACTATTTTGCCTACTATTGAATGCAAAGGGTATGTCTAGACTACATGGTTCCATCGACGGAGCCATGTAGATGAGTTTACTAGACATAGGGAAATGAAGGGCGATTTAAATAATCGCCGCATCATTTACATCAAAATGGCTGCTGCGCTGTGCCAATCAGCTGTTTGGCGGCACAGCGCAGTAGTCTGGATGCACCGCGGTTGACAAGGGAAGCCTTTGTCGACCGCCCCGGTAAACCTCATTTCACGAGGCATACCGGGGTGGCCGAAAAAGTCTTCCCTTGTTGAGTGCTACGCATCCAGACTACCGCTCTGTGCTGCCAAACAGCTGATTGGCACAGCGCGGCAGCCATTTTGATGTAAATGATGCGGCGATTATTTAAATCGCCACTTCATTTCCCTATGTCTAGTAAACTCATCTACATGGCTCCATCAACGGAGCCATGTAGTCTAGACAAGTTCTGAAGCAACTTCATTGAAATAAAAGGCTGAGGAAGCCAAATTATATAGCATGCCCCTTTATAGGCTGTGCGCACAGAAGGCAGAGCCCTGGAGACAGTATGAGCTAACAGGACAAACACATTAGCAATGGAATGTTTCTGTTAAACTGATGACATTTAAAAAGCCATCTGTCATTTTCAAACATTTTATACTGCATCAGAACATTCTCACTTCTGAGCACTATTGTTTCAGGATGTCTGCAGACCCAAACTAACCGCCTTTACATTCAGTTCAGATTTTCAAAGTCTTCTGCACAATCAAAAGAGCTAGAAACACTCTACAAAGTGAAACCCAAGATGCTACAGGATGGTTCTGCTTCGAAGAGTGGATTCCAAGGGAAATTCCATAGTATACAGGAGGTCCTCCTTATGCCCACAATAGAATCAATGCATGGTAACAGAGACTACAGACTCCATTACTAATGCAGAACATTAGTGAAGTAGCGTAGAAAGGAACTGATTTTAAGTCATGAAAACACAACAAACTAGGACAGATACAGGACCTTTTCCTGGGGGGCTCTGGAATACTGAAACAAAAGGAAGGCAGGAGCCGCCCAGGCCTTCAGGGGCTATCAAGGCCAGAAGACATAAATCATCAGGAACAGGACAGATCAGAAACAGACCACTAAAAATGTTATATCTGATACTTAAGTTATTCAGGGACAATGAGACATGGGTGGATATATTTTTGGCAGATATTAGGGAGAGAACTGTTAACTATTTGGGAACCTGGATGGGGAAATGGGTGCGGTAGCCAAGTTAATTGCTGTTTACCTGTGGCGGGTGCAAGTACTTATTCTACAAGTGCTCTGATGGGAATGGGAAGTGCCTTAGGGAAGGCATCTCCTAATGAATCTGGGGAATGATATTGGAGCTGCTTAAGTCTAGTAATAGTGATGAAAAAAAAGCCTGCCTCATCTCTTCAGTGCTCAAACAAGAGAGGAATTCTGGGGTACCAACAGTGGACTGGGTACTAGCTATGGAAGGGTGGGAGGTTGACACCTGCCTTCCATGAATTGGAAACAATTAAAGGGGGAATCATGATCTACATGATCTACCAGTTACTGCTGCTCCAGGAGAGTTAAAGTTAATAGACTTCAGACCTAATTAAATCACATTCTTTGCATTTGTCTTTCTTCCCACATATTCAGGAAAATATATTTGGCCCTGCATATGCTGCTGTGTCTGCATTCCAGTTCATCACAAGTGGGTTTTACCCACAAAAGCTCATGATCCTACATATTTTTGTTAGTCTCTAAGGTGCCACAGGACTATTTTTTGTTTTTAAAGTTACAAACTAACACCTGACATTTTTCTTTTAGTGATAATTTGCTAAGAGACTGCCCTGTAACGGTAGTAGTGGAGATGTGTGTTGTTGGAAATACCGGCCATGATGGTATCTATTTCATATGTTGCAGGTATACTAAGTTATATTTAGTTGCTGCACTTGGTCTCCATATGTGTACATTATGTGGCTATCATTAAAGTTAGCCTGTTAACATAAATAAAGTTCAACTTCCGTCTAAGTCAACCTTAGTACAAATCCCACAGGCCTAGCAACAGGAGCATTTCCCTTTATCTGGTGCAGGTTCTTCCTGTGGGCCATATGCATTGCAGTAGTGTATGGCTATTGGTTGGCCATTAAGTCACACTCCATCTTTGTGGTTTAATGGTTTGCTGACCATAACTAGGGCTCTGATGTCATATATAAAACTCGTGTAACCTAGGACCTGCTTAAATAGAGATTGAATACCTAAAAAAAATTAAATTGTTTTTTAAATACATTTAATAAGTAAGGGCAAAAATGGTCCAACAATTTATTCATTACACAACATTCAATCATCTGTACTTTCCTTTCACAACTTCTACTTCTTTTGCTACCTAAATTGACAGCATTTTTATGTTTCTGGTTAATAAAAGAAGACTGAAAAAGTTGTGTTTGGGTAGTTTTCAGTCCTGGGAAGCTTCGTGCTAGATTTCTGTACAGCATCAGGGTGATTGTGCAAAGGATGTATTAGGATGTATTATACTTTCTCAGCTGTATTTTTCTCAATGGATTGCATCTCCCAGATTCTCTGCCTGGTTTCTTATCCTGGAGACTAGTGGGTTGCTTTAATGTGGTAATGATCTTCAAGAGACAACCTGTCAGATGAGCATTGCACATTCTGCTCATGTCTCTTTCCCACCTCCTCCTATCCACATCACTTTCTACTCTGACGCAACCAGCCAGAAGAATGGTCTAGGCATCCACTGGTCCTTCTACCCAGAGAAATACCCTGCTACAGGAGTATATCCAGTGTCCACTCTCTTCGTGCCATGGAGGCTACATCTACACTGCAGACTGCTTCCGCAAGAAGCCTTTTGCACAAGAGTTTTTGTGCATAAACATCTTGTGCAAGAGCACATCCACACCTCAATGTGCATCGCAAAAGCAATGTGCTTTTGTGCAAGATAGCATCCACGCTGCATGGACGCTCTTGCGCAATAAAGCTCTGATGGCCACCTGTGCTTTTTCCCATAGGACTTTCTTGCCCAAGAAACTCCTCTGGAGCATCCACACTTGCCTTTTTGCGCAATAACAGTAGCACAAAAGGGAGTTATGCCTCATAGAAGGAGGCTTACCTTCACCGGCAAAAGCCCTCTGTTCTGCCATTTTACTGCCGATTTACTTGTGCAAAAGTGCATTTGAGTGTGGACACTGCAAGTTTTTGCACAAAAGCAGCCATTTTGCACAAAAACCTTGCAATGTAGACGTAGCCTTAAAGTAGAAAAATCAGAGACTCTGCCCTGCTGCATTAAACACTGAGGGTATGTCTACACTACCCCGCTAGTTCGAACTAGCGGGGTAATGTATGCATACCGCACTTGCTAATGAAGCCCGGGATTTGAATTTCCCGGGCTTCATTAGCACAAGCGGGGAGCCGCCATTTTTAAATCCCCGCTGCTTCGAACCCCGTGCAGCGCGGCTACACGGGGCTCGAACTAGGTAGTTCGGACTAGGTTCCTATTCCGAACTACCGTTACTCCTCGTGAAATGAGGTGTACCGGTAGTTCGGAATAGGCACCCTAGTCCGAACTACCTAGTTCGAGCCCCGTGTAGCCGCGCTGCACGGGGTTCGAAGCAGCGGGGATTTAAAAATGGCGGTTCCCCGCTTATGCTAATGAAGCCCGGGAAATTCAAATCCCGGGCTTCATTAGCAAGTGCGGTATGCATACATTACCCCGCTAGTTCGAACTAGCGGGGTAGTGTAGACATACCCTGAGTGTTTTCTATGCAGGAGCAGTAAGGGGCATGATCATTGTTTAGAACTATTAACTCAACTAGCAGGTTGTGGGAGGTTAGGGCCGGTTGGTCTCTCCCCACTTGTTATTTCTGCCCCATTTAATTAAAAATGCTACTGCTACAGATGTTGGATTGAGATCTTGTGTTCAGAAACCTCACTTTTTAGAGGTGATCAGATCGAGTATTTTGGTTCTGCTTGTTATAAAGACAGTGTTTTAGATTTCCAGCATGCAGCACTGTATGACACAAGTGATGTGGTTCCAGTACATTTTAATCCCCAATTCTGACCAGCTTTCACTGCAGTTAGGACATTTTTATTGTTTGACCCCAAGGGATGTCAAAACCATATGGTTCCCTTACAGAGAACAGCCTGCAGAAGACAATTATCCCTGAGCTACAAAGGAATTTCAGAATTCTTGATCCAGTTTGCTTGCAGTTTACTGAAAAGAATTACAGACCTTCAGCTGTGCCTCACTCCTACCCATCACAAACATAAATGCTCAGTTTCAATGCCTCAGTAAAAATGGCTCCCTAAAATACTGCCCACGCTGTATTCTATATCTTCAGAGCGTACCACATTTACAAACTTGTTCTCACCAACACAAGAAAGTGCTGAACCCCTGCCCACAATGTAACTAAAATTTCAATATTCATATATTCCAAAGAGAGAATATTTACTTCCCACAGTTATTCTTTAATAATTTGATTGTTGTACATTTTGCTTTTTCCTAAGCATTTATAAGAATAGAGAGCGTAACTAATAACAAACAATGTTTTAGGATGATTCACCTAATGAGAGTCTGGGGCGCAATTTGGGATCAGCAGTACGTTGTATGTCAGAAATCAATAATTACTTTTTAATATTTAACATTGGGTAGAATGAATGGATTTCATTTTTATTTCCAGACAAGGGACAGTGTGCTAGAACAATTTAGAGTCACCGGATGTGGGTACCTTAATTTTATCTCTGTTGTGCAGAACGCTCAGTCGCATTTCAGCAAGCAGCTAGCACTTGGCTTGCATTCTACAGCAAGCCCCTACTCGTTCCCATGGCCAGAGCTGCCTGCAAACCCACAAGTGAGTAAACTTCCTCAGTGAGCTAAAGTGAATTGCAGCAACATACAAAAATATTAACACTTCAGCCTACATGGTTTGAAATGAAGAATTTTGCAAAAGTAAAACCCCAGAGAGCGTGATTAGTCAATGACTCATCTTCCCTTTTCAACACGTTTTCACAGCTATAGAGTTATTTTTAATTGGCTTTTGAATTGACAGAAGTCTCACAGAAGATTCCAGTCTAGTATGTAAGCCATTTTAATGCAAAATAATGTACATTTGTGTGTTTTAATCTCTCAGGCACATTAAATTAATTTTAAAGAAAGAAAGAAAAAGTTCAGTGTACTTGCACAAAATTATCATGAATTTAGTGGAAGTACCAGTTTCCCCATACATTGTTTCTCAATCTTGACCTATAGAAGCCAGCTTCAGGCTTGAGCTTTATTCCCATTCATTTCTTGGCCTAACATAGCATTACACTGCTAACTATTGCAAAATGTTGAAGGGATGTGTGATATGTTCCGAAAGGAACTGGCTGGAGAACCCCAGATCAGTACAAAAGGCCACTGAACTGCTGTTCAAGAATAGAAGTGAAGACACAGGGTAGCATGGTATAGCATTTGTTTCAATGCCTCACATCTACTGTGAAATTTTCAAAGCCTCAGAATATTCTAAGAAAAATGAGAATTTATCAAATCCCTTACATGACTGAAAATCTCAGCCCCAAAGAATAGTTATCAGGAAATTAGGGCATTTACACACAGACATTTTCGTTTAGTTTCATTTCCAATTACTATACTGTTCTAGAATATTATGGAAAAAATGAACATGTTGGTACTTTTAAATGTAACACTAATTCTGAACAGCTATCACTTGAGATTGCTCTCATGTACAGTACATATCTAGGAAGACAGAATTTTATGATTCAATATGAAACTTTATCACTCCTCTTAAGAATTTGCATTTTTATCCTACAGTTTCTTTTTAAGAATGTAACAGCTACACCAAAGGTCTGTCTAACCCATTATCCTGTCTTCTGACAGTGGCCAACGCCAGGTGCCCCACGGGGAATGAACAGAACAGGTAATCACCAACTGATCCATACCCTGTTGCCCATTCCCAACTTTGGGCAAACAGAAACTAGGTACACCATACCTGCCCATCATGGTTAATAGCCACTGATGAAGCTATCCTCCGTTTGTTTATCTAGTTGTTTTTGAACCATGTTATAGTCGGGGCAGGACTTGATGACCTCCTGAGGTCTCTTTCAGCCCTAGGATTCTATGGTTCTATGATTCTTGGCCTCTACAACATTCTTTGGCAAGGTGGACTGTGCATCGTGTGAGGATAGACTTTAAACTTTCTGGCAATTAATTTCATTGGGTGACCCCTAATTTTTGTGTTAGGTGAAAGAGTAAATAACACTTCCTTATTTGCTTTCTTTTTAAAAGTTTCTTCCTTATGAGGATGATCATTTTAATTTAAAATAAACTATAAAAGTGGAGACCTCATGTAGTCTATTTTGCAAAGTTAAGAATATCACAGAATATCACTTAAGAAATGATATTGTGTATATTGTTTCATAAGACTATGACAATTTAATTCTGAAATTATTGGTTTCAGTAAAGTTGCATAGTTGAGCTGACCTACATAAAATAACCAGAAAGGGTCATATACTTCCATGGGATTAAAATCAGTGAGATTTAAATTTAATCAAAATATCTCACCCCAATTCGACTCATAGAAAAGTCTGCTGGTTCTATGCACTCAGGACACAATCCCTGCACTGGAAGTTGGATTTGACAATGGCAAATTTGTGGCATGGCTGGTCAATGCAGTAGGAGATGAGTATGTCTAGACTGCATCCCTCTGCTGACAGAGGAATGCAGATTAGGCAGTTAGACATTGCAAATGAGGCAGGGATTTAAATATCCCGTGCCTAATTTGAATAAACAGGGCTGCCGTGTTTTGCCAACTCAGCACTTTGTCATCGAAAAGCGTCAGTCTAGAGGGGGATATGTCGAGAAAGAAAGCCTTTTTCAACAGATCCTATAAACCTTCTTGCAGGAAGCATAAGGGATCTGTTGAAAAAGGCTTTATTTCTCGACAGATCCCCCTCTAAACTGCCGCTTTTTGACAACAAATTGCTGAGTTGGCAAAACGCGGCAGCCCTGTTTATTCAAATTAGGCACGGGATATTTAAATCCCTGCCTCATTTGCAATGTCTAACTGCCTAATCTGCATCCCTCTGTCAGCAGAGGGATGCAGTCTAGACATACTCATACAGTCCTGAGATCCATAGGATTTGTGGATCAATAGACTTTTGGGACTGTTTTCTTCTTTTTTGGAGAGTGGGAAACTCCTAGCCCAGGGATGGATCGTGACCCAATTTTAATTGAGTTACTAGGGTGGTGTTAGACCTGCTGGAGTATGGGGCTGAAGATGAAACCCCAGGCCCATGCCTGGGACAAAGGCAAAGCCAGGGGATGCCACCCTTGGTGACAGGGCTCATGTTATAGGCTCCCCACCTGGGCTGAAGCTTTTGGACTTTGGCTTTGGTTCCCCCTGGGGTGGTACGGCTTGGGCTTTAATTCCCCCTTCCCATTAAATTGTGTAGTAACTTTTGTTCTTTTGTTGTCAGAAGGGTTTTGTGATTAAACAAAATCTATGAAGCCCTGTCCTATCCCAATGAAACCACAAATCAGAGAAAACTTTGCAATGAAATCTTTGTTCAGTTTTTCTCCTCTCAGAGTTTCATCTGCATAAAAGTATTAGCTATGATGTTAGCTCCCAGCTTTTCTGATCAATATAATGAACCATAAATATCCCGTGCCTAATTTGCATAAACATGGCTGCCGCGTTTTGCCGACTCAGCAATTTGTCGTCAAAAAGCGGCAGTCTAGAGGGGGATCTGTCGAGAAAGAAAGCCTTTTTCAACAGATCCCTTTATGTAAATAAAGGACACTAGGAATCACTGAGGTGATAAAAGTAAATACAGAATCTGATCATCACTGGCAAAGAAACATTTAAAGAGGTCAAATGCAAAACGTGTTATAGATTTCACATCAACAACTCCCAGATGAATGTGCAGCAGATGAGTGTTTCCAGTTATATTTGCCATCTACCTTAACTGCTCTATGAAACTTCGGGACAGAATTTATGTGACAGGAAACAAAGATGCAGAACTTCACATAATCATCCTACATTATTCATTCCCAACAGTCTTCATCACAAAATAAAATCTGTATCTATCCAGGAAAAAGTCTTTGTTGGGGGCGGGAGGGCAGAATTGTTTTCAAAGCTGAAAGCATTGGAGCTTTTTTTGTTCTGTAAAAACACAATAGCAAATTGTGGCACAGATCATTTGCTTCATAATAAACTTTCCTGTAGCAAGACAGCATGAATACTGGGTCCATATACACATTAGCTAAACTTCAGTGTCCTATGGGAATGCTATTTTACAAACTTTGGTTTGATAGATCAACATAATTAGTAATCAGTGGTGTGTTCTGTCATTTTATTGGCATAGCGTGGGATACAGGACTATATTTCAACATCAACATGCAACTTTAATCTGATAATTAAACTACCTAGACAATCATGTTTAATAGAGTTTCATAAAACATTGATGACTATTCCGCTATCCAGAGCTTCAGGTCTTTATTCACATTTAATACAGGCAGAACTACTATTTACTTTAATAGGAACTAGCAGGTGGGGTCCATTGTTGACAAAGCAGTCATTTTGTGTAGATTACACATATAGAGAAGTTCTAGAAATTAAATATATAGAATAGGAATTTTTATTAATGTGCTTGCAAAAGGGAAGTAAAAAAACAGTTTTAAATTTGTAGGATTTCATTTTTAAACTTTGTTTATTGTATTGAATAATTACCATATATAGTAAATTTGAATCAGAAACTAGTAACGCTTCCGTTATTCTTTCCATAACTAATTTGAATTATTTTGTGATTTGTAACAGTACAAATTTTCTTTGCACTAAAATGACAGTTGAATAGCCAACTCAATTTTAATTCTGGTAGCAATTTTTTTATGAACTCTGACCATAATAGTCATAACTTTTTCCAATGGAAAACAAAAATAAGTATTTAAACCATTCACCCGGCATATTCTGGTGTAAAAAGTAATGCATTCAGCTAATTTAAGTGGCAGAATTGTTTATGCAATTTGGTATCTGTAGGTAATTATGAAGTATGACTTTATTTTGCACAAACAAGTCCATAAACAAACTTTCAAAATATATAATAGATTTGGCCTCAGTGATATGTCTACACTTCTATTATGCCCCACATCTGCTAGGCAGCTGACACAGGTGTTTAACTGCAGTGTAGACATACTCAATAAGGGCCAAATGGTCAGGGCCTATCTTCATAGCCTAGTTCAGTGGTTCTCAAAGTGTGGTCCATGGCTGCCTCCCAGCTAATCCCACACTCCTCCCCCATGCAGCAGGGAGCCCATGCTGCCACTGCAGTCTCATGATGGGCGCACAGCTATGAGGTTGTAGTACCAGCTCCAGCTGGCAGGTGGGGAGGTGAAGAAAGCAAACTCACACACACACACACACACACACACACACACACACACACACAGACCCCCGGTGTGGGCTGTGGTGCTACATGTAGAGCAGTGCTGCCACCATGGTAAGAGTGGCGCATCCCTCGATTGGTCGTGGGGCAGGGAACAGGTTGGGCTGCACGGGGCTCAGCCAAGTGGGCTCTCGTGGTTCATGAGCAGCTGGCACTTTTCCTTCCCCGGCAGCAGGTTGGGCTGTGCTGCACCTGGCAGCGGTGAGAGGTGGTGATGCTGGGACTGAGGACCCTGACATATAGGAGGCACATGGGGGCTTGGGGCCCTTCGGGGCTTTGCATCCAGAGGAACTCAGTCTCTGGGGAGGGGCTGAGCAGCAGCTCAGCCCCCAAAGGCACCATGGATTGGACCCCTGCAGGGATGGACACCCTGGGGTCACCTACCTGGCCATCCCCACCCAGCCTTCCTGTCCCTCCATTTCACTTAACCCCCTGCCCAAGACACTTTGACCCCAACCCTATTTCCAGGGACACCCTGCCCCCCATCTCCCTAAAGCCCCTCAGCCATTTTGTCCCCAAGCTTTAGCCCCAGGCATTCCTTGCTCCCTTCTCCCTGCCCCTGGCCAGACACCTGACCCCTAGTCTGCTCCTACATCCTCCCTCCTGGCCAGACACCCTAACCCCAGTCCGTTTTTGCACCCTCTCTCCTGGCCATGCACCCTCCCTCCTGTTCAGAACCTACCCCAAACTCTCCTGCATCCATGGTTGCTCCTTGCACCCTCCCTTGCTCCTGCTCACTCCATCTGGCCAGACACCCTACTCCCAGCCTACTTCTCACCCTACCTCCCACCCAGACCTTATACCCTTACCCTCTTCTGCACCCCAGCTCCCTCCCAGATCCTGCACCCCCTCCCTATCCCACTCACTGGAAGTCCTGCACACTGAAACCCTCATTTATGACCCCAACCCCAGAGCTTAAGGGGGTCCATAAAATCTACTAACTCCAGAAAATCTGGCCTATTGGAACCCTGAACCTCAGTCCTTCCTGTCCTTTCCCTTGCTCCACATCTGCCATGAATAAAGAAAACATTGAAACCTTTTGTGTTAGACATAAATTAATATTTTACTTTATTTAAAATGAAGTTTTATAAACTAACATGAGAAAGGTAAAGAGCTTATTCTGTTTAATAATTTAAATTAAACCAGTCTCCCTAGCTGCAGCACTAGTAAAATGGTATGAGCATAATTATGTAATTAGCAGGGAGTTTCTATTAGTAACTGGTGGTCCACAGAAAGGTTTACATTGAGCCAGGTGGTCCATGGGCCAAAAAGTTTGAGAACCACTGGTCTAGTTCATACTAGTTCTCATTTGCTCTTTATCTGCTCTAGTAGATGTTTTGTTTCCAAACCACAAAATGAAGAAAAGTTGGTGTATCTGTCACAATACAGAAGTGGCTGACACTGTTTGTGTTGTTCCTGTTTTCTAGCCTATGGTGTACTCTTTACATTTGCTAGTGCTCTTGGACATCTGAAGCAGGTTCACCCTTTGATCTTACTCAACATTTCAAGATAGCCAATTAGCACCCCCACTTTTACTTGAAAAAAAGCAAAGAATTTCTTTAGAAGTCAGCAGAAGTCTTCTCCCAGCAAGAAATGGACTTACTGAGCCAGTAAGAAATATTAATATCTTTTCATCTTTCCCTAGTATAATTACCTTTGTCTTTGCTGGTCCTCAAGATAACTTCTTGCAACCATCCTTCTTTCACAGGTTGAACCTCTTTATTCCAGAACTCTCTGGTCCGGAAACAACCATTGTCCAGAATGATTTTAGTTAGCCAAATGTCCACTTTTCAGGGGTGTTGTCAAGTTTCCCGTGGTCCCAAAAAGTTAGTTTACAATCACCAGTCCTAGCTCTCAGTGTTCTGTGCTGTTACTAAGCTCTAATATACCCCTAAATGTCCTCTAGCATCCCAGTTAGCAGTGGAAGTGTTGGTAATGCAGCTAGACAATATTGACTTCCTGTGGTACAGAAAATTCTCTGGTTTGAACTAGTCTGGTCCCGAGGATGCTGGACTAGAGAGGTTCAACCTAAAGGATGAAATGTATCCCTATTCAGAGAACTAGCAAAGGACTTCTGTAAAACCACTTACGTCAAGGTTGAGTGGTCTATAGGCCTTGTATTGGCCCCCTGTACAGAGATAAATTCTGTTTGTAACCAAAAAACATCAAGTGAACACACTGTTCCATCTGTTACCTTTTTAAAAAAAACTGTAGATCTCCTATCTTCTACTTTTTAAGGAATGCGATATGGCCTTGGCTAAATGGTTCTTGTCTCAGACTCAAGAGGCCTGGGTTCTATTCCTCTGCTACTGACTGTCAGTGAGTTATTGTGACTCTCTGTACCTGCTTCTATCTGTAAACTTGGGGATGATGATACCCACTTCCTTGGTAAAGCTCTTTGGATGAAAAGGGTGCTATAACAGCTAGATATAACTAGTATGGGTCTCTAAAAGCCAATGATAGTATGTTTATTAAGCAGCAATACTTTAATTTCCTCTATGCATAAAGTAACAAATTAACAGTTGATAATGATGAATAGGTGCCCCAAATCTATTTCTCTTGCATTTCTTTGAAAAACTGATCTGTAACATGATTTATGACAATAACTATGCAAGCCTAGATTCAGTAAACCAGTGTTTCTCAACCAGTGGTTCAAGTACATTCAGGGGTACTCAAGAGAGGTCTTGAGGAACGTCAACACAACTGAAATTTGGAGAAAACTGAATTTTTGGTTTAAGTTTTACAGGCTTTATTATTTTTGTACTTTTTACATTCAAAAAATTCATCGCTCGCCTTACAATTACATAGTTTAAAAAAATGTGTTGCAATGGTAGAAAAAAAATGGTGTGTCTGAAAACTGTAGGTACTGGAGGTACTTATAATTTTTTTTAAAAGGGGTACTTGAAAAAAAAGGTTGAGAAACACTGCAGTAAACAACCACTCTCCCCTTCAACTACATGAATATGTGTCGAGTTAATATATTAATATAACATGTTACATGTTTCTCTTGGGAGGAAATTGCTTCATTTACTTAGGCTAGTTCTCTAGAAAATTCAAATGGTGTTACCATTGAGATTATATCTCTCCACCACAGCAAATGTACTGAGTACTCCTAGAGATCAAGTTCCTTCCTGAATGCAGAAATCTATCAGGAACCAAACCTACTAATGTATGATGATTTTCTATAGTTTGTGCTTCTGCACATAAGACTTAGATCCAGAGAGAATGCTAATAATCTTACTATCTTTAGAGTAATCCTGAAATATAATACTACACATAGTTATGTAATATTTAATTTTGAGTTGTAATTTTAATATATTTTTAGTATTTTTTTACCCTATCATCAACTACTAAATTCTGAACCCACAAATCCATGCACGTTTAGCTTTACTCATTTAAGTTGTCCCACTGAAGTCAATTTTTAAAGTTAAACATTTGCATAAATCTTTGCAGGGTCAGGGACATAGATTGTAAAACACTAATCTCTAACATTTTAGAAAAAAGATGAGGAGAGCAGCCTTGTCATACTCTCTCAGGGTATGTTTACACTACAGAGACTATTCTAGCATAGTTACCTCCCATAGCTATGCCAGCATAACCTTCAAGTGTAGCTGCAATCTGTACCCATGACAATGGTTTTCTGTCTGTGCAGGAACACCATCTCCCAGAATGATGGTAAATATTTTGGCAGTATCATTCAGCCATTGACATAGATACATCTACACTGAGGATCTAATCAGTACAGTGTTGTTGGTCAGAGCTGTACATTTTTCATCTCCCAGGGTACATCTATACTACACCTCTCTATCGACAGAGAGATGTAGATTAGGCACGTCGAAATTGCTAATGAAGCAGGGATTTAAATATCCTGTGCTTCATTAGCATAAACATGGCAGCCGCTTTTTTTCGAAACTGAGCTTTTTCAGAAAAAAATGGCAATCTAGATGAGGATCTGTCAAAAATAAACCCTTTTTCGAAAGATCCTGTAAACCTCATTTTTTTGAGGAATACGGGATCTTTCGAAAAAAGGGTTTATTTTCGACAGATCTGCATCAAGACTCCTGAGGGGGTTTCGATAAAGCTCCATTTCAGATAAAAGCAGTGGCCATTTTTATGCTAATGAAGTGTGGGATATTTAAATCCCTGCTTCATTAGCAATTTCGATGTGCCTAATCTACGTCTCTCTGTCGACAAAGAGGTGTAGTCTAGACATAGCCCCAGAATGATATGGCTACCTAGATCTAACTGTTGAGTATAGACCATATGTTAGGCAAACCTCCCACTTTCATAAAAAGGAGGTTTGCCAGCATAAGGTTTAGAGGATTGAAGGCTAGTTTCTGAATAAATGATTTATAGTGATAATCACTATTAAGATATGACTAAAATGTACTTGTGAGAAATAATTTGATTTTCTTTGCAACATCACTGCTTCTAAGTAAAAATAAATTGGGATTATTTAAACTTTAACACACCTATTCAGATATTGTGCCTCTGAATTGCTCTACTGAGAGAGTTTACAATGTGTCTAAAAGAATTACTTGTTCATTATTGTTTTATTATTGCCATTACTAATAATGCAGGACTGGTACCATTCTGCTTACACATCCTGAAACCAAATGATAGGTCTGTATGCCTGCCATTATCAAATCATCCATCGAAGGTCAGGTAATTTTCCATATTCATTTAGAAACAAAGAAGCTACCTATGCTAGTAAAACTGTTCCAGGTTTTCAGTGTTTGTGCCTCAGACATGAAGCAGATGTAATCAGTGAGAAGTGAAGGCCGTTATTTCCATGACAACATCAACACAGAGATGATTGTGTTTACTCAGCCCTATATGCAGAACTGGAACCTTATCCTGTCAGTAGTTGAGTGCTGAGAGCCATCAAACACCTTTGAGCTAAATATCCCAGATTTGTACAGGATTACCCCTTTCCATGGTCTCCATGAAGGGATCTCCACAGGGCCCAGGATGAATGTGTGGAAAGGTAGAAGGAGCAGGGAGGTTTCGGCATAGAATCAGAGGGTATGCAACAACAATCTATCTAGCCACCAGCCATACATCAAAAGGGTCAATGTTGCCTGGATTTGATTAACTCTTCCCTAGTGTTCCCCACTACTATGATGTAGGAAATACCCTGGAAAAGGATTCCAAATGAATTTGCTGCTAAGGAAAAACTCTAGCATTGGTACCTGTGGGGGTTCAGGTCCCACCCCCTCTCTCTCTCGTGCTACCTTGCCCCGTTTCCGAGTGCTCAACTGTTCCCCAGTTCATACGTTTATTTCGTCAGGATATGCGGGGTGGGGGGTCTGGGCCCACCCTCGCTCCCAGACCCCAGCCCAGGGCCCTAAGGACAGTATTTCTGGGGATCTGTCCCACCGGGAGGGGGGGGTCCAAACCCGAAACCTACCGGTGCGCCGGCTCCTCGCCCTGCCCTGGGCTACTTCCACCCCATCTGCGCCTCCCTATGCCTCCCATGCTTGTGCTCGTGCTCCCGCTCCTGCTTCAGCTGCCTCCCCCACTCCTGCTCCCTCCTCTGCTCCTCCTCTCTCCCCCCGTTTGCCCTGCTTCTCTCCCCTTGTATCTTCCACCCCTCGCCCAGCTCCTCCCTCTCCCCGACGTCACTTCCGGCCACCACGCCGCGTTCACCTCGGGCGGCCCTCAGCAGCGAGAGGGCAACCGCCGGATCAGTGCGGGGTGGGCCCGTTTCAGGGGGGTAGGCGGGTCCCACCCCGTCACAGTACCACACTCAAAGCCACTGTAGAAGATCTAATGGAAGAGCTAAACTGATATGAAGAGGTTTATGGGATTTAGGGACAGAATCCCTTATTTGTTCGTATAGTGAAATGATTCAGGAGAAACTCCATCAGGGGAACATCTTTCACAGATTTAGTCTCAGGAAAGGGTGATGAAATCCTAAATGTTTTCCTAGTCCTGAATTAGACAGAGACTTATAGTAACAAGACCTAAGTCTTTACTTCTACATATAGACTTCAGTTATCATAATGAAATCTATGCTAATAAGATTTCAATTCCAAAGCACCTAATATACCTTTGGAATTTCAATCCCATTTTCAAAAGTAACAGACATTAAGGATTCTTAGTGCCTAAAGATACATCTCCATTGCACATACATGCTATGCAAGAGTATAAAAAGCAGTCAGTGAGCCACCACTTTGGAGAGTAAAGAGACTCCTGATCGCTATGGTTATGTACCCAGCTATGTACCCTACTGAGCTATCTACATACACAAGCAATCTACACTACTATTTATCTTAGTGGTCCACCGCCTCCCCACTGCTGGAGCCTTCTCCTGTGACAATAATTGGTCCTGGCATCAGGGAAAGACTCTAGCAGTGTGGAAAGCCACCTTAGGAAGTTGCTGGAACCTCTTCCTGCTGCAGGGAAAGGCAGCACTCTGTTGCATGGAAAAATTCCAGCAGTGGGGAAAAGACACGGGTTGAGGGGGAAGTAGAAGGGAAAGTTTCTGGCAGCTGCAAAGTCTTTTCCCTGATGGCAGCCCACTGCCAGAGCCTTTCCCAGGCAAATGTAGTTACACACCACAGTGTGGACACAGCTCTCTAAACATAACCTACGTCAGTTTTGAAAATGGGATTTAAGTCCGTAAGTCACTGTAGAGTCTCTTGAAAAGGTTACCCTATGTGCCTAGTAAACATTCTAAAGGAGTGTACTATATCTACCTTATGCTAGCCTCTCTCAAGAACAGAGGGCCCAATTCTTGTGTAAATATTACTGACATAAATCTAGAGTAATTCCATTTGAGGTGCTTTTTACATCTGTGCAGCTAACATCAGGACTTGACACTGAGTAATTAAAATATATTTTAACAATTTTAGACCCATTTGTGCCACTAGACATTTTCTGAACAGCTTTTAAGTATTCTGAATATTTGAAATAAGACTTCATTCTCCCTTTTTTTAGTAGCTGTTACACTAGAACAGATCAAATATTTTCCAATCTTATATTTTATTTTTGATTATCCTCCCAGTGTACACTTTTCAAGAATGAGTAGTGGTATGTTGGGTCCAAAAAGATTTTATTTAAAAGAATTTTTATCAAAAATTTATCCGGTGAAAAGAATGATTAGATCATTAAAATATATATTTTTAAACTTAGTAGCCTTCCATTTGATTTTAATGATCTATCAAACTGGTGTTGTATTGTCCTTAATCCAATTCAAAACTCTCACATCAAAATTCTAATTCTGTGTTCTTTGACAATGTCCAAATCTAGCAAAGTAATTTATTTAAAATAAAAATGACAATACCACATTACATTTATTTTTAAATCTGAGAAATGTTTCTGTTTTCTGAGAGGAAAATATTTCACAAAACACCATTAAAAGATGATAGAGAGGTAGAGATATTGGAAAACTAGTTGTTATATATGTTACTAGCAATCATAATAACTAGTTTGACAATCTATAGCAGAAGTCATATGAAAACAGTGGAGAAGTGACACTGATTTGCTGTAAAAATCTGAGCAATTCATGGGAACACTTATTTGTATTCTGACTGGTTTATGCAGTTAGTACAGGTCTCACAAAATCTTTGTATCAAACCCATTAATAGTAAGACCCCACAAACTGTACTAAACATCAGTCCCATTGTCAGAGTTATGTACTTCTTCCAGGGTTCCCTTGAAGCTGCGCGGCAGCACGCCCCCACAAATGCTTAATCAGTCCTGCCCAGCCAGGAGCTCAGAGCTCTGCACGCGAGGCTGCCTGACTAGGGGAGGGGCACTTCTCCCTCAGGGACAGCAGCAGCTCCCTGCTGAGAACAGAACAGTGTGTATCTCCCAGCTGGTTGGGAGAGGACATGTCCCAACCAGCTGGGAGAGACTCGCTGTTCAGTCCTCAGCAGGGAGCTGCTGCTGTTGCTGTGGGTGAAATGCCCCTCCCTGAGTGAAGCAGCTCCATGCACAGGAGCCTTGAGCCTCTGTCTGGGCAGAGCTCATTAAGCAGCTGTGGGGTCATGCTGCTGCACAGCTTAGAGGAAACCTTGACTGCCAACAGGTTACCACATTGACATTTCAGATTAGGATATTTTAGCAAAGTCTCTTCAGGCTAGTCTACACTGAAGGGGAAGGTCAAATTAAGATATGAAACTCCAGCTATTTTAATTACATCGCTGGAGTCGATGTATCTTAATTTGAGTTTCTGTGCTGTCCCACACAGCAGTAGGCCAATGAGAACAAATGCTTCCATCAGCTTCACTTACTCCTATCAGGAGCAGGAGTACCAACACCAATGGGGACACCCTCTGAGTTCGATTTAGTGAATCTTTACTAGACCTGCTAAATCGAACTCTGGAAGATTGACCTAAGCAGCATCAATCTTCTGCATAGTGAAGACAAACCCTGAAGGAAGAATCACCTCTGTAGAAAAGGAGCAAGGACCAAAAGATTACCCTGAATTAGGTAATATCACCTCAAAAGAAACAGGAAACCAATAGGTTTGGAATCAGATCAACGTACTAAACTATATTTTTCACATTTTAACAGGAAATAAGCAAATTTTAAATTATGGGGCTATAGTTCACTATTAAAGTTCAAGTACACCACAACATAAACTGCTGAGATTTGTTCTTTTGGTTTAATTATTATCAGAATCCCATGACATAATTATACCTAGTAAACCTCAATTACCTGCTCTTTTTTCAAAATATAATTATTTTACAGTGTAACATATAGGAACTAGCCTCTCATGTGGAAAGGAAAACATCAGAAGGGCTGTTCTTTTTCAATTTTATTTTTTATGACTTTTCAGTCTATAGGCCCTGATTCAGCAAAGCATTTTAGCACATGCATAGTTTTAAACTTTTAAGTAGTCCTTCTGAAGAAATATATATCAAAATGATATATTGGGAACACTCTGAAGATACCATTAAAAGAAATCTCTTGGATTCAGCAAAGAATGAAAATGTGTTATATGTAAATTAGACAATGTATCACTTTCAATCACTGTGGTAGCTATCAATGTCTACAATAAAGACTTTAAATTACTTCAAAATAGACTTCATGCCTCTGCCCACTTCCTAATATACTAACTGTCATGAAGACAAGCTGTGGGAAAATTGTGAGATGAGCTAATGTGACCGAGCATTTCCAGAGTGAGCGAATGATTATGGTTAGTACAGAGTTTCTATACAGATCTGAGCAAATAAGTAATAATATTTTATTTTGGAGCCAAACAAAAATTTTCCCAAATTTGGTTTGATTCAAACTCAAATTAATATTTTTAAATATTTTTACCAAAGCAAGGATGCATAAAAAATTTTGTTTGGAACTGACCAAAACATTTTGGGTCAGCCAACAATTTTTTGGCTTTTATTTGTCATTTCAATGAAGTAGTTTGGTTGCGGGGTTGACTTTTATTTAAAATGGTCAAAATTCAACTTTCAACATTTTGGAACAAAGGCTAGAAGAAACATTTTAAAATATTTAAAATGAAACATTTTGAAACAAAACAAAAAGGAACCAAAACATTCAGACATGGTCAATCTAGTTTTTGTACTATTTCAAAATAAATTAGTCAAAACTTTTAACAAATTTGACTGAAATTTGAAAATATTTCAAAATGCATTTTTCAGAGACAATACTTTTACTGAAAAAATTTCATCCACCTCTTTTACTGTACCATATATCTGCTTCAATATTTCGAGACTTTGTCACAATCCCTTTCAGAGAACTAATTGTATCTTATTAATATACTTAGCCACTCGAATCCCTCTGCATTTTGAAAGTAAAACATTTCCAAAACACACATATAGCTGCATATGGTCTGATTTTCAGAAGTGCTAAGCATCACAATTCCAATTATTTTGTTCTCCTTCTAATGCTGAATACAGTATTGTTATGTGGATCTAGATCTTACTGAATTCACTGAAGAGAATTTCCAAAGGTACTTTTGGCTCTACTTTACCTGCAATGTACACTTCATGAAATATGTCAAACCCTTGCACTCTAGCTATTAAACACTGTTTTTCCCTTCATACATATATTTTCCATGTAGTGAAGAGTGGAGAATTATTGTACAATACTTTCCTGTGAAAATAAATCTGTCTTGCCAATCTCATATCTAATGTAAGAATTCATTTCTTATTATTATTATAATTGGCTTCATGGGTACTCAAGTACCAGTAATGAGTATAGCACAAGATTCACAGTAGACTAGATTAGACTATTGGCCGCTCATTTAGGTATGGGGGGCCATTACATACTTGCATTCCATATAGATGGAATAGATATAATATGAATTGCATATCACAAGCATAAAAATTTTAGCTTTTCATACTCTTTGACATCATACACACATGGGCATTCCTATATTATATACAAAGTACATATACAACACACTGCAACCTCCACAGATATATTAAAATATATTTATTTACATATTTGTGCTTAGTTACTATACTGTTGCAAGTGTGAAAACATAGTGACTGCGTCTAGATTGGCATGATTTTCCGGAAATGCTTTTAACGGAAAAGTTTTCCGTTAAAAGCATTTTTGGAACAGAGCGTCTAGATTGGCACGGATGCTTTTCCGCAAAAGCACTTTTTGCGGAAAAGCGTCCATGCCAATCTCGATGCGCTTTTCCTCAAAAAAGCTCCGATTGCCATTTTCACGATCGGTGCTTTTTTGCAGAAAACAAATCTGAGCTGTCTACACTGGCCCTTTTACGCAAAAGCTTTGCGCAAAAGGGACTTTTGCCTGAACGGGAGCAGAATAGTATTTCCGCAAGAAGCACTGATTTCTTACAATAGGAAGTCAGTGCTTTTGCGGAAATTCAAGCTGCCAGTGTAGACAGCTGGCAAGTTTTTCTGGAAAAGCGGCTGATTTTCCGGAAAAACTGGCCTGTCTAGACACACCTAGTGGGTTTAGGGATGGTTTAAATAGAGAGGCTTAAAAATAATGCAAATAGGTGCAATACTTTTTTATATGTCCTTATATAGTTAATTCATGTAAGAGCGAATAAAAATAATTACATGGGATGTCTAAAGCTTGTTTTCAGCAGAGTTTTATTTTTAACTGTCCTCTACCAAGTCATGTACTGTATCATCTTCTGCAGTGTGAAAACTGCAAGGGCATAGTGACCAGTGTGAGAATGACAGTTCATGGGCCTATGTGTGAGAGGTTATTTTGGGTGCAGAGAATGACTCATTATTCAAAGGTGGTGCTACTTTGACTAAGGTAACGCTGGTCATTTCTTCAGGAGAAGAAATTAATTGTATATAAAACCAACATGGCTATGCACATATGCTCTTGCTGCTCATCCCAATCCTCATTCCCTTATTCCTTCCTTTTTAAAAACCTACCATTGTATTTTGCCTTAAATTAGACTGTGAGTTCTTTGTGACAGATATTGTCTTTCATTCGGTGTTAGTACAGTGCCAAGCATAATGGAGTTCCCCTGATCTTAACTGCAATCATGAGGTTCAACTGTAGGAATAAAAAACAATAATATAAAATTCATGGCAGGATATACAAGGCTTGATTTTCCATGTGCTCGGTACCGGCTCTCCTCTCTTACCTCAAAAGCGACGAGGAGTCCTGTGGCACCTTATAGACTAACTGAAGTGTAGGAGCATAAGCTTTCGTGGGCAAAGACCCACTTCATCAGATGCATGTCTTTGCCCACGAAAGCTTATGCTCCTACACTTCAGTTAGTCTATAAGGTGCCACAGGACTCCTCGTCGCTTTTGCAGATTCCGACTAACACGGCTACCCCTCTGATACTCTCTCACCTCAGCATCTAAACAAAGACCAGATTTTCAAGAGTTCAACACATACCATGCTGAGCTTCTTCTTTTTTTTTTTTTTTTTTTTTTAATCTGGAGATTTATTTTGATGTCTAAATGATTGCTGAGCTCTTTTGAACATATTGCTGCATTTGTGTGTGCTAGTCTTAAGTGCCTTGTATGGGCAACTAAATGCTGAAGCAAAGCTGTAGCATTTGGGAATCCAAAAAATATTTATTATGGATATAACCCAACAGAATTATATTCCTATTATAATATAATGCTATAGAAAATTCAACAAACCACTGCAATAAAAAAAAGAAAAAACCACAAAGACAAAATGCTTGTAAGTCTGAATGTGCTGTGCTGCTGCCTTTGTGGACTTTCCATGACGTCAGTGTGGAGGTGAGGGTTAGGTGAATAAAACTTTGAGTGGCGAGAGAAATCAAGAGATTTAATGAGAGAGGGAATGGTGTCAATGGTGTCATACAGTGTGATGGGTAAAATGTCATTGCTGTTCAGCAAAAAGTCATTTTTAGAGGCTCTGGTTTCCTGACAAGCCTTCCTTAGAGATAAACCCGAGGCCATTGACTTCCATGGCACAGAATTATGTCCATGTCTGCCCACTCCCCAACTTTGCCATGTGTACTTAAAATCCCAAATAGTATTGTACAAAGATAGTCTTCTACTGCAACTAAACATGGTAAATCTTGGTGTCACATATTAGTAATGTCATGGAGACAAATGCAGCTAGAGCATCTTTATCTTTGTTTAACAAAGAGCTCATAAACCCTTGTAGGCTTGCTATCAAGATGTGAAGCTATTTCCTGAACTGAACTGTGACATTGCAGTGGTTTTAATATGTCCTGTGTTCCACTCAAAAGGCGTCTACAGGAATGTTTTTCATATCATATGGTGGCTCCTTTAAAACCAATCCACCATCTTTCTTCATATAAAATACTTCTCTTTTTCATTGGCTCTATTCTAGTGGCCAAACAGTCAAATATTCCTGACAACAACAAATTCAGGAGCTCCACAGCTGTATTTCACTGGAATTCATGGCATTTTATTAATGTCTCCCCTAATACTTTGAGTTCACTGGTTATCCAAGAAAAGTTTGTCTTTCCACATTCCAATGTTCCCCGTTTAACAATCAGCATTATATTTAGACCTCATATCCCTGCCAGAGTTTCTTCAGTCATAGCTCTCTCTCATTTGCCTGCCTTTGCGTTCTCGTCAGTACCTGAGTTCACCTTGGCTTAAGTAATCATAGACCCTAGTAATCTGTAGGGAATAGAGCATCTACTGGGGAGGCTCTTGGCAGGTTTATATTCTAAGGCTACGTCTAGACTGCATCCCTCTGTCGACAGAGGGATGCAAATCAACACGTCGAAACTGCTAATGAAGCAGGGATTTAAATATCCCGCACTTCATTAGCATAAACATGGCAGCCGCTTTTTTTCTAAACGGAGCTTTTTCGAAAAAACAACAGGGTAGACGTGGATCTGTTGAAAATAAAGTCTTTTTTGACAGAGCTTGTATTCCTCAAAAAATGAGGTTTACAGGATCTTTCGAAAAAGGGTTTATTTTTGACAGATCCTCATCTAGATTGCCATTTAAAAAAAAAACTTAGTTTTGAAAAAAAGCGGCGGCCAAGTTTATGCTAATGCAGTGCGGGATATTTAAATCCCGGCTTCATTAGCCATTTCGACGTGCCTAATCTACATCTCTGTCGACAGAGAAGTGTAGTCTAGACACAGCCTAAATCCTTTAATTCACTGTTCAGGCAATCAAAATGCCCCAACAAACACGACTAGATGAGGAGCAGCACAGACCCAGAATACCCTACTAGTGATATATCTTTATTGCCATTTCCCATTGTTCATTGAGACCTAAACCACATATCATGCTTCTGATGTGAAATGTGAAGCCGGTGCAGAGGATATAGAGGTGCCTTTTTATTCTGATGAGACAACACAATAGAACACAGAAGCATTAAAAAATTAAAAATCAGCAAACAAGACAGCCTCACAATAGTTTTATCTATTTTAAGGCCTCTTACAATAGCTTATCTATTTTAAAGCTTATCCCATATATCAACATGCCAAAAATTGCAATGTTTCTATTGTATGTATTCTGTTGTTCTCTCTATTGTTTACCAAAAAATTAAGATGATATTCTATCATTGCATCAAGACACCAAACACAAATGTATTATAATTATATATAGTTTTTAAAAGAAAATGTGTTCATCAGGCATTAATTTTACAATAGGGACCTATTCTGAGCATAAAATGCCTTTAGTGTATCCCCTCCAAAAATTATAAAACAAAATTATTTCTCCTATATTTGTGCATGTTAACTTGACATTCATTTTAAAAAATCTAGAATTATGTAGAAAAGAGATTAATACAGAAAGGAACTATAGTAGGTACATGAACTATGAGAAATGTCCAGAAGTATGAACAGGAAAACTTTCTTTTACTATTTTTTCTGAGATCTGATTTCTAAGAGATCCTTGACCTGGTTTCTATTTTTGCAAATGTAATAGATTCCTTCAATAATTTATACCCACAACTGTTACTATTTAAACATATACATTGCCTTCCAAGTTTGAAATTCTTATGGTGTCATTTATTCCAACAGAATGGAAAACATTTTTCAAAATCAGGCTTTAATTCAAAATCAGGCTATGGTTTCTTGAGGGAGATGGTTTTCTAATATGTGCAGTGGACTGGAAGCCAGGAAACCCCTGTTTTAATCTGGCCTCTGACAGTGACTCACTGTGTGGCTTTGGTCATTCCACTTAACCTATATCTCAATTTTCACATTTGTTAAACTGGAGACTACATATAATTCACATAAAACAAGCTGAGTAGTTCTTTACTCTTGGAATAGTTCCATTGATTTGACAGGGCTACACATTAATGGAGCCTACCTCAGACTAATTTTGAGGCTTCCCTGTAGTGTAGACATGCTAGTTCAAATTTGTTAAATCGGGAGTTATTAAGTTGAATTTACTAATTTCAAAATAGTTTCCTAGTGTAGACATGGCCTTTGAGACTAACTATATATATATAGTTAGAGAGAGAGAGAGAGAGAGCATGAACTCATCTGACGAAGCGGGTATTGCCCACAGAAGCTTGTGATGCTATTTATATACTTTGTTAGTTTCTGTGATAATGTCAGGGTTGTCAATAACTGTTGCCTTTTCAAATGTTAATGAATTATGGGTCAAAACATCACCATAAGGTAGGTTTTCTTATCTCCAGTTTAGGAAGGGAGAAACTGAGATTTTGAGAGATTACATGATTTAACCGAGTTCAAACTACATGTCTACGAAACAAGATGGATGTTATCTTTTATTAGACTAACTGCTGGTGGTGAGGTGGAAGCATTTCAGCCACAAAAAGGTCTTCTTCAAGGCCTGCCAACAGCTGTCCTGGGCCCCAGGGCAGAGTAGTCAATGGGCACACACATAGGCTCAAACTGTTTCTATGTGGACACAGTCCACCTGACATTTGGGTGGTGCTGTTCCTGCACTGGCCAGTGTCCAGCAAGCTGCCGGGTGTGCTGGCTGGAGCCCATACATGCTTATCTGGTATGGTTGCCAACTGTCTAATCATACAGACCCAAAGCCATGCCTCTGTCCCACCCCTCTCTCATTCCAGTTCCCCTTCCCTCTGTTGCTTGCTCTCACTTACCCTCACACACTTTTACCAGATTGGGTGAGGGCTGAGGTAAGGTTCTGGGAGGGACTTTGAGTGTGGGAGGGGCTCTGGGCTGAGCCTGGAGCAAAGGGGTAGGTTACAGACTCTGGGAGTGGTACCGGTTCTAGGCTAGAGCAGACTGTGGGCTCTGGGAGAGAGTTTGAGTGTGGAATACATGGTCAGCTGGTGCAGAAGCATTTTCAATGGCAGAAGCACCACCAATTTCTTGCTGTGCCCCTGCTCCTTCTCCCCACGGAGACGGTGCTCTAGGGAGCCAGCTTTTAAGCCAGCATCAGCTCCTGCTCCCCCCTCCCCTTGCTACCTCTCTCTGACAGAGGTGACTAACTGAGTCACTAGTCAACTATCCGATAAGCATTTGCATCCCTACACAGCACGCACCATGTCTGTGACAGAGCCTGGAGCAAAATCCACAGAACATGACACCCAGTTCTGTGCTCTAGCCTCTTGGCCATGCTCCATCATCCATCTTCTCCTTTTTCTTACCCACTTCATTCCTTCTTAACTCTCATCCTCTAGAAACTGCTCAGGAACTCACTAGTGCTTAAGGTATCCTATTCTCAGTTTTAAGGGGGTGAGTGCCTTTGCACTAACTACAGGCAGGCCCCGGGTTACATGGATCCGACTTACATCGGATCCCTACTTACAAACGGGGTGAGGCAACCCCGCACTAGCTGCTTCCCCCCAGCAGACCAGGGAGACGCGAAGCTAGCGCCCCCTCCCCAGCAGACCAGGGAGACGCGGAGCGGCTTTTCTCGGCAGATACCTCAGCTTGAGAATAAAGGACTGAGGGAAGTGAGGTGTGGGAGAATAAAACTGAGCTCTGGAGAAATGTTTTGCTAGAGTTTCCCCTACAATATGTACCAGTTCCGACTTACATACAAATTCAACTTAAGAACAAACCTACAGTCCCTATCTTGTACGTAACCCGGGGATTGCCTGTAGTTAATTATCTGAAAGTATCATAATATCCACATGCCAATTCACCAACCCTGCTGACACTGAGAATATTGCTCTCCTTGTGTATTGCCTTCAATTTTCCTGATGCTAGAGCCCTGCAGGTACTAGGAGATAGCTAATGTATTTAATGATCTGCTAATTGCTATATGTAGTACAGAAATATTCTGATTTGACCTCTTCCTGACCATCCCCTATGTTGTAGCACTATTAGTCTCATTTATGTGTATATGTCATGTTTCATCACATCAGGAAAGGACTATTTTAAAGGTAATTTAAAAATTGCTCCACAGAGTCCATATTTTTTTGACAAAAATATCCTCCATGTATAATGAAATATATTGTTAGGATTGATAACTCTCTCTAGAGTGGTGAGGTTATGAATTAGGAGCACGGTAGTAAGAGAAGCCTTTGAATTTTCAAAACAGAAACCCAAGAATACATGCTGACTAAGGATGCATTGACACAGAAGGAATAACTGGGAGCACAGTATTGAGAAAAATGAAAGGAAACAGATTCTGTAGCTATACCACATTATTAATACTGTACGCTAGCATGGAAGTGCTCACAAAGCTAATTTTTAAAACACTAATACTGAAGCCCTCAATCCGTTTTTATTAGAAAGAGAAAAAGCCTGGAAATAAATGAGTTAACCATTATTGAAACACTAGTGAAAATGACCTGTCTGCAAATGCATGAACAACCTAGAAATGTGTCTAGATACACAATTCAGAAGTCTGAGTCTCCATTTCAATTGCGAAAACCAAAGCGTAGTCATGGGCGTCTGGTCGGTAAGACAAAACAAGGCACAGCTGAAGCTATGCTGACCCCTCCCCTCCCTGCCTTCACATGCCACGTGGGGCTGCTGTGGGATGTTTAGTGGGTTCAAGCAGGTTCCAGGGGGGCTGGGAAGGCAGAGTTGCAGGAAGCCTCCTCAGCAGCCCACCCCTGAGCCTGCCTGGCACGCACACACAAGGCTCCAATTACAGACACAAACAGTGTCCCTCTAAGCCAAGGGTTGGGGGCCACACACAAGTGAGAAGCAAAGTAAGAAACCCCTGACTGAGAAGGAGAAAGACACACTCCACATTCCCCTTGTACACCACAGCCGAAGGGGACCTAGGCTTGTAGATTTTGTGTGCTCCAGCCCTGTGAGTGGGGGGGCTGCAGGGCTGAAACACCAGCATGGGCTCCCCAATGCTGAGTCTCAGGGACTGGATCCAGGTAAGCTAGGGGCTGCATTCACCCCTCTGGCCTGAGATTCCCCAGCACAGCTTCACAGGCGATTAATCCGCCCCGCCCAGTAAGAGGCTCTTCCTGCTGTTTGGTATCCTGCAATTCCATCCATCTCACTGTCTCCAGGAGGTTTGCTAGCCCCGCTCTGCTGGTTTCTTCTCCTGTTTGGCCTCTTCCCCCCAACCAGCAGCCCTTCCCTGCACTTTGGCTCAGGATGAGAAGTGCGTTTCCTCCTTGCTGCCTCCCCTTCTCCTCCTTTGCACTCTCTCTGCTCGGTTGGCTTCCCTCCTCCCCCCAAACCCCACTTGCTACTCTGTGGTGTGGTGATAGGATTGGTTTCTCTTTCACAGCCTAGTTGCTACTGAGCCTGCTGCTGGGAGCTCTCCTCTTGCCCTCTCCCCACATGCGCTACCCATAGTCCTTCTTCCCCTTGCTAGTGAGTGGAGTTTGGGGAGAAGCCCAATGAGCTCTGCAAAAAGAACTGCCCGATCCCCTCCCCTTCTTGCCCTCTCCCCACTGGCTTCCTGTTTTTTGTGCCCTGCAGTGGAGTTGGGTGGAGGTGGGTGGGAATGAGGGGATGGGGGGTGAGAAGTTGGGGGAAGAGGCTGTGGGGAAGGAATGGGGAGTCACAGGACTGATGAGAGATGGAGAAGAAAAGGGGATGAGGAATTGGTGGTGGAAGGGAGGACCAGGACTCCGGCATGCAGTGACCCCTCAGCACCATCTGGGGCTCCCTTGTTAAGCAGGCCTATCTAACCCTCATCTGCTCCCCAATACCTGGACTCAATCCCCAGCCCACTGAGCTCCAGCATGTTGCACCTGGACCCCCTATCCTGTGAAGTCCCACTTCCTCAGCACCTAGACCCCACAGCAAACCCAACCTCCCCTCAGCTCCTCCACTGAGCTCAACCAGAGTCTCATTGCCCCTACACCAGAACCCCCCACCGAGCCCCTGTGCTTCCAGGTTTCCCACTGAGCCACCCACACACAGGCTGCCCCACACCCAGATCCCTCACGATAACCCCTCCAACCTTGGCTCATGCTAGGCTGAGCCTGCCCAGCCACACCTGGTATGCCTGGCACAGAGGGGCAGGCCCAGCCCCTACACTGTGTCAGGGTCGGGTGCAGCCTCACTGTGGAATTCTTGTACGGGGGGGGGGGGCGGGATGCAGGGGTTTCAGGTGATCTCCCCACCTCAATGCAGCCAGTGGCCTGTGCTCCCCTCTGCTAGAAATGTGAAGATGAGGGGTTTTCTCAATGCCCTTTCTGTCACAGAATTCCAGTATAACTTAGGACCCATCATTTAAGGCTTGGCCTCTGGAGAGTTTTGCCACTGATTTAAAAAAAAATAGTGGATAAGGAACTTAATTATCCTGTGCCTCAGTTTCTCCATCTGAAAAAAGTGATGATAATAATAATAATAATACTTGCTTGCCTCACAGAAGTTTGTGTAAATTTATTGGTTTTAGTTCGGTGTTTTGATGTCATCAGATGGAAAGTGCTGAGAAGTGCAATTTCGCAAAGTGTTTTTTACAATTTCAAAATCTATCTGCATTATTTGTGCAGTAGGCACTGCTTCTGGATTACTGGGTAATGTCAATTTGGGACTTTATGGGATGACTTGCCATCTGCCAAAATTTAGTGCTATTAATTAAGTATCATCTGCATGTCTGGATGATGGTACAAAACATCCTCTATTTTGTTGAGAAAGAAATTTCAGAAAAGTGAGATGGGGGTCAAAAATAATTTGCTTGGGTTCAGGGATTTGACAAGCAGGTAATGAGCATGGACGCAGGATGGGCAGGGAAGAGAGGAGGGAGACAGTGGGAAGGGGCAGGGCCTAGATTGGAAAGCTACTGCCTCCCCAACTGGAAGCTTCGCTAATTGACAATGAGCACAGTGGCTTGTTTTTGTTGTTGTTTAATCTTCATATTTATATATATTTACCATTTCAGGGGTTTACACCATTATGTTGCATCAGTTTGATTCCAGACCAATTTAGTGCCTGACTTCCAGAGTGTTGTTTTTTTTTTCATTGAAATTACGTGATCTAATTTAAATCAAACATCCTCTTGCTTGCTAATTGGACATGAGTGTAACAGCCATGTGTGCCAGTGGACACTCGGGTACTGGAAAAGACAATGGGCTATCTGAGGTGAAATACTTCTATGCTGTAGTGCCATTTCCTGGAGGGTCCTGTCAATCCAATCCCCATTAAATAGCTCTGCTGAGAAAATAACTGAGGCTCAAAGGCAGCACACATAAATGAAGACTTAAGAGGCAAAGGAAGGCAGCAGTGGCGGAATTCAGGAAAACTGACAATTCAATAAAATATCTAATCTGACCATGATCACCAAGAGAGGACATCGCTGATTCCAATGTTGTATAGGCCTTCCCTGTGTCTCACTCTCAGCATGATACGGAACATATCTCCATGGAGCTCCTCAGGGGAAGAAACACCTATTAAGTACTCCTCCAGTGATTTAATGCATGGCTGATTGAGTGAGAAAGACATTTCTCCGATTCCCCTCACACAACAGAACCTAGGGAAGCCCAGGCTAGTGGATGTTGTGTGCTCCAGCCCCATGGTGAGGCAGTGGCAGGCTGGAGCACAAGCACAGGCCCCCCTATTCTGGGGGCAGGGCAAATCCTGAGCCTTGGAACCTGGGTCCAGGCAAGCTGGGGCCACATCCAGCCCCCAGGCCTGAGGTTCCCCACACTTTGCATAGAAGATAGCGCAGGGAACAAGGCATCAACAGATCAGGGTTCTGTTCCTAATTCTAACCTTGACCTTTTGATACCTTTGGAAAATTCCTTTACTTCCATTTTCCCTTCTCTCCTCCCCTTTGTCAGTCTTGCCTAAGATGGGACCCTGTCTCACTATTTGTATAGTTCTTAATACTTTAGGTCCCTATGCTATGTTGGGGCCTTTGGAATACAAATATAAAAACATAATAACATTGGAGAAATATTTGGTGGTAAAGGGCATGGTTGCAGTGTGATGTGTTACCAAAAGGACGTTCCTTCTAATCAGTCTTTGTATGGCAGCTGTGTGATTGTAGAAGTCTATGAGTAGTGCATTCTAAATGTGGTTTGCTGCATGTCAGTTTGTTAAATATAAATGTATTAATAAAGAAATTCTAAATGAAGTACATGATTGGAATCACAGGTGTGACTTGCACAGTGAGAAGAAAATAGATTGGCCTTGCACTGACATCCCTTTCCTTATATTCTGTAGATAATGACCACTACTTCTCAACAATAACCCTATCACATCACATGTTCTTCACTCTTTCTCCGACCTTCCATTCCTCCCTCTCTTGCTTTTTGTTCTTCTAGTTCCTATCACCATATTTTGAAGTATCAGAAGTGAGAAAAGCACTGAAAAGTGAGTGATTTGTCACAAACAAGGTCCCTACCTCAGCAAACTTGCTGTCTACGTGCACTATTGAAAACAAGGCAGTGAGATGCCAGACACAAGTTCAAGAGACAGGTGGCTATTATAAGTGAAGAGTGTTACAGAATATATGGTATTTCAGAACATTGTCTCTTCCTCTTCTAATCTCTTCCTCTTGTTTTTGTAAGTCTGCTTTTTCTAACCACGCCAGCATTGCCGTGGCTTTCAACAGTTGCAATTCAGAACTACAACACGGCACCACTACATCCTTTCAAAGGTGTAGCCTGAGCTGCACTCCAGCACACTCCATCAGGCTCTAACTGGCATGCAGGAGTCTAATAACGTAGGGTGAGTGCTACTGAAGGTTGTGGCCAAAATAAGGTAGAAAAGACATTTGAATAGAGCTGTTGAGGTTGGAAGTTTCTTATGCAGTGATTTTCCTGATGCTGTAGAGGCCTTTTAGTTAATAATAAGAATAAAGTCAAACCCAAACTATGAAGCAGAACTCAGAGTTTGTTGTGAACAGGAAGTAGCTCAGTGGTGGGTAAAAGGCTTGTGAAAACTATGTCATGCCAATTCTTTAGTGTAGGAAAGAAGGACCTGATGCAGTAGGAAGAGGGGATGCTCAGTCAGTATGTGTTTAAAAAAACCTGAGAACTGTGGCCTTTCATAAAGAGATGTCCCAAAATGCACTGCAGATAGACTCTGGAAATACAAGACTTGCATTTTGATTGTATGTCAGATGCCCCATGTGGCCCGATATTACAAGCTGTTCTGTACGTGAGAGAGACCTCTTACTGAAATAAAGACCTCAACTGGATTCCTGATCATGGATGCAAATACCTCTCTATGCAGACTGAATTGCGGGAATAGAGCTTAAGCCAGTGCACTCGGTACCTTGGAGATGCTTTACTTCAGTATCGATACTGTAGTTTTCATTATGCATTAGAAAAGGGGTTCTGAACATCTATAAATAATATTACAGCGAAATCTTTGTTATCCGGCACTCTGTTAGCCAGAAAACTTTGTTAACCAGCATTGCCCCCAGCCACAATACTGTCACATCTTCATGCACACAGGCCTGGCTTGGTTTACCATGATTGGCTTAACAATTTTTTATTTAAGAAGTACTAATCAACTTTAACTCAAAATAGAATGTGAGACCAATTGCCTCACACTACAAAACTACCAATATTACAAACTTGAGTTTTACTATTATTGTCCATTAGTTTTTCCTAGGTTGCGGGACCCTCAGACAACCAGAATTTTTAGATAACCGGAACGCCCTAATCCCCGAATGTGCTGGATAACACAGGTTTTTAACTGGAACGCCCTAATCCCCGAATGTGCTGGATAACACAGGTTTTACTGTTCCTCTATATTTATTACACACTGAAGAAGTTATATTTCATTTATGAAAATTTCCAACTATATATATATATAAAGGCACCCTTCCCAGGCTCTAGCTAACTTTGATATTCTTTAAAAATGTAGGTCACGATTTTTAAATGTGACTAGATGCCTCAGTGGTTGGATGCCCAATCCTAGACACCTGAAAGGTGTCTGACTGGCAGAGCTGCTCAGTACTTTAAGCAAATCAGGCTGTTTTCAAATATCTCAGTTTGGGCCCCACAAATTGAGCTCCCACTCAAAAAAAATCACTAGGTGTATTTGATTATTGGCCATAAACCATAATGTAAAGACAAACCTAGCAACAAACTCAGCATTCGCTAACAATAACCAGCAAACTATTCCTGAAGCAAGATTAAATATCCTGCCCCCCCCCCCCACCACTCCCCTACCAGTACAATGCTACAGGCAATAAACCAGTCCAGATAAGACCTATAAGACCTGCTTCATCCCTACCAGCCAAAGATAACCAACACAGGATGTATCAAGTCCACCACCACACCCATCCTTACAGAAATATCCACCTACATCAAACCCTTCCCTTTTCAATAACTGTGGAAATAGATAGGCATTAAAAGTGTCTTGAAAGTCAAATTTAAGCTATTTCACACAGTATGGTCAAAGGGCAGTAAGGTTACAAAGAGTGATTATAATTATGGCAATAAGGTTTGGGGGCAGATGTCTCTCAAATAAGTATGTGCCAAATTGTACAGGGAAAAGCAACGTTTTAAATTCCATTTGGTAACCAACAGGAATACAGTGCAGATCCCAAAGCTCCCTCTAAGATACACCTTTGGTTTTAGTTCCAATAGGACCTACAGTGTCTATATTGTTGGATATTCAATAGAGTGGATTCAGTAAATTAATATGGTATGGCTAATCACAAGCAAAAATAACTAGATCTTGTCAGCCTTTTATCTGTAGATTTCAATGTTTTACAAATCTGGTAAATTATTTTATCCCTATTTAACAAAAGGGAATACGGGGACGTAAAGAGTGAAGTGACTAGCCCCAAATCACAGAGGAAGATGTGAGGGTAAAGAATTCCTTCCAAGAAATGGAGACCAAGCAAAGCTGTTTTAAGCCAAACATTTTTCCCTCCTAATTTTTCCATACATTAAGGCCATTTCAGTATTTGAACTTTTACTGACTTTATTTTATCTTGCTGCCTGTATTAGCAACTTGGTAGGGAGAAACTGGCCCAAGCCAGACCAATCTATGTAGAAAAGAAAAGAAAAATCTATTTTTTGAGGGAAAACAGTGCTACTCCCTCCCCCTCTTCCGGGCCCTCTGTTAGCCAATGCATCAACCCACAATGGGGTTGGCCATAGAGGCAGGCATTGACCTGCACTTCATGAAGAAAAGGCAGCAGCAGGCAGCTGTAGACATTAATTATAAAAATGAAATAACAGGAGAGCATTTTTAAAGGATAATTCTGCTTTTTTTTTTTTTTGCTTCATTGTGCAGTAGTCACTTGTTTCCATATAATAACCAACAGCTACTAACCAGATCTACTTAGTGCCCACACTCTATAGGCTCTCAAGGATTATGGTACAAATACCCAGACTCCAAACCAGCTACAAACATGTCGATAGCTAAGAGTCTGATTCTTCTATCACATACACCAGAGTAAATCAAGAGTAATTCCTCTGAAATCAAGTAATAGTAAATTATTAATAATTCACCAGTTATTATTAATAATAATACAAAATTGCTGTACATGAGAGGAGACTCAGACCATGCCATTTGCTACAGTCTGGAATTATGTAGATTAAGGGACACTTTTAGAATGAGCATTGCTTAACGAACAGCTAGTGTAACTAACATGAATATGTTGACATCCTTAATTATATAAACGAGCTAATTGGAAGGTTGGTAGAGTGTAGAGGGCACTCACGCTCCAACGCTGTGCTTTCTTCTATTGAAAACTGTATCATCATAGGATTCAGGTTTTACAAACACTGATGTCCATTTATAATACTGTGGGCACTGCCATTGACTTAATTGACCACTTCCAGTAGCAAGCACTTTACCTAGCTCTCCGAGTTACCTTCGACAGTGCCATTCTTGCAAGTCTGACAAGCAAAGACTGATTTAGCGTCACTTATAATGGAAAGTGGCTGCACACAATTCTAAATTTTAAGTCCCCGTAATTAATTTTCACTAACTACAAAGCTGATGTCCCAACAAAATTACTTAATTTTTTTTATAACTATCAATGGTAATTACACAAATTCTACAATTTCCCATCACCACAGTCAGGTTTTGGATTCCTTTCTAGACTCTTTACAATACAAATCTAAATTTGAGGAACTATATACCAAATCTGAATCAACGAGTGACTTAAATACAAAGAAATTATTATTTTTTTCAGATTCTTTCATTTTTTAAAGATATTTTTAATGCTTTTAGCAGTGAAAAAATAAAGTGTTGACACATAAGAAATGAACTCGGATTCTACTGAACAGATATTTATGAGAACTCCAAATCAATTATTTTCCACGTAATTTGAAAAAAATATAATTAAAATATAGAATGCATAGCTTTCTTTAAAAAGTTTAGACAATATTCAAGGATGCCTACAGGAAACATTTTTTCTCTTGCACATTCTAAGCCACATCTTCCTGTTCTAGTTTGCATTGGCCACGTTATGGCTGCGGCACCAACATATTACGTTTTCTGGAAAAAGTTGCTAGTTCTCCTCTTTGCAAAGCTTCAGTGTCTTTGGGGGAGGGGGGCTAAAGAAGCTGATGGTACCAGATTTAAGAATGAAATATCAATTTGTACCTACCTTTGACAAAAACATCCTTGTCCAGAAGGGCAAACCCAAATGCCAAGAGTTTAAGCCACAAAAACATGGTTATATCTGGAAATCAGGAGTATCCTTATGAAACAGCATGTGTCTTTCTGGAAAGCAAAATAATTGTTATCTTTCTACAAAAGTATTTCTCAGCAAAACTTGAATCAAAAGCAGAATAACTGTGCACATACATTGCAGTGCCTGCTTATCAGTCAGGGAGCAGTTTCCTCTGTCACGCAGGGACTGCACTTGCGATCTCACTGTATAGCAACGTGATGTCAGAGGCAATTTTACCTACTTCTTTAAAATGCCACTTTTTTCAGTTTCCAGGAAGTCAAGAGGGTTTTTCTTAAGTTGCTGCACTAATGCTTAACTTCCTTAATTCAACCAAATAGATCATTTTTAACCATTTCTACTGAAGAGCTGAAGAAGAGTTTAAAAGAGCCTCGTATTTCAAAAGATGGGACACTAAGTAAAGATCTTAGTAATTCTATTATTAGCTTTTCTGTAACTCAGCTCTATTTCAGTGCCTGGCCATTCATGGACCATGTATTCTTTCAAGCTATAACAAGCAAGAAAAAATATCTGAGTAAATACTGAATCAACATATTATATTAACAATACAGTCATAGTAAAAAAAAAAGTTCTTATTGGTTAAATGAATAACGTCTGAACATTGGTCTAAAAAGTACTTTTGTTAACAGTCTCTCTGCAAAAATGTATTTCCTAACATGGCAGTACTCAATACCAAATAGCTATGGACGGCCTATATTCTCATTGCTGTGCTGTTCTGTACCTAGGCAATCAACATGCTGTAGGGTTTCATACAACCACATACAATAATGCTGAATCTCAGTTGCATAAAAGCTTGATACATCCTTATGATGGAATATTTATTCTATTTCTAATATTTACCAGGGCAGGCCCAGCCAAAGGGATTGTGGGGTCCAAAGCAGGATGCTGGCAGCAGGGCCCCGGGCCCAGCTGGTGGATGGTGAATACTCAGCAACGCCAGGCCCAAGGCATTTGCCTTGCTCACCTTGCCTTAGGGCCAGGCCTTTACCAGGGCTCATAACTGTCCTGGAGGACTTTTGTCTTTCCTGCTAAGTAGGCAAAGAACTGCAGATGTCTTTCCTTATCACAGACACTGGACTGCAACCCAAGAGCTGCCTAGGGTCCAGTTGAATGGTGAAGAGCTGAAGAGAGGTCGAAGGGGAAGAAACACTAGGATTGCCTCTTTTATTGGGGGTTTGAACCAAGTCCTACCAGTATAGTAGTAAGCATTACATTTATTAATACTTACCAGCAGGACCATGAGCTTGAAGGATTTCTAAGAAAATCATCATTCATTTGTGTTTCTTACTTATATACAGGCAGTCCCCGGGTTATGTACAAGATAGGGACTGTAGGTTTGTTCTTAAGTTGAATTTGTATGTAAGTCGGAACTGGCGTCCAGATTCAGCCGCTGCTGAAACTGACCAGTGGCTGACTACAGGAAGCCCAAGGCAGAGTTGCTCTGCCCTGGGCTTCCTGGAATCAGCCGCTAATCAGTTTCAACAGCAGCTGAATTTGGACGCCTGGGACAGAGCAGCTGGGGCGCTGCCGGGTAGGTCGCTGCAGCGCCACACCTCAGCGCTGCGGGGACCAACCCGGCAGCACCCCAGCTGCACTACCCCAGGTGTCCCCAAGTCAGCCGCTGCTGAAACTGATCAGCGGCTGATTCCAGGAAGCTGGGGCAGAGCAACTCTGCCTCGGGCTTCCTGTAGTCAGCCGCTGGTCAGTTTCAGCAGCAGCTGACTTGGGGACGCCTGGGGCAGAGCAGCTGGGGTGCTGCTGGGTTGGTCCAGTAGCACCGAGGAGCGGCACTGGGGGACCAACCCGGCAGCGCCCCAGCTGCTCTACCCCAGGCGTCATGGGCGAGAAAAGCCTGGTCTGCTGGGGGGGGGGCCCACTACCTGTGCCCCCCCCAGCAGACCAGGGAGACGCAGGTGGTGGGACCGCCAAGGCACTCCGCGGTCCCGCCCGCATCCTCCGCGGCTTTGCTCCGCGTCTCCCTGGTCTGCTGGGGGGGGCTTCCCCCTAGCAGACCAGGGAGACGCGGAGCAAAGCCACAGAGGACACAGGCAGTGGGACAGCCCAGATGCGCCGTGGCTGTCCCACTGTCGGCGTCCTCCGCGGCTTTGCTCCCCGTCTCCCTGGTCTGCTGCGGGGAGCCCCCCCCCCCCCAGCAGACCAGGGAGACGCGGAGCAGCTTTTCTTGCCCGGAGGACGTGGGCGGAAGGACCGCGGCGCATCTGGGCGTCCCGCCACTCCCGTCCTCTGGGGCGAGAAAAGCCGTTCGTAACTGCGGAGCCGACATAAGTCAGATCCGCGTAACTCGGGGACTGCCTGTATAATAAATTCTTTCAAGACTGTCCAAAGAGTATTATAAAAAGATGTATATAATAATGAGACTACATAATATCTGAGATATCACAGATCTTTCCTATAATTAAGACAGGAAAATGAGGGTGATGTCTCAGACGGGGGGTGAGAGTGTTTTACTATGTCCTGGAAAGTCCGGTCTATGGACCTGTTTCCCTTAGCTCTTTCAGTTCAACCTCACTAGTCTCAAGAGCCCATGATGGATTTCTGGGGATCTTCAGCTGCTTGAACTGTGTGTGCACCTATGCCACCTGCCCAAAATATATGGCTACATTCAGTGCAGTATATTGGATAGTCTCTGCATTACTGTTGGATTTCTCCCTGATTATTTTTGTTCCCAAGGCAGATTTTCTGGGGTGGGGGAGGCGGTGGATGGGAAAGAGGTAGTCAGTGGCATAGTTTAAAAAATGTTTATTAGGAGAATCTGGCACTCACACATCCTCTCTAAATTTCCTTGCAAAACTCCTCTGTTTACTGGCTCCAGTGGACACTTATGAGCAGGCTGTTCTTCCAGAGTTAGCCATGCCCCCTTGTCCAGGGATATTAAAGGGATCAAAGAATGACAGGCTACAGCCTCATTATGGAGTTTGCAGCCTGGCCTAGATGGCTGCTAGGCTCAGCACACAGGCCCTCAACAGACCGCACTGTAAACTTCAATGAAACAGGCACATGGCAAGCAAGCAAATGAATAACAGACAGCCAACAATAAAAATATACTGAACAACATATGGGTCAGAGCCTTAGTGGGTGTCAAACTGATTTAGTTCCATGGAAGTCAATGGAGCTCCTTCCATTTACAGCTGGTAAAGATATGGCCTTATTACCTCTAAGCTTACCAATATGGATCTGTACTAGGGATGTAAATACCCATTTTAAAATATGTTTTACCGATTAACCATGGAGGATAACCTCCAGGTTACCCAGTAAACATGCTGGTATGGCTAATGCTTACCAGGTATCCAGTTAACCTTTTACATCCCTAATTTGTACCCATTGTATAAAGTTTAATAAGATAGAGAATTCTTTACAACAATGAAAATGTCATGACTGTATGCATTTTTTAACCAACATGTATTTCCATTGCTTTTAACACTGTCCTTTAAATGACTTAATGAGACTTGAGATTAGCTCACATTGTGCACTTCCTCTTAAAAATTTAGTAACAACCTCTCATAACTCTTCCAGGTCTGAAGATTTAAACCTGAAAACTCCAGAGAGTTGTTATAAAATTTGGCATGATCTGAAACTGTTTGGAGTCTAAATTCCTCTTTATAGACTGTAAGATCCTTGGAGCAGAGATAATTTCTTCCTCTGTGTTTTGCACTAGGCTGAGCACACAATTGGCTCAGGTCACTGTTTTCAGACTTTTAGCAATCACAGTCCAATTGTATCATGGAAAAATCATTAAATTCTAATTTTTATGACAGAGTTTTTCTAAAATGCCACTGCACTCTGAGGGTATGCCTACACTTGCACCCTGGTTCGAACTAGGAATGCAAATGCAGGAATTCAAAATAGTCAGTGAAGCGGGGATTTAAATATCCTGCGCTTCATTAGCATGATCTCGCCGGCACAATCTCTCCGAATGCCAACTGTTTCGAAAGTGAAAGTGTGCGCCAGGATGCATTAGTTCGAACCAAACCTCTTGATTCGAACTCATTAGCATGATCTTGCTGGCATGTTACTCCTCATTTCGGCGTGCACTTTCACTTTCGAAACAGCTGACATTCGGAGTAACGCGCCGGTGAGATCATGCTACTGACGCATGAGGTTATTTAAAACCTTGCTTCACTGACTATTTCGAATGCCTGCATTTGCATCCCTAGTTTGAACTAGGGTGCAACTGTAGACATACCCTGAGATATCAAGGCTAAAAAGCCAACAGCTAGTTACAGCATTAGCCTTCACATCAGTGTGATTTTGGGATACCAGAGATATCCTGAAATAGCTACCCCATGTCTTCACAAGCCACCCGTTATTTCAAAATATTTTTTTGAAATAACAAGCGCACTATTTCGGCATCCCGGTAACCCTCATTCCATGAGGGTTAAGGGATATCTTGAAATAGCACTTTATTTAGAAATTTTTAAAATAGCCTATTCGAAATAAACCAGAAATAAGTACTCAATTTGCATAGTGCAAATTGCATCTTATTTTGAGTTTAGAGTGCAGTGTAGACATAGCCAGAGAGAAACAGTAGTACTATGGCTCCCTAGGGAATTAAAATGTTTAGGAAGTGGGAAGTGAATGAATATCACTGGGGGTCTGGTCTGTCTTTCCATATTGGGTAAAGTGAGTACAAAACAGAATCCTACCATCAGGGTAGAGGACTGGCGAATTTTTATGTGGTAGCAGTTTACATTTGCGATGCTGGGGTTTACAATGGCACCGAGCCCACACTCAGAACGGCTCCTGGTGCTTGGATTGTGGCTCCAGCCACCTACTTCACCCTGAGGCCCTGCACCTGCTCAGGCCTCTTCCCCCTGAGACTTCACATGCCACTTGCTTCTCCTCTTTCACCCCTTGCTTGCTCCTCTACATTCCCTCCCTTCCAATGATAATGGCAGGCAAAGCCTTGTGCAGAGCACAGGTGGGCAAATAGGGAGTAAGAGGCCAAGCAGGAGCAGCTCCTTGGGTCCCACAAAAGATTAATAAAGCCCTATGAAAATGATTTAACACAATGCAGAACAGTGTACAATTGGGTCCCATGAGCTTTCACTTGCAAAGATTTCAGAAAAATCTATTGACTTCAATTGTTATGTCGTTTTACCTCAGCTGCAGAACAGGCCTAGTATTTTACTTTTTTTAAAAAATTACTGACAAGTTAGAAGATAGTAAGGATGCTCTTTCCTTCTCTGTCTTTCTTTCCTGCCCTCTCCCAAAATTCAACAATTACATACACTGAGTTTCAGAGAAGAAAATATACTTGTATTGAACTGCCCTTGCACTCAGTGGTGAAGGGACCAGCAGTCCTATATTTAGCAGAGTAGCCCCAGTGTTTTGCACGTTTTTGAGATGCCTAAAATATCTCAGTTTTCATTTTATTACCGGAAACATTTGAGGATTTCTTTTTTACCTTGAATTTTCTTTTCTCAACTCCTTTTAGAATAGAAGAGGGAAAGGAAAAGAGAGAAAAAAATAGAAAAGCAAAAACCAGAATATTTGAAAAAATCCTCAAAACCCAATATTTTTAATTTAGAATTTTTCATGCATCATTTCCAATGAATCTCCCCTTTTCTAAATCTAGAGATAAAATTGGTTAGAAATTGTAAAAATTTTGTATGAAATATTTTTTCTATTTTTCAAACATCTCTACTTGGGACAAATTGAATACTTTCCCAAAGCAGATAAGTAATCAACCCAAGCTGAATAATTATCATTACTCAATAATAATAGGTTTTACATCACATAGATGAAAAAAACTTTGAACATTTGTACCAGATCATACTTGAAGATTAGATAAACATAAAGAAACTTTTATTTCTCTAATCCAGAGTAAGATCAAGAAGTCATAGAAATTAAAGATAAAAGAGATTTATTAATCCCCGTGCCATGTGGAGACTGTTTTCTACAGTGTTCTAACAAAGGATAGGAGCATAAGAACATTAGAACGGCCATACTGGGTCAGACCAAAGGTCCATCTAGCCCAGTATCCTGTCTGCCAACAGTGGCCAATACCAGATGCCCTAGAGGGAGGGAACACAACAGGTAATCATCACATGATCCCTCTCCTGTCATCCATTTCCAAACAAACAGAAGCTAGGGACACCATTCCTATCCATCCTGGCTAATAGCCATTGATGGACCTAACCTCCATGAATCTATCTGGCTCTTTTTTGAACCCTATTAAAGTTGTATTCTTCACAACATGCTCTGGCAAGGAATTCCACGGTTTGACTATGTGCTGAGTGAAAAAGAAACTTCCTTTTATTTGTTTTAAACCTGCTGCCTATTAATTTCATTTGGTGACCCCCTACTACTTATATTGTGGGAATAAGTAAATAACTTTTCCTTATTCATTTTTTCCATATCAGTCATGGATTGTTAAGATTCAGCCTAGAAATGTACAAACATGGTTTTTTAGCAGGCTTCCTGCTTCTGATGTACTTAAAAAACATTTTACTATTACTTTTTGAGTTTTTGGCTAGCTGTTCTTCAAACTCTTTTTTGGCTTTTCTTATTTTATTTTTACACTTAATTTGACAAAGTTTATGCTCCTTTCTATTTTCCTCACTAGGCTTTGACTTCCACTTTTTAAAAAGATGTCTTTTTACCTGTAACTGATTTTTTTACTTGGTTGTTAAGCCATGGTGGCACTTTTTTGGTTCTCTTACTATGTTTTTTAATTTGAGGTATACATTTAAGTTGGGCCTCTATTATGGTGTCTTTGAAAAGTTTCCATGCATCTTGCAGAGATTTTACTTTTGTCCCTGTACTTTTTATTTTCTGTTTAATTAACCTCCTCATTGGGATCATATGGGATCAAGTGTTAGACAGACAGCTGGTTAACTAACCAGCACTTGATCCCATATGATTTTAAAAGAATCAAATGGCTGGGTTTTAACTTTTTCATTTAGACATTTACTCTACAATCTAATACACCTCAACTTTAGTACATTTTTCCTGATTTTCAACCTAAATTCTCTTTTTCTCAGTTTCATTCTTTTTAGTTACAACAAACAGGATTGTTATAATTCCTCTCCCTCTGAAACATATACAACCTTCAAATGCTTGTAGCCATTCAAATCAGATTGGGTCACTAGACAAGATAATAGACTAAAGAAACCTTTGATCTGATCTAGTATGGCCATTCATATGTTCTTATAGTCCCATATAATCAGTAGATGCCATCTCACATTTCCACATAGAGGTCATAGCAGTACCATATTTACTGTGAGCCACAGGGATTGTGAACTGAGTAATGCTAAGAGCAGCAGCCGGTGGTCAAAAGCAATAAAGAAGATGGATACACAGCTTATCTTTTCCTAGGTATTTCTGTTTTGGTTTCAGTGTGACACAGTATTATCACTTATTTCCAGAGCATTCTCATCCATACTTCAAAATTTAGATGTTTGATGAGTTTGGTGCCAGTGCTTTAAACAAACAATACAGATCATGAGTGATATTTTTAAAATGTGATCCTTTAGGTAGATCATGCCAAAGGTGCAGAACAATATGTGCATTAAGAGACTATCATCTCGCTTTGTGATTCCTTTGTATCTATAGCTGACAACTGCAGTGCCTTTTGAGGAGTTAGCTTGCAGTGGTGTCACATTGAAGGTTTCTGTGTTCCTGTTTATGTTACATTATATCTTCTGCCTTTTATGCCACTACTGCTTTTCAAGTATTTCCCACTGAATTGCTGCATTTTGGGCTATCTTCTTCTGCATGCAAGGCACTACAGTTAGCCATTTGGAATGGAAATCCATCAACCATATGAAAAAACTTGCACAGATACAGACAGACATCATCTTTCTATCCAAGTGCAAGAAGATGGACATCGTACCCAAAGGACTGAAAGTGAACAATCCATTAAGATCAAAATACTATACTGACTACAGTGAAAAACTCTGCCTCACACTATCCAAGAAATTAAAGAACCACCTGATAAGTATTTTATACAAGAAACAGAAAACCATCAAGAATGACATTTCTAACTTAGAGGGTCTCATCTCAAGACAAACATCCACACCGACTAACTCCTTGCAAGACTTTTGTTCCACCAGACAAGAAATCTTCTATACACACTTCTATTCCCTACAACAAAGAAAGGACAATAAACTTTCTAAACTGCTCCACACCACAGGCTACAACAGCAACTACCTCAACCCACTGAATAATATTGTTAACCTCTCCACCTACAAACTCAATCCAGCAGAAGAGTCTGTCTTATCCCGGGGTCTCTCTTTCTGCCTTTCGTCCCCCACAAACTGGATACAATTTTGTGGTGACTCTGAGGCTTTTCTTCACTGCCTCTGCCTCCGAGAATATTTCCAAACCACCAATGAACATCAATCTGACCTACCAGATCCCCCCTATCAACACCAAAGGAAAAATAATTCTATATGGACTCCCCCTGACAGTCGCAATTCCAATCTGTATTTCTATATACAAAGCTTCTGAAACAACGCACAGCCTGACATTATTTGCAAATGACAACAAGCGACACACAATTTCAGCCATGCTGAACACTATGCCATTCAGAGTCTCAAAAACAACCTGGACATTATAATCAAACCAGCTGACAAAGGGGGTGCTGTGGTCATTATGAATAAGGCCGACTATAACCAGGAGGTAACCAGACAACTCTCCAACACCCCATTTTACAAACCTCTCTCCTCTGATCCCACCTTGGAATACCAAAAGAAACTACACTGTCTCCTTAAAAGCCTCCCTACAGCTACTCGGGAACAAATCCTCACAGAATCACCTTCTGACCCCCGACCAGGATTGCTCTATCTGCTTCCCAAAATCCATAAACCTGGACATCCCAGACGTCCCATCATCTCTGGTATCGGCACGCTCACTACTGGTTTATCCAGCTATGTAGACTCTCTTCTCAAATCTTATGCAACCAACACCCCCAGCTATCTCCGAGATACTACTGACTTCCTAAAGAAACTAAAAAACATTGATAACCTCCCCAATAACACCATCTTTGCCACCATGGATGTAGAAGCTCTATACACCAACATCCCACATGAAGACAGATTACAAGCAATTAGAAACACTCTCCCAGAGGACACCACTGCCAATCTGATAGCAGACCTATGTAACTTTGTTCTCACCCACAATTATTTCCAGTTTGAGAACAACTTATACCTCCAGATCAGCGGCACAGCCATAGGTACACGCATGGTCCCACAGTATGCTAATATCTTTATGGCTGACCTAGAACAACGTTTCCTCAACTCCCGTCCCCTTTTATGCCTTCTCTACTTACGCTACATCGATGACATCTTTATGATCTGGACACATGGCCAAGAAACACTGGAAACATTCCACGGAGATTTTAACAACCTATACCCCACCATCAATCTCAGCCTGGGCCATTCTACAAAAGAGATCCACTTCCTGGACACCACAGTACAAATCAGCAATGGAAAATTAGACACCACTCTCTACAGAAAACCCACTGACTCATACAGTTACCTACATGCTTCCAGCTCCCATCCAGAACACACCGTACAATCCATCATCTATAGCCAAGCCCTTCGATACAACCGCATGTGCTCTAATCCAACTGACAGAGACCAGAAACTTCAGGATCTCTACCAAGCATTTATAAACCTCAACTACCCACCCAAAGAAATAAAAAAGCAAATTGAAAGAGCCAGACGAATACCTAGAAACCAACTACTTCAGGACAGACCCAAGAAAACCAACAATAGAACACCACTTGTCATCACCTATAACCCCCAACGTAAACCGGTCCAACACATTATCAATAAACTATAGCCTATACTGGAACAGGATACTAAACTCCGAGAGGCTCCGGGAGACAGACCCATAGTCTCCTATAGACAACCACCTAACCTCAAGATGATTCTTACCAACAACCACAGGACATACCACATTAATACCAACCCTGGTACCTTCCCTTGCAACAAACCCCGTTGCCAGCTTTGTCCACATATTCACTCTGCTGATACCATTATTGGACCCAACCAAGTGAGTTATGAGATCAAGTACACTTATTCCTATGCATCCAGAAATATAATTTATGCAATCATGTGCTGAAAGTGTCTGTCCGCTATGTACATTGGACAAATGTCTCAGACACTTCGCCAAGGATCAATGCCCACAAAACAGATATCAGACAGGATCACAAAGAAAAAACAGTTTCTTGCCATTTCAATCAGAAAGGACATTGTCTCAACAACTTGAATACCTGCATCCTGCTTCAAAGACCTTTTAAGACTTCACTTCAAAGAGAATCCTCTGAACTGTCATTCATGTTTAAATTCGACACTTTACACTCAAATTTGATTAAAGACGCTAATTATCTTACCCATTACAAAGATAGCTTCCCCAATTATCACCTCTAATATCATTAGCTCACAGACATTTATCTCCCCCTTTCCCTCCCCCCCCATTCCATTCTGTTCTGAAATTTGGTTTGTCCTTTTCATATGTGTTCATTTTTTTTATTTGTATCCTTTGGTATATATGGTTGTGACAATTTTCTTCCACTATTTGATCTGAGGAAATGGGTCTGGCCCACAAAAGCTCATCACCTATTAAACCATCTTGTTAGTCTTTAAAGTGCTACACAGTCCTGTTTTTTGTTTCAGCTGCACCAGACTAACACGGCTACATTTCTACTACTATTCTTCTGTAATAATTTATATATTCCTAGGCTGAATCTTATTTTTATTTTCTGCCCCTTTATCACACTGTTATCATTTTCTTTTAGTCGATTAAGGTCATTTCACTGCTCCATCTGATACTATTTTGGGAAATATTTCATACTTCTATTAATTCACTTACTTTTTACCTCTAGCACCTCTGTCTATCTGCTCCCCTGCTTGCTCCATCTCCAGAGCCGGATGCATTTTCATATAGCAGTTGAATACAGGGTCTTTTCAACCTGTCATGTAACTGCTCATACCCAAGTCTATTTGCATTCAGTTTGCAGGTAAGATTTCATGAGCTTTAGTAACATCCAGACTGTGATGTAATCCGTGGATAAAAATGTATTCCAAGAGCAGACAGAAAATGCAATCAGCAGAGTACTTACAAACATAAACTATAACCTAGCATAAACTGATCTGTTTGCAGTGATGTTTTCAATCGGCCTCTGATAGCCCTTCTCTGTGTGTTGACATTATTTTCCTCTGTGGGGATGTCCAGCTGAGTTAGACACATGTCACCAAAGATGGGTATGTTCACAGGCATTACTTCTTCCTCAGTGGTTTGTCAAGGAAGCATTGTTAAAGAAGTGCAAAAAGCGCAGAGGATGTCTACAATCCTAAGTTAGGATTTGCCTCTGCAAACTTGAATCAGTGAAGCTGCTGCAAAGTCTTACAATTAAACCTTTTAGAAAAAACTGCAGTCTGTAGCCTTAGACTGCAGATAATAAGAATTATAGTGCTTCTGGTCATTCATTTAACTTCTATTTGCTTACACTACAGGGCTTTCCTGAGACCCAACTAGCTCAAAGTTTGTGGCGAGCTTTGAAATCCTCAACTGGAAGGCTATAAAACTGTAAATATGTATTAGTATTATCCCTAAAACTAATCAATCAATTTGTGATGTCACATTTCAGTTTATTACTTCACTTGGTGATCAAATAAGCAAGGGTAGAAAGCTGCTGTTCTTGGTTACTTACCGCACTAACCATAGCCGTAACTTTCTGCTCTCCTGCAAAGGGGACAGAGGCCATGTCTACACTATGAGATAAGGCTGAATTTTACCACCCAGTTTTGCAAGTTGAAGGTCCATGTCCCCACTGTGTGCAAGAATTCAACATACTTTGAAGTAGCGCATCCCCAGGAAGGAGACTGCCATTGGACTTTGAGCACGACACCCTGTGGGTAGCTATCCCACAGCACCTGCACCACTTTGCATTTTGGTTATTCTCCTGGTGCATGCTGGGACCAAAAGTATGAACAGGAGATTCTGGGTTCATGTAATCAGCATCCCATAATGCATTAACCTACTCCCTCCCTGCTTGTTTAGGATTGATGCAAAACTGTATTTTTACACCCTTTTTGCCCCTAATTCAGCACGCAGATGCCATAACAGCATGAGCATGCCCCCCCATTTATCCCGTTGTGCATCAAAACACTGTGATACTGATGTCCGCCTTAGGCTGTGTCTAGACTACATGCCTCTGTCGGCAGAGGCATGTAGATTAGGGTTGTAGGCAAAGGCAAATGAAGCCGTGATTTAAATGATCGCGGCTTCATTTACATTTACATGGCTGCCGCGCTGAGCCGACAAACAGCTAATCAGCTGTTTGTTGGTTCGCCGCTAGTCTGGACATTCCCCCTGTCGACATCAAAGCCGTTTGTCGGCAGCCCCGTTATTCCTTGTGGGATGAGGTTTACCGGGGCTGCCGACAAAGGGCTTTGATGTCGACAGGGGGAACGTCCAGACTAGCGGCGAGCCAACAAACAGCTGATCAGCTGTTTGTCGGCTCAGCGCGGCAGCCATGTAAATGTAAATGAAGCCGCGTTCATTTAAATCGCGGCTTCATTTACCTTTGCTGAACAAACAAATCTACATGCCTCTGCCAACAGAGGCATGTAGTGTAGACGTACCCTTAGTGTGCCTAATGGTGGAGTATGCTGACAGTGTATGCACCTCACTACAGGAAGAGGATGAGGAGGACAACATGGGCACGCTGTTCAGGCAATCCCTTGAACTGAGCAAATTGAAAACACAGTCGGCAATCAATCCTCTGGAAACAGTGGAATATTGGTTGTGGTGCCATCAGATAAGCACAGATTGGTAGGACCTCACAGTGATGCAGTTATGGGATGCTCAACAAGGTGCCCCTGAATTCAATGTGTTTGCCTGTAATCCACTGCCTCATCCCTGCAATACAAGCAATAAAGAGACTGTTGTTCAGAGATCATGCATTTTTATTTTAAAAAGACAGCAGGAACAGAAAAGGAGTCCGTGGTCGGCTCGGGGAGGGGGGGGGAGAGAGTTCAGAAATTCATGAGGGACAGCCCTTTGCCTTGCAAGGCCTTGGAAAGTGAGTGTGAGTCTGTCCTTGCATCTCCCTCTAACCTCCACCCCCGCATGTCCTGAGACCCTGGGAGTGGAATTGGGTGAGGAGGAAAAGATGATCTGCAAGGATGGTCGGGGGAGAGAAATCTTCTCCAGGCACACTGCCATGCACTCCATCACAGACGTCAGGGAGAAAAAGATATTGTTGTCATGCTTCTCTTGCTATTTCCTGCTTGTTCTCCTCTCCATCCGCTCCACTGTCCTCTCTTGCTGCTCTGCATGCATTGCCTCCAGGAGCATATTCCTTCACTCCCATTTGCTCCTTAAACATGTCTTTCCTTGTCCATTTTCACCTGAAAATTTGTGCCAGCCAGACAGCTGATAGAGCCAGGGAACTATGCAGCAAGCTCCCTCCTGTTCTCACTGTATCAAAAAGTTACAAGGGCACTGCCTGTTCTTCTTGAACAGTTTATACCCTTCCATGACAGTGCTTCAGTCATGTGAGTCATCCCACCAAGTTTCCGTTATTCCAATCAAATCAGCCCTTTGACTGTGCCAGGGCTTGTAACTCTTCTTATTTGTTTCCCAGCCGTATTGCATTCGTGTACAAACACTTTAGATAACCAGTTGATTGTCCTACCTCCTCCATTCGAATCAGGGGTCCTCCTTTGTTGCTTCTTCCTCCCTGTGTTTCTTCCCGGTATCCCAGGTCCCCATTTACTTCAGGGCTTAGGTCACCATCACCCAACAAACCTAGGTTAAAGCCCTCCTCACTAGGCTTGCAAGCCTGCCGGTAAAGATGCTCTTTCCTCTCTTGGTTAGGTAGATCTCATCTCTCTTCCTAATAATCCTTATGCCCAGAACAAAGCCCCAAGGTTAAAGAAAACAAAGCCTCTCTCTCTGACACCACCTGCTCATCTACACATTTATTTCCACAATTCAACTATCCCTACCTGGGCCTTTTCCTTCAACAGAGAGGTTGGAGTTGCACTTCAAATCCCTTGATCCTTCTTCCCAGCACTACATAATGTGCAGTGACCTACTCAAGGTAATTCTTGACCATATTGTTAGTTTCCGCATGAAGAAGCAGGAAGGGGTAGCGATCTGAAGGTTTAATCAGTTTTGAAAGACCCTTGGTCACATCTTGAATTCTACCTCCTGGTAAGAAGCACACTTCTCTATACACCTGACCACCCTTTCCCTCCTTTGTCTTGTGGTAGGACTGCCTCAGCTCCTTTACTTTAACACTTCACTGCTGGATGTCTCTGGTGGATCCTTTCTCCACAATGCTTTTTGTGATCTTCACATAAATATCAGCAGTTTTTTTGCTGGTTCGGAGCTCTGAAAGGATGGATTTCTCTCTCCATGCTTGATGAGGTCCTAGATCTCCTTCACACTCCATGATGGAGCTCTTTTGTGCCCTGGGAACTGGAGCTTATGGAACTTGAACTCATGGAACTTGAACTCATGAAACTGGCCACAAGTGCAGCTCAGGTGTACTGTCTGCTCTGAGGTGTGCTTGCAACACTGTCCATGTGGGAAATGAAATCCAAACTTTTCCAGAGCTTTTCCTATTCACCTGGAGAGCAATAGAGGTGCACATTCTGGCCAGAGTGGTCACAGTGGGGCAATGTGGGATGCCTCCCATAGACCAAGAACAGCAACCTTCACAATATTGAATCTGAGTCTACACTACCATAAATTTGACCATGCGAGGTCAAATTTTGCATTATTCCTTGTGAAAAGCAGGAGTACCAAAATCAACTTCAATGGCCCTTACAGTCAACAGAACGGGTTTGGTAGTGTGTACGCATTGTTTAGAAAATTAACCTTATGCAGCTAATTCAACCTAAATTCCTATGTATAATAGACCAGAGAACTCCTGTCTTACACGTGGTGTTCCTAGATACAGAGACTGTCCTTTTGATTGGTGTGCCTGTCTGTCTGTGTATGTGTTACCTAACACATTGTGGCCTGAAGACACAAAAAATACAGACTGTGAAGAAGAAAGTTTTTACTTAACCGTGGGATAATTAGCCAAAATGTGGAAGTAACAATATGAAAAAATTATGAAATGTAAATGAGGTCGGATATATATGTTTTCTCAATTCAAAAACCTAATTAACTAAATCCTATGAAATATGTGTCAGATGTAATTGATATTGTTTTCTCTAGCACCACTGATCCATTTTCAGTTTGCAGATTAGAATGTCTTATTCACCTGTTTCAATAGTGTAACAATTATAATTCTGCATAAATATTTACCTTTTTGTCCGTCTCATGCTGGTTTGGTTTATCTTCTAGATGATCACTTGACTTACCTTTCCACTTTACACATCTATGATGCAAAATAGTTTTTACATAGCAGGTGACTAATGGGGAGGGGAGAAAAAACAGGCTACGAGATATAAGGCAATAGAGCAGAAGAACGGTTATTTCCTGTACCTCCTAGATGTGCTTCATCAGTCTCTGTGTTACAGGCCAGTTGCTTCTCAGTAGTTATCATTAAATGTAGACTCAACAGAGTGTTAACATTGTCTGCTTTTTCTCTGCTACCTCCACAGAACCTTGACTATTGTGTTTCTTCGTCCAAGGTTTACAATATGCCATTTCTTCCTCTCATAATAAAAATGTATTACAAATTGAAAGTTGATAATCCAGTGAGAATGAACTCTCTCCTGGGATTACTGGTGTTCCCAGAAATGTCTTTCCAGTGATATTTAGACAGCTTGCACTAGGAAGTGCAGAGCTGAGCAAAAATGAAAAAATAGTTCAACTAAGCACTTCAAATTATGATCAAAAGGTAGTTCAAGTGCTGAGTAATGGTCTAAGTCACTTCTTACTGAGGATATGTCTGCACCAGGGGATTTCAACTGTTTTCTTTCTGGTCTGCCTCCCCTCCCCTCCTACCACTACCACCACCACCACCAACATACTATTAAAAATTCCAGGACCCAGTTGGGGCAAGAGGGCCTCAGAACAGGGGTCTTGGGCACAGATGTAATTTGACTTCTGTTTGAGGTTGGGAGGGGCCAGCGGGGCTTGAGCCAGTTTTGCATAGTGAGGACCTGGGAGGGAGTGCCATGACTCACCTAAGCAGGCAATCAAGCCTGGGTGGTGGGCGCTAGCAAAAATTACAATTCAAAAAGTTAGCTCAAAAAGTTCAAAAACAGCTTAGGTGCACCAAGAGGTATCTGGGTCTCTATGCAGGCAGGGGTGGCTGTGGGTACAATAAGGAGGGTGGCCAGAGGCTGTGTGCAGGCAGGGGTAGCTTGATGTGCAGGAAAGGGCTAATTAAGGGTAGAGAGAGAGGAATACTAGGGGCTGTGTGATCGGATGGCTGCTTATATTCTCTGTTCCTGGAGGAGTCTGCTAGTCATGAAGACTGGTCTTTCCACCCAGTCAGCTCTTATTGCCTGTGTGGGAGGTAAGGAGCAGCTTCAGTCCCAGACACCAGCAGATGAGGGAACACTGCTGCTGTTAGCTCCATGGCACCAGTCAGAGCAGCACAGCCCTCTACTGCCTGGCTCTGAGTTCTCACCTCCAGTCTGGCTGGGAGTAGGTAAAGCTGCCCCTACACTGCCTTGCTGTTGCACTGCACTTTGGGAAGCAGAACAATGCCCATATGCCCAGGGGTTCTGACACACAGGAGGTACAGGGGCCCAGGGCTCCAGGATTCAGCCCTGCACCTCCTGATGTCAGCACTCCAGGCAGAGGATGCTGAGAATTGGGGCTAATCCCTCCCCCTACCTGGGGCCATCAGGGATTGAAGTTTCAGCCCTGCAGGATGCACTGGGAGGTAGGCTCTGGGTTTCAGCTGTGTGGCCCCATAGACCCCTTGTAAGGGCTTGTGAACCCCCATGGTACTGCGGAACCTTGGTTGAGAACTACTGGTCTACACTACAGCAGCCCATCTGTGATGCTGCATCTGTGCTGCCTCATACAGACGCTCCCTACATTGACAGAAAGAGATTTTCCATCAGTGTAGTTAATCCAACATTCCAAGAGACAGTAGTGAGGATTAGGTGAACCAAACTACAGTGCTGAGGGCACAAATTTTTTTACCACCCTGAGCAATGCAGGTAGGTCAACCTAATTGTTAAATTTAGACCAGGTCTGAATCTGAATTTGTTCGTCTATTGCTCCTAGTAAAGTATGCTAATTACAGTCTCTGGTCTGTTAACCAAAGAAAGGAAGTTTTAGATTAAAAATAGAGTAAGTACAAGTAGCAAAGTGTTAAAAAGTAGGTGTTTGTGAGAAATGTAGATTATGGCAGAGAGCCAAGAAACTAAAAGATAATTTAAAGAGATGTGTTAGAAAAAAGACAGACCAGAACCTGGGAAATGAAACACTTGGAAATTGAGGGGTTTGCTTCACAAATGTCTTTGTTTTATGTCTTGCTTCTGTTTCATTTTTTATATTTGTAATAAATACTCAAAGAACTCTGGCACAAATTAGTTGATTTCATTGTAGCTGTGTCAGAAAATACTCAAGAAACACATACCATCAGCTCTAACAAGCACACACAATTCCTGAATAGACTAAAACAAACAAACAAAAGCTTAAAACCTATTATGTACAAACTGTTTGCATACTATGTTCTGAACAATACCTCATGATGCTCATAAAGCACTATTAAAATTGTACAGCTAGGTGAACTTTCTTGTTGTAAGACTCACACACTTATACACAGAATGTTTGTATAATGATGGAAATCTAGTCTCTGCTCAGAGAGAGTTTGGCCTAGAGTTTAGTCTCTTTTTTTAATGTTTCACTTGTTTCACTTGTGATAGAACAAAAATAAGTTTTTCTTCTCTCCAGCTGATCGTGCTCAGACATAGCTAACCCGCAGTCCAATTGCAATTTGCAGAAGTCTGAGATAACATATCCCCTCCCCTCGGAGATCAGAGTGTGATATTTGCATATCCTCTTTCAGCCTCTTACAACACTTCCTACTTTACGTAGACACTGAAATATACTGTAAAAGGTGAAGCCCGCACAATGATTATTTAGCTTCACCTTTGTAGTAACAAAGTCCACCATTATAATTTCTGAAATTCTTTGTTCAATAACAAATGTGTAATTAAATACTGCCTTTATGGTGGGGAGGAGAGAACCTGTTGACTGAGTCTTGGAAGCCCTTGAATCAGAGCTATGTCTAACTGCCTGGTATTAAATTCTTTTTTCCTGTCGTAGACAAACAAAGATACAGTGAAGTCATACAGGTAACAGCATTAGTTCCCAGTTTGCTCCTCTGACTTTGTGGAGCCAAATTACTCTCCACCAATCAGTAACAAGCAATGAAGTGTAGTGGCTTTGCGTTTAACACATTTCGCCACGTGGCCTGGAATTCCCTACACTGGGTATAGCCCATGAGAACATTGCTTCATGAATTTAAAAAAAAAGCTATCAATCTACTCTTCACTATTATATTTCACAAAAAGCGTGAATGTGTCTTAAGGGCATATGAACATGTTGGAATAAATAGAAACATCCTCCCCAATTACCAATCTCACCCCTTAGGGTGTGTTTACACTGCAATAAAACATTTAGCGTTGACCAAGGTCATCTAATTTGGGCTCATGCTGCAGATCTATACAACTGCAGTGTCAACGTCTGGGCTCCAGCTGGAGCCCACCAGCTGGGAACCATCCCATAGTGGGATCCTAGAACTGGGGCTTGGGCTGGAACATCTAGACTACAATGTTATAGTCCTGCTGTCTGCGTCCCGCAAGCCCAAGACAGCAGAGCCCTGCCAGTTGTGTTTTATTGCAATGTAGACATACCCATATGTATGTCCATGCTCTTTCTTCTATGCCATCCTTGAATTCTTCATTGAATTGACCTATAAGACAGTAAACACTGCATATTTCAAATCCCACTCATGAATGCAAGAAACATACGTCTACAGTGACAAGGTAGAAAGGCAGGTGGATAAACATGAAAACTTGCACTAAATGTTTCATTCATCACCCTGCATAGATTTCGTCTACAGCAGCTGAAGAATTGGGTTATGCCCACAAAAGCTCATGATATTATCTACATTTTTTGTTAGTCTCTAAAGTGCTGCAGGACCATTTATCGTTTTTAAAGTTTTTTTCCTTTGTAGATTGTTTGTCTTCTCAGATCATAATCTCTTAGGTGCAGTTTCCTTATAGATGAGCACAGTACTACATGCATTTCATGTGCTACTGCAACACAAATATTCAGATAAAAATGGCAGCATATAACAAACCTTAGTAAAACAGAACTCAAAATAAACTTTTTTGAAATTCCAAAAAGGTCTGATCACTTTTGTTTTCATGTGCAAGAGAAAGAGGTGGAACTGAAAAAAAGGAGTTCCAAATTAAAACAAGAAAAGCTGTTCTTCACTGCTTCCCAAGGTAGACTACTCTGTTTCTGGCCCAAATGGAAAGATGAAGCAATAGAAAGAAAGCCTGTTTTAAAAAGGTGTCAAGTGCTGCAAACCCCAGGAGATTCAAATTGGTAATATGCTTTTGATAAGTACCTAAACACATGGACTATCTGAGCTGCTTAAAGCATGCCCATCATTAATAGCTTTCTTCCAGGATTTTACATAAGCATTACAAATCAAGCTAATTATTAAAAATAACAGATTTTCTCTCACCTGTCATTAGATAATTTCAGTGACGGACTGTTCAAATCCTGTTTTACAAATCTCTTAATACTACAGCTCAAAAATGTCTGTTTGGGTATCAACAAGTAAACTACCAAAGATATAAAGACAACATCTAGGTAGCCTTATTTAACATGAATCCAGTGAACATACATTCTGCTAGACTACTAATACACTTATTGTAATGCTACAGACAGAAATAAATTGCCCTCAAACTGACTCACATCAGGGAGCCAAGAGGGTCAATGTGCTGCATCAGGAGCAAGTACATATTTCAGATATAATAAGTGATATCTCTCCCTGCATGCAAATGGCTGCATTTCCTACAACCCTCAGATGCACAAGTTGCCAAAGGGATGGACAGGGGTAACTGCCAAGAGGAAAGAAAGCAGCAGCCAACTACTATCCAAATCCTCTGGGCCCTGATCTTAGTGGGGTGCAATTGTGTGGGCTCAGCACAACCTTTTCCGTGCCTTGCCTCAGATTCTTCTAGAAGCGCTTGTTAGCTCCCCTCCCACTGTGCCCCCCGTTGCTCCTCCCATGTCCAGAGCTCTGATGTGATGTGTCACATCATGATGGTCAGCTCCACTGAGGCTACAGAATGAAGCAGGCTCCCTGCTATGTCACACTGGCACAGCTCATTAGATAAAGCTGATTACAGTAGTGCAGATGTAGACTGTACTAAAAGGGCAATAAGGGGAGAGGCATTAAATTTGTGTAATGTTTAGACCACGGGTTCTCCAACTTCATTGCACTGGGGCCTCATTCTGAAATTACTACGTCTATGTCTAAACTACATTCCTCTTCTGAAATAGGAATATAAATAAGCCCGATCGAAAATGCAAATGAAGCATGGATTTACAAATCTTGTGCTTCATTTGCATAATTGTGAGAGCGCACTTTTTTGAAAAATGGTTTTTCGAAAAAGAAACCACAGACTAGATGCAAAAAAAAGTGTAAGGAGTCTTTCGAAAAAGGGTTTCGACCCCAGAAGGAGGGACCAAAGCCTGAACCTGCCTGTGACCCATGCGGAGGAGGGGGAGATAAAGCCCAAGGGCTTCAGCCCCAGGTGGGGGTCTGTAACCTGAATCCTGCCACCCAGAGCTGAAGCCATCAGGCTTAAGCTTTGGCCCAAGCCCCAGAAAGTCTATGATGACCCCATTAAAATAGGGTCATGGCCTATTTCGAGGTCCCAATCCACAGTTTGAGAACCATTGGTTTAGACCGAGAGGTCATCAGGATCATTTATATACTCCTCCAGTTACTCAGGGATGAAGACATCCAGCTGTCTGAAACAACACAGACATCTTTGTACCGGATGTCTAGGTTTGGAAAGTGCAATCCATGTCTCTCCAGCAAGAGGAAGGTAGCATTCATTCCTGTTTACTGCTGAAGTTTCTATGGCTGGCATCCAGAGAGTTCCTTCTTGGAGGCCTTATATCAGAAACCACAGGTGCAGTAGAAGAAGAGGTTAAAGCTTGACCTTTAATAGCAGAGGGAAGAATCTTAAAAAAATGTGCAGGGATTTGTTGTTCCTATTCATGGTGAGCCTGAAAGAAAAAAAAATGGTTTGTGAAGGCACTTAGAGTTTTCTTTGCCTATGGCTGGTATCCTTGAAAAATAAGTCCCAAACAATCATGTTAGAGAGGTAGAGATGAAATTTGAGCCAGGAAAGCATTATTTGAACATTTATTCAGATGTAATCAACTTGTCACCTATTGCTTTAAATCTAAGATGATATATATTTTTCTCTGTTTCCCACACTGTACAGTGAAACTGAATAAAAATCCTGGTTTCATTTAAATGTTGAGGGCTTTTTTTATTTGTTCATTCATCTAGACCTATTCAGCTTATTCATAAAAGCATTTTCTCCCCTAAATTTTAGGCCTTAATCTAGATAAAAATAAACCTTAGTATTTCAGGTAGATTGAATTATTTTGTAAGAGGATGTCAAACAAAATATAATTAAAAATCAGTAGAGTGAACTTCAGTAGCTGAAACTTGAGTAGCTCAGCCTTTCATGAGATCCACAGGGGGGTCCAATGATTATGCAGGTCCCCCTATCATTATTATAGATATTAGTGTTCATTGCCAGTGACAAAATATTGTTTTCTGTTTAGGAATCAGTACATTTCCATTGGTTCTGATGTACCTGTTTTACATATGGGTATGTTATTGCATGGTTGTCCATGATGAGGATGTTACATGTTTCTCAGAACCAGACCACTGGACTAGATAGGGAGTTAGTTTGATTTAGTATAGCAATGCCTAAGATCTTAAAGTTGCACAATATCTGTAAACAAACAAGAGTATATGAATCTGAACCACAAGACCTTCACATTTCTTTCAATGACAGCTACAGCAATGCAGAGTTCATCTTAAGGAGAATGCCCTTTTATTAGTTTTCAGGGAAGGCCACAGTTAATTGCAGAAAATTATTTTTTTAAACTGAACAAAATTGCAGACATTTTTTTAAACTGAAGATATTACTCCCCTCCTTCCCCCCCCTCCCAAAAAAAACCCTATTCCAATTATAGAGAAGCTCTGTCTTTCTGATATTATGAGCCATTAGTCGACCAGGATACAATTGTCTGAGGTATTAAACTTACTTTTTTGAAATTCTTATTTAGTCTTTCCACCCATGCCTTCTGTTTAATCGCATATGCTGTACTTTGATGAAATTTGATTTCATTCACTTTACTCTGATTCTTCTATAAAATATCTCCTTTCACTAGAATCCCCTCAGGAATACAGTACTCCAATGGAATTCCTAACAAGAGAGACTTGTGACAGGGAATCTACAAATAATGCTTAAAAAAAAAAATCTTTACGTTACTTAAGAGACATGTGATTCTTTGGAAGAATCCCTCCTTCATGAGGCCCCGCCCCCAGTGGATGAGAGAGCTTTTTGGGAAGCTGCGTAGTTATACACATTTTACAAGTCTTTCCATTTTCATGAGGTAATTACCCCAAACTCTGATGTGCTGAATGTAACATCCCAGTTTTATCTTCTTTTTTTCAAACAAATGTGATATTCCTTCTTACACAAATTAAAACCATAGGGCCCAGTCCTGCAGTCCTCACTCAGCCAAAGATTCATTTCCCAAGAGGACTGTAGAATAAGGCCAATTATGGGCAGATTGTGGCTGGCTTCCGTGCAGATGTTCAAGAAAAAATGCAATAAAAGCTTGGTCCCTGCCTCCCACACATCCAAGTCAGTAGAGGTGCCTGGCAGAACAGGAGGTGAACACTACACGTCCTGCAGGTGGTTAGCAGTGAATGCACTCCCCTTGCTGTAGTGGGAGGCACAATCATTTCCTAGTATTCCCACGCAAATGGTGTAGTCATCCATTCCCCACCCAACCCCACCACATATAGTCCTGAGTAAATGTCACAAGGTGACTGTGTGCTTATTGGGTGATATTCATATGCAAAAGAATTCACCTGGCTTTCCAACTCCTATGCACTGAGACTTAATGTTCCACCTAAGCCTTGGACCTCTGCACAGGGGAGCATTTACCTACTGGGAAGAGTTTAGAAGACAGACCAGCCATGTCCAAATAGAAAGGAAATTATACTAGAAACTCAGGAGAAATGAACAATAAAGATCTTTCATACTGTATTTAGAACGTTTTGAATTTCTTACACAACTATTGCTTTAGAAGTCTGGGGATTTTTTTTAAAAAAAGGATTCAATTGTACCTATCCAGAATAAAAAAGCCCAACCTTTTTTATTTTAATCATCTCTCCTTCAGTCCACCACATCCTTTGGTATCATTAGTTGATGGCTCTTTGAGTTATCTCTGTGTGGTCTCTTATGGTCAGATGCTCCATAATACTTTTGTAGACACATTAAAAATAGTACTTCAGAAAGAGAAAGAAGCAAGAGATAAAGGATGTAGATGAACAGCAGTTTCTGAATAGACCATTCACAGACGTTACTGGATCTTTTATTTATATAAAAACAAGTGAGAACATTTTTTTGCTGTTTATACATAAATACTTCTGTATTCTGCATCTAGTATTTTGTGTTTCTTATTTTCCAAGGGCATAGCCCAAGGACATTTGAGAGGAAAGGTGGAAAATAAAAAAGAAAAGAAAGACATTTGAAGTTATTATTCCAGCACTCTGTAGGACTCCTAGAATAGTTTCAGCAAGCCCAACAGCCAGAAACATGCACACGTGCATGCACGCACACACACAGTAGGCTGCACAATTACTCTTTTTCTGCTGGGGCCTCTTCCCTGATGTGTAACTGCCACTCAGGGCTCAATAAAGAATATCTTGCTGAAAAACAAGTCAGAACAAACGTATCACATTTCTACATAATAGCTACACTTTCTCTGTGTTTCCTCTAGTAAGCCTCTGGTCATTACTGCAAGTATAAGTATTTGTTCATTTTCCTTCTAAAAAACGTGATCTACATGTATGAATGTTCTCCATTCTTTGTTGAGTGAATTTTGGTTATAATTTGTGGTTGCCCTTAATATGCATGCCAATTATACCTATCAAATTAGATAAGGTCACCTCACTAAGGGTATGTCTACACTACCGAGTTTTTTTCAGAAAAACAGCCATTTTGCCGAAAAAAACTTCAGTTACGTCCACACTGCAGTCATGTTCTTTTGAAAGAAAATTGAAAGAACAGAGGGGTTTTTCCGACATTGGTAAACCTCTTTTTATGATGAAGAAGCCTTTTTGTGAAAGAGCTCCTTCGTAAACAGGCGTGTGTAGACAGGGAAAAGGGAGTTCTTTCTCAAGAAGAGGAAAGAGGAAAAAGCACAGGTGCCCTGGTGGCCACTCCACCCATAGTAATCACAGCTTGCATGCAAGATAGCGTCCATTCAGTGTGGACACTATCTGTCGAAAAAGCAGATTGCTTTTTAAATGCACTTTGTCAGTGTGGATGCTCTCTTTTGGAAGAAGTTTTTTCGGAAGATCGCTTCTGGAAAAGCTTCTTCTGAAGAAGACTTCAGTCTAGACATAACCTTTAGTCTAGTATTTACTTCTTTTAGGTTTTCTTCCCTTCATATTATCATTAATATATACTAGCATAGTACCTAACAGCCCCACTCATGGTCCAAGACCCCATCATTCTAGGCACTATATAATCACAGAATAAAAAGCCAGTCCTTGGCCCAAAGAGCTCACTATAGGAATTGTCCAATATTTTCCAAAATTGCTTCCTAAAATTGAGCTTCTAAATCCTTATTCTAAGCACCCGTATAAGTGGTCTAATTTACTAATATTGCTGAGCATCAAGCAGCTGCCATTGAAATCAATAGGAGATGCTGAGTGCTCTGTACTTTTGAAAATCAAGTACTTATTTAGGCACCCACTTTGGGGTTTAAGAAGCTTAACTGTAATTGTCTGTTATTGAAAATTATGCCCAGTATGCTGACTGCTGCAAATACCACGTTTCCCTAATAGCAAATATTTAGCTAAGACAAGTGACCACGCTCACTGAAAACCTAAGGATGCTTTTTATTTGCAAGGCATTAACCATTCACATTCCAAAAGTTTAGAGTGATTCTGTAATATGGCTTTTAATTCAGGTAATGGGAAGTTGAAACGTCCTTTTCTATGGTGGCCATATGGATGGTGAACTCTGAAAATAACAAATCAGTTACTGAAATCGGTTTATTGTTAGTAATTAGAGCTTAGGGATTTGCATAAATAACAGTAACTGAAAACAGTGCATATTTCACACAAAACATGCAAAGAATTGTATGTGATGCTAAAGTTGTTTGGAGTACCTTAATACAGTACTACACTTCCATACATTCAGGTTTTTTTTAAAAAAACACCTGTAAAAACAGCAGCCTATTTTGGGGTGTATCTAGACTACAGGGTTTTGTCGACAAAAGTAACCTTTTGTTGACAAAACTATACCTGCGTCTACACTACCGCCGAGTTCTGTCAACATAACATCGACAGAACTTGGCAGTTTTGTCAACGGTGGTAAACCTCATTCTATGAGGAATAACGCCTTTTGTCGACAGAGTTCTGTCGACAGAAGGCGTTATTGCGTCTACACTGTCCTTTGCGTCTACACTCTCATGTCGACAAAGCAGCTTGCTTTGTTGACAGAACTGGATGTAGTCTAGACGCTCTTTCTCGACAGAAGCTTTGTCGACAGTATCTGTCGACAAAGTCTCTGTCAACAAAAGTCTGTAGTCTATACGTACCCCTGGAGTGCCCTCTTCCAGCAGGCCACAGTATAAGTGTGCATACCTCAGTTTCTCCATTAGGGTCCCCAGAAATCATCCAAACTGTCAGCCTTAGCACAAATGGCCCTAGCGGGGATAATTTATTATAAAAGAAAACCCCATTCACATAAATCATAACAACAGTCCCACAACCATCATCCAGAATTCCCAGCATAGTCCAAATAATCCATTCCCTAATACCTCAGCACTCCAACACGGTCTTGTTCTGTCATAATATCAAGACAGCCATCAGAGCTGGAGCACAACCCCACTGTTCCCAGTGAACCTCCTCCCCTCGCTCCGCCAGTGTTCCCTGCCCCAATAATTAACAGAGCACCTACAGCCAAGTTGGTTAGTTTATTGTTTCTAGTAGTTGCACACATTCACACATGCCTTGGTGCACAGAAAAATGTATTTGACATGTGGATGGAAAAGATTACCAGGAACATTACCCAGCCTTCTCACAATTCCTCTGCATTCAGTATCCAGGCCTGGAAATGTCAACAGGTAAACTCCTCCTCTGCTTCCCTGCCTTCAGACTTCTCCAGCCATTGGTTCTAGCGTTCCTGCTTAGTACCAGAAGCAAATCCCTCCAATGCTGCTGCCTTCAATCCTCTCCAGTCCAAACTCTCTGACCCGGAGACATCAGCCAGCAAACTCAGCTTGCTGCTGTCCTGTCTTCAGTCTTCTCCTAAGAAACATTTTTTGCTTCCTTCTGAGACCTTCTACAGTCCCCTGAGAGTTCTCACCTGCCCTTTCTGACTGAACCAATCTGTTCTAGTTCATTTGGGACCCTCTTTCTTTGCTTCCTTCAGGTATTTCCTCTCATTGGGACTTCCCTGACTATTTATAGACCACCGGTGATGCCTGCCTGGCCCTCTTAATTAGCCAAATGAGAGTACCTGATCTGGCACAGGGGAACTAGACTTTTTTCATTCATATGGACAGCCACTTTGTGATACAATTAACTTCATGGTTTTCTTATTTTTTTCAAAGTACAGCTTTATATTACAATATATATTCTCAAAAGTTAAGTAACTTTTTTCCTTTAGATATATATTTACAACCTTACAACTTGGGATTTTGGTCTGGAAACTAAAGGAGATTCAGCACTAGTTTCCAGAGTTCACACACTAACATTTATCTCTTCATTATTTTATTATTTCTGTTATTTCTCTTTCAGTGGCATCTAGAAGCCACAGTCAGGGCCCCACTGAGTTACACACTGTATACAGATAACCCTGTCCCATCATAAGACAACAGTTTGATACAGTGAAGAAACAGGAGAGAAAGAAGAGAGAAGACAAGGTTACAGTGAAAATATCATAGTTCTTCTTATAAACAGCCATCACAATACACGGATGGCAAAATCCAACACCACTGATGTCTATGGGATCTTACCCAAAGTACCTAGGCATCATGGAATGTTTTATAGGCCAGGATGAATTAAGGAGAAGAACTTTAAGAATATATTTAGAGCTTCCATTTTTCAGGGTTTATTCATTTCATTTTTGAGGATTCCTTTTTAGCAACGTTTATCCATGTCCAAAAATCAGGGGGTTGCAGGAAGGGCCTGGTCTGTCTCTCTGTATGCACTGTACAAAGTATCCCTTTGTAATGTTCCCTGTGTCCATTAGCAGAATACTGTTTCAAACAACAGTATGTTAAAGAGCACTAGGGAACTGTTAGCACACCAGCAGAGTCCACAAGGACCAATTAACGCACAACACATTAGTGCGCTTTAGAAATCACACCTCCGTCATCCACATTACTGCTCCGTGTAGACAAGCCCTTAAATATAAGTAAGCATTTCCAGTGTTTATTGGAGAAACACCTCTTTTTTAAAAAACAAGGGTGTTTTATTGGTGTTTATCAGTTAAAACTGAATATCAGAAGCCCTAAATATACTCTACAAGTACCAGGGGTCTATTAAAACAAACTATTAAGGGACATGGGTCTTCCAATAGATGTTACTCCCAATGTTCCCTTCTTCAACCTTCCCTCTTCTCAGTAAGCAAACTGTAGTTGGAGTGTTTCTGTGACAGGGACTGTGATTTAATAAGATCATGTGGACACCATTGGACATTAGCTGGCCTCTAGCTGATATATTAGTGTGAGCACACGTTTTAACACAGCCACATGGACACTCTGAAGGAGAGACTGTGTGAGGAGGGTGGGGTATGGGGTCTGAGCATGAGAGGGATAGGAGAGATCCACCTCCCAATGCTTCCATTGATGGTAGTTTGGCAATCGGAGCAGCAAGGAAATCCTCCAGGCAGTGTGTCTGTGCCTTGTGGTTTCCCTTGGGGCTTTCTCTCCCCATCAGCAGGAAGATGGTGCTCCAGCCTCTGTGGTCCTCTAGCAGCCTCTTCATGCAGTGCAAAGCTACAGGGTGGCTACAAGAAGCTCTTTTCTTTATGTCCCCAGGCAACGTCCAGCCACAAGTGCAGTCATGCCACTCACCTGACTGCAGTGCTTGCTCCTCACTTATGCCCCAGTTTGAAAGCCAAAATGAAGGACAGGGCCCTGTAAGCCCCACCCCTTCCAAACTAGTGGCTGCCCAAGCACAGTCCAAGGTTGCTGAAGTGGGTGTGCCCTCCTGTGTGGCAGGAGCTCCAGAAGGTATCATGGAGCAGTGCCTCTCACAGCTCCCACTGTGCCTATCTGGCACAACATAAAATTCTGACTGATAGGCACAACTGCATGGTTAGCAGATAAAGATTACAGAGGTAAGGACCAGAGGGCGAGGCATTTGCAACATGCACTTGGAGCTGGCATGTCAGAGTAACTTCAGAAAACAGGCACCGTTGTACTGTAAAAACAGGTAGGCTGCATTCCACTGTAAGCTGCTGATTATTTTAAAAGTCCATTTACTGAAATGGCAAACTCACTTCCTCGTCAAATAACCTACAGGAAATTAAGATTTTTAATTGTGAAAGGCATAGAATATATGCCAGATGCACTATAGGTCTTAGGTCTGTTTCAGGCGGGCCTTCTTGTTGCTGCAAAACAAGATTCTCAGAAACTGTCTGGGGGAAGAGGAAGTTCATGCAATTCACACATCAGCTCTCTGTCTGGGCCTCTTCAAAACAGTCAAAAGGCATCTAGAGGAAGTCATAATTACTGTAAATATTAGGCTTCTACGTCTATTGCAACCAACTCCCTCCCACCCTTTCATTAGCATACCTAACAACACAGTTTTCTGTGCTGTTGCTCTCCGGAATAACAGGACAAACTCTTGTTAGTTCCTCTATAACTTCACAGTTCTGATGAACCAGTGGTTTGTGTATTGTAGTAGAATGGGTTAGTATAGAACAAACTCTAAAAACAACAAATAGTCCTGCAGAACCTTAGAGACTAACAAAAAATGTAGATGGTATCATGAGCTATCATGGGCACAACCCATTTCTTCAGATGACTGGAGTTAAGGTAAATAGGATGAAGTTTAATATGGACAACTGCAAAGTACTCCACTTAGGAAGAAACAATCATTTTCACACACAGAGAATGGGAAGTGACTGTCTAGGAAGAAGTACTGCAGAAAGGGATCTAGGAGTTATAGTGGACCACAAGCTACATTTGTGTCAACAGTGTGATACTGTTGCAAAAAGAAGCAAACATGATTCTGGGATGCATTAACAGGGGTGTTATGAGCAAGGCACAAAAAGCGATTCTTCCTCTCTATTCTGCACAATTTTTCCCATTTTTCCCCTTCTCTTTCCCTCTTCCCTTTCCCTCCCTATCCCCTCCCTTTTTCTGCTATTTATTTTGCAACCTGGACCTCTTAACTCCAGTCATCTGTAGAAGTGGGATGTGCCCACAAAAGCTCAACATACCATCTACATTTTTTGTTAGTCTTTATGGTGCTGCAGGACTAGTCATTGATTTTTATGTTTGTTTTTTTCAGTTAGGGTATGTCTAGACTACATGGCTACAGGAAAGACATACCAACCTGTTGCCATTCCAGCTAGCTTGACTAAATGTGCTGTAGATATAATTTGCCATTTTAACACAATCACAGTAGTCCCTTGGTACTCCACAATAAATATGAAAAAAATTCTCATTCTCCAGCAAAGTTCACTATGCACACAAAGGACACTTCACCAGGAATCTAGCCTTCCACATTAGGTTTGGATTGGATTGCAGTTGCACCCTCTGGATTTATAAAAATATGACTGAGACAATGGGTTTATATGAAGTGTTGTATCTGTATTGGTGGAAGGGTATTAGAGCGATATGAGGGGGGAGAGGTTGGGGATTGATCTTTTATAGGATCAACTTTTGTTGGTGAGAAATACATGCTTTCAAGCTATATGGAGTTCTTCCCCAAGACTGGAAAAAGTATTCCAAGTGTTACAGCTACATTCAGGTTTAGTATAAGTAGTTAGCACGTATTTTAAGGGACTATTCAAGGTGAAGTGGCCTCTTATCACTCCATAGAACAAAAAGAGTGCTTAGTGGATTACAGATTGTTGTAATAAGCCGTACGTTTTTATTATGTTCATGGTTTTTATTATCTAGTAGAGTTATGACTTTAAACTCCACATTCATCTTCTGAAAATGGCATGCAGGTTTTCCTTGAGGAGGAGGACTGATAGGACAGATGACTGTTTTGTGAAAAGTGTTCACCCACACATAATAGGGTGTTTTTGTCTTAGCGTTTTCCTAAGTGAATTCATCCAAAAGCATAGCGATTGTCTGATTTCACCCACATAAGAACCATAGCTCCTGAAGTCTGTGCTGAAGGGGGCGGGATATAAATCATTGCAACAGTGGAGCTATGTCAGCAGGTTTTGCCTGGGTTGATCTGGTGCCTCTTTAAGTGTGCCCTGGCCTGTAGAGAGCACAGACCAGGACAGTAGATGGAGCAGATAGTGTGTCTGAACATAGAGCATGGCTGCAATGCTCAAAAAGCTGTATTGAACTTTAGGCTCTAGACTTAAGGGACCAAAGAGGGCACCACTGCTGCATAGTGCAGGTTCCAGTGTCTGTGGTAGTAGACACACGTACTGGCTAATGCAAAAATATAATTCATAAAGCCAAGTTCTCCTTGTTTTAATTAGATGAACAACTTTGAAGACACGTCTACACTACAGCATTATTTTGAAATAACAACATGAATGTCTACACAGCAAGCCTGTTATTTCAAAGTTATTTTGAAATGACGGGCTTCTTATTCCGGAATACTAAACCCTCATTTCATAAATAATATTACCTATTTCAAAATAGTTATTTAGAAATAGGGTGTGTGTAGATGGTGAAGCTGTGGTTATTTCTAAATAATTGGCCTCTGGGGCTTCTCACAGCTGCCCTGGGGGCCACTCTGCCCTGGGGGCCATACCCATCACAACACTATAGTTTCCTTTCCCCTGCAGCCTTTAAAGCTACAGCCACAGGGGAAAGGGCTTACGGCACAAAGCAGGCCTGCCAGCCCTGTGCTATGCAGCAGCAGCATTCACTGCCTTTCCTGCTGCCATGCCAGATCGCTGCACCCCCACTACCCCCCCCCCCCACCCCACACACACACAGTTCCCAAGCCCCTGCCCAGGAGAAGAGGAGGGCAACATCCTGGTCTGGTGCAGAGATCCTGGATTTCACTGAGGTCTAGGGAGAGGAGGCAAACCTCCAGGATCTCCTTACCAGGTGCAGGAATGCTGATGTGTACAGCTGGATGGCTGACAGCCTGGCCCAGAAGGGTCACATGTGCACCAGGAGCAGTTGTGCATGAAAGTCAAAAGCCAGGGAGCAGAGCTTCCGCTTCAGAGCGGCATCCCAGTCATGCTAGTATTACGAGCCGCTCCCCCCATTCCTGGGAGGGGGGTCAGTCCCTCCTCCCCCTTGTCATCGACTCAAGCCTGGACACGCCCATCATCAGCCTCCACAAGGGCAGGCCCATGGACAAGGAGGAGGTAGAGAAGGAGGAGACCAGCACCAACAACATGCCTGCCAGCCAGGAGTTCAACCGGTCTCTGGAGTGGCCCGCTCCTCCCCCCCCCCCCCCACTCCGCCTCTCCCTCCATCCCAGGATATCACCCAGGGCTCGAATGAAGCCGCAGAAGGGTCATCAGGTGAGTTGCGTTACTTTTCCTAGACACACACAGGAGCTGGCAGTGGCGGTGAGGGGCTACACACTCCTCACTCGGCCTTCTTGGCCTGGGAAAGCACACAGCAGCCTGTGCACATAGGTGCACATGGAGCACCAGTCCAGAGCAGACAGACACATGAGGCTGCCACAAAGGAACCTTGCACTCCTGCTCACAGCGTTTCTGGAGCGGCCTGCCTTATTCCTCACCCCGTGGTGGGACTCCTTCCCACCACAAGCCACCACAAAGGAGGCTGGGGTCATGGACACACACAGCAGTACCGCACATAACACAGGCTTCCAGACAAGCACAGCGAGGCAGAGAACATCGAGCCCCTGCATGGGATCCTGCCAGGGAGGAAGGAAGGGGAGGGGACCCCAGTAGCACTCTTGCCAGCAAGCGGCATCTTCTGCTCACACACACCACCCCAACACCTTCCCACCGCCCCAACAGGCAGGGATAGGAATCTTCTCCCTGTGGGAGGCTGCCGCTGCTAGACACAGTGTGTGCACAGGACAGAAGGAAGCCGAGCCACTCCGTCCCCTCATCCTTCCCACAGGCTCTTGGGCTAGCCAGCCCCTTCTCATAGAATCATAGAATACTAGGACTGGAAGGGACCTCGAGAGGTCATCAAGTCCAGTCCCCTGCCCTCATGGCAGGGCCCAGTACTGTCTAGACCATCCCTGATAGACATTTATCTAACCTACTCTTAAATATCTCCAGAGGTGGAGATTCCACCAACCTCCCTGAGCAATTTATTCCAGTGTTTAACCACCCTGACAGTTAGAAACTTTTTCCTAATGTCCAACCTAAATCTCCCTTGCTGCAGTTTAAGCCTCTTCTCATACCTGCTTGTCCCCAGGACATGGGGGTAACAAGGTTCCCCTGGAACACCTGTGCTGCTGCAGGAACGTGCCCACTATCTAGGCCACAGGCTTGAAGCACATCACCATCATCTGGACCAAGACATATCGCCTCACACATTAGGGCTGGCCTTCATTCTCGATGTCTTCTGGGATGACTGGCCTTCTCTCCCTTCTCCACAGCTGGGCGAGCTCTGAGTGGGGCATGAGCCACACCTCCTGTGCCAGGCACCCCACCCCAGGAAGACCTTGAGCAGGAACACATTGCCTGCCTCCATGCCCTGCAGTGGAGTGGCAGAACCAGAGGTCGGACACCGACCTGGAGCTGCATCCCACCAAAGGGCAGGAGCTGTTTGTACATACCCACAGCATGTGCGTGGCATATATCACCACTGTTGACCACCTGGTCACTGCCTTTCACCAGTCCAGCAGCTGCCCCTCTGCACCCACTCCTTCCCAAGTCCCCCCGCCCTGACACCTGCTCCCACTCCTGTCCATACTCCTCTGGCTTCTCCCCCTGCCTTCCCCTGTGGCCACTGAGGGACCCACACAAGGGGCAGTGGGTCCACCTAAGGCAGGATCCAATCTCAGCCCCATCCCTGAGCCCCTCCTCCTCCTCTTCTCCCCTTTCCATTTCCCTCCTCCCCCCTCCTAGGTTCTTTCCCCAGTCCCTCCCCAGTTATATTTACTCCAAATAAAAATAACAGTTTCTTGTTCCAAATTAAAAAATCTGGTTTATTTGGTCTGTATGGAACGGGAGGAGGGAGGAAAGTGGGAAGGAAGTGGTGGGGGAGGAAAGGCACACGGGGCAATGCAGAGGCCCCTTGTGGGGAGGCCCAGGAGAGAGCATCATAGCTGGCCTTGTGAAACTCTCCCTCAAGGCCTCCTGGATGCACACAACCCCTGTTGGGCCTGCCAAATGGCAGCCGTGCATGGCTGCTCAAAGACCCTCCTTGTCCCTTGCTCTCACACAGGTTGTGCAGGACACAGCAGGCTGCCACCACTTCAGGGATGTTCCATTCACTAATGGCGGGTGAGGAGGCACCATAACGTCCCTTTGAGGCAGCCATAATGCGGGCCCTGCTCAGCCTGGCATTGAAGTGTTTCTTGGTGGGGTCCAGATATCCCATTTAGGTTCAGTGACCATACGTCCTTTTTTTTCCAGGACAGTCCCAGATTTAAGGATTCTGTCCCAGTGTCCCGATAAAGGTGGCAAATGTCCCGGAAAACCCATTGGGATCCAGCTACAAATGGCACCACCATCCCATCCCGCCCCCCCCCCCCCCCCCCGGAACACTCTCACAGACACCAAGTGCTAGCGCGGTGCAGGAGCAATGCCCCGCCTCCACCTAGCACGTAAGCGGCTCCCTTGCTGCTTTGCGTGGACAGCTAGGGCTGCTGCCAGTGGTGCAAAGTGTCTGGAGCACCAAGCTCCCCTGCAGCACATGCCACCATCCAGCATGCCTCAACCCCCCGCTCCGTCGTGGCCCTTCCCTCCTGCTGCAGGACTGCCAGCCTGGCCACGCTGCCTTCTCCATCCACATGCGGCCACCACTGCTGCTGGAGGGGGAGGGAGACAAACCCAGCAAGCCGCTCCTGGGAGCTGCCATCAGAGTCCCGACAGAGACCACGCAGAGCATGCCTGGAGCACTGCAGAGCAGGGTATGTTTGGGTTCTGCCGCTGTGCTCTCTGCATGGCCCTGCCACTTCCCCACTGCCACTTCCCACTCTGCTGGGAGAGCGGCAGTGCACGGACCTGCTCACACAGCCATGCTCTGCAAGCCGGGTCTGGAGGGGTGGAGGCTCCCCCCATGCTTCTGCTAATGTAAGTCAAAGCTGGTGTGGGGACTGCACTAAAATTAGCACCACAGGCGGCCCAGCTCCAGGCTCAGCAAGCAATCCTGCCCTGGAAGCAACTGGGGCCAGGGCTGTGGGGACTTCTGGGGCCTGACCACACACTCCAGCCCTGCAAACTGGATGGCAGAAGGTGGGGGAGAGGCAGGGGGAGAACTAGGGGAAAGAGGGGTGGGAGAGGAAGGGGCTTGTGCTGAGGGGAGGGGGGCAGGTCAGGAGAAGAAAGGGGAAGGCACCAAGGGGTGGAGGAGAGATAAATGCCAAGCGGCAAAGTGGAGACAATGAGGAAAAGGGCAGGAGGAAGGAGGGGAAGTGTCAGTAGGAGCAGGGAGGGGACATGGTGATGCTGAGAGAGGAGAGGGGCATTGGGGGCAAGAGGGAGAAGGATAGGTGCTAGGAGAAAGGTTGAAAGGAGGAATGGGCATGAGGAAGGAATCATAGAATAATAGGACTGGAAGGGACCTCGAGAGGTCATCGAGTCCAGTCCCCCGCCCTCAAGGCAGAACCAAGCTCTGTCTACACCATCCCTGACAGATGTCTATCTAACCTGTTCTTAAATATCTCCAGAGAGGGAGATTCCACCACCTCCCTTGGCAATTTATTCCAATATTTGACCACCCTGACAGTTAGGAATTTTTTCCTAATGTCCAATCTAAACCTCCCCTGCTGCACTTTAAGCCCATTACTCCTTGTCCTGTCCTCAGAAACCAAGAGGAACAAATTTCCTCCTTCTTCCTTGTGACACCCTTTTAGATATTTGAAAACCGCTATCATGTCCCCCCTTAATCTCCTTTTTTCCAAGGAAGGGATGGAGCAAGGCATGTGTGAGGGCACAGAGTGGATGAGGGGAATTGGGACAGAGAGTGGTGAAGAGATGGTCATCAGGGAAAAAGAAGGCAAGGGGAGCATGGGCAGTGAGGGAAGGAGGAGGCCCAAGGAGGGTGCAGGGGTAAGGGAAGATGCAGGTGCCAGGGGATTCTGGAGGTGAAGCAGAAGGGCAGACACCTGCAGGGGAGGGACCAGCACCAGAGGAGAGAGACAGGGCAGGTGTGTAGAGGGAGGTGTTAGGAGAGGGGATGAGGAGGGGTAGCTCACCTGATCAGAGTGGGGCTACTGGAGGAGTGGGCACAGGGGGGAGAGAAGGGCTGGTGGAAGGGGGCAGGTTGCAGGAGGGCTGAGGGCAGTGAGAAGGGTAGGAGTCAGGACAGCAGAGGTGGGTGAGGAGGTGGGGGGGGCAGCAGGCACCGGGGGAGCTGATGGAGCAAGGGGAGGAGCCAGGGCAGCAGAGGGGAAAGGTAGAGGTTTATAAGATATTTATTAATAACTTGGGTGCCACAGTGGCACATCCAAACAAGCCACATGAACTCAGTACAGGTGCACAACACAAAATTCATTCCGCTCATGGGAGGAAACTCTTAGAGGGAACACTTCCCCCAGCCTTTCCCTCCTCCCCTCCCCTCCAGAGTGAATGTGACACAAATGGAGTTAATGCAATTGCAGGATAATTGCATGAGGGGGGGTTCGATGGGGGCCAAAGTCATCCCTATTGGTAGGAGGATGGTGGGAAAAGTTCTTAGAGGGGGTCACATGACACCTTTTACTTCTGGTCATGTGTCCATCTTGACCCTGAGAGTGTTAATTCTAAAGGCGTGGCTAATGGGGGTCAAGGGTGTGGCTAACTGAGGTTAGTGTGTGTAGCTAATCTGTCCCTAATTTTGTTTCAGAAAATAGGGTCACCATACGTATAGAGCTTCATTAGCCAGGAGAGCAAGAGGTAGGCTGCATCGCCCATGATGCACATGGGCATGTCCACATCCCTGACCCCGATGTGAGGTTGGAGGAAAATGTGCCTGCATGCATCTTCTGGAAGAGGCTGGAGATCCTGAAGATATGGATGTTGTGCACCTTCCCTGCTCACCTGACAAGAATGTCAGTGAACCAGCCTCAGTAGTCTATAAGGGCCTATAGCAATTGTAAAGTACCCCTTTGGGTTGGTGTAATCAGAGGCCCTGTGGTTGGGGGCCCAGATGGGGATGTGGGTACTATCAATCCCGCCCCTCTCTTCCTTTCCCCCTCCTGGCCCCTGCAGTTGGGGGAAGCCCATGGCAGCAAAGCTGATGATGATGGGGTTAACATCACCCAGGATGACAACCCTGCTAAGCAGGATGGCGTTGATGGCTCTCACCATGTTAGAAGGATATAAACAGAGAATCACAGGGTTGTCAGAGCCCTTGGGAGGTCCTTGAGCCCAAGCCCCTTCCCACAGAAGGAGCAATCCCCAAGTACCCCATCTCCAGCAGGACTTTGTGAAGGCGGGACTGCAAAACCTCCAGGGAGGGAAATTCCACTACCCTCTTCCCTAGGGAACTCCATTCCAGTAGTTCACCACCTTCCTAGGACAATACAAAGAGTCATACCTGCATGAGCACGGCCCTGAGGGTCAATCTCCACACACCAAACTGGTTCCCAGTGGAGCAGTAGCTGTCCAGCATAGTGAGCTTCCAAATAGTGATGGTGACTCACTTCTGGAGGGGGATGGTGGGTCTCAGATGGGTGTCCCGTTGCCAGAGGGCAGAGGCAAGCCATTCACACAGCTCCACATACAGAAGTTCTGGAGCCACTGCTGGTCAACTCAGCATCCCATGACAATCTGGTCTCACCAGTCAGAACTGGTGTCCTGTTGCCAGAAATGGCGGTGCACGGTGTGTGGGGGAGAGTAGGAGGGGCTGTGCTGCAGGAGCAGAATGTGGAGTAGGGTAAGGAGGTGCTCCACAGTAAGTTGTGGGTCCTAGTCCTGCAGAGCTTTGTGGGCAGCTTACAATAACTGCACCTGGAGGTCTAAGAGCCGGTGAGTGCTTTGCAGCAGATCCAGCTCCATGGCAGAAGTGCTGTGGTGTCTGCAAGGGCAATCAGAGCAAGCAGTGAGAAGAATTTGCTGTTCCTCGAGGAGGTAGGCAATGGAGAGGAGACTGAGACATGGCTGTAGAGGGGAGCCCCTTTAAGCACGAGCCTCAGATAGCCTCAGGCAGCATCTTCAGGGAGTGAATGCTGTCCTCATGCCCTGGCCAGAGTGCTTCCGGGTGGGGTGGGGTTAAATGCGATTCAGCCTCCAATAGTGTGGACGTGCTATTTCAACACAGATCTGTGCTACTTCAATGGGCATTTGTAGTGTGGATGCGCGATTTTGAAATAGCTGTTTGGGGAGTTATTATTCAGAAATAGCTTATTTCAAAAGAAGCATGTATTGTAGACATACCCTGAGAGTGAACAGAGCTATGAATGGAGGCAGAAATATTATTTCTGGAAATATAAATATGTTGGTGTAAAATCTCCATTCCTGCCTGGCAAAGCGAAACAAGTAAAATGCACAATTAAATAAATGCCAGTTTGGGATAACGTTATGAATTCTAGGATGATTGTTTATAACAACCCATATTAGCTATAAAGCCTAGAAAGAGGCGGAGGATCTCTACGAGGCGTGGAAGAAAAGACCCAGTGGGGCAAATGGACACAATGAAGAGCTGTTACATTTTGGGCCTTTATAGAGGAAGTATTTCAATAGATTTAATTTCTTTTCAAGAGGATTTCAAGACCCAGCATTGTGTCGCTTTTTATAAAGGGTTACCTTATCATAAGCATAAAGCTTCTTTTTTTAATATATCTTTTGAGCTTTTTCAAAGTGACCAATTTCCTTTGGAAAGACTTCCATTACGGCACATGCCATGCCCTGTGAGAAAGGGTTTAATCCAAGCTGCTGCTACCGCTGCCACCTAGGATGGCAAGAAAGAGCAATGCAAATATTCATGATATTCTGAAAGGGGAACTACAATGGAGAGAATGGCTTCCTGGTTGCATAGTAACCATCCAAACCAAACTGCATGTGCACGCACACACAAAGCCTCCTTATAATTTTTGATGTCATATTTCAAAGATTGATTAGGCAGTGTTTCATAGCTGCCTGAACGGCATTATTAATTGTCATTTTTATCAGTTCCTTTAAGGTAGGTTAGGTTCGGGTTTATATTAACCCGAGATCTTTTTCATACTATTCTACACGGGCTCGTCTACACTGGCCCCTTTTCCGGAAGGGGCATGTAAATTTCATGAGTCGTAGTAGGGAAATGCGTGGGGGATTTAAATATCCCCCGCGGCATTTAAATAAAAATGTCCGCCGCTTTTTTCCGGCTTTTAAAAAAGCCGGAAAAGAGCGTCTACACTGGCCCCGATCCTCCGGAAAAAGCGCCCTTTTCCGGAGGCTCTTATTCCTCTTATTCAAAGTAGGAATAAGACCCTCCAGAAAAGGGCGCTTTTTCCGGAGGATCGGGGCCAGTGTAGACGCTCTTTTCCGGCTTTTTTAAAAGCTGGAAAAAAGCGGCGGACATTTTTATTTAAATGCCGCGGGGGATATTTAAATCCCCTGCGCATTTCCCTACTACGATAGGTGAAATTTACATGCCCCTTCCGGAAAAGGGGCCAGTGTAGACGTAGCCCACATGAATGGCGCTCTGTTTAACATTAAAGGGATATTTTGCCCTTCTTTGACTTTGCTCCGGCCCTCAATGCATCATTTATGAGAATGTTCTCCATTAAAAAGTCAGCATTTCCAGTGGAAATCACATCATTCATGCAGAGCCAAGTTGTACCCCTACGTGAAGGATGAAGGAAACCTTAAGAGGTTCCCTCACAGAGCACCTTCTTCTTCCTCTTCTGGGATTGGCCCCTGTAGAAGAAAACACGACATGGGCCACCAATGTCTCTGCAATGTCCCTGTGCCTTCACAACATGTTGCTTTTGACGCCATTAATCCTTGGACATCCTTGACTGCAGCTGCTCAAGCCCACCATTCAAAAGAGGGATCTCCACCACAGAGGGACTTTTGAATGTATTATATTTTGAGGAAAATTCCCCCATTGCAAGGGCAGAGGGGAGCCATGCACATCACCAAGGCTCCATCTCTGACCCATCCCTCCTCTCTTGAGCTACCTGCTGCAATTTCCTATCCCATGGGGTCTAGTTGAAGGAGTGTGTGGTGTAGTGGGGGGGGGCTGTCTGCTCTGTATCCCATGGTCCCCCTGTGTTGTGATGTGTGATTCCCACTGACTCACCCACATGTTATGATGCAGTGTCAGTACCTTGCTGGTTGCTATGCTTGGGCTGTGGAGAACCCCCACTGGCGATTGTCTGTAAGAACGGTCCAGCAAAAGGGGCCTCAGGACAGTGGCCAAACCGGTTCTACTTGTTAAGGGAAGAGATGGGACAAAGGAAGTGTGTACTGGGGGAAGGGTCAGTCTTGGGCTGGAATCATGGAGGAACCAGTCTAAGGAGAGGGCTGGAATCTAGGGGCCCAGGGACCCCATCTCAAGGGGTCTGAGGTATCCTGGCCCAGAATCCTGTAAACATATCATATCTATGCTGTGCTGTATCCTGGAGAAGCAATAAACCCCCTCTATTCTACCAGCTGGTGGAGTCTGTTCATGCTGCTACGGGGGTGCAGGATTGGGGGAACCCCGACTGCACCATCACAGTGGTGTCGGGGTGGGATGCACTGCACTCCATGGATGGAGCTTCCAACAGCGAGTAACAAGGCGCAATAGAAGGAAGGGGCTTAGAGCCAGGCATGCTGGAGACAGAGGGTATGTCTACACTACCCTCCTAGTTCGAACTAGGAGGGTAATGTAGGCATACCGCACTTGCAAATGAAGCCCGGGATTTGAATTTCCCGGGCTTCATTTGCATAAGCGGGGAGCCGCCATTTTTAAAACCCAGCTGGTTCGAACCCCATGCAGCGCGGCTACACGGGGCACGAACTAGGTAGTTCGAACTAGGCTTCCTAGTTCGAACTACCGTTACTCCTCATTTCACGAGGAGTAACGGTAGTTCGAACTAGGAAGCCTAGTTCTAACTACCTAGTTCGTGCCCCGTGTAGCCGCGCTGCATGGGGTTCAAACCAGTGGGGTTTTAAAAATGGCGGCTCCCCGCTTATGCAAATGAAGCCCGGGAAATTCAAATCCCAGGCTTCATTTGCAAGTGCGGTATGCCTACATTACCCCGCTAGTTCGAACTAGCGAGGTAGTGTAGACATACCCAGAGTGAAGCAGTTCCTGAGAATCATGGGGCCCTGCAGCACTAGACCAGTGAGTCTACACCATGGGAACCGGCGGGGAGATGGCCTACACCCAACTCCTGAAGGCAGAGATGGTGGGGCTGTGCAGAGAGAGGGGCTTGCCTGTGGGGCAAGCAACCAAGGCCGAGTTGATTGCCCGGCTGGAAAAGAATGACCCATCCAGGGGCCTGGATTTTGTCCCAGCGGGGAGCAGCCAGACACCCCTGGGAAGTGTTTCAGGCTCTCAGACCAGACGGAGGGCTGGAGCCCACCAGAGAGATGTGGCGTCCACCAGGCAAAGCCCTGCCAGCCGCGGTTCATCCAGGGCGGGATCCAGCCCAGCAGAGCTACGGTGGCTGTAGATCAAACTGGGACTAAAAGAACTAGAGGACCGCTCAGCGACAGCATGAGCTGGCCATGGCGGAGCGGAGAAGCCAAGGGGCCCTGGCTGCAGTGAGTAAGGATGACACCAGGGGGCCCGGGGCGGCCAGATGCTTGGAGAAGCTCATGTTGGCCCAGTGTAAAAATGTGGGGGACATGGATGGGTTCCTCAGCTCCTTTGAGCGGGCCTGTGAACTGCACCAGCTCCCCCCAGCTGACCAGCTGCAAGAGCTCACCCCCTTGCTGAAGCAGGAGGCCACAGGAGTGCTCAACCAGCTGGAGGATCTGCAGCCAGGTGATTACGAACGGGTCAAAGAGGCCCTGCTACACAAGTTCTGGCTAACCCCGGAAACATATAGGAAGAAGTTCCGGGGGGATGCAGAAGGAGCCATGGGAGACCTATGTAGATATGGCCTCCCTCCTGGCACAGTACTGCCGCAAGTGGGTGTGCGGGCCCAGAGCCCAGGCCACAGAGGACCTGCTTAAGCTGATGATGTTGGAACAGTTCTATGAAGTGTGCCCACCTAGCCTGAGGCTATGGCTCAAGGACTGAAGGCCAGGGAACCCCCAGGAGGCCAGGAAGCTGGTGGATGGGTTCACATCATCCAGTCCAGGTGTGAACGGGAATCGCAGCGGGAGAGGGAATCGCACAGAGACCGGTTCTTAGCTGAGCAATAGAGAGAGTCACCTACGAGGCGAGCCCAAGAGACAAGGACCATCTGTCTGCACCCCAGATAATCAGCCAGGGTCCGGGTAGAGCCGGCCCAAAAGGGCCCGCAGGTCCTAACTTGCCATCGCTGCGGGCAAAAAGGCCACAAGAGGACTCAGTGCACCAGGCACAGGGACAGGTCCCAGGACCTGAGACTTTCTAGGGTTAACTGGCTGGTGCTGGGGGAAGGGCAGGCTGACCCAGAGGCAGGGGCCAGCAGACAAACCTCAGCTCAGGGGGAGGGAAAGGACGCTCAGTGCACCTCCCCTGGGAGATCTGACCCTCTGGAGGCAGATTTCTCAGAGTACTGGGTGGGGGCAGGGCGGCCCCTGAGGAGCAAGTGCCTCGTGCCCCTGGAGGTGAACGACAGGAAGCTGACAGGTTTCTGGTACACGGGGGTGGAGGTGTTGCTGGCCTGGCCCGTGGTAGTGGCCCTAGACCGTATGGTGCCTGACACTCAGCTGACCCTGAGGGGCATAGACGGGACCCTGTTTAAGGTGCCCGTAGCCCGGGTGCATCTGAAATGGGAGGCCAATGAGGGCCCCAAGGAAGTGGGGGTGCACCGGCACTTGCCCATGGTGGTGATCATGGGGGGTTACCTAGAGGAGTGGCCACACGGACCCCACAAGGCCCTGATCACCACCCGTAGCCAGAGCCAGCAAGGGGCTGGCGACCCTGACCCAGGGGAGGGGTCCCTGCATGCGGCTCAGGGTCCCATTCCAGCAGACACGGGGTCCAGCCAGGCTGGGACGCCGGACCTAGGCAGGGAACAGGTCCCAATCTGCTGAATTCCAGGCAGAGGTTCAGGCAGACCCCTCCTTGCAGAGTCTGAGGGACCAGGCCGGCCTCAGCACAGCTCAGCCCCTGGGGAGAGGCGTCCAGGAGAGATTCCTGTGGGAGCGGGGATTCCTGTACTGGGAGTGGCTTCCCCTAGGAAAGGTGACAACATGGGGGGTCCAGCGGCAGCTGGTAGTCCCCCAAAAGTATCACCGCAAGTTGCTGTATCTGGCCCATGACGTCCCATTGGTGGGCCACCAGGATATCCGGTGCACCCAGCTGAGGCTGCTCCAACACTTCTACTGGCCAGGGATATTTGCAGCCATGCAGCAATATTGCTAGTCCTGCGCCTCCTGCCTGAGGGTGGGGAAGGCCCAAGATGAGAGGAAAGCTGCTTGCAGGTCCCTACCCCATATAGAGGAACAGTTCCAGAAGACAGCAGTAGAGATAGTGGGGCCTGTCGGCCAGGTGTCCCAGATGGGGAACAAATACATCCTGGTAGACGTGGATAATTACTTATGAAAGTAATTAAGACGTGGCTTTTTCGGCAAACCGTCCCCGTCATCTAAAAGCCACTCTTCCTCAAAAAAGGAGGTTTACGAGGCTTTTTGACAAAGGGCGGGGGGGTCGCAGACAAAGCCTCGTTTTAATTACTTTCACTTTCAAAAGCTCCTCTTTTGAAAGTGCAATTGGAAGAAGGTATGCAAATTCCTAGGGAATTTGCATATCTTCTTTCAACTGTTCCCTGTAGTCTAGATGATCCCCTGGAGAATAATTTATCTACAACTACTCAAGAGAGCAGTGAGGAGTCCTGTGGCACCTTATAGACTAACTGAAGTGTTGGAACATAAGCTTTTATGGGCAAAGACCCACTTCATTAGATGCATGTAGTGGAAATTTCCAAAGGCAGGTATAAATATGCAGTGTAGATGTGGTCGCTTCATCTCAAAAAAGATATATTGGCATTGGAAAAAGTTCAGAAATGCGTAACAAAAATGATTAGGGGTTTGGAACGGGTCCCATATGAAGAGAGATTAAAAAGAGTTGGACTTTTCAGTTTAGAAAAGAGGAGACTAAGGGGGGATATGATAAAGGTCTATAAAATCATGACTGATATGGAAAAAGTGAATAAGGAAAAGTTATTTACTTGTTCCTATAATATAAGAACTAGGGGCCACAAAATGAAATGAATAGGTAGTAGGTTTAAAACAAACAAAAGGAACGTTTTCTTTATGCAGACCACAGTCAACCTATGGAACTCCTTGCCAGAGGATGTTGTGAAGATCAGGACTTTAACAGGTTTCAAAAAAGAGCTAGATAAATTCATGGAGGTTAGGTCCATCAATGTCTATTAGCCAGGATGGGTAGAAATGGTGTCCCTGGCTTCTGTTTGTCAGAGTCTGGAAATGGTTGACAGGACAGGGATCACTTGATGATGATCTGTTCTGTTCACTCCCTCTGGGGCATCTGACATTGGCCACTGTCAGCAGACAGGATAATGGGGTAGATGGACCTTTGGTCTGACCCAGTATGGCCGTTCTTATGTTCTTATTTTTTTTAACCTGTAGAGTTTTGCTCCTAAATATTGCCTGAAAAATGATGCCCTTATTTTAGCAAGATTGATTGGTTCATAATACTGTGATGTCAGTTCCCTACATACTATTTGTTAGAGGCAAATTTGAGACAAGCATCAGCTCATAGGACTTAGTGCCAGCGTGCATGAGAAAACAGGGACATTCCACCCAGCATGTCTTGGCAAACCTGTACGTCTTGTGCCATTTGTAAAATTCTTCACTGTACCCATCTAAAATGGCAGCACAGACTTTCTGTTTTATGGCATTTCTCATTGTCCTAGCTTTTTTGGACAAATGGCCCTACCATATTATATTGCAAACCATAATACTAGAAGTCCCTGCATGTTCAATTTACTGTAGTTCTGCAGAGTTTAGCTAAGCTCTCCAGTGACTTCTTGTAATAGGAGCTAAGTGAAGCAATTTGCAAGGAAAGCAAAACGGATGATGAATTTGGGCTTTTTGCCAAGAGTATATAAAGTTAACATAAAAAAGCAGATTCTGTGTAGCTTACTTTCACAAGTGAAACTAAACCAACCAACCAAGAATAACCCCCTAAAAGTTACTGAAGGACAGTGTGCAATGTGTGTTTGCTGCAGTAAATCTGGATGAGTTGAATAAAATCATCCCACCAAGACATGAACCATCCACTTTAAGAGAGGCTTGCTTTCTGGTGTGACCCAAAGAAACAGAACAGGAATACCAAGAATATGATGGTGGAAAGTGGTGAACACACTAAAATTAGCCAGCATGCTTGCTTGTTCTGAAGTGATTTTAAGTTCTTGTATTCATTTTGTTGAGGAGCCAGCATGGTACCAGGTGTTACAAATTGTGCACAGGATAGAAGAGGACAGCTATTCTAAATCCAGCTCTCACTTCCTTTTTCTTTCTCCCCAACCCACCACCCCCCTTTCCACCATTTCCAGTTTGAGGACATCTACCAAAATCCAAAATGAGATCCTATGAAGAGAGGGGGAAACAAGCATCGGCTAAATCTCAGGACAGTTAAGTTTCCTTTGGGACATTTCTACTAGCCAGTGATCTGCAAATGGCATTTTAGGAGGTAACAAAAGGAAAGACTAACAGCCCAGGAACCTGTGATAGGGGCTGGCTGAAATGTGAGAGCACAGCTTTCAATAGTTCTTAGTGAGCTTGTACAGTCGGCTCCTTACCGTCCTGCTGCAAAATGAGAGCACCTGCCTGATTTTGGAGAGTCACCTTGGGTATGTCTACACAACAAAATTAGTTCAAACTAACTTTCATAGGCGCTACACTAGCGCTCCGTTAGTTCGAATTTAATTTGAACTAGCGGAACGCTTAGTTCGAACTAGGAAAACCTCATTTTACGAGGATTAAGCCTAGTTCGAACTAGCTAGTTCGAATTAAGGGGTGTGTAGCCCCTTAATTCGAACTAGTGGGAGGCTAGCCCTCCCCAGCTTTCCCTGGTGGCCACTCTGGCCAACACCAGGGAAACTCTTCTGCCCCCCTCCTGGCCCCGGACCCCTTAAAGGGGCACGGGCTGGCTACAGTGCCCGTGCCAGGTGCAAACCTGCCAGCACCCAGCCAGCAGACCCTGCACCTGGCACGGATTGAGCCACCCACCCGATGCCCCCCAGCCCTCCCCCTCTTCCCGGGACCAGGCTGGCGGCTCCCGGGAGCTTGCCCGGAACCGCAAGAGGCGGGCACCCGCCTGGGCTAGTGCAGACATCGTGGACCTCGTCCACGATCTCCGCACTAGGCACAGGAAAGTGGCCGGCTAGGGCAGGAGAGCTGCCAGCCTGGCCACCCAGGAGCAGGTATGCAAAAGAATCAAAGGGGTCCACTGAGACCCCCGACCCTGAGACCTGAGCTTACAATGGCCGTCCTGGGTCAGACCAAAGGTCCATCTAGCCCAGTAGCCTGTCTGCCGACAGCGGCCAACCCTAGGGACCCTGGAGGGGATGGACCGAAGACAGTGACCAAGCCATTTGTCTCGTGCCATCCCTCTCCAGCCTTCCACAAACCTTGGGCAGGGACACCACTCCTACCCCCTGGCTAATACCACTCCATGGACCCAGCCTCCATGACTTGATCTCATTTCCCTTTAAACTCTGTTCTAGTTCTAGCCTTCACAGCCTCCTGCAGCAAGGAGTTCCACAGGTTGACTCTTTGCTTTGTGAAGAACAACTTTCTGTTACTAGTTTGAAGCCTGCTACCCATTCCTTTCCTTTGGTGTCCTCTAGTCCTTCTTTATGGGATCTAATGAAGAACTTTTCTGTATGCACCCTCTCCACCCCACTCATGCTTTTAGAGACCTCTATCCTGTCCCCCCCTCCGTCTCCTCTTTTCTAAGCTGAAAAGTCCCAGTCTCTTTAGCCTCTCTTCATATGGGACCTGTTCCCAACCCCTGATCATTTTAGTTGCCCTCCCCTCTCCCAGCCTCTCTCTTCCCCTCTCCCACCTCCTTTTCCCAGTCTCCCCCAGTTTTGTTCAATAAAGACAGATTCCATTTTGGAAGACACGTTATCTTTATTTTGTACATCAAGAAGGGGGGCTAGGGAAGGGTAAGTGGAAGGAGATGAGGGAGGAATGGGGCACAAGCCCCTGATGGGGAGGACTGGGCTGGCTCTGCGGGCTTCTGGGGGTGGAAGCTCTCCTGCAGCCCCAATTGCCCCTTCTCCCCAGATGGCAGCCTGCGGCAAGTGCAGCCAGGCTGATGGCCGAGTGCTGTGATGTGCCCAGTGTGGGTACTCCGGGCAATCCAAGCCAGGACTGCTTTGCAAGTGGGGCACCCCTGAGAACTGTCTGTCCGGGGTGGGGGTCGGGACCCTTTAAGCACAGCCCTCGGCTAGCCTGAGACAGCATCTCCACGCTCTAAGTCCTCCTCTGATGCCCTGCCGGCACTGCTTCCGGCCATCCTTAAGCCTGGTCCACTTAATGTGGACATGCTAGTTCGAATTCGCAAAATGCTAATTTGAACTAGTTTTTTAGTCTGGATCCGTTAGTTCGAATTAGCTTAGTTCGAATTAACTAAGTTACTTCGAATTAACCTTGTAGTGTAGACATACCCCTTCTCCCTTTTAGATGTACGCTCACTGGCCATCCCAGGGTTTTTTCCCTCACCCCCCAGAATTGTTTTGCTTTGTGAAGACTATGTCATTCCTCCCTTCTTCCTTCCTGCAGTATTATATACCCTCCTCTCCTCCAACCACTTTATTCCTTTTTTTATTTGAACACCAGGAAAAGATGGAAAGGTGACACTTCTCATCGCCTGCTGTCCATTTTCCGTTGTGTTACTATTGAGTGCTGCTCAAAATTTGCACAATTGAAGTGAAATCCATGAACCAAAGGCAAAGGGGTTGTCAGAGGCTGGGAAATTAATTAATTGTCTTTTGAGCCCCTGGCAAGAAGAATATGAATAGTAGGTAAGAGTTCAACTGGGCTGCAAACGCAAAGCTGGATTATTTTCTCTACTGTGTCTTTGTTGCTCTCAACAGAGCTATTTATAGTGTGCACTGCAATTTCCTCACATAGTTTGGCTTTTGCAACAGAAAATGGGAAAAAAATATTTGTCAACATGGTTTAGCATGGACTTCAATTTAGCATGTACCTCGTATTCGAAAAGTTTTTCATAGGAGAGGAATGAAGCAAAACCAGGCACTTAGGAGGTGTGCCAGATGGAAAGATTTTGCTGTTTATGGATAACGTGTATAAAGATCGACTTTCACTGTGCATTGCGATCCTGCTGTCTCCACCTACTCGTCCCACCCTCTCGTGGTCCAAGTGAGACAGAGACTGTAGACACGCAGCACAACACATGTAGGCTGCTGTTTCACTCTAGGACAGAGCTACCCACACTATAGGCTGTGCTTCATTGTCCAGACAGCTCTTCCAGTGAGTCTGTAGAGAACAGAAGGGTCATATGCTCTTTGTTTGTCTCCTTGCTTCCACATGTCCAGCTGAATTTTTAAAAATTAAATGATGTATGAGTATCACTATCCACGCTGGTAATTGTTGTAGTTGTCACAGTGGTGAGTGTGAATGGGAGGGGGAAGGGGTCCACATGACTAGAAATAAGGGGAAAGAAGGTCCAAAAGACAATCTCTCCACTAATTTGTGATCTACCCCCACACGGAGGTTTGAGAACCCTAGCAGTAAGGACCTGATTAAGTCAACAATATCTTTCTATTAACTCAAATAGGAATTGGATCAGGTCCTACGTGATGTGGAACAATTCAATTAGGGTGTAAAAGAATTCTTTAGAGCTATGTGTAATAATTGTACAATCAGTTCCAAGGTCACTAAAGTACCCATTGCAACTGACAATAGTTCCAAGTTTACAGTAGAAACCAACAAAATCAAATGTACATTTCTTCCAAGGAATGTAAATTTACTGCATGGGTGTGAATTAGTGGGTGGCCCAGATACTTTAAAGGCTGCTTTCTGGTATTTTTTCATCCTTGAGCAAAATTTTCAGTTAGTGTGAGATTTATAAATGTAAGGATGAGGTCGCAGCCTTCCTTACTGCAAGGGAGGACTATGAAGAAAGAAAGAAAATAATCATCTCAGAGTCAAACAGGATGTGGTAAAAGTTAGAAAAAAAGAAGAGGCGTGATATAGATGGAAAAGGGTGGGAAATAAGACAGAAGAGAAGGACTACACTAGGAAAAGAAGAAGCATTAGTCAAAATGAAACTTCAAGAATAGGAAACCATTAAAAAACAAGTACTTAGTAGTTAAGTAATTCAGAACTCATACAAAAGAAAATTAAAGATGAAGATTTCAAGACTACAGCAAAGCTCCCAATAACAAGGATTTCACAAATCTGATTTACCTGTGACTACTGAAAGAAACACAAGCATTCTTCATTGTCCACCTAGTTGGGGAATTTGGATGGTGTTGGGTGAGATTTTCAAAAGTACTAATAGGAATTAGGCATTTAATTACCATTGACTTTCCCTTGGATTTGGGTAGTTAACTATCCTTTAGGTTAGGGGTGGGCAATAATGTTTGATGGGGGAGGACCACTTCAAGATTTTGGTAAGAGGTCAAGGGCCACAATTTTCTAGGGAAGTTGTGAGAGGTCTGGGATGGAGGATGGGTGCAGAAGGGAACTTGGGGTAGGGGTCAGGGGTCCAAGAAGGAGTTTGGATGAAGGAGGGGATATGAACTTGGGCAGGGGCTTAGGGTGCAGAGTCCAGGAGGGGGTATAGATTCAGGAGAAGATTTTGGTTTGGGGGAGGGGCGTAGAAGGGGGTGCAAGATTGGGGGGAGGAGTTGTGACCAGGGCAAGGGGAGGGAGAGTGCAGAGGGTTTGGGTGGTGATCTGTGGCAGGAGGTGGTGGTGACCAGGGGCATGAAAATGGGTTGTGAGGGGGATGTGTTTCTGGCCAGCATCCCAATGGGAACTTTGGGCAGGTTCCCTGCCTGCCAGCAGCCCCAAATCTGTCATGTGGCTCCAGCTCCATGTGGCTCTCTGTGCTACGGGGGAAGAGGGAGGAGTGAGGCTTCAGCACGCTGCCTGCCCCCAGCACAATCTCTCAGCACCCATTGACTGAAAACCAGCCAATAGGAGATGAGAAATTGTGCTGGGAGTGGGCGCAGCATACAAAGCCTCTTCCCTCCCTAGCGCATGGCTCAGAGCCACATGAAGCACCCAGCTGCTTTGAGCGGTGTGGAGCTGCTCTGTGCCCGAGGGTCCCACTGGGGCAGGGTATGGGCCAGATTAAAAGGCTTGGCAGGCCAGATCTTGCCTGCCTCTACTTTAGATCTTTAAAAATCTCCCTGTCGTCTTGTATTTTCCCGTATAAGCTCAAATAACACAGAGACAAAATGACAGTATATATGATTATATCATGGACCATATTAAATCAATGGGTCATATGCCATTTTTTTTGGATTGGCAGAAGATAATAAAAATAGCTAAACTACTGAAATTATCTATTAATAAATATGAAGTCTGCACATAACATTTTCAATAGGCCTGCAATCCACCTAAAACAGCAAGCATAATTTTTAGATCCAGTTTTTGCATTCATAAAAGCTCAGATTTGTTTAGACAAACTGCATTTCTGCGTGCAAATCAAACAGTCAGAAAAACTACATACATAAGCCCAGTTGCACATACAATTTATAGGATTTACACCTGAAAAATGTTGAAGGTAACACAGTATATAGAAACACTATTTACTCAGCACTGCTTGGGTTCTTAATTTAAATAAGTTTTTTTTTCCTTCGTTTAAATCGTTGTTCTGGAGTGGTGGGGCTGGAGATGTGAGGTTCAGTATGCAGGCTACCCTGAGGAAAGAGGACAACCCCATCTCTTTCTCATAACAGCAGCTTAGATCCAGGTGACAAGCACCTGTCCATAGCTGCTGCAGTGGGCACAGAGGGGGTAGGGTATGTCTCCTGGCTGGGGAAGAGACAGACATGCAAACAGACAAACTTTTTGCATAAATAGTAGATACCTGTCCCTTTCTGCACCCCGCCCCCTGCTGGCCCAACGAGGCTATAGCTGTTCCCATGCCCATCTCTGACCCCTTGCTGCCCCTCTGTGGTCATTCTGCAGTATAGCTGTCCCTCTTATCAGACCCTTCCCCTTTCCATTTTATGAGAAACAATCAAATTCCAGGCACATCGCATTGTTCCGGCACAATCAAACCCTGACCTTGCTTTAAGTTATATAAGTTTAAGTTATGATAAGTTATGACCAAATTTGGTGGTCTTAGCTCCTATATTTAGGAGGATTTCTAGAACAAATGGACTCACAGATAGATGGATGGACACACAAAGTTTCTAAAATATAGAGTAGATGATTAGTGGGCAATTCTAGAAGTATTTTTTGGAATTTACCATGTGTTATGTATGTATATCTAAGAATTTTACAGAGGTGTATTTAAGAAATTGTATGTTCTTATCTTCTCTTAGCTGTTCACTTCTGAACATGAAAACCCTAAGGCTACGTCTACACTGGCAGCGTCTTGTGGAAGAACAGCCATTCTTCCACAAAAACTTGCCGGCTGTCTACTCTGCATGAGTGTTCTTCCAGAAGTAAATTTACAGTATAGCGTTGTAAAACAGGGCTTCTTCTGGAAGAGTTATTCCTCTCCCCACAAGAAATAAGCCCTCTTGTGCAAGAGCTCTTCTACAAGAGGGCAGTATAGACTGGCAACATGAATTTCTTGTTCAAGAAGCCTCTATGGTTAAAATGTCCATCAGAGCTTTCTTGCTGAAGAGAGTGTCTACACTGCCATGGATGCTCTTGCACAAAAGCACATCTCCTGGGCAAAAGCACATGGCACTGTAGACGTTCTCTTGTGGAAGAGTTTTTGCACAAGAATTCTTCTGCAAAAGAGTTCTTGCGCAAGAAGCTGCCAGTGTAGACATAGCCTAAGGGTAAAATTCTGACCCCCGCTGATATCAATGGAGAAAACTCTCATTGACTTCAATGGGCCAGGATTTCAGCCTTCAGGCTGTTAATGACTAACATGCAGGCATAACACAGGGTTTTTTCTATTAATGTTAGTTAACTGATTTTATTATGAGAGAAAATTAAATTCATGCTTTTTTTAAGCATATCATGGTTGACAATGTCTGTTTTAAGCTGTGCAAAAGGTCCCCCTCATATTAACTGCTAATAGAAGAATTTTGCAGCATCTCTTCTTGATATAATGTATCTTAAGCCATTTGAAGTCACTCTGGTTTTGTTAGAACAATATCCACGGTGGCCTCGTTGTGGTATAACGAGGTATGCAGGTGTGCACAGCACTTTTCTTGGCTTAGTCCTTTTTAGACAACAAAACAAAAGTGCACACGCACACACATAAATTCATCCCAGCTGTCCTCTTTGACATGCTGCTGATTTTAGCACTTCATCATTGTATCAAGGCTGGTGCTTTGAAGAAAAGCCTGAACAAAGTATGCCTCTTGGTAGCCATGGTAGCTGAGGTTTTTTTTTTAAATAAGCTTTTTCAAAGTCATATAAAAAGGTGATTTTTAAAAGATGCATGCGCTCAGGGAAACAGCCACAGCAGACAGGCAGTGTGTCAGTGACCGTCAGCCCAAGCACGCATTAGCAGAAGTGTTGCCTGCAACCCTATTACATATGCATTCTTGGATCATATAAAAGTGTGGCCTGGACCTAGGTACCCCCTTGTGGGAGCCCTGTAAGCAACACACTCCCTCCCCTGCCCCCTTCCCCCGTAGCTCAGTTTTCCTTTTGGGTTCCCATTAACTTTTTTGAGTTTATCCTCCATTCCTCCATAGCTGCTTAACTAAAAAAATGAAAAAAAAAGACAAAAGCCCCAAAACATGGTCCCTATTCTCCCCAGCATGACTTATCTGTAAAATCCAACTTCAGACTCATCCCAGCTGGGCTCTGTGTCAGTCATCCAGGGTCCCCCTGCCTGTCCTACCCACCAGGTACAAGCCGGCTCTTCTCAGCAGGAAAGGCTTCTCTGCTGAGAGTATCCTTGCCAAGGAAGCTAGCCCTGACCTCTTATGGGTCTCTGGTACCCAGCTCTCTGGTAAGGAGACATCAACGGGTAAGTCCTACTGCTCAGCATGCCCCCTTCAGCCCTCTCTGGCCCTAGGCTCTGCTTTGATGGCTTAGAGATAAAATGTATCTCCTGCCACAGTCACTGCTGCCTTCAGCTCTGGCTCTCTAGCTTGGAGATGCCAACCAACAAACCTCTCTTGCTGCTCTCTTGCCTTCAGTCCTCTCCCAAGAACTACTTTCTCCCTCTGGGAGCTTCCATCTGCTGCCCTTCCTGACTGAACCCATCTGCTCGGCCACTGGGTCTCTTTCTCCCCAAGTCTCCCACAGCCCTCCACAGGCAGCCCACCCTCTTAACTGGCCCAGACAAAGTGCACCTGAACTGCAACTAGAATTGGATCCAGTTACCTTCCTGGTCACCAGGGAGAGCCAAGCATCACTACAGTAAGTCCAGGGGACCAAGAGAGAGGGATGTGGCTGTGGATATCCGTGGCTCATATTTGCAGATACAAAGGCAGATAAAAATGTTGTATTCGTGCAGGGTTCTACCCATCGCACCATACGGTATCTCAGTCTTGTAGCAGTTTTGAATCATTTCTTACAAGTATAGCCATTTGTTCATGCAAAATCATTTGCCTGGGATTTACCTTGGACTTAAGAGAGCAACTTGACAACACTCCCTCTTCCTGTCTAATTGAACAAGTTTCCATTTTTAAAAACAGATTCAGCAGAGACTAATGCATTTTTACCTTCTGCTTTTCTCTCAGGTAAAAACATTTGGGGCATTGCTAGTGGAACAGCATACTCTGTGTGAACCTCAAATGTGTTTCCCCTGTGACCAGTTGTTCTTCAATTTAATTTTTTTTAAACTGAACAACATACAGCATACTTTAAAAATATGCAGCTAAATCCTCTACAAAGAGTCTGATAAGTGTTGTCCCGAACAGCTAGAACAGGCTTGTGATTTCAACAACTGAGATGGGCACATGCTATCGGGGGGAGGGAGAAGCAATATGTACTTCCCCTGGGTAAGATTCAGAGTGCAGTTCCACTCTACACTATTGCAGTGACAATAGGAAACAGCCTCCTTTTCACTCTCCCTGGGGCTCCTGCCATTTGGAGCCCAGTTGAAGAGAGAAATAGGACAAGAGGTTTCTCTCTTTCCATTCTCCCTCAAGCATGCAGCCATTTGGAAAAGAACGCTTCATAGCAACAATAGTCTGTTTCTCACAAGGGCCAGATAACAACCTTGCAGCATGCAACCAGTACAGAGCAGCTGCCCTAGGGAGCTCCAGAGAAGAAAGGGCCTTGGAGCAAGAGCCAACAGCAGAAAGAATCATGGACATTAATTCAGCTAAATAAACCAACTGACTCACAATGTCAAATGATCACTAGCCCTCACACAGTCGAATGGAGGGAGCATAGAAGTGTGTGTTACTCAAATATCTTTCCGAATGCTTTACAGTGCTTGTCTGTAAATATTCCAAATTTGAGCTGAGTTGTTTGCTTGTGATTTGTGAGACGAGGAACAAAAACAATGGTGCATGATCTTAACAGAGGAGTGTGCATGCACTATTGGCACTCACCGGCTTGAGTTTCACTTTGCTTGTTAACTGGAATCAAACCCAGGACCCAAATTTATTAGCATAAGCCTCTAGCTCAAGCAACAGCACTAAATCTCTACAGTGGTTGTTCTAGCCGTTTCATTCTCTAGACCAGTGTTCCCCAAATGGTGTTCCATGAAACCCTTGGGTTCCATGAAGTGAAAATAAGGGTTCAGCGAGAAACTTCCATTACAACAACATTTTATGATTTAAAAAAATAATAATTAATATTACATTATTTTTGTTTTTAAATATGTGCAATAAAACTAAATGTTGACCTTGTTTAGCATTTGTTTATTATTATCCTTACTTATTTGTGGTCTACTTTTTCAGCTCCATATGCAGTATTAGACTGTTATTAAGAGTTCCACAAAATTCTTTCAAGTTTAAAAGGGTTCTGTGACCAATAAAATTGGGAAATAATGCTCTAGACCAGGGGTTCCCAACCTGGGGTATGGGTACAAGAAGCTTGTCAAGAGGGTACGGGGAATATTTGGTCAATAACTAGATTATCCTAATTGAAATATTCCAAAAGTAGTAGTGTTAGTGAAAAAAGTTGTGGATTCTAGAGTCTAGAATTTATTTCCTTTCATATTGAATAGGGGGTACGGGAAGGTTTACTAAAAGCCAAGAGGGTATGGGAACTGAAAAAGGTTGGGAACCCTTGCTCTAGACCAAGCATAACTGGGGGTACAGCAAGGTGTTCACTGAACAGTGGGTTACACAGGCTTCTTTAAACTGTAATTTCCACAAGTTCTTGTCCTTGGAACTTTGAAATTAATTTTTAAAATAACTCAAATTTCCAGGGGAAACAAACACAAAAAGAGGGACAAGCCCAGTTCTATTATTGGCCCAGGTCTACTTTGTTGGCCTTATTATTCTGACATGGAACCCATGGAAACTGCTATTAAAACAAAACTGCAGTAAATCAAAATCTTTTTGCTCTTGATCTCAGTCACTGATTTCTGCTTAAATAAATGCCATAAGATTGTTTGGAAGAGAGTCATTCTCTTCCTTTCACAGTGCTTTAATCAAGTCATTGTAGGTACTGTATGACCTAGAGAAGGAGAAAATCTCTCTTTAAAAAAAACTTATCAGTGTGGCTTACCAGGTTCCCTTCTTTGTTTTTCTTCAGCAACAATAATCTGGCTAAAGCAGGCTGGATTGGTGCAAATTAGGTGGGTCTGGTACTGAATGTTGACACAACAAAATGCATAATGAAGAGGTAAGCGATGGTATATAATTCCCTTGCGTTACCAGTTAATACAAAGGCACATCGAACCCAAAAATCAACATGACCAGCCAGTCTCAGGGAATCCAGCAGCTTTTACAGGCAGAAAAACGTGCCAAAGACAAACTCGAAGAAGCCAAAAAGAGTAAGTTTCTGGCCTAGATTTATTATATTTTCCTACTGAATACTCATTATATAAAACCCACAATATTTGTTTTTAAATTTTCGGTTCTGTTTCCTACCCAACACAACTGAACTGCTCTGGAAGGTATTGTAATTTGCTGTTGGTTTACCCCAGATGCAAATTACTATCCCCAAGAGCAAATGAGAAGCAGAAAAGGTATTGTACCTTTCAGCACCATTATCTAGTCCTAAATAAAGTCAATGTGACTTTTATCTGAGTGAGGAATACAGAGTCAGGCCCCCAGTTATGATGACTTGAAGTTCAGGACTCCTTATTTTTAATTTAGAGAAATGTAAAAAAAAAATTTCAACCAAAAGGAATATTTTCCAAATTAGGAACCCAAACAATTGTTAAGTATAATTATATGCATGCACTTAAACTATGCCCATACTTAATCAGGGCCGAAAATGCCAGATGCACTTGCTCTGCTGTGCATTCCTATTGTCACCACTGCACCATACCACATGGGATTGTCGCAGAGTCTTTTTAGATTGGAACTTCTCCTAAGCCCCTTGAAGACAGAAACTGACACTTGAATGCTAAGTGCTTCTCACAATGCAGTTCACTGGGATGAGAGTTAGAGTTCAGAAATACAGAAAAATAGCTACCAAGTGTTTTGTCAATGTTACAAAACATATATTGCTCAAATACCTGCTTCATCTATATTATTTTAAGTAAATTATGTCTGTCTCCTCTTTGTGAATTATTGCTGAAGAGGAAGCCACCAGAACCTGTTGTGACCTATTTTACTCTTTAGTATCAGAAACAGGCAAAACATAAGACCTCTCTCTAAAAGGGACAAATCTGAAGAACCAGATTCACTAACAATCTAAATAACAGGGACAGTCTTTGTCTCTATGCTATATATTGCAAACTGGGTCCATTAATGTGACTGACCAAACTCTCAATGACTTAAATGCAAGAAAGGTCAGGCCTTAGCAAGATTCCCATTTGGGATTTCTAAGATCCAGTTGGCCATTTTGGATAGGGGGATGCTTTTTTTACTGTAATAGTTATATGGGAACAGCTCCTAGAGTGCACACAGTTTTATCAGTGTAACTGGTGCTTTATATTGGCATAATGTATTCTCTTTCCCTTACAGGAACAGCTACAGTAGTGTAGGTATAGTCTACAGTAGAAAAGGGTAGCTCCATTAGTATAGTAATAGCAGAAAAACTTCATACTGTAGATGCAGTTGTTACCAACAAAAAGCTATGTTTGGCAAAACATCTTAGCAGGTCACCAAACAAAATAAGGGGACAAAATAATTATAGCAATTGGGATTTTGGGATTTTTGTGGAGCTTTGGTGGGTGTTGGTTTTCTTTCGGTTTGGTTTTAATTTTTTGTTTATTTTTTTATTCGTTTTTGGGGTGGGAGAGTGGGGTTACTGTAAGAAAACTGCATCTACACGAGGGCTTTTGCTGGTATGATATCAGTGGTCTACCCGTGATATTTTCAGAATTCTCTTATGAACCATAATTTAAAGTATTATAGTTTTTATTATTGATTGTTTGAATGTCCTTGTTTCACAGAAGTGATTTAACACAGACCAGATATATTAAAACAACATCAAAAACTTCAAAAGAATCACTCTGGATTTTAGACCTGTGTAAATGAGACAGAATTTGACTCATGGTTGGAATGAAAATAGAATATAAAGAAAAAGCCTCAAGTATTTCTGAAACAGTCATTTAAAGATACTAATATCCCTTAACAGGTAACCTGTGCACATAGTCATTTGTAAAGCAAATCAAACATATTCTGCTTCACTTCAGAAAACTCCAGCTCTAAGCCAATTTGTACCAGTTAACATCAGATGATCCTGCTCATAGGCTGGCAATCATCAAATCTTAGTTGCAAAGTAAAACAGTGAACTTGCCCTATCTGTTTTAATGTGACCCTTTCTATGGTAAACTATAAACATGACCTATACTGGAAAACACCTGTTGTGCAACTGCTCCCATGAATTTTGTAATGGGGATAAACAAATGTTCTCTGGAGCCTAGAATGACACTACCCGCTCATTTCATACATTGCCAAAACGACCTTTGAACCCAAATCTTTACAATTCTACCACCTTAGCTTCCCCTATTTTCATTAACAATTATACACATTGCAAAAATAAACATGCATTGTCACCCTAACCACCAAGGCTCCTTTTGGACAACACTAATTAGAAATAAGTTTTTAAAAACAAATAATATATTTGACCTTATCTTAGTTAATATCTGATATATATTTCATTTAATAAAAAACTGCATATTCCAATCCACTAACCTACATGAATTTTTTATAAAGTGCAGGATATCCTCCTCAAAATGAGTATTCCAAATACCTACATAACAGACAATTTAATACAGTCTTGAAGGATAAAGAAAATGCTCTATTTTTCTTTAAAGAATGCTATGCTAGTGCTTGGCAAATTACCAACATGTCATTCACATGTAGAAACTTAAAAGCAGAGAATCCTCAATTATATATTTGAAATTTCAAAGCATATTTGAGAGAGGCAGCGTTAGTTTCATGTAAAGTAAGATACACATTTTTGTGACCAAAATAAAATGCAGCATTAGCAGAAATGAACTGTTTGCTATGATTTAATGTTTATGCATGACCTCGCAAGCAGTCCTAAAAATCTCACCAATACTATACTAACCAAAGGAAAGAACGCTGTATTGAGAGCACATTTTTTTCCTCATGCTATTTAAAAATACGTTCCAGCTGAATAGAGGAGATGAAGACTAACAACAGACTACCAGATCACAGAAGGTAATACTGCAGCCTGGTCGGCATGGGTATGTCTACACAGCAAAGTTATTTCGGGATACCAGAGGTTTCCCAAAATAGTTACCCTGTGTCTTTTGAATGCATCTGCTATTTCGAAATATAGCAAATGTGCTATTTTACCATCCCTGTAAAACTCATTCTATGGGGGATAAGTGATGGCTCAAAATAGTGCTTCATTTCGGAATTTGGCGCTGTGCAGACAGTGCTTAATGGCAAAGTAAGCTATTTCGAAATAGATTTGAAATAAGCTATGCATGGCACAGATTGCATATCTTATTTCAAGTTTTGGGTGCTATGTAGACGCACCCTATGATGATAGAACAGAGGTGTAAGAGAGCACTGCCCTTTGCATCACCTTGCAGGGGATGGGAGCATCACAGTATGGGATGTGGCTGCAGCAGAACTGCTATGTCCTGTCCCATTCAGGTAGAGGAGAGGAGGCGGGGAGTGGGCAGAGCCAGTGGTTTTCTCTCATACACACACGCACACACAACTTATTTATTTTCACTACAGTCATTGATTGTTTTTGCTCCACCCTGAAATGAATATAGCAAATCTCTCTTTGTCATCAGGTCGGTCTTTCTGCCTTTAGATATTTCAAGCTGACACTTCTCAGAAAGGCTTGGCTGAATTTTTGTTTTGTGCCACCACTAAACACGTAGGACTAGGTCCAGTGACTTGAGCAGAGCTAATGCCAAAGCTATACTGCTATACACCAGCCAAGAATTTGGCTTGTAAAGTTGCCTGTATCCCTGAACAATAGCTCTAACTTTGAAAAAGACAACTTGTTGCACAGCTGCTGAATCCATCCTTAATGCTACTACACTAGTAGCAATTCACCTACACCTCTTCCATTTAATTAAACAGGAAAAACAAAGACACTGGTGTGGCCTGACCAATGTTTTATGGAGAAACTAAATGGCTGTGCAATTAGGTGGCAAGCAGCATATACAATATATCTTGCACTTCTTACTTACTAGGACATATAGTAACAACTTTCATGTTTTTTTCTTCATCAGATTAATCCCCAAAATCACACAAATTCAATTTTGTATTGCATCTTAGTTTATTTATTATGATTGAGGAGGGATTGTTTGTGATCGAATATGCACCAAATATACTGGAGATGCTCCAACCAGACAAATTTGAAACGCCCCCAGACAACTTAGTTAATTAGTTTAACTTAGTTTATTCTCAAGATCCAAACCCAGACTTTGAGCACATCAGCACAGCTTCATCAAAATCAATTGGAGCTCTGCTGGTTTACATCTGCTGAGAGCCAGGCACCATCAATTCATTATTAAGGGGTAACTTCTAAAAAAGCTTTACATGGAAACCCAGATCAGAAGACCTACAAATTTAGGGGAGTTGTGTTTCAAAATAAAGTCCCAAACCCAGCTCCAGATTCTGTGGTTCATGCCAATCTCAAACATTTATGTGAATGAGTCAATTGTTCTATGATTACTGCTTCTGGATATTTGGCGCAGTAAGGGTGCATCTACACTGCACTGTTATTTCAAGATAACTACTGTTATTTAGAAATAAAAATGCAAGTGTCTACACAGCCATTCTGTTATTTTAATTTTGAAATAACGGACAGCTTATTCCCAAGTCTGTAAACCTCATTCTATGAGAAATAACGCCTATTCCAAAATAGCTATTTCAAAATAAGGCGTGTGTAGATGCTCCTCTGCTGCTATATCGAAATAGCTTACTAGGGCTCTTGTAAGTTATACCTTCCCAGCACCTCCTGGGGCTTTAAATCAAGATAGCACATTAGGGAAGCCTGCCTTGGACTAATTTTGAGGCTTCTTTGCAGTGTAGATGTGCTATTTCGAAATAAGCTATATTGGAATAACTATTCCGGAATAGCTTATTTCAAAATAAGCATGCAGTGTAGACATACCCTCAGAGAACCTGATATATCAAGGCCTGGTTCAACAAATTCAACCTGTGGGAAAGAATGTATTTTAAAAATTGCCCATTCTCTGCCCTTCTCTACAAACTTCTAGCAATCTATAGTGACATGGGGACTCTGACAAGTGAAAAAACATTCCATAAGAAAGGCTGATGTTCAGAAAATCCACCAGGTATTGCACTGTGTATTGCTCTTTATATAGCACACCTGAGCTCTCCTTGAATCCCACAATAAGCACAATCAATGAGTCAAGTAGTTAGTATATCAATAGGTGGTTTAAAAAATGAATGTTGTGTTTGTGTCCACTCAGTAGAGAATTTACCCTGTGTCATTTTTACCTAGAATTTTCTTCAGTTATAGACCCACTCACTTCCTTCTACCCCCAACTTCAGTTTCATGTTTGAGCTACACCTCAGGGAGTTGCATTACTCTATGACACATCTGATAGGGCTTCATCTGTACCAAACTGAAATCAATCCACTAGAGCATGCTGTAAAAGAGAAGAAATGACCGATTGCCTCAAGTCTGAGGCTGTCATCTGAACTAAATCATTTACCAAAAGTGGATGGATAGGGCTTGATTGGATTCTCACACCAGTTTTAAGCAGGCCTAGAAGGATCAAGCAGGCTGACACGCTTGGCTGAAGGAGGAGCTGGCTCCCAGAGCTCTGCTGCAGGCAGGCTAAAGGGGCTGGCTACGGGCTGCACCCCCAGCATCACTCTGGGGCTGCCCCACCTTGAGATTTGCCGTGGGGGGCACTTAGGGAGTGCAAGGGGCTGAAGTTCCTTCCTCTGAGCTTGCAGTTCCCCTTCCCATCACTTTCATGGAAGGAGAGAAAAGTGCACAGTGTGTCTGCAGGGGACAAAGAAGTGAGTGGCCCAAGCTTTTCCCTTGCTCCCTGCCAGTCACAGGAAAGGAAAGAGCAAGCAGCTTCTCCTAGCGGGAGAAGTCTTCACCTCCTCTCCCCCCGTCCCCTCCATAAATGGCAGCCTTGCCCCCCATCACACATCCCAGTCCCCGGCCCAGAGCCTCCCACACTCCTAGCTCCCTGACTCCTGCACCCCCACAACCTCCCTGCTCTGAGACCTGCCTGACTCCTGCATTCCTCCACACACACCCCAGCCTTCTGCCCTGAGCCTCTCCTCACACTCCTAACCCTGACTCCTGCACCCCCAGCATCCTGCCCAGAGCCTCACACACCCCCAAGTTCCTGCCCAGGCTCCTGCACCACCACCCATAGTGCCACTCTGTCCTGAGCCCTCCCCACTCATTCCAATACCATGATCTGCACTTCACTCCAGACATAAATTTCTTTCAGGTACTGTCATATCACAAACCTCTGTTCAATCGATAAGACAGTACCCATAAGAAATGTAAGTTACTATCACCCCTGCCTAGGAGTTACATAGAGCTTATCCAATTCTGCAATGATTTGACACATGGAATACTCCTCAAAGTCAATGCGATTGTTCACAGTGTGCAAAGTTAAGCACGTGTATTTCAGAATCAGGGCCTTAGTCTTGACCGCAATCTAAGGGTTGCTTAGCACAATCAATCAATCAATAAAATCTTCATTTTGCCATCACTTTCATGGTTCACACATAGTACACAAAAGCTGCTTTGATGTGCGCTGTATCTTAATCACCCACCTGTGCATTTTACAAATGTTAAGAAAAAAAGAGGCGGGCCATAAAATGTAATTGTTGCCATTAAGTTTGCTAGTGGATGAGCCATATCTTCAAAGCACTTTGGAAATTGGCCAGCGTTAAATAGACTCCAGTTGGTGTAGACTGAAGGGTTCCTGGCAGCAAATCAGTCCTGCAAATATTACACAGTAACGTCTCTTCCCATCACTGACAACTCAAACCTGTTCTCTGGTTGCTCCCGTTGCCAATTAAACAAAGATAATTATTTTATAAGAAATTGTCATTTATGTTGTGATAAAAGACTCAGTTGAAATAATGTTGACAAACCTGCACATTTTTAAGCTTGTTCTTTACTTACAGATAAGAAGGGCCTGATATTATATGTTGGCTCGGGTTCATTTGTGTCTTAGGAGCACAAGTTCTGTGGCTTTCAACGGAACTTAGGTTTCCTCTACCATTTAGATACTTCTGGAGACAAGGGAGACAACCATCTCTTCAGGAACAATGCTAATTTCAAATAATCCTATTGTTCTTCTCTCTGCCCAGGAAAGGGAAAGAGACTGAAGCAAGCAAAAGAAGAAGCCACAGCAGAGATCGACCACTATAGATTACAGAGGGAGAGGGAATTTAGGCACAAACAATCTAATGTAAGTAAGAAGCTCACATATATATTTTACACCAGGTCTGATACAATATCCATGAAAAACAAAAGAAAAGGAGGGAGAAAACAATTCAATAAACATTGTATTAGTGTACTGTACACAAAGGATCTACAGTAACGACCTATCAGCTGTCCAACAAGTCATAATGACAAAATTAACTGAAAATGTTAGTGATGGGGCTGAGGACTGCAAAATTAGGCTCTATTCACAGGCTTCAGGGACTATTGGATCTAAACTTTAGTAAGGCATTTGATACAGTACCACATGGGGAATTATTGGTTAAATTGGAAAAGATAGGGATTAATATGAAAGTTGAGAGGTGGATAAGCAACTGGTTAAAGGGGAGACTACAGCGGGTCATACTGAAAGGTGAACTGTCAAGTTGGAGAAAGGTTACTAGCGGAGTTCCTCAGGGATCAGTTTTGGGGCCAATTTTATTTAATCTTTTTATTGCTGATCTTGGCACCAAAAGTGGAAGTGCCCTAATAAAATTTGCGGATGATACAAAGTTGGGAGCTATTGCCAATTCAGAAAAGGATCGGGATATCATACAGGAAGATCTGGATGATCTTGTAAATTGGAGTGATAGCAATAGGATGAAATTTAATAGTGAGAAGTGTAAGGTTATGCATTTAGGGATTAATAACAAGAATTTTAGTTATAAGCTGGGGACATATCAGTTGGAAGTAACGGAGGAGGAGAAGGACCTCGGAGTCCTGGTTGATTATAGAATGACTATGAGCCGCCATTGTGACATGGCCGTGAAAAAGGCTAATACGATCTTGGGATGTATTAGGCGAGGTATTTCCAGTAGGGATAAGGAGGTGTTAGTGCCATTATACAAGGCATTGGTGAGACCCCATTTGGAATACTGTGTGCAGTTCTGGTCTCCCATGTTTAAGAAGGATGAATTCAAACTGGAACAGGTACAAAGAAGGGCCACTAGGATGATCCGAGGAATGGAAAACCTGTCTTATGAAAGGAGACTCAAGGAGCTTGGCTTGTTTACTTTAACCAAAAGAAGGCTGAGGGGGGACATGATTGCACTGTTTAAATATATTAGAGGGATAAATACCAGGGAGGGAGAGGAATTATTTAAGTTTAATACCAATGTGGACACAAGAACAAATGGATATAAGCTGGCTAGTAGGAAGTTTTGACTTGAGATTTGACGAAGCTTTCTAACCATTAGAGGAGTGAAGTTCTGGAATGGCCTTCCAAGGGAAGTAGTGGGGGCAAAAGATCTATCTGGTTTCAAGATTAAACTAGATGGGTTTATGAAGGGGATGGTTTGATGAGATAACATGATCTTGGTAACTAATTGACCATTCATTATCAGTGGGAAATAGGTCAATGGAGGGATGTTAGGAGTTACTATAGAGAACTTTCTGGGTGTCTGGCTGATGAGTCTTGCCCACATGCTCAGGGTTTAGCTGATCACTATATTTGGGGTCGGGAAGGAATTTTCCTCCAGGGTAGATTGGCAGAGGCCCTGGAGGTTTTTCGCCTTCCTCTGTAGCATGGGGTACAGATCACAGCTAGAGGATTCTCTGCATCTTGGGGTCTTCAAAGTATTTGAAGGCTTCAATATCTGAGATATAGGTGAGAGGATTATTCTAGGGGCGGGTGGGTGAGATTCTGTGGCCTGCACTGTGCAGGGGGTCAGACTAGATGATCATAATGGTCCCTTCTGACCTTAAAGTCTATGAGTCTATGAGTAAACCTAATTAAAATTCAGGATGTTTGAGATGCTGGGTTATCTTTGGGCTCATCTCTTGGGAAATATTTTTAATGCACCTTTTTTTTTAATAAAACCTTTGTTTTCATGCTAGGCAGATTTTCGGTTAACATAAGGGCAGAAGCAGGAGTATGGTACAAGTTTTGGTTGCTAACTAATATATGAAGAGTTGAGCTGCAGAGACTCAGAGCTTACTGATGTCAACGGGGATCTTTCTACTGACTTCAGAAGGCTTTGGGTCAGGCCCTTTTTAAAAGCTGTTGAATGTATTCATTTACAGTGTTAGACAAATTTTACAGAAAAGAAACCTTCTTTTGGTAAAAAAAAAAAAATGCAGAGATTCCGCAAAACCACAGTGCTGTACAAGTTTGTGTTTATGTCAAAATCTGGTTGCAAACCACCACCACCACCCCGGAATTCTAATGAAATGGACATTTTATTTTGGAAAATTTTTGGTTTTAAATGACTTCTCATTGCAAATGTTCCTTAATTTGCTTATATATAAAACATTTAAAAAGATCTTTCTTTCAACTTTTTGATTCACAAAAATGTTCAAAATTTTTCACTTTTTAGTCCAACTCAAACAACTAATTTTTTTAAATGATCAGTAAACAGAAAAATCTATTTGCCTAGTTCTGATCATTTAGTCTTATTTTCTAACTATGCACACAGCAACATCTGTTCAAAAATGATTTTTATGACATTTTCAGAATAAAAGTCATCTGGCTGGCATATTTGCCATTTGCTTTGCTGTTTTCATGAGGTGTATCACAAACTATTCTCTTTTCTTTACTAAACTTCCTTTTCGTCTGACATGGATAGAAAAGCAGCCGGCAGCAGAGTAGGAAGTCAAATGTATCAGTTTGTTACTTCAGCCACAATTTAAATAAAACATGGTTTTGAAACACACATAAATATAATCAACACCCCTAATACTGCAGGCAGATTTGTCTTACACATGCTATTTCATATTTTTACATCTGATTTTAAAAAAAGGAAGTATCTTTCAGATATGATCATCTTTGCATCCAAACCAGAAAGGGAAATCTGTGGTGGGGTGTCTCAAACAGCAAAGGAGAAGACAATTTCTCTGTGCATCACTTGGAATGCAATCCACTCATTACACCCACAATTTGCACACAGTTAAAGCTGTCGATCGTTGATTGAAGCAGTTTACACAAGATGACAGGAGCATGTACAGCTCTTTCCATGCCAGCGTGTTGTACAGTGCTCCTTCACTTTCCCAGACCCCATGGTATTGGATATTTGTCATTCTTAGAAGAATGACACCATTATTAACCGAAGCCTGGAGGGCAGTAAGAAGGTCAGTGCCAGAGCAGTGGTCCCTATCTAGTTCATTGTGCAAGTTCATGTATCTCTATGAAAACATTTGCAATTCCACAGTAATTACAGCCACATTTTAAAGTTACTGTTGTACTTAGCATCTTGAATGTGGTCCATTAGAGACATGTTGGACAAAATTATGTGCTGACTCACACCCCAGCCACAATATATGAGACCATAATAAACAATAACAATAAACAACTAGTAGTGTTGAGTAAAAGTAGTGTTGAGAAAGATCCACTTTAGTAATGTGCAAAATTTGAGCACAGATCTGGATCCAAAATTTGCCAAACTAATGAAATCAACTCCCTCCCCTAGATAATAATTTTATGGTGTAGCAAGTTCATTTCTGAATGTTGAGACTATCTCTCATAGAAAAATAATAGTATAGCCCTTCCATATCGAGATCCCAAAGAGCTTTATAAACATTAATGAATTAAGCCTAAGAAAGTGCATAATTTACCAGGATAATTGAAACTTAAATGAACAGTTTGCAGAACATCATTAACATAGGGCACCTACTTATGAAGACACAAGGCCTGATGCTGATCTCATTCATACCAGATGTAAGGTTAGGAGCAACACCATATGAGAGTCATTGGTCTGACACTGGTATAAAATCCTCAAAGTCAAAACAGATCATGACTCAAATACAGCATTGAATGAAGTTCAATACTATGAAGGGTTTGGAACTCAGTGGTAGTAAACAAGGAAAAAATCCAGGCACAAGTTCAATCACTAATCAGCTTAAAATTACTATATTTTTCCCTATGGTATGAATTAATGGGAAGAGGTCCCTGGTATAGAGGAGGCTCTGCCTAAGGGCATAGTAACTTTCTTGAAGAATTTTCCATATGGTTGGTTTAGAGACAACATATAGCAACCCTGAGTTTGCAGAAAGTTCTCTCCATGGAAGATGGCTCCCTGTGTGGAAGGGATTGGATCTTTCCCAAGTAAGGCCCTCAGACCTTGACCCAAAGTTAATATTTTAACTAGCATTAGCTCTATCTCCATAAAAGAATTATTACCAGTAAAAATAACCCTTTCCCAGAATTTATTTCTGTTTGTTTGTTTCCATTATTTCTCTCAAACTAGCAAAAGCTTTACATCTATCTGATGGGCCAATTACTTACCAGATGTCACTTAGAAAAATAATATAATTTCAATGTAAAAACTTCGACAGGAGGATCTTAATTCACTCACCTGTCAACTTTGAAGACTAAAGTTGGGCTGAAGTCATAAGGAAAATGAATGTGGTGATATTTGGTGAGAAGCAAGAGACCACTGATATTTGACATCATATACCCTCTCTACACACTCAACATGCATCATTTGAAAGCTTATTAAGATGAGTTAGGCTATGAAGCTGTCAAGTGGCACCGTTATCATAGGAATGAGAATACACTGCGACGCGATATACATGTTAAAATGACCCCTTTGAAATATTTGTATTTGTTTCTAGTAGATGATGACTCTATCCAAGACATAAAATTGGATTTTTTTTGTGACCTCAAAGCATCACAATAGCAATCTAAAGGGTAAAACAAAACAGAATAATAAATTTGTATAGAGCACTCATGGCCTCAGTTGCAAAAATCAAGCCATGTAGAACACAGCTGAATTGCTTACTAGCAAGCGTTCAATTTTCAGTACTCACTGCACACACATCAGAATCAACAAGAAGGTCTAGCATTCCTGCATCTCCCCAGAATATAAAACAACACAGATACAAATCATATTGGTACCAAATTCATTGGAGAGAGCACATTTCACTTCCCAAGTAATACCCTATAGCTGCGGGTCATTGGTGCGAAAGGCATACTGCTATCCTAGAGCAGTTGACATTTCCTTACATTTCAGCAGATTCTGGCCCTGTTGACTATCTTGGCTTCCACAATAGATGCATATGTAACTACTGTGTCGGTTCTTTTCTTTGTTGCAAGCCTGTGTTTGAAACCAGTCCAAAAAGGAATCAGCTGAGCATAAAAATTTCAACATGATTTGGTATTGGCAGAACACCAGGAAAAGTCTCAGACAGGATTCACTAGCAGGAAACAGTACTTCTTCCATGGCAAGTTGGCTCTGGACGTGTCCTAGTTTTCCCAAGACCGCGCATGCAGCATCAGAGACCCTGATTACCCAAGAAGACTATGTGACTTTCTGTCCCACATTTCAGTGATAGATCCTCTGATCAGTGACTTCTGTGTTGAGGTCTGTACTATCACTATCATCTCCTTGGGTGAGAGTTCCATGAGTATGAAGTAATTCAATTGCATGTGGAATGAGCACACCTCACTGGCATCTTTCTATTTTTTTTTCCAGCATTAGTGATGAATGGCCTTAGGACACCATCACTGATGCAGAATCGTTGATGGCGTTGTACGTCAATTAAATTATGTGACCCAAACACAAGTGTAGCAAGGCTTGTATGTAGTGGTGTGATCATTTTGGAACACGGTTAAATACTATGCACTGTGCAACTGTGAGGCAATTCCCTTGTTTCTCTGAGGTCTGACACTAGCTGCTGCCTGAGTTATATGCCTCTTTATCTAGCAACCCAAGGACAAAATCCTGCACTCACTGGAATACAAATATAGCTAACATCAAAACTGCTACAGCTTTGGATAATATTCTGAGGGTTTCATTTTGGCTATTTCCGACAGAAGGACTGAAGTAGCATTTGCAAAACCACTTGTTCATTTGAAAGCTGTTCATCAGACTCACTCACCAGAAGAGCATCCACAAAACTTTTGGATGGTTTATGTTTCTGTTTCAGATTAGGAGCAGCTTGGATACCATCAGCTAATGTCATTGTGCTGCACAGAATAATGGAAGACTTGCCTTGTCCATGCTGTGCATGGAATGAATCTGTAAAATCACAATGCTTTTGCCAGCCTTGTCTATAATTTGCTACTTCAAGTAGACCTAAGTAGCAGCTTGTCCAGAAGAGTCTTCTTGTTTTACACAATATCATTCTCTCTCTCTTTGGTCTTCTGATAAAATTCAGTGTAATTAGATGGTTTTGCTTTAAGATTATATTATATAAATAGAAAGAAAGGCATGTTGAGTGATACACTGCATCCTTAGCAATCAAGCCCTCCACGCATATTCTGTGCAACATGTCATCTCCTCTTTGGAGTGCTGCCTCCTGTAGATTGCTCTCGCAAATTTTTCTAATTTACAAAATTTCTTGTTTTTCTTGTGTGTTTCTCTCAAGCAAACAATGCACTAGGATCCAACACTGGAGCATGTGTTTACTCTGGGGGCCGTAGAAGCATATGAACGTTTCTCTCTGAGCAGATTCAGCGTCTATTTTCTTTCCTGGGCTCAGAAAATGGTGCCAAAAGTTTATATGCTTTTGGTTTTTTCCTAAAGCAGCTGTGGTAATAGACTATTGGTGGCACATTATCTAAACTAGAAAACTCATCCAGTCACCACCAATACATTTAATCTTTCCTAACTTCTTTGCTGAAAGCATCACAGAATTCTGTTCAACACTGGTGGCTTCTTAGAATTTTGCTTTCTTTTGATTGTTTAATAAATAGAACAACTTTTTCAAAGTTTGTGGGGAGTCTCATTCTATGACATAAGCTTTAAGCCCTCCATGTCTTCATATATTGCCTTGTGCAGGTAAAATTCCCAAAGTATTGTTAGCCTTATCAAAACCACTGCCACCATTTTCCATTGTGCAGACATGTACAAACTTGTGCTAAATTAGGCACACATTACATCTATATTAGTATCAAAATTGCCATTTGTTTAATAAGCACTTGATGAAACCCCTGCATGAAGTTGTGTATTTCCATATCTAACATTAATACTAACCTGTGTATAATTAAATTAAAAAGATAGATTCTAGAATATTTCAATGGCTTGTACTACATGCATAGGCAATTACAAATTAAAAACTACCAGGCAGACAAGATGTAATGCCTCTCCTTTTGTACGCTTTTGAACTTACAGAAGCATTGCATTAGGAATTCATATGCATTTTTATCTATCCATTGTAGTATAAACCATTGGCACATAATCTACTACTATCTGTGCCCAGCCTTCAGCATGACGCAGATCAGGTCATCGAATCTGAATAGAAAATATAGGAAATTATTATAATCACTTGTGAGATGCTTTGACAATTAAGAATGTGTGACACAAAAAACATTTCATGTTAGTATATTGCAATATGTTGATAGTCGCCCTTTCTGTCACATGCTAAACAGTATCACAAGGGTAGCCGTGTTAGTCTGGATCTGCAAAAGTGACATCTAATTAAGTGGGTCTTTGCCCACGAAAGCTTATGCTCCAATACATATGTTAGTCTATAAGGTGCCACAGGACTCCTTGTCGCTTATGCTAAACAGCATCATCATTTCTGAAAAGAAAAAGAAGAGGACACGCAAAACCACTAAATTTCTCAATATACTCTCATTTGGTAGCTTTGACCAATACACATTAAGCTGTTGAAATTAACTTAACAGTAAAAACTGTAGGTTTCTGGAACTGTGCAAAAAAGGACACTCATTTTGGGTACTATTGTTTAATTTCACCTTCAGTTTAAGGCACCACTTGACAGCTCTATATCATACTTATCTAAACACACCAAAACTAAATTTTTCAATGGTATTTCATGAGGAGGGTGTACATTAAACTCCAAAAATATGTTCCATTTTGGAGACTTGCTGCTTACCTATATCATCTCATGTATCTGTCACCATTGTACCACAGCACACAACCACAAGACAATGTGCCTCAACAAGTAGCCTCTGCTCAAGAGAACCACACGACTGAAACAATGGAAGGTTGTGTGGTTCCAACTATCACACCCCCCTACGATCAGTCCTATACATCGCTCCTTCATCATGCTCACAGGGTATTTGTTCTCTTTAGCTTTGTGCAGCTACTGTATATTAAACTATTTTTAGAATTATCTTTAGCAACAGCTCAAAATAAAACTGGAACTCATATGGAAAAGCACTATAGAATTTACTGCTGATGACAGCAGTTGGATTCTAGAGAGATCTAATAGGCTATCATTCACTATTCATTTCTTTTCCCATGTTTCCTGAGCCATTCTACAACTGGGCATAGAATTTTTGATTAAACTCTTTTGTACTTTCCAATGAGGGAAGTATACTCACAGGAAGCTGAGGCAGTGGGATTTGGATTCAGTCACAGATTTGGAATGTGGCACCTGTTTATAACATAACCTTGCTAAAATGTTCAGTTAGTTTAGAAAGAAGATCCAATTAAATTCTAAATGAATGTTCTGATATTTACTGTGCCAGAAGCTGTCTGGTATTTGGCCAGATAAGAAACTATAATAGTCAAAGGCCTCAAATGAGGCCTATTGAGGGTCATGCATCACTTAACTATCAAAGATATTTCAGTGCTCTGGAAATAGAAAGGCTTCAAACATTTTATTTATTTATTAGGAAGCATTCCCATCTTCCACATTTCAAAAGCCATGTTTGCATTAATTCTGTCAGCTCAAACAAACCTATCAATGATAGAATATAATGGATTAATCAATAAAATTAAAATATCCCAAAAATATTATAGAAAAAAATTGTAATAGATTAAACATTATATGCAATAGTGACACTACAAACCTGTGTTATGTGGGGTGTTCCATTACTAATTAGTTTCCAATGAGTTCCCATTAATCCTATTTATTATGTATACAGTTTAATCTAGATTAAATCTGACTATTAAAGAGCATTGTGAGAGGTTTGCATAATATTTGTTTGGGGACAAAGACATTCTTAAAGGCTGCCTCAGCTACAGTAAACACAGCTGTGATGTACGGCTTTATTTTGCTCAGAAAGTTTCTCTTGTTTTGCCTTTGTAGATAATGGGATCCCAGGGTAACCTCTCCACTAAAATAGAAGAGCAAACAACAGAAAAAATCCGAGACATCACTAGTAGCTTCCACAAGTACATGGAAAATGTGATGAAACAACTTTTGAACATGGTATTTGACATCAAGCCTGAAATCCACTCAAACTACAGAGGCACAGTTTAAATCCCATTATGTGTGCATGTATCAACAGAAGTCACACTGTTTTCCTGGTAATCCAAATCATCTTCTCCTTTATTGGATTGTCTGAATGTGAAGGAGATCACTAAGCCCAAAGTACATAGCCACACACAATATTTTTTATGTAACAAAATTCTGCAAGGTTCCACAAGCATTTGATGGAAAGGATTTGTTTTTCCTATTGATATAATAACTATCATTTATTTAAACAGTCATTTAAACAGTGGCAAGTCAATAGAAGCAGAATGAATAATTATTTGACAACGACAGCTTTTTAGTGGGTGTCTATTCTCTTTCTTATATAAACTGTTCTGTACAACCCGGGGCATTATATAAAATGCTATGTACTACCTCTGTACAACTGGGGTGTTTTATGAAATAATTTGTCCCGATTCTTAGTGCATTAAAAATTATCAGATATGTGATAGTTTTATTTTACTTAAAAGTAAAGAGCTTCTCTCTTGTTTTGAGGAAACAGAATGTTCATTATGGTCCATATAGGGGTAAGCAGTTTCAGTTTCCTGTATGCATTTGCAATTACTTGTCTAGAATAATAACAAAACCACAATTCAGACTTGGAGGGTGACCAACACAATAACAACATTGCATGCAATAACACAGTTCATCTATCCATAGTGGTGGCTCTTTGTAATTGGAAAAATGTAAATGTCACTCTCAAAGAATTGTTGCACTGTTAAATAGTACCATATATCCTATAGATTTTGATTTAGGGCTGAAATCAATATTAATGATTTGTACTACTAATAAAATTGCTTTAGCTCAAGATACTCTATTGTGTATCTGTCATCTATTTTATATACATTAAAGCAAACAAATGAGTAGGCTGATTTCTGTGGTCTTTATATTGAATAGTAACTAAATCCATGAGGCGTTTCACTGAAGTCAAATTGCTTAGGGACACCAGATCCTGTAACTTTTACTATGGGCCAGATTCTTCTGACTTTACTCACTTTGATTCCTCAGATTACTCCACTAAATCAATGGAGCTAAGTACAACTCAAGGTGAGAGTAGCAGAATCTGGCCCATCCTGATCTAGCCCATTAGAAGTCATTGGAAAGACTCCCATTAACTTCAACAGGATTTGGATCAGGCCCTATGTCATGAGCCCTAGTTGAAGGCTTGTTTTCATTCGAAACTTACATCAAGTTAGAGCATAGAATCATAAAATATTAGAACTGGAAGGGACCTCAAATGATAATCAAACAACTTTAAGGCCCCAACAAGGAGCATAACCTTAAGGAGTTGCAATAAGTAGCAAAACAATTACCATGCTATGTTTAGTCCATGTAGACTAAAAGAAGTTGTGTTCCACTTCTTGTCAATGGGTGATAGGCAAATCCTTGTTCCAGTTAGGTTTCATGGCATTCAGTCCCTAGGTGCCATGGCATTCAGGGACTGTACTAGCATAGTAAACTGTATCAGTTAACATAACTCCTCTTTGCAACTCCTTAAGAATGGTATCCTCATTCTATATTATCAGCTAGTGAAAACAAGTACTGATTATTTCATTTTCTGTGGTTACTTATACATATGCAAGTATACTGCAGAGATGAAAATTTATATCTGTTTTGAATTCCACACGTAGGGCATGTCTACACTAGGACATTACTTTGAAATAACTCAATTTGAAATAATAGCTCCCAAAATAACTATATCAAAATACGCTTATTCCCCAAGGAAAGCTGGAGTTATTATTTCGAAATAACCAGCCTGTTACTTCGAAATAACGGGCTTGGTAGTATGGACACTATGCTTATTCATTCAAAATAAGGGGAGGGGATTCTTTCAAAATAACTCCCCAGTGAAGACTAGGACTATAGCTACGTCTACACTTCAAGCTTCTTTTGGAAAAGCTTATTTTGAAAGAGAGCATCCACACAGCAAAAGCACAATGAAATAGCGTTGATTTGCTAACGAAGATTTGCTGTTTTGAAAGTTAGCATCCACATGGATTAGATATTATCTCACATTTAAGGCCACCTGGAACCAGTTCAGCCAGGGCATTAGGTCAGCAGTTGCTTCTGGGTGCTGTTGCCTAAGGCTAGCTGAGACACATGCTTAAAGGGACCCCCCTGGACAGCCGTTTCTCTGTTTCTACTGCTTGCTTACCTACCTCTCTGAGGGACAGCAAAGCTTCAGCAGTGTGTGCTCTGATTACCCAGCTTTTGGACACCACAGCACACTCCTTACCATGGAGCTGGAGCTGCCTCTGGGCATGTGATGGCCCCACACTGCCATGCTGCAGTTTCTGCAGCACTTTGCGCAGCCTGACTTCATGGTCCTGCATGAGTTTGACACCAACCTCATCAGCAAGACTCTCTGCCTGACTGCGGGAGCAAGACCCTGGCAACCATACCTCCCGATGAAGAGATGATTTTGGAGCCTGGATACCAGTTCCAACAGGTGGGACCAGCTGGTGATGGAGCTGTGGGACGACCAGCAGTGGCTGCAAAACTTCAAGATGAGGAAGGCCACTTTCATGGAGCTGTGTGCCTGGCTCCCCCTTGCCCTCCATTGACAGACCACCCAGATGCAACCCACTACTCCCCTGGAGAACTGGGTCGCCATCACTGTCTGGAAGCTCACCACCCCAGGCAGCTATCAGTCTGTGGGCAAACAGTTTAGCATGGGGAAGTCCATCATCATGGAGGTAAGGCACTCTCAGGCTGCAGTCCCTGCAGGGAGGGGGAGGACAGGGTTGGATAAAGGAGACCGTCGGTAGAGGGGGGGATGAAAGGAAAGCCCCTTCCCCATGGGCTTGTGCCATCCCGCCCTCACACAGCTGTGCTACTGGGGAGTGGCCTCATAGGAGGTGACTCCTGAGGTGTTTGGGAGGGCTAGGGAGGGAAGCAGGGTGGACACCTCTCAAGGGCTCAGGCACCCCCTCTCTCATTCTCTGTTTTGTGTGTGTCTCCTTCTGCAGGTGGTGCGGACCATAAACTCCATCCTTCTTTGCAGGAACATCTGTCTGGGAGACATGGAACCTATCATGGCTGGATTTGCCACCCTGGGGTTCACCAATTGCGGGGAGCCATAGATGGAACCCATATCCCCATCCGAGCACCAGAACATCGAGCCGTCCAGTACATTAACCACCAGGGCTATTTCTTGATGGTGCTGCAGGCCCTAGTCGACTGCCATGGACAGTTCATGGACACTTTTGTCAGGTGGTCAGGGAGGGCACATGATTCCTGCATTTTCAGAAATTCCAGCCTCTACAAGAAGCTGGAGGATGGCACATTCTTCCTCCAGCATGACTTTCGGGTCGGGGACATGCAGATGTGTATCATGGAGGACACGGACTATCCCCTGATGCCATGGCTCATGAAGCTGTACACTGGCCATCTGCAACCTAGCAAGGACCAATTCAATGCCCGCAAGATGGTGGAATGCACCTTCAGGGGATAGGCAGGAGGGGAGGTTGGAGTGGGGTCAGGCATGGCAGGGGGAGGGAGAACTGGCATAGGGAGGGCAGGGAGAGCAGAGGCAGTAGCAGGGACAAGAGCTGGGTGTGCCATCATCTCCCGCAGGGTGGCACACATGTTTTGGCCCTGCTGCACCAGCTGAGCCCACATTTGGGTCCACCACTGAGCATCCTCCTGGACCTTCTGGGCCAGGGTTTATTGCACGTCTCAGAGGATGACCATGTGCTCCCTCATTAAGGTCCTTTTGGACTCTCTGGTGCCTGCAGATCCCCCGGAGTTGGGCAGTTGGCTCTGCTGGCGGTGATCACCCCTCAGTGACGGCTGGTCTGGCTATAGAGAATAAAGAGGGAGAGGCGGTCAGTTATCCGTGCAGATACTGTCCCTGAGCCCTTGCCCTCCTTTGTGAGCTGCAAGCAACCGTCCTCAGGCCAGAGGACAGTGATGTCCCAGTTGCAGGGCCAGCTTTTTTGGAAAAGGCATTCTGCCTCTTTATTCCAAGAAATAGGTGTATCACCATCAGAAAAACCCCTCCGATCTTTTGACTTTTTGTCAAAAGAACACAATAGCAGTGTGGACACAAGTAGGCTACGTCTACACTGGCACCTTTATCCGGAAATGCTTAAAATGGAACAGTTTTCCGTTATAAGTATTTCCGGAAAAAGCGCATCTACATTGGCAGGATGCTTTTCCGGAAAAGCACTTTTTCCGGAAAAGCGTCCGTGGCCAATGTAGACGCGCTTTTCTGGAAAAAAGCCCCGATCGTCATTTTCGCGATTGGGGCTTTTTTGAGGAAAAGACTACTGTGCTGTCTACACTGGCCCTTTTCCGGAACAGTTTTTCCGGAAAAGGACTTTTCCCCGAATGGGAGCAGCATAGTTTTTCCGGAAAAACACTGACAATTTTACAGTAGATCGTCATTGCTTTTCCGGAAAAGCAAGCGACCAATGTAGACAGCTCGCAGCTTATTCCGGAAAAGCGGCTGCTTTTCCGGAATAAGTGGCCCAGTGTAGACACAGCCGTATTGTTTTTCCAGAATAACACTTGTTATTCCGGAAAAGTGGTGCAGCATAGACATACCCTAAGAGTACTGGGTATTGAGGAAAATATTGTGTTAGCAGCTGCTAACAGAGCACTTATTCTGATGTTTCAAAATGAATGACGATATCTTGTGAGTTAAAACAATTCAGATAAAAACGGTGCAAGATAATTTTCAGGGAAAATGGTGCAAGACAATTTCTTGTAATGGTTGCAATCTAAAAGTGTAGAATAATTGTTTTCAGGAAACTTTACAACTTTTAAGACAAAAGACTATCTTCTGATTTCAGTGACTCTGGTGTAAGGCCAACATATGTACCATTATTTTAACAGAGGTATTCTAAATATAAACTGGATTAACTGAATCTGGTTTACAATGTAGCGGATAACAAGCTTAATTGTACAACTCTAGACTACTGGGGACATTTTTCTCTTCTGAAGTAGAACCTGATTCAAAGCCCAATAAAGTAAATGAAATCGGGTTCCTAAAGATCAATCATGAAGCATGTAGATCGGTTTTTTTAAGTGCATTTCAGTGGTACTTTGTAAAGTGAACCTTCTCTTCAGGGAAATGCCTAAATGAACCTAAATGTCTCCCATGCAACCGTACGCATTGTCAACAAGGCACAAGTGCACATCACAGAACAAGCAAACAATGATTTCAGTTTTAAGAGCCCCACAGCTGTGTGGGATGTGGCAACAGTTCAGATTGCATCATGCTCCCTCCCGCACAAGAACCAAGTATGCACCTGTTCTGAGAAATCTATTGAAGTGTTTTCTGAGTATCTCTGTATAATTACAAAAGTGATAAAGGTGCTGCCATAGGGGAGAAGAATGAGTAAAAGTAAATAAGATTTAGGTGGATTGAGTAGGCCTTGGAGGTACAGATGTATGGTGAGATGACCCAAGAGGTAAGCATGCATGAATCCTGCAGATGTTTTGAGGTGGGACATCAATGGCGTAGCAAAATTACATGTTCTCCTCATGCCCTGCCTCTCCCTCTACTACTCCGCTTGTGGCTATGCTGATGTTATGAAGACAGGGGAACAAAAGTTAATTTTTTTTTAAATCATTACATTTGTTCTCCACATCCATTTGTGATACATCTAGCCACTTGTGTCCAGGTTCGGGATCTCAAATTGAGAATCTCTGCTAGGCTCACATGAACAGCCACTCTTCTCTCACTGATATTTGCCCTCAAGTTCATGGCTTTTTAGCTTCCTCTCAGGAAGCCCTCATATCCCTCTCCACTCGAACGATGCACCTTCTAAAAATAAACGTAGAGATTTTTCAGTGGTACAGACTCAAACGCAGAATGCAGGGTCACAAAATGGTGTGTCTATTTTGAGCAATATTTAATTGTGATTCTATTGAATAGAAGTGAGTGTCCATATATGTTCTAAATTACCCTCTCCCCCCATACACACACAGACTATTCTAATCTTTATTTAAATCACACTTATTTTGTGAATCCAGCATAGCCACCAATCTACTATAATCTTTAAACTTGAGCTTTTTTTCTGCCAGTTGATATATTTTGTATCTATCCAGCATTGTCTGTCTTGCTTTAGATCCAAATCCTTCTTGGGCTATTCAAGTAGCTGCAATGATATCTATGGGATTGTTTATGTGAATAAGGCATAGAATGTAATTCTCTTGAGACAAATATCACATCTTTCCCTGGGTATCACGCAGAACTGAGCACACTGTCAGCACTCAGCAAGTGTGAGGCTTCCTGTGTAAATAATACAGCCATGCTGCTGTTCTTCTTTGCCCCCAGAGAGCATAGACACTGAATATGTTCCTTTAAGTTAAGGTCTGCTGGACTCTGTCTTAAAACTGACCCCCTTCATTGCAGTTCACAGGTTGTTTTCAGTTTTAAAAAAACACACATATAACGGCTTTTTTCTACAAAGTTTTACCTCTAAGAAATCTGCCCCTAAAGCCAAAAATTTCCTCAAGGGACACAGTGGGAGATTAGTCCCAGAGGCTTCAAGTCAGAAAAGCATTTAAGTAATGAATCAGTTGGGACTTAAGCATGTGCTCAAAAGATTTCTGAATAGGATTGCTTTCCTGGATCAGTGAAAAGAACCATCTGTCACATAAAGAGATGAATTCACAATGAATAACTGTTAGACTCTTGAGAGAGCTGAACCTTGGAAGCTCATGTGCTTTTTCTGAATTTGCTCCATGCCATATTCACTCCTTCTGGAAAGGAGAGTTTTCCCTCCGTTAGATGTACAGCAAAAGTCAAATTAGCGTAGTGTGATTTGTCGAGGTAGTATGTTTCGACATTTTAAATGAACAACATAAGGTTCAGGCTGCATAACAAGGATTCTAAAGGGCCACGAAGCCACTTTCTGATTTTTCAAGTGCACAGAAAATCTCTCATGGGACACTGGAGTGTTAACAGTAAACACTCAGAAAGAGAATCACTTTGTAATGCTGAGTAAGAAACAAAGAAAACAAGATTGTCCCTAAAAGTACCACACACACTTTTGTTTCTCTGCTTTACCACAGAGCTCCTGCTTACTCCACCTCTTCCTCTTTGGCATCTAAGTAGAGGTTTAAAGACAAAGTGCATATATATTGCAGCAATAATATCTGAATCAGGGTGTGGACATACAAGGCAGGCAAGAATTCAATTCGACAGAATATATAATGAAACATTTGCTATTAAATAGAACAGAAATCCACTTTTCAATAATTAAATTTTGAAAGCTCAGCAGAAGTACCTAAAAGAGTGTTATGAGGAAGAAGGAGAACAATTATTCTTCTTAATCCCTGATGGTAGGACAAGAATCAATGGGCTTCAACTGCAGCAATGGAGGTTTAGGTTGACTATTAGGAAAATCTTCCTAACTGTCAGGGTGCTTAAGCACTGGAATAAATTGCCCAGAGAGGTTGTAGAATCTCCATCACTGGAGTTTTTTAGGAGCAGATTAGACAAACACCTGTAAAGGATAATTTAGATGGTGCTTAGTCCTGCCATGAGTGTGGGGGGCTGGACTTGACCTCCAGGTCCCTTTCAGTTCTAGCATTCTATGGCTCTATGAAGTGACTGATTGATCAATAAGGTATCTACCCTGCAGAAACAGAAGTGGTCAGGAAAAAACACATACCAATAGGTGTTCCACCTGTTATTGGAATGTTGATGCACTAAGATGAAGCAGTTTGGTATATTGTTGAACTGCATTGTAAAAACAACAAACAAAAAAATTGGCCCACTAAATGACAGCAGTATGTGAAGTGATGGGGTGCAGTTTAGCAGAGCATGGAGTAAGAGTAAATACATCAGGAATTTGCTCCAGTTTCTGCAATTGACTCAGTGTGTGACCTTGAACTCTCTGGCTACGTCTAGACTGGCATGATTTTCCGCAAATGCCTTTAATGGAAAAGTTTTTCCGTTAAAAGCATTTGTGGAAAAGAGCGTCTTGATTGGCACGGATGCTTCTGAGCAAAAGCACTTTTTGCGGAAAAGCGTCCGTGCCAATCTAGATGCGGTTTTGCGCAAGAAAGCCCCAATCGCCATTTTCGCCATCGAGGCTTTTTGGCGCAAAACGGTTCTCAGATGTCTACACTGGCCCTCTTGTGCAAAAGCATTTGCGCAAGAGGGCTTTTTCCCGAACAGGAGAGTCATTGTATTTGCGGAAGAACACTGACAATCTTACATTAGATTGTCAGTGTTCTTGCGCAAATTCAAAGTGGCCAGTGTAGACAGCTGGCAAGTTTTTCGGAAAAACTTGCCAGTCTAGACGCAGCCTCTGTGTCACAGTTTAGCTATCTGTTAAATGGGGATAATAATCCTCCATCATTGTAAAGCACTTCAAGATGCTCTAAAAAATATTGGTTTCAATACTGAAAGATACTAAACACTCCAGGCTCAATTTGCTTATCCATAGGAAACTTATGAAGTTTTCAACTCTTACTGGCTCCAGATTGGTTCATTATTATCAGTCATGATAATATTGTCTTTAAAGTGACAAAGTTTATCATGTTTCTAATCACTAGCTCTTCAACTAATACATACTGGTATAGCAGCACTGCTGCATTATTAGCAGTGTCATTTTGTTGCAAGTCCACAATATATGATGCTTTTTGAACTATCACAGCTCCTGGATTCATTCAATTAGAGGAGTATCTCCAGTTTCATTTTGTTTAAAGTACGTTTCTGTTCCTTCAGAGAAAAGCCTGAAACTGTGATCGAAGTGCACCCCCAAGGGTCAGAAAGAAGAAGGGAAATGCAAAGAACCCAACATTGGTTTAGTTTCCTTGGTTGGTTGGTTGGTAAGTAATCTCGTATCTTTTAGGGGCCTGACTTACATTTTTTGAACAATTGGGATTGGTAAACCTGTACTGTATGCCAATATACACCAGCTGACCCTTTGTGTCTTTCCAAAATATAGCGTAGAATAGAATAGTACCAATTATAACAACGATTGCAAGTGATCAGTGGGACTACCAATTGAGAAAAACAAGTACCAAATCAATTAAAATACCAATTACCAGACCCCAAACCAATTAGAATTCTACTTATCAACCCAGTTACAATACTGACTGCCAATTTATCAAATTAAATATATAATTTAATATAACTTTAAAAATGTAAAAATAGCACTTAACTCATAGAAAATATTAAGAATAAAATAAAATGTTTTGATTGATCCAAATGATTTTTGCAGAAATTTAGTCATATAAGAAATTTCAATCTTTTTGTTTGTTTCGAGTGATGATGTTTGTATCAGAGTTTCTCACAGAGCAGCTCTAGTGACATGTCTGCCGCACTTACCATGTTCTAGTATGCTTCAGGACACCCCTTTCCACAACTCCATGTCAATTTCATCAACACACTGCTCATTTCATAATATGACAGAAATTCATAGAATCGTGGGACTGTAAAGGACCTCAAGAAGTCATTTGATCCAGTCCTCTGCGCTCATGGCAGAACTAATTATTGTGACTGTCCCTGAAAAGGATTTGTCTAACCTGCTGTAAAAATATAAAATGATGGGGATTCCATCATCTTCCTGGCCAATTTATTCCAGTGCTTAACCACCCTGACAAATAGGAAGTTTTTCTTAATGTCCAACCTAAACTGCTGGGTTGTATCTAGACTGGCAAGTTTTTCCGCAAAAGCAGTTGCAAAAACTTGCCAGCGGTCTACACTGGCCGCTTGAATTTCCGCAAGAACACTGAAGATCTCATGTGAGATTGTCAGTGTTCTTGCGGAAATACTATGCTGCTCCCGTTTGGGCAAAAGCCCTCTTGCACAAATGCTTTTGCGCAAGAGGCCAGTGTAAACAACGCGGTATTGTTTTAAGCAAAAAAGCCCAGATGGTGAAAATGGCGATCGGGGCTTTCTTGCTCAAAACCGCATCTAGATTGGCTCGGATGCTTTTCCGCAAAAAGTGCATTTGCGGAAAAGTGTCCATGCCAGTCTAGATGCTCTTTTCCGCAAATGCTTTTAACAGAAAAACTTTTCCGTTAAAAGCATTTGCGGAAAATCATGCCAGTCTAGACATAGCCCTGCAGTTTAAATCCAGATTTTACAACAACACGGATTATCCATGTTTAGAAACTGAACACAAATGCAGAGGACAGGATGGGCACTTAAGAGGATGTTTGCAAAGACACATTGATTTTCACTGATAATTGGGAGCCTAATTGCCACTGGAACCTTTAAAACTGCTGTTCCCCTACCTCCCCTGCAAATGAAATCAATGGCTAAATAAGCCTCGGACAATTCTCTATGAAGGTTTCCTTGTGCCAGTCTCATATCTCCTCCTGGACCTCTGTGTTACAATAGGGTTTTAATATCTGTACAACTGTGCAGGGACCAAAATTTCAATTCCATGGGAAATTCCATAATTTTGAATTTTGTTTTCATTCTAGATCTTGCTCTCACTGAAAATCAATCATAAAACACTTGTTAATTTCAGTGGGAGTAAGAGGGGATCCACAGTAGCACTGCTGCTGTCATAGAGAGTAAAGAATTGGTTAAACCCTCTAAAGGTTTCCAATCTAAAATTATAAAAATGTGTGTTGTCTTAAAAGGAAGAGATGCACTATAAAAGATTACTTAAAACTGAACTAATTAAGTTCCCCAGAAAAAGAGAACTAAGAAATACAGTCCAAAACTGGGAAGGAAATGAAATTGCTGATCCGAATAACTCAGGGCATGAACAATTATTTCCAAGTCTTTGGATTTTTCATCTTGAAAAACAATATCCTGCCATACTTGTGTTGACAGAGTTTCTGTAGCTAGCAACACTTAGAGATAAATGTTCAGTTATGATCCACAGTGATTTAAGGGCATGATTCTTATTCATGAGAAATTTATGACTCCATCTAAATCCCTTCATGCAAAGTGAAGAAGTGTTTTCCACATCGTGATTTCATTTTATATTGTCTAGAAAATGAATTCAGTTGGATGTTTTACTGAATTACCATTAAGCAATTCCCTACAAAAAAGGAAACCAAGTTTTCAGAAACTGAATCAGCTTTAACTTGTTGGATTGTGTATACTGTAAACTCAAATGGTTCCATTCCCCTGATTTAAGTTGCAACAGGGTTTGTATTAGTGAGATTTTCCATAATATATGCTGAAGCCCAGATTAACAGTACAATATCACCTGCTGCTAGAGATAATCATATAATAATATCCAAGCACAGTCACGCTCTGTTTAAGTAGCAATTATGAACATTATGAAAAATATTATACACTCACATTGTACATAAACACATAGACCAGCAGTGCTTTTACGAATTCTAGGCATATACAAAAGTCAAGTAACTGCCACTTATACAATACATGAATGTGACATTTTACTGCCATTTTCATGGTGGCCAGTACTTTTTACATTGATCATCCCTCATTTTATGGTAGGGAAAGTGACTTCAAACTTGGAATCTTCCCTGAGGAACATTACCACTTGTTATGAATACATGACCCAACCAGCATTATTGCAAAACACCTGGAAAATGTTACATTGGAGTATTATTTAATATACTCTATTGCACATACAGCACATGACTGCATGTGGAATTTCATGCTGCCTTGCAAGCTTCTTATCTTACTGGAAGTACTAGGTAGGATGTGCTGAGAATAAATTACTTATCTATGCTGATTTCTACAAGTCCGTCTTCTCTTAAATATTTCATTTACCTATGATGCAGACTTCCCTAAAAGGCTACTGTGTTATCCTTTCACCCCAGGAAATATCAAAATGATTGCTCAGTACAGTGTTCCACAAACTGTAAATATGACTAAAACAAAGCTCTCCAGTAAATTGAAAAATGCAGATCACAAAAGGAAGATGATCCCACTAATTGGTTTTAATTGGACAGAGCTTTAACAAGCTAGAAAATCCATGTACCCTTGTAAATCTATACAGTACTGCTATTATTCAAAAATACATGAAAACAAAAGCAAAAATTGTACAGCAAATTCAACAGAATCTAACTTACTATTTATCATGAGATAACAGTTATTTCTCTCTCTCTCTCTCTCTCTATATATATATCTATCTCATGTATGTATTAAGTATTATATATATATATATAATACTTAATACTTATAATAATTAATACTTATATTTTCTGTGCCTCTCTATATGCCTATATTTTACATAGATAGTATGCAGGTAGGTAGATAGCAACTACTTCAGCCATGCTGCGCACATGCCTTTACTAACATTTTTCTTTTCTTTGTTGTTTTGTGTCTTCTTTCATTATATCACATGAGAAATTAGACTACAATGTCTTTGAGGAACAGACTATTTTTGTATTAGGATATCAGTTCTGCAAAGTCTAAGCATTCTGTCTGGCACTGGATGGCAAACAGTTGTCATAATCAGTGAGAATTTCCTATCCAAAATCTGGACAAAAAAAAACATTTTCCAAAATTTCTGCAAAAGGATTATCCAAAAAAAAATGCTTTGGATAAATTTAAATGTTTTGTTATAATCCATAATAAAAAAGGTGGAAATTAGCTCGCTCTCTATATATATCTAATGTATATATATATATATATATATTCTGTGCCTCTCTATCTAATGTACAGGCAGTCCCCGGGTTACGTACAAGATAGGGACTGTAGGTTTGTTCTTAAGTTGAATCTGTATGTAAGTCGGAACTGGCGTCAGCCGCTGCTGAAACTGATCAGTTTCAACTGCGGCTGAATCTGGACACCAGTTCTGACTTACGTACAGATTCAACTTAAGAAACCCAGGCGTCCCCAAGTCAGCTGCTGCTGAAACTCATCAGCGGCTGATACCAGGAAGCCTGGGACAGAGCAACTTTGCCTCAGGCTTCCTGTAGTCAGCTGCTCCTTGGCGCTACTGGAGCAACCCAGCAGCACCCCAGCTGCTCTGCCCCAGGCGTCCTGATTCAGCTGCTGCTGAAACTGACCAGCAGCTGGGGTGCTGCCGTGTTGGTCCGGAGTGGTGCTGCGGGACCAACACGGCAGCCCCCAGCTGGTCTACCCCAGGGGTAGGCAAGAAAAGCCTGGTCTGCTGGGGGGGGCACTAGCTGCACCCCCTCCCAGCAGACCAGGGAGCCGGGGGTGGCGGGACCACCCAAGTCCTCCACGGCTTTGCTCCGTCTCCCTGGTCTGCTGACCTGGGAGATGCAGAGCAAAGCCGCAGAGCACGTGGGCAGCAGGATAGTCCAGGCACGCTGCGGCTGTCCCACCGCTGACGTGCTCCGAGGCTTTGCTCCCCATCTCCCTGGTCTGCTGGTCAGACCAGGGAGACGGGGAGCAAAACCTTGGAGCACGCCCGCAGCGGGACAGCCCAAGCGCGCCTAGGCTGTCCCGCTGCGGGCGTGCTCCAAGGCTTTGCTCCCCGTCTCCCTGCAGACCAGGGAGACGGAGAGCAAAGCCTTGGAGCACGCCCGCAGCGGGACAGCCCAGGCACGCCCGGGCTGTCCCGCTGCGGGCGTGCTCTGCGGCTTTGCTCCTGTCCCCCTGGTCTGCTGGGGGGGTCCAGCAAAGCCGCTGGACCCCCCCAGCAGACCAGGGAGAGCGGAAGAAGCTTTTCTCGCCCCGGAGGACACGGGTGGTGACCCGCCGCCCGTGAGCTCCGGGGCGAGAAAAGCCTATTCGTAAGTGCGGCTCTGACATAAGTCGGATCCGCGTAAGTCGGGGACTGCCTGTATATATATATATATATATATATATATATATATTCTGTGCATCTCTATATGCCTATATTTTACATAGATAGTATGTAGGTAGGTAGATAGCAAATACTTAAGCCATGCTGCGCACATGCCTTTACTAACATTTTTCTTTTCTTTGTTGTTTGTGTCTTCTTTCATTATTTCACATGTGAAATTAGACTGCAATGTCTTTGAGGAACAGACTATTTTTGCATTAGGATATCAGTTCTGCAAAGTCTAAGCATTCTGTCTGGCACTGGATGGCAAACAGTTGTCATAATCAGTGAGAATTTCCTATCCAAAATCTGGACCAAAAAAAAAACCATTTTCCAAAATTTCTGCAAAAGGATTATCCAAAAAAAATTGCTTTGGATAAATTTAAATGTTTTGTTATAATCCATAATAAAAAAAAAGTGGAAATTAGCTTTTTACTATAAAATAAGAAAAATTACCAAGTTAAGTCATTTTGAGCCAAAAAATAAAACATTTTATTTCAACAATTTTAAAATGTTTTTACCACCAAGAAATTTTTGATGCAGGAATTTTACTGAAAGCAACCCTTTCACAGGGAAGGCTGAGATTGTGTCAAATTGGCAATTTCTAAGGAAATAAGGTTTCATTAGTAAAACCCAAACAGCTGTAATTCTGATCCTTAAAAACATGTACAAAATTAAGGATCATCTTTGGAGACCAGATCTCTTATGCATTATGGCAGGGGTGGGGAACCTACAGCCTGGGAGCTATATCTGGCCCCTGGCTTGACTGGATGCAGCCCCTGAGGTTTGGAGCTCTCCCCTTCCCCCTGCCCCACTAGCATTGGGAAGCTGATGTTGGTACTCCAGCCCTGCAGCACTCCCCTCTCTCCACCCACCTTGCCCGTGGGGCTGGAGCATGAATGTCAGATCCCCGCTGCGGTGTGGGCAGGAGGGCAGGGGAGATGTGAGGGACAGTCGGGCAAGCCAGGACCAGTTCCAATTCACTGGTGGAGAGAAGGAGCAACACCATGTGCTGCCACTCCTCCTCCCCTGTCCCCTGGCTGGAGAAACAACAGCACAGCCAAGCCTTGCCTGGAGGCTTTTCTCCTGCTGCTTCAATTGGCTATAATCACAGCCAATAGGAACAGCAGTGGGCGGTGCTTGGGAGTGGCAGGGGACACAGAGCCATGCACATCCCTGGGGAACTGTGCCAGGTAAGTGTCCCCCATCACCTAGACTCCACACCCCTATTCCACTCCTGCACCCCTTCCTGCCTCAACCCACCACCTGCAGCCCACTCCTGCGCCCTCCTTCTTCCCAGACTCCCCCACCCCAACCCTGCTCCTGTATCCTCCTCCTCTTAAGCTCACTTCTCATCAGCTACCTCCCACACACTGAAGTCTTCAATTTTGGTCCCACCCCAAAGCTTGGGGGGGCACAAAGTCTACTAGTGTGACCCCGCTAGGGGAATGTAGGAGTGTCTTTCTGCTTCTCAGTTGGGTGCCAAGTCAGTGAGGGATTTTATTTTATTTGCTTCTCACTTGTTTGGCCCCCTACTGATTTTTTTGTGGGTCAACAGCCTACAACCCAAAAAAGGTTCCCCACCCCTGCATTATGGGCTCAGCATTCTAGCAAGAGTTGGATGGAAAATCCTTTTCTGTTCTATGAGAGTCTTTGAGATTTCAAATGTTTGAATTTAACAGATGAGAAATCCCATTAAAGTCAATGGGATTGCTCCCATGCTTAACATTAAGCAAATGCTTAAGAGCCTTGCCTGATGAGGATCAAAGTCCTTAGTACATTGCAGAACTGGATGGTGTCAGTACTTTCAGGTGTCTAGCACCTTTTGGGGACACTATGAAACAACCACTGTTAATATTGCTATCCTATATTGTGGTCCATATACTGCAGTATCTCTCCAAGCACCATTATGTCCCTGATAGAATAATTTTCTTAACTTGCCTGGTCATATGTTGTGGCCCTTTAATCACCTCTGGTGTTACATTATTGCCTACATATCCCTGGCTCCTCATCTGCAAGAGAATGAATTTTACATCTTATTAGTGATTTGCTAGTTTGGAGCTGGCAGTAAAGAATGTTTAATAAATGAAATAATGACAATTTCCATCATCTTATCACATTTCAAAAACATATCTTCTCATGTTAGTTTCACGGGGGTAGTTAGCCATCATTTCATATTAGTTTGTAACTGTTCTGTTTGAGTGTCGTGGGAAATATATATTCTTTGTAACTCATGCTGCCAAACCCTTTCTATATATTTTCCCTAATGGCTTTTCCATTAGTGATTAAGTAAGGTGATAAGTAAATTCACATTCAGCACGTCTTTTTTTCCTTAAACAAATGTTTCTTCTATAATGTTCTTTAAATATCCACTGGAGTCACCCACATAAAGAAAAGGTATGAAATGAGAATTTACTCCAAAATACCATGACTAGGCCTGGACAAATAATTAGTAACATTTGTTCAATGCATATCGCTTATTGGTCTACTGTCTGTAAGTAGCTCAACATTTTACCCACTATATTTTTTATCTAATAGTATTCACTAAATAATTTCTGCAAACAATTCTTGATCTGTAGCTCATTTGTCAGCATTTTGTTATTAGTATTCAATGTTTAAAACTTGAGCCATTTTGACAGGTCCCATAGGTTATGTCTACACAGCAATTAAATGTGCATGCCTGGCCCAGGTCAGATAGGGCTTAGCTAAGAGGCTGAAAATTTGGACAACTCTGATGCCTGAACATCTACACCACAATATCATAGCTCTGCAGCTCGGACCTCCGCTAGCCTGAGTCAACTGCCATTGGTCAGTCATCAGAGTTGAATTGTTGTATAGACTTACCCTTAGACATCAGGGTATGTTTCTGTCTCCTGGTGGGTTAAGTGTAATTCTTACATGGTTAGTGCTAATCAGTCTTTATGGGGACCAAACCTTTTTGTGAAAGTCAATGGGAGTTTTGCCATTGACTTTGAAGGTGCAGGGTACACAGAGATGCCATTTTTTTCCAGATACATATGACAGGTTTTTAGTAGTGTCCCCATATCTGCAATCACATAGCTAAAGGAATATTGGAATTCCAATGAGTGGTAAGACGATAGCTTGTCTTATCTGGTATCATGAATAACATGCATAAAGGGAAGTTTTACCTAATCCAAGGTAGTTACCAGTTGGCTTCAATCTCAGACATCTACAATAAGGAGCTAACTGTCAGCCCAGATGTACCAATGCAACCGCACCACTGTAAGATCTCTCATGTAGCCACTGTGTGCTGATGGGAGAGCGCTAGAAATGCCTAATGCATTGTGAATCCTTCTAAACTATTTCCACCAGTTATATTTTGGGAAGGAGATAACCACAGCTCAGTTCTGCATATATGACAATGTTATTATTTATTATCTGCATTACTGCATTGCCTAGAAGGCCAAGTCATGGACCACTGTGTTTGAGCCATGTTTAGCTTGGGCTGTTGATTAGATGTCCAAGGGGAGACATCAGACAGCCAAACTAATTTTATACAGAGTAGAGGTAGGTCTGTGTGTTGGCAACATGGAGATGGTAACTGAAGATGTATTTGCAGATGAGATTACCTAGCAATTAACTACAGAGAGAGAAGAGAAGAGTACCAAGGGTAAAGACCTGTGGAACATTGGAGGCAGAAGGAGGAGCCTCCAAGAGACATGCTGGAAACTCAAGGATCTGATAGAGGAGGTATCAGCAAAAGAATACTCAAGGAACTGATATAGAAGGTATCTGAGCCTCTAGCTATCCTATTCAGAAAATCATGGGAGACAGGAGAGATTCCAGAAGACTGGAAAAGGGCAAATATAGTGCCCATCTATAAAAAGGGAAATAAGAACAACCCAAGAAACTACAGAACAGTTAGTTTATCTTCTGTGCCAGGGAAGATAATGGAGCAAGTATTTAAGGCAATCATCTGCAAACACTTGGAAGGTGGTAAGGTGATAGGGAACAGCCAGCATGGATTTGTAAAGAACAAATCATGTCAAACCAATCTGACAGCTTTCTTTGATAAGATAATGAGTCTTGTGTATATGGGAGAAGCGGTGGATGTGGTATACCTAGAGTTTAGTAAGGCATTTGATATGGTCTCACATGATATTCTCATCAATAAACTAGGCAAATACAACTTAGATGGGGCTACTATAAGGTGGGTGCATAACTGGTTGGATAATCATACTCAGAGAGTAGTTATTAATGGCGCCTCAGAGAAGGGGCACATAGGAGGCGGGGCCAGGGTATTTGGGTATGAGGTAGATCTTGGAGTGCACTTCAATTAAAAAAGTGATCTCATGCTTTAAAAGGTTGGAGACCACTGGTCTAGACAGTGCTTGGTTTGATTCTCAAACTTCATTGCACCGTGACCCCCTCCTGACAACAAAAATTATTATATGACCCCAAGAGGTGGGATCAAAGCCAGACTCCTTCTGCCCCCAGTGGCAGAGCCAAAACCTGGAGGAGGGGAGACAATTCCTAAGGCAGGGGCCCTGCAACTGGAGCTCTGCCCCCCCCCCCCCCCAGACTGAAGCCCTTAAGTTCGGGTTTTGCCAAGCCCAAACATGTCTGAGCCAACCCTAATGACCCCATTAAAATGAGGACGCAAGCTCAGCTCCTCATCTCCTGCTGGACAGGGGCTGCTGCCATCCCATGCTGCTGCCTCTGTATCAGAGGCAGCAGCACAGGGCAGCAGGCAACTGGTCCACGAGAGGAGCTGGTTTTTAAACTGATTCCCCTTGCAGACCAGCTCCCGCCTGGCAGCCCGCACTGCTGCCTCTGAGAGAGACTCAACAGTGCATAGTGGCAGGGAGCTCCCCAAGAGTGGGGCTGGAGTACACTGGCTGCCGGTCCCACCCCTTAGGACTATCGACTAGTCAACTAACCAATAAGAATTCATGAATCGACTATTCAATTAACTGATATTTAACATCCCTACTGAGAACAACTGTGCTAGTGTAACTCACTTCCCCAAGGATTTCCTTTCCTGGAAGTAGGCCTGATCCTGCTATCTGGTGTGGAGTATAATACCTTACAGTCGGAGGGCTCCCACTGATTCCAATAGGGGGCCAATCCACCCCAATGTAAATTTGCTCTAAAGGGATTTCCTGAACAATCCCTTTGCGTTTCCTGGGATTAGCCCTTTCTACTTTTTCTGGTTATGTGGAAGGGTCATTATGAGACAAACTTCTTAGGCCAGATTCTAAAATATTTTAAATGTGTGTCTCAGCTGAAGTCAATGGAGCTATGCCATTTACGCCTGCCGAGAATTTGGTCCCTCTTTTGTTAGCATCTTAACTTTGCACCGTCGTATCCCTCATGAGTCACGGTGAGCTAGTTAGCCTGTTGTATCCAGTATCAGCTACAATGAGAACCACCAAGACAAGGGGGGAGGAGCTCGCAGAGGAACAAGGAACAGGGAACCAGATTGTGAAAACTGGGAAGAATCACCTTCTCTTTTTGAGATCATGTGTGCTAAATGAAACCCTGTTTGTAAGCTCTCAGATTTCCTTGGGCTGCAATCAGAGGTGGGAACAGTTATGTTTTCTCTAGCACATAGTGCCAGCAATGCAACAGAGTGGGATATTTCAAATTGAATTTCAAAGCGACTTTACTTGCCATACCCCAAAAATAAACATACTACAAACTGAATAATACATCAGAAAACTGCTCCTTTTTAGTTACTTGAAAATATTTTTTTAAACTTTTGTTTTTAGATGCTTAGCATTGCACCTGAAAAAAAGTGTTTTTTCAGCTTTCAAGGGGTATACTTTGGATCTCTACATTGTGCAGCACCCTGTGGCTATCATAAAATCACAGGGGGACTGTCTGCTGCTTCCTATGATCAATAACTACATTCATTATCAGTAGCATTTATTTAGTGCCAATCAGCAAGGTACTTGGAGCCTCAAAGGGAACACACTAAGGGTATGTCTACACTACAGTGCTATTTTGAATTAACTTAATTCAAAATAGTTAATTCAAATTAAGCTAATTCGAAATAACACATCTAGACACAAAATCTAATTCGAAATAGCACTTTGCTATTTTGAAATAGAGCGTCCACACTGATTGGATGCTGGATCACATTTAAGGGCACCCAAAACCGGTTCCCAGCAGGGCATCAGGTCAGTAGCTGCTTTGTGTGGCTGCTGTCTGAGGCTATCTGAGGCTCTTGCTTAAAGGGACCTGCCTGGACAGCCGGTTCTCAGCTTTCCCGCTTGCTTGCCAACCTCGCCAAGGGACAGCAAAGCGTTTTCCTCTCCACCTGCTTCGGTCGTTCTCATTTGGGACACCACACCACTTGGCATCATGGAGCCAGAGCCGACACTTGGCACTCTGGAGCTCATGTTGAACATCTTGCTGCAAGCCTGGCAGCAATTGCTGGAGGCTGCCTGGCACCTTCTGCTTCAGGCCAGCCCCCTGGCCTTCCCCCTGCTCCCCCAGGGGCCGTGAAAGAGTGGCGCCCGGACACCAGCGTGCCTCGCCACATCTGGACACCAGCAGTGACTGGTGGGACCACATCATCCTGGAGTGCTGGGGAGACCAACAGTGGACCCAGAACTTCAGGATGAAGGAGGACACCTTCCTCAAGCTCTGCGAGTGGCTCGCTCCTGCTCTGCAGCGACAGGACACACGCATAAGACCCACCATTCCACTTCACAAGCAGGTGGCCTTTGCTCTCTAGAAGCTCTCCACGCCGGATAGCTACTGATCCGTGGGAAACCAGTTCGGCATGGGGAGATCCACCGTCGGAGCGGTGCTCAAGCAGGTATGGCACTCACCAGCCACTGGGCCAGGAGAGGGGGGCTACAAGGAGGAGATGGGCTGCCCCAGGGAAAACGGGTGGGAGGTGGTATAAGTGCCCTCCCCAGGAGGGTTCAGTCTGTCCCAGCTGCGCTACAGACCACCCGCGGTGGCCAGGATTGCAGTGGGGGTTGCTCCTGGGAGTGGGGCACAGAGCAGTGGCGGGGAACAAACACTCTCAACCACCCAGGCACCCCAGTGACCCTCGGTTTTGTGTGTCTCTCTGCAGGTGGTGAAGGCCATCAACAGAGTGATCCGCCTCACCGACCTGGACGCGGTCATCTAGGGGTTCAGCGCCCTGGGCTTCCCATCCCCATCCATGCCCCAGGCCACTAGGCCTCCCTCTACATCAACAGGAAGGCGTACTTCTCCATGATCCCACAGGCCATGTCTGACCACCGGGGCCAGTTCACGGACATCAACGTGGGCTGGTCCGGCAAGACCACATCAGGGTTGGGGACGAGGACATGCCAGTGTGCCTGCTGGGGGAATGCGACCTACCCCCTACAGCCCTGGCTGATGAAGCCCTACATGGGACACCTCAACCCCTCCTAGCAGGCCTTAAATGCCAGGCTCAGCAGGGCCCGAATTGTGGTCAAGGGGGCCTTTGGCCGACTGAAAGCCCGATTTAGATGCCTCCTCACCCAGCACAATATTCTGCACGTGGTGGCAGCATGCTGTGTGCTCCACAATTTATGTGAGAGGAAGGGGGAGGCTTTCCTGCCAGCCTGGATGGCAGAGACTGACCACCTGGCTGGCCAGTATGCACATCTTCGCATGGCTGCCAGCTGGGAGGCCCTTTGGGGGGGCTGTCCGCATCCGGGAAGCCCTGCAGGAGAACTTCCAGGCAGATGAGGACTGAAGTCCCTCTGGTGTGCCCCACTGGGGCCTTGTGCCTTACATTCCACCCCCCACCTTCTTCCCCTTTCCCCTCCCTAATGTACAATAAAAACACCTGGCTGCCACAAAAAACTCTTTTTATTTAACATAACTGGGGTAAGGAGAGGGAGGGAATGAGGGCAGGAGAGGGGAAGGGAAACTTGGGAGAAGGGAGCTGGAAGGGGGAGGTGAGAGGAGGAAGCGGGAGGGAAAGCTCAGGGTTGAGGGTCTTGCCAGCCCTCCTGTCTCGCAGCACTGCGGGTGCGGGGGCCTCGGCATTCCCGGGGAAGAGTGGGTATGGAGGGTGGGACAGGAGGGACGGGGTGGCAGAAGAAGCGTGAAGGAGAGCAGGGTTGGGAGGAAGAGCGATAGCTGGGGAGGCCGCAGGGTCTGGAGCAGCAGGAGGCAGCAATCAGTCCACCAGGGTCTGCAGGTGCTCGTAGAGGTCACAGCCCTGCTCCCACAGCTTCCACAAGTTCTCCAGACGCAGCTGCAGGTCTTCTTGCACCCACTGCTCTTGGCTGTGGACCTGCCTTCCCTGTAACCGCAGCTGCTGCCTCTGGTACTCCTCCTAGTTGCGAGTGCGCCTGCTGGCCCGGGTGCAGGTGGATGTTCCAGGCAGGGTGGTGCGCCCTGCATTCGCAGGTGCTGTGGCTGCAGGGAAACAAGAGCAGTGGTCAGTTCTCCCTGGGGGGACAGTGGGTGAAACCCAGCCCCCCTCTGCAAGGCGAGGATGGCAGGTCTCCGCACCATCACATCCTGCTATCCCCGGGAGTGTGAGCTGGCCCAGGACTGCACCCCAGCCCTTGTGCTGCCTATAGTGTGGTGGGGGGGAAGAGGGGAGATGTGCCCTGCCTCTGTGTAGAGGGGGCATCTGGAGGGAGGGCAGTGTGCAGTGTCTCCCATTGGGGTCAGGACCCTGTCATGTGCCTTCATGCGTAGACAATTGCGGGGAACAGGCCAGGGCTCCTGCATGGCACCCAGCTGGGGCCACATGTCCTGGCTAGCATGGCAGATGCACAGTTGCCACATGCTCCATGGTCGGCAAGGCCCACACGCACGGTCCCTGGGCTCCCCCTTCCCGCCCCCCCGCCCCGAATAAGGGGACCATGATGGCACTCACATGTGGAGGCCTCCCCAGCCTTGGATGACGCTGTTGATGGGCTCTCCAGTACGGCACGGGGGTCCTGGATTCAGGGCATACTCCCTGCAGGCTCCTGGCTGCTGTCCTTCTCCTCTTCCCGTGTCAGGGGCAGGGCCCTCTGTCCTGGGGTCAACGAAGACCAGCGGGGCACGGACCGTCTGACCCCCCAGGATGCGGTCCAAGGCCTCATACTGTGGGGGCAGGCCTCCAGGTCAACCCCTGGTTGGGAGGCCCTGGCATACGTCTGCCACAGTTCTTTTATTTTGCTCTGCACCTGCTCCTGGCTGTGCATGTGGCCTCTGGTGGCCAGGCTGGCAGCCATGTGTCTGTAGATGGCCACATTCCTGCACCTAGTGCAGAGATCATGGGCACTGGAGGATTCCCCCAAACCTCAATGAGGTCCACGATCTCCTCACTAGACCAGCCACCTTTTGCAGCCCCTGGCAGGCTCCTGGGAGCTGCCAGCCTGGTCCTGGGGAGCGGTGGAGGGCTGGGTGGCAGCGGGTTGCTGGCTCATACTGTGCCAGGTGCACAGTCTGCTGGCTGTGTGCTGGCAGGCTGGCAACTGGCACAGGCACTGTGGCCAGAGTCTGCCCCTTTAAGGGCTCCGGGGCTGAGAGGGAGCAGACGAGTTTTCCTGGTTGTGCCCAGAGTGGCCACCAGGGCTCCCTGGGAAGGGCTGGAGGCCCCCTAATTTGAAATAAGTGTCTACACCGCACTTATTTTGAATTAGCTATTTCAAATTTCATGTTATTCCTCGTACAATGAGTTTTACCAAATTCGAAATAAGTGCTCCACTATTTCGAATTTATTTCAAAATAGTGGTTTGGCTGAGTAGACACTATTAAAGTTAATTCAAAATAACTGCTGTTATTTCAAATTAACTTTGTAGTGTAGGCATACTTTGACACATTTAAGGTCTCAGTAAAAAAGCACAAACTGCATGTTCCATATAGATTTCAGCATTAAGATTTGATGCTCTAGCATCTGTTGGAAGTAGGGATAATTTTAAAACATACAGCAACACCCCGAGAAGGGGGTAAAGATGTAAGATAACAAATAGAGATGGCCATGTTCAGAGGTGTGGATATTTGTCACACCTTTAATTAATCTTGTATTTTAATATTATAATACAGTGCTCTGCAAAATGTAATGCACTTGTTGAGACTGGACTAGTCTGATCATTATCCTTTACTGCATGAGAAAAGCATTCATTATGTATCTTTAGACATACTCTTCAGTGGCTAATAAAGGTGTTATATTCAGAAGGAGATGTGCACTGTATGTAGCCATGTGAACAACCCATTGCCAGACACTAAGGTCAGTCACCCAGAGTACTACATTGTTAGTTTTCTTTATGGCCAGAAAATACACTCTTTGCCATGCTTTGAAAAGGAGATATGTTTCTTCATCATTTATCAATCTTGAGTAAGTTCGTTTCACCCAAAAATGAAGGCACAACTCAATATACCAGGAAATTTTGTGAAACGGCCATGTTACATTTGAAATGGACAAAAAGCAAGATCACATGCATGCTAGTTAGGTCCTGGAATCCACCCCACTTCCCTACCATTAGCCCATGTCTTATCCTCCCTACCTTCAGATGATGCCAGCTCCTGGGGAACTGTGTCATTAAAATTCAAAGCCGTGAAAAAAGCAGTAGGTTGGTTTAAATTTGAAAATGCAAGTATAAAATGTAATGAGTCTCTTTGATGTCTCTGGGTCCTATGTCCAGTTCTAGCTCTTTTTTTCCTTCTGTCTTGTAAACTTCAGGTCCATGGAAGGTGAATACCAGTTTGATGGTGTGTGTAATATAAATGCAGATATGCTTGTGTACATTGTATAGCCTAACTTCTCTTTTGTTGGCATTATCAGAGTGGAGTCTTGCAGCATTCTAAGAGCAATAAAGTTCAAAGGTCAACCAGTCTTGCACTAAAGCCGGTTGTTATGAAAGTGTGTTCAGAGATCTCCATGGATACACTAGCATTCGTGGACTTCTTTAGACAGCTGCTCAAGTTCAGACCTGAACCCGAGTTGACACTTCTAAGAACTGGAACAGTAGTCTGAAGACAGGTCTACACTAGGGCTATGTCTAGACTGCAAGCCTCTTTCGAAAGAGCCTCTTTCGAAAGAGAGCGTCTAGACTGCACGTTGAACTTTCGAAAAAGCAGCTTGCTTTTTCGAAAGAAAGCATCCAGTGAGTCTGGATGCTCTCTTTCGAAGAAGCCCTATTTACATTGAAGAACGCCTTTTTTCGAAAGAGGAACTTTCGAAAGAAGGCGTTCTTCCTCGTGAAATGAGGTTTACCGCCATCGAAAGAAAAGCCGCGTTCTTTCGATTTAATTTCAAAAGAACGCGGCTGCAGTCTAGACGCAGGTGAGGTTTTTTCGAAAAAAGGCTACTTTTTTCGAAAAAACCCCTGAGTCTGGACACAGCCTAGGGGAGAAAGCCGACCTTAGATACGCAGTGGTAGTGTAGCTGGAATTGACATACCTTAGGTCAAATTTCCATGGTGTCGACATCGTGGGAGGCTGATGGGAGATACTCTCCCATCACCTTCCCTTACTTCTCTCAACCCGGTGAAATACTAGAATCAACAGGGGCGTGATCAGCAGTCCATTTAGTGGGTCCTTCTTAGACCTGCTAAATCAAACCCTGAAAGATTGATCTCCACAGCACTGATCTGTGGTAAGTAGAGACAAGCCCTCTGTCTGACATGCAAAGGAGCACACTGGGGAAATTTCCTGCAGGGCAGAGGCTCCTGCATAGCCCTACTCACTTTTAGAGAAATGTCCTAAGTAAGTAGTGCAGGGGACAGTGTGCAGACCTCTGACCTGGAGCTACTTTCAAAAAGCAAGAAAAATGCTGTTTAGTGTCATCAGAACCTAAATACGATTGAAAGCCCACAGAACTGGGCTTTTGTGAAAAAATCTATCAGCAATATGTATGTGCATATTATCTGAGCACCTTGTAATCTTTAATTTTCACAATATTTCTGTGAAGAAGGGTAGTTCCATTTTATAGATGGGAAACCGAGGCACAGAAAGTTAAATAGTCATCTTATTAAATGAGAATGCTGCCCCTCCTTGATTAAAAAGGGACACAGTTGTTGGGAAAAAAACTCCCATCTGGAGTGTGTCTAGAGAGTACTTAACTGAAGAACTGTTATGTATCTTTCACCCTCAATTAAAAATGCTGACCCCAAACTCCTGGACCTTCTCTAGATAATTATTTTGTGGTTGGTAACTCACAGTACACTTCAATTAAGTTCTTACATAGTAATTGCCTTTTATACAGGTTTCTCAGTCTCCTGTCATTAAGAGGTTGTGCAAAACAACGTAACTGGATTACGTGGAGTGTTGCTACAAAGTCATTCCCCAATCAAGCTATAATCTACCTTGCATACTTATAGCATGTCTATTTCTAAACAAATCATTTCACTGCTGTTGGTAAGATTCTTTTAATAGGTCTACAGAAAAAGAGGAATCTATTTCCACAGACTACAGCCATTGTTGGCTAACCCCATTACTATAACAATATGTATAGTAATTAATCAGTAGAAATTATGGCTAGGCTTCTATTTCACAGTTCTTTATAGAGCCACTATTTCAAGGAAAAATGATCCAACTGACTTCCAGTTGTGACCTGTATCAGATATTCCTGAATTCTGCAGCTCTGCTTTGCTAATCTTTCCTTCACGTCTATCCAGTGGCCTCCCTTACAAAATTCCCATTTACCTTCATTCTTGCAGTCTTCCCTAACATAAATCCCAATACATGGAACACTGCCACTATTAAGGTAGCATTATTAATTTAAAGAACAGTGGTCAGCTATAATGAGCAATCACTAGCTTAAAAGAAAGAGGGCAAGAAAGAGGCTGTGTTTGAAATGTTTCTGCAGAGGTTGCCAATACAGATAGAGTAAGCCGTTAAATTACATTCTGCATTCTTTCACACACAAAGTTGCTGGTGGAGAGCTAATTCATTCCAACCAGATCTCCCTACCACTCTGATTTAGCACTCAACCACTCTGCTATTCCCCCTCCCCCCTTTTGTTTGCTTCACATTTTCTGTGGTCTAGCATTTATGGGAATGTCTGATTCCTTCCTCACAGGGAGAGTCATTTGGGAGTCAGGAATCAAATGAAAGCCATACCATAGAGAGGCTTCCTCGCTCTCACACTGGTACTGCTGCCCATCTGCTAGGGAAGGAGAAGGTGTATCGATCAGTTAGAAGCAAGGAGGTAAGCCAAGGAGGTATAACCAAGAGTATGCCATGATGCTTGAAGAAGGGGGAAGTCAGGATCCGTATCGCTGAGCAACTATGATCAGGAAAAGAATAGCAATGCAGGATTCTTTTTTGATAAGATAATATCTAGACCTCGTTGACATATATGCGTTGGTGTGTGCATTTGGGTGTATGCATGTGGTAGAGAGAGATTCATTATGATTGTTTTCCAAAAGTGGAAATTCACAGTAGCATTTTCCCAAACTTTTCCATTTTTAAAAAACTGTCAGTGGCAACTAACTTTGGTATCACCATTTAGTGTAGAAGCCTTTCCCCCTACCCCAAAAATGGAACTTTTACTGATTTTAAAAAGAAAAGATTATTTGAAAAAACAGTAACTTGCTGTGGAATCTGACCTTGTGCTCTCTGGAGTGCTCTGCTATAAATTCGGGACCAGGTTTCAAAATAACTCAGTGCTCATTTTGGAACCTAAACACGTGGCCAGATATTCAAATGTGCTCAGTGTGAGTGTTGTGTGCTAAGCTGTTTTGAAATCATGGCTGTTAGTATTTAAGAGATTATGAATCGTTAATTAATCACATAATGAGTCCCTGCATTTTCTTCTACCTCCAAAGATACTCTAGACAAGAAAAGAACAATAATTCTGTTTCTAAACACTAGATGGTGCCCTGAACTCATCAAACCACATAGAAACCAACAAGTGGTGTAAATTTAACCCAAGAAAGAAAAAAAGGAAAAAGAAAAAAGAAATTATACACTAATTTGGCATATATAAATCAGAAGACAAATTTTTATTGTGAAACATTTGCTTTAGACAAATTTCTATTGTGAAAAAAGTCCACTTTGGAATAAACTGTATTGCAGTGAAGCACAGAACAGTAGCTCTGCTAAAGCATAGTTGACCTTGAACCTGCCCTGGGTGACCTGTACTAGCTCCCGACCTATGGGATTTTTTTTAAATTTCTGTCTCGTAGCTCCAGAATAATATGTTTGTTAGAGACGATGTCAACCCCTCAGATTCGACTCAGGATATCAGGGGAAATCTCTCCAGGAGCTGAGCATGGGGACCAAATCAAGACTGCCACTGTGGCAGCAGAGTGATGCTGACGTGACAGCAATGGAGCCTGGAATGCTCTCTGACATTTGTTCCATAAATGAACTGAATCTAATCCTGGTCCTTGAGCACCATGAAACATCAGCAGGGTTACACATCCCTCCAGTTATGGGTACTCATTGTTAGTGTGCTCCTTGGTGGCCACATTTCAGGCTACGTCATGCCCTGTGCTAAACAACCATGGTAAGATGGAAGAAAAGTTTCTTCCTCCTGTGTGTGCAGCAAAGCAAAATGTCTGCCTTCTCTCCAGGAGCACCCGAGGAGGCTGACCCACCTTCCACCCTTGCCAGTGTAGGAATATCCCTACAGGAATGTCATGCCTGCTGGAACAGACGTTGGTGCTGGTTCGGGCTCAGACTGCAGTCTGAAGCATGTGCTTGCTGTGAGGCAAACATTTTCTAAGGAGCAATTCAGTGTATCTAGCTGCTCCTTCATCCCCTCACTCAACCAGAGCTACCCCAGCCCATGCAAGCGAAATAGCTATTTTGCTGAACACATAATTGGCACCCACTCGGCTCCTCCTCAACTCCCACAGGCCTCAGCAGGATGTTGTCCATTCCACTCAATGCTTAGAGCAAACAGAATTCACGTTCCCAACCATGTGCCAAACTACAAGACACACTCACCCACAATAAAAAAAGCAAGGGCTGTCTTTTAAATGGGATAGCAATGCTTTTACATACATCCAGTAGGTGTATGAATCTTATCTACCCATCTGTTATTTGGAGGTTTCTGCCTCTGCTTACTGCTAGAAATTTTCATCAGTGGCACAAATCACATCAGTGACATTTATAGGCTAACTAAATCCCTTTACTTCTCCAGAATTCTCATATCATGTAATTATTATAACAAGTACCATTTTGTTACCTAGTTATAGTTTTAACCCTGTGGACTTCTAGCTGGATTTAAGTTCCTCTCTGTGGCTGTTAAAACCTACAGTAGCAGTGAGCTCTGGGATAAAATATTGTTCATGGAGTAGAATTGATTATATTTTCCCACATAACAGAGTCTTCACTAAACTTTCAGTCACAGTTAACTGAACTTTTGCTAGCTACCATAGCCTCCATGAATGGCCCAATCCAAATGCAGACATGAGAATTATGAATTTAAAATATTTGTCAGGAAACATAAATGGAACAGAACACAGACACGCCCATTTTGCATAGTACCATCTAGTCACCTAAGTCAAGTCCATCTGGCTGGTTTTGACTTTACTCCCTGTTCATTTCTCTCCCAAGTTTCTCAGATGACAGAGGTGACTTGGCCATACCATGACCTTCGGATATGTATGAATGAAACCCGTTTTGAGTGAGACATCATGCTTTCTTGAGGAAAAAAAGCATCCGGTGGCACTTCTCCCCAGAGCAGGACACTAGGGCGCTTGATTAAGATACAATAGTCTTTCAGAAGCAGGACACTTGAGTTAAGGGTTGTGCAGATGCAAGGAGTCAAATAAGCACTGTGGGTTGGTTCATGTCCTCCAGACTTCTATGTCACACATGCAGAAGGACCCAGTGCCAGCCCTGGAGGAGGCTGCTTGTTTTACAAATACACAGAAGGCAAATCTATAGACCTGTACATCTGTAGCAAAGCTCTTTTAAAGAGCACTAATTCCACAGCATTATAACAAGGCTGAATGTTCACTTTCTCTCTTGCAGTTTTCTACAGCACCCAACCATCTAGGAGCTTTATGTTTGGGGACCTGCATCTTTGAGTGGAGAGGAGAGTTGCAGCACCAACTACACACTGGGAAAGCATGCAAGGTGAATTACGAGGAAGCTACAGCAATGGAGGAAGAAGCTAGCACAACTTCGGCCACATAGCTGGATCCTGATAGGAGTACAATGAAATCCAGTAAAGACAGCAAAAATCTGGTGATGTGAGCATGGCACTCCTAGATACTGGCTAGATCAGCTGCCCCCTCCTAGAGAAACAAGAGAAAACTGAAACAAGGGCACTGGAACCTTGTAGCAATGGAGAGCCAGGCCAAAGTGGCCCTTCCCTCTCCTAGGCTATGTCTAGACTGCAAGCCTCTTTCGAAAGAGAGCGTCTAGACTGCACGTTGAACTTTCGAAAAAGCGGCTTGCTTTTTCGAAAGAAAGCATCCAGTGAGTCTGGATGCTCTCTTTCGAAGAAGCCCTATTTACATTGAAGAACGCCTTCTTTCAAAAGAGGAACTTTCGAAAGAAGGCGTTCTTCCTCGTGAAATGAGGTTTACTGCCATCGAAAGAAAAGCCACGTTCTTTCGATTTAATTTCGAAAGAACGCGGCTTGAGTCTGGATGCAGGTGAGGTTTTTTCGAAAAAAGGCTACTTTTTTCGAAAAAACCCCTGAGTCTGGACACAGCCCTACAGTCAGCCAGCTGCCCTCTCTTCTGGTGGCACAGCAGCCTGGGTGGGTGAAAGGTAATTGCAGCAGCTCCCCAGGAGAATATATTATTCTTTGGCTCAGGGGGATTTGTGAGGCACAGGAATTCTGTGCCTATATTTCTTTTGTTAAAAAGTGGGGGGGAAGGCTCTGCCCCCTGGCCCTCCAGATTCTGGTGGCAGCCGCTGAGATACAATCACAACCCAGATGCACTTTGCAGAAATCATCCAGCCTTATTTACCAGATCCTCTAGCTTTTGGATCTGAAGCCAGATTCCTGCCTTAGAGAAACTAAGTGGCAATTTCAAGACCAAGGTTACACAGAGGTTATACAGATACTGCTGGTATCCCAAAATAGCCGCACAGTGTAGACATACAGAGTGTCTGGCAAAGCTGGAAACTGAGCCCAGAGCTTCTTAACATTGCATTAGCCACAAGACCTCAGTGTCCTATCTGTAAATGGGAGTGATTATCATAATTCCTTAATCCTCATAGTTATGATGAAGCTAAGTACAAACTGTAAAATTCAAGTACACAAGTACATTAGTGTAGATGAACGCATTGTTACTGCACTGTAGTAATGGGATTCAGAAATGTCTGTAATCAAAGACCACATACTCCTTTAATCAGAGGATTCTCGAATATACCTGAAAACTCCAAATACTAGCTTATTGGATCCTTGCTTTCAAGACAAACAGCCTTTGCTGGTAACATCTTCCAAATGTCTTTGGCTAGATTCAGTTCAGTGCAATAGAACAATGCTTTGATGACGAAGACATTGACTGTGGACAGCTAGGTTCAGTTCTCAGCTCTGCCACATTCTCTCATCTTTTGTGTGCTTTGTGTGTTTAGACTCAACTGTTTACAGCAAGGGCCATCACAGCCTGTGAGTGTAATCTTGCAATCAACTCTACACAACAACATCCAATGGGGATCCATTTGGGGGCATGTATATACACACATGTAGATCAATGAAGGCACAGAAAGAAACCATCCCGACGTGTAGCAAGAGAGGTAAACATGGTAGGATACCGGACTGGCTTACAGGGGAAATCCTTGGTGAACTTAAGCACAAAAAGGAAGCTTACAAAGAGTGGAAACTTGGACAAATGACCAGGGAGGAGTTTAAAGGTATAGCTCGAGAATGCCGGGGGGTTATCAGGAAGGTGAAAGCGGAAATGGAATTGCGACTGGCTAAGGATGTGAAGGATAACAAGAAAGGTTTCTACAGGCATGTTAACAAGAAGAAGGTGATCAGAGAGGGTGTGCGGCCCCTAATGGATGAAGGAGGTAACCTAGTGACAGATATGTGGGGAAAGCTGAAGTACTCAATGCTTTCTTTGCCTCTGTATTCACGTACAAGGTCGGCTCCTGGACTTCTGCGCCAAGTGACGCAAGATGGGATGAAGATGGACAGCCCGTGGTGGGTAAAGAACACGTTAGGAACTATTTAGAAAAGCTAAACATACATAAATCCATGGGTCCGGACTTAGTGCATCCGAGGGTACTGAGGGAGTTGGCAAATGTCACTGAGAAGCCTTTGGCTATTATCTTTGAAAAGTCATGGAGATCGGGAGAAATCCCGGATGACTGGAAAAAGGCAAATGTAGTGCCCATCTTCAAAAAAGGGAAGGATGATCCAGGGAACTATAGGCCAGTCAGTCTTACCTCGGTTCCTGGAAAAATCATGGAAGGGATCCTTAAGGAATCCATATTGAGGCACTTGGATGAGAGGAAAGTGATTAGGAATAGTCAGCATGGATTCACAAAGGGCAAGTCGTGCCTGACCAATCTGATTAGCTTCTATGATGAGGTAACTGGCTCGGTGGACATGCGGAAGTCAGTGGATGTTATATACCTTGACTTTAGTAAGGCTTTTGATACGGTCTCCCACAATATTCTTGCCAGCAAGTTAAGGGATTGTGGATTGGATAAATGAACGGTAAGATGGATAGAAAGATGGCTAGAAGGCCAGGCCCAGCAGGTAGTGATCAATGGCTCGATGTCAGGATGGCGGTCGGTTTCTAGCGGAGTGCCCCAAGGTTCGGTTCTAGGACCGGTTTTGTTCAATATCGTTATTAATGATCTGGATGAGGGGATGGATTGCACCCTCAGCAAGTTTGTGGATGACACTAAGCTGGGGGGAGAGGTAGATACGCTTAAGGGCAGAGATAGGGTACAGAATGACTCAGAAAAATTGGAGGATTGGGCCACAAGAAATCTGATGAGGTTCAACAAGGACAAGTGTAGAGTCCTGCACTTGGGACGGAAGAATCCCAAGCATAGTTACAAGCTGGGGACCAACCGGTTAAGTAGTAGTTCTGCAGAAAAGGACCTGGGGGTTACAGTGGATGAGAAGCTAGATATGAGTCAACAGTGTGCCCTTGTAGCCAAGAAGACTAATGGCATATTAGGTTGCATTAAGAGGAGCATTGCCAGCAGATCCAGAGATGTCATCATTCCCTTTTATTCGGCTTTAGTGAGGCCGCATCTGGAGTATTGTGTCCAGTAGTGGGCCCCCCACTACAAAAAGGATGTGGACACATTGGAGAGGGTCCAGCGGAGGGCAACCAAAATGATTAGGGGGCTGGAGCATATGACTTATGAGGAGAGGCTGAGGGACTTGGGTCTGTTTAGTCTGCAGAAGTGAAGAGTGAGGGGGGATTTGATAGCAGCCTTCAACTTCCTGAAGGGAGGTTCCAAAGAGGATGGAGAGAGGCTGTTCTCAGTAGTGACAGATGGCAGAACAAGGAGCAATGGTCTCAAGTTGTGGTGGGAGAGGTCCAGGTTGGATATTAGGAAAAACTATTTCACTGGAAGGGTGGTGAAGCATTGGAATGGGTTACCTAGGGAAGTAGTAGAGTCTCCATCCCTAGAGGTGTTTAAGTCTCGGCTTGACAAAGCTCTGGCCGGGTTGATTTAGTTGGAATTGGTCCTGCCTAGAGCAGGGGGCTGGACTTGATGACCTTCTGAGGTCTCTTCCAGTTCTATGATTCTATGAATGTCGGTTGATGGGATTTTGTGGTTCCCAGACAGTCAGATGCTGGGCAGAATCAAGGGTCTTCGATACTTCAATACAATTCAACAAGACTTTATTCAATGTGCACAAAGGGAGAGCCCCTGGTACAAAATCAGCCATAGCCCCTCGAGCAAGGAGCCCCTCCCCTTGCTGTTTTTTAGCACATGGCAATTATATAACTTATGTAACCTGTTATGTAACACAAACCTCTAAACCAATCAGATTTAACCTTTCCATATATGGCTTTGTTTGTCACATGCTTGTACTTCTCCACTCCACATGTTGAGCTCACTCCCCTCCCCTTGGCCTTTTCTAGACTGTTCCTTTATGCATACCTACTTTCCAAACCACATTTTGTTTAAAATGAACTCATGCATGCCCTTCACTGTGTAGTGCCTAACACAATGAGGCCCTGATCTAGGTTGGTGCCTCTAAGACCCTACTGTAATACACATACACAACTGATATGAAAGCATTCATAACCCATTATCTACTCCCTCACTCAACTAGTCTCCAAACCATAGTGAACACTGAAGTATACCACATAAATGAGGAATTACCTGCCTGAAAATTAGTCTAAAAATCCAACAGCCTGTTATTCCTGCCCAAGTGAAGCAAAACATAAAACAAAACAAAAAAGAAAGTCTCAACACTACTCACCACTGTGGAGAGGTGAAAGGGGCAAGCAACAACATCAGTTAGTTTACTTACTTTATTTACATTTGTACCATCTGTTATTGATGTATTTTTTTATTCCTGTTCAAAGTGGATTCTTTATTGTCTGCCAAGTTTTCACATATTTTTCCCCATGTACCTGAAGTTACCATTTAAAAAAAAAAGACAAAATTATTTGTTAGCGAGGGAAGCATTCCCCTCACTCCAAAATACCCCCTCCTACTACTTAGACATATAGGGGAAGAATCTCAATAAGATCGTTCAGCCAATGAGATGTGCAAAAAGAAGTTAAAAGGCCCTCAATAAGAGAATAAACATGTGATATTTCCAGTGTCCGGTTGACACACACGTCATTAGATAGCATTTGGACAGATATCCTCTATGATAACATAAGCCACAACAACTGATATGCTAGTTTCATTATAACTCTTCCCTCTCACACACACAGTCCAATTGTTTATAACTATAGCGGAGTGAGTACATACCAGTGAACAATTTTAGCTGATATATTTACCTTCCTGTATGGGAATTTGTGAGAAGCAACTCATGCCCCTCTTCAATTCATTCGTTTTTTTTTAAATGATTCATCCACGACTCATTTTTGGTCTTTAAATTGTTTTCCAGGAATTCATTGTGAATATTCCCATAGCCAGTCAAAGTTTGAAAATATTGATCTTAGCCTGTATGTGTCTCCGTTTTCCACTCTAAGTCAGATATGTTAACACTTACTCCATGCCACCAGAGGTTCCTTCCACAAGGTATCCTTTGGGCTCTAGATGTAGCCCTAGCATTGATCCAGGCCAGTGCGGTGGAATACCCAGATGGTTTTCCTGCTCCACTTTTGGACCTAGAAGGCTCAGCTCTCTGACTTCACCTCAGAGCGAGCACCCTTTCCAGATAGTCCAGGAACAGGAACAAGGGGAAATAACAACCCAAAGGCTAGGTTGAGGCTCTTTTTCTTCAGAGGACTCTCATCAGGCTGAGGCCCTAAAAGAAGTTCACAAGTATACAGAAAGGAACAGGCCCTTTTCAGTGTGTGTCAGCATCTGGCCACTCCTTCCAAATGGGATGCACCATCAGGGAGCAGCCGTTTGAGGAGCTCCTGTCTTTAGTCAAGCTCTCTCCAGAAGAGAAGGATCAAAGGTTTCCTCTCCTGCCTGTTTTGCTTTCAACTGAACTGTGTTTCTTCCAAGTATCTCTCTCCAATTCTGACATCTCTCACAGATGTATCAGGGTGATCACCTGCCCCTATTAGTTTATTCACCCCATGTTACCTGGTGTAGGATTTACATAACCCATCAAATTTCCTGCAGTACTTCATAGGTTTAGCAAGTCCATGTGCCTCTTAGCTGATGCAAGACTAGTACCTAATTTACTGGTTTGCATTATTTGAATTGGAGGGGTGTGTGAAAAAGAATCCACTTCCAATTGGCACAGTGGCTGGCCTACTGCCTTATGCAAGTCTAAGACTGGGGCCTAGCCCACATAAAAGCAAATCAGTCTTTTTCAACAGGTCCATTTAAAGAGGCAATGCAAAGCTCAGCGCACTATTATAAACTAAGGGTTTATGATCAGCAAGAGTAGGACCAGTTTGCATCCTGATTAGTACTCCATTTTCACCTTCTCCAGAGTTCAGATAAAAAGCCTGCCTGGTTTCAATGTGAGAGCCTGATTTGTTCCACACAGGAGAAAGGCCTTAAAGGAAAACTGCCTCCGTGCAGCTTAGAGCTTCAGTTTGAAAGTTCACAATGTATGAAGCAATTCGCACTAAGAATAAACTGTGAAATGCATTTTTTAAAACGTGTTTTATTACCACTAGAATTTCTCAGCCTGGTGCTGGAGGGAGCCATCTTTCTTTGACCCAAAGCACCTTGTGCCACTAGCAATGTGAGAGCTCAGGGGGAAAGACTGTGAATTGGTTTCCAAGGCTGGCTTAGGAAGAGTTTAACACTCAGAAAAGAAATCCCAATATTTAAATCAAATCACTAACATTTGAATGCAGGCCCGATTGTTGCTGGCACTGTACTAGTGTTACAGAGAAGATGCAGACTGCCCATTGTTAAGGACTGTAGGCCTGATCCAGTGAATAATGAACGACCCCAGGCTTAATTTTAAAAAGCCCAGCTCTCCAACTGCCCTCATGGTCAGTATCCCACACCTGCACCAAGCCCCACTGGAGGCCATGACTCTGCACGAGCACCGAGACCTGCACTGTACAGAATAGCTGGCAGGATGGGGACCTGGCTCAGTCGTTAGCAATGATGAGGTGTCTGCCTGATGCCTTTGCACCCCCCCCCCCCCATCCCAAACCGTTTCTTGCAACAAAGACAGCACATGCTGTGCATGGAACATCTTCTTACCAATTTGTTTGTCAAGAACGGATAAAAGTTTCTCAGCATTTCTATGAAAGAAAAATTGTAAAGAGCTTATCACTCACCTGGGGGACAGACAAACTGGGTTTTCAGGCTCTTGGATTCCAACTCAAATAGCCGCACCTTTAATACACGCAGTGCCAGCCTTAGGGCCGGGCAATCCAGGCCAAAGCCCAGGACGCTGCAGCCAGGCGAGGAGGTAGGAACCGCCCCTTCCCTTTGGCTCCTTTTTCCTGCAAGCAGGCTTTTCTCTTCCTGCAGGCCTGTATGGGGGTGTGAAGGGTGCAAATTCACCTCCTAGGGTCCCCCAAAGGCCTCGGTGGCTGCCTTCCATGTGGTCTGCGGCTCGAGCTCAGTCCCCCTCTTCCCTCCACAGCGGGGAGCCCGCACTGGTGCTGAAGCCTCCCCTCCTGCCTGCCCCCTGATGTAGTTGGAATGCCAGAACTGGCTTCCCACCGAGGTGGGGGAGAGCGAGAAAGCCCTGAGCCTCGCTGCTCAATCCGGCTCCCAGGGAAGATGCACTGCCCCTCCCTCTCTTTCGGCTGGGGGAGTAGCAGCACACGGGCAGCGCTTCTTCCCTGCACGTTGGATTGTGCAGGGAGGCGCAGGGCTTTCTCCCCCTACCCCGCCCAGTAGGAAGCCAGTGCTGGTGCTCCAAAGGAATCGGTGAATGGGAACAGCATAGGTGGGGCTGGGACAAGTGTGGGGCACAAAAGCAAGTAAGTTCCCCTCACCCCCCATGCCCAGCCCCCTGCACTCCCAGCCCCCTCACACACCACCACCTCGCTGAGACTACCCAACCTGCTCCTTCCTGCATCACCCCCCTTGGCTAGAAACCCTACCTCAGCCTGCTCCTGCATCCTCCCTTGCTCCTGCATCCTCCCTCCTGGTCACACACTGCACCCTCCCTTGCTCCTGTTTCGCCCTCCCTCCCCCCCAGCCAAACACCCTACTCCCAGCCTGCTCCTGCACCCTACCTCTCATTCAGATCTTCCTACACCCCACCTCCCACCCAAATTCTGCACCCCCATTCCTCTTGCCGGTCATCCTGTCCCGCACACTGTCCCAACCCCTATGAAATCCACTAACCCTGAAAGGTACCCCAGAAAAGTAAATCTGGCCCATAGGAAACCCTGAACCTCAGTCCACCATGCCCTTCATTCCTCTCGTGCTCCAGCCCCACCAAGGGAGGGGGAAGTGTCTCAGTTGGGGGCCACATCAGTGAGTGTTGGGGGGGGGTTGGAGGGTTTGGGGGTTTTTTGGTTGTTGCTGTTGCTGTTTGTTTGGGGCTTCTCACTTGTGTAGTCCCCAAATGATTTTTCAGTGGGTCAGTGTCCCCCCAACCCAAAAAAGGTTCCCCACTCTTGCCATAAAAAAAACATGGGAACCTTTTATGTTGGACATAAATTAATATCTTACTTGATTTATTAAACTTCATTTTAAATAAGCATGAGAAAGTAGAAGTACTTAGTCTGTCTAATCATTTAAATTAATATTTCCTTTCTTAATGGTTACATTAAACTGTTCTCCCTAGCAGCAGCACTGCCAAAATGGCTCGGGTGTAATTATGTAATTAACAGCGAGTTCCCATTAGCAACTGATGGTCCACAGAAAGGTTTGCATTGAGTCAGGTGGGCCACAGGCCAGAAACATTTGAGAACCACTGGCATAAGGTGTTGGGTGACACTGAGCAGGGAGGCGACGTGGCAGGCACACTGGCCATGCAGGGCTGAAGTTGGGGGTGAAGGTGGGAGGGAAGTGCAGGGGCTGGGGTGAAGATGGTTTTGGGAAGTAAAGAGGTCGAGGGTGAAGGTGACAAAATGTTGGGGTTAGGGGCACGGTGCAGGAAAGGCAGGAGTTAATGGCAAAGGGGCACAGGATGGGGGTCCCGGGGTGGGAGACCCCATGGCAGCCAAAGGAAATGGGAGGCACCATGCCCGGAGTAGGGTGGGGACAGGGGTGCCAACCTACAAGTTCACCCCGGGCACCATTTTCCTTCAGTCCGGCCCTGAATATGGGTCGCACAGCACAGCTACACTGAAGCAATTGCAGCTGTGCTGATTCATACCAGGTGAGAATCTGGGCCCTAAACAACTTCTAGTTTCAAATTCACATTCTGACAAAAACGCTTTCTGGACAAGTAAGGTACAACTCTTAATTTTGTAGAGAGGTGCATAAATCCCTAAAATAGAGCCGCAAGTAAATTTTTGCCCTGGGATATTAATGGAATATAACAGGGCAATGAGCTACATTCTAAAAGCTCTTAAAAGTACATTTACAGACCATTATTGATCTGACCTCCAAGACATACAGTACTTTTCAGTCTGCTGGATTCGATTAAAAGTGTCTACATTTAACACTGTGAGGCTAAAAGAAAGTAAGAAACCCAAAAGATCGACTGCAAAACTATTTGGGCATTTCATTACAAAACCAACACAGCTTCAATGTGATGTTGAAAATCCAGTCTGGCCTTCCCCCTTACACTCCTGCACTATACCTTGACCTTCCAAATGTGGGAGTTCCTGGTTCAACAATTCCTAAAACACCAGTCTAAACTCCAAGCTTCTTTTGGGTGATGGTTAAGTCAGACCCCCAGCATCACTTTAATATGGATTCTGTTTGAGTGATTAGCCGACAGGCTGGAACTGGTTGCAATTTTTTAAAAAGTGCCCATAGCCACATAGTGACATCACACGTATCTGCCTGAGGCACCAGAAGGTATCTGCTGCTGAAAGGAGCAGCAAAATAAATGGCCAAGTATTTCCATGGTAACCACAGTGCATGCCAGGAAATTGAGCCATGTAAGGGACAGAATTGCATTATGCCAGAAATAAGTCTCCATAACAACAATGGAGCAATAAGGAAAAGGAAGTATCAAGCCTGGCCTGGACTGGCCCATATAGACACAGTGGTTGCTCAGATAGGACACTACTTGTCTACTTTGATTTTAAAGGCTATTTGAATTAGAGATGAGGCATAATTGGTTACACAGAATAAATTCATGATACACACAGAATATACTGGGTACCTTCCAGACAAGATGCCATAAAGTGCATAGAGTCTAAATACACAAGGCCAGCTAATTAGGCCAGTGTGGTTTGTAAACAAGAAGAAGAGAAGGTACCTTAGTACCAGGAGAGCAAACAGAAGAAAAATGACTCAGTGTCATAAAATATAACAACGTATTCAGAGATTTCATTTTAAGAGACTACTTGAGTTTATATGCTGGTGTATCAGATAACATTACTAAAAACTGCTTGGGCTATGCTGCCTTTTCACTTTGCTGATAGCTTGTGATAACAGAAAAAATAGAAAGTTTAAATAGAAAATGTGGGCCTCTCTGAAAGTGGATTTATCCATCTGAGCTCTCATCTACACTAGGGAGTTATTTCGAAATAACCCCACCTATTTCAAAATAATAAGCAGAGCATCCACATCACCAAGCCCATTATTTTGAAATAACATGCTGGTTATTTCAAAATCTGTACTCCTGCTTTCCTGGGGAAATAATGCTAATTTCAAATAGCTACTCCCCAGAGTAATTCAAAGTAATTACTCCCCATTGCTTCCTGGAGCTCTTAGTTGAGGTAGTGTCTAACGGAGCCTGCCTCAGACCAATTTCAAGGCTCCCCCGTAGTGGGGACATGCTGTTTTGATTTTAGCTGTCCACCTCCTAAAGGTTAGATAACTGAGGTACCTAAAATACAACTACTGAAACAGGGCCATTTATTTCATGGATGGGAGCGTGTTTAAAAAGAGATAGATAAAACACCTTGGCTACGTCTAGACTGGCATGATTTTTCGCAAACGCTTTTAACTGAAAAGTTTTTTGTTAAAAGCATTTGCGAAAAAGAGCGTCTAGATTGGCACAGATGCTTTTCCGCAAAAGCACTTTTTGCGGAAAAGCGTCCGTGTCAATCTAGACGTGCTTTTGCGCAAAACAAATCTGAGCTGTCTATACTGGCCCTTTTGCGCAAAAGCTTTGCGCAAAAGCTTTGGACAAAAGGGACTTCTGCCCGAATGGGAGCAGCGTAGTATTTCCACAAGAAGCACTGATTTCAGACAGTAGGAAGTCAGTGTTCTTGCTTTTGCGGAAAAACTTGCCAGTCTAGACACAGCCCTTGATAAGGTGATAACAAGCAATTCTTTAAATGTTCTTTGCTATTCTTATGCTATAGCATCGTGATTTAAGACTTCATCTGCATCATGGTCTTTCAAGTATGTTAGAAGACAGGTCACCTTGCTAATAACTCTATAACCACAGTTTGTAAAGAATACCAAAATGCATAAAGAAGCAAGCTGGAACACCTTGAAATGAGTGTAGGAAAATTCCCTCCACATTGCTGACAAGAACTTAGTAACAAACAAATCAGGAAATGTCTCCAGAGAATTCACCCCAGCTTTTAACACTGTACTCATGGTATAGTAACGGGACTTTGGGATACTGGCCTGCAAATCCTTATTACTGAACACTGAAGTCACTGGGTGCAATCCTAGCTTCATTGGCAAATTCCCATTTATTTTACTGGCTTTAGCAGGAGCCAGAACTACATCCACTGATAATGTGCAAGCCAGTTAGCACTATGTGCAGGAGTGAGGGGTGTAGAGCAAATGTGAGTGCTTGATTTGTACCTGATAAGAATCCCATGGTATGTCCTGCAGGACTAATAGTTACCCTTAGACGTGATGATGAAAATACTGTATGTCCACACTAAGTTGGAGGTGTCCATTCTGGCTCAAGGAGACATACCTGCCCTAGCTGGGATCAAACTAGTGCTTGAGAATGTGTAGAACTGTGGCAAGTAACACAAGCAGCAGGAGAGGCTAGCTGCCCTGAGTACATACCAGTTCCAGATAGTAGGCACATACTTGGCCTGGCTAGACTCTCTGCCTGCTTTGCTGAAACACACACTACTTTTAGTGCACTAGCTGGATCACAGCTAGAGCAAGTACATCTTCTGGAGCTGGAATTTGCACCCCCAGTTCAACTGTAGACAGACAGACCATTAGTGTTTTAACCAAGGAAGCTCTTAGTAACCTGAAACATTAAGTTAGCAGCTCTCTCTCTTTCACAGTATATTAATCGCTCATTATGGAAGGTGAAGAACTGCTGTAGGCATTTAATTCAGCTAACTGAATAACCCAGACACACTTTTGCAAATGCAAAACTCTGACTACCACAGATTGAATTATAAGTATTCCACAAGTAATCAGTGAGATGTTATTCCCTACCTGTTCACTTAAAATAATTGATAGTAATATTCATTATTTTTACAGAAGGATTTTAAGCATAATTCTTGGGTATATTGTATCTTTTATCCCAAAGATTTCACAATTTAATTGCCAGATCCTGAAATATTTCCATGCATTTAGCTTTACAAAGGCAAGTTGTCTCAAAGTCAGTAAGTCTTTAATATATAATTTACATGTATACATTTAACTCATGGAACTGGGTATTAATTTGAGACCTGAAACAATGAGTCAAGCCTCCTGAGATGACACACATGAAAGAGCTGACATAGTTAAGACTAAGAATATCAAATATCACTCGTGACTTTGGATGCTTCACTTTTTGGGCACCCAATTTTAGACTTCTTTTAAAAGGGACTTGATTTTCAGAAAGTTCTGAGCTCCCACCATGTGAAAATCAGGCCCTTTTAAAGTACCTCCAGAAAGGAAGGAATGTCTAGTGATTAAAGCACTATCCTGGACCTTGGAAATACCAAGTTAATTTCCAGCTGCACCAGATCTCACGTTACTGTTGCTAACTTATGTGCCTCCATTTTCCCATCTCTAAGATGGGGCTAATAGCACAGGCATGCAGTGGAAATAAATGGATTCAAAAGACTTTGAAAGGCACAGAAAACTTGGGCCAAACCAGTAATACAGATCTTCTGAAACTCATGCTACTTTTTTATTTATTTTACTTTCTTGGTCAAATACAATGTATCAGAAGACCAGCAGTGATCTAGCAATGATGGTAGACCCTGAGAATCAAGGGATATATTTTAGGGCCCATTCCTACAAAGTGCTTGAATACCATGAAAATTAATAGAAGTTGAGCTTCCTGTGCATCTTTTAGAATACAGGCTTTTAGTGAAGCTGCTAAGTTCCAGGGTTTGTTTGGGTTTTTTTTTTCTTTTTTTGTGGGGACACTTGTTTGTAGATATATTTTAGTAAACAACTTTGAAGTCAGCACTAAAAATTACAGTCTGCTGTGAGTGCTTTTTTCTCTTTTATCCAGCATACCTTCATGACTGTGCTAGTCCATTTAAATGGCAAGGCAGTGCTGAATGCAAACAGCCCTCTTCTGCAGCCTGTCTCCTCAGCTCAATTACCAGTGCTTTAGCAGTGCTAATTAGCATTCCTCAGAGCTAGATCTCTTTGAGTGACAGGTAACCATGGAGAGTCACAATCCTGTAGGTGATCACCAAGAGTCTGACTTTTCTTTTTAATTAAAAATTAGAAATGCCTTAAACAAAGATAACATAATTCACTGATATATGCTATTATCCCAGGGTTGCCAAGCTGGTGAGAATAACATTAGCATTTTAAAAATGAAACAATTTCTAAATGAATAGACTACATCAGGAGGATATGAGGAAAAGCAAGTTTATTGTCTGTAGTGAGAGAATATACCTATAATGATGGTACAAAATGACTAACTAGTGTATACTTCTCCAGGGTGTTGGCATGGAGACAAAAACAGGGCATTTCCTTGACGTGTGATGGGACCAGTCCAATTTATTTTGGGTTTTAATAAGTTTTTTTAAATACATTACTAAGGATGTTATTCAACTAGAAATCCCCTACTCTAGTAATTGTGCTAGAACCAAAATAATTATTTTGGGATATAATATTCCATCTGGGTTTTAGCTGGTATGTGATTCAATGACTAGAGATTTAATGCGTGAGCCCAACCCTGTCAATGGAGCCACCCTATATGAATGGTATGATCAACTGAAGACAATTTTTGCCAGCTGATCATTTGGCTCTATTTGCAGGGATGGCTCAAGTGGAAAATTCAGATCCAAATGTTGAATTCAGGATGTCTGAACTAGGGGTTTGGTGCTTGCCCAACTGGGTATCTGTTCCATCAGCATACAACTGATGAGCTCATTCTCAGCAAGCTCTGACTAATGAAAATTATGTCGTCTTGAAAAATATTTACAAACTCCTGTTGAGACATGATTCTGTGTCGCACATTAATGGCACTGGATCCCAAGGCAAGAATTATTTGAATGGGGGAGGGGGAAAGACTACTCCCCTGTATGCACACCCTACACATTATTGTAATAATTTTGGTACAAAGTATTCCTTGTGAGATACCATTTTAAAACTCACAACTTCCGGTTCACTTCTGTCATGGTGACATAAATGTGGCAACATTGTATTTAAAGTTGCAAGATGGCTCTCTACAGTGCTATTAACACATGGCTTTACTTGTCTACATGTAAAAGTTTAAAGCGCAGACAAGGCAACACTTTAACTGAAAGTGTGGCCCAGGCATGAGAGTTGGGAGAAAATTCTCCCAGAGCTCTATATAAACCACCTCTGCAAGGGAAGCAGCTCACAGTGCTGGCAAATGCTGTAACTTGCTGCACTGGGGGCTGGAGGTGGAGAGGAGAGAACGTGCAGAGGGAAGGTTAATAGCAGAGTTCCTCAGGGATCAGTTTTGGGGCCAATTTTATTTAATCTTTTTATTGCTGACCTTGGCACCAAAAGTGGAAGTGTCCTGATAAAATTTGTGGATGACACAAAGTTGGGAGCTATTGCCAATTCAGAAAAGGATCGGGATATCATACAGGAAGATCTGGATGATCTTGTAAATTGGAGTGATAGCAATAGGATGAAATTTAACAGTGAGAAGTGTAAGGTTATGCATTTAGGGATTAATAACAAGAATTTTAGTTATAACATGGGGACACATCAATTGGAAGTAACGGAGGAGGAGAAGGACCACGGAGTCCTGGTTGATTATAGAATGACTATGAGCCGCCATTGTGACATGGCCGTGAAAAAGGCTAATACGATCTTGGGATGTATTAGGTGAGGTATTTCCAGTAGGGATAAGGTGTTAGTGCCATTATACAAGGCATTGGTGAGACCCCATTTGGAATACTGTGTGCAGTTCTGGTCTCCCATGTTTAAGAAGGATGAACTCAAACTGGAACAGGTACAAAGAAGGGCCACTAGGTTGATCTGAGGAATGGAAAACCTGTCTTATGAAAGGAGACTCAAGGAGCTTGGCTTGTTTACTTTAACCAAAAGAAGGATGAGGGGAGACATGATTGCACTTTTTAAATGTATTAGAAGGATAAATACCAGGGAGGGAGAGGAATTATTTAAGTTTAATACCAATGTGGACACAAGAACAAATGGATATAAGCTGGCTAGTAGGAAGTTTAGACTTGAGATTAGACGAAGGTTTCTAACCATTAGAGGAGTGAGTTTCTGGAACGGCCTTCCAAGGGAAGTAGTGGGGGCAAAAGATCTATCTGGTTTCAAGATTAAACTCGATTGGTTTATGAAGGGGATGGTTTGATGAGATAACATGATCTTGGTAACTAATTGACCATTCATTATCAGTGGGAAATAGGTCAATGGAGGGATGATAGGAATTACTAGAGAACTTTCTGGGTGTCTGGCTGATGAGTCTTGCCCACATGCTCAGGGTTTAGCTGATCGCCATATTTGGGGTCAGGAAGGAATTTTCCTCCAGGGTAGATTGGCAGAGACCCTGGAGGTTTTTCACCTTCCTCTGTAGCATGGGGTACAGATCACAGCTGGAGGATTCTCTGCATCTTGGGGTCTTCAAAGTATTTGAAGGCTTCAATATCTGAGATATAGGTGAGAGGATTATTCTAGGAGGGGTGGGTGAGATTTTATGGCCTACACTGTGCAGGGGGTCAGACTAGATCATAGAATCATAGAACTGGAAGGGACCTTGAGAGGTCATCGAGGCAGGACCAAGCTCTGTCTACACCATCCCTGACAGATGTCTATCTAACCTGTTCTTAAATATCTCCAGAGAGGGAGATTCCACCACCTACCTTGGCAATTTATTCCAATATTTGACCACCCTGATAGTTAGGAATTTTTTCCTAATGTCCAACCTAAACCTCCCTGGCTGCACTTTAAGCCCATTACTCCTTGTCCTGTCCTCAGAAACCAAGGGGAACAAATTTTCTCCTTCCTCCTTGTGACACCCTTTTAGATATTTGAAAACTACTATCTTGTCCCGCCTTAATCTTCTTTTTTCCAAACTAAACAAGCCCAGTTCATGAAGGCTGGCTTCATAGGTCATGTTCTCTAGACCTTTAATCATTCTTGTTGCTCTTCTCTGTACCCTTTCCAATTTCTCCACATCTTTCTTGAAATGTGGCGCCCAGAACTTGGGCCACAGTACTCCAGCTGAGGCCTAACTAGTGCAGAGTAGAGCGGCAGAATGACTTCACGAGTTTTGCTTACAACACACCTGTTGATACAGCCTAGACTCATATTTGCTTTTTTTGCAACAGCATCACACTGTTGACTCATATTCAACTTGTGGTCCACTATGACCCCTAGATCCCTTTCCGCCATGCTCCTTCCTAGACAGTCGCTTCCCATCTTGTATGTATGGAACTGATTGTTCCTTCCTAAGTGGAGCACTTTGCATTTCTCTTTATTAGATGATCATAATGGTCCCTTCTGACCTTAAAGTCTATGAGTCTATAAGTGTTTTTTTACACTCCTGAGCCAGTGCTGTCAAGTGCCAGTGTAGCCTTAGCCAGATGTATCAAACTCCACTGCCCTGACCAGACAGAAGGTGGCAAACAGCTCCATCGTAAAGGAATGGGTGCTCTGCTTAGTTTGCATCCATGTAGTAAGTAGAGTCACCAAGCAAGAAGGGAACAAAAAATAACTGTGTTGAAACAGGTGAGGAACAAACCATCAGAGAATCTCTTTATCTCCTTCCATATAGACACTTGACCTCCCAATGCTCAGTTAGAAATGGTTTTCCATAGGGCAGGGCTACTAAACTTTGGAAGCCCTGGGGGCCACAATGATACTCACAGCACATGCCAAGGGCTGCAACTTAAGTGTGGTTGCATATCCATACAAATATATATGCAAATAGCTTCTTTCACACTGACAGGCATGAATACAAAGCACTTCCCACAATGCCCTGGTGCTCCCATCACCTCCTCCCTCGGGGCTAGAAACGCCGACCCATCTGTTCCAGCCAGCCCATCCACTTGTGTCTTTCAATGCTCACTCCACCCGGGAGACACCTCGCCCTTGTGGAGTGTGTTCCCACGGGAGGCCATGTTCAAAGGATCCCACCTGCAGGCCGTGTGTTGAGCCCCACATAAACCCAAACTGCACTGCGGGCCACATGTTGGATTGCCCTGCCATAGGGGGCTGAGAGTATAAAAAGGAAGAGCAAACACCTCATAGAACCCCTCTCTCTTCCTCTGTCCCTCTCCTTCATGCATCTGATGCAACAAAGGAAGCATGTGTTGGACTCAGGAGAGGGGGAGAGGGGTCCTGACCTACAGAGTTTGGTCAATAAGGCTGCTGACAGTAGGTGATGAGAAGTTTTGCTTGAGACTTTATTTTTCGAGTAAGGATTTTTGACTTTTAGACTCACTTCAAATCTCTCCTTTTGTAGTTAAACTTATTTTGCTGTTTTATCTAATGCAATGTGTTTAAATTTGAAGTATCTAAAATAACTGTTTGAGATAGTCAACTGCGATGATATTCCCATTAAGGAATAATAAATTTCAAATAGTTTGCACCATCCAGAAGAGGGCTGGATGTACATTTCTGAGAGGAAATGAGGCAGGAAGGAGGTATTTGGGTCCCAGCATAACCAGGCTGAGGGGAGCCAGAATGTAATCCAGAAATGGCTGGCAGGCTGCTGTGACATTCCGGGTGTGGCTCTCATGTGGAAGGCTGCTTGTGAGCAGTCTGGATGGGAGCTACAACAGCAAAGCCTTGTAAGGCACCCACGGCTGCAGGGCAGAGGTGAGACAGATGCTCATTAGTCTGGCTTGTACCCTGTTATGTCACAGAAGGTCAGGAATTTTTCCTGTTAATAGCAGTCACCATTAAAAAATATTGGCAGGTAAAATTATTAGTGTGTTAAACACCAAAAATTCACTTCTCCAGCATTTTTAAAGAATTCCTACAGAGAGTGTTTTATACCACAAGAATTTTATCAGTATCCTCAAGCAATATGGTCCTCCCTAATATGAATACAGCCATGCTAGTGTGAAAGTGCTAATACTGGTATCAATTATTCCCATACACAAGTGAAATGAGCCATACTGGGATAAGGCATCTTTATACTGGTATAACTGTCGGGCTGTATTGGGACCAGTTGAGCCACATTAACCCGGACTTCCCTAGCTTGGTAACGCCCCTGGTCTAGCATGGTCAACAAGCCCCTGGGTGTTCTGGGAAAAATCTGGTTTTTTCTGGGGCCAGGAGCACTGCTGGATTAAGGAAGAATGGAGCCACGGAGTCCAGGAGCAGAACCCTTGTGGTCCGGCAGGCCCGTGGGCAGGCACAGCAGAGCCACAGCAAGGCCAGAGCAGCAGAGCCCTGGTGGGGAGGGAGGGCTAGAACCCCGGCAGGCAAAAGCAGTGGAGCTCTGGGGAGGCTGGCACCCCAGTGGGCAACAGCCGTGTAGCTTGGAGTGCGGGGGCAGGGCCCTGTCAGACCAGAGCAGTGGAGCCCCAGAGGAGTGGGCTCCTGGGAGCAGAGGAGCAAATGTTGACCTACCCCAGCCCGCAAATTTCCTGGCTCAGGACTGGTCAGGGTGTCGGACCATGGGGGTTCAACCCATATAGCTGCTTCAGTAAAATTATTGTATCCATATAAGAACTGTAGGAACTGGCTTACTTTTACACTGCTCTAACAGGTTAGATAGCAAGGTAACATGTCTATACAGCGGAGCTATTTTGGGATACCTCTGGTATCCCAAAATAGCTATTCCACCTCTTAAGAGGAAGTCTGTTATATCGAAATATAATGGGCTCACTATTCTGACATCACTGTAAACCTCATTGCACAAGGGTTAAGGAACGTTTCAGAATAGCACCTTATTTAGAAATTTGGCTTTGTGTGGACATTGCTAAGATCCTCACAGAAACAGGAACAGACGTTGGCTCTCTCCCTGTATCAAGTGGTGACCTCTATATAAAGTCTGATGGTTTTCTTCAGTTTAATTCACCATTTTGGAAGCTTATGAGAACATCTTGAGTCTTCAAAAGTGAGCTGAGCTCCAGAAGAAACAGGCTCATAAGATTTTTGGCATTTCCTTGTATTCAGCCAGAAACAGTTCTTATAGTTTCTCATAAGAACATAAGAACGACCGTACTGGGTCAGACCAAAGGTCCTTCTAGCCCAGTATCCTGTCTGCCGACAGTGGCCAGCACCAGGTGCCCCAGAGAGGGTGGACTGAAGACAATGATCAAGCGATTTGTCTCCTGCCATCTCTCTCCAGCCTCTGACAAACAGAGGCCAAGGACACCATTTTATCCCTGGCTAATAGCCTTTTATGGACCTAACCTCCATGAAATTATCTAGCTTCTCTTTAAACTCTATTATAGTCCTAGCCTTCACAGCCTCCTCTGGCAAGGAGTATTTCTCATAGTATTTCATCAGAAAGTTCACAGATTAATAATGACAATATGATGGGAAACTACACCTATTTCAACTTATCTGAGACTAGAGAACAATTCCCTCTCTAGTTAGATGAGAGCATTCTGGGAATTTTCAAGATGATTCTTGTATTACATGAACTCATTCCTCTACCATTCTGGAAAAGTCTTGTAGCATGTAACAGAGAGTACTACCTTTAGCTGAAGGCTTATGAAGGATGATTAGGGTTTGTTGGCCAGATTCTGCCCTGACACTTATGCAGTCCTAATGAAATCAAGGGAATTGCATGCTTGCCTCAGAAGGTTGAATCAGGCCCTACTTGTCAGATATGAAAATGCAAAAATTCAAAGAAAATTCACTACTGTTTTCAAATGGATTGATTGCTAGTTCATAGTTTTGTCACCTCTTGACTCAAATAGGAAGAAGCAAAGTCGTTTAGTGTCTAAACAATGAAATCATTATATAATTTGTTATTACAAGAGTTAGGGCTTGACATGATGCATTATTTAGTACTCCTTAGACACAAAGCATGTGCTATCCCGGTTACCTGCTGTGCCTATCTACAAAGGTGACCTAACATGATGCAGTCACTTGACTTGCCACAAGAAGCTCTACAAATTCCAAGAACACCAAGCACATTTTGAACTCCTTGTTTTAACTAGTGGGGAAAGAAAAAAAATCAGCAAGGTCTTTTCTCCTTATTTTAATGAGCAGCATAGAGGAGACTAACGATCATAATTAGTCTTTTTTAGCATGAATCATTTAATCTGCTTGCAACCTGAGGCACTCCAGTTTCTCCTGTGACAATCTAGGTACCAGAGACAAAGATGACTACTTACATACAGCTATAATGTCCGCAGCCTACTGACTTCCTCCTGGTTTTTGTCAGTATGAGAATCTACCATTCTGCTGTCATTTTGAAAACCACATTCATACGTATCACAAAGATCCTCTGGCTAAAGAATTAAACCTCATCTATTGGATCATGAATAAGATACCTTCACCTAGAACTGCTAGCTATTTTAATCTCCTCCAAGGCAGTAAAAGGAAATGGAAAATATTACCATCCTGTCACAGTTGTAATAATGAGTGGGCGCTTTAACAATTTTGTGTGTCAAAAAAAAAAGAGAAAGAAAAGCCATTGCAACTTGCTTTTGGCCCACAGCCGATACCGTACATAGGTGACAAACGTGTGGAGAATTACTTACTTCAAGGATGTCCAACATGAGATAAATGTATGAATGATGCAGACTAGAGTAGTTTGTTTGTTTGTTTCATTGTTTATTAGCCTTTAGATGTTTTTTTCCCCACAAAAACCATGTCACCATTTTTTGATCAGCCTGGAATTTTCCATTTTTAATTTGGGAACTACATCCACCAACACTAGTTAAAGATGAACAATTGGGAAATCCTAAAAAAGCGAGATTACGCTCTTTTCCAGTCTCGAAGCATGACCATATTTCTTTTGAAGGATCTTGTATGGATCACAAGTTGTCAGACATGTGTATACACCAGGTCTACTGTGAAATATACAAAACCACATTTCAGACCCTTTGATTATGTTCTGTCTCTCCCTGTCTGGATAAGTTTTCAGAAGCTGACAGAGCCTTTACCATTTAATTGGTGTTGACACCTTTTGAAGCAATGCCTTGAGGCACTAAGGGTCATTGTCTACTTTTTTCTGTTTTTCTCCAGCTGCCTCCACTTGGCTACCTTGCAGCCTGTGGTGTTATGCTGGCCCCTGCATTTTTCATTCATGTTAGTACTTGTACTGGGTCCTATTACAAGAGCTCTTGTTAAATGCCCAGCAGGCAGCACTGAAAAGATATTTTGACTATCTGGGATTTGCAGGCCTCTTACAATAATGGAAAACAAACTAAACTATAAATACAAATCCCAGTTGCAGTGAATATTGATGTAACCAAGGAATCATTCCAGGGACTTCAGAACCAAGTACTTACTGTCTATGTATTGATTACTAGGCCCTGGTAATTAGACTGTATCTCTGACGTAGCTTTCTTAGAATTTTCCAGCTATCATTTTCTATGTCATTTTCACTCTATGTATCCTCCATCTCCCTCTTTTTAGGTGCTCTCATACAGCTTGATAAATGGGCAGAATATACAACCACAGCCCCACTCCAGGGAAGAAACTTTAAACTGATATTTCCAAAGACACAAAGAACTTGGACAGCTAAGTATCCAAATGCCTTAGGTGGCTTTGAAGGCATCTTGAGGTTGAGAATTTCAGTTTGAGTCCTGAAAACACCCCTTTCTAATGCTTAAGGAACATGTTTAACTGCCACATTAGGGTGCATCTACTCAGCATCGTAACTCGAAATAAGATATGCAATTTGAGTTATGCAAATTTTGAAATAAAGCACTATTCCAAAGTGTCCCTTACTCCTTGTAGAATGAGGTTTACAGGGAAGTCGGAATAGGGAGCCCGAAATAATGGACTTACTGTGAAGTTGCAGGATAGCTGTTTCGGGATACTCCGATATCCCAAAATAGCGTTTCTGTATAGACGTACCCATAAGTGAACTTAGGCAGTTGTGTTGGCAACGAAATATTTTTCTCCCTACGAGCAGGTTCAATTCCTTACAAAGTCATGGCTTTAATACTAACTTGAACCCATAAACTATCCATAAAGAGGTGCCAATGCAGCAGTAGCCATGTCAGTCCCAGGATATTTCAGATAAGGTGGCAGATAATATTGCAGTTTATTGCATCAACTTCTATTTGGGAGGGAGAGACAAACTAAACAATCTGTTCCACCTTGCATTGTGCTGTGACCCTTGGAGTACCTTTCCTGGACTGGAAGCAGAGCTCTCTGTGGCTCAAAAGCTAGTCCCTAAGGGTATGTCTACACTACCCCGCTAGTTCGAACTAGCGGGGTAATGTAGGCATACCGCACTTGCAAATGAAGCCCGGGATTTGAATTTCCTGGGCTTCATTTGCATAAGCGGGGAGCCGCCATTTTTAAAACCCCACTGGTTCGAACCCCGTGCAGCGCGGCTACACGGGGCTCAAACTAGGTAGTTCGGACTAGGCTTCCTATTCCGAACTACCGGTACACCTCGAGGAAGCCTAGTCTGAATAGGAAGCCTAGTCCGAACTACCTAGGTTTGAGCCCCGTGTAGCCGCGCTGCACGGGGTTCGAACCAGCGGGGTTTTAAAAATGGCGGCTCCCCACTTATGCAAATGAAGCCCGGGAAATTCAAATCCCGGGCTTCATTTGCAAGTGTGGTATGCCTACATTACCCTCCTAGTTCGAACTAGGAGGGTAGTGTAGACATACCCTTACTGACAGAAGTTGGCCAAGTAAAAGTTACTACTTCACTGACCTTATGTCATGCAGATGCAAAAAAGGGGAAACATTCATGGCATAATTTTAGCAGCAGGTAGGGTTAGTCAGTCCTGGGCTCTGTTTGTCCCCTCAGCACTGACTAAAGGTATCCATCTAGGTGCAGAGAAATGCTACCACCACCTAACCATCTGTAATGGGCGTTGGCAACCTATGGCTCAGTATGGAGCCAAATATGGCTCACATTTTGAGCTCAGACCCTCCCCCGCACCCCTGACAGTGGGGAGCCTGCATTGGCACTCTGGCCTCATGCTCTCCCCTGCCCCATGGTTGAAGCCCCAGTGCCGGCTTGCTGGAGTGGAGGGGTGGGGAGAGAAAGCCCCAAGCCTCACTACACAATTGGGAAAGAAGTGGAGCCAGAAGCAGCTCCACACACTGCTGCTCCCCCTTCCCCACTGGGGGAAAAGCAGTACATAGACGCACTGCCTGGAGGTTTTCCTGTTGCTTCCATTGGCTGGAATCTGGCACATGGGAGAAGTGGAAGGCATGGTGCCTGGGAGCAGCATGGGGTGTGAAAGCAAATAAGTGCCCCCCTGGCCTTCTCATGCCCTGTCCCCACACCCACATGCTCTCATGCACCACACCCTCTCCCCAAGACCACGCTCCCCAGCCCACTCCTGCACCTGACCCCAGCCAGAGACCCTACCCCCCCCCACAACCTGCTCCTGCAACCTCCCCCTTGAGCACACACCTTCCCCTCCTCCCTGCTAGACACTATACTCCCAGACTGCTCCTGCACCCCTCCTCCCACCCAGATTCTGCACCCCCATCCAGTACCCCTCCTCCAACCCAGATTCTGCACCCCCATCCCTATCCCACTCACTGGCCTCTCTGTCCTGCACACTTAACCCGATTTTTGGTCCCACCCCAGAGCCTATGGAGACCCACAAAATCCACTAACCCTGGAACCCCAAAAGAATTCATTTGGCCTGAGGCCTTGAACCTCAGACTTCCCTGCCTTTTCCCCCTCCCATGGGGCTGGAGCGCCAGGGGAGTGAGGTCTCTCAATTGGGGCCCATATAAGTGAAGGTTGGGGGTTTCTGAATGGGGTTTTTTTGCTTCTTACTTGTGTGGTCCTCAGCTGATTTTTCTGTAGGTCAGTACTGGGCCCCTGACCCAAAAGAGGTTCCCCACCCCTGCCATAAATAAAGACAGTGTTGAAACCTTTTGTGCTGGACAGAATATTTTACTTTACTTAAAATGAAGCCTGGCCAAAAAGGCCCAACGGTGGCCCAGCCCCCATCCAGCCATGGCATCCTGTCCATGAGCCTGATCCTGCAGCAGGCCCAGTGGTCCAGCCCCCATCAGGCCACAGGAAGGGCTGGTGGTGGCCCCCTTCTTGATGCAGCATAGGTAGGAGGGGAGGCCACGATCCAACTGTGGCGATCCTGACCTGGCCCCTCATCCAGCCACTGCTGCCCGGGTGCGGCAGCCAGGTCAGGTAATCTGGGCCCAGGGCCAGTGTTCCCTCTAATCCCCTGTGGAGCTGTGCTGCCATAGGCAGCTTAATCTGCCCAGCCTAGTCAGAGGCTCAGGGCGCCATGCACAGAGCTGACTGACTGGGTGCGCTGATTTATCACCTGTGTAGCTGTGCTGCCACACACCTTAGAATGAACACTGCTCAGCCCCCCCCCCCCCACATACTCTATTTCCCAACCCACCCCCATGCCCTGCTCTACCTCCTGCACCTCCCACCACCCCAAGCTCCTGCCCTGAGCCCCTCATGCACCCCGACCCCTGCACCCCCACATCCACAAACTGCACCCCCAGTAGCAGAAGTCCCATTAAATAAAGTCTGTGAGTACAATGTTTCATTTATGCCATTAATCATCCTGTCATTCATCAATAATATGAAGATGTATATTTTCAGTCACACAAATGGGCATTTTTATAGGGCTCTTTGTTGATCACCTGTAGTCAACAGAGAGCCACATAAGAATTTTGATGTAGTTGCCAACCCCGATCTATAATTTCAACAGCAGCTTTTGATAAGGATGTTGGTGTGGTTGACTAATATTAGCGAATCAAGAGTCACAGAAGATCTCTAATTTACATGAGCGTGTCACCTACTACCAAACTGCAGTTATCTCTAGGAAGAAACATAGCAGTGTTTTAACAACTTAGTATCTTACACACAATGAAGCGCACAGTCAACTACAGCATACCCAATTAAATTACAAGGGGAATTTTAGTTAGGCAAACTGTATTTCCCAAATCTCGCCAGACTCTGAAGGGCGATAACCCTTTACACTTAACAATGGAATAAGATCTCTGACCCTTTTTCACAACAAACAAAGCATGTACTCTCTACCACAGTAATTGAGCATTGGTTCAAGGAAAGAATGTAGTACTCCCTACTGAAACACCCATTCTTTATGTACAAAGTTCCGTGGCTTTACCAGCATGTGTATTTTTCAAGAGACCTTCAGATCAGAGGACTTAATGGTGCTGTCTGGACATTGAATAGCCATGGCACCTTTCATAAGAGTTGATGTTTGTTCTGGTTTCTGTGATCAAAACCACCAAGTAACCCTTCCACCTGCTGGTGGCCAGTTGTGGAGATTTTTTTGTTTGGTTTAGTTATGACAACATTGTTGCATTTCAGTGATGCTGATGTATTTAGTTGAAAAGTGCTTTGGAAACCTTCATAATGCAAGGCATTATATTAATATATTCTATTATTGTTCCATTCTCTTCAATTCACATACTCATAATTCACTTTTTCTTTAATTTACATTGCATTTTCTCTATAGATGAGACCAAATCACAAAACCTAAATCCAGTTCAGATCTTTGCCACTCAGGACTCTCTCTAGCTTACACTAATATATTTTAGCCACTTGAAAATGTCATTCATGCACAATAAGTAGCAGTCTTTCCATTCACCCACTTACTTGAGCCAGTACAACATACTGCATACATTTCACAATGGCATGGAACAAAAGCAACTTCCTGAACTTTGACAAAAAGCTACAGTTTGAGTAAGTGTAAGGGTCTTACTTCCTTTTGTCTTGTCGGAAAGCTTTTTACATCCATTACATCCCTCTGACACGGCAAATAAGCCTTTCTGGAAGTACTTCAAAGGCAAAGTGAATCACAAATTTTGGCACTCGGCTAGCACTTCTGGAAGTAAGTGGTGTTTCTGGAGATGCCAATTTAGCTTGTTGATTGACAGGTAGAGCGCTTCAAAGGAACCATCCCCATGAGCACAAGGTGGGCTAGTTAAATGAGCTAAATGAAAATCATGCCAAAAACAAATTCCAGCATCTTATCATAGTTTCTACTAGCTTAACCAGGAATCGATTCCCTTTTGACCAACACAGGGAAGCTGATGTCTGCAGAGCAGAAGAATCCCAGTTATTGTATTAGCTTGAGTAATGTGCAACACAGGCACACAAAGCCCCAGTGCAGTCCCCAGTCACTAATTGATTTACATATGCTCAGGTGTCTGTTTGCTGCTGTGCCAGACTCAACAAGAAAAATTCCTACAACTTATTAAATGTTGGGTAAGGTTGGAGCAGAACTTCGCTGTCCTTCCATTCACAGCCTCTCCTAGTTACACAGTGAGCGTGTCACCACTGAAAAAAAGAAGCCAACCCAGGTTAACTAACTCAGGTTAAATTAGCACAATCTTGGTGATTCACTTATGAATTCAGGTTCAAAGCTCAGTCTCAAACTCATAGGGTAGCCGGCAATGGAACACAACTGCTGCCCTAGTAAAAAGTCCATAGAATCATAGAGCTCGAAGAGACCACAGGAGGTCATCAAGTCTAGCCCCCTGCCCAAGGCAGGACCAATCCTGCAAATGCAACTTCACTCACCTTGGGCCAGCCTGTGAACCCCTTTCTCTCATTTAGTAATGCCTTTCTTCATGAATCGCCCTCGTGAAATCAGTGAATTTACTCAGAAAGTCAGATATTATTCATTGTGCACAAAGGTCACACAAGCTGGCTCTATATTTTACGAGCCTAGAAATAGCAAAATAACCACACATAAAATAACTCATGTATGGGACTGCCATGCGGACCACATGACTGAACAAGTGAAAATGCAAAATATAGGAGCCACATTTACAACATTAGTCTTAGCCTATTGGTACGTATTGAAGGGCATGCATGTGTTCATTTTAAACAAAATGTGGTTTGGAAAGTAGGTATGCATAAAGAAGCATGCTGTGGCTCACCACCCTAGCAACAGCCTAGAAAAGGCCAAGGGGAGAGGGGTGAACTCAACATGTGGAGTGGAGAAGTACAAGCATGTGACAAACAAAGCCATATATGGAAAGGTTGAATCTGATTGGTTTAGAAGTTTGTGTTATGTAACCTGTAACCATGTGCTATAAAACAGCAAGGGGAGGGGCTCCTTGCTCGAGGGGCTCTGGCTGATTTTAGTACCAGGGGCTCTCCCTTTGTGCACATTGAATAAAGTATTGAATTGAATTGAATTGAATTGAATTGAATTGAATTGAATTGAATTGAATTGAGACCCTTGATTCTGCCCAGCACCTGACTCTCTGGGAACCACAAAATCCCAACAGTTTCTTGGCGCAGCGAGCAGGGTGAGAAATATCCTTCAGGATCAAGATCTACAATCAAATTAGAGGGTGATTTTGTTCATTTTTCATTTGGTTGTGTGTCCCTGACCTGACTGGTGACTCTCACACCTTTTGTAGTAAGTGAATCTGGGTGTTGGGGAATTTAAGGGGTTTGTTGCAGTTTTGAAACATTTTGGTTGCAGTCTTAAGACAGTGTACTTAGTGTGGGGGTGGGTTAAACTGTAAGTTCCTCTGACTAAGTGTTGTTGAAGTGGGAAATCAAAGAGGCCATAAGAACCAACAGTTAGTGTAGGGGCAGGTATAGCCATAAGTACCTCTAGTTAATGTGTTGGCTGGCCCAGATCTCCTAATTGGAAATTGTTATTAGTTTGTAAACAGAATTATATTTAAAGATTTTAAGATGAAGGGATTTAGTGATCCACAATATGAAGAGTGTTTAATTAGTGCTTTTATAACTATTGTAGCAGTAAGTTTATTAGTTTTCTTGTTGAGATATCTTGGCTGTATGACTGAAAGAAAGAAGGATGACCAACCCCCATTACAAGTGGGCAACACTGATTTTGTGCATAAACCACAATATTTATCAAAGGACAAATTGGCTGGTATGTGTTTAATTGTTGATTATGAACAGCTGGTTAGAAAGTGTGATATGCTAAAAGGAAGGGTAGGAGAGTTAGAAGCAGAGGTAGAAAAACTGCAAACAGAAGCCAAAAACTATAAAGAAACAGCCTTGCAGGAAGAGAGATCTTGTCCCTCAGCACCTTTGGACCCTACATGTGGAATGTGGGGATATCAGTCTGGTTTTATGGCTCCAGTGAGAGTGCACACTGTCCCTAATCCTAATCAAGGGGAAGGGGACCCTGCTACTGTTAGTCGCCTAGAGCACATTCCTATGAGTCCATCTGACTTGCAGAGCATGTTAAAAGAATTGCCATCTTTGCAGCTTAATAACCCAAACCTACCCTTCTGGGAAAAGGTGCAGGAGTGGATGGTCGTGGGAGGCCTGCATGCTTTTGATGTTTTCACCATGGTAAAAGCAAAATGTCCTGTGCACCCTGACAGTCAATTTTGGTTTGCATTTACTGTTAAAGGGAAGCAATATACTTTTACTCGCCTAAGCCAAGGTTTTCATAACTCACCTATTTTGTTTCATCGAGCATTAGCTGATGTGCTGGCAAAGCTGCCAGACATGGCTTCTTGTGTTGTACAGTATGTTGATGATCTTATCTCCTCACCAGATCGCCAAATGCACATGAAAGACTTAGAAGTGATCCTGCAGCACTTGGCAGACAGTGCGGTAAAATGTAATGCTAGAAAGGCTCAGATTGCAAAGGAGGAAGTATCATATCTGGGGTACCTAATATCCAAAGGGTACAAGCGTTTAACTGTTGACCGCACTGAGGCTATTAATGCATGCCCACGACCAACTACGGTCAGGGAAGTTAGGAAAGTGTTGGGGCTATTCAATTTCTGCCAAACTCAAATCCCCAATTATTCAAGGATTGTCCAGCCTCTTAATAATCTCCTGAAGGGTGCTGGTGGACCACATGAGGCAATTGAATGGACACTTGACTGTGAACAGGCATTTACCACATTGAAACAAAGGCTAAGTACTGCCCCAGGGTTGGGACTTCCTAATCCATTAATGCCTTTTACATTGTACACGCATGTCAGTGAGGGACATATGGCAGCAGTGTTAATGCAAAAACATGGGGACAAACAGTGCTCAGTAGCATACTACTCTTCTAAACTAGATGCTGTCTCTCAAGCAATGCCACCATGCCTTCAGGCAGTGGAAGGAGCTTTTATGGCTCTAAATCAGGCCACACCACTTATTGGTGCACAGGATGTAAATATTGTTGTACCTCACGCTGTCCTTGCTATTTTATCAGGGAAGAAATCTTCAGCAGTCCATATGGCAAGATGGACTCGATGGGAAACGAGCTTGCTAATGCCTTCGGTACATCTGCAAAGAGCGTCTTCGTTAAACCCTGCCACCCTCATGCCTACCCCAGATGAGGGACACCCACATCATTGTTGCCTTGAGGAAGAGCCCATGGACCTTCCATTGGTAAAAGAAACTGAAATACCTGGTGCCCCTTGCCTATACGTGGATGGTTCTTCTTTCTATGTGGATGGCAAGCGACACACAGGATGGGCCGTTTGTACTCAAGATGGACAGCTGGTGGCACATGGCAGTTTGCCTGGGGCATCTGCACAAGTAGCAGAACTACAGGCATTAGTTGCAGCATGTGAAGCTGCGAAAGGTCATGCTGTAAACATATATACTGATTCTAGATATGCATTTGGGGTTGTACATGATTATATTAACTTGTGGGTAAATCAGGGATTCCTGACGAGTACAGGATCCCCAATACAAAATGGGGGAATAGTGGAGAAACTTCATGAAGCCATGCAGAAACCTACCGAATTAGCAGTGATAAAAGTGAGGGCCCACACAAAAGGGACAGACCCTCATAGTAAGGGGAACCGAAGGGCAGACGAACTAGCTAAACGAGCAGCAGTGGAATGTAAAGAGATGCAATTGATTGCTGCAACACAGCCTCTCATAAAAGCCCCAAACATCCAATATGCTGCACCAAGGGCAGAGAAGTGGTTATGGATGGATAATGGGGGAAAACTGTGTGATGATAACACTTGGAGAGGCCCAGGAAACACATTAGTGTTACCAAATGTGCTGATGGGAACTATGATACAAATATATCACATGTTGGGACATAATGGAGCACGGAGGGTGATCCACCGGATGTCAGACACCTGGTGGCATCCTAAGCTTAATGCAAATGTGCATGATTATGTGAGGAGGTGTGTAACATGTGCTCAATGCAATTCTGCTCCCACAGTGAAAATGAAAATGCAACATCAGCCAAGACCAACACAGCCCTTTACACAGTTACAAATAGATTTCATTGGACCTCTGCCAAGGTGCAGAGGGAAAGAATATGTTCTGGTGATTGTGGATCACTTTACTAAGTGGGTAGAAGCTTTCCCAGTGGCCAAGGCCACTGCGTCTGATGTAGCTAAAATATTGATGACCGAAATAATTCCCCAATGGGGATTTCCATGCTTCATTGATAGTGACCAAGGTACCCACTTTACAGGGAAGGGGATGAAAACAGTATGCATGGCACTGGGGATCAAACAGAAATTCCACTGTCCCTACCATCCCCAGAGTTCGGGATTAGTAGAAAGAGCTAACCGAACCATTAAAAACAAACTAACCAAACAGATGTTTTCTGCTACAGGGAAAGACTGGGTCACCAATTTACCAGTGGTTCTCATGTCTATGAGATCCAGTCCTACTAATCCACATTCCTTATCTCCTTTTGAAATGCTGACAGGGCGGGCGATGAGGACGCCAGGAAATCTGTGCATTGGAGCGGGGGAGTTGTATGTCATGGGTGACCAGCTTGCTGAATATTGCAAATTGTTATCTCAGTGTGTCTCACAGGACCCACAAACTGAACCAGACCCAAAGGCTAGCGAAGAGGACACATGTGAGGTGCAGCCCGGTGATCAGGTACTGGTGAAAGCCTATAGAAAACGAACCTTTGAACCAGACTGGACTGGACCTCACATGGTTCTCCTGGTAACTCCTTCAGCGGCCCAGGTCACTGGAATTCCAGTTTGGGTGCACCTGTCACGAGTAAAAGTATACAAGGGTGACACTCAACATAGGGCACAATAATCTCTGTTTACCCTATGGACTCCTTGAGGGCCATTCTCAGTATTGTTAAGTGTTTTATTGATGTAGTCACCTGGGGAGGAGCCACTGGATCAGTTGTAAATGCCATTACTCAAGCTATCAAATCTCATAATAGGGACTGGGTTGAAAATTTGTTAGTAGCAGGGATGACAGTTTATTGTGGTGAGAATAGGGCTCATGTCTAATTAATTAGATATCACCTTAACTCAGCAACATAGTTGGTTAGGTCCTCACTGTTGTACTCAGCCATCTATTAAAAACTACTAAAATGTCTGAGCAAGCATTGGTCTGGAATGATGTTATCATACGGGCATGGTGTTAACATGAAAGTTGCAGCCCTGATAGGAGACTTGCTCGTGTCACAGGTGCCCTGTTGGGTGAGAGCTGCAGTTCTCAAAGACTGAATGTCTTCACCTTGGTTGATGGCAGAGGAGTGGTCTCTATTGATAACGGGCATTTTGGATTGATTATTCCATCTTTGGAGAGGTGTTAATTCCTGTGGGTTGGTCTCCTGGATTGGAGGCTCAGCCCTTCCACCCACTCCCATTCTCATGTCATAGACACCTGTGTAGCTGAGTATGTAATAATGGCTGAAGATAACTATATAGCTTTCCCATGGGACCAATGTTCCATCCTGTGAGGATGGGTTTTGCATATAAGAAACATGGAGTCAGGACAAGCCCTATCTCAAATGTTGGGACCTGACTTAATGGTGCATGTAATGTTTAATTTAATGGATGATATAACAGTGAAGAAAGACTCCACTACCTGGTGTGGATTTGGGTATTTAGCTTTGGAAGGTAAGCCTGGCTTGAACATCTCGTTCTTCCTATTGTGGAAGATATTATGAAAGAAGTGCTAAGGCAATTGCAGTGATTCAGTGGATAGAAGAGTTTGCTATTGTGGGAACAGAGATTCCCTGGGGATGGATTTCAGTTGTGTTTTCGCAATGGATATGGGGACTTACTATTACTTTTAGTGTAGATACCATTACGTATTAAAGGTTGAATGTATTGTTTAATTCTGTTACCAAAACTGCAGTTAAGTGTTGATAAGGTCACTTATAGCTCCTAATAAATACAAGGAAGTGGTGTTAGTGGGGTCTAAGAATTGTTCTTAGCCCCAAAACCAAGTGGGGGAGCTGAAGGGTATGCATGTGTTCATTTTAAACAAAATGTGGTTTGGAAAGTAGATATGCATAAAGAAGCATGCTGTGGCTCACCACCCTAGCAACAGCCTAGAAAAGGCCAAGGGGAGAGGGGTGAACTCAACATGTGGAGTGGAGAAGTACAAGCATGTGACAAACAAAGCCATATATGGAAAGGTTGAATCTGATTGGTTTAGAAGTTTGTGTTATGTAACCTGTAACCATGTGCTATAAAACAGCAAGGGGAGGGGCTCCTTGCTCGAGGGGCTCTGGCTGATTTTAGTACCAGGGGCTCTCCCTTTGTGCACATTGAATAAAGTATTGAATTGAACTGAATTGAATTGAATTAAGACCCTTGATTCTGCCCAGCACCTGACTCTCTGGGAACCACAAAATCCCAACAGTATTAATACAGTCTGATGTCTCCGAATTACCTTTTTCTAACTGCATATGCTAGCAGAGTATTCACTTTCTTTTTCTGCTAACTCTCAACCCCTCTATGAAGATGGGCACAGGTGCAGAACTTTACCTTGTGATCTGGCAGGTTATTTAAACTCTTGCTATCGCAACAAAAACCTGCTGGCCTATTAAGGTTTTTTTTTTTTAAAGTTATTGCAGGAAAGGGGAGTGGACCCTCGGTGGCTGGCATTCAATAATGTGAGTTGTTTTCTTGGACTGATTGCCAGCACGGATGCTCCATCATTCTTCAGTGAGCCTCCTTTGACAAATGGTACCCCGCCAATACTGGAGAGAGCAGCGGTAACTGGAGCAGTACAGGTGGTTGCCTGCCCTGCTAACTGGCTGATGAATCAGGAGACCCAAGAGGAACCGAGTGTGAGGGAACCAGAGTGGTAAATGTTTTCATCTTTCTCTTTTATGATTTTCCTTTCTCCATTTATAGATGACATTTTAGAGACTGAACTTTGTTACCAACTATTAGCCCAAGGCAGCAGGCTGGGGAAGTGAGACTTCATGGAGAGAGTGAACACAAAGGAAGTGTGAACAATTGAAACTACAAGTGATATTAGTATCTTGTTGTTGATGGAATTTCAGTTTGGATTGCAGTTCAGACAGTTGTCTTGATGTAGCAAAATGAAAACCAGCATCCAATATGCCTAGAGACAAATCACAGAACTGTCAATTGTATTTCCTTTTTATCCCACGGAAACTTGTATTTGAAATGAAAAGTCCCCATCCATCCCTCCACCCACTGCATGCATGCACACAATCGGAGCTTCAGAAGTGCTGTACTGTGCAATGGTATTTTCCCTCCCAAGACAAGGCACTGACAGAAAAGCCCACCAAAGCTAGAGATCTTGGCAACAAATCCAACTGCTAGACAATGGTCTGGCAGACGCCATGCATATCACGACATTTCAAAATGTGCCTTCAACTTAAGCAAACTAACTATATCCATGGCAAAGTCTAGGAATCCCACCGACACCACCTAATCACCGGTGTAAAATTTGGAGAGTAAAATACTTGTAACAGCATGACTCACCCACACAGCACCTCCTCCTGGACAGTTGGGGAATGAGTTCAATTCAGCACTAGAGAACCCTCTTTCAGCTGGTGTCTTACCTGCTTTACCTGTTTGTCTGTTCTCCACCTTGTATCAAGACTCTTGTCCTTCCCAGAGCACAGAGTCCTTCCCTCAGGGTACTGCCCTGCCACAGTGCCCCCACAGTCTGGGGTACTCCCCCTCCAGGGGATCCCCAGCTCCCCACCTTGCCTCAGTGATCCTACTGCCAATCATCTAGTTCATGCCTCAGGGGCAAACTGCAGTCTGAAATGACTACTCACCATTGGCAAGGTGTGTAAACCTGCCACCTCCTACTGTCCTGGTTGTTTCCCTGCAGCCCTAATACCCTCGGGCCTTGAAAACAAGATCTCAGCCTAGGAGTTTGCCTGGCCAAATGTCCCCGGACCTGCCTCAGGAAGCCTCTTAGCATCATAAAATATGATGGGGACTAATTTAGCTATAACTACTTAAGGGAGAGATCTTGGAGTCATTATGCTCAGTTCTCTGAAAACATCCACTCAGTGTGCAGCGGCAGTCAAAAAAGCAAATAGAATAAGACAGAGAATACTCTATTCCCTCTATATAAAACCATGGTACACCCACATTTTGAATACTGTGTACAGATGTGGTCGCTTCATCTCTAAAAAGATGACTGGCATTGGAAAAGGTTCAGTAAAGGGCAACAAAAATGATTAGGGGTTTGGAACGGGTCCCATATGAAGAAAGATTAAAAAGATGTAGATTTTTCATTTTAGAAAAGAGGAGACTAAGGGGGAATATGATAGAGGTCTGACCTAGTATGACCATTCTTATGTAAGGATAGCTTCCCTGGCAGCCAGGTCTTTTCTGCTCCTCAGTTGGAGCAAGCATGTGTCTCTCTTCTCCTCCAGAAGCCACCATTAATACAGCCCCCAGCTGGACTCTAATTGGCTGATATGTGCTACGGCTGTGAGCTTCACAATCTCAGCCCTTTCCCAGGGTTGAGTTTAATCCTTGTCAGGCCAATGCAAGGCTGATGCCCTGTCACACCATAAAATCAAGTTACTCCAGATTTACATCAGTGTAACAGAACAGAATCCAGCTGTTAGTACGGTGGTGTACGAAGTATGGCCTACATTTGAGATTATAGGATCAGCCAATTTGTTTGGGTATTGCAAAGCTAAACACTCGGCTGCAGTCAAGTGATGGATATCCATTGTATTCAATGCACTGAGCCCCAGTGCAGTCACCACAGCTAAGAGTGTGGTCCTCTGCTTGCCATTCGAGTCAGGGGGGAAATGTTAATTAATTCACTGCTGGAAAATGTAGTTTGGGGTGACCCAATACCAATAATGAGTTTGTTAAGAATAATTTTGATCATTTGCAAAATCACTACATAAAATCAGGGGTGGGTTCGGACAGTAGGACATGTGGGAAACCCCAGGTTGAATCCCTACTCTGGAACAAACACAACATTTTTGTTTAGCCAAAAATTCTGAAATTCCAGATTTGGTTCAACTCAAATTAATGGTTTGAGGGTTTTTTGAACAGCCACTAGACAAAAAAAAATTAAAAAACGGCTATTCACTAGTTGTAATTGCCAGATCTACCCTTTTGTATTTGGCAGTACTTGCATAAGGTCTCTTTTATCCTTCAAACTAATTATTTCTGCACCCCTCATAAGATCATGACCAAACTGAGACTTTGTCTACACTGGCAATTGAGCAAACAGTTTTTGTTGTTCATGGGTGCTTTAAAAACCCCTGAATGACAAAAGCTTTGCTGTGGCTAGTGCTAATGCAAACAGTGCTTTGTCAGTAGGAGTTCTCTCCCAGGACAAAACAAATGTCACTCATGGGATAGCTTTTTGTCATCATTTACAGTGCCTGACTTTTAGTGAAACAGCTGTGTGGAAAAGGCCATGTCACTAAAAGTGGTGTAGTGTAGACAAAGCATGAAATGGAACTGACACTACTACGTGCCAACTGCTTTTTCCCAGAGAAGGTGTTTTAATCTAACTTAATCACTGCATAAAAGGAAGAAATTTTGCATTGGCTTCCTAGAGGTAAAGGAAAGCATCCTATGGAGCCCTCCTAAGATGCCTAAGAGAAAAAGGTATCAAATTACCATGGAATCTTCATGGATTTGAGGCACTCAATCCCTAGCCACTATGCCTAGGACAAATTTGAGGAATAGCATGTTAGAAACATATAGATACATTCAATAGATAAATTAGGAAACAAGATTAGCTGACAGAGTTGCCAAGGCAGCAGCCCAAAATTTGACCAGAAGTACAGATTTTATCCACAGATGATTGAAAACATATCATGGACATTTATACAGAAATCCTTTCAATTTTGGGAAGAGCAGCGGGGTTTTCTACTGAACAAGATATTGTTTTTCTTCCACTCCTAGCCAGAGACAAAAATGAAGTGTCTCGTTGCAAAACTTTGTAGTAGAAAGAGTTGAAATGTAGAATTCCCAGTTGTAATGGAGTCAGGCCCCCAACTGAAGGGAAATGCACTTCCCCTTATTAAAGTAAATTAATCAGTGAACAATATGTGAGACGATTACAGAAGGGAAGGGGAGTTCCTCTTGTTAAATGTTTACCATTAAAGCCCTGAAGGGACTCTCAAGGTAAGTAAAATCCTGGAGGGAATTAGGGAACATATGCATTACAATCCATTATTTCCTGCAGTTGGGTATATGGAGTGCCTGCAGTATTTGGCAGAAAAACTTTGCCTTATGGAGAGATTTTTTTTTTTTTACATGGACGTTTTGTTATTTGTTAGGTTCCCATCCTGGTCATCTATCTTTCTGTGAAACGGGGTTATCTAATAAATAATAAAAAAGCTGAATACACTTGCACCATGATGTTTAAAATTAGGAACTTAAAAAGCCCATGCTTGGGCCTGTAAATAAATGGCCCCATTTTCAGAAGTATTGAATACCAAATAGATCCATCTGAAGTCAGTAGTATTTTTAGAAGCTCAGCATCTTTGAAAATCAGGCCAGAAGAGAAAAAAAACTTTGGACTTTTCTTTTTTAAAATATTTTCTTCTTTACTGTATTTTATGGCTAATTTTAGACCTATGTCATATGTGTATTTTATAATATGTATATTTTAAAGTCTACCTTAATATAAGGCTACAGTAAGTGAGGAAAAACTTCCAGATAGTACAAATACACACACAAACCAGCAGTTATATTTACTTAGATATTAAAGAACTTGAAACAAAATCATAAGACACCTTAAAAAAAGAAGGAGAGTACAGCAAGTTAATCAAAAGCTTTGGAGGAGACAGGGAATGGCCTGTTTCTGACTGATATGCTCCTAGCATAGATGAGAGGCAGGCTGCTTAGTCACTGAAAGTGGGATTGTTACACTGACAAACTCCACCAGCCCCAGACATATTAGTGACATATCACATTGTCCCACCACAGAGATGAAGATCATTAAAATAAAATAAAAAATTACGTATGGGTATCTTGCACATAATTAAAGTCTTCTGCCACTTCCTTCCATGCCTAAAGCCTCAGGCCATGAGCTCATTGATTCTGTTCCCTCAATGGCACTGCCCATGCTCTGTTGTTATGGCTCTGCTCTGAGTTCAGCATATGTATTACCCAGTAGAGAATGCACAGCAAAAATAGCACAGGAGGTAGGAGGTACAGTTATTGATCAAGGGAGCAGAGGAGCATTAGCAAACTGTCCAGGTTTACCACTCAGGCCAGAGGCAACAAGGGAATAACCTACTTGATGCAGGACCCAAGAGAAATATTAAGCTTTGTTATCTTTTAAAGGAACCAGATGGAACGCGAGAGAAGGAAAAGGCACATGGGGAAGCAGGATAAAAGGACATAATAAGAATGAGTAATGCAGTTATATTTTAAGTTGTTATGGCAACTGTGGAAAATTCTAGGAGCACTTTCACCCCAGACCCTTACAAACTTCAAGGCCATAACTTGTCGGGGAAATGTTTGCTTTGTACAGAACACAGGAACACTTTATCTGTGTGCCTGCTAATAGCAGCACTAGTTCTTAAAACAAGGTCAAGCAAGTATCTCGTAGGTGTGTCTACATTGCAGCTGGGAGACACACTCTCAGCTCAAATAGACAGACACACTCTAGCTCTACTCCAGCTAGTGCTAAAAATAGCTGTGTAACCGGGGGTAGCATAGGCAGCAGTTTGCCCTGACGTGTGGAGTCATCATGTGTGCTATTTCCAGGCCATGCTAGTGTATTCATTCAAGCGGAGCTAGCATGTGAAGCACACTTCCAGCTGCAGTATAAACATACAGGTAGTATAACTTTGGGCAAAAAAATCAGGTACTCCTCTGACTGTATGATCTGCAATCCACTGGCCTTGCACCATTGCAATGTCTTTCCTGAAAGCACATTCCAGAGATGGAGGGTGTTTCATTGTTATACCAGATGAATAAAGGCACAAATGGAGAAAGCAAGATTAGGCCTTTCAAATAGTTCCTCACCCAGAAGATATCTTGGCAACCCCTTCAGGATGGCCATTTTACCAATTTGTCAGGCTGCCCAATGACATGCTTGGAGTGAATGAATCACATTCTGAGATTGTGTGCTTGGCCCACACAAAACTATGAAACTCTGCTAAGAAGGACTTGGTGGTGAAGAGGAGGAAGACTATATGCTGTTAGCATGTCTTCAACTTTTGTTAATTCTAGGGGTACCTTGCAGAATATCTGTAGCATGTCCTGCTGTCCCGTGAAACCACTGGGCAAGTCAGACTCAAGTCATTCTGACAGCAACAATAAATTGGACATATCTGAAATTCAGGAATAAATGCAGTACTGGGCCTAATTCCATGGTGATGACATTTTTCTCTGCCTTAATGCAGATTTCCAAGAGTGAGTTTGGGGGATCAGGCTGGATTTGCTTGTCTGTTAGCTGAGTGGTCATTTATGCTGGAAGCCACTATGGTTTGGGGCTCAGCTTTATTCGGCTTTGCTCTGGATCCAGTGGGGAAAAACCGATTAAAAATGTATATTAAAGACAGAGGCATTTCACCTCCAGCTCATTTCAAGTTCAGCCCAGATCAGTAGTGACTAAATGTTGTCTACAGCTGAGGCTTGTGTGAAATGAATGTAGTTGTGCTAATCCAGTGCTCAGTGCATTCATAGCACACAGACCTCTCATCCTACAGGTCACAAGTGTTGGTGTTCTCAGCCTAGAGGTCTAGAATGGACTAATCTCACCCTCTTACAGTTCACCGGTGCGGGGCAGGGTTGAAGCATATCAGGGCTGAAGAAATACGGGGAATCGAGCACTGCTGCTGCATGTGCTGTTCCTATTCTATACACTAACAGAAAATTTCATATGTCAGCGCTGTCAATGTGGTGGATTTTCACAAGCACTCAAGGCCTGATGTTCAGAGTGCTAAGCATGCACAGCACTCATCGACATGAATCAATGTACTTCTAAAGTCAGGCCCTAAATGCAATTAAAGATGAAGCGCAAACACATTTTACATACATGTATGCACATATAATTATTTATACACCCAAGCTTTATCTGTGTGACTTTGCAAAGGTAAGGCAATGAAGTGGAACATTGGTCCCTGCTGATGAAAGGAAAAGAGAAGGGCACAATTAAAGGACTCCACCTGCTTCTAATTTGAACCCCCAACACGAGGGAAATGTTAAAACTCAGAAAGGTAAATGTGTTTCTTTGAAAAAGTATCCTCGTGTCTGGGGGAGGGGCGGAAGAGAGGTTTTTTACTTACCTCCTGTGGTATCAAAGAAGCCATTAAAAACCAATAAAACATTATGAAGCTTTTTTGCTTTGTGAAAAAGTGCAATTAATATCCTTCAGTGGATGATTATTGATTTTTATAAAGCAATTTACAGGCTCCTAAAGTCATGATTATTCAACCCTCTGTGTGCTAAAAAGGAAGAGTTTTCAGGAGTGAAAGCCACATGCTCATTTGCCCATCAGCACAGTCAGAATTTACAGACTTCTAGCAATTGCTTGTTTTCGAGGATATATTTTGGTTGGCGTTGCTGGGGTTGTTAGTATTCCAGCACAAGATTAACCCGTTAGCTCTCACCTGAGAGAGAATTTTTTGTGGCCTGTTCCTGAAGTATTTCGTCTGTCAGATATTCATCCACTGTTCACCGTTAGCAGGTTGGATACTCAGCAGAGCAGACTTTATGTCAGAAAATCAGCAGCTGCTCGTATATCATATTGGTCATTAGTGGAGGATCATTCTGGACCTTTGCCCATAGCACCTTGCTATGGCAGGAGAAGGGCTATAAAACCCTAGGCCCTGTCAGCTGTTGTCATTTAGGTGAGAATTTATCAGGTCTCAGAGTGCCCTCTGACTGGATTATTATGAATAATGAATGAAACTTTATGCCACACTGAGGCATTAATAAGACTGGGATGACTGGGAGAAATTCAGTACAACATGATAGCTGTAACTTTCTGGGTTAGCAAATACACAGCTGGTGGGCTTTCTAGATTCAGTGCTCGACACAGTGACTAAAATGAGGCCCTCATTTAGTTTTTCATTAAGGCTACGGATGATAATACTGAACTACTGATGCAAGGGCTTTCAGCTAAAGGATTTATACACTTTAACCAAATTAATTCAACCAAAAACTCTTAGGATTTTTTTTTACACTTTTAAAAAGCTGAAATATAAAATGCTATTAAATGTTAAGCTCCTTGTTTGCTTTTTAATCTCGCTTTGAAAAAAGAAAAGGAACTAGCTTGCAGTTGTATCCTCAAAATATAAAAAACTATGTGTAATCAGTGGTTGACATGATAGGGGATTAGTTAGGGTTACTGGTTTTCTTCCATAGCATTTGATCCTCATTCAGTATGTATCCTAGTAGAGTGCAAGCTGAAACAGAGATCAGAACATAGGGGAGGAAAAAACTATAATGGGAAAGCCAAGTACAGAGACACAGTGCAGATGCATAACAGAGAATGTTTCCAGAAAACCCTAGTGTTCAGGTTACAGATCTCCCTTGCAAGGGCCGAAGCTCCATGACTGGCAGATACTCAAAGCTCTTGCACACTTTGGTACCAGCATTACTAAGAGGAGGTTTTGGAGGGATGGTTCCATTTTTTCTGGTCTCGCCAACACCTGTCACTGCTGTTTGTAACCTTCCATATAGAAAGAGATTAGGCCCCATGAAGACACAAACCAAAAAATGCTGTTTTCTCTCTCTCCACTTGTAATTGAATTCCTGGGCTTCTTCCTCCTAATCACTTTTTGTCTTTTTTATTTAAATGGACACAACCATTACCAGACTTCCTTGCTAGAGAGGGGGTAGGGATAAATCATATTATCTGTTAAGGTCCATCTTAAGGGATGGTGCCCAGATAACCAGCACCACGGGAAGCAAGTGGAGCATTGTGTCTCAGGGTGTGTCTCGACTACAGGGTTTTTTCAAAAGAAGTGGCCTTTTTTAAAAAAAAAAAAAACTTCCTCTGCATCTAGACTGCTGCCACATTCTTTTGAAAGAACACGGCAGGTTTTTTGACCCCGGAAAACCTCAATTTATGAGGAATAATGCCTTTTTTCGAAAGTGCTATGTAATGTAAACTGTGCTTTTTCAAAAGAGAGCATCCAGACTGCCTAGATACTCTCTTTTGAAAAAGTGGCTTGCTTTTTCGAAAGTATTGGTTGCAGTTTAGATGCTCTTTTTCGAAAAAGCCTCTTTCAAAAGAGGCTTGCAGTCTAGATGTAGAAACACAGCTTATCCTGGGGTTCCCCACCCGCACTGAGGGGAAGAGAGTATTCAGGACACCATTTTTCAGGGTACATTATACTTCAGCCCATCCCCACTAAGTGGATCAGGTCAGGATGGAAGCATAGCTTTCCCCTGTGCTTGTGCCCACGCCCCATTCAGCTGCACTCTGTGTAAAGCAATTGCTGTACAGCCCCTTTGTCTCCTTGAGCAATAGTGCAGTCATTTGGGTAGTCATCCAAAATGGGTGTGGGAAGGTGGCTGGAGTGAGGGAAGATTCTTACTTTCTCCTAATCCCTTGCACTGCCCTGTAAGGACTTACCACCATATGGCCCATAATGTTTCCTCAGCATCTCTGTGGACTGAAACAGGCTTGTTTGTTCTTAGCATGTGTAGATCCCAAGGAGTGGTGGTATCTCTAAGACACACCTAAGCATGTGCAGCCATGCCAGCAGAAATGGCATAGCAGCGGATTCAGAGCAGGAAGATTTGAAATTGAGGAAGAACTCTGCTTATGTCTCACACATAGGTGGAACTTGTACAGAGTTGGCTGAACACAGGTGCAGGGTTCAGCACCTCTTAAAATCAAGCCATCAATATGCATGCTGTTATCTCATAGGCTTCAAATGAGTTCATGTTCTCCATTGGCTATCTCTAAAATCCACATGCAAGCATGTATTACTGAACAGCCCCCTTTCGTAGTCTTTAAATGTAAACAAAGTCTTCAACTGCCAGAAAATTGAGGTCTCCCTTCCAATGAACACAATTTTATTACTCAATGTATAGTGGCTGGCTAGCTTTAAATCCATTAGTAAGCCAGATACAAAAGAAAGCCACAAAAATCTAAGGTAATCTGTAGTGAAAGAACCAACCTATGTATCCATTAATTCAGTTTGTAAATGAAAAGGAAGTTTTTTTATGCTATCAAAGAAAAGACAGTTTATGACTAGGGTTAGATCAACAGGATGCAATTCAGATGATACTGATTTCAAAAGATCCGTTTTAGGGAAACATTTTTTTCTTCAATAAGACCAAATAACAAGAGGAAAATATGAACCATGGTGGATGGAGGAAAAAAGGCAAAAGCCTGACAGGCAATGTGATTCAGGCAGTTTTACATGGCTCTAAATCTAATGTACACTTGGCTGGAATCTTTCTATTACTGTCACCTCACACAACCCCTTTCTCAGCACTGTAGCCAGCAACAGCAGCGAGCATCTATCCAACCCCACTCCCAGCCACCACCAAAATCATGAAAACAGCTATAACAGGATTCTTAACTGGCCATTTTATAACTTGTCCATGGAGCAGAAACAGCATGCTCGGGATATTTGAGTCTTCTCAGAAAGGAGACCAAAGGTGTGCTTTCAGCCAGCACCCAGAACAACAGAAGAATGGCTTCCAAAATGGCTGCATGTCTCCAGTGGGGCTCATGGTGGGAATATAAAGGCAACTACTGACCAACTGGAATGTTCTTGGCAGATTTGAAAATATCTGTCACTCTAATCTATTTGGTGCCCGATCCAAGTGTTGAAAACTACAGAGAGAATCCTATTAACTTCAAAAGGAGCCACTGGTATACACAACCCAGGTTGCCAACATTTCAGTTCATAGTAATGAACATTAATTAGCATTATCATGGTAATAAATATATAATGCATGTTCATTTTTCTTGTAACATTACCTTAATAATAAATTCAAAAGTAAGATGATACCACTTGATTAAATTGAATAGAAAATTAAATTTAATCATGATATAGCTAGATCATCTTATCTGAAGAAGTGGGTTTTCCCCACAAAAGCTCATAATACTATCTATCTATCTATCTATCTATCTATCTATCTATCTATCTATCTATCTATCTATCTATATTTGTTAGTCTCTAAGGTGCCCACAGGACTACTCATTTTTAAAGTCATGATATGCAAGAGCCTTAGATTTGGGAGCTGGGAAAATAGGGAGCCACTGATCTATACCTGTTTATAGACTGTGTTCCTAAAAATTGCAGTATATCTCCTGCCCTACATCTACGTCAGGCTGACCCTTCACTCATTTCACTGCCTCCCTACTGACTAGTTACTCAAATTTAAGATTTCAGTCCATATTTCACAGAGATCAGATAATTGGACCTAACCTGCTCAAGAGACTGCTTCATTCTAAAGGATCAGAACCACATTTAAGAGCTCCCTTTTTTTGTTTACTCTGGACCTGTCAACCCAAGAGTAAACCTGTGTGTGAGACAAAGAGAACTTCCTAGTTGAAAAGCAGCACAACCTCCGATTCACCACACCATCAGGACAAATTATAATGCTCTCATGTTCAGTTCAGTTTTCCCATACAGCGTTTCAGTGGTGGAGAGAGATTCAACAATACTCCTCTGAGATCAGTATTGTATAAGTTGTTGCAGTGTTCAGATAATACCGCAAATTAGCATAATATAAACAGCTAGACAAGGGAAGGTAGTTCAACAATAAAAAAAGTTACAATGGAGCATGCACACCTGACTGCTATTGTAATAGAAAGAAAAATAGTAATGAATTAATGAGTAAGACAAGATGCAATATTAGATGTGTGATCACCCCTCTGTAGTGCTGTAATGGGGTGACTCATCTCTTGCAAGCGTCCCTGTTTAGCAGAGTGCGTGTGCCTGCACTGCCCTCAGTCTCCACCTTTTTCAGCTACTCAGTCCTCCGGCCGAGTCATACAACCTTGTGTGAAATTGCAAACCTCTTCTAGGGTATATACTTTACCAGGGCTCCATCCTGGTGCCCCCAGTAGTCTCTCCATTTATTTCCTCGCTCAGGAATGAGTGGCATCTCGAGGACCTCTCCTTCTAGAGATAGTTCCTTACCCCAACTCAGGGATTTACCTCAATTCATCAGTCGCACAACAGCTCTCCACTGGGAGCTCTCTGTCATTCACTCTGACATTTTCCCATCCAGGTGGCAATTGAGCTGCCTCTAGTCCTGCAGTTCCTATTGTAGGCCTTCCTGGCCCCTGATTGGCTGGTTCCTCCATAGCCACTCTAGCCTCCTAGAGAACTTGTCGATGGCATTTTTCTGGGGCTGGGTATGGCAGGACCACAGTGCCTCCAGCAGGGGGTCCCAGGGACTGGTTCACCCCATCACAAGTGCATATAGAAAAATGTACTATATCCTACAGCTAACCTAGTCTAGTAGCAAAGGAAACAGCCATGGATGGCAATCTACCTCTGTTTTGGGGCAAAATGCCTGTGATTGTTGGCTTTCCACCAGAGGTAGGAGAACTTCTTGTGCTCAGCCTGAGCAGAGGCCTGAACACTTGAACTGCTTGCTGTCCCACCTTCAACCAGAACCACGGCATATGGACTGTCTGCTTGATATGAGCATAGGCCTGAGTAACAGGACTGGTTGTTGCCCTGCCCGGAAGCAAGCCAGACTACTAACCTGTTCTGCTTGTTTGGCCTCACTCTGACTCTGGACAGGGTCAGGGCTCTGACTCGCTCCAGTACACTTTGTATATAACCCCTTGAGCCATCAAACTCATCCTTAACTAAGGCGCTTTCTCCTTGAGTTTCCCTGCAATCTCTAAGTCTCCATCGAATTATGGGAATGCCCACTTGGCCTCTGGCAGTAAACAAAAGGTTCCAAAGGTAGCAGAGTCAATATAGAGGTGGCTTCAGCTGTACAGTTTAAGGAGAAGGAAACAGCTGGAGTACAAGGGTTGTTGCATCTACAGATTTATTATAAGCTACATTTCTTATTGTTGTCCTTGCTGTTATTAATTTTCTCCATGTTCCTTCCATCCTAACCTTGTTTGGCTTAAGTTGTGTGATCAAAGGAACGTTATGCATGAGAGACCATTCAGCACTGAATTAGAGGGTCTGTCATACATATCACTGTTCCTGTGATTTATAATATATGATCTCTGCATGAAAGACTGTAAATAAATAAGTGTGATATGAAAAGAGAAGAAGCAGGTTGTCACGTGTACATACTGTATACATATAAAATTAAATATAAGCATGGTATATTTTGAACAATGACAGTAAAGTATGGAGAATGAATGAATGAGACCGAGTACTTACATAAATTAGGTCTGTTATGTCAATAGGCAGGCCCTAATGAAAAAAGTGTAAACACAAAGATTTCTAAAAAGAAAAACAAACATCTATATTGTTTATCTGGCAAATCAATACATTACTCGATGCTTGCACATTACAGTGATAGACAGCTTAGAAACACTAGATATTTCCTTCTATTCAATGTGCTTAATGGGGCCGAGATTTATGAAATATCACCTAAAAGACGACACTTAATGAGGACTACACTTAACAGCTCTCCTCCTTGGGTGCAATAGAACTTTCTAGCATAAAGATCCCCCTCACAGGAGATGGAGATTTTGTGGGGCCCTAATCTGAGTTTATACAACTGACTCCACAGGAGCTAAAGACAAATGAAAACCCTACCTTCTGCTCCAAATGCAAGGTGCAATTCCTTGACCTTGCCGTCTCAAACATACAGCAGTGTGTACATAAAACACAAAACCCTACATGGCACATACACTATTACTCCCGAGGAGAGGATGAGAAAAATAATGAGCCACAAGCAGTAGGTGCTAGTCACTTTATTTAATTCATGATTGAAAGGAGCTCAGATACTACACTAAGGATATGGCATAAAGACATATACAGAACACACTAACTGCTATCTTAGCTTTTAAAAGAAATGAGTGCATGCATACACATACACAGGACATATGCATTGCTCTTCTTTTTGGGGGAACTCCTGTTAAATCTCTGAACATGTCAAGCAAGCAAACAGATGTGATCTCTGGTTTCATCATAATGTGCAAATTTTAAACACACTACTGATGGCTATAATTATCAAAACTACAGAATCGATTGGACACATACAGAGTTTGATCATACAATGCTCAAAACTACTGACTTAGCTATATTAAAAAACAACAAATAGTCTGGTAGCACTTTATAGACTAACAAAACATGTAGATGGTATCGTGAGCTTTTGTGGGCACAGCTCACTTCTTCAGATGACCGGAGTGTTGTATCTGAAGAAGTAGGCTGTGCCCACGAAAGCTCATGATACCATCTACATGTTTTATTAGTCTTTAAAGGGCTACCAGACCATTTGTTGTTTTTTAAGTTTACCCTGGACAGACTAACTCAGCTAGCCCTCTGAGGCTTTAGCTACATTAAAACATGTACCTTGCAAGAGAGACCATGATCAAGCTGGTTCCAGGAGGAATTTAGTCAAAATAGATCACACAAACAGACCAAGGCTTGCACTCAAGTTCAGTATCTTCTCAGACTGTTATTTTATTGTGAAGGAAGCAAATGCAATCTCCTTTTTTGCTTTATAACAAGCATAGCTCTAGTTTCCATTTTGTTTTCATTTTCTTATCTTTGTCACTTTGTACTTTCCTTCTTTCAAATTTCTTTAGTACCAGAACTTATAAAAAAAAGTGTTCTGTTTCTTTCACGTGTGCAGTGTTGGGTAGGGTCCTGACACCAAGATGGCACTATCAGCCCCTGCTGAAATCACTGGAAGCCTTTCTATAGGTCTTAATAGAATTAGAGCGAGATGCAAAATGTAAATCATCTCTAATTTATTTTATATTTTTGAGATACTTAAAACTTTGCAGTTCTACCCTTTGATCGAGAATTCCTCACATTTTGCATCTGAGTTTGTTTGTTTTTCCCTGTAGTGGGAAGTGATTTTAGAGAAAGGCTCCTAGTGTAAATACAGCCCAAGGTTTCCCTCTGTCTGTAATAATGATACGGCTCCTTCAGAAGTAGAAGTAGTGAGGATACTAGCATAGACAGAGCTTCAGAAGGCCCCTGGAGATTTAAGCATGTCTGGGATTTTCAAAGGAGCCTAAGAGACACTGAATAGGAACAGAAATCTGGTAACCATGATTTTCAATGGAGCCTGAAATAATTAGACCATGTCATCCAGCCCTGCTCGGAACAGACCTAGCCAAAGCAGCATTTAAAACATTGATAGCCAACAGGAACACTTCCACCATTGCTCTCCCTGACAGAGCTTGTCTCTCTGCACCCCAGAGCTCTGGGAGCCTCAGGATCTATTTCAGTCACAATGGGCTCTGGAGAGCTTTGCATTGGGTTAGCGCATTACCACTCTGCCCCAACAAAGGGATAGGCTTTATAGGCACAATCTCAGCTGCCAGACTTGAGCAGTTCTGGAGCGGAGCTCTTCATACAAACCCACATACCAGACATCTTTTCTTCCTCTCGGCTGCCATATCTTCTTCTAATCTGTGATGAATCTTATAAGGCTGTATTGTTCCTGCTACTACATACATTCCAAGGGCTCATTCCTGTGAAGCACTGAGCATGCTGAACACCTTTTGAAGCCAGTAGGAGTTGAAGGCAGGACGTAGCCCTTTATTCCCTAAAAAATAAACTCCTGTACTCTGCAATAGCTCTCACACAGGGTTAGATGTTACAACCCGCTTCATTGTGAGGAAATGTGTTGGCTAGGGGCACCAAGGTCACTTCCTGCATTCCTGAGCTTGTTAAAAGACAAGAATAAAAGTGGCACTTTGGATGCCAAGGTTCTGCCTACAGCGTATTTATATGACCAAGTCACACATTCATGAAAAACATCATTCTTTAAACAGTGATACAAGGTTAAAAGAAATCCACCCAGTACTGGCAAGCTGAAGACTCACAATGTAATAAGCAATGCTGACTATGAGCAAACTGTTATGTGAATCTGAAAAAAGAAGTGGTTGTTTTTCTAACATCTGACATTTCAGATTCACCTGCTGGAGGCATCCATCTTGCTGGAAAATAACATCATTTTTGACATTTACAATGTGGGAATCCAGTGAAAAATACTTAAGAGCATCCATCCTCTTTTAATAAAGCTGAATTGCATTCTGCTTTATTTTGAACCACTGCTTTGTAATCTGAGGATTTGACTATGCAAGATTCTGTATACACTGCTTTGTTAAATATAAACAAAAAGTACAGTCTGTCAGAAAATGGTACAAAATGTTAGCATCCTGTGGAAACACAAGGAGGAGTCCTGTGGCACCTTAGAAACTAACACATTTATTAGGGTATATGCTTTTGTGGGTAAAACCCACTTCATCCGATTAATTGGAGTATAAATTACAGGGTTGGGGTATATATAAGAACAACAAAAGAAGTTACCCTTGCCTCTGTAACTTCCACTCCTACTCATCTGATGAAGAGCGTTTTACCCACAAAACTTATGCCCTAATAAATCTATTAGTCTCTAAGGGTGGGGCTACACAGCCAAGTTATTTCAGAATAACGGTCCGCGCAGGGGAAATTCCATTCCTTTTCCGTGTGCTGGGAAAATAGGTAACAGTATGCCGTTCCGGGCCATACTGTAAAAAAAAGCACTGCCTCCAGGGGCTCTAAATCGAGAGAGCACATCTACATTAGGGAACTCTGCCTTGGGCTACTTTTGAGGCTTCCCTGCAGTTTAGACATGCTATTTTGAAATAAGCTATTTCAGAATAACTATTCTGGAATAGCTTATTACGAAATAACTGTGCATTGTAGACATAGCCTAAGTAGCCACAGGACGCCTCATTGGTTTTGCAGATACAGACTAACCCCTCTGAGACGTTTTAACATCCTGTGCATGCATAATTTCTACACTGTCAGTGTCAGCTAAGAAATGTCAACGGCAGTTTTAAAACTTTTTCAATGGCAATGAATGAACCAGAGTGGTCTACTTGGCTACTGGTTCAGAATAAAATTCACTCTTGTGCAGAGTGCTGGCACAAATCCCATGTAAGTCTGGTTTGAAAGTTTAAGAATCAGGAATTAGTCAGATCCTCTGCACATGTCAAATTTCTCCCACAGTGAACTGTCTCAACCTCCTTGTTGGTGTGACATTCTCTTGGGATCAGCACTTTGAAAAAAATCTTATTATGATGGAAATTCAGAATGAGCAAAAATTAAGTTCAAATCAAACAGGGCATTCCAAACAGACATTCATCCAAAATTTATCAGAACCTCTTTGACCTTTGGGATGGGGATGTGGAAGAGCAATGAGGGGGACAGAAATCTAGTGGTAGGTCCTATCACCTCTTTCCAAAAAGAAATATTTCCATGTTAGACCTTGGGACACAGTCAACAGAACCTTCTTCCTCAGCTTCCAACAATAGTGCCTGGTGGCACATCTTGCTGGAAGGGAGAACAGGCATTATACTACTCACTCCAGCAATGAGTTATCCTCTTCAATGGGAAACTCAGCAGCTTCCTCCTCCACAGGTGAGCTCTTCTGATCTACTTCTATGGCTTAGGGCAAAAGGAGACATAGGCTTATGGTCCAACTGAGCTGCCCATTTAAAATGTGTTTGAAGCTTCTGCTGCTGAATGCACCATGAGCAGCTCTCTGATTCTCAAGGAAAGAGGCCATTTTAGCACATTTTGGCTTCAGTTCTAGGGAAGGCTGAAAATCAGGAGTGGTTTTATTTTTGACTAGCTGGGGCCTATTCAATGTTTTTCCTCATGTGTCCTATTCCTAATTTCTAGTAGAATCACAGAATCCTAGTGCTGGAAGAGACCTCAGTAGGTCATCGAGTCCAATCCCCTGCTCAAAGCAGGACCAATCCCAAATAAATCATCCCAGCCAGACCTTTGCCAAACCAGGACTTAAAAACCTCTAGGGATGGAGATTCCACTGCCTCCCTAGGTAACCCATTCCAGTGCTTCACCATCCTCCTAGCGAAATGGTTTTTCCTAATATCCAACCTAGACCTCCCCCAATGTAACTTGAGACCATTGCTCCTTGTTCTACCATCCGTCACTACTGACAACAGCCTCTCTCCCTCCTCTTTGGAACCTCACTTCAGGAAGTTGAAGGCTGCTATCAAATCCCTCCTCACTCTTCTCTTCTGCATACTAAATAAGCACAAATCCCTCAGCCTCTCCTCATAGGTCATGTGCTCCAGCCCCCTAATCATTTTGGCTGCCCTCCACTGGACCCTCTTCAATACATTGTAGCCAGACAGGAACCCCCCTTGTAACATCCATTTTTGCTTCCTTGGAGCATGCAGGGCACACAGAGCAGAAGGCCCAGGCTGTGTGACCGTGAATGGCTGTAAACAGAGATACGCCAATTGCTGACCAAGAGGCTGCCAAGGAGTGCCCTTGACATAACCCATATTGATACGAACACACAGCCGTCCGCGGGGGGAGGAATCTCTCGCCCAGTAAAAAAAATGTCTAGTATTCACAATTTAGTTCTCTCTCTTGCAAGTGTAAATTCACTTGAAACTTGCTTGTAAGAACTGGCATCACAAAATGGACCAGTACAATTTAGCCTCTTAGATAAGAAAGAGGATACGAGCCCCCAGGGGTATAAAGATGGGTCCAGCAGCACATTTACTCTGAGTGTCAATCTACCATCTATCTGCTGGTCGGGTTAGGTGTTTGATCTCCCGAGGTTCCAAGGGGACGCCCACCTCATATTCGTCTTTCCTAGGAATTGAGAGACCGGCCCTGGCCTGACAAGCTGGAGTCGAGAGGCACAGAAAGGGGTAAAAATTGTACCTGGATGTGGTCCTTTGTCTTAAGTGTACACATAGACTTAGAGCTCTTTAAAGATTAAGCTGTCACTTGGTACCATTATTTCTATTTTCTATCTTTATTTTCTTTGTAACCATTTTTAAAGTCTGTATTTGCTAACAGTTAAGAAAGAGAGCAATAGCCATGGTAACCATATGCTTTTATAAGTCTTTTAATAAACCTGTAACTGTTTAAGTTTTAACCTGACTCCTTCAGTTGCTGTAATAGAATCAAGCACAATTTAAAAGAACTTCAGCTGGTCATAAAGGGACAGTCATAGGAAGAGCTTGGGCGTTTGGATCTGTGTCACTCCCAGGTGACTGGTCCGTTGGGGCACCTTTCAGCTTTCCCTAGGCTGCCCGCTGAGAAGGAACTTTGTGTTCTAGCAGCTAAAATCTAAGGTGTAATAAGCTCTTCCTATAAAAAGGGCCTGCTGGCTGTTGGCCTGCTGGCTACCCTCTGCGAAGGGACCCCGGTCCTAGCAGTAAAGACACGGACGTTAAACTTTCGGGGCTCCCTTCAGCCTTCTGGCTGCCCGCTGCAACGAGACCTCGTGTCTTAGCAGTTAAAGACTTGGGTGACACACACACACACACACACACACACTGCCCTGCCCATCAGCTGACATACGCACATCCTTTCTGTAGTGGGGGTCCCAGAATTGGACGCAATACTCTAGATGTGGCCTCACCAGTGCCAAATAAAGGGGAATAATCACTTCTCTAGCTCTGCTGGCAATGCTCCGCCTAATGCAACCTAATATGCCATTAGCCTTCTTGGCTACAAGGGCACACTTATCTCATAGCCAGCTTCTCATCCACTGGAATCCCCAGGTCCTTTTCTGCTGCACTGCTACCTAGCCAGTTGGTCCCCAGCTTGTAACAATGCTTGGGATTCTTCCATTCCAAGTGCAAGCCTCTGCATTTGTCCTTGTTGAACCTCATCAGATTTTATTTTGGCCCAATCCTCTAATCTGTCTTGTTCTTTCTGGACCCTATCCATGGCCTCCAACGAATCTATCTCTCTCACTAGCTTAGTGTCATTCACAAACTTGCTGAAGGTGCAATCCATCCCCTCATCCCAATCATTAATAAAGGCATTGAACGAAACTGGCCCTAGCACTGATCCTTGGGGCACTCCACTTGAGACTGATTGACAACCTGCATCGAGCCATTAATCACTACCCATTGGGCCCAACAATCTAGCCAGCTTTCTATCCACCTAACAGTCCATTTATCCAATCCATACTTCTTTAACTCACTGGCAATAATATTGTGGGAGACTGTATCAAAAGCTTTGCTAAAGTCAAGATATATCACATCCACTGACTTCTCCATGTCTACAGAGCTAGCTACCTCATCATAGAAGCTAATCAGATTGGTCAGGCATGACTTACCCTTCGTGAATCTATGTTGACTATTCCTGATCACTTTCTCCTCTTTCAAATGCTTCACATCCCTTGCTAGCTGCAATTCCAATTGTGCTTTCATCTTTCTGATTACTCCTCTGCATTCTTGAGCAATATATTCATACTCCTCCCTAGTCATCAGTCCAGGTTTCCACTTTTTATAAGCTTCCTTTTTGTGGCTCACCAAGGATTTCCCTGGTAAGCCAATCTGGTTGCCTACCATATTTGCTTTTCTTGCTGCACATCGGGATGGTTTCTTCCTGTGCCTTCAATAAGGCTTCTTTAAAATACTGCCAGCTCTCCTGGACTCCTTTCCCCTTTGTGTTAGTATCCCAGGGTATCCTGTCCATCATTTCTCTGAAGAAGTCAAAGTCTGCTTTTCTGAAGTCCAGGGTGTATATTTTGCTGCACTTCTTTCTTCCTTTTATCAGGATCCTGAAATCTACCATCTCACTGCTGCCCAGGTTGCCACCCACATCTACTTCCCCTACTAGTTCCACCCTGTTTGTGAGCAGCAGGTCTAGCGGCACTTGGCCTCGAGTCAGTTCCTTCAGCACTTCTACCAAGAAGTTATCCCCAACATTCTCCAAAAACTTCCTGGATTGTCTGTGTACTGCTGTATTGTTCTCCCAACAGATGTCAGGGTGCTTAAAGTCCCCCATGAGAACCAGGGCCTTAGTAGTTCTAAGTTTTCATTTCATTTCAACAGCATCTCAACATGGTATTTTGGGGTTCTGTTTCTGGCAATACTTACGAATATATCAAATTGTTAATTCTCTCATTGAGCTCAGTTCACTTAGAACTTTGGGTAAAGGCTCTATCTGGTCATATGCCATCTTTCACTTTTTTTAGTTCATTCATGGGGATAGCACTTAGCTTTTGAACTTTCATGCTGTGTACTTGAGCAACATGAGGAACATCCTTTAACTATAGTTGGGCTAATGAACACAACTAAGTATACAAACCCAACTAGCTAGCTCTGTTTTATGATTAGCAATGGGGAGGAACATGACAGCCTTCATGTGATCTGCTCTGTTAAGTGAGAAATCATCACTAATGCCATCAATTCAGTGACCAAATATTGAGCAACATTGCCCAGTCTTCAGAGCAATAACTCAAGCCACCATAATGGCCCTCTTCAGAGACAAGTAACAAGGATCCTCCAATTTAACATTGAGGGACTTTTCTGGGTGAAGTGTGAGTATTTCACAAACATGATGAAGATGTGCAAATTTGCCATTCTTATGCTCCAAAAAACCCACATCTGCAATGACCAACTGGCTAGTCACTACCGTATTCATGGTTACGACCTTACAATTTGCCACCACCATCCAAAATATGGCACAGCCACATACTTGAAAAACTGTGTCACAGATTTTGATATTTTCTCCCCAACTGAAAAAGAAGCCACCACAATCATCAGGATAGGGGAGCTGCACACATTACCAATACATATAAAGCCCCTAACTCGAAATGACCCAAGGCAGCGCATTCATGTGCACCAGACTAAGCCCAGTACATTGGTGACTTTAACAGCTACCACATTATGTAGAGCTATGAAGTAAATTCAGCTGATGGTGAGGACCTCATGGACTGGATGACTGCAGAAGATCTGCCACTAGTCTTCTATCCCAAATAGTGAGTTTTCCACTATTGTGTGGCAACACAATTACAACCCAGACCTCACTACTGTTTGCAAAGATCAAAGCAGGAATACTCTTCAGGCATCCTGCAAAATACCCCTCAACTTCCCTAACAGCCAACACAGGTCCATCACCATCTATGTTGGTATCCAAGTCCTCCATGTTTTGTCAAAACAAATCCCATGGTGGAACATGTCCAAGACAGATTTGAGTTGCTGTAGGGAAGCCACCAAAAAAAGTGATCCTCTGAATTCCCCCAACATCAGAATGTTATCATCAGTTCATTAGCATCCTTACTGATTCTGCCTAAAAGAGGCTTCTCTGGGGCTCTCAGGAAGAATACACTCACTATTGGACAATAGAGATCAGGGACCTTGCTCTGGCAACTCAACCAGTTGAGCAGTACCCTTGTTACAGTCTCTAGTTGCCATGCCTGGGTCTTACTATGATGTCTCAGAGACACTAACTCAACAGAATACCAGACCTCAAAAGTCCAACCCAACCCCATGGCCTCCAAATTGGTAGAGAACAAAAAAGAGCCTCTAAACAAAAACGCCAAATGAAAATTCTATCATCAACTACATCAGAAAATGGCCTTAATCCCTCCACAAGACACCCCCCCCCCCCGACATCAGTACAGATGAAATGAAAAAGGGTTTAACTGCACTGAAGAAAGGAAGAAGAAACTGTCAGAGATGGTATGCCCCCAAGTATTTCTTCATTGACAAAATTCCAGGAGGACTCCAGTGGTTCCAGTCCTAAAAGCCTGAAGGGAAATAACAGTCATTGCCATACTTCTATCTAGTAAGTTGATCAATCACAGGAAGCTAAATGAAGCAATGACATATCCTGCTCTGCACTACCTACAAACTACTGAAGCATATATCATTCCCCAGAGAATCTGTTCTCTCACTGAATCAGTGATCCCCAAAAACAAATGGAATTCTGGCCTAAATGCAGTTATTGCAACCAACATTTGGCCCTCGTAGCATACACCATGGCCAGAATCCAGAGGAAATTTAATATTGGTACACTCTTTGTAGACCTTTTATCAGCCTACAATAAAATCTGGATTAAAAGCCCTGATGTTGAATCTCACAAAATCTCCCTGCCACAAGACACGACACCTATTACAGATGCTGCTGCTCAATAGGTCCATGTGAGCAACAAAATCAGTTCATCCTGGTTCCTCAAAAATGGACTCCCACAAAGCTTAGTACTTGTGCTTACACATTTGAATATATACACAACCAACATGCCTCCAAAAAAGTCATACAGATTTGTATAGGCACATGATCTTGACCTGGCAACACAAGCTACCACCTTCACCGACCTCTATTTCACCTTGAACATGGACCTAAACAGCATGGACAAATATTTCTGGAAATAGAGGCTCAAGCCAAATCCTCACAAAACAATGCAGGAACACTAAGCGGACCTTGAAAACTACTCAGTGAGACATGACCCAACTCCAACCTATCTCAGAGTGAAGGTTGATTGCATGTTAACCTTCCATGACCATCTGAAGAAGGTTGCTGCCAAGAGGAAGACTAGAATCAAACTGATCCGCAAACTGGGAGGCACAAGCTAAGGAGCATCAGCATTAAACACCTCTGTGGTGGCCTTTGTGCATTTCATAGCAAAGTACAGTGCACCAGGAGTAGATCTACTTGACTTATTGATGTCCAATTGAACACTGGAAAACAGTGTCTCTCTGGAGCACTCAAGTCGACCCCACGACCTTGGCTGACATTGCTGTGGCATATGGCTCCTCCACCTATTCATCCTGATGCCACACTCCTTAGGGAATTGCACAGAATCATGGGAAAATGAACCTCTTCCCACACATCAGGACCTTAACAATGTCCGTCACTTCCACATGTTGTCATATAAGCCCTTTTGGATCTATGCATTTAACTTTTAACAATGCAACTTCAGTCCTTACAAAACTTTGGAAGCCAAGTAGAGTTCACAAGAAGTCACAAACACACATGCTGGTGAAAGACCTAATGCAGAAGATCCCTGGTTTTGATCTCCCACAAAGCTCATGGACTACTCCAAATGATATTTGCACAAACCATGGCAAATGTGGATAGTTGCTGCACCAATGAAATTTAAAGACTCCCCAGTGTGCAACTGTAGCCACTCAGAACAGTCCATGGAACATATAACAACTCAATACCTGATTAACAAATATGAAGGCAGCATCACAGCAATATTCACTGCTATTCTACACACAATTATCTGGCTAAACCATCTTTGTTCTACATTTAAATCAGCCACAGGCAGAAGACTGTCAGCAATAATGGACTAGTGATACATTCATTTTAAGAGTCAGAGCATACAATAAAGTCAACTGGTATCAATAACAATAATCATTATGAATGTAAGACTTTTTATGGATGTTTCAATTTCTCCAAAGCCTTTTATCTGTGGCAATTTAGCTAAAGACTTCATGTCAAATGCTGGTCTTGCAACTTGTAGGAAAGGTTATTATTTCCATTTAAAACCTTTATTCACTTTGTTAAAATAGCATGTTGCATTGGATTATAATAATCTCTGGGTTGTTAATATATATATATAATCCTCCCTTTAAATTAATTTTTTTCAAAGTTTATAACCATTTAAATAGTTTAAAATTTCCTAAAACTTGACCTGGGCTGGCTGAGATAGGTAGAAGAGAAAAAGTCCTAACCAGCCAATATTTCATATGTCCTAATTTGGGGTTGTGTTCTAGAGAACAACTTTTTTTTAATACTAAATTTATTTCCAGCTACTTTTGTTTTTCTTGAGGGACCTTTGAAACACTATATTGCTACTTTTCATGTTTTTTATTTGCCCTCTGGAACAATAAAAGCTCAAAGGTTCATAAATATGCATTCTGTAAATGTATTATGCTGACAAAGTGTTGCTCAGATAGCTGCTTTTGCCTTTAGGGAATGAATAAGTTTACAGCATGCTTAAACAACAATGTAAGGGGAAAGAGAAAGAGGAGAGAGCTGTGTCAGCGTGTGGGCTGAAAATGGAACAAAAGAGTTACCTTGAATGTGCAGAAAAAATAGAAAACACAGTTAGGTACAACCACCAAGCCAATGGTCTGTAATGAGAAATTCTTGGATGTTGGTGATTAATTCACTAATTATGCTTTTTGGAGAGGAGTGGTTTGCAAATTGCACCTGAAAAAAATTGCACAGTTGAGTCGTCATAAAATATACAACTTTATTTTCTAATTTCAGCAGGCATTCAGGAGAAGTCTTTTGTTCCAACCAGAGCCCAAAGTTCCTCGCTGTGTCTTCATTAATTCTAATCCCTCTGAACAGTGATCTGCTTCACTCATTTCTAGCAAGTTGGAAGTGTAAGTGCTGATTAGCAATATGTGAGCTTGTGGTAAAAAGAAAGCTCCTTAGAAATTTTTTAAAAATATTTAAACACAAATCTTTGATGTGCCGTGCTAATGAATGTGGATGCAACAGTACATTTTAAACAACCAGTGTCCTGATAAGCCTGCTATGCATTTCAACAAAGATTGAAATCTCATGGCTAGCCAAAGCAGTAGGGGTAAATACATAGCTGAAGAAAAGCTGCTGAATAAGCCTTCTTCTAGATTCTTAGATATCAAGTGGTTTCTTAAATGGTGGAAATTCAGAATCAGCTTTCATGCATAAAGAAAAAAGCCATGCCGCAAGGGAAAATGTAGCATTCTACAGCTACACATTAGCTGTGAGAAATGAACATTTTTTGATGATGCTTCTCAATTTTTCTGCAGTCAAGACATAAAAAATCCAGCTAAGATACCTTCCATCCCAAGCTGACTCAATTCACACAGATGAACAAAGAAAAATTAAGTTTCCATTCTCTGAAAGGTGAAGCTACCATCTTTGTCCTTGTCTTTGTCTAAGCATGTCTGGCTAATCTAGTAAGGAGGGATTTAAACTAGGTTTGACAGGAGCAGGTGATCAAATGCCACAGGTAAGTGAAAAATGTGGAGACCTGGGAGATGGGTCAGAAATGGGAGAGAGCATGGGCTATAACAGCAGAGATAAAAGAGGGGCAAGGCAGAACTGGGGTAGGGGGAATTAAATCAGAATCTTAGTTGTCTGTAGACAAAATGCAAGTATGCAGAATAAGCAGAAAGAACTTGAAATACTAATAAATAAACACAACTATGACATAGCTGGTATATCAGAGACTTGGTGGGATAATACACATGATTGGAATATTGGTATTGAAGGGTACAGTTTGCTCAGGAAGGATGGGCAGGAGAAAAAGTGAGGAGGTGTTGCTTTATATATTAAAATGTACACACTTAGACTGAAGTGGAGATGGACGTAGGAGACAGACATGTTGAGAGTCTCTGGGTCAGGTTAAAAGGGGTAAAAAACAAGGGTGATTTCATGCTAGGGGTCTACTACAGACCATGAACCCAGGCAGAAACACAGGCCTTGGAGATGATTGGGGACTTCAACTATCCAGACACCTGTTGGAAAAACAACACAGCAGGGCACAGACTATTCAACAAGTTCTTGGACTGCATTGGAGACCATTTTTTTACTTCAGAAAGTTGGGAAAGTCACTAAAGGGGAAGCTGTTCTAGATTTGATTTTAACCAATAGGGAGGAACTGGTTGAGAATTTTAAAGTGAAAGGGCTGCACACAAGTGAGAAACAAAAAAAGAAAACCCAAATCCCCACTGACGTGGCCCCTGATTGAGAAGGGGAAAGACACTCCCCACATTCCCCTCATACACCAGAGCCTAGTGGGGCCTGGGCTAGTAGATTTTGTGTGCTCCAGCCCCACAGGGAGGTAGTGGGGGGCTGACGTGCCAGCTCAGGCTCCCTAATGCCTGGGAGAAGGGGGGGGGGAAGTCTTGAAACTCGGGGGGCCAGATTCTGGCAAGCCTAGGCCTGAGGTTCCCCATCCTTGAGCTAGAGACATAAAGGGTAATAAGAAAACAAGAAGGCATTCTATATAAATATATTAGAAGCAAGAGGAAGACCAAGGACAGGATAGGCCCATTGCTCAATGAAGAAGAAAAAAACAGTAACAGAAAATGTGGAAATGGCAGAGGTGCTTAATGACTCCCTTGTCAGAAAATGTCAGCAGCCAAAGACTTCCAGGGTTTATGGAGCACATAAGAGTTACAAAGCAGCCAGTCAATTGCTACTTTATTTTCTTTGTGGTCTTCAAGCAATTGTCTTCATGTCTCCCAAGTGTCTCCCAAATACCTCTCTCATCTTGGATGTCAAACCTTCAATTCTTGTTCCATCTTCCTGAATGGGTGTCCTTGTTCTGGAATTATATGCCACTGGTGTCAAAAACTCTTCTCCTTAGCCAAGGAAGTTTACTGTTAATGACATATGTTCGTCTTTCAAAAGCACTGCATCTGGCTTACATTTTCTTCATTCTAATAGTTCATTTTTAGCTTAGGAACCACGTCTGAAGCTTCCACATGCTGATTTTTTCCCTAATTTTTCCTTTTACTTTGACCTCCCCCCTTTTTTTCCCCTCTTTCTGAAGCTAGTCAATTTCTATCTGAAAACAGAGGAAATTCTAAGTAGTACTAAGCAACCAGTAATAGCAAAAACAAATACTTCAAAACCAAAATGATCAATAGCCTAAAAAAACCCATTCTCAACATTTCTCTTTGTGTGATACCATATTGCAGCGGTTCCCAACCTTTTCCAGATGGGGACCCATTTTGACAATTCAGGAAGACTTGGTGACTCGGGATAATTAAAAAAATGTGTGAATGGCTCCTTAAGAGCCACCTGGGGAGACCCATATTTGGATCCCGACCCATAGGTTGGGAAACCCTGCCATACTGTATTATTTCTCTCTCTGAGACATCTCAGAGTGAAATCTACACTAAGAATCACTTTAGTAAGTGGCTACCATGCCATGTGTTTTCCAGTACAATTTCATTCATCTTTAAATGATATGATCCTTTCACTAGGCGATCTCTATTTGCTCTTTTCTGGACAGCAGTGTAAAGCAGGCCTTTGCAAAGTATTTCACCAAAAACACATGGACAAGGGAGGTGTTTCTCAAAATATACTTCATGTTCAGTGTTTCCTGTAAGCTGCGCACTTGGGTGGCCACCCAGGATAGATTTGAATGTTACCCAGCTGATTAACAAAGTGTTCACAGTGTCTATAGTCAGCAGCATGTGTTTCTACTAGTGGTACACATTTGCACTTGCCTCTATGCACATAAATTTTATTCCACACATGGATGTAAAAAATTAGAGGGAACATTGTTCATGTTAGAAGATTACAATGACTCATTTACCAAAGTTAGGGACAGACCTAGTAATAAATCTATCTTGCTGTATGGTATTCAGTGTCTGATCTGAGTATGTTTGAAATTAAACTTCAGTATTTGTGAAGTGAGCCAACCTGACAGAACAGGGGACTATAGCCTTCTAGTTACTTGTGGAACTTGTAGAGGAAACATAGCATGAGTACATATGTTCCCCACATCACCAATACACCGCCCTCCTCCCTCCCCCCATATCCTGCTCTAGAGGACCACTTGGAGAGCTAGGAGGATACAAATCTCCTATTTAAGCCCTGTCCTCTTTGCTAAAACAGGTAAGTATGGTGCCACCGAGCATCAAATGTATTTAGTTGCTAAAACACATGCACAGGTGAGCTAGAAATCAGCCTGCTCCCCACTGTTTGACATCACACAGAGCCGGCTGTTACTGCCATTTGGCATTCGGATTAATGTTCCTTTGCAGAACAAGCTGTGGAGGTTCAACAGACCAGCCTCCTCCCTGAAGAGCTATGGAAAAACATCTACCTACTCCAGGCTCTTAAGTCAAGAGGGCCAGAGAGGACTCAGGACAATGCTAGTTTCCACAGAAAAACGATACTCTGCTGCCCACTGCTCACTTTGTTTCTCTCCTCTCTGCACTATGAACTAGGGATCCCATCAGTAGGCTGGACCACAATTCTTTTCTAACACTCTTAGGCCTGGTCTAGACAGATTTTACTTCACATTTAGCCACCTATAGTAGATTTTCTAAATGGTGTATCCACACCACCAAGCCTGTTGTGTCGACCTTACTGGACACTGAAGTCTATATCAGTACTCCTGCTTTTCACAAGGAGTAACACTATTCCCAACCTTGCAGGGTCAAATTTACGGTAGTGTACATTCGACACTGGGCAAAAGTTGAGGCGATTGGCCTCCGGGAGGCCTCTTGCAGTTCCCCGCCCAGACCACTCTGGCCAGAACTTGCACTTCTAGGGTATGTCTACACTACCACCCTAGTTCGAACTAGGGTGGTAATGTAGGCAACCGGAGTTGCAAATGAAGCCCGGGATTTGAATTTCCCGGGCTTCATTTGCATCTTGCCAGGTGGCGCCATTTTTAAATGTCCGCTAGTGCGGACTCCGTGCCGCGCGGCTACACGTGGCACGGACTAGGTAGTTCAGACTAGGCTTCCTATTCCGAACTACCGTTACTCCTCATGCTACCATACTCCCCTTGGCTGCCAGCACTCCCACAGCACCCTTGGCTGCCACTGGCCAGGGACGCAAGCGAGCACTGGCCTGGATTGGTGCAGAGATCCTGGGTCTCATTCAAGAGCTGGGGTAAGGAGGCCAACCTCCAGGATCTCCACACCAGAAGGAGAAATGCTGATGTCTATGGTCGGTTGGCTGCCAGCCTGGCTGAGAAGAGACATACCCAGACCCTTGACCAGGTTCGGATGAAAACAAAAGATCTCCAGCAGGCCTATAACAAGACCAGGGAGCAGAGTGGATGGCACCTCACATGTGCCAGTACTAAGACCAGCTCAATAACATCCTAGGAGGGAGGTCAGTCATCTCCCCTCAGTCGTTGTTGATTCCAGCCAGGACACGCTTGGCATCAGCCTCCACGATGACAGGGTTGTGGAGGATCTGGAGGAGACCAGCTAGGCAACCATGCCCACAAGCCAGGGCCTGCTCCTCACCCTGCAGCCAGTCCCGCCTCCTTCCCTTCCAGGTTGGGCTCCCAGGCATCAGATGAACCTGGAGCAGGCACTTTAAGTGAGTTCTATAACTTTCCCTATACACATGTGGGGGCAGGCTATTGGCTGAGAGGGGCTGCATCCTGGGGATCACACAAAAGCCTGGGCACGTGGGGACCCCAGTAGCACTTTCTCCAGCAAGTGGTGTCTGTCACTCACACACACCTTCCCCAAAACCCCACCCCTCTCCTCCAGCACGCAGAGAGAGAAGTTTTCTCTCTGCGGGTTGCTGCCAGTGCTGGACCTGGTGTGTGTGGGACACAGAAGAAAGCTAAGCCACACCATCCCCGCCTCCCACCTGCAGGCTCCTGGCCTGACTGGCACCTTCACATGCCTGCTTGTCCACAGGTCATGGGTGTTACAATGCTCCCCTGGGATGTCTGTGCTCCTGCAGGAACGTGCCCACTGTGTAGGCAACAGATGGCCTTGTTCAAAGCACATCACCATTGTCTGAACCAGGACCTTTGATGCTGACTCAGAGCCTAGGGCTAGGCTTCATACACAGTGCTTCCTGGGATGACTGTCATTGTCACTTGTCTTCACACCTGAGCCAGCTGCGAGCTTAGCATGTCCCCCCACCTCCACAGGATCTGCCAGAGGAAGACAACCCAGGAAGACCTGCTACATGAGCAGTTGGCCTGCCTCTGGTCCCTTGTCCAAGAGATCAATCAGGAGTGCCAGGAGTAGGCTGCTGGGAACCACCTGGGACCAGCTGGCATGCTAGCATTAGGCCATGTCCTCCTCCCTCACCTTGGTGATGGAGCACATAGCCTCATGCATGGAGTAGGCCACCAGCCATCTCCCTGCCTCTGTTCCCACTCCTCTCCCATGGCTTCCCCTCCTAATACCCCCAGGGGCTGCCAGGGCCCCAGAACATGAGGCTGTGGGACCTCAAGGGCAGCTGAAGCCTCATGAACTGACCAAGGCAGGTGCCACTCTACTCCCTCCCCATTCCTGGTTCCTTCTCCAGTCCCTCCCCTGTTTTATGTCCCCCTAATAAATAGCCTTATGCTTTCAAACAAAAAAGACTTTTTTATTTGCTCTGCAGGAGAGGGGAGAGGCAGGAAGGGAGGGCAGGGGAAGAGAGGTGTGGGGGAGGAAAGGCGCACAGAGGGAATGCAGGAGCCCCTTGTGGATTGGTCTGGGCAGAGTTTCACAGCTGATTTTGGCTGAAACTCTCCCTCAAGATCTCCTGGATGATCATAGGCCCTTGATGTGCTCATCAAATGGCACTTGTCTCCGGCTGCTCATAAGCCCTGGCCAGCCATTCAGCTTCTGCCCCCGACCCTGGAAGGAAAGTCTCCTCCTAGCTATCACAAAGGTTGTGGAGCACACTGCAGGCCACCACCACGAAGGGGATATTTTGTTTCATGAGGTCCAGGTGGGTAAGGAGACTCCTGAACCTCCCCTTTAAGCAGCTGAATGCACACACCACTATGCGGCACCAGCTCAGCCTGGCATGGAGGTTCTCCTTGGCGGGAGCTGTCCGGCATGGTGAGCTTCCACAGGGTGATGGAAGTTCTGGAGCCACTGCTGGTCATCCCATTGCTGCATGACAATGTGGTCTACCAGTCAGAACTGGTCTCCCACTGCCAGAAGCAGCGTTCAACTGTGTTCAGAGGATTGAGGGGCATTTTTAGCAACAGCATCAGCAGGACCTAGGGTGAAATGGTCTCCGGTTCAGGCTGGTCATTGTCATGCTGGATCAGCATGTGGGCAGTCTGGATGAACTGCGCCATGAAGTGCAGCATGAGGTCCGCGAGCCTGGCACTGCTTTGCAGCAGCTCCAGCTCCATAGTGTCAGTGCTGTGGCATCTCCAAGAGCAACGAGAGCATCCTGCATCCGTTTGGTGTCCCGCAAAGGGGGAGGCAGTGGAGGAGTGGCGTGTGAGATGCGGCCGTAGAGAGGAGCCCCTGAAAGCATGCGTCATACCTTGCCTGACCAAACAGCCACAAAAAGTGTCCACCCTCTTGGTGCCCCACCCCTCTGGAGTGCTTCCATCAGCTCTAAATCCAAGGCAGGCTCCAATCAGTGTGGATGCGTTATTTCAAAGTAATTCTGAGCTATTTCATTGTTCCCCATAGTGGGGACACTATTTCAATTTTGTTATTTTGGGAGTTTTTATTTCCATTTTACTTACTTGGAAATTATTTCCTAGTGTAGACATGCCCCAGGTGAACAGAAAAAGCCTTGGGAAAAGTTGAATTGTATTTCCCATGTGGCCAGCATTGCAAGCACATTCCAGAGTAAGCAGTTCACTGTGCCACACATGGAAATGACTTTGACCAATTCTAGTAAAACTGTGACACATTCACCAGTGTCCCAGTTCCCAGCGGTTCAGAAGAGCACCAGCATGGAGTGTCCAGAAGATATTGAACCTCACTGAGGCATGGGGAGATGAATCCATTCTCTCCAAGCTCTGAACTAGCAAGAGGAATGCTAAGTTTATGGCAAGTTTGCAAGCTGCTTCGTGGTTAAAGGCTATTCCAGGGACACCCAGCAGTGCGGAGCCAAAATCAAGGAACTGAGGCAGTCCTACCACAAGGCAAAGCAGGTGAGAGGTCTCGCGAAGCACCTCACACATGCTACTACTAGGAGTATCTGGTGGCAATTCTGGGGTGGGGGAGAGGCAGTCAGCTGCCCCAGCATGACCATAGATTCTGGCCAAGACATGCCCAGATTCAGGGTTGAGACAGGAGAGGAGGAGGCATCCAGACAGCAAGCTTCCAGAGCTAGGAGCTGGTCTCCTCCTCCCAGGATGTTTCCCAGTCCAGCACCAACCCTAGCAAGGGCACTACCGGTGAGTTCACAAGCTTTTTCTAACTATAAGTGGGTTAAGGCAATGGGATGTACATGTGGCACACTCTGTGCCTATACAGAGCAGGGGGTGCATTACAGCTTGTTAATGTGTCTGCAGATGGAGCAGGAGTTTTGCCTGCACAGCTCCATGAAGCTCTCACATAGGAACTCTTTAATCCTTTTCACGAGGTGTTTGGGGAGGCCAGCCTTATGTTGTCCTCTGAAGTAGGACACCTTCTGCGCCAAGCCATCAGTAAGTGGTCTGGCATCATTGAACCACTGAGCATTGCAGCATAAGGCCCAGGTTTCTGGCCACATGCAGTCAGCGTCTGCTCCCTATCACTCTGTATGATTCAGAGAAGACTGACATCTTGCATGGCAACCTGCAGGAAGGAGGAGGGGAATGTATTAGCACTCTGTGGGCTGAGAATGAAGTACTCTACCTGGGAGGCCGAGTGTGCCAAAAACCACCCACACACCCTGCGTGCTGGGAAAGAATCATTCTCCCATGGATGCCACATGTGCTGGACCTGGCATATGCTGAACACAGTGGGAAGCCGTTGTCTCCTGTCTCTCCCTCCCTCCCCCCACACACACACACCCTGCAGGGTCCTGTTCTGGCTGTGCCCTTACCACTCCTGCCTGCCTCTGAGCCAACTGCATCCCAATGCTCCCCTGAGAACTCTGTGCACCTGCTGTAAAGTGCCCACTTTAAAGCAAACAATTGGCCTGGCACAGAACACATTTCCATTGTCTTTACAGAGACTTTTGGTGTAGGCTAACAGATATAGCTTAATACAATGCATCTTCTGTAATGTCTGCCCTTGTAACTTTTCATTGTAGCTGGGACAGCAGCCAGCTTGCAGTGTACTCCCGCTCCTACAGAATCTACCCATCTGGCTCAGATTTGCAGGCGAAAGCAGACAAGGGAGGACATGTTCTGGAAGCAGGGTCGGACAGAGGCATGGGCAAGCTGGGCAGCTGCCCAGGGCGCCAACCCACAGGGGGCGCCAGATGGCAGCTGTAAGAGGCGCGCGGTGTCCCTTACAGCTGACATCAGGAGCCGCGCACCAGGCTCCCGCAGTGCTGGCCCCGCGGTGCTGGCCAGCAGCGCCCTTGCCCCCACTGCTGCGGGGCCCTGCACAGCCCGGCACATGCGCCAGCAGAGCTGGCCAGGCCGGGCTGGGCAGCGCATGCGCCATGCACCCCGGGGGCGGGCCCCGGGCTGCATGCCAGCAGCCGTGACCGGCCCGTGCATGCGCCAAGCATCCCAGGGGCGGGTCCCGGGCTTTGAGCCAGCGGCCGTGGCTGGCCTGCGCATGCGCCAAGCATCCCAGGGGTAGGCCCAGGGCTTCACGCCAGCGGTCGTGGCCGGCACGTGCATGCACTGTACTCCCCAGGGTGCGGGCCTGCGCACCCTGGGGGGGGCGGGCCTGCGCATGTGCCCTGCGCATGCACCCTGCAGCAGTGCCGCACACCTGGGCCCAGGGTGCCAAAAAGGCTTGGGCCAGCCCTGTCTGGAAGCAGATGGACTGCATGAACTCCTTCATGGAGGACATGCAGGCAGAGCACCTGGACTGCATCACAGAATGCCAGGAGAGAAGAGCTGCAAGGGAGCAGCAGGTGAGATAGCAGAAGACCATGTTAGCCTCCCTGACCCTGTTATGGAGCACCTACCTCCTCTTTATCTCATCCAAACTTCCATAGGGCAATCGCTACATGCTTGTGGTCATAGCAGGTCTCATTTAGGTATTTTGGCACCTCAGAGCAGGGGAAAGCCATTGCAAAGTTTCAAGAAAGTGGCCTTGTGCATTCAGATGTTCGGCAGCCACTGCTGATTGTCCCGTCTCGGCATCACAATGTCTCGGCATCCATCAGTTGGAGCTTGTCTCACGGCGCCAGAACCAGTGTTAGTCCACAGGATTGACTGGCGGCTACGTTAGCATCAGCGCCAGGCCATGCATGAGCAGCAACTCCATACCAAATTCAGCTTCATCCTCATCCTCTTCCTGAAGGAACAACATGACTAAACTATCCAAGTACTGTGCCATTTGGTGCACCCCGATATATATCAGCACCACAATGGTTTGTGGCAAACCAGAATCCATGCTCGTACTGTTTTGGCATCTGGTTGGGTGACCCGAGCACAAAAAGTTGCAAGCATATGGCATCCCTTGTATTTCACGCAAGGTGGTTGGGACTAAATGAGTTCATTATGGGGTGCTGGAGACATGAGCCAGTAACCACCTGCTGTAGAGTTTTGGTCTCAGCAGGCACCGTGAGCATAACCAAGAAAGCAAAGCTCCCATGATGCATCATGAGTTGACCATAGGTTCCCTAATGAGAATGCGCTACTTCGGACTATATTCAATTCTGCCCTGCAGTGAGGACACGGACCTTCCACTTTGCAAAATCGGGTGGTAAGACAGCAACCATATATTAGATTCAGCCTTACCTTGTAGTGCAGACGTGCCTTTAGTGATGCATGCCCGAAGGCCTTCAGGGAGTTCACCTGAATGAACACCCACAGAACAGAGACTGATAGAATCACTGAAGGAGCCAAGAGCTACTTGCTTAGCTAGCAAGATCAAAGAAGAAGCAGAAAATAAACAGAGGACCCAAAGTTCAAAGAAGAGGAAGAGAATGGGAGCTGCTAATAGTCAAAAGAGCAATAAGTCCCACAAACTACAAAACTGCTGTTGGTTACACTTTGTTCACAACAAAGTCTGTCAACCATCCTTTCATAGAGCTGGTCAAAATATTTCAGACACATTTTTTATGAGAAATGGCTTTTTTAAATGTAATGAACATTTTCTCACCAACTTTTGTTCACTTGAAATGTTTTGGTTTGACAATGAAAAGCAAAAACAGATTTTTAAGTGATCCACCCACCCCCTCATCCTTTTTGCTCTCTCTGCCCTGACTGCCTGCCACCTTTTTTAAGTAGCAAAAATGAGTGGGCGGAGTGCACTGGGAGAAAGGGGGATGAAAACAATGAAAATATTATTTTTCTCTTTGAAATCTTGAAAGAGAAATGACTATTGAAAAAAATTCCTCATAATTTTCCCTCCCTTTTCAAACAAATCTAGTTGACAATATTCAGTACTCCATCTAGGCCTGGATTCAGATTGATTACCTGGTGATCAACAGTTCTTTGCCCCATTCTTAGTTTCATACCCACATACACACTTCTAACGACTTAGACATAAAGTTGCTCAGGTGATTTCCACCCAACCACAAAACACTATATAGAATGAAAAAATAGGAGCAAAGGCTGCATCACCATCACACCAGTATCACAGCTCTCACCAACACCATCATGTTCAGATTATTTCTCATAAACTCACCTTCTACTCAACAATGCACGCATGAGAGAACAGAAAATCTATACAACTTTAATGCTGGTACTGTTTGCTTTTTGACAGTTATAAACACCATGTGCACTACACCAAAGTTGCCAGTGTGCTTAAACTACTCTACACATCAAAAACACATCAGCACATTAAAAAAATAAAATAAAGTTAAGATCATACACCAATATCTGAAAGAATAAATCCTACAAGAAAGATTTGATTATAAACAAAACAAGAATAAAACCTCCAGAAAATTCTAGGTTAAGATTAAATATAAAAGCAACTCAAATTTCTGAAAGTTTTTCCTCTCCAGTCCCTTCCTTCTCAGCCCTCTCCCTGGGGTTTGCTTCCCTGACCCTCATCCTTGCTCTCTTTCCCCACCATATTCCACTCTACTGGTGAGGGACCATTCAGATTGAAATAGTATAAGCTATTGAAAGGAAAATAAGATGGCAAGAAATTTTTCACCAAGTCAAGCATCTTGAATCCAAATTCTCAGGGGAAAGAACACCTCTGCAAGCTGTATCAAGAATTGCAGTTTTCAAACAAATGGATCCAACCAACAATCCCTAATCAAGTTTAGAATAGAAGCCTACACCCAGACTAGGCTCTCAAGAGGCTGCTACCTCTACCATTTACACAGTAACCACTGGCCAGATTACTCAGCCTGACAATACTCAATGTAAGAGAAAGACACAGGAGCACTTGGAATGGAGGGGAGAAAAGAACCAAGTATGGAAGACAAGAGTAAATGTATTATGTACGTTTCTGATACACAAAGATACAGAGATACATGCACACAGAGCACGTCTCCTGTATATCTGGTTTAATAAAGCACAATTGACAATCACTTTGGGCTTTTTAATCTGTTTTTAGGGTTTCAACTACTTAAGAGTTTCCTAATAAAAGAATAGTTCTACACAGCTCTCAACATCAAAGGAGAGCATTTCTAAAGCTGTTACAGAATCAAAGTAATATTCTGGGCAGAGTCTAAGGTGAACCACTGGAACAATCCTTCTGGGATAAAGATGAAAAATGCCTCATGCATGTTGCTCAATGCAATCCATCAAAAGGCCCATACAAATATTGGGCCAGACTTACTTGATATATTTATTCATCACCATTATTCTTCTCTTCTGTTTTCTGTTTGTCTGCTGAGCTATAATCTTACAAGCATCTGAAAATTGTTGGTATGTGCAAAAGCAATAGAACTGATTAGTCACAGGAGGACATGACCACGGATGGGTTTGAAATCCATAAAACTTTTCTAATTGGAGTTATGTCATAGCTGAGAAAACTGTCACTGCAAAAAAATTGGAACTGTAACAGCACTGATCAAGGCAAGACTGCCTGATGAGGGCAGATAGAAAGCTTCACTATTAACAGAATTTCAGTGTCAATCAGTTATTGGAGTTTTCACTTACGAGTGCTGTGCCTGTATTTAACATCAACATACAAATAAGTAAAGGCTTTTGTGGTGAAGGGCTTTTGTGTCCCCACCAGACATTTGTTTAGTTGGCATTAGGGCTGAAATGCAGCAGGAGCTGTTCAGAGCAAAGCTCCAGTAAATATCTTCAGCCCCCTGGAGTTTTTATAGCATGTTGGAGGCTGAAGGAGAGGAGGGGAGGGGAGAAATAGGAAATACTGTATAAGAATTTAAGCCCCGGTAAGCATGAACTACGAACAAAATCCTATCCTGGGAGAGAGCGCATTACAGCAATTACTGAGCCGAATCATTTTCCTGTTGGAAGGTAGATCATAGGGCTGGCGGGTGGTCTGGCTGAGGGCATAGGTGGGGGACAATATATGCCAAAAACAGTAGAAACCTACCTATCTGAAAACAGTAGCTGTTAACTGATTTTTCGACTTTAACATCTGGTAACATTTTCATCTTCTGCTAACTTGTAAAATGTTATAGTATTTGTGACAGTGGGAGTTCAGTTCCAGAAGAAATTTTATCAGTACAAAGAGACTACAAAATCAGCTTCTTACTGGGCCAAAGGGGTTTCTAGTCCTGCATTATACCTGTCAACTTCTTTTTAAAGAAACAGTATATTTTGGGCATTAATTTCAGTTGGCTTAAGGATACATAAACATTTAAACAAGAGAGAGGGAAAGTGTATGTGTATTATACACACTTATTAAAGGCTAGATTCTGTCATCTCCTGTAGACTTAGTAGCTATACAAACTGCCCAACCAACATTATAAACAGAGGCTGAGTGAAAAAAAATGGTTACTTAATTGTAGGTGTGTGCATGCCATGTGGACGGATTGATGGAGAATTCTCCCTTAGCAGTACCCATCAGGGGAGCCCCCAGGAGTGATGCCGATATGCTGATGCACATATACCCCCTGTTGGCTCTCCACCTCCTCAGATCTTTCTTGCCGGAACACTCCGAAACAGGGGAGGTGGGTGGGATTTGGAATGGACATGGGCAGCACATCTTGAAGAGCCATAGTTACGAGAGGTAAGTCACCGTTTTTTCTCCTTCAAGTGCTTGCTCATATCCATTCCATGCAGGTGATTCCAAAGCCAAACCAATGGAGGCAGGGTCAGAAACTACAGAGACAGACTACTACACTGCCCTGCGCACTGCTGCATGGTCCCTGGCCTGCTGCGCTATGGCATAGTGACTTGCGAAAGTATGCACTGAAGACAAGGTAGCCACCCTGAAGATTTCTACAATGGGCACCGGGGCCACAAAGTGAACGACAAAGCTTGGGCCCTGGTGGAGTGCGCTGTAAAAGGGGGAGCTGGAACACGAGCCAGCTCATAACTCACACGGATGCAGGAAGTGATCCAGGATGAGATACACTGAGTCGACACTGGCAAGCCCCTCATCCTGTCAGCTAAGCACACAAATACCTGGGGGGGGGGGGGAGAGACTTACAAAAGGGTTTTGTCCTATCCAAATAAAAATCCAAAGCACAGCTAACATCTAAGATGTATAGAGCCTGCTCTGTTCCCGACGCGTGAGGTTTCAGGTAAAAAACAGGTAAAAATATATCCTGGTTGACATGGAAATGAAACACCACATAGCCCCAGTCAGGGAAACCCTTCCTCAGGCTAGGCCTCATTCTGAACAAGGCCAAACCCACCCAAAGGATAGAGTCCATGGGGGCCTGCCTCAACTCAACAGTGGTCAGGAGCTCCCTGCCTGCAGCTCGCTTCCTAACAATAAAGGAGGCTGTTCTGAGGCTCCACTTGTCCCCCCTCAACTGGTGTTACATGAGACTGCTGGGCTTTATGGCGGCGTGTACATATGTGGTGTGACAAACCAGGCTCAGGCTTCACCCGCTTCAGCTGTGGCTGGCGCAGGTTCACAACCCGGCTTTGCAGAGTCCCACATTGCAGAGTCCTCCAATGCCTGAGATGGTGCTGAGTGATCTGGGGGATGTGGTATGTGAAAGTAGAAAGAATTATATTGTAAGGGAAGATTATGTTTGTAGGTATGCAGATCAGAATGAAGCCAGGTGTGCCTAGGATAACAGGAGAAGGAGCATTAGGTGTTAGGCAGAAAGTAAGTGAGGTAACCAGGGAGATATGGACAGGGGATTGCTCTGTGTTTGATGTGGAAATGAAGATACTTGACTTGAAGTTTTGCCACCTTTTAATCTTGTTAAGTTGGCTTTCCACCATAGCTTCCAGTCACCATCTGCTCTCCATCCCCCTGGCTCGCTCTCCAACCCATAACTTCTTGTCCCAATTTCTTTTCCCAGCCAAGTCTCCTGCCCTGGATTGCACCCAGTCTCCACCTTCGGCCTCCAGAGCAAGTCTCCGTTCCCCAGCTCCCAACTGCACTCTCCTTGCCAAGCCAGTCCCAATCTCCCACAAATCAACTCCTAGTCCAAGTCCATCTCTCTCCCCAAAAGCTTTTAGTCTCAGTGTCCCTTCCCAACACTCCTTGCTCCAATCTATCCCTTCCCCATAGGTGCTGCTCTTGTTTTTCCTGAATTTCAATCAGGTAGCTTTCACCTCAAAGCTGCCTGAGCCCAGAAGAAGGGTCACTGAGTACACAGGAGACAGAGTTGTCCTGCCATCATTCAGTCCTTTATACATCGCCTGGCGCACAGCAGTCCAGAACTGCAGTATCATAGGGTAAGTCCTGCTCATCCTCAGGCAGGACCATACCTAGCACTAATGGAATTTTCAGGAAACAGGGGAATTTGAGAGGCAAAGAAGGAGAGGCAAAGAATTTGAGAGGCAAAGAGTTACTGTGTCAGTTGGGATAGCATGTATGGGAACTGATTGGGCCTTTTCCCCCTTGCTCATTTTTGGTCAGCATCAGTCAGCCCAAAGGCCACAGGTAAAACATGGAGACCTGGGAGATGGGTCAGAAATGAGAGGGGGGAGCATGGGCTGTAATAGCAGGGGTAAAGGAAAGAAAACAGAACTGGAAGGTGAAAACAAATCAATATCTTAGTTCTATGTCTCATGCGGGAAGAATGAGAAGCAAGAACTTGAAATGCTAGTAAATAAACACAACTATGACACAGTTGGCATCAAAGAAACTTGATGGGATTATATGCATGACTGGAATATTGGTATAGAAAGGTACCTTATATATTAAAATGTAGATTCTTGGACTGAAGTTGAGATGGAAATAGAACTTGTTGAGAGTCTCGGGTAAGGATAAAAGTGGGAAAACAAGGGTGATGTCATGGTAGGGATCTACTACAGACCACCTAACTAGAAAAAGAGGTGGATGAGGCTTTTTTTTTCTTTAATCAAAATCATCCAAATCACAGTACTTCAACTATCCAGACACCTGCTGAGGGAAAGGACACAGCAGGATTCAGATTTATTCAACAAGTTCTTGGAATGTACTGGAGACTTTTTTTATTATTATTTCAGAAAGTGGAGAAAGCTACTAAGGGAAGGCTGTTACAGATCTGATTTTGACAAACAGGAAAGAACTGGTTGAAAATGTGAAAATGAAAAGCAGCTTGGGTGAACAGGATCATGAAATCATAGAATTCGTGATTCCAAGGAAACGGTAGGAGGGAGAACAGCAAAATAAAGAAAATGGATTTCGAGAAGGTAGATATTAGCAAACTCAGAGAACTGGTAGATAAGGTGCCACAGGAAGCAAGTCTAAGCAAATAAATAATTAAGGAGGGTTGACAGTTTTTCAAGAAGACACTATTAATAGTGCAAGAGCAAACTATTTTGGTGCATAGGAAAGATAGGAAGTATGGCAAGAGATCACCCTAGTTAAACCAGAAGATACTGACTGATCTAAAAATCAAAAAGGAGTTCTACAAAAATTGGAAACTAGGTCAAAGTAGAAAGGAGTAATATAAACAAATCACACAAGTATGTAGTGAGGTACTGTATTAGAAAGGCAAAGGCACAAAACAAGATCAAACTAGCTAGAGACATAAAGGGCAACAAGGAAACATTCTACAGCATTAGACGAAAGATGAAAACTAAGGATAGGGTTGGCCTGTTACTCAATGAAATAGGAAATGTGGAAATGGCAGAGGTCCTCATGCCCACAGTAGCAATGTCCCTTTCAAAGGAGGTAGGCAGCAATGGAGCCATGCCCTACAGGTGTGAGGATAGAGCATGGTGTAGCCTGTATACAAGGGTAGAACAGAAGCCATACTTAGAACTATGTACTGCCTGAAGCAAAATGCCTCTCACATCTGCCGCAGGGCAGTGAAACTCCACATTGCCATTAATGCAGAGCTGGGGCTGTAACGGTGAGTCAATGATTATCTTTGGTGATGATGGTGGGTGTGATAGAATACAGAAGAATGTTCTCTCCACAGAAGATCTCATTATAATTGGGGTTGCTAGGCGCTACCACAACACAAATATCTGTCATCATTGTCATTACATGAATAACTACTTTCATTCTCTCTGCTGTCCCAGACTGTAGGGGAGGCAGCTTGATCACTTTATAAGGTATTTTCATGCTTACATGTGTGTGTAAATGGATGTGAGGGAGCAGGACACACAGGAGCCTCAATCAAATAGATGACTGTTTCAGTTAGTCATGAATGCACTGAGCTCCATGGTCATTCCTAGCTTTTGTAGGGGTAGCTCTGAAGTCAAGAGCCAGGCCCTGTGAAATTTCTCTCTCATACAAAGAAGCCTCTCACTATTGGTCGAAAACATCATTGTTCCAGTGGAATGCAGTTATTGTGGGAGGTTATATTTACAGAACAAGAGGAAACCTCAGTTACCTACAGCCAGTCCTTTGGAGGGCTAAGAATATCAGGGCAGACACTGAGCTAGAGGCAGACCAATAGAATGATGTCTGGTGGCAACATGGGTTCCTGAGCAGATACATTACTAAATTTCATACCAAATGGTGCTTTTCCACAAGTTTCAGAGAGGTAACAGTGTTAGCCTGTTTCAGCAAACACGAGGCATCCAGTGGCACCTTAAAGACTAACAAATTTATTTGGGCATAAGCTTTCATGTGCTGGCATCTACTTCATCAGATGCTTGAAGTTGAAACTTGAGTTTAGCAGGGATACATACATACATACAAAGATGGGAGTGTTACATTACATATATTCTGAGGTCCCCCTTTTTTTCTCCACTCAAACTCATCTGAGACAGTGGGTTTAGCCCATGAAAGCTCATGATACTATATTTGCTAATTTCTAAGGTGCCACAGGACTATTTGTTTTAAAGTTACAGACTAACACGGGTACTGCTCTGAGACTTTTGATCATTCTTGATATCTGATTTGTGTCCATTTATTCTCTGGCATAGACACAGTCCAGTTTGGACAATGTACATGGCACAGGGGCATTGCTGGCACTTGATGGCATATATCACATTAGATGTGCAGATGAATGAGTCCCTGATGGTATGACTGACTTGGGTAGGTCCTATGAAGGTGTCGCTAAGGTAGACATGTGGACAGTTGGGATTTGTTGCAGGGATTGGTTCCTGGGTTAGTGTTTCTGTTGTGTATGTGTGGTTGTTGGTATTGGTTTCAGGTTGAGAGGCTGCCTGGAAGTAAGGACCGGCCTGCCTCCCAAGGTCTGAGAGAGGAAGAGATCATCATCTAGGATAAGTGGTAGATCCTTAGTGATGTGCTGGAGAGGTTTTAACTGGGGGGCTGTAGATGATGGCCAGTGGTGTTCTTTTACTTTTTTTGTTGTGTCTGTCCTCTAGTAGGTGACTTCTGGATACCTACCTTCTCTTCCAATCTGTTTCTTCACTTCTCCAGGTGGGTATTGTAGTTTTAAGAAAGTTTGACAGAGATCCTGTAGGTGTTTGTCTGAGAGATTGGCGCAAATGTGGTTGTATTTTAGAGCATGGCTGTAGACAATGGATTATGTGATGTGCTCTGGAGGTAAGTGTAGAAGTCAATAGGCAGGGCTCGACAATTAGTGTAATCTACTCACTCGTGGCGAGTAGATTACAAGCCGGCACAACCGTGCAGCACAATCAGCACATGCGCAACACGGTCTGCACATGTGCAGCGTGCCAAACTGCATGGCTGGCGAGCGGGGCTCACCACCGCTTGGCGAGCCCTATCAATAGGTATCTGGTTAAGGTGGTATTTATGTGCAATTCACATGCCTACTTGACAATATCAAATAGGGTCTGAGTAGGGACTGGGAATGGCTAGCTCACTACAAAAGTAATTTCCCCCCTTTTGATATTCTCATTTTATCAGCTATCACAAGTGGGCCACATCCACCCTGATAGAATTGGCCTATTCACACTGGTTCTCCCAATAGTAATGTAACATTTCCATCTTTGTTTGTTTGTTTCTATGTATGTATCCCTGCCAGACTGATCTTTCCACTTCATGAATCTTACAAAGTGACAACTTAGTCTTTAAGGTGCCACAGGACTCCTTGTTGCTTTCCCACAGATAGCATCTTCATGGCTAATCATCCTTACTCAGTAAAATAGGTGCCTTAGTTTTACATAGTTACAAATTATAATGCAGACAAATTGAGAAGGCAATGTCTTGCACATTAGATAGCAAAACCACCTTCTTAATATACAAGAAGGTAGGTAGTCTTGTTCTCAGAGATACTTGCATCTACAAACTAAGATATCTCTAATAAATACACAAACAAAATAACCTGAGATAAAAAGCAGTAATGTGTCAGGGATTACATTTTTACATACCCATAATCTGATTATTTACCTATGTTCTATCAATATATACTAACCCCCCCCCCACCACCACCACCGAGACCATTAGTATGATGCTTTTTATAAAATAATTATTTTAAATGTGTGTTTTCAAATGAAACACACATATTATTCTGATATACTTTTTGCAAGGTACAATCCTTCTAAAGTACACATAAATTGTTTTAAAGGAATAATACATCTCGTAGGACCGTTTTATGGATTAAGTGTCAAGAATGAAATATTGCATTTCAACATTGGGTAGACCTGAAAGAGCGAATGTAAAAACAATAAGAGGTCTGAAAAATTCAATTAATTTTACTGCAGTCTCACAGCCTAGACGTTTTATACTGTTTAATAAAAAACAGATAATATTTTACACTATCATGATGTAAATTATGTAAAGTTGTAACAATATGATATCACTTAAAATGTATGGGATCACTAATTGAACTGCATAATTCTCAGTTTAAAGGAAGCAGTTCAGTACATTCTAGGTCTATTGAATGGAGACTTCTTGTATTTAACATCAGACTGCAGTAGAAATTAGATCAACAATCTTTTGTGGTTATTAATGTCTTTTTCTTACTATGATCAGTGTCTTTATGGTCCCAACCCTAAAAGGAAAGATAAAAATAAGGGAGATAATCAAGGACAAAATTCTGACTTTATTTGGGTTATTCAGAATGTGGATTTTACACCTGTCAGGTGCTTTCCTAAAGGCAAGTCACTGTCAGGGCATTCCAACTACAATGATGGCTGTGGGTATCGAGAAGCTAAAAGACCTAGTCCAACACGTAAAACAATACTGCAAAGTTTGTTAACTAGATCATTAATGTGACTAGGTAGGGAACTTACTTTCATGTATTTTGGTACAGGACTTAGCACAACAGGGCCTCAATGCAGAGTGGGGCATTTGGGCACTGTAGTATTACTAAGTAATAATATCATGTCTCCTCTAAACACATTCAAAAGAGCAACATTACTGGCAGGTGCAGAAAATCTGCAAAGTCATTACTATAATGGATAGCATAAAAAATACTCTGAAATGCTCCTCAACACAGAAAATTTTTGTGATTCTTTGTGTATTCCAGGGACACACAGATTAATGTTATCAAAGCTGGTCCTAAAGATGGGTTCACTCAAACTCAGGCTGAAGACAATGAAAAGACCATACAGACCACATTCTTCTGAAGAGTGGTACAACAGGTACCAAAGAACCCTCAAGGAGATGGAATTAATGTTGCATTTCTATCCATATAGACCTACGACTGACAAGAAAGCAAGGAGAAAATGGTTTTCAAATGAAATTATAGTTTATTATCTTAAATGATATTGTTTAAAAAAGAGAAGTTATTCACTCTGTATAGTAACAATGGTTCTTCAAGATGTGTGTCCCCAGGGGTGCGCCACCATTAGTGTTGGGCTCATCTCAGCACCACGGACCTGACTTTTACAGCAGCGTCCAGTCGGGGTGCGCATGCATGAGGGGCGCAGTATTCCCGCCTTTGAAGTTAGCACGCACAGCCCGACTCCTCCCTCTTTCTCCTTTGCTGCCCTCCTGGCAAGCTGTTAGTGGCTGGCAAAGCAGGAAGGAGAGTGGGTTGAGCACCCAGCGGGGGATACATCTCAAAGAACCATCATAGCCCGACTCCTCTCTCTTTCTTCTTTGCTGCCCTCCTGGCAAGCTGTTAGTGTCTGGCAAAGGAGGAAGGAGAGTAGGTCATGGAGCACCCGGGGAGGGGGGAGGAAAGGGGACACACATCTCAAAGAACCATCGTTACTGCACAGAGTGAGTAACCTCTCTTTCTTCTTTGAGTGATGCCCCATGGGTGCTCCACTGTTGGTGACTATGTAGCAGTGCACAGTCAGATGGTAGGTGCCTTCGTCTAGTTGTTGCAGGCCATGGAGAGGACCACAGTAGCTACTGCGGTGCTATTGTGGAGCATGGTGGAATCGCATTGTACTTCATGAACGCGTGGTTAGACAACCATGTGGCTACTCAACATATTTCATGGAGCGACATTCCCCTGAGGAAGGCCATTGATGCTGCCATCGCTCTGGTGGAATGAGACTTTTGATCATTCGCTGCCATCACCCAAGTGAACTTAAAAAGATAAAAAATAAATCCTTTTCCAGGGAACAGATCACTTGGGAATCCCCTCCCAAAGGTAAAGCTCTACTCCCTGCCCCAACCTCTGTTTTGCTTGGAGTTGGGAAAACAGACAGAGGGAATCCACAGAACACAATGGACTCTGCCTGGGTAACTAGGCATGTAACTCTAAGGACACAAGAATCAATCAATACCGGTTAATCAAAATGAAAGGAAAACTCTTTTATCATCAAAACAAAAAACTGTTGCAAGCATAGTAAACTGACTAGGGAGTAAATAGCCATGATGAGACATAGACTAAGGGGAAGTCCCTGGACTGTAATTACAAAAAAGAAAAACAATTAGCCAGCTCAGACCTGATTTCCAAACCCCTAAACAAGAAAAACAATAAACCCTGATAGACTACCTAAACGTTTCCCTATTTACACATTTCAAGAAGTCCATTCTCAAAGAGAAAAAGCATCTCCCATCTCTCTTAATACCTAGGAGAAACTGCTCTGATCTCAAAACAAAAAGAGTGAAAGAAAAACCCCTCTGTCCCCGTTTGAAATTCCTATGTGCGTTTTTATTGGCTGACTGCCCAAACCTCCTTCCCCATCTCCAGTTGCTTAACCTTTTCTTCACTCTTCAGGTGAGTCAGACTCTCCTTAGCAGCTCTTATTTATGACAAATTCAATGGCCCTTCTCACATCCAGACTGTGCAATATGGCTTCATCCTGGTAGCAATGTGGGTTCGGGTAGAAAGTAGGAAGGACTATGGGTTCTTTGATATGAAATTCAGAACCAACTTTGGATAAGGAGAAGTGGGATCACAGAATACCTTTTTGTTTGTGAAAGGTCATGTATGGAGATGAAGATGTGAGAGTTGCGAGTTCACTGAGTCTCCTTACAGACATGATTGCCAACAAGAACCGTGCTTTCATGGTGAGAAACGTAAGTGATGAAGTTGCCATTAGCTCAAAGGGTGGTTTTGTGAGTGGAGGACCAGTTCTAAATCCCACACGGGAGGTACATGTGCCTGTGGTGGGTGAAGGTTCTGTAGGCCCTTCCGAAACCTCTTAGAGATGGGGTGGGCAAATATGGAGAATCCATCTATCAGGGGTAAAAGGCTATGATCATGACCAGATGAATTCAGTGATGAAAAAGATAAATGTTGCATGATGTATTCCAGGATGGAGCGGAGCTGTAGATGATTGGACTTCCCTCTGGGTGCACCACTGTGTAAATTGTTAACATATAATACTTACCTGTGAAAATGGCGTTTGTCTTCTGCTATGTAGTAGCACAGTTCTTACTTGTTGTGAGCACTGTTGCTCAGCTTCCGAGAACCAGATAGGTACCATGCCGTCGGGTGCAGTGTTTGTGGTTGTGGATAAAGGATTGGGCCCTTGCTCTGGGAGAGGAGATCTGGGCATGTTGGAAGCAGGTAGGGAGTTTGTAGAAAAAATTGATAAATACATGGAAACAATGTCTGTCAAGGTCACACTGGGGCTATTAGAATTACATGTGCCCCATGGGTATGGATTTTCCAGAGACCTCTAGGGATCAAAGGGTTAGGAGGAAAGGCATATAACAAGTGAGCATTCCATGGGAATAGCATTGCATCTCCCAAAGTGTGGTGCCCTATGCCCACTCTCAAACAGTATTGGAGCATTTGGAATTTTGGCTGGTTGCAAAGAGGTCTATCTGAGGTCGACCCCAGTGTTGGAATAGATTGTGGGTGACCTAATTGTGGGTTCCCATTCATGCTCTGTGCCAAAGTGGTGGCTGATCATGCCATGGTATTCTTGTCCCCAGGTAGGTATGCCTCTATAATGGTTATGTTGTGGTGGATACACCAATTCCAGAGCCGAATCGCCTCTCACACGGGGAAGGTGACCTGGCGCCCCCTCTGTAGTTGATGTAGAACACTGCAGTCATATTGTCAGTGAGGATACGCACCGAGGACCCCTGAATGTGTGGAAGGAGGTGTTTGCAGGTGTTGTGAACTGCTTGAAGCTCAAGCAGGTTGATATTGAACCTGGACTCATTGTGGGATGACTTTCCTTGGTATTGTTGCTGGAAGTGGGCACCCCAACCTAGAAGTGAGGCATCTGGAGTGATTTGTTTGGATGGCTGATCTCAGTGGAAAGGCAACCCACTGCAGAGGGTCTATGCCTGGGTCCACCACTATAAAGAGATAAGGACTTTCTGAGGAGGCGAAACATACCTGTGGACGAGGTATCTGGTAGGTGTATAGATTGAGGCAATCCACTGTTGGAAACATCAATATTGTAATTTTGCATGTGAGACGACATATGTGGTAGCTGCCATAGGCCATGAGTTTGAGAAGGTTAGAATGGGAACAAAGAATCTATGTGAGCCCCTATAAACTCTAGGGGAGTAGAGTGGATTTTTGCTCATTGATAATGAATCCTAGAGACTGAAGGAAGGTCTCTGTGAACCTGATCATGCCCCTTGTGGTTTGTCAGGAGAGACCTCGAATAAGACAATCATCCAAATAAGGGAAGATTGTGATGCATTTTTGCCAGATGTGTGCCGTTGCAATTGCCAGATTCTCGGAGAAGACTCTGAGGGCAGAGGAGAGTCCGAATGGGAGGACTCTGTATTGAAAATGGTCTGATGCTACTTTAAAGCATAGGAAACGTCTGTGCACAGGATGTATTGTGATATGGAAGTATGTATCCTGGAGGTTGAGGGATGCAAACCAGTCCCCTCTGTCCAGTATGGGAATAATCGTGGTGAATGTAACCATTTTGAAATCCTGAATGTGAAGGTATCTGTTCCACTGATGGAGCTCTAAGATAGGCCTCCAACCCCTTGTTCTCTTTTTGGTGAGAAAGTAGTTTGAGTAAAAACCTCTCCCTTAGTATTGTTTGGGGACCTATTTTACAGCTCCTATGTTGAGATGGTGTTGGACTTCTTAGTAGAGCAAGGTTTCATGAGAAGGGTCCCTGAAAAGGGAGGGAGAGGGTGGGAAGATCAATATGAAGGGATAGAGTACCCACAACTTATGATTTCTAAAACCCTCTGATCTGTGGTGATTGTTACCTACTTGTTGTAAGAAGGGTGCAAGGCAGATCCTCGACCACATTCTCAAACCTGCTGTCTAGAGGCTTGAGTCATGGAAGAGCGTGTGTTTGGGGCTCTCCTCCATTGGTTTTGTGGTGGGAATCGACTTTGATCAAATGGCCAATGCTGCTGCTGTCAGCCAAAGGTGGTGTCCCTGTGTCTTTGGTAGGGATTATAGCACTTCCTTCAGTGCGGGAAGTATATATCCCCAATGGGCGCAAGTCTTTGTTAAAATGCAAAACTTCATCAGTCTTTCCAGTGAACAATTTGTCCGTATGGAATGGTAGGTCTTCTACCTTAGACTGAAGGTGCTTGAAGCCAGGATGACTGTCTCATTACTATGGATGTTGCCGTAGTTCTTGCGGTGGTATCATCGTCGAGGGCCATCTTTGGGGCTGTATGAGATATAATAAACCACTCTTTAATGAGGGCTTTGAAGATAGGTCTCTTATCTGGGAGATGTTGCATAAGCTCTGTATATTTGTTTTGTATTGAGGATTTTTAGACCTTTGAATTGCAGCATCAACCACTAAGAATTGGGTTGAGGGTGTAAGAATAAAAAGTTCATGCCTTTCGATGGAACAAAGTATTTTCTAAGGGGGGTGGGAAGGGCTGTGGCTGGCATTTGCCGTACTTCATCAGCTGCTTCAAGTATTGCCTCATCTAGAGGCAGCGCCATTTTGGATTTTGTAGAGGGCTGGAGGTTCTTTAGAAGCTTATGCTGTTTGTCCTGCTCTTCTGATAGCACAACTGCCTGACTGACGGCAACCCTTTGAAATAATTCTTGGAATTGTTTAGTTCATCACTAGGTGAGGAATCGTCTAGGATAATTGCTTCATCAGGTGAAGGAGACAAGTTATCATTTGGTGGCGTGTCTGCTTGTTGGATGGTTGGATCACCCTCAGTCTGCTCTTCCTCAGGGTCCATGCCCTCTGTGGGAGAGCATGATAAGTTAAAGTGTGTAGAAGACAGCAATCTCAGGGCTGGTGTGGGAGGGGCAGTGGAGCTGTCATGGTGCCCAAGAATGATAGGGGTACCAGCGGCTATGATGCTGAGGATAGTACTGACAGTCAGGGTGCCAAGAGGGGGTATTGATAGTCGTACTGTGTGTGCGCCCCGTATGATGCATGTGCTTTCTGAGGATGAGTGTTGTGAGGAGAATACACCCCTTGTATCCCCCGGTAGACATGAAGTTGTGATAAAGTAGGTGAATGTGGGGAGGGCAGGGAATCTCTTACTGGTAGGGGGGAGTGAGAACAGTGCCATGCTGAGGACTCGCTCAGGGATCTGGTTCTTATTCTCCTACCAATTATTGATGGAGCACGAGTTTTACTGCAGGTTGGGGAATGGCAGCAGCTTGATGCTTTGTGCCTCGGTGCTGCGTCTGCCTGTGGTGCTGTTGGAACCCTGCACCGTGACGGGGGCGGGGGCAGAGGGGTTGGAGTTTGCCTTGTCTTTTCTCAGTGCCGAAGGCGAAAGCCATGCTGGGGGCTTGCCGGGTGCCAGGGATAGTACTGGTGCTGGTGGTGCCACAGGTGCCAGCGATGCCTTTTGTTGATTTAGGGCCCTTAGTAGGTGCCCTTTTAAATGGCAGGAGAGCTGTCTTCAGAGAATGTTTAGCATGCGTTTTTGAGCCTGTTAGTGAGGCGGCTTGGTTTTTTGAATGCCTGAGGTGCCTGGTTCATCTCCCTTACTAATTCGTGACGGGAGGGAGTGGGCTGGTGAGGCTTCTTTTCTGAATGTGCTCTTTGCAGTGAAGGGCTTGAGAGGTTCTCCTGAGGGGACATCATATCCGAGCCCTTATTGCCCCCATTATGCAGATGGGGCTCTTGGGCTTTGTCAAAGCACAGCATGCGTATTCTGAGCTCTCTATCCTTGCGAGCTCTCTCTGTGAGACTGTGACTATGAATACATTTTTGGGAAACATGTGTCTCCTCCAGGCAGCGTATGCATTTGTTGTGGCCATCAGAGGCTGGCATAGAGGCCTAGCATTTCTCACTTTCTTTGAAGTTGGAGCCCGGCATGTCATCAGGTGGCAGACTACGCTGCTTGCTGCTGTGACTCTTATTTATGAGTAAAAGCTCCCCCCCCCCTTTCTTTTTGGTTTGCAGTGGCAGTAAACTGTCTAACTATATACAAGCTGAAACGAGAGAACTGTTGGGTCTTTTTAAAACTATCATCTGTTTAACAAACAGGAACAGGAAGGCCAAAATATCTAATTTTTTTTCTTTTCCTCACAGAAATAACAAGAGGAGAGAGGTTGGAATTCCATCCATAGCCGAGAGCAGTGAAGAAGGAACTGAGAGAAGTCAGGTGGCATGCGCTAACTTCAAAGGCAGGAACACTGCGCACCTCTTGCACATGTGCAGCCTGACTGCGCACTGCTGTAAAAGTCTCTGATCTGCGGCGCTGGGACAAGCCCGACACCAACAGTGGAGCACCCTGGGGGACATCACTCAAGGAATAAACTTTTTTTAACCTTTCAATGAAGAATTAATGTTACAGCTCAAACTAATCTTTCAGCAGAAAAATCCAGTTTTAAAAGACAAATGCCCGTCCAGTATCACGTTAGTGTGCTGCCGCATGATTTTGAGGTTTATCGTATCAAATTGAAAGGCCAAATATTGTAGTAGCAGAATAGCATCACAAAGAGATAGAGAGTTACATGATCTTTTTGCCCTTATCAGGATGGAATTTGATTTACAGTGATAGCGGCTGAGCTGACAATTGTAATCAAACGGCACACTGCTTCTCAAAACACCAGGCAAATGGGTCATTTCAGCTGATTGGTTATCCCCAGAGAAAAGTAAATGGTAGGGGGAAGAAATATTGTGTCCAAGTACACCTGTGCTAGCTGTAGGATCAATGACCAGTATCAGCAGGGCTCTATTTAATGAAGCCTGAATCGGTTTCACAGGCTTGCTAACAGCCATAGTTATTACTGATACCAATATAATCTATTGGCAAGGCCAAGTAATTGCTTCATTTTGTGGAACAAGAGATTTATAAAGATATAAACCTACGTATGTAAGACCAATCTAAAGATTTTTAACATCAAGAGACACTCACTTTCATAAAACATACAAGCACAATGCGATAGTGAGATACAGTGATAGGAAGTAACAAGTATATCTGGATAACTGCAGATCAATTTATAGATGTACCTCTCTGTATATAAAAAAAGCAGTATTTTGTAAGCCTCGCTCTACAATACATATATGAAATATGTTTTTGTTTATTATTTTTCTCAAGATGAAACCACTTTATCAAAGTGACAGGAGAGAAAAAAAATCACTGTTCAAGTTCTAATTTAATTCATGTAGCTAGCTAGGCATGAGTTACAAAATAATAGAATTAACTGCATTTCTTTACCTTTATTGGATTGCGATTCGGTGGTATTTTTAACAGTTTCAATTATCTAATCTGCAAAAATCCTATTTTTCTTTATATTCATGACATTTGTAGTACACAGAAGGCAGCCCTGATCTTTAAGAAAATCAGGAAAGATCCTCAATTGGTCAAGTCATTGAAGGCAGATGATTAACATCAACCAATAATAGCCGTTTCTGTCTCAGACTCAAGACCACCCTCTATGAAGATAGGAGAACACAGAGTTAATATTACTCCATCTTTGTTTCTGAAACCATCTGTTTTATATGCCACCTCGGGCTGCATATCCATTTAAGCATTAGTGTAAGAACATTTACTTATAATTTCATTTCTGAAATCATAGAAGGCAGAAGCAGCTTCTTCTGCTAAATTAAAGTCAGCAAAACTTTAGAACACTGGCCAAGATTTTCAAAATTAGGAATGAAATTCTGTGCTGCATTTCTTAGAAATATAGCACAAAATTTGTAGCCTTGGGCTGTGTCAGACCCTGGCAGGGATAAACTACAGTGTTAAAATATTTATAGAAATGTAGCCGTGTTAGTCTGGTGTAGCTGGAACAAAAAACAGGACTATGTAGCACTTTAAAGATTAACAAGATGGTTTATTAGGTGATGAGCTTTCGTGGGCCAGACCCACTTCCTCAGATCAAATAGTGGACGAAAATTGTCACAACCATATATACGAAAGGATACAATTAAAAAAAATGAACACATATGAAAAGGACAAATCAAATTTCAGAACAGAAGGGGGATGGCAGGGAAGGTAAATGTCTGTGAGCTAATGATATTAGAGGTGATAATTGGGGAAGCTATCTTTGTAATGGGTAAGATAATTAATGTCTTTGTTTAAACCTAAGTGTAAAGTGTCGAATTTAAGCATGAATGACAGTTCAGAGGATTCTCTTTCAAGTGTGGTCTGAAAAGGTCTTTGAAGCAGGATGCAGGTAATCAAGTCGTTGAGACAATGTCCTTTTTGGTTGAAATGGCAAGAAACTGTTTTTTCTTTGTGATCCTGTCTAATATCTGTTTTGTGGGCATTGATCCTTTGGCAAAGTGTCTTAGACATCTGTCTCCTATAGACAACCACCTAACCTCAAGATGATTCTTACCAACAACCACAGGACATATCACACTAATACCAACCCTGGTACCTTCCCTTGCAACAAACCCAGTTGCCAGCTTTGTCCAAATATTCACTCTGCTGATACCATTATTGGACCTAACCAAGTGAGTTATAAGATCAAGAACACATATTCCTACGCCTCCAAAAATATAATATGCTATCATGTGCCGAAAGTGTCCGCCTGCTATGTACATCGGACAGACGTGGACTGGCCCATGAAAGCTCATCACCCAATAAACCATCTTGTTAGTCCTGTTTTTTGTTCCTGTTAAAATATTTGACAGAGTTGTGTTAAAAACAAAAGTAAACACAGCACTATTGTTAAAAATGAATAATGAATGTCTTTGAAGTGGAAAGGACCTTAAAAGAATCAGGCAGATTGGCAAAGACCAGGGGACAGCTGCTCCATCGAATACCCCCAGATGTCCTTTACTGCAGCCTCACTGGGGCAGAACTACACTGGTCACGAGTTGGCATTTCGAAGTAATAGCCCGGTGCAGCATCTTCCTTTCCACACCAGGCAAATACCTGTGTGGGAGTTAATACTGCTCCAAGTATCACTCCTCTGCTTATGCAGCATGCGGCCAAAGAATAGCCATGTTGCCAGAGTGGGGTGTCCGTAGGCCCCTCTGGAAAAGACACACCCAATAGAGGCTCTAGTATACAGCTAGTAAAAATGTAGAATTCTTTTATGTAGAACTGCAGGGAGGGGGGTTGTTTTATTAGAAAACCCTGCTTAATGGGCAATTATGAAACAAAACACCAATATATTTTCAGGATTTTCTAAGTTTTAAGTGAAAATGTTAGGGTTATCATTGAAAAAAAGCAAAATTTAACCAAAAGTAAAGTTTTTCTACAAATTTTGTTCTCCACAACATTTTTTTTTTGTCAAAACAGAACACTGATGGAAACCTTTTGGACAGTTCTGCTGTAGCATTCATGGGTTTGAAACTAGAACTCCCAAAGACCCATCCTTTCTCCCCTCAACCAGCTCAGCAGGTCAAGAGCTTTCCTAGAAGGCATTAGCAGGCAACTTTGTAAAGTGAACTTCAGTTTCCTAGGTTCCCAGCTCTCACTGGCAGGTTTTTCCAGTCAAACAATGTACATTCAGGAAGTTATAATAGGTCATAGCATGTGTTCACAGCTGTAACATCAGAGGACTGTCATTTTTACCTTTTTTGGTAAATTTATTGATAACATTTTATACTTAGGTGGCAAATGAACACACTATACATGCCATATGGTATACAGTAGCCCTGTGTGAACACTCAGTTTACAATTAGGCTTAATCACTTCATTAATATTGGTGCTTCTCATATTTTATTGCCATGTTAGCAACATATAAATACATCAGAAATCAGCAAAACAGAAACCACGCTCCCTAAAAGCATACCAGAAAATGCAGTCCTGTTGCTAACAATTTTTATTCTACATGTAGTTCCAATGGATCAATTATTTGACTATCAATGAAAAAATGCACAAAGGAGTGCCCATACAGTGTATTTCAGGCAGAGATTTTCCATGGGTTTAAAATTTCCACCTGCAAATGACTCATTTTTGATAGATTAATTATACTAAGATCTTATACAGGTTGAATCTTTCTAATCCAGCACTCGACAGTCCAGCACAGTTAGCTGAATGTCCATGTGGCCAAGTTTCCCATGGTCCCTTAAAATCTGTTTATGGCCAGCAATCCTGTCAATGTTCTGTGCTGTTGTTTAACTCTACTTTAAACCTAAATGTCTTCTAACATCCCTGTAAGCAGCAGGAGTGTTGATAATGTTGCTAGACCAGGAGTGGGCAAAAGAGCCTCCACGGGACAGATCCAGCCCGCCAAGCAAGTTGATTCGGCCTGCAGAGGCCATACTGCTGCCCACACCCCAGGCCAATCAGGGCCTGTGGGCTGGGGGGAAGCACGCACCATGCACTCCTGGCAGGGCGGGAAGAGACTTTGCGTGCTCCCCTCCTCCCCCCAAGCCCTGATTGGCCTGAGGGCAGGAGGGAGTGCACAAAATCTCAGCCCTGTGAGGGGTGTGATGCCTCAAAGCACCAAACGCTCCTTGCAGGGCAAGGGCAAGTTGAGAGGAGACTTCGCGTACTTCCCCTGCCCCACGCCAATCAGTGCTTGGGGGCGGGGGGAGCACGTGAAGTCTCCTCCCACCCTGCAATTGGCTCAGCACTTAAAGTCAACTGCCAGCTGCTGTTCAGCTGGTGGTTGACTAAGTGCAGCATTCCCTTGCAGGGCGGAGGCAGGGAGCGAGACACCTCCTGTGCTCCCCCTCCACAGGGCCTGATTGACCTGAGGGACACAGGGGGGAGCACACGAAGTCTCCTCCCACTGCCGGAATGTGGGTACCTAGAGGGAACTGGCAGCTGTTCCGAACAGCTGGCAGGTCTCTTGGGCAGGAGGAAAGACTTTACATGCTCCCCCACCCTCAGACCAATGAGAGTCTGTGGGTGGGGAAGCATGGAAGTGTCCTGGCCCTGCCGCTTTCACCTGAGGCTCTGCCTCTTCTGGGGCAGCCCGGGGCCACTTGCAACATTTTTCAAGTGGCCCCCATGCTAGACAATATTGGCCCCCCATAGTCTGGAAAACTCTCTGATTTGGCACCAGTCAGGTCCTGAGGCTGCCGGACAAGAGAGGTTCAACTTGTATAATTTTAATCAGCCACTAATTAAATCAAGATTACATCCCAATGGTGTCATGCAACAAGTAGGTAAAGCATTTAACACAACCTCAAGATTCAAATCCTTTTGGGCTTTGTTAGCAGCTCCAAAAATGCCAAGCAATATGTTCTGTGCTATGCTCATTAGACATGCTGCACAGAAGACTCAAGCCAGAAGATCACTGTGCTCTGGCAACATCCTCCTACAATCCTGGAATGCCCCACACCTGTGGTTCCAAAACAGGGCATTGCAATCCCAAATGGGGTTGTGCCATCAGCAGATGGAGTCGCAGCAACCTCTAGTGTGCACTTTGGCAGCATGAGTGTGGGGAGAACCCCAATTTGTAGAGCAAAACAGCATCCTCCACATGCATGTCATGCTGTGCAGAGGGAATCATTTTGCATCTTCCATGCAGAGAGAGGAGATCATAGTGTGAAAAGGGGCAGCCCCTGGAGCCTGGTCCCTTCCCCCTCCCCAAATTGCTTGCAGGCTGTAGGGTGGAGGGCGCTGCAAGAAGGGGCAGCTCCTAAAGCCTCAACACCCTTCCCCCTGCAAAACAACCTGCAGGCTGCCAGGGGACACTCAGAGGGGTGGGTAGCCTTCTGAGTCTACTTCCCAGCCCCCGACAGCCTGCAATCCATGGTGGGGGGGGGGAGAAATGGTGTAAGCCCACAGGTACAGGAGCACTGTTTCAGTCCCCTGGGAGGAATCATTGCTAGAGCAGTACCACCCTTGCTGCCACAGCCAGCCCTGGTAATCCCTCCCCCACCTCCTAGCCCTCTGCAGAGTCCTGCACCTCTACCTGTCTTGTCTTCTGCACCCCTCCCCCTTCCCTAGCTCCACCTCTCAACCCTCTACCCTAAGCCATCCACCCCCTACACCTCTTCATCCTCCATTTCACACTCCAGCCTTCATTTTCCTTCATCTTTGAAAACTATAATCATTAAAACAATGCATGCATTTTTCATTTATTTTTTCAAATCATCTGCTCCCTCAATTACTTGTTAAAGACTCGAGCAACACCAGGTACACCATTGTGAATAACAAGTGTGTCTTTATGTCCCCTTTTTCCTTCTTTTTTAAAAATAAATACAGAATCTCAGCTTTGCAGGGTGATTCTGTAGGCAAGGTTTGGTCAGTCACACATTTGGGATCATTGACAAGCTCACAAAGTTTAGAGTTTAGAAACATGAAACTTCCTCACTGATTAGATACAGGCATTACAAGTGGCTGGATTGGTCTAGACTCTAGAACAGCAGTTCCCAACCTTTTCCAGATGGGGACCCATTTTGACAATTCAGGAAGACTTGGTGACCCAAGGCCATTCAAAAACGGGGGGAGGAAAGGGGGCAGAGCCACCTGGGAAGACACTTAGTGATCCTTTTGAAATGTAATGGAGATCCATATTAGGGTCCTGAACCATAGGTTGGGAAACCCTGCTCTAGAATATACATTGTTAAAAGCCCTGCATGGATACAAAATTTATATCCACACCCATATCCATAAAGATGAACTGTGGATATCTGCAGCCACATTCATGTATGCAGATATCTCTTGATATAAAGCAGATATCTGCTGATTTGCAGGTCCCTACTCTTTGTTACACAAGGCTTACAATAATGGAGAGATTGCTGATCTAAAATCCACCACCCTGAAGCCTCACTCCCAAACTTACACCAGTCTCCACATTTCAAGAAATTAAGAGTCCCCGCTTCAAAGAGTTCAATCTGTTTATCACAGAGAACAAGGAGGGGTATTTTAATCACAGTGTATAAGTACCTACCTGGAGAAAATAAACTGATAAGAGGGCTTTTCAATCTAGGGGTACGTCTAGACTACACGGCTCCGTCGACGGAGCCATGTAGATTTGTTTGTTTGGCAAAAGGAAATGAAGCCGCGATTTAAATAATTGCAGCGTTATTTAAATTTAAATGGCTGCCCCGCTCTGCCGATCAGCTGTTTGTCAGCAGATCAGGGCAATCTGGACGCTCCCCTGTCGACATGAAAGCCCTTTATCTACCTCCCCGTAAACCTCATCCTACGAGGCATAACGCGGAGGTCGATAAAGGGCTTTCAGGTCAGCGCAGGAGCGTAGACTAGCGTGCTGAGCCAACGGAACAGCTGATCAGCTGTTTGTTGGCTCAGCGCGGCAGCCATTTAAATTTAAATGAAGCTGCGATTATTTAAATTGCAGCTTCATTTCCCTCTGCCGATCAGCCTACTCTACATGGCTCCATCGACGGAGCCATGTAGTTTAGACACACCCAAGCAGACAAAGGTGTAACAAAATCTAACGAGTAGAAGTTGAAGCTAGACAAATTCAGACTAGAAAGGTGTAAAGCAGTGGTCATCAACCAGTAGATTGGAATCTACTAGTTGATCTTGGAGCCTCTGGCAGGTGATCCTAACTGGTTTGGTCAAGAGGCTATCAAGTGCTAGCACTTCAGCTGCCCCTTCCCCCACTGCTGCTTATTTCCTGCCCTTTGCCTTGGAGAGCCGACCCCCACCTCCACCACAGGAGCCTCCTGCTTCCTGGGCAGGGCAGGGGAGGGAGAGGAAGTGTGCTGATGTCAAGGTGCCCCCTCTCCCACTCTGTATCCTATCTCAACAGAGCAGGAGGGGGCACAACAGGACTTGGGATCAAGTTTGCTGGCTGCACTCCACCTGCCTGCCCCAAGCCCCTCTCACTCTAAATCCCTTAACCCAAGACCAGAGCCTGCACCCCAGCCTGGCAAAAGTGAGAGAGGATGGGGAAGGAGGAAAGATGGAGTGAGCAGGGGCACAGCCTCAGAGAAGGGGCACAAAAGAGGAAGGGCAAGGGTATTTGGGTACAAGGTAGATCTTGGATTGCACTTCAAAAAGTGGTCTCATGCTTGAAAAGGTTGTAGACTACTGGTGTAAAGTTTTAACAGTCAGTACAGAACCATTTGAACAATTTACCAAGGATCCTGGTGGATTGTCCATCACTGGCAATTTCAAAATCAAGATTAGATGCTTTTCTGACAGAACACTCTAACTCAGCTAGTAAATTGTAAGTCTTCTTGAATTCACTTCCAGATCTCACTAACCCAGTTCTGTAAATCACAACACACTCTACCAACACCATACTCTTTCAAAAGTATCACTTAAAACCATTACATCTGTGCAATCACAAACATGCCTGCTATAATATTTTCTGTACTTTTGATATGTTTTAAAGATTTTAAAACTTTCTCTTGCACCATTCAATAACTAATCTGTTATCAACAACTGGCAGGAGGAGATTACTCACAAGATATGTATATTACTAGATGTTACCTATCTGTAACAAGAAAGGCTCCAGAAATCATGGAAATGCTATGATTTTTACAGTACATTTTCATATGTTTTATTTATATTAGGGTATTTTACAGCAAAGCAGTTTAATACGAAGGCAGACTTTTCAGCAAAGACATTCAAAGCACATGAAAATACCATATGTCACAAAGGAAGACAAAACATAACAGTACAATTGAAATATAAGGCAGAGAATAATTACACTTTATTATAATGTAATACATTCATTTAAAAAGGAAAAAGCATTTAATGCAATCAATAAAATAAATATCTGGTAAAGGTTAACAATATCTAGAGTATGTGCCAACTAGAATGGTGTTTTGCAACAAAAGCTATTAAAATGGTAAGGCATTCAAGAAATGGTTGTAAAAATACTATATTTATAATTCTCATATCCTGTTAGGCACTTTACTAAGGGACGGACTCTGCAGTCTTTACTTACATAAGTTGCAGAACATGACCCTTAAACAGGGGTAAACTTCATTTACCCTTTGTAAACTTGAATATGACACTAGTCTGGCCAGCATTTTCATCTTCATTGTGTAATTGTTTACATCAGCTAAGGATTAGCTGAATCATCCCCATACCATTCATTTTAATGCTTATAAAATCTGAAGTACTTATTTTAATCAACATGAAGTTAAATCATTTTACAAAAACAAACAAAAAACAAATACCAAAAAAAGCCTCAATGTTTTTAGGTGTTTTTGCTAACTCAACTATTGCCATAATTTTCTTACCATCCAGCCTTCCAGAAATATTTTTTTGCCTCAAATATTAGGTTTTTTAGGAAAAAGTGACCTGTATATTTGACCTAAATAGAGGTTAAAGTAAATAGAGTATCTTATAGAAATAATTTAATTGTGTACAATTTTCTCAACTCTCTTAAATATTTTATTGGAAACAGAATAGATTAAAAGAATTGAATGAATAATTTTGCATACTAATAGCTATTGCTGGTGGTCAAGCAAATATACTCTCCCTGTTTTAGTACAAACTATTCCATTTAATTTCAAATCTTATGGAACATAATAGTAACTAAAAACTATTAAAGTTATATATTCAATGGAAGCCCAATATAAAGTTTGCCAGGCAGAGATAGGTTAGATGAGGGCCCGATCCTGTCAACATTTACAAATGAATAATTGTACTCATCTGAGTAGTCCCAATGCAGCTGCAAAACATTACAGTAAGTACACATATGCAAGATAGATGAAAAACCAATTATTCATTCTACAATGAAAGTATCTTTGATACTATATTAAAGCCCAGATTTTCCACTGAATTAAATCAATGCAGCTACATCACTTGCAAGCGGATGAGGATCTTTTCCAGATTTGTTAAAAAATACTGCTTTTTTTAAAACAAATGGTTTTCAATAGGATGTCATCGTTCCTTAAAATTTAAAAACTTTTCTGTGTTTTGAAATTTGTCTAATTTTCTGTAGCTGGGTTCTTATTGTTCATGAATTATGTCAATCCAATTAAGTGTCCTATCAAAGAAACAGAACTATTGCTGCACTGTGTTCATTATACCATCTATGCAAACTTGTTTAATAAAGGAGATGTGGAAAAAACACATATAAATGTTGAATGGATAGTGAACTTAAATGTATACAGATCCAATATTTACACGTAAATACTAAATTTTTTATTTTTCCTGAACTTTTGTATCAAAAAGATTTAAACTAACTACAGCTCAACAATAAAGCTGGTAACAATAACATTCTCATTGGCAACCTTGCAGCACTGAACCAGGTTTGACAGCTTTATGTGTTTGCTTAAAAAATTATCTTGAAATTCTGAGAAATTAGACCTCAATTTTCATCAACATTTACAAGTACAACATATTGTGTGTACTTCCTTTCACTTCCCAATAAACCATTCATGCATACACAGTGACCAATATATTTTGAACTTACTTTTGAACTCAGATAAAATGATAGAATGATAAAATGATAGCATTTTAAGATATAATCAACAAATACACTGACAAAACAAATAAACAGCAATGATTTTTTTCGTTAAATACAAAAACTAAAGTAACTTTTACAGCATATAAAACCATGTTTTTAGAGTTGATAAAACAAAATATAAGGTAGATAAAATAAAATCAGGTATTTTATGAAGCATGGATTTGTATTACAGAGCACAAATGTACTGTGTGCAATAAACTATGGATTTAAAAGGTATTTTCAAAAGGAATTCGAAATATAATAGTGTACGGTCATCTAAAGGATTTAAAAATAAAATCTACAAAGATCAACAAACAGAAATCCTTAGCAAGCTGGCCCTCATTCTTCAAACAGGTCTCTTCATACAATTGTGTGCAGACAAAAACCCCATTTACCACAGGAGTAGACTGCAAGGATTTTAGCATCTGACTGTGCAGAGGCCCACTGAAGTGCAACACAGGTGAGTAGGTCAATCCATACCAATCAAATTGCAGGTATAGAGTTTACACTGATCAGACAAAACCCTTAAAAATAATTTTCTGGGTTCATTTAAGCCACAATAAAATAAGGAAATGGGACAGGCTACAGAGATTTTTTCAGTGTCTGACAATTTTGCCAAAAAAACAAAGTTTTCACATTTGGCAGCTGCATTTCAGCAAAACAGCTAATCAGATAGCTTCCATCTTCATTTATCTTGAGAAGCAAAACGGTAAACTACAGCTCATTATAAAATACAATAAATGTATCATATAATTATTTCCCTTGTAGAGCAAAAATTAAAATAAATTCATTAATTATTTTGATTCATAACTTCCATAAGTAATAAAAAGTGAGAAAGATTCAGAAATTTTGTTTCAAGGTAATAAGCTGAACATCCATATTGTGCAAAACTGCAGTGCTATGATGTTTTAGAACTGGACTCCCAAATCAATGCAATTTTGTTATTAAAAAGAAAATATATTTGAAATCGCTATTTTAAAGCTTTCAAGAACCACTATTTTTCATATTATTCTTTACATCTCAAATCTGTTTTATAGTTATCATTTAAACCTGTATTTTAAATAATAAATTGGTTAAAACGAAAAATATCATGACGCTTGTGTGTAAACTGGTTCACAATTCAAAGCACAGTCAGTCAGTTCTGAATAACTACATTTATGGAACAGACAAAAAAAGGGGGTAGGAAGATTTGCACAAAAATACTTGAAAATTTCTGGTTCTTTTCTTCATGATCTTTTGTCTATTTAGCTGCTTGCAGTGTGCGCCTGCATACGTTTCGCTACATCATAGACATAAGCTATGTCTGGTCGCCTCTCTGGATCCGGACTGATGCATATATTAACTAATTGTCGCAGCTAGAAAAGGAAAACAACATATAAGAAAGCCAATAAATACTTCCAGTTCACAAGTGTTAATAGTGCATTCTCAAGTTCTTAAGGCTGGCTGAAATTATAGAAGTGTGGTAATTTAGATTTATATTGGTAACCGTTTCACTTTTACGACATTTTATTTTACTTAGGGAACACGGATAGCAGATTTAGGCCCCTATCATGTGCACAGATAAATAACTTTACACATACACATAGTTCTATTTTTAACTAATCACATGAGTTCAATAGCATGACACATGCTATTTGAGGCCTTATCTTCTAGAATGCTTAAAATGAGTCATGGTAATGACTAAATCTATACAGGCAGTCCCCGAGTTACGCGGATCTGACTTACGTCGGATCCGCAGTTACAAACGGGGCCCTTCCTCTCTCTGGTCTCCAGCAGACCAGGGAGAGGAAGCAAAGCGGCGGAACACGCGGGCAGCGGACAGCCCAGACACGTCTGGGTTGTCAGCTTGCCGCGTGCTCCGCGGCTTTGCTGTGCTCTGCTCCCCGTCCGCCTGGTCTGCAGACCAGAGGGAGGGGGAGCAGAGCAGAGCAGAGCAAAGCGGTGGAACACACGGCCAGCTGACAGCATCTGGGCTGTCAGCTGGCCGCGTGTTCCGCCACTTTGCTCTGCTCTGCTCTGCTCCCCCTCCCCCTGGTCTGCAGACCAGGGGGAGGGGGAGCAGAGCACAGCAAAGCTGCGGAGCCCGAGGGCAGCAGGATAGCCAGGGCGCGTCTGGGCTGTCCCGCTGCCCGTGTGTTCCGCCGTTTTGCTCCCCGTCCCCCTGGTCTGCAGACCAGGGGGACGGGGAGCACAGCAGAACAAAGCCACGGAGCCCGAGGGCAGCAGGATAGCCATGGCGCGTCTGGGCTGTCCCGCTGCCCCCGTGCTCCGCGGCTTTGCTCCAGACGCCTGTGGTACAGCAGCTGGGGCGCTGCCGGTTGGTCCCGTAGCGCCGCTCTGGGCGCCACTGGACCAACCCAGCAGCACCCCAGCTGCTCTGCCCCAGGTGTCCCCAAGTCAGCAGCTGATGAAAATGACCAGTGGCTGACTTCAGGAAGCCCCTGCCCCGGGCTTCCTGGAATCAGCCGCTGATCAGTTTCAGCAGCAGCTGACTTGGGGATGCTTGGGGTTCTTAAGTTGAATCTGTATGCAAGTCAGAACTGGCGTCCAGATTCAGCCACTGTTGAAACTGATCAGTTTCAGCAGCGGCTGAATCTGGACGCCAGTTCTGACTTACATACAGATTCAACTTAAGAACAAACCTACAGTCCCTATCTTGTACGTAACCTGGGGACTGCCTGCACAGAAATTTTGTCATGAAATCAACACCACTTCAAAGGTCTTTCGATTAGGCTCTATTTTTTTCTTTTTATGGACACAACTTCCAGACAGACACATACACAAGCATGCCTCTATCTGTATAATTTCTCTATAATCAGACTACACATTATGTTCATGACAAACCCTAGAGTCCTCTGAGACCCCCAGAGATCACACGTCTAGAAACAGATGCCCTGGAACATAGACAAAGGGTTACTGGAACTTCTAGGTACTTCCTGTTCCTATTTAGAATGTGAGTAATAGTTATGATTCTTCTCCCCTCCCCAATTCATTTTAGTTGACATTCGAATTTATCCAGTCATTCTAGTGACCTTTCAGAGGGAGCAAATTTGTCATCTTTCAAATTTTGCATAGTCTCCATGGCAGTCTGCAACCTGTAACATGCTTCCCTAGAGGTTGCTCATTAGAATACTGTAGCACTTACCAACAATTACCAGATACAAAATTCTTCCAATATTTTTCTCCTAACCACTGTGCCAAACCCTCCTAGATCTCCTTACCACAGTTAGAAATATGTGATCCTCCCTGACATTTTGTCAAATCTTCCAAGGCATCTTACCATCAAAAGTACTTATATATAATATATTCAAGTGCAATTACAGTAAAACTCCAGTTGTGATTACTGCATCAAATACAGCCTTCAGAAAATTCTGCCAAGACCAAGAACTCAGACTTCTTCACTATCATGATCATGCAAAGGCATGAGAAACGCATATTGAAATGCTTTCATGTGGCAGTAGGCAAAATGGCACCACTGATCAGCTATTTTTTTTAGCCATACCCATCCTTCATAGCCACAATTGTTTGTAGGTATTTTCAAAAGTGTATGAAACGTGATGTCCTGATTATCTAATTTTTGCAATTTCATATGGTTAGAATTTTTTAATATATAAAAATTGCCTCATTTAAAAAAAATGTTTGTAAGGAGGATTCCTGAAGAGACTATTTCCCTTTTGTGCAAACCTCCTTTATATGTAGCCCTCACATCCTAGCCAGAATATACCTGTGGCTACTGAGTTAGGTTTGGATAATTGTGAACCTCCAGAAATGTGCTGGTAGTCTGGGGCCACCAGTAAGTCAGTGCATGTAGGATTTATCTGTTCTTTCAATATAGTGTCTGAATCCAAGTGCCTTGAGATAAACTGTTTGCCCACTGAGACTGCCTTATATGAAGCTACGTTATGGACATCACAAAAACACTTCTTTGGGTCAAGATAATGTACCTATAACTTGATTCTTGTTCCTAACTGCAGGATTCTTTTCTGACAGATGAAGAACGTGTAAGAACCAGTCCTCTGACAGAAAAGCTCTGAATTGAGCTGTGTCTAGTAGGGTCCATCTGTACTTTAGAGAACAAACTGGGACTTTGTGGCACCATTATGATAAGTGCCCAATACTGTGATGGTGCCACATACACTCTTGCTTGGAGTTGTCCTTGAATAACCAATCACGGAAAAAGCAAAATATTCCTCCTCATCCTGCACAGGAAAAATGCTATGACCCTAAGGCATTCCGTAAACAAAGGAACATAAGTACTGTTACAACTATCTTTTGTAAAAAGAAGGATGACTAAGTTGTTGCTAGACTTCCTGATACAGGATTCTGGCTTCTTTTTCCACTGCCAGGAGTATCTATTTCACTAATTACTGGAAGCCTCCGTGAAGCCATCTAGTTCTCACAAAACTATGGATGAACGGTAGAGATTGCCAAAACCTAGGGAATAAATTCTAGGATTCTAATGTCAACAGGATATACTGATGAGATAGCAATGTTGTCCTGTCAGGCACTGGATGGCCATCAAGCTCTGCACCAAAGGCAGATCACGGTTGTGACTGAGCTGGAGGGATCTCTTGTTGCATCTCCACATTACATTCTTCTTTGGCTGATTATGCTTCTTAACCTCCTCTGTGCACTTAGCACAAGTGACTGCCTTTAGCCTGGAGCTTAGCCTGACAGGGAGCAGTAGCACATATTTCCTTTAGCTTTAACAGGTTTGTCAGCCACCAAATAAGTAAGTGTCCCTCAAGTCAGAAAAAAAGACTAAAAACTATGACGGGGAAAAACCTTTGCACTGAAAACCTGAACTTTTGGTAAAGACTCAAGTTTTAAATTGGAAAACATTATTCTTGTTCAGAGAAGAAGAAATTCTTGCTGCCCACTCTCAGTGCAGGCAGGAAAACTAGCAGAGAATACAGCAACTCTGGGTCTGTTGGCTCTTTTTCAGCTTAAAACGTTGCTTAGACATCACTGAGGATGTACGAGTTCTCCATCAATTAGGATATAAATCAGGATGTAAAGTTCTTCGCCATCACACAAAGCAATGTGCTAGATTCTGCAGCCATGATTTTAACAAAGGCTAATGATTCTGCTTGTCCCATTTTCACAATGGACCATACTTTTTTTCAGACAATCAGACATTTTAAAAGTATCCCAACAGTTGGTGACCCCAAAATTGTGACACCAAATTACTAACCACTTGAAAATCTTGGTGTGTGATTCTACTTCTGGGGAAATGTGTTACAACTTTTACTGCAATTTTTGGTCAGTGCTTTATCGTTATGAGAATTGTGGACAAAGATACAAACGTGAAAATCTATCAACATGTGTATCTTTGGATAACTTTCTATCCAAAGCTGTGCTCTCATACTACAGATGCAGTTCATTAAAATAAAAATTAGCCCTGTGATAAGTTACTTCAATTTTAAATGCCATTTTTATTTCAGAATTACACTTAGCGTACGGGAAGTGTATTTTAACATTTCTTACATTTTATAATTAGAGTTTTTATACTCCTACTTGAGTCTATGGACAGACTGGGGCACAATGAATTATTCTTTTATCAAATTAATTATTAAAGAACATCAGGAATTCAAATGGGCTTCAGGAGTTTGTTTCACTAATGGTTCAGAAATCTCCTCACTTTACTGCTCAATTGATGAAGTTCCAACCTGGATAAACATCTGAGATTTTAAATTTTCTATTGCAGAAGAAAAGGCCAAAACTGTAATTTGACATATAATACTTAGCCTGTTTCTTCTTCAGCAATTCCACATTTATGCAATATTTGCATTTGCGATAAGAGCTTAAAAGAAAAATTCATTCACAAACATACCAATTTTTCAAAGGGGTTTTTATAGTAGGTGAGATTTGTGTGTCAACAGATCATGGTAATGTTGCATTCTCTTATTATTTTATAGATATTTCACTCTTTTTGTTAAGTAATTATTTCCTGTATTCATAAAGGGTATCATAGCTCTGGCTCTTTTAGATTGTCACAAAACACTAGTCTGCCCAATGATTTTAAAAACAAATGATTTATCCTGTGTTTGAGAGCACATTTATTTTGTAATGAGGAAAATACAACATGTTTTGCTTTGTATTGCTTTTCAAGACTGGAAATTATACAGAGTAAGTAAAAGGTAGAATCTATTTCCCTTTCCCACTCTAAGACCTTCTATCTGGGCCAGACTTTGATATTTGCCCCTTGGCTGAGAATCCGCATATCCAACTTCACACTTAGCTGCAGTGAAGTAGCCCTGCAGGCAGGCCAACTTCAACGAACCACTAGTGGTATCATCATTAAAATCCTGCTGAAGGTCACCATGGTAACCGCCTGCTGAGGCTTCACTGCTGCACTCGGCATCTCCTAATCAGCTACCATGTGAAATGCAAATTCAGACAGTCTGAAAATTAGTCAAGAAGAATAGAGGATGAGGATGCCGATATGTGAAATATTCATGCGCTTCATGGAAAAAGGAAGACAGCATGAATGACACAACAAAGAACGGCCCCTGACATTTTTGCTATCATTCTGCATTACTGTTCACACCCTACTGTATTTCTAGACCTCCAGTTCTGAAGTTGGTAATATGAACTGCCATATTTGTATCCTACAAAAATAACAATTAAATCTGGCCAATATAAAACAATTAATTGGAAAGCCACAGATATACTGCACAAACTCCATAAAGACTAGATCACCATTGCAACCTTTAAAAAGAAAATTAGAATGCCTTTATGACGTCTAATTTTATTCACAAAGGAAAAAAATTGTTCCCATAAATATGACAAAACAAAAAAAACTGGACAGCAATCTTTTATTAATAGTCCCTATCTCTGAAAACAATAGAGTCAAGATGCAGAATTACAAATTCCATTCTTTAAGCAAAGTAGCACAAAGCTTCATGTTTATTAAAAATATTTCAGATATAGTGTTTATATGCATTTTCAACATAATCTTTAATTCATGGAGACTGAATTAAATTAGAATTAGTTGCTAATACCTACTCTTTGGTTTGTCGTTTTTATCACTTTGCCCCATTTATTTCAAAGTGGGAAAGTATTTCAATATTGGCATTTCAGAACGTTAACAAATACACATTTATATTTTCTCATGTCAGTTCCTGATGGTTTAGAAAAAATATTTGCATTTATTTTACCCTCTCCTTTTGCTTTTTTCCCTTTTAATGCCTTTTAAATACAAAACAAAATCCGGTGCACTGATGCCAGTGAAAAACTATTAGCACTGCCCTGAGCCAGATATCATGGGGCATATTCTTGCTATGCTTTTGCAACCTTCACTTGAAAATCACCTGTTACTACAAATATTGGCCACTCCCCTTTGAAGAGTGCCAACTGTGTGGTAATAGAGATAAATAAGAAATCATGTGGGGACCAAAACTCGTTTTTACTAGCAATTTAATCTACATTAATTTTTTATCTAAATCTCTACAGAAACACTAGTTCACCAAGTTATTGTGTCACATAATCCCATAAAACTGTGCTTTTAGAAGCATAGAATATAAATTTTATGTTCAATCCCATTACAAATTGCAGCATGTACTGTGTATTCTGAAAAAGACTACTGTGTTGATCATACTTACAATTTTTTTTTAAAATTCACCACATAATATAGAGAATGAGTGACCATTGATTAACAGATCAAAGAAATAAAGGAGGAAATAACATGCTCCCTGAACCAGTAAACACCAATATTTTTGAAGCGGTACCAGAAATATCATCATTAACATTAACATTTGGTCATGTCCAACACCACAGGTAAACACATGAGACAGATCCTTATATGGGATAAACTAGTATATTTCCATTGATTTCCACTGATTGTGCCAGTTTGCATAAACTGAGGTTCTGGTTCATGGGAAGGACAATTACTTACTTCTTCTGAATAGTGATCTGAAGGAAGTGGTGGATAGTCACACTGTTCTATCTTCTTACACAGAGAGTACAAGTTCATTTTGTCACCATAAAAGGGACTCTGAAGTGCAGCCATCTATTTAAGAAAATAACATAGTTAAACACACTGATTTTTTTAAAAAGGAACATTTTGCTGGAAAATCTATTTCAATGGTAAGATTGCATACCAACGTCTGAATGACTGCTCTGTGTACAGCACTAATGCAAAAGTTCTAAAATGGTTAGTATAAACCTGTGTGCTTACTTAACGAAAAGACTAATTTATATGCAACACTGATCATAACAACACTTATGATGTTATAACGGTTTATAATCCATAATTTAGCATAAGTAAAATTCAATTATTGGACAAAGTTTATGCTATTAGGATAAGGTCTCCCATGCTCCCAATCCAAAGACAAAATAAAACAATGGCATTTATTTCACAAGACCTGTTGAAAACAATTACATATCCTATTTAATTGGAAAAAAATATATGATTTAAAGGAGCAATTTCCTTTAAAAATATCTGATAGCAGTAGTTGCTTTGGAATGCTATTTAGATACCTTATTACAGTTTAAAAATTAAGAAAATGCTACATAATGTTATTTCACATAAAATACTTTGGAAAAAAAAGACAGTAATATTCAAAAAAAATGTAGCCTGAATTCTATTAAAAAAGCAGCTTGCAATGTATTAGAGATACATCCTGTAGCAGTAATTTAAAGATTTCAAAGAAAAACACAATCTGCAGGTATCAGCACAATTTTCATGAATAACCAACAAGCATTTTTTGGGGGGAAAATATAGTTAAAGAAATGAGCAACTTAAAAATGACATTAGTGAACATAATCTTAATTTTAAGATAGTACTATAACTTGACACTTAAAGTGCAAACACTGTGGTTAGCAGGATTACTAACTTAAAAAAATCATTTAAAGTCTCTGCATTCTGTTCAAAACCTTCTAACTGTTTGAACCGTAGCAACGTGAAAGCTGCTCTGAGCGCAATGCTGCCCCAAAGTCAGTCACCCTTTTCTACATGTGCTAATAAGTTTGATTTTGGAAGGACAATGTGTACATTCCCCAGACATGCAGAGTGTGTGTGAAACACGCTAGTCCATGCTGTGCTACTGAGTGAGCTTCAGCAGGGACAGGACAAGCTGAAAATGGCTCTCATCTGTCTTATGGTCCTCCAGATATATCTTTAACTCTTTCATGGCCTAAGCATTGTTGATAACGGAAATTACAGGCCATACATATGACGAGAAAAATTAGAAATATTAATTTGATATATTTTCTTTATATTTTATATAAATCCTAATATAGTTTTATATATTAATTTCATATTAACTTAAAATAAAAATACTATATTTTAAACACTTCCAAAGATAAATATAAGACTGCACCCAAGAAAAATAATTCTAGAGACAGTGTAATAGCTCTCCGAATATTTTATCTTTAAAATAAATGTTAAAAAAATGCAGCCTTAAAAAAGAAAAAACAACTGCAAAATCCATACACATTCAGAAATTCTAAATAAATGCACTAGGTGTTCATTAAAAAGTACTTTTGTTTGAATGCTGCAGTGTTAAAAAAAAAATCTGAATGTCCCCTAAGGAGTTAAAAAAGGAATACTATATTTTCATGCATCTCCTGCTTTGACAGATGAAAAATGTCAACTGTCCTGTTTTTATTTTCAAGCTTTTGCACTATTCATCTGGTTCATTAGTGCATCTCGCTGCTGCCCCTGACAGCTGCTCGCCCTCTCCTCCCAGCAGCTGAATTTTTCAGGCTAATTTGATCCTCCACACTGAGACGATCGCTAGAATGATTGACTTGCTCCCTGACCTCCAGGGTCTGACTTTCCTGATTAGTATTCTGAGGGTGGTTGAGGGACGAAAGCCCACTGTCTGTCTTTGGGGCTGGTGGCAGCTCTCTTTTTTTTTGAACTGTAAGCCACCAACCTACAACCCTATAAGGATGCAATTGCTGCGCTGAACAATAAAAGGAAATGTGTAAAACCTACTTTTCCATGTAAAGGTCCATGTAGCAAAAGCACAGCATCTTGATTTTAATTAGTAAAGTCTACTTTGTTGCATATCAATTAAAACTGCAGTGGTAGTGTTTTTGAGGTTTCAGGAATATTTGAAAGTCAAATTTTTAGAGTCTAAAACATGCTTTGAAAAACCTTAGTAGCCATGCAGTATTAATATTTATTATTAAATAGTAACCTTTTGGTAGGACAGGTTACAAAATAATACAATGTGATATTACCTTAATCTAATTTCCTATATTTTAAATATTAAATCAAATTAAAACATAACTGAGAGGAGGTTTAATAGAATATAAATTAGACCTATATTGAGAGGTCATGAATATGCCAGAATTTTCCCAAGCTGGAGAATTTTCAGAAAATATATTAACTATGAAATTAGCACAATAAACACTTTTAAATGCAAATGATACACAAAACATGTAGCACGGTAACTGAGGGAACAACAAGATTTAGTTAGCTTTAAAACTGTTTTGTTTTGATGAATGATTTAATTAGCGCATGCAACAAGCCTAAAAGTGGACCGGTACCCCTTATAAAAGAAGGAAAACTTCAGAACTGAAAAGGTAGCATGCAACAGTTATTAAACCTTTTTTTTAGGTCTCCAGGTCTTCTGTTTTATGCTATAGAATCAACAACTGAATAGATATGATTGGGGGAAATCTGCTTACTGGGAAAATTGCACTGATATTCAAATATCAAAGTCCATAACTTGAAATATATTTTAGAAGATTTTTAGATACAGCACAATTAAAAGATACATTTTAATATAGGAAATAGAACAACTATTTTGTTCTCTACATGTCATATTTAAATATCATCCTGGTAAAACTTTTCAAACCACAAGTAGTAATTTATTGCCATATGGAAATTCTAAAAATCATGAGGAAAAATGTTTAAACAGGTATTTAATTTGGTTATAAAAGATGGCAATACAAATGCTATTTCTATAAGACTTATCCTGTATCTATTGTAAGTTATTTTAATTACTTCAAAGTATCCCAAATAAAAATGAAATAGTCCTACTTCACACACTGTATTTAATATACTATACAAAATACCAAAATAATTCGTGTGAACTGCAAGTTAGGCTTCTTCCGAACTGATAATTTCAGATTTTTTTCTGGATTATAAATTAACTTTAAAACATATTTTATGCACTAACTACTTACTGAAAGCTTCATTTATTATTTCCATTATTTCCCAAGTTTAACCCCACCTCCCACAATTAATTACACCAAAATGAAGACATTCTCCTCAAGACCGTCATCTTGAAATTACATTAATGTTTCTATTTGTTCTTGTGTGCATCCCATCAATTTCAAGGACAGAACACTGCAAGAGCACAGATATCAGTGCTAGGCATCTAGGTCCCAAAAGTTGCCAATACAGGCAGTCCCCAGGTTACGTACAAGATAGGGACTGTAGGTTTGTTCTTAAGTTGAATTTGTATGTAAATCGGAACTGGTACATATTGTAGGGGAAACTCTAGCCAAACATTTCTCCAGAGCTCAGTTTTATTCTCCCACACCTCACTTCCCTCAGTCCTTTATTCTCAAGCTGAGGTGTCTGCTGAGAAAAGCCGCTCCAGGTCTCCCTGGTCTGCTGGCGGGGGGGGGGGAGGAGGAGGGGCGCTAGCTTCGCGTCTCCGTGGTCTGCTGGGGGGAAGCAGCTAGTGCGGGGTTGCCTTACCCCGTTTGTAAGTAGGGATGCGATGTAAGTCGGATCCATGTAACCCGGGGACTGCCTGTACTGCAAACATTTGTTACCAGATGTAGCACTGACTACTGTGAATAGTTACCATGACTAACAGTAACAACTTTGGGACAGAAATATAATTTGCATATATACAGATATTCACATTTATGGCATGGATTTAACAAACATGTGTTTATACATGTGAAAGATACTAAATATAAAAAACTGAAGGCAATTTACCCTAATGTATACACAACAAATAGATTGATATAGCTGCCTGAAACAAGCTACCTTATTAGCAGGTGCTGATCTTGCCCGAAATTAAGTGAGTTCTGCTGAATCATGGTAGGTCTACACTTCAGTTAGACACCCACAACTGGTTCGAGCTAGCTGACTTGAGAGGGGTTGTTTAATTGAAGTGCAGATGTTCCATTTGGGGAAACAGCCTGAACTCTAGGACTCTCCCTTCTCGTTGGGTCCTTGAGCCCAAACATCAACAGTGCAAATAAACAGCCCCTCAGCCCAAGCTCTGAAAGCCTGAGCTATGCAAGCTGTGTCAGTTGGCATGGACAACCACAGGTTTCTAATTGAATCGCAGACATACTCTCAATGGAGAAGGTGGCTTATTACCTCACCCGGATATAAAGAGAGGGTTAAGGAATCCAAATGAAGAACCTGTAGATTAAACTATGCCCAAAAAGAAGTATTGAGCTGAACTTTTTCCTTTTATTTATCAATAAAACTGAACTACAAGATGAGGGTGAGTTGGAATTACAAATGGGAGGTATTACTGTGTTATATAGTGGGAAAGGTACTTGTTCAGAATATTATTTAATGTAAGTTTATATCCCATAGATATGTAAAAATATACATTGTAAAGTATTAGGATGTAGTTAATTTAGGAGCCAATCTTGCATGCCTTTATTAAGGCAAAGCTCATTAATTTTGTCAGAAGTTTTCATTGCCTAATATCATTTGCAGGTAAGAATACATTACCTAAATATGTCTATATTACAGGCATTGATAAATATATTGCAGTTTAGTAGCTACTAGCAAAGTAAACTGAATATAAGTCAATTTTTAACTAGTACTTCAAAAGCTATGGTCATAAAAATTAAACCAAGAACTGATGCATATGTGGACTATAGTCTGATTTTATTCTTAGTCAGATTTTAGATAACTGCAAACAAATGACATTTGAGTTTGCAAATATATTTCAACTGTTTTTTAATTAACCACACACACACACAATCATTTCTAATACATACGGTTAATGCAAATTTATATTGTTCTCATAGTTGTGTTTAGTTAAAGCCAATTAAAACATTAAGAAATTTAGAAACAAAACATGCTTTTCATTAGTCATTCAAGAGTATGATGCTTACAAAACTAAGCCTCAAAATACTGGTCTTGAACAAATTACTAGCAATGTGTTTTTAGAAAGTTCACTAAAAAGCAAGTCTTTATCAGATCAATCAAAACATATTTTGAAATTACTGTAAAAGCTCACATTACTAGATATAAATATAATGCCATTTATACTTATATTTGACTTAAAAGCAGCTTATCACTAAATGGCATAAGTCATCAAGGAACAAAATACATAGATGAATCCTAGAACAGAAAGCAGATCAATGTACTAAGCTTACTAGATTTATCAATGTTACCTCATAGAGCAGACAGCCTAGAGACCAGATGTCAGATTTGAAGTTGTATCCATTTTCGTGTATTCTCTCTGGAGACATGTAATAAGGTGTACCCACTGCAATAAAACGCAGAAGTATTTTTAAATGAAAACTATTGCTATACTGAAATCTATACCACTATAAATACTGTAATATACAAAATGGAAAATTATTCTTTATCTTGTATATAAATTATGCATAACAATAAAAATATATTTTTAATGTGATGATGCATGTGATAGTTAAAACACACAAAACATACATGTATATTTGATCAAAAATGTTGCTATTTTAAGGAAAATGTTTTATTTTTAATTATTACTAATTTTTTTGTAACTGAAAAAAGCCCTCTCAAAGTGGCTGTTTTAAGAAACAACAAAAATTCCAAACTGAACTTTCTGAAGAGAGATTTGGAAGAATTCTTTAAAAACTTTAGCTCGTCAATAAATTATTTCTTAAAAAAATATTTTAAACCTCAATGCTGACTGATGAGTATTAACCAAGCACAATGTTTAAAAAAAATACAGGCAATAGAATTTTTTTGATGTATCAACTTATTTTTACCTCCCAACTCCACTGCAATTTTTGGGAGGAGGGGAGAGAAGACAGTAAATTAATGTAATCAGACTTTGACAATGGAAACAAAGGCAGCCTCTCATTTTTATTTGAATTTTGTTGGGTATGACAAAGTAGTTACTCTTTCTAAGCAATGTGTACTGAATAGGAATGAACTGAATATAATAAAATACTGAATATTATAAATTAGAAGAGACGTAAATCAGTACATTAACTAAAAACAAATGGCAACATTAGTTTTAAAAACATTAGCGATTACAAGCCCAGCCAATTTTATAGACTATAAAACATTAAGAAAAATTTTATTCACTGTTGCCTTTCAGAACTAGAGGTTGAGATAAATTCCCATATGAATTTGGCAGTGGGGGCAGATACCCAGTTTGGATAACCAAAATCTGTCTTTATATTGAAAAGGCAAGATGTTTCCTATCTGTAGAAAAAGCCAATTGGTTAATATTTCATTTAATTATTTCCCCAAATGTGCTGTTTTATTTTGTTATTTGCATCATAATATACAACATATTTTGTAAGGCTTGAGGAATCCCAGAAGTATTAACACAGTTTTTCAGAAATAGATAAGATATTTCTATATTTCCATGGATGAAAAGTCTAATTCTCATATGAGAGATACTGTATCATCACAATCAGTCCAGGCTTGCTGCTAGTAGTTTATAGTTTTGACTAGAATAGAAATCTAACTGCGGGTACAACATTGATAACTCCATTCCAGATGAGTGGAGCCTCAGAACAAAATCTTTTTTTCCAGATATGGAGATACATGGGCCATATATTTTATCACAAAGAGGATCTGGCCCTCTAAGCATTTATGAAGAGACAGATGTCACTTTCCGAAAAGGAAGGTATCTGCTCACACTACACAAATTCTCTCTCTCAGCATTGGCCTGAGTGAGGGATAATCACATGAAAGCAAGTTCAGGTGGAAAAGAGCATCTCAAAATGACAGAATACTGTGAGAAAGCCATCTATCCTCTCGGTATATTCATATTTACTCATAACCAAGAAGGGATGGTATCCTTCCTATGAATGGGAAGATTGGGATTGGGGGCAGGAGGGGAGAACGGTTTGCAGACACCAAATTTGATAACACAGTCAGAAGAATAATTAATAGGGGGAAAGAATAGTTTATTTAAAGTTTTAACCTGTTATACCACCTTAACTTCTCAATAATAATATTTTTACAATAGGTAAGTTTAATGATAGTATTCAGACAATGTAAGTACTTCATGTGACATAATGCCATATATACTTATGTGTGTGTTTGACACTATTTCTTATTCTGATGTATAATTTAAAATTGCCAATTTAAAAAAGCTGTCAGAAAAACTCAAAATTGTAATTACACAAAAAATTTGGCTTCATATACCACAGCAGATTTCATTCTTTCATTATCCTTTTTGTACAACTGTTAGATTATATCTGAGCTCAAGATTTCCAGAGAAAACAATTCCTTCAAAACTACCATTCTTTGCACCTATTAATAAATATGATGATTACATGTTCTGATGCACATTCTGTTGCATTTAATAAGGAAAACAAGTTTAATAGTAATCCGGTTGTAACAGGGTACATATCTACAGCTTTTGTTGCTCTAAAACATAAAACATGTAACTGGCAGTGAGAAATGTGCCAGGAAGACGCTTCACAGAATCCGCAGGGGGTTGCTGAAAACACTGAGGTTTGAAGGTTCAGAGTTTACCAAAAGCAAAAGGTAATTTTAACCAGTAGCTCTGGGAAATCTGCTGATACGTTAGGGGGTTTGATTTAAGTGTGAAAGATTGATGATAGGGAAAAAGAACAAATGCTAGCATTTTACAGAGTTTAGCCTAGTCTAACACCTTAACTGCAACACAAACTGAAGCCTCCAATGACCGACAAGTGAAACAAAGCCAAGATATTATTATAGTATTAAGTCTTCCTCAGGAATTCATAGAAACCACCTAAAGAAGTTGAAAATAGTTGTACCCTTTTACAATTAGTTTTTAGCACAACACAAACAGAAAATAAATGCATTATCTTGACACTTTAAGCACTGAATGCATTATAGCATAATCTAAAAAATAAGAATACTGAGATTTTTCTAATGTGCTGCTAGTAAACAAATGGATTTAATTAAAATCATGTTTTCTTCCTAAGTAATTGCTTATGTAGTTAAAAGATATTTTCATCAAGAACAACCCTATGAAGAAACATTCTTTTCTAGCATCCTCTCTTCTATTTTTGAAGAAAGTAATGAACTAATACATAAAACAGACCTACACTTGAAAAATTATAAAATCCATTAAGTTTACAGTTCTATTTAGTTAAAGCATTTTTAAAATTGGGGAAATCTTTTAGTAAGGTCTATTGCTATTAATAAATATTGATGAAATAGCTGATATTGGACTTAGTTAATAAAAAATTAAGGGAATAATATAATTAATGCCAATCAACGTGAATTTCCAGGAAATATATCTTGTCAAATTAACCTATCTATTTTTTTATAAGATTATCGGTTTGGCTGAAAAAGGGTAATATGGCTGAATAATAGACTTCTGTAAGGGAATTGACTTGATTCCAAACTACATTTTGATTGAGACACTAGAATGATACAAAAATCAACGTAACACGCATGAAAAGGATTAAAAATTGGATAACTGAAAGGTCTCAAAACAAACTGTAACATAGAATCATTATTACATGGGTATGTTTCTATTGGTTGCCCACAGATATCTTGGCACTGTGCTATTTAAAATTTTAAATGATCTGGAAGCTGACAAAGATAACAAAGACTGGGGAAATGGTTAATAACGAAGAGGAGAAGACACTGACACAATCTGAATCATTTGCAACGCTGTGTGCAAACAAACGGTATAGATTTAAAACACATCCAAATGTAGTCTTAAATCCAGGAACAAAAACAGTAGGCCTTACTTACAGTGGGGGAAGTAGTGGCTGAAAACAGTCTCAGGGTTATGGTGGCTAATCACCTGAGCCTGTTCTCCAAAACCCAATGTTCTCTCCAAAAGGGCTAATGAAATCCTTCTATGGGTAAACGGGAATTTTGATAGGAGTAGACAGGTTATTTTACTTCCATATTTGATACTGGTACAGCTGCTACTAAATACTGGGTTCCATTCCGGTGTGTGCAACATCCAAAGGATGTTGTAAAATTGGAAAAGCTTCAAAGAAAAGCCATGAGAATAAGTAAAAGATTGGAAAACAGGTATTATAGCGATAGACTCAAGGAACTCAATCCATTTAACGTATTAAAGGTGTCTTGATTAAAGTTTGTAAATACAGTAAATACATGGGGAATAGAAATCTGGTAATAGAGGGTATTTCTGTCTAGCAAACAGACATGTAAAAAGATCCAATGACTGGAAGTTGAAGCTAGACAAATTCAGATTAGGAAAAAAAGCACACATTTTTAAAAATAAGAGAAATTAACAACTGGAACAATTTCTATATACTCTATTAAGATGTCTGAAGTTTGAGTAAGACAAAGGCGATGTTGTAGGGCAGGGAATAGTATTTTAAAATTTTGTACCTACAGTTCAGTCTCCTTTGTTTGAAGATACACCCACTTTCCACATTGACACTAGGCGCTCACATGGCACCAGACAATAACCTGGCATCAGTTATTAACTCCATCTCTCAATTGGACGATACATAATGTTTCTCGACCAGTGGCATGAGTACCCTTAGGGATATTCGATAGAAGACTCGGGGGTACAACAACAACTGAAATTTGGAGAAAACTCAATTTTTGTTTTAAGTTTTACAGGCTTTATTATATTTGTACTTTTTATACCCAAAAATTTCATCACCCACACAGCTAAGATTAAGTTGTTCAAGCAAAAGTGTTGCAATGGTGTAAAAAATGGTGTGTTTCTGAAAACTGTAGGTACTGGGGGTACTTATAATTTTATTTAAAAGGGTACTTTATAAAAAAAGGTTAAGAAACAACAGCAACCCGATATTCCTATGTAACTTACAAAACTAGAATAAAAACAGACAACAGAAGCATTTCTCCTCAGCAACGAAGGCTACCATAAGCACATAAAATGTGTCCTCCACTCCATTCATAGCTTCTCAAAGTATTTCAAGTCTTGTTCAAGGTCAGTTACTTCTACTTGTATATTATTGCAGCACTTATGAATCTTAAGCATGGACCAGTACGTCACTTTGCTAAGCAATGTACAAACAGAACAAAAAGATGGCCTCTCCCGCAAGGTGTTTATAATTTAAGTATTAGGTAAGAGGTAGCAGATGGCTAGAGACAGATATATGGGGAACTACCAGGAAACAATGATATAATGTTGGTCACCATGACAGACAGAGGTCTCAGCACACCAGAGACAATCTTTATTAAGACTTTTCTAGGCATCCTAGTAAAAGAACACTTGAGGGATTTGAAAGAGGGTGATGACAAGGTAACTTTGAGGGGGTTATCTAGATGTTAACTAGACTACAAGTTTTTGTTGGAAAAAGGTATGCAAAATGTGCTCCACATTTTGTGTACCTTTTTCCAATTCTTTTGTCGGAAAAGGCTTTTCTGACGTTTGGTCCGTCTAGACTAGACTAAATGTCGGAAAAATCCCCTCTTTTGAAAGCCCCCTTCTTCCTTGTAGAACGAGGAATACAGGGGCTACTGAAAGAGCGCATCTGCTCTTCCGTAAAAGAAAGTGGAAGCACAAATGCGTTCCCTGGATATGGCGGAGTTTTTTCAAGATACCAGAAGTATCCCAAAAACCCCCTGAAGTCTAGCCATACCGTAAGAAATGCTCCCAAATATCAGATCAGTAAAGGAGAAAGCACAAAGATGCTTGCTTCAGAATTTAATGACCAGTTGGAGGCAGGAGCTGCTATCTCAACAACAAATAAAAGATGGTAGATCAGGTGAGGACAAGCCAGAAAGGCTTTGAAAGTGATGACAATTAAGCTTATATTTCATGTGATATGGAAGATGGAACTATGAAAGAATACAAACAGAGGGGTGACAAAGTGACAGGCTAGAAAAATGGTCTTTGCAACGGTATTATATATGGATATGAGCAGGGCAAAATTGCATTTGTCAAGACCAAAAAGAAGAATATTGCAGGAATCGAAACATAAGATAATGAGATGCTGGATGAAAGAGTTTTAGTTGCATGGACAGACAGGAAAGGCCATTATTTTATGAGACGTTATGCAGACAGAATCTGTAAGTTTAGATATAGCGTAGATATGAGGACAGAGAATTGCTGAAGATGACACCTAAGTTATGGGCCTGAGTAACAGGCAGGAGGTGGTACTGTTCACAGTAAGAAAGAAAGGAAGTATTAGGGAAGACTGGTGGGGAGTTAGGGAAGGAGGAGAGATTTAAAAGCTCTCTTTTAGCTATATATAGCTTGAGCTGCCAGCAAACAAGGTGTGAGGGATAGGCTACGATTTAAGTTTAGACAGAAGGAGAAAGATCTGGGTAGAGACAGTAGTTGAATTTGTATTTGTAGGTGAGATTGCCCAGAAATATGATGTAGAGGGAGAAAAGAAAAACAAGAACACAGCTCTATGGTTGCAACCCATATGCCTGTCTAAGTGTGTGGAAGTATTGGCAGACCACCACATGGGGGGACTAGTGATAGAGCATGGGTGGGCAATGATTTTGATGGGGGTCGCTCCAAGAATGTGGGGCTCTGTGATGAAGGTTAGCTGTAGAAGGAAGCTTGGCTAAGGGATTGGAGCATAGGAGGGAGTGTGGAGTCTAGGAAGGAGTTTGGGAAAGGAGGCAGTTGTGACCGGGGTACTGGATTGAGGTGCAGGGGGTTGGAATATGAGCTAGGGCTGGAGGAGATTGTGGTCTGAGGCAGAGAAAAGGGATGCCATTAAGGAGAGAGCATGTGGGGACCCAATACAGGCAGTCCCCGGGTTACGTACAAGATAGGGACTGTAGGTCTGTTCTTAAGTTGAATCTGTATGTAAGTCGGAACTGGCATCCAGATTCAGCCGCTGCTGAAACTGATCAGTTTCAACAGCGGCTGAATCTGGATGCCAGTTCTGACTTACATACAGATTCAACTTAAGAACCCCAGGCGTCCCCAAGTCAGCTGCTGCTGAAACTGATCAGCAGCTGATTCCAGGAAGCCCGGGGCAGAGCAGCTCTGCCTCGGGCTTCCTGTAGTCAGCCGCTGGTCAGTTACAGCAGCGGCTGACTTGGGGACGCCTGGGGCAGAGCAGCTGGGGTGCTGCCGGGTTGGTCCAGTAGCGCCAAGGAGCGGTGCTGCGGGACCAACCGGCAGCGCCCCACCTGCTCTACAACAGTCCCCGGGCTTTGCTCCACGTCTCCCTGGTCTGCTGGGGGGGGGGGTACTGGCTGCGTCCCCCCCCAGCAGACCAGGGAGACGCGGAGCAAAGCTGCAGAGGACCCGGGCCGGACCGCGGCGCTTCCAGATCAGGAAGACCAGGAAGGAAGACCAGATCAGGAAGACCCGGGTCCTCCGCCGCTTTGCTCAGCGTCTCCCTGGTCTGCAGACCAGGGAGACGCTGAGCAAAGCAGCGGAGGACCCGGGCCGGACCCACGGCGCTGATCTGGAAGCGCCGCGGGTCCGGCCCGGGTCCTCCGCCGCTTTGCTCCCCGTCTCCCTGGTCTGCTGGTTCCCCCAGCAGACCAGGGAGACGGGGAGCAGCTTTTTTCGCCCCGGAGGAGGCGGGCTGCAGGACCAGGCGTCCCGCCGCTCCACTCCTCCGGGGCGAGAAAATCCCCGTTCATAACTGCGGATCCGACATAAGTCGGATCCGCGTAACTCGGGGACTACCTGTACACCTGCTCCCCCTTCCTGGAACAGCAGGGGAAAGGGATGGCATGGAGTAGGGAATGTGTGAACATGGATATGCCTGCTGCCTCCTCCAGATGTTGAGTCTGACAAGGAAAAAGGGAAGAGTGTCCCCCTCCTGACAAAGTTTCCCCCCTCCTCCTTCTTTGGGCACCACGGGTATGGATTCATGGGCCCGGGGCAGTTCCATCAGGGGACTGAAAGTGTTCCAAAGTGACTGAGGTTGTCATGGGAAGCGGGTAGGGTTACCAGATGGTTTCAACAAAAATACCAGACACACTTGACATTACATCACAATATACATTACATCTTATTTAGGAAATACCGGACATTTATATTTTCTCAATTTGTTTCCTGAACAGAAAGATAAAATACTGGACTGTCCAGTTCAAAACCGGACACTTGGCAACCCTAGAAGTGGGCCTGCTGAGGGCAGCTTAACCATGTGGGAGGAACCACCCCAGTTCTTTGCTCCTCCCTACCATAAACCAGTGCTTATGGCTTTTTTCTCTTTCACAGTTTAATATTTGCAGTTTTTAGAATGCTTAAGGTTTTTTGCAGGTTTTTTATCTTATAGAGCATCAGGAGAGCTGGTACCAGCTGAAGAGCAACAGAAACACTATGCTTCTAGTGTCACAACAAAGTTGAATGCTCTGTGTTGCATGTTCTTTGTTCTGTGTTCAGTGTTGCATGTTCTTGTGATGGGTGTCCTGTGCTAGCATTGCGGTGTTCGGGGAAAGAGGGATATAACACAATAGGGTACACTTCTTTTCTTCTACTTCCCCCATCACCAATCAAATTATCAGTCACACTGCCTTTGGTCCCCAATACCTCAGGTTTATTTTTGATACACATTTGCATTGTTACCTGTTCTTCTATTGTTAAACTATTTTTAGTTTCTCTGATTATCATTTTGTTTTTGTTGTTGATATACTGGTACATTTTCTTTATTGTTAATTCTGATTACTATCTTGGTATTGTCAGTTATTTTGTTTATTGTAAACAGGATATCTGTATGGGAAATCCAGAAATTGTCCTAGTAACTGAACTTTGTGGTCACCAAACTTTGGAGTGACCAAGGGACGGATAGTATAATGTTGCAAAAAAAGTCTCTGCCTGAGCTGTTATTTGATCTTACAGTTTACTGTATTTCCAGAAAATGCACGTGTAAGGTCCTGCCAACATATGACTTAGAGATTGACAAAAACCGCCTGCTGACTGCATTGCTGGGGGGTTGGGAGGGGGAGAGAACCGCGCAAATTGTCTTCTAAGTCACTTCATTGCTGAAGGCTTGTCTGCATTGCCTTTTAAACTATGCAACTCATTGTCATCTTTGTAAAACCTTGCAACTTTGTAATTCTCAGCAACTTTGCTTGTAACTTGCTCTAAACTGCATTCTCTGGAGTGAATGGGGGTGGGGTGGGGTGTGTGAGTGAGTGAGAAAAGTTGCAAGACTTTGCACATGGTGATGAATCATTAGACTGCTGCTCTGCTGGACCCAGGGAAGTCTGGGCATGCTCTCTGGTGACAAAGATGGATGAGTCACAGGAACTATACAGAGACAATAAAAGGATAGAGCACGTAGAAGAGGGCCCCCTCTTTCTTTTTCCTCTTCCTGAGAAACTCCTCTTTCTACAGCCAGTTTTCTTTCCTGACCAACTCCCCAGCCATGATCAGCAGACAGACCCTCCAGAACCAACTTGCCTTGGCTCCTTCTGCAATCCATATTCCTGTGTAAATGTGTGAGTGCCTGAGGGCAGGAATGAATGTGTATGAATGAGCAAATGAATGAAGGTGCGTGTGTGCTTGTTTGTTGTGTATGTGAGAGAGATAGCTGGTTCCTTCTTTAGTTTAATCCTTTGATGGCATCTCTATCTTCTTTTGATTATCAATAAACTAAAGAAGTGCAACCCTGGGTGGTCTCCAGTGGGAATTTTTGGGGGTAACATGTGGAACCCCCAAAGAAATTTGGGGGAAAGGAGGATGAGAAGGCTTGTCCAAAAGATATGCTGAAGGAGCAATTAAAGATGAGAGGAAATCACATGGAAAGGACAGACACACAAAAGCCAAGAGAGGACGATATTTCAAGAAAGAGAGCACAAGTGCAAGTGCTAAAGATTGCTGACAAGTCAAGGAAAATAAGGATGGAGTGGTGCTTGTAAGATTTGGCTATGAAAAATGTCATTAATGATGCTGGTATGAATGGTTTCAGTTGACTGCCAGGGGAAGAAGCAAGACTGAGGAGTTTCTAGGATGACAATGCAGAAAAGGAATGCCAACAACGATCAGACAATACACTCAAAGAGCTTAGATCTGAACAGGACATTTAGTGATAGATTCACAGCCAAATGGAGTCAAGTGTATTTTTAAATGAGAGACTAAAGCACTCTTACATTACAAGGGAAAAGATCCAGAGGAGAGATGAAGTAGATGAGTAAAGGAGAAGATGAGAGTGGACACAAGAAAGATAGGAGGTGGCAAGCATAGGAGTTAGAACTGGAAACTAGAGCGCTTGTGTGTCTATGGCAGGGAAAAAGGAGAAGAAAGATTGGCAAGAAAGAAAGGACAGCTATGAGAGGGGAAGAGGAAGGTCACATTCTATTATACCCAAGGGCTACGTCTACACTGGCACGTTCTCACGCAAAAACTCTTTCGTGGAAGTTCTTCTGCAAAAGCTCTGTCAGAAGAGAGCGTCTACAGTGGCATGTGCTTTTGCACAAGAGATGTGCTTTTGCACAAGAGCATCCATGCCAGTGTAGATGCTCTCTTCCGCAAGAAAACTCCAATGGCCATTTTAACCATAGGGCTTTCCTGTGCAAGAAATTCATGTTGCCTGTCTACACCAGCCTTTTCTGGAAGAGCTCTTGCTCAAGAGGGCTTATTCCTGATTGGGAGCATCAGAGTTCTCGCGCAAGAAGCCCTGATTTTATACATCAGAACGTCAGTTTACTTGCGCAAGAACACACAGCCAGTGTAGACAGCCAGCAAGCTTTTGTGCAAGAGCGGCTGCTTTTGCGCGATATTGCACCAGTGTAGACACAGCCAAGGTGTTCAATGGCTTGGTCCTACAATATCTAGAAGGCCACCTAAAGCTCCCAGATGAAGACACTGTTTGACAGTTTTGCTCCTTTAGCACAGTGGAACTCTTTATAATGAGGGTATAGTTTATCTGTGAAGGAGCCAGAAATTTTTCAGTAGTTGATCTGAGACTGTGGAAAAAACTATTCCAGGAACTAATGATCTTCACAAACCTCACCACATTTCAAGTATAAGGCAGGCAAATTGTTAAACCTTGCCCTCTCTATCAAATACAATTCAAGATGTATACATTCCAAAACAAGTCATCATATTGCAGAGGATTTTCCCGGAGTAGAGGACAAGAGAACAAAACATGTGACAGGTGTTAGCCTCTTTCCATAATAAATATACTACTAGAAGATGCTCAATGTGGAATAAGAACTTACAGAAAACAGAATGGCATAGACCTGATGATTCCAATGATCCCTTCTGTACTTTAAGTCTATGAATCTACTGGATTGGTGCTCTCAAAACAGCATTGAGCCTTTTGCCTTAGTTGAACATGTATACGCTGTAGATTAAAGTATAGCATCTAATTTTTTAAAATTCAGTTAAATATTTAAATTAGCTCAGAATTGCTGCTCCTCAGAATGAAGTAAACTGAAAGCACTGCCAATCACTAGCCTCATCCATAAACTGAAATTGTCACCTTTGCCAATTTACGGGCCAATCTGAGGCTTCGTCTACACTGTAGCCTTCTTGCAGAAAAGCTTATGCAAACGAAGCTCGGCATGGAATATCACCACGCTTCATTTACCTAATTAATGAACAGCCGTTTTTGCACGAGAGGCTTCTGTGCAAAAAAGAGCAGTGTAGATGGCTCCTTTTTGCGCAAAATCCCCCTCTTGCGCAAGAGGGAGTTTCTGCGCAAAAAGGAGCCGTCTCACCAGCTTTTTTTTGCGCAAAAGCCTCTCGTGCAAAAATGGCTGCTCGTTACTTATGAAAATGAAGCGCAGCGATAGTGCATGCTGAGTTTCATTTGCATAAGCTTTTCCGCAAGAAAGCTACAGTGTACATGTAGCCTGAGGGATTATATGCATTCATGCCACCTAGCCCTGCCCACATCACTAAAGAGACGTATGGGGCCATGTCTTTTTAAACAGGATGATGTATTTACTTGGCTTTAAAATATCACAATATTTGGTTTTGCTCTGTTCCAAATTTAGCGGTATCTAACCTTTTACATTTCATAGCTCCTCAGAGTACGTCAACAACAAGTATTCTACATTCTATATTCCATTTATTAAATTTATTTTGCATACTTAGTTACAGTATTTTTTCCACAGTTGTAGCACAGTTTTTCGAACTCCTGGATCTACAGAGGATGCATCATAGGTCCTGAGATTAATGTGTAAGGAGGAAGAGAAGGGTCAAGGGTAGCTGTATTATCTTGTTGATGGTTCATACTCATTTTTGCATAAGACATCCAGATGTCCGTTGGAACCCTGGCAGTATAGCTCCTCATGCTTTGACACCATGGAAATCAAAGTTAAAGGATGCTCAGGTCACTGAGGCATATCTACGTCTCAATGCAAATGTCTCTATGCTTTCAGTGCACGCAGAGGTTTGGTAGGTTTGGAGACCTTTCAGATCTTCCTCCCTGCCCCCAGAAAGCGATCTATGGCCATGTGTGTACAGGTTGTCAGATAGCCTACTGCATATCAGGAGCAAAGCTGCAACCTAGCAAAGTTTCTTCTCTTCTTCTTTGCTTTTCTATTGAATTCTAACTATTTTCCTAACTCTATGGGCTGCCACCAACACCATTATTAGATTTAAATTAAAAGTGTAGATTTCTTTATAATAATTCAAGAGAGAAAGGGAATAGGCACATATAAATCTGAGTTGGAACCACAACATGACTACAGGCTATAGTCTATCTATATGTAGAGCCATGTACTGGCATGCAGGGAACCAAAACTCAGGCCAATACTTTGCTTCTAATGAGGGTCATATGATCTGTTATAGAGGAAAGACATTCATCCCTTCTAAACAACCCAGGGGCAGTACATTTGAGTTTGAGTTATAACCAGACTTCTACCAAAAGGAAGAATTTCTAAAGTTAAACTCAGTACACACTGAACAGAAAACCTTTCCCTAAGAGTTAATAATTCCATTAACTAAGTTTGGCCAGGCCTCTCTAGCTACTGACATTTGTTTAAAAAAAAATTTTTTTTTACGTTTGAATATTTTTGAAGCTGCAACTGAAAGCAGTGCAATTTAAATTCAGAAATTATAATACACAACTAAGAATAATTTTAGTATATTTAATGTGCAGGAGAGAATTTTAATATATTTCATGTGGAGGAGAGAGGGAGTGGGAAGCAACCACAAAAAAGGCTATCTCCAAGAACACTGATATAAACTTCATAATGTCTAGTAAGCACTTATTTATAATAATTTTTCCTAGTATCCTTAACACAGTCCTTTTTAATGATTTTTTAATTTCATTTCTCTTGGAACTTCTGATACTAGTTTCCCCAAACTGTTCTTTCATTCTGTTAAATATTTAAGTTAGCTCAAAACTGCTGCTCCTCAGAATGAGGCAAACTGAAAGCTCTGCCAATCATTAGCCTCATCCACAAACTAAGATTGTTAGTCTGCCAAATTATGGGCTAGTCTGAGGATTATATGCATTCATGCCATCTAGCCCTGCCCACATCAGAAAAGGATGTGTGTGTGCATGTGTTCATTGTAGCACAGAGTTCCCAACTCCTGGACCTACAGAGGATGCATCGTAAGTTCTGAGATCAATGTGCAAAGAGGAGAAGGAGGGTCAAGGATCGCTGTATTGTCTTGTTGATGGTTCATGCTCATTTTGCATGTAGGTGTAGGTTGGAATCCTGGCAGCACAGCTCCTCTGGTGCAATTTTGGGCTAATTTAAATGTTTAACAGAATGAAAAGACAGTTTGGGGAAACCAGTATCAGAAGTTCCAAGAGAAATCAAATTCAGAAATCACAAAAAAGAACTGTATTAAGGATATTAGGAAAAATTATTATAAATTAGTGATTAGTAGACATTATAAAGTTGATATCAGTATTTATAATATACAGTCTTATTTTTGTTGTGAGTTTATAAGTCAGCCACAAAATTTTGTCCCCCGAAGCTGAAACCTGGCAAAGTCTGAATTATGGAAAGAAAATTCAGAACTCCCCACCTTCCAACAAAACCCCAGCATCCACTTGAAAAAACAACCACACTTTTTTCAGCTTTCCTCCCTTTCCAGCTGATCCTTATGTTTGTGAAAGAGGACTCAGATTTTTTTTTTACCCCTTATCTCAGTCTTCAAGCACCTTGCAACCACTCCCCAATGGTGAACCTAAAAAAATAAGAGTTAAAACAATAGTTTGTCTTTACTACCTTTTTGATTTATAACTCAAAGTAAAAGGCCAGCTCTTCTTCATCCATCACTGATTTTTCCCTCCTCTGCATGATTCCTTTTCTGAACACTGATCAGGAATTACTGGTTCCGCAAATAGAGTACAACAGAATTTGTTCCCACTACAGCCTGTTCATATTGCTGTTTTATGTACTGTTTTTTATTTACAGGGAGTAGCAGGGACTACACCATGGCAAGCAATATGAAATAATACTGTAATACTGTTTGAAAAGGCCCTTAGCATATTATAGCAGGAAAATATTACAATATTTTTTTTACAGTAAAACAGTATATTACCTAATCTTGATTTGGAGGTTTCTGAATTGTATCCAAAGTCAAGAAACAGGAAGTCTGGTAAGAAGACGCCCTACTATTTTTTTTTATATGAGGTGATATGGAGTCTCAGCTTTTTTAGGATTAGGCAGGCATGAGTATGCAGCTCTTTTTACAGAACAGTTGTAAAAGTTTTAAAGCAATTCTCAATTTACATGGCCAATAACATCTAAGCAGCGATTCCCATTGATTTTGCATGATGTTTAGGATTTAATTAACTGAGACTCTAAAGGATTTTGAATCCCTAATTTAAGACTTTGGATTTGTAACATGAACGCTTCAATGCACAGCTTCAAGCACGTGTACACACATATAGCATTAACAAATATATTTGTAACTCCTTTTTTATCCCAGAGTAAAAAGAACCACTCCCCTAATACAATGTATCAGTTAGTTATCCATTTCCACAACAATTTCCCTTTCTAAATACAAATTACCTACTGGGAGATATTCCTCTTTTATCGAATCATAGAATATTAGAACTGTAAGGGACCTCAAGAATTCATCAAGTCCAGTCCCCTGCCCTCAACAGGATCAAGCACCATCTAGATTACCCTGGTACATGTCTATATAACATTTACATTAAGATTTAACAGTTTGTAGACTATCCCTCAATACTTTAAAAACAAAAATCATCTGTTGGCCCTCTGTGCCTGCCTTAGAATAATTTTTCTCAGTAACATTATTCCATCTATTTTAGATTTTAAATAATCTCCTCAAATGATACACAAAAGATGCAAATGCCTTTGTGGAACGGCTAGACTGCAGAGGTTTTTTCAGGATACATCTGGAGGTATCCCAAAAAAAACTCGTCCATGTCCAGGGAACGCGTTTGCTTTTTTTCCACAGAAGAGCAAACATGCTCTTTCAGAAGCCCCTGTATTCCACAAGGAATAAGGGGACTTTCAAAAGAGTGTTTTCTTCCCGAAATTTTGGAAAAACCTCTTCTGACAAAAGTATCACAGCTCATTTTGTGCCTCTTTTTCCAATAGCTCCTCACAGTCTAGACGTACCCATGCTGAATATAATGCTACTCTATACGAGCAATCCAATTTCTATATAAAATATTGGGTATTTTTAGATGTTCTTTTCTACTCTGATAACTCAAAAATATTTTCCTCACACGGTCTTAAAAGAATGTTTCCTATCCAAAATTCTGATGTGCCCATCTGATTCTCTCTGGACACTACAAATTGGAGATGGGGTGCAGGTCATGATGGTAAATTAAAATCCTACTGTGTCTTCACAAAATGAGCATCAAAACATGATATACTTTAATTTTTAAAAAATGTATCTTTAAAAAAGGTAATTTTATTTGCTATTTTACATTATGTTTAGAAGAACTAGATTAGGTAATTTAATATCTGTATTCCATACGCATGTCTCCCAAACTGGCAAAATACTATGCATCTATGTTTTTGTCAAGTGATATTGAATCACTCTAATTTTGGTATTTAATCTTTTTAAACAGGACGATGTATTTACTTGGCTTTAAAAATGTCACAATATTTGGTTTTGCTCTGTTCCAAAATGAGCAAAATCTAATTTAGCAGTATCTAACCTTTTACATTTCATAGTTCCTCAAAGTATATGTCACCAACAAGTATTCTACATTCCATTTATTAAATTTATTTTGCATCCTTAGTTACAGTATTTTTTCCACAGTTGATTAAAGGGTCAGTGCAGTCTTTAACCCTGCTGAAATCCATTCTTTAGTTTTACTTTTTATGACACCCCTATAAAATGTTCTGTTCACAATAGGTACAGACTTTTGCTAAACACATATCTTTTATTAAGTACTCCAAGAGCAAAGAAACAGGAAACTGAGTGTGAAACAGATACCATTACAACTTAATAAGGTTTGACCAGGAGGCTGGAAATTTTAATTTAAAAAAGCAAAACAAAACCAGTTGGGTTAAGACAATATAAAGAACTTAAGTCATATTAAAATAATTATTTTATTTTACCTTGCAACAAAATCATTTTGCATGATATTCTTACCTAAAGAATGGGCAGCTGTGGTTTTGGAGCTGAAAAATCGCCCAAGTCCTAGATCTCCAAGCTTTACTACCCCTGTAGCTGTAATAAAAACATTAGCTGGCTTTATATCTGTGAAGAGAAAAACATTTTGTAACATGTTAGCAGTAAAACCTACTGCATCATCATTAATACATGACATAAGACTTGTAATTTTACTTGTTAATCAAATCAAACAACAGTGCTCTTTCGAAAATCTTTTAAGCACTGAAAATAGTGAATCTGGGGTTTTTAAAATTCTAATTAACTTTTGTGGCTATAATTCAAGTTACTTTTACTGGTTGTGCTTAATTCACCATAACAAAACTGAACAATGAAAAACGACAAATAAAAAAGCAACAAAGAAGAGATTTTTAGTTTTATAACTACAAAACATGCACATACTGATAATAGCCACTGTTATACTGGCTTTTTAAAGTCTTCTGTTGTGTCTTCTTTAAAAAAAACTTTCATGTTCTGTAACATACAAATAGAGAATATTTTATTTTCATGAACAGTAAATATTACTGAGGGGAATAGCTATCCGAACTTCTTCAGTGGAACTGGACTAATAAAGACAAGAAACTAAGAAAATAATGATTCATACTCCAAACATTTGCCTTTTGCAAACAACACTCAGTCTAAATATTAATCCTTTCCTTTGCAGACAACAGCAGCATGTTTTAAGAAGTACCTAACACTAGTCTGCTAAATAAGTTTGACCTGCCTCTTTTTTTTTTAAAGCTATTACTGAGCTCAAGATCAACAGCTTAACAGTTCACAAGTAGAACTTCTGAAAATCAGGTCAAGTTTATGAACGTAACAATAAACACCCTTTTTAAAAAAAAAAAAAATCTTGATCTGTAAATATGTGCATGTTTTCAATTAGTATTTGATGGTGTTAATGACAAAACCATTTAACTTACTTAAGATTCCCCTAAGACAGGGTGGGCAAGACAGCCTCTGCAGCCGAATCCAGCCCGCCAAGCCCATTGACCTGGCTCACAGCTGCTCCCCACCCCCGAGGCCAATCGAGACCTGGGCACCAGAGAGCTCGCAAAGTCTCCTCTTCCCAGCAGGGGCATGCAGCACCAGAGGGTACCACCAGCTGTTCAAAACGGTTGGTGGTTCTTTCTAGGAACGTGCCCCTCTGGCAGGGGGGCAGGCACAGACTTCACGTGCTTCCACACCCCCGGCCAGTCTCCTGGCCCTGTCTTTCCAGTGCAGCATGTGACCACTTCTGAAATTCGTGAAGCGGCCCTCCTTTCAAAAATGATTTCCCTAAGACATCTTTGTCCTTTATGAGCTCTCCTCTCCACACATGCACTCACTCAGATTTTCAGCATTTCACACATGCGTGTTTATGAAAGAAGATCACAAGAACAGCAACTGTGTGGCTGGTAATTAGGGACTGTTGGATTCAAGTGTGGTTTGTCTACTGAAGAGGTGGATAGGAGGACTTAGTTTTTTCCCTGACCTAGGAGACCCTACAATAGATGGTGATACGAAATTCCAGGTCTATGAGGGAATAATTTCAGATTAAATTAGAGGTAAAGTAGTTCATGTATCACTTGTTTTCTGCAGTCACCAAGACAACTTCGAAGGACAAAAGCAGTCTAGACCTGTTCTCCTCCAGGTCCACACAGGACAATAAAAGGAATTAACAAGGGTAGGAGAGGCTCAGGGGAGCTGGAAGCTGCAGGAGTACACGACTGGGGAAGAGGATTGGAAGCAGTAGAGGAGAGTGTAGGCCAATGGCTACAGGGAGACAGCTAAGTATGACTGCACAGGAACATACAGAAGAAGGTACATACGTGTGTGAAGTGTTGGCTGGTAAGGAGAGGAGAATAGCTAGGGAGACTTGGCAGGGTGGAAGGAGCAAGGACACTGAGAGCTAGGATGGAGAATAGGTGCCAACAAGTGGAAGAGGGAACTGGGGAAGGAGAGGTTTCTGGCACCTATAGTCCCATCACTTATATTGATAACCAGACATTATTAGCAATTTGCCTGAGATCGCCAAATCCATAGCTTAGCAAAGGATGTCTGTAGTCAAACCAACCTTCTGCGCACATGCAGAATTCACGTCCCCAGCAGATTTTTCTCTCAGCAGAATATACATTCTGCTGCAGCACATCAGGGGATGCTATGGTGGCAGAAGAGAGGGCAACCACAGATTGGGAGAGGGGCAGTAGCAGCACCCTTAGGGCCAGGTGAAGGGACACAGGACGGGGGAGGAAACAGACTGAGCAGGTTGCATGCAGCTGCTGTGGGGGCCACAGACTGGGGTTCAGACAGGTTAGTGGGAGGCATAGGAGGTATTGGGTTGACAGCATTAAGTCAGGGGCTAAACAGGAGGGCCACTTGGAAACAGGATGAGGGGAATGTGGAGTCAGACGGGGATGAGAGGGGCAGTGTAGCTGAGTGGGGGCCAGAGACATGCAAAAAGGGGAGTGCAGGGACATGGTGACAGGTACAGATGTGCCTGACTGAATGGGAGAGGCTAGGGATCAGTATGGAGAAGGATCCCCAACTCCCCAACAATCCCCTTCCCTTCAAAAAATCTTTTCCATACTTCTCCCACCCACACCCAATAGCCCTGCAGGTTCACTTGCAAGCTCCTTCCCAACAATCACTTCTCTCTCAGCTCCTCTTTTTCTTCTCACTCCAGCAAAGACTTTGCATTGCTTCTGAAGGGTGTGTCAAATACAATTCCGTAGTGTAATTTAAACAAATGATTACTCAAATTTCTACGTTAATATGCCTAGTAAGAAATACCTTCGTCAAAAAACCTCCTCATTGTTTTCGTCATCTGTATTGTTAAACATACTTGCTGATGTGCATTTTGAAATAAATTACTAAACTAAATGAAAGTGGCATAATAATATTGTGATGATTTGACAAATAAAATATGCAGAACTCAGAATTTCAAATAGTGTGCCAATTTAAAAAAAAAAAAAAGGTGCACAATTCCCCCAGCAGTATCCTATATCTTTTAAAAAGAAATCCTCTCTCTTTTTAAGTTCTTTATAAAAGACCTACAGTAACATTGTATTAGCTACTTGTCAAAATTGATTCTTTTAAAATCTTATTTGATATCATTTGTACTGAGCATGCAGAGTTTTTTCATATATTTAAAACTTGTTAAAAAGCAATATCTATGATCCTATGTTACCTCTATGCATGACACGACGCGAATGCATATGGTCCAATGCACTGCACAGCTGAACAAAGTACTTCCAAACTGTCCTTTCAGGAATCAACCTCTTCTGTTTCTTAAAATGCTTTATAGACAAAAGTGAGAAGTATTGAAAATCTAATACAGAATTAACTGAGAACACAGGTAAGCCCTTAATTAAAAGCTATTAAGACAATGTTGACTTAATCTAAGCAAAAGTTTTAGAAGTATTTTCAGACATGGAAGTTCAAATAAAATATTAATATATAATACACCAGCACGGGACACGCTGACATTAATTAATAAACTACAGTAAATATCCAACTGCTTAAAATATGTTCATAATTCCAAGGAAAGTGCATGTAATGTTTTCTTAAAGTTACATTTTTTTAGAGGAAAAAGCCTCAGTGGAGGGAAACAGAGGCAGAATGTTGTTATATAGAATGACTCCACTACAGGCAGTCCCCGAGTTACGCGGATCCGACTTATGTCGGATCCGCAGTTACGAATGGGGTTCCTCTCCCTGGTCTCCAGCAGACCAGGGAGAGGAAATAAAGCGGCGGAACACGTGGGCAGCGGACATGACTGTCCGCTGCCCACGCGCTCCGAGGCTTGGCTCTGCTTTGCCCCCCCCCCCGGTCTGCAGACTGGGGGGGGGGGGGGCAAAGCAGAGCCAAGCCGCGGAGCGCCCAGCCAGCTGACAGCCCAGAGCGTCTGGGCTGTCAGCTGATCGCGCGCTCCGCGGCTTGGCTCTGCTTCCCCCCCCCCCTCCGGTCTGCAGACCAGGGGGATGGGAGGGGGGGCAAAGCAGAGCCAAGCCCCGGAGCGCCCGGCCAGCTGACAGCCCAGACACGGCGCGTCTGAGCTTTCCCGCTGCCCCCGTGCTCCGTGGCTTTTCTCCAGACACCTGTGGTACAGCAGCTGGGGCACTGCCAGTTGGTCCCGTAGCGCCGCTCTGGGCGCTACTGGACCAACCGGGCAGCACCCCAGCTGTTCTGCCCCAGGCGTCCTGATTCAGCCACTGCTGGTCAGATTCAGCAGCGGCTGAATCAGGACGCCTGGGGCAGAGCAGCTTGGGTGCTGCTGGGTTGGTCCAGTAGCGCCGAGGAGCGGCGGTGCTACTGGACCAACCCAGCAGCACCCCAGCTGCTCTGCCCCAGGCGTCCCCAAGTCAGCCGCTGCTGAAACTGACCAGTGGCTGACTACAGGAAGCCCCTGCCCCGGGCTTCCTGGAATCAGCCGCTGATCAGTTTCAGCAGCAGCTGACTTGGGGATGCCTGGGGTTCTTAAGTTGAATCTGTATGTAAGTCAGAACTGGCGTCCAGATTCAGCCACTGTTGAAACTGATCAGTTTCAGCAGCGGCTGAATCTGGACGCCAATTCCGACTTACATACAGATTCAACTTAAGAACAAACCTACAGTCCCTATCTTGTACGTAACCCGGGGACTGCCTGTATATAATGGATAAAGGCCAGCTGTGAGGAAAAGTTACTACAGGAATTCCCACAATTAGGAAGTTTCTCACCACCAAAATCAATTTATCTATGTTTTTATTCTCATGAGCCTAGAATAAAGAAAACAAATACCGGGGTACACATTCAAAAAACATAAAAAAAATTAACTCAATTTTAGAAGCCACGGAGTACATAAAATTGTATGTCTAAAAATTTAAAATACTTCAGTCCATCAATTTGCCTCTTCTATTCAAATTTGTTCCAGTTAAACAGGTACACCATGTAAAACTTAACAATGTTCAAATACTGTATTCCAAGATGATAAAAAGCTGCTGATTTGAGAACCCATAACAGCCAACAGTAGAACATAAAGACTGGCAGTTTGAAACGTTGTTGCCAGATGTGGGCAAGCTTAAATGAAAACTTCCACAGAAGTCTGCTATTTGTCTATCTACAATGGAGAAAATATATTACATACTTTGTTTGAGATGAATGGTAAACAGATTAGAAAAATCCTTTAAGGATGGTAACAGTTATACCAAAAATCAGACCCTCTGTTATTAAAAACAAAACCTTACAAATACGGTAATGCTGATTGTATATGCATTTTATTGACACTTGACAGAAAGGTAATGTACAGATCAGTTATCAGTGCTTTAGGTAAATACATATATTCTGTTCAGTATCTTAAAAAAAAACCCACTGAAAATCAGACTGTAGATAGGCTGCATCCTAAAGCAACAATAAAACAGTAGAGAGCCCGGTATTACTAAAATAGCACTAGCAACATATACTGGAAATATAGTAGAGAATACAATTTTACCAAAAAGAGTAAGTTTAGTTTAAGACTATTTCAATATGAGTTTTTATTAAATGAGCCAATGCTTTTAAATCAGTTCTTTAAATATAACTTTCACTCAGATTTGGATTCAATCCAAACAACACTGTGTATCTGTTCTCCCCAGAGCTGAATTTGCATATCAGAGGATCGTTTGATGTCAACAGGAAGATGGAGACCAGGTTTCTTTTCATTTATAAACAAATACACAATACTATATAAGAATATGCACATGAAAGCATGCTTTCTTGATTCAAAATGAATTCTAAAAATTAACATAATTATAACTATGTACTTTTTAAAATCTTCAAAATGTGCTTAAATAAACTTTAAGTACAAGCAGGGATGAAAAATTCAGAAGATTTGAAGTATGCAGATTTTTTGCATCTTATCCATAAAAAAAAAAAACCTTTAAAAGTATAATGCACAATGATTTAAAAAAATATTTTTTTTAACATTTCATTAATTTGCCAGCTACATTGCTATAGCATGCTGTACACAAAATACCTCAGAAACAGCTTCAAAGTTCCAGTAATTCAAGTATTCAGTTATTCATATAAATATGTGTAAGTGAATTGCTTTAGGGGCATTCTGACCAAACTGAAGTACAGGCAGTCCCCGACTTACGCGGATCCGACTTATGAACGGGGCTTTTCTCGCCCCAGAGCTCACGGGCGGCGGGTCGCCACCCCTGTCCTCCGGGGCAAGAAAAGCTTCTCCCGGTCTCCCTGGTCTGCTGGGGCGGGTCCAGCAAAGCCGCTGGACCCCCCCAGCAGACCAGGGACACCTGAGCAAAGCCGCCCAGGCAGCGGGACTCCCGCAGCCTGGGCTGCTTTGCTCCTGTCCCCCTGGTCTGCTGAGGAGGTCCAGCAAAGCCGCTGAACCCCCCCAGCAGACCAGGGCGACAGGAGCAAAGCCGCCGCCTGAGCGGCTTTGCTCATTTGCCCGGGAGCAAAGCCACCCAGGCGGCGGCTTTGCTCCTGTCCCCCTGGTCTGCTGGGGGGGTTCAGCGGCTTTGCTGGACCTCCCCAGCAGACCAGGGGGACAGGAGCAAAGCCGCCCAGGTGGCGGGAGTCCTGCTGCCTGGGTGGCTTTGCTCCAGGTCAAACGGGGCTTTGCTCCTGTCCCCCTGGTCTGCTGGGGGGAGGGGGGGTGCAGCTAGTGCCCCCCCAGCAGACCAGGCTTTTCTTGCCTACCCCTGGGGTAGAGCAGCTGGGGGCTGCCGGGTTGGTCCCGCAGCGCCGCTCCGAACCAACCCGGCAGCACGCCAGCTGCTCTGCCCCAGGTGTCCTGATTCAGCCGCTGCTGGTCAGTTTCAGCAGTGGCTGAATCAGGATGCCTGGGGCAGAGCAGCTGGGGTGCTGCTGGGTTGCTCCAGTAGCGCCGAGGAGCCGCTACTGGAGCAACCCAGCAGCACCCCAGCTGCTCTGCCCCAGGCGTCCCCAAGTCAGCCGCTGCTGAAACTGACCAGCGGCTGACTACAGGAAGCCCGAGGCAGAGTTGCTCTGGAATCAGCCGCTGATCAGTTTCAGCAGCAGCTGACTTGGGGACGTCTGGGGTTCTTAAGTTGAATCCATATGTAAGTCAGAACTGATCAGTTTCAGCAGCGGCTGACGCCAGTTCCGACTTACATACAGATTCAATTTAAGAACAAACCTACAGTCCCTATCTTGTACGTAACCCGGGGACTGCCTGTATGTAACTTTTGCATGACATTAACATATTCCTTTCTGAGGTCATCGGTAATATTAATTTCCTATATACGTGAGTTTTGATTTATTATTCATGTGAAAAGAATGGCATAAACTATGTTAACATCTAACCATTCTTAACAAAGCATTTTATTTCAGTAAAGGAATAATTTTTTTTTTACTTGCTTACACAAAAATAATCCAATGTCTTAAAATAAATCTGTCTAATATTATTTTGAGAAGTTATCACCTTGGTTTTTTTTTTATTTCTGACATTCTTAACATTTCCATGACTAGCTATGCACCAAGAAATGTAACAATGATGGAAAACTTGGGATATTAAAAGCAAACAGATTTTGCAAAGACACCAATTTCCAAAAAATAGCCTGGGTCTAGGGAACAGCTTTAGTTTCTGAGGAAAGGCGCACACATGAAACCAAAAAGAAGTCTTTTGCTCATAGCTTCACCTTTTAAAGATCTATTTTGTGTGGATGGAACACACAATCCAATTTATAATGATATTTTTTACACTGTATGGCATCTTTTAAAGCATATGTAAGGAAAAAAGAAGATGTTTAATGTTTGGTGTTCCTTCAAGCCATTTTTCCTTTTTGTTTTCAAAAACTCTGTAATGTGAAAATGGAATGATTCTGATGGTGGCACTGTTGACCATCTCCTGAGAAAATATATGGACACCTCAGAATTGATCTCAGCTACTATTTGCATCCACTGCCCCTTTGGGAAACGGGTATTTTAAAAGACATTCTGCATAGAAGTTGGACCCCAATGTGAATAGGGCCAGAGAAAATCATTTATGCTTGTACCACAGGAACTGCACTCCAGAGCAAACCAAAGGGCTTTCAGAGAGCCTGACATCAGAGTAACTAGGTAGCTCAAAGTGACATGCTTTAAAGCCACTGATGCCAAACAGCACTTATTAGGAGTATGGAGTGGACACGTGAAGAGCACAAATTAGAGCTGAGTGGCAGCGAAATGTTCTCAGGAGTCTGTTTTCCTCTTCTTTTGAAAGAACTCCCTCTTCCCTGTCCACACATGCCTTTTTCTGAATGAGCTTTTTCGGAAAAAGGCTTTTTCCTCGTAAAAAGAGGTTTACCAATGTCGGAAAACCCCCTGTTCTTTCCATTTTTTTCCGAAAGAACACAATTGCAGTGTGGATGTAAGTGACTTTTTTCTTTTTTTTGAAAAACTACCGTTTTTCTGAAAAAAACTCTGCAGCATAGACATACCCCAAGGCAAATTTAAATACCAGGTTGCTGTGCCTAGCCTATTCTCAAACACTGCACCTATTCTGCATAAATCACCTCAAAGTTCTTAGATGTTTCCATCCTTTCACCTTTGTCCTAAGGATTCCCTCTTGAATACCATCCATAAAATGTAATGTAATGTAAGCTATTAGGCTACTGTGAGCATTTGGGGCATCTGCCTGTATAATTTACAAATTCTGAATTGGATTATGCACCCTCTATTTTTACTAAGCTGAAAAATACATTTTGCATTTGAGGCTAGTTGTCCTTCCAACTTCAGGCTGGAATTAAATTCTAACAGGCTAGGGACAAAGCAACCCCCAATTTCAGCGAGTAATGTAACTTAAATACAAGACCATTGAAATGCAAGTGGCTCACAATAGATGGACTCTTAACAAGAACTGCTGATCACAGGAAAAGTTGCCTTGCTTACAAAGCAAGCCACATGCTAATAGTCTGTAGAGCAGTGGTTCCCAACCTTTTTTATACTATGGACCAGCAAATTCATTAAACATTTTTTTTAGTGGATTGGCAGTTACACTTGCATATTCATTACAGTAAACAATGATTTTGCATATTTGCATATTAATTATGGTGATTAATTTTAAGCTGTCATGTCTATTTTGCCTCCCGTCCACCCGCCATGCATTTCGTCTGCCCTGGAGCAGCCACCTGCCTGCCAGACATGCGGTTCCTCCACTCCCAGCTAGCCAGAGTAGCATCCGCCCACCAGTCACACACCCCTCCAGCCCCAGGAGTCTGCTTAGGAGGTGGGCAGGGTAGAAATTTCCTTTGTGCGCACAAGCGCACAGCTTAGAAAAAACTATGGCCTGGCACGTGGCTCCATACTGTCACTTACTGGCCAGGGTGGCCGGGTGCTCCGAGCCCCACTGGAAGTGGAAGCACAAGAGCAGCTTGTTGCCGCTGATGCCTGAGCTCACCAGGATGGCTGATGAGGCTGATGCTCTCGCCCATCCCCCGTAGGCTGCGGCGCTGCTGCCACCGCCCCCCTTGCCTCACAGCTCCTTGCGCAAGCTGCAGGCGTGGGCCATAGGGATGCCTCATCTTAGGGGCCTGCTGTGCCATTCACCACACACTTCTTCAGTGGGCGGGGCCAAGGCTGCAGGGCAGGGCCTGGCAGCGTGCTGCGGACCAGCAGTTGGAACAGCTGCTACAGAAATCTGACTGAGGTACTGGAAGATTATAAAAAGGGCACAGGCTACTCCATTGGCTCTGTTCTTTGGAGCTTTTTTCTCTAGGTCAAAGAGGAAGCAATCCAGTGGGCCTGCTACCCTGACTCCCTTCTCTAACACAAAAGAAGGAAGGGAGAGTCAGTGAGGGATTAAGGCATTTTGTTCAGGATGTTTGTGGTGTTCTAAATGATCTCTACTCTCTTGTGCTATATGTGGTTAAGAGCAATAATGTAAGAGTCTGTGCAAAGTACCTGTGTGTATTATATGCTTCACAACTTGCTACAGTCTCAGGAGTAGCTATGTTAATCTGTATCTACAACGAGGAGTCCTGTGGCACCTTGGAAACTAATAAATCTGTTAGGGGTTAATAATGAATACAGGCTAGGCATCAGCTGGAAATGCCAGACGGAGGATCTGTGCCCGAAAAATGCTTCAAACTGAGGTTGAGGCTCAGCTACACTCAGGCTCAGGAGACTTAAAGACCTAGGGTACGTCTAGACTACAGGGTTTTGTCGACAGAAGTTGTGTCGACAGATACTGTCGACAAAGCTTCTGTCGACAAAGAGCATCTAGACTACATTCAGTTCTGTCGACAAAGCAAGCTGCTTTGTCGACAAAACCCTGTAGTCTAGACACAACCCTACATGCAATAACACCTTCTGTCGACAGAACTCTGTCAACAGAAGGCGTTATGCCTCGTAAAATGAGGTTTTCCAGCGTCGACAAAACTGCTGAGTTCTGTCGACGTTATGTCGACGAAACTCAGCGGTAGTGTAAACGCAGGTATAGTTTTATCGACAAAAGTCCACTTTTGTCGACAAAACTCTGTAGTCTAGACACACCCCTAGAGACTCTCTGGTTCCCTCAAAGTCTAGTCGAGCAAGAAGCTAAGGGGGAACACTCAAGTGGGAACTTGGATTATTTTTGCAAATCCCCAGAGATTGCACAGCTCAGCACAGAAATGAGGAACCCATGATTCTTTGTGTTGCAAATGAACTTCTCATATCACAGTATACACTGTGGGAATGGCTGCAAGCAATCCCTATGTCATACAGCTGCTCCTAGATTAGTGAAGAGCAACTGGAGAATATGTAGATGAATGAAAATACAATTCTGTGGGACAACATATCACATGAAGTGGCATCATTTAGTCATTCTTCATGTCTACTTATTATAGGACAACCTAGCTGACAGACACTTAGCGTATCTTCCATGGCTCTATAAGCCCCAGGGGGAGAATTAAGGTAGTGATGCAGGCCTGATGAGAATTGTAACTATTTTCTTGGTTTTCAGAGGTTTAAATGCAAGTATATTTGATACTGTGTAAAGGTCTTCCCAACTTGGAGTTAATTAAGTTTTGGGGCAGTAAATAATATTGACTGATGAGGTTGGAAGCAGGGATGTTAAATATAATTTAACTGAATATTCGAGTAACCTCGTGAAATTTTATCAGTTAGTCAACTAGTCTATAAGTCCCCAGCAGCAGAGTCAGCAGCCACTGTATTAAAGGAAGCAGGATGCCAGGTGGGAGCTGGTCCACGAGGAAGCCAGTTTAAAAACCAGCTCCCCTTGTGAACCAGCTGCCTGTCATCCTGTGCTGCTGCTTCTGAGAAAGAGGCAGCAGAGTGGGGTGGCAGCAGTCCCTGTCTAAGGTGGGTTTAAACTCCTGCCTGCCCTCCTGGCTGGCTCTTAATACACTTGAAATGCAGAGCTAAAACAGGGATAGGTCCTGGACCCAGTATGAGCCAAGACTGAGCCAGCTTGCTTGCCTGCCCAGCTCCTAATACTATTTAAATGCAGAGCCGCTCCAGAGGTAGGTCTCGGACCTGCTGCAAGCCAGGACTGAGCCAGGCTGCTGGTCAGCCTGCTAAAAAATTTACTGGCAGGGAGAGGGGGAGAGAGAAATTCATGTAGTCTATAGCATTAACCTATAAGCTTTTGCTTATCAGTTAACTGACTACTATTACACCCTAGTTGGAAGCCCTTCAGAGCAAGTAGTAAGTGATATGCAGTCATTCCATTCTGACAGCAATCCCATGACTGCTGTGAGTAGACAGGCTCACTTCACAGAAACGCCTCATGCCGTCAGTTGCGTCATCATCTGCAAGCTTTACTGATGGCTTTATGCTTGCTTTAAGGCCATTTATAAAATATTAAATATCACTGGACCAAAAACTGACCGTTGCAAGGCTCCACTAGAAACCCCTCACTCACTGAAGAGTCCCATTAACAATTGTGTTTTGTGATCTGTCAATTAGCCAGTTAAATTTTAAGGAACGTGGTGAATTATGTATCACCTGAAATATTTAAAATGAAACAGATTTCTTTCTAAACAAAACATGCCTTTAGTTTAACCAAAATGTATTGAGCTCAATTCAATGGATGAAAGTCTATGATCTGTTTTGTGAAAGATTATCCTTGCTAACCATAATATTTATGAATCTATAAAAAAGGAGAATGAAATTTGTTACATTGAGTTCCTGCTGCTGCCTTCTTCCCTTTTCTTCAATTATCCATGGATCCTCTGCAATAAGGTTTCCATTGAAACTGTTCTCAGTTTAACCATCTCTTGACCAAGTCTAAGGATTTCTTCTCTAAAGACTCATCTTCTTGATGTACCTACACTTTCGACACGGTCACTCCCATCTGGTCCCCTTCCTTCTGTTTATCTCCCTCTTGGGTTTTCTTGATCCTTCAGCACCCCTAGTTCACTTCGACCTGTTCCCACTTTGGGAGAATGCTTCTGGGCTCTGTCCTTGATTCTCTTCTCTCCCCAAACTTTCTTCCTGAAGGGACAAAGGATCTATCCAGACTTTCTTCAGGATTGAAAGATGCAAACTGCTCTGGGCAAAACCCAGAACACAAACTACTGATTAATTGACTTTATGATCCAGCCTTCCTTTTCTTTCCTGTAGCCCCAACTACAGCTTCATAAAATCTGAGAAAGTCATAGGGCTCTGTGCAGTATCAAGAACCGAGGAGTAGCAGCAAGCTCACTCTGCTGAAGAGTTGCCAGACTTGTTCCTTCCCCCTTGTTACTGGAAAACACCAGGTAAAGGCTGCAGGTGGTTCTGGGATCAAGACTAATATACCACCATTTTTCATTTTCTTATAGAGTGGAATGGGGCAGACCTAGGAAAAACTAGAATAAAGATTTAAGGAAACAGGCAGATGAAATAGTGATGAGCACAGGAAACCCTAGCAACATCAATGTTTCTGTAGAAAAGAGTATCCACGATGTGTGCTACAGGAGGGGACAGGGACGGGGGGATGACTGCAATTGTCAAAAGGAGAGCTAGAAGGCTATATAGCCAAAAGTGAAAAAGATCCTGTTAGGGCTTTGGAGGGAGAACTGGCAATATCTGGATGCTATTTCGAGTGTGCAGGGCAAAGGAGAGGGAGTAATAGACCCCTGTGTAATAGACCTGAGCACTAAGATCAGAGTCCAGTGTTGCCTACAGATGCACCATTAAAAATTTGTTTTCTGAATTTTAAACAATGTTGTTATATTACCATGTACCACATTCTAATTTTGATACTTTATCAGACAGATTATACATTTGCCTGGGTCTCATCAGTAGATCCAATCACAGTTCTTCTTACAAACATACCTCAGTTTCCTGTCCAAATCAAAAGCCAGAATTCTCATCCAGATCTACAGTCACTTCTTACAGCAGAATGGATTTCAACAGTATTGGCTTAGCAACAAATTGCTCATAATTTAATCCAACATGTAAAGTCTCATCTGACCCTGATACAGCAAAAGAATTTGCATATACTGGACACATGAAAATAGCACCAGCTGCTAGCTAGCTAATAAACTGAACATACAAAACAAACAGCTACTTTGTTATATTTGGCAATGGACCATCTATTAATTTTATTTTATTATTTATATTGTATTCATTTTTTCAGCCTCTAAAACTAACGTTTTATACAGATATTTCCATAAAGGGTTTCTTTTTTGTACTTTACAAACACCGTTTCCTGATGTTTTGTAAAACCAATTACTGAAAATACAGAATACTTTTACCTCAAGTCCAAGAGAGAATGCCTCTGATAAATACTTTGGTCACACAGGAACTAAATACAGATTAAGAAAACTTACAACAATCAATTATTTAACTATAACAAAGTAGTATGTGCAACTGTCAATAGCTGAACTGAAAATAACTACAAAAACAATTTTTTAGAATCACTGTAAACAACAGATTAGACTAATACAAAGCATGCCATAACATCTCTGGAAAGAGCACTGTCTAATGCAGATGAGATAGCAAACTGAAATTAAGTATAATCTCTGTTTATAGATGCATATACCAAATGAAACACATTAGGCAACTCTTAATATTAATAAAAATCCTTATAAGGGATAGAGAATTATTAAAAATGCTTTGATGTTTTCCTTGTTTAACATGTGCAGATTCTTTCTATATGAATACTGTATAAAATACTTCAATAAAAAAGGGGAAGTATTTGCCCCTTTTCATCTTATATTTGAAATAAATCAAATACTATGACTCATCTTTTTCATGTCTATATAATCTATGAGGGTCACTCCATTTTCTTTTTTCCAAGGACCTGAAGCACACTTTAGTTTTCTGAATTTAACTATGACTCCTAGAAAGGTTTCTGACTGAAGCTTATTTTAGTTAAATTTTCTGAAGAGTCTAATCACTTTTCCAGTATCAATCTCACTTACTAGCTTTCCTTGAAGACTAACCAATCTGTAGTCACTCAGCTTTTTGGTAATTTTTCGTCTTCTGATACACTCACACCCTCTCATCAACTTGAGAACGGGTCACACCCACACTGACTGAAATTACCTTGTTAGCACTGGTTCTCCTCATAGTAATGAAACACACCCATATTTACAGGTGTATGTATGCCTGACAAACTAAAGTTTCCTCTTCATGCATGTGACAGTGGGCTTCAGACCATGAAAACTTATCCCCAAATAAGCTTTGAGGTGTCACAGGACTCCTCGTTATTCTTCTTAATCTATGATAATAGGACAAGCAGCAATTGGCTTAAAGAGCAGCAAAGGAAGTTTAGTTTGGACATTAGAAAAAACTTCCTTTCAGGGTGGTTAACAACTTGAATAAGGTTGCAGAATCTCCATCACTGGAGATTTTTAAGAGACAGTTATTAGATGCAGTAATGGATATAGGTGATGGCAGATTCTCTTTCCTAAAGACAAAGCCAAGGCTGCAGGACAAATCTACTTCCCTCTCCCTAGCATGCACACCTAGTTTTAACAGGGTTCACTGCTGCAAGTGGGGAAGCATTCAGAAGCCTATCATCCACCCAAGTAACACAAGGGAGGGAAGTGAAAGGCTCACTGGAACACAAAGTGCTGCAGCTACTTTATCACAGACAGTCCAGGGCCTCCCACCTCCCTCTAATCACTGCCTGGTAGCTATAGGTATGTCTCCACTGCAATGCAAAATCACGGTATACAGCTCAAGTCCACAGACCCTGAGTTTGTTAATCTAGACTGAGCTTCAGCATCTCTACCCATTTGTAACCTCAGGTTAAGAACTGCTGAACCTAGATCCCATCTTGGGGCTCCAGAGCCTAGGCTAGATTATGTAGGTCCAAATACTATAATCTCTGCCCCAACTTCCTAGCGCCCTCCCAAAATGTGACCAGCATAGCCTAATATGATGTAAAGTGGGGAAAATATGACTCTCCACAGGACAAAGGAAGTCGGTTGATGAGATTATGGGATACCTTTGGTCAACTCACAGAGCATGCATCCAGTGGGCTGTGTCTACATTACAAAGCTGAGTAGTGTTACCACCTTGCCAGGATTTGACTGATCTGGCCTGTTTTCTCATAGATTTGTCAGTTTCCAGAAAAATAATTTAATCTGATTTTTTTAAAATGTGGATCTATAGATATACATTATTACTACAAGAAACAGACTCAATGTAGTTCCTTTATGTATAAAGTTCCAAAACATCCACATTCAAGTATGTAGTTAAAATACAGAATCAATGAAGTATGGAAAAAAAAATAAGGTCAGCAAAGACAGACACAATAAAGCGGCTTGGAGAAAGATGATCAAAGTAAGAAAATGATGTTATCAAGCTTATCTGTATGTGTTATCCTGCTAGATACTACAAGCGGCTATTGAAGGGAGGGGGTTGCAGATTTGTCTTGTGGTTGGCACTGTAGCAGTTTTACCTTGTTGGGAGAAGTTGCTGGGCGGGGGGAGCGGGAGAGTCATTTCAAAGATGGTATGGTAACCACAGGTGTCGGTTTGCCTCAGGCTCATACCCTTGGAGCCCTAGGTCAGTATGATTTGTACACAGACAAAAGAGCGGTTAGGCTTTAGTCTGAGTTTGAACTATAGGCTGTAGTGTAGAGATATACTGTGACTCGTTCATACTAAGAGGGTGAAATACTATGGGCTATACCAGTAAGTTTTACTAGTTTTTGCTTATTTCCATTTCACCAGTTTGCATTGCTGACCAGAGCTGTCAAACACACAGTGGGATTGACATTTATTTGGCTCATGTGACTGATTCCAACTGCAGAATATAAACTTATTTAAAAAGTGTTTCTACCAAATGTAATCCAATACAGAGCTGATCTCAGAGCTGATCTTTCCTAATCTGCAGACAACATGAAACAGTGACTCAGACCTCTATTAATCTTACAGGTAGGGTTCTAAAATTCAACAAGGACACTTCAATGCAAATATTAAACGGCCAACCTCCTTCTCGCTGGCCACTCTCATGGCCAAAGAGCCTGTTAATCTTGCACTGAGCCCAGCTGCTCTCTCCATGGTCCCAAGTCACTTGCACCCTTCTCCACTCCTGCCCTACCACACCCCAGGGCGGGCTCCTCTATCCTAATGCTCTCAGCCCATTCCACCCTCTCGTTCCCTTCAATCGCCAGATAGTCTCCCCTCACCCAAACATCCCTCGCACTCCTACCCTACCCATCAATAAAATAGTTCATTTACGTGCAGAGTTCAGAGTTTCTCCTGGCAGCTAGCACAGAGCTACGGAGAAATGACCTATCAGGAAAAGCTGTGCTCTGAGGACTTGTGGGCCCACATGTAAATGAAAATCAAACACAATTAGTAAAATGGGGCCCAACTCCAAACAAATATCCTTGATTCTAGGTGCTCCTGGGCACCTGGCTCACTAGCGAGGGGAAAGGCTGGGTTATGTGCAAGAGGCCAGGTATAGAGAGAATTCCCTGCTCTCCACAACTGGTTACTGCCCATGTTTGCATGGCGGCAGCGCTCCAGATGTGCCCTTCCAGCTGGCAAGCAAGCTCCCGCTGGAACTGGATAGCTCATGTCAGCGGGTGCCTCACTGCCCACCTTGCAGAAGTGCCACTCGCTGCTGCAGTCCTGCATGTGGCTGGGTGGGAGGGAGCCAGTCTGGACGGGAGCCAGTCTGGGCTTGGGAGATGCGCTGGACTTGGGTCTCCTCCGAGACACTCTTAGTGGTTCCCTTGCTTGCTGTGCCCTCAGCAAGCCTGGAGCTGCATGTGACAGAGCTGACAGACAACTGGGAGCCTGCCTCCACTCCCGGCATGCATGGGCTGTGCTCTGGGCCTTGCAATAGCTGAAGCAGCCACCTGAGCTATGGGACAGGCCACCGGAAAAGCTACAGCCAGCGCTGAGCGGGCAAAACCCTTGAGACGTGGAATCTGCCCAGGCCAGGCTGCTAGGAGGCTTTGCTGGTTCCCAAAAAGTGTCTGGGCTTTAGAATGGTGACAGCAAAGGCCATTGGGGAAGGGAAGAGACAGAATTGCTATATGGAAGGGAAAAAACAGAAGACAAGACAAGGACAGGGAAGAGAGGGAGAGAAATAAAGCTAGAGATGGGAGAGGAACAAGGGACAAAAATGGAGGTGGTTTTAAAGTTGGACATATTTTTGCAATGAATTATGCTAGTAGGAAATGGAATAAACAACAGTAATAAGGAAAAGTGTGTGATTCGTTAAAGGTCAGACATAGTTCACAGCATGAAGAACTGCCTCTGACTCACCCAGCCTAGGTCAGCACTCCATGAGAGGAAATTATATTCTATGATGAGAGTATGCTCTGGCTGCACCATCCCCATAGCAGTTACACTGAATAAGGTACAGACAGTGTGTGTGCATGCAAGTAGGACTATAAGCAAAGGAAAAATGGAGTGAAAGGTTGATGTAGGTACAGTGAGCCCTCGCTACTTCGCGGTTCGACCATCGCGGATTCACGACTTCGCGGACTTTTTTCATTACGTATGTATATATTATAAAAGAAATATATCGCGGATTTTCCGGAAATTTCGAAAATAGCCGCGATATATGAAGACCCCAAATATTTCGTTAATTCCATTAATAATTAGTAATATCTGCTAATTATTGTAGTAATATCTGCTAACTGGTTTGTTAACAGTACTACGTAAAGGGAGGGTTTTAAAAGTCTGAATATACATGTTAAATAAATACGTAAATATGGTGTCCCTACTTCGCGGATTTTCAGCTATCGCGGTCGGGTTTGGAACCTATCTACCGCGATAAACGAGGGTTCACTGTAATAGAAGAGAGAATCAAGAAATTGAGGTGAAGAGTGAGACAACGCTGGAAGAAGCAGAGAACACTACAGGAACTGAGGAGGAAGGAACTTAACAGAATATGGGAAAGGAACAACAAAAAATATTAAAACACAGAAGAGATAAAGAGAGAACAAAGTATAGGCAAAACTACACAAAGGCCACATCTACACAACAAGGTAAGGTCCAATTTAATGTGGTCAACTTCTGGGCACCCGATTTTGAAAAGTCAAAGGTCCACATCCTCAATGCAGGGAAGAATCAAATATAGTCCAAAGTGGCACGTCCCCATTAGGGAGCCTACCATCAACTCAGAGAGCAATGCACCGTGGATAGCTTTGCATTCTTGACTGCTCCTGCTGCCCGCTGAGACCAATCCTCTGCAGTGTGTAGTTATGGGTTCATGTCATCAGCATCCCATAATGCACTCATCTAGTCCTTCCATCCTTGCATAAGGATCAACGGGAAGCCGCGCGCCCACACCTTTTTCTGCCCTGGTTTCCCATGCAGATGCCATAGTAGCACGAGCATGGATCCTGCTTTGCAGCAAACCATAGTGATGCTGATATGTACCATGGTGCACATAATGGCCCACTACTTCGAGAGAGACAAGGAGCCAGCCACTAGCCCTGTGCTGGGCTGGGAGCTGCTTCAGCTGGGCTGAAGTGGTCCCTCCCCTGGGATCCCACTTAGGTAGTTAACCAATTAAACATTAGGTTGCTGTAACGTTTAACCAGTTTAATCGGGATTTTACCTTCCTAATTCTATGTTAAGGAAGCCTGATCTTGAGCATCTACACTGTATTGTAACCCTAGCTTTAAGACTGTCTTTTCAGACCTGTGCTTGAACCTAACGTTACTGTGTCCACCCTGCAACGTGAGGATTCAAGTCAAAGTAATAATACACAGGAATCCATAGAGCCCCACCTCTCAAAATGTGGCCACTCTAGCCCATGGTACACTTTGGGAAAAAAGTATTGCCTACCCTGCACGTTGTCAGGAAGCAGCTTGCTTTTTAAAAGGCTTGATTGATTCACTCTCCATTACAAACCCAGGAGACTGTCTGACTGTGTGCTTGCAGAGCAGTGAAAAGAACAGAATAGGTTAACGCTGACCTGAGCTGCTGCCGATGCCAAAGGGTGGGCTGCAGGGGACCGGAGGGTTTTCTTATTAATAGAGTGGATTGCAGATTGTTGGGAAAAAGAAAGTTAATGAAGATATTCAACAGAATTGTGCAACTTCTGACGGACACCCATGACCTTAGTCAATCGGGACTGAAGCTAGATTGTAAATCAATAGGACTTACACCCTAGGTCCTGGGTAAACTCTAGCTTGAACCCTCAGCCCCAGCAAGGTCCTGGGACCCTGAGTTTGAGCCCTGAGTTAGCTCAACTGTAATGCAGACACAAAGAAGGCTAGCTTTGAGCCTGAGCTTATCCACTATCTCTACACTGCAACGTAAGTCTAGGTTTTGAACTCGGCTCAAGCCTAACTCACCTTCCATCTTCACACAAATCACGCCAACCCAGGACCCGAATTTCTATATTAAGCTTTGCTCTGTAATTAGTACATCCTGTGGCACAGTCTCCTAATACACTATATGCCACTTGGAAAAACTATTTTAAAAATAACTAGACACAGCGTTTAAAAACTAAACTCTCAAAAAGTTCAGAGTAAAAGGTGATATGCAATGTTACACATTAAAAAAAACCTCCTCTGTATATTAAGACAGCTTGTACAGAACTATGTTGCATTTTGAAGTCTTTGACATTTCTCAGAGACATCATTTGAGGTTTGTGCCCAATCATTTTTAACTAGAAAACATGGGTAGTATAGCATGCCACAATCCAAGGACTCACAATTCTTAGAACTGTTGGAACTACTTGTAAGTTTGTTTTAGCAGATAAGAGAAAGGCTTTTATTTACAGTAGTTCTTTACATTTAAAAATGGAGAAAATCTGAGGGCTCAGAGAAAATTATTAAGAATATGAAGTTGACCTATATTCTAAGGATCTTTGACTTATAATAATAATGTTATATGAAGAACTGTAAATAGTATGATAAAAGGACATTCTGCATATCATGCTCTGTCTTATAAATTATTCTTGGAATATTTTAAGAGAAGAAAATAGATATCACTGATTATCTATTACAATTAACATTAATAACCCTAATATACTCACTATTGTTTTTAAGTGTAACACTGGAAATAAGGTCAAAATAGGATTTCGACTAGGACCATATGTCTAGGACTTGTACATTGCCACCTCTTCTGAGAAGAAATGTATGTCACTAGAATTATTGAACACAAAATTAAAATTTTCAAGGACAAAGATTTCATTGCTTTCCAAATACAGAAAGCCCACAAAGAGACTTCCAAATTCACCTGGAGCCTCATGTTGTTCACCTTATATATGCTTTTAAAATATTTGCCTCATTTTAAATGGATGCGATATACTGGATTTCACTAGCAACTATAAAACTAATACTAAATTTTAAAAATGAAAAAAATATACACAAGTATTTTTAAAGGCAGAAAGTAGATATGTGATATTTTTAATAAAAAGTCAGGATTATTTTCCTGTCTTAAGAGATTTGCTAACATCTCTGCTTTCTAATGAAAATGAATGCTTTGATGTTTATTTATGATATGTGATGATTTACTTTTTTATGGCTTGTTTGACAAGTTAAAGTTTGCATTTTTAATATGTTCTGAGAATTCAAATGAAACAGCTTAAAATTTGTATTATCTACTTTTCTCCAAAAATATTTTCATTTTCTGGAATTGCCTTTTCTTACAGCAATTTTTTCAAAACAGATATTTAATTTATCTTGTACAGTAATGCTATATTCTGTCTTATTTTAGAACTTAGACCTTTAATAAGGTATTGGAGAATATCACAAAGGTCTTGCTTGCTCTCAATAATTCTTTAACTATGCTATTTAAATAGAGACTTTCTTGCTTCAATGCAGTTAGAAGATGTGCTATTTTTCTTTATCATATCTATCACCAATTACAGCTTAGAAAGATAAGCAGCACAACTGGACGATCACGTAACATCATGGTTAACCAGAAAAAGGAAGAAAAGGAAAGTAAAGGGAAAGGTACTCTGCACTTTTGCTTTCAAGGTCGTCAAGTCTAAAACCTCTCTTACAACTTGACAATGAAACACCGTGTGAGAATTAGAAAGGTCAAAAAACAACTAAATCTACATTCAACTGAGCAAAAAAAGTATTAAAAAAAATAACCTATGAAACTGTGTACCAGATTATGAGATACACACAAATATTCTCTCTCAGATGTTTACTTTTACAAAGCACAATGAAGTTCCACAACATTAAAATAGAGATTGAGCAAACGAAGCTGGAGAACATAATATAGCTTTACACTAAGACCTCAGATATCTAACAATTAAAAGAGTAAATGAATACCAATTCAATTACGTTTTTATTAGTAACACTGCTATAGTTATTGAAGATAAAATTAGATTTGATTTTAAATTCTATCATGTATCATTTTGGATTTTTTTATCCTAGATTTGGGGAGCACTTTATCTTACTTACAATTATCTTTAATTGGCAAATATTGAATACCTAGATTATGAATTAATTATATTCATCAGGATGCTCTGAATCAATTTATTATTTACTTGTAAAATGTCTGACTCAATGGTATTTAGAAGCTTAATTCAGGAATACAGACTAGCAAAATGTTATTTCCTCCTTATTTCAATTAAACTGGATTTGCAATAGTGAGGCATATTCTTATCTTTAATGTATCATGATTTGTTTGTCTTTTCCTACATTAATAGTAACATCTGTACAACACTTGAGCATTTGTGCATTTCAATACTAACACCAAGCAATTAAAAATCATATCATGCTGCCCAAAAGTATGAGATTGACTTTAAAATGGTGACTTCTTAATTTTGCACACACACAATTTTGGATACTTTTTGTCAACCTTCTTGGTTTCAGGTCTTTACAGAACATTATGGCTTTGCTATACTCACCACTGTGGCACTTCCTTGTAACTGGCTCATCTGGAGATTAGATCACCACTGGTTTGACGCCTCCTCTTGCAGTTTTTCTGCCACTTGCCCCAATCTCTCATTTAGCAGCCACATTCATACCCTGCACAATGCAGTGCTTCCTCTGATGTTTGGCCCACTGGTTAGGCAATTACAGTTGGCTTCCGGGGTATCAAAACCTCTTTAACTCACTGCCTCAAGCAGTTTTCAGGATCTACCATTCTGTATGCACCACTCCCTGTGGCTGGTAGGTAAACCTGTCCTGCCCTCTATACTGATTTCCAGCCCAGAGAAACCTGCAATCAGCAGCATGGTCTCAGTCTTGCTTTTTTCACTGCACTTCCTATTTCTCTCTGTCCACCTTAAGAGTGACTGACCTGTCTATTCCTCTGCAACCTCTTGCTGTTCTTTTTATAGAAGTCCAACCTCTTCCTATCAGCTGGACTTCACATTCAATTAAGGTAACCCCATGTGAGGCATTTTAACCTCTTGGGGGGAGGGGAGGAAGAGAACATCTCATCAGAGATACGCTTGGGTGTCTTTGTTTTGAAAGTTCTTCCTATAAGCATGCAGGTTAAAAACTTTTATTTAAAAAAGAGCAAGCGGAGATTCTCATATAATTTCTGCAGTTTTAAGAAAACTACACCATGAAACTTGTGATAAAATCCTGAAAGTTGCCAGCACTGATGTAGCACTACAGATTGTCCAGTAAAAACACAGCAGTGATATCGTCCCTAGTCAATACAGATAAAACCTAATATATTAGGATACTTTCCTCACTTCCCTAGTCATTAAAGGCATAAAGTGAATAGAACTCACATGGGAACATATTTTTAACTGCGGACCTCTATGGTACCGAAATTGGGCAACTAAAGCTTAGTCTTTTACAAAAGGAAAGTTGTTAAAATCTCACCTCCTGGAAGAGAGGAGGAACAGAATCAGCTGTTGGTTCCACTAAGAGCTGTGGTGATGAGACTCAGTGCCTGCATCCTATGACATGGCAGTAGCATCATGTTAGTTACACAAAGACGTCCATTAATTTTGGGAAAACTGTATAGTGTTGTTTTGCTTGGTGGCTAATTATTGGCTGCCTGCTGTTCAAGCTGTGGACATTTCAATTGTCAGAAACATGCCTCTGTCCAGTCATTGCAAGATGCTCAGCAACATGGTGCCCTGTTAAGGGCTCCTCTTTGTCTTTGAATAAAACTGACAGGCACGATACCATTCATAGTGGAGGCCAAGGTACAATTTCTGCTTTCCAGAACTCATTATTGCATTTCCCTCCTTCTTAAGTGACAATTCAAATACACATAAAGAAGCTTTGGCAATTTTTCTCTTTCTGTTACATATCACTTATTCTTCAGACAATTTTAGAAGTATTTCCTTCATAAAATAATACTAAATTCACTGCACCACACCTCTGAAAACAAACTAATACCAACTGAAGAGAAGACTATCAAGCAATTTCCTCCACAAGCAGTACGAAGACTGAGAGCATCAAGACACCTCATACATATTTAATGATAGCCTGATAGGATGACATTAACATCAAACAGCAATCTAGGTTTGCTACATTAAACATGATTTCTGTGTTAAGAGGACATCACACACTGCCTCCAAGATCTAGATTCTAAGAAATGCCCATCGACTTGGACAAGGTGTAATGAGGCTAGTTGCACTGTGGAAGACATTAGACACATCTTGGATTAAAAAAAAAAAAACCAACAGATTCAATGGGTCATAAGACCAGACATGCCATAAGGCAATCTGTCATAGAATACTCATATTAAAAGTGTTGTGTCAAATCAGAACATTCAAAAGAAAAGACAAACGCTCCTTTATGTTGTATGAAGTGTAAACGTAGAGAATTAATAATTCATGGGATAGAAAAAAAATCAGATTTGGATATAAATATTAACGGGACACCGTCAACTTATTTAGACTAAAGTTCTGACTGTCTTACCTTAACACTGTCAGTTTAGTGATGAATAGTCTTTTAAAGCACATCAGTCAATTAAAAAAGTACATTAACATGAAAAAATTAAGATTTCCTGTTTTTGTAGGACCTACACAAATAATGTTCTTTTGTTTGTGTTCTGCTGGTGCAAAGCAAGCTCTAATTAACTATATCACTTGATTCCTGGAGTTGTGCTGTGTTGACATCAATCATATTGGTATACATGTAAAAAAAGTAAACCAACACATGTTAAATCCAAGATCCAGAGGTGGGAATAACAGGATGAGAATGTCAGAATAATCAACATTTGACAAATTGAAAGGTAAAAATGTCATGCTGCCATAGAGTGATCTATGTAAGTTGCAGAATTACTCTTGGAAAAAAAAATATCTAGACTAGGGCTACCTACAGAACAACAATACATAATTTATAAAATAAAGAACTAGACAAATACTATACTAGGCATATAACTAATCAAATATTGCACAAAAAGGTATGTTACATATTTTTTCAACTCATAAACCATAACATTCATCAAGTATATTTCTTGAATACAATTTTATTAGTTTAATTAAATCATTTGGAGAATAGGGATGTGAAAGGTTAACCAGTTAACCGATAAGGGCTAGAGCAACTCCCTGCCCAAGGTAGGCCCATGTCTACCTCATGTCCCTCTTTCTGACTCATGTCCAGCATCCAGAGCAGCCTCTGTCCATGGGGAACTTGACCAGAGGCAGCTGCAGCCCCTGCACAGGAACTGAGAGCCAGCAGAGCCAGCCCCAGTGCCAAGCTAACATTTAATCGGTTAACTGATTAACTGGGATTTTATATACCTATTTGAGAATCTACATATTTAAACATCTCTGGAAAATGATGCAATTATTTTGGTGACTAAGCAGTTGGATACTCTCAAAGGTTATAAGAGGTATTTTTCTGACTCATGTCCAGCCTTCTCTGCATCTTATCTTATTAAGTACTAGGGAGCTCCATCCCCTGCTCATTATGCTTGCCAACCTGTGGAGGTAGGCAGCCCTGGCTCTCCCCGCAACCACTAGGGAGGGCCAGGTTGAAGCATCGCAGCCCTGCTCTTCCCCCCCGGTCTGGTGGGCAGAGCCGAGGCTGGGCCAGCCCCATCTCTGCCCTCACTCCCAGCCACCAGGGAGGGCCGAGGCCACGGTGTAGTAGCCGCAGCTCCCCGCCACGGAGAACCAGAATGAGGGAGAAAGGGAGAGGACATGATGATGTCACTCTGGCATCCTGTAGGAAATTTTTTTTGACACACACAGATAGAAAGAAAAAAAAAGATTTTTTGTAATGAAGACACAACATCTGTGTAAATTCAGATCCACAAAGCCAGTATTAACTGAGGGTACGTCTACACAGCAAAGTTATTTCGAAATAACAGCTATTTGAAATTCATTCGAAATAGTGGAGCACTTATTTTAAATTTAGTAAACCTCATTCCACGAGGAATAATGCCATATTCGAAATAGCTATTTTGAAATAAGTGCTATGTAGACACTTATTTCGAAATAGGGGACCTCCAGCCTTCCCAGGGTGCCCTGGTGGCCACTCTGGGCACAACCAAGAACACTCCTCTCCCTCTCGCCCCTCACACTCCCCCCACCTCCCGAAGCCCTTAAAGGGGTTGACTCTGGCCACAGTGCCTGTGCCAGCTCCAAGCCTATCAGCCCAGAGCAAGCAGTCACTGATCCTGACCCAGTGGCCCCAAAACACAAGCCAGCAAGCTACTGGCAGCCAGCCCTCCACCGCTCCCCAGGAGCAGTCTTCCAGCTCCCAGGAGCATATCAGGGACCGGAGAAGGAGGGCACCTTCCTGGTCCAGGGTGGAGATCACGGACCTTATTCAGGTTTGGGGGGGATGCCCCAACATCCATGATCTCTGCACTAGAAGGAGGAACACCGACATCTATGGCAGGATAGCTGCCAGCCTGGCCACCAAAGGCCACATGCGAACCCAGGAGTAGGTCTGCATGAAAATCAAGTTGGTCTGGCGAGACCCCCAACCCTGAGCTTCCCCTCCTCCTTCTTCCCCTTGCTTCCTCCTTCCAGCTCCCTCCTCCCAGGAAATAACGCTGTAGTGCAGACATACCCAGAGTTCCATAGTGAGTAAATGACAACCTTTTTTCATACATGTGGAAAGAAAGTGTATATAAAAAGAGTAATACATGGAAATTGCAACCTGTCTTTTCATTTGATTGCCATGCCTCCATTCCTATATCCCCAGCCTTCCCTAACCTGCCCCTTCTGCACTTCCGCACTGCTCATCTGCTGCCTCCATTCCTATATCCCGTCACCATCCCCCTTACTGCACCACCCACCCCCACGTATACCCTTATCCCCCTTCCTTCTTTCCTACGCTCACCCTGCCCCCTCCCACAAATTTGTTGAGCTGCACACAACGCTCCTGTATTTGCAGAGCTGCAGCAAGCAATGCAACAAGCAGACACATGAAGATTTCTTTGAGGCCAGTGTACTGATTAAGACCACAAAAACAATGCTAGGTTGTTGGTGGCATTCATAGAGCAACTACAGATGGCACAATGCTGCTTCTCGATATTAGAAATGAGCACTGACTGGTGGGATTACATTATGGTGCAGGCCTGTGGTGACAAGCTGCAGAACTTCTGGATGCAAAAAGGAATATTCCTAGATCAGCATACCAACCTCAACCAGCTCTCCACAGTATGACAAAAGAACGAGACACAAATTGAACATGGAAAAACTACTACTGACTGCATTTTGGAAATATGCAACACAGGATTGCTACTGATCAGCTGGAAAATCCACACTGGGAGCCATTGTCATATAAATGTGTAAGGCTGCTAATACCATTCTACAAAGCAGGACTGACTTTCAGCCACGCGCAGGACATACTGGATGGATTTGAAACAATACGGTCGCCAAACTGTGATGGGATGATATCGTGCATATCCCTATTTTGATACCAGTGCACCTTGTCATAGAGGACGTCAACAGAAAAGATGGTGGATCACCTGGAATGTTTCATGACCAATGATTTAGGGGACCCAGCCTATCCTTTGCTTGCCTGGCTCATGTAGCAATACACTGGAGACCTCAACAGCGCCAACAAAACATCTAGCTACTGCTAAACAAAAAACACTCCCCTGATTTGAACAGTACACTCTCAAATGACATGAGTAGTTTTAGCTTTATAGCTTCTCTGGAAAAACCTAAATATAGAATGGAAACACATAATATGCAGATGGACACAGACAAACAGACTTTTTGAAGATAAAATAAAAATTCCAGAAATGATAAATATTCCAGTCCCAAGGGCCTATCATAAACTCAACAACTCCAAGCAGATTTCTAAAATCTCAGACTCTTCTATGGGCCCTAATCTCTTGTGAAATACAATGTAAAAGAAGTGCCCAAGCAACTGACCTAATCTCAAACATACACACAATTAATTACTGCAGCATAATAAAGTATTTCCAAACAAACTTTCTTCAATATAGGGATGGAGGAGAGGGAAAGGCTTTACAGGTTTCTTATTTTAGTTTGTGATTACCTGCTCTTAAACAAGTAAGACTTATATTTGATATAATGGAAAATACAATACTATTTATAATTTAAGATAACCAAACATACCATTCATGAAACAAAAACTGAGCCATTAGAATGAAAAATAGAAACATACAACTTTGTTCAAAACAGATGATTAAACGCCATTAAAATAAAATTCATACCTTTATCATTCTAGAGAGGTCACCAGCATCTGCTAATTCCAACACTATGTTTAGCTCATTGTCTTCAATGAAGGAGGCATAGTATTTAATTACATTTGGATGATTCAGTTGCTAAGAAAAGAAAAACATGTTTCAAAATAAGGACATGCTGTTGAATGAATCAATGACCAATGAAGTATCTTTTCTTAACAAGGAAAAAACTGATATACTACAGAATACTGTGGAAGGGTAGCAGGTGTGAAAAGCATGTGCTAATACGAATTATTTACATTTCAAGACTGCAAGAATTTATGAACCAATTTTAAATCAAAGTCTCAAATAATGCTATAGTTTTGAAGTATAAGAAGTTAAAATATATATTTTTAGATGACTATATATTATTTCCTATCTTGCAAGAACATGCCAGTCATGGTCAAATGCAATGTATTACAAAAACTAAAATTAATCCAAACTGGTGTGTTTCTTGGAAGCAACTAGGCCAGCTGTCAGTCACATGGTTAGCTTGCACTTCTGACCCCATTCGGTCTCTCTCAAGTACAACTTTTCAAATCATTAGTTCTCAGCCTTCCCTCTTCTCGGAATCTCTCACTCACAAACCCAGTGCCAGAATGAAACATCCATTTTATACCAATGTTTCCTCAGCAGATCCAAGTGGATTTGGCACTTAGAATAGGTTTCCTTTTGTGATCTGTTACCAGCTGGTAAATGCAATGACTAAAAACAGGCACATCTGTAATAGCTCATGTCAGTCTTCCCATGTGATGTTTCCAGTAATGCTTCAGGTCTGTTTACAGGCTGAACAGAAACAACCGAGATTAACTGTGGATTTTTCACACCTTTTAATGACATAGCTGGCTCAATCTACTTTTTTAGTATAGACCAGGTATTAGTTTCTTGCAAAAAGGTGAGTTGTCACTAGTTTTTTTGTTTTTGTTTTTTCCTATCCAGCTCATAAGGTGGCACTGGTGTTAAAGTTTAAAGCCAGTTGAGCCCTTCCATTCAGAGATAGAATAATGGATAGTAGCCACCAGAGGAAAGTGTGATGGAGGGGAAAAGTGACTGATGGGTTAGAAGAAAACTCACAAGAAAACTGCAGTTAGGGTGTATGCTCCAATTACTTCACACTGTACATTTTGTAGTGTTCGATTTACTCAAGCTGAGCAGCCACTTCCTCATAATATAGCTGTAGCCAGTAGCAATTCTTGGTTAAGTTTATACACTTTGCAGTGCAAACCCTTCCTTTCAGTTTCTCATAAACTGGTCAGATTTCAATCACGCAGGCTGAAATTTTCCATGTTTGCAGTCTGCCTCTCATATTTTTCAGTAACCTGTCTCTCCTTCTGTCCTCTCTGAACATCCCAAGAGTTTCAGTGTAAAGGTTCAGCTGTTTCCAATAGGGATGTAAGATTATTGGATAGTCAGCTAGTGATGTGACTAGTTCCTGCCCTCCCCCCCGGAACCTCTATCAGAGAGAGGCAGCAAGGCAAGAAGCAGGAGCGGGTGCTGGGGGGAGCCAGCTTAAAAGCCAATTCCCCCCAGCACCATCTCTGCTGGGGGCAGAGGAGGAAGAGGTACATTGGGAAATGGCACAAGTGCGACTGTGCTTTTGAAATACACAATAGCCCCAGCGGAGCTCTTGCACACTTCAAAGGCTCAGGAGCCACAGGGAGTACAGGGCCAGCAGGAGTCTCCACTGACCTAACACGCCTTGCAGGGCTTCTGCTTTTGGGATGTACAAGAGCCCCAGTGCCACAAGGAGTGCAGGGTCAATCCCCCAGTGGACCCACACTCCCCACAGAGCTTCCACTTTTGCAACCTCTGTTCCCCACTCCAAGCCCTTTCTCACCCCCTAACCCTTACTCTTGCACCCCCCCCCACACACATCTCTAGCCTCCTGCCCTGAGACCCTCCTCAGCCCCTCACCCTGATTCCTGCACCCCTCACACACACTTAGCCTCTTGCCCTGAGCCTCCCCCCACATCCGTAAGGCGCTCCCTGACTCCTGCACTCCACACACTGCCAGCTGCCTGCCCTGAAGGACCCGGGCAATGCCAGATAAATCTTCTATTATAGAATGCTTGAGTGTCTTAATATTGTGTTTTCTTCAAATGCTTGAACATAAAAGCTTGCAATTTAAGGTCTTCTGCTTCTGAACGCTTGCCTCCTTTTAAAGGAAGTTTATTTTTTTTTCAAGAAATGAAAAAGGAAATTAAATAGAAATCTTTAAAAATTACATATCAAAGCCTCACGTAGAAGACAAAGGACACTTCGTCACCATTTCCTGTTAGATGGAAAGAAAAATCAATAAAATATAGCTAAACTTTAACAAGTCTTTACCTTAAGAAGATCTATTTCTTTGATGCAGTCAGCCCGAGCTTTGGCATCCATTAAATCAAATATCTGCAGAAAAACCACAAAGCACTTTTTTAACAGCAGTAAACATTGGGCCACCATGATCATTTATTACACTTGAATCTCTTTAACCCAGCAACCCGGGCAAACAGGGTATGCCAGATTAAAGATTTTGCTGGGCCAGGAAGGATGCTGCAGAGTCTGTCCGTGAGTGGGTAGAGGTTTGGCACTTACCTGCAACCCTGCTTTTAGGGGCACATGTGGCTCCACACTCCTCATTGCTCCCAGGCACTGCTTCCCCTCCTCTCCTCCCACCCCCACTCCCGCTATGGGAGCAGCAGGGAAAAGCTTCCTGGGAAATGGCTCTGCATTCTGTTATTCCTCCATGTGTGTGTGGGGGGGGCGGGGGGGGGGGAGGGAGCCACAGCATGCAGAGCCACTTCATCCTCTATACCATGGGTTTTCCTGGATTAGGGATGCTGGCGTATGGAGGTTCAAGTATATTCTATAGTGTCAACAAAAGCATGCTGACCACTTGATGGGAAAAAATAGCATTGCAATAAGAACTAACTCTGATCCTTAGTACAAATTTTAGCATTGTGGTCATGCATGTACTGAAACAGACACACTATTCTTTCAGATACTTCTTAGAAAATAAAAGTAATTATCATTACTATATTTTTCAGTATTTTTCAATATTTTCTAAAAATACATACTGGGTATTATATGAGCAGCCATGTTCTTCTGGTAGCAAATATGAAGTATTTGAATATTAATTGAATATTTATTAAGCAATAATATTTTCAGTATTAATATCTGTGGTGGCCAATCCCTGCACATCTCTATGAAGCTTTCCTAGAGGAACTCTTTCATGCTTGTCACAAGGTTTCTGGGAAGGCCTGCCTTATTCTATCCTCCACAGTTGGACACCTCTCCACACCAAGCCAGCAGTAAGTGGTCTGGCATCCCTGTAACACAAAGCACTTCAGCACAAGGTCCAGCTTATTTCTGGTCACATTCAGTCAGCATCTGCTTCCTATCCTGTGAGATTCAGAAGAGGCTGATCCCAACCTGGATGAAGCAGGGAAAGCTATATAACTCATACTATTGAGGCAGTACACCTGTTTACTCATCCACAACAAAGCATGACCATGGGTTTACTGATCATATGAGTCCCTCCAAGCATGTCCTTTCTCCTCCTCCCTTCTGGCAGGCCCCTGTGGGAAGGGAAAGTTGCACTCTTCCAGCAAACGGGGATGTGTGCGTGTGTGTAAACACAGTGACCATATGCATGCATGCACGCCCCCGAGCTTCCTGGCGGCCCTGCGGGAAGGGAAAGTTGCACTCCCCCAGCAAACGGCCGAGGGGGGGAGGGAAAGGAGTGAACACACTGATAACACACTGACTTTGTGAGCCCATGAAAGCATGCCTGGGTCCTCCTCTGGCAGAGCCCGTTGCAACCACCATCCCCTCTGCAAATACAGAGGCACACCTCCCGCTGGGAGCTGCAATATGCAGCCACTGTGTTGTGCGTTCTTTCAAAGTGGAAGCAAAAGAGCAAGAGCCCCAACTTGTGCTTACTATGCCTGCCCCCAAAATGAGCCCAGCTGCTCCTTGCAAATGTGTGCATCGTACCTGCCCAGCAGGCACTTCAAGCTGTTACTTTGACCTTGTACATAACACATCTATTGTGTAGGACAGACGTTCTTTTGTGGAAAAAGATTAGCTTTTATGTTCTCTCACTCCCCCAGTTATCATGAATCAGAAGGTGAAAAAAAAACGTACTCAGGGTGACATGATAATGAGCAAATGCAATTCACCTGCACGGACAGCATGCAACTAAATGCATGGAGGAGAATGAAATTGCAGGTGATATGGAGCATGAGGAGAGGAGAGTGTGCAGGGAACAATCGCAGGACCGAGGATGAAATCTTGAATCTCATGGGGCAGCAAATAGAGCTGCTGAGAGCATGGTAGAGGCACAGGAGAAGCATCTGGAACACCCTATGCACCCTACAATGTGGGAGGCAAATGGAGGGGGGAAGGAGAAGAAGGAGACCAAGAGCAGCTTTGCACTCAACTCCCAAGGATGTATCCTGGAACAAAAAGTTGTCATTTCCACCACAGCTGTGAGCAGGAGGATTGTAATGCACCATTTGCTCTTGCTGCTTTCCCTACTCTCAGAACTCAAACCCTGAACTCCTCTTCTCTGTTCCCTGTGATTCCTAAATAGGATCTTTATTCCTTGTGTTATACCGGGGGCAGAGGGGCAGTTTACAGGCCACACACTTAACGAAGGGGGCACCATGTTAAGGGTGAATAGACAATGGTCATATTGCTGTGTGGTCATTCACAAAACTGGTTTTCAAAGGCTCTCTGTGCCCTTTGTGCAGCTACATCGGACAACTATGCACATCACTGATGGGGAGCATAGGATATTTGCATAAATCACATGGCTTAAAGCCTAGGAATCAGGGTATGCCCTATCCCTAAGCTGAGTCCCACTCAGGACTAGCTAACAGTAACTGATAACTATTCATCTATTTTACAGGGAAAATTCGTAACACAGAATGAAGCAACAAAGTAGCAGATGTTCCAGCATTATCACTGGTAGCAAGAAAGAACTGAGGGTGGGGGAAGCTGGAGGTGCGCCTTATACTGTGGCATATGTGCACCACTCCAGAGGTGCTCCCCTACAAATACTACTGTGTGAAAAACTTGCAGCACTGGTGCATGTATAAGAAGCACACACCTAAAATGGAATGGACACAACCAAGCACTCAAAGAAGAACTAGAAATCTCCTTAAACTCTCACTCTACAATTAGTCAAATACTAATGAAGAGAGTCAAGAAGGCCTTTTTAAAAAATTAACAGAAGCCCTTGTGAGGACACAAACTCATTATCAATGCTTTCAATTAGCTTTCTGTTCCTCTCATTACCTTTATGAGGCAGATATATCACAAGTACAATTATTTCATAATTCTGAAAAGGTCTCACAGAAAGACATTTCAAGTGATATCAATAAGGAGTGATACAAATTAAGAGCATTACAATGGATAAGCTTTTTTACAGTAAAAATTAAGAATTGCTTATTATGTAGTTGCATAATTTGAGTATACCCTAAAGAAAACACAAAACTACTATTCTGCTTAAGTTCTTGTACGTAGGTTTGTGGTCAATACAGTTCTTTAGAAACTCATGTACAAATACATCAGGCTTTTATATACATTTAACAACGGTATACACAAAAAACACAGTTTCCAAAGCCAGAACTTATTTACTCCATTACTATTACCACCAATCTAAAAACTCTACTTTACTTTTGAGTTTGTTAACAACGAATGATACTACTTTCAGGAAATACTAAGTAGTGGTTCTTTCTTTAAAGTTCAGTATTTTTCCCAGATCTCTTCTCTGATGTAAGAAAGATGTTTTTTTAAACTCATGATGTTTAAATGGATATTTAACCCATGAACAAAGTATAGCATTTCTGTACTTAATAGAAAAATGTTTAAAATAAAAATGTCTTAAATAGTATAGTTTCCTGGAGCACAAATATGACTGTAGCAAAATAAACCTATTGAAATCATACACAGTAAACAAAATGAGTTAAATGAAAAGATATTACAAAAACTGACAATGAATGGTGAAAACAAGCAACAAGATTTTTTTGTAACCAAACCACTGCAATGCTGTAGTAACAATGTTCTATAAAATGTGAAACTACAAGATTAATTAGCTCTAATTCAATCCTCAAGTGGCAATCCACTGACAATGCACTATAAATAATTAATAGGAATACTAGATAAAAGGGTTTCTTTTTTGATCCTCTAACAGGGTCTCAAGTATTGGAATGAAAAAGAGGGAGCATGGAAATATGTAAAGCACAACTGTGATGCATTCTCTAGAAGGAATTTTGAGGAAGTATGCAACTCCATTTAATGTATTGACTCCTGAACAGTCTTGAATTAACTGCAAATACCATATACTAAGTGCAACTCACAGATCCTTACACAAGTTACAGCCTCTAGGCAGTTATGAAGCCTTCGTGTTACATTCATAAGATAAAAATAGTCAAGAAAGAAAAGATGGGCTATATTTTGTAAATCAGTTTGACATTTCATTTTCTCATAATAAACATAATGCAAAAGAAATGTACTTATTAGGAAATATTTTCACTAGAGGTAGTTTTCTCTTTTTAAAAAAAAAAAAAGTCTGAGTTGACAGCTACGTAATTCAGGGTAATAATACATTTGTAAATATTATTCTAGGAATTCCTCAAAACTTCATTCCAAGCTACAAAGTTTGTCATTTTTTCCCCAAGATGAATTCTAGGGCTATGCATTCACTTATCACAAAACTGACCAGTTTTGCCTGTTTGGTTTTTCCTTTGATATTTACATATCCTCTGCTTCTTGTTTCCTGCCCCCTTCCTTTTTTTCCCCCTTCCTCTCTCTCCCTTCTCCCCTATTTATTTTGGATCTGGACATCCAGAACTCAAAACTCCAGTCATCTGAAGAAGTGGGTTGTGCCCATGAAAGCTCATGATACCATCTATATGTTTTATTAGTCTATAAAGTGCAACCAGACTTGTGTTGTTTTTTAAGTTTATCAAAAAAAAAATTGGTTCATCAAACCCTAAAGGAAACCAAGTTGGATTCATTTTATCATGCTGCAGATACAAAAAGTCAACTTTGGTGGGGAATATATATGGTGTTGACCTCTAACTGCACTGGGATAAATGCTACCTAAAGTTGAGTCTTCACTAACATTTTACAACAATATGCATTAGTTATCTCACCATAGTTGTGTCACCATAAAAACACAACTTTGTGGCAGTGATGACATAAATGTTGGTAGTGTTTATACCCCTGGTTGGGTTCAAAAGCTGGCATTTGGGGTGTGTCCAATCTAGACTTTACAAATGTATTAATTACCTCAGTGGTAATCTATTAACCTGAAATACATCTTTAGTGAAAACATTCTCCTAGCGCACATGAACAATGGCCTCCCTCAAATTAAAACAATCACAGAAGTGCCATCATTTACTGTAGTTGTAGTTGGGCATTGTATAAATGAGAATCTTGGCCACATAATCATGCAGGACACAGATTCAGGAACATTACAGTAGAGTCACAATTTCACAAAAACAGAGTTACCTTTGTAACTGTTGTTCTTCGAGATGTGTTGCTCACATCTATTCCAATTATCTGTGCATATGCCATGTGCATGACTGTCAGCAAGTTTTTCCCTAGCTGCTATCCTTCAGGCTGGCTGTGAAGCTCCCTTGAGTGGCTCTAGTACAACGCCCTATATATGATTCTATCAGAACGATGTCCGCCCTGTCCCTGCAAAGCTTGGGACGTACCTTCTAGACCAATGGAAGGGGGGGGGGGCCAGCCCCATGTGCCACAGAATCTGCAATCCATCCACCACCAACCCTGGGCTGAAATTCCAGAACAAGCAGAAGCAGTGACACTTCTGAATCTCCAGAGTAGCAGAGAGGTCTAAATGAGAAAAAACCCACCTTTAGAAGATACCAGGGAGGAAGTCCAGCTGAATCAACCACTCGTGAGCAAAGAACCACCTGCTGAAGTGATGTGCAATCTGGGTCTAAACTCCCAGGAGGTAAGATGCCTCCAGGTGAATAGCCTGCTCCATTCACAAGTCCCACAGGCAAAGAGCTTCCTGAAAAATCAGGAAGGACCACGTGCCACCTTGTTTGTTGATGTAATACATGGCAGTCGTATGGTCTGTCAAGACCAGCATTCCCTGGAATGCTGTGATTAATCACGGGTGATTAATCAGCCCCACCCAGTCAGAGGTTCAGGGCTCTCTGCATGGAACTGACTGATGAGGCGGGGCTGATTAATCACCCGTGAAGCTGTGCTGTCCTGCAGCTTAGAGGAAACACTGGTCAGGACCACCACACATTAACCCCAAATATGGGGAAGAAAGGTCAGGAACACAAGGCAAACTGTCCTAAGCTCCCGAACATGAAGGTGAAGGAACAACTCCTCCCTTGACCACATAGCTTGTGTGGTAAGATCCCCTAGATTCACCCCCCTACCCATAGTGGACACACCTGTAACCAGAGACAATGTTAGTCATTCCACACTCAACAACCCATGATATCTCTGCCACCAGCTGAGGGTGAGAGTCACATGTTGTGGAACTGTGGCCACCATGTCGAGGTTGTCACGTACTGGACAATATGCAGCTCTTGCAATTATCAGTCTGATGAGTTTCCCCCAGGCACCGAAGATGCAAGTTGTAGGGTCACTTGTTGGCTTATGCTTGAAGCAAGAGCTGCACTGCTTAAATCCCTGGGACTTTGGCATGTCCTGGAATGGATGGGAAGGGGCAACAGAGGAAAAGGGGAAGCCCCTTTACTCCCACTGCTACAACACTTAGCTGCTAAGGATCAACTACTGTTAAACAAACAAGCTGACTAAACTAGGGATGAATGGCACTTGCAATTCAAAAGAGCCAAAATTCCAACAGCAGCCACTTGGTGGTAAGAAGGAACTGAAGGGCCCTCAGGTTAACAGGGTCATATATAGGATATTGCACCAGTGCCACTCCAGCAGGCTCCACAACTGACCCAATGGGTAGCAGCTTGGGAGACACTTTCCAACAGTCATGCACGCAGCACACGCACACCTAATTAGAATACATATGAGCAAGCACTCAAAGAAGGACACCAATTTTACAAAAGACCAATTACATGTACAATTTTTACTGACTTGAAGGTGTGGCAGGGTGGGGAAAAAGTCATAACGAAAACAAGTATCAATGCAAAACTAATTGATATCCTGCCACATTCTGATACCTTGAACACACTGAAAATCGCTTTGCAGTGGTCTGAAAGACAAGAAGAAAGCAACACAGCACAGCATACTGGAACTTATGCACTATATTTATTGTAATTTTTAAGTGTACAGTTTTATGAATTTGTGGATTTTATTAATTCAATCCTCAATCAGTTCAAAAAACAGTATCTATTGCATAATCCTGTTTCACTAACTGTTGTAGTTGTGTGTTAATGAGGTATATAAACTTTAACTTAAAAAGGATTCAAGGTCACCATGTTGCATTTATGTTTGTGAAACTACAGTCACGAAATAGCAAGAAAATAATTCTTTGAAAGCATCTACAATAGTACTACAAAGCAAAAATACTGATTCATCTTAGTTCCTGATGCCTATAGATTACATGAATTTAGAAGCAGTGATTTCTGTCACCATCATTCACACTTTGTGTACTTCCAAAGCTGAGTTCTATAAACACATTCATTTAGTATAATTTTTTTTTCAATATTTTAACGTCAACCAATTGATATTTTAAACATGAAAAGGACAAAGATGGTTTTTGGAAAAAATATAAAATGATTAAAACTGGCATTTGAAGAATGGAGGGGGAAGTCAACATCTCGATACTATAAAAATGGCATGTGGGGCACTGTGATGTAGTGGACTAACTCCACCCTGGGCAAAATGGAGTTAAGCTAATGTAGGCTCACATGACACCATCCCAGTTGACTGCAACAGATGTCAACATGGGAAGGAAGAGCTTCAGAAGAAGAAACCTGACTCAGTTGATGGCAGATCAGAGAGGAGGGCAGATCTCACTGCTCAGTTCCTAGAGAGCTGACTGAAGGCAAAAACTCCCCAGATGATAGCTACCTGACAGCCTGTCTCTGAGAGGGGAAGGACAGATGCTGACTCAGTTGGAGAGGGGATCATTCCTCTTTATTATTTAAGAACTAAATTTATGGCTACGGACAAGGACCCTTTGAAGGAAAAAGAGTCCCGAAACAGCTTTGGGATGATTAATTTGTGTTAGTTTTCCTTGTTTCTGCACGCTGACTACCACCAAAGAGGAGAGACTACAAAGCAGCCTGCAGGAGGACCAAGTTGAAGGAGGCAGATCACTGCAGTGCCATAGCGACCACTGGCAGGTGATAACCGACAGGAATAGAGCTGTTACATCAGAAAGGGATGTGCTCTAGTGGTGAATCAATACCTTCATAGGCGGTGACAGGCCATGAAGGAACTTAAATATGAAGACAAGTAATGTGTGTTTTATAGGGGGGGGGGAATGGGTGACTCAATGGAGGAATGATAGTGTGGAAGCAACAATCCAGGAACATGAGTTTGGGGCTAAATAGCATTTGTAAACTTCTGACAGGAAGAGGACCTGAAAGAGGTTTAGCTGTGTTGTTGGAGAGGAAAGGCTGGATCTTAGCAATGGACTGTTAGATGAAGAAGCATAGATTCTGACACTGTGTGGAATACAGGGATATAGAGAGAAGGCCAAATAAAAGACGACACCCTTGTTATGGGCCTGACTGACAAGGAACAGAGAGGTCCACAATTACTGAAAAATGTGGGAGGAGGAAGCACTGGTATGAGAGAGAGATAGAAGTCTATTTTGGCCACACTGAGTTTTAGTTGATAGCTGAACATCCACATGGGCTTGTTATGGTAACGAGTAATAGTAGCTGTGGATGTCATCTCGCCAAAGCAACATGGATGCTACAGTGGCACGGCACTCCAGTTCTCACTTTACAATCTTGCTGGAACGCCAACTGTTTTTCTATGACAAATCTCAGTACTGCACCTTCCACTCGGCAAAGCAGAACAAAGCTGCGGAGGACCTGGGCGGCGGGACCGCGGTGCGTCTCGGTCCCCCGCCCGCATCTCCCTGGTCTGTTGGGGAGGGGGGGCGCAGCTAGTACGCCTCCCCCCCCAGCAGTCCAAGCTTTTCTCCAGACGCCTGTGGTAGAGCAGCTGGGGCGCTGCCGGTTGGTCCAGCAGCGCCGCTCTGGGCGCTACTGGACCAACCTGGCAGTATCCCAGCTGCTCTGCCGCAGGCATCCTGATTCAGCCGCTGCTGGTCAGTTTCAGCAGCGGCTGAATCAGGACACCTGGGGCAGAGCAGCTGGGGTGCTGGTGGATTGGTCCAGTAGCTCCGAGGAGCGGCGCTACTGGAGCAACCCAGCAGCACCCCAGCTGCTCTGCCCCAGCCGCTGCTGAAACTGACCAGCGCTGACTACAGGAAGCCCGAGGCAGAGTTGCTCTGCCCCGGGCTTCCTGGAATCAGCCGCTGATCAGTTTCAGCAGCAGCTGACTTGGGGACGCCTGGGGTTCTTAAGTTGAATCTGTATGTAAGTCAGAACTGGCGTCCAGATTCAGCCTGTTGAAACTGATCAGAGGCTGATGCCAGGAAGCCCGGGGCAGAGCAACTCTGCCTCGGGCTTCCTGTAGTCAGCCGCTGGTCATTTTCAGCAGCGGCTGAATCTGGACGCCAGTTCCGACTTGCATACAGATTCAACTTAAGAACAAACCTATAGTCCCTATCTTGTACGTAACCTGGGGACTGCCTGTATCATGAATTCAGGAATCTCCACTTGAAGAACATCTTACCAAATTCTGAGTAAAGGTTTATCAATATAGCTGTTTTAACATTATTCAGGTTTGAGGAACAGCAAAGGTTTTCCAATTAAAAATTCACAGTTGTAGTTAAAATAATGAAAGTTAACAGGCCCAATTATAGGGTCCATGATATCTCAATTAGTCTTCAATTTTACAACATAAAAAGAAAAAAGTATTTTATGTTGATTCATCATGCCCAAACCCAGTCAATGCTTCTTACATAAGATCCTCTAGACCAGTGGTCTCCAACCTTTTCACACCCAAGATCACTTTTTGAATCTCAGAACTAGCAAAGATCTACCACTCCATCCTTCCCCCAAGACTCCATCCCTTCCTTTAAGCCCCAATGTTTCTATTCTCCTCCTCTCCACCACTTGCTATCCCCAGCCCCTATACACTCTACACCGCCACTTTTTTTTTTTTTTTTTTCCAATTCTTAGGTAGGAAGAGGTTTTTCCAACATTTGGCCTGTCTAGACTGGACCAAATGTTAGAAAAACCCATTCTTTTGGAATCCCCCATATTCCTCATGGAACAAGAAATATAGGAGTTACCAAAAGAGCATGTTTGCTCTTCCACTAAAAAAAAGCAGAAGGACAAATGCACCCCTGGATGCAGAAGAGTTTTTCCAGGATCTCTCTGGAATCCTGGAAAAACTCCTGCAGTCTAGCCATACCCTCACTGGGTTGAGACAGGATGGATGGGCTCTGGGGTAGGAATGAGGGATTTGGGGGTGGGAAAGGGTGAGAGATGCAAGCTCTGGGAGGAAATTTGGATGTAGGAGGTGGTAGAGAAGGGGATGCTGGCTCAGGGAGGGGGCTCCAGGCTGAGAAGTGTTGGGGTCAGATGAAGGGTTGCGGTACTTAGCAAGCCACAGGCTTGTGGCGGTGAGGTTGCAGGAATTTGGGTTAGGGTATGTAAAGGCAGGGGGTTCCAATGTATGGAACCCCATACATCCAGGTTCTGGGGAGATGCAGGAGTGTTATAATGCTGCAGCCAGATGAGGGTTTGGCCCCAAATTGGGGGTTTGTTGGCCAGGCTTCATTTTTAAATAAAATACTATGTCAAACACAAAAAGTCTCTGCATTGTCTTTATTTATGAGAAGGGCAGGGAACCTGTGTTGAGTCAGGGGGTCACTGACCCACAGAGAAGTCAGTTGGGGCCACACAAGGGAGATGCAAAAAAAAAAAAAATCCCCACAGAAAGAAACAAAACAAAAAGAACCCCACACTCTTCCCAACCCAACCTCCTCCCTCCCCCAAGCTTCACTAATGTGGACCCAACTGTGCTGGTGGGAGCAGGGGACATGGTACTGGAGAAGAGTCCTAGTGAGTGCTGGGGCGGGGCAAGGGTTCTGCAGCAGAGCACAGGAGAGAGGGGACAGGGTGCCGGGGGGAGGGGACAGGATACCAGTGGGAGAGGGGACAGGGTTCTGGGGTGGGAAGGGTTCTGCAGCAGGTGACAGGATGCCAGTGGGGAATAGGAGAGAGGGGACAGGGTGCCAGGGGGAGAGGACAGGGTTCTGCAGCAGGGGACAGGGTGCCAGTGGGGGCAGGGAGTCCCCTTCACCAGCCTTCTCCCAGGACTCCCCTCCGTCCCCTCAGAGGAAGGAAGCCCCCATAAGTTTAATGAGCTAAACATTAAAAAGGCCGTAGAGCAGTTTTTAAACTAAGAGATGGGGGAAAGCCGATTGGTGCGGTGATGCACGTAAATCAGAGGGAGACTTCTCTTAGAGGAGAATCTGTTGATAGAGATTCTCTAAGCTGTAGTCAGAAAGAGAGAAGGGGAAAGGGCAAACCATGGGCCAGAGCAGACAAACAACCACATACAAAGGAATCCAATGCATCAGGGAAGGGCAGACAAATAAGCAGTGGCAAATTTTTAAAGTGCTTCTACACAAATGCTAGGAGTCTGACTAAGAAGATGGGTGAACTAGAGTACCTAGTATTAAATGAGGAGATTGACATAATAGGCATCACTGTAACCTGGTGGAATGAGGAAAATCTGCGGGACACAATCATACCGGGATATAAAATATATCGGAAGGATAGAGCAGGCCGGGTGGATGGCGGAGTGGCACTGTATGTGAAAGATAATGTAGAATCAAATGAAATAAAAATATTAAGTGAATCGACATGTTCAATAGAATTGTTATGGATAGTAATTCCATGCTCCAATAATAAGAAATTAGCAGTAGGAATATATTACCGACCACCTGACCAGGACAGCGATACTGACATTGAAATGCTGAGGGAGATTAGAGAGGCTACCAAAATAGAGAACTCTATAATAATGGGGGATTTTAATTACCCCCATATTGACTGGATACATGCCACCTCAGGAAGAGAAGCAGAGATAAAATTTCTCAATAGCTTAAATGACTGCTTCTTGGAGCAGCTGGTGCAAGAACCCACAAGGGGAGAGACAATTCTCGATTTAGTCCTGAGTGGAGTGCAGGATCAGGTCCAGGAAATAACCATTACAGGACCGCTTAGGAATAGTGACCATAATATAATAACATTCAACATTCCGGTGGTGGGAAGAACACCTCAGCAGTCCAGCACCCTGGCATTTAATTTCAAAAAGGGGAATTACACAAAAATGAGGAGGTTAGTTAAACAGAAATTAAAAGGCACAGTGACTAGAGCCAAATCCCTGAAAGCTGCATGGAAACTTTTTAAAGACACCATAATAGAGGCTCAACTTAAATGTATACCCCAAAGTAAAAAACATAGCAAGAGACATAAAAAAGAGTCACCGTGGCTTAACCACCATGTAAAAGAAGCAGTGAGGGACAAAAAGGTATCCTTTAAGAAGTGGAAGTCCAATCCTAGTGAGATAAATAGAAAGGAACATAAACACTGTCAAATCAAGTGTAAAAATGTAACAAGAAAAGCAAAAAAAGATTTTGAGGAACAGCTAGCCAAAAACTCAAAAAGAAATAACAAAATGTTTTAAGTACATTAGAAGCAGGAAGCCTGCTAAAAAACCCGTGGGTCCCCTAGATAATCAAACTATAAAGGAGCAATCAAGGACGATAAAGCCATGATTTCTTTGCTTTAGTCTTCACGGCTGAGGACGTTGGGGAGATTACCAAATCTTCACCGTCCTTTGTGGGTGATGAATCTGAGGAACTGTCCCGGATTGAAGTGTCATTAGAGGAGGTTTTGGAACAAATAGAAAAACTTAATGTTAACAAATCTCCAGGACCAGATGGCATTCATCCAAGGGTTCTAAAAGAACTCAAATGGGAAATTGCTCAAATATTATCTGTGGTTTGTAACCTATCCCTTAGATCAGCTTCCGTACCTAATGACTGGAAGATAGCCAACATGACACCAATATTTAAAAAGGGCTCTAGAGGCGATCCGGGCAATTACAGACTGGTAAGTCTAACTTCAATACCGGGTAAATTAGTCGAAACAACAGTAAAGAATAAAATTGTGAAGCATGTAGAAGAACATAATTTGTTGGACAAAAGTCAACATGGTTTCTGTAAAGGGAAATCCTGTCTTACTAATCTCTTAGGGTGTGTCTAGACTACAGGGTTTTGTCGACAATAGTGGACTTTTGTCGACAAAACTATACCTGCGTCCACACTACCACTGAGTTCTGTCGACATAACGTCGACAGAACTCAGCAGTTTTGTCGACGCTGGTAAACCTCATTTTACGAGGCATAACGCCTTCTGTCGACAGAGTTTCTGTCGACAGAAGGTATTATTGCATGTAAACTGTCCTTTGCGTCTACACTACCATGTCGACAAAGCAGCTTGCTTTGTCAACAGAACTCAATGTAGTCTAGACGCTCTTTGTCGACAGAAGTTTTGTCGACAGTATCTGTCGACAAAACTTCTGTCGACAGAAGCCTGTAGTCTAGACGTACCCTTAGAGTTTTTTGAAGGGGTTAACAAACATGCAGACAAGGGGGATCCAGTAGATATAGTATACTTGGATTTTCAGAAAGCCTTTGACAAGGTCCCTCACTAAAGGCTCTTGTGTAAATTACATGGCCAAGGGATAAGAGGGAAGGTCCTTTCCTGGATTGAGAACTGGTTGAAAGACAGGAAACAAAGGATAGGAATAAATGGTAAATTTTCAGAATGGAGAAGGGTAACTAGTGGTGTCCCCCAAGGGTCAGTCCTAGGGCTAACCCTGTTCTACTTATTCATAAATGATCTGGAGAAAGGGGTAAGCAGCAAGGTGGTAAAGTTTGCAGATGATACCAAACTGTTTAGGATAGTCAAGACAGAAGCAGACTGTGAGGGACTCCAAGAAGATCTCACCAAACTAAGTGATTGGGCAACAAAATGGCAAATGAAATTTAATGTGGATAAGTGTAAAGTAATGCACATCGGGAAAAATAACCCCAACTATATGTACAGTATGATGGGGGCTAATTTGGCTACAACAAATCAGGAAAGAGATCTTGGAGTTATTGTGGACAATTCTCTGAAAACTTTCATGCAGTGTGCAGCGGCGGTCAAAAAGGCAAATAGGATGCTAGGAATTATTAAGAAAGGGATAGAAAATCAGACCCAGAATATCTTACTACCCCTGAATAAAACTATGGTACGCCCACATCTTGAATACTGTGTACAGATGTGGTCTCCTCACCTCAAAAAAGATATTTTGGCCTTGGAAAGGGTTCAGAAAAGGGCAACTAAAATGATTAGGGGTTTGGAACGGGTCCCATATGAGGAGAGGTTAAAGCGACTGAGACTTTTCAGTTTAGAAAAGAGGAGACTGGGGGGGTATAATAGAGGTCTATAAAATCATGAGTGGTGTGGAGAGGGCCGATAAAGAAAAGTTATTTATTAGTTCCCTAAATAGAAGAACTAGAGGACACCAAATGAAATTAATGGGTAGCAAGTTTAAAACTAATAAAAGAAAGTTCTTCTTCACATAGCATGTAGTGAACCTGTGGAACTCCTTGCCAGAGAAGGCTGCGAAGGCTAGGACTATAATAGATATTAAAGAGAAGCTAGATAATTTCATGGAGGTTAGGTCCATAAAAGGCTATTAGCCAGGGGATAAAATTGTGTCCTTGGCCTCTGTTTGTCAGAGGCTGGAGAGGGATGGCAGGAGACAAATCACTTGATCATTGTCTTCGGTCCACCCTCTCTGGGGCACCTGGTGCTGGCCACTGTCGGCAGACAGGATACTGGGCTAGATAGACCTTTGGTCTGACCCAGTATGGCCGTTCTTATGTTCTTAGTGCCTCCTCCGGGGCCGACTCCCCTTCCAGCAGAGTAGGGAAGCCTCGGCGCGTGCCTCCTCTGGGGACTCCCCCCAGCAAGTTCCAGCATGCCACAAACCTGAGGGAGGGGAGCAGCCCGCGCACTTCCAGAACCCCCGGAAGTGGCACACAGCTGCAGGACTTCTGTCCACCCCACAGGAAGCTGGCATTACCTCCATTTTCACTGGAGGTAGATAGTGGGGCTTCTCGGTGGTGGGGGAGAAATGGAGGAGCCCCGAACGCCTCGCAATCAACCAGTTGAGCCCTCGCGATCGACCAGTTGGTGACCATGGCTCTAGACCAGTGTTTCTCAACCAGTGGTATGAGTGCCCTCAGGGGTACTTGAGAGAAGTCTGGGGAGTACATCAACACAACTGAAATTTGGAGAAAACTGAATTTTTGTTTGAAGTTTTAACGCACTTTATTATTTTTGTACTTTTTACACCCAAAAATTTAATCACCCTGCCAGCTACAATTAAGTTGTGGTAAACAAATGTGTTGCAATGGTAGAAGAAAAAATTGAAAACTGTAGGTACTGGGGGTACTTATAATTTTTTTTTTTTTTTAAAAGTATACTTTATTAAAAAAAAGGTTGAGAAACACTGCTCTAGACTTCCTATCTCAATTGTTTCCTACGGAAAGTTTTAGAACAGGGGTGAGGAACATGGGGAGTGTCTTTCTCCTTCTCAGTTGGGGGCCACATCAGTGAGAGTTTGTTTTGGATTTTTTTGGGTTTTCTATTTGGTTTTTTTTGCTTTTCACTTGTGTGCGGCCCCTGAATGATTGTTTACTGTGGTTCACAG